>NC_090936.1:1217607676-1220107676 GCF_040938575.1 Ambystoma mexicanum
TGTGGTAGGCCTGCTGCCCCAGGTTGAGAGGGGTCTCTCTCCCCTCTTAGCAGGGTCAGGCCTCTGTTTTTACCTTACACAGTATGGCATGGTCAGACCCCTGACCCTGATAGGAAGGGTGGCGAATGCTCTCAGCTTGAGGTGAGAGACCTCACATGGTATTCTCAGAGCCAGTCTTGACCCAGAGGCAGGGTATGTGAGGGTCCCAGTCCCTGTCCCTCTTCATGTGCTTGCATTTTTTTAAATTAAGTAGCACTGTCTGTCACCGCATACCTGTGCTGCCCAATTCTGACCGGTTCCCTTTTGTTTGTTCCGTAGGACTTTAAATACCAGCAGTCCTAGCGTTGAAACAGCCAGCGAGCAACTCAACCTAGAGAGAGTCAAGGGCATGCTGAAGGCACAGAGCAAACCGGGCAGTAGCCTGAACAAGCCATGCCACCACATGATCAATACAAGCACCACTCCAGCTATAGCAAGTGCACGAAGCACTCCAGCAATGATCACTCACAGAGACATTGTACATGGCGCGCATTCGAGTAAGTGCTTCAGGAAGTGCTGTTGTGGCTGTTTGGATCCTGGATCCTTTTGTCTTGGAAAGAACGTTGTGGTGAATAATAGCACTGAAATAATAAATTTCAAGCTCAACGAGGCTAAGCCCCGCTCACTTCCACCCACAATCCACTTATTCTCAGCACGCACACATTTGCGCGCGTGCATTAAAGTAAGTGCTTCAGGAAGTGCTGTTGTGCTGTTTGGTTCCTGGATCCTTTCGTCTTGGAAAGAACATTGTGGTGAATAACAGCACTGAAATAATACATTTCAAGCTCAACGAGGCTAAGCCCTGCCCACTTCCACCCACAATCCGCTTATTCACGCGCGCGCGGATTCGAGTAAGTGCTTCAGGAAGTGCAGTTGTGGGTGTTTGGCTCCTGGATCCTTTTGTCTTGGAAAGAACGTTGTGGTACGACCTTGGACTGAAATGTACCTTTCGTTATGGACCTGCTAAGAGCAATTGCAGTTACTGCCTTTACCTATTCATGCTTTTTCATTGTTTATAGGTGAAAAATAGCCCGGAAATAATACATCTCAAGCTCAGCAAGGCTAAGCCCGCCCACAGCCACCCTGTGGGGACATCACGTGATCGCGGGAGCGTGTTCTCGCGAGATCTCGCGAGACGGGATCTTGCAAGCCCACGCTCCGCGGGAAAACGTTCCCGCTTCAGAGTTGGCGCCCTGCCAGCTGAAGCGGTCGTGCAGGAGCGCTGCTCCTGACTACATGAGAAGGAGAGTGAGTTGCAGAACTCTCACCACAGCTCCTAGGGCATAACACCACAGCCACTGGAGGCTTCATGGGGGCCCTAGGAGTTTACAGCGTGCCACCGGTGAGCACAACCCATCCACAGTGAAGCAACTGGGGAAGCACAGGACTTGGTCGCATTGAACAGTGAGTAAGCGCCCCGTGCCACCAGGCCGCCTTAGAACCTCTCCACTTGTTGCCAGTCAATAAAGACTGTTAGAAACCCTACAGCGTCCTGTCATCTATTTAGGCCACAACACACCCACAATCCACTTATTCTCAGAGCGCGCGCACGTCCGAGTAAGTGCTTCAGGGAGTGCTGTTGTGTGGCGAGTGGCGAGGTCCCGCCATTTTATTAGTACATCTTTTCCTGCTGAAAAGGTAACTCTGATATAAGCTTACCAGTTGGCCAATGTTCATTTGACCTGCCGTTCATTAAACACATTAAAGTCAGCCATGCCATCGAGATTACAAAACTGGCCGCGCTCCAGCCGAACTCCGGTAAAAGCATTGCAAACTCGAGCAGCTGTGAAGAGCAGTCTTTTGACTGCGCATTCTCTGATGATACACGGTAAACCCCATGATGTTGATTACAGCTTTCAGGAAGTTGCTGGGACAGCTTGTGAAGCAAGTCAAGCTCCAAACCCAAATAACTGCCCTGCTAAGTACCCGATTCCTCCTTTTACTCCCAGATGCCCTATTCCTCACTCATGCCCCCAAACATTCACTCTAACCTCTTGCAATCACTGATCATGTGCGAACCGTCTAGTAACAATTCGCCAGCCTCGTCTACTTCCTTCGCACATCCGACACCGAGGAAACAAGCTAACAAACGGTGTTCCAAGCAGCCATCAAGCACAGGCCCTGCTACAACTCCACTGCAGGAACTAACGCTCGCAGCCATGAACACAGCCCTGTTACCATTGAAAACATAACAAGATGGATGCGCACACCATCATGCTCCAAAACTCTTACAATCTGAAACTGCCAAGACCATTGAACCCTCGCTGTGTCTACGGACAGGCTCATATGAAACAATAAATAGCAAAATAAATGCTTAAACCATTATGATTGAAAAAGTATTGCACTGTGACCTTGACAAACCCGGTCTTATCCCTATCAACCAATTAACTATGGTTGATTTGCTGAGCTCTGAGAGTCACACAACACCGGCAATCAGTCCACCTTGATGTGACCTGGGTTCCAAGAGCACTGAAGACCCCTCTCTTACACATCCGTCGATATCCAATGAAACAAAAAAATCCAATTTTACTATTTTCTCAAATTTAAATAAGAACTCCCAAACCCGCCAAACAAGCAAAAAAGAGTAAGAATATCAGAACAGTTCCAATGCATAATAACTCGAGCGCAGAACAATTTCTGCAATCTTTAATGCAACCTAAGAAGCAACTCCATAAAGCTAGCGCAGCAATTACTAAGACATGCATAAATATAGCCCTTAATAGCAAAACTAAAGAAACTAAATTGAAAAAGTCTAGTCACAAGAACTCCAATCAAGAACCACTTGATGATCTACTGCAAGCAATTGCATCTCAAGACCAGACATTACACAATCCTAGTACTGAGCCCGACTGTGGCTTTGAAGCCCCAAGGTTTAAGACTTGCCCACAAAACAGCTAAAGTCAAGATAGAGAGTGTCTGACTGTGGAACAGAGAAGAGAAAGCATAGCAAAATGAGTAGCTCAATATTTACATGTCAACGAACACACTCAAAAGGCGTCCAAGAATTCACCCCTGTCCAAAGAAGACCAAGTAAGATACACACTCATGAACTCAAGTAATGAAGACCAAGTGAACAAAAAACACCCATTATCTAACCCTCTTCCCTCACTCTCAAAGTTGGCCACGAATGAGACCAACAAAACATTGTCACAACCTGACAATACAATGCGAGCCAGGCCATATCCCACTTATGATCTAAATAGGATGTGCAACCTGAACATTTTCAGTGAAATACCAAGCCTGGAAGACCTTACCACCTTTGATATAACCTGAGTCGAGTTTCTCAATGACTCAGATCTCTCTTCAGCCAGATTGTGGATACAATCTGGCAGGCAAGGCAATCACTTTATGACCTAGACTTTTGCCTGAGTCATGAATTATTCAACAAGAGGGAGCTACTGACCGATTCACTCTGGCCAACTCAAAAACAGAACATCACTGTCAATAGTGGGGCTCACCTGTGATTCGGTGTCTGATTCGCAGGAAGATATTTCAGCCTCAGCAGATGGCGTAGTCCGGTCCGCAGTCTTTTTTTTAGAGAAGAGATACGGTCTGTTCCGGGAACTCGCCACAGTGGTTGTGTAAGAAGGCAGACAGCAACCAAAGCGGAGGATTCCCTGCACAGCCTGTTAGGGGAAAAAGCCAGTGGCAGAAAAAAACCCTGAATTGTTCGAATGAGCACAGGGCTGAATGGAAGTCCAACGATCTTTCAGTTCCGGGAAGAAAATCGTCACTGAGGTACGCTATTGTAAGCGCTGCGAGGAAATAAGGACAAGAGGTTCTGCAGCAGGGGATCCGGTAAGTGCCAGGTAACAGGTCCAGCGTAGCATCCGACAGAGGAAGGCCGGGAAACCAGGTTCATTCATCCATCTCATAAAGGATCGGCAGCAGGTAGGGAGTAAGGAAAAACTGGAGAGAGACAAAAGAAACTACATACCCGTAGCCGTGAAGCTAGACGTGATACCGCAAAGACGAGACTTAAATAGAAACCAAGAAGCAGACCATAAGTATAAAAAAGAAAAAAATAGAATCCCGATGAAATCACACAAATGTTTATGAGGAGAAAAAGAAAGTATGCACAGTGAAAAAGCCAGAAGCTAGAAGGAGCTGTGAAAATGGTAGGGTGAAAGTAACGATGCCCCGGAGGAAAGGCAATACGAAAATGCCGAGAGAAGGAGGCGGAGTTGCCTGAAAGTGAAAAGCCGAGTGGCGGCTGGGAAACGGAGGAAATACACATAAAGAGAAAAAAGATACCGAGAGTGGTAACGCCAAAGGCGGAAAAATAGGGCTAAGGAACCACGACACTATGGAAGAGAAATGTCAGACGGGAGGTAATACACAGAGGGCACGGGAACCAAAGGCACCAGTGTAGCGAAGGAACAGGAAACAGATGCAACGCAAGGAGGGGGCGTGGCTAACCTCAATATGAAGCGCACAGAACGTAACAGCTAGAACGCTGCACAGGGTGCCGTGAAGGGTAATTTAATGGCGTTTCCACCGTGTCCAACACTTCCATCGTCCTGTCCTCATGACAGTATGCCCCCTTTTAGGGGCACCTACCCCGGGTTTACCGGGATGAAGGGCATGAAACTGCCGTACACATCTGGGAGCTGAAATACTGGTCACGGGTTCCCAGGAGTCTTCAGCCTGAGAGTATCCTTTCCACCGGATCAAGTACTGAAGTCTGCCTCTGTAATACCTGGAGTCCAGGATCTTGTCTACTTCATAGACTTCTGGGTCAGGTTCCCTGCTCTTTATCTGGAACCTTTTCTTCCGGTGGTGAAGATCCGGGATAAATGACTTCAACAAGGACGAGTGAAATACTGGATGGATTCGGCTGAGTTGCTGAGGAAGTTTTAGTCGAAAAGCCACTGAATTAATCTGAGCAGTGATGGAATATGGACCTAGATATTTGGGGGCCAGTTTTGATGGATGAGTCCATCTGGGTAGGTACTTAGTAGAGAGCCAGACCTTATCCCCAACTTGCCAGTTAGGATTTTGGGTGCGGTGTAGGTCGGCCTGGTGTTTATTTCGGGCTCGGCTTTCTTCTAGATTAATAACAGCTGTCTTTTGGGTCTTGTGGATATTTTCCAACAGAGATTCCACCGTTGGTAGGTTTGAAGGTTGCCCATAAATGCAGAAGAAGGGTGACATCTTGATAGCTGAGTGTACTGTATTATTATAAGAGAATTCTGCCAAGGGGAGGAGTGGCACCCAGTCGTCTTGTTGATCATTGACAAAGCAGCGGAGGTACTGCTCCATGGTGGCATTGAGCCGCTCTGTTTGTCCATTTGACTGGGGATGGTATCCAGAAGTGAGAGCTCTTTCAATCCCTAGTAGGTCACATAATGTCTTCCAGAATGTTGAAGTGAATTGTGAGCCTCGATCAGATAGAATGGTAGTCGGAATACCATGGAGTCTAATTACGTCTCTGAGAAATACCTGTGCCATCTCCGGAGCCGAAGGTACTCCTTTCAGAGGGGTGAAATGACCCATCTTGCTGAAGCTGTCAACAGTAACCATAATTGCAGTGTATCCTTGTGATAACGGAAGATCGGTTACAAAATCTGTGGAGACATGTGACCACGGAGTAGTTGGTAGTCTGGGTTGTAGTAGTAGCCCCGCCGGTTTGGAAAGGATAGCCTTACTTCTGGCACAGATAGGACAAGAATTAACAAATTGTTTGATGTTAGAGAGCATGGATGGCCACCAAAACATCCGTTGGATCAGGTCTGATGTGGCAGCGAAGCCCTTGTGCCCTGCGATCCGAGAGTTGTGACCCCAATGAAGGACTCGTTCTTGTAGTTTGGCATCGGGTACAAAGTGTCTTCCTAGATGGAACCACATTCCTTCTTTCTTGGTTAGTTTGTTTCTTATCCATCTGGGAAGAGGCTTGAGAGCCTCTACGGAGGTTTCTTTGACTTTCTGAAGAAACCTTGAGATTGAATGGACAAATCAAACTTCTGAGAACATTCCTTCTCCTTTAAAAGGTGGACTGGTGAAAGAAGAAGGACTTCTAGATAAGCAGTCTGCCAATATGTTCTTGCTACCCGGAAGGTAGGTAATGTAAAAATCATATTGAGCAAAGAAATAAGCCCATCGGGCTTGTCTGGAATTCCTGCACGCCATTCGTTGTAATACTTTAAGATTGCTATGGTCGGTACGTATTTCGAATGGGTGTCTTGACCCTTGAAGCAGATGTCTCCATTCCAAGCATGCCTTTTTAATGGCCTGCAGCTCTTTCTCAATTACTGAGTAATTGTACTCACTGGGGTTTAGTGTGCGCGAGAGGTAGGCAATAGGGTGTTCCACCCCGTTATACTTTTGTTTGAGTACTGCCCCCAGAGCCCCAGCTGAAGCGTCTGTTTCAACAATGAAGGGTATTCTTTGATCAGGTTGTTTTAAAATGGGTGCGGAACAAAAGGCCTTCTTCAATCCTTGAAACGCTTGTTCAGCCGTGTGATTCCAACTGAAGGGGACGTTTTTTTTCAGAAGAGTCGTGATGGGGAGTACTTGTTCAGAGAAGTTGAGAATGAACCTTCTATAAAAGTTGGAGAGACCCAAGAAGGCTTGTACTTCTTTTACAGTGGAAGGAGAGGGCCATTCGAGAATAGCCGTGACCTTCTTATCCATTTCAATGCCTTGTTCGGATAGGATAAATCCTAGATAGTGTACAGAAGACACAGCAATAAGACATTTTTCAGGTTTTGCAAAGAGTTGATGGCGCCTCAATCGCTTCATAACCTCGGTAAGATGTTCCTGATGTTGATGAGGGTGACGAGAAAAAACCAAAATGTCGTCCAAGTAAACAATTACTGAAACAAACAATAAGTCACCAAATAGATGGTCCATAAACCTCTGGAAGGCTGCCGGGGCATTGACTAGACCAAACGGCATAACTCTGTATTCAAACAGTCCAAAAGGGGTACGGAAAGCCGTCTTCCACTCGTCCCCTTTCTTTACCCTTAAGAGGTGATAGGCGCCTCTTAAGTCTAGTTTACTAAACAGGCGTGCCCCTTCGACTGCTTCCAGTATGTCCTTGATCAAAGGCATTGGGTAGCGATCTCTCACAGTGATCTTGTTTAGTCCTCTATAATCGATGCAAGGACGCAGTTCGCTAGTATCCTTTTTGGCAATAAAAAACAAAGAAGCCCAAGCTGGGGATTTAGAAGGCCGGATCAATCCGTTTTGTAGGTTTTGATCTAAATAGATTCTTAGAGCTTGCTTTTCGGGTATGGTCAAGGAGAACATGCGCTCAAAGGGCACCGAAGTCTCCGGAATCAGGTCAATGACACAGTCTTCAGGACGGTGTCGGGGTAGATCCTTAGGTAATCGGTCTTCAAATACGTCAGCATACTCCTGAAATACTGAATGGATATGATGGACCTGAAGAGATTCAGAAGCCACTGAGGGGCACGAGACAGCAACTCTTTCTCTTTGCTTATGGAGACAACAATGTTGGACACAAAACTCAGAATCAAACCTTATGGTGTTGAGGGACCAGTTTATCATTGGATTGTGTCGGCGTAGCCAAGGAATCCCTAGAATTACAGGAAAATGTGCTGCTCTTATAACATCGAATTCGAGGGTTTCCTGGTGATGTGAAATACATACTTGGATGTTGGTCGCTGCTTGCACAATGGGTCCAGAACTCAAGGGGCGTCCGTCCACTCCTTCCACCTTTTGTTTCTCCTCCTTATTCACCAAGCAGATGCCTTCTTGTGTGGCCCAGTTTACGTCGAGGAAATTACCAGCTGCTCCGCTGTCAATGAGGGCTAGGGCGTTCTTCTTAGGTTGATCATTCCACTGCAGAGTGAGTTGTAAAACCATAAGATGTGGATCTTCTCCTGAAGTTTGAGCACAAGGTGAGCCTTTCACTACACCCCGGTAAGCGGCTCCTTCTAAAACCGGGGTCCGTCGTTTCCCCGACGCCGTGGGGGTACTTCCGGGCAGTCTCTAAGAAAGTGGGCGTCTGATGCACAATACATGCAAAGGCCTCTTTCTTTTCTTCTGTTTCTTTCCACGGAGGAAAGGGGGCCCCTGGCAGTGCTGATTTGCATTGGTTCTTCCCCTCCCCGGTGGGATGTTTGAGGTGCCGAGGATGGGGGTCCAGGAACTGGGGATATCTGGGATCGGCCCTTCCTTTTCTCTGTCTTACGTTCCATAATACGATAGTCTATTTGAAGAACCAGAGAAAATAATTCGGCTAGCGTAGCTGGTCTAGGAACCCTTGCCAACTCATCTTTTAGATCTTCATGTAGACCTCTTCTGAACGCAGTATATTGCACAGTCTCGGGCCAACCCACTTCGGCTGCCAGTCTCTTAAATGCTGAGATGTAGGACATTAGGTCCGTAGATCCTTGCTTGATGTCAAACATAGCTTCACCCGCAGAGAAGCCGATCTCCTGGCGTTCAAAAGACTGTCGTAACAGGTTAGTGAAGGCGTTGTAATCTTGTAGGACCGGATTGTTGGACGTGACCAACGGAGTAGCCCATGCTAGGGCATTCCCAATCATGTTCGATATGAGAAATCCCACTCGAGTGCGGTCTGAGGCATATGTATTTGGCCGGAATGTAAAATAGACCATGCAGGCATCCAAAAACTCCTTAACCTTCTTGGGTGCTCCGTCAAATTTGCCAACCGCCAGAGAAAAAGGCGGTAGGTCGGACAGATGGGGTTCTCTGGTGGTTACCAGCTGTCGGAGCACGGCATTTTCCGCCTTCACTCCCTGCATCTCCAGGGAGAGACTCTGTACCGCATTTATCAACTCCTGGACTTGCTCTGCTGTGGCCATAACTGGGCGTTGCAATCTGTCAATAGTGGGTCTCACCTGTGATTCGGTGTCTGATTCGCAGGAAGATATTTCAGCCTCAGCAGATGGCATAGTCCGGTCCGGAGTCTTTTTTTTTAGAGAAGAGATACGGTCTGTTCCGGGAACTCGCCACAGTGGTTGTGTAAGAAGGCAGACAGCAACCAAGGCGGAGGATTCACTGCACAGCCTGTTAGGGGAAAAAGCCAATGGCAGAAAAAACCCCTGAATTGTTCGAATGAGCACAGGGCTGAATGGAAGTCCAACGATCTTTCAGTTCCGGGAAGAAAATCGTCACTGAGGTACGCTATTGTAAGCGCTGCGAGGAAATAAGGACAAGAGGTTCTGCAGCAGGGGATCCGGTAAGTGCCAGGTAACAGGTCCAGCGTAGCATCCGACAGAGGAAGGCCGGGAAACCAGGTTCATTCATCCATCTCATAAAGGATCGGCAGAAGGTAGGGAGTAAGGAAAAACTGGAGAGAGACAAAAGAAACTACATACCCGTAGCCGTGAAGCTAGACGTGATACTGCAAAGACGAGACTTAAATAGAAACCAAGAAGCAGACCATAAGTATAAAAAAGAAAAAAATAGAATCCCGATGAAATCACCCAAATGTTTATGAGGAGAAAAAGAAAGTATGCACAGTGAAAAAGCCAGAAGCTAGAAGGAGCTGTGAAAATGGTAGGGTGAAAGTAACGATGCCCCGGAGGAAAGGCAATACGAAAATGCCGAGAGAAGGAGGCGGAGTTGCCTGAAAGTGAAAAGCCGAGCGGCGGCTGGGAAACAGAGGAAATACACATAAAGAGAAAAAAGATACCGAGAGTGGTAACGCCAAAGGCGGAAAAATAGAGCTAAGGAACCACGACACTATGGAAGAGAAATGTCAGACGGGAGGTAATACACAGAGGGCACGGGAACCAAAGGCACCAGTGTAGCGAAGGAACAGGAAACAGTTGCAACGCAAGGAGGGGGCGTGGCTAACCTCAATATGAAGCGCACAGAACGTAACAGCTAGAACGCTGCACAGGGTGCCGTGAAGGGTAATTTAATGGCGTTTCCACCGTGTCCAACACTTCCATCGTCCTGTCCTCATGACAGTCACCACCGCCAGCCATCACAGTCACATGCTCCCATCAACCTTTAGACCAATATCGCCAAACTCAACTGAGTAGGCATGAGCAATACTCCTCCCGCTCTTGACTTTCCAAAAACGAATAGCAACTCAAAACACAAGATTCTCAGTGTTATCAATTAGCCAGCTGGAATACTAGGGGGGGACAAGCATCTCATGAACTCTAAAGCAAATGGATTTGGCAACTATGACTTCATCGCCCTCCAAGAGATCTGGCTTGTTGAAACCCCATTTTGGGATGATTACACAGTACTAGTTCTATCTGCCAAAATACAAACTAGCAACTCCATGGCAGACCAATGGCAGGACTATTGGTAGCTACAAAACAATCTACAGGCGTGAAATTCGAAAGATGGGTGCAACCAAATATTTACATGCAACTGGCCAGAATAACAATACACTGTAGAGTAATAGCTCTAGTTAATCTATACTGAAACATTTAGCCATAACAGCAGATGCCTTTTTAGGGCTATGCAAACCATATTAGATTTAATTGTGCTAAATCCCACAATAACATCTACTATCTGGGTTAGAGATTTGAACATTCATTGCATGTCAAAATCACCACCTAGTGACGCAATGTTAGTACGTAGGTGCGCCTCGCGAATGACTGCTAGACAGCTAATTATTGTAAACGGAGCTATAGACGGTGACATACCACCGAACAGCACTTGGAGGAGACAAAATCAAGAGGCAATCATAGACTAGATCTTCATAGACAGACCCCTATTTTCCACTGCATAGCGCTTTGAAGTCATACGACAAACCCACAGTGACCATGAACAACTAATTCTGACATGGAATTAGCAGATACCCCGCCAAACTAGTAAGCTATCTAAATATAACAATAAATGAATTGTAGCAGGAGGCCAAAATTGTTTTCGGTTGACCCCAGAACTAACAGATTTCCATAACTGTCACGTCCAATATGATTCAGCCAATATCCCATCTAGCCAAAACGGATGTCCACTACGTGGCCGCCCTTCAGTTCTTCAAGCAGACTAAATTTAAACAAATGAACCAACATACAGACATAAACAGTCGTGCTACATCAAAAGAAAACTAACTTTCACAAATCTAAGAGAATAGTGTATAATCTTCCACTAGAAGCAAGACTTGTCAAACTAAAGCAACTAAGCACCCACTATAGAAACTGGTTAAAATCAAGTAAGGCCTTAATGTATCAGAAGGATGGCAAGGAGATGCTCCGTTCCATTGCAACCAAAAGAACACGCAGACTCCTCTTCAAATCAATCCATTGTCTGAACAATCTTGGATTCAACACTTCACAAATTTGTATACCTCAACTGATTAATATGAACTCCAAAGTACGTCGACCTTGACTCGTTCCATCACATTACATTTTGATCAAGATGACATATCATTTTATATCACTGAACTTAGTTCTTCTAGAGCGCCAGAGCCTGATGGTCTCACAAATCTTGTGCTTAAAGCTCACCCAGAACAATGGGCTAAGATATTCTATGCGATTTTCAAACAAGTCATAAATTCTCAGATCATCCCCCCGTGTTGGCAGAAGTCTATAATTATACAGATCTTCAAAAAGGGCAACCGCCAACTAGCAAGTAACAATCGCCCTATAGCCCTACTTGATGTGCTGGGCAAACTATTTGCTAGATTCGTTCTCAGAGACTTCAATGAATGGATAACCAGTAATCACTTACAAGACCCTCATCAAACAGGGTTTGTTGCCGGCCTCGGCGCAACCATTACTTTAACAACCATAACTGCTATTAAAATGCAAGGTATACAAACTAAACAACCAATTTAAATGGCGTACACAGATTTCAAAACTGCGTTAGATTCTGCATTTCGACAACTATTAATGGCCAAGTTCAGTAAAGCAGGCTTCCCATATTTGATTTTAGCGTTAATCCAGCAATTACATGACACAACGTTACAAACCAGGCTGACATACGAGGGCAAACTATCGGTTCTGATCAAAAGTTACTGACGCTTAAAACAAGGGTGTGTATTGGCCTCGGTACGTTTCAACTTTTTTATTTCAGACATGAGACAAAAGCTCTGTGCCGTAGTCTCAGATCCACCAAGGCTAGGCACCAAACCCATAGCTTGGTTATTCTATGCAGACGATCTCGTCCTCTTATCGAAACACTTAAAGGCCTACAAAAACTGTTGACTGCACTGGAAGTCTATGCCAATGCAAACCAGCTTACAATTAACATAGACAAAACAAAAATTCTGTACTGCAATTCCAAATTGGTGATTAGAAGAAATTCCTCAAACTGGCTTTTGTAAAGCAAGAGACTGGAAATCGTCAAAGAATATCAATATTTGGGAATTCATATTAATGACCACAATACAGATCAACCCTATGTAACTGAACTTAAAAGTAAAATAACAACAGCAACTTCCCAAGCGAGAATTAACAATGCTAAATATGGGAAATTCTCATGTTCACCATTGATAACTTTCTACACGTCCAGCATGGAGCCGAAACTAAAAATTACAGAGCAGAAACACACTGGCTAAAACTTGAGGGCTCCTTTTGGAAACGTGTACTTGCCTTACCAAAGTCCCAAACGATGTGCATTCGTAGGTATGAATTGGGCCTATTGTCACTATTTATCATGGAGGTTTGGAATCTCTGCTCCTTGTATAGGAAATGCTGCCTAAGTAACAAACAGAGGTCATTGCTTCACATTCTTGCTAAGTATTTAACTTACTCAAGCATGCTTTTGCAACTGAATGGAGGAAGCAAACTACCACGGGCATGAATGCAGCCGATATCTCACAGGATTGCTACTAACAAATCCAACTAGAGCAAAACAAAAATTGTGGCAATACGATTGGGTATGCGCAGTTCAATCATGCTTGAGATACAAATCGTTCGCAGACAATCCATTTATTCTAAAGACACTGCGAACATTGGAACCATAGCTAATGAAATATCCAAACCCAGCATATAGGAATGCTTTCCTAAGCTTTCGATTGAATTTGTGTCGAACCACAGAAACTTTATCCAGATGAAGATTAATTCTCAACAGCAATAACAAGTGTAGATTTGGCTGCAATATTGAACAGTGTGAACATTTGAACCACTTGTTCACTGAAGGTCCTGCCTTAGTGGGAAAACAAATTAAATACTTGAAACCTTATTTTAAAGATTTTAGATTAATGACAACAGACATATTGATATGATATGTTATTTATAACGCGTTTAATACCCAGAGGTTTCTAAGCGCGGACCCGGGGATCGAACCTGTGTTGCTTCGTGTCGTCTTGCTTCCAAGGAGAGCATGTTGCAGCTGAGCAAATATTCCAGACAAGAATAACGAAGATAAAAAACGCAATTGTACAGTTTCTCATGTCCTTGAACCTGGGATAATTTGAGCAAGGCCTTTAACTTAATGGAAACAATTTTATAACAATCGCTTTCTTATGTGTCCTCTTAATATTGATTTTATAGTGACCTTGCATTAAAAGATTGTCAAATCTTAAAGACAGGACTGCACAATGGCTAATTTGCACAATTTTTGGTGTCTGTATTTTGCATTTTGTAGTGATGATTTTATGTAATATTATATGCAAGTTATTGAAAGGTTGATTATTCATGACAACCATAACAATAAACAATAAATAAATAAATAAATAAATAAGACATTATACTCACCTCCAAGGGGGCCATGAAGCAGTTCCCTCCTCAAGCTGGCATCTCAAACCAGCCAGAAAGCCCTCACACGAACTTAGACATTGAATGCAGCGGGCTGCCATTGCATGAAACCGACTGACGTGTATGAGAAAGGGATTTAAGACCCCTTTTGTGTGTTTTCATGCACAGAACATCTCCTGGGTACAAGAATAATCAGTATTTGGCCTGGAGAGCAAATGTAGTGAGACTGCATGGGATAATAGGGAGCACCGGAAGGTGTGGGTCATGAGGTGAGGTCAAGGAGAAGGATGACCAAGAGATCAGGTGGAGGAAGGATAAAGCAGCGGAGCATGGTGGAAAATTGCGGAAGTGTGCAAGATGAGGTACTGGTTGATGCAAGGTGAGTGAGTGAGAGTAATAGAGAGTGAGAGTAGGGAGTGAATGAGAAGGTGACAATGGAAGTTAAAAGAGGGTGACTGATGGAGAAAGTGTGATTGAAGTGGGAGTAGTAGTTGGATAGGGGTTAGTAGTACTGGTGTGGAGAGGGCAGAGTAATAGTGGTATGGAGTAGTATTGGTGTGGTGGAGGAAGGAGAGAATAGTAGGGAGTAAACTTGGAGGGTGGGAGTGTGATGCTCGAGCTAAAACATGGCGCTGGTGCGCAGTGCATTCTGGGTGCACTCAGAGCCATGCTGGATATTTATCCATGCCTCAGTGGAAAGCTGCACTTGCTTTGCGAAAAAACATGTTTTCAACGTTATTCGCTGCTGGGCCTGGAATGCAGGCCTTCTCAGCCAAGGTGATGGCGCTGGGAAAGCTAAGATCCGCAGGTGCCGGCTGCTACCTGATAACAAGGTTTGTTGTGGTTTGCTATGCCTGCGCCAAGGTTTCGCAATGAGTTATAGAACTGTTTTCCGTGGCGTTTTTAGGAGAGGGAAGCGCTTTGCTCCTTGGGGTTACTGTTGGTTGACCCAGCTCGCAACCAACGGTCACTCATCAATGCGCAAGCGCTATTGCCAGAAGGTTGGAGAAATTGCCACCCCTTTTTGAGGAGTGCATATATGCGGAACCCCGCAACGGTCAGGCGGGATAAACACAAAGAGCTCAATCGAATGGGGGATGCCTTGTTCCGACATACCTGTGGGCTGTTGTGCTCTCGGCCTGGCTGTTACCGGGGTCTTCCAGCCGCTTCTGGCGAGATGAGGGATTCAGTTACGCCCATGGTGATGTATTCCTGCTAACCTACTATCTTTTCTGTGATTTATCTGTGATTTATTCCTGTGTCATCACTTATTGCTTATGTATGTTTAATTATGAATAAATAGCCGTATAAGTGCTACTTACTCTCTAAGTGTGCGTGTGGTTGTAAGTCATTGTGTTGTCTACCTGCGTTCAAAGTATTGGCTCTGCAACTGCATTGGTGATAAATGACTGTCTATGCACTCCTGGCGAGCAATACATTTTTGGCGACGAGGATGGGATATTTATGATGAATTGCTCCAAATATTAAAGAATCTGTTTGAACGCAGATATGCTTTGCTTACATTGCAAGCAAGTTATTTGGCAGTGAGTGTTGGACTGTGTTAATCCATTTTTTTTGTGTGTGCATGTTTGCACGAGTGACTGCAGTGTGGAAAAGGAAAAAAACAAATATATATTTAGAGGTTTTGTACATTACTGTAATGATGAATAGTTTGTTCAGGAAAAAGAGCGTCCCCGCTGGCGGTGAATGTTCCGATTTTATAATTCCAGGGTGGGCTAAAAGCCCATATGAAAAATTGGCCCAGGTGTGGGCATGTGGCACGGGGCTAAGTGAAACATGGCATGATGGATTGGGAGACGCTGATCCATCAGAAGTAATGTCTTGTTTACAACAGATTTCGGTAGAGAGGGGAAAGGAATGCACTGCGCTGGGTAGGCAGGGTTGGGTTCTCTTGGATGCCTACCGAAAGATACATCAAAAAAATGTGGAAATGAAAAATAACATTTTGCGATTAGAAAAAGAGTTGGCTGCAGAAAAGCAGATTGTGTTGATGCAGCAGATTCAAATGAAACTTTTCAAAGATAAAGCTGATAAATATCAGGCTGTTGCAGAGAGGGCAGCAGTCAGGGAAGCCCGATATAAGTACAGGAAAAGACGGGGAGGGGTCAACCAAAGGAAAGTGGCAGCTGTAATCGCCACCACAGGTGTGGATTGGGACCCTGATAAGTGGGATGGAGACATTTTTGACTCAACAAGCCCAGAGAGCAGCTCGGCAAGCGAGTCGGATTCCAAAGCAGAACGTAAGCAAAAGACAGTGGCAGCTAAGCCGGTTAGAAGATGGTGTGCCAGACCCCACCCGCAGGATCCTGCAGGTGGGGTTGTGGATTTAACCACGCTGGAAGATTCCACTCAGCAGGAGGTTGGGGAAATCATTACTCGTTTGAGGCAAAAGTCAGGCGAACCTTTATTGACATGGATGTGAGATTTCTAGATGGGGGCGCCGCAGGGCTGTTGTTAGATGCCACAGACTCACTGCGCTTTTTGCCTCTGTCAAATGAAACCAGTGTCAGGAGGTCTTAAGGGCAGGGCCGTCTCCGATGAGAATGGGCAAGCTTCACAGGTGTCTTTGTTGCAACTAGCAGCCCAGGCATGTAATCGCAAGTATCCGATTACCACAGACTGGCCCAGTGAGGAAAAGAAGTGGTATACTTTGAAAGAAGCGATTCAAAAGGTCATAGAGCATGCTATGAAAGAGGCAATTCATGTAGATGCACCAGGACACATGGGAGTCGTACCGCTTTCAGTTTCAACCAGGAATATGGTGATCAGAACTGTCCCCCCCGCATACAAAAGTGTCATTATGACTTTGCTCGTAGGTATGACGGGCAAACCCACTGATGAGGTAGTGGATGCCATTCGGCAACTGGCAGATTTAGGGGAGTGGGACATGAGTGATGACAAGCCACGGGAGAGAGAGGGGCGTAGTGAGAGAAGAACTGAAGGCAGGAGGCAGGATAGTAGAGACTCCCGCGTGTCCAGAAAGGACATGTTTTTGGCCGTGTTAAAAGATGGGGTGCCACGGGAAGAAATTGATGGCATTGAAACCAGGGTCATGTACGAACTATACAAAAAGAGTGTGCTTGCAGCCAAGGAGTGCTACAAACAGGTTAAGAAACAGGTGGTGACTAAGCCACAGAGGGACACTTCACCTTCTGCCCCTCCTGAGGAAGAACAGGAAGAAGGGTCTATGGGGACACCTTTCCTGTACCAGCCAACATACGCTGATTTGAGGAAGGTGGTGAGTGCAATGCTAGAGGCAGAGTCGGGTTACACTCATTCAAAATTTGACTAGGGTTACGGCCAAGCTCCGGCAGCGTCTGCTCGCATAAAAGTTGATAGGTGGCCCCATGTTAATGTTAAGATTTTTTGGGGGCCAGGAAATACGCAAGGGGTGCGATAGACACCGGGGCGGAGGCCTCTCTGATTCATGGAAATCCAGCATGATTCAAAGGCAGACAATTTATTATTACAGGTCTAGGGGGAAAGGAGACCCCCGCAGTACAAACTGAAGTGGAGATGAAAATAGGCAATTTGAATAGGCAGAAATACCAAGTTTTGACTGTCCCGATACCTGAGTACATAATTGGCTTTGACATTCTAGAAGGGTTGACTTTGGGACTTGGAGGTAAAACGTACCAGTTTGGGGTGAGTGCATTGACCTGCACACCCATTACCCTAGGCAAATTTAAGATGCCCCCAGTACAGGTGCCTGTGGCAACCAAGCGGGTAGCAATGAAGCTATACCGCATTCCTGGAGGGCACAAGGACATTTCAGACACCATCAAAGGGTATGTAGAGGCGGGTGTGTTAGGCCCTATTACTACCGCGTGGAAAACCCTCTCTGGCCTGTCAAAAAAGGGGATGGGTCTTGGAGGATGACGGTGGATTACCGTGAGTTGAATAAACACACTCCTCCCTTAGTGCCCGCGGTCCCAGATGCCATTACCTTGATTGAGAATGTCCAAAGGTTTGAAGGGACTTGGTATGCAGTGGTAGATTTAGCCAATGCATTTTTCTCTGTGCCAATTGCTGAAGAGTGCCAAGAGCAGTTTGCATTTTCTTGGAGCGGGCGTCAGTATACCTTCACAAGGTTACCTATGGGGTACATACATAGCCCGACTATCTGTCACCGGCTGGTGGCAGAGCACTTAGACAAGATACCGTGTAAACCTGACATACAAATCTCTCACTACATTGATGATATTTTGATTCAGGGCAAGGATGAGCGCAGTGTGCAAAACCAGTTAGAAGTCATTATGGAAGGATTGAAGAAGGAAGTGTGGGAGATTAACCCGAACAAAATTCAAGGCCCAGCTGAGACAGTGATATTCCTAGGGATTCAGTGGCATAATGGGCATCGAGAAATGGTGCCGAAGGCCTGACAAAAATACTTGAGTTCACCACTCCAATGAACAAAAAGCAAGCTCAGCAGTTCATAGGGCTGTTTGTGTTTTGGAGACAGCACATTCCCCTTTTAGGGCAGATACTGGCCCCCCTCTACAAAGTGACACGAAAGAAATATGAGTTTCAGTGGGGGGAAGAGCAGCAGAAAGCATTTGAGTTGGTGAAAGACACCGTGCAGCAGGTGCTTGATTTATGGCCATTGAAGGAAGGCGAAGTGGAATTGAATGTGTCTGCACAAGACAATTAAGCTAACTGGAGTGTGTGGCAGAAACAGGACAGGAAACGTGTGCCATTGGGGTTCTGGAGTAGTAAGTTACCCGATGCTGGTAACTCATACACTCCGTTCGAGAAGCAGTTGCTGGCATGTTACTGGGCCCTTGTTGATACCGAGCAAATGACGGTGGGTCATGATGTATTGATGAGGCCAGAGATACCGATTATGCAATGGGTGCTGAGCTCTCCTAAAACACATTGAATAGGACATGCTCAAGAAGCCAGCATAATTAAATAGAAATGGTACATTCAAGACAAAGCCAAATCAGGAAAGGGTGGGGTTGCAAAATTACATGAGCAAGTAGTCAACATACCGCCCTCAGATTACATACCACCGGAAGTGTCTGAAAAACGCAAGTCTCCCGTGAAATGGGGAGTACCTTATGGCGATTTGATCGTGGAGCAGACAGAGCATGCCTGGTTTACAGATGGCTCGGCCCGATATGTGGGAACCGAGCGGTACTGGAAAGCGGTGTAATACAATGCCAAGACAAAAAAGATTTTGACAACGTCAGGGAAAGGGAAGAGCAGTCAGTTTGCAGAGCTTTGCACAGTTTACCAGGCATTGAAACAAGAGACCCCTGGTCGATGTCATTTGTACACGGATTCATGGTCAGTGGCGAATGGGTTGGCGGTGTGGCTGCCAACCTGGCAAAAGAATGGGTGGAAGATTCATTCGAAAGAGTTGTGGGGAAAAGAACTGTGGCAAGATATCGCGGAAATGTTATCACAAAGTGAAGTCACTGTGTATCATGTGGATGCACATTGTGCTACAGACTCATTAGAACGTTGGTTTAATTCTGTTGCAGATGAACACACCAAGATTTCATCTGTGGATGCGGAGGCTCAGGAAGACGATTTGGAGGGTTTGGCCAAGTGGGCTCAGAAATGTGGGCACCTTGGAGAAAAGGCTACTATCAGGTGGGCACAAGCTCGAGGAATCAGTATTCCTTTAGAGGTAGTGAAAACAATCATTTTGCAATGTCCAGTGTGCCAACACCAATAGCACAGGCCTATCCCTCAGATTGTCCAGGGTACGTTGCGAAGAGGAAAGTTACCAGGTCAAATTTGGCAGATTGATTATATCGGTCCTCTGCCAATCAGTAAAGGTTGTCAGTATGCATGCACTATTGTGGATACATACTCAGGATACATGATGCTTTTGCCGTGCAAGCGTGCCACACAACTGAACACCATTAAGTTGTTAGATCAGATCACATTGCATTATGGAGTGCCTTTGCAGATTTAAAGTGACAATGGGTCACACTTCAAAGGCAAATTGATTCATGAATATTGTCAGGAGAAGAGCATTGAATGGCTCTACCACGTTCCCTATTACCCTGCAGCTTCAGGATTAATTGAACAGATGAATGGTTTGTTGAAAGAACAGCTGTGCAAATCTGGAGATGGCAGTTTGGCAGGCTGGCGTGATCGTGTGTTTGATGCGGTGCAAGTGC
The DNA here is from genome assembly GCF_040938575.1 of Ambystoma mexicanum. Classification (NCBI taxonomy): domain Eukaryota; kingdom Metazoa; phylum Chordata; class Amphibia; order Caudata; family Ambystomatidae; genus Ambystoma; species Ambystoma mexicanum. The sequence goes on from NC_090936.1 coordinate 1,217,627,469, forward strand.
TAAACAATAGGCCTGTAAATAATCATGAAACTCCTTTGATGCAGCTAATGACTCCTGCTTTACAGATTCAACCCAACTCAGTCAGAGAAACCCTATTGTACTGGGAAATTACCCCGGGTTCTTTAGCTCCCTATCGGGTGACACCAGAGTCAGCAGGGGTAGACTTGCATTCCCCTGAGGAAATCAGATTGGAGCCAAGAGGGATTGTTGTAATTGAAACAGGGATTGGAGTACAAATTCCTCCAGAGCATATGGGACGGATTGCCCCTAGATCTGGCCTAGCATTGAAGGAAGTTCAAGTGTTGGGAGGGGTCATTGATGCCGATTACCAAGGCGAGATCAAAGTCATATTGATGAATAGTGGGGACCAATTGCTACCGATCCACAAGGGCGATCGGGTGGCCCAACTAATTATTATTCCTGTTAAATTGTCCATGATTAAAAAGGGGGAGCCTCCCACAGTGTTAACTACCCGTGGGGATCGTGGTTTTGGCGCTTCAGACAGTATGGTACCGGGTGCGAAGGTGTGGGTTGAAAGGCCAAGTGGCCCACCAGTGCCCGCAGATGTTATTGCATCAGGCAAAGACCAAGTAGTCTTAGTGATGGAGCCCAGTAGAAAGAAATGGCAGTATGTGCCCGCAGACAAATGTTACCTAAGAGTAATTTTCAACACTGATATCTCTTTTCTGGGTTTGCCTAGTAGATCCTGTGTCTGGCTGGTGTGATTGTGGGACTAGATGGGCTCCGTTCAGGAGAATCAAACGGCATGCTGCTACCAATGAAAAATGTCACAACTGTGCCAACGAGCCATGGGAAACCAATGATGATGAGCAATGATGTCCAAAAGCAGCCCTATGCTGATGCCGATAAGACAGCCAGACCGAAGACATGGATTCGTGGAATGCGGCAAACACGTCAGGTGCAAGTGAAAACAACATTGATGCCAACTATGCAAGAGGCGTCTTTAGGACGGTGAAAATATTCCCCAATGATCACCCAAACGGAGAATATGTGGACATATTCAGCACAGCAGGTGCTCAACATTACGCACTTTTGCCTTACTGATGTCCCTAATGCGGAAGCTTTACTGACTACGTGCTTAGTAGCGGTGCCGACGCCAGTTCCGATTCTAAAGCACATTTTTGGCGCCATGCACAATGACTCTTTGGTTCAACATTCCGATATCAGGCAATCCTTTTCTGTCTAGGAGTACTGCAGGTTTTGCCAGGAAACGGATCGCAAATGGAGAAACTTGACACGTATTATAACCTACAATGTAACTCAAGGCGATGTGTGTTACTTTATGACCTGCAATGCAAAAGAAATTGGCAAATGCCAACAGCTCAATTTAACCAAACAGAAAAATCAAACTGTGTTCGAGAGGCGATTGTGTTCACGAGTTCCAAGCACATGTCCCAGTGTGAATAATACTATGGGCCTCATTACACGGTAGGCGGTAAACCATGGCGCTATTAGCGCCATTGTTCATGCCGGTAATTTACCGGTACCGCCTTGGAGGAAAGGGGAATTACCGCCCTATTCCAAGGTTGGGAAGGCGGTAATTCCTCCTTCCTCCATTGCCCTTCCCCATTCCCATTTTTGCCCCATAGGGCATAATGGGAATGGGGAAGGCGCTAATTACGGTACCGCAATTTGCGGTACCGTAATTAGCACACCGGTCCCTTTGCGGGTTCGTTTTTTAACGCCTGCTAAAAGCAGGCGTTAATGTACCAACCCACAAAGGGACCTCGTAGTAAGGCGGTAAGGGTTTACCGGTACCGGTAAACCCTTACCGCATACCGTGTAATGAGGCCCTATGTCTTGCAATCATACAGTGATAGCTACCAGTCATCTGAAACATGTAAAACTTCCAACCGGATGGATCTTTTCATGTGGCAACATCACAAACACTTATATTCCAGCTAGCATTTCCGGAGGTCCATGTGCCTTAACTCGATTAGGACTAATGATGTTCCCTTTACACCCAGAAATATCTCAAAGCAAAAGGTCAACTTTCGAGTCTGTGGGTCTATCCCCCGATTGTGATTCACATGTGCATTTGCTATCAGAGGCTGAGGTTCTAGCATTAACCCTTTCATTAGTGGGAGTTTGGGGTTTAGCTGCTGGGGGTTACAAATCTTTAATCAAATTAGCATGTTTAGTAGTAAAAGGACTCAATCATACTTCTCAAGCATTAGAAGAGTTACTCCTTGATAGCAAAGTTATTAGAAAAGCAACTTTGCAAAACAGGGCTGCCGTTGATTATGTATTGAAGCATAATTTAGGTTGTAACGCAACGTTGTAACGTTGTGTTGTTTCAATCTAAGTGACCATTCACGATCCATTGAAAGTCATATTCGAGGTTTGAGGGACCTAATTTCCCAAGTGTCCCAAGATCATACTGGGAATTGGTGGGATTGGTTATTTTCATGGATTCCTGATATTGGGGGTACACTGCGTTATGCTTTTGCTTGCATTTGTAATAAATTAGCTATCATAATAGCTTGTTGTTGTTGTATTCAATGCATTCCCAATTTATTTTTAATATTTCGTCGGTTTCAAAGACTGGCTCCTCTACCACTGGGCTATGGAAAGTAAATATCCAAGGGTGGATTGTGATGCTTGAGCTAAAACATGGCGCTGGTGCGCAGTGCATTTTGTTGGCATTCAGAGCCATGCTGGATATTTATCCATGCCTCAGTGGAAAGCTGCACTTGCTTTGCGAAAAAACATGTTTTCAACGTTATTCGCTGCTGGGCCTGGAATGCAGGCCTTCTCAGCCAAGGACACGGGGCTGGGAAAGCTAAGATCCGCAGGTGCCGGCTGGTACCTGATAACAAGGTTTGTTGTGGTTTGCTATGCCTGCGCCAAGGTTTTGAGATGAGTTATAGAACTGTTTTCCGTGGCGTTTTTAGGAAAGGGAAGCGCTTTGCTCCTTGGGGTTACTGTCGGTTGACGCAGCTGGCAACCAACGGTCACTCATCAATGCGCAAGCGCTATTGCCAGAAGGTTCGAGAAATTGCCACCCCTTTTTGAGGAGTGCATATATGCGGAACCCCGCAACGGTCAGGTGGGATAAGCACAAAGACCTCCGTCGGAGGGAGGTGCCTTGTTCCGACAAACCTGTGGGCTGTTGTGCTCTCGGCCTGGCTGTTAGCGGGGTCTTCCAGCTGCTTCTGGCGAGTTGAGGGATTCAGTTACGCCCATGGTGATGTATTCCTGCTAACCTACTATTGTTTCTGTGATTTATCTGTGATTTATTCCTGTGTTATCACTTATTGCTTATGTATGTTTAATTATGAATAAATAGCCGTATAAGTGCTACTTACTCTCTTAAGTGTGCGTGTGGTTGTAAGTCATTGTGTCATCTACCTGCGTTCAAAGTATTGGCTCTGCAACTGCACTGGTGATAAATGACTGTCCGTGCACTCTTGGCGAGCAATACAGGGGATAGTCTAGAGGAACATCAGAGGGAGAGAGAGAAAAACACAACACACAAGGGTGAGGAAGGAAAAGACCAAGTTCGGCCGGTGTGTCTGCAATACCAACCCTTACATTATCCTTCAACTGTTGACTTTGTGATTCAAGCTACATACATTTGGAAGACTTTTTTTATTGTCCCGACTTTGTGGGGCTCTGCAGAAGAGGGATAAAAGCAACTGTTGACTTTCCAATTGCACTAGGTGACCTAGTGTCACTGAAGTATGATCTATCTTTTTGGAGCCCTATAGGGTACTGCTGGTACGGCGGATTAAGTCCCCACAACCACTTTGCAGTAGGCAAATTAGAAACTACTGGTATGTGCCTGAGCAGCATAGGAGAGCAAGTAATAAGCCCTATGCAATTTATTACTGGCCATGAGTAACTACATGCATGCCTTGTAGCAACAACTAAACAGTTGCTTTTATCCCTCTTCTGCAGAGCCCCACGAAGTCGGTAGAAATATAATAAAATGTCTTCCAAATGTATGTAGCTTGAATCACAAAGACACTGCCACCTATTACTGAAACCCCTGAAGAATTTCCCCCGAACGATCTGTAAATTGAATGTTACATGGGAAAGAAAAATGTTGGGTCACAAAAGAGTGCTATTAACATCGCTCTAGTTTACAATAGAGCACTCTTACATTGATTATATTTATCTAAATGTAATATTTTGTGTTTGTATGTATGTTATACATGTGTTACTTTATGTTGATCATGCTCCACTGATTCATTTGTATGTTATTGGGTAATTGGGAATTGGTATGTGCTGTGTTTTGTTGGTTATGTAATGATTTCTTACTAAAGGTATCTCATTTTATATATAATTGTTTTGAACAAAAGTAAAAATAAAATATTTTTGATGAGATGTAATCAGTGTTAACCAGATTAAATATTTGAAGATTTAATCATTTGCACAGAGATTATGGAATTGTTAATCGCTCAACCCCCCCTTGTTTTGCTACACCCCCGCCCCTGCGTGTCAGCTCTGCTTAAGGGATCTTTGTGCAGTGACCAGTCTATTTGTTTTTTCTGTAAATCACGATACCAGGGACAACCTGTTTGCTCTCCTCCCCCTGGAGTTCCTCTTTTTTCTTTGCTCAAAGATATAGCATCCACCCACTTCTTTCAGGTTAGAGTCGCAGGGATACACTGTGAGCATTGGAACATGCCTTTATATTTATTGGGTCTTGGCATCTGTGCCAAACAGTCTCTAGTTTGGGCAATTGCTTTTTGAGACCTGTGACACATCCATAGAATTCGTTCCTTCTCCACAAGGGGGAGCCAACCCTCTGGGACTAGGGAGTTGAGCCTGCTACGCAAAACAATCCCTAAGAGACAGGGCAAGTGTGATCCCACTAGGCGTGACCCCTCCCGCCTTAGGGGACAAGGTATTCCCAAGAAGAGAGGCTTCCATACCTCCCTGTCACACTGACTCACAAGTGTTTGTAGGATATACCACTCTGTGGGTAATATCATATGTTATTACAGCACTTTGATGCCCTCGGGTGAACTAGTGCTATAGAAAACGGGTAAAAAAATACAATATGGCAGTTGAACCATGTCATAATATGCAGGGCCCTATTAAGGGGATGGGCTGGGTTTCTGACCATAGTCTTTTGACGCTGATATGTGAAACCCAGGACAAATGGTGTCCCCTCTCTTGTTCCAGGAAGGAACTGAAAAGGCTCCGGGCCCATGCAGGAAGGCATAGGGCCAGCCAGTCGCTGAAGCACAGCAGTCTGCATCATAGCAAGCACAGAGGAGAGAACATATCCCTCGCAATAACTTTGAGGCAGGAGCATGTTGGAGTCATGGTAGGCGCAGAGCCCATAGTCCTGCCGAGCCCAGGAGGAATACGGAAAGCCTAGAGTGGCAACCGACCGCCCCTGGAGTTGCTTGACAGCGTCCAGCAAACCTGATGCTGAAGTCCTATCCACGGTTGACAGGAAGAATCAAGAAGGAGGGACCAACTGTGAGAAAGCCTGGGTTGCAGTGCCGCCGCACCAGAACAAACCGCCTCCTCCGATATGCACCGCCACCACAGCAACAAAGGTACATTGCGAGAGGAGCACAGAGAGAGAGACACTGAGAACGCCCATGAGGGTTTGGTAGTGAAAATAGCCCGGAAGGGGCTGAGAGTGAGGATAGCTTGCGAGGGGCTGTGTGAGACTAATCTGTGAGGGGCTGAGAGCGAGACAAGCCTGCAAAGGGCTGAGATTGAGAATAGCCTGCAAAGGGCTAACACAAAGCATATCCCGCGAGATATGACCCAACGAAGAAGCCAGCCGATCAGGGGCTGAGACCGGAAATAGCCTGCAAGGGGTTACACTGAAAGTACCTTCCAAGGGGGTGGTAGAAACTGAAGCAACCAGTGGGCTCCAAGGCATAACATAATTCTCTAGATTTGCTAATCAAATGGGCACTTGTGAAGAAAAGTTAGCTATTTAAGTTGCCCTCTTGAATTAAAGCACAGCTCGCCCTGCATTCCTCTCTTGTCCTCTGTGCCCTCTTCAATCTCTCTTTTCTGTTCACTTCCAGTGCTAAAGGAGAGAAAGTGCAGCAGTAATCATCTCTACTTTTAAGTGCCAAATGCATGTGTGGGAGTGCTAGGCAAAAATGTCTTTCTTTTTCAAATAATTGCAAACCAGAAGTAATCGGGATGATACTTTAATTAAGCTTTCAATATCATGTCTGGCAAAGCCGACTATGTGTCAAATTTATATTTTTTTAAAAGACAATTATGCAATTCCATGTAAGTTGTTACATAATGCATAACTACAGTATTGATACTGTAAAACACTGCATAATCTCCAGTAAAGTTTAGGTTAGTGTATCTAAATTTCATAATGTCAACTATAATTCATTTTGTTAGGGAAGATGCATCATGCAGAAGGCAAGAGGACGCTTGGGCCTGGCTACCGGGCACTCTAGCAACTAAAGGGAAATACTAGCAATTACCAACTACATGTAACTCCCTGAGGAATGCTCCCTCATTTCATGGAATTCTCAGGGATTTACATAGCTCAGCGGCAACGTGCTCGCCTTGGAAGCAAGACAACACGGAGCACGCAGGTCCGCGCTTAGAAACCTCTGGATATTAAGCACGATATAAATAACCTATCATCTAAATAACCTACCATATAAACATATTGGAACAAAACGCGCTGCCATGGAATGACCTGGACTTCATATGCCTACAAGAGACCTGGTTAAAGGAAGAGCCAGTGTTGGCTGGCTTTACAGTCTTGATAAACCCAGCGATAAGAGGGGTAGCAGTAAGGCCAACGCAAAAACCAGCTATTCGTACCTGCAATACACCAAACTACAAAAGTCAAACGCTGGAGCAAAGGTGAATCTCTCTCTTGTTTCCCATTTATTGCTAATTAACATCTATTGGAACGACACTGATGTAGAAAGCAACACAATTATGGATCAAATAACTGAGGCCATCGATGAGGGTTATAACTCCGAAAATTCATAAATCATATTGTGCGGAGACCTCAATATAGCCTACGCTGCCTTATCTGAAAACATGCAACCAGACCAAAAGGAAGGTAGAATTCTTAAGCAGCAAAGTCCAGCGCTGCCACAAACTGGTTTGTAGTCGGGTTTGCACATGACAAATTGCTATTTTGAAAAAAATGCAAAGTGCCATGCTACATGGAAGAGAGAAGAATCCTCTTCAGTTATAGATGATAACTGATTATAGATGATTCGATGTTTTGTCTCTAGAGAATTGAACATGAAGATACTTTCCATGGAAGTGATCCAAACTGAGAAAAGCGACCACAATTGGATGCGATTAATCTGGGCCAAAAATCATCCAGCAACCATTAGAAAAACACTGACCCCTGTAGAAGTGGTTAACAACGGCACCAGACTAAGAATGGATGCTAATTTGATTAACCAAGCTGCACGGCAACTTGTCAGAGTAATTGGAAAAAAACACATTGACAATGGCTCCTCGAGGTCGGACTATACAAACCCATTAGTACCATGTAGGACCAAGAGGAATAAAAAGAATGCTAATCAGAAAACAACTAATCAACGTGTTTGATAATGATCTTGCAAATAAGAAAAAAGAAATGAGACAACTCATAAAACGCCTGAAGAACGCGACACCAACCTCACAGGAAAGCGACTTCAAACGTGTAAAGTCTACCTATAGCGCATGGTGCTCAAACCATAGAAGAGTTCTTGTGCAAAAATGACGCAGTGTATTCTGACCTCTCTCCAAGAAAAAACAGCATCCCAGATGTGGTCTCTGATTCGATCACAAAGTCAATTCTAACACAGCTACCAATCAACAAGCATACAGAAGCAGCCTGGGTACACTTCTATGGCAACCTATTCAAAGATGTGGAACCTGGGACAGCAGCACTCGTAAAATCTGTGGATTTATGGCTCTTGCCATACAACCAGACAGACTTGACCCTTATGATCAAACGATTTAGCTCTTCCAGAGCCCCGGGCCCAGATGGAATATCAAACCAGATGATAAGGAAAACCCGGAGTAATGGGCCAACTTCTTGGACATATTGATCCAAAACTTACTAACAAAGAAAGTGATCCCTCAGTCATGGAACACTGCAAATGTAATCCCTGTATTTAAAGGTGGGCTAAAATAAGACCCTTCTAATTATAGGCCAATAGTACTCCTGGACGTTATGGGAAAACTATACGCCTCTTTGTTACTGAAAAGTTTAAACATTTGGATCAAATCAAGATTCCTCTTTGACAGATTCCAGGCGTGGTTTGTAAAAGGCTTAGGGACTGTCCCTCCAGCCTTTTTAATCTCTCTGCTCAAAATCAAGAACTTGAAAGCAAATACCAAACTACATATGGCCTTCGTGGAATCCTCTAAGGCATTCGATAGCCTAAAAAGAAAGCGTCTATGGCACAAACTGATAAAAAAGGAATGCCCTGTGAACCTCATAGAACAAATCAAGGGCCTGTACTCTAACACCTCTGTAGAGGAGGAGCCAAGTGCCTCTAACCCAAGTCCCGCCCCCATTTTGCCTATATGGTCGAAACCGGAATGACAGTCTTTTAAAGGAAGTTCCGGAAGAAGTGTGAAGATAAATGAAAGAGGGGACTGGTGACATCACATGAGCAGAAATGACACACCCAGAAGAGATGCCAATGAAGAGAGTATATAGAGCTTATAGAATCTGATGGCGAAGTAAAGAATCAAACAACATCTCATGGGCGAAATGAAGATTGCACGTGTGGAAAGCTCTGAAGAAAATGCAAACCATTTTATAATTGTACAGATGCTGAAACGCAAGTAGACTAAGTAATCATGAAGGCTGGCTATACGTAGTGAGTAGACTGCAGACGGTGCCGCCATTATATATAAGTGTATAGAATCTGGATGTTCCACAACGTATTTTAGCAAACTAGGACCCCATGAACAGAAGAGCTGAAAGGTGTGACGCAGTTGAAGATAACAGCTGACGATGAGGGAAGATTCGAGAAAGGTTGTCTGGCCCAGTGTCAAGAGTTGGGGCAGCCAAGAAACTGGATATCTATTAGAGAAGATACAATGAATGTGAGAAGCGAGACAAGCTCCTGTTGAGGTGTAATGGAAAAACACTAGAAGTGCCAGGTTTTATTCATTTAATAGTGGTAAATGCAAATAAGGAGCTCAAAACACGGTCTCCTGTCACATGGTCCAGATGAAAATAGACTTTGGGCAAGCTACACCGAGACCTGAAGATAAGACCATGCTCACACTCCCTTCTATTCTCAGGCGCAGTGCATACTTTGCAAGGCTGAGTTCAAAGACTAATTTGAATGGCAGACAGTAGGAGTGATGATGGATGTTGGGCTAATTGGGTGGGGAGGCATGGTCAAGTCCAACCATCCAGCGCCTGGGGTACCAGGTTGTGTGCTGCTAGCGAGGGGAATATTACAGAAGGGTACAAGCGTGCCAACCAATCATAGAGGGCCACGTAGTAAAGAGCCCTATAGTTTGAGAAGCCAATGAAATGTAGTGTATTTCATGACAACGAAGATGACTTGGACTAGGGGTGGGCATAGCTGTCCACCTGACCTTAGAGAGCCAATCACTATTCCATCCCCATAGAAAGTTTACCTAGATGTTCCCCATAGACCAACCACAGTCTCGCATAGGTTTCCTTATTTTGCCACGTAGTATGATGTTACGTATGACGAGTTTTTACTACATAAATGTAATTTTTTATGAAATGCTGTGAGAGAACACTTGAGAGAGATTTGATACAACGTCCGTTGATGTCCGTTGTACTCCCTGTTTTAGATACCTGTTAATAAAACAGCTAAAGATTTGCCAACTTCCTGAGTCAGTCTTATTATTGGTGTAAGAGTAAAATCTGCATCCCCATCCATCCCATAGAGCGCTACCTCGCTTAAAAGGGCCTATGGGTTCACGTGGTAGCAGAGGGAGTATGGTTTTGTAAAAGACACATCGATTAGTAGGTCTCAAAAGTTTCGGATAATCGGACACCCTCTGCCATCTAGCGGGTGGATCGCAAAGTTTCCTGTGGAGAGCGGCCGATATAGAATTCTTCCAAGAAGATTGATACAGGTGGAACGGGTACCTCTTTGACGAAATCCCTCCTGGTTTCCAAAGGCACTGAGTGGATTGAAGGCGACGGTGGTCGATTGGAGGAGGTCTCGATACCAAGGGTCTTGAGCTGAAGAACGAATGGTGAGTAGATTGAGGGAACTGGGAAAATTAGGGGATGGGATTGTGGTAACAGAGAAAAGTAACGGGGGTGGTCTAGTATAAACAAGGAGCATTTTCTAGAGCCCAGTATCCTACCTGAAAGCAGGTTTAGAAGGAGTCATTTCAAAACCCCAAGGGGGTAATTAAGCGGCACATAAACAGGTTTATGATAGGGAATGACTCAAACTCCAATTGGGGTATTTTAGTGGCTAGGAAAAAAGGAGTGCCATGGTGTATATGTGAAAAATCGACTAGTCTGTCTGTGTATTTTGTAATTGAAAAGAGATCTCAAAGAGCGACAAGAATAAAACTGTGAGGTTAAAGAAGAGATAAAAAGTTGTTCTCTAAATTAGGTCATTGTCGATGCCGACTGAACAGATAGATTGAGATCATTTAGAAGTAAAGGCTTTGAGCGGCGAGTGTTGGAGCGCGCTCATATTTGTTGTTTTTCTGAAACGTATTCTGTGCAAATCAACGGTAAGTATTGACAGTCAATTGAGGCTTGTCACAATGGGGGATGTTACTCCACAGATGCATTTGTGCAAGACGTTGCCAAAACATGCACCTACACTCAGCCAGTATAGTACGGGGTGGGTAAAGGTCACAGCAAACAAAATGTTCATGCCATGGCCACAAGGGGGATCGCTGTCAAAGGCGGTTTTGCAACACATGACCACATACTTGCATGCTGTGGGCACAGGGAAGAAATTGGAAAAGAGGTTAGCTATTTTAGAGCTCTGGAAAATGTACCAGGAGGAGCGGGAGGATCTGCCTCCTGAGGATTGAATGCTTAATCAGTGTAGGGAGGAAGATGTTGAGCCTTCTGCTGCCCTTACCTAGCCCGAAGTAAACGGCAATAGTACAGAAGATTTAGGATTGTATCCGTTAAAAGAGCTAAAAGTGGCGACAAGATTTAGTAATCCGATATATGAACCACCTGCCTACAGCAGTGACGTTAGTCCAGAAGAGACTAAAAGAAAGGAGGAGATCTTTAAGATCTTACAGGACAAGGAGGAGAAAAGAGAACGACCAAATGTATCAATAGACATAGAACGAGAAATTAAGAGATGGAAAGGAGAAAAGGATAAAGCTGACGAGGTAACACTCGTGCATAACGAATGGATGGGTGGACGGATATTTCTCAAGCTTGTTGGAAAAGTATCGAGGAAGTTAGGCAAAGGGAAGATCAAGACGAACAAGATAGAAAAGACAGGGAATGAGAGAAAAGATTGAAAAAAGATGAGCATAAGAGAAAGAATAGACAAAAACCAGAACAGATGTATCAGGAAGAATAGCAAAAGAAGGAAGAAAGGGCAGAGGAGCAAAGGAAGTAGGATAACAGGCAGAGAGCAATCGAAGAACGAGAAAGGCAACAAAAGAAGAGAGAAGAGGAGGAAGCACAATAATTAAGGGAAACAAGAATGCAAAGATGAAGGGAAGAACAAGAGCATAGAGCGAATGAAAGAAGGGACGAGAAAAGAAGAGAAGAGGAAAGGATTAGACAGGAAGCGAGAAAGCAAAGAGAATTAGACGAAGAAACAGAGCGAAAACGAAGACAATGGGAACGCGATATTGATCGCATTCAGAAAGAGTTAATGGAACCGAGTCCAGTAATATCATGGGGCAATATAGAGAAGTTCCTCCCGTCGCAGGGAGCAATGGCAGGACTATCTAGGATAACCCTAGAGGAGAATGTTTACATAGGCAGCATCGGGGAGAGGATCGATAAGACCTAACAAGACTTAAGAGAAAGCAGCAAATTGGGAAGCAGAGGGAAGGGAGAACAATCCCTAGCCATCCAATCACAAAGCGAAGAAAGAGACCCGTTCAGTCTTGAGCATAGAGCCTTGTCCTTAGACAGGCTGACTTTAAATAAAGGTGATGGGTATGAAAGCCATACTAGTTGGGGACTAGATATGTCAGACTAAGAGAGAGAGAAACCTTCCGTGGGGAGGAGGGAGGAAGTGCATGCAGACCTGAGGGATGTCTGCACACAGACAAGGAAGTGAGATGGACTGATCTAGAGCAGCTTAAAGATAGGACGCCAGATTCTATAGCATGCCCAGAGTGACATAAAGAACACTTGTATAGTGAGTAAGGAGAGTCCCCACCATATGTGAGCAGGCTGAGGGCATTGCCAGGAAGAAGGTGATCAGGAACCATTGTCCCCAATATGGATAGGCAGACGATGGGAGCCAATTGTGGATTTGGGTTCACGAAGTTCCCTTTATTTGAGAAGGGGCCAGACTGCAGTATATTCTCAGGCCACAAATGGATAAGGATAATTTACGATGCAAAGTTAACGGCGGGTGTGGAGAAATGGATTTATGAGCTAAAAAAGATGACAGGGGGAAATACTCTAGCAATAGGGGACATTAAGGGTCTCCTAGCCGCCATTCTTGGGGAAAGGGCTGATGACATTTGGACGAGAGCAGGATATTCAAGTGTCACGGCACAGAACACAGCACACGACGGAGCCCCATACAACAATTGTAGAGCAGATGTCTGGAGGGCTCTTCTGGTACAGTATCCTGATACGTCCGATATGGGTGCAATCATGGCACGTAAGATGAAAGATGATGAAGGTCCTCTTGCTTACATTCAAAGTATTCAGGAACAATGGACTCTTGAAACCCGGGAGCCATGGGGAAAATCAGTTCCAGTATTCTACCACATTTTATGTCAGGGATTGCCAGAACAGGCACAGAGAAAGCTCAAGAAATTAGTGGGAATGGAAGCGAAGCCACGGGCAGAAATACAGTTGACTATAGCATCACTGCCGGCTGTTACAAGAGAAAAATAAGAAGGAAGATGCTAGAAAACTTGAGGAAGTCAAGTTAGTTTAGAAAAAAGTGTCAAAGTGCACCATACAAGGGGCAGTACTGACAAGCAGAGAAGGATTGGGAATGCAGCAAGCAAATAATCGCAGGCGAATAATCAACGCCAAATGGATCAGGGAGGGAATGGGTTTATGCCACAAGGCAGAGGAATGGGCTACAGAGGAAGGGGTGGTTTTCAGAATAATCAAAGCCATATTCAAAATGCACAGAATGATTATCAGAATGTGCAAGGAGGATTCAACCAAGGGGGGCTAGTCAGAAGAGCTCCTCCTGCATGCTAAACATGTGGAATGACAGGGCACATCGCGTGCACATATGGAAGCCAGTTGTATGTACAGAATGGACAATTCTCAAGGGGGGGCAGCTTATCCTCCAGCATATAGCTCACATGCTAGGGATGGCTTTGCCCAAGATCAGACAGTGTGACAAGCACAAGCGCCGCAGATGCAACAGGCATTACAGCCACAGCAAGCACCATTGAATCCGCCACAAGGGCAGTTACAGCACGCACCCATGCAGATACAGCAGAATGCAAAGACGGGACAGTTACTGACACCCAGAGTAGGGATGCCACTATGGGAGGAGGAAGTCCTTTTACAGGTATAGGGATGGATTGAAACGCTATATAAATTCAATAAAATACAAATACAAGTATGTAGCCACAATAGGACAGCTCACAGGGCGAATTGATGAGTTCAATACTATCAGTGACACCAGACCCCCAAGAGGAACCGAGGAATGATGTGACAATAGGAGGCAAATCTTTTTCTTTTTTAGTAGACACTGGGGCTATTCATTCATGTATATCAGAGTGAAAATATCCAGTGTTGGGAAATGCCACGCATGCGCAAGGTTTCTCTGGAGCTACATGTAGAGTTCCTTTTACTGATGAATTACCAGTCTCCATATTATTTTATTCAAGGCAGACACTGGTTAATATTCTAGGCAGAGATTTAATGACAAAGCTTAATATGACGATTTATTTTACTGATGAAGGCATAGTGTGTTCTACTCCAGCCAGAGATACATTATATGAACGTGGGCAAATGTATCTTGGCATTTATAGGGCAAATAGCTCTGCGAGGAACGCCATTAGAGCCAGATATTTTTCTTTATGGGGTACGCATTTTGTTGACATGGCTACCTGGCTTAGTGATTATGAGAATACCTGATGAGTTTTTGTTGAGGCCACAGCTACCTAAGGACGAAGAGGGGGAACAGACTATTCCCCTAGAGTTAAATGCAGCCATAGTGCAAGGGGAATTGGCCATGCTCGAAGGAACAGATTACAAGGGCAGGTCATGGAGAACAGTGATTGCCATTGGAGAAGGCTATAGATCGACTGACGTCATTGACGAGAATTTGTTTAGAGATGATCCATCAGATGAAGTAATATTTGAGATGAGTATTACATATTGGATCAGAATAGAGAAAAGGGAAATCCCACAGCGAATGGTAATAATGCAGCAGCGCACAGCATTTTTTGATGAAGATTTGGAAAAAGTGCCAAACTCTTTATGTACTACAGACCCCTATGACATAGGCCTATTTAAGGGTATAGGGGGGGTTAACATTAAGCTGAAGCCAGGAGCAATTTTACCTCGAGCAAGACAGTACCCATTGTCTCGAGAGGCGGATGAGGGTATTTTTAAGACTATATGAGCCTTGATGGAAGAAAGTGTTTTAGTGATGTCAGAGTTACCGTGTAATACCGCGGTGTACCCTAAGAAGAAATCGAAAGGAGGGTTGTGGAGACTAATTCAGAACATGAGACCAATTAACCAGATTGAAGAGGCAGAGTTTCCTTTAGTTCCGAATTCAGTGACGATACTATGTAGTATCCCCACAGAGGCACAATATTTCACTGTGATGGACTTCAAAAATGCGTTTTTCTCAATCCCGTTGCATATGGACCCCCAACACTTAACATTATTTACGTTTCGCCAAAACAAACTGAAGAGCACTTGTTTTCCCCAAGCGTACTGCGAGTCTCCATTGATCTTTAATAGGGTCCTGTAGATGGATTTAGGTAATATTGATTTAAAAAGTGTTGTGCTGCAGTATGTAGATGACATTTTGGTTTGTAGCTCGACAGAAGATGAGTGCAGGCAAGATTCGATTCAGTTAATTACTATTTTAGCAGACAAGGTATATAAAGTGGATAATGGGAAGTTGCAATATTGTCAAGAAGAGGTGTTTTACATAGGTTAGTTAATCTCACATGAGGAGAAGAGAGTCATACCTGAAAGAGATGAGGCGATTATGAAAACAGCAAAACCGCACACGATAAAACAAATGCAGCAGTTTTTGGGATTATGCAACTATGTTAGAGCGTGGGTATTTGATTATGGTTCCTACACAAGACCCCTTTTGGAGGCTCTGAAGACAGCACAAGTGAACAAGGAAATAATAGAATGGACTGAAGAAATAGAGGAAGGGTTTGAAGAATTCAAGAAAACAATGTGTACAGCTCCAGTTTTAGGAATTCCCAACTATGATGAGGAACTCTTTCTGTTTCTGGACAGTCATGACAGCAGTGCTTACACAGAGGACTACATTGGCATACAAACCCCTGGCATATCAAAGTGGGATTTTAGATCCAGTTATTAGAGGGAACTTTCCTTGCGACCATTCGCTGGCAGCAGCCGCATTCGCCATAGGGAAGACTATTAGTATTGTGATGGGGTGTTCTATGACATTGGGCCTCATTACGAGGTGGGCAGTAAGGGATTACCGACACCGGTAAGGGCACCGGTGCCGGTAATCCCTTACCACCCTTCTATGAGTTCCCTTTGCGGGTCCTTCCTTAATGCCTGTTTTTTTCAGGCGTTAAGGACGGGACCCGCAAAGGGACTCTAGAGCTAATAACGGTACCGCAATTTGCGGTACCGTTATTAGCGCCTTCCCCATTCCCATTGAGCCCTATGGGGGCTCAAATGGGAATGGGGAATGGCCCTGGTGAATGGGGAATTACCGGTCCCGCCAACCTTGGAATGGACCGGTAATTGCTCCATACACCAGTGCGGAGTCGGAACGAGTTTGGAGGCAGCCATGGCGCTAATAGCGCCATGGCTACCTCCAACCTCGTAATGAGGCCCATTGTTTGTTGAGCATGCTTTGTTTGCCGTTTTGGAGAAACCTAAGGGTACATTGACATCTCAAGAGGGCTTCCGCATATGAGGTAGTTATATCGAATCAAGCAATCAAAATAGTCAGGTATAAAATAGTGAACCCTGCCACGTTTGTAGCTGAGCCTGTGGCAGAGGGTGAGCATGTGCATGATTGTGCTAATTACGAAGAGTTCTACGACGATATCGCACATGTAAAGGAAAATGCGTTAGCCAGAGGGGATCCTCTTTATTGACGGGTCTTCAAAAATTGACCAAACTGATGGGCAAAGGCGTTCAGGTTCAGCTGTGGTAAGGCACAGAGCCAACAGTGAATTTGAGGTTGTAGCAAGTGCAAGACTACGGTCTCACTTTTCGGTGCAAGCAGCAGAATTGGTGGCGCTTATTGTTGTACTGGAGAAACATGCAGGGCAGGAAGTGACGGTGTACAGTGATTCCGCCTATCTGACGTCAACTGTGCACGCAGGGCTATCCCGTTGGAAAAGGAGGGGCTACCTCAGAGCAGATGGCACTCCAGTGCAACACGCAGCATTATAGGACAGGCTTATTAAGGCACTACAACTCCCAGCAACCATTGCAATAGTTAAATGCGCAGCACATACTAAGCAAACTGACTTTCTCTCTCGCGGAAACGAAGAGGCCAAAAGGGTTGCATATTCACCAGATATTTCAAGTTTTGATACTCCAGATGTAAAGGAGAAAGTAGTCAAAACTATGATTGTAAATGAAGGGTTTAATCATTTGTCAAGAATACAGTTGATGGAGGTTCAAGGCAGTGCACCACAGGAAGAGCAAGACTTATGGAAACGAAGGGGGTGTTCTGTATCCCCCTCTGAAGCATTGTGGTGACAGGACAGCACTGGAAAGCCGGTGATGCCTGTAGCTTTGTTAAGGGTAGCGCTTGAATTGCTGCACTAACCCGCGCATGTAACTAGGGAAAGCCTCGCAGCAGCTATTGCAGAGGACTGGTTCATACCAAACCTGTTAGAACATGTTGCATTTTATGTAGTAAATTGCACCATATGTCAAATGTTTACCGCTGGCCACGCACTGCGAATGATCAGAGGAGTGATTCCTCGACCTAACGGTCCTTTTCAGCATTTACATATTGACTATGTTGATATTCTGCAAGTATGTGGTGGATACAGGTATATGATAGTGGTGGTGTCTCCCTTTTCTAGGTGGATCAAAGCAACGTTTTTAGTCCGAGAAGTCTTTCCTAGATGGGGAGAATGTGAGGTGCTGAGATCTGACAATGGGACCCATTTTGTTAATGAAGTATTTGAACAGATTAGCTTATTTATTAGTATAAAACATATGTTTTCTTCTGCTTATCACCTGCAAGCGAACGGGGTATGTGCAAAACTCAACAGTCTCCTTAAAGAGAGAATTGCAAAATTGAAATTGACATTGGAGAAGGGATGACTGTATTGCCTGCCCCTTGCATTATATGCATTAAGGAATCAGCCCAGGTCAGACCACCTCACACCCCACGAGCTAGTGACAGGGATGCAAATGAGAACGCCCTTGGCTGCTCCATCGAGGAGCAGAAGTGATGCCCAGAAGACTGCAGAAATGTTAGTAAATGAGTTATGTGCTTATTTGACATGTATGACCGCTAGTATCTCTGTCATTTCAGATCCTCTGAAGCGCATGAGGAGGTCGGTCTCAGGACACAGATGAAGACCATTCAGCAACCAGACGTCAAGAACTATTTTCTGTACCCAGATTGTTTGTGGGAGATCCAGTCCTAGTGCGTAACTTCACAAGGAAGTTGCACAAGACCCGTATTAGTGGTCCCTACATTGTTGAGAACACTACTCCCTCAGCAGTAAAAGTCCAAGAGAGACGCGCCTGGATCCACTTGGGCAACGTAAAACCTTACGCTGGTGAGACCGACGCACCCCCACCTGTCGATTCGGAAGCAAGACAAGAAGAAGAAGTTCGGCACGTGCAGACTCGATCAATGACGATGAAGGATGCTAAGATTGCTGACTAAAATAAATGCAAGTGTGCATTTCCACTGTGGCTCACCCCGGACACTCTTTATAGATATTATAGCAAGGAGTGCAAAGTAAAAAGTTCTCGAGCCACAGAAATCTTTGATTTGGGCTTTAGAAAGAGTTGATGTGATAAATATGCCAAATCTAGAGTTCGAGTTTGATGACTGGAAGCACAAACAGGTCCAGATTCATTCCTCACTGAGTTTCTCTTTGGTTAAACCCATGGTCCTGTCAGATGCAGATGCCCATAGAATACTTCTCGCTGTCTTTGTATACATACTCCGAGCGTACCCTGCTCTTGTTGGGCGTAGTACTAATATACGTGTTTTTCTGCCAAATCCTAAAAATGGCCCTGCAATTAGGAGGCTACTTGTGGCGATAGTTGAACAGATTCCGCAGCTGCCTGATCATTAAGCAAGGTTGCCTGATTAAAAATGTTTTTTCCTTCCTTAAAGCGGTACACAGGCACAATGAGGAATGTTGGAAGTGGTACAGCTTCGGAAAGTGAAAAAACTCAAGGACGTGTGGAGAATCGTAAATGGTGGAGATCAATGTATTGGTGCATAATATATGCGTGATCGACATGTATTATTGTTTTTCTGATTTTGCTAATCCATACACTTCATTGGCCCAAGTAAGTTAGAAGTCCCTTTGATTCTCCGCACTCCAGTGACTTATGCAGAATTGGCTGTTGTAGAGAGACCCAAGCCATTTGTGATTATCCCTACACCAATGACACGTGTCAGGTCCCCTATTTCTCTGACAGGTGTTCCTATGATTCCCCCTGTAGGAAGGACCCTTATTGATGTACTTCAGGAGCATTACGCACGCACCCTCCTTGCAAGAGGGAGACACAGAGGAAGCACAAGGGAAGATGATTATGAGTTAAATAATTATCTAGCCAGTACAGCACATTTGGGGAATAACATGTGGTATCAGCACATGTTGGAGCTGGGAGAAAGGACCTTATGCTTTGGAGAATTCCAAGATATGCATAGCTATAGAAGTAGAAGCCCACAAAGCTCACTGCCTGACGCACCTTGCACTCTGCCATACGCGAGGTCAGTTCCAAAGTCGAACAGCATCCTTGGTATGGGGAACCGAGTGGACAGCTCCACAAGAAGATGATTATGTGCAAGATTTGAAGAAACGAGCGTGAGCACACACCAAAGATCATGTGATAAGATATAAACAGCCTGGAATGAAGGGAGCAAGAATCAGATGGGAAATAAACAAAAACTCAATTTTAAGGAAACAACTTTGAAGAAATACGAAGATCCAAGGAGAGAGGTTATCTGAAAATCAAGGGAACGGTACTTTCTCCAGATGGATGGGAGGAAGGCCTGGTTGTGTGTAAGGCGCCAGCACTTACAGGATACTATGAGCCAGTTATAAATACTGCAGAGAAAGAATGCAAACATCAATGACCGAAGATTGCAAAATTGCTGACATGGGTTGATGATAAAGGAGGCCTGCTGCAGATAGTGCCTCTAGCCAGTGCAGAACTATTTTTCAAAAATAATGGCACAAGAAAGGTTGGAATGAATCAGCAGTGCTGTCGAATTTTCGATTTACCAGGAATGAAGGATGGAACAGTAGTGATAATAGACCACTACTGGGCCTGTGGATCCAGAACTTACATGAAGTTGCCCAAGAACTGATGAGGGCTGTGTTCTACAGTAATTGTCCATGTACCAGCATTGGTGATTCCAAAGATTAACTTGAATATTGGAGAGATTTCAAAAGCAGATGCTCACTTGAGAAAGAGGAGATCAGTTGAATTTTTCAATCGAACAAAGAAGGAGAACTACTTTTCAGCTAAATCAATAGAAGCCTTTGATTCTATTCTGTGGAAACACAGGTTATTCAGTCAGACTTAAGTAGTATTTGCGTCAATCTTCATGCCAGGGATCCAGACAATGGCAAATGCCAAATGTTTACAGATTACCAAATGGGAGCTCCTGCAGATGATCATCACTGCCCTAAAGGGATTCAATGCCATTAAGGGAGAATTAAGAGCCATAAGACTAATGACTCTTCAAAATAGATATGTCCTGGACATGATTACAGCTACGGAATGAGGTGTTTGTGCCCAAATCGGAGAATCATGTTGCACAATCATACCTTCTCATGACGAAGAGAATGGGACCTTGACAGAGGCCATAACGATGCTGATGAACTTGCACATCAAGATGGAAGATGAAGTAGAAGATATTGCAGATGACAGCTGGTTTGTGTCAATCTTCTCATGGGTTCCACAATGGATGGTGAACATCTTCAAGCTCCTCAGAGCACTGTTGGTGATGATCATGTTTGGATTCTGTGTCATCAGAATAATAACCACACAGTACAAGAAGACAGCAAAGAAAACAGTAGGAGTGAAGATCATGATCGATGTCGAGTCAGGGTTTGGACCCAAAGAGCTGACAGATGAAGAAATCAGAAAGTATATAAAAGTATCCTAGCACCTAGAACCAAATTCTTATATCCAAGAAACCACAAGAAGTATGTGGGTAGATGGATCTACTGCAGCTGTAATGGACAATGTAATCTCATGACCATGAATTTTGGTGACCATGTGAAATCAGCAGGATCTCTGAAAAGAGTAATGAAGATATGGGCTCCGAAGAAGCACTTTTTCAGACGAGGATGTCTAGATGTGAAGACTGATGAGAGAGTGGTTGATGAATCAACCAGAGGGTGGCGTGTATAGGAGGAACCAAGTGCCTCTACTGAAAGTCCCGCCCCCATTTTGCCTATATGTTGGAAAATTGCGACATACACTACGCCAATATTGGTCCCTATACCATGAGGAGTCCTTGAAACAAAGTATCCACTGAGAAAGCCCTACATGATGTACCCGCAGAGAAATTAGTCTTTTAAAGAAAGTTCCGTAAGAAGTGTGAAGATAAATGAAAGAGGGGACTGGTGACATCACATGAAGCCGAAATGACGCACCCAGAAGAGATGCCAATGAAGAGAGTATATAAACCTTATAGAATCTGATGGCGAAGTAAAGAATCAAACAACATTTCATGGGCGAAATGAAGATTGCACGTGTGGAAAGCTCTGAAGAAAATGCAAACCATTTTATAATTGCACAGATGCTGAAAAGCAAGTAGACTAAGTAATCATGAAGGCTGGCTATACGTAGTAAATAGACTGCAGGCGGTGCTGCCAATATATATATGTGTATAGAATCTGGATGTTCCACAATGTATTTTAGCAAACTAGGACCCCATGAACAGAAGAGCTGAAAGGTGTGACGCAATTGAAGAAAACAGCTGACGACAAGGGAAGATTCGAGAAAGGTTTGAACCTTGAACGCCTTGAAACACTTGTGTATAGGCGCGTTACAAATGCCATATCATATCATATCATATATCAAGGTTGTCTGGCCCAGTGTCAAGAGTTGGGGCAGCCAAGAAACTGGTTATCTATTCAAGAAGATACAATGAATGTGAGAAGAAGTGCCAGGTTTTATTCATTTAATAGTGGTAAATGCAAAGAAGGAGCTCAAATCACGGTCTCCTGTCACATGGTCCAGATGAAAATAGACTTGGGGCGAGCTACACCGAGACCTGAAGATAAGACCATGCTCACACTCCCTTCTATTCTCAGGCGCAGTGATACTTTGCAAGGCTGAGTTCAAAGACTAATTTGAATGGCAGACAGTAGGAGTGATGATGGATGTTGGGCTAATCGGGTGGGGAGACATGGTCAAGTCCAACCCTCCAGCACCTGGGGTACCAGGTTGCGTGCTGCTAGCGAGTGGACTATTCCAGAAGGGAACAAGCATGCCAACCAATCATAGAGGGCCACGTAGTAAAGAGCCCTATAGTTTGAAAGCCAATGAAATGTAGTGTATTTCATGACAGCGAAGATGACTTGCACTAGGGGTGGGCATAGCTGTCCACCTGACCTTAGAGTGCTAATCACTATTCCAGCCCCATAGAAAGTATACCTAGATGTTCCCGTAGACCAACCACAGTCTCACATAGGTTTTCTTATTTTGCCACGTAGTATGATGTTACGTATGCCGAATTTTTACTATATAAATGTAATTTTTTATGAAAAGCTTTGAGAGAACTCTTGAGAGAGATTTGAGCGAACATCCGTTGACGTCTGTTGTACTCCCTGTTTTAGATACTTGTTAATGAAACAGCTAAAGATTTGCTAACTTCCTGAGTCGGTCTTATTATTGGTGTAAGAGTAAATTCTGCATCCCCATCCATCCCATAGAGCGTTAACTTGCTTAAAAGGGCCTACGGCTTCACCTCTATATTAGTTCGACTCAATACCTCAGAACTGCTAAGTGAGGAAATACAAACCCACAGATGATTAAAACAGAGTGGCCTTTTAGCCCTGGCCCTTTATAGCTTTCAAGTCGCTGACCTCGGAGAGCACCTGAATTCCATATGAAGCTTCCCCCCTCTAGTATTAAAGATGAAAGCGACCCACCTACTCTACATGAATGACTTGGTCCTGTTGGACTATACTGAAATAGGCTTAAAACGCCAGCTGGATGGCTTGCAGAAATATGCGGACGAAAATAACTTGGACAATAACACTAAAAAGAAATCTTAACTATGGAAAGAAGCCACAATCACAAAAAGAAACAATTCAAATCGTATCGAAACAACACAGAAATAGTAAGCACCCCCTCATTTAAATATCTGGGAATTAAAATGTTAAACAGCGTCATATAGACCCAAGTTGTAGATGTGCTAAACACCAAGACTAGGGCTTTGGCAAGCCAGGCTTTGATACGGACGAGGAAATACTGTAGGTACGCCAATACTAGAATTCTACAGATCAAAAGGTAATTCCCATGTTCAGTTATGGATCCGAAGTATTTCTTAACTTACCGTCGAAATGGTGGCTCCGATTGGAGGGTCGTTTTTAGAAAGAAGTATTTGCTTTGCCCTGATCACTACTGATTCAGGTTATCAGGAAAGAACTAGGCCTATGCTCACTATTTTCGGCAGTTCTGTAGAAAAAACTGAACCTGTTTGCGAAATTTGTAAACCAGTCCCAAATGTCTATGATTGAGGGGATACAGCAGGAACTTCTGTATGGTACAAACCATGAAATTGGGATATGGGTCAAAGAGTGTGCAAAAACACTAGAAGACTTGGGAAGCCAAATGGAAGAGTTGTTTCAATCCCTGGCTGAAACAAAGAAAAATAAATTCAGACAAAGAGACTGGATCATTACAATGGCGGAGGTAGTTCGGCTAAAACTCTGATCTTGCGGCAGAGATGAAAAAACTAGGTATGATACAACCATATCTAAATCGATGTCCGGACCCAGTCCTCCGAACCACATTCTTCAACACGGGAGAAATATTAGCTGCCAGAGATCCCTCTGATAGCAAAAACCCATCTTGCAGATTCTTCAAGGAAACTGACTTGAAAGAAACTCTGATGCATCTTTTAACCATCTGTTCGTATTTTTCAAAACAAAGGACAAGACTCTTTGGCCATCTAGACTATCACACAGTAACAGCAAATGTATGGTGGAAATTTCTGCTGACCTCAATTTCGGCTGAAGAGCTCAACAGTAATTGCCACAGTTGACTTTTACAGAACTGCCTTGGAAAAAGAGCTTGCGGTGAACGACATTGCAGATAACCAAAGATTCTAGATGGTTTACTTTGGATAAGCGGGTCCAAGAACGAAGTAAGATGAGCAGGAGAACCAGAAAATAGAACACCCGCTTTGCCTCTCTCTTTTTGTTAAGTCTGCGTAGTTGCTAAAGGTTTTATGTAAACTGTAACGCGATGAAAATAAAAACATTTTTAAAAAGATGCATCATATTGACAAGTGAACACTTTCGAAAAATGTACATGATCACATGATCAAATGCTTTTGAAGGTATACATAGTTCTGTAACCTGCAGGTTGCATACATCTTCCAACTGATGCTCCCATGAACAAACCCATTCTCCTTGACAATCTATATAATCACCCTGTTGCTTTATAGCAGGTACCCTAAAAGTGAGATGACCACAAACTACAATAATCCACCTAGTTTGCCTGGTTCTCTGCCTGCAATGCAATCTACTGTGCTTATTCTCATTCTTGTCTCCTACATAACAAATACACAAAGCGAATTAGATGCTTACGCAAAGCAGTGATCAATAGTTACATCCAGTCTGTACATCTACAGATCTACTGCAATACCAAACACTGTAGTTGGCCTCCAGAGCTTGCTTTGCTTCATGATTATGATTGTATTATATATTGCAACCTGCAGGAGATAGCTGGCCAAACTGTTTTCAGAGCCTTTTTATCTTAGGTATTTGTGTCCATTCCTGCAGCTAACCTTCTACATTTTATAGACTCTCATCGATGGCTTGCAAAGTCTTTTCAACCACTCGCACAGTCAAGTAGATTTTATGAAGAGAGAGAAGCATTTGCAAGAGATGTTTGAAACTTTTATTTAACATTTACTTTGTTTGCAGTAAATGTCAAATAAAATGTCAAAGGTTTCACCGTGCATGGCGGCCTGTGGGTGTTAGCAGTGCTCCAAACATGAAGTGGGTTTGTCGTGAATCAGAAATCACATTTAAAATGTGTTGTCCTCCGTTGCTATGGGTAGATTGCATTACTCTTAGGTTGAATAGGTAAACTAAGTTCCCCGACCTGCAGGTCTAGCTGACTCCTCTCACTAACATCTTATTTCAGCGGTATGCAAAACTGCTGTATTGTTGCTTATTTCATGTATTAAATGAAACTTCTCGTGACATTAACAATATTAGCACACGATTGCTAATCAAATGGGTCTGTTTGCTAATCAAAAAAGATTTCATTAGCAAACTCTGCTAATCAATTTTTGAAAACTAATGTATGCCTTGGGCTGCAAGACTCAGTTTGGGCTAAGAAAGTTAAGGACATTGTCAGATTGGACTAGATAGAAAGAGAGACTGACTGGGATATCAAATACTACAACCTCATGAGTTGAAACCAGTGCTTATGGGAAAGAGAGAGTGAGAACCGAAAGACAGAAGTGGGTGAGGGTCTGAAACCAGCCACCCGAAACCAGCGAAAACAACGTACTCAGGAGCAGTTACATTGTTTAGTTTTAGTGATAGTGTGAGCAAAGGATAGAATATATTTTGGAAAGGGGACTAAATTTACGTGAGACACTTTTATGTTATTTTCTTTGAAGCTAGCGAACCTTCATCATAGGGATAGTTGAGGTTTTCTTTAATAAAACACACTTTAAACATGTCTTGCGTCCATCTCCTATGTCTGACGTACCACAGAGCTTTTTGTCTTTCATTGAACCAGGTTTTGGAAGGCAGTCAGGAAGAATGTTTCTTGAGTGGGTTGGGAGAGGCAGCAAATAAGGCCACGGTCCTGGAGATAGCCAGGTAGAGAGAATTAAATGGGTCCATCTTCGATGAAGATAGTGGGGGTGGGATGAGATGAACATTTTCAGCTAGGAAGTGTTTGAATTTGGATGATGCTTTCTTTTTGCATAATATGAACCGGGCCATGTTGGGCTTTAAACAGATCAAGGGTGGATTACTGTTATGCTCTGTATTTAGGCCTCCCATCACGTAAAGTTCTCTGACTAGAAAAGGGCCAAAACACAACCATCTGCTAGGGCTGAGAAGGTATCCATCTATAAACACTGAAATGTCTCCATTGGCTCTCGGTTGCATCCAGGAATAAATTAAAGATGCTGTCTCATCTTCAAAAGTACCTATACAACAGGTTAACCCAATCTTTTTCTTTTTACGAGAGGTCTGTGTTACATCAGGGTTAAGGAACAGTGACAAAGAAAACAAGGGGGTGGGGGGGGACAGACTACCTCCTACTCCTGCATTTTGTATGAAAACATTTCCACAACCAAACTTGTATCCAGAAGTTTACAAAGAATTCAGCTTCTTAAAGAGCAGACATAATTCGGCAAAAATTTAGGCCAGCAATTTTTGGAACCAACAGGGTAAAATATTTTATTCCCCGTTTATTTTTAGTTCCTGTTTTTTCTCTCTGTTTTATCATACACACATTATTCTCTGTATAAAAGAAATATACACTTATCTACAAAAAAGACAGTTGTGACATACAACACAATTGTATTAAGCATATTTCTAGGTGTATGCGTTCCCATCGTATCACAACAATAGGTAGTATTGGGGCAAAAATTAGTAATATATGGGGGTCTTTTGACTTCTGAACCCAGCGATACTTTTCTTTACTAAAAAACAAGAAGATAAAATCTCAATGAGAGGGGGTGGTCTATGTCTGGTTGTGACATAAGCTCAATTTTATAGAGCATTCAAGGGTTTTTTGTTCAGTTTCAATGACTCACTTCAATGTGGTGAGTAGAGCAGGGACAGGATAGTAAGTAGCGGATGTCACTCAAACAGTGTATTGGCTGAGGACCTGTGGGATCAATTCATGATTTTACCAGCTGGTTTTACCAGCCGTTAAAGTACGGTTCCGCAAAGGGACCTCGGTGCTAATTACGGTACCGCAATTTGCGGTACCGTAATTAGCTCCTTCCCCATTCCCATTATGCCCTATGGGGGCAAAAATGGGAATGGGGAAGTGCCTTGGTGAATGGGGAATTACCGCCCCGGCTCACCTTGGAGTAGGGCGGTAATTCCGCCATCCACCAAGGCAGACACGGTAAAATACCGGCGGCAACCATGGCACTAATAGCGCCATGGTTACCGCCTACCGTGTAATGAGGCCCATAGTCATTAGCAATATATATATACAGGGTACAAAATAGTTATATAGAGGTTGGTAATATATGTACAGGTTACAATATAGATATACATTTGTATTATATTACAATCAAGGATGCCAGGGCAAGGCTAGTTGAGGAATCTGGCCTTGAGGTTGTTGCGGAAGACAGAGATGGAAGTTTCAGCTCTAAGGGTAGCCGGGAGAGAGTTCCAAAGGTTTGGTTCAATGTAGGAGAAGCCTAGACCTCCAGCTGTAGCTTTCTTTGTGTGTGGTAAGTGTAGCTGGTACATTTACATGTGCCTTTAGGACCCTATTACTTTCAGCAGATATGTAGGTAGAGGCATAGGGAAAATAACCACATGAGAGAAAACCACATGAGGGAAATGACCCAGGGCAAAACAGTAACATATAAATTGCAAACTGTAATGGCTTGATGCAGGCCTGATTTGATTGTGTTTTTCCTTGATACTGGACGCTTAACATTGCTATTGATCCATAATGTACCCACAATCTGATGTTACTTCCCATTATTATCTATTTATACATGGGTGAATCAGTCAATGGGGGGGTATCTAATAACCTAATCCCAAAATTGATGTCAGCAACCCTCTAATTCGTGTACTTGGTAGATGTTTCTGTCAAATGTTGCCTTGTAATCCGGTTCACCCTGCATGGGGCCTAAGTTGGGTTATAACATCACCTTCAATGTTTCTATGTCTGACTTTGCATGGGGGGTATGTGTCAGATAAAGAGGTTCCATTCAATGCATGTGTTCAGACCATTCTTTACAGTATCCAATTTCTGGATCCACCTTTGTTCAAGGCGTCTCAGTGCCAAATCTCTGTCACCGCCACGTTGTTTCATTGGTACTGTTTGAATGACGAACCATTTTATGTCAGCCAATAAGGCAAATTGATATTCAGATTGGTAGGATGGTAGCTTCCCTAATGTAATAAGGTGTTTTTATCTGTAGGCTTGTGGTACAGTGTTGTTCCCAGTTTCCCTTCTTGGTTTTTCTGGATCAGAAGGTCTAGAAATTGTAACTCCTTTTTATCTGAGGACATAGTGAATTTAAGATATATGTCTTGAGTGTTAAGCCATGTTTTGAAGGTATCTAATTCTGTTGATGTTCCTCTCCAGATGACGAAAATGTCATCGATATATCGATGCCAGTTTTTGATGTTAGACTTAAAAGGATTTGCATCATTATAGATATAATTAGTTTTAAAAAAATATATATAAGTTCGCAATGTCAGGCGCAAATGTAGCACCCATGTTTGTCCCATGGATCTGTTGAAAGTGTGTCTCCTCAAATAGAAAGAAATTCTCAGTGAGTGCTAGTCTAATGCACTCTAAGATAAATGAGGTCGTTACCATGTTGATGGTATAAGGTCTTGTTTCTAAATACATTTTCATGACTTTGATGCTCGCAGTTTGAGGAATACTTGTGTATAATGCTTCTACATCGTAGCTTACCAAGATGTCATTGTGTTCCGTTTCCAAGCTGCTGAGGATATTAATCATCTCAGTGGTATCTTGTATGTATGATGTCATTCTGAGTACAAAAGGCCTGAGAAAAAGAAGTCTGCATACTGTGATAGTGGTTCCAGTATGGACCCAACGGGCCCAGGGGACAATACCTCTGCCCTTATCAGCAGGTTTTATCAGAAAATTTGGATTGCTATTGAGATTTTTAATCGCTTGTCGCTCTTCTGGTGTCAAATTATCTTGTGTATAGTTCTTAGTCTTACTTCGTTTCTTTATTTCACTCAGAACCTTATTTTCGAAGGCTTGTATTTCTGGGCTGATAGTGGCCGCCGGGGGGGGGTGAAAGTAGAGGGAGGTTTAAGTCTTGTCACACTCTCTGTTCTCTCTTTCTTTTTGCCCAACTCTTCTTTATTGTGAAAAATATATTTCAGTCTCACTGTTCTAAAACAACGCCTTAATTCCATCTCTATCTCAAAATCATCTGCTACTTACATCGGTACAAAACTGAGGCCCTTTGCAAGGACCTGTTCTTCAGTTTGTGCAGGGTATATGCAGTTAAATCGAAGATCTGTACTACCACATCTCTTTGTGGCAATTGCTCCATTGTCTGGTGCGGACTCCATATTCCATTGGTTGTCTTGGTTGTCGTGTTTTCCCACGTCCTCGAAAAAAACATTGGGGTGGGGCATTTTGCGCACCTGCACTGATGTCTCCTCCTTGTTCAGAGTCGCTGCCACTTGAAGTGTTAGAGGTGTCATAAAAAGTCACGAAAGGTTTTCTTTGGCGATATATCGATGACATTTTCATCATCTGGAGAGGAACATCAACAGAATTAGATACCTTCAAAACATGGCTTAGTACTCAAGACATATATCTTAAGTTCACTATGTCTGCATGTTCGGCAGAATCATATGCAGTACCCTTTGGGACCACTAGACACAATTAAGACTATAAGTGTAAGTACATTTTCACCTTTGGTACAAGCCTGTACTACACAGTAAAGTGGTAGTGATGGCTGAGCAGCCAGATTTATCTCAAGAGTAAAGTGAGCAGTACAAGATATTACACAAAGGAGTAACAATCACTGATTCAAGGTTTCTGAGTAAAAGAATATACATTTATTTACACCATCATTTATAAAACAGTTCCCTATCATAAAGCAGCAGAAAATCACAGTCTGTCTTAATATACTACAATAACACCCAATCAATTCTGGACAAGTTAAGCTCAAAATGAAGTGTGAGCAAAATGGCACTCCAGCAATTTAAACGGGAGAAAAGCCAAGGTTATCAAAAATTAATAACACCAACAAGTTATAAGCAGGGCAATCTAGAAAAGGCTACTACAACTAGGATTCAAGTCAATAGGTCTGGGCCAATGTTAATGGTTCAGAGTCTTTGCAGAGGATCACACAGTTCAAAGTAGCTCGCGGTTAAGTCTTTGCCAAGAGTTCAAAACTAAGTTGGTTAGAGGAAAAGTTATTTAAAGGAGAAGAGAAGGACAAGCCCTCGGAGAGGCGAAAGGTTTCCCGCACTTTGTCGGATGGAACGAACGACCGAATTTGCACAGTACCTTTAAAACAGAAGAATGCTCTAGCTGAGGCAGTTGTTCCCGGCAGTTCCTGCAGGCTCACGGTTCCTGAAGCTCCTGTCGTCGGGGCAAGAAGGACGGCTGGAGGGTCCGGCACTGCCCAGGGAAGAAGCCAGCAGCGGATCAAAACTACGAATAAAAGGTGCGCTCCTTAAAACCCAAACTGGTTCTCTTCCTCCTGGCTATCCGATCTACTGCAGCGATGCACAGCAAATTCGACCAGGATGAGGACCGGTGTCTGCCGTTTGGCGAGCTGGTTGTTCCCCCCAAGCTCAAGGGAAGAAGATTCCTTGCAGATCTCCTCTGTCGTCGAAGTTTCAGGCGATTCGGACCTGCAGCAGGGCTTCAGCGGGTGTCCAGTAGTTGCAGCAGTCGTCTTCCTTCAGCTTCTCGTTGGTTCTCTCGTTCCAGTGGCGACTCTGCCTTCCAGTCCCAGAGACTGGCTTTTTATTCACCAAATCCCCCATTCACACAGCCTGGCTGTCAATCACACAGCAGGGTGGCTGTCCTGGCAGGGCGGACACCTAGCCAATCAAACTAGAGTGCAGGGGGCCTCAAACCCCTCCCTCACATCCTGCCCACCCAGACACTCATGCGCCTAAGGAGGGCTTCTGTGCAGAAGCTCGCCAAAGGACGGCGAACAAAGGAACCATACCTGGTTTGGCACACAGAGTAAAACACTAGAAAGACTTTTACAAAAAGATTTGGCGAACAAACTCGACCGGAACCAAGTTTAAATAAAAGTGGATTACCGGGTTTGAGTTTGAGGCTACCACCATAGCCTCTAACGGTACCAAAGGCTTTTTCCATAGTCTGCGGTAGAATAAAAAGGGTAGATACCACTGCCACCAGCCAAATCTTAGAGAAAGGGGAACATACTAATGTTCCATGAGAATCAGACAAAAGGGGATAACTATTAACCCCTCCAGTACTCTATTGGAAGATAGGGTGTACTGGGTCTGTACATTTTAAAAGACTAATAAAGTCAATGGTAACTTTAAATGCTCTGGGAGACTGTAGTCAGTCCCAGAAAATGGAATTTAAAGTGGGAAGTCGGAAAAAGACAACCCTGTGCCACTGCACTAAAGGTTCTGTGTGACACACAGTAAAAAGATGATGCTTATGGGATGGGTGAGACCCCATAGCCCATGAGCATAAGACAATGTACAACACACAGCAAAACACATGTAAGAGTGGGGAAAAAAGGCTCACACTCTTACCAGGTGAAAAGATTTAAACCCTAGAAATCCAGCAAGGCTGTTGAGGGACTCAACAGGTAAGGGAAATTAGCCTTTCTGGAGTATTCTCCCTAACACCGCAGATTAAAAGGATTTACCATTTCTAGACCTTATGATCCAGAAAGACCAAGAAGGGAAACTGGGAACTACAGATAAACACACCTTATTACATTACGGAAGCTACCATCCTACCAATCTGAATATCAATTTGCCTTATGGACAATTCCTCTGTATCAGAAAGAATTGTAGCCCCAAAGAACAGTTTGAAAAACATGCCAATGACCTAGCGGAACGATTGAATCAACGGGGGTACCCCCGAAAAGCGACAAAAAATGCAAAGAAAAGGGCCAAATATACCCCACGGGAAGTATGTCTGACTAAACACATTAAGGCAAAAGAAGACAAAATCAATTGTATAACAACATATAGCCCTGTGAGCAACATCATTAAGAAGACGATCGTCAAACATTGGCGTTAATTATGACTTCAGACTTTAATCTGGAGAAACGAAGATTCGCCTTCAAGAAAACACAAAACCTGAAACAAATGTTAGTTCATACTTTCAAGGGAAAGAAGACCAAAAGCGACCAACTAAACCATTGGGGCCTGCCCCCTGCAATAGGGCACTTCAAATGTGGACATTGCTCTGTGTGTGCTCTTACTGACAACATAAAGATCATCCCCCTGAAAAATATAAAATGGTCTTGTGCAGAATTCACAAATTGCAACACCTCCTGGGCCATATATGGAATACAGTGTCCGTGTAATTTGCTGTATATCGGCAAAACCAAGAGACCGGTGAAGCAACGTATTTGTGAACACCGGTCTTGTGTAAAAAATCAAGTGGCGGACAAACCATTGGTAGAACATTTCCAGGTGAACCACAACACTCAGGCTGACATAAAATAGTTCGTCATTCAAACAGTACCAAAGAAACAACGTGGCGGTGACAGAGATTTGGCACTGAGACGCCTTGAACAAAGGTGGATCCAGAAATTGGATACTGTAAAGAATGGTCTGAACACATGCATTGAATGGAACCTCTTTATCTGACACATACCCCCCATGCAAAGTCAGACATAGAAACATTGGAGGTGATGTTATAACCCAAACTAGGCCATTTACAGGCCCATGCAGGGTAAACCGGCTTACAAGGCAACATTTGACAGGAACACCTACCAGGTACACGAATTAGAGGGTCGCTGACACCAATTGTGGGATTAGGTTATTAGATATCCCCCACGCCCCCATTGACTGATTCACCCATGCACGAATAGATAATAATGGGAACTAACATCAGATTTTGGGTGTATTATGGACCAATAATAATGTTAAGTGTCCAGTATCAAGGGAAAACACAATCAAATCAGGCCTGCATCAAGCCATGACAGTTTGCAACTTGTATGCTACTGTTTTGCCCTGGGTCTTTTCCCTAATGTGGTTTGCCCTCATGTGGTTATTTTCCCTATGCCTCTACCTATATATCTGCTGAAAGTAATAGGGTCCTAAAGGCACATGTACATGTTTTTGGACAGCATATGTCAAGACCCACGCAGTGGTATGCGTACATTAAGTAATGTCTTAGTGACAGGCAATGATATGAATAGTTGAAATGATGTATACATTTCTTTTGCTCTTGTTAACATATGTAAATGGGGCAGAAGAAATACAACTATTACACAATGTGTTTCTACCTATATAGGCTGTATAATACACCAATGCCTTTAGGATGAATCAAGAGTTGGCACCACGTCAGATATTCATGAATAATTCAGACACACAAATCATGTGTGTAAGGCAAGTTTAATTTCAATCAAGAGGGAAGAAATAGGAAATAGCGTTTTTCCAAAACCAGCATGAAACAGAGAAAATGCTTCTTTTCATAATAAACAGCAAAATATCACTGCTTTATATATTAATGAGGAGTAAGAGATCCACGCCTAGCATTTATGATGCCGTGCTCTGTGGCACGGCTGATTTCCATGTAAGTCACATGACTATGGTCACATGTGCTTAGCGGGCGGAAATAAAAAATTCACGCAGTCTTCAGCCCGGGTTTAGATGAGCAAGACGCGAGTGGGAGAATTGCATAACCAGCTCCAACCGGATGTGACGTGTCTTTCCTGTACACAGACGAGTACCGACGCGAACACAGGAGTAATTAGTTTAGTTTAGTTTAATCATTTATATGGTCCGCACCAGACCCAGAGGTAACAGGGCGCAAACAGTAAGATTGATGCGAGGCTTAGTTCACAGGTTACATAGTTGTGCAGATAATGGGAAACAGTAAATACATTATAGTACATAAAATAGGTAAAGCAAGTAACCAAAGGGTATAACATGTAAGTATTAACAAATATACAAAAATATACAGTGGTAATGTAAATATTAGCAAATGTACAAGAATATACAGTGATGATGCTAGACTAAGAACCGGCTAGAGGGCGTGTATGGTTTGTCGGTTAGCTGTCGTTCGATTTGAGCCAGTTAATGTAGCTGAGTGGGAACTTTGGGTAAGATTGGTCAACCCTGATATGGTTAGGTAGAGAGTTCCTAAATTGGGCAGCTTTGACCTGGAAGCTGTTGCCTCCAACCTTGGATAGCCTGAATCTTGGAGTAATGATGCAGTTAGTATTGTTGAGTCTAGTGGGTCTAGTGGAGGTTCTTCTTTGAATTCTATTTATGAGGTAGCTGGGGGCGGTATTGTTCAGTGCCTTGTGTGTCAGGGAGGCTGTTTTTAAGTGGATCTTCTTAAGAGCAGAGAGCCAGTTGTTTTGGCGCCTTATTGCTGAGATATGGGATCTTTTAGATACGCCTAGTGCCGCTCAGAGGGCATTGTTTTGAAGGATCTGGATTTTTTGGGTAATAGTTTTGTTGGCACCAATATATAATGTATTGCAATAGTCAATCCTCGAAAGAATCAAGGTTCTTGCTAGGACAATGCAATTCTTATCAGAAAGAAAGGGTTTGCCGTTTCTAATCAGCTTACATGTGTCAGCTGTGGCGGAGGCCAGAGTATTAGCTTGTTTAGTTAGAGAGAAGGTGGAGTCTTGGCAGAACCCAAGGGTTTTTACCTCCTTCACTACCTTAATAAGATTACCATCAATAATGAATGATGTGTCATCTTGTCCTAGTTTTTTTTTTATGTTGGAGTGTGTGCCCAGAATAATGAGTTCTGTTTTTTCATCATTCAGGCATAGACCATGGGTGGCCATCCATGCCTGGATGATGATATAAACCCTATTCACCAAGGCCAAATCCTCATCATAATCCTCGGAAAGTGGGAGGAGAATCTGGGTATCATCTGCATAGTTAGCATAGGTGATACCAAGAAGATCCAGATCATCAAAGAGGGGCTTGGTAAATACGTTGTACAGGGTGGGCGAGACACAGGATCCCTGAGGGACACCACACGTGATAGGAATAGGGTCCGCTGCCGCAGAGGATGCGAAGGCCCTCATAATTCTATCACTCAGGAAGGATTCGATCCATGTTATAGCCTCTTTAGAGAAGTTGGCAGCCATGTCTAAGTGTCTACAAAGGACATTGTGATCCACCAGGTCGAATGCAGCTGAGTGGTCTAGTAATAGAAGGAAGGCTGTTTTCCCTTTGTCTCTCAGCTCATCAACCTGTGCTTTCAGGTCAATAAGGGCCGTCTCTGTTCCATGTTGGGGTCAGAAACCTGACTGACAAGCACCTAGGAGTTTGTGAGATTCCAGAAACTTTTGGATCGAGATAAGCCACTTTATCAAGGATTTTGAGCAGGAAAGGTACCGTTGTGATGGGATGATAGTTGCTAGGTATTAACGGATCTAATGTTTGTTTTTTTAGTAAGGGGAGCACCCAGGATTGTTTGAGGTTGGATGGGACGGTTCCTGATGTAAAAGATGCATTAATAAGTTTAGTAATGAAAGGGGCGTGATCTCTTGCAGCATCTTTTATAAGCTGAGCCGGGCAAATGTCTCCCTGGCAGTTAGAAGGCTTGAGTGAGAGGATTACTTTCTCAGCCTCAAGGATAGAGATTTTGGTGAATTAGAAATGGGGGGTCGGGTTAGCTGAGGTATCCTTGAAGCGGAACTTGGGATTAGGTAGGTGGTTAAGTGATTGGTTTTTTGTGAGATTTTATTTTGAAGGGTGGTTACTTTATTCGAGAGGGCCTGTTGAATGTCAGAGCACCACGGTTTATCCCTGGTGCAGATTTCAGGTGTGATAATAGGGAATTCCAGTTCTTTGAGGACAGAGAACAGTTCTTTAGTGCTAGAGTTAGCACTCAAGATACTTTTGTTGTAGGAATCGCGTTTTGCGAGGAGGATATCTTTTTTATATTAGGAGGAGATGTCTGTGAGTTTAGTTTTGTTGGCGGTAGATGGGAGAAGTCTCCATGTAGTTTTAAAGGTCTTTGAGTTGGGGTGTGGGATCACTGTGTCCCTAGTTATGTTTTTTTGTTTCTGGTTCGGTAGGGGGGAGCGGTAGGTATGGTAGGCAGAAGTGGTCTAGAGCTGAGGAGTGAGAAGGACAGGAGAGAGTGGTCAGTCCAGGGGTAAGGCGTGATGGCCGTAATATTGGCGGTACAGTTGTATTCTTCCACCCAATCGAGGGTTCTTCCTTTAATGTGAGTGGGCTCACTAACATTTTGAGAAAGGCCTAGTTCAGATAGTGTATTAGTGATGATGGTGGCATGCTTGTCGAGAGGATCGTTGAAGCCCAGGTTGAAGTCACCTAAGACTAGTTGTTGAGACGTAGTTTTGAGATTCTCAGAGAGGAGAGTATGAATGTCCTCCTCAAATGTTCCAATGGGACCAGGGGGTCTGTAAATGAGATGGATAGTTAATATCTGAGAGTTGGTAAGAGGGAGTTTGGCTGTGAGGGTTTTGCAGGAGAGTGTATTATGGGTGTGGGCAAGTCTCATAGAGAGGCTGGATTTAACGATGATGGCGGTTCCTCCACCCCGCGCATTTACTCTATCTTGTCTGATTATGGTAAAACCATCCGGGACAGCTAAGGCGAGTAGGGGTCCTGCTGCATCATGCAGCCATGACTCCGTAATGGCTAGGAAGTCTAGGTTGTTTGTTAATATTAAGTCGGCAATGTCCGTGGCATGTGCCACTAATGATCTTGCATTTATTAGTGCTTCCTTAAGTGGAGGAGCAGGTGTGGTGGTGGTGGGAGGCTGTTGGAGATGTCTTTTAGAGTTATTGGAAGTGTTTGATTTGGTTAAGCACAGTGGAGGTTGGCATTATTAGTTGTGTCGTTGGCTGACTTGTGGGTAGTATGGCTGGTTCTAGCGTTGATTACTGGGAGTGATCTGGCCAGTGGATGATGTAATTTACTAAGGCGTGAGTGGAGTCTGGCGTTTCTAGCCTCTAGGATACAGGGAGCACTGAGGCAAGGGCTAACTTTAAGGCCGCCTAGGTGTGCCGTCAGAAGGGGCTCGGTACTTGTCAAGCGAGACATGGTCACTAGGATTTGTAATGTCAGGATAGTATATGTAAATATCCAGAAAGGCAATCGTAGGACATTAGTGAGGCTGGTCCTACGTATGAACATTGTGAGTAATGGCCCACTAGGTTTATTAGGCAGGTTAGGCCTCCCTAGAGTATTATACCAATGGCTACAGTACTGTAGTGGGGATTATATAAATGCACACATTAGCTAGATGCAGTTCACAAGGATAGGGCATACACATAGGCTAGATGCAGTTCACAAGGATAGGGCATACACATAGGCTAGATGCAGTTCATCAGATTAGGGCATACACATAGGCTAGATGCAATTCAGCAGAGTAGGGCATACACATAGGCTAGATGTCGTTCAGCAGAGTAGGGCATACACATAGGCTAGGTGCAGCTCAACAGAGTAGGGCATACACATAGGCTAGATGCAGTTCAGCAGAGTAGGGCATACACATAGGCTAGATGCCGTTCATCAGAGTAGGGCATACACATAGGCTAGGTGCAGTTCAGCAGAGTAGGGCATACACATAGGCTAGATGCCGTTTAGCAGAGTAGGGCATACACATAGGCTAGGTGCAGCTCAACAGAGTAGGGCATACACATAGGCTAGATGCAGTTCAGCAGAGTAGGGCATACACATAGGGTAGATGCAGTTCACAAGGATAGGGCATACACATAGGCTAGATGCAGTTCACAAAGATAGGGCATACACATAGGCTAGGTGCAGTTCAGCAGATTAGGGCATACACATAGGCTAGATGCAGTTCACAAAGATAGGGCATACACATAGGCTAGGTGCAGCTCAACAGAGTAGGGCATACACATAGGCTAGACGCAGTTCAGCAGAGTAGGGCATACACATAGGCTAGATGCAGTTCACAAGGATAGGGCATACACATAGGCTAGATGCAGTTCACAAGGATAGGGCATACACATAGGCTAGATGCAGTTCACAAAGATAGGGCATACACATAGGCTAGGTGCAGTTCAGCAGATTAGGGCATACACATAGGCTAGATGCAATTCAGCAGAGTAGGGCATACACATAGGCTAGATGACGTTCAGCAGAGTAGGGCATACACATAGGCTATGTGCAGTTCAGCAGAGTAGGGCATACACATAGGCTAGATGCCGTTCATCAGAGTAGGGCATACACATAGGCTAGATGCCGTTCAGTAGAGTGGGGCATACACATAGGCTAGGTGAGTTCGCAAAGATAGGGCATACACATAGGCTAGATGCAGTTCAGCATAGTAGGGCATACACATAGGCTAGGTGCAGTTCAGCAGAGTAGGGCATACACATAGGCTAGATGCAATTCAGCAGAGTAGGGCATACACATAGGCTAGATGTCGTTCAGCAGAGTAGGGCATACACATAGGCTAGGTGCAGCTCAACAGAGTAGGGCATACACATAGGCTAGATGCAGTTCAGCAGAGTAGGGCATACACATAGGCTAGATGCCGTTCATCAGAGTAGGGCATACACATAGGCTAGGTGCAGTTCAGCAGAGTAGGGCATACACATAGGCTAGATGCCGTTTAGCAGAGTAGGGCATACACATAGGCTAGGTGCAGCTCAACAGAGTAGGGCATACACATAGGCTAGATGCAGTTCAGCAGAGTAGGGCATACACATAGGGTAGATGCAGTTCACAAGGATAGGGCATACACATAGGCTAGATGCAGTTCACAAAGATAGGGCATACACATAGGCTAGGTGCAGTTCAGCAGATTAGGGCATACACATAGGCTAGATGCAGTTCACAAAGATAGGGCATACACATAGGCTAGGTGCAGCTCAACAGAGTAGGGCATACACATAGGCTAGACGCAGTTCAGCAGAGTAGGGCATACACATAGGCTAGATGCAGTTCACAAGGATAGGGCATACACATAGGCTAGATGCAGTTCACAAGGATAGGGCATACACATAGGCTAGATGCAGTTCACAAAGATAGGGCATACACATAGGCTAGGTGCAGTTCAGCAGATTAGGGCATACACATAGGCTAGATGCAATTCAGCAGAGTAGGGCATACACATAGGCTAGATGACGTTCAGCAGAGTAGGGCATACACATAGGCTAGATGCAGTTCAGCAGAGTAGGGCATACACATAGGCTAGATGCCGTTCAGCAGAGTGGGGCATACACATAGGCTAGGTGAGTTCGCAAAGATAGGGCATACACATAGGCTAGATGCAGTTCAGCAGAGTAGGGCATACACATAGGCTAGGTGCAGTTCAGCAGAGTAGGGCATACACATAGGCTAGATGCAGTTCAGCAGAGTAGGGCATACACATAGGCTAGATGCCGTTCAGCAGAGTGGGGCATACACATAGGCTAGGTGAGTTCGCAAAGATAGGGCATACACATAGGCTAGATGCAGTTCAGCAGAGTAGGGCATACACAAAGGCTAGATGCAGTTCAGCAGAGTAGGGCATACACATAGGCTAGCTGCCGTTCAGCAGATTAGGGCATACACATAGGCTAGATGAGTTCCTAAAGATAGGGCATACACATAGGCTAGATGCAGTTCAGCAGAGTAGGGCATACACATAGGCTAGATGCAGTTCAGCAGAGTAGGGCATACACATAGGCTAGATGCTATTCAGCAGAGTAGGGCATGCAAATAGGCTAGGTGCAGTTCAACAGAGTAGGGCATACACATAGGCTAGATGCAGTTCAGCAGAGTAGGGCATACACATAGGCCAGATGCCGTTCAGCAGAGTAGGGCATACACATAGGCTAGGTGCAGTTCAGAAGTGTAGGGCAAACATAGGCTAGATGCAGTTCAGCAGAGTAGGGCATACACATAGGCTAGGTGCAGTTCAGCAGAGTAGGGCATACACATAGGCTAGATGCAGTTCAGCAGAGTAGGGCATACACATAGGCTAGATGCAGTTCGCAACGATAGGGCATACACATAGGCTAGATGCAGTTCAGCAGAGTAGGGCATACACATAGGCTAGATGCCGTTCAGCAGAGTAGGGCATATACATAGGCTAGATGCCGTTCAGCAGAGTAGGGCATACACATAGGCTAGATGCAGTTCAGCAGAGTAGGGCATACACATAGGCTAGATGCTGTTCAGCAGAGTAGGGCATACACATAGGCTAGATGCCGTTAAGCAGAGTAGGGCATACACATAGGCTAGATGCAGTTCAGCAGAGTAGGGCATACACATAGGCTAGATGCCGTTCAGCAGAGTAGGGCATACACATAGGGTAGGTGCAGTTCAGCAGAGTAGGGCATACACATAGGCTAGATGCAGTTCAGCAGAGTAGGGCATACACATAGGCTAGATGCAGTTCAGCAGAGTAGGGCATACACATAGGCTAGATGCAGTTTTCGCAAAGATAGGGCATACACATAGGCTAGATGCAGTTCAGCAGAGTAGGGCATACACATAGGCTAGATGCAGTTCAGCAGAGTAGGGCATACACATAGGCTAGATACAGTTCAGCAAAGTAGGGCATACACATAGGCTAGATGCTGTTCAGCAGAGTAGGGCATGCAAATAGGCTAGGTGCAGTTCAACAGAGTAGGGCATACACATAGGCTAGATGCAGTTCAGCAGAGTAGGGCATACACATAGGCTAGATGCCGTTCAGCAGAGTAGGGCATACACATAGGCTAGGTGCAGTTCAGAAGTGTAGGGCAAACATAGGCTAGATGCAGTTCAGCAGAGTAGGGCATACACATAGGCTAGGTGCAGTTCAGCAGAGTAGGGCATACACATAGGCTAGATGCAGATCAGCAGAGTAGGGCATACACATAGGCTAGATGCCGTTCAGCAGAGTAGGGCATACACATAGGCTAGGTGCAGTTCAACAGAGTAGGGCATAAACATAGGCTAGATGCCGTTCAGCAGAGTATGGCATACACATAGGCTAGGTGCAGTTCAACAGAGTAGGGCATACACATAGGCTAGATGCCATTCAGCAGAGTAGGGCACACACATATGCTAGGTGCAGTTCAACAGAGTAGAGCATACACATAGGCTAGATGCCGTTCATCAGAGTAGGGCATACACATAGGCTAGGTGCAGTTCAGCAGAGTAGGGCATACACATAGGCTAGATGCCGTTCATCAGAGTAGGGCATACACATAGGCTAGGTGCAGTTCAGCAGAGTAGGGCATAAACATAGGCTAGATGCAGTTCAGCAGAGTAGGGCATACACATAGGCTAGATGCCGTTCAGCAGAGTAGGGCATCCACATAGGCTAGATGAGTTCGCAAAGATAGGGCATACACATAGGCTAGATGCAGTTCAGCAGAGTAGGGCATACACAAAGGCTAGATGCTGTTCAGCAGAGTAGGGCATACACATAGGCTAGATGAGTTCGCAAAGATAGGGCATACACATAGGCTAGATGCAGTTCAGCAGAGTAGGGCATACACATAGGCTAGATGCAGTTCAGCAGAGTAGGGCATACACATAGGCTAGATGCAGTTCAGCAAAGTAGGGCATACACATAGGCTAGATGCTGTTCAGCAGAGTAGGGCATGCAAATAGGCTAGGTGCAGTTCAACAGAGTAGGGCATACACATAGGCTAGATGCAGTTCAGCAGAGTAGGGCATACACATAGGCTAGATGCCGTTCAGCAGAGTAGGGCATACACATAGGCTAGGTGCAGTTCAGAAGTGTAGGGCAAACATAGGCTAGATGCAGTTCAGCAGAGTAGGGCATACACATAGGCTAGGTGCAGTTCAGCAGAGTAGGGCATACACATAGACTAGATGCAGATCAGCAGAGTAGGGCATACACATAGGCTAGATGCAGTTCGCAACGATAGGGCATACACATAGGCTAGATGCAGTTCAGCAGAGTAGGGCATACACATAGGCTAGGTGCAGTTCAGTAGAGTAGGGCATACACATAGGCTAGATGCAGTTCAGCAGAGTAGGGCATACACATAGGCTAGATGCAGTTCGCAACGATAGGGCATACACATAGGCTAGATGCAGTTCAGCAGAG
This sequence comes from Ambystoma mexicanum, assembly GCF_040938575.1. Lineage (NCBI taxonomy): Eukaryota > Metazoa > Chordata > Amphibia > Caudata > Ambystomatidae > Ambystoma > Ambystoma mexicanum. The sequence continues at coordinate 1,217,669,092 of NC_090936.1, forward strand.
TAGGGCATACACATAGGCTAGATGCCGTTCAGCAGAGTAGGGCATACACATAGGCTAGATGCCGTTCAGCAGAGTAGGGCATACACATAGGCTAGATGCAGTTCAGCAGAGTAGGGCATACACATAGGCTAGATGCCGTTCAGCAGAGTAGGGCATACACATAGGCTAGATGCCGTTAAGCAGAGTAGGGCATACACATAGGCTAGATGCAGTTCAGCAGAGTAGGGCATACACATAGGCTAGATGCCGTTCAGCAGAGTAGGGCATACACATAGGGTAGGTGCAGTTCAGCAGAGTAGGGCATACACATAGGCTAGATGCAGTTCAGCAGAGTAGGGCATACACATAGGCTAGATGCAGTTCAGCAGAGTAGGGCATACACATAGGCTAGATGCAGTTCGCAAAGATAGGGCATACACATAGGCTAGATGCAGTTCAGCAGAGTAGGGCATACACATAGGCTAGATGCAGTTCAGCAGAGTAGGGCATACACATAGGCTAGATGCAGTTCAGCAAAGTAGGGCATACACATAGGCTAGATGCTGTTCAGCAGAGTAGGGCATGCAAATAGGCTAGGTGCAGTTCAACAGAGTAGGGCATACACATAGGCTAGATGCAGTTCAGCAGAGTAGGGCATACACATAGGCTAGATGCCGTTCAGCAGAGTAGGGCATACACATAGGCTAGGTGCAGTTCAGAAGTGTAGGGCAAACATAGGCTAGATGCAGTTCAGCAGAGTAGGGCATACACATAGGCTAGGTGCAGTTCAGCAGAGTAGGGCATTCACATAGGCTAGATGCAGATCAGCAGAGTAGGGCATACACATAGGCTAGATGCCGTTCAGCAGAGTAGGGCATACACATAGGCTAGGTGCAGTTCAACAGAGTAGAGCATACACATAGGCTAGATGCCGTTCATCAGAGTAGGGCATACACATAGGCTAGGTGCAGTTCAGCAGAGTAGGGCATACACATAGGCTAGATGCCGTTCATCAGAGTAGGGCATACACATAGGCTAGGTGCAGTTCAGCAGAGTAGGGCATAAACATAGGCTAGATGCAGTTCAGCAGAGTAGGGCATACACATAGGCTAGATGCAGTTCAGCAAAGTAGGGCATACACATAGGCTAGATGCTGTTCAGCAGAGTAGGGCATGCAAATAGGCTAGGTGCAGTTCAACAGAGTAGGGCATACACATAGGCTAGATGCAGTTCAGCAGAGTAGGGCATACACATAGGCTAGATGCCGTTCAGCAGAGTAGGGCATACACATAGGCTAGGTGCAGTTCAGAAGTGTAGGGCAAACATAGGCTAGATGCAGTTCAGCAGAGTAGGGCATACACATAGGCTAGGTGCAGTTCAGCAGAGTAGGGCATACACATAGGCTAGATGCAGATCAGCAGAGTAGGGCATACACATAGGCTAGATGCAGTTCGCAACGATAGGGCATACACATAGGCTAGATGCAGTTCAGCAGAGTAGGGCATACACATAGGCTAGGTGCAGTTCAGCAGAGTAGGGCATACACATAGGCTAGATGCAGTTCAGCAGAGTAGGGCATACACATAGGCTAGATGCAGTTCGCAACGATAGGGCATACACATAGGCTAGATGCAGTTCAGCAGAGTAGGGCATACACATAGGCTAGATGCCGTTCAGCAGAGTAGGGCATACACATAGGCTAGATGCCGTTCAGCAGAGTAGGGCATACACATAGGCTAGATGCAGTTCAGCAGAGTAGGGCATACACATAGGCTAGATGCCGTTCATCAGAGTAGGGCATACACATAGGCTAGGTGCAGTTCTGCAGAGTAGGGCATAAACATAGGCTAGATGCAGTTCAGCAGAGTAGGGCATACACATAGGCTAGATGCCGTTCAGCAGAGTAGGGCATACACATAGGCTAGATGAGTTCGCAAAGATAGGGCATACACATAGGCTAGATGCAGTTCAGCAGAGTAGGGCATACACAAAGGCTAGATGCTGTTCAGCAGAGTAGGGCATACACATAGGCTAGATGAGTTCGCAAAGATAGGGCATACACATAGGCTAGATGCAGTTCAGCAGAGTAGGGCATACACATAGGCTAGATGCAGTTCAGCAGAGTAGGGCATACACATAGGCTAGATGCAGTTCAGCAAAGTAGGGCATACACATAGGCTAGATGCTGTTCAGCAGAGTAGGGCATGCAAATAGGCTAGGTGCAGTTCAACAGAGTAGGGCATACACATAGGCTAGATGCAGTTCAGCAGAGTAGGGCATACACATAGGCTAGATGCCGTTCAGCAGAGTAGGGCATACACATAGGCTAGGTGCAGTTCAGAAGTGTAGGGCAAACATAGGCTAGATGCAGTTCAGCAGAGTAGGGCATACACATAGGCTAGGTGCAGTTCAGCAGAGTAGGGAATACACATAGGCTAGATGCAGATCAGCAGAGTAGGGCATACACATAGGCTAGATGCAGTTCGCAACGATAGGGCATACACATAGGCTAGATGCAGTTCAGCAGAGTAGGGCATACACATAGGCTAGGTGCAGTTCAGCAGAGTAGGGCATACACATAGGCTAGATGCCGTTCAGCAGAGTAGGGCATACACATAGGCTAGGTGCAGTTCAGCAGAGTAGGGCATACACATAGGCTAGATGCAGATCAGCAGAGTAGGGCATACACATAGGCTAGATGCAGTTCAGCAGAGTAGGGCATACACATAAGCTAGATGCCGTTCAGCAGAGTAGGGCATACACATAGGCTAGGTGCAGTTCAGCAGAGTAGGGCATACACATAGGCTAGATGCAGTTCAGCAGAGTAGGGCATACACATAGGCTAGATGCCGTTCAGCAGAGTAGGGCATACACATAGGCTAGGTGCAGTTCAACAGAGTAGGGCATAAACATAGGCTAGATGCCATTCAGCAGAGTAGGGCATACACAGAGGCTAGGTGCAGTTCAGCAGAGTAGGGCATACACATAGGCTAGATGCAGTTCAGCAGAGTAGGGCATACACATAGGCTAGATGCAGTTCGCAACGATAGGGCATACACATAGGCTAGATGCAGTTCAGCAGAGTAGGGCATACACATAGGCTAGATGCAGTTCAGCAGAGTAGGGCATACACATAGGCTAGATGCCGTTCAGCAGAGTAGGGCATACACATAGGCTAGGTGCAGTTCAACAGAGTAGGGCATACACATAGGCTAGATGCAGTTCAGCAGAGTAGGGCATACACATAGGCTAGATGCAGTTCACAAAGAGAGGGCATACACATAGGCTAGATGCAGTTCAGCAGAGTAGGGCATACACATAGGCTAGATGCAGTTCAGCAGAGTAGGGCATACACATAGGCTACATGCCGTTCAGCAGAGTAGGGCATACACATAGGCTAGATGCAGTTCAGCAGAGTAGGGCATACACATAGGCTAGATGCCATTCAGCAGAGTAGGGCATACACATAGGCTAGGTGCAGTTCAACAGAGTAGGGCATACACATAGGCTAGGTGCAGTTCAGCAGAGTAGGGCATACACATAGGCTAGATGCAGTTCAGCAGAGTAGGGCATACACATAGGCTAGGTGCAGTTCAGCAGAGTAGGGCATACACATAGGCTAGATGCAGTTCAACAGAGTAGGGCATGCACATAGGCTAGGTGCAGTTCAACAGAGTAGGGCATACACATAGGCTAGATGCCATTCAGCAGAGTAGGGCATACACATAGGCTAGGTGCAGTTCAGCAGAGTAGGGCATACACATAGGCTAGATACAGTTCAGCAGAGTAGGGCATACACATAGGCTAGATGCCATTCAGCAGAGTAGGGCATACACATAGGCTAGATGCAGTTCAGCAGAGTAGCGCATACACATAGGCTAGATGCTGTTCAGCAGAGTAGGGCATACACATAGGCTAGATGCAGTTCAGCAGAGTAGCGCATACACATAGGCTAGATGCTGTTCAGCAGAGTAGGGCATACACATAGGCTAGATGCAGTTCGCAAAGATAGGGCATACACATAGGCTAGATGCAGTTCAGCAGAGTAGGACATACACATAGGCTAGATGCAGTTCAGCAGAGTAGCGCATACACATAGGCTAGATGCTGTTCAGCAGAGTAGGGCATACACATAGGCTAGATGCCATTCAGCAGAGTAGGGCATACACATAGGCTAGATGCCATTCAGCAGTGTAGGGCATACACATAGGCTAGATGCCATTCAGCAGAGTAGGGCATACACATAGGCTAGATGCAGTTCAGCAGAGTAGCGCATACACATAGGCTAGATGCTGTTCAGCAGAGTAGGGCATACACATAGGCTAGATGCCGTTCAGCAGAGTAGGGCATACACATAGGCTAGATGCCGTTCAGCAGAGTAGGGCATACACATAGGCTAGGTGCAGTTCAGAAGTGTAGGGCAAACATAGGCTAGATGCAGTTCAGCAGAGTAGGGCATACACATAGGCTAGGTGCAGTTCAGCAGAGTAGGGCATACACATAGGCTAGATGCAGATCAGCAGAGTAGGGCATACACATAGGCTAGATGCAGTTCAGCAGAGTAGGGCATACACATAGGCTAGATGCCATTCAGCAGAGTAGGGCATACACATAGGCTAGGTGCAGTTCAACAGAGTAGGGCATACACATAGGCTAGGTGCAGTTCAGCAGAGTAGGGCATACACATAGGCTAGATGCAGTTCAGCAGAGTAGGGCATACACATAGGCTAGGTGCAGTTCAGCAGAGTAGGGCATACACATAGGCTAGATGCAGTTCAACAGAGTAGGGCATACACATAGGCTAGGTGCAGTTCAACAGAGTAGGGCATACACATAGGCTAGATGCCATTCAGCAGAGTAGGGCATACACATAGGCTAGGTGCAGTTCAGCAGAGTAGGGCATACACATAGGCTAGATACAGTTCAGCAGAGTAGAGCATACATATAGGCTAGATGCCATTCAGCAGAGTAGGGCATACACATAGGCTAGATGCAGTTCAGCAGAGTAGGGCATACACATAGGCTAGATGCAGTTCAGCAGAGTAGGGCATACACATAGGCTAGATGCCATTCAGCAGAGTAGGGCATACACATAGGCTAGGTGCAGTTCAACAGAGTAGGGCATACACATAGGCTAGGTGCAGTTCAACAGAGTAGGGCATAAACATAGGCTAGATGCCATTCAGCAGAGTAGGGCATACACAGAGGCTAGGTGCAGTTCAGCAGAGTAGGGCATACACATAGGCTAGATGCAGTTCAGCAGAGTAGGGCATACACATAGGCTAGATGCAGTTCGCAACGATAGGGCATACACATAGGCTAGATGCAGTTCAGCAGAGTAGGGCATACACATAGGCTAGATGCAGTTCAGCAGAGTAGGGCATACACATAGGCTCGATGCCGTTCAGCAGAGTAGGGCATACACATAGGCTAGGTGCAGTTCAACAGAGTAGGGCATACACATAGGCTAGATGCAGTTCAGCAGAGTAGGGCATACACATAGGCTAGATGCAGTTCACAAAGAGAGGGCATACACATAGGCTAGATGCAGTTCAGCAGAGTAGGGCATACACATAGGCTAGATGCAGTTCAGCAGAGTAGGGCATACACATAGGCTACATGCCGTTCAGCAGAGTAGGGCATACACATAGGCTAGATGCAGTTCAGCAGAGTAGGGCATACACATAGGCTAGATGCCATTCAGCAGAGTAGGGCATACACATAGGCTAGGTGCAGTTCAACAGAGTAGGGCATACACATAGGCTAGGTGCAGTTCAGCAGAGTAGGGCATACACATAGGCTAGATGCAGTTCAGCAGAGTAGGGCATACACATAGGCTAGGTGCAGTTCAGCAGAGTAGGGCATACACATAGGCTAGATGCAGTTCAACAGAGTAGGGCATGCACATAGGCTAGGTGCAGTTCAACAGAGTAGGGCATACACATAGGCTAGATGCCATTCAGCAGAGTAGGGCATACACATAGGCTAGGTGCAGTTCAGCAGAGTAGGGCATACACATAGGCTAGATACAGTTCAGCAGAGTAGGGCATACACATAGGCTAGATGCCATTCAGCAGAGTAGGGCATACACATAGGCTAGATGCAGTTCAGCAGAGTAGCGCATACACATAGGCTAGATGCTGTTCAGCAGAGTAGGGCATACACATAGGCTAGATGCAGTTCAGCAGAGTAGCGCATACACATAGGCTAGATGCTGTTCAGCAGAGTAGGGCATACACATAGGCTAGATGCAGTTCGCAAAGATAGGGCATACACATAGGCTAGATGCAGTTCAGCAGAGTAGGACATACACATAGGCTAGATGCAGTTCAGCAGAGTAGCGCATACACATAGGCTAGATGCTGTTCAGCAGAGTAGGGCATACACATAGGCTAGATGCCATTCAGCAGAGTAGGGCATACACATAGGCTAGATGCCATTCAGCAGTGTAGGGCATACACATAGGCTAGATGCCATTCAGCAGAGTAGGGCATACACATAGGCTAGATGCAGTTCAGCAGAGTAGCGCATACACATAGGCTAGATGCTGTTCAGCAGAGTAGGGCATACACATAGGCTAGATGCCGTTCAGCAGAGTAGGGCATACACATAGGCTAGATGCCGTTCAGCAGAGTAGGGCATACACATAGGCTAGGTGCAGTTCAGAAGTGTAGGGCAAACATAGGCTAGATGCAGTTCAGCAGAGTAGGGCATACACATAGGCTAGGTGCAGTTCAGCAGAGTAGGGCATACACATAGGCTAGATGCAGATCAGCAGAGTAGGGCATACACATAGGCTAGATGCAGTTCAGCAGAGTAGGGCATACACATAGGCTAGATGCCATTCAGCAGAGTAGGGCATACACATAGGCTAGGTGCAGTTCAACAGAGTAGGGCATACACATAGGCTAGGTGCAGTTCAGCAGAGTAGGGCATACACATAGGCTAGATGCAGTTCAGCAGAGTAGGGCATACACATAGGCTAGGTGCAGTTCAGCAGAGTAGGGCATACACATAGGCTAGATGCAGTTCAACAGAGTAGGGCATACACATAGGCTAGGTGCAGTTCAACAGAGTAGGGCATACACATAGGCTAGATGCCATTCAGCAGAGTAGGGCATACACATAGGCTAGGTGCAGTTCAGCAGAGTAGGGCATACACATAGGCTAGATACAGTTCAGCAGAGTAGGGCATACATATAGGCTAGATGCCATTCAGCAGAGTAGGGCATACACATAGGCTAGATGCAGTTCAGCAGAGTAGCGCATACACATAGGCTAGATGCTGTTCAGCAGAGTAGGGCATACACATAGGCTAGATGCAGTTCAGAAGAGTAGCGCATACACATAGGCTAGATGCTGTTCAGCAGAGTAGGGCATACACATAGGCTAGATGCAGTTCGCAAAGATAGGGCATACACATAGGCTAGATGCAGTTCAGCAGAGTAGGACATACACATAGGCTAGATGCAGTTCAGCAGAGTAGCGCATACACATAGGCTAGATGCTGTTCAGCAGAGTAGGGCATACACATAGGCTAGATGCCATTCAGCAGAGTAGGGCATACACATAGGCTAGGTGCCATTCAGCAGTGTAGGGCATACACATAGGCTAGATGCCATTCAGCAGAGTAGGGCATACACATAGGCTAGATGCAGTTCAGCAGAGTAGCGCATACACATAGGCTAGATGCTGTTCAGCAGAGTAGGGCATACACATAGGCTAGATGCCGTTCAGCAGAGTAGGGCATACACATAGGCTAGATGCCGTTCAGCAGAGTAGGGCATACACATAGGCTAGATGCCGTTCAGCAGAGTAGGGCATACACATAGGCTAGATGCCGTTCAGCAGAGTAGGGCATACACATAGGCTAGATGCCGTTCAGCAGAGTAGGGCATACACATAGGCTAGATGCCGTTCAGCAGAGTAGGGCATACACATAGGCTAGATGCCGTTCAGCAGAGTAGGGCATACACATAGGCTAGATGCCATTCAGCAGAGTAGGGCATACACATAGGCTAGATGCCATTCAGCAGAGTAGGGCATACACATAGGCTAGATGCAGTTCAGCAGAGTAGCGCATACACATAGGCTAGATGCAGTTCAGCAGGGTAGGGCATACACATAGGCTAGATGCAGTTCAGCAGAGTAGGGCATACACATAGGCTAGATGCCGTTCAGCAGAGTAGGGCATACACATAGGGTAGGTGCAGTTCAGCAGAGTAGGGCATACACATAGGCTAGATGCAGTTCAGCAGAGTAGGGCATACACATAGGCTAGATGCAGTTCAGCAGAGTAGGGCATACACATAGGCTAGATGCAGTTCAGCAGAGTAGGGCATACACATAGGCTAGGTACAGTTCAGTAGAGTAGGGCATACACATAGGCTAGATGTAGTTCAGCAGAGTAGGGCATACACATAGGCTAGATGCCGTTCAGCAGAGTAGGGCATACACATAGGCTAGATGCCGTTCAGCAGAGTAGGGCATACACATAGGCTAGGTGCAGTTCAACAGAGTAGGGCATAAACATAGGCTAGATGCCGTTCAGCAGAGTATGGCATACACATAGGCTAGGTGCAGTTCAACAGAGTAGGGCATACACATAGGCTAGATGCCATTCAGCAGAGTAGGGCACACACATATGCTAGGTGCAGTTCAACAGAGTAGGGCATACACATAGGCTAGATGCCGTTCATCAGAGTAGGGCATACACATAGGCTAGGTGCAGTTCAGCAGAGTAGGGCATACACATAGGCTAGATGCCGTTCATCAGAGTAGGGCATACACATAGGCTAGGTGCAGTTCAGCAGAGTAGGGCATAAACATAGGCTAGATGCAGTTCAGCAGAGTAGGGCATACACATAGGCTAGATGCCGTTCAGCAGAGTAGGGCATACACATAGGCTAGATGAGTTCGCAAAGATAGGGCATACACATAGGCTAGATGCAGTTCAGCAGAGTAGGGCATACACAAAGGCTAGATGCTGTTCAGCAGAGTAGGGCATACACATAGGCTAGATGAGTTCGCAAAGATAGGGCATACACATAGGCTAGATGCAGTTCAGCAGAGTAGGGCATACCCATAGGCTAGATGCAGTTCAGCAGAGTAGGGCATACACATAGGCTAGATGCAGTTCAGCAAAGTAGGGCATACACATAGGCTAGATGCTGTTCAGCAGAGTAGGGCATGCAAATAGGCTAGGTGCAGTTCAACAGAGTAGGGCATACACATAGGCTAGATGCAGTTCAGCAGAGTAGGGCATACACATAGGCTAGATGCCGTTCAGCAGAGTAGGGCATACACATAGGCTAGGTGCAGTTCAGAAGTGTAGGGCAAACATAGGCTAGATGCAGTTCAGCAGAGTAGGGCATACACATAGGCTAGATGCTGTTCAGCAGAGTAGGGCATACACATAGGCTAGATGCCATTCAGCAGAGTAGGGCATACACATAGGCTAGATGCCATTCAGCAGTGTAGGGCATACACATAGGCTAGATGCCATTCAGCAGAGTAGGGCATACACATAGGCTAGATGCAGTTCAGCAGAGTAGCGCATACACATAGGCTAGATGCTGTTCAGCAGAGTAGGGCATACACATAGGCTAGATGCCGTTCAGCAGAGTAGGGCATACACATAGGCTAGATGCCGTTCAGCAGAGTAGGGCATACACATAGGCTAGGTGCAGTTCAGAAGTGTAGGGCAAACATAGGCTAGATGCAGTTCAGCAGAGTAGGGCATACACATAGGCTAGGTGCAGTTCAGCAGAGTAGGGCATACACATAGGATAGATGCAGATCAGCAGAGTAGGGCATACACATAGGCTAGATGCAGTTCAGCAGAGTAGGGCATACACATAGGCTAGATGCCATTCAGCAGAGTAGGGCATACACATAGGCTAGGTGCAGTTCAACAGAGTAGGGCATACACATAGGCTAGGTGCAGTTCAGCAGAGTAGGGCATACACATAGGCTAGATGCAGTTCAGCAGAGTAGGGCATACACATAGGCTAGGTGCAGTTCAGCAGAGTAGGGCATACACATAGGCTAGATGCAGTTCAACAGAGTAGGGCATACACATAGGCTAGATGCAGTTCAGAAGAGTAGCGCATACACATAGGCTAGATGCTGTTCAGCAGAGTAGGGCATACACATAGGCTAGATGCAGTTCGCAAAGATAGGGCATACACATAGGCTAGATGCAGTTCAGCAGAGTAGGACATACACATAGGCTAGATGCAGTTCAGCAGAGTAGCGCATACACATAGGCTAGATGCTGTTCAGCAGAGTAGGGCATACACATAGGCTAGATGCCATTCAGCAGAGTAGGGCATACACATAGGATAGGTGCCATTCAGCAGTGTAGGGCATACACATAGGCTAGATGCCATTCAGCAGAGTAGGGCATACACATAGGCTAGATGCAGTTCAGCAGAGTAGCGCATACACATAGGCTAGATGCTGTTCAGCAGAGTAGGGCATACACATAGGCTAGATGCCGTTCAGCAGAGTAGGGCATACACATAGGCTAGATGCCGTTCAGCAGAGTAGGGCATACACATAGGCTAGATGCCGTTCAGCAGAGTAGGGCATACACATAGGCTAGATGCCGTTCAGCAGAGTAGGGCATACACATAGGCTAGATGCCGTTCAGCAGAGTAGGGCATACACATAGGCTAGATGCCGTTCAGCAGAGTAGGGCATACACATAGGCTAGATGCCGTTCAGCAGAGTAGGGCATACACATAGGCTAGATGCCATTCAGCAGAGTAGGGCATACACATAGGCTAGATGCCATTCAGCAGAGTAGGGCATACACATAGGCTAGATGCAGTTCAGCAGAGTAGCGCATACACATAGGCTAGATGCAGTTCAGCAGGGTAGGGCATACACATAGGCTAGATGCAGTTCAGCAGAGTAGGGCATACACATAGGCTAGATGCCGTTCAGCAGAGTAGGGCATACACATAGGGTAGGTGCAGTTCAGCAGAGTAGGGCATACACATAGGCTAGATGCAGTTCAGCAGAGTAGGGCATACACATAGGCTAGATGCAGTTCAGCAGAGTAGGGCATACACATAGGCTAGATGCAGTTCAGCAGAGTAGGGCATACACATAGGCTAGATGCCGTTCAGCAGAGTAGGGCATACACATAGGCTAGGTACAGTTCAGTAGAGTAGGGCATACACATAGGCTAGATGTAGTTCAGCAGAGTAGGGCATACACATAGGCTAGATGCCGTTCAGCAGAGTAGGGCATACACATAGGCTAGGTGCAGTTCAACAGAGTAGGGCATAAACATAGGCTAGATGCCGTTCAGCAGAGTATGGCATACACATAGGCTAGGTGCAGTTCAACAGAGTAGGGCATACACATAGGCTAGATGCCATTCAGCAGAGTAGGGCACACACATATGCTAGGTGCAGTTCAACAGAGTAGGGCATACACATAGGCTAGATGCCGTTCATCAGAGTAGGGCATACACATAGGCTAGGTGCAGTTCAGCAGAGTAGGGCATACACATAGGCTAGATGCCGTTCATCAGAGTAGGGCATACACATAGGCTAGGTGCAGTTCAGCAGAGTAGGGCATAAACATAGGCTAGATGCAGTTCAGCAGAGTAGGGCATACACATAGGCTAGATGCCGTTCAGCAGAGTAGGGCATACACATAGGCTAGATGAGTTCGCAAAGATAGGGCATACACATAGGCTAGATGCAGTTCAGCAGAGTAGGGCATACACAAAGGCTAGATGCTGTTCAGCAGAGTAGGGCATACACATAGGCTAGATGAGTTCGCAGAGTAGGGCATACACATAGGCTAGATGCAGTTCAGCAGAGTAGGGCATACACATAGGCTAGATGCAGTTCAGCAAAGTAGGGCATACACATAGGCTAGATGCTGTTCAGCAGAGTAGGGCATGCAAATAGGCTAGGTGCAGTTCAACAGAGTAGGGCATACACATAGGCTAGATGCAGTTCAGCAGAGTAGGGCATACACATAGGCTAGATGCCGTTCAGCAGAGTAGGGCATACACATAGGCTAGGTGCAGTTCAGAAGTGTAGGGCAAACATAGGCTAGATGCAGTTCAGCAGAGTAGGGCATACACATAGGCTAGGTGCAGTTCAGCAGAGTAGGGCATACACATAGGCTAGATGCAGATCAGCAGAGTAGGGCATACACATAGGCTAGATGCCGTTCAGCAGAGTAGGGCATACACATAGGCTAGGTGCAGTTCAACAGAGTAGGGCATAAACATAGGCTAGATGCCGTTCAGCAGAGTATGGCATACACATAGGCTAGGTGCAGTTCAACAGAGTAGGGCATACACATAGGCTAGATGCCATTCAGCAGAGTAGGGCACACACATATGCTAGGTGCAGTTCAACAGAGTAGAGCATACACATAGGCTAGATGCCGTTCATCAGAGTAGGGCATACACATAGGCTAGGTGCAGTTCAGCAGAGTAGGGCATACACATAGGCTAGATGCCGTTCATCAGAGTAGGGCATACACATAGGCTAGGTGCAGTTCAGCAGAGTAGGGCATAAACATAGGCTAGATGCAGTTCAGCAGAGTAGGGCATACACATAGGCTAGATGCCGTTCAGCAGAGTAGGGCATACACATAGGCTAGATGAGTTCGCAAAGATAGGGCATACACATAGGCTAGATGCAGTTCAGCAGAGTAGGGCATACACAAAGGCTAGATGCTGTTCAGCAGAGTAGGGCATACACATAGGCTAGATGAGTTCGCAAAGAAAGGGCATACACATAGGCTAGATGCAGTTCAGCAGAGTAGGGCATACACATAGGCTAGATGCAGTTCAGCAGAGTAGGGCATACACATAGGCTAGATGCAGTTCAGCAAAGTAGGGCATACACATAGGCTAGATGCTGTTCAGCAGAGTAGGGCATGCAAATAGGCTAGGTGCAGTTCAACAGAGTAGGGCATACACATAGGCTAGATGCAGTTCAGCAGAGTAGGGCATACACATAGGCTAGATGCCGTTCAGCAGAGTAGGGCATACACATAGGCTAGGTGCAGTTCAGAAGTGTAGGGCAAACATAGGCTGGATGCAGTTCAGCAGAGTAGGGCATACACATAGGCTAGGTGCAGTTCAGCAGAGTAGGGCATACACATAGGCTAGATGCAGATCAGCAGAGTAGGGCATACACATAGGCTAGATGCAGTTCGCAACGATAGGGCATACACATAGGCTAGATGCAGTTCAGCAGAGTAGGGCATACACATAGGCTAGGTGCAGTTCAGCAGAGTAGGGCATACACATAGGCTAGATGCCATTCAGCAGAGTAGGGCATACACATAGGCTAGGTGCAGTTCAGCAGAGTAGGGCATACACATAGGCTAGATGCAGTTCAGCAGAGTAGGGCATACACATAGGCTAGATGCAGTTCAGCAGAGTAGGGCATACACATAAGCTAGATGCCGTTCAGCAGAGTAGGGCATACACATAGGCTAGGTGCAGTTCAGCAGAGTAGGGCATACACATAGGCTAGATGCAGTTCAGCAGAGTAGGGCATACACATAGGCTAGATGCCGTTCAGCAGAGTAGGGCATACACATAGGCTACGTGCAGTTCAACAGAGTAGGGCATAAACATAGGCTAGATGCCATTCAGCAGAGTAGGGCATACACAGAGGCTAGGTGCAGTTCAGCAGAGTAGGGCATACACATAGGCTAGATGCAGTTCAGCAGAGTAGGGCATACACATAGGCTAGATGCAGTTCGCAACGATAGGGCATACACATAGGCTAGATGCAGTTCAGCAGAGTAGGGCATACACATAGGCTAGATGCAGTTCAGCAGAGTAGGGCATACACAAAGGCTAGATGCCGTTCAGCAGAGTAGGGCATACACATAGGCTAGGTGCAGTTCAACAGAGTAGGGCATACACATAGGCTAGATGCAGTTCAGCAGAGTAGGGCATACACATAGGCTAGATGCAGTTCACAAAGAGAGGGCATACACATAGGCTAGATGCAGTTCAGCAGAGTAGGGCATACACATAGGCTACATGCCGTTCAGCAGAGTAGGGCATACACATAGGCTAGATGCAGTTCAGCAGAGTAGGGCATACATATAGGCTAGATGCCATTCAGCAGAGTAGGGCATACACATAGGCTAGGTGCAGTTCAACAGAGTAGGGCATACACATAGGCTAGGTGCAGTTCAGCAGAGTAGGGCATACACATAGGCTAGATGCAGTTCAGCAGAGTAGGGCATACACATAGGCTAGGTGCAGTTCAGCAGAGTAGGGCATACACATAGGCTAGATGCAGTTCAACAGAGTAGGGCATACACATAGGCTAGGTGCAGTTCAACAGAGTAGGGCATACACATAGGCTAGATGCCATTCAGCAGAGTAGGGCATACACATAGGCTAGGTGCAGTTCAGCAGAGTAGGGCATACACATAGGCTAGATACAGTTCAGCAGAGTAGGGCATACACATAGGCTAGATGCCATTCAGCAGAGTAGGGCATACACATAGGCTAGATGCAGTTCAGCAGAGTAGCGCATACACATAGGCTAGATGCTGTTCAGCAGAGTAGGGCATACACATAGGCTAGATGCAGTTCAGCAGAGTAGCGCATACACATAGGCTAGATGCTGTTCAGCAGAGTAGGGCATACACATAGGCTAGATGCAGTTCGCAAAGATAGGGCATACACATAGGCTAGATGCAGTTCAGCAGAGTAGGACATACACATAGGCTAGATGCAGTTCAGCAGAGTAGCGCATACACATAGGCTAGATGCTGTTCAGCAGAGTAGGGCATACACATAGGCTAGATGCCATTCAGCAGAGTAGGGCATACACATAGGCTAGATGCCATTCAGCAGTGTAGGGCATACACATAGGCTAGATGCCATTCAGCAGAGTAGGGCATACACATAGGCTAGATGCAGTTCAGCAGAGTAGCGCATACACATAGGCTAGATGCTGTTCAGCAGAGTAGGGCATACACATAGGCTAGATGCCGTTCAGCAGAGTAGGGCATACACATAGGCTAGATGCCGTTCAGCAGAGTAGGGCATACACATAGGCTAGATGCCGTTCAGCAGAGTAGGGCATACACATAGGCTAGATGCCGTTCAGCAGAGTAGGGCATACACATAGGCTAGATGCCGTTCAGCAGAGTAGGGCATACACATAGGCTAGATGCTGTTCAGCAGAGTAGGGCATACACATAGGCTAGATGCTGTTCAGCAGAGTAGGGCATACACATAGGCTAGATGCCATTCAGCAGAGTAGGGCATACACATAGGCTAGATGCCATTCAGCAGAGTAGGGCATACACATAGGCTAGATGCCATTCAGCAGAGTAGGGCATACACATAGGCTAGATGCAGTTCAGCAGAGTAGCGCATACACATAGGCTAGATGCTGTTCAGCAGAGTAGGGCATACACATAGGCTAGATGCCGTTCAGCAGAGTAGGGCATACACATAGGCTAGATGCCGTTCAGCAGAGTAGGGCATACACATAGGCTAGATGCCGTTCAGCAGAGTAGGGCATACACATAGGCTAGATGCCGTTCAGCAGAGTAGGGCATACACATAGGCTAGATGCAGTTCAGAAGAGTAGGGCATACACATAGGCGAGATGCAGTTCGCAAAGATAGGGCATACACATAGGCTAGATGCCGTTCAGCAGAGTAGGGCATACACATAGGCTAGATGCCGTTCAGCAGAGTAGGGCATACACATAGGCTAGATGCAGTTCATCAGGATGGGGAGCCAACATGGATAATACGGTTTACATTGGTTGGGATAGTCTATTATGGGGTTTTTAAAGGGAAAATGGGTAGATGCAGTCTGCAGAGTTAGGCACAGTGGAATAAGAGGACCAGCTTAGTACAAACAGTGTGCTATGAAGGGGCAGTAAGGCGCTTTTTGATTAACAAGATGTTGGTTGCGAAGAGGGGCTAGGATCAATTTACTTGTTGTGTGCGCTGGACATATATGTTTACATGAAACAACTAGGCATTATGAGATCATACATGAATATTAGGAAATGTAGATGATATCTGTGCAGCATATTGTTCGGAGGTAGTGCAGGCAGGCCCGCGATCCCGCGATCGGTCTTCTGACAGAGAACAGTGTTGCGCTGTCCGGCTGGTAATTACAGTAAGTCATACAGTAAGTCATACAGTAAGTCAGATCATTGTGATAATACAAGCACGCGTAGTGAGATGTGTGGCATCACCACCCTTAAGAGAGCCGCAAAACACAGCCGCAACAACGGTTTTCTGAATATTAATACCAATGCCTTTGCCTAAGGAATGGACACAGGCTTTTCAATAATTAGGCCCCTTTGTCTTGATTCCTACATGCCTGCAGTAGGAGTTACCCTATGGCGCTCTGCCTCCAACATTCCGAGAGCGGATGAACTCCATTTGCTTACCACTCAAAGGGAACACTTGAGGTGAGTCCTTGAAACTGAAGAAAGCACCCTTGAATGCTCTATAAAACTGAGCTTATGTCACGACCAGACATAGACCACCCCCTCTCATAGAGATTTTATCTTCTTGTTTTTTAGTAAAGAAAAGTATGACTGGGGTCAGAAGTCAAAAGACCCCCATATATTACTAATTTGCCGTCCTGGTGAAGGCCCGGCATGAATAAAAGAGCAGACTAAGGATGGATGCTGTCTTTTCGCCTGCCATATGGGCCGAAACACACCTTGTTGAAACAATAACTTTGCAACATCATCCATTGCAAATGTTTGCCCCATAGAGGTGATAGGGTGTGAACAACCCAAAAATCAAATTTTGAATGTGTCAAAAGCAATCTGATGCATAAATGTGGAAATTGAATAATGTGGTACTGTATTTTTATACTACCTATTCTTGTGAGACGATGGGAACGAATACACCTAGAAATATGCTTAATACAATTGTGTTGTATGTCACACCTGTCTTTTTTGTAGATATGTGTATATGTCTTTTATACAGAGAATAATGTGTGTATGATAAAACAGAGAGAAAAAACAGGAACTAAAAATAAACGGGGAATAAAATATTTTACCCTGTTGGTTCCAAAAATTGTTGGCCTACATTTTTGCCCAAATAATGTCTAGTCTTTAAGAAGCTGAATTCTTTGTAAACTTCTGGGTACAAGTTTGGTTGTGGAAATGTTTTCATTAAAAAATGCAGGAGTAGGAGGTAGTCAGTGTCCCCCCCCCTTTCTTTCTTTGTCATCTTCAAAAGTATCCTAGCCCTCTACTCTAAATACCGGTCATTGATAATCCATCAATACCATTCAAGAAGATCTCTCCGCTCTTTGGACTCCAACCTTCTGTCCATCTAATCCTTCATATTAGGTGTTTTCGAGAGAGGGGCTTCTTGGTTTTTGGCCTCTTGAACTCATGTTAATCCAACAGCCATCAACTCCCTCAAATCAGTGCAGGTCTTTTTCAAAATCACTGGTTCCACATGTCTTGGCGAGGTACAGGAGGTTAAGTATACAGTTTCTTTGCATGATCTCAGCTATCAATGAGTGAATACAGCCCCATCTAGGCAACAGCAAGCTACAAATGGTACCTCAGCCTGCCATGAATCCAGAAAAAGGCTCATACTTCCTATCCCTGCTGCTGCCTTCAGCCAAGTTCATCTCATTGTGGACCAATTTCCTGCATGCCAATCCAGTGTTTCTTTAACCAGCATGATTAACTTCTGCACCATTGGCCTTGGTGAGTCAGAGGTTTGCGGGGGGCCTGTAGACCTAAGGGAGGGTGAGTGCACTTGGCAAGTCCAAGTAGGAATTTTTGTTTATCTCTCCCTATCCACACTCGTTCCACTGCACTGCGCTGTCCCAACTCTTCCTCTTGTACGCCTCTCGCTCATGTGTAGACCCCCCACACCTGTCCAGACGACAATGAGGAAATTAGCACTTTGCATGTTGCATCCAGTGACCACCAGCTTTTGTGCGTTATCTGCGAAACCTTCCAAATTTTTTACAAAAACACAATCATAACACAACTGTAACCCTCAGTTTGATCCATTTTGTACAAGGTTATTGAGACATCCTGATATGCACCACCAAACAGATTCAACGAAAAGGACGAATAGTGGACCCTTTACTGTACCTGTGAGAAGACTGGCGATTATGCCTATTGCTACAGTTACTAAGGTCCCAAGGGGGCCGAAGTACAGGTAGGACACGGAGTACCAGTTATCCGCGATAGCAGGCCTGAAATGCAAAAACAAAAAATGTCAGCACTCTACTAACGGAGAGAAGAATTACTCGAAATCAGGAACTGCTGTAACATTGGAACTCTAGTAGCCTCCATCAAATTACCTTCACATTTCCAATAGTGCGAATAGTGACATGCAGGTAAGTTGTTGAGTGGTGTGGAGGAATAAACGGGGCAAATCCCCTTCCATGTAGCAAACATGGGCAAGGGAGGGTGATCCAGTGAGAGTGCACTTCCCCCTTTCATCAACCAGCATTGTCCCATGAATACTATCTTTCACATGTTGCAGGGGCGGGCCAAGTGCAACCAACTAGCAATCAGCAGAGAGGAACTTTCGTAGCTGACCATGTATGGCCAATCTGAATAAAGGTCAAGCATGTGGGAGGCTTTTAACCAATCGGAAAAAACCCAACTTCTAATCGTAATACTATATCTTCTTTAGGACACAGGGTGACAGCTTTGTGTTACCAATACAGGTAGCTGCAAGCTGTTAGACTCCTACATCCTGTCCCTTTTCCTCCATACTTTTAGGACATTCCATCCTGCGAGATGGGACCGGCGTGTAGCACCACAAAAACGGTGCCCTTTTTTATTTCTACACAGGGCGCTGCACATGCTTGGCAAAAGGTCCCAACTTGCAAAGCCCATCCTCAGTCCTTTTCTCTACACGGTCGGGATCAGATGTATGCGACAACAGGCATTTTTTTCCCACACTTTTTTCTTTATCTTTTACACAATAGTTGAGACTCCTCCGGTGCCGCCTCCTCCTGCCCCTGAACCAGCACCTGATTCTAAGGGTCTTTCTACCAACCCCACAGACCAGGAGGACGACACTGCACAGGAAGAGGATAACGAATTTCCTTCCAAGCAAGAGCATTCCACAATAGGCTCATCGATTTGATGGGCTCCTTAGAAATTCCCCTCCCTGGAATCCCCACAAGCAGAAGCTAGAGTCTTTGCAAGAGCCGTCTCAATAAGAGCAACGGAAAGGTCAGGAGTTGGCCTGCAAAACAACACCCTTGCTGAAGCAACGAAGATCTGGACAAAGCCCAATTCAGTAACCAATGCGAACAAACAGCTCAATGTGAGGTACCGACTATTGCAGGCAGAGAGTCTCTCACTGTGATATTGCCCACAAGCATCCTTATTGGTAGAGACTGCTGCCACGCTGGATTCCAGAACGTCTTCTTCATCCGTATCTGTCTCAAATGTTTTGAGTAAAAAGGAGCATACTCCTGAGGCCCTAGGTAAAAGGGCCAATTTGGCACTGCAATCTTAGCAACGGCTCTACTGGTGGCTGCAAAATGAAGACTCAGGAAGTATCTCACAGTGTTTGAAAAATGTATCCAAGCTGGGCATCTAGAAAGATTCAAAGGTGACTGTGAGATGCTACAGTGAGCGTGCCAGACCGCTTAGAGGCTGATGCGCATCACATGGACACGTCATCGAGAGGAGTTGCCATAGTTACTGAGGCCTGTAGGCATGCATCGAGTCATGCTGCTAAATTTACGAAAACGGCCCAGGACGAGGTCCTTGATCTTCCCTTTGATGTGGTTGATTTGTTCCAAAATATTACAGACAATTTTTAAAAAAGAAAGCAAGTACCTTTATTGCAAAATCCATGTTGCTTATAACTAATCATCTACAATGAAACAAACCACAAGCTCTAGACTGGATTCCCATTCAAGATCTTATGCTGGCTTTTGTGGTTTCCAAGAGTGCAAAGACAGGCAAAAGGACAGATCTCCAAGTCTTCAGAGAAAAAAGCAACAGATGACTTCAGCTCAATGGTTTTTTCTATAAGCCCCTTCAACAAGGACTTCCTCTGCCACAATCCAGAAGCGCAATAAGTGATGGTGCGTGTCGGTCATAGGGCACTCTGGTGGGGAAGGGCTGCAAATTTTCCCTCACATCAAGTCCTGACGGACCATCACTTACGACCATTGGGTATTTCAATAGTCAGCAGGGGTTTCAGGTTGCCCCTTGACCCTTCCTACCTTCCCACCCTCCACTAATGCAGGTTGCATCTCCATTCTGAGGCCTGAAATCTCAAAACTAATCGACAGGAAAGCCACAGAAGATATGCCATTCCCAGAAAGAGGCCAAGGGTTTAACTCCAGGCTATTTATGATGTCAAAATCGGTCTTGCACCCCATTCTGGATTTAGGAGCTTTCAACTTGGATCTCCCGCTAGAGAAATTCTAGATGACCATTATGGCCAAGGTTCAGCTTGCTGTTCAACAGGGAGACTGGATCTGTGTGGTCAAAAAGATTGATGCGTACCTCCACATTTCAATTTGGTCCTGTTGAAGGCATGCCCCTAAAAGCTCACACCAGACAAAATACAACCCGCTAGGGAAAGAGGCCCAAGACACTGTTGCAGGAATAACAAGTATTTATTTCATCAAAAATAGGTGCATCTTTAAAGAACTCTGCTGCCATGGAAAGACTCCTATAAGCAGACACAGCGTCATAGGTGACATCATCGTTATACAGTGAAACCCTATGCGGCTGGTCGGCCTGCTCCATAGGGGATGCCAGGCCATTGGTCCTAGCCCAGTCTGTACGTCTTCCATCACGTGGGTTCTGCTGGGCTCATCGTCTCCAAGGAATCAATCCTGAAGAAGCAATTAACTACATTTTTGAGCAATGCTACTCTTATCATTATACAGAGCACCTGGCAGGCTCAGGGACTGGCATAGGGGGGAGTTTCAAGGTTAAACGGACCCACACATACTTCACTCATTCCCACTAGCGTCATCAGCTCCCATGGTTTCCACCCTCGCTTTTGAACTATAATGTATCCCTCCCTATACCTTGCACTACAAAACATGTCATTATGAACTAAAGGTGGGACGGCCATACTCTCAGATCTTTATGGTTGATTGGTTTATGATCAGTGGTCTGGGGTCAACTGGTATCTTGGAATACAGGGGTCTGAGGACTAGGGCAGTTGTAGAGGCTATAACTCTTAGTTAGGTGAGTGGGGGTTGGAGGCCTGCTTCAGCCTGTTTGTGATAACACGTACATCAAGGCACCCAGTTCCGTCTTGTGGCCTTGCAGGGCACATTCCTCTTAGAGCAAACATATTGGCAACAATCTTAAAACAAATAAGGTTTTCTGTGGAAGTCGGCGGCGTGGGCCTCTCATCAGCCCTAGGGCCTATTCAGATTTCCCCTTCAGGCTCGTGGCCTGTGTCTAACATACTAAATACTGCATGTAAGGCCCTGTGCTTTGATTATGGGTATTAATATCTACACAAATGGCGTTCGCCTATACACGTGCACTATGTCTAAATTGCATACAATATTATGATCATGTGGGGACTTTTAGGACACCCTCTGCCCCCCTTGTTTATTAGAGTTCTTTCAATGGGGCTCACCTCACCTTAAAGCGCCTGGGGGGGGTGGGATGGGCTTGCTCTCTTCCCAACATTTCCCCTGTTTGTTACTTTTACAGTAACATCCCCCCATGCATGCGCTCGTTTTCCCCTCTAACCACCTCCTCATATGGCGGGGTTCCCTTTTCAGGTATCCAAGCCCTACACACTGACCGCAAACTATCCCCTGACCATGCATATTCCTCAGGTGTGCATGTCATATAAATACATCCCCCATCAACTGTCAGATCCACCCATACTTCCTTGTAATTTTCAGGGTCAGGGGTGGAAAAATAATGGTGTGATACAATCTGTCTACTTCGTCTCCATAGGGGATGGGGACCATGCAAGGGATGGGGTGGTCAGTCTGTATTTCACTTCACTGTATCTTTTTTATTGCGAGGTACCATTGAAACAACAATTTACACCATCATCATTTTGCTACTAGGCACTGCTCTGGCACAACGCATGAGGCCCATTGGACAGGTGCAGAAGATCACCAATATGAACATAATGACAGGCACCATCATCTTCACAATAGCACCCAGCCAGGAAGTGGCCCAATTGAATGCAACGTCAAACCAGTCATTTCCATTATTCCTCCTTCTTTCTTCATGCGGACTACTAGACCATGTACAGCTGCACAATTATGTGAGATAATGACCCATTCTCAACGTCTTTGGGAGGTACGAATGTGCAGCAGGAATCTCCAAATATTTGGCACACTCCTCTTTCCATTGCAATCAACAAATCGAGGATGTAGCGATTCTGCATTGTCATCAGTCTCAGGGCATGCAGCTCGACCTTTATGATGATGAATGCTCGGTGTCATTTGCCAACTGGACCAGTTCCCAGTATAAAATTTTGAGCCATTTTGCATTGGCTGCTGCCTGCATGGCGGGTAATCATAGCGAAGCGAAGAACGTTTCTGCTGAGCTGAAAAGTCTGTATTCATCAGGGATTTCAGCAAACAGTGCGGGTGAGCCTCTAGATAGGTAGTTTGATCTCTTCTTCCTCTGCAGCTTCTCTAATTGCCCTCTTCTGGGTAGGATGCAAAACTCTGGAGGTGGTAACAAGTTCTGTTTTTTTAACACAGGAGAAACTGTCAGGGCTGTATCAGCTATTGGCCCCCCTTGCAAATGTTCTTCTGGGATCACTAAGAGTGCTGAATGCAGCGTTGCCAGCTTACATGATGGCAGGAGGTGCAAGTATGCTTGTTGAACGCAGACCCAGTAATAATCCATCACTGCCGCTGTATCTCTTTTCAGGTCTGGAATCAGGAGGGTCTTATTGCAGCGTTCATTACAGCCGATAAAAATAGTTCCTTCGCTGTGGAATCAAAGTTCATATGTTTCTTCTCGGTGCACTTACACTGGTTTTTCCATTGTTGTAATCCATGTCATCTTTGTAATATGCTCTGTCCAAATGTGTGTGCAGGTTGCTTCCACTCGAGCCAGGAGCTCTTCTTCATATCCTAGGAGGCCTTCCGCCATGCAGCTGAGTGTGGTCTCTTGCCATCTGTTTATGTATTTGAGTCCAGATATGGTTGCTGCAAGCATTTAATGTCGCTCAGATTAATGTCGCTCAGATTATTGTTACATTGCAGGGGATCTGGATCCACCAGCTCTAGTTCCCAGCATGAACATTAAAATGGTGAATATTCCTGCAATAAAATGCGTGGCACACATATATGAATATGAACATCTGGGAGCAATCTCATAGCTAACACCTTTTCTAATATACACTGAAGTGTTTGAAGCTGCTGGTTCCATCGTCTTCTCACCCAAAAGGGAAATAAAATGCACACAAAAAGATAGGGCAAGGTAGAGGATATAAATTACAAGGGAAAAAAGAAAATGGGAAAAAAGAGAGAGAAGGGGATTGAGAGAAAGGATGAGAGACGGAAAGAGATAGAGGGTGAGACAGAGAGAACATTTTTATAAAAATATTTATGTTTGAGCAGCTGTGCGTGTTGTAAGAGAGGCATTGCATCACAAGTGTGACACTGACAAAAAAGGTACAATTTGTAAAACCTTTATTAAAGTTTCTGGGTTTGGAAAAAACTCCTACTTTGCCCAATAGCTAGAATGGGAGTGGTCTCTACCATCCAATAATAAATAAAACAGTCCTAGTTGAGTCCCTCAAAGCAAAATGGCCTACACTAACAAAACATATTGCCTGCCCTATCTCTTGTACAAAAAGTGTGTAAAGGAGAATATGTATACAAAGGAAAATCAGTATACAAATATAAAGAATAAATGTGGCTGAGTCAGCTCTCCTCCCCACGTTAAACAGCATGGAGTAAGGCGGCCCGCATAGACAGGATGACACACTCTGGCTCAGGTTCTTAACGTAAAGGCAGTTCAAAATGTGCATCAAGGCCCCTTCTGGCCTTCCACACCAAAGTCTCTCTTTCCAGCTTTCAAAACACAGCTCAACAAAAAGTTCACATAGGTCCCCCTCAGTTGGGCTCGGACCTTTCAGAGCAAAGGTTCACGTTGGTATCCCTCAGTCGGGCTTGGACCTTTCAAAGTAACACTTGCAGGGATTCCCTTCCCCAAGCTCAATTCTCATCCTTAGGGGTTCCCTTCCCCTAACTTATTACACTTCCGGTCTCCTCAGCCATGCTCAGAGCGTTTCCTGCATGGCTTTTGCTACAGACCTCCGCAGCACCACTTCAACTTTCCCTTCGGCTCACTCTTGTGTTATTTGCCCCAATGTCTCTTGGTCTGGGTAGTTCAATGTCATAAGCACAAAAGGTCAACTACGTTCACTTTTCTACACTCCCCCTCTTCTCCCTCGGTAATTTTGATCACTTTGCTTACTATGGTTCATTCACTTTCTCAAACAAAATATTTCACCTTTCACAGAGACTTGCGAGTGGGTACTTCCTTACGCCGGACCACTCCGTTACTCAGTATCACTGGTTTCACAGCTATGAGGAATTCAAAGTTCATCACAGGTCTGCCTTTCTTTGGGTCTCATCCACACGCATGCATCCTTCAATTGTGCAATCTACTGTTGCAACTTCAATCTTTCTTTAACACACACTGGTCTTTCATGTCACTTGCCAACTCGCCGGCTGTCTGTGTTTCTTTTTTGTCTTTGCATTTCATCCATGAGTCAAGGTTAGTACCACAGGGTTGCCGTCGCTTCCCCAACTTTGCTGTTCATCTGGGAGGGTTGCTGGCATCCTTGAACCACAATTCAGCCTTCTCGTTTGGGATTTGGCCTTCTCTGTGTATCCTTTGCAGCTTTTTGGAGGCAACAACCTCCTGCAGGGAACTCCTGGGGTTCTCTACCCTTTCCTCTCGTCCCTCTGTCGGTTGCTCTGCTCCAGTAGGTCCACCTTCACCCCGGAAGTTCTGCTCCTGCTTGTGTTCCACCTTGCTCAGAGTGTGTCTCTACATTCCGCCTTTTATACGTGTGAGGAGAGCTAATTGGTATCAGATGTATGCACTTAAAGTTTAATGCCTGGCTTTGCCTGCCTCGATTAGCGGGACATGTCCAATGGTATATGTAAAGGTTGCCCTCTTCCTCGGCTCAATTTTTGTGTAGAAAGGGGGGGGGGGTTGGGACATTGGAGAATCCTATAAAATAGGATGGGTCAGGTGTACAGGAAGGGGGGGGGGATTACTGCGGCTCACCATCAGTAGCCTCACACACACTCACCGAAGACACCTCACCCAGGTGATCCTCCCGCACTGGTCCACCCCCACGGTCTGGATCCAAAGGCCATGGCTGTGCCCTGACCACCAGAGAGAGAGATCCCCGGGGACTAGTAGGCAAGACACCCTTTGGTTTCTCACAGTGTGCACAGATGGGATAGGGGTCGGGAGGGATTCTGTGATCTGGCTGCGTAGTTGGTGATGGGGTAGATGAACAGTGTCAGATGCCCTCACAGCAGTTGTGTAATGTTTGGGGGTGCCTTGTGGACGTCTGCAAGGTGTATCCAATAGTGGAGCCCCTTCACTTTTACAGCGAGGGGAGTTGAGAACACCACTTCATAGGGACCATGAAATCTGGGGTTATTCCATTTTCAAACAAAGCTCCTTATGTAGATAAGTTCTCCAGGCAGCCGCGGTTGGCCGGTTGGGAGCCGGATATTGTCGTGTCTGCAGTGTCTGGTGTGTATACAGAGTGCCTCGTAAAGTTTGTAACGTCATGTTTGTGCTGAAAGTTTGACACTTGGTGCAGTGTGTCATCATGTTAGTGAGGTATTTCTGCATATTGGGCACAAACCAGTCCTCCTGTATGTCAGCTGCAATGTGTTGCTTTGAGCTGTGCGATGGGTGGTGGAGTTGGTTGAAAGTGATCGTTAACAGCTCCTAGGGCATTACTGCTTCACCAGTACACTCCTGTCTCCATAAAAAGTCAGTCATAGTTCCTTCTCTTCGTTTGTTGCTTTGTCTTGTAATTCAATAAATTGTGCAATAGGCACTGCTGTGTATTGGGTGTTCTGTGGATTATTTGTAGGTGTGGTCACAGCATACTCGGCAGGTGTGGGAACCAGGAGATAAGCCTCCATTTTAACTGCTGCCTCCGCAGC
Organism: Ambystoma mexicanum; assembly: GCF_040938575.1. Lineage (NCBI taxonomy): Eukaryota > Metazoa > Chordata > Amphibia > Caudata > Ambystomatidae > Ambystoma > Ambystoma mexicanum. Next base: position 1,217,695,220 of record NC_090936.1, read on the forward strand.
AGCGTTTCCCAGTGAAATTTCATCTGTTATTGGTGTGGGCGGCACACTTCATGACTGCCACTACAGAGGGTTGGGACAATGTGGAGATCAATGTATCTAGCAGTGCGGCATGTTGTACTGGGGAACCGTCTGCTCTACGGAAGCCCCTCCTTTCCCACTGAGATAGACCAGCATTCAATGCTATCGTGACGTATGCTGAGCCAGAATAAATGGTCATGTGGCACTCTTGTGATGCCTAAATACATATGCGGGTTGCCCCACACGACGGTGATAAACCCTCCTACCAAGTGGGGATATACTCAAATTTAATCAAAAAGAAGGGACATATTTATTTAACACAACATGTTTGCCCTCAGCAATCTGAAACCCGATCACACAGTCTATCTAACCAAAGCAGGTTATGTCATGTACAATAAATGTCATGTATCCAGTATTAAAATATCATATTTAATTCATTTGCTAAACAGCACAAATATCAAAAAACATTCACTAAAAATATTCATTACATCACATACAAAATATTCAATGTTATAAAAGTGGTAATTATTCCACACATATTCAAATTATACACTCATTTAAACATTCTAGACAGTAGCTAATTCAATTGTTCTTATTTCCTACTGTGTATCACAACTTAGCCCAACTTATATAAGTTTCTGTCCTGGATGTTTATTATTAACTGGACATTCTTCAGGGGCGACAAATTGACTTGTGCTTCTTGTAGACTTGTCTCTATGGTTCCAATTTCTAGAGCTGAGGATACATACAATATAAAAACAATTATTACCTTGGCATAATAGGTTTTTTTTACTTCACCCAGCCAGTCCTAATCACCATTAGGATACATCAAGTATATATACTATAAGATACTAGTGCTTAAAACTTGTAATCTCTTACATGTAGTACAAGTTTATTTAGACAATCACAATTTTGTCCTTCACTATACACAGTGTTTGGGAGGGATATAAAGCCTATCAACACATTCTTTGTTGTACTCATCAAATCATAATGGCAATTAATGAATGATCAAATCAGAGAGTACACACATCTATTCTCAAAACTCAGAACGTTCCTCATACAATCCAACTGGGGTAACACCTCACCTCCATTCCAATAATGATTTTCCTGTCTTGTGGGCAAAGTACATAAGCCAGCCTCCAAACCAGGTCAAATATGCAGTTAGTATTCTGTCAAGAAATAGGACACCCTGTAAGTTCTCAGAATGCAGAAAAACGTGCCGAAACTGCAAATAGCATCCAGATAGAAGGAAACAAATGTGAATGGTCATACCTTTTGTAAAAAAGTACTATTCTAGGGTCTGTAGTCTTGTCAATAATTTTCCTGAGCCCCAATGCTTTTTTATTTTATAGTACTCCCTGGCAAGGGTCTTCCCCTAGAAAGAGGATGTATTAAGTACCATCACTCACTTTTAGCAAGTAAATACATCAAGGTAAAAATCCTGATAAAGCACCCCATCAGTTCCCCACATCTAGGTCCCCCAGCTTACCATTAGTAGTGCTACAGCCGTAAACCATCCGCAGAGTATTGTTATTCTGCTGCTGATCTGCTCGCGAGCGCGAGCTTCTCTATTTATTGAGAGCGCCGTGGTCGTACGCCCATTGATGACGTCATCGTGTAAAAACGTGACGCGATGACGTCATCGCGTGCAGTACAACGCCGCGCCAACGCCAAAACCAGTGTAGCTACCCCAGCAACCCGTGAGTAAAGCCACTGCAGGAGCAAGAATACTACTCAAGCACTCCTCCGGTCTCATCCATATGTTAAAAACAAAAGGATAAGGAAAAAATAAATAAAAACATATCTCTCCATTAATGTAGGGGTCCTACGGGGTGCAGATCGTTAATCACCATCCAATTATCCAGTAACAGTCCAACTACAGTATGTAACAGTCTCTGCATGAGTTAGAAGATGGATTATTTAGGGCAAAGGCACAGTGCCAAATTTACGTAGGAACTCCAGTAATTGCTGGTATTAGTCATACACCTTTAACAGGTCCAATCAACATTAACATATAAATGTGCTGTTTAGCAAATGAATTAAATATGATATTTTAATACTGGATACATGACATTTCTTGTACATGACATAACCTGCATTTGGTTAGATAGACTGTGTGATCGGGTTTCAGATTGCTGAGGGCAAACATGTTGTGTTAAATAAATATGTCCCTTCTTTTACTCTTGTGATGCCTGCAGCACTTCAATGAGCGCTATAAATTCCGCTGCTTGAGCCGAATAGTACATTGACAATATTTTCATAATGAATGTCTTATATTCACTTCCCTTGAGGTGCACCAAGGAGGCGCGTATGTCTCTGGCCCGTCTCTTGGTCAATTGTTGCTGACTTGTCAACAAAGAGAACCTCTGCCTCCAATGGGCTGTCTCTTGCTTTGGGGATGCCATTGTCCTCCCTTTCTATGTGACACAGTCATGACTTGCTAAGAACCCTCTGTATACATTTCTGTTAAAAAGGTGGCAGGGATCACTGTTTTGCATCGTACAATATGGATGTTTGGGCTTGAGGATAATTTCATACGCTGAGGCTCTGTGTGGTTATGGTCAATTTTGATCTCTCTAGAATGGCAAACGCTGAATGTCCACCTACAAAGTGACGGAACATCGCATCACGATAGTTGAACTTTTCTCGATTGCAAACTCAGCTTCTTCTGAGTGCTTGCTCACAGGCAAACTGTCCTTGCATCACTGAGTCTAGCGTGACACTGTAGTAGGCCAATGGCTTGTGGCCCATTGTATTGTCCTGGCTCAATATTGCAGTCATAAATTGACCATTAGAATGTGAGAATATGAAGAATTCCTGTGTGTAGTCTGGGGTGGCGAGCAGTGAACAGTAGATATCACTTCCTTTAAATCATTGAACTTTTTTATCATGTCTGCTGCCCATTCGACTTTGTTATCGCTTTTTTGTGCTTCCTTGAGGGCCTGTAGGAACGGCCTAGTATATGCTGAATAGTCTAAAATCCATGCTCTGCAGTAGTTACACAACCCTAAAAACATTTTTGCATGTCTTTCGCTGTGGTGGGTCGGGGGCGTTGGTGCGCACAGATGCAGCTCGATCTGGTATGATCCTCTTGCCATTTGCTGATATTAACTGACCTAGATACAGCACTTCCTTCTGGCAGAACTGTAGTTTAGCCATGTCAACCTTGTACCCCTTTTGAGACAGTAATTATAGGAGAGTGAAAGTCTCTCCGGCAGTGCTGCTCACTGTCGCTACATACAAGCAAATTGTCCATGTACTGGATTATCATATTGGGTAATTGAATGTTTCCTAAATCAGCGCACAATTTTCTATAAAAAATTATTGGGCTCTCACAGTACCCCTGAGGCAAACGAGTGTGTTCGTAGCGCTTTCCGCCATGGGTAAACACTGTAAGATACTGCAAATCGGGGTTCAAAGGTATTGAAAGAAGGTGATTTTTAGATCCACCACTGTAAAGGGAGTCACCTTTTTGAGGATACTACATAGAATGGTGACGAGGTTGGAGACCAAATGAAATTCCTTCTGCACCATGTCGTTTAGGGGGCGTTAATCCTGGATCAGCCTCCAATTGCCCCCCGTTGACTTTTTCACAGGCTAGATAGCTGTGTTACACTAGGATGTGGATGGCACTATTATACCTTGATCGAGTAAGGCCTGTATCGTGTCTCTAATTCCCCCCTCTGCTTCTCTTGACAATGGGTACTGTTGCACACGGGTAGCACTGCCCCTACTTTTAGTGTTATGTGTACTGGGGTCACGTCCTGTAAACGTCCAACATCATGCAGATTAGTGGTCCACAACTACAAATTTCAGGTGTGCTTCAATGAAGGGGGGCAGAGCCACAACAGCCATCAGGGGACATTGCACTCTTCGATAGTGCACCATCATTTTGCTGGGGATGCAAATCTCTAGTATTATCTCTCCATCATTTTCATCATTTTCAAACAATTCTGCATCTGTCACCTCCTTCAGAGGTACAGTGGGGTCAATGCAGAGCACTCTACGCCACTCGCACCCATCTCTGTCTGTCCCTAGTACGACCACTCTCTTCGCTGACACCAACAATCCTTGAAGGTCTAAGGACAGTATTGTGCCCACCACCACAGGGCGGAAGATAAAATCTGTTAGCACTCTCCAACTGCTCTTGGCAATTTGTGGCACCACCTCCATAAGTACTGTTATGGCATAGATAAACATGTCTGGGTCTACCCAAATCCCACAGACCACTACCTCCCTTACCAAAGCATGTATTACTACCATTGCTTTTATTACGCACATTCCTGGCATGGCGCAAACAATGCCGGGATCTGTGAATGAGAGCATCATGTTCAACTTGCTGAGCAGGTCTCTGCCCAATAGGGTGAAAGGAGAACATTTGGAATACAACAAAGGAGCCCGCACCATTCTCCCTCCCACCTTTACGTTCAGCTCTTTAGTGTATGGAACCGTAGAAACAGCCCCATAGAAGCTGTGCGTGCCAAGACTTTTCCCCCATAGTGGGAAGTCCCCTTCACTGATGCATGATTTTGCTGCACCTGAATCATCCATAAAACTGAATTGCTTATTTCCTGTCTCAGCCCCCTCCAAGGGTTCCTCTTTAAGGTAGGAGGTCATTGACAGGACCGGACAGGCAAGAGTTCTCTATGGGTTGTCCTAGTCAGGATGTGTGTTTGCCCCGGGAAATGAAAAGGGGTTTCCCCCACCACGGCTGCATCTCGAAAGGGGGCAACCATGCCATTTGGTGCTCCGTTAAACAGGCTATAACACTTCCCTGCTGGAAGGTGTGCTGTTGTACTGTTTGGTGATGTTACCCTGGTGGACCTGTGGGGGTAAATGTGTTTAGGCCTGGTGTATCTCGTAGGGTATAGAAGTCATTCTGGTCGCCGGCCATTGTGGGGGTGCCTGGGGTGATGGGCTGTAGTTATACCCTCTCCCTTGTCTGCTCCTGCATTCTCTCGAGAAATGCCCCCACTTCCCACAGTTCAAGCATTGTGAGGGCCCCACTCCTCCCCCTCTTGGACCCATTCCTCCAAAACCTCCTCCCCTTGCTCCTCAGAACCCACCTCTTCCTCGCTGCTGTCCTCTGTGTTGCCACGGTGGGTAAGGGATATGTGGACCCTTGTCCCACTGTCCTTGCCCTCCTTCGGGGCAAACCACAGCTATTCTAGTGTATGCAAACTCTTGGGTGTTTCCTGCGATCTTAGTCTGCACTGGCGTGGATACCGATACCTCTAAAGCAATTTTATCTAATTTGTTTTGTACTAGTTTTGCTTCCTCTGCTTCCTTGTCACGCTCTTTTATCCTCTTACAATGATGTACTATTATGTTCTGCATTTCCGGCCCACCCTTTTCGTCTCGATGCCGACGATTTTGTCTAGTGTTTTTTGCACCTCATTTAGCAGGCCCTTTTTAACAATAAAGTAGAAAATATGTATTGAGTGGTCCCACAAGCCACCCGTCTCCGCTCTCGACATCTCCTGAACTTTCAGAATAAACTGAGAGGGGTCTTCGTCATCGGCCATAGTACATTGCATCATTCATTGTAGGTCAGGTGTGTCAGGGAACTCATGCTGCAGCGCGTCCCATATCTGTGCCTGAATCTTGTTAAACGATGCTCCATTGTATGTGTCATTCCCCAAGGTCACTCTCGGATATCCTGCTTTTACCCACACATCTCCAGCCTGATCTCTCCACCCGGGGAGTTTGTTCAGGCGCTTGCTTTGCCTCCTCTTCCTCATCATCCTCAAACTCATCAATTGAACTCCACCCATCTTCCTCTCCTCTATGAGATCCTACATTCTCGTATCCTAAGCAGTCCACCTGCTCGCTCGCCCCCTTCTCCTTCCTTCTCTATATGCATGTTCTTCATGGCTGTGCTATCTATTCTGGACAAAAGGTGCCCTGTTTTCCACCCATCTAGCCCTGGCTCTGCTGGTTAGTTTGTCTTTACTTCACTCTGTGCTGCCCACAATATGGTTAGTTCTGTTCATGCCAATGCCAATACAACTTCTAGGTCTCTTTTATTGCTATCAGCATGTGCTGGGACATGTGGAGTGGAAGCATATGGGAGTGGTGAGGCTGTCGCTGTGGTGGACATATAGTCAGGTTAGTATAAGCTACTGCAGGGCGAGCTGCCAATGGATATATTCCCCCATGCTCCACTGGTGCCCCGCCCGTCTTTCCTGAACAGTCGTCTGTGCTATTATTTTGCGCTCCTCCTCCCTCAGAATCTTCTGTATCTCTGAACATTTTCCAGAGTTCTAATATTTCTTTTGTATTGTATTGTATTTATTTATATAGCGCGCCAAGCCCCGAGGCAACTGGGCACATTTCTTAGGTACATATAAAGATACATTATTTACAGTTACTGGCATATTCATTCACATAGTTTATACAATTTACAGGCAGGATGTTTATTCAGTATACATGGGACACAAGATATTTACACAGTAGAGCTAGTTGGAGGAGATCACTTTCACAATGGAGTAGGATGTGTACAAGGACAGGCAAGCGGAAGGTTAGTTTTCATTCAGAGTGAGCCAGGTTTTGGCCTCTTAATGGAATTTGTGGAAGGAGGGTTCTAGTCTGATGTTAGGAGGTAGAGCATTCCAGGTTTTAGCTGCGAGGACTGGGAAGCATTTACCTCTTGCTTTTTGGAGTTTGAACATGGGTATGATAAGGTAGTTGGAATGAGACGATCTGGTTTCTCTCACTGAGGTGTTCAGTTTGAATTTATCGCAGAGGTATTTGGGTGCTTGGTTATGTATGCATTTGAATGTGAGGGGAAGAGTCTTGAGCTTGATTATTTGGTTAATTGAGAGCCAACGAACACTACGCCTCATCTCTGATATGTGCAGTTTTCTGGGGAAGTTAGTTGTGTTGTTTTGAAAGATCTGAAGTTTGCGTAGATTGTGTTGACTAGTGCCAAGGTATAGTGCATTGCAGTAGTCTAGCTTGGTTAGTACAATTACCCTGGCCAGAGTGATACAGTTAACAGGTGTCAGGAAGGGTCTGCAGGCGTTAATGAGGTTGCATGTGTAGGCAGTGGTAGATGCTGTGGCATTGATTTGTCTTCCTAGTGAGAGAGTGGAGTCGATGTACATATCTAGTGTTTTGACGTCTTTTGAGACTTTGATGCTATTGCCATCAATGTTGAAGGTGTTAAATTTGTTGTCAAGTTTGTTGACTCTAGCTTGGGTTCCCACTAGGAGAAGTTCAATCTTGTCGTCGTTGACAAAAAGACTGTGTTGTGCCATCCATGCTTGGATGATAAGGTAGATTTCATTGAGTCGTTGTGAGTCTGTGTCGTGATTGCCTCTGATGTGTATGAGTATTTGTGTGTCGTCGGCGTAATTAGTGTAAGAAATACCTAGTTGGTCAAGTTTGTCAAATAGGGGCTTTGTGAATATGTTGTCAAATGTGGGGGAGACACAAGAGCCTTGTGATTCCCCACAGGTGAAAGTCGATGGAGATGCCGAAGCAGTCGGTGCAAACATGCTGGTTATTCTGTTGTTCAGAAATTAGTGTATCCAGACAATAGCATCATTGAAGAAATGTGCTGCTGAAGACAGATGGTTACAGAGGGTTTTATGATCGACGAGGTCAAACGTCGCTGATAAATCTAGTAAGAGTCGTTGATAGTCTCAATTTGGGTTACTAGATCTATCAGGGCAGTTTCTGTGCCTTGCTTTGATCGGAATCCAGATTGTCGTAGCCCTAGCAAATTGTTACTTTCCAAGTGGTGCTGGATCTGCAAATAGGCTGCTCTATCAATGATCTCTATCGATGGTCTTCAGAAGGAAACGTACCGTGGTGATTGGTCTGTAGTTCGAGGGATTATTGGGTTCGAGGAATGGTTTTTTGAGAAGTGGCTTAACCCAGGCGTCCTTAAGGTTAGCGGGGATAGTGTGGGACTTGAATGTAGCATTCATTAGAGAGGTTATAAATGGGGCGGTCTCCTTCGATCTTTCTTTTATGATAGGTGCATGGCAAATGTCACCTGTGCATCTGGAAGGTTTTAGACTTAGGATAATTTCTTCTACTTCTTTGACGCTGAGTGGGGTGAATTTGAATAATTCGGCTTGGTCGGACAGAGGTGTGGGTATTGTAGATGAGGAAAGGTTGTTCATTAGGTTTGATTTTTTGGTCTCAATTTTTCTTTGTAGAAGCTCAATTTTGTCTGACAACGCTTTTTGGATGTTCTGACACCAAATGTAATCCTTGGTGCATGTGGGAGGGGATGTTCGGGATTATATCTCTCTAAGTATGCTAAATAGTTCCTTGGTGTTGCATTTGGCAATGTGTATACGGTAATTATAGGAATCAGATTTGGCCAGGAAGATGGCAGATTTGTATGTGGCTGAGGCTGATATGAAGTTTTCTTTGTTAGGGGCTGATGGGAAGTTTTTCCAGCTCGTTTCAGCTGCTCTTCTGATTTTTCGCAATGATCTCAATTGTGGGTTGAACCAAGTATTTAGGTGGGCAAGAGGTTTGGTTTTGCGAAGCTTTTGCGGTGCTATTTTGTCGATAGCATTTAGGAGGGTGGTATTGTAGAGGTTGACCAGAAGAGTAGGGTCCTAGATCGGATCGATAGCAGAGTTCACCTGTGGGAGTAGCTTGAGGGCTGTTATGTTCTGTGTATTTCTGGCTAATCTAGGGGGGGTAGTGTTTTCCCGTGAGTGGGGGTGTTTCTTGGAAGGGAGAAGAGGATGGCATGATGGTCGGTCCAGACGAGAGGATGGTTAGCAGTGATGGTGGTTTTACAATTGCAGTCGGCTATCCAATCTAATTGTCTCCCTTTGGAATGCGTGGATTGTGTGAGCCGTTGAGTGAGGCCTAGTTCGGTGATGCTGTTGCTGATTGTTAGTGCATTCTTGGCATTGGTGTCATGGAGACCAAGGTTAAAGTCTCAGAGGAGGAGGGTTTGCGAGCTTGGTTTGACATTGTTGGTCAGCAGTAGTGTTAGGTCTGCTTCAATGGAAGAGTGTGGGCCAGGGAGTATGTAAATCACATGGGCTGTAATGTTAAAGTCAGTTTGATTGAAAGGTGTCTGTGGATGGGAGTGTTTGGTTCGGGACCTGTCTGAGGCCTAGTGAGGATTTGGCCATAACAGCGACGCCTCCACCTTTGGATAAGGATCTGTCTTGTCTGATAATAGTGTAGTGATCTGGGATAGCTAGCAATAGGAGGGGATCTGAGGCGGGGTGAAGTCTCCTCTTTTGCAACTGTTTCCCATTGTATTTGGCTGTCAAAAATATGGACATGTGTTCCTCTATACTCCTATTATGGGAGCCCTGCTCTGGCCACAAGCGGGGCATCCACCCTCCTCTTGTTTCCACCACTCATTGCTTGTGGTACTTCTCAATCCTGTCACGATATAGTGACAGCGCCTTATACATATACTCGATTGTTGTCTCCCCTCCCATTGGTACGGGAGGATAGCTCAGGGGCAACGTGCTCGCCTTGGAAGCAAGACGACACGGAGCAACACAGATTCGATCCCCGGGTCCGCACTTAGAATCCTCTGGGTATTAAGCCTGTTATAAATAGCCTATCATATAATATTTTAATGATCCTTATGCCTTACTGCTCTTACGCCTTTGAAAAAGTCAGTCTTAATCCCTCTCTCCCGTCAAAAAATCTAAAAATACTCCCCCCTTTTTCTTCCCACACACTCCACACACTCAAAACACACTGCCACCTACCCCAGCCTACACAATAAAAACACAAACAAAACAAGCTTAAATAACAGAACTAATATTCCCGAGCCCACTAATTATGCAGGGCTCCTACTTATTTCCTCTTTCCTCCGTTACACAATATAAGTGGTACCACCTACTCCCCTCACTCGGGAAGGCTCCTTAACATTCTGCTTTCCTTTCCTTAATATTCTCTTTTAAAAATGTATATTACTAAAAATTAAAACAAACCACATCCCCACCACAGCAACAGCCTCACTTTCATAGTGCTCACAACCTTCACACTTCCCCATATAACCGCCCCCTACTTGTTATGACTTGCAAGGGTATACTTGCGCGTGTTCACCCAAACTCCTCTGTCACGGGGTCCCAATAATACCAGCCTGCACTCTCCTCAGAGCCGTGCCCTGCACCAAAGAGCAGACAGGAATTCTGCAAAGAAGGCTCATGTGAAACCACTCGATAATACGCGTTTTTCGGGACCGGGTCGCAGGATGGAGGGTTCTTTAAAACATGCATGGAACATGGCATTTTGTGAATCCCGCAATTATGTTTATATGAAGTGCAATTTCTGTGTTCATGCCATTTCCCAAAGTATGTTAAATAAAAGTGTATTGAAAGAAGAAAAATAATACATTCTAAAACAACACGTCATACCATTCATTGTTTGTTTAACAAATACATGTACTTATTTATTTAACAAATAGGTTACCTGGTAAAGGAAACCCTCCGCCCCAGGCACATGCTGAAGAAAACAAAAACACACAGATCTGGTAACAGTTTGTCACATAAACTACTTTGGCTTTTTTGTGACAGACATTTAAAATGGGTAGATTTAATGTGGATTAATTATCTGCATTGGACAATTGAGCAAATAGCACTTGAGATGTTGGCATGTCCTTTCACAGGAGAGAGATTAATGTTGTTTCGTGTTGGTGGTGGTAGTTTTCAGCGGCAACCTCTGGTTTAGGGTACGACTTGGTTAATGTATTTGTCTATGTCATGTCTTTTAGGAGATCATATGAAGATGATCTTTCTGTCATTACATTGGTTTTTGCTTTTGGCATGAATAATATTTTGTCTCCTTGTTGTATTTTGACACATGTTGTGTAGGTACCGAGTCTGTCCAAAGATATGTTTCACATGTTGGTGGTTGAAATATTTGTTATTATTTTGCAGACTATGTTTTGTACTTACGCACTGATGAAGACATGGCTACAAAGCGAAATGCCTACCATCAAAACCGACTGGCTTTTAGATGGTCATTGTAATTAGAATGACATGATAGTCAGGATATACATTTGTGTTTTTGCACATTGTTGTATTAGATGTTCGTATGTTGTCTTGTTATTAATTAATATGTGTTTAGATTTCTGTTTGTAAATGAATTGGTAAGAAAATATTAAACAATTTATAAAGCTTTATATATTTTCCTAAGAATAGATTTTTAGTTTGTATTAAATAGTATTTTGCAGAATTAAGTTTCTTTGTGTGTCACAGTGTGTTGGTACCAAAAACAGACCAGATGTTTAATGATTTTTCAAAATATGCTTAAATAATCTTGTATAAATAAAATGCTAAAATAGTTTCTTGTGAAATACAATATTTTACATGGACGAGATCAAAGCTTACAGAGGAAAATGTTTTCCTTTTCCTATGTAGAGTCTCACGCAACCTAAACCGTAGTGTCACAAACACAACTTTATATACACATGTGTATGTTCACTTCAGGCTTGACAAGTGTAACATGTTTCATATCCTTTTAAACTTTCATATGGAATCCCAGGACCAGCCTGTTCCAGATACAGGCAGAGAGAGAGGCTGCACAGGGACTGGTTCAAATGACTTTATCAGGAATAGGGTCTGTGAGCGTGTATGGCTGTGGCAACCTGGTGCAATTCATTCTCTGTTTCAACCTGGGCCCGAAGCTTTTTAGGTGAGCGCCAATTTTGGATGCGCTTCCGTGCAAAAATCGATTATATTTACTGCAGCACCTTCATCTGCAGAATCGCTGTGAAACGAACGCTCTAACAGCCTGCCCGACGTGATTTCGAGCGTACCTCATTGCAACTGCACCTTAAAGCCATCAAGGTACACGAGGTACCTGATTGCTCAAAGATGGCCGCCCACTCGCCATTGTCTCTTTCCAGCCTAATCTGCAGTGCCTAACCTGACCCTTGCACCAGATCCTGATAGGCCGCCTTGCCTACATTCGACCGGATTGGTCAGCGGCAGGCGGAGGCGTCCCACATCGTACAAGGCCCACTGAAACAAGGCTGGAGCCTGATTCATGCCTGTTTGAGCCTATCTGCCGTCTGCCAGACCCCCTGTGTGCAACTCGCCACGCCAGGTCACCCCTAAGCCTTCATATCACTATCACTGAGGCGCACGACTCTTGTCTCTCTGTCTATTACTCTTACGCCATGCTCGGGGCACATCGGAAACGCCAGATAGTGCGCCATTACCCTGCCTTCTGATGGTTCTCCCTACAAATCGCATGTCTATTGTCTAAAATGATCCGACCTTGCGGTCACGCCAGCAATTTACATCCCGAATAGCCACGACCCTCCCTGCATTGCACCCCTGGAACTGCACTTAGTCTGCTGATACCGCTTGATTCTTGACAATACTAGCCATTTAGTAATTGCATCCAGAACACTGCAATCTGCCTGCCTACTGCCTTCAGATGCGTATTTCTCACCTAGATGCCTTGGTAGCTTAAAATTGATTTTAGTTGACCCATTGCTTGTGCATATAGCATTTGACCTCACTCTCAGATTCTGCATGTCACGGCTTTCCTATTACTGAGTCCTACTTTGCATTTTGTTTTGCACATGTACCTCCCACTGCCACCAGTATCGCTGGCCTTCTTGTACCCTTCAGTCATTAGTGCTTCAGGTCTCTGTGCTAAAGTCGAATCTAGATGTCAGTTTGCCTGAATACCCTCATTGCACCCTTACAACCTAAATGCTCTAAAAATGTACTAAATGTTGCTTTCCAGTCACTAGTGTTTTAGGTCTCTGTGCTAAAGTCGAATCTAGATGTCAGTTTACCGGAATATACTCATTGCATCCTTGTACCTTTCAGTCATTAGTGCTTTAGGTCTCTGTGTTAGGGAGAATTCTCTGTTAAGGCAAATTTCCCAAACCTGGTGAGTCCCCAAGCAGCTTTGCTGGATTTTTGGGGTTTATTTTTTTTCTCCTGCTAAGAGTGAGACTCTTTTTCTCCCACTCTTAGGCATGATTTGAGAATGTCCTTTGACTTTGTAATGTGTTTTATGGGCTATGGGGTCCTCCTTTCCCCCATAGGGCTACATGTGTTTTTGGTATGTGTGTTACACAGCACCCTCAGTGCAGTAACACAGGGGTGTCATAGTGACCCCCAAACATAGACTCCATACCCTGGGACTGACTACTGTCTCCCAGGGCATGTAAAGTCACCATTGGCTTTACTAGTCTCAAATTGTGAACAGAACCAGTACAATCCATCATATTGTGGAAGTACTGGTAGGGGTAATTTGATTGCCTCTGGGTCTGTTTTCCAAGGGGGCACTGTCCAGTCCCCCCTTGTCGAGTTTCTGGCTGGTGGCAGTGGATACCACGCAAAATATCCACCAGAATATTTCCCATGGGATTTTTCCATTCATTTTAAACGCACCACTTTTTGGTGCAATGTTAAAGATACTGCCGGGTTATTTATTTAATATTTATTCCCCGGTTGGGTCTTTTTGCCAGGACTCGGTTTTAAAATGGCGTTTGTGTTTGCCTCTGAAACTCTAACCCAAGTCTAGCCCTTTGTTCCACTTTTTGGAGGGCTTCTCCACAGAAGCCCTCCAAATGGTACCACTCTGTCTGGGGTCTACAGGATGTGTGGGAGGGGGATTAGGCACCCTGGACTGAGTTGCCTTGGCAACTCAAGTCGCACTCTTGTGTGATTGGCCCAGTGATGAGACGCCCTGGCTCACTACTTAGCATGTTTGAGTGACAGCTAGGCTGATGAATGGGGGTTTTGCTGCATAAAAGTAGGGCTTTGGGGATTGGAACTTCAGAAGTCGCCACAGGACCTAAAGAATCCGAAGAGGGGAGAAGCTGAGCCATCTACAACGACGACACCACCGGTGGAGCCCTGCTGTACGAACTCACCACTTCCCTGACGACAGAGGAGATCTTCTTCCAGGAGATTCTTCTTCCCTTTGAGCTGGTGGGACCAACCAGTTCGCCTTTTTTCGCCTTTCTGGATCGTCTTGTGGTCGAATCGCCCGTGCCAAGCATCCCGGCGGCTGGATAGCCACGCTTCACCACTACCGCGAATAAAAGGGTCGTACCTTTTAACCAGGAAACTCCGCGGCTGGTTTCTTCCCTGGCAGTGCAACGACCTCCAGCTTTCCTCAACGTCGAGATTTTCTCTTCCCCTGGACGAAGCACCGACTTGCACCCGCTGCCAGGAACAACTGCCCCTGCTGGAGCTTTCTCACCATTTCAGGTACTGTGTCCCGCCTGGTCTCCCTTGCAACAGATTGTCCAAGGTGTCCCATAAATCCTTGACTCTCTATCCTGGGGTGACCTCGGACCTGCTAACTTTACCTTTCTGAACTGATCCAACCTCTTGACTTTTCTGCAAAGACTTTGAGTGCATTTCCACTGTGTGATCTTGGGCACATTCCGCCTTGCTCTCTCCAAGAGTGGGCCTGGCCTATGAACCTTTTGCTATACAGTAGACCCTGCCTTTCTCGACTTGCTGTGGTTACTTAAAAGTGTTGGTACTGTGTTATTTTCCTATTCTGCCTTTTCTCTCCCTTTTTAAACAAATTATTGGAGTGCCATCTATGGTTACGCCCTCACCTCTGTTTTGCTGAATAAGTGGTGTCTTAGCCTAGACTTGTCGAATAATTAACTAGGGAGGTGTATATACTTATAGTAACTGTGTTTGTACTTGCTTGACATATTAGTGCCAGTGTATTTTTACAAGTGTGTTTTTAAATAAATAATTATATACTTTTATACCAAAGCTCTGGTCAGTGTTTGCTTGTGCTACTGTATTTTTAGCCCTATTGTGTATACTCTATATACTGCCTAACTCTTCTTGGGAGAAGTCTGACTGCTCAGCCACAGCTACCAGGTAAATCTGTGTGGTGCAGACTGCTACCAATTGGGTTTACTGCTTACTCCTGTAGTCTTAATTTTTTTGCAGTGGTCCCTAAGGGAACTGCACAGGTTTCTGCCTAACACTCTGTGCTAAAGTCGAACCTAGATCTCAGTATGTTTGAATACCCCCATTGCATGTCTACAATGTAAAGGTACTAAATGCTAGTTCACTATACCTCCCAGACATTAACGACTCAGGCATATCACTGAAGTATCTACGACCTAACCTAATATCTAGACGCCAGCTCACAGTATGCTCCTGGCATAGTCAGAAAATGTCCCCCATTTGCCTCACGAAAGTCACCTTGACCCTAACACTACTCACCGGCATATCTATTATTATGGCCTTCACTCTCAATACCAGCCCATCCAAGGATAGAAACCTGAGACTCAGGTCCAGACTACCTAGTATCTATGAACCGGTAGGAAACCACCAGAATAACGCCAACAGACATACTAGTACCAGCACTACTACCCAACCAAAAAACCTACGCCGCTCACTCAAACAATCCAATCGCACCGGTGATCAAACTTTCACTCTAACCTGCACAATTATGGATACCCGATCACTTAAAACCTGTCAAACCAGCAAACCCAATAGTTCTCTAACACTTTTAGGGTCTCCCATCAACGCGAGATCAATGGTGGCCCATGCCGCAGAAATTGCGGACGTCCTAAACAATGACAACTTGGACCTATTGGCCATAACTGAAACCGGGCTCCACGAGGCTGCAGGACCAACACTAATGCTAGCAGTGCCCGATAAATACCAAATTCTCAGAGCCAACAGGCCTAATGCCAGAGGCGGCGGACAAGCCATCATCTGCAAATCTACACATCCCATCAGACCTGCCACTTTAGTCTCCTACTCATCCTGTGAAGTACTTACAGCCAAATTGCCCCTCTCTAACAACCGCACGCTCTCAATCCACTTAATATACAGACCCCCAGGACCTCTAGGCACCTTTGAAGACGATTTAACTAGCCTTATAGCCAATAACACTAAAGACCACTCCCAAACCCTACTACTGGGAGACTTTAACCTCGGCTTCAATGAAACTGACAATAAACACGCAGATTCAGTTGCAGCCTTGCTCAAGGACCACGGCCTTGATTAAAAAGTCCTCTCTCCTACCCACATCAAAGGTAGGACCCTCGATTGGTTATCGGAACTGAACTGTAACATCAGTATAACCGATATTGCTCCACAAACATGGATGGATCATTATCTAATAACATTCTCGGCCACTCTAGATCTCCTTAACAACATGGTTCCCCCTCCCCCGACCAGAAGTAAGAAGGACATGCCGGCTGAAAACATTATTCCTCTCCTCCTTCCAGCCATATCGGGACTGGAAAGTAACAACCCGGATACCCTGGTAAATACTTTCAACGATGCTGTGACCAAAGCATTAGGCGCAGTTGCTCCAGCCAAATTACGCAAAGCTAAATAGGAAGCCCACTTAAACGCCTGGTTTATGCCCCACCTCAAATCGCTAAGACTACAAAAAAGAAAGCCCCAATCCATCTGGCGCCACTCTCCCACTGAACACAACAAAAACAACCTAACCGAATTTGCCAAATCATACAAAAAAGAAATTATCAAAACTAAGAACACCTTTAATGACAGGATCGCAAAAGCCAATTCCAATAGTAAACAGCTCTCCGCCATCCTCAGCGAGCTGGAATCCCCTATTCAACCAATAGACAATGCCCCTAAAAACAAAGCTTGGTGCACAAATATGCAAAACGCCCTTGCTAACAAAATCTCCTCGCTTCAATATAAAATTGCTAAAAAAAAAGCGCACACTGCCACCTCCGGACCAACAAATACCCCAATCTCAGGAGAATAAGACTACTGTTCCATTTAGATTCAAGTCTATCACCATAACCGACACAGAAAAAATAATACTCTCCCTCAAACCTTCAAATTGCAAGGGCGACTCCTGCCCAGCACAATTAATAAAGGACGCAGCCAGGCATCTACCTCCTTTCATCTCCAAGCTTATAAACTCTTCCTTTAAATCCAATATGGTACCTACCAACCTCAAAGAATCCTGGGTCCTCCCTTATTAAAAAAACAAACTCTGGACCCCACCATCCCCACCAACTACAGACCAATGACCACAGTGCCTTTTCTACTAAAAATCCTAGACAGAGCTGCCTACATACAAATCCAGGACTACCTGGAGGCTAACCACCTGCTTGGTTCATGGCAATCTTGCTTCTGCCCACTGTATGGCATGGAAACAGCTCTGTTAGACCTCAAGACACAAATTGAGGAACTTAAGGACAGCGGGAAAACAGCCCTGCTCCTCTTACTGGACTTGTCGGCTGCGTTTGATTTGGTGGACCATGCAGTCTTATGCAACCACCTCGAATATGCCGCCAACTTCACCGGAGACGGTATAGCTTGGGTCCAATCCTTCTTAGCAAATCGCACCATGCGAGTCTTCTCCACCACCAACTCAGCTGACCCCCTCAAAATAACCTGTGTTGTCCCACAAGGATCCTGTGTCTCCCCCACCATGTATAATATTTTCACCAAGCCTTTGTTTGACAAGTTGGACGGTTTGGGTGTCATCTACACAAACTACGCAGATGACACCCAGATCCTCATACCCCTTTCGGGCAACTACGAGACAGACTCAGACTTGGTGAACAAGATAAACACCCTCATTCAGGCATGGAGGGCCGCACATGTCCTCTGCATGAATGACGATAAAACGGAACTACTAATTCTAGGCTCTGAAGCAAACATCCAAAAACTATGCCCAAACTACACATCCTTTAGCATTGATAACAACCCTATCAAGGTGATGTCTGTGGTTAAAACCTTTGGATTCTATCTGGACTCCTCCCTCACTCTCAAGAAGCAGGTCAACTCCCTCGCCTCTTCTACTACCTACACCTGCAAACTCATCCGTGTATCTAGACCTTACCTCTCCAGTACCAGCTGCATTACATTAGCTAACGCCCTTATTATGTCTAGGTTAGATTACTGCAATGCCCTGTACTCTGAAACCAACAAATATATCACTGATAAACTTCAAAGACTACAGAATAATGCCCTAAGAGCAGCACTAAATATCCCCTACAGAGAGCACATCACTAATTTCAGGAAAGAGGCCAACTGGTTAAAAATAACAGACAGAATCCTACTCAAAACAGCATCCCTCACATCTAAAAGTCTAAACAACCTAGCCCCCCGTATCTAGCGGACAAAATCAACAGGAACATTTCTACACGACCCGCGAGATCTGCTAACACCTCCAAACTAGAGATCCCAAGGTTTAAACGCTCCACCACGGGAGGCACTAGCTTTCCTGTCAAAGCTGCTTACTGCTGGAACAAACTACCACTTGACATTAGAATGGAACAACCGTACCCGAAATTCAGGCACAAGATAATCAACTGGCTGCGCGCCAATGACACATAACCTGACTTACATCTAGCTTAATTCTACCTCAGCCACGACCTACCCTTGCCTGGACCCCCAAGACATGCCCTGCTCCTGGGCATATGTTTGTATATATTCTTGTATATATTTTGTCTTTGCCATTTGTGTTTTATAGACATATGCTCTTCTTGTCATTGTGCTGTATATACTCTTGCCAAATACTGTAACAAGCTTAAGTTTTCATGTAAACTGTTGCGCCCGGCTACCCATGGGTTTTGCGCACATTGTCAAATAAACAAACAAACAAATTGAACCTCTGGTTATAGAAGTTTGCAAAGGAAATATACGGGATCATGATGGCGTATCTACTTCACTTCCACTACTTTGCTCGAAAACGTCACATTTCCGTTGGGATGTCTGTTTTGATTGCCAAATAACTTCAGCAGGGATACTATCATACATTTAAAACATTTTCTAATGGAGCAGACCATGCAGCTTCCTTTTCAGATACTTATGTCTCACAGCCCTCCTCTACATTCTAATGTCCATCTAATTCTTCATCTTCCCCTCCTTTACTCCCATCTTTTCTAATATTTTTCCATCTCTAATATCCCCTTTAGTACCCATATTTCCTCCTCCAACCCTCTTCCTGTAAGTCAGATAAACAGCCACCTACCTTTCGTAGACTGCAGTTGTGGTAAGAGTTGTTATGGCGGGCATTGCCGTTGTTAAGGTCCAGTTGCTCTCGGTGCTAAAGTTGCACCCGGTGGTTGAAAGGCCCAAATGCATACTCCTCTCTGGAAGTAGTCCATGGATCTGCGATCCAATCCCGACCCATAAGGAAACGGTCAACCCTGCAATAAGTCCGATGATGGAGCCCTGTAAGGAATGTGTCAAATTAATTGTACTCATGGACGGGACACAGCGATAAAACAGTTCATATTTTGCTGGCCTTGGAGCTCAAATGTACAATACTTTTAATGGAGACGTAACATTTGCTTGTTCGTTCATTTGCCTTCATTCAAAAGGTTATTTAAAAAAATCAATAAGAACAGTTTGCAATCGCTCTTAATTTTCTTAGACTGTGTGTGCTTTAAAGTGAGATAAAATGAAATATATAAATGAGTGTGCATAAATAAAGGACATTAAGTTTGCTAGTATAAACTCAAGTATGCAGCAATATTATTGCATTTGATTCTGACATCCAACTTTTATCTTAGGTAAGGAGGGTCGTGTTTGTGCGCCTGTACTATATACAGCCTGTTATGCCTAGGGTAAGGTTATAAATGAGCACAGACCATGCAGGGTTTCTGACAATCTAAAAAGCCCTACTTCTAAGATCCGATTCTTCAACACTGAGATGAGAAAAATGTTGCAAAATGTGCGAAATTATAATTTCCTTTGATAATCCTTCTTCACTTGGAGGTGCAGAAGCGATGGATCAAGGGGTCAGAGGAATTTCATCAGCAGCATTCACAGAACAATGCGTCAATTTCCCAGAGAATGCTGTAATGAAATGCGCCTAGTCTCGCTGTCAGTCCGTACAGCGCCACTTAGCCTATATGGTAACACCTGGAGGCTGCTGTGGCGGTCGGGGACCACATCTCCCATACCACCTTGCGTGCGGCGTGAGACGTACATAAGTTGCGCCAGAACGTATTGCAGGTTGTTGTGGCAACATGTCACTGCACTGTGGTTTGTGGATGGAAGAAATTTAATTTGTGACACAGAGGAACGGTGCTCGACAAAATACACATGTTCATTGCATTATGGTTAATATATAACCTTTTGCAAACAAACAAAAATACAACACATCATAAATACAATTACATTCATCAATACTAATACAATTCATGCAATAAATGTACACCATTTTTCAGATTCAATAAAGTTTAAAACTGTCATACTGTCATTTCATTGGCGTTTAAAACCTGAGTCCATAAATATATTTCCGGAAGTAATACATCATGGTTGATGAATCTTGCAAACATTTGCTTTCTCAGGGATATGAGGCTTGACCACGACACCACCATATGCTTAATGTCTCCACCTCTATTTTGCAGAACCTGCACAGTCTCTTTTGTCTAGCAACTCCTACCCATGCTCCAGACACTTCATTTGTTGGAAACAGATTTAATTTAGACCTTGTTCACATAGATACAATGGTAGAGCATTAAAATGCCTGTTATCAAAAATTGAACAATAAAATAGACGGTCTTCCGAGACCCTAGTCCTTGTTAGAATCCAGTTCAATTCTTATAGTTTGCATGTGACCGTCACAGGAGAAACCAGTTGCTCTTTAGCAGTACATCCCAACCCTTCTAAAATATGCACACACTTGCCTGCCCACAAGACAGCACTTTACAATTGTTCAATTCCAGTTCTACCTTGAGTTTTAGTAACAATGAAGCCAGTGGAGGCCGCAACAATTTCCAATATAGCTGGTAAAGTTGCCAATGTGTACGTGCTTCAATTGAAGTCAGGCCCAGTTCGAGTCTAATACAGCTGATCCGTACCCCCTGTGGGAGTGCCAACGTTTTTCTCCAGACCGCTGCTTCAATATTTGCCCATGCCAAATCACACCCTATTGTTTGCGCACCATAAGTCCTCTTAGGAAGAATTGGTTGCTGGTAACACTGCACCAGTGGGTGAAACGAGAATTTCCCAAATTGTTTATCAAGGAGGCATAATTGGGCCGATGCTCCCCTGACCTGTGATAGCATCTTTAGAATATCTCCGCTTTATTTGGAATATCGTGTAGTGGTACTCTCAAATATTTAAACAAGGTAGGGTCTCCACTCTTACATTTTCCACCTTAAAACCAAATGCAATGCCATGAGATTGACATTTTTTTCCTTTCTTTCATCACCATCAATTTTGTTTTTGCACATTTATAGACAGGTCTAAGTCTGTTACTGCACTGCACCCAGTCCCCGCTGCAACCTTATCATGGTGAGGTCACAGATGATAATATCATCAGCTTAGGACATGTACTGCACGGGAACCAGGCATCGTTGTGGGGGATTGGTGCGAACATTGATAAAAGCTGGTGCAATGGCATGAAGATAAAAAAGTAGCCAAACCTTCGGTTAGTCTTGCTTCCGCTCTTGTGTCTAGTTTCCTTCCTTTGCACGTATCCTTGCCCTTTGCTCCATCCTTCCATTCCCTCCTCACTGCCTCAGACTCCTTAACCCGCCCTCCACCTGGATATGCCTACAGATTTCCCTTCACTCTGACCCCTATATTGAATGTCCTTTTGGTTTTGACCTGGCCATCCCCTGGATTTGCCTTTATATTACCCTTTGCTCTGGCGCCTATATTGACTGTTCCTTGGTTTTGACTCAGCGTGCTTTCTTTGATTACCTTGTTGATTTCCTGTGATCATCGGTTATGTCCTGCCTGATTGGAACTCCTACTGCTGAATGTGTCTCTCTTAGTATCATCCTCGTGCCACCCGGGACCATCCCTGCATTAATTTACCTTTTTCTTTTTTGCGTCCTTGTGCCATTCGTGGCAGTTTTCCTTGGTTCCATCCTCCAAACACGTTGAAAAATCTGCCGTATGGGCAACTACTAAGAATTAAAAGAATTGTTAGTGGTCCGTATGAATGCCAAATTGAGTTCAACAAAATGGTGAAAAAATTCAAAGACAGAGGTTACCCGAGGAATGATCTGGACATAGCCGTAGAGAAAACCTTGAGCCTATCCAGAGCGACTTTACTCCAAAAAAGACCCAAAAAAGTCACTCCACTGTTAGTGTTTGTGTCTAAATTTTGTCTACAAAGTTATAAGGTGAAACAAATTGTCAATAAGCATTGGGGCATACTGAGGAATGATGGCAGAACCAAAGACTTATTCCCTGAACCAACAGTGCTTGCGTATCAGAGGAGCGAGAATCTGAGGGACATGCTAGTTAGCACTAGAGATGAGGCACCCATGAGTAACAGAACAGAAAAGAAGGGCAGCGTAATAAAGGGTCTGTATGTCTTTGATCCCTGCACAGGTGAAAGTATCTACTGAGAATGTCCCTTATGGCATATACTACGTTGGAGAGACCAAAAGAAGGGCGAAATTTAGATGGAACTAGCCCAAATCGTGCTTAAGAACCAACAATCAGCATTTATCAGTGGCACAGCATTTCATTGATCATGGTCACAGCATTGTGCAAATGAAATGCCAAGCCCTAGAGGTTCTCAACACAAAAGAACTCTGATGCGACATTGCAAGGAGAAGAGCGCAAAGAGAGGCGTTTTGGGTTCACAGACTGGAATCCTTGGTGCCTAACGGCACGAACGAAGAAATGAATTTACACTGTTTCCTATGAACACGATCTTTGTGTGTTCTATACACACAATTGCATATGTATTTGCATGATGTTTGCATGCGAGTTTCCTTGTTTTTAAATTTGTTTTTATCTTTTTCGGGTGGATATTCGGCTGGGTCTGAATAATTACCACATTTGAAGCTCTGCACAGATATAGTCTGGTGTTAGCAATGATCATTAAGAGTACAATGTATGCTTCAATTTTTATTCCTGGTTAGTTTTTAGGTGGTTTTTAATTGCGTGAAGGTATATACCCTTTATTTGTCATTCTTTCACTTTTCCTACTAAGTATGTGGACTGTCCCTGGGTCTTTATCTTTGGTTACAGATTTAGTGTGTGCATAATTAGCAATCTCCCTACAGTATGAAATACGCGCAGATTGGGAACTTTCCAACTCCTGGCTGGTCCGTAGATAGATACAAGATACATTTAAGAGCTACTGGATGAATGCAGTGATATGTGCCTACATCACACGCCTGCCCGAGCTTTCCCCTCCGGCAGCAAACGCTGAGAGACACTGAAAGCTACACGCGTATGAAACAGGTATGATGTTATAATTAGAGAGTGTGCAATATGAGAAGGGGCCACTAGCAACAGCACACTAGAGTGAGGGGCGCTAGGGTGCAGCACTAGTTAATAGGACACATTTTTATTTTTCATCTAGGTTGGAGTTCGCAACCGCCATCCACTGGACATGGGGATTCGCGTTTGCCGTTTACACGGTGTCATCTGACACACATCAATGTTAGTATTTATGCCAGGTATGAACAGGTACTGAGATTGAAGGTGCCATTCTATATATTAGTTCTGTATACCACAATTCTGTTATAAATGGCCGAGAGTTGCTTAATATGATTTAGACAGTTGTAAGAAGAAATACTGTGAACTAGATGTAGTGTTTACCAAGGTCTGCTGTTCACTGATGCTTTATTTAAAATTGTCTCTTACTTTTATTTCATTTATTGTTTATTGTTTTTTCCTGTCTTGCTCTCGTTTTTGTGTAATGTTCTTGTTTGAACCCAATTTAATGTATCCACCCCATGATTGTCTCTGCAAATTGATGTATTTAAAACTCATTGGGCCTCATTACGAGTTTGCGGGTACAAAAATCAAATTACCGGCATGCCAGTGTTACCGTGTCCGTGTAGCACTGCTACCGGAATCCAGGGTAGATTCCGAGTCAGCGTGCAGGCGCATTCCGGCATGCCGGTAATGGCCCCAAAACCCTCGACACCGACATCCACTGCAATCCTCAGCCTACAGCACCTGGACCATAGAACTGGCCAGTGTGGAAGCAAGCAGAGGAACATGGCTATGAGGAAAGGCACAGTGCGTCAGCGAAAGTCAAGGTTCAGCGACGTGGAACTGAATATGCTAGCAGATACCCTGGTGGAACAGGTTGACATCGTTTTCAGTGCAGACCTGTGCCGGGGACAAAAAATGCGCAAGAAAGCTGTGTAGCAGGAGGTGGCGCAAAAGGTCTCTGCGGTGGGGACAATACCCTGCAGCGTACGTGACTGCAGAAAGCGGTGGGATGATCTGCGGCTGCGGGTCCGCAACATCCTCTTTGCGAATCACAGCCACGGGCTGGCCACAGGAGGAGGAGCACCCACCCCAATAAAGCTTGCACCATGGGAGGAGACGTGCAGCACGGTGATGGACATGGAGGCAATTGAGGGTGTTGGTCACGCAGAAATGGGAGTTCCAACATCGGCCGATGACGGTGACTGACCCTGAGCCTAATTCCAAAGTCACACACCTTCAACCCCAACTTCAATTGCAAAGTCCAAATGGCAAGTAGATGAGAGCAAATACATGCCCCATCACCTCCCACCTAAAGTCACCCCCTACAGAACCTCGATGTCCCTGCCACGAACACACCCAACAAACCCCACTGACACAACTCACTTAAGTCCCCAATTGCCAACACATGCACCATCTGCATGCACACACACACATATACATCCCAGTACAGATGCAGGCCTGACCACTGTGCCATCCCATGGCACGGTGCACACATCACCACTGCCGATTGCACACTGGACCCACCACCATGACCATGCACAACATGGCTGCACCAGAAGGATGCTCAAACACTGCACCCCCCCCCCAACTCCTGTAAGCACCATGCCTGCCCCTCCAACATATCCACGAGAATGCACAGGACTCGGAATGTACCAGCATTGATATATGTAGGATGTACGATGACCCTTGACTGATGCCCTGCCTCACTGTCCCCCACAGGCACAGGATCAGACAGCGAGTCAAAACACCCCCCAACACCCAAGAAAGCCGCTGCATGTCAGAGCCGAGGTGATGACAACGCCTCCAGCCAGCGGCCTTCAACATCAAGGGCAGGACAGAAGCATCCCACAGCTTCCACGCCACAGCCCCCAGCCAAGAGGACTCACAGGCTGGCCAGCAGGCCGAGCAGCAACAACAGACACCCAGAAAGGCACCCCAGCAAACACCCACTGCTGGCAGCAAAGCACACCAGCCAAAAGGCACCCCTGGCACAAAGCCCCTCACCAAAACAACACTTCTTGGCCACAGGAACCACCTCAGGTGGAAGAGGTGGTATCCCCAGTGGCCAGTGACGTTGAGGAGCCACAATCAACAGTAACTAGTGATCTGGGTGAGGTGGCCCAATCTGCACAACACAGTGCGGAGGACGAGGAGAAGGTGGAGGAGGAGGTTACAGACACTGCAGGCAACAGCACGCATGAAGACCTGGAAAACACCCCACCCATGCTGCCTACCCCACAGTACTCACCGGAACATGGCTCAGGTGGCTATAGCTCAGTGGATGACATGGATGAAGCTCTATACAGCCCCGGGGGAACACACACACCACCTCCCGTGCAGCCACCTGCACCACCAAACATCAGTGTCCTGGAGGGGCGGCTGACCCGCATGGAGAAGCGATAGCTGGCTATGCAGGACATGGTCAGGCAGCATGTGGCAGACGGTGAAGCCACACGCCGGGCCATGCAGGAAGCCCTGCAGGATAATGCTCGGGTAGTCAGCCGGGCTGTGTACCACGTGGTCCGGCGAATGCAGGAAGGGATGGCAGCCATGACCCAGGCTGTCATCCAGTTGGTTGCTGCCATGGCCGAACAGAGGAATGCACACACAGACCCACAACCCGCTCCATCATCAAGCACCACCCCAGCAAGTTCGATGCAGATAAGCCCGGTGCATCGGTCACTGCGTTGTTGGCGCCGCACAGACCCTCAACCGCCCCCCTCCGAAAATGGGGCATTAGTAGTTAGACTCACCTGTGCATTTCAGGAGGGAGTCGAATTGTAGTTGCAGTGGGGGCAGTGGGGGTGGGGGTGGTGGGGTGTTGGGGTGGTGGGGTGTGGGGGTGCGGGGGTGCTGGAGTGTTGGTGTGTGGGGGTAGGGGCTGGGGTTTTTGGGGTGGGGTGGGGGTAGTGTGTTGAATATTCTGGGATAGAAGTGCGCGTTCATTCATGTTAAATGTACATAGTTCTCATCTAATTAATACAGCTGGTGTGCATAAGAAAAACACATGACTGGACATTGCTTCTTGAGTGTGTATCAATTTAATTTTTTACAGTGCCCAGTGTTCCCCATTCCCAGTGTCCAGTGTCCCCCATTCCCAGTGCCTTGTGTTTCCCAGTCCATCAAAAGTATTGTGCAAATTTTGGTGTGCTGCACGTCCTTCATTCTGGTTGTGCCGTGGGCGATTTGCAGCATCTTCCCCATTCTCATCCTCATCTTCAGGTGGCATCAGGTCCATATCAGGGGGCAGGGATACATTGCGCCGGATGCACATGTTGTGCAGCATGGCACATACCAACACTATCTTGCCCACCTTCTAAGGCCGTATATGAGTGCTCCACCCGACTTGCTGAGGCAGCGAAACCAGGCCTTCAACAGCCCAAAAGTCTGCTCAATCGTGACACGAGTGCGCGCGTGTGCACGGTTGTAGTCCTCTTCATGCCTGTTGACTGGTTGCTTGATGGGTGTCAGGAGCCACGGCTTCAGGGGATACCCTTACCCAGCATCACTTGCACGGGAGCAATAGACAGTGGACTTGTGAATATATTGGTCATTCCTTGTGTGCACTGCATGTACAATGTTCATGGTCACATGCCACAGATTGTTCATGACTGCACTTGACATTTCCTTATAGTAATACCCAGGTAAGTGTACTTAGGGATGATTCATGGTGGGGGGAAGGAGGGGTGGGCGGGGGTGCCGTTCACGTTTTAGGGACCTTTCCATCAGATACAGCACTCACACAAATGAAGTGAAAAGGTCCATGATGTACTCACATCTGATGGGTGTGTTGCAAAAGACAATTGACTATGCATGTACAGTGCATAAAGACACATTTCCCTTATGTGCTTCATGATATACAGTGGATTGCTATTCATGCTTTCGACTACTTGATGTCACCATGTACATGTCCGGCAACGCCTACCCCCATATGACTGAGGCACAATGCCATTGGTGGTATGGTCCGCTGGTAAAGGCTTACGTTTCTGTGATGTGGCTGGGTGTGTACTGGCATGATGGAACTGAGGTACTGTGGATGGGTCCTGTACCACTCGATCATATGTTAGTGGTGGTCACTGATTGATGAGGAATGCCACTACAAAGGCCAGGCATGTCTCACTAATAGACTATAGTCAGGCAATTGAAAGAGAGAACTAATTTACAAACCACAGATCTATAAAAGGTGGGAAACCAAAAGAGCACAGAGAGGGAGGGAAAGATGAGGCACTGCTGGGAGCCGTTGGATACAGAGCTGCCGTGTGCCATGGATCGGAATACCAGAGGGTGGCAGTCCGAATTGGGAGGGAGTGAGAACAGGAGTTCTCGGGCGCAACTGCAAGGCAAGAGAAGGTGGCATACTGAAGGGCCGGCCTTCTAATGAAGAGGCAGAGTGCTGGTTCTCGAGGCGAGAGAGCATGAGTGTCTCAGGGGCAGAGGAGGAAACCCTGGAGGCAATCAGTTGAAGTGAGGCCAGCACGATATGCAGGGAGTCTGCAGAGGAAGCCAGTGAGTTTCAGAGATCAGGAACCCGATGTGAAACTGACTGCGAGTGCTGGGAAGGAACCAGTGATTGTGAAAGCATACAGTGTAACGGAGTGGTCGCGTGTGTCTGAAAGGAGCGGAACACATTCTCGAAATTCACTGTCTGAAACTGTTAATTAAATTAACAATCACTTAAAGTGTTAAAGGAACTGTGCACCTTGAGGAAAGAGAATGAGCAGTTCTGAAAGGTTCCAATCTGTAAAATAGACATTTCAATGGTGTCAACAAGAAGAATCTCTATCGCTCAACTTCATAAAACATATACACCTATTTTAACATCGAATTGGCCTTATGCAAATCAATCAATGGAAGGAAAAAAAACTGAAATTGTGCTTCTGGTGTGAACTATTTTGAACTTGGGGAAGAAAACCCCAGTGCTTCTATTGTGAACTATTTTGAACTTGGGGAAGGGAACCCCAGTGCTTCTATTGTGAACTATTTTGAACTTGGGGAAGGGAACCCAGTGCTTCTATTGTGAACTATTTTGAACACGGGGAAGGGAACCCCAGTGCTTCTGGTGTGCATTATTTTGAACTTGGGGAAGGGAACCCCAGTGCTTCTATTGTGAACTATTTTGAACATGGGGAAGGGAACCCCAGTGCTTCTGGTGTGAATTATTTTGAACTTGGGGAAGGGAATACCAGTGCTTCTATTGTGAACTATTTTGAACATGGGGAAGGGAACCCCAGTGCTTCTGGTGTGAATTATTTTGAACTTGGGGAAGGGAATCCCAGTGCTTCTATTGTGAACTATTTTGAACATGGGGAAGGGAACCCCAGTGCTTCTGGTGTGAATTATTTTGAACTTGGGGAAGGGAACCCCAGTGCTTCTATTGTGAACTATTTTGAACATGGGGAAGGGAACCCCAGTGCTTCTGGTGTGAATTATTTTGAACTTGGGGAAGGGAATCCCAGTGCTTCTATTGTGAACTATTTTGAACATGGGGAAGGGAACCCCAGTGCTTCTGGTGTGAATTATTTTGAACTTGGGGAAGGGAACCCCAGTGCTTCTATTGTGAACTATTTTGAACATGGGGAAGGGAACCCCAGTGCTTCTGGTGTGAATTATTTTGAACTTGGGGAAGGGAATCCCAGTGCTTCTATTGTGAACTATTTTGAACACGGGGAAGGGAACCCCAGTGCTTCTGGTGTGAATTATTTTGAACTTGGGGAACGGAACCCCAGTGCTTCTGGTGTGAATTATTTTGAACTTGGGTAAGGGAACCCCAGTGCTTCCATTGTGAACTATTTTGAACTTGGGGAAGGGAACCCCAGTACTTCTCTTATGAAACTATTTCACACTTGGTGAAGGGGGTTGAAAAGCTGGAAGAAGCTCAGAACTTTGGGTTAAACACTGTTTTCTTTTGGTTGTTGATATCCCAACACATTGTACAGAGTTAGTTGTATGGGTAAGTATAGGTTTTGGACACAGACAGATACTTCAGTTGAACTCCCTGATTCAGACGTTCCTTAGTTTTCTTTAAGTAGGGAAATCCCACCTTAGCATAGGGCAAGATAGGCCTTATACCATCCTGACATTTAAGTTAATAAACGTGTGTGAGTTGAAATTTCAATCCGTTGTCTGTGTCCTTCTTCATGATGCCTTCAAAATGGCCACTCATTTTAGTTGAGTTTTAAATTGAGCAAGCTTTATGTGTCTCCTCGTGCGCCTTGCATTTCTACCCTAGTGGATGAAAGCGTATTCTTTGTGTCTGAGTGCAATTTGACCTAGTGTTTGTGTATCGTTGTGCTTGGATGGATATGTGCGTTGTGTTCTAATGCACCTACGTGTGCTAGCCTCAGCCATGACATCATGTGTCTCTTTCATGATTACAGCTCATTCAGTTGTCCCATCGCCTGCAGGTTTATTGCCTCAGTGACGTCATCTGGTTAGGGTCTGTAGGACTGCCTCAGTGAGTGGCGTCTGTCACTTTTTCTGTATAGTGGTCGGGAGTAGATGCTAGAAGCGATGTGCACCGTTCATGTCTGTAACACCGAAACGGGGAGGGCCGATGCAATCAGCCTCTTCTTCACCACCTCATTATTGTCACCTCTGTGCTCGTATTGTATTATTTTTCCTTAAATCTTATTGGACTTTGAGGTCACGTGGCCACGCAACGAGGAATGGTGTCCGTTCTCTGGTGAGCTCTGAGGTGACCTAGCCTGAAACCCCCTAAATCACCCCAACCTAGGATTCCTACAATGAAACAAAAATATGAAATTGAAGTCAGAACTTCCCTAGGAAAAACAAAGCCACCTAGCATTAGAATCTTAGGATCTAAGACTGCAAGGAGGTAACGGCTGGGGAAAAAAGATGGCGCCTGGCTTCATGAGAAAATGCAAAGCCAGTGGAGATGAGATAGCCTAACCTCACCACAGAAGCGCTGCCTAAATAACGATGCCAGCAGACTAGGTGGACCAGAATTAATTTTCAAACTATTGACGACATTGGCCCTCGAGAGGTGACAAGAAGATAGCCGAACCAACTGAGTTAGCCGTGTTGATCACTGACAATCGTGCCAGGGAAGCAGAACAACTGACCACTGGGGTAAAAATAAAAGGCGGAGAGCCCAACTCAGAGGCAGCAGTAGCAGAGCCAGCCAAACACTTCTTACCTCAAAGCCAGCCGTTGATGGCCAGATGAGACAATGAAGACGCGTCGAAGAGTGAGAATCAGACTCAGAAGGTAGCGGTTGAGGAAGGGATTCCGATCGAAAGGAAGGGGCACAGCAGAAAAGACAGTTATAGAGCCCAATAAGCAAAACGCAGGGATCCCTTGCAACACAGACACACACGCCGAAGAGGAACATCTGCGATGATACAGAGCTTAGTACACACATAATACCTCTGAGACTCAGCCCTTCAACCGCCGCCTTACACCAGCCTCCCGGCTATCAGAGGAAGGGAATATCAAGTACCGGCAAAGCTTTAAGCAGACTAAGGGGCCTAAATGGCGCCTTAAAAACAGAAATCGGCAAGGGAACAGTACAAAAATGTCAAAGCCCTCTGGAAAACAGAAGATTTCCCAAACTACAGACATCAAGACACTTATGGGAGTACAGGGTAGTGGAAAGAAGACAAACACCCAAGCTACTGCCAGGGTGTATGCAACCAATGAGGATTCTGATAAGGATGAGACACTGGCGGACATAAAAGAGATACAGCAATTAATATTGCAAATAACAAAGGAAATTTAAATCAGCACCACTGAACTAACCAAATCAATAGCAGACCATGAATAGTCTGGACTTGCGGTCGAGAAAAGAGTTGACGAAGTAGGGAACTCTCTCTGCACACAGAATCGGAACTGGCTAACAGAATTTAAAACTTCAAAATCCAGATAGAAATAATCTGCACAAAACAGGAAGAACTTGAGAATAGGTCCCGACAAAATAACATAATGGTCAGGGGAGTTCCCACTCATGTCAGAGACGCAAAGTTGGAAGCCTGTTTTTAAGAGCTATTACGGAACATATTGTAATTACCAGAGACAGCAGACATGAATCGTGATCCCTCACATAGAGTATACTCATCCTTCCAAAAGAATAATAAGATAATCCTGGACGTGCTAACTAGGGTACTCTACTTTAGAATGAAAGAAACTCCTCTCTCCTGCAAGAGATGCCCAAACCATTCATTTTTTTAGATGTCTCGATCATATTATTCTAAGACCAAGCACAGTCGACACTGGTCAAAAGAAAGAACGTCTGCATGGTCACGGGATGGCTTAGAGCAAAGAATATCAGCTACAGATGGGGCTATCCCTGTAGACTGCTATTCCAATGCGGGAAGCAACCATATTCCATCACAAAGGAATAAGTGACAAAACTGAGAAGATCAACATTACCAAAGAAAAGAGAATATAGAGATCCTGGACAGAGACAGGTTAAGAAAAAGAGAAAACCACGACTGAGGGGAGACAGAATAGACGTTGCAAGCGCCATCCAACTAGAAACAGAAGATGAAGACGTCTAGACTAATATGAAGGAGGAGTCCTGAAGGAAAGTTTACCAAAAGGCCACCAAAACAAAGAAGGGCACCCAAAATACTGGAAGAGAAGACCACGAATGAGGGAGTACTAAATTGGGGGAAATAAAAAAGGGTGGGGGATGGACCCTCCTGAGTGACTAGTCAATTAGCGAAAAAGGGAGTATGTGTCATGATGC
This sequence comes from Ambystoma mexicanum, assembly GCF_040938575.1. Taxonomy (NCBI): domain Eukaryota; kingdom Metazoa; phylum Chordata; class Amphibia; order Caudata; family Ambystomatidae; genus Ambystoma; species Ambystoma mexicanum. Next base: position 1,217,727,038 of record NC_090936.1, read on the forward strand.
ATCCCCCGGGCATCTAGACCACGTCCATCAGCCCCGGGAGCAGGCATCATGTTGCCTTGAGAAAACCCAGCAACACCTGCTAGGGGTTGTCTGGGTTCATTCCTGGCGCCAATGGCGCCAGGCTCATAAGTGCACACTTACCTGATGCAGACCATGCTGCAAGAAGATCCAAGCCCATGTGAGGCCTGGAAGGGACTACTTTACCTTAGGGACTATTTTTTTACTCGGGTGTGGTCGGGGAGGAATACCTACCTGGGACTACTTTGGGGGCTATTTAAACCACGCCCGAAGAGCAGCACACGCTTCGCGTTATTCTGCATCCAGCAGCGTAACGTTCACCGTGCCAGCAGCAGCATCCAGCCTTCTGCCACGCCCACTTCGAACCTGGAGCACCTAGAAAGAAGGAAAGAAGCAAAGGTTAGAACAAGAGTATTACCTGATTTCTAACCTGATCCCGGATTCATTGTGTCTTCAAACCTGAGGAAAGACTTTGTTTTAAATGCGTTGCATCGCCAGCAGCAGCGCCGCGCCATACTCACCGTTCCACGCAGCATCTCTTCGATCCGGCGCTGTCTCCATCTTCACATCACCGAATTTCGGCACCTAAGGGGGACAAGAAACAACAAGGTGAGCAGAGAAAACAGACAGAGACAATCTCTTTAGCCACCATATGCTTACCTGATTTTACCGCCAGAGGTATTATTCATCAGCACGCCACATCTTCTTATGCGGGCACCTGTGAGAAAAGGAGAAAGCAGCAAGTTTAACCCTTGGCATTATTTACCGGACAGTGGGCCTCATCACGACTTGGGCGGTAACGCTAACGCTATTAGCGCGGGCGGTATTAGCCCTACCGCCGAACTCCCCAGCGCTACTAGCGCCGGATCACGAGTTCGGCGGTAATGTAAGTCCCCATTCCCCAATGAGCCCATTCGGGAATGCCCCATTCCCCATTGGGCTCAATGGGGAATCTTCGCGCTAATACCGCCGGTGGATTTCCCGCCGGCGGTAATGGTGCGAATTTTCGGCGGATTTCCCCCCAGCTCAGAGCTGGGGCGAAATCCGCCGAAGCCCTGATTCGGCGGACCCTTAAATCCGGCGGTAATAGTGCTACTGCCGGATTTAAGGGTTACCGCCGAAGTCGTGATGAGGCCCAGTGTTGGGTAACACAGACTTTTACCGGAGCGCTTTCAGCTGTCAATCTTCTTATTGGGTCAAAACTGCAAGATAAAAGAGGAATTGGACAGGAGTGAATTACAGACATTTTGAACTCTTACGAACTATATACTTATGGCTCTTCGCCAGGACCTTTTGGAGTCAGGATTCGTCTATAACTCTTCCAATATCTTCAGGCCAGTGAAGTAACTGGTCATCAACGCGCCCCTGCGTACTTCGCAGGATGGAAGGCTCATCCTTCAAGAATATAAGGTGAGATTGCTGAGAGGGCACTTCAGAGGTGATTAGAGGGGAGGACAGTGGGGGTGCTATCACTTGAATCCACAAGTGGCTAAATCCATCTCTCCACTTGTAGGAGAATATTTCTACGCGTCAAGCAGACAAGAATTGGAGGGCAGATCCAGTCTGTCATCGCTGCACTACTCATCACAGGGGTGGAGGCCGCAGCAGTCCGGGTCCGACCGACGCCCCTGTGGGAGCCAGGTGAGCATAACAGAACGCGAAGCCTATCTACAAATCCCCACCCGGGCGTCATGGAAACTTCAGAAACCGACCAACTGGATCAACTATTGGGGGAACTTAGGGCGGAAGTGCACGCCGCTCGCCAAGAGACTAATGCCCTCAGAAGAGAACTAATTGTATCGAAGGAGCGCACAGATGATCTCGCCAGACAACTGCTGCAAAACCAAGCTGGACAAACACCCCTACCTGGGTTTGGGGGGAATCCAGCCCCAGTTTCATCAAGCAATCCTGTGCAAGTGATTTTACCAGGAAATATTCCGTTAGCTCCACCCGAACGCTTTCCTGGGGACCCCAAGAGGTTCGCCGTGTTCATGAACCAATGCCGCTTGCACTTTTTATGCAGACCGGGAGCCTTTCCAAACGACCAAGCTAAAGTTGCCTTTGTATTATCATATCTCAGTGGCAGCGCAGCGGATTGGTCCATTTCGCTAGTCAACCAGGATGACCCTCTTCTCCGGGATTTTCAGGGTTTCAAATGAGCATGGAAAGACTATTCGCCAGACATTCACAGGCACAAGCCCTGGATAACAAACTCTTATCCTTATGACAGGGTAACCAGGATCTGCTAACCTATATCGCAACCTTCAATAGATTGGTGGTGGAAACCGAATGGCCTGAAGAAAAACGAAACACGTTATTTCATCGAGGGCTTCGAGGAGAACTCAAGGATGTCTTGGCTCAAGTCGTGAACCCACCTCAAGACTGCGCTGAATATATAGACTTAGTGGTCCAGTTAGATCACAGACTTCAGAACAGAAAGGCTGATCGAGCCAAGTTTGAGAATCGGGTGTTGGTCAAAACACACGCTAACCCCAAAGGAGCAGATGCTTCAGAACCCATGCAAATCGGAGGGGTTAAAGGACCCCTAACCAAGAAGGAAAGAGAAAGGAGACGGCAAATGCAATTGTGTCTATATTGTGGAACTTCTGGACATTTTCTACGGGATTGCCCTGTAAAACCACCCAAGAAGGTGGTAGGAGCTGCTGATAAAAGCCATATGGAGTCAGACTCGGCAAACGACCACGCCCGACAAGCGTAGAGGTCCGCTTGCCGAGCTTGAAGAAGGATACTCAGACCTCGCATTTCATCATACCAATGGTCCTCATAGATCCAGGGCAGCCATCGCGTATGCACGCAGTAAGGGCATACATTGATAGCGGGGCCATAGGAAACTGTGTGGACTATGAATTGGATTTCAGGATGAATCTACCTCTCTGCTGAAAAACCACCTCAGATGTCATCACCACAGTCGATGGAACTGAAATTGCATCTGGACCTGTTACTCACTCCACCGCAGAGATGACACTATTGGTTCAGGATGGGCATCGAGAGACTATTGTGTTTTATCTAATCAAAGCGCCACAGTTCCAAATAATACTGGGGATACCTTGGTTGGAAACATATAATCCTTGTATTGATTGGCGAGAGAAGAGAATAACCTTCCTGGATTGTGCACAAACCTGTTACCCAAAGAAAAATCAGAACGCAGGCCTGGCCACAGTGACCACAGCAGTCATGCAACTACCTCCAGAATACCAAGAATTCCAGGATGTCTTCCAAAAGGAACAGGCAAACACCTTACCTCCTCACAGATCGTACGATTGTCAAATCGACCTCATACCCGGTGCACAACCCCCTTGTAGCAGGATCTATGCCCTTACGGAACCTGAGAACATTCACCTACGACAATACTTAGACCAGTACCTTGCCAATGGCTTTATTCACCCATCCCAGTCCCCTGCATCTTCAGCTTTGTTCTTCGTACCCAAAAAGGAAGGTGACCTCAGAACGTGCATAGACTACCGCACATTGAACCAGATAACTGTTAAGAACCGATACCTGTTGCCTCTGATCCCTGAACTACTAGACCAAGTGAAGGATACTTGTATCTACACCAAGTTAGATCTCCGAGGGGCATATCATCTGGTACGTGTAAAGAAAGGCGACGAATGGAAGACGGCCTTTCGCACCAAGTACGGATTATTTGAGTATCAGGTGATGCCCTTCGGGTTGTGCAATGCACCAGCAGCCTTCCAGTATTTTATGAACGATGTCCTTCGTGAACTCATTGACGTCTGTGTTGTCGTATACATAGACGATATTCTAGTGTACTCCTCCTCAGAATCAGACCATGTTAAGCACGTACGGGCAGTCCTTGAGAAACTACGCCAGCACAAGTTATATGCAAAATTGGAAAAATGTGTTTTTCGTGTTACGGAAGTTGAATTCCTTGGTTTTATCCTGACTCCAAAAGGAATCAGAATGGACTCACGAAAGGTGGAAGCAATTCTTAAGTGGCCATCACCTAGTTCAGTTAAAGGGGTACAAAGCATTCTCGGATTTGCCAATTTCTACCGCAGATTCATTCCGGACTCCTCTCATGTTGTACATCCCATCACAGCACTTTTGCGAAAGAACAAACGCTTCTTGTGGACCGAAGAGGCTGAAAAGGCCTTCCAAGAGCTGAAAGCGAAATTCACGTCTGCGCCTGTCTTAGGACATCCACGCCCAGAGCTTCCATACATAGTGGAAACTGATGCATCCAGTTTAGCCATGGGAGCTGTCCTGTCCCAGAAGGATCCTGAAGCTGGTCAACTCCACCCAGTGGCATTTTGGTCCAGAAAGTTCTCGGCACCCGAGTTAAACTATGCGGTTACTGATAGAGAGTTATTAGCCATCAAATCCGCCTTTAAGGCTTGGCGACACTATCTTCTCGGTGCCAGGCATACCATTGCTGTAATCACCGATCACCGGAACTTGCAGTATCTAAAAACAGCCAAAGCCCAATCATCGCACCAACTTCGATGGGCATTGTTCTTTGGCGAATTCGATTTTGTGATCACTTATCGACCAGGCTGTAAAAATGGCAAGGCAGATGCCTTATCCCGAATAGCAATGGAAGCAGCATATGCGAACCCGGAGCCGGTGCCTATAATTTCTGAACAAAGAATTCTTGGCATAACTACTTTACAGACACTAGAAGAAATTCATTTAAAAATCCAACAACTCTTTGATCCAGCAGCTCTGCAGGACTGAGTAAAGAAAGGCCCGGATTACTCAGTCATCAATGATCTACCCTACTATCAAGGACTACCACACAAGGAATTACAGGAACTTGTCATCTCCAATCATCAAGATACCCTGATGGAAGGTCACCCAGGTATCGCAAAAACCGAAGCTAAAATTTAGAGACAATTCTGGTGGCCCTCCTGGCGAAAAGATATAAAGTCATTTGTGATGTCTTGCGGCATTTGCGCCCAAAACAAAAGTCAGAAGAATAAACCAGCTGGCCTTTTACAACCTTTGGATATTCCACCTACACCATGGCACACCTTGTCTTTAGACTTCATTACAGATCTACCCCCATGTAATGGATTTAACACCATTCTAGTTATCGTGGATCTTTTTTCCAAGATGGCCCACTTTATTCCTTTGAAGGGATTACCTTCTGCTTCAATTCTGGCCAAGGAGTTCCTCGAAAACATTGTTCGAATACATGGGTTTCCTTCCGTATTGGTCTCTGACCGAGGTAGTCAATTCATTCCACATTTATGGAAGAAATGTTGCCAATTGGCGCAAATCGACGTAAGGTTATCAACCAGTCACCATCCCCAGACCGATGGTCAGACGGAGAGGACCAACCAGACCCTTGAACAGTACCTACGTTGCATGCTTCACCAGACCAAAAGTAATTGGAAAGATATTTTATGGATTTCCGAATATGCATACAATAACTCTGTACATTCAGGAACCGGAAAAAGCCCCTTTTATACCATATATGGACACCACCCTCGAACCTCAGAACTCGATTCGCCTCAGCACTTAGAAATGCCTGCGGTTAGTCATTTGCATTCTACTATTACACAAGCCTTCAAGGAAGCACCAGAACATTTGAAGCAAGCAAAAGAGAAATACAAGAAAAATGCTGATCTACATAGAAGTGAAACTCCACAGTACCAAATTGGAGATCAAGTTTGGCTAGCTACAAAACACATACCTCTCAAAGGAACTCGGACTTTTAATCCTAGATATTTAGGACCTTACACCATTAAGGCCATTATCAACCCGGTGGCCGTCAAACTGGAATTACCCTCCAATATGCGAATTCATCCTGTCTTTCATGTTTCACTTTTAAAACCAGTTCAACCAGGAACAAGATTAACCAAACCACCAGATCCTATCTTGATAGATGGTGAACCTGAATTCGAGGTGAAAAACATCCTGGACTCCAAGGTGGTTAAATCAAAACTTTTTTACTTAATCGATTGGAAAGGTTACGTGCCACAGGAAAGGTCATGGGAGCCTAGTGACCACGTTCATGCACCTTGATTAGTGAAGAGATTCCATCGGGACTTCCCAGACAAACCAGGACCAAGGGGAAGAACGACTTTAGGAGGGGCCTTGAGGGGGAGTGCTGTCATGATGCATACTCCCGGGCATCCAGACCACGTCCATCAGCCCCGGGAGCAGGCATCATTTTGCCTTCAGAAAACCCAGCAACCCCTGCCAAGGGCTGTCTGGGTTCAGTACTGGCACCAATGGCGCCAGGTTCATATGGGACATCAGTCCTGGCGCCATAAGCGCCAGGCTCATAAGTGCACACTTACCTGATGCAGACCATGCTGCAAGAAGATCCAACCCCATGTGAGGCCTGGAAGGGACTACTTTACCTTAGGGACTATTTTGTTACTCGGGTGTGGTCGGGGAGGAATACCTACCTGGGACTACTTTGGAGGCTATTTAAACCACGCCCGAAGAGCAGCACACGCTTCGCGTTATTCTGCATCCAGCAGCGTAACATTCACCGTGCCAGCAGCAGCATCCAGCCTTCTGCCACGCCCACTTCGAACCTGGAGCACCTAGAAAGAGGAAAGAAGCAAAGGTTAGAACAAGAGTATTACCCGATTTCTTACCTGATCCCGGATTCATCGCATCTTCAAACCTGAGGAAAGACTTTGTTTTAAACGCGTCGCATCGCCAGCAGCTGCGCCGCGCCATACTCACCGTTCCACACAGCATCTCTTCGATCCGGCGCTGTCTCCATCTTTACATCGCCGAATTCCGGCACCTAAGGGGGACAAGAAACAACAAGGTGAGCAGAGAGAACAGACAGAGACTATCTCTTTAGTCGCCATATGCTTACCTGATTTTACCGCCGGAGGTATTATTCATCAGCACACCACATCTTCTTATGCCGCACCTGTGAGAAAAGGAGAAAGCAGCAAGTTTAACCCTTGGCATTTTTTACCGGACAGTGTTGGGTAACACAGACTTTTACCGGAGCGCTTTCAGCTGTCAATCTTCTTATTGGGTCAAAACTGCAAGATAAAAGAGGAATTGGACAGGAGTGAATTCCAGACATTATGAACTCTTACGAACTATATACTTACGGCTCTTCGCCAGGACCTTTTGGAGTCAGGATTCGTCTACAACTCTTCCACTATCTTCAGGCCAGTGAAGTAACTGGTCATCAACGCACCCCTGCGTACTTCGCAGGATGGAGGGCTCATCCTTCAAGAATATAACGTGAGATTGCTGAGAGGGCACTTCAGAGGTGATTAGAGGGCAGGACAGTGGGGGTGCTATCACTTGAATCCACAAGTGGCTAAATCCATCTCTCCACTTGTAGGAGAATATTTCTACGGGTCAAGCAGACAAGAATTGGAGGGCAGATCCAGTCAGTCATCGCTGCACTACGCATCACGTGGGTGGAGGCCGCAGCAGTCCGGGTCCGACCGACGCCCCTGTGGGAGCCAGGTGAGCGTAACAGTATGGTTCAAAAAATATAGCTGAAAACATGAAATTGCTAAGGAAAACAAATGTAGGACTATTTAGAGGCATTAAGAGTTCAATGGAAAAGTGGGATCATGGGGGAGGGTCCGATTTGATGGACACACCAAAGTTAATGTCATAATTGTGACACAGAGGCTAGAGGAAAGTTATCATTTAATTAAGATATCAGTTTACCCCAGTTTTGTTTTTTTCATGCCAACCTAGGCGAGCTAGAACACAGAGGGAGAAGGGATAAAGGAAGCCCAACTACTGAAAAAGAGTCCCCTTAGAACATGGTACACAAATCAAGCTGATAAATAAAAATAAGAAAACCTGAAATCAACTGATCTTGAATGGTCAATGTCTGAACCCGCCACCCAAAAGGAATTCAATAGTCTGCAGATTACACAAAATTAACACTATGGTTGCATTCCTACAAGAGACGCATCTTCTCACAGACGATCACAGAAGGATAATGTGTAGATCATTCCCCACACAATGTTCACGCTACTAGCAGCTCGAAAAGGAGAGGAGGTGTCATAATAATTAGCAAACAAAATAACTTCCAAAACAGGTACTCCAAAGAGATACTAATGGCAGATACTTAATGGCGAAGGGTCTATTTAACGATCACTTCATGACATTGATATTTATATATGCAACCAACACCAAAATCCTTTTTTGTTTTAAAGACCTTCTAGGCCAACTAAGCTTCTTTATTGAGTGGGATATAGTAATCAGGGGAGATTTTAATAGCATCTTAAACTTTAATTTAGACAAAACCTCCCGGTCAACAAGAATGGATATATGTAACCAACATTAATCGAGACCTGGAGATTTTTCAATCAGACCGAGAACGAACATACTTTCTATTCTCAGGTACACTAAAGCTTTTCAAGAAAGGACATGGGGCCTCATTCCGAGTCTGGTGGTAACCCTACCAGTGCTACCAGCGGGTTGCCGACGGACTCAGAATTAATTACCAGCGCCTGACTTCCCTGTGCCACTGGGCTATTCCAAGTCCGGCAGCGGGGAAGTCAGGCGTCAGCAATTTCGTTAATCCCCATTCCCATGGACTTTACACAATATTGTATTACGGGACCCTGGTATTAGATCACATATAAAAGACTTCCTCATTAACTGTTTTCAAGAAAACACGCTAGACCAAGTTGACTGGGGTACACTCTGGGATGCTTGCAAAATAGTCATACAAGGAGAATTCATTAGTCAAACATCAAGGTTTTTGAAAACAAGGGAAAAGCGACATAAAGAACCATGTCAAAATATATGAGGGAAACCCTAAATAGGCAAAGGAGCACTCAAATAGCAAGAGCCCAACTTGAACTACATTTAGCTGATCACTCAGCCCAAACAACCTTGAGAACCAAAGAAATATTCGACATTATGGGAAACGAGTCAAACCGACTACTGACAGCAAAACTAAGGAAACACCGAGATCTCAGTAGAGGCGCTCCCTGACCTTTTTGCGCATTTTTAGGAACTTTGGGTGTCACCCTAATTTACCCAGGGAAATCCAGACGTGGTCCACTTGCTCACTGTGCTTAGAGAGGCACAGCTTCACCTCACTGATCGGCCCAACTAAGCCGAAACACGTGTCTTGATTTGCTGTTGGTACTCTTGTTCAGAGGAGAATTGCCTAGCATTTTGGTGCTGGACTGCCCTTGTGGGTGGGACGACGACTGATATGCAAATGGTTATTTCTCCTCTGTGAAAGGTACAGCGAGCTAAAACGTGGTTGTAGACCCTCCCGCGTGGGTACCTTCCCATAGAACAGGTTATTTGGCCGTGTTTGTGCTCGTTAGAGGGGCTCCCAGACCTTTTTATGCATTTTTAGGAACTGTGGGTGTATTCATATAATGTTCACACACAAATAAAGTGTATTAAAAAACAATTTCAGTGGACTTTGGTTTGCTAGGGTAACCCCTGTCTCTATAGGCACCAGGAGTTGTTGGTTGCTACCACATGAATTGCACATACGTGCTTTGATGAATGCAGCAATATCATCACTCCTTCTCTGGGGACATTCTCTTCCCATATGGTCAGGGAAGGGCAGCCTCTACCTGACCCTGACCCTGGGGGTGCTGCCTGAGGGAGGATCATATGGGGGGAGAAGATCCTCATGAGAGGGAGAGAGACTGGTCGCAAGAAATGTGGCACCCACCTTTCCATTCTGGGTATAGCCCCCCCACCTCGAAGTTCACAGACTGTTATAGCTTATTGTGGTATTGAACCGGTACCAGCCATCTCATACTGACATTCGGGTACCTTCTGCCAAATTATACTAAAGTACTGAGACGAGAAATTAAGACCGAAGTGATGAAGATTACTAGAGCCAGGAAACCTACACTGCGTTCTAATTATTGGCTCGAGCTACATAGAATAGGGCTTTTTAAATACACGTCTGCTTTGGGAATGGAGGAAGCAGCAGGAAGAGAGATGCCCCACAGAGAACATCGCTGCACGCAAAGCTAGCCGGAAGCAGGAAAGCAAGCAGAGTGCTGCCCGACACTGGAAGGCTGCTGGAAATGCTGTACGAAGCTGAGAAGAGAAAAGGTCTGCCGTGGTGTGGTCTAGGGCAGCACAAAAGCTGTCGGACGCAGGAGACCAGGCAAACTGTACCGAGCCGCCGGTAAGCCACAGCAACCGCAGGACGATGCAAAAAATGCCAGAGAAGCCAAAACAAACCGGTGAGCCCAAGAGGGAAAAGCGGGACATTGTACGCTTCAGTGCGAATGCCGCACACTGTGGGGAAGGTTAAGAAGTCTGCTAAAGCGGGTGGAAAGCCCGGTGACAAAGAGTGAAAATGACGAACAAGAAGGTGGAGGGTCGTTGACTCAATTGATGAAAAGGGCATGGACAAGGCTGTTGCCTAGTAAAGTGTGCAAGCCTGAAACTCTTCTACGTTGTGAAAAACAGTATGAAATGTCCTGGCAGGAGAGTAAACCAGGCACTGTGTGGGTTTGGGAACCGCAACCAACTATATGTATGGGACATTGTGAAGGTGATTCTGGAGACCCGCACCTGAGAGGAAAAGTAACTTGTTGTGAAGTCCTGGCAGGAGAGTATACCACAATCAGTAGACAAGTGGGTAGGCGACCTAGCCCTCTCAAAAACATCTATACATCAACATTCCACCTTTTCGCCCAAATTGAATGTAATCAGGTCAAAATCCTCCCTATTGTTTCAACATATTCGTCACGTACCCAGCATCTTCAACCAAACATTTTTAACAAATGTATTTAATATCACATTTGCATTTAAAAACAACAAGGCATATAATCAAAACAAGAGACCATTTGAACAGAAAATAGTCAAAAGTGCAAATATGTGAATGAAAACCAGAGAAAAGTGCACGTGCTTTACAATGCTTATACAATGTCTGAATGACAATTTGAAGGAGGGACATAGACAGAACAGCCAGGCATCCCTGGGTGTCTCTTGATATCACTATCTCTGATGCATTTGGACATTCAATGTATATCTGATACCCAAAAAATGATTTGAGGTGTTGGTTCGGCTACACACCAAAATGTCCTTATTTACGAGGTGGGTGCGTATATTCCCCTTCGATAACTTAACTCTATCCACCCATGGATGAAAAGCCACTAAATCGTAAAAATTAAACAATGTTGACACTGTGTTTCGGCCCATAACAAGAAGTCCACTCATTCAAGGTGTCTTCCAATTCTCTTTACACAGGCCTTGATCAGGACACAGCAACAAAGTTAGCGATGGAATTGTATCCAGTGCACTCCTTGGCACACATAGTTTACAAAACAATTATCTACAACAGAACAAATTGAGACAGCTTCAATAATACGTACTAAGGTCAAATTATTGAAACAAAAGGAGATGACCGTGTAAGGACTAACCTTAGTCGATGCTACATAAATAGAAACAGGCCAGCAAAGCGTACATTCTTATTTTCTTTTATTTCAACTTTATTAACACGTGTCTTATTTTGTATAGGTGTTCACATTGCGCATCCTTCAAAGACACAAATCATATAATTCCTGTAGAGACACATCCCATTTCATTGAATATAAAAAATGAATCTGCAATTTATCAATTAATCATCAGATTGCAATTGCACAATATTACTCGTCCAAAGTTCACATTCATAAGTGTTTTCAATAGTGAACTCAAGTCAGAAACTGGTTCATTTTTTACAATGTTCTGCTGGACACCCCTTACATCAGGTGTTTTCACTGCCCAATCTGCAAATGAATTGCACAATAATTCTACATGTAATCACTCTGAGTAGGACACCCTGTCAGAGATCAAGAACACTCTTTACTTCAAAACATACACATAGCTCACCTATCACTGTGCCTTCATTTAGGATCAAGGATCTAATTCAAAAACATATGTAGTGATGGCTCCTCGAAAAACATTTACTTCAGGAGATATATTCACCTATCCTGCAGAAAATGCTGCATGTTACTGATTTGTAAGCACCACCATGCTCCTCTGGCAAACACCATTCTGTGGCCAAAACAAGATAACATTGTGCAGCTAAATGCCTGCGTTTCAACAAAAGTATGACCGCCTCAGTGTTGTTGAACATACCGGCTCATCAGAAGCAGGAAAACAATCCTATCTCGCTGTGCATGTGAGTAACACTGCCACGAAAGGCAGTGCAGACATGCTCGAGTGTTTACGCTCTGCACAACTGTTATTGCTACTGACAATCAGGTGAATGAGGGCCCCCATATTGGGCTTTTTCCCTATACAATCACGTGAATCAGCCCTGAACAAGCCGGCACATGTTATATTCACAGAAGTATAGTTTTCCTGGCTGCCATCTCGAAATGGAGGCCAAACCTAGCTGCTGAATAGCACATTACAGGTATGTGAATACAGCAAAGAAAAACCTGTACTTCATGTACGCAAGCTGTGTTAATGCTAACAAATGGAATACATATTTTTCATCTTGGTAAAATGGCTTTCAAAACAGAATTTATCACACATAGTCACACCTACCCAACTTGTGGGTGAGCACCCTATTTTTACAGGTGGAACTGATGATTAAAACTCCACTCGTTCATCATCTGAAGTGGAAAACAGGAAGGACTGACCGCACAAATCCTATCACTTTTCACTGTTCCATATAACAGACCGAAAACTGGATATCCATCTGAAATTCATTCAACAGTCCACAATTTACATAGAACACTGTGGCACAGGTTGGTGGCACAACGCTCTTAAAGACACAGTAAAAATGCCATGGTCTCTTAGAACATCAGGACTGACCCTTCCCTTCAATATGGGTGTTCAGGCCATTTTGCACGGTATCTAAACACCTTATCCATTTCTCTTCGATCTGTGCGAGGGTCTTATCTCTGTCACCGCCTGCAGGCGCGATTTAACCATCTGAATGATGAACCAAAACAACTCAGTGTTTTTATGGTTCATTGCATTGTAATGTTCTACCAATGATTTATCTTGCACTTTACTCTTAATGCAAGAGTGATGTTCACAAATCCTTTGACAGATTTCCAGAGTAGTTTTCCCAACAAAGATCAAAGAGCATGGACACTTAATGTTGTATACCACCCATTTAGTACCGCAGTTGGTATGATCTCTTAACTCCCTATTCAGGCCATAGAGATTAATGGATTTGATGTTTTGAGTGAAACAACAGACAGAACACTTCCCACAATTGAAATGCCCTATCACCGGCGGTAACCCCTATACACTAGTGATAGTCGGGAAGGTCAATTTTTGTTTTCTCGTAGGCGTGAAACAGTTGTTGTCTAATGTTCATATACCTTTTGAAATCAAATCTGTTTTTTTTTAATTAAAGTCTGCTGTTATCTAAATGTGCCACAGTTTTAATATCTCCTTTCTCAGGCGGTGCTCAGTGGACTATATGTGGTTACACATGTCATCTGGATAGTTAATTATTTTTCTTTTTTCGTTAGACATGTCTCTCTCTGCAGATGTTGAGCCCTTTTCTTCGCAGTCTTAATAATTCAGGGGGTGGGGGATACCTCCATGTCACAATCTTTCTTGAAGCACTTGTGCATGTTTTTTAAATTCCTCCTCGGTGGTGCAATTTCTCCTAATTCGAATACATTGACCACACGGGAGGTTTTCTTTTAAGGCCTTTGGATGCAAACTTGCTAATTGTATTAGGGTGCTTTTATCGGTGGGTTTATGGAAGTGCGAGGAGGGAATCTCCCCTGTAAACGTTTTAAGAAGGATGAGATCTAGAAATGGAATAGAATGCTCATCCACTGTCATCGTAAAATGTGAGTGTTTTGGTTATTAAGCCAGGTAAAGACACTTTTTAAACTTTCATGCGTGTATCTCCATATCATCACCACGTCACTGATGTATCTAAACCAACATGCAGTCGATGATTTATAAGGATTCTGATAGTCAGAAATGAAATGGGTCTCAAAGTTATCCACGTAAATGTTAGCACTGTCTGGGACAAGCGTTGCCCCCATACCGGTCCCTTGCACTTGTTTAAATAAAGAATCTTCAAAAAGAAAAAGATTTTCTCTCAGGGATATCCGAGTACATTCTAAGATGAACTCAGTGGGAACTTTGCATGACTCACTACGACATTTAAAGAACTCTTTAATAACATCAAGGCTAGCTTCTTGGGGGATGCTCGTATAGATTGCTTCCACGTCTAATTTTACACATAGATCCGTGGGAGCCATTTTGACATCGGCAAGAACGTTAATGATGTCAGTTGTGTCCTTGATATATGTTTTTATGTGTCCTACAAAAGGTTTCAGGAAATGATCTGCATGCATGGAAAGAGGTTCCAATAAAGAACTGGCAGCTGAAACAATGGGACGACCTAGTGGTGATAGAACATATTTGTGGACTTTTGGCAAGATGTAAAAAGCTGGGGTTACAGGATTTGCTTTATTCAAAAGAGCTTTTTCGTCTAAATCGATCTACCGTTTATTTTCAGCAAAGGCGGTTAGACCGTTGATTTCTTCACAAAGCTGCTCTGTGGGATCTGTGTGTAAGAGTATATAATGGTTGTTCAAAAGATGTACAGCCTCTGTCCTGTATTGTTTTCGGGGCCAAAGAACAATGCCTCCTCCTTTGTCAGCTGGCTTTATTATAAACCCTTTAAACATTTGGAGGTTGGATAATGAAATCTTTCACCTACGGTCAAGTTATCCCTCCTTGTATTCTCAGTAGTCAAAAGAGAATCAAGAGTGGGGAGAACTGTATTCTCAAAAGCAAGTATTTCATGACTGATAGTTCACATAAGTGGTACAAATGTCGAGGGTGGTTTGAAGCCGGACACACTTTTTTCTCTAAACTCAAATGAGTTTCTAAAAAAATACTGAAGCCTGATCCCCCGAAAGAACCTCCTCAACTCAATTTCGGTATGAAGTCTATCTGCTTTACAAATGGGGACAAACCTTTTTGCAACACACTAATTTCATCATGATTTGATGAATTGAACACTGTGGTCACCAATTCTGTTGTTGATCCTGCCGGTTGTTCCACTGACTAGTACTGAACCCATATTCTCTTTGATTGTATCGCTGTCAAGCTCTGCTCCTCCTTCTTCTGTGACCCCTAAAAAATCTGTTGAGGTTGCACGGGGCCTGCTCCAGAGGTCGATGGCTCATTGCCTCTGGGTGGCTGGTCAGACTCAATGGCGCTAGAACCATTGTTTCTGAAAAGGTGACAAAAGGTGACAAAAGGTTAGCATTGCCACCGTACCTTGTACCTCTGTTTTTACTGATGCTACAGCCATTGTGCCCGGCGACTGCCCACTCAAGTCTATCGTACCCTGCTCGCATACACTCTGCCCTATAGTCATGCTTACCAGGAAGTCCTTACCCATCATTCTATATATTCTAACCATCATAGCACTACCATACATTGTGATGCCCACCCTTGACGCCAGCACCTTATGCAGACTGAATAACTGCATAACGATGCAACCGACATACTTTGGCACCATGCCACCTAGCAAACGGAGCATCTCCCTCAGGATGTCCACTTCACTACCCCACCACGATACCATACCATCTACAACATCCTTACAACCATGGCCAGCTGCATATCTCCCCGACACCAACGCTCGGAGTTCTATCTTAACCAGCATCAATACTCCATCCAGCCTCATCCATCCGACACAGAAACACTTACACAGGATGGGTTCCCAATAACCCTTGCAGTACATCAACTAGAAACCTCAGACTAGGCTCTAGATTCCTGCAAATTCAATCACACCCCTATCATCTAGACCTACTGCTAATTCCAAACCCACCTGGAAGAAGATCAAAGTAACCAAACCACCATCTGCCTTATCCATCCCCAATATTACCCACCATAACTCCACAGTATCCAGCAAACCAAAAAACCAACCCCCCATCATGGGAGCTCTCATTAAAAAGGTTGCACGGGGCCTGCTCCAGAGGTCGATGGCTCATTGCCTCTGGGTGGCTGGTCAGACTCAATGGCGCTAGAACCATTGTTTCTCAAAAGGTGACAAAAGGTGACAAAAGGTTAGCATTGCCACCGTACCTTGTACCTCTGTTTTTACTGATGCTACAGCCATTGTGCCCGGCGACTGCCCACTGAAGTCTATCGTACCCTGCTCGCATACACTCTGCCCTATAGTCATGCTTACTAGGAAGTCCTTACCTTGTGGCACATGACCTGGACATTGCTGATCTCATCACATCCAATGACCTAGCCCTACTAGCAATTACTGAGACCTGGCTACATGCTGCCGCTGGTCCTTCTCTCTACTTAGCAATCCCTAACAACTACTCGATTACCAGACTAGACTGAGAATCCACCAAAGGAGGAGTGGCCGTTATCTCCAAGAATCACCTCAACCTCAGAGCCCTCCCGAAACAACACTTCGCCTCTGCTGAACTCCTTTCCATGAAATGTGCCCTCTCTGCCACAAGCACGTTAAAAATGTATTTGTTATACATACCCCCCAGGCCCTTTATCCACATTTGATGAGGACATCTAGCTATTCCTGTCCGCTGACACCAAACCTAATTCTCAAATACTGCTGCTGGGCAACTTCAACTTAGGCCTCTATGACACCACTGACACAGCTGCCTCACTAGTAGCCAACTCAATTTTAGAACTTGTCTTCTCACACCGGAATACCATGCCTACACACAACAAAGGTAGAATCCTTGATTGGATTGCGGACTTAAATTGCCAGACTTCGATACTTTCTAACATACCCTGTGCCTGGTCGGACCATCATATCGTATCATTCAACCTCCAGGCCAACACACCCTCCAACCGCACCAGAACACTTGCACCACCCACCTTTTCCAGAAATATCAAAAACATCACATTAGAGAAAGTACTACCCCTAATAAAAGCTATCCTCAACTTCACTAACACTACTGCTGACGCATCTTCCCTAGTTGAACTATACAGTTCTACCTTCAAACACACCATTGACACCATACCACCTTTGAAGATGTGCAAAGCTAAACCCTGAGCCCACCTCAACTCGTGGTTCCCCCCTAACCTAAAATCACTGCGTGATACCAAAGGACGAGCGGAAACCACCTGGAAAATCCTCCCCACTACCTCGAATAAAGACGCTTTCCAAAAAACCTCTAGCGAATACAAAAGAATTTATAACGCAAGATCTAGCTCTAGGGAACTTTTCACTATACTCAGAGAGCTTGAATCTCCTGCTCCACCCACTGAAACCTGTTCCAGAGACAAATCATGGTGTACTGACATCCAAAATGCCCTTATCAACAAGATATCGCTGGTCCAAACCAAAATTGAAACTAAAAAACTGAGTATCTCCTCTGAAACCCTGTCAGCCTACTGCAGCGGTACCTGACAACCAATTCCAATTCACCCCACTCTCAACCTCAGAGGTCAAAAAATTATTCATCAGCCTCAAACCCTCCAGATGTAAAGGAGACATCTGCCCGCCTAATATCATCCAGAAAGCAGCTTAAGACCTAGCCCCGTTTATAACTACCTTCATAAACAACTCTTTCAGGACCTGCGCTGTCCCAACCAATCCTAAAGATGCCTGTTGAAAAAAACCCTCCCTCTATTGAAAAAACCCAACCTGACCAAAACATACCCACAACTACCGCCCCATCACAACGGTACGATTCCTGCTGAAAATCCTTGACCGAGCCGCATACATCCAGATTCAGGCACACCTAGAAAACCATAACCTACTCGGCCTACAACAATCAGGGTTCAGACCTAGACATGGTACTGAAACAGCCTTAATAGACCATAAGACACAAATGGATGAACACATTGATAAAGGCAACATGTCCATCCTGCTACTACTTGACTTATCGTCCGCCTTCGATTTAGTCAATCATGAGGTACTCTGCTCTCAATTGTCAACCGCTGCCCATTTCTGCCACAAAGCCATTACCTGGATACAATCATTCTTGACTCAGAGGACAATGAGGGTCTTCTCACCTAAGGCATCTGCAGACCCAGCGGAGGTGACCTGCGGAGTTCCTCAAGGCTCCTGTGTTTCACCAACGCTTTATAATATATTTATTAAGCTATTGTTCGACGACCTCGACCATTTGGGTGTCACCTGCACAAATGGTGCAGATGACACCTAAATACTCATTCCCGTCACTGGGAACTACGACCTAGACTCCAAACTACTAAACAAATATATCTTGTCATCCAGGCATGGATTGCCACACATGGCCTCTGCCTCAACGATGACCAAACGGAACTACTCCTCATCGGCTCCCAAAATAAACTCAACAAACTGGACAACAATTTCAAAGCCTTCAACATTGACAGTAATATCATAAAGGTTTCCAAAGAAGACAAAATCTTGGGATTCTATCTGGACTCCTCCTTAACACTGAACAGACAGGCCAACACAACTGCATCGGCCACCGCCTACACATGCAAATTAATAAACTCTAGCTGACCGTTTTTGACACCTGCAAACTGCATGACTCTGGCTAGAGCTCTCATTCTCTCTCAACTTGATTATTGTAACGCTCTTTATCTAGGCACTTTCAAAAAGAATTTAAACTACAAACACTCCAAAATAATGCCATCCGAGCTGCCCGCAACATTCCCAGATCGCACCACATCTCTGCCACCAGACGGAACCTCCAATGGCTATCCATGATGAGCAGAATCTCTAGTAAGGTACTAGGACTCACTCATAAATGCTTGGCTAACCTTGCGCCCAAATACCTGACTTGCAAAATATCAAAGTACACTTCCTGCCGCACCACTAGAGCAACCCTCCAGAACTGTCTAGGAATCCCAATATTCATCCTCCAGAAACCTGGGGGCAGCAGCTTCCCCATGCAAGCTCCTAAACTTTGGAACTCACTACCTACACATCTCAGGGACGTACCTTCCTTCTTCTGCTTCAGAAAGAAGATAAAAAACTGGCTTCTCAAACAAGAGCAGATTAAAACATACTTAAGTCATTATAACGTCACCTGTACATAGCCGTACTCGTGCCTTATCGTGACACTTGTAATGTGCCCGTTGTTACCTCCCTCCCCATTCCCATTGAACCATATGGGGGCTCAAATGGGAATGGGGAATGCTTCCTGCAAGGAGGACTTACCAGGTCCTCCTATGTCGGGATGACCCGGTAAGTCCCCATTGCAGGACCCGGTAATGGAGCCCGGTTTGGAGGCAGCCATGGAGCTAATAGCTCCATGGCTGACTCCAAACTCGTAATGAGGCCCGCCATCCACCCCATCCTTGTGATCACAGACAATCATAATCTGGATTTCCTATGTACTGCTCGATCCATAAATCAACAACAGAATAGATGGATTCACTTCTTCTCTCGATTAAACTTCCAGGTCACCTGTACAGCCAGCACCCAAAACACATAAGTGGAGGCCCTCTCTTGCAGATATCCGGTCCTTTGGGGAAAAAAAAACAGGTCTCCCGTTTGTGTCTCCGTCACAAATCCTCTCTACCTTACAGACTAGAATAGAAGAGTATGAAGAATATCTTTCCCGAGAGTACAATGAGTCTAAGAAAAAACATTTCCTTGAAGAAAATCTCATACATCAGGAAAAACAAGGACTATTGCTTCATGGGAAAAGATTCTGGTTACCCACCACTGCCATTCAGACCTGTTTTCTTCAATGGTGCCATGACGACACTAGTGCTGGACATTTTGGTATACTAAAGACCCAAAAGAAGGTAGAAAGATATGTATGGTGGAAAGGTTGGTCTCAGGATGCCCCCGACTACATCCAAGGATGTGGAGTTTGCTCCGGGTCAAAAAACCTCCATCAGAAGATGATGGGTCTACTTCAACCCTTACCAAGACCCCTGGGTCCCTGAAAGGATTGTTGGATGGATTTCATCACAGACCTTCCCAAGGTGCAAAGTCAAACCACAATATTGACCATAGTTAACAGATTCACAAAGATGGCTCACTTCATAGCGTTGCCAAAAATACCCTCAGCTCTCGGATTAGCCCAGCTTTTTATAAGACACGTGCTCCGACTACATTTATTGCCTAAAACCATTGTCACTGATAGAGGAGCTCAATTTGTGTCACACTTTTGGAGAGAAACCAGTCATCTGTTGGGAGTCGAAGTACGTTTTTCAACCGCATACCGCCCTCAGAGCGACGGTTAAAATGAGAGAGTAAACAGGTCATAGGAAAATATTTACGTTGTTATGCCCCTCTCTACAACGACAATTGGGTTGCCCTGCTACCTTTGGCCGAGTTCGTATACAATGACGCTCATCACGTCTCCTTGGCAGATACTCCTTTCATCCTTCCTCGTTCCCACTCCCATTCCGGCAGCTCACGATCATTGCCGGCCTCTCTTGGCCCTCTTCCTGCTCCCAACTGTGAGGCTAAAAACCTCAGGATCATCTTTGACTCCACACTCTCCTTCCCTCCTCATATCTCTGACATCTCTAAGAAGTCACACTACCAACTGCACCTCCTCAGATGTATGCTTCTTTTCCTCTCCTTCCCCCACAAGCTCACTTGGGGTCATTACGACCTTGGAGGTAACAATGCCGCAATTTGCGGCATGGTTTCCCCCTTACAGGGTACCGGGTCCGGGTTCCTTGAATAAGGAATTACCAGGCCATTCCAACCTTGGAGGATCTGGTAATTCCTCATTCAAGGAACCCGGACCCGGCACATCCCCATTTCCATTCGAGCCCCCATAGGGCTCAATGGGAATGGGAAGGGAGCTAACAACGGGCCGATAATAACGGGCCCGTTGTTAGGCCCCTGGTCTGCTAGCGGGACCCACTAAGGGCACCTGGTTTTACCAGGCGCGGTTTGCGGGTTCCGCGAGCAGACTCGTAATGGGGCGGTAAGGGGTTGACGGCTCCGGCACCATTACAGCGCCGTTAACCCCTTACCGCCAAGGTCGTAATGACCCCCACTGTCTCCAGAGCTCTGGTTCTCTCTAGGCTGGACTACAGCAACAGCCTGTTTCTAAATCTGACTGCTTCTACTCTCCGCCCTCTGCAACTCACTCAGAACAGGACTGCAAGACTTGTCCTTGGCCTCAAGCCCAGGGATCGTATCTCTCCAGGATGGAAATCTCTGCACTGGCTTCCAGTAGCTGTGAGGATTAAGTTCAAACCCCTCTGCATTATCCACAAGGCCTTCTGCGGCCTGAGGCCTCAATACCTTCTCTCTCTTCCTAAATATTTTCTTTCTCGAGCTCTTTGCTCATCCGCCTCCAGCTCCCTCAGGGTCAGTCGCTTCTCCAAGCAACGAGTTGGTGGTAGATCTCTATCTTCTGCAGGGGCCTCCCTCTGGAACAGCCTCCCTGCCTCCCTGAAACCTGAGGAGAACCATCTCTGGTTCTGGGAGCATCTCAAGACCTTCCCCTTTGCTTCTGCTTTCTCTCCTCCTCTCCCCTGCTGAACTCCTGACTAAAACTGTACTGGTCACCTGGCTACCCGCTGATCTCGGGCCCAAGTCCCCTCCCCCACCAGTTGCATGCCTGCTCTGCCTCCCGGGCAACCCCTGCACTTGGGGGCTGTTTCTGTATCCCTACAGTCCCCTACCAGCTCTTGACACTTGATGTCTGCACTTACCCCTGAACTTGCCACAAGCTGGCCGCACTTTTTATCTATTATTTTATTTATCTTTTTTACTATTGATCATATGTATTGCACTGCCCCTCCCCCCTTCCCACCCGCACTTTTCCCTTTCCCCTCTGCCCTGCACTTGCACGATCGTCACCTGGCCTAGTAAGATCGTTGTTTTTGTCTTCCCACTGTTCTCCCTGCCTTGCCTCGTCGCGCCTTGAAACACTTGTGTATAGCCGTGTTATAAATTCCGTATGATATCATATCATGTCCTTACAACAAGGATTTCAGAAAGCCTCAACACAACTCAAACATGCCCAAGATGCCATCAAAAAACACGCAGATCGGAAAAGAACAGACGCACCTTTGTATAAGGTGGACGACAGTGTATGGCTAGCCACAGTCAATCTCAACATTCCTAAATTCCCACGGAAGTTCAAACCGCGATATGTGGGACCATTCATGATCAACTAAGTTATCAATCCTGTGGCTGTGAAACTACAGTTACCATTGAACTATCGAACACACCCCGTTTTTCATGTGTGCCTACTCAAAACTGCCGTACACTCTCAAATACAGTGATCACCATCTACCAGGCTTCCAGCAGTAGATTCACATGAGGTCTACCAAGTCAAGAAGATAATGGATTCACGTGTCTGGAGGAATTCCATCCAGTATCTGATTGACTGGGTGGGGTACGGTCCGGAAGATAGAACATGGGTTTTAGCCAAAGACGTCTAATCTCCCCGGTTGATTCAAAGTGTTCATTTACATCATCCAAGCAAGGAAAGGCAGGCCCCCTCAAATTATGGGAAGAACTTCCCGCCTGCCAGGTCGATTGTGGCAGCCATGGTGGACCCAGAGATACAGACCTACATAGGTGCCCGTTATATTTTCACCACTTAGTAATGGCAGGTTTTCTATTTCCAGTCCACTTCCAGAGTCACAGGAAGTGGATTGGTATTCCACTTCTTTAGACAACGGCGTTTGGATGAACGCTTCTTGTAATCCGGCTGCAGCGGTTATCCGCTGTTACTGCAAGGCTTCTACGCTTTCTTTCCTCTCCATACTCCGGAAGGATTCCCGCATTTGTACCAGGATATTTCTGTAGTTATTTAGCGCTTGCATTATTGTGCTTCCCTTCTAAGCACTCAGGGAGTGGGGATCGCCCGCAAAGAAAATCACGCTGTCTTCAGTGTGTTCCCTCCAGGCTATTTACTTTCCGAACTGCCTCCTCCTTAGTAATACAATGAAATCCCAGTTTCTGTTCTACTGTAGTGTTCTGTCATGCTTGATGATTCAAATTAAACCCAATGCATTTCCTTATGGATTGGATGGTCACCTCTATAGCGGACTGATCTCCCATTTGCAGGTAAACACCAAACCAAAGGGGAATCAAGAGGGAGCGGCATTGTATCAATCAGGCGCTAATCTTCTCCTTAATTTCTATTTATTTTATTTATTGTTTGCTTGTAAGGCGCTTATACAATAAGAAAATACTGTTTCAAAGCGCCCACTGGGAGGGAGCAAGGGTTGGAGAATACCTTAAAAACCACAGTATTTAAGAGCAGCAGGGGGGAAAAGGTAGAAGGGACGAACCTACTATGCCGAGTATTCAGAATGTGCAAGTGCAGCAAGGAAGAGGGAAGAGGGGGTAAGTGCTGAGGAGTCTAAGTTCATGGGTGAGGCACAGATGAAGTGGTAGGAATGTTGAGTGCTAAACGGACGGGGCCACCGGAGGTGTAAGTGCGACCCTCCAGGGCAGAGGGAGTGCAGATGCAAGTGCCATCGATAGACAGGAGCTGGGCAGAATTGGTATGGGAGGTCAGGGCCCCGAGGATGCACAAGGGCCCAGGACACCGTTTCAGCAACTGTGGAATTAGCAGAGGAGAGACAAATGGAATGAGGAGGAAAATGGGAAAGTCTATCTCACCCTTATACAGCTCTGCAAGCTCCGAGATCCAAACACTCCTGCACTACTACAACATTCTAAACAGTACCGAGGAGGGGAGTTGCAAAGGGGAGTTTGGTTATATGAATCATAACCCTTTTCTTTTTTCCAGCCTTGGTGCCATGTATGCATGATTACAGAAGGCCAGGTCTGTATCATTCAGGACACATGCACACAGGCGATTCAAACCCTTTTCCCTTGTTTGATGTTATCAAGGGGGACCAAGTCAGATCTTATTGCGGTCTGCCTTTTGCCTGAATCAGTAAGGGCCTGTACTGCCATCCCATTGACTATGATAGGTTCATGGGTAAATGCATTGGGGATGTCAAAGTAACATGCACTTCTTGTTTCTATCTCTTCTCCCTGCTCTTCCCACTCCTCATCTATCAAATGTCCGATTTCCATCGGTTCTTCCTTTCAGTTTTGGGGGCAGTTCCAAGCTATATGTCCGGGCTCTTTACAAGAGAAACAAACAAGTGCCATGGGCCTGCTTGGTTTGTTCTCTTCTCTTTGTATTTTCTCTTTGACTCAGAACTCTGGTCTTTCATCTGATCTATCTCGGGGGTAAGGTTCCCTAGTTCTTATAAAGGTTCCTGTGTTATCCTATGTGGAGGGATGGGGACGGGTAGTCCCTCAACCCTACTTTTTTTCATCACTCCGGTATAGGGATAGAAAATGTTGGTTTGCCTCTGCATGATTTTGAGCAGTTTCAATTGCAAGGGTGAGAGTCTGTTTATTAAGCTGTAACACTGCCCTTTGAAGAGATGGCGGTAAAGAATGTACAAACTGTTCTGTGATTAATTTGTCAAGCACTTCAGTCAATGTATTGCCTCTTAACCATAGGGAGAGGGTGTTTTTTATTCTTTCTCCCAGTTCAATATGTGTCTCTCCAGGGCTCAGTTTAAAATGTTGGTAATTCATGGCGATAAAGGTTACAGGCTTGTCCCACCCTTTGCAAGAAGGCATCCTTGATCTCAAGAAAGGAAGCTGTTCTGGGGAAATTCAGCAGCTGATAAGATGTTTGAAGTTCACCTTTGAGAAGGGATCCTAAGTGGCAGATCTTGAGATCGGTTTATAGTGATAATTTCGACAACAAAAATGTCGAAAGTCAAAATTTCGAAAAAAAAATGTCGAAAAAAAAAATGTCGACTTTTTTTTTCAATGCATTTATTTTTTTAAATGGGGGTGTTCCCCCAACCCCCCTTTTTTAATTTTTTTTTTAATTTTTCCCTTTTTTTTAACTCCCGAACTCCTAAAATAAATATATAATTTAAAAAAACGAAAGTCGACATTTTTTTTTTCGACATTTTTTTGTCGACATTTTTGTCTGTCGACATTTTTTTTTCGAAATTATGACTGCCCACCCTTGAGAGATCATCACTCCACTGAAATGATGTGGCTATCTATCAAAGTTTAGAAAAAAGATTCCTAGATCCTCTCCTTCATAAGGTTGTAGTACTCCTTGTGGGATATTAGGCTACACTTGTACCACTATCAACCTGTCCAACCCTTCCTGAAACTGTTTTTCTGCCTCAATTTGAAGGTCCGCTAAACGGGTTAACAGCTCCTCCAGGGCGGCCATAGTTGTGGGTAGAGTAATAGATTTTTCTGACTTCTCTCCCGAAAAAGAACCCATAAACCATTCAAAGCTGGTGTCAGATTCCTGTTCTGAACCCTTTTGACTCCCCGGTAGTTGTTCTGGATGATAAAGGGGGTTCTTGCTGAAACAATGGGAAGGTCTATGGCTACCAAACCCTTCTTCACAAGTGCAGCTCCCAACCCACTATGTCTAATATATGTATCGGGATATCTGACTTTCAGAATAAGGTGGTCCCACTACCTGAGGTGGTGCCTAGACAGAGGAAGAGTATCAAGTAGGAGTTGATCCTGAAAGTATAGGTCTTGATGATTAAGCGGGATGTTGGTCTTGCCCAGAATAAACTGTTTTATTACTGCGACTCGTTCCTGATCTCCTACCTGTACAATGATTTTATCCCCGCTGGGTGTAAACACTATAATCAGAGTGGGTTCTCAACTTTTATCAGTTGAACAGCATCCCACTCTGACACCATATGTGAGATGGGCATGGTATCAAGAGAGACACACAGACTCAAAGTTTCAAAACCCTTATTTGCTAAGGTTCCTGGGTTGGTGTAATGCCTAACTGGCCCTAACTCTAAAGAAGTGGTTTGCTTAACTGATGTCTGAAAGTCCAAGACAATAATATGTCTGTGTCTAAACCTATGTTTGCCCTCACTCTTTACAAAAATATGCTAGGAATTCCTTAAAAAAGGAAAAATAGTGGTTCAACAGAAAAAAGGAACCCAAGGTTAGTTTCAGGTGACTTTCCCACCAGGTGTGGGGTGGTCAGCTTCACAAAAATTAGTTAACTCAACAATACCATGCCCGACCTTGTTTGGGCAAACTATGGACTATTCGCAGACAGTGAAAAATCTTGGTGTTATCTGACAATCCAACATTAAGGGCAATCTACAGGCGAATCAGATAGTGAAATATTGTTACAATCAGATGAAGCTGTTAAAACCGAAAGTGGTCACGCCCAACAATGCAATTAAAATAGTCCAAAGAAATAGACGCTGATGGACACACCCCAGTCGGGAATGAGACCAGGAGAGATTGCAAGTGAGTAAAGGTATTCTTTCTATAAAGATAAAATGGGGTATGCAAAGAACTCTGCTACTCCGAGAACGCTCTGCCAACATTACAGATAAGTCACAATATATATCCAAAACGCGTCATCTACGGCGTGTACTACACGGGGGTACGTGAATACATTTCATTGGGTAATCGGACAAGACATTGTACTTTGTTGAGTTATGCTGGTGCTGGGTTGGCTGGGGTTGAACCTGTTGCTTCTTGAGGCATGTGGGGCAGCTGGGCTCATCAGGGAGGGGCGAAGGGTCAAGCCGGCTCCACATAGTTATAATTGTAAGCTAATACTTCACAATGATCATGGGCATGCAAGATTTAATAAGACACGCAAGATTCATCATACACATTGTCAACTATAAATTGCAGCACTAGGCATATGTTCCTGACCTGCATCAAAGTAGGGCAGAGGTGCGGAGGTCCAGGTGCCTTATCTTAGCGCGACCCTTGTAGGTCATATTTGCCCAATGCCTCGAGGATCAAACAGGGGTGTCGGAATTTGTTAGTACATGGGGAATATATGATTGCTCTGGATTAGTTATATTGTGGGAAACTGAGGGAGGCCCGTGGCTTGGGGTTTTACACCTGCTACATGAAAGAAATGGGAAGTTTAAAGTTCAGGCGGACAGTAACAATGTTACTGCCCTCTTAACAATGGGGGTTGTTGGAACTGGGGCAGGTTTGTGGAGACGGATGGTTTCATGAGCCAGGCTTCAGCCCGGTCACACACAGGGCAGTGATCTCGGAGGAAGAAGAGAGACACAGTGTCAACTTGCAACACTTTGCGGCCAAGCTTCCGTGAGAACAGGACAGTCACGGCGCAGACAGTGGGGAAGAGGGAGGGGGGTGATTGAGCTAACTGTGCGCGGTGCTGGACAGGGGAGAGATGCAGATTGGCCTCAGGGGGTTTTGCGGCCTAGTAAAAAATTGAGTTGTGTTTGCTTACAAAATGGAGTCCCTGGGGTCTGTGAGAAACATTGGATATGCGTCATCCAGTGGTTACCATGCACCCGCCATTGGAGCTTGGTCGAGGTACAGTTCCAATCATTGTGTGAGGATTCCATAGACTTTGCCCGGAATGTAGGGGGGCCCAAACGTCCCTTCCTCCCTTACATTACCACTGCTTGCAGTGATCTCTGAGAAGGATCGCCCTATCGTGGTGGGCACCCTCGTGAACACCAAACTTGACTACTACAACGCTCTGCTGACTGGTTTGCCCAAACACCAATTCCAACGGTTGCAGGTGATCCAGAATTCTGCAGTACGTCTGATTTTTTCACTGTCTCGTAGAGATGCTGTTTCAGGTTTTCGGAGGAGCCTTCACTAGCTCACAATACAGGAATGAGTACAGTTTAAGCTACTGTGTATAGTTTTTAAATGTGTCCATGATCTCGCCCCTGCTTATTTAGAGTTGAAGATCAGAAAGTATAAACCTTCTTGTTTATTGCACTCAATGGACAAATGTTTGCTGGTGGTCCCTCCTTCTAGAACCACTATCTGGGGTGTTCAATGCTTTGCTGTCACAGGTCCCCGGGCTTGAAACTCTTTGCCGATACATCTTTGTCAATTAGATTCTCTAACGGTTTTCCGTAAACACTTAAAAACCTATCTGTGTGTGTAATATCTTGAATTGACTGGCTTCTAGGTTATCATCATTTTCTACATCTGCGCCTACATGCAGCTTGCTGCCAGGTTCCTTTGGGATATGCGCTTACATAAATGCCAAAATCAAAAGAAATCAATGGCTTTTCATCAGACCTTCTCCATAGTCCTTGTTGCCGTCTTTCACTTTCAAATATCTTAAGTTCCTTGGGATTCCCTTCCCCAAGCTTTAGCTCTTCCAAGTTCCTAAACACAATCAAGAGAAATATACACAGTTCCATTCCAAGCTTCTCATGGTTCCTTCCCCAAGCCTTCGCTCCTTTAGCATCAAAACCAATAAGTAGAGCAATTGGCCACCAGGGGGCGCATGGATGAGCTCTTCCTTCTTGTGAGCTCTACTTCTGAGGTCCGTGAAGAGGCTTGAGCCCCCACTTCTGGACCCCCCCACGTGTGAAAATCGACCCAGGGCTGTGGGAAGGTGCCCCCCCTCACCTTGCAGAAAACCTGGAAAGAATCGGACAAGGAAAGCTGTCAAAATCTTCGAGTAACGAGAATGACGGCGGATGCCATCCCTGCTTCAAAGTGAAACTAGAACTGACAGACGTTGAGCTGCAAGGAGTCCTTATTGCGGCCGGCCATTGCGTAATGGGACTTTGCCGACAGGCTATGAGGCTTCGGTCGCATTATTAGCATAGCATAGCCAGTTGGTGATCTACTGCGACTCCGGAGCGCACAAAGACACACAGAACAAGATTAGGAGTGGTGTGCTCCAGCGACCCTGGTCGTGAGCGCCGTAGCAGCTCTTCGCTTTACGTTCCACCTCCCGCACTGAGAGACCGCCTGGGGCTCCCCTCTGGTCTTGCTTGGACACAGTGCGGCTCCCGTCAAGGGATGGCGGACACTGATGTTCTACCGGTCCGCCCAATGGAACAGTCCGCCCCTGTGAGGACGCGCGGCCTGGAGGATCACGGGCTGGGCACCATCTAGTAAGGAGCTTCTTCTGAATAACCCACGCCGGATTGCAGGCGCAATGCTGTGGGCATGGTAGGCAAACCGCACACCCCCACCATGACATACAGAAAGTGGTTGCCACCAGCCCCCACCACGGAAGGGCAAACACTACAGGCTGTGGAGCTGATTACTTTGTGTGATCCCTGTTTGTATTAAAAACGCTGCACCAAGCTGACAGAGAGTGTCGCTTGGGAGGATCTGGTGAGGCGCCTATAAGAATAGATCAGCTACTGTGGGACTCTTTAACACAACACCGAAAGTGGCGCATGTGGTCTAGGTCCGCTTACTCAATATCTGAGATACAGTTGACAGGCTTATATGTGACTTGGAGGCACACCTGTTGACCCCTTTGCCCTGAGCGCACACAGATCCCCTCTCTCCTGCATCAGTGAGGGGGAGAATGAACAGTGAGATGTGGTGAGCCATATCCCACACGCGGATACATCACCTCAATAGCCCATGACTCAACGGTCACGAACACAAGGTCCACATCCGCTGGGTCGCCAGGGAGACACAGTGATCCTCTCTTAGGAAGTAAAGGCACCCAGGAGTCCGAGATAATCCTTCCAAGTATACTTGCCACCCCACCATCTTGCCTGGCACCGCCCAACTTTGAAGTAGGAACGGAGCACCACACCGAATTGGTGCTTGAAGCCACAGTGCTTCTCTGGTTGAACCCACACCTTGGCCCCCTACTCCTGGAACCAGCCTGGAGACATCTAATCCACCCACCTGCGGACGAGGAACCACAGTCCATGACCCCCATACAAGTGGAGATGCCGAGACTCTTCCTAAACATGCTACACAGGGAAGGGGAAACACAGTTTATGAGAGGCTGGCGCCACGCCCGGTGACCGGGTGACATCCATACAGTGTCTCAGACGACCCGCACTAGTTTTAACACTGCCTACTGGAACAGTGGAGATACTCTCGGAAAGAATAATACACTGTCAATCACCCTTTGGTCCACATAGACACGCAAAGTGCCTAACTACCCCTGGAATCACTTTGGGGCCATCGCGTAAATTATGGATACAGAGGGTAGGGCCCCCGGCAATGGGGCGTGTGCCTCCTCTGGTGCAACAGACATTATATGGACTCTAAATTGAAACTAACCCAGTACGCTTATTCCCCACCATTACTCGCCACTGACGCCACAAATTCGGTGATCATGGATACCTCTGGGACAGAAGCAGCGGCGACAAAAAGGGACATTGCTGCTCTCCTAAATGAGATAAAGACCACGGGAGCCAACATTGGTGGAAAAATAGATAAGATGGCACAGCGCATGGACAAGATTGAAGAGAGACTTCAAGGTGTTGGAAACAATCAGGCCTCCATAGATACCCTCGAAACCCAGATGAACTTTGATTAAAAATGTATGATTTGGAAAATCGAGAAAGAAGAAACAACTTGCGCTTTTTTGGCATCCCCGAGCGTGAGGGCGAAACAGAAGGGGACCTTAGGAAAACGATACATGATATTATTAAAATACTGGTAGCGGATGAAGAGATCGATGAGCCAAAAACGGAGCGGATACATAGAGCCGGTAGGCCTGCGGCTGATCCTAGATCCGTCCTTGCCAGGTTTCACAGCTATCAGGATAAAGCTAGGATTCTCGAAAAAGCCATGACCAGAGACTCACTCACCCTTGGAGGAGCGCAGATCACTATCTTCCAGGACCTATCGTCATTGACCCTGGCACTAAGGCAAATGTGTGCTCCCCTTACAAAATGGCTCAAGGAACGAGGAACTCTATACAGGTGGGGCTACCCTTTCTCCCTCTCTTTTGAACACGGAGGTAGGAAGATCCGACTGAAATCTGAAAGGGAGATTCGTGACTGCATTGCTGACCTTCTGGAACAGCGTCCGGAAGGTGAAGAACAGGAGGAAGTAGGATGGAATGGGAGACATTGGGAACTCCAAGGCCCACGAAGAAAGAGAGTTAAGGGATTGAGGAAATACAGACGAGGCAATGTAACACCCGAAGGAGATAAATGAAGAAGGCGATTGGCTGGAGGGGACCCAGCACATCGATTACCAAGACATAAGGACAGACGGCTCGAACTGCCATGAGTGATCCGAGCCGCTTTGTGTTTGAATACAGAGAAACCACTGCCTGGCGGGATGCTCCTCCCTTAAGGGAGAATGAGCGACTTGCCGACAATAGGCGACGATGTCCCATGAGAAATCATGTATCCTTCCAATTTTTTATTTTGATTTTGATTCATTTCTTAGGCGCACCAGGCAGATAACTGCATTCGGGCGCAGATGTTAACTAAAGGGTTGAACATATCACTGTGGCAAGTCTGAAGTAGCGACGACCCTAAGAAAGTAGGATCATTTAAATAGGAAGGTTTTGAGTTCCTTTCTAAATCTTTCCAGAGTGGTGCATGAGAGGATGCTAAGGGGCAGCTGGTTCCAGAGCTTGGGCCCAAATACAGAGAACCTTCTGTCACCTTTTGAGATGCATTTTGTCCTTGGAACACATACCAATAGTTTATCTTCTGAGCGAAGTACTCTGGTTGGGTAGTAGTGTCGAATTCTGGTGTTCAAATATCGGGTTGTAAGTTTGTGATAGCACTTGTACACCAGGCATGCCACCTTAACTTTAATACGATCTTCCACCATCAGCCATTGCAACCTTTTTCCTGGCTGTGGACACATGATTTCTTTTGCCCAGGTGAGCTATTAGCCTAACGGCCGCATTCTGGGCCCGCTGCAGTCTTAGCATTTGTTTCCTCGGGATCCCTGTCAGAAGACTGTTACAGTAGTCAAGGTGGGAGTTAACCAAAGCTCCCACCACTACTGGAAGATCTTGAGATGTTAAGAAAGGGAGCACATTTCTGAGCAGTCGCAGGGAATAATATACTGATTTTACTTTTGCCCCTGTCTGGGCTTCACTGGGCAGATTTTCTTGCCAGGTGCACCCGAGATTTTTCACTTTCCTCGAGAATGGAATGCTCACTCCCAGGATTTGCGGATTATAGTTTGTATCTTCCTCTCTATTTTTCTTCTCTGATTTAAACAGAATTATTTCTGTTTTGCCTGCATTAAGTTGTAATTGATTGTAGGCCATCCACTTTTTTACATCTTGCATGCACCGGTCTATCATCTCAAATGCCTCCGACAGATTGTCTGTCTCCACATAAATCTGTGTGTCGTCTGCATATGAGTGAAATTATAAGCCGTGTCTCCTCAAGATATCAAATAGTGGTCGAATGTATAAATTAAAGATCAGAGGAGAGAGTGCTGACCCCTGAGGGACTCCACACCTCAGTTATATTAATTCTCAGAGAAATGCTCCCAGAGTTACCCGCTGTGTTCTATCCTGTAAAAAGGAGTCAAACCAGCCTACCACCACTTTGTCTGCTCTTCCGATGTTTTTAATCCATTGAAGGACCGTCTTGTGGTTGATTGTATCAAATGCTGCAGATAGGTCGAACATCAACAATATCGAGTTGCTTCCCCTATCTGCTGCTTCCAGTAGATCATCCTGGATTGCTAACAGAGCCGACTCTGTTCCATGATTAGGGCAAAATCCTGATTGGTGTTCATCCAGTATGTCTTTACCGTCCACAAACTGTTGGAATTTATTACAGACTATTTTCTCCAGGATTTTAGTGGGCCAACATAAGTAGTCTACCGGGCGATAGTTTTCAAGTATCTTAGCATCTAAATTTGTTTTTTTCAGTAAGGGTTTTACCAGTGCACTCTTGAGTGCACAAGGAACATAGCCTTCTGTAAGTGATTTATTCACAGAAGTTGTTATAAATGGGGTAAGATTGGAAGCCAGACTGATAGCAGTATAGGCTGGCATAGGAAATGCTAGATCTTTGGTCGGTTTTAATTGGAGTATTAGAGCCTGAATGGTTTCCTGTTCATTAGGCTAGAAACTGAAGAGCTCCCCAGTTTCCAGTTTTACTGTTTCTAATTTCTCTTCTCCTGCATCACCCCATTCTTCTGCTTCCAGTACTTCATTAATGTTAATATCTGTGACTTTTTGTTCAAAAAAGTTGTTAAACTTATTGGCCTGTTCCTGGGAATTCGCTGTCGGTATTGACATGCATTTAGGATTCCTAAACCTAGATACTACGACAAATAAAGCCTTCGACTGATTGTCTGCCGCCTTAATTTCTTCATGGAGAAAGTCTTTTTTTGCTGTGAAGATGGCATTTTTATATTGCCTTTGGCGAATCCTCGCCGTCTGCCTCTGATTTAGAGGCCCTCCAGATTTGATTAGCCTGGCGTACTTCTTTACGCATTAGGCTCAATGCTGGATTGAACCAGATTTTGGAGTTTTTGACAAACTTAAGTTTAAGTGGTGCAAATTTGTCACAAATGTCCTTTATCAGGTCTGCCCCTTTACTGAAAAATTCCTCACAGGTCAGATTGGTATCAATGCCTGCCAGTCTATTTTCAACTTCCTCCCCGGGGATTTTTTCTAGATCAGCCGCCTTCCGGCTCCACACAGGTGTTCTCTTTCGTCCTTTCCCCCCTCTGGTGTCCTATTTCCCTAAGTACTGCCCGTTGTCCAAAGAGTTTGTTTTGTTCCGGGGGACGGGAAGGGGGGTTCAACGGGAAGGGGTCTCAAATGTTATTGAAATTGTTTTTTTTGAAGGCGGACCGTGAGGTAACGGTTCCCACCGGTGGTCCGACGTCGAGTCAATTTTTTCCAACTGATCCCGATTGGACACCATCAACTAGGGATGGAAGACACAGAGGGGGGAAAGGGGAGCAGGAGGGGTGAAGGGAAGTGGGTCAGGAACAGAATCTTCGCTGAGACTTGTAAGGGTACACACATGGTTGATCGACATCTCGAGAAGGTGTCAATTATTGCTGAAGTATCCTCTATAATGCATGATAATAAATGGCGGCTGATATAGATCAACAGGTAGGAGACCTCCTCAGGGTGGGAACATTAAATGTTAAAGGCCTTAATTGCCGGACAAAAAGATCCTTAGTATATCGGGAATTTCACAGGGGGAAACTGGACATCCTCTTTCTTCAGGAAACAAAGTTTGCTAAGGGAGAGGAACGGAAACTCCTGGGGACGCGGACAGGGATGGAATTCTGGGGATCCGGCACACTGAGAAGAGGAGGAGCGGGGATACTCACCAGGAAGGGGCTCAGCTTTACGATCGCCAAGACATGGGGAGATGTTGAGGGGCAAGCTCTATTTGTGGCAGGCACTGTGGGAAAGGTAAACATCCCATTTACAACCATATACACCTCCAATATGGGACAAGCTAGATTCCCAGCCAAGACAGTCCCCAAAATTATGTTAGAGGCCAGTGGACGCATCCTACTTGGGGGTGATTTCAATCTGTGGGCGGACCCCAACCCGGACATGAAGGCAGGGAAAATTGAAATGAGGAATCCCACCGAAGGGGTGCAGTGAGGTTGTAAACCTGTTTGATATATATGGTTGAGAGATATATGGCAGCAACTTCACCCAGGAGAGCAGGGGTACACTTTCTACTGCACCCCACATAATACCTTTACTAGGATATATCTATCAGAGGAAATGTATAATGCTACAATAAGGTCGGATATCGTCCCGATCTCTTGGTCAGATCTCGATATGGTCACGGCTGACATTGACTGAGATATTTTGCCCAGGAAAGGTGGCCGCTGGCAGTGTAACGAAACACTCTGGTAAGACCCAGGACTGGATTTGACTTCATTGATTTTTTTTTACCATGGAGCAATGGTCCCCTTTCCTCCATTCTTCTAGGATATCTCTCCGTCCTGTGGGACGGGACCGGAGCACTTTGTAAAAAGCATCCAAAATTTTGCTAAAATGTTGTCCTTCCTCTCTTTCTTGCGCGGGGCCTGGCACGCGGCAGTAACCCCGCCCACCTTGACTTCGCCAAGCGCATCGCCCAGGTTAGGCAGAATCCTGTGCAGTGCTCTTAGGGACCACTACACACAATTAAGATTACAGGTGGTGATACAAGTTTTACCTTTGGTACAAGCCTGTACTACTATGTCATAGTGGTAGCAGTGGCAGAGCAGCCAGGCTTATCTCAAGAGTATATGAGCAGTAGCAGAGATTACACAAAGGGACCACAATTACTGTGACTCAAGTGAACGCTGACTCATGGTTTCAGGTAAAAAATTATAAGTACATTTATTTTTAAACCATTTGTTATAAACACACCACTTCTATTAAACTTCAATAAAAACCACACATTAAATATACTACAAGTAATCAATTCACTTTGTACAGTAAGTCTCAAGGTAAGTACCCTGTGTTGGAATGAACCGGTGTTAGGCACAAAAACACGTAACCGCGGATATGAATGAGATCACTTTTTGACAGTTCGGTCTACTAAACAAACGTGTATCCGTGACATGAAATGCTACCGGGGCAAAAACACACTTGCACTTGAGATACCCAGAGGGAGTTGGAGCAAAAATCACAGGCAATATTTTGGTTAGGCAGACAGAATCAAGAAACACATAGAGACACGGGAGTTCAAAAGTCAAAGGGCCGGAGCCAGGGTCGAAAGACACCGGGACCAGTTGCCGAAGATCACACGGTCTAACAGTTCACGATTCAACGGACCCAAAAGTACTTCGATATTGTCAATGTTCGGAAGCAAAAGTTATAAGAAGGAGGGAAGACAAGGTCAAGCCTTGGAAATGAAGAAAAAGGGATTCACCCAGTTTCCTCAACAAAACACAGTACCTTGTTCCAACGGTGCAGCTGGTGCCCTGGCAGTTGTTCCTGTTGGTTTCCCGCAGATCCCACGATTCCTGGAGCTTCGTCGAGAAGGAGGACATCTGAAGGGGGTCTGCACCACACAGGGATGAGGCCGGTAGCAGCGACGCAGAATAAAAGGTGTGCTCCTTAAAAACAGGAGAGGCTCTTCAGGTGGCTATCCGGACCCCTACAGCAGTGTGCAGCGATTTCGACCACGGAAGAGGATCCTCTGGCTGTAGAAGATGAGCTGGTTATCCCCACCAAGCTCAAGGGAAGAAGACTCCGGACTGGATCTTCTCTGAGTCGAAGGACAGATAGCTCAGGACAGCAGCAGGGCTTCACCGGGACGTGGTAGTTGCAGCAGCCATCATTCTCTCTGCTTCTCTTCGGTTCCTTGTAGTTCCAGTGGCACTCTCTGACTTCTAGCCCAAGAGACCTGCCTTTTATGTGCAAAACCCCATTCACACAGCTTGGCTGTCAATCACCCAGCAGGGGGGTTGTCCAGCCCGGACAACTACCCTGGCCAATCATGACAAAGTGCGACTTGGGTTTCCTAGGATACCCTGTGCAGGGGGTGACTACACCCCTCCCTCACATTCAGCCTACCTAGACACCCAGGTGCCTTGAGGAGGGCTTCTGGGCAGAAGCCCGCCAAAAGACAGTGAACAAAGAAGGCGAACCTAGTTTGCCGCGCAAAGTAAAACACAAGAAGGACTTTAACAAAAAGAAATGGTGAATAAACCGAACCAGAGCCAAAAGAAAGACGATTTGGTCAAGCGGGTTTATGTTCGAGGCTAATATAATAGGCAAGAACAGTACCACGTTTATCTAACATAATCGCGGTAGAAAAGTTAGGGTAGATACCACTGCCACCAGCCAAGTCTTAATGTTAAAAGAGCGAAACAATGCTCTAGGAGGTACAGATAAAAAGGGATACGAGTTAACCCTTTCCAGTACTCCATGGAAGATGTGGTGTACTGGATCTGTGGTAGATTAACTAAGTAAAGTTAATGGTATCTTTACCCTTTTCTGGGGGACAGTAGTCACCTCAGAAATGGAGTTGAGGGAAGTCTCAAAGATAACCCTGTGCCACGGCACTGAAGGTGCTGTGTGACACACACAAAGAAGGGGGCTACTGAAGTGGTGTACTTCAGAGTCCACCATCACAAAAACAGATGGAAACACATAGCAAAACACAGGTAAGAGTGGGGAAAAAGCTCTCACTCTCACCAGGTGGAAAAAAAGAAACTCCAGAAGTCCAGCAAAGCTGCTAGGGGACTCAATAGGTGAGGGAAATTAGCCATAATTGAGAATTCTCCCTAACAGCCCACCAGTCTGTTTCTCCGCTAGTTCGGGACTGGATGCACTTGCATCCGCGGAAGATTTTTTTCCTTTTTTCCTCTCTGGCTCTCGCTAGTGATCATGTACTAGTCTGTCTATGTCGTTCAAACTAGACTTTCCAGATTGTTCATCGTGTCACTGACGCTTCGCAAGGGTGTATCCCCATCCTCTTTGTTTAGGGTGTTTGGGACCGGATCACCGTTGGGACTCCTGTTTTTACTGTGATTCC
Source organism: Ambystoma mexicanum (assembly GCF_040938575.1). NCBI lineage: Eukaryota > Metazoa > Chordata > Amphibia > Caudata > Ambystomatidae > Ambystoma > Ambystoma mexicanum. The sequence continues at coordinate 1,217,764,070 of NC_090936.1, forward strand.
CTTTCGGTCCAGGCTCTTCAGCGTCGATTGGAGCGGTGGGAGGAGTTTTTTGATGAACTCCTCCTTCGCATTTTCAAGCGTTCATCGACAAAAAGAAGAGACGCCCAGTAAGTTCTTTACTTTTCGGAGCACCCCGGCCGGGAGACACCTTTCCGGGTTCCTCCCGGGCCGGGAGGGGCGTTGATCGCTCTGTCCCCGGAGTTCGCCCTGAGGTGCCCATTGGGCCTAATAATTATGCCAGAGTTTTCTCCGAGGGTGTGGATAGTACACTCCGAGGCCCCTCATGTGGGGGCTGCTTGTAGACCCAGTTCTACTGAGTTGTGTGGTACCGGAGCTTGCTCTGAGGCCCCTCTGTCGGCTTCCCTCAAAAATAAGACCAGGGTTCACCCTGAGGCCTCGGCGGGGCTTGGTGTCACCGAACGGATGTTCGAGGCCCACGCCAGTAAAGCTGTTACCGGACCTGGGACCGAGGTCCCTCGCACAGAGGCTAAAGTTACCAACATTTCTGAGAGAACTGGCAAGGTCTTATCGGTGAAGGTTGTTTCTCACTGTTCCCGCTCTTGTGGTGACGCCAGATCTGTTGAGGGGGCAAAGAAGGAAAGTTCTTCTTTTACCGGCAGTGCCGAGGTCCTTCCTGGGGAGGCTAATTTGGTCATTGGTATGTCGCAGAAACATTCCAGGCCACATAGTACCGGCTCAGCCGAGGTTCCTTATGTTAAGGCTCAAGTTAAGACCCTTGATCCATCGACTGGGACCCCTGCCTCACTTCCTCACGTGCCGCAGTTCCCCTCAGGTGATAACAAAATGGCGCCCGTTCCCGCCACGACCGCGGCGGCCATTTTGGGTGCTACCCCTACAACTACGCCATCGGCTTCAGGTGTAGGGCTTGGTTCCGTGGGTGAACATAGAGTTCCTTGTGCGCATCCTTATCAGCCAATTTATGATTGGAACGCTCGGATGCCCCTTCCGCACATTGTTTCGTTGCCTGCAGGGTCGGCACCTTTGATTTATGTGGATACGTCAGTGCAGGGACCGGTGTGGCACCCTTCCCCGTTACGTCCCTGGGATTATCCTCCTCATGACAGGCCTCCTCTGGTTCTAAAACAGTCCCTGGGGGATGCCTTTTTCGGCAAATTTCAGACGCTTATGCGTACCGACCCCATGAGGGAATATTTCAAAGGGCTCTTTAGGGAGATATGTCCGCCAGCGCCTCCAGCTCCACCCGTTCCTCCGGTGGTTCCGCCCACGCCTCCCTTGCCTACGGTGCCTTCACCGACTCTTCCGCCTTTGCCACCCATTGTCCCCCATGGACAAGGCAGCGGCCGACACGGTTCAGCAGGATCCTGACTTGTCGCATGACATGCAAGGCGATCAGGACAACAGGGACCTGCCCCGCTCTATTAGGGCTTTTCATGACCGGGTACTGGACATGATGTGCTTCTTCGATGTCCCGTGCCCGAGGCACCCGCTCCGCAGGAGGGCGTGCTTTCTGGGGCGTTCATCCTGTCTTCTTTGGAGCATACCGGCCTGCTCTTGCAGAACAACGTTCTGGCCGAGGTCCGCAGAGTCTGGGAAAAGCCACACTCTGGACTTTTCTTTGTCAATAAGAAAATTGACGCGCAATATAGGCTGAATTCTTCGGAAGAGGTGGCCCTGTCGTCTTGTCCTCCCCCCTCCTCCACAGTGGTGGCTGCGGCCACTTTGCAGCCCAGGCCTGCAGCATCCTCTTCCACGACGGCTACTCAGATTCTGGGAAAGGAGGATAAGCTCCTTGACTCCTTTGGGAGAAAGATTTTCGCCAACTCGGCCTTGCAGCTCAGGCAGGCCAATGCCGAAATGGTGTTAGCGGGGGCTAATATGCGGCTGTGGAAACGTCTGTCGGAGTTTGAGGAGTTCATCCCGGTCGAGAAGCTGGAAGACTTTAAAGCGGGATTATCTGACGCCAGCGTCTTGGCCCAGGATCTCCTGGAGGCTGCGGCTCATCACGTGGACACCTCAGCTTGGGGCATTTTGCTGGGGGTTAATACCTCACGACAGGCATGGCTGCATGCCACCAAATTCTCAAAAGAGGTGCAGGACAAGGTGTTGGACCTTCCGTTCGATGGTAAGGAGCTCTTTCATTCTACAACAGATGTAGAGCTGACCAGGACGAAGGATAGCACTCAGACAGCTAAGTCCTTGCCGGTCCTTGTTAAGACCCCTTTCAAAACTCAGAGACCGTTGTCCCAAAGTCGACCCTCCTCTGGCTTTAGGGGCTTCTTAGACCGGACCGGAGAGTGGATACCCCTTCGAGGAATAACCGCTGGAGGCAACAACGGACTCGGTTTTTCTCCCGCTCCTCAGTCTCCTCCTCGGGTTCAGGTGGCAACACCACCGAAAAAACCTACAAAATGAGGGTTCTCCGCGCTCGCACGAGACCCGGGTGGGAGGACGCATTGCGTCTCATTGGGAGGCGTGGCAGACCATCACTGAAGACAGGTGGGTCTTGTCAGTCACTCAGGTGGGCTTCCGCTTACCCCTACTCCACCCTTCAACCCTCCTTTTCAGCTGTCGTGCTCGCCCTCCCTCAGAGCCGAGGTTCAGAAACTTCTGGACCTCAGAGCTGTAGAACCCATTCCCCTTGGCGAGCGAAGGGAGGGCTTCTACTCCCGGCTGTTTACGGTGCCCAAACCCAACCAGGCTGGCCTGCGCACCATCCTAGAGCTTTCCCATTTCAGTCTTTTCCTACCCCAAGAGAAATTCAAGATGATCACGCCCGGCCAGATACGGTCCTCCTTGCAGATGGGCGATTGGCTCAGCGTGGTCGATCTTCAGGATGCGTATATGCATATTCTTATTTGGAATCTAGACAGGAGATATCTCTGTTTCTCTTTGGGAGAGGAGCACTTCTAGTTTCGAGTGCTTCCTTTCGGCCACAGCTCTGCGCCGCGTGTCTTCACGAAGATGATGTCAAGGATTGCGGCCTATCTTCGTCTGCAGGGTATCCATGTGTATCCGTATTTGGACGACTGGCTCTTATGCAGTCCTTGCCCATTGAAAGCAGTGGGCAATCTTCAGTCTCTCCTTCAGCTCCTGTTCCATCTTGAGCTGTCGGTGAACTGGCGGAAATCTTCCATGACGGTCTTGCAGGACTTGATTTTCCTGGTTTTCGCTGGAACGCGATCGACTGCAGAGTGTACCTGACCGGGGACAGAATGGCGGATCTGTTAGCCACGTGTCACATGTTTGCGCAGTCGGAGAGCATGTCGGCCTGGTGGTTCCAGAGGCTTCTGGGCCTCATGGCCTCGTGCGTGTTGGCTCTTCCTCTTGCTTGTCTCAAGATGAGGCGGACCCAGATGGCTCTTCTGGGTTCTTGGCGTCAGGCTGTGGACCCGGATTACAAGCTGATAATGATTCCGCTTCCATGTGAGTGGACCTGGAATGGTGGTCATCTCTCAGCAACCTGCAGGTGGGTGCGGGGTTCCAGGACCCAGCCCCTACGGTGACGATCACAACGGACTCCTCCCTCCTGGGGTGGGGTGCAAAGTTAGATCCTCTTCAGGTCTCGGATCTCTGGTCGCCTCAGGACAAGCTCCTCCACATAAATTATTTAGAGCTTCTGGCGATCTTCCTAGCACTCAGGGCGTTCAGACCGATCATAGCCAACAAGGTGGTCCGCACATGCACGGACAATGTGGTGTCGATGTATTACATCAACAAGCAAGGGGGAACCAAGTCTCCCCCTCTCGTGGACCTGTCCATCCAGATTTGGGAGTGGGCTGTGCTTCATGGTGTTTGGCTGCTTGCAGTGCACATTCCGGGCCAGCTGAATGTCACAGCGGATGCCCTCAGCCGGCGGACAGTGGTCAGCTACGAGTGGGAGTTGAAGGCGAGGTCCTCTCATGGATTTTCTTGTGTTGGGGCACACCGGAGGTGGACCTCTTTGCTACGGCGGTAAACAAGAAGCTTCCTCAGTATGCCTCCAGAGGGGGGCTAGGAGCCTCCTCTCTGGGGGATGCTGTTGAGATTCCATGGCACAACATGAGAGCTTACGCCTTCCCACCTCTGCCTCTAGTTCACCGCGCAATTTGGAAGCTGAAGAACTCAGTGAACTGTTCCCTTCTACTCATAGCCCCGTGGTGGGCAGCCAGGTTTTGGTTCTCAGAACTCCAACACCTGTCGGGGTATCTGCCGATCAGGTTCCCAGTGACCCCCGATCTTCTTGTTTGTTTGTTTATTTGATATAGCGCAAAACCAAACCCGCAGGTAGCCGGGTGCAAGCATTACAAGGATACTTGAGAACTTAGTTACAATGGAAAACAGAATAGGCAGTGGGACAGTTCAGCTGTGTTACAGTCTGAGTATGCTTATACAATTAGTGCCAGGTGTTAGGAGCATAAAGTACTAAGTAACAATCAGCCACAGTTTTGTAGTCCCGGAAATATCCAGTGAGATTCCTAGATACTAGCAGTAGTAGTCGGAAATCCCTATGGGAGGTCATGTTTAACAAGGGCATCGTTGGGGGGGTGACACTCAGGATGAGTGGTTCTGGTGAGAGAGTGTGATTACGTTAGATGTCAATCGATCGTATCCATGAAAGAATCTTGCGCCTGAAACTTAGATAAGGTTGGTCCTTTCTAAGTTCTAAGGGGAGTTTATTCCATGTTTGGGCTGCTATGACTGGAAAACCTGCGCCGCCAGGTGTACTCTTTTTGTATCTAGGCACCATCAGTGTATAAGCGTTAGTCATTCTTGTGGGGCGGTTTGAGATTCGCTTGTTAATTCTATTTGCTAGGTAGGGAGGAGCTATATTGTCAAGGCCTTTGGACGTGAGCGAGAGAATTTTGAGGGTAATTCTGTCTTAAATTTTTAGCCAGTGGATGTTCCTTCTGGAAGTAGAGACATGGGCTCTGTTAGGAATGTTTAAGTCTACTCTAAGAGTGTTATTTTGGAGTGTTTGGAGTTTGTTAAGGATATACTTGTTAGATCCCGCATATAGTGCATTGCAGTAGTCCAATCTGGATATGATAAGTGCATTAGCTAAGGTAATACAGCTGGCCTCTGTTAGGAATGGCCTGCATGCTCAGATCAGTTTAAAAGTATAGGCTGTGCAGGAAGCTAGGGAATTCATTTGTTTCTTGAGAGTGAGTGCTGAGTCCAGATAAACCCCCAGGGTTTTGACTGCAGGCATCACTTTGATGACACTGTTGTCAATGTTAAACGAGGCATAATTCGGGTCAAGTTTTTTAATCGCTGTCTCTGTGCCGAGGATCAGAATCTCTGTTTTGTCATCATTCAGGCAGAGGCCGTGGGATGCCATCCATGCCTGAATGAGGAGATATATCTTATTTACCAAGGCTGAGTCTTCCAGGAAGTTACCCGAAAGGGGGATGAGGATCTGAGTGTCATCTGCGTAGTTAGTGTAGATGACACCCAGTCTATCCAACTTGTCAAACAAAGGTTTGGTAAAGATGTTGTACATAGTAGGAGACACACATGATTCCTGGGGGACACCGCAGGAGACTTGGATGGGGTCAGCAGCTGCTAGAGGGGGGAGAAGCCTCTCATTGTCCGGTTAGCAAGGAAGGATTGTACCCAGGTTATGGCATCACTTGAAAAGTGGGCAGCACAGCCAAGGTGATTGCATAATACTGCATGATCTCCCAGGTCAAAGGCTGCCGAGAGGCCAAGGAGGAGTAGCATAGCTGATTTTCCATTATCCTTCAACTCGTCAATTTGAGTGTTAAGGTCAATCAGGGATGTTTCAGTGCCGTGAAGGGGGCGGAAGCCGGATTGTCGTGAGCCTAGAAGGTTGTTGGTTTCAAGGTAGTCCTGAATTTGCAAGTAGGCTACCCTGTCGATAATTTTGAGTAGGAATGGGACAGTAGTGATGGGTCTGTAATTAGTCGGGATGGAGGGGTCGAGGGTTTGTTTTTTTAGCAAAGGTAGGACCCAAGACTGTTTAAGGTTATTGGGCACTAGGTTCGTTTTAAAGGAGGCGTTAATCAGTTTGGAGATGAAGGGCGCTAGGTCTCTCGCAGCATCTTTTATGATTTGGGCGGGGCAGTTATCTCCTATACAATTAGAAGGCTTTAGAGAGAGTATAATTTTTTCTGTCTCTAGTATAGTTATTTGTTTGAAGCTAAAAGGGTGAGGAGTGTTATTAGTCTGGTTTAGGGAAGGCTGTGCCATAGGAGTAGGCTCCACTGGCAATAGCAATGGGGCTTTTTTGGTTGCAATTTTAGTTTGAAGGGAGCTCATTTTTCCTGCAAGGGCATTTTGAATATTAGTGCACCAGAGCTTGTTTTTGGGAGTTTTATCAGTTTGCGGAATGGGTGATTCCATTTCCCGGAGGATGGAGAATAATTCCTTAGTGTCAGATTTAGCTTTAGCTATTCTGTCATTGTAAGTATTCTTTTTAGTGTTAATCATTTCCTTTTTGTACTGTTTGGCGTGGGTAGCTAACTTAATTTTGTTCTCCTCAGTAGGCGACTGTCGCCAGATTGATTGCAATTTTCTTTTTTGAGTTCTGAGGTCTTTCAATTGAGGTGTGAACCAGTTATTCAAGTGTGGAAGTTGTTTGCCTTTACGAATTTTGGTGGGGGCGATCAGGTCTAGTGCCTTGGTCATAGTGCTATTATAGGTTTCCACAAGTAAGGTTGGGTCTGTGATATTGTCTATATTGCTAAGGGTGGGGAGGAGGTGTGGAAGGAGTTGTTCTACTGTAATGTCTTTTTTACTTCTAGTGGGGAGAGGGGGGCCATAATTATAGGTTTGGGGTGGGTAAGGTCAAGTGAGCCAGAGAATGAGATTAAATGGTGGTCTGTCCATATTTGAGGAGTTATACTGGTGATACTGATGTTGCAGTTCGAGTCAGCGACCCAGTCTAGAGTCCTACCTTTAGAGTGTGTGGGGCTAGTGACTTTTTGCGTTAATCCATAATCATGCAGTAGTGTGGCGATAGATGCGGCATGTTTGTCATTACAGTCATTAAAGCCAAGGTTGAGGTCTCCTAATAGTAAGATTTGCGCGTGATCTTTTGTATTGTTAGTCAGGATACTAGTTAGGTCATCCTCGAAAGTTCCTAGTGGTCCAGGTGGTCTGTAGATCACATAGATAGTGAGAGTACGGTTATATGAGAGTTGGAGTTTGGCAGTGAGAAGGTCACAGGACTGAGATGGCGTGGTAGTGACTAGTCTGATAGGTAGGTTGGCTTTGTGGATAATAGCTAAGCCACCTACTTTGGTATTGGGTCTGTCAGCTCTTAACATTTGGTAGCCGTCTGGTATTGCTAACATAATAGCAGGGCCAGCAGCCTCATGGAGCCAAGTTTCAGTTATGAACAGCAGGTCTAGATTCTCATTGGTTAGGGTATCTGAGATCTCGGTGGCGTGGGCTACCATAGATCTAGCATTAATGAGGGATCCGGTTAGCGAGAGGGAGCTAGTTAGTGTGGTAATGGGTGGTTGTATCTTTTTAGTTTAAGTAGCTACTTGAGATATTACCCGCTTGGTAGGTGAGGCGCCTAGGGGTGGAGGAGCGGACTTGGGGTGTTGTGAGCGTTTGTTCATTGGGTTAGTTAGGTTGGTATAGCCCCTAAATGTGCAGTAAGATGATGGTTCATGTAGATAGGACAGTCTAGCCCTTAGAATCATGTTTCTATCTTTAGGTGGGTAAGAGGCAGTGGATGCCAGTGCCATGATAGTAAGGAGGCTCAATGCAAAGTATACTAAATACTTTTGGGAGGTTTTCATTATAGTAGTGGGCAATGAGTAACTAAGTATACAAGTTAGTCTAGGACCTGGCCTTACATGGACATGTGTAGTTTAGATAGTGTACTAAGAGTTGGGTGGACTGGGCACGTGCGATTGTACTGTAAACTACAATGGCTTAGACATATGCAGATTAGGCATGGTACTGGACATGGGCTGACTAGACAGGTACAGATATGCTATGAGCAGCAAAGGCAGAGTCAAGTGCAATTGCAGATTAGGCTAAAAACAATTATACAGGCAGGTAAATACTAGTATGGCCACGGGGTCTGTCTAGGTTTGACAGTCATAGAATAGGCAGAAAACACTATGCAGACTAGTAGGAGCCAGTGTGGTAACAGGTCTATCTAGGTCTGACAATCATAGATTAGGCACAAAACACTATGCAGACAAGTAGGAGCCAGTGTGGAAACAGGTCTATCTAGGTCTGACAATCATAGATTAGGCACAAAACACTATGCAGACAAGTAGGAGCCAGTGTAGTAGCAGGTCTATCTAGGTCTGACAATCATAGGTTAGGCGAAGAGCAATATGCAGGCAGCAAAAGCTAAGGCAGCTGGCAATAGTGTTGTTTCCAGTGGTCGCGTAGAATTGCTCTAATAGAGTGGGAGCAGCAGCAATACAACTCAAACATAGCATTACAGTGATCTGCATGGCAGTAGTGCTATAGTGTAGATATAAAGTTGGCAGGATAATAATTCGCTATGGAACCGTGGTGAATGAAGCAGGCAATTATACCTTGGCTAGCCCAGATGAGCATTTTGAATAATTCAGGCTAGACAAGATGATCTAGTTGATACACCATATAGGCTGAGGTGGGCCCGAAAATCAAAGATGCATTACACAGCTCAGCACAGGTTGCTACCATAAGAGCCAGTATCATACCTGCTGAGTGTGAGTGTAGGCTATGTAAGTGTAGGCAGTATATGGTGCAACACCGATAGGAAAGCGTGCTAGTAAGAATGTCATTATATGTCCATGTAAACAGTGCATACGTAATGCGGTATGAGAGCCCGTAGGAGGTCAGACAACTGTGAGGCCGGACAACAGTGCATAAGTGTCAATGTCCAGGGCACAAGCAGCAGAAAAGAGTGGCTTTTAAACAATTCTTTGCAGCAGTATAGACAACAGTCTGGCGGCGTAGACAGTGCAACAAAGGTTGCAGTAACAGTTTGAGCATAAGCACTGGTAAACTGCTTACCCTGATATAGGTGCATGCATAAGCAGGATGTTATAGATGGGTCCCAGGAGGAGCAAGGGGTCCTGGCACTCTGCACTTTCCGGCTCCTGACAGGCTCACGACAGGGGGAAGCCTAGGCAGTGTGCCTTTGGAGTTGGGCCGGCTAAATCGCCTGCCGGCTTGTCATTGGCCAGAAATAGGGACTGTAGGCCAATCAGTGTGTGGGTCTGGCCTCACAGTGTTTCCTCATGTGGAAACTCGGGAACAAATTTGCAGCCGGCCATTTTCGAATGGCAAATCTCCTTGTGGTCCTCAATGGCGGAGATACGCTCCAAGGTGCGGCAGACAGGCACAGTGGAGAACGGGTGGCATTGGGCGCTCATTAATTATTCTGGCGAAATATAAAGGTGCTCAGATGAGTCGGGGAGATTTTTCAATAAATAATGCAACAGCCTTCCAGGCCTTCCAGGCGGATCAACGCTAGGCAGAATTGCCTACCTACATGTGTAGGGTTGTCTCCTGGCCAGGCACTGCTCCTACAGTTTGCGAGAGGAGCTCCGGCTCCGGCTGTGTTGCAGCAATGGATATCTTCATCAGGGGGAACAGCAGATGTGGCACCCCTCCCCACAATCGCTCAGCTTGGCGGCATGGTGCCTGAGTTCAAGTCTTTAGAACATCATAACTTGTCTGCGGATAACATGCATATTATCCAGGCAGCCAGAAAACCCTCGACTAGGTCCCAGTACAGAAGAAAATGGCTCAGGTTCTGTCATTGGTGTTTAAACAGGCAGTTGGACCCAAGGAGGGCTACAGTTGACACTGTTTCGTCCTTTGTATCCTTCTGTCATGCAGAACTTACCTTTCAGCGGTTTCCGCTTACCTTTCTACGGACCAATGCTCTTACTCTCTGAGTAACCCAGTGGTTAAGAGGCATTTTGCAGGCTTGACACGCCTCTATCCTCCAATTCGTAGTCCGCACCAGTCGTGGGATCTAAATGTAGTTCTGACGGCGTCGTGTCATAAGCCTTTCAAGCCAATGGCCACGGTGGACCTCAAGTACCTGTCCTGGAAAGTGTCCTTTTTGGTCGCTGTTACGTTAGCAAGGCGGGTGAGTGAGCTCCAGGCCTTGTCAGTGGAGCATCCCTTTTTGTTCTTTCAAAAGGATAAGGTAGTCCTACGGACGAATCCTGCTTTCATGCCGAAGGTGGTATCTGAATTCCATCTGAATCAGTCGATCTCCCTGCCGGTCTTTTTTCCGAACCCTACCTCAGAGGCAGAAAGGGTTCTGCATTGTCTCGATGTCAGAAGGGCTCTTAAGTTCTATCTGGACAGAACTTCAGAGTTTAGGAGTTCTTCTCAACTGTTTGCGACTTTTGGTAACCCTCAGGGTAAGCAGGCATCTAAGGCGACTATTTCTCGGTTGATCGCCGCCTGCATTACGGTGGCTTTCACCGTCCAAGGGCTGAAACCTCCTAAAGGTATTCATGCATACCTGGTGCGGGGTAAGCAGCCGCTGTTGCTTTTCAGAAAAATGTCCCCTGGCAGTCCATCGCTAGGGCAGCTTCTTGGGACTCCCCATCTGCTTTTTGTAAGCATTATTGTCTTGACATGAGCTCAAGAGCTGATGCTCAGTTTGGTCAGACTGTGCTGAAGAACCTGTTTCAGTAAGGGGTATTTCCATCCACCCGTAGTTCCTGTAAGGAGTGCTTGGGAATCTCTCATAGGTATGGAGGAAAGGGGACGGGGCGTAGGAGTATAACCAGGTTACTCATCGTAGTGACCCCCTTACTCCTAGTCCATAGTCCCCTTTCCTCTATATGCCCGCCCGCTGTCCCCTCTAATAAAGTTCCTCTGTTATTGCTAATAGGTCTTAGACCTGGCGATAGAAAAGGACTGATGCGCGGGGCTGAGCCAAGGCGGGTGGGGTTACGGCCGCGTGCCCGGCCACGCGCAAGAAAGAGAGGAAGGACAACATTTTTTCAAAATTTATGATGCTTTTTACAAAGTGCTCCGGTCCCGTCCCACAGGACGGAGAGATGTCCCATAAGTATGGAGGAAAGGGGACTATGGACTAGGAGTAAGGTGGTCACTACAGTGAGTAACCTGGTTAATTTTGTATATAATACATTTTTATTTCATACTTCATTTGTGTGGTATTATCTTAATGGTTTCGTGCATGTCACAATGTGGGTTTTCTCATTCACGTGCCCCCATTGTGTATGTCTGGGGATTTCAATATGGAGAGGATGGAATGCTTGGTTGGGTGTTTGGACTGTGGGGTGGGATTTGGGTGGCCATAAGGGCCATGAGTGTGGATCGTGATGACGTGTTGGGTGGGGGGACCTGAGTCGGGGACTGCTGGCAGGTGCCCGTCAATGGTGGGTTGGACCTTAGTCGGGGCCTGCTGGCAGGTGCCCGTCAATGGTGGGTGGGTGGTTGGGGGACATGAGTCGGTGCTCACAAGTGCGCTCACAAGTGCATGGTGCCATGTGGGCTGCCTGCAGGGCATGGTGAGGGTTGTAGGGTAGTCCCCTGTGGTGTGGGCTGCCTGCAGGGCATGGGGAGGGGGGAAACCGCACACCTGGGAGGGACCACAATGCCAAATCGCGTGTAAAGCTTCCTGCGCACCACCGAAATACATGTACACTGCTTGCCCAAGGCCAGTCGCGTGTGCAACTCCCCACGCACCCCCGAAATACACATACCCCGCTCGCCCAAGGCCTGTCATGTGTGTAACTGCCCGCGCACCCCCACAATACACGTACCCCGGTCGCCCAAGGCCTGTCGTGTGTGAAACTTCCTGCGCACCCCCGAAATACACGTACCCCGCTCGCCCAAGGCCTGTCGCGTGTGAAACTTTCCACACCCCCCGAAATACACGTACCCCGCTCTCGCCAGGACAATCGCATGTGAAACTTTCCACGTACCCCCCAAATACATGTACCCCACTCTCACCAGGACTATTGCGTGTGAAACTTCCTGCACACCCCCCAAATACACGTACCCCGCTTGCCCCAAGGCCTATTACGTGTGAAACTCCCTGTGTACCCCTAAAATACACGTACCCTGCTCGCCCAAGGCCTGTCACGTGTGAAACTACCTGCGCACCCCCGAAATACACGTACCCCGCTCACCCAAGGCCTGTCGCGTGTGAAACTCCCTGTGTATCCCTGAAATACAAGTACCCTGCTCTCGCCAGGACTATTGCGTTTGAAACTTCCCGCGTAACCCCCGAAATACACGTACCCCACTCGCCCAAGGCCTGTCGCGTGTGAAACTTCCCGCGCACCCCTGAAATACATGTACCCCACTCGCCCAAGGCCTGTCGCGTGTGAAACTCCCCGTGTACTCCCGAAATACACGTACCCCGCTCGCCCAAGGCCTGTTGCGTGTGAAACTTCTCACGCACCCCTGAAATACACGTACCCCGCTCGCCCAAAGCATGTCGCATGTGAAACTCCCGGCGTACCCCCGAAATACACATACCCCGCTCTCGCCAGGACTATCGCGTGTAAAACTTCCCGCGTACCCTCCAAATACATGTACCCCGCTCGCACAAGCCCTGTCGCGTGTGAAACTCCCCGAATACCCCCAAATACACCTAACCCGCTCTCGCCTGGAGTATCGCGTGTGAAACTTCCCGCGCACCCCCGAAATACACGTACCCTGCTCTCGCCAGGACTATCGCGTGTGAAACTTCCTGCGTACCCCCGAAATACACGTACCCCGCTCTCGCCAGGACTATCGTGTGTGAAACTTCCTGTGTACCCCCCAAATACACATACCCCGCTCTCGCCAGGATTATCGCGTGTGAAGCTCCCCGCATACCCCACAAATAAACGTACCCCGCTCTCACCAACACTATCGCGTGTGAAACTTCCCACACACATCCCAAATACATGTACCCCGCTCGGCCAAAGCCTATCGCGTGTGAAATTCCCTGTGTACCCCCGAAATACATGTACCCTGCTCGCCCAAGGCCTGTTGCGTGTGAAACTTCCCACGCACCCCCGAAATACACATACCCCGCTCGCCCAAGGCCTGTCGCGTATGAAACTCCCTGCGTACCCCCGAAATACACGTACCCTGCTCTCGCAACACCTATCGCGTGTTTAACTCCCCACGTACCGCCGAAATACATGTACCCCGCTCGCCCAAGGCCTGTCGCGTGTGGAACTTCCCGCGCACCCCCGAAATACACGTACCCCGCTCTCGCCAGGACTATCGCGTGTGAAACTTCCCGCGTACCCCCAAATACACATACCCCGCTCACCCAAGGCCTGTCGCGTGTGAAACTTCCCGCGCACCCCTGAAATACACGTACCCCGCTCTCCCAAGGCCTGTCTCGTGTGAAACTCCCTGCGTACCCCCCAAATAAACATACCCCGCTCTCGCCAAAGCCAATCGCATGTGAAACTCCCCTGTTACTCCCAAAAATACACGTACCCCGCTTGGCCAAGGCCTGTTGCATGTGAAACTTCCCGCGCACCCTCGAAACACACGTACCCCGCTCGCCCAAGGCATGTCGCGTTTGAAACTCCCTGCGTACCCCCAAAAATACACATACCCCGCTCTTGCCACGACCATCGCCTGTGAAACTTCCTGCACACCCCTCAAATACACGTACCCTGCTCACCCAAGGCCTGTCGCGTGTGAAACTCCCCGCGTACCCCCGAAATACACGTACCCCGCTCTTGCCAGGACTATCGCGTATAAAACTTCCCGCATACCCCCAAATACACGTACCCCGCTCTCGCCAGGAATATCGCATGTGAAACTTCCCACGTACCCCCTTAAATACACATACCTTGCTTGCACAAGCCCTATCGCGTCTGAAACTCCCTGCGTACCCCCTAAATACACGTACCCCGCTCTCGCCTGGAGTATCGCGTGTGAAACTTCCTGCGCACCTCCCAAACACACGTACCCCACTCGCACAAGGCCTATCGCGTGTAAAACTTCCCGCGAACCCCCGAAATACACGTTCCCCACTCGATCAAGGTCTATCGCACGTGAAACTTCCTGCGCATCCCCGAAATACACGCATACACCCCATCCACCCTGGGCATGCCCCACAGGCAGCCCACTCATCCTCCCCATGCCCCGCAGGCAGGCCATCCACCCTGGGCATGCCCCACAGGCGGCCCACGCCACAAGGGGGTTTTTCTACGCAATTTACCTGGCGCGAGCGGGGTATGCGTTTTCCGAGGGGTGCGCCAGTACATTTTCATGCTTTTGGCTGCCGTGAGCGGGGTACGCGTAGTATTTTCACGCGATTACAGTGTACCGGCCCTGTAAGTTGGTGCAGGGTTAGCGCGGCCCTTTGCGCTGCATTGGGGATTTCAATGCCTTTTCCTTGTGCAAGGAGCGTTCCTGGGGGCGTAACTGGCGCTGCGGGATGTTCACTGCGCCAGCGCTCAAAATGGCTTGGAAATTCCATGAATACGTGGTGCGCCAGAATGCTGTTTAGCACACACGGCTGGCGCACGCTGGCGCACGCTGGCGCACACTCCTTCTCTGTACTGCTCGCCTGCGCTGCCCCTGCGATGAAATCTATGAATTACCCCCTTAATATCACTATTGAATTTAAAAACAACAATGTTTATAATCAAAGAAAGAATGCATTTGAACAGAAAATAGTCAAAAGTGCAAATATGTGATTAAAAACCAGTGAAACATGCACATGCTTCACAATGCTTATACAATTTATTTTTTACAATAATGTCTGAAAGACAATTTGAAGGAGGCACATAGACAGAATAGCCAAGCATCCTTTGGTGTATCTTGATATCACTACCGCTGATGAATTTGGACAGTCAATGCATATCTGATACCCGATAAATGGTCGAAGTGAGGTGGTGGTTCGGCTACACACCAAAACATCCTTATGTACGAGGTGGGTGTGTATATTCTCCTTGGATAATTTAACTCTATCCACCCATAGATGAAAAGCCACTCAATAGGGAAAAATTATAAATTGGCACATGTGTTTCAGCCCATTACAAGGAGTCTACTCATCCAAGGTGTCTCACAATTCTCTTTACACAGGCCTTCATCAGGACACAGCAACAAGGTTATTGATGGAATTGTATCCAGTGCACTCCTTGGCACACATACTTTCCACACCACTTATCTACAACAGAACAAATTGAGACAGCTTCAATAAAGACACACAAAGTACAAAGAACAAATGATTGAAACAAAAGGAGATTACCGTTTAAGGGCCTAACCTTAGTCGATGCTTCATAGATGCATACTGATATCCTATAGTTTCGTTGAAGGCACGGAAACCTCTCATAGAACCTCATCACGAGTTTGGTCTGAGCCCTTAAATGCGGCTTTAACAGTATTACCGCTGCATTTAAGGGCTGGCCAAATCACGAATTGGGCGGAAAATGGAATTTTCATCTCCAGCTTTTTGCTGTAGGTAAAATAACCATTTGTGGGTCGTTTTTGGTGCTATTACCGCCAGCGCAATTACCGCCGATGGTAATAGCGCTCTCCAAACCCATTAGGTCCTACGGACCCAATGGGGATTTACTGACACCCTGCAACCTGTGATCCAGCGCACAATGCACCGGACTGAGTTGCGGTAGAGCTATTTGCATTGGGTGGTATTCCAGCGGTATTACCGCCGGGAGGCTGCCCAACTCATGATGAGGCCCATAGTTTTAGGGCGAGATAGGTCCTTCTCCAACCCTTTTTCTACTATAATAAAAGTTTATGTCACGACCACTGGCGCCTGGAGGGTTTGGCGAAGGTGGAAGTTCCGTCGCCATTAGACTGTTCCACCACGTTTTTGTTCCAACGTACGGCGCAGTCTAATGTTTTTCCAACATGGCTGCCCGCCGAGTATTTCACCATTCGAATCTCGGCGGGTCGGCGCGTTGCATTTTGCATTCCTGTTTGTTGCGTGCGCTCTGTTGTATTATTCTACTCTACGACTTCCCCCTCCCGTACCTTCCAGCTCTCTCTCTCTCTTGCTCTCCCCCTTTCCTCGCTTCCTGCTTCCATCCTGGATTCAACCCCGCTGGCTGCTTCTCCTGTTTGTTTCCCCGTGCGATTCCTACTCCGCAGCGTCCACTTACGCTGCTACTGTTATTCCTGTGACCTCCATCGTGTCATCTTGGAGTTATTCCATGGATCCTGCTTCAGTATACTCCACACTTCTACGGACCTGCTTCAAGAGTCATCCTCCATATTCGTGGGGTTTTTTGTGCCTCGAAGGCTTTTTCCCCTGTTAACAACTTGCTGTCGTGGGAGGGGGTCATCGTGAGTTTTCTCTGTAGAGATTCACGGTGGCTTCTTTTCGAGGCAGACCATATCTGCTCTCCAAAAAGAAGTCTCAAGGGCAAACACCACGACGAAGGAGAACCCACTACTCTTCTACATCAGGTGAGGAGGAGGAAGGTACTTTGGGGGAACCCTACATATCAAATGAGGAGGAGGACATTGCAGACCCTGTGGTCAATACTGTAGGGCAGTCAGTAATTCCTGATAGTTTATAACAACCATTACAATGTTTCTACATCCAAGTCTTACTCCTGATTCATTACAGTGCTCAATTTGCTGACTCTGGACATTTGGCCTGCCTTGCGTGACTGGGGCAATTGGATGCTCTAGTATAATGGAACCGGCTGGTCTAAACAAGCTCAGACACTGGACTGCTTATTTGGAGCAGAAGGTGTCATGGGGGTTGGAGGCCGAAACCCCTCACCTGAGGACAATGTGACTGGAAACATGCACACGCTGCCATGTTCCACCTGGAAGTGAAATGTCGGGTGACACTCCTGGACATGGAGACAAAGGGAGAACTAATCCCCTGAGACAAGTAATTCTATTCTTCTGGAGAAGGTGCAAATAATGTGACACATGACCTCACACAACTCATCTCCTACCCCACACTCACAGCTAGCAACACCCTGGACCTTTTTTATTTCAAGCAAAAATCATGTCTGTGGAAAATCGAATCTGGATGTCGTGGTCAGGCCACTTAGCAGCCCCCTTTGCACTCACTCTACCACACAGAACCCTGCACCTGCCACACATCTCATTCATCCAGACAAATCAAACACATTACACGCACAGCCTTAGCACCACTCACCACTCTCCACTTCCCCAAACACACATCCCTTCAGTCCCGGGAGGATAGCTCCGCGGCAACATGTTCGCCTTGAAAGCAAGACGACACGAAGCAACACACGTTTGATCCCCGGGTCAGCGCTTAGTCACCTCTGGGTATTTAAGCGCATTATAAATACACAACTAAGACAAAAAACAATTACGCAACTAAAAAACAATTCTTATAACAGCGCCTCGATGCCCGCGGGCTGTGTGAGCGCTTAAAAAAAAAAGAAAATAAATAAAAAAATTCTCCTCAACAATTATAACACAATCACCATAACTCAACAAAATTGTCCCCCTCAAAACACACAAAAAACCACTGCCACAAGATTAAGCATGTTTCAACAGTTCCCCAAGAACCTATAACGCCACCAGAACACCACTCAAACACTGCTGCAACAATAGAAAAACAGTCATTATGCAAGGCCAAAGCCACCCATTACCTCCAAGAACGCCAATCCACCACCAGTTGTACACAGAAACTATTCAACATTGTCAAATACATCTTCAAACCAGCATCCATACCTTCAACACCCCATCCACTGCAGTATGCAACTCTCTCAAGGGCTGCTCGAACTTCAAAATACAGAACATCAGGCAACCCCTCCACTCTGCTCTCCCACTCCCAAAACCCGCTCCCAAACATACCAATAAATGGGACTCTTTCTATCCCTTGCACACAGACACCCTCACCCTTAATGCACTCTTCCTAGATAATGCATGCCCACCTCATGCCGCATCACCCTAGCTCCCCACAAGCTCAACATCATCAACTCCTGCATAGCACTATCTCTCGCATAGCACTACCCCGTCTGCACTCATAACTGGATGAATCTCACCCCTTCTCAAAAAAGCTAGTAATGAGAAACATGCACACATTAAAATAAAAAATGACTCCTTTTGCCCGATTGGATTTATTCTCAGTCCTACTGTCAGTGAGTGTACAACACCTTAGCGCTTACATCATCTCTATGCAGTAAAGGTGCTGCTAGAGCGCTGCCAAGGGGGGCGTAACTATCAGACACAGGAGTGATGGGAGAGGGGTGGGGCACCCCTAGAGGGATAGCATATCATCGACAGCTGTAATTAAGGTGTCTAAGGCACACATGCAGCTCGAGAAGTCCAGGGACAAGATCGATTGGGGGCTACCAAAGGGGGTGGGGGGAATGAAGGGGCTTCAGGAGTGTGGGATATGAGAATGAGATAACTAGGGTAACCTAACACGGGGGAAGACCCCCTAACCGCCATTATAAGGTGAGAACCACAGATATGTAAATCACGTGGGTTTAACACTGATATAACACTGACAGGCCAGAATAAAATGCATGAGCACTCTGCGGGAAATGGGGAGAGGGAAGTATTATGCCAGCTGACTCACCTCGGGAGACAGTATTCACTGGAAACAGGCACCAGCGGATATATATAAGGTCAGAGAGCCAGGCGTTCAGGCGCGGGCCAGGACCATGGAGAATTAAAGTCATTAAAACACATTCGGAGAGGCACTGATGCAGTGTGGTCAACAGTTTCAAATTGCTCTTTGGCAGGTGGGCCTGGGAAGAAGGATGCGGGACGAGGGGTTGATGCAGGAAGGAATCAATCAGAAGGTGAGTTTTGGTGTCCCTGAAAGGTAACAAGTAAATTGTGTTCTCACTGATGCTCGCGGGGCACCTCATTGGTCAGATGCAGAAACGTCATTTCCCCAGAATGCCACGGGTAGCGGAAGTGATATCACACAACCCTTGACCTCTGATGACATCACAGGAAGGGATCTCATTTGACCACCCCCCAAAGTGACATCACAGGAAGCGATGGAACACGACCTGTCACCCCTTGAAAAAACAGGAAGAGACATCACATAGCATTGTTCCTAAGTACACTACAAAAAATATGGTTATGCACAGCATGTGATCTAAGCAGATACCACAAGCCTCAGAAGGGATACATTACTCGCCGTAATCGTATTTCTGGTGCTTGTATCTGCTTAGATTCACATGCGCCCACCCTTCCTCCCTGCCAAGAGAAGGCGCATGGATGCTTATGAGCCTGTCTGATACGTATCTGCTTGGATACAACAATACTCATGCTACACTTCATGCTAACTCATGTCAGAAAAATAACAATCTGAGGGACCTTGACGCGTGAAGGACCATGGGTACAGTGGACGTCACACTAGGGATAGTATTATTGGCACGCCCTGGCGACGTCCCTTTTTGAGTTTCGAAAACAACAACTGTAATACTCCGCAGCAGGACCATGGGTACAGTGGACGTTACAATAGAGATAGTGTTACTGGCATGCCCTGTCGACGTCCCTTTTTGAGTTTCGAATACAACAACTGTAATACTCTGCAGCTTCCACTAGATGTCGGCCTATGCACAGCATGTGAATTTAAGCAGATCCAAGCATCAGAAATACGATTACGGGGAGTAATGTATCCCATACATTTCATACAAAAATGGATAACCATATGTATCGTTAATAGTGTGCATAGGGCCATATTACCAAATTACTGTGAATGTATGAAGACGTCCAAGGCCAAATGATAATTATGTGTTATTAAATAGCTCTTATGCTTAAGCACTTTATATAGAACAACTATACAAACAATATCAGCCAAGCTGTGTTGGTACTCATTTATCAATTTCAGAAGGATGAGTTGGCATTGCCGGATTGGAACCTTCAACCTGCAGATTACACACACATTGCAGCAGCGAGCGCTCAACCCAATGAGCTATCTTACCGGCTATAGCTATTTTACCAGCTATAGTACAATGAGCAATTACATGTCTGAGGTGTGCGGTCAAAGGGTCGACAACAAAAGGATCGAACGCAATAGGGTCGACGCAATAGGGCCAAAAACAAAAGGATCACATTTTTTTTTTAATTATATATTTTTTTTCTTCCGGTTTTTGTATAGGTAAACCACAAAAACAGGGGTTAGGGGGGGACCCCCCCCCCAAAAAAAAATGTAAAAATAATTACATTATTTTTCGATCCGGTTGTTTTCGGTCCTTTTGAATCGATCCTTTGACCATTCGATCCTTTTGAATCGATCCTTTGACCTATAACCCATGTCTGAATGTCCTCAAAGTGAGAAAGCAAATTACACTCTGTAGTGGATACCATTAAACTGGTAACTGAGATTTAACAGCAGGCCATTACATCTGGAGTTCTGGTGCAAAGTTGGCCACATGTCAATCCTGCGTGGATCTACTTTTCAGGCATCAGAGGTTGGCAAAATACATACCATTGGGAGGGTTCATCGTGTATTAAAGAATTTAGAGTATCACAGGGAAAGCAGGCACTCACACAGCATCCCATAATCTGGGCTCTCCTTATCTCATATATGCAAACAAACATCCTGAACAGCATGCCATGGAGATAGGAAAGATAGACACATTACAAAAAAGCATTAAATGTGGCACAATGAAATCAAGGGCCATTGTCAAACATTTCTACACTGTAGACAAACTTTTAGGCACAAGGATTTTGTCAAGTGACCAAGGACACAGAGATAGACAGGGTAATTCATAGAATTTCGCAGAGAAGTGTCGCAAGCGGCTGGCGCAGAGTGTCCGCGTGCGATTGTCTGCGCCAGGCACGTGCGCTAAAACCGATTTCCGCGCACAGCGTATTCATGGATTTTAGGCTCCCAAACCAGCCGTGGCGCAGAGTATCGCAGCGACCCTGCAGCAGCGCCAGTAACGCCCCCAAGAACGCCCTCACGCAAGGAAAAGGCATCAAAATCGCAAAATCATCGCAAAGGGCTGCGCTAACCCTGGACCAGTTTACAGGGCTGCCAAACAAGGAACGCAAAGCGGGTAACGTGCATATCAGGGGTACGCGTGAAGTTATACACGTGATTAGCCAGGGTACGTGTATTACAGGGGTACGCGGGAAGTTTAACTCGCGATTGGCCAGGGTACGTGTATTACAGGGGTACGCGTGAAGTTTTACACGCGATTAGCCAAGGCACGTGTATCACAGGGGTACGCGGGAATTATCACACGCGATTTGGCTGGGTACGTGTATTACAGGGGTACACGGGAAGTTTTACACGCGATTCGGCTGGGTACGTGTATTACAGGGGTGCGCGGGAATTCTCACATGCGATTTGGCCAGGTACGTGTATTACAGGGGTGCGCGGGAATTGTCACACGCAATTTGGCTTGGTACGTGTATTACAGGGGTGCGTGGGAAGTTACACACGCGATTAGGCTGGGTGGGTCCTCACAGGTGTTCCCTCTACACCCTCCACGGCCCCTGCAGGCAGCCCACAAAACAGGGGACTACCCTGCACACCTGCTCATGTCCCCCTGCACCCCCACCCCCCAGCAGTGCAGGGGTAGCCTCCACCAGGCCCCCACCCATGTCTCCCACCACCCCCACCCCCCAGCCACCAGGGGCACCCTCCACCAGGCCCCCACTCATGTCTCCCACCACCCCCACCCCCCAGCAGTGCAGGGCAGCCTCCACCAGGCCCCCACTCATGTCTACCACCACCCCCACCCCCCAGCCACCAGGGGCACCCTCCACCAGGCCCCCACTCATGTCTTCCACCACCCCCACCCCCAGCCACCAGGGGCACCCTCCACCAGGCCCCCACTCATGTCTCCCACCACCCCCACCCCCCAGCAGTGCAGGGGCAGCCTCCACCAGGCCCCCACTCACGTCTACCACCACCCCCACCCAAGGCAGTGCAGGGGCAGCCTCCACCAGGCCCCCACTCATGTCTACCACCACCCCCATCCCCCAGCAGTGAAGGGGCAGCCTCCACCAGGCCCCCACTCATGTCTACCACCTCCCCCACCCCCCAGCCACCAGGGGCACCCTCCACCAGGCCCCCACTCATGTCTCCCACCACCCCCACCCCCCAGCAGTGCAGGGGCAGCCTCCACCAGGCCCCCACTCATGTCTACCGCCACCCCTACCCCCCAGCAGTGCAGGGGCAGCCTCCACCAGGCCCCCACTCATGTCTACCACCACCCCCACCCCCCAGCCACCAGGGGCACCCTCCACCAGGCCCCCACCCATGTCTCCCACCACCCCCAGCCACCAGGGGCACCCTCCACCAGGCCCCCACCCATGTCTCCCACCGCCCCCACCCCCCAGCAGTGCAGGGGCAGCCTCCACCAGGCCCCCACTCATGTCCCCTATCACCCCCACCCCCCCGCCACCAGGGGCAGCCTCCACCAGGCCCCCACCCATGTCTCCCACCACCACCACCCCCCAGCCACCAGGGGCACCCTCCACCAGGCCCCCACTCATGTCTCCCACCACCCCCACCCCCCAGCAGTGCAGGGGCACCCTCCACCAGGCCCCCACCCATGTCTCCCACCACCCCCACCCCCCAGCCACCAGGGGCACCCTCCACCAGGCCCCCACCCATGTCTCCCACCACCCCCACCCCCCAGCAGTGCAGGGGCAGCCTCCACCAGGCCCCCACTCATGTCCCCTATCACCCCCACCCCCCCCCCCGCCACCAGGGGCAGCCTCCACCTGGCTCCCACCCATGTCTCCCACCACTCCCACCCCCCAGCCACCAGGGGCACCCTCCACCAGGCCCCCACCCATGTCTCCCACCACCCCCACCCCCCAGCCACCAGGGGCACCCTCCACCAGGCCCCCACCCATGTCTCCCACCACCCCCACCCCCCAGCAGTGCAGGGGCAGCCTCCACCAGGCCCCCACTCATGTCCCCTATCACCCCCACCCCCCTGCCACCAGGGGCAGCCTCCACCAGGCCCCCACCCATGTCTCCCACCACCCCCACCCCCCAGACACCAGGGGCACCCTCCACCAGGCCCCCACCCATGTCTCCCACCACCCCCACCCCCCAGCAGTGCAGGGGCACCCTCCACCAGGCCCCCGCTCATGTCATAGCACCACCCCCACCCCCCAGCCACCAGGGGCAGCCTCCACCAGGGGCCCCCACTCATGTCCCCCTGCCCACAGGCCCTGACAATCCTCAAGCATGTGCCTCATGGCCAGACACCACAGCCCAAAGACACAACCAAGTATTACATGTGCCCATGATACTACTCCAATGGAAACAATGTAAATCAACACATGTGTCTCACACACACACAATGGTTGCAAGGGAACCTGAAAACCCATATCATGACATGCATGAAAACAATGAGATGAAACCACACATTGAAGAATGAAAAAATCAAAATAATCTATTAAAAACAACAGCAATGGCTATCAAAATCAACCAAAATACACAAGTAAAATAATTAAAAAATTAAGCAGGCTGTCTCTTTTCAAAATGAAATCAATAAATGACAATACGAAAAAATATCTTCCAAAGTTCAAGTCCATGAAAAGTAAATGAAGGTAAAAAAGAAATAGAAAACCATTGCTCCATGGCAAAAAATATTCATAGTTAAAAAAATATCCAAATCCAAAGTCCAACTATGTACAAAGTATTCAGGGTCCATCATCCCAAGAGAAGAAATGAAACCTACCAAAAAACCTATCTAAAATGGAACTATATACAAAAGGTGGAGCAGTGTCCGTCGACTCAAGGAGAAATAAACTGCAAAGGAAACCTATCACTAAATAACTATATACAATGGCGGCGGGCCAGTCCAGCGGCTCACTTAGTGGTGTTCCGGGCCAGGGCATCATCGAACTCCTCGTCTATGTCCCGGAGGCGGTCCTGTTCCATGGCCCCGAGGGTCCGCAGGGACGCCGACATGTTCACCTCCAACTCCCTGCGGATTGCCTCGAGGCACTCGGCCCGCCTCAGGGCCCTCCGCATGGAGTTCTCCGCCCTGACCATCGTGAGCCGCGCCTCTTCTGCCTGCCGCCGCTCCGCATCTATGGCGTGGCCCAACCGCTGCCACACGGAAGACACTTCCCGTCCAGGGTCCTCCTGTCCTCCGGCCAATGCCTGCCCCTCCAATGTTGAAGGCCCCGAGCTATCGTGGCTCCCACCTACAGCCTCCTGCTGCTGCAGCTGCTGCTATCCATGTGCCCTGTCCGATGGTGCCTGCACATCCTCCTCCAGCTGGGGTGCAGTCGTTGACGTGGCCACCCCTGCTGGACGTCCGACTTCCGACTGTGGCAGGGATCTGTTGTCCACCAGCCTGGCCGCACGTTCGGAGGCAGCTCCACAGGGCACCCAGGTGACACATGGGTGGGAAGATGGCATGGAGGACGACTGGGGCATAGGGGGTTCTGTGGAGAAGGGGGTCGGAACAAGGTCCAGGAAACGGAGGAATCCAGCCCTGGTGAGCTGTCCCAGTGGGTCAACGCCGTCAACGAGCCATGCGAGAAGACGTGCAGACTCATCATGAAAAGACTGCAGGTCAGCTCGCATGGCCCGTTGACGCAACGCCACCCCACCCTGGACAGGCACAACCTGGTGCAGGATAGCCACATCCGCAGGGAGTGGAAGGCCAGGTGTCGTAAGCCAATCCTCTCCCTGAGAACGGGTCTGGAGGTAGGCATCCCCGCTGGTGCAAGATGATGCAGTGACAGGAGCAGGGACAGGATTGCACACAGGCACCTCAGCGGCGGCCTGTGCTGCCTCCTGTCCCTGATCCTGCACTGCACCACTAGCACCAGTGGAATCCCCACCTCCAGACCCCGCCACTGTCGCATGCACGGCCTCCTCCTCCATCAAACCTCCCACCAACCTGGATGACTCCGTGCCATCTTCCCCCGTTGGGCCCTGTGGGGTCCCAGCTGCCCCTTCTGCTGCCGAGGAGTCCAACTCCAACCTCCGCCTCTTGGACCTCCCCTCGGCAGCTGCGGCCTGGGACGCGGCACCGGACTCCTCACTCCCCGACAAGATCACAACCTGGGAGGGGATCCGGGCCTTGCGTCTCCGGCTGGTGGTGCGACCCCTGCCGCTGTGCTCCACAGCACCTTCTCCGCCCTCTTCATCAGTTGACGCTGCAGACAGGGAGAAAGAAAACACAGGCATCAGGGCACTGTAAAATGGACTCATACACACATGACAGTTATACATGAGTGGAATTGGTAAACCTCAGACATGGCATCACAATCCCCAACACACATGTCATTTCAACTTGCACACATGAGCCATACCACAGCCATAATGCAACAGCCAGCACCATCCATTCACATACAACAGCATGAGCAGCCAAAGGTCATCCACACATCACATGCAACATAGGGAGTACACTACACATGCACACACAACACCAAACTTGCATGCATGTGTACACCTCCGCCAACTGTCGCAGTGTTTTGATCGACATCCATGTCACACCTGACAATCATTCCTCCACATCCTGTGCCATGCAAGCCCACACACACAAGCACCATCCATGTGTCACACATGAGACCCCTCGCATGTGTCACCCTCACGGCCCTGTACACCCCCCCTACTTGGCCACATAAAAATACATGTTCAACCTGCACACTCCTGGCACACCACCACACGCACAGCTTACAATCAGTATGCATGTACACTTACCGCTCGACTCCAGATGGGTCTGCTTCTCAAGGACCTGGATGTGGAGCGCTGGGGATATGCGTTCCAGGACCCTCATCTGATCTTCCGACAAGTGGCCCCGGCGCCCCTTAGCATCCGCTGCCTTCAGGAGGCGCCGGGCCTTGTTGAGGGTCCTGGACCTGAAGTCCTCCCAGCGCTTCCTGACACGTTAGTAGTCGCGGACTGCCACCTCCTCCGCGTTGATGGCAGTCACGATGTCCATCCAGATCCGAGTCCGTCCTTCCTTGTCGGCGCGCAACCTTCCGAAGAGGGCATCATACTGCCCCAGGACATGCTCCACCAGGACACCAACTTCGGTGGCAGTGAAGCTGGTGCCCCTCTGCCTCCTTGGCCAGGGGTTGCCACTGGTGCCAGATGTTGCAGTGCCCGACATGGCAACCCCAGAGGCAGGAGTGGGTGGGCAACTGGGTCCTGGGGCTGGGCTGTGGGGCGATGGAAAATCAGTCGGGAGTCTTCGGTTCCAGCAGGGGTGGTCACAGCAACAGCACCCCTGGCTGATGTGCAGGCAGCAAATGGCAGGGCACGTGGACAGCAGGCAGTCAGGCAGCAGCAGATGGCAGGTGGGAGCGTGCTCAGGGCTCTGGGGGGAAGTAATTTGGCCTTCTGGGCAGGAGCGTGGTCTTCCGTGTGTGAACGCGTGGCCAGCTTGATACGGAGTGATTTGGCACGTGAAAATCCAACACGTCTGCGTGTAATTCGAGGAAAGGCCCTTAGCGTGTAAACGCGTCGCCAGCGTATGCGCGTCTATGAAGTCACGTGCACGTTGAATTGGGCACACGTTGGAAAATGTTGTGTGTGAAAAAAATGAAAGACACGCCCGAGTGTCAAAGCGTGTAATTGGTGGGAATGGGCCTAGCGCGTACACGCGGCAGTGACAAAGCGTGTAATTGGTGAAAATGGACCTACACGCAGAAGTGACAAAGTGTGTAATTGGTGAAAATGGCCCTACACGCAGAAGTGACAAAGCGTGTAATTGGTGGAAATGGCCCTACACGCAGAAGTGACAAAGCGTGTAATTGGTGGAAATGGCCCTAGCGCGTACACGCCGCGTAAGTGACGCTGGACGTGTGGGCCTGCATAAAAGGTACATGTAGAACACCATTTCCTTGTACGTGCTTTTCGTGGAGAGCGAGTGGGTGAATTCTGTACTTCTTGTCATTTCACACGCGATTTACTTCACGGCGTTTTAAGTTCGTACTCCCTGTTACCTCTGACAGCTTTTTCTCTTTTTTCTCTTTTACTGGTTTACCTGGGCCTGTTCCCTCAAACAGTATTCCCTTCTACTGTTGTCCTGTCTCCTCAGACAGCGTACAAATCTTCTTTTGGCGGGGGAGTTGCCAACCAAACCCGCTCCTTTTTCACGCTCTTTTACCTGGCAGAAGGTGAGTCACGCACGTATCTAACATCTGTGCTTGCCCCGTGTGTAGCCTACCCCTTCAGAGGTCATTCTAGGCTGCGTGTGACACGCATACGTTCATTCTTGTGTTACTGGGTGCCACAGCGTAGTGCAGGTTTTTCTTTCTGCACACGTGGTCTAGGAGGGGTTGCGTGCACGTCATCTCCCTTTTTTGGGCCTCCTGTGCGTAGCGTGACCCGTCATCTTTCCCCAGGGGTTACATTCAGCCTTGCTAGAGCACTAGGGTACAATTACCATCTGGTGCCCAACCCCTTTGACCCCCAATTGCCCAGGACAATAGTTTACAGCCACTCCCATACGCACATTAACATCAGTGCCATGGCTGGGAGGCGAGGATTCCGTAAGGGTGGCAAAGGTGTAAGAGCCACAAGTGGTGGCCGTGATGGATCCGGTAGGGGACGTGGTCGTTACTTGCAGGGTGAGCCTGTCCCCCCATGTGTGGAGGACCAGTCAAGGGCACCCATAATCCCCCCCCCCTCCCGTTGAGGCTGATGTGGCTGACACCATCCATGCTCAGCCCTTGTTGGACCAGCCCATTGTGGCACCAGACCTGGCTGACTCCATGGCTGACTTCCAGGTCAGCAGGCCTATGACACGTGCGCTGGTGCACGTTGATGTCATCATGCCACGTGGATCTGGGGCAGCAAGGTCATCTGCTGCCCCAAGTAGGCAGGGCGGAGAGGCTGCAGGGGCAGCTGCGGCTCCATCCACCCCAGCTCTCACACACCCAGCCAGGACAGTGTCGGTCCTAGTCCATCCTGCTGACATTCCCCCTGACACCATTACACTTGAGCCAATGCCTGCACCAACTCCCATGCTGAGTGTGCAATCCCACACTCCTGATACAGAGTCCACCAGGGCTCCTGCCCCTAGTGTCCAGAGCGGCGCAGGACACTCAGGATCACCACCACCTTCCAAGCGGAAGAGGAAGAGTGCTCGTCCGGCACAGGCTGATGCCCCAGACACGGCTACACAGCCCGGCCCGTCAAGGAAGCCCAGCTTCACGGATGACGAACTGAATGCACTTGTCAAGTATGTGTCCGGACATGATATCGAGATGGTCATTGTTGCAGGATCCAAGACCACACCTGCACAACGCCAGGCACACTGGCAGACCGTTGCGGACATCGTAAGTGCCCTTGGAATCGTGAGGCGCACAGCCAATGATTGCTATAAGCGCTGGAATGACCTAAAGCGCAGGGCAAAGAATAAGCTGGCCTCAAGTCATGACGCAACTCTAGTGACTGGAGGTGGGTCTCCAGTAGTGGACATGGAACTCACTCCACATGAGTCAGTCGCTGGGACCTACGTCACGGAGGAACAGATCCAAGGCGTGGGAGATCTGCCTGATTACGAGGCATTGTCCGGTGAGTGCACATGCATGTGTGTCATATCCATGTGCATGGTGTGTGTGTGAGGGCTTCTGTTTGTGTGCCAGGTGAGAGTGTGTGCGCCTGAGTCGTATGGGTCAGCCATGTGCTTCATGCAATACATCCTGCGCAGCTGCATTTGGCCATAGCAGTATCCCTTCTGCCAACAGTAGACATCTAGCCCAACAGCACGCCAGTTGCCCTTGAAGTGTCACCTTGCCACAACATTGTTGCTTATTTTTCTCTGTTCATTCAGGCAGATTGTTTGCATTCCACCACTTTTACTAGGCATTTCTCAGTCCTCTAGTCACATGTCTGACATGGCTATGGTAAAGTGGAGTGACTTTGTTACCTGGATATCATTTGTTCACACATGTCCCTGTGCAATTGGACCATTTTGGACTGGCAGCTCCAGGTGAAAAATCTGATCTGTTTGAATTAGAAAAGCTATTACATGCGGGAACTGGACTGAATGAATAGGTGCTGCCCTGTCTCCATCTTCACTCAATAGCAATGGTACATGCCATCTGTGTGATGGCATGTGTGTTTCACCTGGCAATCACAGGCCAATGTGTGATGCCACTGCCAGGCAGCATGCAGAAAATGTGTTCATCTTCCATCTTGGTGTCATCAGTGTGTGCCATTTACCTGCCCTTCATATGCATGCATGGGAGGGGTTTAGTCATGTGGGACATGTGTCAATCAAGTACTGGTTCTCTTGCTTCTCAGCCCTCATTGTGTGCCATGGTGCTAATGCCTGTTTCCATTTCTTTGTTTTTATGTCTTTGCAGGGGAAGACGCACCTGATACTGCTGGGGTTGTGGAGATGGTGGAGATCCAGGAGGGGTCCGAGGGCCGACCAACCACCAGTGAGGGACGTGGTGTAGTGGTGGGTGAGAACCCACAAGTGCTGCAGGTCGTGCTCTCAAGGGGTGTCTCTGGCTGCACCTCCCCCGAGCTGTACTCAGGTGTTGATTCGGATGATGAGTCCTACGTGCCGTCGCAGGTGAGTGTTCCAGGGAGGGATTCTGTTCTGTCCCACCCACCTGCACCAGGGTCAGAACCCTCAATGGGGATGTCAGTGTTGGCAGCTACGCCTTTGGTGGTTACGGATGCAGGGTCACACTCCGCGACATCTGATCCTGTTCCTGGGCCAGCAGATCAGAGGGGGAATGCAGTCCTGCAGCCTCAGGCAGTGCCGGCACAGCAAGGCGCAGTTCGCCTTGCCCCAGACAGGTGTGGTGCCCGCCGACGTGGTGGCCGTACGCCACCTGGCAATACCGCATGGGAGCAATCCATTTACGGTATGGCAACCCAACAGGCAGCATCATCCGAGATGATGGCTCAGGCCATGGATAGGGTGGCCACTTCCATTGTCCCCCCTGAAAGGCTGATGGAGCGACTACAGCAGGCAACCGTCTCCATCTGCCAGTCACACAGGGAGGACATGTTGGCGTCCAACATGGACAGGCGGGCGGCACTGGCGACTCTGCAGGAGGCCATCTCCATAGAGTCCCAGTGCCACAGGGAAGCCCTGAGGCAGGAGCTCCTTCACCTCAGGACGACTCTTGTTGAGCTTGAGGCTTCAACGCACCAAAGGACAGAACAGCAGCTGGAGCGTCTCACCCGTACGCTCTCAGCTGAGATGCAGGCAACGAGGGCAGAGGTCCGGGCATCCCGTGAGTTGTTGCATGGGGACCTCCGCACACTCATCCTCCAGAACGAGACCTACCACACCCGCATGCTTGCAGCCATGGAGGAGCAGACTAGGGCCTTGCGTGGGCTGCCTCCCATAGTGCAACCACCTCCGGATGCAGCTGCACAGGGTGATAATAGCGACAGCAGTGATACTCCCACAATAGGGTAGCCGTGTGGGCCATGAGCCCATGGAGGTGTTTTTTTTCCCCAGGATCCACACAGGTGGGTTTGGTGTGCACCCTGTCCTCGGACCTCCTGGGTGGCCTCCCCAACCCCCCCGGGCCCATCAATGGCCATTTTTGATTTATTTTTATTTTTATTTTTCCCAATTTTATTGGGACAATTTGTTGCCTTCCGTGGTTCCTGTGGGCATACGCTGCATTGTGGCTGGGCACATGCAGGCTTGTCATGTATTTGGTTCAGATGCTTGGGTTTGAGTCACACACACCCCTCCTGCTTCCCGTTTCCATGGGCTTGCAAAGGGTGTGCCCAAGTGACATTGACGTACATGGTGACATTGGACTCCCACTACATGTGTGGGTAGTCTAGTGAATACTGTGTATACATTCCTAGTGCATATTGCTGTTGTGTTGTACACTGCATGTTGCATTGATGTGTAACTCATCATCTGTGTCTACCTCCCAATTTGCAGGTCCCTTCCTCATGTCTACACAAGGCCCTCTAGTTTGGAGATGGGGTCCATGTTGGCAGCAGTGCACCTACAACTCTACATGGCGCCAACACTGTACAGTTGGAAGTGGTGGGAGTGCAGGCATTTCCAGGTGGTGAGACTACTAATTTATTACATTTGTGATGTTATGTTAATGGTAGTACCTGCTCAAGTTTGTTGTTGGTCCTGCATTACTGTGAGCATTTCAGGTGTTGCAAGTTTCAATTAGGGACACTGTACATTGTGACACTTGTATCATGTTATGGGGATTACTTTGTTTACCTGCAAATAGCATGACATGGCACGGTGTGTCGTGTGGCGGTGCTGGGGATGGGTTGGCTGACATGGCACTGTCCTCTTGTTGCATTTTGCAAGTGGGTATTCATTTTAGCTGCTTGAATGTGTTTCTTCACAAAACTGCATTGGTGGTGTCTGTGTGGGTAGGGATGCACACATTGTAACACTTCCAGGTGAACAATCTCAGGCTGATATGGTTTTCACGGTTGATTCTCCAGACATTCAGGATCAGTGTCAGGTTGAGTCATCATTGATTGTCAGATGGAATGTGCCAGGGCAGTGTCCACTCCACAGGGGTGTTATTTCTATGTGAAGTAATTAGCCACTAGCTGTGTACGGGCTGCCTCCCCCCGTGCCCTTTCCCCTCCCATGCGCAGCGGCTGTGCATGTGGTTGGGGATGTGGGGCCACCACCATGTCCACGGCCAGGCCCCGGCGTGTTGCAACGTTGTGCAGGACACATGCTGCCACTATGATCCTGCACACTACTGGGGGAGCGTATAACAGCTGCCCGCCAGAACGGTCAAGGGAGCGAAAGCGTGACTTTAGCACTCCGAATGTGCGCTCCACTATGCCCCGGGTTGTAATGTGGGCTGTGTTATATCTTACCTCGGGTGGCGTGGTGGGGTTCCGAATTGGTGTCATCATGTGGGGGCTGAGAGGGTAGGCACTGTCCCCTGTGGAGGTGGTGATTGGTCTCATTGGTGGGGTTGTGACCTTGCTCAGTATCTGACATGCATGCATGTGCAGTGGCATTCATACTCACCAAGCAGCCATGTATCGCCATGCCGCCCAGCTTCTAGGTCCCGGCTTAGGGTGAACATTCGGTAAATGAAGCTGTCGTGGGTGGACCCGGGATAGTTGGCATATACTGAGGTGATGATTCCCTTGTCATTACATACTACCTGCACGTTGATGGAATGCCAGTGCTTGCGGTTCCTATAGATGTGCTCTGATGCCCTGGGGGGACGTAGAGCCACATGGGTGCAGTCGATGTCACCTAGCACTTTGGGGAATCGTGCCACACAGTAAAAATCCAGGGCGGCAGCATGCCTTTCTGCAGGTGTTCTGGGCAGGTATATGTGCCTGCGGACTGATGGGCGTGCAGTGATGATGTTCAAGACCTGGTGTAGGCAGCGTGACTGGGTGGCCTGTGATACCCCACCCACTATGGCACTTGTCCGCTGAAATGATCCAGTGGCTAAGAAGTGCAGTACATTGAGGACCTTCTCCAGAGGGCTGAGTGCTTGGGAGCACAGGGTGGGTGATGTGAGGTCATCCTCCCACTCACTCACCAGGTCCAGTATTATGTGTGGTGGAAACCTGTACCTCCCATACACCTGGTCATCAGGTATCCCGAAAAGGCTGGTTCTGGGTGTGAATATTCTGGCCCTGACTATCCTCCTCCTCCTCCTTTGGTAGCCCACGGCCACTGCTGCTAGGAACGGTATGTTCATCCTGGGTCTGAGCTTGTTATTTTGTTAGCACGCAAATGTATGCGTTGCGCGTGTTGTAGGCGAGCGTGTGACCCGCGCACACCTGAAATCCAGTACCCAGTCCAATAGCGTGTGGAAATTCCTGCGCACCCCGGGATACAGGTGCGCTGACGTACTTGCGTGTGTAAGTGCCTGCGCACCCCTGAAATACACGTACATAGGCCAATCGCGTGTACGCGCACTTTTGTCCAATTACACGCGATGACACTCTGACGTGCTGTCCAATTACACGCGATGACACTCTGACGTGCAGTCTTTCCACGTGTGCTCCGTCATCACGTGCTGTGTGGGAAACACCCGTGCGGGTCACGTCACAGACGCGCTTACGCGCTGAGGGCCTTCGGTCCAAAAGAATCGCGTATGCGTGCTGACGCGCTTACGCGCTAAGGGCCTTTCCTCGAATTTCACGCTGACGTGCAGGATTTTCACGTGCCAAATCACTCTGTATCAAGCTGGCCACGCGAAAACACACGGAAGACCACGCTCCTGCCCAGAAGGCCGAATTACTGCCCCCCAGTGCCCCGAGCAGCCTCCCACGTGCCATCTGCTGCTGCCTGCCTGCCTGCCTGCTGCCACCGTGCCCTGCCATTTGGTGCCTGCACATCAGCCATCTGCAGGGGTCCAGTTGCTGTGTCCACCCCTGCTGGAACTGAAGACTCCCGACTGGGATTACATCGCTCCACAGCCCAGCCCCAGGACCCAGTTGCCCACCCACACCTGCCTCTGGGGTTGCCATGTCGGGCACTTCCACATCTGGCACCAGTGGCAACCCCAGGCCAGAGGGGCAGAGGGGCACCAGCTTCACTGCCACCGAAGTTGGTGTCCTGGTGGAGCATGTCCTGGGGCAGTATGATGCCCTCTTTGGATCGTCCCGTGCCAGCAAAGAAGGACGGGAGAGGATCTGGGCCGACTGTGTGGTTGCCATCAACGCGGAGGGGGTGGCAACCCGCGACGTCCAGAAGATCAAGAAGCGCTCGGAGGACTTGAGGTCCAGGATCCTCGTGAAGGCCCGGCGCCTCGTGGAGGGGGGCCGGGGCCGCATGAGTTCCATCCAGATGAGGGTCCTGGAACGCGTACGCCCAGCGCTCCACGCCCAGATCCTTGAGAGGGAGACCCGTCTGGAGTTGAGCGGTAAGTGTCCAAGCATTGCTGTGTGAGACAGGGCATGTTGCGGTGTGCTGGTTCTCTGATACTTGCCTGTATGTGTGACATAGGCCATGTATGCATGTATGTGTGCAGGGACATCATGGTAATGCATGTGCGACCAGTGATGTGTGAACCACATGGTTGTTGCATGTGTTTAAATGCCACATGGGGAGCCCTATGCAGATTTTGAACATGAGAGCATGCCAGTCTCTGTTCCTGGACATGGGTGGGGGTGAGGGATGGGTGCTGATGCCAGGTACATATATGGTAGCCATGTCTGTGTGCCTGACCTGCGTGTCTGTGACTTGTGCATGCCATGGATGCATGACACATGTGTGTGACAATGCACAGATTCACTGATGCAGCCTAGTTACCCTTGTATCCGCTGTGTTTGGGGTGTATGGGGCCAGATGGATGTGACTGAGGTGAAGTGTGTGCATGTGATAGGCATGACCCATGATGCATGTGAGTTCCATATCATTGTATGTTTCAAGAGTCCATTGGACATGTATGGAAATGTCCATGGCATGCACCATGCCTGTTACTGTGTGTGTTTTGCCTGGACTGACCCATGTGTTGTGGAGGGACATGATGGAAGTGTACTTTGACAGTGGTACTCATCTGCTATTGCTTCCTGTCTAGGGGACCATTGTACAGTACCCTGATGCTTGTGTTCTTTGTCTCCCTCTACGCAGCGGCTAGTGTAGAAGAGGGCGGAGACGGCGCTGTGGAGCAAGGCGGCGGGGATGCCCCCACGGCTGCAGCGGAAGGGGTGGGTGAGCCCCCACAGGGGCCTGGTAAGGTGGAAGACGGTGAGGAGCCATCCAGGTTGGTGGTTTCCACAGAGGAGGAGGAGGCCGTCACAGGGGCACACATGGGGCCTGGTGGGGGCATCCCTGCTGGTGCAAGTGGTGCAGTCCAGGGCCAGGGGCAGGAGGCAGCACAGGTCACCGTGGATGGGCCTGTGCATGTCGCTGTCCCTGACCCTGTGGGTGCACCACCATGCACCAGCAGGGATGCCCGTCCCAGGCCCGTCCGCAGGTAAAGGGGATGTACATGTCACCTGACTCCCCTCCACCTGCGGACGAGGGGACCCGTGTCCGTATGGAGAAGGTCCTGATTGGGGTTGCGATGCGCGCAGGTGCAATTCGTGATGATGTGCGTGCTTCCTGGGAGGAGCACGCACATCATCACGAAGAGCACCGTGCCGACGTGGCCCAATTGGGATCTTCCATGTTCGGGGGTTTCCTGCATGTGTCGGCCAATCTCGCGGCCCTCTCCTCCTCTGTGGAGGCCGTACGCCGGTCGTTCTCCTTGCCGTCTTCCGGCCCAGATGCCACCAGGGCCCCCTGTGGACCTGCCCTGACCTATGCAACCAGCTCGGTGGGCATCCCATCCCTGCCACAGTCAGGAGTCGGAGGTCAAGCAGGGGTGGACACCACAGCAACTGTACCCCAGCAGATGGAGGATGTGCCGGCATCATCAGGCAGGGCACGTGCACGACGGCGTCGGTGGATTCCATCAGCCTGGATGCCGTCGTGCTGGCAGAGGCAGTTGCGTCGGAGGCAGCAGCAGAGTCAACGTGGGAGGCATCATGGCTCGGGGCCATCAACATCGGAGAGGCAGGCATCGGCCGGAGGGCAGGAGGACCCAGGACAGGAAGTGTCTTCCGTGTGGCTGCGGTTGGGCCAGCAGATAGGTGCGGAGCGGCGGCGGGCGGAAGAGGAGCGGCTCACGATGGTCAGGGCGGAGAACTCCATGCGGAGGGCCCTGAGGCGGGCCGAGTGCCTCGAGGCAATCCGCAGGGGGTTGGAGGAGCAGATGGCGTCTTCCCTGCGGACCCTCGGGGCCATGGAACAGGACCGCCTCCGGGACATAGACGAGGAGTTTGATGATGCCCTGGCCCGGAGTGAGCCGCTGGACTTGCCCACCTCCTTTGTATATAGTTCTTTAGTTTTAGGTTTCATTTGTTTATTCTTATGATTTGGAGTCGACGGACACAGCTCCACTTTTTGTATATAGTTGCATTTTTGTTAGGGTTTTTTGTAGGTTTCCTTTGTTCAGTTGGGCTCATGGACCCTTGGATATTTTGTACATAGTTCTTCATTGGATTGTTTTATTTTTTAATTTTTTATTTCTTCTCCATGGAGCAATGGTGTTTGGATTTTTTTTTTTCTGTCGGATTGATTTCATTTTTAATGTGACTTTGAAGTACATTTTTTTTGGATTTGGTGTTTTTAATTTTTTTGGACGGACATGCACCTTTTCTTTTTTTCATTGGCATTGTAGTTTGTTTCATTTCATTTGCATTCATATTTTTTTAATACAATTTTGTTTTCATACTTCACTGTGTGGTATCATCTCATTGGTTTCATGCATGTCATGTTGGGTGTTTTCCAATTCATTTGCAACCATTGTGTGTGACAGACATGGGTTCATTTGCTTTATGTACGTTGGGGGTGTAACATGTAATTTCCATTTCCATGTGGGTGAATGGGTTACTTGGTAGGGCCTTTTGGCTGTGGAGGCTGACCATTACGCACATGGTTGGTGATTGTGAGGACCTGGGTGCAGGGGGACATGGGTGGGGGCCTGGTGGAGGGTGCCCCTGGTGGCTGGGGGGTGGGGGTGGTGGGAGACATGAGTGGGGGCCTGGTGGAGGGTGCCCCTGGATGCTGGGGGTGGGGGTGGTGGGAGACATGAGTGGGGGCCTGGTGTAGGCTGCCCCTGGTGGCTGGGGGGTGGGGGTGGTGGGAGACATGGGTGGGGGCCTGGTGGAGGGTGCCCCTGCACTGCTGGGGGGTGGGGGTGGTGGGAGACATGAGTGGGGGCCTGGTGGAGGGTGCCCCTGGATGCTGGGGGGTGGGGGTGGTGGGAGACATGGGTGGGGGCCTGGTGGAGGCTGCCCCTGCACTGCTGGGGGGTGTGGGTGGTGGGAGACATGAGTGGGGGCCTGGTGTAGGCTGCCCCTGGTGGCTGGGTGGTGGGGGTGGTGGGAGACATGAGTGGGGGCCTGGTGGAGGGTGCCCCTGCACTGCTGGGGGGTGGGGGTGATAGGGGACATGGGTGGGGGCCTGGTGGAGGGTGCCCCTGCACTGCTGGGGGGTGTGGGTGGTGTGAGACATGAGTGGGGGCCTGGTGGAGGCTGCCCCTGGTGGCTGGGGGGTGGGGGTGGTGGGAGACATGAGTGGGGGCCTGGTGGAGGGTGCCCCTGGATGCTGGGGGGTGGGGGTGGTGGGAGACATGAGTGGGGGCCTGGTGGAGGGTGCCCCTGCACTGCTGGG
This sequence comes from Ambystoma mexicanum, assembly GCF_040938575.1. NCBI lineage: Eukaryota > Metazoa > Chordata > Amphibia > Caudata > Ambystomatidae > Ambystoma > Ambystoma mexicanum. The sequence continues at coordinate 1,217,800,993 of NC_090936.1, forward strand.
GGGTGGGGGTGGTGGGAGACATGAGTGGGGGCCTGGTGTAGGCTGCCCCTGGTGGCTGGGGGGTGGGGGTGGTGGGAGACATGAGTGGGGGCCTGGTGGAGGGTGCCCCTGCACTGCTGGGGGGTGGGGGTGATAGGGGACATGGGTGGGGGCCTGGTGGAGGGTGCCCCTGCACTGCTGGGGGGTGGGGGTGGTGGGAGACATGAGTGGGGGCCTGGTGGAGGGTGCCCCTGGATGCTGGGGGGTGGGGGTGGTGGGAGACATGAGTGGGGGCCTGGTGGAGGGTGCCCCTGCACTGCTGGGGGTGGGGGTGGTGGGAGACATGAGTGGGGGCCTGGTGTAGGCTGCCCCTGGTGGCTGGGGGGTGGGGGTGATAGGGGACATGGGTGGGGGCCTGGTGGAGGGTGCCCCTGCACTGCTGGGGGGTGGGGGTGGTGGGAGACATGAGTGGGGGCCTGGTGGAGGCTGCCCCTGGTGGCTGGGGGGTGGGGGTGGTGGGAGACATGGGTGGGGGCCTGGTGGAGGGTGCTCCTGGATGCTGGGGGGTGGGGGTGGTGGGAGACATGGGTGGGGGGCTGGTGGAGGCTGCCCCTGGTGGCTGGGGGGTGGGGGTGGTGGGAGACATGGGTGGGGGCCTGGTGGAGGGTGCCCCTGCACTGCTGGGGGGTGGGGGTGATAGGGGACATGAGTGGGGGCCTGGTGAAGGCTGCCCCTGGTGGCTGGGGGTTGGGGGTGGTGGGAGACATGGGTGGGGGCCTGGTGGAGGGTGCCCCTGCACTGCTGGGGGGTGGGGGTGATAGGGGACATGAGTGGGGGCCTGGTGGAGGCAGCCCCTGCACTGCTGGGGGGTGGGGGTGGTGGGAGACATGAGTGGGGGCCTGGTGGAGGGTGCCCCTGAATGCTGGGGGGTGGGGGTGGTGGGAGACATGGGTGGGGGCCTGGTGGAGGCTGCCCCTGGTGGCTGGGGGGTGGGGGTGATAGGGGACATGGGTGGGGGCCTGGTGGAGGGTGCCCCTGCACTGCTGGGGGTGGGGGTGGTGGGAGACATGAGTGGGGGCCTGGTGGAGGCTGCCCCTGGTGGCTGGGGGGTGGGGGTGGTGGGAGACATGGGTGGGGGCCTGGTGGAGGGTGCCCCTGGATGCTGGGGGGTGGGGGTGGTGGGAGACATGGGTGGGGGCCTGGTGGAGGCTGCCCCTGGTGGCTGGGGGGTGGGGGTGGTGGGAGACATGGGTGGGGGCCTGGTGGAGGTTGCCCCTGCACTGCTGGGGGGTGGGGGTGATAGGGGACATGAGTGGGGGCCTGGTGGAGGCTGCCCCTGGTGGCTGGGGGTTGGGGGTGGTGGGAGACATGAGTGGGGGCCTGGTGTAGGCTGCCCCTGGTGGCTGGGGGGTGGGGGTGGTGGGAGACATGGGTGGGGGCCTGGTGGAGGGTGCCCCTGCACTGCTGGGGGTGGGGGTGATAGGGGACATGAGTGGGGACCTGGTGGAGGCTGCCCCTGCACTGCTGGGGGGTGGGGGTGGTGGGAGACATGAGTGGGGGCCTGGTGGAGGGTGCCCCTGGATGCTGGGGGGTGGGGGTGGTGGGAGACATGGGTGGGGGCCTGGTGGAGGCTGCCCCTGGATGCTGGGGGGTGGGGGTGGTGGGAGACATGGGTGGGGGCCTGGTGGAGGCTGCCCCTGCGCTGCTGGGGGGTGGGGGTAGTGGGAGACATGGGTGGGGGCCTGGTGGAGGCTGCCCCTGGTGGCTGGGGGGTGGGGGTGGTGGGACACATGGGTGGGGGCCTGGTGGAGGGTGCCTCTGGATGCTGGAGGGTGGGGGTGGTGGGATACATGGGTGGGGGCCTGGTGGAGGCTGCCCCTGCACTGCTGGGGGGTGGGGGTGGTGGGACACATGGGTGGGGGCCTGGTGGAGGGTGCCCCTGGATGCTGGGGGGTGGGGGTGGTGGGAGACATGAGTGGGGGCCTGGTGGAGGGTGCCCCTGGATGCTGGGGGTGCAGGGTGTACAGGGAATACCTGGGAGCACACAGCCAAATCGCGTGTAGAATTTCCCGCGTACCCCTGTCATACACGTGCCCAGCCAAATCGCGTGTGGAACTTCCCGCACACCCCTGAAATCCACGTACACGGCCAAATCGCGTGTGGAACTTCCCGCGCACCCCTGAAATCCACGTACCCTGACAAATCGCGTGTGGAACTTCCCGTACACCCCTGAAATCCATGTACCCGGCCAAATCGCGTGTGGAACTTCCCGCGCACCCCTGAAATCCACGTACACGGCCAAATCGCGTGTGGAACTTCCCGCGCACCCCTGAAATCCACGTACCCTGACAAATCGCGTGTGGAACTTCCCGTGCACCCCTGCAATCCACGTACCCTGACAAATCGCGTGTGGTACTTCCCGCGCACCCCTGAAATCCACGTACCCGGCCAAATCGCATGTGGAACTTCCCGCGCACCCCTGAAATCCACGTACCCTGACAAATCGCGTGTGGAACTTCCCGCGCACCCCTGAAATCCACGTACCCTGACAAATCGCGTGTGAGACTTCCCGCGCACCCCGGTATACACGCACACGTATTTTTTGTCAGCGGGTGTCCGTGTTTGTGGGTACCCCTTTGCACGTCATTTGTCCTGGAGGGCCACAGTATAGGACATTCATCATGGCTGTATATAGGTGCTATTTGTTGGCGCACCTTTTGGCGCACATTTCTTACAGGCGCAGAGATGCTACCGCCTGCTTTCTTGTGGCGGTCGTGTTTGTGCCTGTGCGCTGGTTTGAACGTGCGCTTTTTTGCCCTATTCTATTCCATGAATACGTGTTGTAGGCGAGCGTGTGGGCGTTCCGCGCACTTGTACCCTGTACTTCCCCCGTGACGCCCACATTTTGGCAAGTTGTTCCCCATTCCGAGTGTTACGCCCCGTGTTCCGCCTACTTTTGTTGCGTGCGCCGCGCTATGTGCGATTTTTGCTGTGGCCTGTGCGATTTTCGCTGTGACCTGGCGCACGCAGTTAGATGGCCTGTGTGCCAACGTGCGCCGCGCACTTTTTTATCGCACATCCGATGGTTTTCTCGCGCACGGCCTTCCATGAATCGATGTGCGCTGCTTTTCGTGCGATTTTCGCACTTGCACTGCGATTTTCTCTATTCCACTGCGATTCGCACGTTTTTGGCCACTTGCACCGCGCTAATTATTCCATGAATCGGCCTGAGAATGTCTTATGATGATCGCAACACAGACAACAGCCGAAAAAACATGCTATAACTGCAACTTACAAAAAGCAAAATGCATAGTCCGATATCAATGCTTATTCTACTCCTAAATGCTTTTTGTAACTTTTTGTCTGCATTATGAATTTGAGGTGTTTAAGAACAGACTAAATCAGTGACTCACCCCCTGAAGTGTGCCTGAAATAAACCTTTGATGATTCTAGCAATTATTGTATAGAATTCCAGAAAGACAAATGATTTGTTATTCCAATTCGATCTTATTTAGGGTTTCTGCTCGAAGTGTTACATTTGTGGAACCCCTTGTTTTTTTTAAGAGGCCTGAACAAGAAAGCCAGCCTCATGGAAACAAAAGAGCCACGTGGCACTGGCCACAGCCCAGGAGCTTCACTCAAAAATAAAACAAATCTAAAAAAATGAATAAAATATATATTTTATTTTTTTGGGGTAGCAAGGGAGATCTCGGGGGTCGCAGGTGCGACCCCTGGTGACCCACAAATGATGTCACTGGTCGGATGCCGAGTGAATGCTTCCCTTCCCTTCCCACAGCCTCAGGATGTCTTGTGTCTCTTTCTATGTGTGCTGAACAATTGCAGGTTAATAAAGTCCCAGAGGTCAGCACAATGTCATATTACAAATAAAGAAACAAGGAATTCTTGGGGCGGAGTGGGAATATTAATAGCTACTGTTTTTGATTATGCAAAAAACCCTTAACCGTATAAAATGCCTGACGACAGTGGTCATTGTTAGCTCCGATCAACCAGTTCTGTTCCACCGTGCTGTTTGATTTGTGCTTGCCGAGCTGTAATAAGCAGCGTTACTTCTTGTTTGTTGTACGCTCCTATTTGGATTACTTCTGATGTCTTTTTGCTCGTGGAGGACCCCTGATACATCTATATCCTGTGTAGCAACGCTAATTGGATTCATTCTCTGTCTTACTGTCTCCCACCTTATCACTTAGATGAACTGTATATCCTGGTATATCCTGTGTGGCGACAGTGATTGAATTCATTCTCAGTCTTACCGGTGTCTGCAATTGTTTCAGCCACCTGTGCCTGGTTGCACTCCATGGAACGTACAATCCTGCGAGTTGCACCCTGAATACAGTCACGTATGGCCTGGAGTGTTGGCAATGGCGTCCATTTCAAATTGCTACCTCTCCATGTCGTCCAGCCTCTGAAGGATGGAGTGGCTCGGTATTGGGTGGGGAATGAGTTGGGGGCTCCGCAGTGAGGCAGGACTGATGCCCAGAGACCTATATGAGGGGGTATCCATGTCACCCTCGGGTGCCTGGGCCCGCTGGCGGTGATACATGCTGTCAGGGCTGTGTGGTCCTAGAGCAAACTGTTGCTGTTGGCTGGGTCCCTCCCTGGGAGCCATCAGCACACCTGCCAGCAGGTGTGTCCTCCGTTACAGCCACTGCAGCTGGCTGTGTGGGAGCACTTGGTGTGGTGGTGCTCCTGGTGGCAAGTGGGGTTGGCGCTGGCACCAGCAGGTTTGGTCTTGCTGGTGCCAGGTGTGGCATGGTGGGACTTGTGCTTCAGCAATGCATGTGTCCGCCCTTCAGGGGTAGTAGTGGACGTTGAGGCCCTGGAGGCATCAGTCACCAATGCCCCAACTCCCCATCCTCCTCGGACTCTTCCTGAGCTGCCTAAGTGTCTGTAAGGGACCAATGGTATGCTGCGTTCACGTGGTCTGGCATGCAAGTCACATATGCTATTGTTCAGAGTGACACTCGACCCATGTGGCCAGATGGGTATGTTTGTTCAGGGGCTGGTGCTTGTGCCCACAGCATTGTAGGAATGGTTGCAGCTATGTGTGTGTGACCCATGGCCAGGTGGCCTTTGGCATGTGTGCAGTCAAGGCAGGATGTCCATCCAGGGGCAGCTGACTCAGTATTCCATGTTGTGGCATGCTCTCATGGTCAAGCACATGGGACGGCCGTATGTGTTCATGTCCTGGCACTGCACGCCTTGTGGGAGTAGGTATAGTGGCTTCCTCTATGGCATTGCCATGGCTCAATGGGATGCTGATGTGCAGCCATCAGCAGTGCTCTGTCTTGTTTTGTGTTTGGCTCAGCTGCCATGCCAGCATGGGGCTGGCCAACTGGGCTGTGTCATGGATACTCACACGCCACAATCCTGCTGGTACGCAGAGTGCCAGTATGGGAGTGGGATGCATTGCACTTTATTTTCCACTTACCACACCTGCACTGTCCACAACCGCTCAGGGTTGCACTTGGTGCCATCCCGCCAGGCTGCTGTGGAGGGGATCTGATGTGGCACCCCATCAGTTCACCCTGATTGCCCGGGCCAGCTACTGGGCCTGCTGGCATGTGTCCCTGTCCATTACTGCATTTATGCCATGGCTAACATTAATGGATGGCCATTTGCTGTGTGAATTGGTGGGGGGATAACTAACCTCCTGCCTGCTGGCACCCGCCTCCACTCCGCCGACTCCCTCTATACCTTCCATGTCAAGTATGCTGCTGAACTTCTCCTCCCATGGTGTGAGGACAAAGGGCTTGGTGGTTCCGCCTCTTGTCGCCATGGCCTCCTGCCGGTGTTGTGAGAGGAGTCCCTGCACCCTGACCCTTAGGTCATTCCATCTTTTGCGGCAGTCTTCTCTGTCCCGGGGGACCATACCAACTGCTGTTAACTTCTGGTTTACTGCCAGCCAGATGGAGGTTTTACGCTGGCTCAAGGTCTTCCTGAGCCTGCTCCCATAAAGCTCCTTGCAGTGTCCAACACCTCATCTGTGATGACTACTAGCTCTCCCTCACTAAATCACGGCTTCCAGGGCGATTTTGGGGTCGGATGGCTTCAGGAAGTGGGGATTCAGAGTGGATTCTGAGTGGATTTAAAGATGGCCGCCACCATGCTTCCAGTTCCAGCGATGATGCTATTTCCGCCGGCGCATTTTGCACCGGTGCCATTAGCGCCAACAGAGGGCCAGCTGTCGCACTATTTCGGCAGAGGGCCTTGTTTCAAAACTTATTCCGCCAGCCAGAATTAGAGTTACCATCGGAGTGCGGAGTGCATTTCCACTTTGTGCTAATTGCACCACAGATCCCGACGGTAACGCTAATTCAGCTTCACGGAATTTGTACCGGAATACCGCCAGACTCCTGATGAGCCCCTTACTGTCTTAGTGTACAACACCTTAGGGCTTACATTATCTCTATATCCTGTATAGCAACAGTGATGGATTCAATTCAGTTTACAACACCTTAGCGTTTTCATTATTTCTATATCCTCTGTAGCCACAGTGTTTGGATGTATTCTCAGTCTTACTTCTTACTTGTAACACACAGTCACTATCACCTACCAGCCTCCCCCGCTCCATCATTGACAGGAATTTAGGACTTAGAGCCAGATTAGCAAAAATTTACAAGCCCCTTGCCCGCTCTTTGCCCACTCCACTCAGAACTATGAGTTATCGGCCCAGCTCCCCGGCTCTCAAACCGAAAGCATCCCAGAACCCTAACCTCACACCCAAATCCACAACCTCTATCACTACCTCCACAAGCCCCCAAATCAAGGGAGCCTTGATCAATGCTAGATCGTTAGTAGCTCATGCAACAGAAATCACAGATCTGATTCTCTAAGAAGACCTTGACTTCTTAGCCATTACAGAGACCTGGTTACACCCGGCAGCAGGTCCAATGCTCATGCTTTCCATCCCAGATAATTACACTATCTTGAGATACGACCGACCCAACTCTAGAGGAAGGGGCATTGCTATTATACACAAATGCAATCTCACCATGAGAATGGTAACCACTATAAATCTCCCCTCATGTGAATCACTCTCTGTTAAAGTTCCCCTTACCACAACCCAAACCCTCAACATACACCTTATATATCGTCCACCAGGCCCAATAGGCACCTTCGACGAAGATATCAATGCTATATTATCTTGCAACCTTAAAAGTTCCACCCAAGTACTCATCCTTGGAGACTTCAACCTGGGATACAATGACCCAGAAGACCAAAATGCCTCTTCCATACTCAGTACTCTCTCCGACTTAGGATTCACCCAACGATGTACAGAACCCACACACGCCAAAGGCAGAACACTTGTTGGGTGGCTGACTATAACTGTAGAGCTAATATTACCGACATCTCACCATTAGCCTGGACTGACCATTACTTGGTTTCGCTCACACTATCTACTAACCGACCCCCACCCATCAGCAGAGCCCCACCGACTCTCATGAGAAATAAAAAGAGCATTACCATGGAAAGATTCATCCCGAACCTACTTCCCACACTAAACACACTCCATGACAACCTGAACCCGGAGACCCTGGTCGACGAATATAATAAAATCATGTCCACCTCACTGGATTTAATCACTCCCCTCAAATTCAGATCAAGCAAGCCCAAAACACATCTGAACAAATGGTATACTCCATTCCTCAAAAATGTAAGACAGCAAAAAAGAAATTGCGAAGGCACTTGTAAAAAACACCCCTCAGCACCCAACAAACTTAAATTAACTAAACTAGCAACCCTATACAAAAAAGAAATCTATCTTGCCAAACAATCTTCCTTTGACTCCCGCATAGACCAAGCAAAATCTAACATAAAGGAACTATTTGTTATCCTGAAAGAAGTAGAAACTCCTATTGCACCTCCGGATACTTGTATCAAAGATACAAATTGGTGCTCAGAAATTCAAAAGGCCGTAGCTAACAAGATCACCACTCTACAAAATAAAATGTCCTGCAAAAAAGCTTCCCTGAATGACACTCCTACCCCCAAATCACCTGAGAAGCCCACTTCAAGGGAAACCATTTTCTTCAAATTCTCTAAAGTCACTATACTTGAAGTTGAAAAAATCATCCTGTCACTAAAACCCTCCAACTGTCAGGGCGATCTGTGCCATGTACAGCTTATCAAAGATGCTGCCCGGAACCTCTCCCCTATCATTAGAAAATGAATCAACGCCTCAGTCTCTACTGGCTCCATCCCCACAAACCTAAAACAATCTTGGGTGTTGCCATTACTAAAAAAACCGACACTCGACCCAACCATACCCACAAACTATAGGCCTATAACAACTGTGCCCTTTCTTCTAAAAATATTGGATAAGGTCACATACGTGCAAATTCAAAAGCATCTAGAAGAACACCATCTACTCGGAGCCAGGCAATCAGGCTTCCGTCCCCAACATGGGACCGAGACTGCCCTCATCGACCTTAAAGCCCAGATTGACAAGCTCAGAGATAATGGCCAAGCCGCCCTACTCCTCCTTCTAGACCTCTCCGCAGCATTCGACCTAGTCGACCACTCCGTCCTATGCACCCATTTACATACATCAGCCCACTTCTCTGCTGAGGCCATCACATGGATTCGTTCATTCCTCAAAGGCAGAACTATGAGGGTCTTTTCACCCACAGCTGCAGCAGACCCCATTCCCATCACCTGAGGCGTACCACAGGGCTCCTGTGTCTCTCCCACCCTGTACAATATATTTACCAAGCCCCTTTTCGATGATCTGGATCATCTCGGTATCACCTACACCAACTACGCGGATTATACCCAGATCCTCCTTCCGCTTTCTGGAGATTATGGAAAGGATTTGGCCTTGGTAAATAGAGTGTACATCATCATCCAGGCATGGATGGCCACACATGGACTATGCCTGAATGATGATAAAACTGAACTTATAATTTTAGGCACTACCACCAGTTTGAAGAAACTGGGTTCTGACTACTGCTCCTTTATGATTGATGGCAACTGCCTTAAGGTGGGACACGAGGTCGAAACCTTAGGCTTTTACTTGGACTCCACCTTCTCATTCCACAGACAGGTAAAATCCCTAGCCTCATCATCAGCCTACACCAGCAAATTGATCCGTGCAGCCAAACACTTCCTGTCTGATTCAAGTTGCCTGACACTTGCCAGAGCCCTCATACTATCCCGTTTGGACTACTGCAATGCTCTCTATCTTGGGTCCACCAAAACCACTACTAGCAAACTCCAAACCCTCCAGAATAACACCCTCAGGGCGGCACTGGGCATCTCAAGAAGAGAGCATATTACAGGATTTAATCAACAGTGCAACTGGCTCTCTGTCAATGACAAAATTCTCCTAAAGACTGCCTCACTAACGCACAAATCACTCAATAATGCTGCCCCTATCTATCTCATGGACAGATTCCATAGACAGACCTCTCTAAGACCAACGAGAACATTATATAAAGACTACCTATCTGTCCCCAACTTTAAACGTTCCACCATAGGGGGTAATAGCTTCCCAGTCAAAGCTGCCAATCTGTGGAACTCCCTCCCACCACCCCTCTGAATGGATCTGCACTATCAGAACTTCTGAGCTAAGGTCATCTCATGGTTGAAAACGTAAGCCCCCTATCACAGCCCTCCGACTAACCCATCAAACGCCTGTTTACTGTACCTATGATGCCCTCTTGTACTTATGTATATATTCGTGGTGTTATCACTTGTTGTATATTTTGTTCTTTGTTGTAACCAAGTTTCGCAATCCCTTGTAAATTCTGCGCACTGTTATCCGAGGGTACGATTGCGCATTACAAATAATAAACAAACAAACTGTATTAATGTTCAACACCTTAGCGCTTACTTTATCTCTATATCCTGTGTAGCCACAGTGATGGGATTAATTCTGAGTCTTACTGTTTTAGCGTACAACATCTTAACGCTTAGATTATCTCTATATCCTTTGTAGCGACAGTGATATTCTGTCTTACTGTCTTAGTGGACAGCACATTTGCACTCCTATGTAGCGCTGGTGATTGTCTGTAACATTGTGTATAGAAATGATGAGGAGCCACCTAGCTTTACTACTATGCGGTCATCCATTATAGGGATGATGCGATGGCTGAACTGCCTTTAGGACTGTCACAAAACACATAATGTCGTGGGAGATGCTCTGATTTAGCAAACAAAAATGGCAGAGCACTTAAAACTGAAAAAAATAAAGGCAATCCCTTTAGGAAGTGGTAACGATTATTTGTGGTGCCCTGTCCCCAACAGAGCAGACATTCTGCAAGTGAGATCATTTAACTTTCCAATTGCTCAACTCTTAGATATTCTAGGACCCAATGCTTTTTATGCCTCTATGGCTCAACTCAGTAAATGCAAAGCCTTAAATCTGTCTTCCGTGTTCTTCATTCCTGCCTAGGGTGAGTCAGACCCAAAAGCATATTTAGGGGATTCTGGTATGTTTCCTCGATTTCAACAAATCTGCTGATTTTTTCCAAATATGCAATTTTAGAATAGTGACACTTATTTGTTATTTATTTATTTAATTGTATTAGTTTGTTACAAACTTTTTAAAAATCGCGTATTGAATTACTTTTCATATCATTCCCAGCTTTCTGTAGATCTTGCGTTTCTTATGATGTGATCTCCCCATCATTCTCCATCAATTGTTTATGTTCGGTCCTTATCTTTGCATTTGAAGATTGTCAGTTGATATTGCTAATAACTTGGATATTTGGTCCAAGTAGGTGGTTAATAGAAATGTTAACTTGGTATTCACTCTGTTGCAGGGTAATTGCCACCATTCTGCTCTGCCTAGTAGCAGTCTTTCTGCTATGAGAAGTCCCAAATGTCTCGTTCTCAATGATCTTATTGCTGGGCAGAACAACGTTAGATGTTTTAATGTGTCTGCTATATTATTGCAGAATCTACGCTTGTTGTCTTTGAATGGGCTCTTTTTCCGATTTTCCAAAATGTCTTTCGTCGGAAATAGATTAAATCGGAATTGCATATAGAGGTTCCTATGATGTTGGTTTGAAAATTTCTCTGAGTATTTTGGTAGTTTATTCATAGATTTGACTCAGTACACATGTTTTGAAACCGTTTATGTTTGAGTCTACGGTATCGGTCAGAAATCAGCGCCAAAGATTCTTTTTTACAGCCTCAGGATTTGACTGTTTTTATTGAGCTCCACCAGTATTTCTTCGCAGCGCGCAACCCACTCTTTGAGTATAGGTTAATTAAAGAGGCTGCGCTGTTGGCGCAGGATGTTAAATTGTGGGGGGCTGTCATCACAGTTTTTCTGTAGAGTGACAGCATGCTCCATGTTACTCTAGCATTTATTGAGATCAATCCCAACTCATATTTGACTGTCAGCACACCTTTTGTTAAATGCAAGACTGCTCACCAAAAGTTGTTTTCCAAGGATGACCACAAGGTCCAAGGGCATCCCAATGCACAATCTGCTCCATGGATTAAGGCAGGGACCACCTTTTGTTTGTAGAAAGATATGACTGCTTTCAACAAAACTTTGCAGACTCTTGTATTGATGATAAATCCTTGCGCTGTTAATTGCTTGTTTTTTGCCTTTAGGATTTTCACCCTGGGGGAATCATTGATGCTAGAATTGATCCACATCCCTAGGTATTTTGTGGAGTCGTCAGAACTTCTTTTTGTTGTTATTTCTCCTTCCTTTTATGTTTTGCAGTGTTAGAATTTCTAATTTGAGATCCTAAATGGCATTGATGTTCAAGCCATTAACTTCTACATATTTTTCCAGTAGATGTAATTTCTGTTTCAAGCCGATTGGTGTTACATCTAACAGCACAAGATCGTCAGCATACATCATCTAACCCAGGTGTTCTCCATTGATTTTTTCAGTGGAAGCGCAATGACGCTTGCTAGAGTCTCACCAATATCAGATATAAAGAGATTGAAGAGGAGGGACGCAAATGGACATCCCTGTTTGACTCCTCTGTAGGTTTTAATCAGAGCAGATAACGAGCCTGATTGGTCAAGGCGTATTCTTATTTTAGTGTTGGAGTGTAATTCTTTGATCACCATGATAAGGCTTATTGGGCAATTCCATCTTTGTAGTTTCGTCCAGAACAGCTCCCTATCAATACTGTCAAAAGCGTGAGCTAAATCTCTGAAAGCCAGATGGATTTTCACTCCTTGTCGAATTGCTTTTATTTTTAACAGGTTAATTAGGAGAAAGTTGAGCCCACATCCCACTCCCTTTACAAAGCCTCTTTGTCTAGGGTCGTAGTGTTTTGATGATTTAATCCAAGCTGTCATTTTTTAGAATTATTATTAGAATCTAGTTTCCAATTGAAACCTTTCAGCTCTTTTATATAAATCCATCAATATTTAAAGATGAAAGAAACAGAAAAACAACATCAACAAAGAAAGTAAAAGAAAGTTATTCAGGTAAAACTTTGTCAAATGCAAATAAGGCTTTCGTCAAGATCAAATACTTTCTAAACAGAATCTAAGAAATTGCTGTTGATTCAATTTTTGCAAATATAATCCTAACAAATTCCAACAAAGCAAAAGTCACTGACGTTCTGGTCCCTTGTATTAAATAGGACCACATATCCGACTGAGTGAGTGTGCTGTAGTTGTCAAATATTTGATCAAATGTGTTCTTGCGTCCTTGATTCCTGAACAATTCATGATAAGATGTTTAAGAGATTCATATGGAGGAGAGCATAGTCTACAGCGGTAGTCCCTGATAGCCGCTGGTTTCCTAGCCTCAAGTAACTCCTTGTTTAGTAATAAATTCAATCTCATTCTCAGGAGTTGAGAGCGGGCAGAGACTGACAGGAATTTTTGAAGATAGAGTAAAGTTGTTCCTCGACTTCTGTTTTCAGTACAATATTTACCAGATAACTTTTTATTCTAATACAGCATACAGTGTATCAATCCAATTTTGATCAAATAAAGCCTTCTTAACACTATCAGGATTTTCTATTAGTGACTGGTTGTTTCCCCCAAAGTTACTTAAAGTTCCCATACATTTGAGGCCCCATTCCACCAAAAAGCAGTCGCATCCAGCACTGATCGCCTGATTTAATATTGTAAACCCTCCTTCTATTGGTGGTAACAAACATTTTCGATAGAAGGAGAGGCTCTTCCAAACTGTTTTTATATATAAGGATGTTAGGCCCAACTCTCTTCTAATGATAGAGACTGGCATGGATTTAGGTAAAGATTAGACGTATCTCCAAAATAAGCATTCCAGTATGTTCCAGATTTTCCAAGGCAGAGATTAGGAACTTTCATAATCGTACGTCAGTATAGGCATTACTTTAATGCTGTCAAAGATAATGACAAGGGCGAGTGTGAATTTACAAAAGCGCCTTTTAATGATCTTGGCCTGGACAGCCAGGCATTTCATTTTACTCTTCAACTCCACCTCACGATGGACATCTACGGCACTGTCATTTATTGATACTCACAAGTATGTCATTTGGGTTATCACTGGTATCTTTGATCCTTCAATAAACCAAAAACCGCCTTTCCTTTTAATCCCAGATTTCCTGCCAGAAATCAGTACGCTTGATTTAGTAGAGTTTACCTTTAAATCATTTGCAGCCAAGAACCTGGATAGTGCGTCCAACTGTCGCTGCAGCCCTATAGTTGTTTCGTCCATTATGATTAAGTCGTCTGCATATAGCAATCTATTGACCTGTGTTGCATTGATTATGAGAGGGAAACATCGGATATCCTTAAATGCATCTTCTATATCCGCAATATATAGGTTAAAGATTGCAGGTGCTAGAAGGAAACCTTGTTTTAAACCAATGGAGGTGATAATTGGATCAGTCAAATATCCTGCATTATTCAATCTTATGTGCACCGTAGTTTGGGTATGGAGACACTTTCTGGCTTCCAAGATATCACTAGGGCAACCCCAAGCTTTTAATTTGTTCCAAAGGGTTTTACGGTTGACAGAATCAAATGCCCTAGATAAGTCGACTGATGCCAAGTACAGTTTCTTGTTGTTTCTCTGTGTAGATCTTAATTTCAACAGGTTTATAAGAAACAGATTCAAAGAAGTTCTGACACCCCTTTCAAAGCCTGACTGCCACGGGTCTCGATGTTTAGTTTCACATAGACAATTTGTCAATTGCTTCAAAATCAGGGCTGCAAATATCTTCCCCATAGCATCAAGGAGGGTGATAGGTCTATAATTTCCTGGTGAGGACCTATCGCCCTTCTTGAAGATGGGGACTATAACAGATGATCTCCATGAAGTTGGTATTTCCCTCCGTAGCTTTATAGTTTCAAACAAAAGATGCATGAAGGATGCCCATTCTTCTGGATGTTTCTTCAGAGACATATTTGTTAGACCGTCTGGGCCACCAGCTGTAGAAGAACTTGAAGATTTAATCAAATTCAAGATGCTATCCCTGCTTGTGTCGAAAGTCCTGGAGTGACCTGGCGTACCATCGACATCAGTATCGGTATTAACCATGATATTGCTTGAAAAGAGATTACTAAAATGAATTATCCAATCCGCTGCTGAGATGGCGTTTGCTTGCAGGGATTGTTGTGGCGCCTCCATAGAATTCAAGATCCTCCAGATCTCACCCAAGTTTTTTGCAGCTATTAACTGGAGCATGTATTCTGCATCCTTCTGGATTATAAGATGTTTGTGCCATTTTAACCAGTTTTTATAGGTGTGTTTCCCTTTTTTGAAAGCTACTAGGTACTTGTTAGAAGGCTTTTTCTGCCATCCTCATTTTAATTTGTTTAGCTGCTTTTTTCTTTCAAAAACCACAAGATCAAATTTAGGTTGATGTCCAAATGCCGTTTAAAAAAAAAAGAAAAAAAAAAATTCTCCATATAGACAAAATAAATGTGGGTAGTCGAGGTCTACTCTTGAAGGGGACACATCAAAAGCCTCTCTTAGGGCCATGGTGTTGTTCGGTGTTAGTCTAAGTCCATTTCTACCAGGAGGTACTGTTAGATTATTAAGCCTGGATTGGGTTTTGTAGTGGGAAGGACCTTCCATTTCTAGAATTAGAAGATTATGATCGATTGAATCTGTTGGTTTAACTACAAGCGATTTATATAAGGCTTGTAGTTGTCTGATATGAAGAAATAGTTCAGGATCTGCCTTTCAGGCCCCCTTTTCCACGTTTCATTCGGGGGGATATCACCCATCGTACAGCCATTTAGGATCTCAATGTTTCCAGTACTGAGTTCCTTTCTCCATTTCCAACCCGTAGAGTAGCTTCGTCCATATTGGGTGTAGTATGTGTAACCAGAATTCTATCTTTACCAAAGCAATGCATGTTGAGGTCACCACAAATTATAATTTTCAAATCTGATTTAGAAGCTCTTAAATTGTCAATTTCACCCGTCACTTGCTCAGTAAAGTTCTTAGCCATATCCGAATGCGAGTTCCAGTAGAGACTGAAAATTAACCAACCTCCTGTGGTACTCGTTGGAAGATTTTTTATCGAGCAAAACAATCTGGATAAAAGGAGACAGGTTTTTCACCCATATTACCTTGAGGCTACGGTCATCGTTCAGTAGAAATAGTAAGCCGGCCATAGGTCGACCTATCAGGCCTTTTATGGCAGGGTTTAAGTGAGATGTAAAGACTTTGAGTAGTGGGGGTTCCCTTAGCCATGTTTCCTGGAGACACACCATATCTATAAACTCAAAAGGCCTTTTCCTTCTCCAAATAAATGTCTGTAGCCCCTAGTATTCCAACAGGCTAGGGAAATGTCTTTTGGTTGCTCATTGTCCCCGTTCTGAAGACATTAGGATTTTTGTGCCAATGCACCAGCTAGCCAATCCCATCTAGCTTTGTGTGTCTTTGACTGCTTGCCAATTCGAGATTTCCTTGTGTTCTTGCAGTTTGAATTGTCTACCACGAATCTCAGGTTTTTTTAGCAAAGGCAGAGGCAAATTTCTCGTGAGTGCAATACTCTGTTGTCGACTCGGGCATTTCAACAGGTGCAATCTTGAGTCAGTAAAGTTGTCAGCACTTTTTAATGGGGGGCTACTGTGGTCTCGAATTGAAAATCCTCTACGGGTTAGTTGGTGAAATTTTCCTATAAGTAAGCTTTTGACTTCTTTGGAACAAAGATGCAAGATCACTGTGCCTTTCTTTTGTTTATTTGGAAATTCGATGAGATTGATGTCCTTAGATTGAATACGAGTTAAAGCTGGAATACTTTGAAAGAGCCTCAGAACATTTGCTCTGTTAAGGAATGAATCATCCCTTAGATGTAGAATTCTTTCAAGGATCAAAGAAGTCTTACCGTCGCTTCTCTTCTTTGAGCCCATACTCAGGCAATCCACATATGAAGATTTTGGATCAATAGATGCTGGCTGGTGGTAACTTGCTTTGTTATCTCCCCAAGAAGGTTTTCTATTTAAGTCTCTGCTTTTTTGTTCCAAAGATTTAAATTCAACAGGTAAGTTCTTTAATTGAGGTACTCTCTTTGGAGCCTGGTCCAACGTAGCCACGGGTGCACGAGAGGACACTTTTACCTTTTGGCGGCTATCAGAGGTCAGAGAGTTTATCTTTCTATGTCTAACCCTGGGATAGACACTTGACTCCAGGGAAGGAGAGGGGAACCCAAATAGGAGGTCGATAGAGCACAAGGGGAGTGAGAGACCCACTACTTCTTTAATCCAGGTCAGGAGCTCCAACCAGAAGTTCTGGATAGAGGGGCAATCCCACCACAAGTGATACCAGGAACCCCTTTGGCCACACTCCCGAGGACAGAGGGGGGGGGGTACAACGAAACATTTTGGATAACCTCTAAGGGGGGAGATGCCAGTGTGGAGGATTTTGAAATTGTTCTCCATGGCCGCCGTGTAGAGGGAACCCGACAGGAGCACCCCAAAGAGCTTAGACCAGGTATTCTCTTCCAAAGTCTCACCCCACTTCTCCTCCAAGAACTGCTTAAATCCCTGTCTGCCCTCGAGTTGGGCTGTGATTAGAATTTTGAATAGTTTGGAAAGGGACCCTCTTCTCGAGGTAGCCTCCACTAACATTCTCTCCAGGAGTTTGAGAGGGCAAGCGAGGTTCATGCCCCACTTGGGGCTAGTCAGGAGCCCCTTTATTCGGAGGAAGTCAAAGATAGAGATCGGGTGCTCCCCCCATGCTTTTCGCTAAGGCGGGGTACTCAATAAATATGCCATTCTGGAATAGCTGAGCGGCTCGTTCCAAACCCATGTCAGACCACCTCTGGGAGTCTCTGAAACCTCTCTTCCCCAGATCAAGAGGGGGCCCCCATAAGGAAGACAGCAGAGAAGGCCAAGAAGAAAGGGGAGCATTGGACTTGTCTTACCTCCATAGGGACCACAAGACCGACAACGTCGGGTGATTTCTGACCCTGTCACAGCGATCCTTGGTCGGGGCCCACAGGAGGTCCCTCACTTTCTTGGGGTGTGTGTGGGTATCCGCTGCATATGACCAGTAGGTTCGCATTTCATCCTTCATATGTTCCAACATGACCCTTAATTGAGCAGCTTTGTAGTACTGGCGGAAGTCCGGGAGCCCAAAGCCCCCTTGAGACGTCGGAAGAGTCAGGGTGGCAAATTTGACTCTTGGCCTTTTCCCATTCCAGACAAAACGCACCGCCATGGATTACAAGGATTTAAAAAATGAGTCTGGCACTATAGTATGGAGGGCGGAAAAAAGGTACAAAAGGCGGGGCAGGATGTTCATTTTTAGGGATTCAATGCGCCCGAACAAAGAAAGCGTCAGTGGGGACCACCGCTGAAGGTCTGAACGTATCTTGGAGAGAATAGAGGAGAAGTTAAGCTCAAAAAGGTTACCCAACTCCCTCGGAAACATAACCCCCAGGTAGGGTGTACCCACGCGCTCAACCTTAATACCTCCAACAAAGTATTTCCCTTCAATTAGCCCGTCTACTGCCCCCATTGCATGAGGGATGATTGTGACATATTAATTTTCAAGCCAGAGAAGGCCCCAAATGATTGGATCAGGCTCAAGAGGCTCGGAAGGGATTGGTCCAAGTTGGTTATATAGAGCAGAATGTCATCCGCAAATAATGATAGCTTAAAATCTAGATCCCCGCAACTAACCCTGGTGATCCCTTGGTGCTGTTTTATGGCTATAGCGAGTGGCTCCATTGCGAGAGCGTATATGAGGGGAGACAAAGGGCATCCCTGCCGGATACCACGAGAAAGGGAGAATAGGGCAGAGACTCTCACCCTGGCTGACAGACCATTATACAAAGCAGAGACGCACCCACGGAATATTTAACCTAAAAGCATCCTCTGCAAGACTTTGCCCATATAGGACCACTCCACACGGTCAAAGGCCTTTTCAGAATCCAACGACAAAAGGTATGCTTGCATGTTGTTACTGCTCGTCTCGTGCACCAGATCTAGGGTTTTCCAAATATCATCAGATCCCTGCCTCCCAGGGATA
Organism: Ambystoma mexicanum; assembly: GCF_040938575.1. Taxonomy (NCBI): domain Eukaryota; kingdom Metazoa; phylum Chordata; class Amphibia; order Caudata; family Ambystomatidae; genus Ambystoma; species Ambystoma mexicanum. The sequence goes on from NC_090936.1 coordinate 1,217,819,393, forward strand.
AACCCAACCTGGTCTCCATGGACGAGTGAAGGGAGATGCTAGGCCATCCTATTTGCAAGTAGTTTCGCCAAGACCTTCACATTGGTATTCAATAACCAAATGGGGCGATAAGATTGGCAACTCAACGGATCCTTCTCCTCTTTTAGGATAACCACTATACGGGCTGTTAACATGGACTGGGGAACGGTCCCTGAGTCCAGGACCGCATTGAATAATTTGGCCAAGAATGGGGCCAGGGTGGAGCCAAATGACTTGTAAAAAAGGACTGTGAAGCCGTCATCGCCAGGAGTGGTACCCCCCTTCATACAGCCAATAGTATCCACTACCTCCTGGGGCGTGATGGGCCTCTCTAGGGGGCCTGCATTCTCCGGAGGGAGGCGGGGATTGGAAGAGAGTCAAGAAACTTATCAGCCTCCGGACCCTCCCCTGAGCACTCTGATGTGTAGAGGTGCTCGTAGAATAATCAGAATTGCTCTGCTATCCCCGGGTCATCGAGGCATCTTTCGCCCCCCGGGAGATGCACCGCGTCCACCCTTCTACTGCTCTTAAGTTCACGTAATCTCCAAGCCAGAATTTTATCCGCCTTCTCCATATATCTTTGTTTGAGGAGAGACAGTTTTCTCTCAGTTTGCCCAATCATAAGGGTGGCTAGTTTTGCCTTAAATTGTTGAAGTTCAGCCCATTTACCCGGAAACATTTGGGATCTGGCTGTATCTCGCTTATTTTGTCTCTGAGAGCCTTCTCCTCCCTGCATCTCACTGGCTTCCTTGCAGCCCCCAACCCTATCAAGACCCCTCAGATCGTAGCCTTAAAGGCCTCCCACACTCCCGCCTCCCCACCTCTCCGTTGTCGTTGAGCTCAAAGAATTCCTCAATATTCGTGAGGAGGGTCTGGGCGGTCTCTCTATCCCTCAACAGAAGATCATTACACGTCCACCTTGTGGACATATGGGGGCCTGAGGAGATACCCACTTGGACATGGACCAAATCGTGGTCAGACCACAGAATCAACTCCACCCAGAACCCTGTGATACTCTCACACAAGGCTTTGTCAAGCAAGAGATAATCAATCCTAGAGAAAGATGAGTGCGGATTGGAAAAAAATGTGAAGAGTGGATTTTGGCACTGACGCGTCGAGTGCGAGTCCAGCATACCCAATGCCTCATTCGTTGTGTGGAACGATGAGGCCAATCTCCTCTCAGCCTGTAGGTCTGTGTAAGGGCGGAGAGACTTTCTGTCCAATTCAGGGTGGAGAACCATGTTGAAATCCCCCCCTACCAGGAATAGCCCCTCTGCAAATCCCATGGTCTTTGTTTTTGTCCCATCCCAAAATTGGTCCTGAGCTTCATTGGGGTCAGAAATACACACCAGGGTCACGTTCCTCCCCCTGATCTCCCCCTTCACCCTCAGGAATCTACCATTTGGGCCTGCTCGATGAGCTCTCGAAATGAAGTGGTCTTTGAGGGACACTACTATTGCTACCCCAATTCTCTTGGTCGGGGCAGAGGCCTGGAAGACCTCCTGGATGGACTTGGATCTGAGCACCATCTCCCTCCCCTTGCCCAGTGAGTTTCCTGCAAAAACAAAAAGTGCAATTTCAACCTATCAAGCTCTTTCATCACCAGGGATCTCAGTCGGGAATTCAGCCCCCAGACATTTAGCGAACCCAATGTCAGCGAAAATAGAGCATCAACCATTGAACAAGCAAATCATTCTGAAAGGCCCTGTAAGGGGGGCGATACACCCTGACTTTATCCCCTGGGCAGGCCATTCCGAGCGATTCACAAAGGAAGAGGTTCTCAATGGATTCAGTCACCTGACCGGCATTTTCAACCAACAATGACCCCAAAGTAACAAAAAACAACTCCCCAACTTAACCCGAACACCCACTCCTGAACGCCTGGACTTCCTGCAACATATAAGATGCCGTCCAACCAGGCCACCACTACCTGCCTCCACTAGGGCAGCGCTCAGCAATAAAACCATATTATACCGAGCCCCCATTCCCCCATTCTCTGACACAGGCAAAAAAGACTCAACAGTAGTTCTTTCCTCCTTGAAAAGATAAAGGCATATCTTTTGATTAGAAGCCAGATTCCTCCCAAGCCCCCCACACAGCGATCGCTTCGGCAAGGAACTCTTAAATGTCAGATGAGGCATCCGTCTCCCTCCCCGCACCATCCCGCTTCCTCTCTCAGGGAAACGACACAGCCATCTCCCAGCCAATGAGACTGGCACCTCCCCCGACCCTCAAGCATAGTTTAACAAAGCAAAATCACTGTGTCTACTGAGCAAGATCCATGCCCTCTTTAATGTCGCAACTACAGGCTACCAAGACTTGCTCAATCATTGAGGAGTTTAGGGAAGGGCGGGACCACCCTTCTGAATTTTCTGTGACCACGAACCCGACGCCTTTCCGAGGCCTCGCTGGACCTCGCAATGGGTTTTCGAGAGCTCTCTACTCCCTTTTCCCTGGTCTCCTGGCTGCTTTCCTGGGAGGATTCACCCAGAAGCTCCCGGATCACTCACTGAATGTCATCCTCAGTGACTAGGGAGTATTTATAGCCCTTGTGCTTAAAAGAGAGGGAGGAAGGGTGGCCCTACCTGTAGCAGACGCCCTTAGGCTGGAGCCATTTTGTAAGAGGGCCACAAGGGTGTCTCCTCGCCAGGGTGAGGGCAGACAGGTCCTGATCAATTGAAACCTTTGCTCCTTCCAAAACTATCAGACCTTTCTTCCGAGCTAACTCCAGGATCTTGCTCTTTTCTGCGTAATAGTGGAACCTCACTAAGATTGACCTGGGTCCTCTGGATAGGGCACCCGTTCTGTGGCCCCTATCAATGGTCGGCTCGGTGGTGTTGGCATCCTCAAACAGTTTACTGATCACCTCCTTGACCACTCTCACCATATCAGATTGCGTTTCACTGTCCTGCTCCGGAATCCCTAAGAAACGCAAGTTACTCCGCCGTTCCGTTTTCAAGGTCATCAAGCTTTAGGGAGGACTTCTCCTCTCGTCTCTCCAGCTCCACAAGACGCATGTCTATTTGAGTTTCTAGTATGTCGACGGAAGATTGGTTCCCCTCTAGGGCCTGAACATGCTCTTCCACAGAGTCTACCTTCTTATTTAAGGAATCCAGCCTTCTTCCAATATCAGCCCTAAAGCCACGGATTTCCTCAAGGAGGGCCATCATACACTGGTTCACAGATTAAGCGTTCACTGCACCTGGTTGCGTGGGGGCCGCTTCCATTGTGGTCATCGAAGGATGTCGAAACTTTTTCAGTGACTGGGCCAAGTCCATCTGGGAGAGACTCAAGAACCCGACCTTGACCGGGGCCAGGGGGGCCTAGTCAAGTCAAGAGGGGGACCGGGGAGGGGGGCTCAGGGTGACTACGTGGCTCTAGGGCCTCGGCAGTATAGCTTGCTTCTATTCACCCGTTTATGTGGCCATTTGGACTGCGTTAGAGCGGGCTGGGTAGCGACCTAGGAGTGGCCACTATGCTGGAGGTTCGAACCGCCCTTCAGTTCTCTGCAACTCTACTCCCCTTTACACTTCCATGCACATCTCACACAAAGACTAGTGTAGGGTTCTTCACAGGATTTCAGATTGCTCACCTGAGCACTAACACGTGCGCACTCTCCCCAACTTGCGTGAAGCCAGGTGGCAACGGGGGCCACAAGGAGGCGCCCCTTGCGCTAGACCAACGGAGTATTGAGTCCTTAAAAGGTAATATTGTGCCAAAGTTCACTAAGACAGTTAAAACAGTGAAGAGTTAATGAGCGGCCTTGGATATGGACTGTGGCCTCCCACGTATATGAAACTGATCAGTTACCTCTCCCTGCGGGGCTCAGTGATCGAAAACCTCCACGTGAGTGCTCTGGTGAAGGCTGCCCCGACGGCTAGCAACAGTAAAGCGAGGGGCCCACGCCTTTTGCCGGGGGGCGATGTACTCCTCACACAAACCCCCCACCACCCGATAGCTGCGGCGCCCTGAAGCCGTGCAATGCTTTCATCAGAGTTCTGGATCCTGGAGTGCTCGCTGATCGATGCAACTTTGGTTCAGACAACACTCGCTCAGGGCCACACTACAGATTCTTCCGGTGATGATTGTGGACTTTTAATGTTGAGCAGCCCTGGCGTGGAACCCTGGGGGCACCCAGTACCAGGAAGGCAAGAAGCACCACCCTTTGGTCGCTTTATACCAGGGTTAAGGGGCTGCACCGCAAGCTATCACACTTTCACAACAATGGGGCTTCATTGGGAGAAAAGCGAGGGACATCTGTATTACGCTGGCTCAGAGGCTTCCCTCCAGCAGCGTGAGCTGGGTTATGCTGAGCAACGTGCTCTAGTTGGGCCAGGTGGTGTTATGTGGCTCTGCGGGGGGGGGGGGGGGCACCGCGGCTACCCAGGTGTCCCGTACCCCCACTGGGAATGTCCGCTCACTAGAGTCTTAATCCACGTAGCGCTTAGACTGTGATCACCTTGATAAGGGGCTTGAGGCAGGGGCTCACCTTACTGATTACAGAGTAAAGGGTTGCACTTCGACTCCCTCCGTTGCCATCAGAGTCTCCATTCACTCCAGAGAAGATCAGTGCTGATCGTGTTGTCGGGTGGATGGGGAGAGCAAAGGGAAGAAAATGGCTTCTGGGGCTCACTGCTTCGTCGAACGCCCAGGACCCGTTGCGGCAATAACACATCCTCGGCTCCCGCAAGGTGTTGTTGGTTGCGGCAGTCTCGCAGAGCCCCAATATAGCCCTAGCACTCCTCGACTGCTCGGCTCATCAATCCCCTCTGTCAGGTGAGTCGGTCGCCTCTCGGATCCGAGCTGTTTCACCGCCCGGAGACCGTCGTTCAGTCCGCTAGCACAGCTTCTGGGACCATAACGGCGGTTCGGGCAGCCCTGAGCGGCGGGGGTGCACAGGCGAGGTCTCGGCCCCCCTGGCCTAAGGGAGCTACCAGGTAGGGCAGGGAGGCTCCGATGTTGGGCTGCGGGCGTGGGCCATGACCCCGCCAGGGTCCTCCGGGGTGTCGTTCCCCTCCGCCTTTGGCTCCAGTGGGGCTATTCCTCTTCTGGGGTGACCTCTCCCGCGGTGGGAGGCAGCACTTTGTGGGGGGTCCCTCCCTGACCCGCACCCAGCCAGAGATTCACCACAATCCGGACTCCATGCCACACGGGTTCACCAGCTAGCTCCTGTCCCTGGGGCTGTACCTCAGGAAAACATGGCTGGATCGTGATTCTACGGCCTCCCGCTCTCCGTTCAGGGGCTCCAAACTCAGCTTTGCCAGCACTCCAGAGGAACGGAGTTGCTCCCCAATCGGTCTATGTCACTTTAGGGCACTCTGGGGGGGGCAGGATCTCACTTCAAGGAGTATATGGAGGGGCTCAGACCCTTATATCGGCCCTCATGGAGGAGACTGGCTTAGAGACGTCTGTACATATCGGCGCCCCCTGGTGGCTCCCCCAATGGATATTTTTCCTGGTCGTTTGCTGAAAAAACCTCATCCCATTCATCTGAGTAAGTGGAGAGGTTCATTAGGTCGTCGAAAGAGATAGATGTTTCTTGAGGACGTAGTTTGTCGTCATCTCTGACTTTCGCCGTAGGCTCATTTCTAGCCTGAGGTTCAAGCGGCCCATCCTCCGAAGATATGCTTACACCTGATTCATCCATAGAATCACATGAGAAGCTCTAACTGAGGATTATCAACATTTTATTATTCTTTATAGTTCCTTGGTGATTTGAGGGGCCTTCGAAGTTCTTAAGATTCTTCACTAATTGTGGTCTTTGTATGTGTCTAGATGGCAAAGACTTTGCGGTTGCTTTTAACGGGGAGCGCCAGATCTTTCCTTGAGGTGAGGCTTTTAGGAGGGTTGGTGCCACGATTTACACCTACTTTGGAAGAAGGATCCAGTATTTTATTAAAAATTCCATAAAATGTAGTAACCTGAGGGTCAGGAACGACTACAGGTGTAGGAACCCCCTCTCGATTCTGTGCAGGATCTCTCATGACAATTTCATTCGAGTGATCAGGTGTAATTGGGGCTTTTTTAGACATTGAGGCACTTAAGCAGCTGTTTTTTGAGGCCTCATTAGAACCACCGTGATTGCTAGATGCTTTAAGGCAGCTAGACTCATTTGACTTGTATTCTCAGAAGGGTCTTGCAAAGTTTGCAGTTTCTTGTCAGATCTTCCCAGAAGCAGGATTGCGTTGTTAACCGTCGAAAGCAAAGGAATCGTCCTCTGACTTATTAACAATGAAGGCCTCCTGTTATCCTTTTCTTTCATAAGAGGCTCAAGAGTGTTCCTTAATAACGAGGTAATCCTTTCAAGACTTTTGTCCTCGTTCTCCTTTAACGCTGTAATGTAGCCTTCAATGTAGATAGTTTTCGAATGATTCATAGCTAGAAGGGTGTTTTGGTCTCAAATTTGATCAGCCACCCCTTCGTACAGCTTCATAAATGGCGCCATTATGATAGAGAAAGCCGCAATCATATTAGCCTCTATAATTGGAAAATTGGTTGCTTGCTTCTCTATCTGTGCGGCGGCAAGGTCAAGTAATAGGTCTTCATCTGTTATGCAATAGTTTTCAGAGGTATATAAGTCTTCTGAGCATTAAGTCAGCCGCCTACGTTTAAGTGCCTGGGTAGTACAATCTACCCCACACACTTCCTGCTGGGCGGTAGCCAAACTTGAGTTGTATAAAGCTCTTCCATTTGGTTTAATTACATTTTTTTGGGGTATTTCATTATCCGGATGAACTTTAGGTGAAACTTCCAACCCAGTTTCCTGAAACCTTCCCCGAGATGGAGCGCCCAAGTTTCCAATGCCTGCTATAGGAGTTTCAGACGACCTGGGAGCAAAGGATAAATTCAATAAAGGTTGAATTTGAGGGTCTTCGTTTTCCTTCAGTGCTCTCGTCTTTGCTGCTGCAGGAGAGCCATGAATGTCTTTTACCCGATCTAAAAAATCAGGGGAACCAGAGATAGAATTTTTGTCCACAGGGCTAGTTACACCAATTAAGATTCCACCCGTCGTAGGCGGGTGTAGAAAAACGATTGTTTAGAAGTAGCCAGAATTGGAGTTAGGCCTCTTGGCTTCCTAATTGAAGGTCCTACTGTTGACGAAGACTGTTTGTTTGGCTTAAGTTGTTTTAATGTACCAAAGGTGTAGGGTTTCAAGAGGGTGGACTTTACACCCTCATCTCCTGATCTTGGAGTCCTCCACGACTGGCAAGAGGCAAGTGATTAGAAGGTTCAACAGTCTGTGAAGTTGAAATTCTGTCCCGATTTCCTCCAACCTCAGATGAAGTTAAGGGCAAAGTATTGTTTTCCTTTGCAGGAGTTTTAGTGGACCTTTAACTAAGACAGTCTGAAGACACACCATCCTGGTAGTGCTCCAAGATGTTACAAGAAGAAAGAGTTTGCGCAACAACTTCGACCCGTACATCCAGCGGGCATAAGTGTGGAACTTCGCAGGAAGGCAGAGCAGGTAAATCGTACCGAGTCTCCTGATCCATATTACGTTCCACAGCAATATGATCGTTAATGCCCTCTACGTTAGCCACTGGACAGTGTTGATGCTCCTGGTTAAGTGTAGGCGAGACCACTCTGCCCCATCCTGGTCACTTTCCGACATGACGTCAAAAACCACAAAGATCAAAGTGTTCAGTAACCCTGCAGTCTCCACAAGGAAAAATAGAGCGACAGCTACGTATAGGTGGAGGCAGGGAGAGTGAGGACCTGTATGTGTTTAAAGATCCAGGGGTAACGTATTGTCACAGGCAGATTGCGTCGCAGTTCTGCCCAACAATTATTACCAGTAACGCAATTGCACAGGTGTAATACGTGCTTAGACGTAAGAAGAGATGCAAATTGGACGTTGGACTTTATGTGATTTATTTGTAATATGCAAGAAGCACACAAGTACCTTGTTCATTTAGTGCGATCACCCACTGCGCTGTGGTAACCCCTTAGCAGGGGAGAAAATAGGTCGACCGCTGGACGCCAACCCACCAAACACCAAAACACTCTGCTCACTCCGCCAAAGCTCTGCCTGCAATGGAGCTCTTGTACACTCAAAAGATATGGAAAACAGACTCCTGTCTGTATGCACGGCACGGCAAAGCAACAACGATGCACAAGTCTGAGCTCTGCCATTTGCCATTGTCGTTTTTGATTGAGTTTGCGAGACGAATATTTTGCCCACAATGTCGAGAAGTGCAATCGTGCGATAATGTTTCAGATCAGATCGTATTCCTTTCTTGAAAATCGGAACAACAATTGCACTTTTTCCACGAATCCAGAATTTCTTTTTAGTCTGTTATTCAAGAGAAAGGGGACATACAAAACTCGGCCCACTCACCAGGATTTTCTTTTCACATTTGGTTGGTAATTCCATCTCGGCCGGGGGCTCTGGACGAACTAACATGTATGATTTTTGTTAGAATATCATCCTTGTCAAACGGGATGCCCCACTTATCTATATGAGGTAGGATAGGATTTTGTGAGTGTCCTTTCTTTTTATATAACTCGTTGTAGTGGTTCCCCCACTGATTTTCAGATACCATGTTACTCTGAATTGCTTATTGTGGGGCACTTGTGTTGTTGATGAGTTTCCAAAAGTATCTTGAGTTGAAATTTGACAGGGTTCTCATTTTATCTTCCGCGTCTCGTTGGTCCATTATATGTTTGTGAGAAATTAGCCGATTTTTTTATTTTTGTTTGAATTTCTTCTTTTTTTTATTTTTATTTTATTTATTTTGAATTGGCTGATAAAATCAACCTTTCAAAAATTATAAATATATTTTTCCAAAACAATTCATTTCAATTACATTTTACATTTTACATTTACATTTGAACAAGGAGTAAAAATAATAATAAAAAAAGGGAAAAAACAATCTATCATTCACCATGATTACATAATTGTTACCCCAATATTATCATACATGCATTTGTACTTTACGTGTTTTTCCATTACAATGCTGCCATACTAAACTAAAAATGAATTAATCAAACAATAGGCTTTAGTGTGATTCAGCGTTCTACAGATTTGACTCATGCGTATTTACCAAATTCAGTTCATTAAGAAACTGTTTCACTGCCAATCTCAATGATGTTAAAGTACAATTGATTAACATTTTACACATTATATTGGCTGTTCAATGAGGATAATGATACGGTTCAGTCCGTTCAGAGCGCGTTATAAATAATTCAAAATCAAAAATCAATTAAATCAAGTAGATGAAAGAAGTACTTTTTTCTAAAACCAACTAGTTTGTTACATTCAGTTAGTAAGTGTTTTGACACTAGCTTTATCTTTGCAAAACCGACAGGACACATCACCATCTTCTGCTATTCCCCATTTATGAGATAGTTCTTTAGTATGACAGATGCCCAACCGAAATCTTAGGTATTGATATCTTGCGCTGGCATAGGGAATTTCACCAGATAGGATTCTACAATGTTTAATTTCTTGCATGATTGATTATACTCTTGAAATCGTTTGGACTTCATGCAAGTTTCTCTGTTTATAATCCAGTCTCATTGATAGATCTTTTTGTTCACTCTGTCCGGATTTGTTTCCAGCATGTGGTTGGATACATTCACATCTTTTAAGACTTGCTGGACTTTCATCAACCATATACACATCTGTTTACTTGAGGGATTCAACACATGTTTTGCAACAACATTCATAATTGATTTGTCATTTGCTGTTAACAAACATTTCTTGTAAAATGCGACCATTTTCCATTTGTATCCCATACCAAGCGATAACAGGCCCAGTTCATATCTAATGGAGTCTACTGATTGACTTTGTGGTAGCATTAATACACTTCTCCAGTAAATCCCCTCTAGTTTTGCCCTAAAAGTTGTCATCTCTCCATTTTCTGGGTTTGGTTCTGTATAGTAATGTCGGTGTAACTTTTTGCTTATAAAATTGCAATGCCGGTAGTAAGGAACATTTTCCGTACTGGCCCATAATTATACGTGCCTGGGAGGAAGCAGTTTTAGCTTTCTTCCTAAGTTCTTCGTAATGAGATGTGTCAGACGGATGGTCATTTGAGTTGAGCCCCAAGTACTTATATTCGTGGACAATTTCTACAATTGTGTTCTGTAACGAATTGGAGTTAATTACGATTTTACTTTTCTCCTTGTTGATTGTTAAATCATTTTTCTCCACCTATGTATTCAGTTGCTTCAGTAGGATCTGCAATCCCCTGGGTGTCTTAGCCAACAGCACAAGATCATCAGCATAAAACAGCATAAAACAGCATAAAACAGCCAGGGGATGCAATGTCCATTAAGTCTTGGTGGATCAGATTTAATTTCTTCAGAAGTATACCTCATGTCTGATACAAAGAAGTTAAAAACTGCTGATGCAAGAATGCACCCTTGTTTTAACCCACGATGGGTCATTATTGGGACTGTTAGGTTTCCATTCAATGACAATCTCACTTGTATTCTTGTGTTTGTATGCAATTGTTTGATCCGGTATAATATGGGGGCTGGGCATACTCCTTTTCTTAACTTGTCCCACCGCAATTCCCTCGACAGAGTCGAAGGCAGCTTTGAAATCTATAAAGGCCATATAAAGTGCCTGACGTCTCTCTTTTTCAAGAAGCTTAATGGCATGCATGGTCATGAGATTCACAGTAGTTCCTAACCCCGCCACAAACCCAGTTTGGAAAGAATCTGCTAGTTTCATTACTTTGACCCAGGTTGTGAAGTATTTAAGGATTATGCGCACAAACATTTTCCCCGGGACATCCAGAATAGCTTTCTGGCAGTTGCCGGTCTCCCTTTTTATATAAAGGTACAACTATAGATTGTAACCAAGATGATGGAACTTGGCCAGATTGAAACATTTGATTATATATTATCACTAGAATGTAAGCCCAGGATTCGGGATGCGTCTTTATCATTAGGTTCGACAAGCCATCCAGGCCAGGGGGCCTGGACATACGCAGCTTGCTTATGTACTGTAAGATGTCATCCCATTCAAAGTTAATGAATAGTTGTTCCCTATCCACTTTCCCATTTGTAGAATGAGGAAAATTCATAATTGCATACAGGGTTCTATAATACATGACCCATACCTCTTCTGGGACTGCGTTGATCTGTACTCCTAGTTGGCTTTGACCTTGAGCCTGATTTAGGAGTCCCCAGATCAAGGCAGAGCTCTTATATGCAAGGGAGCGCAACATATTTTGTGAATCTCGATGATACATATTGGCCTTCCTGACCCTTATCCAGTTCTTATATTTTGTTTGCAAATGTTTCTTATTTTCCTGGGTCTTAGATGTTCTGTACTTTAATTCAAAGTGCCTATGCGCTCTGACTTGTGCTTTCCTTTTGACAACTTCTGGATCGTAGGTATGAATGTGAGAAGTGTTGTTTAATTTATGTTATCCCCCTTTCTGATGGTATTTTTCCAGAAGAGTCACATACATGCCACTTGGAGTCATAATATCTTGGTCTCCTGATCTAAATAGATTGGTTAGATGATTTGAAAATCACCCAAAGATAAAGGATTCCACCGCAGCCCATTCCGAGAGTGTGTGGCTATAGCATTAGTCATGTTTGATTTATAGACAAAACTGGTACTCATCTCTCTGGTCCATACTAATTCAAGTGATTTATGATCACTGGTAGATTAATCTAATTCCTGGAAGGTTTTTATTTTGTCAAGGAGATTCCGAGTGACATATATATAGTCTATGAGGGCAGATTGATTACCCCTCTGCCACGTGCACCTAGGCGGGTTATCTTCACTAACTGCCCCATTGGCCATCACCATTTGCTTCTCTTTCTTTAAGGCGGACCATTGTAGTGTGGCCTTGGGCTGTTTTTGTGGAGACTGAGTTATACATTTGATGTTTAAATCTCCTACTATAATTATGTGGCAAACCTCTTTGTCATCATAAACACGCTCCCGTGTTAGCTCGAAATCTCTCAAGAAGTCTTCCTCTGAGATTCCTGCATGATTCCAGTATGTGTTGATCAATGCCGTTAGCCCATGTTGGGTTTTTATTCTAACTAGTTGAATAAACATGTTGGGAGAGAACCATGAAGAAAGTTCTAGGTTGATTGCCTTTTCGACCACCATCATAAGGTCAGCCATAGGCCTTCCCCTCACTGGTAATTTAGCGGGTAAAAGGACAATGTGGTGTGCATTCCATATAGGGGGGGACGTTAACCAAACTTCTTGGAATGCCAAAATGTCATAATTATTCAACTGATTGTTATGACTAAATGTTAAATGCTTATGTCCTCGCGTATTCCACGAGGCGAGGGAGCATGTCCCACTTTCCCTATTCTCTCGTTGTTAATTTCTGTTACTATTGGGGTTCTGCCCAATTAAGGTATTTTGATGGCAGATAAATTTAAGATTCTGAAAGTTATCTTGTTGTCTGATTTGGTGGCTGCTATAAGCAGACCCTTGCAATTGACCATCTATATGCAAATCCTTATTATTCAATTCCAAGCCGTTACTTAAGGTTTCATTAGCACTAAATATATGGTTGGAAGTCAGACGTTGTGGATGTTTCTCCAAGTCTGGATTGACAACTTTGTCAACTATGAAGCCCATGGGTAAGCGTACCTGCGTACCAAATCATATTCATCACCACCCCAGAGGACATTCATAGTTTTACAATGTCACATCTATGGTTATCTATACATTCTATCAAATCCAGGTCACAAGAACATATGTCTTCTACTTTGGGGATTTTGTTCAAAATGTTAAGCACTGATGTCCTGTTCAGATCATATTCACCAAATTGGCCACCTCTACATTGCATTATTAAATGGTGGCAGGCTCGGTTTGTGCTTGTTTTCATTGTTTTTTTATTTATCTGTCTAATTTCTTCCTGCTCTTTCCCCCAATATTAGGAAGTAACACTTTTTGTGAATATGTGTCATTAAGGGGGCGCCTTGACATTTTCTCAAAACGCTATTTTTATTTTCGATTGCTGATGCATTTGGGCTGGTCATGTAATACTCACGAGACCTAGCTATGTCTTCTCGCTTTTGTTCGAGTGTCGATTTCAAACTGTTTTGCACTTCACGAACATCAGGACACCCGATCTCTTGAAGCTTATTTCTGGGATTCACTGTACTCTCATCATAGTCGGTTTTTGCCAAATTCAAGCTTGACCCGGGACAATGCATTGGGTTTTGATTTCCTTCAAGTTGAACCATGCCTGATGTCATGCTTGCTGTGTCAGCGCTTTTGCACAGTTCTACCACCCTGACTAAGTCATCCAAGGATTGATATTTCATGACTGTGCCAGATGTACATTCCTGTGCAGAGTTAGTCGAGGCTGAGCCTGAATCACGTCTTCTTTTTTGCATTTTGGTGTATTTACTTACAACAGCATTTCGTGCTATTTGAGTGGAAGCTTTAGGCAAAATATTTTTTTTTTACAAACTGGAGTGTACTACTTTTATTCCTTGGTTTGGGCACTTCCGTGTTTTTCGTTTTTTTGTGTATTTGAATTTTATTTGACAATTTGGACTTTGACTTTAGAGAACATAACGTAAGTATTCGCCTTGCTCGCCAGGGTCAAATCAGGTGTTATCAATTGTTTTGTGATCACAACCGGTTGTCTGTTTTCCCCATTAGATGTTTGTACTGGGTTCTGTTCAATAATTTCCTCTAAATCTATTTCTCCAGAGTCTATCTGACCTTTTTCTTTTTTTTGTCTACCTCTTGTTCTTGGCAGGCTAAGTCGGTGTGGGGTTAAATATATCCCCTATTTGGGTTATATCATCTATGCAAAAAACATCTTTTATGATACCTTTAATTTCCTTTGGCAACTTGGACACGGGTGTCCTCCTCCATTATTTTCACTCGCACCAGTGCCACAGCTCTTTTGCCACTGTAATATTTGGGATAACATGTCAATTTGCCTTGTCATTTTCGCATCAACGTATTCATATAGTTTGACTACAGAAAAAAATGGCCATGTTCATTGCTTGTAAAGTATTTTGGAGACTTTCATTAGTGGCAAAGGGCTGAATAAACTGTTTCCATTTCAAAGCCAGCTTTAATTATGGAGTCTGGCGATAAAGCTCCCTCTAACCTATCTGGAAGTAACTCATTAGTCGCGCAAGGTTCTGCAGAATAGAACCGCTGTATGGCATTGACGGCTCCAGCTGTGGAGAATGTTATACGGGCTTTCTGGTTCGAACCAAGGCTCTGGGTGAGGTTAATGTGATGGCTTGAGCGTTTAGGTGTTACTTTTGTGTTTGCAAATATTTTAGTTATATCTTTTAATGGCGGCATGCTTGACATCAAGGTGTAGGTGTTCGCCATTTTATATACCAAAGATTATAACGTGGTTCTTTCCCTTTTTGACAGTAACGTGTAAAGGCAAGGAAAGACAACAAGATAAAATAATGAAAATGAAAAAATAAATAGATTCACTTTGCTAAAAAAAAAAAAAAATGAACTTAAAATACAATAAAATATAATTCATTAAATAATCATTCGAAAACCTTATCAGGCTTGGATATATTAAGACTCCACGCTCCCTACCAGCACCCGCATCAACTGCTCTTTACCAAATGCTCTTCTCCGAAATACACGCATTTGCAAAAGCAGTAAATAGGTTTCTGGGGGGGGAGGGCGGGATTACAAGCACTTAGTGAAGTTTCCAAATGGTGGCCAAAAAAAGAGAAATATCTCCCCAATGTTCGCAATCTTCACAATGTTCACAACGGTCCCGAACAGTAGTTCAAAGCCACGTTCAGAGCCGGCAGAATGAAGACGCAGCCTCCTGCTGCAATAACTGCTCTTTACCAAATGCTCTTCTCCGAAATGCGCGTCTATAGTCACATCCCACAACGATTTCTACCACACCATCATCGTACCATGACAACAGCTCTCCATGTCCCAACCGCCATCCTTCATAAAATCTACTCGACTATGCAAGCGGGCGGTGGTTTAGTGCCTGCTTACTCTTCTCAACTATAGAAGTACACGTCACAGAAGGCAAATTCTTCTTCAGCACAGTTGTATCTGTGTTGGGAAGCTTTGCAATTGATCTAATTTTTTTTCGTAGTTCTCTTTTCCTTGGTGATATTTCTATGTCAAATGCATGTTTTCTTGGAAGCCACATCTTTGCCAACACTGCTGTATTTTTACATGTGGGTCTAGCAGCAAGCGGTAGTCGACTTTGATGATGTTTCCATTGCTTAGATCATTTCGATATTCTCTCGTGATATTATTCACTTTGGTGGCATTTAAGCATAGTCTATTTCTGCCTGGCTCCACTGTCAATGAGGATTTCCACAATTTGTGTGTTGATGATGACTGACCGTGGTATGTTATTTCCACTAAATTGTGGTCGCTCTGCTGCCTTGGTATGACTTGTAACGAGGCAACTTTTTGCGCCAGTCTTTCGGATACGAAGAAATAATCCAGTATGGATACCTGACTTTCTCTTTTCCACGTGGCTCGAGGCGGAATGTCACCTCGTACATGCCCATTGAGGACGGGCATGTCTCTTGCCTCCATTTCTTCCATCCATATATTAGCCATGCTCTTACTTATCTCAGATTTAGTATCTTTGTTTTCGGCTGTGCTGTCCTGGTGTTAGACAGTTGATGTGTAAGTCGCTACACATTCAAGCTCTCATCCCAGGATTTCAGGCAATCAATTAAGGTAGTTATTTAGTCAATATAGCTTTGGGTGCCAGCTGCTTTATGTTGCCAATAAAGGTTCAAGATGTTGATCCGATTGACCGCAGCTTTTAAGCTCTTGAGTTGTTTCAATTACAGTGAGTTGGATGTAAGGGCTTGGATTTTTCGAAGTAATGGCAGGAAATCCACTTTTCTTTTTTATTAATGTAAGCAGGCCTGCCATTGGGAGCCCTTTCTTTCCTTTTATTGCCAGATTCATTGTTATTTCATAGGCTTCGGCGATGGGTGGAGTGGATTTTCCTGAAAGCAAAGGATGTGAAAACAGTCCAGGTCACAAGTATTGTTGTCAAATAAATGTGAAAATCCACGGGTATTCCACGAGCCAGATAAGTGTGTTAAAGTTAAAACCTTACTCGGTTCTTGGCATTAGCTGATGTTAAGACACAGGGCTCTGGCTAGCGAACTCCAAGTTCCTTCCTTTGAATGCATTCTCGTTGAGTTCGCCTCTGTTCTATTTCTCGCATTGTCGTTATTAGTACACTTGGGCGTTATTTTTAAAGGTGCTTCGTGTCCCTCACAGCTGTTGCATTTCATCATGTTAATTTCCAGATTCCGCTGTGTGTAGTTGGTTACCGCCTTTGTTATTATTGGGCTCGAGATTTGACGCCCCTTCCACTCAGGGGATCTTCTACTTTCGTCTTGGCTTGTCTGTTCTTCATTACTTTTGTGTTTTCTGATATTTTACTAAGCGTTAAGCCTTCATGGACTTCCATAATGTCAAATACCAAGGGTAGTAGTGATGGTGCCGCACCCATCAATAGATCGCAGATCATTCTAGAGTCAATGTGCAATCGCACACGATCGTGTTGCGGTCTTCCTGTGAATTCTACCATGGCAATGTCATCCAACTCAATTGCTCGTAAACTTGAAACATGATGCAACAACCATGATGCATTTTTACGGTTTAGTATCAGTCCATCATTGACTGATAATATACGTTCCGATGTTAGTTGATGATTGGCAAGAGGTTTAGAGATAATGCTTGTTTTATCAGTGATGTTCCTTCGGATTCCTTGATCTCTCATCGTCGCATCACCTTTCAAGTTGTTGCGACTCAGAGAGTGGGGCTCAGGAGATAGTTTTTGGCCTCGACCTGAGTGATCTAAGTCAAATAATGGCCCATCTCTATACGGTCTTTAGATCATATGGCAGATTTTTGTCCAGGGGGTGTTCTTTGAGGCTCATTGCTTCTATTTTCTCCCTCTTTTCTGCTAAAGTGAAGAAATTTGACGTGGGTTGTTCTTTGGTATGGTTTTCTAACTCCGCCCGGCGATTTGTTGTTTTCGCTTTGCGGTACATTTAGGCAGTTGAACATCTACTCTGAGCGTCTCCTCTTGCTCTTTACATCATCTTTTTCTGAATCATCATCGTATATTATTTCAAGTGAATCAGTTTGAACTTGAGTAGTCGCATCTTCGAGATCCGTGTCGTATGTTATTAAATTTAACAGAAAATTAAACTCGCGCTCTGAAACACTTGTGTACGAGCGCAATATAAATGAAATATCATATATCAGCAGGGACATGTCATCAAGCGACATGTTTGTCAAGCAGGTCGAGCGGTCTGCCTTTTTTTGCTCTGATTGTTCTTGTGGGTTTTTGTGTCGATTTGTAGATGTGGTCGTCTTCAAGACCGCATTCTTTGGTTCTATTTCAGCAGAAAAGGACTTGATATTTTGCAAAATAAATTTGCAACTTTTGGATTTGAATTTCTTTCCTTTGGGTTGATTTTTAGGTTTCTTAGTCTGATTAAATATGGCCTCCCTATCAATCTGACTGACTGCTTTGCCAGGCTGAACGATTGAATAGTTACAGTCACCTTGTTTGGTCAGGGACTTTGCCGCTGCATGCGGGTTGGTTGGATTTGCTACAATACCTTCTGCGTCAGTAGAAGTAGGTGGTCTGGTCGACGGCCCCTCAATTTGTTGTTAAGCTACGTTTGTGATTTGAGGACACTTTGTTGGTTTCACTATTTTTGTGTCGTGGATCTTCTGTGTTCAGACTTGAGTGGCCTCCAGTTTGCGGAACCAAGCCATGATTGTGTGGGCTTCTTGTTTCCTCAGGTGTTATTTGTGTCATCTCTTTTTGGGTATCTACTTTATTCTTTTGGAGAATTATGGATTTGGCTTCTCCCTGAAGTCTATGGCTGGTAGCTCCGATATTTACTTCTACATTATATGCTTTTTTGTTTATTTTTAGTAGTAATAGGGCCTCTCGGGCGACTTCTGCCAATAGCCTTTTGTCCTCGCGTTACTTTTTAGATGCTCTAGGATCGATTTGTGTGTTAAGTCAGATCTCTCTTTGTCATCAGCTGGTTTTGTTCTAAACCCATTCATTGCTGTTTCAATGTTGATGAGCTTAGAATGCATAATTGCTGTCATTTTGCTTTGATCTTTATAATTTTCGTTGATATGCTCGTGCATCTTTAAGAAAGGAGCTAATGCTATCGTTGGTGCTGACATGATGTTAGTGCTTAGCTCATGCACAACTTGTTCCATGATTTTCTTTGGACTTAGACTTTCGGATGTACCAACTGGATTTCGATTAGACACATGCCTTCTCACTTTTGGGGAGTCCCGCTGTATGAATGACGAATCAGAGGAAGACTCTTCAGAAGTTGACTGATGACCTCGGTGCACAACTGCACTTTCTGGGGTGAATTTTGCAGCTTTATGGAGTCCTGTGTCTTCTTGATGATGCGCACTTGCTCTACGTTGTAAGCAGCTAATGCTGGGAGAGGAGCTGGATTCCACTCTCCTACGCTTGTGTGATCTGTTGTTTATGGTTGTGCTGTTTCTATCACACACCACGGTTTCATCTTGGAACATAGTTGCTGGCTTCATTACCTTATCTGCTCTGTTGAGACTCACTTGGGTAGTTATTTTTGTTAGGTCTCGGAGCAATTTGTCAGCCACTGCTAGCGAAATTCCTCCATGACTGGGTGCCCCTCCAAGGTCTTCAGATCCATTTGCCACCTCATGCGTTATGGTCTGCGGACAAAGATTGGACATGCAATATGGGGGCAAGACAAATGCTGGTTCCTGAAATTGTTCCAAGGTCTGCACAGGTCTAAGAACTGTCGAATTCACTGGTGGCCAAATGCTTATGCCATGTTATTGTTATTGTTATTTTGCATTTATATAGCGCCTTATATACCATTGGTATGGTCTGAAGGCGCTGGTAGGTTGAACGCCCTTGGGAACCGAGGTTCTGGTCAGTGGAGAGATTAGAGAGGGTCAAAGGTGCGTGTGCGCACCAGGTATGTGTGCAGCTGGTGCGGCATTTTTGTGGTAGCTGCTTCCTAGCGATAGGTGTGGTGGTTGAGGAATCAGGAGTATGTGTTCGGTCTGGCGGGAGTTATCCAGTCCGATTGAGGCAGCGTTAGACCTGACGAGAACGCTTGGCTGGGGGTGGGAAACCAGCAATGTTTATTTAGAGTGATGGGGAGTG
The DNA here is from genome assembly GCF_040938575.1 of Ambystoma mexicanum. NCBI lineage: Eukaryota > Metazoa > Chordata > Amphibia > Caudata > Ambystomatidae > Ambystoma > Ambystoma mexicanum. Next base: position 1,217,838,541 of record NC_090936.1, read on the forward strand.
AGTGGTGGATGTTGATATGAGAACAGTTATACCGAATGGTGTCATAGTATCTCTGTGTTCTACTTGAGTGGTGGTGTAAGGAGAGAGTAAGCGTGGGGTGTGAAATGAAGTATGCTCTTACAACGGTTCCTTGCGTTCCACATCAAAGACTGCACATCACGCAATCCACAGGGGTCAGGTCCGGTCCGTGCGATGTGTTTTGTTTCTCATCTGCTCTTGTGCTCTATTCATCGGGTCAGCGGGTTCATCCGTATAGCGTACTCCTCCATCTAGCATAATCATGCGTTCTGGTCCATTCATTCATTTGTTTCGTGCGTTCACCCGCTCTCCAGGCTCATCTGTTATGCACTCATTCGCATCAGATGCTCATCCGCCACTTTGTCAGTTCTGCATTCGTCAGCTCCGTTCACTCTTCCGTCCAATGTACTTATCTGTTTTGTGTACTCGTTTTCTCGCTCTTATTTCTCGTTCGTTTGACGCATACGCGTTCTCTCGCCATACTCAGTCGCTTACTACACTACATGTGCCAATGTCTCCAGCTCAACGTCTTCATAGCGGCCGGGGATGAGCACTTATTCCTTCTCCCAGTCCTGCTGGGACAATGTTGTATTGGTGGCCGTGTGATTTCATGTTTCCTTTTCCATCTCCTTGAATGTACTCAGCGTGGTGCTTATATCTTCACGTATAGGAGACTTATCATCAAGTAAGCATTGTACACCTTGCCAAACATTTTGCGCTTGTGGAGTGGACAATAGTATCAAAGTGCAAGTTGCATCTCCAGCGCAAGGATGTTTATGCATAGCTCCAGGTGACCACAGCCAAATATCGGCTGCCCGCATCACGCGGCCAGCCAGAGCCGCGGGACTGAGCAATCCAATGTCGTTGGAATTTCTGCTTCGATCAGATTATAGTTTGGAGGATATAAGGGGCAAGGCAAGGAAAGTGGGAACGCCTTACTACTAGTTAGTAGTGCAGGCCTCTGAATGTGAGTCTTGAGGGGGATTGGGGCGAGGATTGGTGCAACGTTTCTCTGGTCCTGCTGCTCGAGGAAAAGTAAGCGCAGGATCACAGGGGGTACATTGGGTGATGCTTACCTTGGCTGCTTCCTCTTTCACAGGCTTTCTTTTCCCCTGTTTATCCACAAGAGGGAGTCTTGTCAGACGTAACAGTCCTCGCCTCGCCATGTCTGTAGCCTTGTCTGCAGCAACAAAAGACTCTCTGGAGCAACAGGAGGGACAAAGTGTAGCGCTGGGAACCTCCACACAGGAAACACTCCTGACACTCTGCGACGCTCTGCGTCGTGAGTGAGTATTTGAAGCTTGGCCCCTCCTTATCCTCAAAAGCTGAATAGGCAGCAACAAAATACTCTCTGGAGCAACAGGAGGAACAAAGTGTAGCGCTGGGAACCTCCACACATGAACACTCCTGACACTTATTCACGATTTTGTAACTTTTAAACGGGTAGAAATACACCATACCAAAATATATACACATTTGCTCTACACAATGTTGTCACGGATTTGTATTAACTGTAACAAATTCACTCCCCCCAGCTCCTGGTATTGGGAGCATTTCTTCATGTACCCCTAAAATTAACACAAATAGCACCTGTACCTCATAGGATCAAAGTCCTTGACCAAGTGGAGGAATCCTGCGCAGAGACAGAAAACCTTGCAGAGCAGATTAAAGAATGGCCTTGAATTGGAGGTCGTGAGGGTGGGAGGGACTGTGGGAGGGGACTAATAGGGAGTTCCTCGGTAACGCGGAGCGTCCGTAGATTGGCAACTTCAGCAAATGAGCTGCATGGGGGCACGGACTCGCAAGGTGTTTAGCACTAAAACTAATGAGCCCCCCTCACCATTGTCTATGCTGGCTAGGTCTGATGGGAGATGTAGTGCAAAACATAGGCGCAAGAAAAAGGCGGAATCAGAGATTGCTGTTCTGAGCTCATACCTCTTTCGGGATGCGCTTCAACACACACCCTCACCCAGTGATAGAAGTGTACCAAAAAAGTTGTGCAACCTTGACACTGGAGGGGGACAGAGTAGGAAGGAAAGGAGCAACGTGCAGCACCTTTCTCAAGGGGTGCAGTCATGCTGGTTGACAGCCAATTGAGTTGAAATAGATTTCAGTTTAGCTGTCACTGATATCGGGTGGTACAGTGGAGAAGTGTGCTTTAACTTCATGAAGAATAGTGCCGGAATATTGAAAATTGTGCAAAATCCAGCTGTTGGCAGTAAACAGTAATAGTGGTGGAACACCGCTCCTGACCGCTCCCGCTCACTTCGACCACTCTCACATCCATGTTGCGTCTCGAGGGCACGGGCAGACTGAACTCAATTTGCACACCTAGCACTAATAGGTGAGACGCAAATAGCCCTTAAGAAACTCTGCATGTGCAAATGGCACCCATTTTTCATCATGCTTTTGCACTTTGGACATACAAGTTAGTAAATCAATATCTATATATCAGTTTGTGCTCACCAAAAAACATAACTATGTGAAATAAATAGAACTATATGGGCTCCTTTGTTCAAAAACTGTACTGTTCATTATTTTTTCTTTATATTGTGAAGAAAATCGACAAAGTTCAAATGACACATTTCTGTTTAAAAAAAATAAAAAATAATTTTAAGAAAGCAATGGGTCCCATTTGTTGAAAACCACATACATTTAATTTAGTTCAATGCGTCTGTTGTTTCTACTTACTGTTGAAGTTGCAAAAGAGAACAGAATCCCCAGGGAGAAGATCCCCAGCAGGGGGCCACCGATAATGCCAAAAAGGGAGTATGCCGCCTGCAGGGGGAATCAAAGACATTGATTAATATTCAATTATTGACAGTGATAAAAAGGAATGTTCACAAATAGGTTATGAGAGCGTCTGTAAAAAGTGCAATCGTCTAGTGGCTGAAGGGGTCGGTACTCAGGGTGGTCTCTCCCAAAGCCTTTCAATTGAATCAGAACAAGTGCATGGATTTCCTACGCTCCTATTGGCCAGTCCTCGCCACTCCCTTCTGCCTCTCTCATTGGTGCCAGGTTTAGTGCTTGCAGGAGCCATCTGTCACCACTAGGTGGCACCTGCTGGTGGCACCCTGGAATTACCATAGAGCGCTCAGCAAACAGGCTGAAAAGCAGGAGATGTTAGCACATTAGGATTTATGGAGAGTGAGCCTGGCTAGCAGGTCACAGCTGCTGTCCAAACAAATGAAGAATACAGAGAGAAAAGGACAAGGGAAGACCAAGCGTAAGGGGCTCTGGGCAACGAGGTGTTCTTTCAAGTGCAGGGACCCCAGTTACTTCTGAAGTGCAGCTGAGATGCATTCTTACGCTACTCCAGAGGTCAGGTGCACAGCAGTAGAAGTCACTTTCCAAGGTGTGGGCTAAAGGCTCGGACCGGCCCGCAGGGAGATAAAGCCATGCCAGAAGTGCAATATGTGGCTACTTCTTTTGACCACTGTTACTGAACACATATTCTTTAAAATGCAAAATTTGCAACACATTTGACCAAAATACTCACTTTTCGGTACTACTCAACCAGTCTGTCACAAATGGAATTCAATTGTGACTGGGTCACTTTTCCAATTGATGTAGTAACACTGTGTGAGACTACACAACACTTGTCTGCTTGGTATTAGGTAACCCACCTTTTGGTATAGGGCTGTTCTACACAAGTTGGTAGTGTGACTGAGCAGCCAGGCCCATCTCAAGAGGGGTACATGTGAGCTGTAGCAATGCAATTCGCAAATATAAGTAGCCAAGTAACACTTACACTCAAGGTTTCAGTTATAAATAGTTATTTATTTATTTACCATCAATTTTTAAATGAGCGTTTTTGAAAAGGGCAAGATATGTAACAATCAAATACACTTTAAAATACTTTTCCAGAATCAGCATAAGTTTAGTAGATACTCTAAAGAGAATCTTTTTACACACTTCCTACACCCAGAGGTGACTTCATTCACAAGGACAGTAATGGCATTTATATATCAGTAGTACACTTTGCAGATTCTGAGGTTGCAGAAAGGGAAGGTTAAAGGAACAAAAAGGTTATACTGGTTCACAGGGCATGTGAGTATATTTAAATATTCCAATGAAGTCTAGACAAAACCTTTCCCAGCAATAACAGTCCAAACACAAGTTATCACATCTGAGGGACAGACAATATCAAAGTCAATGGACTAGAAGAGTCTGCAGGGAGTCAGGACAGCCAAAGTTAATTGGAGCACAGTCTATGGAGCTGAGGCACTTCGTAGTTAATAAAAGTCTTGCACAAAGTTAGAGAGTTTTGTAGAAAATCACTGTTGGGTCACAAGCTGTTACATTTGTGGAGAGCAGAGCTGGAATCAACTCTAACAAAAGTAGCTACTGAAAGTCTCAACTGAGAAGAGCAAAGCTAAAGATACTGAGGTAAGTACCCCTGTTAAGGAGAATTCTCTCTTAAGGCTAATTTCCCAAACCTAATGAGTCCCCAAGCATCTTTGCTGGATTTTTGGGGATTATTTTATTCTCCTGCTAAGAGTGAGACTCTTGTTCTCCCACTCTTAGACATGATTTGAGATATCCTTTGACTTTGTAATGTGTTTTATGGGCTATGGGGTCTTTTACTCCATAGGGCTTCATGTGGTTTTGGGATGTGTGTTACACAGCACCCTCAGTGCAGTAACACAGGGGTGTCATAGTGACCCCCAAACATAGACTCCATACCCTGGGACTGACTACTGTCTCCCAGGCATGTAAAGTCACCATTGGCTTTACTAGACCTAAATTTACTAACAGAACTAGTACAAACCATCCTATTGTGGACGTACTGGAAGGGGTTAATTAGATTACCCATGGGTCTGTTTTCAAGGGGGCACTGTGCAGTCCCCCCTTGTCGAGTTTCTGGATGGTGGCAGTGGTTACCACACAAAATATTCCTTAAGAATATTCTCTATGGGATTTTCCCATTCATTTTAAACGCACCACTTTTTGGTGCAATGTTAAAGATACCGCCGGGTTATTTATTTAATATTTATTCCCCGGTTGGGTCTTTTTCCCAGGACTCGGTTTTAAAATGGCAATTGTGTTCGCCTCTGTAACTCCAAACCCAAGTCGAGCCCTTTGTTCCACTTTTGGCGGGCTTCTGCACAGAAGCCTCCAAAAGTGGTGCCACTCTGTCTGGGTACACAGGATGTGTGGGAGGGGGGTTTAGGCACCCTGGACTGAGTTTCCTTGGCAACTCAAGTCGCACTGTTGTATGATTGGCCCAGTGGTGAGCCGCCCGGCTCACCACTTAGCATGTTTGATTGACAGCTAGGACTGGTGAATGGGGGTTTTCTGCATAAAAGCAGGGCTTTGTGGACTGGGACTTCAGACGTCGCCACAGGACCAAAGAATCCGAAGAGGGAGAAGCTGAGCCGACCTGCAACGCCGGCACCACCGGTGGAGCCCTGCTGAACCGACTCACCACTTCTTCCAACGACAGAGGAGATCTTCAGCCCGAAGAGTCTTCTTCCTTTGACTGGTGGGTATAACCAGTTTGCCCGCCTTTTCGCCTTCCCGGATCATCTCATGGCCGCCTTGCCTGTACCAAGCACCCCGGCAACCAGGATACCACGTTTTACCACAACCGCAAATAAAAGGGTAGTACCTTTTAACCAGAGAACTCCGCGGCTGGTTTCGTCCCTGGCAGTGCAACGACCTTCAGCTGTCCTCCACGTCGAGATCTTCTCTTCCTCTGGACGACGCTGCAACTTGCACCCGCTGCCAGGAACAACTGCCCCCGCTGGAGGATCCTCTCCACTTTCAAGGTACTGTGTCCGCCTGGCCTCCCTTGCAACGGTCTGTGTGGGGTGTCTCGTAAATCCTCCACTTACCTCTTGGGTTGACCCTAGGCTGGCTAACTGAACTTTTCTGAGCTGAACCCCTGCCTTTTTAAACTCTCTGCAAGACTTTTCAAGACTTTTAAACTGTGTGATCCTGGGCACATTTGTGTCCCACTCTCTCTAAGAGGGAGCCGGGCCTCTGAACTTTTGGCTCACCAGTAGACTTTGACTTTCCTGCCTTGCTAAGTATTTCTAAAGTGTTGTGTTGTGTGCTTTTCTAATTTCTGCCCCCCCCCTTTTTTGATAACTTATTTATATGAATAGGGTAATGGTCTACCTGCCTCAGACTTGGGGCATGTACCCAGCTACGCATTTCTATTTTGTATGCAGAGCCCCATAGGCTTTGCATCAAAACGTAGCATGCAATAATGGGAGGCTAGTGAGCTGTCAGAAGTCTGGCCCGTCTCCTCTCCAAACAGCATAACATGTTGACTGACCAGTGAGGTGTACTCTCCTGTCAGTCAGTATGTTCACATAGTGGAGGCGGGCCTTCCGGTCTTCCATGGCGGCACGGGTCATGCTGAGGGAATGAGTAGGTAGGGTAGATGGGTTTTTTACTTAAAATATGTGTGTGCGCATGTATGTTTGTGTGTTTGTTCTTATGTATGCGTGTATGCATGGAGTTTAAATGATGTATGAATAAACGGGTGAAAGTGATGTTTGACAGGTTGGGTATGAACGAGGAGTGACTCTGCAAAATTTAGGGGGTCTACTGATGGCATGGCATTCTTTTTTTTGCTTTACCCTTGATGCACAGTAAAATGCAGTGATTATTTGACCTGGAGGAGGCGGGCCAGAAAATAGTCACGGAGCTCGTGACTTTCGAAGAGCGGCTGAATGCGAGAGTGAGACACATGAGAACTGGCGTTTCCAACTACGGGAGAACTGTTGTACTGCAGGAAAGCAGAGCCCTTAAGCAGGTGGTAGCAAGACGATGTCTCTATCGTGGTGGGCAGGTTGTCCAACCAAACACGTTGAGACCATCCAAGAAGGTAACTGGAAATGTGAGCTGCTTTCAAGCTGCAAAGTCTGTGTACAGGGAAGCCGAGAAGGCCCCTGATGATGCCTGTCTGGCCCTGCTTCCACCCGATGACCACCGAGACACATCAGGATGCATCCTCTCCATTGGTTGCTTCCACCATGCTTGGAAACCCTCTGGGCATTGCCAGAGCGTCGTAGAACATCTGCTCCATCTGAAGATGGCCGCTGCCTCTGCAACCCCTTCTGCACCCATTGCGCAAGCTAGCGCTCAAGCCCTGTACCGAACCTCCCCATCGGGCTCCCTTGATTGGCCATCCGGCCTTGATTATCGACTTCCGCCAGCAAGCAATGCCGGCTCTCACCAAATTCCCCCACTTAAGGCCCCTGGTGATGCCTGTCTGAGTGATTATGGTAGCCAATCAACCCCTGCCCATGCCGCAGCACTCGTTAGCATCTGCCTAACACGTAGACCTCCATCTTGAACACATCTGCAACGCTTAATCAATCTGTCTCCATCTTCTAACCACCGGCAGCCTACAACCTTCCATGCTGCACCTCATTACTCAAGCTAAGCTTGCAGATACCTTGCACTGCTGCTCTCTGTGCTCTGTTCATGCCACTCGACTTGATCACAGTCCACCCTCCTTCCCCCACCAATATACTTTCTCCCATCCCTTCACATCAATCACCTGACTGGCTTCAGGGCTCCACCGCTGCCTCCACCACACAAGGGCGACCCCCCCCCTCTAACACCACTGGTACCCCAGTCCCCTCTACCTTCACCCCTCACGCCAAACCTCCCATTCCAAACCCTACTTTCTTCTTACCCCCTCCACCACACACCTCTCTCATCTATCCAGCACTTCTCCTACCCTGCCTCACAATCCTACCTTACACCCATTGACTAACAAGAACAGCTAATCTACGCTCCTGAACTATTTCAGCAGCTCCCCTCCTCATCATCGGCCACACTCCCGCCACAGGAGCAGTCATACTCGTCATACTATCATCTCGCACTACCCCATCCCCTCGTCCACACGCACACCCCACACCATGCCTATGCACATCCACCCAACACCCAGTTCTAAGAGTACACACTGCCCCAACAGTTCCTCTAAACCCTCTGACATCCACCGCTTAAGGGTACTATGACTAATGCCCACTCACTATGCGCTTATGCCACCCACATCCACGATCTGATCGAAGATAATTACCCTGGCTTGCTCGCGATCATTGAATATAGGCTCTATTCTGCAGCTGGCTCGTCCCTCTCCTTCGCCATTCCCCCAGGCTATACCATCCTCAGATCAGGCCGCCTCATCAAACCAGGCGGCGGGGATGCCATTATCACCAAATCCACCCTTTCCTTCAGGGAAATGTCTATCCCACCACTGCCAGGTTTCGAAATCTGACTTACCAAACTATCCCTCAATAATCAGACTACCATAAACTTACTTCTACTTTACTCTCACCCCAACTCGCAAAGTTCCCCAAATCCGACATCTCCCTACTCAGTACCTCTTTCATCAAACCTGCCACTAAACTCATTCTTCTGGGCGATTTTAACCTGGGCTTCAATGACCAACTTGACTCCAAAGCCATCACCCTAGCTAACTCTCTCGCAGAGATGAATGTTGTCCAACAGTTTGCCTCCCCACCCACAAGAAAGGCTGCATCCTAGGCTGGATTATGACACTCAATATCAGTTTAGTTGTCACCAGTATCAGCACCCTACCCTGGTGCGACCATCTTCTGATCGAGTTCCTAGTCTCGCATCCACACTCCTCTACCAACCACACTATACCGCCCTTCCCTATACTGGCTCGCAACATATGAAGGCTCCCCAAAGAAACTCTAACCCTCACTTTACAGAACCTACTTACATCCTAAAAGCCCAACAGCGACGATCCTCAGTTGTTAGTCACCCACTACAACCGTGCTATCCAGTTTGCCCTTTCAAATCTAAAATTCCCAAACTAGGTAAAACCACCAACCCCTGGTGCCCAGAAGAACTTATCTCACTCCGCGAACACAAATTAGCCCTAGAACATTCATGGAGAAAGAACTCTACCCCAGCTAACCAGGAGGCCTTCACCACCTTAGTGAAACCTACAAAAACACACTGATAGTTACAAAAGCCAACTCCTACAAAACGAGAATCTCTGAGGCTAACTCCAACGCCAAAGAGCTCTTCACCATTCTTAAAGAGCTTGAGTACCCTGTCCCCCCACTCCCAGATCTGCAAAGACAAACCCTAGTGCACGACCATCCAAGTCATCCTTTCTAACAAAATCGACAGATTGAAAGAAAGAATTGCTGCTAAAAGAATCCAGTCTGCCATCAAACCCCCCTCCACCAGCAGTCCGACTCCCTCCTCGCTCACCGAACAACCCACCCCACAGCCCTTTCAATTCTTACTAGTCCGTAGCACAATCCAGCTTCTGAAGCCCTCTAGTTGCAAAGGTTGATACCTACACATCTCATATTGACAAACTGTGCACAGGACCTCCCCCAATTATCACTAACTACATCAGTGCCTCATTCTCCACCAACTATGTCCCCATCTGCCTCAAAGAGGCGTGGTTCACACCCCTCCCTAGATCACTCCTTCTCTGCTAATTACTGCCCTATTACCACGGCACCCTTCCTCCTCGAAATACTGTCTCTCATGGTATACTCCCAGATCGAACCATTCCTTGAGAAACACCACCTGCTTGGGTCGCGATAATCCGGATTTCGACCCAAGCATAGCACGGAAAGAGCACTCCTTGACCTAAAGATCCAACTAGACAACGCTCGAGATTCAGGCAACCTCGCTATCCTGCTTGACCTCTCTGCAGCATTCGACCTCGTCGATCATGGTATGCTTTGTTAGCACCTATCCTCAAAGTTCTACTTCTCCAAGGAGGAAACCACTTAGATCAAGTCCTAACTTAGCGAACGCACACCGAGAGTTATTGCTGGCGATGCAGCCATTGATCACATTCTATTTCCACGCGGTGTCCCACAAGGCTCCCGCATTTCCCCCACCCTCTGCAACACCTACACTAAACCTCTCTTCGATCCCCTGGACACTCGGGGCATCCCATACACTAATTGACACCCAGGTCCTCCTCCTTCTGAAAAAGTACCTACTCCCAAATGCTGACACCGTCAATCGGATATATAGCGTCATCCGGAACTGGATGGCTGGCTACAACCCCGGCCTCAATGACACCAAATCCAAACTCCTCACAGTTGGCTCCCCCCATCGACTCAAGAAGCTGGACACCGCATTCTCCACTTTCACCATTGACAGTAACACTATCCCGGTCTCGGAATATGTAAAAACTCTTGGTGTCCACCTAGATGTAAAATTCAACATGTCCAAACACATCAATGCCCTTGCGTCCTTCACAGCCCATACGTCCAAATTCATCACCATCAGCAGACAATTCCTATCACCGGATAATTGCCTAACTCTCGCTAGAGCCATCATAGGTAGCAAACTAGACCACTGTAATGCTCTACTTACCGGCATGTCAACCACGAACCTCTGCAAACTCCAACTATTACAATACAAAGTTCTCTCAGCTGCCAAATGAGGCTCCCACTGGTCCCTCATCAAAGAGGGCATTGAGGTCTAAATTCTGACAATCACCCACTTCTGCATCTGCAACGATGCCCCATCCTAGCATGACAACTGTATCTCCATCAAGCCCGCTGTGAGTGCCCTCCGCTCATCATATAGCCTCGCACTACTAACTCCTAGATTAAAAAACAAGCAAGCTGGTGGCTCCAGCTTCTGCATCACTGCACCTGTACTCTGGAACTCCTCCCAACCCCCAACATCATAAATGAACCCGCCTCCCCAGACTTCAGGAAACTGGTAAAAACCTGGTTGTTAAACAAATATGACTAATTGTTGCATCAGCACCCTCTGTTACAATGTCTTGGTCCTTACCTGCTTCTGTACAAGTATTGTGTTAACTCTGAATCTGGGCGCTTCATAAATGTAATACACATATAAACGGGAGACCCGCGAGCACGCAGAATGCAAGAGTCATTGGGAATGCGAGCAGCTTCCCAATCACCCACTCTGCATATGGAGGAAGGACAGCCGGACACTAGGGCGCGACGAAGAAAAGGGAGGAGAAACCCAGTACCCGAGAAGAGCACCAGAGTGAAAGCAAGAGCCCACAACGTTCCCCAGCCTGCAGAGAGGTACCAGGGAGAACTTTAGAAGTGGGCAGGCACCGGGGAAACAGAATACGAGACAAGGAACTCACGAAGAGTTACTTAATATGCACCTATGTAATTGGTATTGCATAAAGCTGAGAAAAAAAGGAAATTGAATAATCCTGGATGGAAAGCCTATGAAGGTTCCCAACCAGAACCTAACAACAAATGGAAAATACTACATGAACAACAAGATGCAAGGATAAAAAACTATATTTATATTTGGACTGGCATCTTTTAACAGTAGCACAGTACTGTGGGGTCTGTGCATCGGTACGTGTGTCCATTGGAATTAGTCCTTGGTCAGGTGTTGTTGAAAGAACCATGTTTTGAGAGATTTGTGAATTTGGGGAATTGTGGGGGCATTCTGAGCCGACTCCGAGATAGAGTTCCAGAGGGTGGGTGCATGACAAGAGAAAGATTGTTTGCGGGCCATCTCTTTGCGGACAAGTAGTGTTCTCAAGCCGGTTGGTGGATGTGCTGCATGAGGAGTGTGTGCCGCCAGATATGTGGAGTTTATCCGCCAGATATGTTGGTGGGCTACTCATGACTGCTTTGTGGATGATGCATGCAGTCTTAAACAGTATCCTGGAGTGAAAGCAAATGTAGTTCGCGTAGGATGTGGGTGATTTGGTCACATTTCTGTGCACCCGTAATATGACATGCTGCAGCACGGTGAACTGCTTTTAGGAGAGCCAACTGAACCTCTGGGAGCCATGCCAGGAGAGCATTTCCCCGTCAATGTGTGAGACTGCCAGGTCCTGCACTACTGTCCAGAAGGCCTGCAGCGGGATGAAGGGTTTGGTTTTGCGAAGGGTAGAGATTCTGAGCCAGGCTATTTGGGCCTTCTTGGCTTTGTGTTTCTGGAAGGACAGGCCGCTGTCAATAGTGATGCCTGAGGATTTTGCTGAGCCTGAGAGTTGTGGATCAAATCCTTGTAGGCGCATGTCATTGAGCCATTGGTGGACAAGTTGTTTTTTACAGAATGATGAGGGCGGATTCTGTCTTGGATGGGTTGATTTTGAGGTAACTGGTCTACATCCAGGTCTGGATGATGTCTAGGTAATTGCGCAGACTAATTATGTTCTGGTGGTTGGCTGTATTGGGATCTTTGAGGAGAGTGCCCAGAGGCTCCATCTAACGGTTAAAAAGGATTGGTGACAGGATGAAGACTTGGGGGACTCCGCAGGGGCCCTGGAGTCAGTTAGAATGCAACAAGTTCATCTGGACAGCCTGGTGTCTGCCTGAGAGGCAGGAGGTAAACCAATTCAGGACAATGCCAGAGAGTCCTAGCCTGTCAACAAGGAGGGAGAGAATGAGGTGGTTGTTGACTGTGTTGAAGGCAACTGAGAGATCAAGCAGTACGAGGGGGTATGTGTCACCCTTATCCATGATTTGGAGGGCATCATCCTCCACCTGGATGGTGGCTGTCTCGATGCTACACTTGGGGCGGAACCCTGACTGATAGCCATTTAGGAGGTGGAGTTGATCGATTCTGGCGAGTAATTGTGAAGCAACTACTTTTCCCAAGATTTTGCCAATAAACAGGAGGTTCATAATGGGCCTGTAGTTAGCCAAGTCAACTGGATCTAGGATTGGTATTTTCGAAAGAGGTTGTTTGAGGGGCAGTGTGTGTGCCGGGGGCCAGGGAATGCAAATGCTGTGAGAGGTTGACTCAATGGTCTCTCAGATTAATTCTATTTTTGCAATACAAATGTTGATTCTGTTGCATTTTTCCTGTGTTGCAGGTACCTCGGGTTCGGCTGAGGATTTGGTACAATGCTTTGCTACTTCAAAGAAGGCTTTGCCCCTGTTAAAGGATGCCACAATGGTGGAAGAGTAGTAAGCAGATTTGGGCTCGGTAATCCGAATCCTACGGTTTGCGCTGAGAGATTTTAGGTTGGTAAGGATTCCCGGGTTATGGTTTTTGCGCCACCATTTCAGTGGGTATCTGATAGAGCGTTTATTGGAAGCTAGCTCGGGGGTGCACGATTTCGCTGGAACTTGTTTCCCACTAAAGACATTTTACAAAACTTGGTTTGATTGCCCTGAATGTGTAAAGTGTGGATTCTGTCATGACATTACCGCAAAGGAAACTTTTCACCACCAGAGGGTGCTGTGCTCGAAGCCACGGAGTTGTAGTCCCTCGAGGGCCTCTGTCGACGTCATATGTTGTATAAAGGGACCGAGCAGCGCCCGTTACCTCAGTTCCGTTTTTCCGACGCAACTGCTTCTTGTTAAGAACGGCACATCAGAATTTTCTTCGAACGATGTCCTTGTCATCTACTCCCACCACACCCAAGACAGGGTTAAAAAAATGTCAAAAGTGTGGTAGGAAAAAGTCAATAACCGACCCCCATCAGAATTGCCTTTGGTGCCTCAGCCCAGACCATCGGGTTGATGAGTGCAGTTCCTGTCAGGCCATGTCCAATAAGGCTCTTAGGGAACGTAGAGGTAAGCTGGCTGTGGGGGAGGAAACTTACAAGTCTTCTAAAAGACAAAGAGATTCGGATGAATCTAGTCGAAAATCTCGACATGAGTCGAGGAGGTAGAGATCAAAGAGTCGCTTGGGGAAATCCTCCTTGTCTTTCACTAAGAACACAAAAAAGCGACGTCACAGGTCTTCTTCCTCTTCTGAGAGGAGAGTAACGTATCCATCTAAGCACGATTCCCCAGAAAAATGGGAGGCCTTTATGGCTTTGATGCTTAAAATATTTGAGAAAGCGGACCAGAAGACCTCGAAGTTGCCCCCTCGAGGTTGCCTCATGGTCGACGACTACTGTGTCAAAACCACCTGATGAAAATAGCGTTGAAGCTTTCGACTGTATGGAAGCCTTTTCGACAGTATCGAAGCTGCCTTCGAAAACATCGAAGCCAGCGTCTTCTTTATCGACGCCTTTATCGAGACATTAATTAATCCCGATACCCAAGTCAACGCCATTACTCATGACTAAGTCGATACCACCCTCTTTACCTGAAAAAGCTTTCCATCCTCAAACCAGACAGGAATTTTTGAGATCCATGTCATCCATTTTTGAAGAACACTCCTCTGAAGAGGATGTCACTTCAGCTGGAGTTAGGTTTGGAGCCAGAGAGGTCCCTGAAGAGCTAGTGGACCCAAATTCCAAAATAACAGATCTTTATGACTGTCTCCAAAATGCCTGCGGCCTAGACACATCACCTGAAGTGGATTTTGAAAGACCAGACCCTACAGATCATGCTGATCCTAGTTATAGGAATCTGATGGGACGGCTAATTGATTTTATGGGTTGGCAGGCAGCTTCCCCAGATTTCGATCAGGATGACATGACGGACACCCTGAGTAAAGGTCCTCTAAAGGATCCTGTTCTTCCATTCCACAAAGCACTTCAAAAGAGGGTGGTGGTAAATTGGAATACTCCTGATTCTATTTCAGCAGTAAACAAGAAATTTGTACCAAAATACAGGCCATCTTTATCAGATCCAGAATATTTATCTAAACATCCCTCCCCTGAAAGTCTAGTGGTTCAAGCTGCAACCTCCACTAGGCAATCAGCTTACCCATCAATACCACCAGACAGGGGGAGGGATTCCTGGGATGGGTGCTGTATACAAATCTCCGGGCGGAGGTCAGGGTGAATGGGTGGACCTCTCGCTCTTTCTGACTGGGCAGGGGTACAAGACAGGGTTTACCGCTTTCCCCCCTTCTCTTCGTTCTTGCGATAGAACCGTTGGCCATATGGCTTCACCAGAGCACATCCTGGATAGGATTCGGGTGGCCAGAGGGACACGAGGACCGGATATCCCTATACGCGGACGACCTCCTGATTTACCTGGGAGATCCTGTCCGAACCTGCCCCGTGGTGACCCGGATGCTTGTTCAATACAGAGAATTTAGCGGTCTAAGGGTCAATTGGAAGAAATCGGTCTTCTTCCCGTTGAAGGCTAGGGGTCAGCCTGATCCACCTGACTGTCCATACCACATAGAACAAACTGGCTTTCAATATCTTGGGATCTGGATAACAACAGATCTTACCAGTTATACCATGCCAATCTTAAACCGATCATGGATCGATTCTCCAACGATGTACAACACTGGAAGCTTCTCCCTCTGACCCTCATGGGTAGAGCTGCCCTTTTTAAAATGTTAGCCCTCCCGCGATTCCTTTACGTCCTTCAAAACGCCCCGCTTCAGATCTCGGGGGCGGAATTTGCCCGGGTGGAGACCCTCCTCACGGAGCTCCTATGGGGCGGAGGACAAGCACGCATAGCTCTGGCTACACTCCAGAGGTCGATCTGGCTGGGAGGGTGGGATCAGAGTGCCCCGCCTTCGGACCTACTACTGGGCCTCCCAATTGGTGGTGGTTAATGACCTTATGCATGGAGACCGGGAATTACCCAATATAAAAGCCGAGGTAGGAACTATGCACGACACCGACCCATTGCAACTACTGTACCAAACCCCCCCCCAGATCTTCCCCACTAACAATGAAGGCACAGATCATTACAACTTGAAGGAGCGTCCAGAAGTTTGTGGGGTGGGGGACAGACTATCAGCGGCGCAACCCCTGTGGCGTAACGCCAACCTGAAAGAAATTGCGAAGCTCAATCCCTGGCCGTGCTGGGTGAGGGCTGGGATCCAGAGGGTGGGGGACGTCTTGAAAGATGGGAATCTTGCCCCGTTCGCGGACCTACAATGCAGGTTCCAGCTCCCAGACAATGAGAGATACCATCATATGCAAATGTCCCATGCCCTGAGAGTCCATATATCGACAGAGGACAATATCCTGGAATGTTCGCCTCTAGAACGCAACATTTTACCCGAATATATCCCCTCCAAATGCATATCCATTCTTTACAACACCATCACTTACTTCGCAACCCCTGAGTTGACCAATCTAAAGGCCAAGTGGGAAATAGATGTAGGGGAGATCGACCCTTAGGAATGGATCCGGGTACTAATGCACCCACGAGAAGCTGCCATTTCCTCGAGACTTAGACTGGTGCAACTGAAAATACTGCATAGAGTGTATTATCCCAGAACTGCTATGTTTGGGTGGGGGAAAGCAACGCACTTGAACTGCCTCAGGTGCGGGAGTGAGGAGGGGACCTTCTTTCACATCCTGTGGTCCTGTCCCCAGAGCCGTACTTTCTGGGAAGCCTGCTGTCGGGAACTGACTCGGATACTCTCCAAAACTAAAGACATGGACCCGAAGGTCCTAATCCTGGGAGCACCGGGGGAGCACGAACTGAACAAACGGGAAGAATTGCTATTGCATACGGCAGCAGCCCTAATCAAGCGCAATATTGCACAGAAGTGGGGAGCCCCGGACTCTCCGACACTGGAGGAATGGGCATTGGACATGGACACATGTGCTATGATTGAAAGGAGGATTTATACAGCAAGAGGCTGTCCCAATAAGGCCTCCAAAATATGGGCGGCATGGGAGGAGGCAGGGCCCTGAGGTATACGGACTCCGGGGACATCACCCTGAACACTTATAAGGTGAATCGTGACCGTACTCCATGAGGATGGTGATGCAAGACAGTTATTATTGTAAGGTGGGCCGGGCCGGCCCAGTGGATGTAATTGCCTCGTCTTTTACTTGTTCCTCCCTTTTTGGTATTGGTTGTTTTGTTTATGTTGTAATCAAATGATAATAAACAATGTTTTATCAACAAAACAAAAAAATACCACCAGACAGGGATGATAAAAAAGTTGAGGCTTGGGCCCGGAAAGCTTTTTTTTTGGGCAGCATGGCCCTTAAATCAACTAATGTCTCTTGCACTTTAGCAAGATTTACTTATACCCTGTGGGACTGCATGACATCATCGGCTGAACGCATCCCGGAAGGTGAGGAACGGGATGGTTTCCTGGCTACAGTGAAGGATGGTAAAGAGGCTATGGAGGAATGCCTTCAGTCAGGACTGGACACTGCTGATAGTGTAAGCAGGTCCATGGTATCTAGCACGGTCCTATGCAGGTTTGCATGGCTAAGGAAATCTGGCTTTGCACCTGATGTGCAATCTAGATTACTTAATATGCCCTTTGACGGCTTGAGGTTGTTTGGCAGCAAGGCGGACGAGAGCGTGGAAAAGCTGCAGACCTCAAAAGCGGCAGCAAAATCACTTAGTGCAGCTTTAAAACAGCCTCAACAACACCCTTACGGAGGCTCATCTTCCTGGAAGAGTCGCCCCTTTTGTTTCTACTCCTCTTTTGGAAAAGGGTGGAGGCAGGCCAGTCAGAGGCCAACAGAAAAAACCCTTTCGTGGTGGAAAAGGGAGAGGTGCTAGATCAGCCTCAGCAGCGGCTACTACCTCCTCAGCCAGTGCTGCAGTCGCTTCAAAGACACTTTGAGGTCTTTACCCACAAGACCCTGGTGGGAAGCAGAATCACTTGGTATCTGGAGGAAAGGCGGGGCATTACGTCAGATGCCTGGGCACTAGAGATAGTGACCCATGGTTACTGCCTTCCTTTTCATCAAAGACCTCAAGATCACCCACCTGAAGCCAATTCTGTAAACATTCCAGACCCGCTCCTTGACCAGGAGATTTTAACCCTGCTAGAGAAAGGTGCAATAGAACATGTACCTGTAGCGGAAAGGAACAAGGGTTGGTACTCCCCTTATTTTCTCATCCCCAAAAAGGACAGAGGATTGAGACCCATCTTGGACTTGAGAAATTTGAACAAATTCCTCAGGAAGGACAAGTTCAAGATGGTAACTCTTTCTCAGATCCTTCAGGCTCTTCAGCTTCAGGACTGGCTGGTTTCATTGGACGTTCAGGATGCTTACTTTCATGTTCCAATCCATCTCAAGCACAGAAAGTACCTGAGGTTCGCAATTGGTGGTTCTCAGTATCAGTTTTGGGTTCTACCATTTGGGCTGACCTCCGCCCGAGGGTTTTCATCAAACTGTTGGCAGTGGTGGCAGCGAGTATCAGAAGAAGGGGGATTCATGTCTACCCTCACCTGGACGATTGGTTGATCAGGGCATGTTCACCCAAACGAGCCCAGGAACATCTGGCCTTGACCTGCCACTTCTTACACAGACTGTGCTTCTCCCTCAATTACAAGAAGTCACAAATGATTCCAAGCCAAAGACTCCAATTCATTGGAGCAGTCCTGGATACTTCCTCAGGGAAAGCCTTGCCTCCCGAGGAGAGAGCTCACCACATTCTGCAGATGGTAACGAAGTTTCAAAAGGCCAACATCTACCAGCATTCGACTTTCTAAGGTTGCTAGGTCTCATGGCATCCTGTATTTTTCTGGTGCCAGAGGCCAGATTGAAGATGAGATCCCTTCAATGGGCCCTCAGGACTCAATGGTCCCAATTTTCAGGGGAGATGTCAGATCTTCTGCAAGATCTCCTATGGTGGGCTTGCAAGGATAATATCCTCAAGGTGGAACAGTTTTGGCAAGCATGGCCGGAGATAACGGTAGTGACGGACGCCTCACTCATGGGGTGGGGAGCCCACACCAACGATCTGACAATCAGCGGTCGTTGGTCTCCATCGGAGTCCAAACTACACATCAACCTTTTGGAGCTGAGGACACTCAGACTAGCGCTGAAGGCCTTTCTGCCCTCTGTACAGGGAAAGAATGTCCTACTAATGACGGACAACACAGTGGCCATGTACTACCTCAACAAAAGAGGAGGTGTAGGATCACTCCCACTGTGCAGAGAGGCAAAGGCCGGAGAGCTAAACACGGCGGCGGACGCTCTGAGCAGGCGGAGCACAGTCTCCCTCCCACGAATGAGTATTAGCTCAGGAAGTCATTCTAGGAATCTTTGCCCTTTGTGGAACCCCTCAAGTGGATCTGTTCGCGACCGGTGCCAACCGGAAGTGCGAACTGTACTGCTCAAGGGAATTTCCCCTAAGAGAAGCTCTAGGGGACACGTTTTTAGTGGACTGGATAGTTCCACTGCTGTACGCATTTCCTCCTGTCCCCTTGATTCCTCAAGTCATCAGGAGGTTGAGAAAGTTCAGGAAAAACATGATCCTAATTGCCCCGGATTGGGCCAGGAGGACCTGGTACCCGGACCTTCTGGACATGTCCATCTGCCCTCCAATACGTCTTCCACAAAGAGAGGATCTTCTCTCGCATGAGGAAGGTCGAGTTCTCCATCCAGAGGTCAAGACACTCAGCCTTCACGTATGGTTTCTGAGAGGCTGAGATATAAGGATTGGGACCTCCCTGATGACCAGAAGGCCAACAACAAAATCCCTATACCGGTGTTGTTGGAACAAGTTCAGTAACTGGTGCAGGGATAAGAATGTGGACCCATTCCTTTGTAATACTCCAAAAGTACTTTCTTTTCTCTTACACTTAGCCAATTTGGGGCTCCAGGTTGGTACTATAAAGGGATATCTGGCAGCGCTATCTATCTTTAAGCATTCCTCCGAAGAGGTGTCCTATTTTAAAATGCCCTTAGTAATTCAATTATTGAAAGGGCTAACAAATGTGTATACCCCGACACCTTTTCAGGTGCCTATTTGGGTTTGAATTTAGTCTTAACATTTATCATGTGTGCTCCTTTCAAAGCTTTACATTCTTGCCCATTAAGACTTCTCACTCTTAAAACAATTCTGTTGGTGGCTAGAACATCAGCCCGCAGGGTAAGTGAGTTGCAGGCACTGTCTTGTAAGCCTCCTCACACCATTTTCCATAGGGACAAAGTTATTCTAAAAGTCAACCATCTTTCTTGCCTAAGATAGTTTCTGATTTCCATCTGTCACAATAAATTACCTTACCTTCTTTTTATCCTCCTCCTCACGCTAGTAAGGAAGAGGAAAGGTGGCATGGACTGGACCCAAAAAGGGCTCTCAGTTTCTACATTTCCAGACTGGAAAATATTCGACAATGTGACTATTTGTTGGGTATAATGGACACAAATTGGGGCTTTGAGTATCTAAACAAACTCTATCCAGATGGATAATTCTAGCAATAAATTGGCTGGAAAAGAGCCTCCAGATGGATTAAGGGCTTATTCAACTAGAAGCATGGCAACCTACACGGCTCTTCAGAGGGGTGTCCCGGTGCAGGATATTTGTGCTGCGGCCACCTGGTCGTCAATGCACACCTTTGGGAAGCATTACTGCTTGGACGCTACTTCATATCAAGGAGGACTATTTGCAAAAGCTGTCCTTCATTCAGTCCATAATTAAAATTTCTAGCACTCCCACCTCCAAAATTACCACTGTTATGGGAGTATATCATAAAATGAGGAATACGTGGGAGGACACAATCCATTCGAAGAACAAGTTACTTACCAACTGTAACGTTATTTCAATTGGATGTTACTCCCACTTATTCCTCATCGATCCTCTTAACCTGCCCCTCCGTACAGTTTACGGCAGTTGCACTCTAACGTCCTTAAAAGCCTGAGGACTTAAAACCTGATCAGCTGATGCAACCATGAACACCGTAAAAACAGAACTGAGGTAACGGGTGCTGCTCGAGCCCTTTATTCAGTGGATGACGTTGACGCTCGACAGAGGCCCTCGAGGGACTACGACTCTGCAGCTTTTGTGCACAGCGCCCTCTGGTGGTGACATTTCTTTTCCGCAGCAGCAAAGCTGGGAAATACAATATCATAAGATGAGGAAAACGTGGGAGGAACATCCAATCGAAAGAACGTTACAGTTGGTAAGTAACTTGTTCTTCTTACTGTGGCATGGCTTTTTTTACTAGGCCTCAAGGGTAAAGTAAACATGATAAAGTTATTACATGGCTAAACTGGCCTACATTGGGGGTGTCAGTCTGCATTTATTTTCTTACTGTGGCGTGGTGATTTGTACTTGCATCAAGGAAAATGTACCTTGATTCCCTTGCTGGATTATTATGAGTCTAAGGTTATCCCCAAGCTAATTTATGATATAGAGTGTTTGTAGCCTTAGGTCTATTTTGGTGTATTTTCTCAAGCTTGAAAGCAGTATTTGGCCTAAGGTGCTACACATTCCCAAAGCTGTACCCATGATTGCCATCCAATATGAACTTGGACTATGATCTATTGAGGTAAAAATCCCCCCAGAAAATGTGCTTTATGAGGTACTTGCCACGGCCAGGACTCGTATGAATGAAAAAGAGATAGCAAAATGTGCTGAATGTTGTATGAATATTAAGTCTGATATTAATTTACTTGTAGAGGGCTTAGTGTGCACGGTGAAGGGTGCTTTATATCAGTACGATTGGTTTGCTCTGTGGATGCCTATCATGGTTTTGCTTCGTTATCTCACCTAAAGCAGAAATATAAATTGATGGTTATACTCCCTCCCTACTTGAGATTGCTGCGCAGTCCAGGTGCGCAGATGGAATTTCTACGATTTTGCAGGAACTAAGACGTGGTTTGATTGCACCGAATGCGTAAGTGCGGGCTCTGTCATGCGATGACTGCAAAGGAAACTTTGAAACATCGGTTGATCATTTGTCCACATTTAATTTGACTCTATGTGATGTATTTTAAGGATATTCGGCATCATTTGAATCAAACAGAAAGTTAACATCTGTGGATGAGGTGTCTGGAGGTGCATTCAACTTCTGTTTCTTTGTTTGTAATTGTATTTTAGTGCTTAAATCTTGGTAGTAATTTATACAGACATTTTATAATTAATCAAATGCATATTTTGATCAAATTGAGATGTTTTATGTTTTAGGATGTTTAAAGATTTGAGAATTTGTCATAACCTTTTAAGGTTGCACTTGTATGAACCAAAATACAGTAAAATAAAGAAATCCAAAATTTTTATTTGGATATGTCCTCAAAGAGTCTGACTTCTTCTTCCGACCCACCACACTGGCAAGACTGGCCTACTTTAGGCGGAGTCCGGCAGTGAGTCCAGTCTGCCCAGAACTCTGGTTGCTTCGGTTGAACTTTTCTAAGAGGAGCTACAGCGACTGAATCCGGCGTTTGGAGTCCCCTTTCAGTGTTTACTACAAATACTGCCTCACCGCGCGGAGCGCGGCGCGGAGTCCGGCAGTGAGTCCAGTCTGCCCAGAACTCTGGTTGCTTCAGTTGAACTTTTCTAAGAGGAGCTGCAGCGACTGAATCCGGCGTTTGGAGTCCCCTTTCAGTGTTTACTACAAATACAGCCTCACCGCGCGGAGCGCGGCACGGAGTCCGGCAGTGAGTCCAGTCTGCCCAGAACTCTGGTTGCTTCGGTTGAACTTTTCTAAGAGGAGCTGCAGCGACTGAATCCGGCGTTTGGAGTCCCCTTTCAGTGTTTACTACAAATACTGCCTCACCGCGCAGAGCGCGGCGCTGAGTCCGGCAGTGAGTCCAGTCTACCCAGTCCGCCTCAGTGCGCCTTAGAGCGTTCGAGCGTTCGAGGCTGATCGGCGTCTGGTGCCTGGTCAGATGGAACTGCCCTCAGGCGAGGAGACCTTAGGTGTGGGGGCACACACGCGAAATCGTCTGCAGAAACAAAATTCTAAAATGGAGCGAGGTAAGCCAAATGAACTTCGCCTTACATCTAACGTGTTGCCTCAGAAAGTAGATTTGCGTGCCTTTGACTGCTCAGCAGTGGAAACACAATCAGGGACTCCGTACGGAGCCGATGGGTCTCCCAGTATGATACAAATTGCATCACCCGTCAGACAGACACTGTCATCGACCGTTGTATTGCCACCATCAACGGCAACCACGCAGCCCGGGTTAGCCGGGTTAGCCGTGGTTGAGGCTGTAGTCGCGGCAGAGGCGGAAGCGGGAGCGGGGGGGTCGATGCAGCCGAAGTCGAAGCCGCCGACATCCCTCTTGCATCGGCCTGCCTCGAGGCGAACTATAAAAATCAAATCGTCTGCATTGGCACTAAATCTGAAGCAGCTTTTCGCCAAACTGAAAAATCTCCAGTGCAGCTTGTAAAGAACCCGGCGTCCGAACCAAATGTTCCAAAAACTTTAGAAGCTCAAACTGAGCATTCAGTAAACAGCGGGACTGAATATACAACACGCTTGCCTGTTCTCCCTGAAATCGTGTTAATCGATCTGCTGGAGCTTCCAACAACAGCATATTTAGACGCCTCTGAGACCTTCTCATTTGACATTACCGATGCTGATTTATTGGCATTGCGGTCTCCATCAGTCGGAAGCCTAAAATCTCCCGAAAAACAAACTAGCATCATGCAGTCCGATGCTATGTTAAAAAATACTGAGAGGCAGCAAGGCTAAACCAGTACATGGGACTCTCAAAAAATGGCCAAACCGTCTGACACGAGGCTTCACATTCAAAAAGGAGCTTCCCAACTGTATGTAACAACACAAGCATCAACATGTACTGCAAACAAGGTGGTTGGACGTGCACCAAATGACGTTAAAAACTATGTATCGTCAGATGCTTAGGCTATGTCCGAGAATAAAATGCCCAAGTTAAAATCACAGCTGATACCTAAGGCGAACACATCCATGTCTTTCGACGTTGCCGCGCGTGAAGCACGGCTAACTGCCCGACTCAAATCAGACTTTAATCTAATGCGTGAATGCTTAAACGAAAGCTTCTCAACTAACAATGTCAACGTGCTAACTCCTGGTTGCAAGGCGAGCACTCTTCGCAAAGAAGCAAAACATACTTCTCAAAAAATGCTAACTCCATCACACTCTGGTCCCATAGTAAACCTGGATGCATCTGATGACCACCAACGAAAAAATCGGCAGAAAAAACGGAGAATGAAAAACATGATGACTACAATGCCGATCAAATTGCAAACAACTCGACAGAAAATGGACCATTAGAATCAAACGAAAGTAAAGGTCACGAAAACTACATGAATTGCAAAGGAAACATCTCTATCGCGGCTGGAATTCAGATAATGTCTTAGCGTCCACCTCAATAGCATTAATGCCATTTATGAAATTATATGAGACATTAAACGAATCTGTACGCGACCAAAATTCTATCTTGGCAGCGTTAAACAATAAACTGTTGACACTGGAAAAAGGCAACGAATACTTAAGCAATCGTTTGGACCTTGAAGCTGCATCAACTCATCAATGGCACTCTCGTTTAAACGAAATCACACGAAGGGAGGCACATGAAAAATTAGATCTCGCTGAAGCCCTAGAAGAGTGCACAAAGTGGCTTAGACATAATGTTGCTGTACAACCACTCAGCTATTTAACGAGAGAGTCTGTAGCCGGCAGTCGGTGCCTTTCTGATCATGGGCTGATGCCTACGCAACAAAGGAGCTGTGATCACCTACGGATGCAATCAAACGATCCTGAGAAAAATCTCATAGATACTGAGATCAGCGGTGCAAAAACTGTAAACAAGAATGAGAAAACCATCCCTCTCGAGAAAGCCCTGCCCTCTGTCGTGGAATCTACCATCAAAGTAAACAGTACAGCGGGCTCCTCTACCTCGACCGATGTTCAACGAAGGCCTACCATAAGGAAAGAGGCATCAGATGTGATAGTTGGAGCAGGGCAATTTGAAGTGCTCCCTACATCACAGATTACACTGGCGAATCAAGCAGTACTAATAGAGAAGAAAATCTCCTTTGACATTTTCTCAGGTACAGCGAAAACAATACAAACCGTAAAAACAACAGATAAATTGAAGGCAAAACAAATCAATGCCTTGAAAATTGTAAAGAGAGGTCCGGCTCCAAAACGTCCACGAACTAACGAGGAAAAAAAAAATTCATAAGAAACTTGATCACACCGCCGCGGCCAGTGGCACCAAAAACCTCTGTTGCGCCAAAAAAACCTGACGCCCAAGAAACTGTCATGGCGGGAGCAGTTCGCCTCACAGATAACAATGAAATATCCACCAAACGCAGAAGAGATGACATCAGTCCATCAGTTGACCAATCCATAGAAGGATCAATTGAACTTTGTGATTTATCAACCTACTCAGTAGATGACGAGCAAGAAACCGACGATGTCTCTAAAGCGCGCGACTTGTCAGAAAGAGAATGGGTCAGTTCAAAACCATCTACTGGAGAAGAAAGAGATGTACATTCGGATCGCTATCCTTTAGGCCCTGTTGGGTTATGGCCAAAAGAAGCTGAAAAACGGCGGGACATGTTTGGTATGAATAAGACAGAAATAAAGAGCAAGTCCCAGAGAGTGCCTGAAAAATCGTTACTGAAACTAAACCCGAAATATACAAAGGCCCAAACAAAAAATCTAAATCAACATGGCACTCAATGCAGAGTTGATCAACAGACATTATCTATAGGGAGTCTGTATAAACTGGAGCTCGAAAACATACTTGAAGATAAAAACGAAATAAACCTCAACAGAGCCAACGTGATGAGATTGCTGCACAACATACCTGCCTTGAGGAACATCCGATCCGACGATATCAGTATCGTAGAATATAAAAACGAATTAAGATCAGATTGGGTAATCTTGCATATGCGGTCTAAAACAGTAGCGCGCCCAATTCTTGATGCGAAAGATGACTTATTGTTCTATGGCTTTAATCTAACCACTGCGATAGAACCTCTAGTCCTTACTAAATCGACACACGGAATTGGCCAATGTCAAAAGACATCTGCTACAAGAAGGGAAGATCTGAGAAACCAACTTAAACAACAAACGACACAGGTCTCTGACGCAAATAGACGAAGAAACAACACATAGGATGAGGCAGGGTCTTGGCACGTGACCCAATTATTAACATCATGGAATACCAGAGGCTTCGCCCATCTATTTCACGAAGGAAGAGCTCATGACATCAAAAGCTTGTTTATTTGTTTTCAGGAAACCTGGCTTAGAAAGACGCCCTCCTGTGATGGCTATACTACATATCTAAATGAGGCTGGAAAAAACAAACTGGGACGGCCTTTCTCCGGTCTTCTTGCCATGATAAAAAATTCGTCAGGATGGGAAGTAATCGGCATCCAGAATCCAAATTGATTTGTTCAAGCAATTACCCTTGAAGCGTCTTCCCATACTCTACAAGGAATAGAAGAAAAACAACACTTGCTGTTGGTAAACACCTATTGGAATCCCGCAATGATCACTGATGATGACTATCTGCGGTCAGTAACCACCCAAATAGACAGTTGCTATGCATCATTTGCTGTGCCATTCATATTAATCTGCGGTGATCTAAACTTTTCTTGGTTCAATAAATCCAATCAGCCCAATCTGGACGACACGCAAGTGATTCCATCCGAAGGTTCTGATCGTAGCATGAAATGGACATACGAAATATCATCCCGTAATTGTGTGCTGTTGAATGGCTGCACAAAAGGAGATATTCCAGTTGCAGCAACGTGGCAACGTGATGACCTATCCAAAACTTTAGACTACATATGGGTATCTGAGAATTTGCATGCTTTGATTTCTGACCTACAAGTAAGAAAAGTGTCTAATAGCGATCACAATCCACTTATCTTATCTTGGTATATGGGCCCTACATCAACGCATCAAAGCTACCCTACTCAATTGGACATTAACACTTCTCAAAGCCGTTTAAGAATAAATAACAAGCAAATTGATATCATGACTTTGGCCTTTATGGAGGCTTGTTCTACAAATCTATATACAGAATATACTCCTCTCCTGGATCAGCACAGAAAAACAAACAAGAAAACGATCAGAGACCACACCCATCCTTTTAGTCCAGAATTAAGCGAAGCGAAAAAACTACTCACTAGTGACTTAAAAAAACTAAAATCTATCGGAGGGATTAACTTACCACAACAACTAGCCACCAGGCGTAAATATTATCGGAACTTGCTGAAATCCTTTAAAATCATTTGAAAACAGGAACAAGCGGAACTAATGCTGCGCCTCCTAATCCAAAAAGACAGTTCCAACATATGGAAGATAATAAATAATGGCTGTTTGACTCAACTCAATTATCTAGCAAATGGTGTGAACGCAGCCTCTTGAAGACTTCACTATGGCGCAGTCTTTAACAACAATGGTGATGACACTACTCCAAAATTAAAAATAGAAGAGTGTAACTGGGATGTAAAAGAATCACTTGAGAACATTATACACGCAATGCAAAAGTTAAAGTCATCACGCGACGCTGGCCCCGATGGAGTATCTAACGTCATGTTAAAAACAAATCAAGCAAGCTGGGCAAACTTCATCAAGGTGCTATTCGATCAGATTGCCCACACATCTAAAATTCCTTATTCCTGGACAAACGCAATAATCGTTCCAGTGTTTAAAAGAGGAAACAAAGACGACCCAGCAAATTACCGCCCCATAGCGTTGCTCGACACTATGGGGAAGATTTTTGCCTCAATTCTCCAAGAGAAAATTGCAAGATGTGCAAAACTGAATAAGATCTATGACGCGAGACAAACCGGGTTCACCAAAGGAGTCGACGTGGAACTTAATTTGGTATTGCTAAACCTGGCTAAACTAAACGCAATAAAACAAAAAAAAAGGTTGTTTTTAGCATTTATTGATTTAAAGCAAGCCTTTGACTGTATATACCGGAACTTGCTGTGGCAAAAATTAAAGATGTGGGGATGTCCAAATGACTTACTTGCCCCACTGATGGCATTACATGCCAAAACCAGCATCCGCGTACATCTAAATGCAGAAGGAGACCTAACTGACGAAATAAAAACCACACAGGGTGTGAAGCAGGGCTGACCGCTTGCAGCCTTACTGTTCAAACTTTTCATTTCAGATTTACCCGAAGCCTTTTTACTAACAAGGTGCTTTCCTCCGAAAATCAATGGCACGCATGTAACGCATATAATCTACGCGGATGACATAGTGTTGCTTGATAGTACCGAAATAGGCCTACAATGATCACTGGTAGCACTGCAATCCTACCTAACGGCAAATCATTTAATGATAAATGTAAATAAATCTCAAGTGATGTTTTTTGGACCAAAAAACAACTCAAGAAAAGCGAGGTTCAACTGGCATATCGATAAGGAAATACTATTAAGAACAGAAGCCATCCAATATCTGGGTGTTTCATTCAATGTATCAATCAGAGAATGGAGTTGGACAAATGAAATCATCTCGCGTATGCGAATGTTTGCTTTGCAAGGACGCAAATTGCATTTAAACTATGGGAAA
The DNA here is from genome assembly GCF_040938575.1 of Ambystoma mexicanum. Classification (NCBI taxonomy): domain Eukaryota; kingdom Metazoa; phylum Chordata; class Amphibia; order Caudata; family Ambystomatidae; genus Ambystoma; species Ambystoma mexicanum. Next base: position 1,217,866,582 of record NC_090936.1, read on the forward strand.
TTCTCCCTTCAACCAGTGACGACTTTCTACCTCCAGAAAGTGATCCCAGCAATATGCTTTGGTAGCGAAACAGGGTGGGTCAGGCATCACCCAGTACGCAGGAGCTACTGCTGGAGAGCCAGAAGCGATGCACAATGCACTGCAAAGCTTACTTCCATGTGAGATGTACACTTTAATTTTGTGCCTATTATATATGATGCATTATATTTAAATGTATCTAGATGTTTCCAAATTCTTCTTTATTTACATTCTCAAAGTATCAAAGTTAATGTCACATATGCATGTTTTGTAAGTCACCAGTTTGCCCAGTGAGCCCAAAATATCTCCTGGTAACTGTTGGTTTTAAGATAATCAGGTTCTCCTAGCGAGGAATAGGGAGGAAGCGAGATCTAAACAGCTCCTCGCAATTTCAAATCCTGCAATTTAAATACCCAGCCTGACTCTGATTCAAACCTGCGCCAATGTGAAATGATCTTCTAACATGCTGGGCTGCACCACCAACAAAACTGGCACCTTTACCGTTAAGGGGGTCATCACGAGATTGGTGGTAACCCTTAAATGCGGTGGTAACACAATTACCTCCGCGTTTAAGAGTCTGCCAAATCACGGGCTTGGCACGATTTACCCCCAGCTTTCTGCTGGGGGTAAATCTGCCTCAAATATGCTGATTTTCAGCACAGCTACTGTGCAGTAATACCGCCGATGGTAGTCGCGCTGACAATTCCCCATTTGGCCTAATGGGGAAAAGGGAATTCCCAAATGGGCCCAATGGGGAATTCCCGTTCCGCCAAACCAGTGATCCGGCGCTAATAGCACTGGACCCGTTGGCGGTATCGCTATTAGCGCGGCCGGTATCCCTTAGTGTCATGAATTATACTGTAAATTTCTTTTATAATATTCTGCAGATTAAATTTACGCCAACGATATGGATATAGGATACAAAATAGAATGCATTCAGTTGTGATGTAGATTAAAATGTCACAAAAGGAACATTTAAAAAATATATATCTTTATCAGAGTAAATGCTTACAATATTTTATGGTTGGTAACATGCTCTCGTCGCCTTTAGGACATTGTGTACCCATTATTAAACACGGTTCATACAAGGAATTTACATGTTTTCCAAGCCTAATTTTAAACAGACAATGTAATTAACTACAATTTTAAAATCGTAAGTGAGAGGATGCATGACGACTACTCTACAAATTGGTGATACTGCACAAAATATTGTAAAAGTAAAATCCATCCCAAAACAGAAGGGGCTCAACAAAATACATTGAACCCAACAAGGTGATTTCACTTCTTCAATATTGTGACAAGGTCTGGGACATGACACTGTCAAGCAAGGGGGTGGCGGCCTCAACCTGGGGCCGAAAGCTCATTAAAACAAAGGTCAGAAGTAGCCCTGCCCCACATATGTCAACTGGGAATTGGGGGCACCCTAGTCCCCGAAACCTCTCCACCTCATGTACTGCAAATCTCAAAGCTGATGCGACTAGTATTTTAGTGCCTCCCCAACAGTTCACAGTTCTCTTGTTTGTGTTTTAGAACTGCAACTAACATAATCCCTTGTGAGAAGCAGAGAAGACCCAAACCTGAATCCACCCAAGTGAGAAACAACAGGAGGACCTCCCAGATGAACTGCAACCCAGGAAACCAGAAAACGTACCAAAATCCTTTAAAGCCCTAGCATGACAAGAAAACCCCTCAAACTCTCTGGAAAACTGTTCTGGAAAAGGAGGAGGAGTTTAAAGGGTTTCCTTAAAGCCTCTCGCCTGGGTCCTGGGGCAAAGAGAGGCACTGATTGCTGCACGAGCCAAATGGAGGGGGAGAAAGGTACAGAAGCACCTGCCCTGTACTTTAAAAAGCAGACCGCAAGAAAGGCAGAGTGTGGGTTCTACCAGTGAGGCCACAGGAGCTGTAGGAGGTCTGAGATACCAGGTGGATGACGGGCGGTGGAGTGGAGTGTTGGAGAGTTGATTTTGGAGCTAACCTGATATAATGTATTTGAGAGAGTGCTATCAGTTGTGTGAAGTCTAGTGCATTGTTTTCTAGGAACTGGGAGGAGGGTGTACAGAAGGGGTGAGAGAGACGTAGCAGTAGGGAGTGTAAGAAGGCATGAGTGTTAGGAGCTAGTGAGGCTGGGAGAGAAATGTGTAGGGGTGGGGTGTGAGGAAAAGGGTGTAGGAGAGCAGTGGGCAGAGTGCAAGACCATGGGTAGTGTGGGGTGAGTCGCAGTAGTGTGGAGAAGGGAGAGTGGTAGAAGTGCAGAGAGCAGTAGTGGTAGTGTGGGGAGAGTAGCAGTAGTGTGGAGAAGGGAGAGTGGTAGAAGTGCAGAGCGCAGTAGTGGTAGTGTGGGGAGAGTAGCATTAGTGTGGAGAAGGGAGAGTGGTAGAAGTGCAGAGCGCAGTAGTGGTAGTAGTGGAAGGAGAGTAGGGGAAGTATTGGAAGGAGTGTAGGGGTGGTAGTGGGAAGAGAGTAGTGGGAGGGGATTTGTGGTCATAGTTAGTAGTAGGTGTAAGGAGAATAATATTGTGGAGGAGTTGGTGTAGCAGTAAAGGCAAGAGTGGTACGAAAGAAGATTGTAACCTCAAAGGGTGCAAATAGGTGGATGGAGAGAGAATAACAGCAGAGAGATAGAAGTGGAAGACATAGGGAGGACAGAAGGTGGGTGGAGTTGGAAAGAGGAGAGCAGTGTAGGAAAGAGATAAAGAGGTCTGGAAGATCAACATACCCCTATTAGAACTAACCGTTATGATTTAGAAAGTCCTTGAGGGAGTTACGTATCCTGTTTCAGGGAGTCCTCAGAATAGGCAGTGCTAGACAGTAGGGTTACCAAGTAGTAGCACTAATTACCGGTTCCGGGTGCCTTGGTGTAAAGGCTGGAGGGGGGTTTCTGTACTCCTGCCCTCTATATGGCAGAGTAGAAGCACAGAGGACCCCAGCCAAGATTCTCTATAAGGTAAACGCAGGCAAGCAATCAAGGCCTAAGCTCTCAGGAGGTGATGCGGGCTGGTTCTTAAGTACAGTGTAGTCCCCAAGCACCCACACAGGATGTCCACACACTATGTTAGTGATAACGCAGCTCTTTATATAAATAAGGTACATGTTATGTACACATACAATAATACACTTTGTGCTCTGGCAATTCTATAATGATAAATATATACAATATCTCTGTGGTACCATGATTCACTCTTGACTCCTTTAAAATGTAGCAACTGGCGGCAGTTGTGATAACATACAAGTCTAATAGCAAAGTGAACCCACACCAGACAGAGGAGAGAAACAAGCAGTTAAACAATTGGCAGAATACGAGGTCGCTACCACCCGACACTGTTCTGTGTGAGGACCCACCCCCCCGGGCAACCTGTAAATAAGATATACTGACAAGCCAAGTCCATATATTGTTTAGCAGAGGCTTGTTCCCAGCAAGGGCGTTAGTAGTCGGCGTCTGGTGTTGGCGATCGGGACTCGATCACGCTGGCTTCTGAATCTTCTTTGGAGTCTTTGAGGTCTTTGGGTGGGGGAACCCACGGGCGGATTCTCCATCAGCGACCTTGACTTTCTCCGGTAGGACAAAAGCGGTCAACGGTGATGAGCAAGGGAGTCCTTGATTCACAGTGTCTTAGGCAATGGAGTGTTGCGGCTCCGGTTGACGAGATTACAGGGGTACCACGGTCGACAGTGGACTTCAACGTCCGGGCGCTTCACTTCAGATTCCTCGGCAATCCCCTTCTCCGGTCGGCAGCCTTTCGAGGGTCTGAACTCCAGGGAGCCTTGGTGAAGATTAGCTGGTGCACAATGGCCCCTCATAGCACGGCAAGACGTCTCCTAGCCAGGTCCTCTCACGGATCAGTTCCTTGACAGTCATGCAGCTTTCAGATTAGCAAAGGACAGCAGCAGCAAATCCTCTTCTTCCAGCGGGTCTCAAAGTTAACTATCACGTTTTGACTTCAGCTTCTGAACGATTTCAATCAAAGAGGGCCCCAGATATACTGTTGGTCTCTCATTCACTCTGCTGCTCCACACTGCAGTCATGCCAGTTTCGGGCATGGCTGTCTCAGTCATTGTGTCATACACCAGAAACCAGACATCCATAACATGAAATGCGTATTCGTCGCACACTCCATTCACCAAAGTCCCACACTATGGGCGTACCCACAACATACAGTCATTTGGAAGGCTCCAGCCAGTCTGACCTGGACTTCCCGACAACACCATATATGGATCTTCCACCCAACAGCCAGTCAGGGGAAGGGACAGAGTCAGGGCTTCCCGGGACTTCGGGAAACAAAGTAACAGGCAATGGAAGCAAGAGGCCACGGGGGCCATTTGTCTCCCATCAGGAATCCACTGATTCCAATGTCGGGGCCTGGGAATTGCAAAAAGGAGGATACTCAGGGCACTTGTCAATTCAGCACAGAGCTGCCACCAGCCCATACCCTGCTCTGTGGGCCACACACAGGTGCCCAAAAACATACACTAGGAGTACAGGGTTGTACTCCCACCCACAGGTGCCATAAGGGTATCCCAAGGGTCTGTTCACCAAACCAAAAAGAGGAAGAGCCGCACTGCCAGGAGTCCCACATGAGCTCCTGCGCTGAAAACAAGACAGAACATACATGATAAAGGCATACAGGACAAGGATACGGAGGCACTGTCCCTCCGATGCATTTCCAGCATCACACTTGGCTACGGTGGTACACTTTTTTTTTTCATCAAGCTTTTTTTTCAATTTTAATTTTCCAAATAATCGAAACAGATTGATAAGTGTAACATATCAAAATCACAATACTTAAGATAAATCTAAATGAACAAAGCTAAAGAAATTATCCAAATAATATCCAAATCAAAATCAAAACATTTGGTCTGAGCGTCGGGAGGGAGGGGAGAACATTCTTACAAGGCATTTAAATGTCTGTTTCTCTCTCCACGTGTCAGCTCTCTCTAAGGATGTTAGGACCTTTGTTGACACTGTATTGGCCCCATTGTTTCAGAGGAGAGCAGAATTCCGGACAAGTTGGGGTCTGTGGTGTACCTGTTCCCTGTCTTTAACAGGTTCTATAAATGGAGCCCATGTCGCTAAGTACTTGGTATAAGTATCAGACAGGATCGTCAAAATCTTCTCCATGGAGAGTGTTTCCCATATATCTATCCACCAGCAGGCTATGAGTGGACCCTCAGGGGACTTCCAAAACTGCTATTGTCTAGCTGGCTGCATTCAATAGTTGAGTAATCAAAGATGCCCATGCCCCGATAGAGGGTATAGCCCTTCCTTTCATCACTGCCCAGAACTAGCGCAAGTGGATTCAATGGGAGCTGTATGTCTTTCATCCTAGCCAGGATGCACCTTTGTGTGATTGGCTGGCTGAGCCTGGCTCAGCCTGAGGGAATGAAGAGTGTTTAGTATACACTCATCTCCTTGTCAGAAGCTGTAACAAGAAACCTGAAGTCATCTTCAGCTTGCATCCTGGAGTCCAGTTGGAGGAAGAAATCTGTGGCTGCAAGTCTTCAAACAATCCCAAAGCTGCTGTGCTGACTCAAGGACAGAACCAGAGATCATCGTGCAACTGCTGCTCTTCACCTGAAGTGTCCTGGAAGCCAGTCCTGTGTGCCTGCCATCCAGAGAAGGGATCTTCGTGGGTCCATAAGTGGAGTGCCTGAACCTCTTGAAGCCAAGAGGTTTATCTGTGTTGGCCAAGGTCCAAAGGATTGTTGGTAACCGCTGGAAGCCAGGTTCCTGAGTATCGCCCAGAAGAGGGGAACCCTGGCATAGTGCTGCTTGACAACCAGAGCCGCCAAAGTTCAAAATCTCTGAAGAATACTTCATGTGGCATCCCTACCATGACATGTCCACACTGGAGAAGGTCCAGGGTCGCTGCCTTCAATGGAGTGTCCGCCAGTGGTTTTCCCGCTACCAAAATCCAAAGACGACGTACCGAGTGTCCAGACTTGGTGAGAGTCTGTAGTCCAGTCCAGTGGTCCTGTCTAGGTTGCCAGAAGCATCCAGAGCTCTGTGCTGCGGCTGCAGCTTTGAAGAACCAAAAGGCGGTAAATTGTGAAATCCCGAAACCTGACACCTATTTCTGCCACGGCACCCGTCACCACTGAAAGTCATCTAAGGCCACCAGGGGTCTTATATTCTTCAGCCAGGCCTTGCAAAGGTCCACAGCAAATTTCATCTTCATGGGACATCCACAGTCGGAGTAATTACCCGTCAACGGATGCCACTGCGAAGACCGAAACTGCTGCCTTTCCGTAGAAATTGCTGGGATATACAGGGACCAGTACATCACACACACTAGGTTGTTAGCGGGCTTCAAACTGAAATGGCCAGACCCTGACACGCAAATGCTGCCAAATAGGGTGATAGAGTCCTTTTATGATGTATCAGAGGGGGGACATAAGGTCTCACGCATATATGAGTTATTGATGGCAGTGGGTGGAAAAATAGATCAAGTCCGAGAGAGGTGGGATGCGGACCTGGGAACACCACTGTCAGATGGGGAGTGGGACAGAGTGAAAAGATATCATAAGAAGTTATTGAGAAACGCCAGACTCCAGCAGATTCAGCTGTATGTGACACATGGGGCATACCTGACCCCATTCAAAATAGCCAGATTTCAATAGTTGGGGGACCAGGCGTGCCCGAAATGTGGGGAGAGAAACGCCAACCTGGTGCATAGGTTTTGGGCCTGCGTGGAAGTTAGCAGATTCTGGAGGGAGGTGGCACAGCTGTTGGCAAAGGCTGGAATCACGTTAGACATAGATTCTCCGAAAGCATGCCTGCTGGGGTGCTTCCCGAGACCCAAGCGAGCAAAACATGTAAGCAAGTTGAAGGATTTAGCGTATAATTTAGCGAAACGGAGGATTGCAATGTGATGGAAAGCATTGGCAAGACGGGTAGCACGAATATGGTGGGGGGATCTGTTAAAATTGGCCAATGCGGAAATAGTAGTGTGGCTGGAAGCGTCCAGCAGAGAGGAGGAACCAGGGGTGAGAGGCGTGGATATGTGGACACCGCTAGTGGCTGACATGACTACATCAGTACTAGGCACTGAGGAGAGCACATAGGAGAAGCCGTGGCCGCTACAGCAGTGGCAGAGGTGTAGGAGAGACCACAATAGGACGTGTGGAGTAGGCCCAGGGGAGTGTAGGGGAGTTGGGTGTTGGGAGGGGAAGTTGTTGTTGGGTTTTTTTGCGTTTGCTTGAGATTATTAAAAGTGTACATTGTGGTGTTTGTATGTTTGAAAAATCAATACAAATGTTTTTAAAAAAGAAAACTGCTGCCTTTCCAACACTGCTTGGTCCTTCTTTTTTCTTGACATCGGAGCGACTCCTCCTTCCAAAGGGGGTCCATCCTCGAGAGGTCTCGTTGAATAAGGCCAAGAAACTCCACCACTTGGCCTGCCAAGGCACCCATGGTTATGTGATGAAGAAGAGCATCTTCCCCCTTCAGGAATCCTCCAGGGGTCCCGATTCGTCTTAGATCTTGTTCTTCTGTGGCGGCTTCCCAGATACGTTGGGGTAGTGCGTCCCGTAGAAAAGAAGCACAGCATTATTTAACATATTTGGACTGGGCTGTAATAGACAAGGTAAAGTACACCTTACCTTTTCCCTTAGAGGTTGCCCAGGTTGGGGGATCCTCACATTGGATTGTCTCTCTACTTTAAAGAAAGCATCCTGCCAATGTTCCTAATCTAACCTGCCTTTCTACAGTCATGTCTATGCATTAACCCATGCTTTATGATTCCTATGCTTTTAATAACTGCCAGCAGTTGGTGTATTTTGAATTGAATCTGAAGTATATTGTTGTACCACATAAATGTGTATATATTTATCATTATTAGGATAGTGTTGCCTGAGTACAACACATGTGTTATTTATCGATGTGTATATTTACTTGAACCTTATTTATCTAAACCTTGATGGTAATAAAAGGACTATGTTAGAACATACCTTAGTGTGTGGACACATTCCTTTGTGGGAGGTTGGGAATTCACTTTAATTAAGAACAAGCCTGCATCCCTTGAGTCTCGGCCATTGGTTGCTCATCCATTCTACCATATAGAGAACCTTGGCTGGGTTGCTCTGGGCCTCTAACCCAACTGTATAGGGTGCAGAAATACAGATACTCCCATCCAGTCTTTACACTGGTTGCAGAGCAGTGGGATCACTGGTTTTAAGACACAGTGTTTAACTTTGCTACTACAACATATCCACACTTTTATTAAGTTAGGGTTTAGTGGTATATACTAGAAAAACATCACTACAAACAATGGAACCTATTGCAAATGGTAAATTGGCTAGGATGAGCTTTGAAGCTCTCCAGAGGGCTTGTTAGTTGAGAGGAATAGACTTTGAGGAGAAGACTAGGGCGGAGCTTAGAACTGCCCTTGAGAATGTAATAGGCAGATTGTGATACTGGTGATGAAAGTGGGGAGGGCTCTTATGGGGACCTTGCCCGTGTTGAAGTCACAGGTGCCACCAATGGGATTGCTACCTCTCCTATCACTTCCATTCCAAAACCCAGCATTGCTTCTCAGGGGGATTCCCTGGAACTTGTGGTATTGAGGATGAAATTAGCCTTTGAATACAAAAAGTAGCAGCGTAGCAAAGAGTAGCAATCGGTGCAGATACTCTATTCTTTTTTTACTGGCTGTAGTCTGTCAACTCTATCTACTGTTGCTGGAGGCGGAACTTGAGTGAACTTTGCTTAACAACTCTGGCTACCCACGGAGCGGCAAAGAGTAGCAGTCGATGCAGTCTGTGTGGCCTGTCGAGGCTGACTGGCCGACTGGAGTTATCTTTACCCTGGTCCTCCACCTCCCACGTCTATAACGGACTCGAGCTAGATAGAGGACTGCCCAAATAAGAACTGCGACTGTCTACAGTACTACGCTGAAGATTAAAGGTGAGGAGGATAAATAACCTGGGAGGGACCGTGTTGGTGAGCCCCGAACCCTGTTCCCGTCCCCTAAGAACATGCCAACCCACTGCATCTCCCCGTGTACACTGGACACTATATTGAACAATTGCCACTCTCCTGAAAATATCTCCTAAGACCCTAAGAACATCCTGAAGTGCTGTTGTCAGCAGACTGCCTGCCTTCGACCCGACCCCTTCCCTGAATACTAATTGACACCACCAGGCATTCGTCTACCAGCTAGAAGGGCCGGTGACTGCGGGCTCTCTGCCTTTGAGACGGTCTCTTCCCTAGATGCCAAATAGATTCTGCCTGGCACCTTTCTAACTCCTTCAAAGGTCGTTGACTGCAGGCTCCCTGCCCTTGAGCCGGTCTCTCCACTGGACGCCAAATTGATATTGCCAGAAATACCCCTACCATCCTGAAGGGTCTGCAACTGCATTGGACCAGGTCTCTTCCCCGGAAACCTCACTGATACCGCTGGTACTCTTCTACCATTCTGAAGGGCTCCCGCGGGCTCCTGATGGGCTCCCATATGAGGAGCAAGCTAAAAGCGCAGGGTGTAATGCCCTCCCCGATGGATGGTGATATCAGAACCGGTTCTTGGTCCTGAAGCAAACAAGGACTATAACCTAAGGAAACTGACATGAGTGGAGCTGGCTGAATCCACTGCTTTTGAAAGGTCTCAAAGCCAAAAGCTGGCTGATCTAACAGACCATGAAATACTTCTTGCTGAAAAGGAAATCTTGACTGCAGCAGAAAAATCTCTACAGCTGGATGAGGTGGGAATTAGACAACTACTACCTGCTCCCTATGAGGATGGTGCGACGACCCCTAAACGTCTAGAACAGGGGGCTCTGTAAGCAGACTCCGACTGAGGACGTTTTAGAATCAAGCAGAGAGGACAAATACTTGGGGGAAACAGAGAGAATGATGAAAAAATAAAGTGGCCTTGCACTTCTCCAAAAAGTACGGAACGAGTGTAAGGGCCACCAAGGTCAAAAACATTAGTGGTATGTTGAAAGTGGGTGGGAATAGTGGATCCTTTACTTCCCTGTTGGTGCTTCTGTTGTCAAAAGACATTGCAGCCATTCTAGACAACTTGGACCGGAAAGCCCAAAGAGGTATCTACAGCCCACTTTCTTCCTCGCAAGCCCCTCGCAAGCCGCTACTCATATCCAGCATGAGCAGAACAGAAGGGAGGCACTACCAACTAGATTGCCTGAAATGAATGAGTCAGCTCCACAAGAAAGTCATGAACAACCATATAGGAGTGAAAAGAACCTGTTCTCAAATAGAGCCAGCCAAGAAGAGGTGTTTATAAACAAAAAAACACCCACTCGACCTCATCCTATAGAGAAGACGACAACGACTCCCAAAGAGAGGATCCTTCCCCGTCATCGTCGAACTTTACTACCTCACCTCTACTCAAATCTGTATTCTTATGTAATATGTCCCCTGTAGAGAATTTGAGAAATAAAAACCTCATGGCTCAACTCCAGGGCTCCATAATGTCGGCCTTGTCTATCTCCCTTGCCCCGTTCATGAAACTTTACGAAACAATGAACGAGAACTACAAAGAACAGGCCACATTACTAGCGATGGTGCACTCTAAACATACTTTCTGGAATGCTTCACTACGGCCGTGCAGGCACGCCTATACAGAGAAGCAGAACAGTCTCTGCAATGGCAAAACTGATTATGTGATCTTGCAAGGGCGGAACTGATCGACAAAAAGAATCATCAAACATTAGACACCTTAGGCACGCAACTCAAACAGTGCCTGAAGGCTCTGCGGTTGGAGAAGGAACCTCACCGAATCAAAACAGACGGTGCCCCCAGCCTCCTACCTCCCCAATGAAAAACCTCACGAAAAAAAAAACCAAAACAAGCAGAAAGCCTCCACGAGCAATGCCCCCCACCCCAAAAAGGCCAGAATCGGACATCACTGAAGAACGCGTGCAAGCATGCAGTGGCTGGCCCATCAAGGTGATTGAAGAATGGGAGAGCACTGAACTGATGCAACATCAGAACTAGACAGTCAGGACCGGCGAACAAACCCTGATTCTGATACAGTAATGACCAAATTAGTAAAACAGAAGACGGCACCTACAAGGGAAAACATTTTTTTTTTAAATTAAAGGAGCAATCGCTAATAGTGGGAAAAAATTACAGGAGAGTGGGAAAAAATCTAAAAACAAGCCTGCTTTGAGAGGCTTGAAATGCAATCCAGCTAAACATTTCCTCAGAAACCTGAAATCTCCACTGCCGCTCCAAAAATTACATCTGATGATAAGAAGTCTAACTGCCATGGGGAAAAAGAAGAGGAGGAAAAAAAACAATTAGCAGAGCACAAGAGAGTGTGCAGCATCTGCACCTCTGAAACGCATGAGCCCCACGAAGAGTCAATCCTGGAATACTCGGTGTGTATTTAGTAGGAACAATTGATGAAGAACCAGAAACTCAATCGGATAACATTGGTGTAGAAAGAATCAAACTGTACTCTCTCTCCAGTGGCAGACAGAGCACAGTTGGAATTAAAACCAAATCAACAAAGAGGTGTAAAATTCATAACCATGGATGAAAAAAGAAAGTTGGCCGATGAAAACTACAAGGTTAGGGAGTGGAGCAAACCAAACAAGGGGCTGAGAAAAACAAACGAGTCACCAAGGGTGTAACCCCAAATACCATCCCCACCAAATAATGATCTGATTCTATCACTAGAATGTGTACTCCACTGCAAAGAGAACCTAATCTTAAACCGAAGAAACGTCATGACGCTGCTTCATCATCTTCCGCCCTTGCATGCGATTTCATCAGATGACATCTTGGTGATGGAATTTGTTAAGGAAATGCAAATGGATTGGTACCTCCTGCACCTTAGGACAACATTTATCAAAAATATTGTATGTGAAGCGGCCGAAATGCTTAGACCACTCGGGTTTGACTGAAAAGAAATCGACCAACCCAGGCAGGAGCACAGAGCGGCAATGACATGGGCAAACCACCCCCATTCAAAAAAAGGAACACTACCAAGAAAGGTGGATGAAATCAATCTTCCAAATCACATAGATAGCATGCCCCACTTCCAAAACACCTAAGAGTGTCTTGGGATTACATCTTTGTATCCTCAAATGTCCAGCAGGAAGTGAATTCCCTGCCGATCATGAGAATGAGGTCTAGTGACCACTCACTATTAACATTGAGTTGGAAATTAGTCCCTGTAGTTGAAACCGGGATAAGTAACATCAGAATGTCATGCCCCCTTCCAAAACACCTTCATAGAACAAACTCGGGGCTTGAAAGCTAAGGACCTGGATGGTCTGACTGTCACCTTCGCCACTTTGAGGAATGAGCCCCGAAAAATAAACCAACAGTTTGAACCCTCACTGGACTGGGCTGGGCTACCTGGAGCACTGTCAAATGAAAATAACGCATAATGTGAGACTGTAAAGACTGTGGAGGAGTTGCATTTGGGATATTGGAAGACCAGGGGCTTCCACCACCTGTTTACAAACACTGAATTGGATCTTAAGACTCTTGGCATCCTGTGCCTCCAAGAATGCTGGCTGAGAGAACTACCTCTATGTGACGGCTTTCAATGTTTCCTAAACCCGGCCATAAAGGGACCCAAGGGCAGACCACATTCGGGCCTGCTGATATTAATTAAAATTAGTAAAAATGTACGTGTTGTTGAACATTATAACCCAAACGCCTGGGTCCAAATGTTAATGCTGGAAATTGGGGAACCTGGCGAGGGGCAGATAAAGTCGGTTCAACTACTGAATCTATACTGGGTTTCCACAAAGGTGAAGGAGTTAGACTTTGTATCTTGTATTACTGACCTGATTAATGCAACAAGAGCAGCAAGTAACCCAGTCTATACAATACTGTACGGAGATCTGGACACAAGACGTTGTGGTAATGACCCTAGGCTATCCGAGCCGAACAACAACAAAAAACATGGGTATGATTCATGTGTTAGGGCAAGTAGATGGTTGATGGAAATGGAAGCCAGGGATATGAACTTGCTGAATGGACAAACAAAAGGGTGACATCCCTGCTAAGCATACGTGGCACAATGGTAAAGCTAAGAGTGTCTTGGGATTACATCTTTATATCCTCAAATGTCCAGCAGGAAGTGAATTCCCTGTCGATCATGAGAGTGAGGTCTAGTGACCACTCCCTATTAACATTGAGTTGGAAAAGAGTCCCTGTAGTTGAAACCGGGATAAGTAACATCAGAATGTCTGTATCAGAAGGTAGAAATAGACTACCAATCACCACAGTGCGTAGGATATTCCGAGTTTAAAAGCAAACTGGAAAACACTCCCTTATTAGCTCAATTTGTGGTGAGAAAAGTGGGTCATGGGACCCTGAAGAACTCCCACAAATCTAGCTGTAATAATGAATTGGTGAAGGCTAGAAAGCAATTCAGACGAGATATCAGAGAACTGAAGGAACTGCCAGGAGTAATTAGAGAACATAAATTAAAACAAAGGAAACAACAATATAAAAATTGGCAAATACCATTTAAACATTTAAGACACCAGTTCGAATCAGAATTAATGCTAAAAACCTTAAGTAGAAAAAAATCCCAATTGATGTGGGAATTAATGCTCGGGTGCAACCCAGGATGCAGTACAGTTGACGGGGTGTCTGAAGAAACCTGGGTGGAACATTTCCAATCCATTTTTGGCTTAGATGCAGCAGGGGAAAATATGATGGGCCCCAATGATTGTGGCCAGTGGTCATGGAAATTTGAAAGAAATGACATTTTAAGTCTAATTGCAAAGTTAAGCACTTCCAGATGCCTGTGCCCAGACGGCCTTACTTACAGCATTCTAAGACAAAATAATCCTGAACAATGGGCAGAGCTTGCCCATGATCTTTTCCAGCTGGTAATGAAGAAAAAGAAAGTGCCACTGTCATGGAAGAAGGCAATAACCTTGCCGGTTTTCAAGAAGGGCGACAGGACAAATACAAAGAATTGCTGCCTTATCGGCCTCCTTGACACTTTGAGAAAGCTGTTTGCATATTTGATATTGGAGCACTTGACGAAGTGGGCTGGGAAGCTAAGATAATGGACCCACGTTAGGCAAGATTTGTGAAGGGAGCGGGCACTTCAGTAAATCTGTTTCTGATGAACCTTCTGAAATTGCAGCCAATGAGGGAAACAACTCAAATCTATGTAGGATTTGTCGACCTGGAGCAGGCATTCGATGGGATCGGTAGCGAAAAATTGTGGGAAAAATCCATCATGGCGCTCCCCTCAGGAATCTCCATGCAAGTGCGTATGAACATGCAGGGGGGACTGACTAGAGAAATTATGACGTACCGGAGACTTAAACAGGGCTGCTCCTTGGCCCCGATTTTGTTTAATTTGTACACATCTGACATGTCAGAACATCAAGCAAGGGTAAGAGCTTTCCTGTCAAGAATAAACGGATGCCCAATACCTTGGGTGTTATACTCAGATGATCTCATCCTGCTGGATAAAACTCCTATAGGCCTACAAAGAAGACTGGCAAATTTGGAAACCTATATGGAGAAAAATACCCTGCGTGTAAACCCAAGAAAATCAAGGATAATGATCAACAACGCAGGTGGCCGGACGCAGGTCAATAGACCAACTTTAAATGGCAGACGGGGAAAGAACCCCTAGAGAAAACTGATAATATTATCTACCTTGGAGTGGGTTTAAATCAGAGCATAATTGAATCCCCTTGGGCCCAGAATCTACGAGCAAAAGAAAAAAATCTGGCATTCCAAGGATCTGTTCTCCACAATAGATATGGAGAATTTTCAATGATACCAGTTGTAACCTTTTACAACATGAAGGTCATCCCGATTCTAACATACTGGGGCGAGGCAACTCTTAACCTGCCCTGGGAAACATGGGGTGCTCTCGAAGGCTTACTTTTGAAAAGGGGCCTGAGACAGCCGAAGGGGCTGCCACTCGCCTTAATTGTTTCGAATTGGGTTTGTACTGCATGTATGCAGTAAGTCTATGGAAGTCGTTAACTCTATTCCGTACATCACTTATAGCGGATTCTGGCCCCCACCCCCATATATATTGGGGACTGTACAAGGAAAAAGCTCAGAATGGCCGCTGGACTATTGGAAAGATAAATGGGCCTTATGCTTGGCCCACTTAAACGCAACTATGGAAGATTTAGTTGCCAATCTGGGTCACGTCAAGCGTAAAGGTTTATGGTGAGGACTGGAACATAACCCAGACAAATAGGAACGCATATACACTAATGAAAGAGTACAATGGAGAAAGCAGAGCCCTAAAACCAATACCGAAATATTTGATTAAGTTCCTATGCAGAAAATACCGGGAGCAATTTATGAGAATGCGCCTAAATCTATTCCCCAAAAAGAACATCTTAAGAGCTAGAAAGAAAATAGAGAATTCCGATATGGCCTGTAGATATTGTGGTTTCTAAGATCGTGTTGAAACTATGAAGCATTTGGTAGTGCGTTGTGACGGTTTGAAGAACCAGAGATCCCGCCACATGGGAAAGTAGATCAAGGAAGCAGACTCCCTAACGATAGATGAATGGTGGTGATGATTCGCCTAGAAGATAAGCAAGCATTGACTTTCTCTGTAGTTGGATTGATTATGGACATTTTTAAACCAAAATGAAACGGGACGTTTCTGCCTTATTTTTAATTTTAAATATCTTCTCGGATGAGAATGAGGTCAATCTAAATCGCAGAAATGTGATGCGGTTGCTACATAACTTTCCATCTCTACGAACGATAACTTCCAATGATATAGCCATTGTGGAATACATCTATGAGGACTCTCTGGACATGGTCTACTTGCACATCAACTCTCAGGCAGTTGTAAATACATTACTTACAGCAAAAGACGAACTGCTGTCGAATGGTTTTGACCTAATAATAGAAGCCAAACAACTGAGAGAAGTAAGTGCAAAAGCAGTGCTATATGACCGAGATCTAACGCATGAACACAGATGAGAAGCTCTAAGGAAACAATTTAATATAAAAGAGGGTACAGTTGGTGATCAAAAAGCCCCCCTTAAATTTGTTTCACAAAACTCTCCACATAGAGCTTAGCTATCGCAAACTATCAAGGAAGATGTCAATGTGTTATTATCATGGAACACTAGAGGTTTTCGGCATTTTTCCCAGAATTTTGAAGTTTCTCTGGAAAACAATTTTGCAGTATGCCTCCAGGAGACTTGGTTGCGGTAGGTGCCCTCTAGGGATGGGTACTCGATGTTTTTGAATCCGGCTAGGAAAAATCAGTTTGGTTGACTGTTCTCTGGGCTATTGACTATGATAAACAATGCCTCTGGATGGGAGCATTTACATTCTTCCTCCCCTAATCTGTTTGTGCAGGGGACAACTCTTCAGAACAAAGGTGATTCTAATGCAACACTCAAACATCTACTGCTGATTAATTCTTATTGGAACACAGTGATGATCTCCTCAGGTCATTTCATACAATCGATAACAAAACTGATCGACGATGGTATGGAACTGTTTTCTGATCTACAAGTGATCGTGTGTGGCGATTTGAATTTCTCGTGGTTTGATGACCACAGGACTATGGTAAAACACAAGTATTAAACATTTACTACTTGTAGAGGCTATCAATTTCAGTCAGCAATGACCGCCAGAAACTGTCATATGTTGAATGGTCAAACTAAAGGAGATTGTCCTCCAAACTATACATGGCAGCGTGATGGCAGTGAAAAAATCATTGATTACTTTTGGGCCTCAAATACTGTCATGATGCCCGCTCCCGGGGAGCTGGTTCAAGCCCTGCGTCCCCGAAAGCGGACATCCAGTCCCCAAGGAAGGACCCAGCAACCCCATATAGGGGCCCTTTGGACAGTGTCCTGGCGCCTATGGCGCCAGGCTCATAAAAGACATCAGTCCTGGCGCCATAGGCGCCAGGCTCATTATGGGAGTGCTTGGGTGCACTTACCTGATGCAGACCATGCTGCAGGATCCCGGCCTCCTTGAGGCCTGAAAGGAACTACTTTACCTGTGGGACTAATTTAACATCCGGGCGTGGTCGGGGAAGGATACATACCTGATTGGAGGAAGGATACATACCTGGAACTTCTTCCAAGGCTATTTAAACCCCACCCGAACAGCCACACGTGCTTCGCGTTGTTCTGCATCTAGCAGCTGGATGCTCACCGTGTCTGCTCCTGCATCCTGACTTCTGCCACGCCTGCCAGCATCCTGGATCACCTGCAAAGGAAGAGAAGAAGAGAACAGAAGAAGGAAAAGTCCTTACCTGCTAAGTCCGCATCCCGGAGACATCTCGCCGACAATCCTGAAAAGGAAGACTTTTATTTAAAAGTTCATCACGTCGATCGCTGCAGCGCCGCATTCCAATCACCTTTTCAGGGCGCCTCCATGTTCAGCAGCGATCATCCGGATTCGCAGTCACGCCTCAGCGCCTAGGGAGAAAAAGACCAGAACAAAAGGTGAGAGAGAGAAGGGAATAAGGAAAGCTAAATCTCCATGTTAAGACTTACCAGTTGATTCATTCCCTCTTCATTTGGGGTCCGCGCCGCATCCTGGCATTTCCGGACCCCGGCCCCTAAGGGTAAAAAAAAGACATCAGCATTAATGAGCGAATGAAAAGACATTACCAAAAAACGCTCATTAAAGACTTACCTGATTTCTACAAGGATTTCACCTCTCATCTCGGGTCGGTGCCTGTTCCCCGGCATTCCGTACCCCGGCCACTATGGGGAAAAAGACACTAGCATTAGTACATTAATGCATGGACACAAGGGGAACCTCTTATCAAAAAACTTACCTGGAAGCCAAGCAAGTTTGGTTCTCACCAATCTGAAAATCCAGTGAAGTAACTGGATACCAACGCGCCCCTGCATCAGAAGCAGGATGGAGAGCTCGTCCTTCCAGACCCTAAGGTGAGACGCTACGAGGAATCACAGAAGGGTTTCGAGGAGGGTGAGAGGGGAAAGTGGGAGGTCGATTGCATTACCCCACAGACAGTTAATCCCCTATTTTCGCCTACAGAAGGATACTTCTGCGAGCCAGACAAGCCAGATGTGGGGGCCCGGTCCAGTCCGTCTTCCGAACCCTGCGCATCACCTTAGAAGAGGTCACAGCAGCGCGAACCAGGCCAACGCCTCCGTGGGAGTCAGGTGAGCGTCACAGAACGCGAAGCCTTCCTACAAATTCCCACCCAGGCGCTATGGAAAGTTCTGAGACTGATCAGTTGGCCCAATTACTGGGGGAATTACAGGCCGAAGTACATGCCGCTCGTCAAGAGACTAATGCCCTCAGGAGGGAATTAATAATATCAAAGGAAAGAACTGATGACCTGGCCAGACAGCTTCTGCAAGGTCAAGCTGGGCAAACTCCTCTACCCGGTTCCGGAGGGAACCCCGCTTCTGTGGTTTCCAGTAACCCTGTGCAGATTAATCTACCTGGAAACATGCCGCTGGCCCCACCCGAACGCTTTGCTGGGGACCCCAAACGATTCGCCGTATTCATGAATCAGTGTCGTTTGCACTTCCTATGCAGACCTGGGGCCTTCCCTAATGATCAGACCAAGGTAGCCGTTGTATTGTCATATCTCAGCGGCTGCGCTGCCGATTGGTCAGTTCCACTGGTTACTCAAGATGACCCGATTCTCCGTGATTTTCAAAGGTTTCAAGCAAGCATGGAAAGGTTATTTGCTCGACACTCTCAGGGGCAGGCTCTGGATGATGAACTTCTATCCCTGCGATAGGGCAATCAGGACCTCCTATCCTATATTGCAACCTTTAATAGACTAATTGTGGAAACGGGATGGCAAGAGGATAAAAGAGTCACCTTGTTTTATCGAGGCCTACGCGGAGAACTTAAAGATGTCTTGGCCCAAGTTGTAAATCCGCCCCAAGAATGCACAGAGTATATAGACTTAGTGGTCCAATTGGATCACAGACTTCAAAACAGAAAAGCAGATCGGTCCAGGTTTGAGACCCGGGTGTTGGTCAAGACCCATGCTAATCCCAAGGGAGTTGATGTCTCTGAGCCTATGCAAATTGGAGGGGTTAAAGGACCCTTAACTCAAAAGGAACGTGAAAGGAGGCGGCAGTTAAAATTATGTCTTTATTGTGGGAATTCTGGACACTTTCTACGAGATTGCCCGGCAAAACCGCCCCGAGAGGCGGTAGGAGCCGCTGATTAAAAACCATGAAGACTCTGTTTCGGGAAACGACTCCGCCCGACAAGTGTAGGGGTCCGCTTGCCGAGCTTGAAAACTACCTCTCAGACCTCGCATTTCATTGTGCCAATGGTTCTCGTAGATCCAGAACAGCCTAAGCGGTTGCTTGCAATAAAGGCATACATCGATAGTGGGGCTATTGGAAACTATGTGGATCGTGAATTGGTCTCTAGGATTAACCTCCCTCTCCGTCCTAAAACCAGCAAAGATGTCATCACCACAGTCGATGGAACTGAAATTGCCTCTGGACCGGTAACACATTCCACTACTGAGGTGACTCTTATTGGTCCCGACGGCCATCGGGAGGGTGTTGTGTTTGATGTAATCAAGGCTCCACAGTTTCAGGTTATTCTTGGAATCCCTTGGTTAGAGACACATAATCCTCGAATTGATTGGCGAGCTAAGAGAATAACCTTCCCGGATTGTACACAAACCTGCTACCCAGAAAACCTGAAGATTAATCTAGCATCTGTAACCTCTGCCTCCATGCAACTACCTCCGGAATACCAAGACTTTCAGGACGTCTTCCAAAAGGAACAGGCCAACACGTTACCTCCTCACAGATCGTACGATTGCCAAATCGATCTGGTGCCCGGTGCACAACCCCTTTGTAGCAGGATTTATGCCCTTAACGAACCTGAGAATCTGCATTTGAGACAATATTTGGATCAATACCTAGCTAATGGTTTTATTCCCCCTTCAAAGTCCCCGGCATCCTCGGCTTTGTTCTTCGTGCCCAAAAAAGAAGGCGACCTTAGAACTTGTATCGATTACCGCGCATTGAACCATATAACGGTTAAAAACCGTTATCCTCTGCCTCTGATCCCTGAACTCCTTGACCAGGTGAAGGACGCTTGCATATACACCAAGTTAGATCTCCAGGGGGCTTATCATCTGGTACGAGTTAAAGAAGGCGACGAATGGAAAACTGCCTTCCGTACTAAATACGGATTATTCGAGTACCAGGTGATGCCTTTCGGATTGTGTAACGCGCCGGCTGCCTTCCAATACTTCATGAATGATGTCCTTCGGGAACTCATCGATGTTTGTGTTGTCGTATATATCGATGACATTCTGGTGTACTCCTCTTCGGAATCTGATCACAGAAAACACGTCAGGGCAGTACTTGAAAAACTGCGCCAACACAAACTATTTGCTAAATTGGAGAAATGTGTTTTCCATACCACAGAAGTCGAGTTTCTAGGTTTCATTCCTGACACCCAAAGGAGTCCGAATGGACTCAAGAAAAGTGGATGCCATCCTCAAATGGCCATCACCTAGCTCTGTAAAAGGGGTTCAAAGCATGCTCGGCTTTGCCAATTTCTATCGCAGGTTTATCCCGGAATTTTCACGCGTGGTACAACCCATTACTGCACTCTTGAGGAAAAATAAACGTTTTGAATGGTCTGAAGAAGCCGAGCAGGCCTTTCAGGATTTAAAAGCTAAGTTAACCTTTGCACCTATATTGAAACACCCGCGTCCAGATCTCCCTTATGTCGTCGAGACTGATGCATCCAGCCTAGCCATGGGAGCTGTCCTGTCCCAAAGAGATCCCGAAACCAACCAACTGCATCCTGTAGCATTTTGGTCCAGAAAATTCTCGGCACCCGAGGTTAATTATGCAATCACAGACAAAGAACTGTTAGCCATTAAGTCTGCTTTTAAAGCCTGGCGGCATTATCTGCTTGGAGCTCGACATACCATAACAGTGATCACTGATCACCGGAATTTACAGTATTTGAAAACCGCCAAGGCTCAGTCATCACGGCAGCTCCGATGGGCTTTGTTTTTCGCTGAATTGGATTTCGTGATTACCTATCGACCTGGCTGCAAGAATGGCAAAGCAGACGCCTTATCCCGAATTGGAATGGGAGAATCTGATACAAACTCAGAACCAGTACCGATAATTCCCGAACAGAGGATTCTAGGTATGACTTCGTTACAGACGCTTGAAGACATTCAAGCAAGAGTGAAACAACTCCTGGACCCTACAACCTTACAGGATTGGATACAAAAGGGATCAGACTTTACCACAGATAATGGTTTACCTTATTTCCAAGGACGCTTATTCCTGCCACATAAGGAATTACACGAACTAGTTATTTCCGGTTATCATGATACATTAATAGAGGGACACCCCGGTATTGCCAAGACAGAGGAAAAGGTGAAACGACAATTTTGGTGGCCCTCTTGGCAAAAAGATGTTAAATCTTTTGTGATGTCCTGTGGTGTTTGCGCCCAAAATAAAAGTCAAAAGAAAAGACCAGCCGGTCTCCTTCAACCTCTAGACATACCGCCAGCACCCTGGCACACCCTATCAATGGATTTTATTACGGACCTGCCTCCTTGTTTGGGGTACAATACTATTCTGGTAATTGTGGATTTGTTTTCCAAAATGGCCCACTTTATTCCTTTGAAAGGTTTACCTTCTGCTTCTGTCCTAGCCAAAGAATTCCTCGAAAATATTGTTCGGCTATATGGATTCCCATCTATGCTAATCTCTGACCGGGGAAGCCAATTCATTTCCCACTTCTGGCGCAAATGTTGTCAAATGGCGCAGATCGACGTAAGATTATCGACCAGTCACCACCCTCAGACCGATGGTCAGACCGAGAGGACAAATCAGACCCTTGAGCAGTACTTACGGTGTATGTTACAGCAATCTGAAAGCAACTGGAAAGACATTCTTTGGATAGCCGAATACGCATATAATAATTCGGTACACTCTGGAACTGGCCACAGTCCTTTTTATACTTTGTTTGGGCATCACCCTCGAACCTCAAACCTTGACTCACCACAGAATCTTGGATTGCCTGCAGTAGAACATCTGCATTCTACAATTACCCAAGCCTTCAAAGAGGCAACTACGTATTTACAACAAGCCAAGAGAAAATACAAGGAGAATGCTGATCTACATCGGAGTGAAGCACCTCCGTATCAGATTGGGGATCAAGTGTGGTTAGCTACCAGACATTTACCACTCAAAGGGCCTCGAACGTTTAACCCAAAATATCTGGGACCTTATTCTATTACGGCAATAAATAACCCAGTGGCTGTTAAACTTGATTTACCAGCTAGTATGCGAATTCACCCTGTTTTTCATGTGTCACTTCTGAAACCAGTGGTACCCGGAACCCGACTACTCAAACCTCCAGAACCTATTCTAATAGACGGGGAGCCCGAATTCGAAGTGAAGAACATTTTAGACTCAAAAATGTTTAGGTCAAAACTGTTCTACCTAATTGATTGGAAGGGGTACGGACCTCAGGAGAGGTCGTGGGAACCCAGCGACCATGTGCATGCACCTCGATTAGTCAGGAAATTCCACCGACTCTTCCCAGACAAACCAAAACCCCCGGAGGGAACAACCTTGGGAGGGGCCTTGGGGGGGAGTGCTGTCATGATGCCCGCTCCCGGGGAGCTGGTTCAAGCCCTGCGTCCCCGAAAGCGGGCATCCAGTCTCCAAGGAAGGACCCAGCAACCCCATGTAGGGGCCCTTTGGACAGTGTCCTGGCGCCTATGGCGCCAGGCTCATAAAAGACATCAGTCCTGGCGACATAGGCGCCAGGCTCATTATGGGAGTGCTTGGGTGCACTTACCTGATGCAGACCATGCTGCAGGATCCCGGCCTCCTTGAGGCCTGAAAGGAACTACTTTACCTGTGGGACTAATTTACCATCCGGGCGTGGTCGGGGAAGGATACATACCTGATTGGAGGAAGGATATATACCTGGAACGTCTTCCAAGGCTATTTAAACCCCACCCGAACAGCCACACGTGCTTCTCGTTGTTCTGCATCTAGCAGCTGGACGCGCACCATGTCTGCTCCTGCATCCTGACTTCTGCCACGCCTGCCAGCATCCTGGATCACCTGCAAAGGAAGAGAAGAAGAGAACAGAAGAAGGAAAAGTCCTTACCTGCTAAATCCGCATCCCGGAGACATCTCGCCGACAATCCTGAAAAGGAAGACTTTTATTTAAAAGCTCATCGCGTCGATCGCTGCAGCGCCGCATTCCACTCACCTTTTCAGGGCGCCTCCATGTTCAGCAGCGATCATCCGGATTCGCAGTCACGCCCCAGCGCCTAGGGAGAAAAAGACCAGAACAAAAGGTGAGAGAGAGAAGGGAATAGGGAAAGCTAAATCTCCATGTTTAGACTTACCAGTTGATTCATTCCCTCTTCATTTCGGGTCCGCGCCGCATCCTGGCATTTCCGGACCCCGGCCCCTAAGGGGAAACAAAAAGACATCAGCGTTAATGAGCGAATGAAAAGACATTACCAAAAAACGCTCATTAAAGACTTACCTGATTTCTACAAGGATTTCACCTCTCATCTCGGGTCGGTGCCTGTTCCCCGGCATTCCGTACCCCAGCCCCTATGGGGAAAAAGACACTAGCATTAGTACATTAATGCATGGACACAAGGGGAACCTCTTATCAAAAAACTTACCTGGAAGCCAAGCAAGTTTGGTTCTCACCAATCCGAAAATCCAGTGAAGTAACTGGATACCAACACGCCCCTGCATCAGAAGCAGGATGGAGAGCTCGTCCTTCCAGACCCTAAGGTGAGACGCTACGAGGAATCACAGAAGGGTTTCGAGGAGGGTGAGAGGGGAAAGTGGGAGTTCGATTGCATTACCCCGCAGACAGTTAATCCCCTATTTTTGCCTACAGAAGGATACTTCTGCGAGCCAGACAAGCCAGATTTGGGGGCCCGGTCCAGTCCGTCTTCCGAACCCTGCGCATCACCTTAGAAGAGGTCACAGCAGCGCGAACCAGGCCAGCGCCTCCGTGGGAGTCAGGTGAGCGTCACAAATACTATGCTAAATGAGATCGTACAGCTGAAGATCCTAAAATCAACACTTAGCGATCACAATCCGCTCGAACTAGTTTTCGTCAACAAATGAAGACCACTTCACTCAATCAGTCGAAGTAAATCAAAGAGGCAATCGACTAAAAATAAATAATAATCAGATGAATAGATTAAATGAAATGATGTCTTCTGATGACGTGGCGCCACTCGACAAATTAAACTATACTGCTCTGCTTGCAGACTTTCAAACAAAGTTCAAGCATCCAAACAGTTGCACATATATAAAGAAATATGAATTTAGTGCACTGGTGTCCCAAAAAAAACCCAATTGAAACGCGATATGAGAAAATTAAAAAAAAGGCTCAGATCCAAATAAGTCTAAGCAAATGAAACACCTTAAGGCGAAGTACCGTAATTGGTTGAAATGTTTCACAATCATGAGAGACCAAGAGCGAGGAGAGCGAATCCTAAAGCTAATTATTTGTCATCAGACAAAGGAAGTATGGAATATCATAAACAACAAAGCTATATTCCAGAAAGCAAAGACCCATCAGGGTATTTCAAAGGCTAGTTGGGAAAAACACTTTGCTAAGGTCTTTGAAATCAACATAATACAGAAGAACGATGAAACGCCCGTAGCCATCCATTCCTGGAATGTAATCGAATTGAGAGAGGACTTATCAGCAACAATTAAACATTTAAAAAACTCTTAAGCGGCTGGACCTGATGGCCTTACCAACGTCATATTAAAAGCAAAAAATGAGCATTGGACAACTTTCATCTATCATCTGTTCCGTGTGATAGCTATTACAAAGTTGATCCCTGAATCTTGGATCTCTGCCATCATAGTTTCTATCTTCAAAAAAGGCTGCCGGGACGACCCGGCGAACTACCGTCCAATTGCCTTATTGGACATTGTGGGTAAGATTTATGCATCCTTTTTACAGCAGAAGCTGTCAATGTGGGCTATTACTTCTGGCCACTTCGATATTCGTCAGACCGGTTTCACCAAGGGTGTTGTAACAGAAGTAAATCTGACTATATTGAATTTGCTGAAATTAGAAGCCTTACAAAAAGGCAAAAATGTTTTTATCGCATTTATAGACATGAACCAAGCATTTGACTCACTCGACCAATCAAAATTGTGGGCAAAATTGAAGATGTGGTCGTGTCCGCTTGATTTATTACAGCCAATAATGGCCCTTCATAAAGAAACCTTGATCAGAGTGCGAATAAACGAAGCTGATGAGCTCACGGACAAGATAATTACCAATAAGGGAGTCAAACAGGGATGGCCCTTGGCTGCCCTTCTATTCAAATTATTTATATCAGATGTTTCAGAAGCCTTCTCTCAGATACAATGCTTTCATCCAAAGATAAACAGCCAAAATGTCAGCTGGACAATATATGCAGATGATATTGTCTTAATGTACTCAACACCAATTGGCCTTCAAAGACTCTTATTGGCTTTAGAAAAGTATCTAAGCGACAACTCTCTGCAAATCAATGTGGAGAAGACAAAGATCATGTCAATTGGAAACACCTCAAAGAGACTAACTAAAAATTTCAGATGAAAACTTGCAGAAACTCAGATACAACACGTACCAACTGTTCGATATTTAGGCATCCTATTCAATACTTCAATTAGAGAACATGAATGGATGTCTGATCTCAAACAACGTATGATGACCTTCTCGCTGCAAGGGGCAAAGCTTCATGCTGAATACGGGAAGTTCACCCTAAAACCTGTATTAACTTTCTATACTCATAAAGTGATCCCGTCGATCACATTTGGGGCCGAGGCCGGCTGGAATCTAGACTATCATCTGTGGACAACCCTTGAAGGATTGTTTTGGAGACGCATCCTCAAGCTTCCAAAGGCGTGTCAATGATTTCCATAAGGTACGAATTGGGTATCGAATCAATGCATAACATAGTTGTTCGCTGGCTATGTTACGCAAGATGTCGCTAGAGGTTCAGGCATACCAAATCTTTTCAGCGGCAGGGCAAAAGCAATACTGCAGTATTCTGCAAAATTGGTTCCTCAGACTAAAAATGATCCTAGAGTTTGCAGACATAAAGTGGGAAACACTCATGGCAATGCCCCAAATTGCTAAACAGAAACTAAGAAAATGGAACTGGATTCAAAATCTTGAACAAAGAAATCCGTTGACATTGTCGATTTACTTGGGGCCTGTAATAAACAGTTTAGAACGTCTGCCTAGATATCTTCTAAAATTTCCCTCAAGGAAACATTGCAACCAATTTATGAGACTGCGATTAAATGCATACACAACTAAGGAGATCCAATGGAGGTCGAAGAGTCGTTAACATCAAAAATAACCTTTGCAGGTTCTGCGAACAATCTGTTGAATCAGTGAAACATCTGATCAGAGAGTGTCATGAATTGACGCAGTCAAGAAATCGCCACCTTGGAATCTTTGCTCCGTTAGATGAAGACATGGAGAAATGGTGGTATTGGATTTTATCTGGACTCAATGTACCTCTCACATGTGCAGTATGTGAGTTTTTGGAACATAATCTGAGAGACAAAATGCCTTAACCTGAAATTGTTTTCTATATTCAGGTTGATGCCAAGAATGTTTGTGTTTTGTTTCATTCTGTGGCTGTCTTTTGTGCTACTCTATGTGAAAGCTGGATTTTCTTTATATTGTAATTGAAGTTTATATATAAACTAATTGTTACAATTAAAATAAAAAATAAAAAAAAATAAAAAAAGTAATGAAGGGTAACTACCTAGGATTATTTTCCAAAAAGGGAAAAAGGTGCCTTTGCTCTACTGTGCTTTTTTAAATGTGGAAAAATGTGATATACCACAGTATATGTGTAATATGAAGAATGCTGGGGGTGGATGGTGGAAAAAGAATTGCTAAAGGTTTTTGTTTTTTCTGTAAATCAATAAAAACATTTTTTTAAAGTTAGAGACTGAAGCTGAGTTGAAGAAAGAGGAGTTTGCACAGCAAGTTATTCTCAAAGAAATAGATCTTGTACTCAAAGACAGAATGTTTAAGACTCCAGCTAGGGAAAGCTAAGGTGGAAACTTCAGCCAAATCAGTTGAGAGTGTCAGGTCTCCTGCTACCAAGTTTATGAAAGATTTGGTTGGTCTGTATTTGGAGGGCTCCGATATCCTCCAATGGATAGAAGCATTTGAAATGGCTTGATTGGGCTAAGTGTTTATTAAGCAGAGTACCTCAGACTGGTTATGACTGTATTCTGAAGCTGAGTGTGGAAGAGTGAGGCCAGTCTGAGTGTATGAAAGCTGCTTTGATTGACAGTTTGGCAAGGCACCTACCCAGTATCTTAAAGAGTTCAGGCAACATAAGAAATTAGAGTGTGTCCTGGGTTGACTGGGTGAGTGCTTCCCATATGAACATGATGGGGCCGGTTGATGGATACAAGGTGAAAACATTTGTTGAATTATCTCTGCTTGTTGTTTTAGCATTTTTCTGAATCTAAGTGCCTACATTCTATTGAGGATAGTTCTCATGGGGTGGGAGCAAGAGCAGTGGTCCTCTTGCTGTAAAGCAGACTCACAGTGATCCTTACACAGTTCTTCACACACCAAGTACTTGCTGGGGGTGTGGGGCCAAGGATTATAGGAAGGGTGACCCTAAGTGTACAGAGAATGCACTTGGAGTCTATGCTGTCAGCCTGACCCGCCTTAACTCTGTGCCTGAGGTGAAGGCCACTGTCCTCACCTCCTCTCCAGGAATCACCTTTGGTGCTCCTGTGGAGATTGCCTTAGTTTCCCTGGGGCCTGGGATCAGTACTCGGAGGTACTGGCTACTATCCCACTGAATGCCCAGAAAGTTATGAGAAGTGTCCTCATTAATGGCCATCCTTCCACTGGTTTGAGATACACTCGGGCTAGAATGACAGTGGTGGACATGACCCTGCTGAGGCCGGAGGAGTCTGTAGGTGCTCCTTTGAGAACTACCAGTTTAGCTGGCGGGCCTGCCAAACTTAGCCCCTGTAGCCTTAGTCGCCATCCAGATTGATGACAAGACAACCACATTGCCTATAATTGTACATGGCAATATGCTGTTGGGAAATGTCCTAGCTGATTTGGGGTTGGCCTCTGAAGGGCTACCCCTGGCTGCTGCTGCAGTTATAAGGTCACAGGCCAGACAGGGTCTGACTGATAGTCAGTAACACATGCCAAAGGGGAAAGCCATGGTAAGAAGGAAGAGCAAGAAGGCCACCTCTCTATAGGGGGTCCCTTCTCTACCTGCTGCTTTAGCAGTGCACACTGTGGCCAAAGCTCCTGAGAATCTGGACTCAGTGCTGACCCGAGACTCAACTCGTGAAGGAGCAAAGCCTGAGGACCCCCCTCAGCGAGAGGAACTAAACCCAGAGGATCACCCTGCTCTTCAGTGCCTGTTGACTGGAGGTGGGCCCTCTAATGGGGATGTTTGTAAGGGTCAAAGAGAGTGCCACTCTCTAGTGCCACTCTCCTGAGGGTCGTGCAAAGCCAGGCCCAGGCACAAGATGAAGTGCATTTGTCATTCAAGATTTATTGGGAGGGTGAGCTACTTTATGGCACTTCAAAATTTTGGTGTTTCGGGCCTTCTTCAGGATATGTGGATTTCTTCTATTCAGTAATAATACTGTCTTGTAACCCCAGCCTATTTTATGGAATTTCCGTAGCCGGTATGAGAAGATTCTCATGAAACTTGAGTAATTCAGAGGGACTATATTCTAATCACCAATGAACATATATTTCTTTCTTATGTAGCTATCAAGTATCGCTTTATGCTAGTTTGAAGGCGACAGTAGCCCGAACGTAGGGGGAGTACTTATACTGGTACCCCACGATTTGGAGGAGCCGCCTTGCCTTAATGACATTGGCTGATGCTTGCTTGTTCGAGACGTGAAGGGTATCGATGCGTCCGCTGTCTTAACGCAGTTACTTGAGAGACATCACAACTATTACGGGACAAACCAATCATCAAGCTTTTCAAGATTATGTCAAATTCCGCCGCATGGGCGACCAGCAAGCTTGCTTCGCGTGCACAGATGCTCCGGTCTCGTGTACTTCCTTCGCAGCTGACTGTTCTGACAGCCTGGTGGTCTGACTGACACCAGGCCTCATTCCATGGTGCAGGCATGAAATTGACATTGGTGACAGTGTGCCTGTCAAAAGCAGAGGCTACAGGATGCCAGCCCTTGTAAAGAACCACATCCAGGCAGAGGTCGCCAAGATAGTGGATGTGGGTGTCATTGAACCCTCAACCAGTTCATGGTCCAGCCCAGTAATCCTTGTCCCCAAGGCATGTTCCCAGGCAGGTGCCAAGGATTGGAGGTTATGTGCGGACTACAGGGGAATCAATGCACTCACCAAGACTGATGCTTACCCATTGCCCAAGGCTGTTGAGCTTGTTGACACCATAGGTGCTGCCAAAGTTGTAGGCACCTTTGACCTCACATCAGGCTATTGGCAAGTAGCTCTGACTGACCAGGCCAAGGTGAAAATGGCTTTCTCAATTTCTGATGGGCTCTACCAATTTTGGGTCATGCCATTCGGATGGAAGATTGTCCCTACCATCTTCCAAAGGTTGGTCAACAATGCTCTAAGTAGACTGGAGGCCTTCGGTGTAGCCTACCTGGTTGGCATTGCTGTCTAGAGTTCCACATGGGAAGATCATTTGACTCACTTGGATCAGTTGTTGCAGAACATGAAGAGGGCCAACCTCACTATCAAGGCCACCCAGTGCCAGATATCACAGGGGAAGATCACTTACTTTGACCATGAGGTATGAGGGGGTCAGATCCAACCTCTCCTCAGCAAGGTACAAACTATACAGGACTGGGAGATCCCCACTACTCAAACCTAGGAGAGAGTTTTTGGGCCTCACTGGTTTCTACAGAAAAGTCATGACCGTGTCTTATCCATGAGTGGGTCAAAGACACTGTTGAAATCCCCCCATTATGATTTCCCTGCAGAACTGTCCCAACCTGGGCATTTAGTCTGCGAAGAACACATCTTAATTATCATTAGGCGAATAAAGAGATTTAAGTGTATAAATACAACCCCATAGAGTTCCCTTAATCATCAATATTCTACCGTCTGGCTCTCTCATTATTGCTCATTTATGAAAGGGAGTTTCCCTCCCACAGAGAATGGCCACCCCTCTATTCTTTGTCCCTCTCGATGCAAAGTATCTGATGTGAAATAGCTTGTTGAGCAGCCTCTCCTCATCACCCCATGAGCAAATGCATTTCCTGAAGAAAGGTATTTGATGCTTTCATCGTAGGGAGCCTCATGAGTAGCGATTTGCGCTTAATGGACAAGTTGAGACCTCTAACATTGAGCTTCACCACTCTCTGGCCATTGGGCTCTTCACCTTCACATCACTAAGACCATTAGAAGACTCTTGAGATTCCACATTCCCTCCCACCCTTCACCCCAAAGAGGTGCACCAGACCCTGAAAGAAAATAACAAAAAACACAAGGCTATCAACATCCAATAATAAGATAAAAATCAAACTTCATATTGGTAAAATCAGATTGGTTAACCCAGCAGCGAGGAACTGGCCTTGATAGCACCCCAACCCTTACCTAAGCAATACTGGTAATGTCCTCCACCGCCATTCGGGGTTGTAATCTCAAACAACCCCAGGCCCACCTCTCTTCTCCCCTTCCATGCAACATTAACTATTGCCCCCGCAAGTGAGAGTTAGGTAAACCACTATGCTTGTTCCACAGTATTAAATCCACGATCAAATCAAAGTTCAATTAAGCACATTGTGGCTCCAGTTCAGGTGATATTTCTCACAGGGGCTTCCATCACAGGGCGTTTCTCTGGGCCCTTTGACCTTCCCTCATAATTTCTTCAACACTTTGCTATACGTTTGATTCTCAAATGTGAAGAGAACTTAATCTTAGGGTAAGTAAGAGAGATGCCTGGCCCTAGTGCCACTTTCCAAACCCCTTTTTTCAGCTCAGGGTTTGAAATTGGGGGGAGCTGGGAGCTAATTGGCTCCTGCATGTAGCTTAGTTAGCTTGGCACGAACAGCTACCAGGAGCTCTTTTGGCTCCCCAGGCCAACTGATGCTAAACCAATACACAGATGTGAATGTAACTCTTTACATTTGAGACAGTCTATAAATAAGCATTAGGATACATCTATATGACATTTTAAGCATAAGGGGCCATAAAAAAGAAGCAAAATTGCATCTTATGTTGTAGTTAGATTTGGGGCATGTTATTTAATAACTCCTGGTTCCCCAGTGGTAGATATATAATAAAATGGTACCTGTAACATCAAAGGTCCTCCAGCGGTCTAAGCATCGCAGAGACGAATGTGACAGGCGAGGAGACGGCAGAATTAAGAGGAGTGCTTTGGAAGAACTGGGTGCCAAAGTAGTCCTAGAACTGTGGGATATTTTGTCCGCTTTTCATCAGACTTCGCAACACTGCAACAAAGTTTTGCTGATTCTATGCATACAAATGGGATGCATGGGTGTGACATTCAAGAAGGGTAACCACGAGAAGTGGACACCGAGCTACATTGGTAGCCTAGACCGCACGGAAAGAAGCTCCTCTATATTCGGAATACAGCACTGCAGCCTTTAGGATTCAATCCATAGTTCATTTTTCCTCCATCAATAATGCCTGGAGAAATTCTGGTTCAAAGACATCTTCTATTTTACTATGTTGTAAGGATGAGGCGACATCTACGCCCCTCCCATGTCCTGAAGAAGGTCAGAGTAATCGCTAGGCTAATCGGGAAAGCCGCCTATACCGACTGAAACATATGTAGACTTTGTTAATAAGCTGTTAGTCCTTTCTGGGTGTGAAGAATTAAAATACCATTTGTGTTTTTTAAGAAGGTCTCATATAAGAGATTACCCATTTGTATGTTATCGTGGACATTGGATGTGTGTGATTGAGAATGTGTATGTATGGTGGAATGAAATTGCTGACGTCAAATTTGAGAGATTTATTGTGACTTCTTTGGCAAACAGTATTGTTTTTTTAAAAATATTTTCGAATACACTTATTTTGTATATGAACAGTCTATGATAGCATTATTCTTCCAACCTTCTCGCCAAGGTCAATTTTCTTGATTATTACTCCCCAGTGGGAGATCCTGCTCACTGGTTAATGCCGGATACCTGGCGGTTCAGAAGGATGAGACGGATCAGAGTTTGTCATTCTAGATATTGTGTTTATTCAAAGTAAAGAGAAAAGGCCTATCTCTCCCTAACCTCAGTGCTGCTCTACCTAACGGAACTAAAACTAGAGTCCTTGCCATCGGTGTGAAAGTCCAAACAAGGATCTGTCCTGTGTCCAACACTAATCTGTTCTGACCCTGCCACTAAGACTAAACAATTAAGGACCAGGAGAATTACTTAATTATTTATTTATTGAGCATTTTTCAGGTGCCTATAGAACCAATGGTGCTTCAAGGTGCCACAAGGCAAAGTGTGGGGGATCAAGGAGAGTAAATAACAATGCAAACAGTAAATACACAATCGTGGTCCTTCTAGGCCTTGTGACATTTGGACTTGCGAGTGCAGTGAAGAGAAGTGTGGGGATAGGGAAGGTAGGAGAGGAGGGGGGAGGAGGTAAGGGAAAGTGCTGGTGGGAGCCCAGGATGGAAGTGCCAAGGGGTGCCAGGGATGAGGCCACTGACCAAGTGCTTGGGTGGTATCATCCCAGGACTGGGATGCACAGCCACCAGGGGCTGGTGTCGACTGGGTAGAGGGCTTGGTAGCCTGTGATATTCATGAGGGACCAGGCCGCCAGTCGCAGACTTCCTTCTTGCGTGGAAAGAGGACCTCCCAATGAAATGTTCCTTTCAATATGGAATATTCAAATAGTGGTCTGCTATCTTCTTCACCAGTTCATCCAGTTCTCTTATAGGACTTTTCTACGTCCTGTTTTGTGTCCCTCTTGGTTTCCTTACATTTTCCTTGTCAGGGATATTGACCCCTTCTTCTGTGTCTTGTTCCTTTCAGAAAACAGTCTTTCTCTCTTGTATATGTGCTTCTTTTTCTATGACACTAGCTTGGTTTCTTGACTTCTTCCCTGCGATCAGTATAATGCATCCAGGGTTAATCTCACTCTTCTTATTAATTCACCAGCTAGGGTATAGCCACTCGTTACAGCCGCCCCTCTACCCAGTTCTCCCACTCTTCCCGTTACCTTCCTGGGTTCAGGATTGCATCACCGGGTTGGCGTCTCTCCTCAATGCTTTACTTCTTCTTTGCAGGATGGCTTCTGTACTTCTACTCAGTTTGCTTTCCAGTATGATTTGGTATACTTTCCGTACTGTGGCTTCAGCTTTGGGCATATTTTCCTTCTTGCTTCTTGTAAAGACTGGAGGGGGGTTATCTGTACTCCTGATCTCTATATGGCAGAGTTGAAGCACAGGGCACCCCAGCCAACATTCTCTATAGGGTAGCTATGGATGAGCAATCAAGTCTTAAGCTCTCAGGAGGTGATGTGGGCTGGTTCTTTAGCACAGCATAGTCCACGAACACCCACGAAGGAATGTCCACACTATGTTAGTGAAAACACAGCTCTTTATATAAATAAGGTTCAAGTTATATACACAATCACAATAACATCCTTTGTACTTTGGCAATAATATAATGGCAAACATGTATAGGTCTACGTGGTACCACTCTTAACTATCGATTACTTTGAAATGCATCAACTGCTAACAGCTCAAATGTCATACGAATCAGATTGTAAGATGAATCAATGATAGACCACAGAAAGAAAGCAAGGTAAGTTAAGCAATGGCAGAATACTGACTCCCGTCTACCTAGAGACAGTTTTGTGTGAGGATCCCGCAACCTGGGAAACCTGTAAACAAAGCGTATTGACAAGCCCAGTCCAGATATGCTCAATATAGTCTGGATTCCTTCTAAAGGTTCTACATCCCCAATGTACCTGGTTTCGTAGAGTTTCTTCGATGGTTCGTCGACGGGCCCTTCTTGAGTGAACTCTCTTTAAGGCAGGAGCCACGGATCGTCGCGATTCCATGATGAAAAGGTGAACACTGTCATCGAGGCAGCAGCTTTGGTCCTTGCGTTGCTTGTTGATGGTTAGTCGAAAACATCCTGCAACGGTGAGGCATGTGGTGCACCTCGATGACGAGTGTTCGGTGCCGCAAAGGGAAGCAAATGAAGAACTGTATGCCCTCAAGGGTGTCGGGTCGTCGGCGATCAGGGCTCGACCACGCTCATTTCCGGATCCTCTTTGGCGTCTTTGAGGTCTTCGGGTGGCAGGAAACCCAACGGCGGATTCTACTCTGTCGATGACGACCTTGACTTTCTCCTGCAGGAGGAAAGCGGTCCACGGTGACGAGCAAGGGAGTCCTTGATTGAAAGTGTTCTTTGGCAAAGGAGTGTTGCGGCTCTGGTCGACGAGATTACAGCGGTACCTCGTTCGGCGGTGGACTTCAATGTCGGGCGCTGCACTTCAGTCTTCTAGGTGGTCCCCATCTCCGGTGGCCACCTTTTCGAGGGTCTGATTTCCACGGAGCCTTGGTGAAGATTAGCTGGTGCACGATGGTCCCTCATAGATCGGGAAGAGGTCTCCTCGCCAGGTCCTCTCTTGGATCAGTTCCTTGACGGTGACGCAGCTTTCAGATTAGCAAAGGACAGAAGCAGCAATTATTCTTCTTCCAGCAGGCCTCAAGGTTAAGCATCAATTTCGACTTCAGCTTCTGAACGATTTCCATCAGTAAGAGGTCTCCAGATATACCTTTGGTCTCTCATTCACTCTGCAGGGTCACACTCAGACAACCACACTGCATTCATGCCAGTTTCGGGCAGGGCTGTCTCAGTCATTGTGTCACACACCATATACTAGACACCCATAACATGAAATGCGTATTCGTCACACACTCCATTCACCAAGGTCCCACCCCACCGGCGTACCCACAACATAAAGTCATTGAGAAGGCTCCAGCCAGTCTGGCCTGGACTTCCCCACAATACCATATATGGAACTTCCACTCAACAGCCAGTCAGGGGAAGGGACAGAGTCAGAGCTTCCCGAGACTTCGGGAAAACAAGGTAACAGGCGATGGAAAGCAAAAGGCCACGTAGCCCTTCTTGTCTCCCATCAGGAACCCACTGATTCCAATGACAGGCCGTGGGTATCCCAAATGGAGGACACTCAGGGCACCGGTCAGTTCAGCACAGAGCTGCCACCAGCCTGTAGCCTGCCCTGTGGGCCACACACAGGTGCCCAAACACATACACTAGGAGTACAGGGTTGTACTCCCACCCATGGGTACCATAAGAGTATCCCATGGGTCTGTTCACCAAACCAAAAAGAGGAAGAGCCGCACCGCCAGGAGTTCCACATGAACTCCTGCGCGGAAAACAAGACAGAACACATGATAAAAAGGAATAAAGGACAAGGTTACGGTGGCCCCGTCACTCCGATGTATTTCCAGCATCACAGTCACCCCCCCTCAGACTGAGGTTAGGGTGGTCTAATCTCCCACGAGATTGACACACTCATCCAGATGGTCAACATACCTTCTGAAAAGGCCATCTGCATTATCATGACTCTTCCCTGGTCTATGCTCAATGATGAAGTCTAGCCTTGCAGGCTAATGGACCACCTGAGCAGTTTGGGGTATTCACCCTTCATCTGCATAAGCCATTTTAAGGGCTAATGGGCTGTTTGGACCTCGAAGGTAGACCCCGTAAGGCAGGGCCTAAAACGCCTATGACAGGCCCCTGGGGTACCCTCATGCATGGAAACAAGGCACAATCACCACACACGAACTAATACTGCAGACACGCGGTTCAATTCCCAAAATCTAGGGTTTATTGCAAAGCAAATAGTCTCAGTCGGCCGACCGGATCTCACGTCCCGCAACGTGTGTTACCCAGACCTCGTGAGACGCAAGACAATGAATATTTTACAACAGTCACATATACACAAAAAGACCATCATATTATCAGTTAGAGACACATCAAAAACCGCCCCGAATGTATCTTCCTTAGCAAGGGTTCGGTGATTGACAATTATGACGAGAATGACGCCTTCTAAGACATTTATTCAGCAACAGTTGCAATCTACGAAGGCGCAGACACTTTTCTTTGTTACAGAGAACATAATGCTCTTGTTCTGCAAGCAAGCTGTGTTCGTAGGAGAGACACATTCTGAGCCCTGCTATCTCTTGGTTTCTATTTGTGAGCTAGAGGTCAGCTCGATCTAAAGGGGCCCAGGAAAGGGGAGCCGTGAAGACGAGTATAATTCAAGCCATTAACTGTCTATTCCTACAGTTTCTGCCATTTCAGCGAGACTAGCTGGCACCTGCTTGGTGATTAAATGCCTTTCTGCTTACTTTCAAGGACTTGTGAGGGAGGAAAACAGTGTATTGCTGTCTGGGCTAGTCTCTCAGCATGTAACTTGTGGCCTTGCTCTGTGCATGGGCAGAACGAAATAGAATCCACTTTAGCAAAGCGTTAGAACAGAAAAGCAAGAGAAAGCAAAATTGCAAAATGGCGAATTCTGTTGGTACAAAATGGACGCTCTATGGTTATGCTGATGATTCTGTACTGGCGATGCTAGACATATGATGCGGTTGGTTTTCGGCCAACATAATATACCGTCTATGCTATGCTAGGGTATTTTCTAGACCAACAAACCCTCCTCTTGGCCATAGGCCAAACGCATCAACCATACATTGCGTCTTCCTCTGACCATGTCTGATTCTGAATTATGCATACTGCTGTAATTGTCATCGTCATCATCAATATTAATGGACATGAATTCTTTCATAGTTTGCATTTCGTGATTCGTATTCGTATTCATTTTGGGAGTTCTTTTTTGTGTCACCATGTGTATGCATTCATCACTTATTTCAGTGCAAATTATTTGGTAGACAGTGTATGCAACAACAACATATTAGGAAGATTCCGAGGACTGCTGCTAAAATTGCAACTAATTTCCATCCCCATGAGCGTAATAACTCCCAAAACCAGGAACTTATGTTCAGTTCCCAACCACCTGCCGGGGGGTGGAGGTCAGAGCTCAGGATGTGTAACTTCTTTATTGCCTCAAAAATCGTAGGGGAGGAGTCACTTACAAACACGCAGCACGCTAACCCGATGATTTTACAAACTCCTCCACGGTCAGCCGAAACTATGTCAAGAGCCATTCTATTTTGAAGTGTCATTAATCTCATTGCCTTCTCTTCCAGAGTCATATTATACAATATATCCGTTGTTCCATTTATTGTTTTTTCCAAGATTCTGGACAATTGTCTTATTTTATACGAATTTATTGCTTGACCCCAAAATGGTATAAATGATTTTGCTTTATCTTCTGCAATAAATCCTGCTTCCTCATCCTGTTGTGGCCTTGATCTGGATAATATTGCTATGTCTGACGTTTTTGAAAGGAATACCCCCGGCAAAAGGATCCCTAAGTAACAAGTACCTCCCCAATTTCTAGGCAACCAGGGATAAGCTTTTTCCCGACATATGAAATAGACGGGATCACCTACATATACTGGTTCTTCCTCTCTCTCGAGTACTGCAATATTCATGCACCGATTGAATGTCCCTACTGAATAGGAGCCTTTCTTTCGCAAGCAAAATGGAACAGAGCGAGGACTGTAACTTATTGTATACGAGGGGCACATACAGTCTGTCTCGTGGCGTTACTACTGGTTTTATCACTCTTGCTCTGTTAAATATGGAGCAACCTACAGGTTCCATTACCACTTTTTCAAATTCATCCTTGTCCGTCCTATCTAATCGACCCGTTTCACTCTTATTGCATTTCCCATAAAATAGTGCACTTAATGATGCATAACATGCTGAACTAAGCGGCAATGGCTGTACATACCAACCCATTCCCTTTCCACCATGTTGCGGTAAATGCGTTCACACCCAACAGTTGCTTCTGTTCAGGATTGAATGTGTCATGTTCATTATCAAAAGTAACATGTTATTTCCATAACCTTCCGTGTGTCTTTCTTCCATTGGGGACAGAGTATAAGAGATGACATGGACCGGGCTTTCGGTGACAGAGGCATTACTAATAGGCAAAAATGCACCTAATGCATGTATTTCCTCCAAATACCATAATACGGGGACTACCGATACTAGTGCAAGTATACTCACAATGCACAGAAATGTTGTAACAATAAACATACATCTTTTTCGGCAACTGTTTCTAGGCAATTTTATAGCCTCTATATTTATTACATCATCAGCGTTGGTGCAGGAAGGGGCAGAAGAAGGTATGGGCATCATGCTTGACTCTTCTTCTCCAACAATGTTCGTCGTGAATACTTCTCACAGCCGCACTCGTTGAAATATCAGCAAGTTCGAAAAAAAGTTAACAAAGTGTTTAGGCCAGTTCTCGACAGCCTGGATTGCTAAGCGTAAGGGAAGATTATCGTGCTCCTGCACATTGCTCAAAAGACTCCAGAGCAAACATCAATTGCATTCATACCATATGCGTCCCGCTCGTTCGCACGGGGTGATCAACAAATGGATTTTTATTTTCAAAGATAGTACCGGGAAGCCGCGTTCCAGAGCTGCCTGATTGGTACAACCCCCACGCTCCACTTCCCTAGGCCTCCGATTCCCACTTCATCAGTGATGGGAATAGAGGCAACAAAATGAAACACGAAGATCAGATCACTTCCGCTTTTGAGAACGTAGGTTGTACCGTATTGCTCCAGGTACTGTGTGATCAATAAATAGTGATGATGCAGGCTTTGTGTCAGCCTGTGGCGATGCGGCTCAGGTGGGCAAAGTTGGGGCACACCTAGCCCTTTCTCCTTTTTAGCAATCCTCTCAGGCTTTCTCTCAGGCTCAGGCAGAATTTGTGGCAGAGAACTGGCAATGGTGTCCTTCGAGTCGGAGGCGGCTGTTTCTTCCTGGTCGTCTGGATCAGGCAGTTCTTTCAATGGCGATGAAAATCTTTTTGTGTGGGTTGCATGGATCCATGCCTTAGGACCGTCCACACGGACTGCGGTTTGTGTTGCCAGGCGTACCTGGTGAGGCCCACGCCATCTTGGCGCAAGTGATGATTTCCTCTCAAAGTTGTTTATTAGGATCCAGTCGCCAGGCTGCAGACAATGCCCCGGGCCGGTATATCTGACAGGAGAGCCTCCTGCACCAGTTGATGAATCAAACGAAGCTTCTGTATTAAAATGTTACAATATGTACTAAGCACAGGGTATTCGACTTCACTCAAGCGCCTGGGTTGCGGCGCACACCAAACATTAGCAGGTCTCCCCATCATGATCTCGTGTGGGGAGAGTCCAGTCCTTGCTTGCACAGATGTGCGCATGCACAACAAAGCTAAAGGCAATGCATCTGTCCATTTCAGCTTGCTCCCTGAACATATCTTGCTAATCTTATTTTTCAATATGCCGTTCTGGCGTTCAATAAGCCCAGCACTCATTGGGTGTCTGGCACAATGGAATCGTTTATCAATCTGAAGGCCTGCACAAATCTGTAATATCACGGCGGCAACAAAATGCAGGCCGTTATAATCCATATGACGCGTGGCAGGCCGAATCGGGAAAAGTATTCTTTTAACATCACTTTAGCCATGCTCATGGCTGTGCAGTCCTTTAGCGGGTATGCTTCCACCCATTTAATGAACGCACATACTACCACCAGGCTGTATTTTAGGTTCTGACATCTTTACCTTTCTATGAAATCAAAATGGATCACCTCAAAGGGCATAGAGGGGGGGGCCAAAACTACCTGTTGGAGTAGCTGTTCCTCTTCCAATATTGTGTTGCAAACATGTCATACAATTCTGAACTAGTCTCCGCATTTTTTCATATGTGCGCGTTCTGCCATACTGTAGCCAGATGCTGAACCATCTTTTTCGGGCATATGTGTGTGGGTCTGTGGGCCATGGTGACCATTGCAGTTACGTAGGAGTTGGGCAGCGTCCACTTTCTACTTTCCTTGTCCACCCAGCAACCTTCTAATTCTAATTCTGCAGAGCCCTTAGCCCGCCCTTTTTCTTCATCAGCAGTTGCATCCGCCTGCATCTCTTTGACTGTGGCAATCCCAATTTCTATCATGCAGGGCACTTCTTCTTTCTGTACTATCAACATTTTCGTGCGTAAATCAGTGGCAGTTTGTTTTGCAATTTTGACTGCAAATGCGTTTCCTTCTCCCACCTTACATGTTATTTTCTTATGCGCCTTGCATTTCATTATTGCCAGTCACTTTGGACACGTAAGTGCAGACCGCAATCGCGCTATCAAAGGGCCATGTTGGATTCTAGTTCCATGTGATGTTAGGAAACCCCTCTCAGCCCAGAGTCGGCCAACATTGTGCACCACCCCGAATGCATACTGACTGTCAGTATATATGTTTACATTCAGATTTTCTGAAATTTCACATGCTCTTGTCAATGCTATTATCTCTGCTGCCTGCGCTGAATTGTATGGAATCGTTTTGCTCTCTACAATACTCTTTAGTGTCGTGATAGCATAGGTAGCAGTTGACGTGCCATCAGGTAATTTGAAACAGGAACCATCACAAAACAGTTCTCCGTCTGGCTCTTTCTGTAGGGTTTCTATTAGATCAATTCTTCCTTTTGTTTCTTCTTCAGTAACCATTAAACAATCATGGGGAGGTGATTCATTCTCACCCACTTCTTCATTGGCAGGGGGCATTAATTCTGCAGGATTCAAAGCGCAACTCCTCTGGATTTGAATATGTGGTGCAAACAGGACAATTTCATATCTAGTCAATCTAGCTGATGTGAGGTGTTGTGTCTGCGTTCTGTTTAAGAGAACGTCTATTGCGTGTGGCACCATCAAAATTAAGGTGTGCCCCAACACCATCCCTTCGGTTTGTTTTACTGACGTGGCAGCTGCAGCAACAGCTCGCAAACAATGTGGCAAAGCGCATGCTGCAGGGTCCAGCACAGAAGAAAAATAACTGCATGGTCCATTTCTTCCTCCTTGTTCCTGTGTCAAAACAGCGAGCGCACAGCCCCCATTCTCATGCACAAATAACTAAAACACTTTTTCATAATTTGGTGTGCCCAAAACGAGCTGAGCACAATAGCAAAATTTGCTATCCACTGCCGGCAGTATGAAGCCATGCCTATTATGGCTCTGACTCCTTTCTGTGTCTTTGGAATAGGCATACCAGGGATACTCTCTCTTCTTTCTGGTGTCAGTCTTCTCCCCTCTTTCGAAAGTAGGTAGCTCAAATAGGCCACCTCCTTTCGACAATATTGAAATTTTTTTAAATACGCTTTATGACCATGCAATGCTAAGTGTGTCAACAACATGGCAGTTCCCTCTTTGCAAATGTCTTCTGTATCAGCAGCCATTAACAAGTCATCAATATACTGCAATAGGATACATCCCGTTGATAGCTCTAGCATGTCTAGTTGTTCTTTTAATGCTCTGCTATAAATACTTGGGCTCTCAGTGTAACCTTGTGGAATTTGTGTGAATGTGAAAGAACGTCATCCTGGTGTGAAAGCAAATAGGTATCTGCTATCTGGGTGTACTGGAATGCTAAAAAATGCATTCTTAAGATCGACTACACCAAAATATGAAGCCGAAGCTGGAATCATTGTCAAAATGTTAGTGACGTCTGGGACCAACGGAAACTGGGGATCAACTACTTTATTCAATGCGCGTAAATCAATTATAAAACTGAACAGTATTTCATTACCTCCTTTCTTATAAACTGGAAGAATGGGATTGTTACAAGTGCTACCAGTAATCTCTTCAATTACGTTTCTTTTAACCAAATCTGAGACAATGCTTTCTCTCCTTCCACCGAAATTTTATACTGGGGAATACGTGGTAATGTTACTCCTCCTTTCAAAACAACTCTCACCAGCTCTATTTTCAAACAACCAACATCATTATCATTCATCGCCCATATGCAAGTCGGTACCTTACTTAACTCTGTTGGCAAGGGTTTGGACAGGAATTGGGACACTGGCATTTTTTGTGGTGAGATCGTCAAAAACACTCCGTCAGGAGAACAATGAATAACCGCACTTAGTTTCTTCAACAAGTTTAAACCTAATAGATTCTCTCCACAATTCTGTGTCAACAGGAATGGGCAAGACTCAGTGAATGGTCCTAGTGTGATTGGTACTGACTGTGACATGGGACTAATTACTGGGGTGCCTGCGAACCCTACTGAAATGTTCTTTTGCCCTGACAGTGGTATATCTGGAACCAAGTGGTGGTCTATTGAGCACTTCTGTGCACCTGTGTACACTAGAAAAATGTGCTCCTTATTCCCAACTTTAATTTCTACGTAGGGTCCTTTCTGGTCAACGGGAATACATACTGGTTCCGACCCCTGTCTTGGGCTGTCCTAGCGCAACAATACATCATCTGATGTATAGTCACCGGAATAGTATGTATTTGATTGAGTATCAAAAACATTTCCATCCCCTACTCCTTTCTGCTGATTCTGATTTTGGTACTGATTCTAGTTGCTATTTCCTTGATAATTCTGATTTTTTGTGTACTATTGTTTCTATTCTGCTCCTGTGCTCCCGGGTGACCTCTGTTCTGTCTTCTCTGGCCATTCCCATTTCTATTCTGCAAATGTGGACACTGTGCTCGCCAATGACCCTCTTCCCTACAATATGCACATTGATTTAGTCCAAGTGGACCTTCATGCATGTTGGAGTAATTCCTTCTCCCCCCCCTCCCTTGTGTATTTCCTCTACCCCTATTATGATTCGCTACCTGCTGTAGTAACACTCTTGTTTTTAGATTCACTCTATCTTTTACCTCTTTTTTCATTTACTGTATTTACTCTATTTTCATAGTATTGGGTCATGTGTAATACCTCACTCTGTGATTTTGCTTGCCATGCACT
Organism: Ambystoma mexicanum; assembly: GCF_040938575.1. Taxonomy (NCBI): domain Eukaryota; kingdom Metazoa; phylum Chordata; class Amphibia; order Caudata; family Ambystomatidae; genus Ambystoma; species Ambystoma mexicanum. The sequence continues at coordinate 1,217,909,410 of NC_090936.1, forward strand.
TTCAGATGTCATTATCAAATTTTGGATTTGAGGTAACAACCCTCTCACATATTTGTCAACAAATAGTCTTTTTCCCGGTTCAGTGCTTAAATCTTGTCCACCAAAATCTGTAAACACTTATTCAAATCTATTGAAATAGTCTGTAGCCAACTCATCTTTGCCTTGCACACATGCAGTTAGTTTGTCCCATATAATTCTTCTTTCAGGTACTATATCCTTCAATTTCTGTACTATTCGTGCCATTAACGCTGACATATTTGACAATGGTTTTTCGCCTGCTTTTCTGTCTGCATCCTCTTTTATTAATATTCTCCCATGTAGCACCCAAACTTTCATGATCATCGATATTCCTAATTTGCTTCCATATATCTGCTGGGAGAATTATAGGGAATAATAGGTCAATATCGTTCATATTAAAAATTGCCGATTTCAAATATGATTTCATTTCTTTATAGAATCACACCAGATTCTTTCTTATATCAGGGATTGTTTGTTTTATATTATTCACCTCTTGTCTGGAGAAAGGGACATGTACATATTGTGCTGTATAATGCGCTTCTGTCACCTGCGCTGGTTGCCCATCTGCGGCAGGAATTTCTACTTTCGGCACAAAAGTGGGTGGGACCTCCCTCATGGGAAATATCGCACTCGCTCTTCCTTCTTCCTCTCTCTTATGAAGCACTATAGCTAGATCAAGGGATAGGGCAGTCTCTCCAGTATCCAGTGAAAACGCTCTTTTGTACACTGCCATTATTTCGGGTGGGCAGCACTGCTTTTTCTCTACATATCTATCTTGCAAATATTCAACCATTACCTGCAATGCCTTTCTTTGCATCCCTAATGTATACTGATCAAATGTATCATGCACCTCCATTGTAGGGATGCTAGCATCTGTAATCCATCTAAGCGCCTCTCGTGTGCATATTTTAATTTCTTCACTAACCTGTTTTGATGGTGGAAAAAATTGCTGTTGTACATATGGTGCTGTCTCTTGTCTCCCTCTTCTTACCTCTTTGTACCGAAACCCAGGAACAGAAAACATCTCTGAATACAATTCATCAAGTTCATTTTTAAACTCAAAAAGCATGTCCACGTGTTCCTTCATCTCTGAGTCACTTTCTCTTATACGTGAAAATGCATTCAAATCCTGCAACTTCTGCAGTGGCACCATACCAGTTAATTGCTTCCCTTTCTCCATAAGATATTCTCCCATGCATTCTAACAATACCTTTTTTTCACTGAGCTTCTTATAATCATACATCGACCCCAGCGTCGAGGCCTCATCATTTCCTTCGATATATATTTCTGCATGTTCTTTCAACTCCTTCCTTCTCTCCTTGCTGACCGCACTATGTGTTATTCTAGCGTACACGCTTTGTGCAGGCCCTGCTCCTCCCATACTGTCTTCTCTGATAGCTGTGGATTCAAGCTTGGTAGGTGGAGGGGGGAGTGGGATCACGTGCTCAGGAGGGGCTGGTGCAGATGGAACAACTGGAAGAGGGAGTGGTAACTGAGGCTGTAACTGAGGCTGAGAAGCGAGGGTGGGGTGGGGCTGAAGCTGAGCAATGGGCACTGGTGCAATTATGTCAGTTTTACTTTTAGGGCGTTCTTGTCTTTTCTCATTTAAAATCTTATTGATTAGTTCATCTGATGCATGCAACTCTTGTTGATGATATATTTTGTCTGCGCCTAATTGGAGACTCCTGTCTGCCTTTCTAATTTGCTCATCCCACTCTTTTTCTTCCTGTTCTAGCGCTCCATCTGCGTTAGATTTGTGCCTACGCGCATGTTTCTCTCTGCTTCTTAAGCGGAGGTTAGCTTCCTTCCTCCAGTCTCTAATGACGTCAAATGTCGCAGGGCGTGCTTTCTTGCACAGCAATACTGATTCCAAATGCTCTATTCGCGCCATCTCAAAACTCCCATTTTTTGGCCATTGCAAATCTTCTACGTGTCTGGTCTGCCTATGCCAAATTTCACAAAACATTATTGTCCCTATTCCATACTTCACATACATCTCAAACGCTGCTGACCCTAGGGGTGGCGCAGCCTGGCCAGTTTCCAAAGATTGTCTACCGCAGTGGAAAGATCCCACTAGACAGGAAGACAATTTCCGAGGCATTTTTGATCTTATTCGTACCTTACCCTGGACGTTTGATCTTGCAAGAGCAACTCTCAACCAATATCAGGGCTATTAAGAATCGGGGCACGACTCACCTGATCAATCAGTTTGTCTCTCAAGACGCAATTCGTCCATATATAGATGCAACCGAGGATTGCTGTGTCTGCTTATCTGGCTCAATCTGCCTCGTTTCGGGACCCTCGCCTTCTTGCTCTCTCGCCGGACGCGCCGATCAGGGACCGGTTGTGTACAGATCTGCAAAGGAGTCTCTCATCACTTTCACAGGGGCGTCCCGAACAGCTCTCGTTCCCGGCTCGACGGCCTCGTCCTCGATTCGTTTTTTCCACCTTCTTTAAATTTCAACATACATGATGGAGCAAGTGGGGGAGGGTCCCTATTCAGGCACAATTGTTTGATGGGCCCCTGGGGGACCCTCGTGCATGGAAACAAGGCACAATCACCACACACGAACTGATACGCCAGTCACGAGGTTCAATTCACAAAATCTAGGGTCTATTGCAAAGCAAATAATCTCAGTCGGCCGACTGGATCTCACCTCCCGCAACGTGTGTTACCCAGACCTCGTGAGACGCAAGACAATGAATATTTTACAACAGTCACATATATACAAAAAGACCATCATATTATCAGTTAGAGACACATCAAAAACCGCCCTTAATGTATCTTCATTAGCAAGGGTTCGGTGATTGACAATTATGACGAGAATGACGCCTTCTAAGACATTTATTCAGCAACAGTTGCAATCTGCGAAGGCGCAGACACTTTTCTTTGTTACAGAGAACATAATGCTCTTGTTCTGTGAGCGAGCTGTGTTCGTAGGAGAGACACATTCCGAGCCCTGCTATCTCTTGGTTTCTATTTGTGAGCTAGAGGTCGGCACGATCTAAAGGGGCCCAGGAAAGGGGGGCCGTGAAGGAGAGTATAATTCAAGCCATTAACTGTCTATTCCTACAGTTTCTGCCGTTTCAGCTAGACTAGCTGGCACCTGCTTGGTGATTAAATGCCTTTCTGCTTACTTTCAAGGACTTGTGAGGGAGGAAAACAGTGTATTGCTGTCTGGGCTAGTCTCTCAGCATGTAACTTGTGGCCTTGCTCTGTGCATGGGCAGAACGAAATAGAATCCACTTCGTTAGAACAGAAAAGCAAGAGAAAGCAAAATTGCAAAATGGCAAATTCTGTTGGTACAAAATGGACGCTCTATGGTTATGCTGACGATTCTGTACTGGCGATGCTAGACATATGATGCGGTTGGTTTTTGGCCAACATAATATACCATCTATGCTATGGTAGGGTGTTTTCTAGGTTAACACCTAAGGCTCCAAACTATGTTAAAACATTCCTTTCCAACAGTAGCCCACATAGTTTGTCTACCCTTGAGTTGTCTACTGATGAATATGATCTGATGTTCTCTTCCTTTGTCATCTAACTGGGACAAGACAGTTCCAATTCCGGTGTCGCAGGCATCAGTTTGAACGATAAAGGGTTTGCTGTAATCAGGCGCACACAACACAGGTGCCCTACACAAACTTTCCTTCAAGCCAATAAAAGCCTTCTGACAGTGTTACGTCCAATTAACCTTCCTCCATTTTTTGGGCGAAGTCAGAGCTGTCAGAGGGGCAGCTATGGTTCCATAGTCCGCCATGAAGTTGCGGTAATACCCAGTGAGGCCCAAAAAGGCTCTCATCTGGGTTTGAGTAGTGGGAGAGGTTGGACCAAGATACGTGACTTTCCTTTGAGTTATATGGCACTTGGTGGCCTTGATAGTGAGGGTAGCCTTTTTCAAGGCCTGCAACACCTTATCCAAATGAGTCAAATGCTCTTCCCAGGTGGAACTGTAGACAGCAATGTTGTCTAGGTAGGCCACACAAAAGGCCTCCAGCCCACTGAGTACATGGTTGACTAATCTTTGGAAGGTGGCAGGTGCGTTCTTCGACCCAAAAGGCATGACTCTAAACTGGTAGAGCCCCTCAGCTATCAAGAATGCAGTATTTTCCTTGGCATGGTTCGTCAGTGCGATTTGCCAATAGCCTGAGGTAAAGTCAAAGGTGCTCACAAATTTGGCAGCACCTATGGTGTCCACAAGCTCATCAGCCCTGGGCAATGGGTTCTCGTCAGTTTTGGTGACGGCATTGATTCCTCGGTAGTCTACACAGAGCCACCAATCCTTGGTACCTGCCTGGTAACTTGCCTTGGGGACAAGGACCACTGGACTGGACCAGGGACTGGTTGAGGGTTCAATAACACCCAGATCCAACATCTTGGTGACCTCAGGCTGGATGTGGTTCTTAACTGTATCCGACATATGGTAGCACCTGATTTTGACAGGCACACTGTCACCTGTGTCAATTCCGTTCCTGCACCACGGGGTGAGGCCTGGCGTCAGTGAGAACAGAGGGGCATACTGCCGGAGCAAAGCCCTGCAGGCCCTCTGCTGCTCTGTCGTCAGATCGGGAGAGAGATGCACTCCCTCCACTGAGCCATCCTGAGGGTTGCTATGCAGCAAATCAGGAAGGGGCTCATTCTCATCCTCTTCTTGCTCTGAAGCTAGCAAGAGACATGAGACCTCTGCTCGCCTGTGGAAAGGCTTGAGCCTGTTGATGTGGAATACATGAGCGACTACCCCCTATGTCAACAAGATAATTGACTTTGCCCATCTTGGAGATTATCCTGAAGGGTCCAGTCTATTTGTCTGCCAATGCTCGAGGCTTGGTATGCTCCATCACAAGGAGCTTCTGTTCTGAAGTCCAATCCACTTGTGATGCTTTAAGATCATGCCAGTACTTATTCAATTCCTGGCTAGCCTTAAGATTCGCTGTCGCCTTGCCCATCATCTGTGTCATCCTCTGTCTGAGGCCTAACAGGTATCCAGTTATAATGTCGAAAATATTTGGTCGAATGCAAAAATGTCGAAATAAATAATGCCGAAAAAAAATGTGAATGTTTTTTTTTTATTTGTTTTTTTTTTGGTTTAGTTAGTAAAAATATATTGTAAATTTAAAAAAAAACAGGGGGTTGGGGGGAACCCCCCTATTAAAAAAAAAAACATTCCAAATTTTGTTTTTCTGCATCATTATTTTCGACATTTTTGCATTCGACATATTCACTATAAACCGGCCTGACACATAGTACCCTCACTTGCTTGGTAGGACCTGGAGGGGTGGCTTTCAAACCTTCTCTGATCAAGGCAAGGGGCCCCCTCACAGGATGTCCAAAGAGCAACTCAAAGGGGCTGAAACCAACACCCTCTTGAGGTACTTCTCCTTAAGCGAACAGCAAGCATGTTAGGAGGAGATCCCATTTCCTACTTAGGGGCTCTTCCAATTCACCCAGCATGCCCTTGAGAGTTTTGTTAAATCTCTCAACCAGACCATTGGTCTGGGATGGTAGAAGGTGGAAAACATGTAGGTTACTCCACACTCTTTCCACATTGCTTTAATGTAACTCGACATGAAGTTGGATCCTCTGTCAGAGACAACCGCCTTAGGGAATCCAACTCTGGTAAAAATGCCCAGGAGCGCCCAGGCAACCACCTTGGCAGTAACAGTCTGAAGGGGTATAGCCTCGGGGTACCTGATGGCATGATCTACCAGGACCAGGATAAACCGATGTCCACCCGAAGTGGGAGGGTCAAGGGGACCGACAATGTCGATGCCCACCCTCTCAAATGGTGTGTCAGCCACTGGAAACGGCTGCAGTGGGGCAATGACACTACCTCCAGTCTTGCCAGACAACTGACAAGTGGGGCAGGTCTTGCAGTGGGACTCCACTTCTACTCCCATCTGGGGCTAGTAGAAATGTGCAGAGAGCCTCTGCTTAGTCTTCTTGGTACCAGGATGACCAGCCAGGGGCACCTCATGCACCAACTGCAGTAGGAAGGGCCTGTAAACATGGGGTACCACCAACCTCTCAAGGGCACCAGGTTCAGGCTTAGTGGGCTCACTGCAAAGGGGCTCACCCTCCCAATAAATCCTGAAGGTCCTAGGCACTTCTCCTTGTGCCTGGGCCTGTTTCCTCAGACCCTCAGGAGAGTGGCACTCTCTCTGTCCCTTACAGAAGTCGCCCCTAGAGGTCCCCCCTTCAGCCAGCAGGCATTGTAGGTCGTGGTGGTCCTCTGGATTGAGTACCTCTCCCGCAGGAGGGTCTTCTGGCTCTTCTCCCTCAGGAGTTGAGTTCGGGTTTACCACTGGACCCAGCCGTCCGGAGCATGAATCCCAGAGGGTGCTGCTGAAGCAGAAGGAAGAGAAGGAGCCCCCTTCGCCGAGTTGGCCTTCTTACTCTTCCGTCTTCATGCCTGGGTTTTCCCCGCCGGCTTGGGTACCTGACACTCAGTCAGACCCGGTGTTACCTGTGACCTAGTGAATGCAGCAGCAGTCAGGGGGAGACCGTCCGAGATCAACCCCAACTCCACTAGATCATTGCCTAACAAAATGTTAGCAGGTACGTTGTCCTGAACCAGGACAGGAAGCTTTGCTGTCTTGTCTCCAATCACGATCGTGACTAAGGCTACACGCGATAATTTGGGAGGCCCACCAGCTAACCTGGTACTTCTCAGAGGAGCACCTACATAGTCCTCTGCCCCGAGCAGGGTCCTGTCCACCACTGTTATGCTTGCCCCAGTGTCTCCCGAACCAGTAGATGGCTGGCCATTCAGGAGGACACTTCTCAAAAATCTATGGGTATTCTGTTGGATTGTAGCCAGTACTTCTGCGTACTGGTCCCAGGCCCCAAGGCACACTAGGGAAATCTCTACAGGAGCACCAAATGTGATTTCTTTAGAGGAGGGGAGGACGGTGGCCTCCACCTCAAGTACGGAGTAAGGGTAGGTCAGGCTGACAGCCTGAACTCCAAGTGCCTTACCTTTACACTTTGTGTCACCCTTTTTGTGGTCCAGACCCCCACAGTCCCAACAAGTGCCAGGGATGCAGTGTACGGTACTGGAGCCACTGGGACCCTGCTTTGCAGCAGGCAGGCCACTATTCTTACTCCCACCCACATAGGACTTATCCAAACTAGATTTTTGGGTCTTAGGAGAGGAAGGTTATGGTTTACTTGACTGTGACTGCTTTTGGGACTCATCACACTTCTGAGAGGCCCCCTTTTCTTTGTCCTTGTCCTTCCCACTGGGATCCTTAGGGGACACCTGGTGTGAGACCCACTTTTCAGCCAGCCTGGCCAGTTTAAAGGGATCTAAAATGTTCAGGTCAGCAACATACTGACGCAGCTCCTGTGAACAGGCTTCCGAAAAATGTTCAAAAAACAAAAGGTGTGACAATTCAACAAACGTTTTCACTTTGTAACCATCAATCCACCCCATCATGTTCATGGGTGCAGCACTCACCCAGTCAATCCAAGACACGTTCTCTTGTTTCTTAAATTCCCTGAACCTTTTTAAGGTATTGGTTCGGTGTCTTGCCAAACTTGGCAATCAAAGCAGACTTCATGCACTCATACTGACCCCTTTCCTCCAAACACAGTTTCAGAATACAGTCATATCCAGTCCGAGGCACTCTGCTTAACAAACACTCAGCCCAATCTCTTTTGTCAACATCATGGTTTCCACAAGCCATTTCAAACGCTTCAATCCATTGGAGGATATCGGAACCCTCTGCATACACACCAACCAAATCTTTCATAAACTTGGTGGCAGGGTAGCCTGACAATCTCAACTGGTTTCGCTGAAGTCTCTAGCCGGATTCTCTGACATTCAGTATCCTTGTCTTTGAGTACGAAATCTCTATCCTTCAGTACAAGATCTGTCCTTAAGGATCACTTGCTGTGCCAACTCCTCTTTCTTAGGTTCAGCTTCCATTTCCATCTTCTTATATTCCAATTTCATCCTCAATAATTCAAGTTCCAAGGAATCCCCTGAAGAAACAGGGCTGGGTTTCGGAATAGATGTAGCAGGAATGGTGGCACTCCCAGAAACAGATTCAGTAACAACCCCAGGGGCAGGGACCTCACTGGTTGTACCCCACTGTAACAATGCTGGTTCCTGACACTTCTTGTAGGTTCTTCACACACAGCTTTATTGTAAGTCTCTTAAGATGTTACATAGGGAAACCACTGGGTCCCATCATCCAGGTTGACAAGTCCCCAACTGACTCAAACCAGAACCTTCACAGACACTTGCACCCCAACATTCCACAGTGACATATATGACATCCTCTCAAGCCACTCATACACAACATGCACTATACAGCACATCTCCTTCTGTTAAAGGATGAACATAATTTAACACACCTACATACTGCAGACAGGGAACAACAATCACACAACTCTCATACCTCTCCCATGACCCTACCAGACAAAGGTGCACCCAACCAAACACCCAAAACCTCCTACACAGAGTGTCAAAAAATCCTATACCCTACAGTCTTATGTAAAACCCCTCATAACATAACAATTACTCTGCCCGCCCACTCCTACTATGAATGGGCATCTAGCCTGCCATACTAAAGTACACACCAGCCGCTTCACAGGCAACCAATCTACATTCCTCTGCCATCAATAACAAAACCATACACCTTCCGTCCATCCTTGCCACAGACGGACCTCCACACTGCCACCCCAGAGCAATGCCACAGGCCTCTGAATAGGCCAATAGGTCGCCACATCTGTATCCATGAAACTGCATTACCAATTGAGAGGACACCAACTCCGGCAGACAGGGCTGCTGACACAATAAAATAAACATCAACCACACTCACACCCCCACATATCCTAGATGGGGCGCATACACAAAACAAAGTGCACTTCCACTCACCAACAGACTCAACATGCTGGCCAGGAACATCGACCATCACCCGATAAATACTTGAACATCTTCCTGTGCCCAAATAGCAGATGGAACAAAGTCACATAAAATACAGAGTTGTCATGGAAAGCACTACCCTCCCTACAAAACACTCCTCTTAATGTGGAAGGCGGTACCCTCCAAAAATAAAATACCTCTTTTAACCCTGGAAGGTGCTACCCTCCCTACAACAAACACTTCTCTTAACCATGGAAGGCGCTACCCTCCCTACAAAACACAATTCTTCACTTCAATATGAAAGGCGCTACCCTCCGTACTAAAACTCTTCTTCTCCAACCTGGAAGGCGCTACCCGCCCTACAACAAAACACCTCTCTTTAATGTGAAAGGCACTACCCTCCACCGAAACACTTCTCTTAACATTGGAAGGCGCTACCCTCCCTACACTTTAAGATCCAGCTACAGATCAAACATGCGTACACCAATGAATACCCTAACCACAACTCTAAACCATAGCATGTGTTTACCCACAAACATATCTACTGAGTCCTGCAGAAACATCAGTGATAAAGAAATTGTCCTACTCTTACCTTAGTGCTAACACCAGGCACCCAGAATATGACCTACCAATATCCGTAACAAAATAGTGCATACTTGAAAGAGAATTTCTTACTCTTCACACACTCCATGCACACAACCTTCACATTGAGCATGTACGCAATGACATACCTACACTTCATATAAATACACATTTTGGCTGCCAAACATACACTAACTTACACATTAAAACAACTCCAAATATCACGTGGTGTAATGCTGCTCCAGTTTCACTAAAAGTCTAACTCCTAAAGTCCTTAGATGCAAGGCACCCACATTCCTGTAAAACCTCAACATTGGTTAATCGTAACACATTTCATAATAATTCCACATAACTGATAACCTGAAATTCCTGAAACATCACCTCCAGCCTTAACATTGGCTCCCCACACATTATGGCGCTGGCTCACCATTACCAACACTCAACATTCCTGACACTTCTTGTAAGTCTCTTAAACTGTTTGTTTGTTAATTTATTTGTATTGCACACCGGATCCAGAGGTATCAGGGCGCAGAAGTTACAATGAAGTTCACAGCTTAGGTTACAGAAATAAATTATACAAGGCAAATATGGAACATAGTCGGGCAGCAGGTCACAAGTTACATGTCAACACAATACAGAGATGGGAAGACAGGCAATAACATAATATCTAAGATCTGAGAGCAACATTTTAAGAGTCAATGTGCAATGTGATGAAGAGGCAGACCTTATTGGTCTGTTGTCTTCAGCCAGTTAATGCATTTGTGTCTGAAGTTTTGGTATGATTGATCAGCCCGGATTGAAGGTGGCAAGGAATTCCAAAGCTGGGCCGCTTCGACAGGAAAGCTGCCGCCACCAACCTTAGCAATAGTGAGGAAGTTGGTGTTGATTGATCTAGAAGGTCTAGAGGAGGTCCTTCTGAGGAATCTCTCAGAGAGATAACTAGGAGCAGCATTGTTCCGTAGTTTGTGAGTAAGCAAAGCAATTTTCAGCTGGATTTTGTCATAGGAAGAAAGCCAATTGTTTTGTCGCCTAATCTCGGATTTATGATCTCTCCTGGTTATGCCAAGGGCAGCTCTGAGGGCGTTGTTTTGGAGGGTTTGGATTCTTTTAAAATATATATTTGTTGCAACCGATGTAGAGGGCGTTGCAATAGTCCAGTCTGGATAGGATGAGGTCTCTGGCCAGGATGATTCAGCTGTTATTGGATAGAAATGGTTTGACGGTTCTGATGAGTTTACAAGTGTAAGCGGTGGCAGAAGCCATGGCATAATCGTGTTTAGTGAAGGTGAGAGTTGGGTCGAGGTAAAAGCCTAGGGTTTTTACCTCATTGGCAACTTTGATGAGGTTGCCATTAATTATGAAGGAGGAATATTCATGGCCTATTTTTCTTTAGGTTAGTGGGGGTGCCCAGGATGATGAGCTCTGTTTTGTCATCATTCAGATATAGACCGTAAGTTGCCATCCATGCCTGATGATGAGGTAAACTCTATTCACCAAGGCCAAATCCTTGTCGTTATCCCCAGAAAGTGGGAGGAGAATCTGAATATCATCTGCATAGTTGGTGTAGGTGATACCAAGAAGGTCCAGATCATTGACAAGGGGCTTAGTGAATATGTTGTACAAGGTGGGAGAGACACAAGAACCCTGGGGTACTCCACACGTAATAGGGATGGGGTCTGTGGCTGCTGAGGGGGAAAAAATCCTCATGATCCAGTTGCTTAAAAATGACCCAATCCAGACTATGGCCTCCTTAGAGAAATGTACGGGCGAGTCTAGATGGCTGCATAAGACCTTATGATCCACAAGATCAAATGCAGCCGAAAGGTCGAGGAGGAGGGCTGATTTCCCCTTGTCCCTTAGCTCGTCGACTTGGGCCTTCGGGTCAATGAGGGCAGTTTCTGTTCCGTGTTGGGGGCGGAAGCCTGATTGGGGAGCTCCCAAAAGGTGGTGTAGTTCCAGGTGTTTCTGAATTTGTAGATATACAACCTTATCCAAGATTTTTAAAAGAAAAGGTACTGTTGTGATAGGCCGGTAGTTTGTTGATATCAATGGGTCTAGGGTTTCTTTTTTTTACAGTGGGAGCACCCCCGATTCTTTGAGGTTACTGGGGATAGTGCCAGTCATGAATGAGGCATTGATGAGCTTAGATATAAAGGGAGTTTGGTCTCTAGCTGCATCCTTGATAAGCTGGGCTGGGCAGAGGTCGCCCTGACAATTAGAGGGTTTCAGTGATAGTATGACTTTTTCCAGCTCAAGAATAGAGGTTTTAGAAAATTTGAAGTTTATTAGATAGCACCTGCTGTATGTCAGAGCACCAGATTTGATCTTTGGTGCAAGTATCTGGCGGGGGGGGTTGGGGTCTCTAGTTCTTTTAGAATCGTAAATAATTATTTCATACTGGAATTGGCTTGAGAGATGCGATTGTTATAAGGTTCGCGTTTGGCAAAGCAGATTTCTTTTTTGTAGAGGGATGAGATCATGGTGAGTTTGATTCTGTTTTCTTCTGAAGGAAGAAGTTTCCAAGAAGCTTTGCAGCTTCTTTTTTTTAGCCGTAGGTCTTTTAGATATGGGGTAAACCATTTGTTCAAATGAGCTTTAGGCTTGCTATGTCTCAATTTGAGCGGGGCAATGGGGTCTAGCGTGGTTGTCCTGATTTTATTATACTCATCGACAAGCGATTCAGGATCTGAATTGTCTGGTAGAGAGTTGAGGGTAGGCAGAATAAGAGGAATGAGTTTATCGCAGTAACATTCTTTTTATTCCTGGTTAAGGTGGGTGGGGCGGAGGGACTAATTGTGGTGGAGAGTCTGGTGGTGATAAGTGTAAAAGACAAGAGGAAATGGTCAAACCAGGCTTGTGGGGAGATAGAGGTTATGTTGGCGATACAGTTATTGTCTGCCACCCAATCAAGTATTCTCCCTTTGTTGTGGGTGGGTGAGTTGATTCTTTGGGTGAGGCCTAGTCTGACAAGATGTTGGCAGTTGTAATGGCATGTTTATCAAGTAGATCATTGAAGCCCAGGTTGAAGTCGCCTAGTAGGAGTACTTGTGATGTGTTTTTGAGGTTGTTCGAGAGAATGGTGGAAATATCCTCTTCAAAGGTCCCGATGGGGCAGGGGGTCTATAAATAAGATGGATGGTAAGGGTCTGGGAGTTAGCTAGAGGTAGTTTAGCTGTAAGGGCTTCGCAGGATTGGACGTCATGGGAGGGGGCTAATCACAAGGATAAACTGGATTTAAAGATGATGGCAATGCCTCCGCCTCGTGCTTCATGTCTATCCTGTCTTAGAATCGAGTAGCCGTCAGGAACTGCTAGCATGAGCATGGGGCCTGCTGCGGCGTGTAGCCATGACTTGGTTATAGCAAGAAGGTCAAGATTTTCTGACAGAATCAGATCCGCGATCTCTGTGGCATGCACAACCAGAGATCTAACGTTTATTAGTGCACCTTTGAGTGGAGGGATGGGGTGATTTAAGGCAGATCTAGGAGGGAGTTTGGTGGCTACGCTCTTGGATTGTATCGTATTGGGTGGAAGCACCCAATGGTTACAGGGTTTGGCACTTGTGGTGTTTTGGCTGGAGGGGGTATGAGTTCTTTTGAGGTCGGGGGAGAGTGTAAGTCTGGCCAAGGGTCAAATAATTTGGCCAGTCTGGATCGGAGTCTAGCATTCCTAGCGACTATATTACAGGGAATGCTTAGGGGTAAACCCTGGGTTGGGTTGCTGAGTTGGGATAGGCTGGGGAAGGGGTCTGTGAACATTATGGGGTTGTTCAAGTTCAGGGGAGCATGGTAGTAGATGGTGGAAGGTCTAACAGTGCACATTAGTATATTTAGTAAGAGTAGTGTGCCTACGGCGCTGATGTTAAGGATGGTGATAATCATAATGTGAAGATAATCTCGATTACATAGCATGAGATAATATTTGGTGCACAGATAAGAGGGAAGGCGCTCAAGTAACAGTGTGTTTAGGTACAGCCAAGGTTGCTTGGCTACTAATATGCCAGACTGTGCCGAGCAGGGGAGCATGGGAGGTGCTCTAGTAAGGAGGTGCTGAGCGAGTATAGGTGTCATATAAATGATTGCAGCATTGGGTTGCTAGTATACAGGACTGTGCAAAGCCAAGTTCGATACAGTAACAAGTATGTATACAGAGCACCATACATCAACTAGTGTAGATACACTGAGGCAGCACTGGGCAGCTGATATGCAGGATTATGCTATACAGAAAAACAATATATGCTCAGATATCATACATAGTACTATACAACGGCTAGTGTAGATACTTTGAGGCAGCATTAGGCAACTGATATGTCGGACTATACTGTATAGACAAACAAGTATGCTCCAACACCCTCCGTGGGCCAAGGTGCCTAGGGTATGGTGCTAAACTACTAATATGGGCAAGGTTGTGCTAGGTGCCAATAATGGAGCGATAGATTGCTAACAGGCATGTTATGCGGTATATGGATCATTGGGAGGCAGTAAAGATAGTATGCAAGAGTTATGGGTAATCCATGGGACACACAGCAATAAAGAATCAAGCTGTGCAGTTGGAAGTCATTAACAGCATTAACGTGGCAGTAGCGTCAAACGTTGTAGGAATTGTGAGCATATAAATGGTAATCAAAGCACTGTATCTGGGAAAGGGGGGACACTTCTCTCCTCATTTAGGAATGATGTACTACTTATGTTAGAGCGGCGGTTACGCAAGACGTACTAGCGTTCAGCAAAAGGCATAGAGTCATAAATGAGAACGGTGTTACCTGCGTTCTGCCGAATGTTAGGGATAGTTTCTTTGCCCCCTGTGGCAAACAGGTCCTTATTCTAGCCTTTGTCGGGCCGGCTTCTTCCGCCTACTGGCGGATGTTTCCACAATATATTTAAATGCGTTGCTTGACAACGATATGACGTCCAGCCTCGATCTTGCGCCACAATGCGCCCGGCATTTTGTTTTTTGAAAATTAGCAGAGATAAAGCGATTGCGATCGCGTGAACAGCTAGGGATGTGCAAATGCGGCAGGCCACCTCGGGAAGTGCGCCAGATGCATGGGTGGGTAGATAATGGCTGATAAGGCTGGATTCAGCGGGGCCTCACCAGAGAGAAGACGTGACGATCAGTAAATGGCATCAGTCATCTGGTCGGCGTCGGAGATGCTGCCGTGGGGCGATGGGTGAGAGGGGGCTCCTGCCCTGACCACCTTACATAGGGAAACCACTGGGTCCAATCACCCAGGCTGAAAAGTCCCCAACTGACTCAAACTAGAATCTTCACAGACACTTGCACCCAAACATTCCACAGTGACATATATAACATTCTCTCAGGCCACTCATACACAACAAGCACTTTACAACACCCCCTATCATCAAGAGTTTCACAATCAGTTGGTAGTCCACCAGGGCAGCTATCAGCTCAGCCCTAGACCTATCCTCAAAGTCTAACTCCCTGACTTCACAAGCACTCTGGAGAGCCTCTCAGCTCACCCGATCAATTTACCATTCGCAATAGATTCCATTGCTTGTATTGTCGTTATCTAGCACACAACTAAACCTCAGATTCATAAAGTGTGGATATTTTGTAAGTGGCAAGGTTACACACTGATTCTCTGGAGGCCACAAGATACAACATCTTGAAGAAAAAACCACCTCCAAAGGTAAGGAGGCGTTTTTAAAAAACCAGGGGTTGGGGGGGTCATCCACTGAGAAGCTGTCTATGAGCGGCAGTAAAGATAGAGACCCACTGACGACTAAGCCGCCGTCGACGAAACCCTCATCGACGACGACACTCCAAGACTCATCGTCCACGACCAAATCCTTGTCGTCGAGGTCAACTTCTACGAAACAGTTGTCGACGAAGGAAGCTCATCACTCATCGGCAAAGCTCTCGTCCACAAAGCTCTCGTCGACGGATAAGGGTCATTAACCATCTTCAAAGTCTGCGTCCACGAAACCACCGTCGACTAAGCCGTCCTCCACAAAGCCACCGTCGACGAAAGCACCGTCAACGACACTGCAAACTTCTTCGTCTATGGAAGAAATAGGGCCCAAAATGCCCATCTTGGATATCACGGATAAACCGTCCAATGTGAGCAGTCTCCCCAAGCCTAAGGGAGCAACGCCTCCTGTTTCAGAAGATCCTGGACCAGTTGGAGCACAATTATCTCCATTAAAAGAGATGACCGAACTCCCTGACATCATTCTTCGAGAGGAGTTCTCAGACACAGATTTTCTTGGTGAGCAACCTTTTCTCACCCCCAAGGAAAACAGTCCTCCCTGGCAACCATCTACTGAGGTCGTTGCCAATCCTTATGACCCTGTGCTCATGGAATCGATGCGAAGGATCATCGAGGAATTCAACAGATGTCAAGAAGAAAAGAATAGGTCATCTGTGCAGAAGGAGTCGAGAACCCCCCACAGGGATATCTCACCTCGACATAGTACACCAAGACACTCCCCTTCCAGGAGTAGACCACAGAAAAGAGCATGATCGCCTGAGCCTCCACGTAGATCCAGGAGCAGAACACTCAGTGCTTCACCGACAAGGGTCCCATCTCCAGCATCATCACATAGACCGTGATCTCCAGTTCAAGATCCAACTATGGTGCCTTCGTCTGTGTCAGTCTCGGATTGGCAAGAGGACCCGTTCAGGACCCTGAGGAAGGGGAGATCACACAGGAGCTTGATGCTCCCAGCGAATGGGACGGTTATATAGTTGAGAAGCCCAGAAAGAAAGACTCCCCAGGTGATTCTTCACCACCGGACGATTTAGTATTGTTTCATACTATTATCGGAAAAGCTGCAGACTTGTTCAAATTACAAGTTACATCGATAAAGAAGAAGTCAGTGCTTTATGAGCACAGGGACAAGCGCAGAAGAACGGTTACCACCATTCCTCTTCTCGACACCACATGGGAGTCTGGGTCGAAGATACTGGCCACGCCATTATCCACACCTGCTCTGGTTTCAAGACCTGAAAAGAAATACAAGGCACCAGACTCAGCACCGCTTTGTCTAAGGGGTCATACTAAGCCAAACTCTGTTATATCTGTAGCGGCCGGAATGAAGTTAGCCAACCGTTCATCACCACTGTCAGCACCACCAGACAAGGAAGGTCGTAAGTTGGATGCCATGGGTTGAAAAGTGTCTTTCAGCATCTCTCACTATTAAGCGGTCAACGCGCTAGCCATGACAGCTAGGTTTGACCGCAAGCTTTGGCTTTGCATGTCCAAGCTGACCAAACATCTACCTGCGGATCTCCAGGAAGAAGCCAAGGCAATCATTGCAGACAGAGAAGCTACTTCAGATCGCATGATCAACGCTGCAGTCCATGTGACTGAGTCAGGATTCAGGCAGATGGCCCACGGCACTGTACTAAGGAGACAGGCCTGGATGAAAGCCACGAATTTCAGACCTGAGGTGCAAGCACAAATATTGGACATGCCCTTCGATGGGCAAGAGTTATTTGGTAAGAAGGTCGATGACCACCTAAAAGGAATAAAGACGGACACGGACACAGCTCGAGCCATCAGTTCCTTAAAGGAAAAATATAGAGACCGTAGGTCTTATCGCCCTTTTCGAGGCTCATCGTCGAAAGACAGAGGATATAATCATTCTTCCTATGGTCAAATGACGCAAGGAAACACATTCCAGGGCAATAGATACCAATCCTCCAACAAGTACTCCCATAGAGGAAGGCGCGGCTCTACCCAAGGTAAAGCCCAGAACAAACAAAATTGACAGGTCGGATCTTCCCCCTCAATGTTACACACCTGTGGGGGGAAGAGTAAGCCAATTTGTTCAATGCTGGCATTCGATAACATCGGACAAGTGGGTGTTACAGGTGGTCCGCGAGGGTCACACCATAGAATTCCTAGACCAACCTCCATCCCTTGCTCCCACCCCTCGCAAAGTGCACATGCTACGGCACGTCATATCCAAAGTTAAAAAATGACTGCACAAAGCAGCAATAGAACCAGTTCTTTACCCTCAAAAGGGAAAAGGTTTCTACTCCCATTTCTTTCTGATCAAGAAGAAGAACGGCCAGTGGAGACCCATATTAGACATGAGAGCACTCAACAAATACATCAAACGCATCAAATTCAAAATGATATCCCTGCAAGGCGTCCTACTGTGCCTAAACAGAAACGACTTCCTAGCCACTCTGGACTTGGAGGACGCATATTTTCACATTCCAATTCATCCTGCCCACAGACAGTTCCTCAGGTTTGCTGTAGAGACCTGCATTTCCAATTCCGGGTGCTGCCGTTCGGGCTAAAATCAGCACAGAGAGTGTTTACCAAATGTCTGGCGCCCGTAGCAGCAAAACTCCGAAGTATGGGAACGGAATTCTTTCCATATTTGGACGACTGGTTGATAAGGGTGAGCTCCTCCAGTCACGCTCGCTTGGCAGTTATGAAAACTATAAAACTCCTAAAAGCGTTAGGTTTTTCGATAAACAACATAAAATCCTGCCCAGTACCCAGCAAGACAGTTCTCTTCCTGGAGGCCAAGTTCGACACCAGCATTCCCACGGTAAAACCATCGGCAGACAGAGTAACAGCTATCCTCCGCTCGACCTCATGGTTCCTAGAAAAAGGGACAACCACAGTACGCTCTTTCAAATCCCTCCTGGGCATGATGTCCTCATGTATATTTCTCATACCAAATTGCAGACTTCGCATGAGACCAGTCCAGGAGGCCCTGTACCACCAATGGAAGCAAGCTATAGGTTCATGGGAGGATGTAGTCCAAATACCCACGACAATACACAAGGCACTTCGGTGGTGGAATACTCAGCGGAACCTGCTACAAGGAATACCATTCTAGACACCAACATCTACTCTTCTCTTAAGGACAGATGCGTCCCTTTCGGGCTGGGGAGCTCACCTGGCGGACCTCCAAACAAAAGGGACTTGGTCAGACCAGGAATCACAGCTCCACATCAATGTCTTAGAGCTCAAGGCGATACAGTGGACTCTGAAAGCCTTCCTTCCAGTAGTAGCTGGATAGGTACTGACTGTCCAGACAGACAATACAACCTACATGCACTACACGAACAAGCAAGGGGGCACGAAATCAGAGGTCTTGTCACAAGAAGCTCAACTGCTATGGGCATGGACCTTACACCACAGAGTCCAAATCAGGGCAGAACATCTCCCGGGAGTGGACAGTGTCCTAGCGGACAAACAGAGCAGGGAGTACACGTCATCTCACGAATGGGAGCTAGACGAAAAGGAAGTCCAGCGGATTTTCTCCATATGGGGCCATCCACAGATCGACCTCTTTGCCACCAGAGCCAACAGGAAATGCCAAGAATTCGCCTCTAGGTACCCGGAACATCAGTCAGCAGGAGATGCCTTCTCCGTGGGCTGGACAGGTACATTCCTGTATACCTTTCCCCCAATTCCACTCTCAGCGAGAATTCTACGCAGAATGAAGGAGCAGAATTGCTCTATGATCCTAATAGCCCCGGACTGGGTGCGACAGATCTGGTACCCGACTCTACAGCATCTATCCCGATGACCTCCAATTCGCCTCAAAGCGCATCAATACCTATTGACGCAACAGAACCACAAAGTCCTTCACCACGACCCAGCGATCCTCTTTCTCATGGCTTGGTTCCTGAGCAGCGTAAACTTATGAATCTGAATCTCCCTGCAGACTGCTGGGACATAATCAGAGCCTCTAGAGCCCCCTCTACGAGAATCACCTACATCCAGGAATGGACTTGCTTCTCTAAGTGGTGTGAAACGTCTACAATAACTCACTTACAGCGTTGGTAGAACAGGTACTACCGTACTTATTGCATTCGGCTAAGGCAGGGCTCTTACTATCCTCTATCAAAGTTCACCTATCGGCCATATCAGCATACACAACGACTCCAGAAACACAATCATTGCTCTCTCTTCCGGCTGTCAAGGCCTTCCTGAAGGGGTTGATGCATACTTACCCTCATACGCCCTCACCAGTCCCTAACTGGAGTATAAACACCGTACTAACAGCTCTCATGGAACCCCCTTTCGAGCCCATTCACAGATGTGACATGAAATTCTTATCTTGGAAAACGGCCTTTTTGATAGCCATTACATCGGCCAGGAGGATCAGTGAATTGCAAGCTTTCTCTTCAGAACCTCCTTTTACTTTGTTTCAGAAGGACTGCGTCATTTTGAGAACACATCATAAATTCCTTCCCAAGGTCTTATCGAAAATGACACTCACAGAGCGTATTGTCCTGCCGTCTTTCTTTCAGGACCATACCTCGGAGGCAGAAAGAGCATTGCATTCTCTAGATGTGGCTAGAGTTTTGAAATTATACTTACAGAGGACTAAGGAGTTCCGCTCCTCAAACAGACTGTTCATAGCCTTTTCTGGTCGCACAAAAGGTCAGCATATCTCCAAACAAGATCTGGCACGTTGGGTCTCTCTATGTATCGCCCACTGTCATCAAGCAAAGGGCGACCCCCTCACCAGGCCCCCTTTGGTGCACTCGACCAGAGGGAGAGCGGCTTCAGTAGCGTTTCACGCAGGGGTAGCCTTGAAGGACATATGCAGAGCCGCCACCTGAAGCACCCTGCACACATTCTCTAAGCACTACTGCCTGGCAGAGGATACCAACAAAGAATCAGCAGTTGGACAGGCAGTGCTCCACCACCTTTTTGCATAAGGTAGGACCAGCCTTTTTTCCCACCTTTCCCTGAGTATGTAACCGTGGTGTTGCTGTATGGTAAAGGTTTGGAAGAAATGTTTTGTTCTGCATTCATGCTAATATATATGATGGTGGAATGTTTTAACTGCTTAGTATTCTATTCAAGCATCTGAATCTATGAAAGATTCAATTCTGGAGAAGTCTTAGTTACTTACCTGTAACTGTATTTCTCCAGCATTGGTATCTTTCATAGATTCACATGTGCCCACCCGCCTCCCCCGAGAGGCTGCTCCTACGCTCAGCACCCATCATACTGTAGTTCCTGCGGTTCAAAATCTGAGGATGGCTGACTGGGGCGGAGTTTAAGCCCTGCCACCTCTTTGGTTGGGGCCATAAAGGATCAAAGTGAGATGGAGGGACTACACAATAGAATGGCTCATAGCCCACAATGGGGTATTTACATGCATTCTCTATGGAATAATGGATGTATATTAAAAAAATGTTAATAATTATTTTGATCACAGAGGATTCCCAGTCTGACGACAGGGAATATTCAAGCATGTGAATCTTTGAAAGATACCAATGCTGGAGAAATACAGTTACAGGTAAGTAACTAAGACTTCCAGAACACTTAACACAATCGCACATGTTTCTCAAGTTCCCTTACAAGTCATTAGCCAAAATACAAATAGGTTGGCCTATTCAAGGAAATCTAATCTCCACAATCCTATTGGCTGCCTTCCACTGTGGCACCATCCACTTGACTATACAATGTTCATGACATTGCAAATACAAGCCCAACCCTCTTCTTAGGTTTCTGCCTGTAAGACACCTATTCCTAACATGACATACAATACATTTGTAGTACAGCTTTCACTTGGTCACGGCCCTGCAACGCTAAATCTGACACGCATGGTTTATGTATGGACACTTTTGTTACAAGGCTCCGGAGAGCTAACAATGGGGTTGGGGATTGGGCACAAACTAATTTCCCCATGCACTCTGACACCCTTTTCCATCGTGCACGGCCATCAGTTCAATTCATGTGGCCTCTATTTCTATTATAATCTTTTTCCTGGTAACCTTCTCATAGGACCGTGGTCATTTCTGCATCCAGTCACCCTGTTACAATTGTAGCTACTACCTCTAGACTGACCGTGCCAGGTTGCAGATGCTTTTCCGGCTATTTGCTTAACAATTACCAAGGTGGAAACCCCAGGCCATTCTATTTTAGCTCCAAATAGCCATTCAGCTGTCACCCTGCCAATCTCATGCCCAGCCAGTGCCCCGAACAAGCATTTTTGTCTATTTTTATGTATGTGTGTACAACCGCATATGAAAACGTTCGTATTTGTAAATCTCACTGTGCTAAGTTGCACAATGTGCTCTCATATTATATTCACATAATTCTATGTTGCTACATGTATGCACATTTAAAATGTTTTACACTAGACACAAAACAACACTAAAGTAGCCTTTAACAAATCTCAATTAACTATCCTAGATACACATGAAACTGCAACAGCGTTATCTCAGTTCAATTTTTTCCGCTTTGCTGCGTGCTTCGGAGCTACTCGCCTCGCCAAATTTCCGATTACATTTATCTTCAATCAATATTCTTCAAATATGTCCTCGACACCGATTACAGGCTTTAAGCGTTGTACAGACTGTGGGGCAAAAATGTTTATCACAGATCCTCACAGTGTCTTTCTGTGGTGCTTGGGGCCGGGCCACAAGGTGGACAATGTCTCATGTAAAACCATGACTTTCAAGGCCTTACAGGAAAGGAAGGGGAGACGCGATGCAGGTATGCCCTCTCTCAAATACCCAGCCGTTACCCCATATAAAAGAAAATGATCCTCCAAATCAAGGGTGGTTTCCCCGTTAGAAAATGTCCTGAACATCAAAGACGATCGAGGTCCTGTTGTCTTCCTCTCCTGAAACAATTAAATTCCCAAAAAAGAACTTGACTCCTGCGGAATTAGAAACATTCTCTTTGAAGTTTTCCAAAGGCAAGCTCCTCTGAGTGCCTCTCTAAAGGAGTCAAAGAAAAGGAGCCACCTCTTGGGATCTGGCAAGACTAGTAGAGAGTCTTGTGTGTCTCCTTCTCGCTTGCCTCAAGGCCCGGGAAGACAGACTCCTCGACACAAATCGAAAGAGTCTTCTTCGACGCACAAGAAAAATTCTATGCCTACCCCCTCTCAGCCGTCATCTTCCGAATTGAAGCCTTCTTCAAAGGTATCAAAGCCGCTGTGTTCATCTCCTGAACCTTCGAGGCATTTCATCCATCTCCAGCCATCAAAGCATTTTAAACTGTCGGCTCATTCACTGACTGCTTCGGGAAGGTCGTTGAAACCTTCGACGCCTTCAACTTCATCAGAGCATTCAGTGCTCGCGAAGACTGTAAAACCTATGGCTGACCCAACCAAGTCATTTAAACCTATTCCTCGACCTAATTTCTTCAGGCGAATGGGTTCTATTTTCAAGGAAGATGAAGTGGAGGATCAGCCCCCTTTTGGGAATGAGTATGGAACACCAAATGTTACAGAACAACTGATTTCTGAAGAGTCTAAGATGCAAAATCTAGTAGAAACTCTTAAAGAAACCAGCATCTGGGAAACATCACCAAAAACTGTTATGGGTAACCCAGAGCTGTAATTGGTAACCCAGCAGTAACTGGTTATGCTGATCCTTCATTAAAAAGTGGCTGAGTATCTGGGGTGGTCTAAACCCGCAGATACTCACGGATATCTTAGACAGTGGTCCAGTTAAGGAGGCTGTGTTACCATTTCATGCAGCCTTAAGGGTGAGTGTCATGGAAAATTGCCTAAAGCCACATTCGGTTCCATCTGTTAACAAATTGTTAACAAAAAAATACAGAACTGGTTCTGTAGACTCTGCTTTTCTGAACAGGCACCCCACACCAGAAAGCATGGATGTTCAAGCAGCAACAGTTTTTTCTAAAGCTGCAGCCCATATCGCTTTTGGATGCAGTGGGCAAAGTGTATGCAAAAATGCTGTTGACCCGCCTACAAGATTGGGCTCTAGAGAACAGCATTATTAATCACCTGCAAGCTGGGTTTTTCTGTTGTATAAGCATGATAGACCAATGTGTCAGGTTGAATGTAATACTGGCTAAACATGTTTCTTTCCAACAAGTTAGAGTCTATGCCTTATTTATAGATCTGCATACAGCGTTCAGCAGCATTTCCCACTGCAAACTGTGGTCTGTGCTGAGGGAGAAGGGTGTTCCCGGGCCTTTATTGGCTGCTATTCAGAACCGTTACTCCTATAATAGGGCATCAGTGAGATGGGGATTAGACAGTGAGCTCACAGATTCCTTTGCTGTATAGAGGGGGGTCTGCCAGGGGTGTGTGTTGGCCCCCTCCTTTTTTGTTTGTATATTAACGCTATAATATAGGAACTGTTGGTCTCCGCTCTACATTGCCCCAGGCTTGGTAACAACAAATTCCCAGTATTGTTTTATGCAGATGACGCTGTTCTTTTGTCCACCACCCCGATGGGGTTGTGTCATAATTTGAGGGATTTCATCAAGAAATGTAAAGAGCTTTCAATGACGCTTAACCTGGAAAAAACAAAGGTGTTAGTATTTGAAAGGAAAAGTTGTAAAAAGACCAAATTGCAGGTTTTGGTGGATGAGTACGAATTAGAGCAAGCATGTCACTACGATTACCTAGGGATCAGGTTTATTAACAACCTTACATGGACGGCCCATCTTGCAAAGGCCACGGAAACCCTGGAAAAGTATAGCTGTGGGATTTGCAGTTACTATAATAGGCATCGCATGGGTGCTATCTCCCCAGTGCAAAAATTGTACAAAGCCCAGTGTTGGGCAGCTGCCTCGTTCAGGGCTGAGCTGTGGTAATATTGCAAAACTCCTGCACTAAATGTAGTTGACAACTATTTATTACGGTGTATAGTCATGCAATCCAAGGGCGCCCCTATGGCCAGCCTGTGCTGGGAATGCGATTTGAAGCCTGTCAGTGAAGTACTAGTAAATAAGCCACTACAATACTGGATCAGAATGTGGAGTACGCCAGAACTAGTGAAGTACTGAGATGTGCTTGCAGAATTACAGAGCGTTACTGGTTCTGGCACGCTCATATGGTTTAGGTCCATTCAAAAGTGCTTCGAGGAACTGAACTTGATCAGCATATGGGCTAACCCAGAGGGGTTGCCACCTAGCTCAAAGATGTTGGCTAAGACAAAGTGCCATGAAGCCTCCATTAGGAAAATGAAGAGGGCGTGTGTTGAATTAAGAACGGGTGCCCTATACATAATGTCTAAGCAATTAGAAGGCTTTGAATCTTATTTGGATTGGGTGGTCCACGCATATGTCCAACTGCGCAATAATACCCTGAAAGTGGCAGTTCTTACAGCAAGATGGTGAAACACAACAGATGTACAATGAAAAGTGTGCGTGAACCTGGAGGAATCTATAACACATTTCTTGTTATTCTGCCCAGTGTACAGTAGACTGACGTAATACTATTTGCTGCCGCTAATCTGCCTCAGGGATATTGGAACGACGAATTAGCAGTTACGGTTTGTAAAAGTACTGCAGACCTAAATTCAGTTTATTTTGTCTCTAAGTACTTACATGGAGCCTGACTTCAAAGAGTAAAAGTGCAAAGCTAGAGTCTGATCGGAAATCATGTTATCATTGATGAACTATAGTGTGAAATAATGTTGCTTTTAAAAAAGTTTTAAACATCTCTATTTGTGTTAGAATATGAAATGAGCTGGGTGCTAAATTGATATGTATTTAAAGGATTATTGGTGCTAATATGTTTTATATGATTGTGACGTTAAAATGCTTTTATGGTTTTAAGGCCAACAGAGATATGTTACAACAACAAAAGCTGGAGCTTATCCTTCTTCTCTGGCAGATAAAGAGGATAAAAGAATTGACTCTTTGGGAAAGAGAGTATTTAGTGCAGGGAGCATGGCACTAAAATTAGCAAATGCTACTTTCAAATGGATTGTGTCCTCCCATGTATTCCTCATCTGTGATAGTCGTATCTCGCCAGCTTTGCTGCTTCGGAAACAATTTTTTCGGCAGAGGGCGCTGTGCACGAGGCTGTAGCGTCAATGTCCCTCGAGGGCCGCCGTGGAATGTTGACGTCACTTGCAGTACAAATAACTTGTGCCGCGCCCGTTGGCTTCTGTTCCATTTTTCCGAGCTTCGCATCGAGACAACAGCACGCTTCGTTTTTTCCTCGAGAAAAAATGTCCCCTTCTGTTACCCATTCGACCCCTATGTCGGGTTTTACAAAGTGTCATGACTGTGGGGCACAAATGTCCATCACAGATCTTCAGTGTTTGCCTTTGGTGTCCGGGTAAAGACCATCAAACCGACGACTGTGGCTCCTGTCTGTCTATGACTGAAAAAGCTCTTTGCGAACAAAAAGGTAAATTGGCGGTGGGGCAGGAAGCTTCAAGGGCTCTTCGAAGAAATACAAAAAATAGAGGGAGTCCAGCGACTCCACTCAGCATAAACTTCTGAAGAGGTCTTGATCGAGTAGAAGAGACGTCACAGGTCTCCGTCTTCGTCATCGGACACCTCCACGGAGGTTATACGATATCCGACTAGGTCAAATTCCCCCAGCAAGTGGAATGCTTTTAGACCCCATCAAAAGAGCCTTGCAAGAGTAAGACCCCGGTCGCTCCTTTGGACGATGCAGGCAGGTCAAGAACTACTTCGGCAAGTAGTAAGTGGGAGACTCAACATTCTCGACCCGACACCAATACGTCGAAGGCTTTGACCCTGGAATCAAGGTAATACACCGTTCCGTCAGTGAAACATAAAACGTCAAGACTATCAACGACTTCATCAGCGCTGATCGCTTCGACGCCAAAGTCAAAGGTATCTTCATCGAAGAAACCGTCGACGCCTTCGATGATTCCTTCGAATCCCTCAAGGCAAATTCCGGTACATGAAACAATCTACAGGCCTGTACCGAGGTCTGACTTTTTTTAAGTGAATGTCCTCTATTTTTGAAGAGGAAAGTGCCTCTGAAGGGGATAGCTTTCCGTTAGGAGTCAAATATGGCTCTATAGAAGTGCCTGAGGAAGTACTTCGCCCTGAGTCAAAGTTGAAATACCTCTGCGACTCCCTTGACTCTGCCAGTGGCCTTGATATGTCACCAGAGTTGGAGTTTGCAAAACCTGACCCTTCAGAACACACTGATTCAGGGTACAGGAACCTTATGAACAGGGTGACGGAATACATGGGTTGGAATAGGGCCTCACCAACCTTCGAGCAGGATGGTATGACAGACATCCTAGATCAGGGTCAGCAAAAAGACCCAGTTCTACCATTCTATATGGCCCTACAAAGGAAAGTAGAGGCTAACTGGGAGACTCCTGAGTCTGGTTCAGCTATTAATATGAGCTTTATCAGAAAGTATAGACCATCATCCAGCGACCCTGATTATCTCAGGAAACACCCTACACCTGAGAGCTTGGTGATCCAGGCTGCGACTGCTTCCGGACAGTCATCCTATCCCTATATTCCCCCAGATAGAGAGGATAAGAAAGTGGACCCTTGGGCCTGCAAGGTGTTCACCTCGGGCAGTATGGCCCTAAAGTTCATGAATGTCACCTGTACCCTAGCCAGGTTTACCCATACCCTGTGGGACTGTATTAAAGAAGCGGCTGAACATATTCCAGAAGGTGAAGAAAGGGAAGACTTTCTGAATATGGTAAAGGATGGCAAGGAGGCGATGGGGGAGTGTCTCCAAGCAGGGCTGGATACTGCTGACAGCATCAGCAGATCCATGGCTGAAAGCACAGTACTGCACAAATTTGTGTGGTTGAGAAAGTCGGGGTTTGCACTGGATGTGCAGGCCAGGCTTCTCAACATGCCTTTCGACGGCTCGAGGTTGTTCGGCAGCAAGGCGGACGAAAGCTTGGAGAAGCTGCAGACATCCAGAGCAGCGCCTAAGTCTTTTAGCGCCTCCATTCGGCAACCTCAGCAACCTTATTGGGGCTCATCTTCCTGGAGAGGTCGTTCTCTTCGTTACTACTCCTCTTTTGATAGAGGAAAAGGACAGGCTGTACAAAAAGGACAAAGGAAATTCCCTCATGGTGGACGAGAAAGGAGTGCTAAATCAGCCTCAGCAGCAGAATCTTTTACCCCAGCCGCTGCTGCAGCCGCCTCTAAGCCACTCTGAGGCCTTGACCCATGGTGGGAGGCAGAATCTCTCAGCATCTGAACGAATGTCGGGGCATTACTTCAGATGTTGGGCACTGGAAACTGTATCCCAAGGTTACTGCCTTCCTTATCAAAAGAGGCTTCAGGATCATCCACCGGGAGCCAGCTCTGTCAAAATTCCAGATCCGCTCCTTCTTCAGGAGATACCAACCCTGCTGGAGAAAGGTGCAATAGAACATGTACCTGTAGCGGAGAGGAACAAGGGTTGGTATTGCCCTTATTTTCTCATCCCCAAGAAGGACGGAGGACTGAAACCCATCTTGGACTTCAGAAACTTGAACAAGTTCCTCAGGAAGGACAAGTTCAAGATGGTCACACTTTTTCATATCCTTCAGGCTCTCCAACGCCAATCCATCTCAAGCACAGAAAGTACCTGAGGTTCGCGGTTGGCAGCTCTCATTATCAGTTTTGAGTTCTGCCATTAGGGCTGACCTCCGCCCGAAGGTTTTCACCAAAATGATGGCGGTGGTGGCAGCGAGTCTCAGGAGAGGGGGGGTTCATATCTACACATACCTGGACGATTGGTTAATCAGGGCTCATTCACCCGAACAGACCCGGGTACATCTGAGGATCACCTGCCACTTCCTTCACCAACTGGGCTTCTCCCTCAATTACAAGAAGTCTAATATGTTACCATCTCAAAAGCTCCAGTTTATCGGGCGTTCTTGGATACTTCCTCTGGGAAAGCCTTGCCTCCTGAGGTGAGAGCTCAACATATCATCTGCAGATGGTGACAAAATTCCAAAATGCCCAGCATCTACTGGCCTACGATTTTCTGAGGTTGCTCGGCCTCATGGCATCCTGCATTTTTCTGGTGCCAGAGGCCAGATTGAGAATGAAATCCATTCAATGGCCCTCAGGACTCAGTGGTCCCAGTTTTTAGGGAATATGTCAGATCTTCTGCAAGTCCCGAGCAGAGTTGCTCAAGACCTTTTATGGTGGGCTTGCAAGGACAATATTCTCAAGGGAGAATCTTTTTGACAGCCATGGCTGGAGATAACTGTAGCGACGGATGCCTCACTCACAGTTTTGGGAGCCCACGCCAACGATATGATATGATATGTTATTTATAACAGGCTCAATTCCCAGAGGTTTCTAAGTGCGGACCCAGGGATCAAACCTGTGTTGCTCCATCTCGTCTTGCTTCCAAGGCGAGCACGTTGCCCCTAAACTATCCTCCTGAGCTGACAGTCATCGGTCATTGGTCTCCATCGGAGTCCAAACTACACAGTTGAGGGCAATCAGACGAGCACTGAAGGTCTTTCTGCCCTCTGTGCAGGGGAAGAACATCCTGATAATGATGGACAACACAGTGGCCATGTACTACCTCCACAAGAGAGGAGGTTTGAGGTCACTACCACTGTGCAGAGAGGCAATGCAGCTCTGGCTCTGGGAAATTCAAGAAGTAATTTCTCTATCGACAGTTCACCTAGCCGGAAAAGAGAATACAGCGGCAAACTCCCTGAGCCAGCAGAGCACAGTCTCCCACGAGTGGGAACTAGCTCAGGGAGTCCTTCAAGAGATTTTCACCCTTTGGGGAACCCCGTCAAGTTGACCTGTTCAAGACCAGTGTAAACCTGAAGTGCGAACTGTCCTGTTCCAGGGAATTTCCCCAAAGAGGAGCTCTAGGAGACGCGTTCGTAGTGGAGTGGGAGTTTCCACTCCTATACGTGTTTCCTCCAGTGCCTGTCATTCCTCAGGAGGTTGCGAAAGTTCGGGAAACACATGATCCTAATTGTCCTGGATTGGGCCAGGAGGACGTGGTACCTGGACCATCTGGGCATGTCCATCTGCCCTCCAATACATCTTCCACAAAGAGAGGACCTTCTCTCGCGAGAGGATCATTGGGTTCTCCATCCAGAGGTCATGAAACTCAGTCTTCAACCATGATTTCTGAGAGGCTGAGATACAAGGATTGGGACCTCTCTTTTCTGTTACCCCTAGCTAATTGGTACTATTAAAGGATATCTTGTAGAGCTTTCTATATTCAAACACACTTCTGAGGAGGTATCTTACTTCAAAATGTCTCTAATAATACAATTCCTAAAAGGATTGACAAATGTTTTCCCTCCGATCCCTTTTCAAGTCCCGGTTTGGGATCTCAACTTGGTGTTGAAATGTATGATATGTGCTCCTTTCAAGCCTATGCACTCCTGTCCTTTGAGGTTGCTAACATTATAATCCATCTTTTTAGTGGCCATTAAATCTGCCCGAAGGGTGAGTGAACTTCAGGCTTTATCCTGCAAGCCTCCATACACTGTTTTCTATAAAGACAAGGTGAAACCCACCTTTTTACCCAAAATTGAATTCCATCTGACTCAGAAACTAACATTATCATCATTTTACCCTCCTCTGTACCCTGCAAAGGAAGAGGAGAGACTACACAGGCTTGAACCTAAACGTGCACTAAGTTTCTATATCAGCAGAATGGCCAAGACTAAGACAAGATGACCAACTATTTCTTGGTTACACAGGCCACAAGTTGGGTATGGCAATCACTAAACAGACCTTATCCAGATGGATAATAATGGCAATTTCTGAATGCTACAGGCTGGCAGGAAAAGGGCAGGAAAAGATCCTCCAGAGGGCCTTTGGGCTCATTCGACCAGGGGCATGGCTACTTCCTCTGCATTACAGAGGGGAGTCCCAATTAAAGAAATGTGTGCGGCTGCCACATGGTCGTCCGTAAACACTTTCACCAACCATTACAGTTTGGATTCTTCTTCAAGCCCGGAAGGCTTATTTGGAAAGGCAATGTTGCATTCTGTGCACACAGACCTATGAGATCTCCTAAATTGTCATGATAAATGTTGACTCCTACCTCCAGGAATACTAGGACTCCTTTGGCAGCCTATCATAAAATAAGGAATACGTGGGAGCACACAATCCATTTGAAGAACAAGTTACTTTCCCCTGGTAATGTTCTTTTGACTGGATATTCCTCCCATGTATTCCTTATCGCACTCCCAACCTACCCCGCAGTAGAATTTCCTTTGCTATTGCAGTCTGCGCTCTCTCACGAGGTGAAACTGTCAGATATGCGATAAATCCTACATTCGTAAAAACGGAACTGAAGCCAACAGATGCTGCGCGCGCTATATGTACCTTCGGTGACGTCGACATCAAGTCAGAGGCCTCCGAGGGACATCGAGTCGACAGGCATTGACGCGCAGCGCCCTCTGCTGGAAAGAATTTCCGAAGCAGCTGAGCTGGATGTTGGAAATATCATAAAATAAGGAATACGTGGAAGGAACATCCAGTCGAAAGAACGTAACCAGGGGTAAGTAACTTGTTCATCTAGGTGGCTCTCTGTCTCGGGACCCATCTCCTCCTGGGATATGTTGGATGCAGGCCAGATTACAAATAGGGGCCTGAGCCCAGCCCACTTCTCCCACTCGGGTTCGCTGTGGCACACTAATGACTGCCCGAATGGCTGAATGATCAAGTTCATGTTTGTGCGCTATTTGCATTCTGCCCCAACCGTTGATTATATATTCAGTGGGACTTGTAACCCTGGTTTTAGTCCCCGGTGGTGTAGGGGACAGACAGCTGATGTCAGTGTGTCTCTCATAGCGCTGGGTACCACATTCAGCTTGATCACGGTGCTCTCTCTTCACAGGCTCGGGATTCCATATAATATATGTCCAAAGGGTTGATTTCTTTAATGCAGGTTTTGGGCTTCTGTAGCTGGTGGATCGCGGATGGCATGGTAATCATTCTAATGGGCCTCAGTCTCATCTGCTGTGGTACATCCTACACTATACATTTCTTGGGTCTGAAACAAACTGAAAGGGACTGTCAAGCATGAGTTACTGGAGGTAGTCTGTGAGACAATTGTGAACTGCGTAAAAACAGGCTGGCATAATGGGGGACAGTACTTGGAGCCCTCTTTGACAAGGCCAGGATATTAGCCTTGTCCTACCAATCAATAACACTTGTACTTTTTCCTCACCCTGTTTATGGTCCAATGTCTGAGATTAAGGCCTGCAAGCTAGGTGTGGGCCTGTGGCTATTGTCATTGGTTAGTCCCTGCCACAAAATGCTACATTTATGCAATAACCGTATTAGTTGAGGGCTTTATAGGCTAGTGGATATTTAACACGGCTCCTGGAATTGTTACCATAAGGTGTTAGGAAAGATGCCCTTAGGTGCAATTTACCCTCTATGTTTGGAACCCACAAACTTTTTGCTTTTGTTTGTCTTACCTAACCTGCCATCAGCTGCGCTCCTCTGGACTTTTGCTCATTTATTATGGGGAAACTGACACGTCCTTCAGGCGGTCAGTACTGGGAAACTGTGTTTCCCTTAGTCTTCGACTATGTTGCCATTTCTTGGTAACCTTTCATCTATGTGCCAAGTACCTTACAGTACAGCGCATAGGGGCCCTAGCCACCCTCTAAGGATGTGTTGGTGTTTGTACAAAAGTGCCTAGGATGAACTGGTGGCAGCAGTTTACTTTTAAATTATTTTTAGTTCGTTGTTATGGGCCATACCGAATTTACCGCAAGACTGTGGCCAATGCCAAAAATGAGCATGCCACAAAGACTTTTTTCTGTCCTTTGGCCATTTTGTCCTTTTGTCTTCACCCAGGACGAGAGACCCGGGTATTCCTTATTTGGGCATGCAGCCTCCCGTGAAAACCGCATCTTTCGCTGGCTCTTGCATGTCACAGGTGCTAGTGCCCAGGAAGAGGGTTGGGACTGTCTGGTCCCAATCCACACTACTGGTGTCAGTATGGCTGGTAGGCCTGAATGACTGGTACCACTGCGGGCCACGAGTGGCCCACGCCTGGCGTGCATGCATGAGTGCAGATCTTCCATTGGCTATCCCAGATTTGAGCGCGAAACAAATCTTGGATAAGAGAAGAGGCTGTGCATCCATTCCAGGTCAACCACCTGAAGGTCACACCGAACTACAGAAGGAACCAAGTATCCTGAATGAAAGAGCAGACTTGTGGAACTGCCGGAGACGTGCTGGAAGGTTTGGCACCCTGGCCCCGCTGTTGTCCCTTCAGACCCCTGCTTTTGTATCCTACCCAGAAGGCCTGCAAGGGCGCTTGGACCCTTTGGAGTAGTGGGACCAACTATTCTCTGCCCCTCCAGCTTTCCCTCTCTGCCACTTCGGAAGTGTTCCTGAGCCATCCAGTGAACTGACCAGCTCGAACCCGGGATATCATACAGGAGAGCTGCCGTCCCGAGTTGAGACTTGAGACCTTGGGCATCGCTTTCTTCCTGGGCCCTCTCCCACCAAAACACGTTCCCTGGCTACTCTGGGTCGCGATTTAGGAGAGTGCGCCATGCCCCAAGCATTTGCGGTCCCTGTGTCACCCCGCTGCAGTGACTGTCGTAAATGCCTGCAGACCTACCCCACCATGTCCTGAGACGTCCTGCACCCAAACTATCCTTCTCCTTTCTTCGAAAGCTCTGGAAAGGCTACTGTGCCTCCACAGACAATCATCCCATCCCCCAGGTGCTGAGAGCCGGAGTGACTTGTAACTGCAGGGATGAAACCTACTCAGGAACTGGACTAGACTGGCAAAGTTTGGCCCAGACTGTGTCGAGGGTTGGTGAGTACTTGCATCACTTACCGGTGGCCCCCCGGCACATCCATCTGTTTTACGCACGAGAATCCCTGAAAAGATACTCACCTTAGCTGGGCTAGCCTGCGCTCCCCAGCTATTTCCGAACTCCGAAAGTCGCTCTATCTGCAAAGGTAGACCCTCCTCAAGGATTAGGGGTTCATTCTTCACCGCCTCAACCCCCTTTCTGAACAGCAGTAGCTCCCTGAAGAGAACCAGCTTTTTGCTTTACACACATTTGAGCATAAGGCGCCTCACTTCTTAGGGCTGGACTGCATAAGATAGGGATTGACTTCGAAGAACTGCTGAATGTGATATCTGTGTTGAACTGAACTCTTTTGTGACGGGTTGTGGTTACTTTCTCCCCTTTCATAGGCATTGGGCCAAACACATTTTGTATATATGTTACATGGTGAAAAGCGTGTGTGGTAACTGTTTTATTATTACTGTGGTTTATTCGTCTTTTGTTATAAAGGACTATAATAAATGTATTTTTGATATACATCTGTCTATGTTTTACTGTGTGTGCTCATTGAGGGCTTCCGATCACTCTCACCCCTCCTGATGCTTAGACTTGAACTCCTGCCAAGCGACTGTAGATTGGTCTGGTTTGACCAGAAGGTTCTCGTGTTCCACCAAACTAGGGTGGCCTCCTAACCTTCTGTCCACCAGGTCAGAGTTTCGAATTATATCTTAACATAAGGTAAAGCACCTGTTGAGAGCGTTATAGCAAATAACACCCTGGTATGTTGTCCAAAGTAACAAGGGCCCCTTTCTCCTTTTACAACAGTGTGGACTGGGCCTACTATGAAAGAGGGCCATAGGTGATTGTTGCGTGCGCAGGGAAGGGGTGAAGAGAAGTGCTGTGGGGTGCCAGAGTAAAGGCAGGTGGCATCTCAGGAGAGAAAATGGCGGCATCCTGCATATCAGGAGGTACGTTGTGAATTCCAAGCTTCCTGATTGGCTGTTAGCCCGAACAATGTCACCCGGCTAGTCCTAACAAGGATTACATGAGGGCTTTAGAGTTAAATGCAATCATATTGTATACAATGTATCTTGTTCACGACATGTCGTGACAAATCATTAACAAAAGGTTACTGTACCTGAAGCAGTCCACCCATGAGGGACGCCAACGCAGCCATGGCAATGCACACAGCACCATATCCCAGACCTAGACAAGCAACAAGTGAAGCGTCAGTGGCGGGGTTCCTGCGCCAAAAGCGCCTAGAACGGATACAAAGTAGCAACATTGCACTTACTCATTCCTTTGGAAATCCAAGACAGCTGCGCTTCACTCAGAGATTTGCAATATGGTTTGATAAGATCCTCGACCGTTACCGCCGCCAAACCGTTGATGCTGGAGGAGACGGTGCTGTGGGGCACAAAATAAGATGCGTTTCAATTTCCTGCCAAATGGAACAGTTAAAGTGTCTTTTTTTATATATCTTGAGTAGCTGTCTTGTACGCTAAAAATCACTCATATTAATATTGTATCGCACTCGACACCAGAGTCTGGCGGCTTCTTTATTGCAATCACCCATCGTAAAGGTAGTCATTATATTGATATTGGACGGGTGACATCCTTAGCCTTATTCGTTAGAGCAGGGGGTCTGCAAAGTGCTTTGAACTATGACTCCCATGAGTCCCTGCCATTGACTACACTGGCTAAAGCTGCGGAGTACTATGCTCCAAAACATCTGGAGGGCCAAAGGTTACAGAGCCCTGCCGTAGAGGTTGGCAACACAACTGTACGTGGTTAATAGGAACTTCACCAAGAGGTCAAATACCGCTGATTACGGAAGAGCAGAATAGCTCTCCTCTGTCAAATCTTCTGCACTGGTTTAGAGCCAGCAGTAGAAATGGCACCAGTGTAATTGCATCGCAATTAGCGCCACAGTCAAATAGGACCGGCAACGATGGTGGTAATCCACACCAAAAATAGGGTCACCGCCGAGTGGATCCAGGACTGTAAGCCAGGATCCCTGACCAAAGACACTTCCCCAGCACTGCACAGCTGTTATGTGACAGCACACTGCAGGCAGTCCATGTTGGTTCCCTGTCATAATATCGACGTCATAGTAACCCAAAGGCAACATATGACATGTCCATCAAATACATCGCACCTGCTGCAATAGTTTTGACCCATAGTCATCGCTTGGGTTTTTATGTAAAATAATTGTGTTTACCATTTTGCTCAATTATTTTTGGCCAAATAGCTTAGTTGGTGCAGCATTTATGAAAAGAAACCCCCTCACTTTAATTCACGTGTCGCTGGCTTTTAGTGAACTACTATCCAAGCCACTTCTTTATTTGCGGACTTCATTTCAACTTCTTATTTTAGCACATTGGATATTTTGAACTCTTTACTTTGACCTACTTTATTTTGCATTCAACATTGTGACGTGTCACCTTAAAGACACTACAATACCTTAAAGTTCCACAGTAGACGCAAGCGACAAACAGCCCTGGAAGTCCAGGATAACTCTGCAAGATGTCCATTGCAAAGTAGGGGAGGAGCTGCAAGAGTCCAAAATATTGTAAAATAATTTTCCTTGACAAAGAAAGTGTTACATGCTTAATACAGAAAGGTATGCTATCACCACTGTTCAAACATGTTTCTCTGCCGTCTCCCTTTCCACAAATTTAAAAATACCCACGTATGGCAATTAGTTTCAGAAATAGAAAAGGTTTCATCTTGATTCCACTGCCTGTGTTGGTATAAGAAGAGGGAGTGGTCACAGCCATGGCTGCTGGGTCATGAACAGAGCCATGGTACGCAAGAGTAACAATTTCTAAAAAAAAACACATGGATAAAATAACACTCCATTTCATGTAGAGTAGCGTGTACGAGTCACTTAACACACCAACCAGACAATATATAAATCATTACAGTAACATGCTGAGCAAAATCAGTATAAGTGTTACATTTATGTTCCCTGATCCTGAATGGAGGCCTTCAATTACTAGCATGCAGCATAATGCAGGCCTAAAGCAAACTCCCTATCAAGCCTGAAAGAAAGTACATGATCTGATCTCCTGCTTCTAGGAATTGTTGCACACAGCATGCAGCTTTATTTGTGTTGTATGTGTATGCATTGGGATTTATAAAGCTCTTTCACCGAAGCGTGTATTTTAGATTAAGAAAACAGTAGTACATCAAATAATGCAAAAATGATAATGAGAATAATTGGAGGGCAGGAATGAAGAGTCAACTGTTGGTGAGGCTCGAGAGGAGATGAGTGTTAAGGAATGTATCCAGCTAAGGGAAGAACACATAAATAACGGAAGGATATGGCAACGTTTCGGAGCTTGCAGGGAAAGGGAAAAATTTCACAATGTTTACAAGCATTCTGATTTCGTCGCAGCCTGTTATGTCAGACAATGAATGGTTGCCACGTGTAAATTCAGTGGCGTAACACAAGCTCTGGGGGCCCGCCTGCAAGCCATGCTGAGGTCCCCTCCCCCCCAACTCGGCAACAAATCACGAGTCGCGCCACACTCTGGGCCACCCTAGATTACCACGCTTGCGCAATACGCACAAACGTGCTGCTGAAGGGTTATGCCGCACACTGCACTAGGAGAAAGATATACATATGTGTTTTAATGCAATATACAGCACACTGTCTCAGAAAAATTTACTAAAAAGCCATAGTGTTTGCTATTGTTGTGTAGGGTAACTGCAATCCAAAACATGCAAGTCACCAACAGTGCACATGAACATTAATGCTTTGCTATTAAAAATGCCATGCCACATTGAAAACATGTCCCACTGGCTGCACAATGTAGACCAGTGTAGACACGTAATAACATTACAGTAAAGCATGCCAGGCCACATTTAGACATGCCTAGACTGGTTGCACCAGAATGCCAGTCAAAGCAATAAGACTCATCAAGAAGAGAGCACACATTCAAGCCTGCGTCTCTGCGGCCTCTAACAACACAGCCAAACTCTTTAAACTCTGCAAGGAACTGGCCAATCCTGTTGCGGTTTCTACCTCTCCTGTTCCCTCAACAGGCCCTCTGTACGGCTTTGGCCTCTCGCTTCTCTGCTAAAACTCAGGACATCCTGTCCACTATCTCCTCTTCCTCTCCCTCTTCCTCTCTCAGCCCCCTTTGGCCATCTCTCCCTCTCCTCCTCCTTTCTCCTCTTTATCTCTAACACCTGACGAGGTTTCTAGACAAGTCCCATCTATGGAAGTGTCGTCGAAACAGGTGCACGCCTGCTCCTCCAGAACCATCAAGGACTACATTGACACCCTTGATCCAGCCTGGGCCGATTTCTGTAATCATTCTTTTGCCACTGGAACATTCCCCTCTCCCAAATTCTTGGAAAAGCTGGCCATCTGCCAGCTTACTCTCCACACTGAATTTGTTGGTTGTCTCCATGACCATCAGTCTGGCTTAAGAGCTGCCAGAGGCATGGAAACGGCTCTCCTGAACACCTGTGAAGATCTGATCTCTAACCTTGATTCCAGCATTCCTTCTGTCTGTTAAGGTGTACGTCTCGCAACTTGGACGTACCTCTGTTTCCGGATGATGTCTGCGTTGGGGAAGCCAGTCTGAAATTTGGATAAACCAGTAGAGAATATGGTACAAGGAAGCAGCCTCAGCCCCGTCCTGATAGTACAGGAATGGACGGGGGCCACCCCCCAGCACCAAAGATCTTCTTCTTGTAGTGACCTTGGTTGCTGTAGCTGGCACAGGCGAGACGGGCAACAAGGAGGTCGAGAAGTCCTGGGAGGTGAGAGCTCAGTAGAATGGCCCAGGGGGGAGAGCT
Source organism: Ambystoma mexicanum (assembly GCF_040938575.1). Lineage (NCBI taxonomy): Eukaryota > Metazoa > Chordata > Amphibia > Caudata > Ambystomatidae > Ambystoma > Ambystoma mexicanum. Next base: position 1,217,947,115 of record NC_090936.1, read on the forward strand.
CAGAAGATCGCCGGGAGAGCCAGACACACTTAGTTCAATGGAATTCCAAGCAACAGTCAATTTGCAGGCTGTGGAAGGATGGGTAGCCAAGTTGTCAGAGAGAGTCCAGGCCCAGGCAAATCCGGAAGATGTTGAGGTTAAATTGGAGCAGGCAAGAAGACTGGTACCCCAGCAAGGCAACAAAAATAGGGACACCAAGTAGGCGGGCAGATAGACCTCAGGGAACCTCAAAGGATTGAACCAAGGGAAAAGCAGCAAGGGAACAACAGGGAGGCCAGGCAAGGAGTAGGTAGCCAATCTGGGAAGCGGGGATTCCAGGCAAAAGGAGGGAACCAGGCAGGGAAACCAAGCAACAGAAGGCAGAGGGTCCGGTGGGAAATACTGGAGAACCAGGCTGAAAGGCAGGATGGCCTGGCATGAAAGCAGGGACCCAGGCGGGCAAAACTGGAGAGTCTGGTAGTGGAAACAAGAAGACCAGACAAAAGGAAGGGCTGGAATCCAGGCAGAGAAGAGAAGCAAGGCTGCAGAGTCCAACAGGAGCCGGCGGCGAAACAACGGTGAGTCAGGAACGAACCGCGTTAAGACACGATTCGTTCCTGCACCAGATCGCTATTTACAGTCGCGGTACGAAACCGAGGCTTGGAGCGCGAAGAGAACCGCGCATGCGCCGCGGTCCTTCCGGGGCGAGAATGAGGCTTGAAGCGCAAGCCTTCAATCGCCTTGGTCGACGGCTCACGCGTGCGCCCGTAGCCTGGACCAAACAGCTGATTGGGGCGTCGGAGAGTCTCCCTCCCACTGATCCGATACCTGGAATAGAGCTGCCAAGGAACGTAGCGACCCGCAGCCTTCCAGGTACGTGTCCTAACACCATAACCCCATCCAGAAAGGCCAGGAGCCCCAGGTTTCCAGGGATGACGGCGATAAAACTCTCTCACTAAACGAGGAGCATGGACATTACCCACAGGTTCCCAAGTGCGATCACAGACAGGGTAACCCTTCCAATCGACTAAGAATTGCAATCTCCCCCTAAGGTAACGGGAATCACATGTTTCTTGAACTTTAAATTCTGGCGTACCCTCAACCTCAATGGGTGCTGGACGTGAAGGGGAACAACCATAAGGGTCGGGGCGATAGGCCTTCAACAAGGAAACGTGGAATACTGGATGAACACGCCAGGACGCAGGAAGGGCCAATTTGAAGGCCACCGGAGAAACCCGTCTGATTATTTGGAAGGGACCAAGAAATCTAGGAGCCAATTTCAATGGTAAGTTACGGGCCGGTAAATTCTTAGAAGATAGCCACACCCAATCTCCCACTAGAAATTGAGGCGCAGGACTCCGATGTTTATCGGCAGTCTTGCTCATGTATTCTTGTGCCTGAGCTAGGGTACCAGCTTCCCGAAGGTGGAGGGACTGAATCTCGGCAACCAACTGATCCGCGGACGGGACTGGACTGGGTTGAACAGGAGAGAGAGGCAGCAGCTTGGGGTGAAGTCCAGAAGAACAGTAAAAGGGACTGAATCCGGTTGCTGAATGGACAGAATTGTTGTAGGCCACTTCGGCCAACACAAGGTGGGAGGCCCAATTAGATTGAGATGCGTTTGTGAAACATCGCAGATACTGTTCCAAAGTCTGATTCGTCCTCTCAGTCTGCCCATTAGTTTGAGGGTGATGACCAGAACTAAAGGCTCGATGAATTCCCAGATGTCGACACAGCTGGCCCCAAAAAGCTGAGATAAACTGAGAGCCCTGATCCGAAATAATCTTCTCTGGTAACCCATGCAGGCGAAAGATGTTTTGTAAGAAAGTGTTAGCCATCTGAGTTGCTGTTGGTATCTTCTCAAAGGGAATAAAATGGGCCGTCTTGGTGAAACAGTCCACCACCACCATGATACATGTGTTGCCTTCGGAACTTGGTAGGTCCACAATAAAAACTGTGGCGAGTGTATGCCACGGATAAGGTGGCCTTTCAGTAGGATGTAATAAGCCCAAAGGTTTTCTGCGGGGAGTCTTGACTTGGGCACAGGTGGGACAGGATTCTACGTACTGCTTGACCTGAGTCGCCCAACCAGGCCACCAGAATTGGTGCGCTATCACTTCTTGTGAAGATCGAACTCCTCGGTGTCCCCCAACCTTGGAATCATGTAAACCATGCAATATAGCTTTACGTAGAGCTTCAGTAGGTAAGTATAATCTATTTTGGAAGAGCAGCAGGCCATCTTTCTCACGCACTTGTGGATGTGTTAGCAAACCAGACCGTTTGGAATCCACTGACGTTTCTTGGGCTACTCTCTGTAAGAATGGTACCAAGGCCAGAAGGAAATGTTTCGGGGCCAGCACTGGCTGATCTCTGCCTTCATGTTTGATGTCATCCTCAAGGGATCGAGACAATGCATCTGCTTTCACATTCCGAGAGTTCGGTACATAGGTGATGTTGAAATAATCAAAAGGTGAGAAAAAGAAAGCCCAACGGGCCTGCCGAGAAGTCCTACATTGAAGAGATCGTAGAAATTGTAGATTGCGGTAGTCAGTGCGTACCTCCACCGGAAACCGGCCCCCTAGAAGGTGGTTACGCCATTCTTCAAAAGCGGTCTTGACGGCCAGAAGTTCCTTTTCAATAACCGGATAATTCCGTTCACTGGCCGAGAGTTTCCTGGAATAATATGCTAATGGGAATTCCATGTTCAATCTGGGATCATGTTGTAACAAAACAGCCCCAATCGCAAAGTCGGAGGCATCAGTCTCTACTATGAACGGTCTATCCTCCCGGGGATGACAGAGTATCGGGGAGGTGCTGAAGGCCTCCTTTAACTGTTGAAAAGAAGTCGAGGCTTCCAATCCTCACTCAAAACTCTTCTTGGTACTGGTCAAACTGGACAGTGGAGCAGTCACCTTAGAAAAAGCCGGTATAAAACAGCAATAGAAGTTGGCGAAACCGAGAAAGCGTTGGAGAGAACGTCGGTCCTTGGGAGTCTTCCATTCCAAGATAGCACGGACCTTTGCCGGATCCATATTTATCCCGGAGGCACTGATCACGTATCCAAGAAATTCGATGTGATCCTGATGAAACAGACACTTTTCTGGTTTTGCATATAGATGGTTCTGTTGTAGTCGCTTAAGGACCTCTCTCACTTGAGTAGTGTGTTCCTTCAAGTCTTCAGAGAAAACCAGGATGTCATCCAAGTACACCCATACAGAAACTCCGATTAAATCAGCGAATATATGATCCATCAGACGCTGGAAGACAGAGGGGGCATTACATAGGCCAAAAGGCATCACCCGATATTCATAATGGCCCAATGGTGTCTTGAATGCTGTCTTCCATTCATCTCCAGGCTTTATGCGCACCAAATGGTAAACCCCTCGTAAATCGAGCTTGGTAAACACTCGGGCTTTGTGCAAGGATTCCATAATAGTGCGAATCAAAGGGAGCGGGTATCTATCCTTTCTGGTGATATCATTCAGCTGTCAATAGTCGACGCAAGGCCGTAAGGTACCCTCCTTCTTCTTGACAAAGAATAATGGAAACCCGGCGGGAGAATTTGAAGGTGCGATATAACCCTTCTGAAGACATTCCTGCAGATATTCTCGTAGTACCTCCCTCTCTTGGGACGTCAAGGAATACACTTTACCATGCGGAATCTCTGAATCTGCTAACAGGTCTATGGTGCAGTCCAATGATCTGTGAGGAGGTAAAGGAATATCACTAGGTTCAGAGAAAACTTCTTGAAATTCAGTGTACTCAGATGGAATTGAGACAACAGAATATAGACTGGTTCTGTTCTCCTCATCGGTCTGTGTTGAAGCGGAGGCAGTTGTTTGAATGGGATCACAAATACAGCATTCCTTAGAGCAACGATCAGAACAGAATACCAACGTTCTAGTCTCCCAATTAATGTTAGGATTGTGATGCAACAACCAAGGTAACCCCAAAATTATGGGGTACGTAGGTGTCTTAATTACATCAAGTGAAATCTGTTCACTATGCCCTTCAATCTGTAGATGCAAGGTTTCAGTATGTTGGTGAACAGGGCCTGAAGACAGAGGAGTCCCATCGATTACCTCCACCATTGAGATGCGCTTCTTTTCAAGCAAGGTGATTCCATTTCTGGCCACAAAATCGACATCAATATAATTACCAGAAGCTCCGCAATCCAACAAGCCTAACACTTCAACTGGTTTGTTATCCGACCAAGAAACTTTAATAGGCAGAGCCATGAGGACCACAGGCTGCATTGGCTGTCTCTCCTGTGTCTTCACTGGAAGGTCTGGAAAAGGGAGGGGCCTGACGTAGCCTTCCCTACATACGACAGGCCATTTAGTTTTCCGACTTTCGGAGTGGTCGAAGCGGGCAGGTACTGAGGTAATGTCCTGAGGCCCCACAATACAGACACAACCTGAGATCTCTTCTTCTTTTCTTCTCCGCCTCCGATAAGGGGCCTCTGACGCTTCGAGTTGCATCGGTTCTGGCGCCGATTCGGTGGAACCCGATGCTTTGGATGGAAGATTCAGGAATCGAGGAAGTGTTTTCTCCGAACTCCGTCTCTCATTTCTTCTCTCGGCCAGCCTGTGATCGATTCGTAAGACCTGTTCTTGGAGAGACTGTAAGGTATCTGGCTCTGGAATATGAAGTAGCTCATCCTTGTACTCTTCTCTTAAACCCCTTCGGAAGAGTGTCTTCTGGGTAACCTCGGGCCATTGAGAATCGGTGGCCAATTGCCAGAACCGACTGATGTAGGAAATAATATCGGTTGACCCCTGTTTTAAGTCCATAAGTTGGTTCTGAGCGGTAGCCGCAAGGTTTGGTGATTGAAATACTTCCAAGAATGCTTTCTCAAAAGCCACAAAATCTTCGAGAATGGGACTCTTGGCTACCACCAGCGGGGTTGCCCAGGCCAATGCATTTCCAACTAAGTTTCCCAAGATATATCCAATCTTGGCCTTGTCTTGATTGAAATGCGTTGGACGACACAAAAAATGGATCCTGCAATGGTTACAAAATTCGGCCACTCGGCGAGGATCACCATCAAACTTAACTGGACTAGTCTGAGCCATTACAGACTCTGCAGAGATGACTGAGCTAGCCCCATGTGCCACTACTTGCTGCAGGGTAAGATTCTCTTGACGTAGGGCTGACATCTCAGCACGTAGGGCTCTGATTTCGTTTCTTAATTCTTCGGTTTCATCCATCTCAGAATCTGAACTGGTGGTAAGGCGTCTTAATCTGTTAAGGTGTACGTCTCGCAACTTGGACGTACCTCTGTTTCCGGATGATGTCCGCGTTGGGGAAGCCAGTCTGAAATTCGGATAAACCAGTAGAGAATATATTACAAGGAAGCGGCCTCAGCCCCGTCCTGATAGTACAGGAATGGACGGGGGCCACCCCCCAGCACCAAAGATCTTCTTCTTGTAGTGACCTTGGTCGCTGTAGCTGGCACAGGCGAGACGGGCAACAAGGAGGTCGAGAAGTCCTGGGAGGTGAGAGCTCAGTAGAATGGCCCACGGGGGAGAGCTCAGAAGATCGCCGGGAGAGCCAGACACACTTAGTTCAATGGAATTCCAAGCAACAGTCATTTTGCAGGCTGAAGAAGGATGGGTAGCCAAGTTGTCAGAGAGAGTCCAGGCCCAGGCAAATCCGGAAGATGCTGAGGTTAAATTGGAGCAGGCAAGAAGACTGGTACCCCAGCAAGGCAACAAAAATAGGGACACCAAGTAGGCGGGCAGATAGACCTCAGGGAACCTCAAAGGGATGAACCAAGGGAAAAGCAGCAAGGGAACAACAGGGAGGCCAGGCAAGGAGTAGGTAGCCAATCTGGGAAGCGGGGATTCCAGGCAAAAGGAGGGAACCAGGCAGGGAAACCAAGCAACAGAAGGCAGAGGGCCAGGTGGGAAATACTGGAGAACCTGGCTGAAAGGCAGGATGGCCTGGCAGGAAAGCAGGGACCCAGGCGGGCAAAACTGGAGAGTCTGGTAGTGGAAACATGAAGACCAGACAAAAGGAAGGGCTGGAATCCAGGCAGAGAAGAGAAGCAAGGCTGCAGAGTCCAACAGGAGCCGGCAGCGAAACAACGGTGAGTCAGGAATGAACCGCGTTAAGACGCGATTCGTTCCTGCACCAGATCGCTATTTACAGCCGCGGTACGAAACCGAGGCTTGGAGCGCGAAGAGAACCGCGCATGCGCCGCGGTCCTTCCGGGGCGAGAACGAGGCTTGAAGCGCAAGCCTTTGATCGCCTTGGTCCGCGGCTCACACGTGCGCCCGTAGCCTGGACCAAACAGCTGATTGGGGCATCGGAGAGTGTCCCTCCCACTGATCCGATACCTGGAATAGAGCTGCCAAGGAACGTAGCGACCCGCAGCCTTCCAGGTACGTGTCCTAACACTGTCCTCATCATCCTGGAACTTTCCTCTGCTTTCGACACGGTCAACCATGCCATCCTGATCAATTGACTCTGTGAGAACCTGGGCATCATGGATGAGGCCCTGGAGTGGCTGACCCCCTTCCTCTTGGACAGCCCCTCCCAGGTCCAACTTTGTCCCTTTCACTCCGCCACCTCTCTCTACATGTGGCGTTCTCCAGGGCTCTATCCTCTCACCCTGGTTTTTCAACCTCTACTTGGCCCCTTTGACCCACCTGATCTTTACCTTCTCCTGTAATTTACAGTGTTATGCGGATGACACTCAGCTTTCCTTCAGGCTCCCCTCAGCCTACTCTCCTCTCTCGCTCATTCCTGGAGTCATCTTCAATTCCACTCTCTCTTTCTCTCCTCACATCTCAAACGTCGCCAAGAAGTCCCACTACCAGCTGCACCTCCTCAAAGGGACTCCATCATTTCTCACTTTCCCCCAGAAGCTCACTGTCTCCAGAGCTCTGGTTCTCTCTAGGCTGTACTACTGCAACAGCCACTTTCTCAATCTGCCTTCCTCTACTCTCCACCCTCTGCAACTAATCCAGAACAGGACTGCAAGACTTATCCTTGGCCTCAAGCCCAGGGACTTTATCTCTCCAGCCATGAAAGCTCTCCACTGGCTCTCAGTAGCTGCAAGGATCAAGTTCAAGACCCTTTTCATTTTCCACAAGGCTTTCTGTGGCTGGGATTCGCACTACATCCAACGCTATCTTCCAAAATACCTTCCTTCTCGAGCCCTAAGGGTTAGATGCTTCTCCAGGCAGAGATTCGGGGGGTAGATCCTTCTCCCCTGCAGGTGCCTCCCTCTGGAATGGCCTCCCTGATCCTCCCAAACTTGAGCCGGACAACCTGAAGTTCTGGAAGCAGCTCAAAACGTTCCTCTTCTCCTCTGCTTTCTCTCTCCTCCCATGCTGACCTACCTGTCCGCAGTACCAACTGGTTGCATGGCTACCCTCTCACTGAGTCCAGGCTCTTTCTTGATCAGTCACCCTTGCACTGCCTCCGAGCCTCCCACGAACCTAGGGGCTGTCACTGTAACCCTACAGTCCCTCGTTCTCCTTGCACTACCCAGAGCCGCGCTGCCCTAGCTGCACTTACTCAGAGCATTGCTGCCCTGCTTTCCCCTCCCCTCTCCCTTGCACTTCCCCCCTCACTTTCACCTTGCACTTCTCCTTCTCGCTCTTGCACGATCTGAATGACACAAGGCTTAGTAAGATAATTTGTATTGTCCTCCCTCAGTTTTCCTTCTCTTGTCTTGTCGTGCCTAAAAACACTTGTGTACAGGCGCGTTATATGACTTATCATAACATATCATTTTATCACAGATGCCCAGAAAAATATACAGTGCCACAGTAAGAAACGGCTAGATTGGCAGAACCCAAATGCCAGTCTAGCCAGGTAATTACACTTAGCAGGACTGCTTTATCAGAAATGCCCAGTTTAAAAAAGTCATACCAAGCTGAGGAATTACTAGACTGGCTGCACCAAAATGCCTCTCTAGCCACTAATACCAGATATCATGCCTGCTTAGCATGGACATGGACGACCATTATGATTTAGTGCACAACCCCACCCCCTCACACATCCCTTCTCCCTCCCATCCCCTACCCCAACCTCCAAAATCAGCTCATTGGCCCAGAATTAACTCTGTCCCTCTTCCTTGTCCCAGTGCTTACGTATGAGGCTCCTTGCCTCACTGATAAGTACTGGAGGAAGAGTGGGACTAGGAGTAATGAAGATTGCCGGTAGCTAAATCAGGCATTACCTTCATGTACCTCTACTTTATCCCAGTACTTGTGTATGAGGCATAGTGCCTCATACACAAGTACTGCCTCATACTCAGTAATGGATGGGATGAGGAAGACTAGGGCTAGGTGTAAAGAAGATTACCAATAATTAATCAAGGCATTAAACACAAGTAGTGGTGCAACACCATTGAGCTGACTGGGCTGCAGCACTCCCACCCACCCCCACTGAAATTGTGGGCTATGTTGACTTCACCTGGCTGACCTATAGAGCAGTTGCCAGACAGAAAAGGACACGGATGTTAAACGGCACCTGGGTTTGCCTTTAACAAGGTCCCGGCCCTAATGTACAGCATTTCACTGTTTGTACCTGCATTCAAATGCCAAATATTTTAAGCAATTGAAATTGTGATGTGGGTTTGGTACTTGCATGCCAGGAGATTGATTGGAAGGGTAGAGAGGGAACAGGAGACCACTCATTCTCACAGCAGTCCATAAGTGGGAGCTTTCACCCTTAAAGGAGAGAGTTAACTGCTTGTAACATTGAAGCTGCACTAGAATAGTCTCATTAAAATGCGTAAAGAAGTTAGATGCCCCACACAAATAAGTTTGCCCCTCCCCACCACACGTGAAGTTAGTGCCTTTCCCAGCATTTGAAAAGTTAGCCCCCGAAATGTAGGTTTTGTTGCGCCCCTGAACACAAGCACAGACCATTCACCATATATACACACGCACACCCAGTCATCCATATATTTAAGAGTGCACTCTTTCACCGTACAGGCACACCCAGGCAGCCACCCGTACATTTAAGGGTGCACCCTTTCACCATACAGGCACACCCAGCCACCCATACATTTAAGTGTGCTTCCTTTCACCGTACACGCACACATGCATACCCAGCCACCCATACATTTGTTTGCACTCTTTCACCATACACTCACACACGCACACGGGTGTAGGACATGGGGGGACAGGGGGGACAAACCTCCCAATTTTAAGTCGGGGGGTATAATGGCATTCATCCCCCCAGAATATCTAAGTAGAATATGTAAGTGTTGTGCATGCAGCGTGTAAAAACGTGCAGCGTGTAATTATGCTTCTGCAGGCTGCAGCCGTCAGCGTGCAAAAGTACAAGTTCTGTAGACCTCAGGCTTAAAGTACTTCTGCTCGCTTTGTGCCACCCACCTGCACATTTGGTACGTGCCTGGGCCAGGGAACAAACTGCACGTGTCCCTGTGCAGTGCACTGCTGCGCAGCCTCAGCCTGCGTTTGTCCAGAGGCCAGAGTGAAGTGGAGCAGCCAGGCAGGCAGCGACACGTGCAGAGAACTCTGTGACGGCGTTTGATTATCGAGGTGAGGCAGTGGGAGACTAGAGAGAGACTCGACTCGAGCTGGAGCTAGCTGAGGTAAGTGACTGAGTAGTAGTGGTTGTGTGTGTGTGATGTTGTGTGAGTGACTGGACGAAGGGGCACAGCGTGACTGAGTGTGTGATGTTGTGAGGGGGTGCGTCAGGTTCCCTTGGCTCCAGTCCTCCAGACCAATAGCACCCGCAAAGGCAATGGCAGTGCCCCTGGGCCGGCCGGTTTAGCCAAGAAACGGGCCTGGAAGTGGTATGGATCGGAGATAAACACGCTGCAAAACGTGTTGTTCAATCCAAGCGACACCCAGGGCTTCTGTACTTTTCCCTGGTGGCACGCATAATGTCCCTCCCATACCGCTGACGTCTCCCCTGGAGCATGTGGCTATATAACACCAGGGCCCCTGACACACACGGCAGGAGGTGGTGTCCTCTTCCGACAGCGCTCTGGGGCTCCTCGCCCTCAAGGACCCCCCTGCTCCTTGGACCCTATGCACCCTAGCAACCCAACCCTGCCTCTTCTTAAGTCACTCGTATCTTTCCAATAAGGAGGACCCTCCTGCTATGCACCTGGCAGACGTACTAGATAATTCTGCAGGGCCGGGCCCCCATAGCATTCCAGGAGATTACCAGGCCACGTGAAAGCCACGCAAAGGGGCCCTCGTAGCCTTTAACATCATTACTGGGGTTCTCATACACAACTCATATAAGGTGCTGAAAATGGAAAAAGTGAGCATTGCCTGGTCAGCCTAGTGCCAGGGTTTGAGTCTCAGGGCACTACTGCATGGCACACATTGCCTTAGTCCAGTTCTGCCTTACTCCGGTATTGCATACCCTGTCCCCATCAAATGATGGGCCCTTTCTCCTACTGTCATACAAGGCGGCTCAATGCGTCTGCATCACATGTCAGAAGCCGCCAGATCCTCTGTGAGTTGCCCATCCAGTCCCATTTTTCATCTGCGTTCTGGGGCTTGTGGTTTTGCTTTTCCCATTTTGAATAAGAGACTGCAATCCCCATATTGCAAAGAGGTATGCCCTCAGAATGTCATGAACATCTCCGGGATGTTCTGGAGTATGTAGCCCCTTGCCCCCACCCCCTTGATTTCCCTCCTTCCCAACAAATGTTGCCCCATCACTGACCTCAGCACTCTGTGCAGAAAAGCAATGAAAACCAACGGGACGCATCAGCACTTCTGTTTCCCGATTCAAAATGCTTTTGGAGGCAGCAGAAGTTAATCAAATGTAAATGCATGCACGTGTGTCAAAAGTAACCTGAAACATATTTGCAGTTTGATACTTTAAATGTGGCCTAGTGTAGGAGGAACGATTATTCACTACAACTTTAGGTGTATCGTCTACCCAGATCTCAGTATACACGTCTATGGCCCCCAGCCCTCTTTAACACCCAACAACCTGTCATGTACATTCCCAGAGTCACATAAGGGAGACAATGCTGTGCACAGGGTGGATCTGGGGGGCTGAAGATTCCATGTTAGGGCCTGATCGGCGGGGTGTGCATGTGGGGGGCTGAAGCTTCCATGTTATGGCTTGGTCGATCGCGGGGTGCATGCAGGGGCTGAAGCTTCCATTCCATGTTAGGGCCTGGTCGGTTGGGGGGTGCATGTGGGAGGCTGAAGCTTCCATGTTAGGGCATGGTCAGGCGGAGGGTGCATGTGGGGGGGCTCAAGCTTCCATGTTAGGGCCAGGTCAGCGGGGCGGGGCACATGCAGGGGGGGCTCAAGCTTCCATGTTAGGGCCAGGTCAGCGGGGGGGGGCACATGCAGGGGGGGCTGAAGCTTCCATGTTAGGGCCTGGTCGGCTGACCTGCGGTAAATGACATGCCATGTTATAACGCAGAATTATATAATTGGCAGCGTTTTGTTGGTGGGCAATTCCATTATAAATGCACAGCTCTAGCTTAGTTGGAAGAAAGCCACTTTTCCTAAATGGAAAGGTTGGCGAACAGTGCCAGCAAACGAGCAAAGCGCAAACTCTGAAGAGGCAGCCGTGTCTCACATATATGGCAATGGCCAGATCTCTACGTAATTAGGGGCTGCACTGTGTATTTTTAAGCACTGATGTAAATTAACTGCACGCATTTTGGGAGCTGTGTTATGAATGTAATACCAAAGCATCTTCTGACGAGTACAGAGGAAACCATATGGCCAACATCGCAGGCATCCCCCAAAAGGAGTTGCATATTAGTGGCTCCAACCTTTAATGCAGGGGTGCACGACTCGGGGGGCCGAATGTTTAACCCTCCCACCGTGGTTGGTATGGGTTCCTGATGATAGAAATTAGAGGTGACCACATGGCAGCCAATGGCAGAAGGAGGAATTAGGGAGAGGTTGTGGATGGGTAGGGGAAGGTAGGGAAACCGGGAGGAGGGTTAGGGTAACGGAATTGCATAGGTAGAGGGATGTTAGGGGAGAAAAACACCCCCTAATACTCTGTATAACCACCTAGCGACCTGACATCACCTAATAGTAACCAAACCTGCCTGAAAAATTAGCATTCTGCCTTCCTAAATCACTACAAACATACATTCCTCTGACCCCTTGCACTGAACATTAGAAACAAAGCATTGGACCTGTAACACCCCCTTAATGGGAGTTGAGGCAGCAAAATGTACATGGCAACATAATGATGGCAACATATTGAAAGAAAAGAACAGGGAACTTCTCCCCTCATGATTGACAAAACTTAAGTCAAGGGCTTCAGGCTGGTACAAGTTAACGGCCAAGTGGGTAAAACGGGAAAAACAAGGTGGTCCCCCAGGAGCAGCATAGGGGCCCTTCAACCATTTCATTTAAAAGGGGCCTCGAACTTTCAGTTGACATTGACCCCCCATTTTGCCAGTCAGCACCTACAGCATGGCAATATATTCCTTTCTATATTACATTTGTTCTGGGACTTACAATGAGCGCTTTGCTGGAGACCTTCTGGCCGTCACTTCCCTCAAGTCCACCTTGGGGACTTCCCTCATATACAAAAGCAAAGTCCCCAAGGTTTTATGTGTCTCCTAAGCCCCTGCCTTTGGCACCCACACCACCATGCACTCTGATTTCTCCTGCCTCACATGTTTTGGTTTCTCGGCGCTTTGGGTGTGCCTTTTCAGTGTGTGCACCACAGAAGCAGAGCAAAACAAAATGACTGTCATAACGTTGATTACAGCGAATACTTGAACTGTCAAAGAGGCACTGTAATGTATGACGATTTGTCATTCCCAAATTGTGTGATCGCGATTATGTTAATTTCTAATAAATACTATGATAAACTGCTGTAACCAAGTAATGTAGGCGTATGTAAGAATATCTATATTTCTGATTAAAGCTAAGCCTAAGTGCTACATGGGCAGGCTTTTTCTAAAATGATTGGATGCTTTTATTGTATGTTGTGTGTGCTTGAAAGTTGTAATAGGGTTGGGTGAACGGTTGTGCACAAGCCTTCATCTGACAGGTGAAGCGCGCATAGATATGTGCGTACGGACTTGAAATGTACCTCCAAACACACACTTCTTTAAAACTGTACCCAATATAAAGACTGCAAGGGGTAAGGCCAGCTTCCCCTTTTATATGTCAATGGTACATTACTGCAGTATCGTGCCTGTAGAATGCAGGGACACATTAAGATTCCAGAATGGAGTGACTGGGGGAGGAGAACACAAGGACGGTTCAAGGGAGGATGAAGGAAGTGGAGCGCTGAGATTCATATCCCTTTTACTTACCACATATACCTATGTTAATACTTAATATAAATAAATATTTATAAGTACAATCACGCAACGCGTGCATGTCCTTGTCCAACACTGCAATTTGCGACGAGGAAACTTTACCAGGTTTGCAGTGGTCAACACCCATGGCCCGGCATCCAGTAAGCAGAGACTGTCTGCATTAATCTGCATCAAGCAAACTAGGCAAGAGCAACGGGTGCAGCATCTGTGTTTAAGGCTGCCTTGTGATCTTGGAGGCCCTGCGCCTCTGGAAAACGAAAGGTGAAGATTAGAAAAAAGGACCCGGCACTGTGAGGGTCGCTCATGTCGCGGACAGCCATTTTACATAGTCAGGCCCTCTGGACTGTACCAGCATAAGGAATAGGCTTCAGTAGAGCTTCCTCCTCATCCCATTAATACAAAAAAAACTTTTTTTTTCTCTTGGGTTTTGATCTACCCACATCTTTCAGTGGGCTCAATCTGCACCATATATTTAAATAAACAAAATACACATACAAATATTTATTTTATATATATATAGAGAGAGAGAGAGAGAGAGAGCAATACTATAGGACAAGACTATACAGAATTGAACAGAGAGCAGAACAGAAAAAAAAGTAAAGCTGTACTGGCACACAGCACAACATTCACCCAAAGGGGTGCAGGAGACATGGCTATGCATAGCGTATTCACCCAAAGGGGTGCAGGAGACATGGCTATGCATAGCGTATTCACCCAAAGGGGTGCAGGAGACATGGCTATGCATAGCGTATTCCCACCAGCAATGTTTCTACCTGAAGTCGGCAAAACTACTTTGCCGTGGAAGAGATGGCTAAAGGCATTCAAACATTATGCTAATGTAGTGTGTGGCACAAATTATATTGTGGAAAGAAAAAAATCCTTATTTCTACATTGCTTGGGTCCAGCTGACCAAGAGAAATTTGAAGACCTTCCTGAATTAATGGCTGATTAAAGTCAGGATATGAATGAATATGAGTAAGCTATAAAGAAAATGAAATGAGCAAACACTGCAAATAAAAGATGAGTCCTATTCTAGAACGATATACGTTTGGGAGACAAATACAGGAGGAGGGAGAGAATGCTGAACATTACATGACGGCCCTGTGGAAATTGGCCAGGATGTGCAAATTTAATCAACAGTTGGAGGAGAGATTGCGAAATCAGTTTGAGTTTGAATGCAGCAGCAGTAAAGTGTGAGAGAAACTCTGGGAGGAGGATGAGCCGCCCCTGGAGATGGTCCTACCAATGGTCAAGGAGGGTGAACATACTGAGAAATGTGTGCAGATGATAAAAGGCAGAGTGAAAGAGTTTACATTAAGAACTGCCCCAGCTAGTACATTGCAAACACCCAGTAGGTAATTAATCGCAGTTATTGGTAAGCAGGGTGTGAGAAGGAGATGGAGCAGTGATACCAGGGAGTGTGACAGTCCCTTCTATTTGGCCAATAGTCTGATCTGTCCTGTGCTCAGTATAATCTGCAGAATTTGCAATGGGAGGGGGCATCTGACTAGGTGCTGCGGGAACAAGAATTCCTTCACGAATTGGATTGGAAATGAAGACAGTGATAAGGGTGAAGAGTGCGTTTCCGCAGTGGGAAGTGAGGAAGGAGATCTCAACAGTCCAAAAATCTCTATCCAGGTTAAAGGCGTGCCTGTGGTAATGATGGTTGATTTAGGGGCCAACAATACACTGATCCCTGAAGTGGAGTGGAAAAGAATTGGACCCAAGTACTTATATGAAGTGGATATTAATCTAAGAGCTTATGGTGGAGCAACGATTGAATTGATTGGTTGGTTCAAAGCAACCTTGGGCTTTAAAGAAAGACAAGCTGAAGTACGGGTATATGTCTCAAAGAAGCGGTATCTTCGCTTCTGAGTTGGACACACCAGAGGTTGTCGAAGGTACGGCTGAATCTGACTGCAGTGCAGTCCTTTTTTATGATTGAGAGTACAAAGAGAGCCATAAAAAAGTACAAACTGAAGTATTTAAATATGAAATAGGCTGCTTGAAAGGGTTCACACATTGCATACTACTCAAACAAGGATATAAACTAGTTGCACCGAAACTACGCAGTATTCCGATACCAATGAGAGATGAAGTTAAGTTGGAGTTGAAGTAGCTGAAAGAACAGGGAATCATAGAGAGTATCGATGCATTTGAATGGGTGTCACCTTTAGTTGTAGTGAGGAAAAGCTCGGGAAAAGTCAGTTTACGTTGATCTTGGGGAACTCAACAAAAGTGTGATTCCATAAAGGCATACTTGACCAAATATATAAGACTGATTTCAATAATGGGTCCAGCAAGGGTGTTTTCGATACTCAACCTTACATCAGCCAAACATCAAGTTAAATTGCACAAGGAATCCAGGCATCTGACTGCATTTATTACTCCACAAAGGCTCTTTCAATATTCCAGGATGCCGTTCTGTGTTTCAAAAGATTATGTTGAGGATATTTTTGATGGAGAAGAGGGTGTTATCAAGGTGATTTTCTAGTGTATGCTGAGAGCAACGAGGAGCATGATAGAAGATTAGAGAACATTCTGAAGAAGGTGCATGATGTGGGAATGACACTCAGTAAAGAGAAATCAAAGATCAACAGGAAGGAGATTGAATATTTGGGACATGTGCTCTCTAAAGAAGGGATCTCACCAAAAAAGGATCTGGTTGGTGCAATAGAACACTTGGTCACACCATATTGCAAAGAACAGGTGAGAAAATGGTTAGGCATGACAAAATACTATTCAAAATGTATTAGAGGATTTGCTGATCACTCTGTTGTTGTGAGAGAAGTGATGAAAATAAACAAGAAATTTGCATGGGATGACAAGTTGGAGGGCGAATTTCAGTACATAAAGAGAGCGTTAGAAGTAAGGCCAGCTTTACAAAGCTACAAGAGGGGCAGACATACAGTGATCAAAATGGATGCAAGTAATGTTGGATTGGGAGCAGTTTTTACACAAATTGATGAAAGAAAAGAACAAGTAATAGCATTTGCATCGCGGCTGTTAAAGGGGTCCAGGGAAGGCCAATGTGACTAAAGAGAAAGAAGCTTTGGCCATCAAGTGGGATGCAGATAAATGTAGGAGTTTCGTCTGGGGAACTAGATTTGAGTTGCATACAGATCACAAACTACTGGTATTTTCTACAAAGGGCCTGGATAAATTATCAGGCAGGATAAAATGTGTGTCCAGATTACAGGAATTTGATTTCATAGTAACGTACATTCCAGAGTGAGAAACCTTGCCGCAGATTGCTTATCACGAATGACGACGAATGAAAAAGCCAAGTGTGAATATGAGGATCAATAAGTAATTTGCAAAGTTTCTGAACCATCGATTTCAAAATAGGAATGGCATGAAGAAATGACAAAAGATACTAAGATGTGTACAATCATCAGAGATTTAATGGGAGGTGGACTAAAGAAAGAAACGGCACACATCAGGAATGGAAGGGTTCTGAAACGTTAGAGATGAACTGTGTATTCAAGATGGTGTTCTCATAAAAGGCGACAAACTGGTGCCCCAGGAAGGAACAAGGGAGAAAATGATACATCTGGGACATGAAGGTCATCAAGGAATAGTAAAGACCAAGCGTACAATAAGGAGCAACTATTGGTGGCTGGCATGTGATACCGAAATCGAAAGGAACTCTAGGGATTTGTAACAGATTTTATGACACAGCACACTCCAGCCAGGGACCTCCTTCACTGACACTGAAGGTTGCGCACAATAAAAATGCTTTATTTTTATTTGATTAGATTCCTGGATTCTTGGTTTGATAGGCCCCAACCCATCTCACACCCACCTTGACAAATACCCTGTGTCGCAATGGACCATGAAGCAGGCTGGTGTGTAACAATAAAATATTTTTAGTTTTTTTAGAATTCAATGAAAAATCAGAGCAACCAAAATTAGGGCAGCAGCCACCACAGTGTGGAAATACAAATGCAAACTTTATAATACAGTTAATTCTACTTTCTAACATCATCTACGTAACCTTTAATAGAAATGGAAACAAAATCACTTTTTTCCACAATCACCAATGGCACATAGATTATGTACTCCCCCTGCAACACTTCCCCCAAACACATGCTGACTAAATTCTGTGTGGATGGAAAGCAGTGTCATGGAGTCAGAAAGAAGAGGGAAAATTAGATTTAAGATTCAGCCCACCACCCCAGGATAGGAGGCCAGAAACGAAAATGAAAAACCTCAAATGAGAAAAATGGCATACTCTGATTTGACTTGTTACTTGACTATCAGTTACAGTTGCAGGAGGATAGCAAGGACAGAAATTTCTGTGGCTGCACTTAAGAGACAAGGAAGCTTACAGACTACTGAGCTGAGCACCAAAGCGACATGAACACAGGTGAGAACATCGATTTTGGGAGGAAAACACAGCAGCAGGAAACACACGCGGCAGAATTGCAATTCATTTTTCACACAGATTTAAAAATGACACTCAGCTAAGAAAAGGGGCTTAGCTGGCAAAATCGGAAATTGATTTTTGGGATGAGAAACAAAGGCACATAACAAGTAGGATGCTGAGGGGTAAGGAATAATCTTAATAGGATGATGGGATGTGTTTTTTTTATTGGAAATACAAGTCAGATTTTAAAGAAAAGCGCTATAAATGGGCAAATTCGGTTTTTGTTGCACAAAGACTGGTTCTACTGAGGCTATATTTTAATGACTGTATTATTAATGGAAGACACTACGTGCAAGGTGGTTTATTTTGAATTTTAACCAGCTCGCACTGCGTACCTCCTTATAGGGTAATTAATTAATTTATTTCAAAATGGTACTAGAGATTTACACAGATAACTGAAAGAAAAACAAAAGGAATGTGCTAGCGGGCATAGACTAACACAGATTCTTCTATGAAAAAGATGAACAGATGATACTAGCAATTTGGGATTTTCAATAGGATTTTTTTTATGGGATGCAAAATTAAAAGAGCAGGATATGCTGTTTTTGGGGGCTGGGTGATATGATACTTACAAGATAAGCTTGAGTTTGGGAACTTGGACAGCCAGCGAGGTCTCTGGACAGCGGGGCCAAGGTTCTGGTCGCTGGGACAGCTTGGCCAAGAGAGCTGGTCAATGGGACAGCTGTGCTCTCCTTTAGGGGATGAGCTGGGCAAGGTCTGGTCACTGTGGACAGCGGGATGGATCAGCTGCCTTTCCTCTTTTCTCTATGGATTATTGGGTATGGCTGGGTCTGGAGGGGTGGTTCTGCCTGGATCTAGATCAGCTGCCTCTGGATCTGGTTTTTGAGTTTTTGAATCTGGATAGTGGGATGTATCTCTGCTTTCCTGGATCTTGGGGTCTGGTTTTCAGTTGCTGTCCCTAACGTTTCCCTGTCTCCTGCTTATATAGGCAAAGTGACACCAGAGAATTTTACAAGCTGGACGGAAGTACTCTGGACTTGCCCCTCTACCGATATAGGCCAGGCTACTGGTGTCCCCACCTCCCTCCAGGCTGATTGGTTCAGAGGAACTGACATCATTTTAGGTGTGTGATTCTATGACTTTCTTTGTCTCCCAAAAGTTACTTTTAACAAAAATAAGTTATGGAAAAACTTCATATTTCCACTAGTCACATCATAAAAAGCAGATATGCAGATTCCATATTTCACAAGGAATTGGCCAGTTCAAACGCCAATTCTGTGTGATGTTGCCTAGCCCGCTTGCACAATTTCACCATTTTCAGGAGAAACATAACATCTAAAATTGTGCAAATGGCTACACATATGCATACTAGTGTTTGGCATAGTATCCCCAAGTTTAATGTCTGTGCCATTTATGCTTCACCCAGAAATGCATTTCTCCTGCCATTCCAGTTCACCACATGCCAGAAAGATGCACATGGTCTCATTGTGCTTGTTTAAAATGTACATGAAATACTGGCAAAATATCGAATTCTTGCTTATTTGGGGTGCTGAAACAAATATCTTAATGTACAACAGTCAATGGGGTAAATTCGTCACAGATGTGGGCGGTCCCCAAAACCCCCACAGAAACTGTCTCTGCCAAGCTTGGCTGGCAACAAAGAGCTTTTATTATGTCTTTTGAAGTTTTTGGCAGTTGCCCCTTCAGAGGGGTGCTTGAGGAAATCGCACCTTACGTTTATGCCCAGCCCAACTGGCCTCCTTTGTTCATTCTGGCACGGCTGCCAGCCATCTGACGAGGACGCAAACTTCCACACTTTGGCCCTTTCATATGCTCATGGGGGCTGGTCCACTTGTGGAGGTAATTCTTTTCCCATGGGGAGCAGAGCACCTTTGAAGTGAGTGCCTAGGCCAAACCTGTTCTGCTGGTTCAAAGTTGTTGTTTTTTCTTTCTTTCAACAGAAACCAAGTCTTTTTGGGAATAAATATAATGTATATTTTAGATTGCCATGTCACTGCAACCCCCCGCCCCCACATATACAATGCTGTTTCTATGCAAGCAACATTGTCATTTATCATCTTACTTTTAAACAGAATTTCCCTGATTTTTAGAAGAGCAAATTCACACGTGTGTTTATTTCAGTTAATTTTGAGCTTACCAACGCGGTTTCTACAACACACAGTTTCTTGTTCATTAACCTTCTGTAGTGCTTTTACAAATATGGGGGCTCATTACGAGATTGCCAGTCCGGAAACAACGGTACCTGTAAGCTTGCCGGTACCATTGTTTCTGGACCGGCAAACTCAGAGTTGTGCTCGCGGGTGCCTTTCTGCTCACCAGGTCTGACCTGGCGGGCAGACCGGCACCCGTGAGCACAACACGTCGGATGCACCGGCACCATTCATGAATGGTACCGGTGCATCCAACCTCCCCATTCCCATGGAAATGGGGAGTAATGAATTCCGGCACCCGGCAATGGGGATGGATAGGGTCTGCCAGAGTCGGAATGCCCCTGTTCGTCCAGTAAATTCACGAGTTTGGCCGGCACGGCTGCCAATCTCGTAATGAGGCCCATGGTCCGGTTCTGGACACAGAGATATAGTGCCAATCATTTCTTTGAAATTGACCTGAGAAAGAAACACTCCATTGTTTCTTTCATTCAATGCAGTTTGTGTGCGATGGTTTATTGGCAAATGAAAATGCAAGCCGTGTTTCGGTGGAAATCTAAATTCTTTGCCTTTAAAGTGATTTCCCAGTACATCAGCTGTCTGGAAACGTATTGCTTCACTTCTTGGTACTCAGCAGAAGTTAAACATGCCAAGGTGGATTTTCATGAAGAGCACAACTTTGTGATGTTGTAAAATGAAACCAAGAGCAAATTGCAATGCCGTCTTGAATGTCATGTGTGCAGCTTTAGTATTCAGAAAACAGAACAGCAAATGTGGTGACGTTCTGCATGTAGGTCATTTCCAGATGATTTAGATGGAGGTAAAACAATGCAGAGTGCTTCTTTTTGTGGCATTCTTGTGTTCAGTGTTTGCCACACATGTGCCAGGGAAAGAAAGCACAGCTGTTTTTTGGTGAAATATGAAAATGCAGTTTTGAGGTAAAGGGATTTCTGTTGTGGGCCTAAATGTACCCCACAGAATCCCCCCTTCCCCCCACCGCTCTTCTGTGACTTCTTCTTGAGGAAGAGATGGACGGAGTGGGTTTCATTTGGTGGAGTTCTTCTTCATCTGGGAACGGCACCTCTTCCGTCTTTATGTTGGAGGGTATGGAGCGGCACCCTCTTTCCTTCCTTTCCTTCCAGGTCCCCGGGGATGTCCTCACCAGTCTAGGGGGTAATGGAGTTAATCATCTAATAGAAGATGGATAAAAAACAGGTTTTAGGACACCATTTGACTTTCAAAACATCTTTTTCATTTTTACAATAACAATAAAGAAAAATGCTCCCTGTTATATAAATATAGATGTACATCGAAATACTTGCCTCTGCTTTTTCTGATCCTTTCTTCTCATTCTTCAGAGGTCTCCCCCGCTTGATTTTCCTTTGACTCATCAATCAGCTGCAGAGTGTGTCTGGGGTGACAACTTTTTAACGGATTGATGTGGACCCATTTCTCTTCTGACAGCCCTCCTGTGGGGATGCGGATCTTGTAGGGCCAGACCTGGGATGGTGACCTCCTCTGCAATTTTAAACTTACGGTAGCAATGGGGCTGACCGGAAGGATTTCTTTAGGATTGTCAAGACCCTTGGGGTTACCCTCCAGTTGGGACCGGGCTTGGCAATTACTGAGATCCAAATTAATTGCAAATCGGTTGATAATGTTACTGCCTAAGTAGAAGGCAAAGGGAACACCTTGCACGACCCAACAATTATGCTCTATGCTTTTACCAGAGATAGACATTTTTAGCATACAACTGCTAAGCAGAAGATGGTTGGAACAGGGAATTTCCAGGCCCCACACCCACTGATAAACTGACTCAACAGTGGGAATGGTCTGATCTTTTGGGAGTTTCCTGAATAACGCTTTGCTGATTAAGCTTTCTTCACTATTCAGGGCTACTCTGGCGAGAACAGGCTCACCCCCCATCATTTACCTGAATGGGGAGGAACGGCTGTTCACCCATTTTCTGAACCTCAGCCACGCCTTGAGATGGTTTTTCATCACTTTCTACTACAGGCCTTGGATTTTCAAATTGTGAATCGGTATAACATTTCAAGGTATCTCCTTCCAGTGGGTAATGCCACTTGAAACTGGAAGGAAGGTTGATTATCAGGAATGGAGAGGAGTTCCCATCACCAGTTTGTTGTCCTACAGCAATTACAGTAATGTCAGGTATTTGATTGTTTTGAAAATGGAACTCAGTTTGGTCAGATCGCTGTTGAACCATGTGCCATTTAAACTGACATAGTTGGCGATCTGTTTTAATTTTATTGGCCCGTTAGCCTGAGTCCAGAGGACCTTGTTCACACAGTCTATTAGGGGAGACAACCTCCGAAGGATATAATTCCCCAATAGACAGGGTGTCCCCTCTGGAGTCACGACTATAACTAGATGTTTCACCTTATGTCGCCCAATTTTAATCTCCAGATCCGCAGTCCCCTTGACAGGAATTTCATTCCTGTTGAAGTTTTGGAGTTGTCCAGGAAGAGGGGTGAGAGGGATCTGGTGTCTCCCCCCCCCTTCCTGAATTTAGCTGATTAAATGCCCTTTTGGACAGAAGAGTGGCTTTGGATCCAGTGTCCACCAGTCCTAAAAATGCGCATTTTGAATGGATTGTGTCCTCCCACGTATTCCTCTTGTCTCCCAGATTTGCTGCTTTGGAAAACATTTTTCACCAGAAGGCGCTGTGCTCGAAGCCGCGGAGTCGTAGTCCCTCGAGGGCCGCCATCTAGCGTCGAAGTCATCCGTAGTATAAAGGGCTCGGACCGCACCCTTTAGCTCAGTTCAGTTTTTCCGAGCTCGGTTACGTGTAGCAAAACGGTGCATCAGTTTTTTTTGACGAAATGTCCTCTTCATCGACTCCATCCACACCCAAGATGGGTTTTAAAAAATGTCAAAAGTGTGGAAAAAAGATGTTGTTTACCTACCCCCATCGTATTTGCCTTTGGTGTTTGGGCCCTGACCATCGGGTCGACGAATGTCGTTCCTGTCAGTCTATGGCCAATAAGGCTCCTAAGGAACGGAAAAGTAAGCTGGCGGTGGGGGAGGAATCTTCTAAGTCTCCAAAAAGACAAAGATTCGAGAGGGTCGAGCGGAAAGTCTCGACATGGGTCGAGGAGATCGAAATGAGAGGCCTTCAGGGCTTTGATGCTAAAGAATTCCAAGAATGCGGCTCAGACCCCTTCCATGTGAAGATCATGCCCCTGCCCACTCCAAGAGTGACAGAGGGAGATCAAAGACCAGGCACGCGAGATCCGAAAAAGTCGATGGTTTCATCGAGGGGAAGCTCTCTGACACCTCATGAAAAAAGAGTGAAACCACAGGTGCATAAAACGGGGGTGAGTGCTGAAAAAATGGCATCCACATCGAAGTCGAATATCGACTCGACGCAGCCTTCAATGACAACGTCGAGGCTGCAGTCGAAGATGGCGTTGATACCTCCCTCGACGGTGTCGAGGCCTCCCTCAACGATGTCAAAGCCTCCTTCGAAACCGTCGAAGTCAGCGTCTATATCATTGACACATTCGACACCTTTGTCGAGGCATTCTTTAATTCCGATGCCAAAATCGACACCTTTGTCGAAGCCTAGATCAATGCCAGCCTTTTCACCACAGAAGACCTTCCATCCACAACCCAGGCAAGTTTTTTTAGGTCTATGTCCTCTATTTACGAGGAGCAATCCTCTGAAGAGGATGTTACTTCAGCTGGGGTTAGATTTGGAACTAAAGAGGTTCCTAAGGAGTTGATAGACCCAAACTCTAAAATGGTTGATCTTTATGATTGCCTTCAGACAGCCAGTGTCCTAGATACTTCCTCTGAAGTAAAGTTTGAGAAGTAGCAGATCATGCAGACTCTGGGTATAGAAACCTAATGGGAAGAGTCATTGACTTCATGGGATGGAAAACCGCTTCCCCAAGGTTTGACCAAGACGACATGACAGATATCCTTAATGAGGGACCTCAAAGGGACCCTGTCCTCCCTTTCCATAGGGCATTGCAAAAAAGGGTGACGGCAACTTGGGAAACCCCAGACTCTGGGCCTGCAGTAAATAAAAGGTTTATGGGGAAGTACAGACCATCCTCATCAGATCCTGAGTACTTGTCAAAGCATCACTCGCCAGAAAGCTTGGTGGTACAAGCTGCAACCTCCACTAGACAGTCAGCTTACCCTTCGGTACCACCTGATAGGGATGACAAAAAAGTTGATGCTTGGGCCCGGAAAGTCTTATCTTCGGGCAGCATGGCCCTTAAATCTACGAATGTAACTTGCACTCTGGCAAGGTTTACATACACCCTGTGGGACTGTATGACATCAGCGGCTGAACACATCCCGGAGGGCGAAGAACGGGAGGGTTTCCTGGCAATAATAAGAGATGGAAAGGAGGCTATGGAGGAATGCCTCCAGTCAAGATTGGACACTGCTGATAGTGTAAGCAGGTCCATGGCATCTAGCACGGTCCTACGCAGATTTGCATGGCTGAAGAAATCTGTTTTTACACCTGACGTGCAATCCAGGTTACTCAATATGCCCTTTGACGGCTTAAGGCTGTTCGGCAGCAAGGCGGATGAGAGCTTGGAGAAGCTGCAGGCCTCTAAAGAGGCAGCTAAATCACTCAGCGCCACTATAAGGCAGCCTCAGCAACACTCCTACGCAGAGTCATCTTCCTTGAGAAGCCGTCCCTTTCGTTTCTACTCCTCTTTTGGAAGAGTGAAGGGACAGGCCAGTAAAAGAGGTCAATAGAGAAAACCCCCTCGTAGTGGAAGAGGGAAAGGTGCTAGATCAGCCCCTGCAGTGTTTACTACCTCCCCAGCCACAGCTATAGCTGCTGCAAATCCACTCTGAGGTCTTGACCCACAAGACCCCGGTGGGAGGCACTCGGTATCTGAACGAATGGCGGGGCATTACGTTAGATGCCTGGGTGCTAGAGATAGTGACCCATGGTTACTGCCTTCCTTTTCAACAAAGACCTCAAGATCATCCACCGGCAACCAATTCTGTAAAAATTCCAGACCCGCTCCTTGTGCATGAGATTTTAGTCCTGCTAGAGAAAGGTGCAATACAACATGCACCTGTAGCGGAGAAGAACAAGGATTGGTACTCCCCTTATTTTCTCATTCCCAAGAAGGACGGAGGATTGAGACCCATCCTGGACATAAGAAATTTTAACAAATTCCTCAGGAAGGACAAGTTCAAGATGGTGACCCTTTCTCAGATCCTTCAGGCTCTTCAACTTCAGGACTGGCTGGTTTAATTGGACCTTCAGGATGCTTACTTCCATGTGCTGATCCATCTCAAGCACAGAAAGTACCTGAGATTCACGGTTGGCGGTTCTCACTATCAGTTTCGAGTTCTGCCATTTGGGCTGCCCTCCACCCCAAAGGTTTTCACCAAGCTGATGGCTGTGGTGGCAGCGAGTCTCAGGAGGGGGGGGGGGGAATTCACGTCTAGCCTTACCTGGACGACTGGTTAATCAGAGCGAGTTCACCCGAACGAGCCCGGGAACATCTGTCCCTGACCTGCCACTTCTTGCACAGACTGGGCTTCTCCCTCAATTACAAGAAGTCACAAATAATTCCACGCCAAAGACTCCAATTCATCAGAGCAGTCCTGGATTCTTCCTTGGGCAAAGCCTCGCCTCCCGAGGAGAGAGCTCACGACATTCTGCAGATGGTAAAGTTTCAGAATGCCCAACATCTGCCGGCCTTCGATTTTCTGAGGTTGCTTGGCCTCATAGCATCCTGCATTTTTCTGCTGCCAGATGCCAAATTGAGGATGAGAACCCTTTAATGGGCCCTGAGGACTCAATGGTCCCAATTTTCAGGGGATATGGCAGATCTTTTGCAAGTTCCAGTCAAGTGACCCAAGACCTTCTATGGTGGGCTTGCAGGGACATTATCCTCAGAGGAGAGACCTTTTGGCAACCTTGCCCGGAGACAACAGTAGTGACGGGTGCCTCACTCACGGGGTGGGGAGCCCATACCAACGGTCTGAAAATAAGCAGTCGTTGGTCTCCATCGGAGTCCAAACTACACATGAACCTGTTGGAGCTGAGGGCAATCAGACTAGTGTTGTAGGCCTTTCTGCCCTCGGTACGGGGAAAGAATGTCCTGATAATGACGGACAACAAAGTGGGCATGTACTACCTCAACAAGGAAGGAGGAGTAGGGCCGCTTCCACTGTGCAGAGAAGCAATGCAGTTCTGGTTCTGGGCGATGCAAGAAGGAGGCACTCTATCGGCAGTGCACCTAGCCGGGGTGAAGAACACAGCAGTGGATGCTCTGAGCAGGCAGAGCACAGTCTCCCACGAGTGGGAACCTGCTCAGGTAGTCTTTCAAGAGATCTTTGCCCTTTGGGGAACCCCTCAAGTGGATCTGTTCACGACCAGTGTCAACAGGCAGTGCGATCTGTACTGCTCAATGGAATTCCCCCCGAGAGGAGCTCTAGGAGACGCGTTCGTGGTGGACTGGAATTTTCTGCTGCTGTTCACGTTTCCTCCAGACCCTGTCATTCCTCATGTAATCAGGAAGTTGAGGAAGTTCAGGAAAACCATTATTCAAATTGTCCCGGATTGGGCCAGGAGAACGTGGTACCCGGACCTTCTGGACATGTCCATCTGCCCTCCGATCCGTCTTCCGCAAAGAGAGGATCTCCTCTCGCAAAGGGAAGGTCAGGTTCTCCATTCAGAGGTCAAAACTCTCAGCCTTCACGCATGGCTTCTGAGAGGCTGAGGTATAAGGATTGGGACCTCCCAGATGACGTCATGGAGATTTTGCTTTCGGCAAGCAATGAAGTCTTTGTACCGGTGTCGTTGGAAGAGGTTTAGTAACTGGTGCAAGGACAAGAATGTGGACCCTTTTCTATGTATTAGCCCTATGGTACTCTCTTTTCTATCACACTTGGCCAATTTGGTGCTCCAAGTTGGCACTAAAAAAGTATACTTAGCAGCGCTATCTATTTTCAAGCGCTCCTCTGAAGAGGTTTCTTATTTTAAAATGCCCTTAGTTACCCAGTTTCTAAAAGGACTGACAGATGTGTACCCTCCACACCTTTTCAGGTACCCATCTGAGATTTAAATTTAGTTTTAATATTTCTCATGTGTGTCCCCTTTGAGCCTTTACATTCTTGCCCGTTAAGGCTCCTCACTTTGAAAACAATTTTGCTAGTGGCTATAATATCAGCCCGCAGGGTGAGTGAGTTACAGGCACTCTCTTGTAAGCCTCCTCACACCATTTCCCATAAGGACAAGGTCATCCTAAAGGTCAAACCATCCTTCTTACCTAAAATAGTCTCTAATTTCCACTTGTCACAGAAAATTACCTTATCCTCTTTTTACCCTCCTCCACACGCAAATAAAGAGGAGGAGAGATTGCACAGACTGGACCCAAAAAGGGCTCTCAGTTTCTATATTTCTAGACTAGCGAATTTCTGACAAAGGGACCAACTGTGTGTTGGATATACTGGACAGAAATTGGGCCTGGGAGTGTCTAAACAGACTCTATCCAGATGTATAATTTTGGCAATCCCTGAGTGCTGGAAAGGAGCCTCCAGATGGGGTAAGGGCTCGTTCAACCAGGGGCATGGCAACATCTATGGCTCTTCAGAGGGGTGTTCCGGTGCAGGATATTTGTGCGGCGGCAATTAACACTTTTGTAAAACATTACTGCTTGGACTCTACATCATATCAAGGAGGCCTCTTTGCAAAAGCCATCCTTCATTCAGTCCATGATTGAATCTCTGGTACTACTCCTCCAAATTCTTACTGCTTTGGGAGCCTATCTAAGATAAGGAATACGTGGGAGGACACAATCCATTCGAAGAACAAGTTACTTACCAACTGTAAGGTTCTTTTGACTGGATGTTCGTCCCACGTATTCCTCATTGACCCTCCCAACCTACCCCTCTGTACAGTTAACGCCAGTTGCATTCGAACTTCCTTAAGAGCCAGAGGTCTTTGAAAGCCTGATCAACTGATGCAACCATTAACACCGTAAAAACAGAACTGAGCTAACGGGCGCGGCTCGAGCCCTTTATACTGCGGAGATGTCAACGCTCGACAGCAGCCCTCAAGTGACGACGACTCTGTGGCTTCGAGCACAGCGCACTCAAGTGAATTTTTGTTTCAGAAGCAGCAAAGCTGGGAGACAAGATATCTAAGATGAGCAGTACGTGGGAGGAACATCCAGTCGAAAGAATGTTACAGTTGGTAAGTAACTTGTTCTTCCCTTGCACTCGGATGGGGGCATAGAAGCTACCTTCTTTCTCCTCCAAGGGGTAAAGGAAATGGTCATATTGGGCAAGCTGGGTGGTTAATTTCTATATTTTGGACTCCGTCACAGTGAGGTTTTGGACAGTTTTCTGTGTCAGAGTTTGGGAATCTGTAAAGGAAATTTGGCATCCTGAAATAGATGGGATTTTGGAATCCCCTTTTTCCCTTGATTCTGTGCTGGCCCCCTTTTCCTGGAGACTGTCACTAGAACCGGTTTGTGAGGAGGAGCCCTCTGTTATTGTTACATTCACAGGATGACATTTCTGGGGTTCAGGGATGGGCAATTTTGATCCAGTCCCCACCTTTACCCAGTCGGGGTTATGGTCTCTTGGGACCCACTTTTCTTTGGGGGGAATTCCCCCGCCCCTGAAGGAGAAGACTTTCTTCCCAGAATCCTCCAAGGATTCTTCCCCTCCAAACTGGGGGACACTGATTTCCTCCACAAAATGTGTTTTCTTGGTCTCTTTGTTTCTCCTACCCACCCTCTGTTCCCTGGGTTGCAGATTTTTGGGGGCAGGAGATTTATGTTCCAGTTCTGGGGTGTCTAGGGGCTTTTCACGGGTGAGGAAGGAAGCTTCCTCTAGGGCTTTGCATCGCCCTTCCTCCCGTGCCTCCTCCTCTGGAGCCGGTTGGTAATCGGGGTTCTCTCCTCGTCATTGTTCCGGGTTGCCAGACCCTTGGTTTGAGTTATTCTGGACCGCCAATTTCATCTGGGGGTTCTGCTGAGCCCTCAACATGCGGCTCAGACCCTGAGTTAGGATCTGGACCTGGCACTCCAGTTGGGACACCCGCTCTGGCTGGTATGGGTGTCTTTTGTCAAATCCGGGTTGTTCTCGGGAAGGGTAACTATGCCTTCTCCCGGAGTAACCTGGATACTGAGGGTTTCCATGGTAGCCCTCCACCCTTGGCCTCCCCTCTCCCAGATTTGATGATCTGGACTCCTGAAAGCGGGGTGAGTAAGGAGGGTTATCCTGGATGTTGGGATTTTGAGGGTACCTGGCAAAGAAACTTAAACCAGGATTTGGGAGATTACTGCCCACCTGAGGGGGGAAGCTCTGTGGGGCCATACTCACCTGATTGGACCCTCCCCCACGTGCCTGCTTTATTATCCAGTCCAAGGTCCTGTCATCATGGAAAACTCTTACCAACTGGGTCTTGATGTATTTTGCGAGTGCGTGAAAATAGGTATTTAAAAATTCCCTACTATTCGTGCGCACCCACCTAGTCATTTGCGCAAATGCCCGCTTTAATTCCTGAACAAATTCTCTTGGGGCCTGATCCTCTCCACACTGCAGGTTGTAGGCCACCTTACGGGCCTCCTGGGGGTTTCTGTGTGGAGAAGGGCTTCAAGATGACTGCCTTGTAAGTGGACCACCTTGAATGGTTTTGATCCTCCAGTCCAGCAAAGAAGCTAGAGTACTCTGGAGAGAACGTCCATTTTGCACATTCTATACAATTCTGATGATTTTTAATGTCAAAAGATGTCATCATCTGTTCGTATAGCTTCAGATGCTCCCAGACCGAAAGTTTTTGGCATTTTTTGTGGTACAAAGTCATGAAACTTCTAATAGTGTTAATCTGTTTAATGGGGTATTTGTAACAGTGATTCATCTTCTCATTGGTACCCAGGTCTCCAGCGGCCAGCATTTTGCTGTTTGGAGTGAGTCCTCTTGCAAGATGGCACCAAGTGCTCCGGGTAGCTTTTTAGCTGTGCAGCAACATCCCGTACAGCCTGTGCTGCAGGCCACACCCCCGACTTTGAGGAAAGCTTTTCTGGCAGAAGATTCAACGCAGCTTCGCGTTGCTACTCTTCTAGATTGTCCACGAATACAGCCACAGTTTTTGCGGTTACCAGCAGCCAGCGCTGATCGCTTCTACACCGCATACCCGCTGACATCTGTTCCACGGTTTCTGTTCAAACAGGCCGCTTTCCTATCTTAAGACTTCAATTCCCATAAGACAATAGCAGGATCCTCACATTCCTGCTCTTGAGAAACTATGTTCCGCTGAATTGGTACGTAATCAAACAGCTCTTGGAGCATAGGGAGAATTTCATAATCCATATTAGGATTGCCTCCTTTCTGTAGGTCTTTTTCATTGTATTCTATCCTTTATTTCCTGTTCTTGCTTGGTTCGTGCGTGAAGAGACTACTGGTGCGAACTATCTCAGACAAAGCTGCTATCAGTGCTTCCATACCGATTTAGTCCTCACGAGCTCCGTACTAGACTAAGGCTCTATTTTATTTGCCCTTAGTGAAAAACTGGGATAGATTTGACTTACAATTCGGTGTTATATTGCAGTTGGGAGTCAGTTTAACTGAGAATCATCCAGCACAGCAAGAGGATGCCGCTTGCAAATGCTTTAAAGATCCAAGATCCGGATCCATCGATCTCTAGCGGCTCATTCAAGGATTTTCTTCCCCACCAGGGTTTCCCTGGAAACGTCTCTTTGTTCCGAATTACCTAAAGGAGGGCAGAGAGGCGGCCAGGTGAATTCTCACAGCATCTTGCTGACACTTCTGAATCAGGTTAGTGACTCTCATTCTTTTTTTTTGTAAAATCTTTTTATTAGTTTATAAACAAAACATAGTTTCATCACAGAGGTTGCAAGAAGATTGTACAAACAAAGTTAACTCATCAATAACATCTTATTAATACCCCATCAAACAGTATCCAAATTAACACTACTCCTATCCCTAAATACAGCAAGCTATTATCTCCCTATGCAATAGCAAAATGTTATACAATATCCATAACATACACTAACACATTAGACCACACAAAGACAACAAATAGAAAAAAGAAAACACCTCTTACTACTCTCTCTCTAGCTCCAAAGTAAATGCAAAAGAGTACCTCTGTCACTTCCACAGCTACAGCATAATTCATCTGTCCTCAACGTCAATTTGTGCATCTTAACTGGTGTCCAATATACTCTACCAACTATTTTCTGTCTAATCAAACGTAAATGTATATCTATACCCAAATTCATACTTATGCTAAGAACATCTTTCCAATCCTAGTCTGAAAGGACCACATTAACATCAGCCGACCATGTATCCTTCAGTTTATTCCAAGCTTCAACATGCCCAATTTACATGGGCATGAAATTCATGTAAGTACGCACATTATACTCCTATCAGTAGTTTACAAATCTCTGGTTTATTCCCTAGCGAATCACCTGCCATACGCATTCTTTGATTAATTAGTGAAATTAAATCCATATACTTGCTATGTTGCCTTTTACCTAGATTGTACTTTCTTTGTAATTTCTCAACTTGTAATAGTCGTTTACCATCTAGTAGATCACTTAGATTCAATATTCCATTTGTGACCCATCTCTGCCAATTTAAGCACCTATTATTGAATTGCAATGCCTCATTGTGCCAAATAGACGCATCTTGGCTAAAACCATAGTTTTGTCAATTTTCCTTAAACCATGACCACAAAACCTGTCAGGTCGACACTATTGGCTGCAATTTTAATTTCTTATTTGTCATTTTCCCCATTGTATGATATGATATGATATGGCATTTATAACGTGCCTATACACAAGTGTTTCAAGGCGCGATTAGGCAAGGGAGGGGAATAAAGAGAGGACAGACAACGATCCTACTAGGCCAGGTGTCATTACGATCGTGCAAGTGCGTGGAAAGGGGGCAGGGACAGTGCAGTAGATCGGAATGGTACAAAGTCATGAAACTTCTAATAGCGTTAATCTGTTTAATGGGGTATTTGTAACAGTGATTCATCTTCTCATTGGTACCCAGGTCTCCAGCGGCCAGCATTTTGCTGTTTGGAGTGAGTCCTCTTGCAAGATGGCACCAAGTGCTCCGGGTAGCTTTTTAGCTGTGCAGCAACATCCCGTACAGCCTGTGCTGCAGGCCACACCCCCGACTTTGAGGAAAGCTTTTCTGGCAGAAGATTCAACGCAGCTTCGCGTTGCTACTCTTCTAGATTGTCCACGAATACAGCCACAGTTTTTGCGGTTACCAGCAGCCAGCGCTGATCGCTTCTACACCGCATACCCGCTGACATCTGTTCCACGGTTTCTGTTCAAACAGGCCGCTTTCCTATCTTAAGACTTCAATTCCCATAAGACAATAGCAGGATCCTCACATTCCTGCTCTTGAGAAACTATGTTCCGCTGAATTGGTACGTAATCAAACAGCTCTTGGAGCATAGGGAGAATTTCATAATCCATATTAGGATTGCCTCCTTTCTGTAGGTCTTTTTCATTGTATTCTATCCTTTATTTCCTGTTCTTGCTTGGTTCGTGCGTGAAGAGACTACTGGTGCGAACTATCTCAGACAAAGCTGCTATCAGTGCTTCCATACCGATTTAGTCCTCACGAGCTCCGTACTAGACTAAGGCTCTATTTTATTTGCCCTTAGTGAAAAACTGGGATAGATTTGACTTACAATTCGGTGTTATATTGCAGTTGGGAGTCAGTTTAACTGAGAATCATCCAGCACAGCAAGAGGATGCCGCTTGCAAATGCTTTAAAGATCCAAGATCCGGATCCATCGATCTCTAGCGGCTCATTCAAGGATTTTCTTCCCCACCAGGGTTTCCCTGGAAACGTCTCTTTGTTCCGAATTACCTAAAGGAGGGCAGAGAGGCGGCCAGGTGAATTCTCACAGCATCTTGCTGACACTTCTGAATCAGGTTAGTGACTCTCATTCTTTTTTTTTGTAAAATCTTTTTATTAGTTTATAAACAAAACATAGTTTCATCACAGAGGTTGCAAGAAGATTGTACAAACAAAGTTAACTCATCAATAACATCTTATTAATACCCCATCAAACAGTATCCAAATTAACACTACTCCTATCCCTAAATACAGCAAGCTATTATCTCCCTATGCAATAGCAAAATGTTATACAATATCCATAACATACACTAACACATTAGACCACACAAAGACAACAAATAGAAAAAAGAAAACACCTCTTACTACTCTCTCTCTAGCTCCAAAGTAAATGCAAAAGAGTACCTCTGTCACTTCCACAGCTACAGCATAATTCATCTGTCCTCAACGTCAATTTGTGCATCTTAACTGGTGTCCAATATACTCTACCAACTATTTTCTGTCTAATCAAACGTAAATGTATATCTATACCCAAATTCATACTTATACTAAGAACATCTTTCCAATCCTAGTCTGAAAGGACCACATTAACATCAGCCGACCATGTATCCTTCAGTTTATTCCAAGCTTCAACATGCCCAATTTACATGGGCATGAAATTCATGTAAGTACGCACATTATACTCCTATCAGTAGTTTACAAATCTCTGGTTTATTCCCTAGCAAATCACCTGCCATACGCATTCTTTGATTAATTAGTGAAATTAAATCCATATACTTGCTATGTTGCCTTTTACCTAGATTGTACTTTCTTTGTAATTTCTCAACTTGTAATAGTCGTTTACCATCTAGTAGATCACTTAGATTCAATATTCCATTTGTGACCCATCTCTGCCAATTTAAGCACCTATTATTGAATTGCAATGCCTCATTGTGCCAAATAGACGCATCTTGGCTAAAACCATAGTTTTGTCAATTTTCCTTAAACCATGACCACAAAACCTGTCAGGTCGACA
Organism: Ambystoma mexicanum; assembly: GCF_040938575.1. Taxonomy (NCBI): domain Eukaryota; kingdom Metazoa; phylum Chordata; class Amphibia; order Caudata; family Ambystomatidae; genus Ambystoma; species Ambystoma mexicanum. Next base: position 1,217,980,789 of record NC_090936.1, read on the forward strand.
CTATTGGCTGCAATTTTAATTTCTTATTTGTCATTTTCCCCATTGTATGATATGATATGATATGGCATTTATAACGTGCCTATACACAAGTGTTTCAAGGCGCGATTAGGCAAGGGAGGGGAATAAAGAGAGGACAGACAACGATCCTACTAGGCCAGGTGTCATTACGATCGTGCAAGTGCGTGGAAAGGGGGCAGGGACAGTGCAGTAGATCGGAATGGATAAAACAATTAGTAAGTAATGGCCAGCTGGTGGCAAGTGCCTGGGTAAGTGCAAACAATAGGTACCAAGGGCTGGTAAGGGAACTGTAGGGATACAGAAACAGTCCCAAGTGCGGGGGTTGCCAGGCGGGCAGTGCAGGTGTGTGACACTGGCGGGGGAGGAAACCTGGGCCCTAGATCAGAGGGTAACAGCAAGGAGGTCAGTAGAGGAGAGACTGAGAAAAGGCAGAAGCAAAGAGAAGGGCTTTGAGGTGCTTCCGGGACTGAAGATGGTTCTCCTCAAGTTTAAGGGAGGCTGGGAGGCTGATCCAGAGGGAGGCACCAGACGAAGAAAGAGATCTACCACCCCTGTTCCTCCAAAACCATCAAGGACCACATTGAATCCCTGGCTCCTGCCCTGGCTGATTTCTGCAATCATTCTTTCACCACTGGAGTCTTCCCATCCCCTCTGAAGCACTCCCTTGTGCACCCTCTTCTTAAGAAATCCTCTGCCGACCCCTCCTGCCCGGCTAACTATCGCCCAATCTCCATCACTCCCTTCCTGGGCAAGTTCCTGGAGAAACTGGCCTTCACCCAGCTTAATCTCCACAATGAATCTGTGGGTTGTCTTCATGACCATCAGTTTGGCTTAAGAGCTTCTAGAAGCATGGAAACTGCTCTCCTGAACATCCGTGAAGACCTGCTCTCCAACCTTGACTCTAATACCCCTTGCGTCCTCATCCTGCTTGATCTCTCTTCTGCCTTTGACACTGTCAACCATGCCATCCTGCTCAATCGTCTCCATGATGACCTGGGTATCACTGATCAGGCCTTAGCCTGGCTGACCTCGTTCCTCTCTGATAGACCCTTCCAGGTCCAACTTGGGTTTTTCCTCTCCGTTATCATTTTCTGTAACTGTGGTGTCCCAGCCTTGTATAGAGGCTATCCAGATGATATGGTGCACACTTTTCTTTTTCCATGCGTAGCTAAATTGGTCCCCTAAAGCTTTCTTCTTTAAAATAAAATGAGCTCTTCTTGAGCAAAAAAGCTTTATAGTACTTCACCAAGTCGGGTAGCCAAACCCACCCTCTTCAACTTTTTGCATTAATATATATTTCAGAATTCGAGGTCTTTTTCCCATGCCCCAAAAGAAAGATTGAAAAAGTTTATCAATTTTCACTAACTGTTTTTTAACAAATCAATAATGGAATTGACTGGATATTATATAATATTTTAGGCAATAGAACCATTTTAATTGCATTGACTTTTGCCCATAAATTTAAGTTCAATCTTTCCCACCTTTTAATGGAGAGTGAAAGTTTATCTATTGCCTTATCCAAATTATGTTGATCGATTTTATTCAAATCACCAATTATGTGTATACCGAAATATTTAACACCCCCAGGGGACCATCTACAATTCCATGATTTTAAAATGCCTTTATCACAAGTCCTTGATAGAGGAAAAGTGTCCATTTTGGCCCACTTTACTTTGTGTCCCGACAGTTTCCCCACTTCCTCAAACATTTCCTTCAGCACAGAACCACATATGTCTGGATTAGATAGTAGAACCAGCATATCATCTGCATAAGACAATATTTTAAACTCTGTATTCCCAACACAAAGACCTTTAATCGCCTCACATTGTCTGATGTATGCTGCCAACGGTTCTAATGCCAAGTTAAACAATAATGGCGACAAGGGACACCCTTGCCGCGTGCCTTTAGACAGGGGAAAGCACCCAGAGACTAGCCTGTTAGCAAACACTTTAGCTTTATACAATCAATCATTTTCATAAATACTGGACCAAACCCCATTCTCAATAGTGTGTGTTCCAGGAACTTCCAATTAACCCTATCAAAGGCTTTTTCAGTGTCAAAAAAGCCTATAATTCCATTTGAATCTTTTCCATAATGTACTCCTATAACATTTAACACCGTCCTTATGTTATCATAACCAAACCTTCCTGGAGTCAAACCCATCTGAGATTCATCAGTCAGATCCCCCATAATTGACTGGAGAGTAAAACGAATATTCATATTCCCCATGGTGAAGTTCCCGCCAGACATCAACAAGTCCATATTTGAATGCGAATTGCCTTAACTCCTCATTAACTTTTTCTCTACTATACCTACAATCCGATCTCCGATCTAATTTGCTGTTCATCACCACATTGAAATCAACCCCCAGAATTACTGTTTCACCTTCCATTTCATTTAGGAGAGTATTCAACTCACTGAAAAACTGCACATTCGGAGTGCATGGAGCATAGACCGTCCCTACAGTTATCTTCCTATAGTACATCAATCAATAGAATACGACCTTCCTCATCTTTTATTATCTTCTCTGTTTTTATCAGTAGCCATTTCCTGAACATTATACCTACTGTGATGCTGGAAATGCATTGGAGGGACAGGGCCTCCCTGTCCTTGTCCTGTAGTCCTTTTTCATTTGTGTTCTGTATTTTCTGCCCAGGAGTCCATGTGGGACTCCTGGTAGTGCAACTCTTCCTGTTTTTGGTTTGGTGTACAGACCCATAGGATACCCTTATGGCACCCATGGGTGGGGGTGCAACCCTGTGCCCCTAGTGTATGTATTTGGTCACCTGTGTGTGGCCCACAGAGCAGGGTATGGGCTGGTGGCAGCTCAATGCTGAATTTGACAGGGGCTCTGAGTATCCTCCATTTTGGGATACCCAGGCCCCGCCATTGGAATCAGTTGATTCCTGATAGGAAACAAAATGGCCCCTGTGGCCTCTTGCTTTCTATTGCCTGTTACCTTGTTTTCCCAAAGTCCTGGGAAGCCCTGACTCTGTCCCTTCCCCCTGACTGGCTGTTGGGTGGAAGTTCCATACATGGTGTTGTTGTGAAGTCCAGGCCAGACTGGCTGGAGCCTTCACAGTGACTGTATGTTGTGGGTATACCCTGTGGGTGGGACTTGGGTGAATGGAGTGTGTGACCAATATGCACTTCTTGTTGTGGATGTCTGGTTTCTGGTCTTTGACACAATGACTGAGACAGTCCTGCCCGAAACTGGTATAAATGCAGTGTGTAGTGTTGAATGGCTGTGTACTTGTCCCAATACACATTCCTTGTTGTGAGTGTCTGAGAGGGAGGAGTATGGTCTGAATGCACTTTATGCCTGATTGGCTGACTGACTGCATGAATGCCCTTCTGTATGATTGGCTGCTGAGTTTGACCCAGCAGTGTGGATGAGAGACAGAATAGTATATCTGGGGACCTCTCACCACTGGAAATTGTTCAGAAGCTGAAGGCCAAACTACGAAGAGTAACTGGAGTGAAACTGAAGCTTGACCTTGAAGCCCAGCTGGAAGAGAAGAATTGCTGTTGCTCTTCTTCACCAACCTCAAAGCTGCTGTGTCTCCAAGGACTGATCCAGAAAGGACCTGGTTAGGCGCCCTCTTCCCGTGCTCCAAGGGACCATCGAGCACCGCTAACCTTCGCCGAATCTCCCTGGAAGTCAGTCCCTCGAAAGGCTACCGACCAGAGAAAGGGACCGCCGAGGAGAACGAAGTGAAGCACCCAGACATCGACGTCGTCGAAGTCCATTGCCGTCGACCAGGGTTCGCAGGTTTGTGTAACCGCTGGAGGCCCGTCGAAGTTGTGTTGCCCAGACACGGGGACCACTTGACGCCGTGCCGCCGACGACTGGAGCCGCACGCTCCTTTGCCTAAGACTTTTGATTCACAGATGCGCTCGTCCACACCGCCGCCCGCCTTATCCCACTGGAGAAGGACAGGCCGTCGATGCGCCGAGGAGCATCCGCCGGTAGGTTTCCCGCCACCCAACGATCATAGAGACGCTGGACGACTCGACGCCCTTGCTAGGCCACAGTTCTTCATCATCTCTTTGTGGTCCAGAACTATCGTCATCGAGGTGCCCCGCACGCCTCCTCCTTGCAGGGCGTCTTTGTATCGTCGTCGATGAGCACCGCTGGGACCGAAGCTGCCGCCTCGCCGTCGAGTTCATTTCCTTCGTGGGATCTCGTCAATCCGTGGCTCCTGGTTTAAAGGGAGCCGCTCAAGAAGGATCCGTCAACGACCCATCGTCGAACTATGCTATTCCAGGTACATTGGGGTGGTAGAACCATTATAGAAGGAAATAAGACTTATGGAACAATATATGGACTGGGCTTGTGATACATCTTTGCTTTACAGGTTGCCCAGGTGGGGGATCTCCACACAGAACTGTGTTTAACGGTAGAGGCCAGTATTCTGCCAATTGTTCTAACCAACTGCTTTCCCTCTATGTCTATTGTTGGTTTCCTTTATTAATTTGATCTGTGTGACATTTAACCAGAGTACAGTTGATGCACTTTAATGAGATCTGCAAATAATTGTGGTACCACTTTAGAACTGTATATATTTGCCATTGCAGATCTTCTGAGCACAAAGTGAGCTATTGTGATAGTGTACGTAACCTTGAATATGAATTATATAAAGACTGTGTTTTAACTAATACAGTTTGTGGACATTCCTTTGTGGGGGCTTGGGGACTACACTGTACTTAGGAACCAGCCTGCATCACCTCCTGAGAAGCTAGGCCTTGATTGCTCGACCAGTGCTACCCTATAGAGAATCTTGGCTGGGGTCCTCTGTGCCTCTCCTCTCATATATAGAGAATAGAAGTGCAGACATCCCCCTCCAGTCTTTACATTTACACCTCTGGACCTAGAGTCATAATAATTTGAAATTACCTGTGGATATTTAGAACTAGTTAAATAGTATCCAATCTGCTCATTGAAATGAGTCTCCTGCATGAAGTCTATATCTCCTCTACCTCTCCAGATTCTTGCCATAACCTTCCGTCTTTTAATAGCACAGCCCATTCCTTTCACATTCCATGAAATAAAAGTTAACGAATCCATATCACAGTTCTCCGAGCTAAATTACTGTAACATTACATGAACAAACATACCACATCCAATATACCAAGCTGATCCATATTTCAATCCCGAGAGCGAGATTGAGGCAAGAAAAAGGACAAGAGAACAATAAACAATACACTAACAAAAAACTCACACATAGACAAACATTTACAAATCTTAAATATTTTATATTATATAAGGTCTGATACCCACAAGACTTAAAATGAGCTTGCATATATACAAGGAACACTGTATTCTGAACCATACTCACCAGTAATCCCATACTCATAAAACTCACATGTTAATCATCAATACCCATCCTAACTTATTATCCCAATACCTAAACCCTTCCCACATTACTCATAAAATCCTTCCTCTCCCAAAACACAATATATTATCTTTAACTATTGTACTTGCATTTTAGCTCAAAATCTACAAATTCTCCTCCTTCCATACACCACCCTTTAATACCATGACCACATACACCATATACTCAACTATTCTACCCATCATAGGTTCACACCACCCGTAGCATGCAATCCTCTCCTTGACCCAGTCATTTGCATTTGGTCGCCAATAGCTGTCTTTGCAATTTAAAAAATCAGTGGAGGCAATCCTGTCAATGCAACATTTCAAGTACATCTACCCCTCCCCTTTTAGCTTTGGTCCTCTAAGGAACTCTCACCAATCATTACTGTCATTACTATCGAAGTTCCAAAATAAATTATAATTGGCATTTCTCCTTCTCCATGAGTAATAATCCCAGGCCTAGTACCTGTGTTTACCATAGAATGTGTCTTAATAGACATAATTTTTGCAGCATCAAAAGTCAGCCTGCGTACAAAGGAGTGACATTTGACATTCCTCAAGCATCAGCATCAAGTCGCACCTCTGAAATCCACTAGTAGACATATTGTTATGCACCTCATTAACTACCATGTGCCCGTAAATATTAGTATTTGCAGCATCAAATGTTAATCCCCCAACCATGCAAACATAATATATCATTTTCCAAAATCTGCCTTAATATTTAATACGATTATCATTTGGCCCACGTGCATTCCTCCTTATTGCACCCCATACCTCAGTATAATCGCAATTGTAATATCTACATTCATGACCCACCAACTACCCAAGGATGTTCTCAACATAACACATGAAAACACTACCCATGCACATTAGTGTAATCTTATCTCCTGTAAACATATTAATCCCAAATTCATCAATTCCTGAATATATATTTCCCCATTTTGAATTCAATAAAGTTCCCATGGTACTCCGCAATCTTCAAAGTCTGCATTCAAGCTGTATTTCATATATTTCCAATCCTGAATAGAGATTCCAACCAATATTCCCTGCAGTCAATATACTATGTTTTATATGGCAAAAGTCATGCAAATAATCTCAGCAATTTTTGAAGGTGCATTTCCTTTATATACATATCTCTTCTGTTCAGTTTCCTTCAAAACTCCCAGTATTAACTAATTGTCTTCTACTCCTTTTTACAATGAATTAGATTTATTGTTGTTCCATTCACAAAACTTTACATTCTATGACAAGACTGGAGGCGAGCATTATGCTTGAACTTCTTTAAATACTACCGTTCAGCAGTTTCAACAAACTATATCAAACAACAACAGAGAAATGTCCATATGACTTTCACTTTTAAAACTACAAATCCCAAAGTCTCTGTAGTCCATATCTCTCCAGCTCAGCTATGACCTCATCCTGTCCCTGAGCTCCTCCTCTTCTTTTACTGCTCTTCACGCAGAAAAGTCACATTCTCATTACCTCCCAGCTAATGTGTATTTTTATTGCAGTAACATATACTCTAGAGATGTTTTGATTTAGGATACCCTTATAGTTTTTATTTGGCACAGATTAAGTGAGCTTAGTGACTGAGCGCAAGCGTAGCTTCAGCTAGCTCGTTAAACGGAGTAAGAGTGGGGAAGGCGCGTCGACTGACATTCGGATTGACCGAGGATTCTCGGATTTCATATAGAGAATAGCAGGAGCTCCGATGGCGGCCTTGGACACCCCTGGAGGGGTAGAGTGGACTTGCTGAGGCGCGGGCCCCCTCCCTTGTGCAGGCGGAGCCAGGCGCTGAGCGCATACAGCCGAAAGGCTGACGCAGAGCTCTCCCCCCCTCCATCGCGGGGGCGGAGCTTGCCGAGAGCCCGCACCGCATTTACTTTTCGACGCGGACCGAGGCACCGGCAGCGTTATATGAGAGCGCGCATGATTACAGCTTTGGTAGCTGAATCTCACCGAGCACGGAAAGCGTTCCATGCACAGATAAGCGGCCTCAGGAGAGAGGCTAAAGGAGAAAGTGAGCAGCATTAGCTCACATAAGGACAGTGCCAGCAGCAGGCACACACACACAAGGCTGAGCCTCCCTGCAGACAGTGTGTGATATTAAGCCACCACAGGCACAATAACTTAAGAAGTCCGGTGCAGCCACAGATAAAAAAAAAACTAAAAAATTGATATATAGATATATACAAGGAGAGTATTGAACTCTGGAAAGCATCTACTAGGAAGTGGGCAGCGAAGACACATTCACACAGGTACTAAGGCACGCAGCACCCCTTATGTCAGAATTCGAATGGAGTGAGGAGGAGCAGTCCCTCGACTTGGCTGCCAGTTTCAAGGAGGTGCTGGGGAATTCCCTAGTAGATGCAGTGGCTCAAGGGGTGAGACCCTTACAGGAAAGGCTGGAGACACTAGAAGCAATGCTTCATCAGCCTAAAGAAAGCACCAAGAGGACTCGCAGCTTGCCCATTGAACCCTCAGGAGCAGGGTCTAAGGGGAGTATTCAGGCCCGCAAGAGAAAAGCCTAAGCAGACCCCCAGGGCCCTACGGATGGGGCGGAAAATAAGGCCCCGGAGGTCGCCGACGCCTTCGCGAAGCTTAAGAAAGCATTTTTGCAGCGTCAGGCCGTGCCGGACCTCATGACCCCCTCTCCTGGGGAAGAAAATGAAGGAGATGATGACCCACGCTTGGAAGAGGAGCCAGAGGAAGGGGACCTAACCCCTCAAGAGCCGGAGGAATCAGTCGAGGAAGAATGGGCGAAGTCCAGTGGGGGACAAAAGATCCGCAAAGAAAAGCACCTCGAGGAAGAGCAGGACGATATGTTTGACCCAGATACCATTAGGAATCCGAGGTCTTACGACTGGCAGCCTTCTCCGAGAGTGGCTCAATATATGTCAGCCAGGCTGAGAAAAGCTTTAGATAAGGAAGTGAGACAGCGTCTCCGAGCGGAATGCCCCCGACCAGACTTGCCGGGGAAGGTGGCGGAAGCCCACGAATTGGACCCCAAAATGCTCACCTTTGTCTCAAAGACCAATAAGGACCCCCGTAAAGGGATAGATAGATCTTGGAAAAGTTGCCAGGAGAAGGTCCTGGACCTGGCCGGCCCTCTCGCTAAGATCATGGATTTAGCAGAAAGGGCGAGGGACACAGGCAAAGAGGTGGACCTAGAGGCCCTAGCAGGTTGGGCGCAAAGGGCTGTTTGCCTCCTAGGGAACGCGAACTGCGTCATAGTCTCCGAGAGAAGAAGAGGGCTGCTTCTAAAGATAGACTCAAAGCTCAGTGACCTAGCATCCTACGAGGCCGGTGAGGCAGCTCAAGGTCTCTTGTTTGGTGAGACATTCGGGAAGGAAATGGGCCGCTTTGTAGGCACATACACTTCGCTGGAGAAAGTGCAAGCATCCATACGTAAGATCTTCCCACAGAGAGTTTTTGCCGGGACCGGTCATTACAGGGGTCACTCGACCGGTTGCCAACAAGGAGGTAGAAGACCCCCGAGTCGCAGAGCCCAGTACTGGGAGAACAGGCAACAAAACACGTTCTTCCCAGCCAGAGGTCGCAATACCAGAGGGCGACGAGGAAGAGGTTTCGGACGTGGCCAGGGGTTTACACCAGGTAAGAGTGATAACTTACCCTCCAGTGGGAGGGAGGACAAGTATGTTCTGGGAAAGCTGGCGTGCGCTTTCCAGCGATGCCTGGATTTTGCAAACCGTCAGAGGTCTGCAGCTAGAGTTTATTCAGGACCCAGTGCAGACCAGAATTCCCCAGCGCCCGCACCTAGCGAAAGCGGAGCAAGCAGCTCTCAATACCGAATTAGAGCATTTAGTGAAGAAAAGAGCCATAGAAAGGTGCCGAGTTTCCTCAGCAACATGTTCCTCGTTCACAGGAAGGAGAAAGCACGCCCAGTAATAAATTTAAAGAATTGAACGGGTGGATAGTCTACCATCATTTCAAGATGGAAGGGATCCATCAGCTCAGAGACTCCCTGAGAGAGAGGGACTGGCTGACCAGGTTAGACCTGAAGGATGCCTACCTTACGGTTCCGGTGCAGGAGCATTTCAGGAGAATTCTGGCTTTTCGCTTGAAAGGACAGTTCTGGCAATTTAGGACAATGCCTTTCGGGCTTGCGTCAGCGCCTTGGCATTGACGAAACTGATGAAACCAGTTGCCGCAGCCATCCGAGAGAAAGGGATCCGGCTGATTATATACTTGGACGATCTGTTGCTTCTGGCAGAAGATCGAGAGGCGCTGGAATATCAGACAAAGTGGGTACTAGACCTGTTGCAGTCACTAGGGTTTCTAGTAAACATGGAGAAGTCAGATACAAAGCCAGCGCAGAGGTTGGATTTCCTCGGATTCGTCCTGGATACGAGGAAAGCCACCCTGGAGCTGCCAGCAAGGAAGATACGAGATATCAAGAGAGATATCAGAGCATGCTTGGCGAAAAAAGTGATTTCTCTGAGAGTTCTAGCGAGAATAGTGGGCCTTCTAGCAGCCTCCATACAAGCCAATTTTCCAGGTCCCTTACACTATCGAGCCTTACAAAGATTGAAGATAAGACACCTGCAACAAGGGTTGAGATATCATCAATCGATACCGCTAGATCAGGAATCTATCACGGAACTGGAATGGTGGTTGCAGAATAAGGACGCCTGGAATGGGCGTGCCATATTCAGGGATCGGCCGGACCTCGTGATAGAGTCGGACACCAGTCGTCTAGGATGGGGAGCTTGGTGCGGAGAATTGCAGACCGGAGGAAAATGGAGTGCAGAGGAGCTGAGCCTGCAGATAAACTGCCTAGAGCTTCTAGCAGGCTCTTTCGCGATAAAGACGTTCACAAGAGACAAAGTGAAGTCTTGTGTCCTGCTAAAGATGGACAACATTTCGGCAGTTCGTTATATAAACCACTTAGGAGGGACGAAGTCCAGGATGCTAGCCGAGCTAGCGAAGGACTTCTGGCATTACTGCCTGAGGACAGGGACTTCTGTGACAGCGGAGTACTTGCCCGGAGCACTGAATGTAGTAGCAGATTGGAACTCTCAGTACCTCACGGACTCCAGCGATTGGAGGCTGGATCCAGCAGTGTTTCAGATTTTGGATCGGAAATGGGGTCCGTTACACACAGATCTGTTTGCGTCTCGCCTCAACGCTCAGATACCCAGCTGTTTCAGCTGGAGGTTAGATCCAGACGACGCAAAAGGTATGGACGCATTCCTGTAAGAATGGGCAGGCGGTACGCATTACGCATTCCCTCCGTTTATGATGCTGAGCAGAGTCCTGGCGAAGTGTCGGAGGGAGAGAGCAGAGCTGGTACTAGTAGCACCTTTGTGGAAAGCTCAGGTGTGGTTCCCGACGCTGATAGAACGTTTGATAGATCTGCCAAGAGTCGTCCCGGAAGGAGAGCGACTGCTCATGGACCCAGCTGGGCAGTGTCATCCTCTGAGAGTGAGAGGGACACTCCCGCTCATTGCGTGCAGGATATCAGGCGACGATGGGAACTGCCAGGCATTTCGATGCAGGCGGCGGAACTTATTGCCAAATCCTGGGCTCCATCAACTAGGAGGTGCAACAACGCGGCTTGGGCCAGGTGGACGAATTAGTGTAGAGGGAGAGGTTTTCATCCCATTTCTGCACCTGTAGTAGCCATACTAAACTTTCTAGCACAGCTGTTGCAAGATGGGAAAGCATTTCGCACTATATGAGTGTACAGATCAGCGATTTCCGCAGGTCACGTACCGATTGAAGGAGTGCCAGCAGGCGAACACCCAGCAGTCTGTAGGCTCATTAGAGGGGCTAAGTTTAAAGCGCCACCGGCCCCCAAATATACAGTATTATGGGACGTGACGAGAGTATTGAGATTATTAGAAAGCTGGCTGAGTAATAGATATTTGTCTCTCAAACAGCTATCGGGCAAACTAGCGATGCTGTTGTGTCTCATATCCTGTAAGAGAGTATCGGATATTAAAGCATTAGAAGTTAATAGAAGGACTTTTGGGCCAGAAGGAGTGACCTTTGTGGTGGTACAGAGGACTAAATCGAGCACAGCCACAGTGCACTATCTCTATTTTCCAAATAATGGTGCGTAGCTAGTTGCATCAAAGAATACGAGGCCAGGACGGCGGAGAATAGAGCGTCAAGTACGAATCAGTTGCTAATAGCGTGCAGGAAGCCTTTTCAGGCGGTGAAGACGGCTACCATAGCGAGATGGGTCAGGGAAGTAATGCTAGCAGCAGGTATTGATTTGCAGCAGTATGGGGCGCATTCAGTGAGAGGGGCCATGGCGTCCAAAGCATATAGGACAGGGGTTCCTTTGAAAGATATTATGGCAGCAGCAGACTGGGCGACTGATCGTACCTTCAGGGAATTTTATTTTAAACCAACTGAGAGTTTAGCGAGTGCAGTGGTGGGCCAGCTTTGAACAAGCATAATGCTCGCCTCCAGTCTTGTCATAGAATAAAGGGAGTATTAATTCTATTAAAGACTAGGAGGCGAGCATTAGTTCCCACCCACGACTATTTGATAATCATATTGTATGTAAGTTGTGTATAGATATGATGACAAACTAGATTCCACCCTGATGTTATGTTTATGTTTTCCTTAGGGGAAGAGCAGAAGAACAATTGAGGGGATGGACTAGGAAAGAAGGCGAGAGTTCAGCAATTGTGAAGTTATTGTGGTGGAGTTTAAGAAGTCCTTGCTCAGTTGGCGGGACGAGAACGTTTTGGTTACAGGACATTCAGAGCACGTAAAAGAGAGGAGAAGCTCAGGGACAGGATGTGGTCATAGTTGAGCTGGAGAGATATGGACTACAGAGACTTTGGGATTTGTAGTTTTAAAAGTGAAAGTCATATGGACATTTATCTGTTGTTTTTTGATATAGTTTGTTGAAACTGCTGAAGGGTAGTAAATAAAGAAGTTGAAGCATAATGCTCGCCTCCTAGTCTTTAATAGAATTAATACTCCCTGCACAGTTAGCAGGGGTAATCTTTATTGTCACCTTATAGTATGTTTTCCGTTTAAGCCATAACATTCGCCGCCGTGCACACCACGACTCCAAACTCGGGCATCTCTGAATTTAAAGGCAATGGCGTTATTGAAATTCATATCTCTCCAAGTAGTAGTTCTCAATCTTGCCACCCCTTATTTTCTTTGCACATTACAGGACCGTTTGGGGCCTCAGCTTTAGCCGTTGTACCTGCTGGAGACCGAAACAATGCGCAGCACCTCTCCAAATAAGCAAGAACAACATGAAACATGGGTAGACCACAATACCCGCTATTGCTTAAGATGTGCAAAAAAGTAGTTTCAAGTTTTCCCAGGCCAAGGTCAAAAACAACATCTATTTGAACTCATATCTCGCCGCACTTTCAAAAACAGAATATTGTTTTGCAGTAGCCGTTTCAAGCACATCACTCAATTTACACCGTATAAACCTATTGGTGAGCTGAAGACGAATCACGCTCTCTCCAAGATACGATGGTCTGACATTAATATTAAACGAGCCATAGAATATACAATTAACTATCCTAATCTCTGCCATATAGAACTCTTGGCCATGACCAGCCAGGAGATCGAAGAATGGATTGCAGCATTCTCAAACACCTATGCAGCGACTAAAACAATTATGCGGGCCCCTGAGACCAAGACCACTAATATATTTGATATTGAAATCAGAGATGCCAAACGATCCTTAAGAGCTGACCTGAGGAAATTACGTAAAGCTTCTACTACACTCCACAACTACCTAAGTCTAAGTAAGAAGCTAAAAAATGCCTATAGAACATGGCTAAAATCGAAACGCTATGCAATAAAATTGCTCAAATGGCAAACAACAGTCCAAACGTTATGTACGGGTAACTCCCGAACTATATGGGGTCTACTGAGCATGGCTCGGGGCGACACCAGCATCCCCTTAACTAACTCAATTGGCATTAGCCAATGGGAGGAATTCTTGAAAACCCGGAACGATACGGACCAGGTAAAGATACAGGAGAGGATGCCCCAGGATCCTCCATTGTTCCCTTTCAAAGTGTCTGTTGAATCTCTGACTACCAGGATAAACAAGCTCAAATCTTCAAGAGCTCCGGGACCCAACGGCTTAGCAAATGTAGTATTAAAGAGCAACCCGGAATACTGGGCAGAGGTACTCAAGATCCTCTTTGAAAAGATTTTGAAGGAAGGCAAAATTCCAGAATCCTGGCAGACGGCAATCTTGATTCCTGTATACAAGAGAGGTGACCGCTCGGATCCTGGAAATTACCGTCTACTTTCAATGTTGGACTGTACGGGTAAGCTATTTGCAGCATATCTTCTTCAGGAACTTCAAATATGGGCAGACAAAGAAAAGATCCTTGATTGCTTCCAATGTGGATTTAGAAGCGGATATTCCACCACACATAACTTGGTAGTAATGGACATTCTCTGTAACAAGGCTAGAACATCAGGTAACCCTCCTCTATATGCCTTGTTCATAGATTTTAAGTCCGCCTTTGATCTAGTCCCCAGGGAACTACTCTGGGCCAAACTTGAAAAACTGGGATGCCCTAAAGCAATACTATATTATCTTAAGTTATTGCACCACAATACCACAGTTTCCCTGAAGCTGGATGCAAAAGGGAATATGACCAGCAAGATCAACCAAAACTGTGGTGTAAAACAAGGATGTGTTACGGCCCCCATACTGTATAACCTGTTTGTTCATGATATACCTAAAGCGCTATCATTGGAAAACAACTGCCCCCCTAAGATTGGCTCTACCCACTGTGTAGTGCTAGCATACGCTGACGATTTAGTTATCTTGGACCATACTATCAGCGGTATTCGTAGATCAGCTGAGGCATTATGGACCTATACTCAAGTCAATGGGCTGGCTATCAACCTAAATAAAACACAGATGGTAATGTTCAGCTCCAAGAAGATAGCTAGAACAGGTCTAAACATATATGGGACGGCAATCGAATACACCCCTTATTATAGATACCTGGGTGTCGAGATTGAGCACAAGGGGCAATATACCATCTGTAAACAAATTAGAACTACAAGAGCTACCCAAGTAACAGCACTTATTCATCGCTTTTCTACAACTTACTGTGGCTATACCATCTGGGCAGCACGCCAACTATACCTACAGGTCTTAACACCAATGATAATATACGGCCTGGAGGCACTGCAAATGATAGAACTAGACTGGCTTCAAATCCTCGAAGGAAAATTCTGGAAAAAAATACTCGGTCTCCCGGGTTGCATCCCAATGGCCATTCTTAGATTAGAGCTCGGTCTCACTTCCTGGAAGTCTCTTGTACTCAGGAAGAGAGCCGAACTATATCTAAAAGCAACACCGGACACAGCCAATTTATTGTTAGTGGCGATTCATTGCGAAATTAACAAACCATCCTCATATCCTTTTATGAAAAAGAACATCGTTAAATATCTTGATGAGATCGGTTGGACCCAAAAACAACAAGAGGTCTCTATTCCTGTACTGAGAGCGTTAACCAAGAAAGCTGAATTGCACGATTGGATTAGTAACTTTGCACATTTGGAAAATCTAAAGCGCTATAAATTCGTGCAATTCATGAATTACACTCTCAAGAAGCCGATGCCTTATCTGAATCTATGCCCTTCGCCACGGCTACGTCGTTTTATTCTTTTATTAAGGATCAATCAGTTGCCTGTGTTAGCCATAACTGGGATTAAGAACAATCTCCCCTTACCCGAACGTTTTTGCAGGCTATGTAAGGACAAAACGAAATCAGAAACGGGCAAACATGTTCTTACCAGGTGTGTCGCTATGACAAAGGTCTATACACCACTTTACATAGATTTTGTGCACAATATGGAACATGTTGGTAGTAACGAATTCTGGCAAAGAGCTGTTAATGCAAGGGGAAACGGAATGAAGTTATACATTGCTGTGTATAATGTTTGGACGATTATCGAGAAATTATTGGGCATAAACATATAGCGAACTGTTAACTCATGGATGGTCACCTTTTTTATTATGGGAAAGTTTCTATTAGGATAAAAGTCTCTATAACTTTCCCATCAGCAATACTTATTTGGACTGGTAGTCTTCAATAGGTAAAGGCATCAATACTCATCTATTGGTGGGCTATGAATACATGTGTATATTCTTTTAATTCGGAACTCTGAATGTAATTTATCTCACTTTATACTTTTAAAATGTTTATATCCTCTTTTTAATCTCTTTTTATCTTTCTATTTTTTCTCTTCTTTGTGTTCATTTTTCCTAAATTTGCTTTTTATGTTATTATCTTTTTTTTATATGTCAGTATTTACTTTTATGACTAACTGTTTTTTCTTTTGTTAGAATGTAATTTCTTATGTTATGTGAAAAGCTTATAATAAGCTGTAACACATTAATAATAAATTAAATTAAGTAGCCGTTTAGCTTGTGGTTCAACCTTGGCTAAGTAGCTCTTGCAATTACATTGTATATTGTTTTGCATTTTTGAAACCATGTTCCTTAACATCATGCCACATTCTATTGGGGCACCCAATGTACACAGCATGTAATTGTTGCTGTTGCCAGCCTATCATTTGCATTTTGAAATCCAAACACTAATAATGTAGTAGTTCGAGCCATCAATCAAGTCATGTTGTGACATAGTACCGGTATTTCACCCATCATGACATTACATTATAACGTTCTCATGGTTATTTCATATATTAGACATCATGAGGTGCCATCCCACATACATGCGTCGTAGGTTTTTTTTACGTGCAATCGGACATTAATCTTATTGTGAGGTATCCATGTGAGCCTAACATTGGGCACAGCTGCTGTTCAGGCATTTTATCATGTTTTTGACATTGTTTCCTCATTCTCTGCACCCCTCCTTGACCCCCCCTCCCCTCCTCCAGCTCCTAACACATCCTTTAACCATCTATCGAATCATCCGATCAGCTGAGGTGGGGGGAGATCAGTCCACTTCATCTAGGGGACACTGGCCCTCTCCTGTAATCTAAATAGTGGGTGCGTGGGTGCTAGGGCCACCAGGAGACGGAGCAGCGAGCGCCAAGGAGTGCGGGCTGGGGGTGGGGGGGGCACAGAAGCCCAATGTTCACCGGAGTTTCGTTTCGCTTAGAACGTGTCATCTGTGTTTCTGCCGGTTTCAATCCGCGCGTGGCATCGCCGCTCATCGCTCCCGACTTCACTCTCCGCCTTTCAGTTCACGTCCTTACATTACGCCACGTATTTCCGCTTGCTGTAGGTACTTTACTGTATTTCTTGCAATAATGCAGTAGGTTTGTTTTCCATTGCAAAGGCAGAATTCTAATCAGTTTAAATAAACAGAACTTCTCCGGCAGCCATCTAAAGACCATGAATGAAGTCATACACTGTTTTTATTTATTTTTAATAAAGGAAAATGAAAAGGAAAAGAACCTTAATTTAAGCAAATAGATGCAAGTTCCCCTTAGTAAAAAAAAGCAAAAATAAATCCATGTTCAGCCAACAATTACAATGCCTGAATTATAATAAACCAGATCTCCCCTTTTTCTTATTCTTGCTCACATTTCCCAAGTCAGAAGACATACCTTCCATCGACCACAATTCTGAAGGTGGCAGGGTAGATCATATAATATTTACATTTCTTTTCACAAGTTTTTATCTTTGCTTTATCAAATGCACGCCTCTTCTCCAACACATCTCTACTTAAATCCACGAATACCATTATCTTAATGCCTCCCCAGGCAAGATCTTTCAAATCACAAGCTTTCTTCAGAGCAAGTTCTTTTACTGGGAACCTCAGCAATTTTACAATAAGATGTCTTGGTCTCTCACCTAGGCAGGGCTTGGTGTGCCCTCTCTATTGCCAATGCAATTGATGAATCTAAATTCAGCATTTTTGGCAATGTCTTTTGCAGAATGTCAGTGGCATTACCTTTTTCTGCTTTTTCTGGAAAGCCAGCAAAGCGAAGATTATTTCTCTGTGAAAAATGCTCCTGCTCAGATAGTTTTAGAGAGATCTTTTCATTTATAATTTTTAAATCTCTCACCTGGTCTATCAGCCTTAGAGTCCTCTCATCTACAGTAGTCAAATGTGTCTCAGTTGAATCCTCTCTTGACAACTGCTTCAAATTTTTCCTCTGATTTAAAAAGGGCCGTCTTTATTTCTGCAATGTCCACTGTCATTTTGCTCAGCAATTCCACAAGTTTATCTTCTCTGCTTACCCTTTGTCTTCCTGTTCATGTCTCTTCTGTCTCTTGGCTGGCTGGGTTGCCTCTGGGGTGCCTGGCACAGATATTTTCAAAAGTCAGGGAGTCAGCATGGAGCATAGGGCTATCCCTGGAGCTGACAGTTCTAGAATCCAGTGACTCTCATTCTGATTGCCGATACTCTATTTACACTTCCTTAATTGATTCTGAAGATAACAGATAGCAAAGTCTAAGCATTAATAGGGTACCCGGCAATCAGGTGTTTGATACTCACAGGAATGGACCAGCAAGTGCAACAGCTGTTTCCAGCTGTACAGTCCCTGACTGGGGAGGTGACGCTGCACTAAGACAGCAGGGGTGGGGTTCTCCTCATTGTTCAGAGGTCCCTCCAAGACCATTGCCCAGGGGTCGTTTCAACGGGAATCTCCACAAAGTCAAGGAATTCATAGATTCATGCACGGTTCAGTTTGCCTTCAAGGGGACATATTTTCCTTCACTGCGTAGGATACATGATTTCTAAAATGACAGGCCCAGCCCTAGCATGGGCGACGTCCCCAGTTAGAACAAATAACCCCATTCTTGATTTCGATCAAGCCTTCTGTAACAGTCTACGAACAATGTTTGGAAGGCAGGAACTTGGGTTGGCTACCCAGGAACATCTGTTAGATCTGAAGCAAGGGAACCAAGACATTCTCACTTATATAACGCGGTTCAAACAGATGGCCAGTGAGACGGCCTGGCCAGATGATGCTTTAATGACAATCTTCAGGAGAGGTCTTTCTGAGAGTCTCAAGGACAAGGTATCCCGGGTGCCTCGCCCTTCTAATTTAACAGAGTTCATTGTGCTTGTGAGCAATTGGACTAGAGAATGCAAGAGAGGCGGGTTGAAAGGCAGAGGGGTTGGAGATCTAGATTTCCTCCCGAGCCTACACCATCTGCAGGTCGAGCTACAGTTATGGACAAGCCTATGCAGCTAGGGTCCGCCCGCGGGCCTTTGTCCGCGGAAGAACGAACCAGAAGGAGGACGCTAGGCCTTTGTATGTACTGTGGCGCAAATACCCACACAGTAAAAGAATGTCCCATCGCTCCCACACGCAGGTCGGGAAACACTAGTACCCGACCGTAGGAGGAACCACGGTTTGGGAACCCCAAGTCAAAGGTTCCTCAATAATTCAACATTCCTTTGTGGACACTAAACTTTCTGACACGGCCATGCTAGTACTTTTGGTGTCATTTGCCATTGACAGTCATACACACATACATAACATCCCAGCACTAGTTGATAGTGGTGCTGCAGAGAACTTCGTAGATGATCAATGGGCCTGCTCACATGGGATCTCCCGATATACTAAGTCTATCTGCATTCTCGTCTAAAGTGTTGACGGTAGTCCCCTGGTGTCCGGTCCCATACGAGACCAGACTGGTCCATTAGAAATGAAGATCGGCTCACATCATGAGACATTAATACTGGACATAATTAAGGCAGATCATTATCCCGTAATCCTGGGGTTACCCTGGTTGAGGGTACATAACCCTTTTATTAATTGGTCCGCAGGATCGTTCTTTTTAGGTTCTGAACACTGTTTGAGACATTGCATAGGAGCCGGGGATGGTGAACTAATACCTTCGTCAAACACTAACAAAGACTCCCGTCTCAAAGTGGTGACCACACTCAACTCAATAACCGAGATACCCGAGCCCTACAAACAGTATCAGGAAGTATTTTCCAACACTGAGTATACAGAGCTACCACCCCATAGGCGGGACGACTGTGCAATAGACCTTGTACCAGACCAACTGTTACCATTCGGACGGATGTACATTTTGTCAGCCAAAGAGATGGAAGTTCTTAAAGACTAATCTAAAAAATGGTCTGATCACTGAATCAACATCCCCAGCAGCAGCTTCACTCTTCTTTGTCCCAAAGAGGAACACTTCAGAGCTCCGTCCGTGCATCGACTTTCGCGGTTTGAATAAAATCACAGTACCCGACACATACCCTATGCCTCTCATACCAGACATCTTAGAGGCAGTAAATGGGGCCAGGATTTACACCAAGCTGGATCTTCGTGGGGTCTACCATTTAATTAGAAAAAGACAAGGCAACGAATGGAAGACGGCTTTCCTCACCCCATTCGGTCACTATCAATACCGGGTCATGCAGTTCGGTCTGTCGAACGCCCCTGCCGTCTTTCAACATTTTATGGACCATCTTTTTGCTGATATCATGTTACACTACGTCATAGTTTACCTTGACGATATATGATCTATTCTTCCTCCTCTGAAGATCATGTGAGACATGTTAGTGAGGTCCTCCGACGTTTACAACAGAATCGCTTATTCTGTAAACTGGAAAAATGTGTCTTCGATCAACCTAGAGTGGTTTACCTAGGGTAAGTGTTATCAACAGACGGAATAACCATGGATCCAGAGAAGATTACAGCCGTCCTGGATTGGTCCACGCCTTCTTCTTTGAAGGACATCCAACGCTTCATAGGGTTCTCCAATTTCTGTCATTGCTTCGTCCCACATTTTTCCACTCTTACCAAACCAATGATGGCCTTGCTGAAGAAAGGGGTCCCTTTTCATTGGTCATCTGATACCCAGCAGGCCTTTAATAGGCTTAAGAAGTGATTCACCAGTGCTCTTGCTCTCGTCACCCCCGACCAAACCCGCAGATTCCTCATCAAATCTGATGCATCACAACACACCTTGCGGGCAGTTCTACTGCAAACAGATGCCCATGATCAGGAACGCCTGGTTGCATACCTTTCCAAGACCCTCGCTCCTGCGGAGTTGAATTACATCGTCCTGGAAAAGGAACTGTTAGCCATTAAAAGGGCCTTCGAGGAATGGCGTCATCTCTTGCTGGGAGCCAAATTCCCAATCGAAGTCAGAACTGATCACCATAACCTGCATGCTGTGCAATATGCCCATACCCTTAACAGCAGACAGGCTCACTGGGCACATTTATTTTCCCTTACCGGATCACTTTCTCATTTATTCCTGGACAGACCAACTTGCGAGCAGACGCATTATTACAGCAGGACCAGGCACCTTACACTCAGTTCCAATCCGAACCTATGTTTTCAAGAGCCATAGTCATCCAGGTAGTGTCTGACCTTTTGTCTCGAATCAAGAAACACTCAACTCATTTGGAGACTCAACAAGCCTCAATTCTCAAACATCACCAGCTAACTAAAGGATTTGGATGTTTCTTCCACGGTCAGAAGGTATACATTCCTACTAGAAATTTACAGAAGGAAGTACTTCATTTATGTCATGACTCATACAGCAAGACACCGGGGCCTTGCTAGAACACAGTAATTAGTCCACCAGCATTTCTGGTGGCCTTCAATGGACAATGACATCCAGGAATACATTGTCTTATGTGCTGTGTGCCTTCAGTCCAATATACCACGTACATCTCCTATTGGCAAGCTGGTCAAGATGCAGATTCCCACCAAACCATGGCAAATCATTTCCACCGATTTCATCTTTGACCTACCACCATCAGGGGGCTGTTCTGCCATTATGGTTACCATTGACTAATTTACCAAACTGGCACACTTCATATCATTACCAAAAATCCCTATTGCGGCTCACATGGCCGGGCTTTTCATAGAACGGATCTTCTCCCTCCACGGTCTGCCTGAAGTCATCATATCAGACCGCAGATCTCAATACACTTCCTGCTACTGGAAACAAATGTGTTCTCTTCTTGGCATCTCTCGGGCCCTCAGCTCTGGGTATCACCCACAATCTAATGGCCAGACTGAGCGCTTGAATCAAACACTTGAAGGCTACCTCCAATGTTATGTATCGGTGGCTCAGGACACCTGGAAAATATATTGCCCATTGCTGAGTACGCCTATGATGACTCCTATCATTCTTCCCTCAATACTAGTCCATTCTTCTGTACATATGGATATCATCCCTCGTCTTACCCCACCTTGGTTCCACCGACAACTCAGTTTCCTGAAATTGACATGCTAATAAATGACATCCAGCAAGGCCATAAGACAGCCTGTGTTACCCTGCAAAAGGCACAAGAGAGACATAAACAATGCGCTGATCTACACCGAAGACCTGCACCATGAATCAAAGTAGGGGACCACGTTTGGTTGGCATCTCGGTTCTTACCACGTCATTTGGTTCCGTCCAAGTTGTCACCAAGATACTTGGCCCCTTTCCAGGTTCTAGGCCAGATAGGTTCTTCAGCCTTTCAACTCCACCTTCCTGATTCCTGGTCTTGCATGCACCCAATTGAAACCTGATGTAACCAATTCCATTCTAAGGTTACCACCCAACCACCTCCGGTTCTCAGGTCTACCGGACCGGAGTATGAGGTTCAGGAGATATGCGATTCACGATACCACAGAAGGGTACTGCAATATCTCATCGACTGGATGGGCTATTCACCTGCGGAGTGCACTTGGGAGCCCACTACGGCAGTTAATGCCTCGCGCCTGATACTGGCTGTCCACCGCCTGCACCCGGGCAAACCAGGGGTGTGCCCTCCTAAGTGGGGGCATACTTTAACAGTGATTCATCTTCTCATTGGTACCCAGGTCTCCAGCCGCCAGCATTGTGCGGTTTGGAGTGAGTCCTCTTCGAAGATAGCGCCAAGTGCTCCTGGTAGCTTTCTAGCTGTGCTGCAACATCCCGTACAGCCCCCACTGCAGGCCATGCCCCCGACTTCGAGGAAAGCTTATCCGGCAGAAGATTCAATGCAGCTTCGCATTGCTACTCTTCTAGATTGTCCACGCATACAGCCACAGTTTTTCCAGTTACCAGCAGCCAGCGCTGATCGCTTCTACACCGCGAACCCGCTGGCATCCGTTTGCGGCTCGTCCAAGTTCCACGGTTTCTGTTCACACAGGCTGCTTCCCTATCTTAAGACTTCAATTCCCATAAGACAACAGCAGGATCCTCACATTCCCGCTCTTCAGAAACTACCTTCCCTCTGAATCGGTACATAATCAAACAGCTCTAGGAGCAGGAGGGAGGAATTTCATAATCCATATTAGGATTGCCCCCTTTCTGTAGGTCTTTTTCATTGTATTCTAGCCTTCATTTCCTGTTCTTGCTTGGTTTGTGCGTAAAGAGACTGCTGGTGTGAACTGTCTCAGACAAAGCTGCTATCAGTGCTTACATACCGATTAAGACCTCACGAGCTCCCTACTCGGGTAAGGCTCTACTTTATTTGCCCTTAGTGAGAAAATGGGATAGATTTCACTTACAATTCTGTGTTATATTGCAGTTGGGAGTCAGTTTAACTGAGAATCACCCAGCACAGCAAGAGGACGTCGCTTACAAATGCTTTAAAAGTCCAAGATCCGGATCCATCGATCTGTAGCGGCTCATTGTCACAGCATCTAGCTGACACTTCTGTATCAGGTTAGTGACTCACATCATTCTGATTGCCGATATTCTACTTACACTTTCTTAATTGATTCTGAAGACCAACCCTGGCATAACAGTTTTTCACCAGAGTCTTCTTTTGCTTGGCAGCCTTCTTGGCCACCGCACCTGAGTCCATTTGCACTCAGACTCAGAGATGCTGCTATTTGAGGTCCCCTCATTATTCTCTAGTCACTCCCTGATTCTTTGAGCTCCGGAGTCTCTCCCAGAATGACAGGGCCTACTCTCTTCTCCCCTGTTGTTCTTTGGGCTCTCTGGGTCACTCCCCCTGGACTCCCTCTTTTGCATAGGAGAGTAGTCTTCTTTTTATGGGGGGATGGGAGGAGTTCGCCACCTCCCTGCTTCCAGGGTTGGTGGAGAACTCCCCCCTTCTCCCTGATTGGGTGGAGGTTTTCAGAATACTCTTTTGGGGCCTCAATTCATGCTCTTTTGTCTCTGCAATGCGAACCAAATGGTCCCTTTGTAGATGATGTTTCTTCAAGTCTAGCTCCCTGATTGTCTCCTCATAGGAGTCTTCCTGGTCAGATGCATCAGCCATGACATTTTTGGACTTGAACAGGGATGCCTGTCCATCAATCTCTGATGGCCGGTGGCCTGCCTGCTCAATCATGCTGGGCCTACTTGAGTCTGCCTGCCTCATGGTTCCCGGTTCTTGTGAACTGGTGGACATTAAGTCAGCAGTGCCTTGCCCATACAAGGTGGTAAATGGGTTTGAAGTCCTTAGTACAGAGGGCATCACACTGTGATCAGGGATGGCCCTGTCCCTCTCTACTTGTTCGGGGTCCCTCAAGTTTTGATTCAACCTAACTTGCTCTTTTTCTAACACCTCAAGTTTCTCCTTCTCAGCCCTTATCTCCTGACGCAGGCAACGGCCTGAGCCTTGTGCTCTGCTATCAGGGCTTGACTTACCTCTATTACCTTCCCTTGTACTGCTACCTGGCTCTGGAGTCCCCTGTTCTCATCACAAAGGGCCGCATTTCTTTTCTGGACCTCTTGTATTGCTTGGGAACACTCAGGCCATTTTTGTTGCAAGTGATGAATATCCTGTCTCTGCACATCTTTGGCTTGGGTGGTCTCTTCTAGATCACCTTCTACTTGCCTCATCTGCCCCATTATATTTTTATATTCTACTTTTAGTTCAGTCAGTTCCCGGAGGTCTGACTCTCTTTTCTGTAGGTCTGTTTTTAATGTGCACACTTCCTGGTATAGGGCTTCTTTTTTCTGATACAGGGTGCCCCGCTGTTCAGCCAGGGCATCCCTCTGTTGCTTTATGGCGCCTAACTCATATTCTCCTTGTCCAATTTCTCAATCTGTTTTTGTAGAGCATCCATGTCCTCTAAGCAGGTTCTATTGTAGGTTATTTGTTGCTTTAATTTTTGTTGATTCTCTTTCAGCGACTCAACCTTTTCCTGACACTCTTCTTTTAATGTAGCTGGTTGGGCCTCCTGTTCTGAATTAGTTAGTTGCTGTACTGTCAACTCTTCTTTTAACTGTTTTATAAGGTTTCCTAATTCTACCTCAGAATTTTGGCTCTCGCAATTTTTCTTCTACCTGCTTTAATTCACTCTGGGTTTGACTTAAGAGGTCCGACTGGTTTTGTGCAGAAGTTATACTTTCTTGGTATTTTTCTGCCATAACTGACAGGTAGAAATATATGTACGCAGTGAGCTGGGCCATTTTAAGCTGCTCCTCTTTGCTATTCTGAGTCATATAAAACTCAGTCAGGGCTTGATGTAACAGGCCACTGTCCTGCCACACATCCATGCTTGTGGAGGTGACCTGTAGCATCATGCTGGATATCCAGGCTTCCTGCTCCTGTTCTGGCCATTCCCCTCTAGTGAATAGTTTGGACAGAAAGTGCTGCCTAGCCATGTTAATCTCCACTGTGGCCATTATGAAAAGTGTTCTTCCTTAATTTAATTATGGATGCAAGAACAAGTCTGTACCTTGCTCTTGCGCAGTTTAGTGTTAACTGTACTTTATTTTTACACACAGGCCTGATACCGAGGTTATAGGTTTTGGGGTGGCGCTTTTACAGTGTAACACAGTTTTCTAACCACTAAGAGTATCACTACCTTTTCTGGGTTAGCCTGCTGTGTTAAGCTGTCACGGGTGGAAACAATTATCTCAATCCCGGCAAATGGTTCCCCACTGTGTAACGGATTTTATGACATGGCACACTCCAGCCAGGGACCTCTTCCACTGACACTGAAAGTGGCGTGAGGTGTTATGGCTCACTGTGTCCAATTTCAGTATTTGGTTAAATATGTTACCGCACATTTTGAAGGATTATCGTCGCAAAACTGTATTTGTAAGGAACACAGCATTATGTGTAGTGAGTAATAGTGTTTTTATTTACATTTTTCAAATATATGTTTGTTACTGTTGTATATTTCTGAGATAGCAATGAAGCATCTGAATATAATGATTGAAAGTGAGAATTTGTAATCAAGGAATTAGTGAGCACTGAGAAGTGGGGGTCATTTTGATGTATAGAGCAGCAATGCAAGAGCAATACCAATTTCCGCTGGGACTTGCTCGGGGTGGCACTTGCATTTCAACGCTCCAGCACAGGGGTCTGCGGCCTGCAGCTCTGCTGATGATGTGGAGTATAGGTCCCATGTTCCCTCCGCATTGATTAAGCTGGATGTGACTGATGGCAACAGGAGTCCAAAGCGTCTGGAGAACCAAATGTTGCAGGCCAGTTTTTGTAACGTACACTATTGCCCAAATTAAATTTATAATTTTGGAGCAGGTAACTCTACCTAGGAGAGGTGGCAATCTGGCAAAAACTCTGTTACAGCGTGAACTATACTGGATTGACAAATCAGAATCAATGTACCCAAAAGGAATGAACGTTGATTGGGACATGAGCTGTCATCTGTAAATCAATGAATGGCATACATTTGAAACTATAGAACCACTATTGTGAATATAATCTTACCAGTTTGGAGTATTAGGTTACAGCAATTTACAATCTCGAATTCAGTGTGTTTGTTATTAAGATTAATGCAATCGAACATCTACAACACATTGAGTTGCGTTATGCGGCATGACACTCCAAAATGGCGCCCTGCATTGACAGGGTTTGCAGTTAGGTTTTAATTACTCAACTACCCTCACGGTTGCCCAGCTAACAACGTTACTCAAATGGACAGCGAAAACACTCGGGCGTCTTCTCCGGATACGAAAGAATTACGTGAAAGAGTGCGGTAACAAGGAAGAACAAACGGGGTCCCTCTGGGCTTGATTAGACAGTGGTACATCTACTGTTACATCGTGAACACGCCACGAAGACGATTTTCACTCCTAGTCGTCTGCGGGATATCAAGAAACACAAGTAAGTTTGCCGTATATTAAACGGTTACAACTGCACGGCGAAGTAGCCTTAATACAAGCTAGGATCGGTTGAGATAATATTGTAATCAATATTCACTGTCACCATTCACAGAGGGGTGTTGTGGATAATATCGGAAGGCAAACATGGACAATACCATCATTGAGATGTAGCCGAAATTTGCAAATTATGCTTTTTGCACTGAAATCTCCATACTGAATCAACTATCACATAGTAACACGGTGAGCCGAATGTTATGTTTTTGTAAAAATCAGATGAAATAACCATGGAGTGGGACCCAGAGCTTTTGTAGAGCGACTTGGTCCCACTCGCGGTTTATGCACATATAAGACTCATGATTAGCTTTTGTAAATATGTATTTCTCTACTAGGTATCAGTCTGATATATAAACTAACCTCTAGAAGACCTTATCAGCCATTAGATCCTGCTTAATTTGGTCCAGTTATCATTGGCACCCTATGAACACAGGTCAGTTGTGTATTTTTTGAATTCTTTAATGGTTGTTGTCGAAATCCAACATATACTCTTCAACTGAACACAAGCCCTATATTTTCTTATCTTTATTCTAAACTACAGGAAAAGTAAAGCTTGAAAATTGTACCTGAAGAAGGGCTAGTCCCGAAACGCGCCGTACATTTGTTTTGTGAGAATTTGAATCTCATTTTTTACTGAGATAATGTTAATGTCATAAATCTTTATGTTTGCTCATAATGATTGTACATTGCTGAATTTCTTTGCTTATGTTATGCACAATGTATTTACGCATACAAAGTGTATGTCAAATGTTAACCATTTTAGGTTACAAATGTCAAATTCAGTAGAGATAGTTGTCTTGAAGGAAAGCAACTAAAATTAAATAAAATAAAATATTATTTTTGCTTTAAAATTGATGCAACATTCACTGACGTCTGTCAGACATAAGTGTGCCCTGTGTTTGTCCACGTGAGTTAGGGGTGGACCTTTTCTCTTGTTCCAGTTTTTGTAACGTACTTAGCTGATCTATAATTAGAGAAGGTGAAGTTTACCCTGGCCTACTTTTATGGAATTCTGTAACATAACAAAGGTATGCATTAGGCTTGAGGTGCAAACCGCAAGCAGAGCCCCTTCTTCGAGCCTCCAAACAAAGACAAGGGCAGTACGACCTCTGATCATTCACAGGCTTACAAAACATTCAGATCAGTGAAGTGTAAAGGAACAGTGAAAACTGATTGGTGCAGTACAAATTGGTAGGTTGTTGCTAAATATGTTCTTTTCATAAGCAAATGCAATGAGTTCATTTGCTGATTTTTAATTTTTAACCTCACTGAAAGTGACATTGCTCCATGGTGCTGATTAATGTCATCACTGTCGCTAACCGAACCCAATAGTGTTCTGCTACAGCAGGGATCTACAAACTTTGGTTCTCCAGATGGTTTGGCCTAAACCTGCTCCTATCACCCATAGCCAGCATAGTCAGAGGTGAGAGGTCATTGGAGCTGTAGCCCAAAGCAAGTGGGGATTTGCACATTGCAGACCTCTGTGCTACAAGGTGAAGGTGTGGGATCATGGGAGTTGTAGTCCAAAACAAATGAGGAGCCCCTGTGCTATTGGTGAAGTTATTGGAGCCTAAGAGACAGTTGAGGGGTTGTCCAAGAGGGAATTAGGTGGTCTTGGAGGAGGGAATTGAAGACTGCTAGGAAAAGATATTTTGCACTGTACACAAATGTGGAGAGGGCTATCATTTGTTTGATCACTATCTGGAGCGGTTTAGCAACAGATTAAAAAGCACACGTAAAAGGCATAAATCCCCCATACGACAGACTCATATTTGTGTCAGCCAAAAGTAATGGTCGCAATTAACAGCTCACCTGATCTGGGGCTGACACAAGGTTTGCCCTCCACGGGTCGCAGTCTCGGTAGGTAGAGTACATGGCAAGCCCTGAAAATACAGCGCAGGCGAGGATGACCCAGAGTCCAATGAGATTCAAATACAGTGACCTGAGAGTGCAAGAAAAAACTGTCAGTGACATGTAGGAATCAAGAGGCGTGACAATCTCGCCACTCACGCTGCACGTGCTGGCACGCACCTTTTTTCACCTCTCACCTTTTACAAGATCAACATAGACTATTCACGATTTTTTGTACTTGTTTCCAAACCACATAGGTTGTCCCTTATCAATAGGGGGTCACTCCTAAGAGTTTGGTACCTATTTTAGACCGACATTTTGCTGGTCCTTACAATGTCCTACAGTATTGATGAAGCAAAAACACATTTCCTTATCAAAATGTGCCTTTTAAATGCCTAAAGCTACTGTTCTCTGTCAATTCAGGCATATATAATTAAGTGAATGCAAGACCAGCTCTACTGGAGGACATAAATGAATTATACAAGATAATGAAATATGGCTAGATAATTATCCTGGTTATACCCAACACCGGTCCTGAAGATCCCTTTGCTTGCGTCGGCATCCTAAACATTTGGCGAATGTCCTTTCCTGGATTGGGCAGCAGTTTAAAGCTTCTCTGAATACTAATTTACCACTCTACAACGGGATTGCTGACCCTACAGTGCACCTCACTGCAGAAGCCTACCACTTTTATGTTTGATTGTTTTAATGTTTTTTGGTTGTTTGTTTTTGTTCATTGATTTTGTGCTTGCACCTGTATGCCTCTGGGTCTTTTGGTGTGCGTTATAAATGTAATAAATGTAAGATAAAGTAGCTCTACCAAAAATATTAGGATTGCCTTAAGTTCCAAAATAATATAGGATTAACCAGTACTCGGGTGTTCCCTTCCCCAAGTTCCAAAACACAAAATATCCTGAGGCTTCGTTGTCATGTCAATAAGCAGTTCAAACCTCAGGTTTTCCTTCCCCAAGGTGTATTGATATGATCGTGTTTCCCAATGTTCTTAATGTTCTGCGCCACACTTGCACCCGCTGTACGTGGCTAGTATTTTCACAACAAGAATGTTTTGGTTGAATATGGAAGTTCTTTTAAGTTCACCTTTTAAAGCTCATCTTCCAAAGTTCCTTTCACTTTGGATTATAATATGGATCTGCGTGAATTTTCCGTCGCGGAAAAGTCAGCAACAGAAAAGTTTGCATAAGACATGTACGAACCACAAAAGGTTTGTACATTTCCCATGCGAACATACATTAAAAACCCCTACAAACTCACCCCCCACCAACACCCACAACACACCCACAACACATCCCCACCCACACCCCAACACACACCCCCAACATACCCCCACCCTACTTACCTTTGAAGATGTGCTGAGTCCCTGCAGCGCCAGTTCCCTTTCACTTCCGTGATCAGGAACCAGCGCTGCAGGGTCCTTTTTTGTTCTTTTTTTTCCAGGCAGCTGCAGGGGATTCCCCCGCAGCCCCTGTTTTTTAAAAAATGTTCTCAGGTGTGCTGCGGGGGTGTCCCCCGCAACATTCCGCTCACTATACTGTATAGCATAGTGAGCGGGGTGTTGCGGGGGACACCCCTCCAGCCCCAAGTCCGACCCCACCATAAACACCTATACACATACCACGAAAAGTTCGAACTTTTGGTAGTTTGTCTTTTAGGTCTTTTGGTGGGGTCGTACTTTTATAGTCTGTAATTTTTCGTACAATACCTTATAATACACAATGGGTTAGCTGGTTTTGTTAAAGTTCTATTCACTTTAGAGTTCATTATGCATTGGTTTCTTGGATTTAAAACTTAATTGATTTGTAGATTCAATATATATGAGCATTGCGTGCAATTTAAGGTTCATTCACTTTTGGACTTGGCACAGGCTGTGTTTTATTAAATGGTAAAGCTTAATTTCTTTAGAATCTTCAGTGCTTTTTGCCTGCTTTGATTTATCAGGGCAACATTTCTGCAGAAGCCCAGTTGGGCTGGTTGAGCTCTGATCCTTTGTGCTCACCTTCTATTATGGCCGCCATATTTGCCTACACATGTGTGCATGCCTTGCTTCCCAGCTACTTCTCTGATTGGCCAGTGCCACTCTCTAAGAGCCAATCACGGAAGCCGGCAGTCAAAAAAG
The DNA here is from genome assembly GCF_040938575.1 of Ambystoma mexicanum. NCBI lineage: Eukaryota > Metazoa > Chordata > Amphibia > Caudata > Ambystomatidae > Ambystoma > Ambystoma mexicanum. The sequence goes on from NC_090936.1 coordinate 1,218,011,167, forward strand.
CCCGCCCACCCCCAAAGGCCCACACCTAAGGCCTCTGACTGAGCCTGTCCGGGCCCTGAGAGCTTGGAGGCCTACCCACTACCTCAGAGCTCTTCATGCTCTACCAGCTGCAGCATCATGGAACAGCTATCCAGCATGCAGCCAAACAGCCCAATAGCTTGTGCCTCTGGGGCTTTCTCCCACCTAGAGTAGATGTGAGTGATGTCTTGGACTTTGTTATGCCTTCTTACTGACTCACGCAACTGGTGAACCAAGGTGTGCCTATACCATTCTGTCTTTTCCATGCCTTACTATTCCGCTCTCTGTAATGCATTTCTGTGCTCTGGTGGAATTTGAAACCTGGTGTGCTTGTAACAACTCTTCAGCCCCATTGTGCATTGCATTTCTGTGCCTTTGGTGAAAATTGAATCCTGGGTGTTTGTAACAACTCTTCAGCCCCATTTTGCATTGCATCTCTGTGTTTTTGGTGAAATTCGAATCCTGGTTTGTTTGTAACAACTCTTCACCCCCATTGTGCATTGCATTTCTGTGCTTTTGGTGAAATTCGAATGCTGGTGTGTCTGTAACAACTCTTCACCCCCATTGTGGATTGCATTTCTGTGCTTTTTGGGAAATTTGAATCATGGTGTGTCTGTAATAACTCTTCAGCCCCATTGTGCATTGCATGGCTGTGCTTTTGTGTATTTAAAAACCTGACCCCGGGGGGCGCTGTTGCACTGGCTGAAAATGGCCACCTATTTGGGAGCTCCGCGCTGATGGCACATTCATCCTTGCATCCTGCCCTGGTTTGCTGACTGTCCTGGGTCCACTTGACGGTACCTGCTGGTGGGGCACCACACCAGATCCTGGCCGAGTGCGGGGACACAAATCAACCCGCGGACCGAGATATGGCCCTCCGAAGCTCTGCAGAGACACCTCATGGCCCCGATCTGCTCCCCCTCTCTGGCAGCGCCGTCCGGAGATCCCGGGGATCCAAGGCCTGGCATGGGGAGGGGCGCCGCGCCCGCTCCACTGGGGCTCCTCCCGCGTCACTCCGGCATCCATCGAGACCTGGGCAGAGATGCCGCTCACCGTGCCTGCGTCTCTGCCGGCCCCCGCTCCTGCCCACTGAAACGGAACCTGGACGTTGAGCTTCTGCTCCGCCGCCCTTCCAGGGAGGCGTGCTGTGTGAGGAGACGTAGTCAACACTTCGACCCCCGGCTGTCCCGCTGTGACATTCGCCTTCAGGCACCGCGCAACTCCTCTGACGGTGGCGGTAGGTCCCTGGGCTCTCCCCCTTTGGGCTGGTCTGCCCCCCCTATCTCGGGACACAGCCACCACTACCACCCCCTCCTGGGCCCCTGGGTACCGTGACCGGTGGGAGTCTAACCCTTGGGCGCAGTCTTCTGAGTGCACCGGGTGGGAGAAACGGGGGACCTGGATTGCCTGCCCCCACCTACATAGTGGGCTTACTACTCACGTTTGGGCTGACTACCCCAGGATAACTGGCCCCATGGGCCCGCGCTGTGGTGGATGCGCGGGGCCTGGCGCCTGTGACTGGACTTCCTGGACCCTCACATGTCTGATACACATCATTCATCACTACCTTCAAGTCCTTGTGAGGCAGGGGTTGACCAACATCGCCCATCACTGCATCTGCCGTGGCACAGCGCCATCCCTGGTGATTGCCTCTCCACCCCTGCGCAGGGCACCTGCTGTGTATCCTCTCCATTCCACCGGACCACTTCCCGCTCTCCGCTGGGGCACCATAAGCCTTCCTCTGGTCTCGCTCAACCGCCCCTGGACAAATATAATTGCGGATCACACGCTCCTCTGACCATTTATTGCCCGCCTCTCTCAGACACTGAGCAGAAACATTGAAGACAGCGCCTTCTAGAGCGCTCACTTAATAAGCACCTAACACATTCACTTAACTATCGGATTGGTCCACCTACCCAGCTCTGGTTGGAGACTTCTCACTGGAAATCCCTCGCCCCCTCATCCCCCGGCGTACTGAACTCCTATAACACAGTCAGGTGCTGCGGGACACCTTATGCTCCCTACCAGTGTTGCGCCATTCTTTCGGCCCTTCTAGATCCCCCTCCTGTGGGCCCGGCTCTGTGGGCTCACCACCTGTTGGTACCATGTTCAAAGGAGCAGGGAAAAAACAGTGCTCCATCAATATGTTTGCGAAAACACCGTCATGATCAGCCAAGGAGACTACGGAACAGGCGCCGACCAACTCAACATCCTCTGATCCTACTGATTCCCATAGAATGATGGAATACATCCGCGAGGGCTTCACCACACTTCACTCGAAACTCGATGATATGAATGGCACTATATCCTCCATTAAAGCCCATATTGAGAAGACCGACGGCCGGGTGACGGAGATCGAGACGAGGGTGAGCGTCACCGAGGATGACTTGGGTTCCCTTCGCGCGGAGGTCTCCTCGCTCTCCAACCGGGTCCTCGAGGTCAAGAAAAAGAATGAGGACCTTGAATCCCGCTCGAGGCAAAATAACCTTCGAATTATCAGAGTTCCCAAGGACGGTGTCAAGGAACCTATGGAGAACTATCTTGAACGTATACTACTGGCGCTCTTAGACTCTCCAAAGCTATCTCCCCAGTTTCCCCAGTTTGCGATAGAGAGAGCCCACCATGCCCTAACAGCCAAATCCAAGCCTGGCGCACCTCCACGCCCTATTATAGCCAGGGTTCTGAATTTCCGCCATCGAGATGCCCTCCTCAGTAAGAGCAAAAGGCGAACTGCTACCGGGAAACTCCAGAATTCATCTATATCCCGACTTTTCAGTGGCTGTTCAAAGGGGGCGCAAGATCTTTCTGGCGGTGAAAAAGAGACTGAGAGACCTGGGAATCAAATACGCCATGCATGCTATACCCTGCCAAGCTACGGATTGAACACTCCAACCAGGTGTATTCTTTCACGATCCCAGAGGAGGCCTCCAGGATCATCGACGAACATTTCCCAGGCTGACCCCCTCCTGCAGCACCTATTCACTTCTGTTACGCTGCTTACTGGGTGTTGCCAGTTCAAGATACCCTTATGTTCTAGTAGTCTGGGAGGTTGATCCTCCTAACTCTGAGTGAATTGTTTAACTATCATGTGGTCACGTTGGGCCCAACTACATAATATCCTACCTAAGTTACTCACGATTTCATTGTCAGACACCATGTCTATCCTCAAATTGCCCCAAGCTCGGAGCATCGCTGCCAGGCCAGTTCGCAGGCCCGCCGGCGTTGATGCCATTGGTTTGGATTTGGTTAGAAGGGTACGGGTTATCATTCCTCTGTTTGGGGGAGGGACGTGGGTGGGGTGTGGGGTTATGTTGGGGGTTATGTTAAAAAAGGCTTGGCGTTCACAGGGGAGGTTGAGTGCGAGGCAGTATTGAACCAATGGTATTACAGTGCTGCTTGATCGATCCATCGGCCACCGGGGTCACCACTCCGATAAACACTGATCCTCAACAAATACCTCTTCACTGTCAACCGAGGATAACTTGACTTTTATGAGTTGGAATGTGTGGGGACTAGGTAACTACAAGAAAATGAGACAACTAAAGCTTCAGTCTGAACGTCACGGGGTCAAAATCCTTTTTCTGCAAGAGACACATGCTTGCACTGAACACTGTGAAAAGTTCGCCAAAATGTGGGGCCCCCAAAGATACTTCACTAATTACTCTACCCAAAGCCGTGGGGTCATGAGCCTAATTCACAAGAGCCTTAAGTTTGATTCCATATCCTCACATATCGGCCCTCAGTGCAGATATGTGTTTCTCCATGGTACCCTGCAGAACAAGGAGGTGGTTCTACTAAATGTCTACGGGCCCAACATTGATGATCCAGAATTTTATTTACATCTCACGTCCCTCCTTGACAGCTTCCCTTTAATACTAATCCTCTGGAGGGGTGACTTTAATACAATATTCGACGTAGACCTAGATAGATCCGGCTCCAGACCCTGCCAACTCGCCAAAGCAGCCTACACTATGCTATCATCCCTCCCCCGACTTGCACTTGTAGATGCATGGAGGCTCCTCTATCCCAACTCCCACTCCTACTCATCGGTACATGATTCCTATTCCCGAATTGACAGATGGCTAGTGTCTGACATACTGAAAAGGAACGTAACTCATCTAATGATCCTTCCCAGAACCCTCTCTGACTATTCACCAGTGACTATTACCCTTTTCTGGGGCCCTGACCGCGATCGGACTAAACACTGGAGAATGAAACCTCAATCTCTGCTTGACCCTGTCTTTAGCTCCGAATTAGAGACGGCCATTGAAGAGTTCTTTGAGATAAACACCAACTCGGTATCCTCGCAGGCCACCCTCTGGGAATCTTTTAAAGCCTACATTAGGGGCATAGCACTCTCCAAGGAAAATGGCATCCTCAAAACAATTTGAAGGGATATCGCGGAGAGTGAGGCCACACTGTCGACCCTGGAGGCCCAATGCTCGCTACACCAAACCCTTGAAGCCCTACCATCAATAGGCTCGGAACTCGACACGTTCCGCTCTCTGGTGGACCGCGAGCTGAAATTCTTGGACAGCCCTGGCCTTGCTAGGAAATATGGGAAGGGAGAGCATCCAGGCCACTTCCTGACTAGGCTTCTCCGTCGCGAACTTGGTGCCCCACATATCCCTGGGGTGGAAAGACCTGATGGCTCCCTAGCCATCTCACTGCAAGATATTAACTCTGAATTCCTTTACTTCTACGAATCCCTGTATACCAACGCAGACAATGCCCCGACATTGGAGATTGACTCCTACCTAGATAGCCTCCCCCTCTCGATTCTCTCCCGCGAAATCATTGGCTCGCTCGAGACCCCATTTACTCCCGAGGAATTCTCAGACGCTATAGACTCACTCTCTTCAGGGAAATCCCCAGGCTCGGATGGCATCCCGATAGAATTTTACAAACGATACAAACTGCTCCTACTTCCCCACCTAATAGCCCTCTGGGAGGAATCAGTTGAGACGGGCAAATTCCCCCCTTCTCTCTGTGAAGCCACAATAACCGTCTTACTTAAACCTGGCAAACCCCCCACACAATGCGGCTCATACCGTCCACTTTCACTCATCAATTGTGATGCTAAAATCTACACCAAACTATTAGCTCTACGCCTGGCCCCCTACATGCCGCACATTACTCATCCTGACCAAGCTGGCTTTATTCCAGGACGCTCCACCTCCTTGAACCGGAGGAGCCTCTTCCAACATAATGAGTAGGATAAACACAAATGTTCATGCAGTAGCCGCCACACTCGATATGCAAAAAGCATTCAACTCTGTCTTGGAGGTACCTCTGGCGGGTTCTCGAAAAAAGTGCAAATTCGGCCCCTGTTTTTACTCCTGGGTTAGACTGCTATACTCCGACCCAGTTGCCAGGGTCCGCACTGAGGACCGATGCTCTCCCCTTTTCCAGATTGCTAGAGGGACGAGGCAGGGCTGCCCATTCTCTCCCCTGATCTTTGCCATAGCGATTGAACCATTCGCAGACATATTACGCCAATCCCATACACACAAAGGCTTGCGAACTGCAGGCCAGTCCGATATAGTGTCCCTGTATGCCGATGATGCACTTCTCTTCATTCGCTCTCCTTCCACCAATTTAGCTCCGATAATGGAAGACGTTATCCACTTTGGAAACATCTCCGGTCTCAAACTGAATTGCTCTAAATCCACCCTTTTCCCGCTCACAGACTGCACACCCCAACCCCCCGCCCCCGACACCCTTGGGTTTGCATGGGCCCAGTCAGAAGTAGCTTGCCACTTTGAATTGGTATTTGAAGAGAACTATCAAAAATACCTTACGAGCCTTGCAAAGGCACTAGGCTGGAGTAGACTACCGATTTCTCTCGCAGGCAGAATAGGGATACTAAAGATGATAGTGCTGCCCCAACTTCTGTACAGATTCACCAACATCCCCCAGTGGCCAGGTGAAGGGTTCTTCTGTACATTAACTCACACGATTAACGCTTTTTTGTGGCACTCAGGTGCGGTATGGCTTAAACGTAGGACCTTGACCACCCCAATGGGGGGCGGTGGCTTCGGTGCTCCTGATTCCGTCAGATACTGGCTGGTAGCAAAAGTCCAATTCACTTCACATTGGTTCAACACGGTGGACCCTCCACCACATGTCAGGCTCGAAAAATTGAGGGTTATCGACCGGAACATTCGCTCCCTAGTTATTAAACCCATGCCGAAAATCCTGGATTCACTTGACCCGGTGGCTTGCACGTCCCTGTCCCTAACTAAGACATGGAAATTACTAGGCACCGCCCACCCCTTCAATGGTAACCTCCCACTTTGGAACTTCCTTCCGGGGGTCCCACATGTACCACCGCTCATAGTGCGCCGATGGGCCGAGGCTGGATATGAGCTGATCCGAGACATCTTTGAACAGGGTAACTTCATTGAATGGCCAGACCTCCCATTGTCCCTGAGACAGAAACCGTCTATATGGCTCCAGTACTCATCCCTCCGAAAAACCCTTAAACGTAAATACCCCACTTTTCCAGCGATACCACCAGACGACCCTGCAATTGCGTAGCCAACCTCCCCCACGCCCACGAGGGGTAAAGTGTCTAGACTGTATACCATTGTTCAATCCAGAACGACCGCCCTATTCACCAAACTGAAACACATGTGGGAAGACGATCTGGGGATGGAGATGACCGACGAACGTTGGGTCTGTATGTGTGCACGCATACACGGGGTATCCTTCAACTCCCGATTCAAACTAATTCAGTTTAAGGTACTCCATAGATATCACTATACCCCGAACAGACTTCACCACATGTTTAATGACCACTCCCCCAGATGTCCCAGGTGTGGCTATGATAATGCTGACTATGTTCACATGATCTGGTCTTGCCCCGCCTCGCCCAGTTCTGGAATTTGTTATGCTCTACCATGTCAACTATCCTTGGGCATCCTATCACTCCATCCCCAATGAGATGTCTTTTCCATGACTTCCCCGAACTTCGCAGAGACTCCAAAAAACTGGCTGGCCTCTGCATGCTACTCGCAGTACGGTCCGTTCTGCTCTGCTGGCTTCGGCCTATACCACCTACTCATGCGCAGTGGCTCAGGGCGGTCACATGGGCCTCAGACACTGAAGGATCCTGGGCTCTGCTACAACCAACTCACTCAAGACCCAGAGATATTTGGCTCATGTTTCGATCCTATATGTCTTCTATGGACTCTGCGTCAGACACCACATCTCCAGCCCCCTCCCCTCATCCTCCCCGTTCCCCCTCCTGAACTGCTGTTCTCCAGTCCCGCACCCACTCTGTATATGCCCCCTATGTGAATAATCAAGTTGTAAACTGACTCTGTGTATCTGTATTACTCACACTGCTTCTGTACTGTATCTGCCTTGTATGGTGCTCACCTGTTGCCTGTTCCTGTGCTGCCAAGCTCAATAAATAAAAGTTTTAAAAAAACCTGACCCCCTCATTCTTGGGGTTCAGGTGTTTCTATTGCATCCATTTACTCACTTTTGACTACTGGGCCGCCTGGTGAGTTTATTGCTGCTGTGCAGTCATCTAGCTACTATCCTTATCTCTCCACCACCCCTATGGCACTCACCATCTCCCCTATCTACTTTAACTGCTATTCTATCATCTATCTTTCCTCTCTCATGAAGTCTGGAAGAAAAAAGTTCAAAAAAGACTTATTGACCACCAACCCTGGTCTACCCATTGCAGACACCTACATCAGTGCAACTTCCAGACTGTCATGAATATGGCCCATGACAAGCGCCCACTCCGTAGACACCATATCATGGCATCTACTTTCCTGCGGCGTTGGCAGTTGTCATGGCACCTTAGCAGATGCTACACACATAGGCATTGCGCTGTAGCGGCCGCGTTCCTATGACGGACAAGAAAATCACTATGGTTACCCGACATTGGGACGCAAAGTCAACACGCAGCATCCTTTTCCCTGACTCCATAAAGAACTGCCTGACAATGGCGCTGGTACTTCTGATTGAAGTGAGTACCTGTGTTTCCTGTTTTCGGTGTCTCTAGTTTTTTAATCTGTTTTGACCCTTTTTCTACGTTACGGACTGCCTCTGGATTTCGATTCTGCTTATTCTATCTCTTCTGATTACCCGGTAACAAACTGTTGATGTTTATTGGATTGCCTTTGGATTGTCCTGTGTGTATCGTGACTTCTGGTTCTTTGTGACTTTGATACTTGCCTGCTGTACCCTGGAAGGCTGTGTAGTGCACTGTACTGAGGATGCTGTGCTGATTTCTAAATCTGTGCACCACGCTGTCGTTAGTGTGTCCTTGTGCCGCCCAGGGATAGGTCCCTACTAACCCTTCTAACCACTTTTCCTTTTCCTTTTCCTTTTCCTCGAATTCCATGCTCGTCTTCTCTGTGGATTGCTTAGGAATCGCTACTTTGTCCGCTAAACAGTTACAGAGCTACTCTATCTATATAGTAAGGTCTCCACTACCTAGGAACTACACCTCCATTAATTTATCCAGCCAGTTTATGTTTATCTCTTCTGTCTATAGTGAAAACAGAGCCTTTTTTTTCACCAGACTGTCAATGTCAACTCCGGTAGGCTCTGTGTCTGTGTCAAAGGAGTTCTCCTGTTAGGGAGAATTCTCTGGTAAGGCTAATTTCCCAAACCTAGTGAGTCCCCCAGCAGCTTTGCTGGATTTTTGGGGTTTATTTTTTTCACCTGCTAAGTGTGAGACTCTTTTTCTCCCACTCTTAGGCATGATTTGAGAATGTCCTTTGACTGTGAATGTGTTTTATGGGCTATGGGGTCTTTTACTCCATAGGGCTTCATGTGTTTTTGATATGTGTGTTACACAGCACCCTCAGTGCAGTAACACAGGGGTGTCATAGTGACCCCCAAACATAGACTCCATACCCTGGGACTAACTACTGTCTCCCAGGGCATGTAAAGTCACCATTGGCTTTACTAGTCTCAAATTGTGAACAGAACCAGTACAAACCATCATATTGTGGAAGTACTGGTAGGGGTAATTCGATTGCCCCTGGGTCTGTTTTCCAAGGGGGTACTGTCCAGTCCCCCCTTGTCGAGTTTCTGGCTGGTGGCAGTGGATACCACACAAAATATTCCCCCCGAATATTTCCTATGGGATTTTCCCATTCATTTTAAACGCACCACTTTTTGGTGCAATGTTAAAGATACCGCCGGGTTATTTTTAATATTTATTCCCCGGTTGGGTCTTTTTGCCAGGACTCGGTTTTAAAATGGCGTTTGTGTTCGCCTTTGAAACTCTAACCCAAGTCGAGCCCTTTGTTCCACTTTTTGGCGGGCTTCTCGATAGAAGCCCTCCAAATGGTGCCACTCTGTCTGGGGTCTACAGGATGTGTGGGAGGGGGAGTAGGCACCCTGGACTGAGTTGCCTTGACAACTCAAGTCGCACTCTTGTGTGATTGGCCCAGTGGTGAGCCGCCTGGCTCACCACTTAGCATGTTTGAGCGACAGCTAGGCTGTTGAATGGGGTTTTTCTGCATAAAAGCAGGGCTTTGGGGACTTGAACTTCAGGAGTCGCCACAGGACCTAAAGAATCCGAAGAGGGGAGAAGCTGAGCCATCTACAACGACGACACCACCGGTGGAGCCCTGCTGTACGAACTCACCACTTCCCTGACGACAGAGGAGATCTTCTTCCAGGAGAGTCTTCTTCCCTTTGAGCTGGTGGGACCAACCAGTTCGCCTTTTTCGCCTTCCTGGACGTCTCGTGGTCGAATCACCCGTGCCAAGCACCCCGGCGGCCAGATAGCCACGCTTCACCACTACCGTGAATAAAAGGGTTGTACCTTTTAATCGGGAACTCCGCGGGTGGTTTCTTCCCTGGCAGTGCAACGACCTCCAGCTTTCGTCCTCGTTGAGATCATCTCTTCCCCTGGTCGAAGCCACGACTTCCACCCGCTGCCAGGAACAACTGCCACCGCTGGAGCTTTCTCGCCATTTCAGGTACTGTGTCCCGCCTGGTCTCCCTTGCAACAGATTGTCCAAGGTGTCCCGTAAATCCTTGACTTTCTAACTGGGTTGATCTCAGACCTGATAACTTTGCCTTTCTGAACTGATCCAACCTCTTTTGACTTTTCTGCAAAGACTTTGAGTGCATTTCCACTGTGTGATCTTGGGCACATTCCAACTTGCTCTCTCCAAGAGTGGGCCTGGCCTATGAACCTTTTGTTCTACAGTAGACCCTGCCTTTCTTGACTTGCTGTGGTTTCTTAAAAGTGTTGGTAATGTGTTATTTTCCTACTCTGCCTTTTCTCTCCCTTTTTAAACAAATTATTGGAGTGCCATCTACGGTTACGCGCTCACATCTGTTTTGCTAAATAAGTGGTGTCTTAACCTAGACTTGTCGAATAATTAAGTAGAGAGGTGTATATACTTATAGTGACTGTGTTTGAACTTGCTTGATAAATTAGTGCCAGTGTATTTTCATAAGTGTGTTTTTAAATAAATAATTATATACTTTTATACCAAAGCTCTGGTCAGTGTTTGCTTGTTCTACTGTACTTTTAGTACTGTATTTTTAGTACTATTGTGTATACTCTATATACTGCCTAACTCTTCTTGAGAGAAGTCTGACTGCTCAGCCACAGCTACCAGGTAAATCTGGGTGGTGCAGACTGCTACCAATTGGGTCTTCTGCTTACTCCTGTAGTCCTAAACTTTTTGCAGTGGTCCCTAAGGGAACTGCACAGGTTTCTGCCTAACACCCCCTCCTCCTCACCTGGAGAGCTGGAGCTTGGAGACGGCGCTTTCTTCCTTCCTTGCGCTCGGCAATCCTTTTTTTTAATGCAGGTACGGTCTGCCACGAAAGGAAGCCACTATGGCCGTGAGGTATAGACAGGCCAGTAACCTTGCTTCCGGGATAACCAAGTAATAAGGAGAAAAAGCCTCCTAGGCACAAAAAAACCCTGACTGGTGATGGCGAGGAGAAGCAGCGGAGTAAATCCAGGTGTCCGGAAGCGACGTTCGTGCAATGAATGGCACTGGAGAAAGGTACGGATCCTGGTCTGGCTTCTGGAAGGAGGAACCGGGGAGATCAACAGAGCATGAATCAACAGTTGAGTTCCCCAGGTAACAGGCAGTACCGCTCCGGAAGGCTAGGACAGCGGAGAGAGAGATACGCATACCGGAGCAGTCCCAATGGCAGAGCTGGGAAACTAGAGGGAGCCCAGGTGGAAAACCGGAAAAGGAACGGAGCGAGCCAAGAGAGATGAGAGCTGAGAGAAAGCAGAGCAGGGGGAGGGAGAGAGAGAGAGAGCAGAGAGGAGGCCCAAGCAGAACCCAAAGCCGCAAGCAGGGGAGAGAGCCTGCCACAAGCGGGGAGGAGGCTGGTAAGGAGGAAGCTGGTAGAGACCAGAAGAAAGGATAGCTGGCAACAAGCCGAATGCGGAAAACAAGCGTTGGGACCCAAAGGAGAAAGCAAATTGGGATGCAACGCGCCGGCCGCTGGGAGGGGGTAGAGTAAGAACTTACCGGCGGTCGACCATGTTGGAAACAACTAGACTGCGCTAGATGCGGAGCAAAAGACGTGACGGCGTGGATCAATGGAGGCAAGTCCTCCATTGACTATTGACTCCAGAAGCGCCAACCACCAGGACATGTGACAGTATGCCCCCTCTTCTGCCGGAGTCTTCCCGGTTTCCCCGGTGTGCTCTGTGAAATGTGTGGAGTAAGAACAGGGCATGCGCAAACGATTCAGGCTCCCAGGAATTCTCTGATGAGGGATAGCCCTTCCAACGCACCAAGTATTCCTCTAGCCCTCTGCGAAACCGGGAGTCACAAATCTGGGCCACCTCAAACTCCTTGGGTTCCTGTACGAGCTTGGTGCGATTGCGCAGAACTGGGCGACCTGCAGCGTCAGGCTCAACTGGGCGCAAAAGGGAAGAATGGAACACAGGGTGGATGCTTCTCAAGCTCCTGGGAAGTCTGAGTTGAAAGGCCACAGGGTTTATCTTGACAGGATATCGTAAGGTCCCAGAAAACGGGGAGACAACTTGGAGGGGCAAACCCAACAGGGTAGGTATTTTGTGGACAGCCAGACCTTAGAACTGACCTCCCAAGCAGGACCGTCCACACGGTGCCGATCGGCTTGTGTAGTTTTTCTGCTGTTTCGCAGACTTAGTCCCGCGGTCTTGTGGGCTTCCATGATCTGAGCTAGAGTGTCCTCAATAGATGGTATCAGGATACTACAGGGATGGAGTCCATACGTGCAGAAGAAGGGGCTCATGCCTAATGCAGAGTGCAGGGAGTTGTTGTATGCAAATTCTGCAGTGGGTAAAAGAGACACTCAGTTATCCTGTTGCTGATTGGTAAAACAACGTAAATACTGTTCAAGAGTACAGTTGAGGCGCTCAGTCTGGCCGTTGGTCTGTGGGTGGAACCCGGAAGAGAGAGCCCGGACCATCCATTGTCTCTCACAGGGGGCTTTCCAAAACTTGGAAGTTTACTGGCTTCCTCTGTCCAACACTATTTTCTCTGGCATTCCATGAAGATGGAATACATCCCGAATGCAGATCTCGGCCATCTTGGAGGCCGAAGGAATCCCAGATAGAGGAGAGAATTGCACTAGTTTGGAAAAGGAGTCCACAGTAACCATAATACAAAAACAGCCTTGTGAGTGAGGGAGTTCCACAATCAAATCCGTAGATATGTTGCTCCAAGGCCAGGATGGCAGTGGACCATGTTCTATTAGTCTGATGGGCTTTTAGGTGTGATGTTTGCTCCGTGCGCAAATGGGACAAGCCTCGATGTCGGTAGACATACCCAGCTAATAGAAAGAACGCCTCAGCAGATCCAAAGTACACCTCTTACAACTATGACCAGCGGTGTGGTTGTCATGACACCATGACATAACAGATAGCTGCAAACCTTTGCTGGGAACGTACAACCACTGGTTAACAAAGAGCAGGCCGTCCTCTTTGACTTCGTCCCAGAGGATGTTATGTCTGATCGCGGGACCCCGGAGAGTCACTTCCTTGACGTCCTGAAGAAACAAGGAGACCAATGACACAATCCTGTTGCTGGGGAACAGACATTCAGGTGAGGAGTCGGGGCATCTCTTGTGAGAATTGCGGCGCAAGAGGGCATCGGCCAGCGTATTGAGACTACCTGGCAGGTAGGTGATGGAGAAGTCATATTGGGATAAAAAAATGTGCCCTCCTAGACTGACGGGAAATAGCACACTCCATCTGTTGGAGTACCTTCAGGTTTTTGTGATCAGTGCGTATGAGAAAAGGATGAGCCCCTCTTTGGAGCAGATGCCGCCACTCCTCACTTGCCAGTTTCATGGCCAGCAGTTCCTTTTCAATAACCGAATAATTTGCCTGACTTGTAGTGAGGGTTTCCGAGAGGTATGCACCAAGGTGCTGGACTCCATCGTGTTCCTGTAATAGAGCGGCCCCCACAGTGGCAGAGGAAGCATCTGCTTCCACAATGAATGGCAGAGTTTGATCGGGTTGGCGGAGTATGGGAGCAGAACAAAAGCAAATCTTGAGCTGCGCTAAGCCTACCCCAGCTGCGTCAGTCCATTGAAATGGTGTAGCTGTCTTCTTAAGTAGACTCGTAATCGGCAACACAATACTGGAAAACTCTGGGATAAACTCACGATAGAAGTTTGCCAGGCTTAAGAATCTCTGGACTTCCTTTACTGAATTGGGGGTAGGCCACTCGAGAATGCAGAGACTTTTTTAGGATCCATCATTATCACCTGGCCAGAGAGGATAAACCCTAAGTAAGCAATTGAAGATGCCCCAAACACGCATTATTTTTCAGGTTTGACCAGGAGATGGTGGGTCTGTAGTCTGTGGAGGACTTCCCGCAAGTGGGTTTGGTGGGGCTGCAGAGTGGTAGAAAAGACAAGTATATTGTCCAAATATATGATCGTAGAGTGGAACAAGTCTGAGAATAGCCGATCCATGAATCTTTGAGAAATCACCGGGGACTTGACTAGTCCAAACGGCATAACCTTATATTCATAGTGGCTGTACAGAGTCCGGAAAGCTGTTTTCCATTCATCTCCTGCGCGGACGTGGAGAAGATGATAAGCAGTCCTGAGATCGAGTTTGGAAAAAACAGTCACCCCCTGGACGGCTTCGAGGATGTCAGATATGAAAGGCATCGGATAGCGATCCCAGATGGTTACTTTATTTAGTCCTTGAAAGTCTATGCATTGTCTCATCACAAGAGAATCTCTCTTGGGTATAAAAAAGCGAGGCACCGGCCGGAGAACGAAACGGTTGAATCAGTTTGTTGGTGAGGTTAGCATCCAAATACTCTGGGAGAGCCTTCTTTTTCCCTTTATGAGAGAGAGTACATCCGTCCGAAGGGCACCAGAGCTCCAGGGACTAGGTCGATGGTGCAGTCTTCGGGTCAGTGTGGAGGCAGGTCAAATGGAATCCTGTCCACGAAGACTTCCTTAAAGTCCAAGAGTTCCACCGGCAGACAGTGTACCCCTACAGGATCTGTGACGGTGATCGCCTTCACTGGTTTGTACCCAGCTCTTCGGAGGCAGTTCTTTTGATAGAAGGCGGAATTGAAGCTAAGTTGGTTCTGGGTCCAGTCGATAGTCAGGTTATGCTTGCGGAGCCACGATATCCCAAGTATAACTGGGAAGTGGGCTGAGCGAATAATATTGAACCTGATCATTTCCGAGTGCTGTAGGACTGTAACTTGGAGGGCTTTGGTGGTGTGTGTGATCAGACCAGAGCTAAGGTGTTCACCACCCACCCCTTCAACCTTCTGGTTTGCCTTCCTCTCTATGCAATGTAGACTGACCTTCTTGGCCCAAATGGTGTCCACAAAGTTCCCGGCTGTTCCACAGTCGAGGAGCGCTAGGGAATCTATCGTTTGATCCTGTATTCTGAGCTATATGGCAACCACCATAAGGCGAGAGTCTTCAGGGGTGTTGGGAGAAGCCACAGAAAGGGTCACATAGGGACTGGTCTTGTTACCTCGGTACCTCGTTCTTTCGTACCTTGGAGGCATTGCCGCCGCCTGGGCTAATCCACTACTAGAAACATATAGCTATGTTATTCATATAGCTATGTTCTTTATGTATGTGACAACTTGATCACGGCAATGAATCGAGTCTTTGATACTCGTTACAAAACTCAAGCTATGGATTTAGAATTCCTCAACCTTAAGCAATGCGATACACCATTGCTTTCATACCTTGCCAGGTTCAAACAATTAGCTGCCGAAACCGGTTGGCCGAAGGACAAGAAGGGACTGTCAGATGACATGAAGGATTCCCTGGCTACGGTACTTGTGGCACCTGAACTCTTAGATCTAGTCCTGCAAATCGATGCTTGGAAAGCAGAGAGAAAAGGCGAAAGGATGCCACTACTCCCTTCAGCCCCAAAACCTAATTCATCTCTGAACACCAAAGATACTGAGCCCATGCAGATAGAGGCTGTCGTTGGTCCCCTATACACTGCTGAAAGAGAACACTGGCGTAAGGCCAACCTTTCCATGTATTGTGGTTCCGCAGATCATTATTTGCGCAATTGCTCAAAAAGACCTGTCTGAAAACACAGAAACGCCAAAACTCAGCCGTAGACATATTCCCTCTGCCGAGTGGTGATCATTTGGACTCCTGATTCATACCAGCTTTCTCTCCAGAATATTTACCTGTCCTGTCCCTATTGCCTAATGACAAATCTTTGCAAGCCTGTGCCGTGATAGACTTGGTTGCTACGGGTAATTACATGGATATTCACTATGCCCAGACTCAGGAATGCCTTTCATTACGAAACAAAACCCTGACATTTTCAACGCCGTAGACGGCACAGCTCTTGTTTCAGGACTGGTAACTGAACAAACTGACCTTATACGAATCTCCACTACTACAGGGCATCATGAACACATTTCCTTTGATCTCATCGCATCACCTCAATACTGAGTAATTCTTGGCTTACCTTGGCTACAGACGCACAATCCCCAGATGTATTGGGAAAAACATGATGTTCTGTTTTCATCAGAACCATGCGATGCACATTTTACAAATCCTGATACCATAATGAGGCACACCCCTTGTAAACCCAATCTTGAGACAGTGCCTTTAATTGGAGCTATTTCCTCAAAACCGGATGACAGTATCCCCAGTGTCTATCAATCATTTTCAGATGTCTTTAATAAGGGGAAGGCGGAACAACTACCTCCTCATCGGCTTTATGATTGTCCCATAGACCTAGTTCCCGGGTCCAAAGTTTCCAGTGGTCGGGTGTATTCGCTTACCATCAAGGATTATGAGGTGTTAAAAGAATACATAGAGAAGGCGTTAGCAATTGGACTAATTCGCCCTTCCAAATCACCACCTGCCTCTCCTTTAATCTTTGTACCCAAAGAGGAGGGTGACATAAGCGCATGTATAGACTAGAGGGCTCTCAACACCATCATCATAAAAAACAGTATGTGTTACCACTCATCTCCATTCTGCTAGACCTATTAGGTTCTTCTGTGATATTCATGAAACTGGATCTGCGAGGGGCGTACAATCTGATTAGCATACGAGATGGAGACGAGTGGAAAACGGAATTCAAAACAGGTTACGTCCTGTTTGAATATCTCATAATGCCCTTTGGACTATGTAACGCCCCAGCGACATTTCAATATTTCATGAATTATGTCTTCCAAGACATGCAGGATCACTATGTCCTTGTCTATCTAAATGACATTTTGATCTACTCACCTTCCTATGACCAACATGTAGTACATGTTTGTTCTGTTTAACAGCAGTTGAGGGCACATCACCTATTCGCCAAAGCTGAAAAGTGTGTTTTCAACACAACTGTGGGTAAGTTCTTGGGATATGATCTGACAAACAAGGGAGTCAAATGAATTGGTCCAAGGTTAAGGCCATACTGAACTGGCCAGTCCCGGATTCAGTTAAATCCCTGCAGTGTTTCCTTAGTTTCGCCAATATCTATAGAAGGATTGTGTGTTCATTTTCTTCTATCACTGCACCTTTGACTGCACTTAGCAGTACCAAAGTGGCATTCATATGGAACACCGCCGCTCAGGAAGCATTCGATACACTTGGGTCAGCTTTCCATCTGCACCAGTGCTGCAGCATCCAGACCCTGCAACATCCATTTCTGGTCGAAGCAGATGCCTTGAGTGTGGCAATTGGGGCAATCTTGTCTCAAATCTGCCCTGGAACCAGCGAAACACACCCAGTTGCATTCTATTCCTGCAAAAACTCACTCCTTCCTAGCAGAATTATACTGTCACTGAAAGTGAGCTCCTGGCTATTAAGGATGCATTCACTGAATGGAGGCATCACCTTTGGGTGCCCGTCATTCAGTCACTGTGTACACCGTCCATCGCAATCTTTTGGCTCTCAAGACCGTCAAGTGCGTGAGAGCCAGGCAACCTTGTTGGCACTCTTTCTTTTCCTTATTTGATTTCACTATCATATTTCGGCCTGCTCTGCTACATTCCAAGGCAGATGCCCTTTCATGATTAGGAAAACCGTCAGCTTCTGGAAAGGTGGAACAGTCACTTCTACTACCCCATTAAATAGCCTTTGGTTGTACTCCACAAGCAACACTCAGGGAGTCGATACTAAAAATCCGACTGAACTGCCGGTTTAAACGCCAACATGATGAATGGTTTACCCTACATCCAGGAAAGAATCTACATACCCAGGGAAGAAACACGTCGGAGTGCCTTACAATGGTGTCACAACTCCCTCATTGGTATTCATCCTGGGAGGAAGAAAACAGTGGAACCCTTACGTATATGGTGCTGGTGGGCCTCTACGTCACGTGATGTGGTGGAATATATTTCCTCATGCGTGATCTGTGCACTATTGTAAATTTAGCAACTGCAACCCTGTAAGCTTGTTGCATCACCTTCCAGTTCCTCATAGGCCTTGGCACATGATATCCATAGACTTCATAGTGGAGCTACCCCGGATACAGAACCTTGACACCATATTGGTGGTTATTGACTATTTTCCCAAAATGGCTATCTTTGTCCCATCTCACGATGTTCCTCCTGCCCCCGCATTGGCTGATCTTTTTCCGTTTCTTTGGATTGCCTTTGATTATTGTCTCCAATAGGGTGAATCCATTCACCTCCCATTTCTGGAAGGCATTGACTTCATCTTTCCATATTAAAGACCGATAGTCTAGTGCCTATCATCCCCAAACCGACAGACAGACGGAGAGGTTGAATGCCACTTTGGAGCAGTATCTTAGCTGCCTTTGTCTTCAATACCAGGACAATTGGTTGTCTGTCCTATTCACTGCCGAATTTGCCTATAACAATTCTGTTCACTCTTCAACCTGTTCTTCTCCTTTTTACGTTCTCTATGGCGAACATCCCAGATCCATTCTGTTCGACCCATCTCTGCCCGCTGATAATCCGGCAGCTCGTACTTGTGTACGTGATCTAACATTGTTGCACGGCGAAGTCAGAGACCAACTTGATCAGGCACGGAGTCGGACTAAACGATTTGTGGATGCTCATCGTACCCCTGCTCCAGTGTACCAGGTGGGAATGAGAGTGTGGTTATCGACCAAAAATTTTAAGATAGCCAGCAAGAAGAAGTTCCTGCCTCGCTATACCTGTCCTTACATTATTGCTTGTGTCCTGAATCCGGTCACGGTGCTTCTGGATCTTCCTTCGCATTGGCATATACATGCAGTTTTTCATGACTCCCTTTTGAAGTATTTCTCCCCTACTACTAGCTTGCAGCCTCATCCGTCTCCTATTGTGGTGCAAGGGGGCAACGAATATGAAGGTAACGTATATTGGACATGAAAATTTGTGGTGGCTTTCGCTACTACCTTGTGGACTGGAAAGGCCATGGCCCTGAGGATAGAACATGGGAACTGGTTGGGAATATTCATGCCTCCTTGTTATTGGCTCAGTTCCATGCTTCCAGAGGGGTGCCTGGGTCCTGGGGGAGGATACTGTGTTGAATATGTCCCATGACATGCACCCACTCCGTAGATACCATATTACGGCGTCTCCTTCCTATTGATGTTTATTGGATTGCCTTTGGATTGCCCTGTGTGTATCAGGACTTCTGGTTCTTTGAGCCTTGGATACTTGCCTGCTGTACCCTGGAAGGTTGTGTAGTACACTGGACTGAGGAAGCTCCGCTGATTTTGAAATCTGTGCACCACACCAGTGTTAGTGCATCCTTGTGCCGCCCGGGATTAGGTCCCTACTAACCCTTCAAACCCCTTTCCCTCATCTCTAATTCTATGCTCGTCTTCTCTTTGGATTGCTTTGGAATTGCTGCCTTGTCCACTCAACAGTTGCAGAGGAGCTACTCTCTGTATCTATGTAGGTAAGGCCTCCACTACCAAGGGACTACACCTCCATTAATTTATCCAGCCAGTTTGTTACTCTCTTCTGTCTATAGTGAGAACAGAGCCTTTTTTTGCCACCAGATGACCCATTGAATAATCGATTGAACCCCACGCTATGAGGTTAGTGTGGACTTTATTCCTTGCATTTCAAACCAACAATACCGTACCGACAGTAAGACCTGTCCTTTTTTTCACAGCCCAGCGCATACCTGGTGGTATTTATTCTTTGCGCTTTTGTTTGAATTACACCTTTGTTTGTATTTACTTGAACAAACAGAGGGGTGTATTAAGAGAAAGGTCACCCTCAATGAGGAGATCCGGCCTTGCAGGTTTTGGGTTTGCAAGAGTACCGACATCTGGTCTCTAGTCATTGTCCTTGGTGAACTGGTCACTTGTCACTGATATCCTCTTTTCTGTCCCCTTTCCAGATCTTTGGACTCCTTATCTTATCTCTACTCTCTCTCCTCACACATCCTCACCAATAAATGGTGGCACTAGATGGGAAGTACTCTTGGTGGCTTATCGTCATCCAGGTGTATCATTAATGTTTATCGCAATGGCACTATCATGGTTCAGGGTCCTCAACCCAAACTCCTCCTCTTTGACCGGCGTTTGCCCCCCCTCCTCTGACTGGTGTACCACCCCTGTGCCCCTCATCAAAAAACCTTCAAACGTAGCGACCGGCTGCATCTAGCCATGCGTAATGCTCGCTCTGCTATCAAACACTCTGCCGACATCTGCCTCCTCCTTGACCTTGACCTCGATATCCTCGCTCTGACCGAGACATGGTTCAAGGCCAGCTCAGTCACTGCTTTTGACTCCCTTCTCCCTGATGGCTACAAGATCATCTCCAAGCCCTCCCTAACCGTGCTGGCGGTGTGGTTGCCCTGATCTTCCCTGAGTGGGTCCCTTCTTCCCTCATACCCACCCAGCCATACACCTACTTCGAGAGCCTGGTCTGCAAGCTAGTCATCTCTCCCACTTCCTCCCTGACCATTGCCACTATCTACATGTCACCTGGCTTTATCACCCTATTTCTCTCAGGATCGGCTGATTTCTCCTCTTCTCTCCTCACATCTACCTCTAAACTCCTTCTCCTGGATGACTTCAACATTCATATTGACTCATCATTCACAGCATCTACTCTCTTCCATGACATCTGCACCCTGCTCTCCCTCTAAATTCACCCCTCTGGTCCTACCCACGCAGCTGGACACACTCTCGATGTCTTGATCCACAATGATCTGTTGCTCTCCCACCACTCACCACCCACTCTCTTGGTCAGACCACTACTTCCTCTCCTCCCACCTGGGTCCTCTCTGCCACCCGACTGCATCTCCCCCAGCTCTGCCAACCTTGTTCATGGACATCCGCCCGATGAAACGAGTGTCAGCTGCTGCCTTCACATCCACCTTCATTCCCCCCTCTGCCCACCGCAGACTCTACCTCTGACTCCGCTCTCAGCAACCTCCATCTTGCCATCACTAACACTCTCGACAATCTTTCCCCAGTAATGAGGATCCATCTCAAACATGCAAACATGCCTTTAAGGACTCTGAACTTGCAACCTTGCAAAGCAAGTGCAGAGCTGCAGAACGGAATTGGCAGACTACAAGCTCACCCTCTGACAAACTGGCCTGTCCTCTTCTCCAAAGACAATACCGACTTTCCATCTGTTCCAGGAAAAGGGCCCAGATCCATGCACGGATCTCTGGTGCTTCCAACAACATAGCTGAACTCTTTAAAATCTGCAAGGAACTTTCACCTTCACCTCGCCTCTTCCCCTCTCAGACGCTCTACAATGCATTGGCCACTCACTTCACTGTAAAAACACAGGACTTCCTGTCAGGTCCAGTCTTGAATCTTCCTGCAGGAGTGATGCTGGCCCACCAGACCCCCTAAGTATGCCTGCTCAATAATCTCTTAATAGAAATAACTACCAAGCTGGCAAACCCAAGGGGAAAGGGGAATGGAGAAAATAACAAATGCAGATCTTCACTGGCTCTCAAGGAAGCAAGTCCACTGGAACTGGATTGATGGATGATTCATCAGTGTCTGTGAAAATCTAAACACAAGTGTACACAGATTAATATTTACTCTGTTCTATATTCTAAACTACCACTATAGATATGATTTACCACCCACGTCCATAATACCTGTAGCCCATGCTTGATTGCTGATAGGCTTCTATTTACTTGTAAATTAATATTCTTTAAATCTTTAATAAGTCTTTTCCTTTTTCTTAACTTCTTAGAATTCTTTGTATTTCACTTGGCTCAGTATTTATGTAGTTATATTGTATTCATCTTGCTTGCTGATAATAATCCAAAACTTTCTGAGGATATTTCTTAATCTAAAGTCTTTTTGTTGTTAAACTACTGCTTTCTTTGCAGGAATTTTTTTTTAAAATATATATACAAAAAATGTATTGCAATAACTACTAAAATATTTAAAGTTCAAAAGGAAAGAAAATAACTACTTACTTAAACGTGCTCTTTTGAAGAAAAAATGAAACTGCTTTTACTTTTGTTTGCGATTCTTGAAGACACCTGACGCACTGCAGAAAAATAAACAAACACGACGCTCTGGACGTGTTTATTTCCAGCTGATCAGACGAGCCTGACGCTTCACGCAATCAGGAAATAGAGATGATCACGATCAACCGCACAATCAGGAAGTAAAGATGAACACGACGCACCATGCACTTTGTGAAATAAGGAAGTATTTAAGAACACGACTCTCAGGACGCGTACACACGCAAGCGGGTCCTTTCCTCTAAAGTTCAGTTGAATGACGAGTGAGCTAACATTACTATATTATTAAACAATAAAAAATATTCTGCACGCCAGTAAATCAGTAAATAGATTAAAGAGATACTAAAAGAACACGCGTCTATGTCTAACTGTACATCCAGCCGCAAGTACGGATAATACATTCGCTCTCTCTAAACATAACATGCGCGAACACGCACACAGGAGAACGTTCTTTTTAAAGCAGATTAATTACAGTTTCTTTGTTCCTTTGAAAATTAAACTTCTTCTTGCATTGAAACTAGAAGATTAATTCAGTTCATCTGACAAAAACATATAACTATAATTCATATGAGAACTTAGCTTGCTTCATCTGTAAATAGTTTTTGTTATTAGTAATGACTTCTTCTTTCTGGAATCCGCTGTTGTAAATTCTTCTTTTTTGATTATCTTCTTTCAAAAAGGTTTCTATGGATTTCTTTTACTAAAATATTTTTTGAGCTAGCAAAACTGCCACCTTCCTCTAAGGAAACTGGAATGAAAGGCAGTTTAAAACTTTTGCAAGTGTTCCAAACTATCTCACAACACTTCTCCTCCAATCATTGTTGTTGCAAGGAAACTCCATCTTGGCTTGGGGAAATAGACACTTCCTGCATATAATATCATTAAGGAAACTTACATATATAATCATGTTCAAACCAGATCCAAAACCCAAACATCTCTCAACAACAACTTCTACTAAAATATGTAATTGTAGAAACTAAAAATGAATATTTACATGAATCTCCTTAATGAATGTTTTCTAAGGTAATGTGTCTTTGGTAATCTGGAAATGTAGCATGGAATCCTGACACATCCTGAGCACTCTCTTCCTTCTCCCCTCCCATCCTCCCACCCCCTTGCCACCTATGGCCACCCATCCTCCCTCTGTCTTTCTCTCCTCCTTCACTCCTATCACATCCAACAAGGTCACTAGAATTGGCTGCTCAATGAAGGTCTCCTTGAAACAGGTCTGCCCCTGCTCTTCCAGAACTATTATGGACAATATCGACTACCTTGCCACTGTACTTGCTGATTTCTGCAATCACTCTTTTGCTACTGGGTCTTTCCCCTCTTCCCTCAAGTACACATTTGTGCACCCCCTTCTGAAAACACCCTCTGCCGACCCCTTGTGTCTGGCTAACTACCGCCCCATCTCCATCACTCCCTTCTTTGGGAAGTTCTTGGAGAAGCTGGTCTATCCCCAACTGGCCGGGCATACTGAGCTTGTTGGTTGCCTACACAACCATCAATCTGGAATCCGAGCATCCAGAGGCACGGACACTGCTCTCCTGAACACAGGTTAAGAACTGTTTGCATCTCTTGACTCTAACTCTCCAGCTGTTCCCATTCTACTTGATCTCTCCTCTGTATTTGATATGGCCAACCACTCCATCCTCATAAAACGGCTCCACGATACCATTGGCATCTGGGTGGGAAAAGCCTCTGGAGGCCTGAGGGTTTTTTCGAACCACAAACAACGTCTAAGGATCATCTGATCCTAGTTCTTACCAGTGAGTTCAACTAACGTTTGCAGTATGGTCTTAAGCAGTTTGTTGAATCTTTCTACAAGACCATCTGTTTGGGGATGATACACTGATGTTCTAAAGGTGGCAATGTGTAATAGTCCTTTGACTTCCCCCCATAAGCTTGCTCATGAAAGTGGGAGGCTGATCCGTTAGGATCTCCTTCGGAAACCCCTCTTTAGAGAAAAAAGGAACTCAATGTTTTAAGATCTGTTGGCTCTTAAAGGGAAGGCTTCTGAATAACTGGTGGCATAGTCTACAATGACTACGATATATTTATTTCACAATTTTGAATTCTCCAGGGGTCCCTCAATATACATACCAATCTGGGAAAATGGAACCTCAATGATCGGTAATGGATTTAAGCGAGCTGGTGGTGGCATATGAGTGCTAATTTTCAGGCAGACTGAGCATGCCTGAATAAAGGTTTTATTTATTTATTGTTTTGTCAGTTTGTTTTATTTAGTTTTTATGCGCACCAGACCAGGGGGTAGCAGGGTGCAGCAGTAAGAAAATGCAAGGCTTACAGGGTTACTAAATATAGAGGTATAGTGTATTACAGCAAAATGTACAGGCATAGAGTATTATAGCAAGTCAAAAAGTGGGATAAGAATAAATTACAATATATACATATTCGTAGAGTCATCAAAAAGTAGGATGAGAATAAATTACAATATGCATTTGTTCACAGAGTCATATACAAGGATTGCAGTGGGAAGTGGAATGTGTAAGGCAGGACAGGGTCGCAGTCTGATATAGGGATAGGTGATTTTAATATCAGTGTAAAATTCTAGGCCAATAGAACTTATTAGCTTTTTGTGCTTGCTTGAGTCTTAAACTGCCCCAGATGCTCCCCTCAGATGGAAATTGACTATTTCGAATATCACACACTTATGGCTCTGGGGATTACCAACTGCACCTTTACTAGGCCATCCGCAGTGTTATTCCCTCTATAAAGAAGCCCAGATAAAAAAAAGAAGGGTCCCCTTTCTCACGACCCTCGGGTTCCTGAAACGACCTGTAAGAATGGCTGAACCACTAAGGGATAATTCCTCTGGGCGAAAGCAAAATTATTGTAATTATAATTTTAATTGTTCTTTTATAACACACTTAATACCAGTGAGTGGTTTCTAACTTGTGTTGTGCTGCATTTTCTTGCATGTAAGACAAATGCATTGCTCCTGGGCTATCCTTCCTCCCCAAATCAGGGAGTGTCTCAGGCTCTTCTTCTATGGGTCTTAACCTCAGTTATGGGAGGGTTGCCAGATGTCTCATCAGCCTCTCCAATGCCCCTAGTTCCCCTACCGGTGCTTCCCTCCCCAGATGTTTCTTTAAGCCTAGGGAATAAGGCTTTTTCAAGCAACCCCTGAAAAATCATATTTCCTTGGTGGATCTGAAATGGATCATTCTCATGGTTTTGTAGTAAAACCTTAACATCACCTCGGAAGTCTGGATCTATTATCCCTGCCAAGACATCAATCCCAAATCTCCATGCTAATCCTGACTTGGGAGCTTGTCTAATATATGTATCGGGGGGGAGGTAGAGAATCGCTATCAAGTGAGTAGGTATCAATCTCTTTTCTCTTGGGGGAATGATTTCATCCCTACTACTACAAATGTCGAACCTGTTAGAGCCTTTAGTGGCTGCCGAGGGGTCTGATGCTCTAGGAATTAAACTTCTCAGATTTTTGGGTTCTCCAACTTGTGTCAAAAACCTATACTTTCCCTCAGACCTAATGTTATACAACATGTAGGGATGTCAGCAACCAACTGCAGGCCTTGGAAGCCCTGCCTGGGCCTCCGTGAGTTGTGTAAATTTTATTTTTTGTTTTAATTGTAGTCGCGCTCCTAGCGCGTTGTTTGGGCCTGCTCCTGCTCCCCCTCCCACTTCCTGGTTCTTCCTCTCCCTCCCCGCCTCCCTGTCCGCCCACCCCCCCCTCTGATTGGCTGTTGCCTGCCTCCCCTCTGGCCTACTCGACGGCCGTTCCCCCGCTCGCTTCTTTTCTCCAGCTGAGCGCGGAGAGCGGTCGCCGGTGGCCTGAGGGGTACTGCAGGCCTTGGAAGCCCTGCCTGGGCCTCCGTGAGTTGTGTACATTTTATTTTTTGTTTTAATTGTAGTCGCGCTCCTAGCGCGTTGTTTGGGCCTGCTCCTGCTCCCCTTCCCACTTCCTGGTTCTTCCTCTCCCTCCCCGCCTCCCTGTCCGCCCACCCCCCCCTCTGATTGGCTGTTGCCTGCCTCCCTTCTGGCCTACTCGACGGCCGTTCCCCCGCTCGCTTCTTTTCTCCAGCTGAGCGCGGAGAGCGGTCGCCGGTGGCCTGAGGGGTACTGCAGGCCTTGGAAGCCCTGCCTGGGCCTCCGTGAGTTGTGTAAATTTTATTTTTTGTTTTAATTGTAGTCGCGCTCCTAGCGCGTTGTTTGGGCCTGCTCCTGCTCCCCCTCCCACTTCCTGGTTCTTCCTCTCCCTCCCCGCCTCCCTGCCCGCCCACCCCCCCCTCTGATTGGCTGTTGCCTGCCTCCCCTCTGGCCTACTCGACGGCCGTTCCCCCGCTCGCTTCTTTTCTCCAGCTGAGCGCGGAGAGCGGTCGCCGGTGGCCTGAGGGGTACTGCAGGCCTTGGAAGCCCTGCCTGGGCCTCCGTGAGTTGTGTAAGTTTTATTTTTTGTTTTAATTGTAGTCGCGCTCCTAGCGCGTTGTTTGGGCCTGCTCCTGCTCCCCCTCCCACTTCCTGGTTCTTCCTCTCCCTCCCCGCCTCCCTGCCCGCCCACCCCCCCCTCTGATTGGCTGTTGCCTGCCTCCCCTCTGGCCTACTCGACGGCCGTTCCCCCGCTCGCTTCTTTTCTCCAGCTGAGCGCGGAGAGCGGTCGCCGGTGGCCTGAGGGGTACTGCAGGCCTTGGAAGCCCTGCCTGGGCCTCCGTGAGTTGTGTAAATTTTATTTTTTGTTTTAATTGTAGTCGCGCTCCTAGCGCGTTATTTGGGCCTGCTCCTGCTCCCCCTCCCACTTCCTGGTTCTTCCTCTCCCTCCCCGCCTCCCTGCCCGCCCACACCCCCCCCCTTCCTCTCCCTCTGCCTATAACCTCCCCCCTCCTGGGCAGCCCTCTGCCCGGCAGCCCCCGCGGCTAAGGGCCCCAGGCCAAGGGCGACTCCTATAGTGCGGCTCCCTGTGTGTCTGCAGGTGTCCGCAGGGGACGCCAGTCGCCAGTTCCACCTGTTCCTGCTCCCCGGCCCTCCCCTCCACTCCTGGTTACATCCGCACACGGGGCCTTGCCTCACCGTACACACAGTTGAGGTAAACTATGGTGCTATTTCTCCCCTCGCAGGATTCTCAAATTTAGGTGGCCCGGTACCTAATACGCTTTACTGTTTGTTTGCTCTAATTGTGGTAACGTGTGCTTGCCGCCCACTTCCTGTCTGCGTGCTCTCGTTTCGTCTGTCTCCCCCCCCTCCCTCCTACTCCATGGTGCTCTCTGTCTCACCTATCTTCTCTAACTGCTTCTCCATCGACTATCCTGCTCTCCTCACTAAATCTGGTAGGAAAAAGTTTAAAAAGGACATCCTGGTCTCCAACCCAGGCCTCCCTATCGCTGACACCTACACTAATGCCTGCTCTAAGGAAACTCTCACTGACATCCTCTTTTTCGTGCCTTCGCCCAACCTATGGACCCTTCATATGGTCTCTGTGCTCTCTCCTTTCTCCTCCTCTCCCATTAATGGTGGCCCCCGTTGGGATGTCCTATTGGCCCCCTTCCGCTCCTCTAAGGCCATCATTAATGTCTACGCTAATGGGACCATCTTGGTCCAAGGCCCCCAGGCCAACCTTCACCTCTTCGATAGACGCTTCCCACACCTCATCAACTTCCTCCCCTCTCCTGCTGTCCCCCCTCCTCTATCCTTGGCTACCTTGCCTCTACCCTCCCTCCCTGCCCCCTCTCGTGCTCCTTCTTCACCTCCTTCCTCAATACCTCCGCAGGGCGTACCTCTGATCTGTACCCCTCCCCGGAAGTTCTTCAAGGATGGCAGCCTTCTCCACATTGCCACTCTAAACACTCGCTCTGCCATCAAGCACTCCTCCGATATCTGTCACCTTCTTGAGGAACTGGACCTCGACGTCCTCTGTCTCACTGAGACTTGGTTCACAGCCTGCTCTGCCACCAGCTTTGACACACTCCTACCTGACGGTTACAAGATCCTCTCCATGCCCAGGCCTAACCGTGCAGTGGGTGGTGTTGCCCTTATCTTCCCTGAGTGGATTCCTGCCACTGTCACTCCCACTCAGACCTACTCCTCTTTTGAATGTCTTGTCTGCCGACTCTCTCTCTCTCCTAGCCATTCCCTTACCGTGGCTACTATCTATCGGCCACCTGATCAAATTTCCTCCTTCCTCTCTGAGTGGGCTGACCTCTCCTCCTCACTCTTGTCCTCAACCACTCAACTCCTCCTTCTTGGCGACTTCAACATCCACCTTGATGCCTCCAGTCCCCCCACTTGTCTCTTTCGTGACCTCTGCGACTCTCTCTCACTCTCTATTCTCCCGTCTGGGCCTACTCACTCTGCTGGGCACACTCTTGATGCTCTGATCTCTTCTGACCTTCCCCTCTCTGTCCCTCTCTCCACTCCTCTCTCCTGGAGCAATCACTTTCTCCTATCCTCCCACCTCACCCTCCCTACCCCTCAGGCAAAGCCACCCTCTTCACTGCCACCCACCTTCTCGGTCATCCGACCCATGAAGCGTGTGTCAGTTGAGGCTTTTGCTGCTACCTTCTCTCCCCCCCGCCCCTTCCGCTGACTCCCACCCTGACACAGCCCTCTCCATGCTCCACTCTGCTATATCTGCTACTCTTGATATCCTTGCCCCCGTCATGAGAATCCGCCTGAAGCCCAAAGCCAAATGTAACTCCTGGTATGACTCGGATCTCGTCACCCTAAAACGCAAGTGCAGGGTTGCTGAGAGGAAATGGCGTGCTTCATGTTCATCCTCTGACAAACTGGCCTGCCGCCTGCTTCAAAGGCAGTACCGGCTCTCCGTTCTCACCAAGAAGAGAGCCCTTATCCAAGCCCGCATCTCTGCGGCATCAAACAACTCCGCCGAACTCTTTAAAATCTGCAAGGAGCTGGCCAACCCTGTTGCAGTCTCTACCTCTCCTGTCCTCTCCCAGGCCCTCTGCACTGGCCTCTCACTTCATCTCTAAAACTCAGGACATCCTGTCCTCGCTCTCCTCCTCTCACCTCCCTCCCCCCCTACCCGGCTCTTCCTCTGGCCCTTCTGCGGTCAACCCTCCTCCCTCTTTCTCTGCCTTTCCACCCTTCTCTGCTGACGAGGTTTCCAGACAAGTCCGATCAATGAAAGTCTCGTCTAAACAGGTTCACCCCTGTTCCTCCAAAACTATCAAGGACCACATCGACTCCCTGGCTCCTGCCCTGGCTGACTTTTGCAACCACTCCTTCGCCTCTGGAGTCTTCCCTTCCCCCCTCAAGCACTCCCTTGTGCACCCTCTTCTCAAGAAACCCTCTTCCGACCCCTCCTGCCCGGCTAACTATCGCCCTATCTCCATCACTCCCTTCCTGGGCAAGCTCCTGGAGAAACTGGCCATCTCCCAGCTTAACCTCCATGCTGAATCTGTTGGTAGTCTTCATGACCATCAATCTGGCTTCAGAGCTGCCAGAAGCACGGAAACTGCTCTTCTGAACATCCGTGAAGACCTGCTCCTGAACCTCGATTCCAACACTCCGTGTGTTCTCATTCTGCTCGATCTCTCCTCTGCCTTTGACACTGTCAACCATGCCATCCTGCTCAACCGTCTCCGGGAAAACCTGGGTATCACTGGTCAGGCTCTGGCGTGGCTGACCTCTTTCCTTTCAAATCGACCCTCCCAGGTCCAACTGGGGTCCTTCCTCTCCGACATCTTTTTCTCCACCTGTGGTGTCCCCCAGGGATCTAATCTCTCTCCCTGGCTGTTCAACCAGTATCTGGCTCTCCTTGCCCACTGCATCGCCGCTCTCTGCCCTAATTTCCAGTGCTATGCGGACGATACCCAGCTCATTTTCAGGCTACCCTCAGCCTCCCCCTCTCCTTCCCTCATCTCTGACTGTCTGTCTGCTATCCAAGAATGGTGTGCCGCCAATGACCTCTGCCTTAATGCCAGTAAGACTGAGATTCTACTCATCGGTACTCCCACTCCCTCCTTCCCTGCAGCTCTCTGGCCTGCCTCCCTTGGCCCCCTCCCTGCTCCTACCTGCAAGGCAAAAAACCTTGGGGTCAACTTCGACTCCACACTCTCCTTCTCTCCTCATATTTCTGACGTCGCCAAGAGGTCACACTACCAGCTGCACCTCCTCAGAGGTATTCTTCCCTTCCTCTCCTTCCCCCAGAAGCTCACTGTCTCCCGAGCCCTGGTTCTCTCGAAGCTGGATTACTGTAACAGCCTCTATCTTAATCTGCCTGCCTCCACTCTCCGCCCTCTGCAACTCATCCAGAACAGAACTGCGAGACTTGTCCTTGGCGTCAAGCCCAGGGACCGTATCTCTCCAGGACTGAAATCTCTACACTGGCTCCCAGTGGCTGCGAGGATAAAGTTCAAAACCCTCTGCATTGTCCACAAGGCCTTCTGGGGCCTGGGTCCTAAATACCTTCAACTCTCTCTTCCCAAATATCTTCCTCCCCGAGCCCTTCGCTCATCCGCCTCCAACTCCCTCATGGTCAGCCGCTTCTCGAAGCAACGAGCTGGGGGTAGATCTCTCTCCGCGGCAGGGGCCTCCCTCTGGAACAGCCTTCCTGCCTCCCTGAAACTTGAGGAGAACCACCTCCGGCTCCGGAAGCACCTCAAAACCTTCCTCTTTGCTTCTGCTTTCTCTCTCCCTCTCCCCTGCTGAACAGCTAATTAAATTCTTCACTAAACTGCACTGATCCTGCAACTTGACCACTCTAAACTGCCTTCGGTCCTGGTCCCAGTCACTGATCCCCTGGAACCCCTCTGCACTACGGGACTGTCTCTGTATCCCTACAGCCCCCCCCCTTCCCCAGCACTTGCTCTGCACTTACCTTGCACTTGCCACTAGCTGGCCCTTTTTTATTTATTACTTACGCCACTTACCTTTACTGCACTTCCCCCCCTCCCCTTCCCCTTGCACTTTTCCCCCCTCCCCCACCCCTGCACTTGCGCGATCTGAATGACACCTGGCCTAGTAGGATCGTTTGTTTTGTCTCCCCTTGTTCCTCCCCTCCCTGCCTCGTCGCGCCTTGAAACACCTGTGTATAGGCGCGTTACAAATGCCATATCATATCATATCATATAAAAATAGTGTTCAACATAAAGTTGGAGCTTTGTCCAGATTGCCGCTTTCTTTCAGCTCTCTTCCCTAAGTATAAAGCAGTTCTAACAAATTTCTTAGGCTCGCCTTAAATTCCAAAATAATATAGGATTAACCAGTACTCGGGGAGTCAGGGGGGGGGTTCCCTTCCCCAAGTTCCAAAACACAGTTCAAAACACAAAATATCCTGAAGCTCTGTCCTCAAGTCAATAAGCAGTTCAAACCTCAGGTTTCCCTTCCCCAAGATGTATTGATATGATAGTGTTTCTCAATGTTCTTAATGTTCTGCGCCACTCTTGCACCCTCTGTACGTGGCTAGTCTTTGCACAACAAAAATGTCTTGGATTTAAAAGGCAGTTCGTTTAAGTTCACCTTTTAAAGCTCATCTCCCAAAGTTCCTTTCACTTTGGATTATAATACACATTGGGTTAGCTGGTTGTGTTAAGGTTCTAGTCGCCTTAGAGCTCATTATGCATTGGTTTCTTGGATTTAACACTTCATTGATTTGTAGATGCAATATATATGAGCGTTGCGTGCTATTTAAGTTTAATTCACCTTTGGTCTTGGCACATTTAATTAATTAGTAATATATTTCTAACCAAAGTGAAAGGCTTAAATGTACCTTCATTGGGTGCCGATATTAAAGTAGCCTTAAGTCTGTTCCAGCCAACCTTATGTCAAGAGCATCGCATCTTGAGGCTAACTCTAGTTGGCTAAGTTTGAAGAAAAATGACTATTTAAGTACAAGTTACTCACCCCAGTAACTACCTCGCTCCTAGGCCATGGGTCCCTTCTTCTATAAATTTAGGCTGTCACCCCCATCCTGAGAACGACATCCCATTCATAAGGAGTAAAGGGGATGGGACAGAAAGGCACAAAGACAAAACATTTGGCATTAATGCAACCTCTGGACGTACAAACGCAGGTTTAAAACAGGGAATGCGTTCACCAAATAGGGCAGAGAATTTCTTCTAGCAGACATCACCTGACAGCACGCCGTCTGTGGAACATTCCCTGCACAGGGTGTCAAAGCGAGACAGTTTTAAATGCTTGATGTGCACCACAGATGACTTTAGGGTAAAGTCTGCTATCCAGATACCCACTCAGCTTCGTCTTCCATGCAGGGACTTCAAAGCATAGTGAAATAATGGTGTCCCTTGAGAGTCCCGTGTACAGTGTAATGCCCTGTCAGGTTTTGCGCAGGCTTTTCTCAGCACTGTGTTCAAATTATTGTAAAGACCTAGGCAAAGGGCTTCTCTCAGATATGCATGACTCAGCTTGTGGTAAACGGTGCTAAGCAGACAAGGCAAAACACTTAAGCTTGGAGCAGGGTAGTTAAGGCCTTCAATGAGAGAATAGCCAGACAATGGGCCTCATTATGCCTCTGGCGGTAGCCGTGCCGGTAAAACCGGTATGGCTGCCGCTGGAGTCATTTTTTTTCCAGGCACCGGGGAATGGGCAATTACTGCGGCATTACAGTCCCGCAGACCCAGTAATTGCCCATTCCCGAGCACCGGCAAATATTCGTCCCCATTCCCATTGAGTCCTATGAGAATGGGGAGGTAGGATGCACTAGCACCATTTGTGAATGGTGCCGGTGCATCCGACATGCTCTGCTCGCGGGTGCCGGTCCGCCCGCCAGGGCAGGCATGCCTCATTACAAATTTACCGGTCCGGTAACAGCAGTGCTGGTAAGCTACCAGCACTGTT
The DNA here is from genome assembly GCF_040938575.1 of Ambystoma mexicanum. Lineage (NCBI taxonomy): Eukaryota > Metazoa > Chordata > Amphibia > Caudata > Ambystomatidae > Ambystoma > Ambystoma mexicanum. The sequence goes on from NC_090936.1 coordinate 1,218,043,852, forward strand.
GTTACCGGACCGGCAAACTACCAGTTCTGCTCGCGGGTGCCTGTCAGCCCACCGGATCTGACCTTGGGGCCGGACTGGCACCCGCGAGCAGAGCATGTCGGATGCACCGGCACCATTCACGAATGGTGCTGGTGCATCCCACCTCCCCATTCCCAGTGAGTCCAATGGGACTCACATGGGAATGGGGACGAATATTTTCCCGTGCCCAGGAATGGGCAATTACTGGGTCTGTCGGGACTGTAATGACCCGGTAATTGCCCATTCCCGGTGCCAGAAAGAAAATGACTCCGGCAGCGGACATGCCGGTTTTACCGGCACAGCTACCACCAGAGTCATAATGAGGTCCAATGTGTTCTGTTGTGAAGCTAAGTAATATGTAATGCAGTTTACATGTAAATAACTTTATGAAATAGTTATTGCGGTGTCTTTGATGTGTGCAACCAGTATTTGCCACCTGAGTAGCCCAAAGTCACCAAGCACTGCACAGGGTCGGATTGCAGACCTTGTCACAGTTCTAGGTTGCCCTAGGTTCAAGGGGGGCAGGAGGCCTACCAGGGTGTTTGCCAGAGCTGGTCCTGCTTCAGAGGCAGGATGAAGGGGTTGGGAGGGCCCCAGTCTCTACCCCTCTACATGTGCCTGGATAGAGTTTCAGAGTAACACTTGCATTCACCCCATACCTACCTTCTCCAATGCTGGCCAGTATTATCCCTCTTCATTTGGAAGAGAGGTACCGACAACCTACCAGGAAACATCCAGCAAGCAGAACTTTGCTTGCAGCGACAGGAAGTCAGGACTTTTAACTTCCACTGAAAACAAGCTCTTAAATCGACTTTGCTCGAAGTGAGACAACAGCGGACCCGTGTTCACAAAGGGGGCTGAGCTTATAGGGTGCTTTATAATTTCCCATCTCCGTAATGCGGCCTGAGGGAAAATGCAAGGCGGAAATTTGCCCAGGGAGCCAGCTAAGCGTGATGGCCAATGGAAGGGAGAGGGAGAGAATGAAATGTCACGGGAGGAGTGGGGGGGTGTGGATTGTTCGGGTGAAGTCAAGGGGGGAAATGACAGACCAAGAGACCAGGTGGAAGAAGAATGGTGGAGTGGAGCATGGAAGAAAATTACAGATAGCCTGTGCAAGGTGAGGTATTGGTTACTGCGAGAAAGTGGTAGTTGGGTGTGTGAGCTTGTGTTTGGTCAGGGAGCGAGGTGAAGTTAAAGGTTAGAGGATTAAGTAAGGTTGAGTGAGCAAGGTGATTAAGAGTGAAAGGAGGGTGACTGGGAGAAGGAGCTGTGGGGTGGAGTGGAGAGCAGAGAGTTGTGTGGATTGGATAGTAGAGAGTTGTGGGGAGTAGACAGTAGTGGAAGTACAGATTGATGGGAATGGAGAGTAGAGAGTAGTGGGAGTAGATAGGAGAGTGTAGTGGGAGTGGAGAATAGTGGAGAAGGAGTGGAGAGGAAGCAGAGAGTAGTAGAGAGGAGACGGAGAATAGGTATAGTCGTGAGGTGGAAGAACACCAGAGAGGAAATGAGAGCGAGAGAAGGATGAGAGTAAGAGGAAGAGAATGGAGCAGAGTAGAAAGAAGAAAAAGAAGGAAAGAGCATCTGTGAGGAGTATATGGGTGTCAGTGGAGAAGGTGAGTTAGACATGAGTGAATCAGACGGCACCAATCCTTGTGGTCATTATTCTTGTTGGACCCCAGGATAAGCTCCACCTAGAAGATCCCACCTAGTCACACAGACTATACAAATTAAGGGTTACAAATCTCTGGTGGCCATCTTACTATTTCAGGAAGTCTGGGATAGGGTGGAGGGAGACCCGGGGAAGACGAGAGATAGAGAGAGGAATTACCCTTAGTTGGACCCTATTGAAGTTCTTAATAAAAAAACCTTTGAACTGTCTTTGGGAGTTGAGGTGTTCTTAAGGCCATCTGTGACAGGCTTAGAGCTGATTTAGAGTCTGTGGGCACCCCAGGACCAGTATGTCATTAACTAAAATAGAGTTTCTATTGGATATTTTATCCCCATTGTAGCGGTCTCCGAATATGTTTTCGCCACCAGAGGGTGCAGCATTGTTCCATGTCAGCTCTGCGCAACCCCTCTACACGCCCTCAACGGAGATGACGTTGGGGTCTGTATATATAGAGGCGCCGTGACTTCTGGTCTTTTTTTCCCCACACACTATGCACGCTATGGGAATGCTGCTTAAACATCTAGCTCTTCTGCATCATGCATAACCCCGCAAGATTCTTCAAGTCATGCGTGGATTTTGGAGATCGATATCTTTCTCTGACCCCAACAGAATGTTTGTGTACAGTTCTGCGTGATTTTTCCGTCGCGGAAAAGTCTGCGAAGGAAAAGTTTGCCTGTGAAATGTACGAACCACAAAAGGTGTGTACATTTCCCATGTGAACACACATTTAAAACCCCTACACACCCACCCACACCCACAAGACACCCCCCACTCCAGCCACGCCCCCAACATATCCCCACCCTACTTACCTTCGAAGACGTGCTATGTCTCTGCGGCGCCAGTTCCCTTTCACTTCTGTGATCGGGAACCAGTGCCGCAGGGTCCTTTTCTTTTTTCTTTTTTTTTTGGAAGCTGCAGGGGTTTCCCCCGCAATCCCTGCTCACTATACTGCAAAGTATAGTGAGCGGGGTGTTGCGGGGGACACCCCCGCAGCCCACCTTTTTTTCTTTTCCCTCTTTCCTCGTGTGTGCTGCGGGGTTGTCCCCCGCAACACCCCGCTCACTATACTGTATAGCATAGTGAGCAGGGTATTGCGGGGTACACTCCCAGAGCCGCTTTTTTTGTTTTTTCATTTGGCAGGGGCTGGTGGGGGGAGTCCCCCGCAACCCCCGCTCACTGTAGTGAACAGGGTGTTGTGCAGAACAACCCCCTAACACCAGGTCCGACCCCACCGAAACACCTAAACACAACACGAAAAATGTTCAGACTTTTGGTAGTCTGAACTTTTCGTGATGTGTGTTTTAGGTCTTTTGGTGGGGTCGGACTTTTAAACTCGTTAAATTCGTACAATACCTTGTATACTGCTTGGAGGAGAATCACAACCCACAGAATTGTGGGTCACGCCAATGCATGCACCCAAACTCCCTCCTGAAGAACTGAAGACCACTTCCTGTCACAGAAGGATAAAAAGTATTGTAAAATGTCTCTTTCTCCGAGTAGCTCAAGTGTCATTCTTTGTCTACATCAAAAAAGACGAGCCAACATTCAAGAGACTCCTCTGAGGATTTGGCTCCATTTCCTACCCAATCTTCTACTCCGGAGGAATGGGGAGATGTCAAGTTGAAGATGCTTGACATCTTCGCAAAGATCCTGGCTTCAGCAGCTTCAATGTCAGCACCGGCTTCACCAACGGGGCCCACAGCACTTGGAAAAGCCAGCAGGGCACCCTCATGAGACCACATGCCTAAGGGCTCAGTACTGGATCTAAGGGCTAAGGATTTTGGATAAAGGATCTGGGATCCATGGACTCAGATTCAATATGACGTTGGATTGCTCCACCCTCTTGCATTGAGCAAACAACGTTGGTTCCTCAGCGTTGGTGTCGACTTTGTATGCCCCGCTTCCTATGTGCAAGCTTGTTGTTGGAGATCTTGGAGCTCTTCAATGAAGAAGATGACCCTATCCCTTTTGGGCTGGCAACCATGTGTTCCAGAGGATTGAGACTTCCTAGAGGAATTTTAAGCCGGTTTGAGCATTTGCATGAACTGGACTCTAACTTTCAAGAAGGCAGCAGTCTCAATACCACACCGGAGCTAGAGGTTCTCCTAGCGCTGACTCCGAGGAAGCCTCACGCTTTATTACAGAAGATGATGATAGGGTTGTGGATACACCCAGCTTGACGGCTCGTTCCAGACTGAAAATTCATTGTGAGCTTGCAGACATTCTGTAGAAGCGTCCACATAGAAAGATCCTGCAGCCCTTTGACCCGGAAGTGGAGTCCCTGGTGTTGAAGGCCTGGGAGAAGCACCGTCAGGCACCCTCAGATCTGGCCTTTCTTTTCATACATGCCTCCCATAGAGCTTTGTGGTAATGGCTGCAACAGCCAACCTTAATACGTCATCTTTTCCCACGTAGGCCTGCCGGAAAGGGAGCGCGAGATCATGGGGATGCAAGGTGTTCACCATAAGTAGCCTTGCCCTGAGGGTAGTGAAAGCTTCTTGCACTCTGGCCAGGTTTTATTTCAGCCTTTGGACTGTGGTCACTGAGGGTGCACAATACTTGCTGCTTTGTAAAATAGTTGGTGCAGAGTCGGTGCAGAGTCTCGTGAGTCTCTGACACTGTTTCCTGGAGCTACTGCTAGTGGATTGCTTTGTCCTCTTTCTATCTTCAGCATCTGTGAGGGGTCTGGATTACATAAAAACCCCAGCAATCCGCGAAATGGTGCAGAGTCGGTGCAGAGTCTCGTGAGTCTCTGACACTGTTTCCTGGAGCTACTGCTAGTGGATTGCTTTGTCCTCTTTCTATCTTCAGCATCTGTGAGGGGTCTGGATTACATAAAAACCCCAGCAATCCGCAAAATGGTGCAGAGTCGGTGCAGAGTCTCGTGAGTCTCTGACACTCTGTTTCCTGGAGCTACTGCTAGTGGATTGCTTTGTCCTCTTTCTATCTTCAGCATCTGTGAGGGGTCTGGATTACATAAAAACCCCTGCAATCCGCGAAATGGTGCAGAGTCGGTGCAGAGTCTCGTGAGTCTCTTGAGGCTCACGATGCTTGTGAGGCACCTTTCAGTCCGCCCAGCGCCTGTTCAGCATGAATCGTGAGAAGTTTCCACAGCGTATAATCCATCACCCGCTAACACATCTACAACTGCGACGTACTGAGCGAGGAGAGTCCGTGAAGACGTCAGACACCATGAACCGGCCAGAAGCGGCCTCTGGGGCTCCCCAAGTAAGAAAAGCATGGGGCATCTCTTCCCCTGCCCCTCGTATAATTTCCCTACCACGACATCTAACAATTAAGTCCACTGTAAGCTATGCGGATATGTTTGCCAACATGTGTGAGAGCTCACACATGCCACATACTATTGCTGACTCACCCCAAACTCATTTTACACCAAAAAACTGTGAGCTTATGTTTTCTAATGAGCTCTCACCTGTGGGGGCGGGTGTGTTGAGTGCTGCAAGAGGGTGGATTGCTGCCGCGACCGGCTGCTGGTGTGCAGGAGCGGAAGCTGAGGTTGTTGCTTCAGCTGGCCGCGTTCAAAGTGATCAAAGCGAACAGACCTCGTGGGGGAGGGCAGACATTCCCCCCGCGGCCTCTGAAGGAGATGCTTCTGTGACTTTTCTGCCGCAGCTGCGAGTGTTGGCTGCGCGTCCTGCGCAGGCATCCAGTCTAGTTGCAGAAACAGAATCTGGGGTGTCGGTGCCCAGGGACAGGCGCCTGACATCTGAGAGCACAGGTGCTTGGTTAGAGTGTGCAATGGCTTCCCCAAGAGGCCCCGCGAGTGCTTACAATTGCTACGGGTCAGACACAGCTTTACCCACGCACATCCCAGAGCTATTTGAAAACGACAAGGAGGTCATTGAAGACCTGTTATTATTGGAAGTGCCAGATGCAAACACTGAAATGAAAAAATCATTGCTGGAAAATCCGGCAAAACACAAAGACGCCTTATGCCAAGATGAGGTGGTGAGCTTTACTTCACAGGGGAATGTAGATCCATCATCCCCCTTAAAGAACAACACACCGAGACAAACTTCGCAGTCTCCGGCCAAAAGGCGAAATTTGTTGGCCATTGTGAACAAACTGTTGCTGGACTTAACAGAATTTAAAAGGGTCACTAACTTCTAAACCATCTGCCTCGAGTGAGTTGAAATCTAACATGGAGGATCCCAAAAATGAGCCCTGGAGACCACAGCAATTACCATTGTTTCCGGTTAAAGAATCCACTCTGTGGAATCACTGGCCAATGGGTGCTAGAAAAAGAAGACGTGTCGCCTCAAGCTTGTCACCTCCTTTCGAATGCTCACAGAACAGAGCCAGGCCAAGAGCTCTCCCCCAAAATCAAATTCTAACAACCAGGGGGGGAGCACTCCATCTAAGGATACTGTCACATTGAGCACAGAGGAGAGGTCAGAGTCATCCAGCAATGATGAATCTATATCGAATTCACCAGAGAAACAACGGAATGATTGAAAACCTAAACGTATGCTCAACAGAGCGCCATCAAACCAAAGCATGAGAGACGCTCACATTCAGAAACTAATCAAGGATGCGCTAAATGACCTAAGACCGTTTGTCGTGTCCTCACTGACAATAGCGATGGCTCCCATGCTCAAGATGTATGAGCAAATCAACGAGAGTATAAAAGATCTGTCAACTCTGTCTTCCCTGATGAACTCAAAAATGCCTTTGGTCGATCCTCAAGGAGTCTTTGCAACTGCCAAATTATGGGGAAATATCCAAAGAATAGTTCAGTTGTTGAAGGACTTAGTATATCAAAAGCGAATCAATATCGAGGACAAGAGAGTTCTAGCTGAGGTGACAAGAGAAGCCTTGGGACTAATGAAACAAAGTCAAAAATCGAGAAGAGATGAAGCAGAATTAGTCGCAATCTCAACCCCGCACCTGCCACCGAAGTCAGTGTCAAACAAAAAGCCAATCAATGATGGACTGATCCAACAACTTGAGAGATCTACTGCGTGCTCAATACCATCACCCTCAGGCAATTAGGCAAGGAAGTGGCGCAAGCCCAGCCAGACGAAGTGCACGTCATTGAGTCGGCCAACGCAAAAGATCCCTGTCCTACTCTGGCCCATTGGCCCCCTGCCTCTTGCCCATCCCCCACTCCTGTGCCTGATGACCACACAGCTCACCCCGCACTGTTGAAACCAAACAATTCTAACCATCTTGAAAAGAAGAAGATTGCAGCCGGCACCTGTAATACACTTCCAACTGAGGTGCTCCCAACTACATCAGCCAATGCTGATGACATCATAGGGTCAGGTGATGCCATTTTGCAGGGTCTCCAGGCCAACCCAACTCCTCTTGATCAGCGTGAAAAGGAAAAGACCTTGAGCGCCCCCAAGGAACCAACCGGGATCGATACGCCTCCACCAACCTTGGAAAATGGAGTCGGCTGTCTTGGCTCCAGCACTGGAAACCTATCTGACCAAAATTCAAGTAAGGACAAAACTTATGACATATTCCAAAAGCCGAACCTGTCCAACTCAAATCAAGCCCTGGAAAAAAAAAATCAAAAAATGCAAAAGGAAACAAAACAATTTGGGCTCAAGGAAATTCCTTAGAAATTTGAAGGCAGTAAATGTATTCGTAAATACAGAACAGACTAGCGAAAGTCATAAGAAAGATCTGCCAAAACCAAATGAAAAGACAACTACCCACGAAACAATAATTGTGGATGAAAGTGCGGAAAGTTCACAGAGCGAGCTTCTCAACTTATCCACATATGAAGAAGAATCTTGTTAGTTATGAAGATAACGATGAGCAAGCAGTAGAAAACTGTGCGAAACCCACTGTAGCACAGTCTGATGATAAGCAAGCGGCAAAATTCACTCAAGATTTGACAAAATGCAGAAGAATCTGCCAACTAATACTCCCCATGGATGACACTAAAGCCCCAAACATAATACATCAAGAGGCCAAGTTCGAGACTATGGACGAGGAAAGAAAGCGGCAAGGAGCATTAAGTGGAGTGATCAAAACCCCATACGACAGAAACTCCCTAAAACCCTCACCGGATGTTGTGAAGGGGAAGGATGCCGTTGAAACCCACGGGCTCCATATTCCATCTCGTGACTCCTCGAGACAATCTTGCCAGAGGGATCTCACAATAAAAACAACTTTCACCAGAAATTATGGAACAAGTAGATACTCAAGCCAAAAAAATAGTCAGCGAAGTGAGAAACACAAAAAACCTGGAAGACATGTTTTGATTCTCGAACGAATCTTGGACACAAAGGATGGCCTAACATTAAACAGGAACAACGTATTACGACTATTGCACCATGTGCCTGGTCTTCACTCCATAGAACCAAAAATAAGATGAATAAAATCACAAATCAAATTCACATTATCAATCTTTATTGGCACCACAAAAATGCAGGAAGACACAAATTTATAAAAATGGTGTGTGACCTAATCGATGAAATAAATAGTGTCTACCAAAATCCGAACATTATCTGCTGTGGTGATCTCAATCTAGACTAGGTGAATGAGTCCAAAAAGGCCACTGGACCTAAAAATCCATTACAAAATTTGGCTATAAAATGGTGTGCCGATCTTGAGGAAAGAAACGTCACCGTCGTGAACGGAATCATCACAGGCGATATTCCTCCAGAGAAAACTTGGAGAAGCATGAATCAGTCTTCTACCATAGACTAACTACTTCTTCATATCAGATAATTTACAACAACGAGCTGTGTCACTACAAATCACAGCTGACTCAAACAGTGATCACAGCCAACTCACATTATCGTTACAGATGGCAAACACTAAGAAGCCTCAGCAATGGAACAATCAAGTTACAGCTGAGCCTAATAGATCTCGGCTAAGAATAAAGCCCCAGGAAGTTAAAATTCTAACAGAATCTTATGATAAGTATGTAACTGACGTGACAGAAATGAGAGTTGAATATAACTGCCTTCTGGAACAGTTCATGATTACAGATAAAGGAATGAGAAGACCATCCTTCCAACCGAAACACCATTTTGACAAACAAGTCCTCGAAAGAAAGCAACAACTTCGAAAAGAATTGAGGCAACACAGAAACCTCAAAGTAGAACAACAAAAGCAGGCGAACAAAAACAGCAAACAAAAATACAAAAACTGGCAAATCTCCCACAAAGCAATTATGTGCCAAAATGATAGCGAATCAATGCTTGCCAGCCTCAATAATAAAACGTTTTCAGAGTACTGGAAGTTAATAAACGACATCGATTGCAACCAAGACGCAATCCAACTAAGTATGGTGTGTGAAAGAGACTGGATCAAACACTATAATTCAGTGTACGAGAAAAAAAGCACCACCATTGACCCTCCACTGCCTCAGCTTGCAAAATGGGACCTCCATTTCGACAGAGAGGACATTCTACTGAGCATCCAACGAAGCTCATCTTCAAGGGCACCAGGACCGGATGGTATACTTAAACAAAACCCTGAAGAATGGGCCAGTTTTCTAGTCAAACTGTTTGCTGCAATCGCCAATGAAGGCAAAATACCAACTAGCTGGAAAACTGCGATTGTTATCCCAATCTTTAAAAAAGGCAACAGAGCGGAACCTAAAAACTACCGGCCAATTGCCTTATTAGACCTGCTGGGTAAAATATTTGCAACCCAACTACAGAAACAACTTCTCAAGTGGATTCAAGATTCAAAGCATTTGGACTGCCGCCAAGCAGGCTTCGTTAAAGGTGTAGGCTGTGGCATTAATCTCCTTCTGTTGAACATACTTAAAACGAATGCAATAAAAAGGAACAAAAAGATCTATCTTGCATTTGTGGACCGGTCACAAGCATTTGACAGTATTGATAGAGAACTACTTTGGAAGATAATGTTAGATTGGAAATGCCCAAACAGCTTACTACTAGCAATAAAAGCATTACACACCAACACTGAGATCAAAATAAGGTTGGATAAAAGGGGCACCTTATCTATTCCTATAAAAACATATTGAGGAGTAAAACAAGGTTGCCCTCTGGCTTCGATTATCTTCAATCTATTAATCTCAGACCTGGGTGATGCATATAAAAACGCAAATATTTTCCCGCCAAAAGTTAACAGAAAAGATGTTGAATGGTTACTGTAAGCGGACGACCTAGTCCTTTTGCACTTGACTCCAATAGGTCTGCAACACAAACTTGGCATCCTAGATCAATACATCCAACGAAACGGTCTAAATGTGAACATGCAAAAATCAGAAATACTAATCCTGCAAGACCTACAAAAGAACAAAGAACTTGCTGGAAAAAAAAAAGTTAACTTGGAAATTGGGTGAAGGCACGATCGAGCTAAAAAAACAATCAATGTATCTAGGTATGTTGTTGAGCTCGAGTATCAATGACCCCCCGTGGGTGGAAAAAGTCAAGACCAAAGGCAAGCAACTGACAGCGCAAGCTCGCATCGTGAACATGAAATATGGGATACACTCATTAAAACCTGTCGTTGCCTTTTATAAGATGAAGGTCATCCCGGCCTTCATCCATGGAGCCGACAGGGCTTTTGGATGCCCTGAGGAAGTGTGGGTCTCAATGGAACACTCTTTTTGGTCCAAGGTATTGCGATTACCTCCAGGCGTGCCAACTGCCTGCATAAGATATAAGCTTAGTCTCCTATCCATTAATGGGAGGATTACGTGGAACACGTTAAATGAATATCGCAAAGCATCCGCAGAGAAGCCACAATTACAATATAAGATCTTAAAAGATCCATCCAAGGAGCTTGGTGACACTGTCCTTTCAATGTGGGTTCAACGTTGCGAAAAAATCCTAAGTGACATAGGAGCGGATAAAAGTCTGCTACAAGAAAATCCAAACAAGGTTAAATCATTGCTCTGGACCCAAGACTGGATTGATACTAGTGACACGTGTAAAAAACACAGAATTATGAAGTTGATACCTAATGGAGAGAGAAAACTGAATGAGATTCAGCCATACCTACAAAAATTTCCAGACAAAAATCCTAGAGCGATTTTCATGAAATATCGCCTCAATCAATTTCCCACTCGAGAAAATCTGAGTATATGGGATGCTGCTGGCTTAAGCTCTCTATCATGTCGACTATGCGGAGAAGATATCGAAACTTTGAAACATCTAACGTTAACATGCGCCAATCTGAGACTAGAACGCAAAAAGCATTTCAGAAGGTTCATATTGGCAAAACCATTGCTGTCCATCGACGAGTGGAAGAGAGAACTTTTTCAAGACTCGGATCGTAGTCTAACTTCTTCTTGGAATCAATGGTGAAAAAACTATTAAAGACAGAAGCTAACTTAGAATTTAAACAGTCGGAACGACTCGAAATGGCCGTGGCAATGGCCATATAATGTAGCGTCCACCGAAACCATTTCTTGCTACTACCTGTTTCGAAAATTATGGCATGCACATTCCCTTTTGTTCTCTTTGGCGGAATTCTTAATTATCTTAAATCTGCACGCTAGATGATGGTTTTATGTTTGTTTCAAACAAATAAAAATAAAACAAAAAAAATAAAAATAAAGGAGGGTGTTGCCGCCCTGGGTTAAGATGTGTTAGGCAGAATTATATGCAGCACACACAATTAAGACTACAAGTGACAGTACAAATTCACCTTTGGTACAAGCCTGTACTCCACAGTAAAGTGGTAGCGATTGGCTGAGCAGCCAGACTTATATCAAGAGTAAAGTGAGCAGTATCAATAGTTACACAAAGGACAGCAATTACTATTATTCAAACAAACACTGACTCAAGGCTTCTGAGTAAAAGAATATACATTTATTTACACATCAGTTGTAAAACATTTCACTAAAGTAAAGCAGCTGAAAAATCACACTCTTAATACACCACACAACTCTCAATAGATTCTGGACAAGTTAGCTCAAAATGAAGTGTGAGCAAAATGGCACTCCAGCAATTTAAAAAGGGAGGGAAAGACAAAGGCGCAAGTAAGCAGGGCAATCTAGAAAGAGGAACTACGGTGATGGAATCAAATCAAAAAGGCTTAGGGCCAAAGTCAATAGGACAAAAAGTCTTTTGCTCAAGATCACACAGTTCAGGGTAGTTCACGGTTAAGTCTTTGCCAAGAGTTCCGGACGAAGTTGGTCGGCAGAAAAGTTAGTTTAAAGAGTAGAGAAGGACAAGCCTTCGGTTTGGCGAAAGGTTTCACATTCCTTTGCCACGGCTGGTCGAAACGAACAACCGGATTTGCACAGTACCTTAAATGGAGAAGAAGCTGTAGCTGAGGCGGATGTTCCTGGCAGGTCCTGCAGGCTCACGGTTCCTGAAGCAACTGTCGGACTGACACAAAATAAAAGGTGCGCTCCTTAAAACCCAAGCAGGGTCCGACTTTCGTGGCTATCCGGTTCACTGTAGCTCTGTACAGCAAATTCGACCAGAGGAGGGGTCCTGGCTTGTAGTTTGGGCGGACTGGTTGGTCCCACCAGCTCAGGGGAAGAAGATTCCTGGTCGATCTTCTCTGTCATTGGAATCTGAAGATTCGGACCTGCAGCAGGGCTTCACCGGGCGGTTCACTCATTGTAGGGGTCCTCTTCTGTCAGCTCCTCGTCAGTTCTATCGTTCCAGTGGCGACTCTGACTTCCAATCCCAAGAGACCTGCTTTTTATGCAGTTTTCCCCCATTCACACAGCCTGGCTGTCAATCACACGGCTGGGTGGCTGTCCTGGCGGGACAGTCACCTAGCCAATCAAACAGGAGTGCGACTTGGGTTACCAAGGGAACCCATGGCAGGGGTCCTAAAACCTCTCCCTCACATCCTGCCTACCCAGACTTCCAGGCGCCTAAGGAGGGCTTCTGTGTAGAAGCCCACGAAGGGACGGTAAACAAAGGAACCAAACCTGGTTTGACGTGCAGAGTAAAACACGAGAAAGACATTTTCAAAAAGAAATGGCAGATAAACCCAGCCAGAACCGTATAAAAAAGTATATGGTCTAGCGGGTTTAAGTTTGAGACTACCAAGATAGCCTAAAACAATACCAAGGTTATTTTAAGATAACGCGGTAGGGAAAATAGGGTAGTTACCACTGCCACCAGCCAAGTCTTGATGAAAAGGGAGCGAAACATTACTCCAAGAGAAACAGACAAAAAGGGATAAGTATTAACCCTTCCAGTACTCTATGTAAGATAGGTTGCACTGGGTTTGTGGATTTAAAGAAACAAATAAAGTCAATGGCAACTTTACATGTTCTGGGAGACCGTAGTCAGTCCCAGAAAATGGAGTCAGAGTTGGGAAGTCTAAAAGACAACCCTGTGTCACCGCGCTGAAGGTGCTGTGTAACACACAGTAAAAAGATGATGCCTATGGAACAGGTGAAGCTCACAGTCCAAGAACACATCAAAATGTAAAATACACAGAGCAAAACACATGTAAGAGTGGGATAAAGGGTTCACACTCTTACCAGGTGAAAAAAATAAATCCTAGAAATCCAGCAAAGCTGCTGAGGGACTCAGTAGGTAAGGGAAATTAGCCATTCTGGAGAATTCTCCCCAACAAGATGGCATGGAGGCAGCCTGCCAGATGTTGCAGTTGAGTCTTGATACAGCAGACTCTGTGGCGCATGCCATGCATGGCCAATGGAGCAGTCATGAAGAGGCACGCCTGGATACAGACCTCAGGGTTCACTCCAGACATGCAGGCAAAACGCCATTTGTTTTGTAGCAAAGGCTGACTCCGCAGAAGTTCCAGCCTTCCAAAGCCATGGGAAAGTCCCAGGGTGTGATGGTCCAACAGTCTCCAATGTCCACCAATATAGGGAAGGGCTTTCACCCCTCTCCCTCCTATGCCCATCAGATAGCATCCGGTAAACAGCAAGCATCAGCCACACCTTCCCTTAAGGGTAAAATGCCATGGCGCTCAGAGAGGAAACATTTCCACTTCGGCAGTGCCCTCTACAGGCCCTGTGTAAAACCCCTGTGAAGGAGACTGTGATGTCAGATGCTTGGGCCTTACTGCTCCTGCATCAATGTTACTGTCTCCCCTTTGCTCAATGTCCCTCGTAACGATTCTAGCAGCCACTCTTTTCCTTCGGACCCTCTTCTGTTGAAAGACATTAGTCAGCTTCTTGCCAAGGGTGCCATAGAACTGGTGCCATGCTCAAAACAAGGCAGGGGCTAGTTTCCCTTCACTTTCCAGCACAAAAGAGGGATGGGGACCTGCATCCCATCCTGGAATTGAGGCTCCTAAACCTGTACATGCGCAAGTACAAGTTAAAGATGGTCACTCAGGCCAAGGTCCCTAGGCCACTGACCTGCAAGAGTTGTCAAACTCCCCGGATCGTCTGGACACCTTCAATCAATGTCCCGATACACCTCAAGCACAGGAAGTACCTGAGATTCCTTGTGGGGTCCCACTACCAATTCAAGATCCTGTCATTCTGTCTTCCTTCTGCACCCAGGCTCTTCACTATATTGCATGCAGGGGTTGCAGCTCCCCTTAGGAGGGAGGGTGTACAAGTTGTTCCCTACCTGGACGACTGGCTCTATTGCGCTTCCTCCACCAACCAGGAGTCAACACATCTGTACCACATGTGCAGCCTGTAGCACAGTTTGGACTTTGCCCTGAACTTCAAGAAGTACCTTATTTTGCCATCCCAGTCCCTCGGATTTATCGGTGCGGTCCCAGGCACTTGCACTTTTCCTCCTAAGGATCAAGTTGTGACATCTTAAAGATGATTGAAGTCTTCAAATCCCAGGAGATGGTTCCGACCTTAGCCTTCCAGTGCTTACTGGTTCTCAGGACTTCCTCCATTGTTGTAGTCTCAGAGGTTCACTTGTGCATGAGGTCGCTCCAGTGGCTTCTCAGTTGTGAGTTGTCTCAGTTTCAGGGAAGCATGTCAGACCTCTGTGTGTCTCGAGCAAGGTATCTCGCAACCTCATGGGGTGGGCTTTGTGAGACAACTTACTGAAAGGGGAATTGCTTCGACAGACCTGGCCCAAATGACAGCAGTCATGGTCTCTCAGAGAGGCTCAGGAACGCATCAGTTTGAACGGACTGAGAGCAATCAGGTTGTCCCTGGTTGCCTGGTTGCCTTTCTCCCCTCAATGTGAGGCTAATGTGTACTGGATCTGATGGACAACACAATGGCCATGCATACCTCAACAAGAGAGCTGTTGTGGGGTCCTTGCCTGTATACAGAGAAGCAATGTGACTGTGATTCTGGGCTCTGGAGAAGAATTTGTCTGTGACAGCAGCCCATCTAGCGAGGTCAGAGACCATCATAGCAGATGCCTTGAGCAAATACACTTTGGACTCCCATGAGTAGAAATGTGAGTTGTTCTGCTCCTGGGAATTTGATTGGCAGGGAGTTCTAGGGAATGCATTGAAGATGAAGTTGGACTCAAAGCGTCAATACCTGTCATTCTGGTGGTTCTTAGCAGGCTGCACCTGTTTGGGCCCATGTTGATTTTGATTGCTCCAGACTGGGCCGGGAGAATGTGGTACCCAGAGCTTCTAGACATGTCCATTTGCCCTTCTTGACCCCTTTCATCGAGAGTGGACCTGCTCAGCCAGTCAGAAGGGTGAGTCCTCCATCCAAACCTCAGCCGCCTGAACCTTCATGCTTGTCTGCCTAGAGTCTGAAATACAAGGAGTGGACTTTGCCAGATGACGTTATGGATGAACTGTACAAAGGCTGAGGGAACACACAAGTACTGACACCAGAATAAAGTCAAAGGGCTTTATAAACCAAGAGTGGCTGAAAGGATCAAAGTGAAGACCCTCTGCATCATCCACAATGCCTTCTGGGACATGGGACCATGCTATCTCCAACATTCCCTCACTAAATTCTCCCCTACTAGACTCTTACACTCCTCTAAACTCCAACTCTTTAACTGTCAAACTGACCAAGCAAAGAGTGGGGGCCGGTCTCTCTCCTTAGCTGGCACCTCCCTTTGGAACAGCCTCCCTGCCCCTCTCAGACTTGAGCCGGACCTCCTCAAGTTTCGGAAACTGATGAAAACTCTGCTGTTCCCTTCCCTGCTAATGTTCCCACTGCTGCTGTGACTGGTGGCCTGATCCTCATGATTCTCACAGGATTCCAGGCTTGAGAGTCGCCTGCACTAGTACTTAGCCTGAGGTTCTTCTCCTTAGCTTGATATGATATGATATGATATAGCATTTATGACGCGCCTATACACAAGTGTTTCATGGCGCGACGAGGCAAGGGAGGGGGAACAGAGGGAAAACCGAAACAACGATCCTACTAAGCCAGGTGTCATTCAGATCGCGCAAGTGCATGGGGAGGGGGAAATGGAAAAGTGCGAGGGGAAGGGAGAGGGGAAAGTGCAGTACATGGGATAGTAGAATAAATAAGATAAATAAAAACGGCCACTGGTGGCAAGTGCAAGGTAAGTGCAGACATAAGTGCCGGTAGGTGGACTGTAGGGATACAGAAAACAGTCCACAGTTGCAGAGGTTGCCAGGGAGGCAGTGGAGGTGAGTGGGCAACTGGCGTGGCACGGGCCCGAGAATCAGAAAGGGTAACCAAGTAACCAGTGACGTTTCTGCCAGGAATTTAGCAAGGGAGAGGGGGAGAGAAAGCAGAGGCAAAGAGAAAGGTTTTGAGGTGCTTCCGGTACCGGAGATGGTTCTCCTCAAGTTTCAGGGAGGCAGGAAGGCTGTTCCAGAGGGAGGCCCCTGCCGAAGCGAGAGATCTACCACCAACTCGTTGCTTGGAGAAGCGACTAACCCTGAGGGAGTTGGATGCGGATGAGCGAAGAGCTCAAGAAGGAAGATATTTAGGAAGAGATAGTTAAAGGTATTGTGGGCCCAGGCCCCAGAAGGCCTTGTGGACAATGCAGAGGGATTTGAACTTAATCCTCGTAGCCATTGGGAGCCATTGAAGAGATTTCAGTACTGGAGAGATACGATCCCAAGGCTTGAGGCCAAGGACAGGGCTTGCAGTCCTGTTCTGGATCAGTTGCAGAGGGAGGAGAGTAGAGGTAGGCAGATTTAGATAGAGGCTGTTGCAACAGTCCAGCTTAGAGAGAACCAGGGCTCTGGAGACAGTGAGCTACTGGGGGAAGGAGAGGAAAGGAAGTATATCTCTGAGGAGGTGCAGCTGGTAGTGTGACTTCTTAGAGATGTCGGAGATGTGCGGAGAGAAGGAGAGTGTGGAGTCGAAGATGACTCTGAGGTTTTTTGCTTTACAGGTGGGAGCAGGAAGAGGGCCAAGAGAGGCCGGCCAGAGAGCTGCAGGGAAGGAGGGAGCGGGTGTGCCGATGAGTAGAATCTCTGTCTTACTGGCATTAAGACAGAGGTCGTTGGCGGCGCACCACTCATGGATGGCAGACAGACAATCAGAGATGAGGGAAGGAGAGGAGGAGGCTGAGGATAGCCTGAAAATGAGCTGAGTATCATCCGCATAGCAATGAAAGTTGGGGCAGAGAGCGGCGATGCAGTGCGCAAGGAGCGCCAGGTATTGGTTGAAAAGCCACAGAGAGAGGTTAGACCCCTGGGGGACACCACAGGTAGAGATAAAGATATTGGAGAGGAAGGTCGAAGAGGAAAGATGTCAGCCACGCCAGAGCCTGACCAGTGATACCCGGGTTATCATGGAGACGGTTGAGCAGGATGGCATGGTTGACAGTGTCGAAGGCAGAAGAGAGATCAAGCAAGATGAGGACGCAAGGGGTGTTGGAGTCAGGGTTGGAGAGCAAGTCTTCACGGATGTTCAGGAGAGCAGTTTCCGTGGTTCTGGCAGCTCTGAAGCCAGACTGATGGTCATGCAGACAACCAACAGATTCAGTGTGGAGATTAAGCTGGGAGATGGCCAGTGTCTCTAGGTGCTTGCCCAGAAAGGGACGGATGGAGATTGGGCAATAGTTAGCTGGGCAGGAGGGGTCGGCCGAGGGTTTCTTAAGAAGAGGGTGCACAAGGGAGTGCTTCAGGGGGATGGGAAGACTCCAGTGGTGAAGGAGTGATTGCAGAAGTCAGCAAGGGCAGGAGCCAGTGAGTTGATGTGGTCCTTGATAGTTTTGAAGGAGCAGGGGTGAACCTGCTTCGACAAGATTTTCATAGATCGGACTTGTCTAGAAACCACATCTGCAGAAAAAAGCGGAAAGGCAGAGAAGGAGGGATGGGGGTGGCTGCAGAAGGGCCAGTGGGAGAGCAGGGAATAGAGTGAGGGAGGCGATAGGAGGAGAGTGAGGACAGGATGTCCTGAGTTTTAGAAGTGAAGTGAGAAGCCAGTGCCGTGCAGAGGGCCTGGGAAGGGACAGGAGAGGTAGAGACTGCAGCAGGATTGGCCAGTTCCTTGCAGATTTTAAAGAGTTCAGCCGAGTTGTTAGATGCCGCAGAGACACAGGCTTGGATATGAGCCCTCTTCTTGGTGAGGACGGAGAGCCGGTATTGCCTTTGCAGCAGGCGGCAGGCCAGTTTGTCAGAGGATGAACATGAGGCAAGCTATTTCCTCTCGGCCACCCTGCACTTGCATTTTAGGGTGACGAGGTCGGAGTCATACCAGGAGTTACACTTGGCTTTGGGCTTCAGCCGGATTCTCATGACAGGGGCAAGGATATCAAGAGTATCAGATATAGAAGAGTGGAGCGTGAAGAAGGCTGTGTCAGGGTGAGAGTCATCTACCGTTAGCACTTCGCTCCCGGGCCTTCCACCAGCACTTGCCCACTCAACTATCCCCCCTCCCTCCCTATCTCATGCTCTTCTCCTCACTGCACTTGCACGTCTGAATGCCACAAGGCCTAGTAGGACCATGAAAAAATTGCAGCAAATTGGGAAATGCCAGAGTCTAAACTGGCAGTAAACAAAAACTTGACAACAAATAAATGCCCATCTAGTAGTGACCCCAACTACTTATCAAAACACCCTACTCCAGAGACTCTGGTACAGGCAGCTACCGCAACTTCAAAGTAGGCAGCTTATCCAACTATCCCTCCAGAGGTGACAAGAGAGTAGACGCATGGGCAAGGAAGGTACTTTCTGCAGGGAGCATGGCTCTTAAATCAGCCACCTCTACATGTGCCCTATCGAAATTCTCAGTCATTCTATGGGACTGTATTTCCATGCGGCAGAGCACATTTCCGATGGGGAGGAAAGAGACAGGTTCTTGTTATTGTTAGAGACGGCGAAGAAGCCATGTGCGAGTCTCTTCAGTCAGGTCTGTATTCTTCTGACAGCATTAGCAGAGCCATGGCAACTAGCACCGTAATACGCAGATTTGCGTGGTTGAGGAAGTCAGGATTTGTGCTGGATGTGCAGTCCAGACTCCTTAACATGCCATTTGACAGTTCTCACCTTTTTGGCAACAAGGCTAACGAAAGCCTTGAGAAGTTGCAGACCTTGAAGGCGGCAGCCAAATCCTTGGGTACTGCTATTAGGCAGCCTCAGCCCTTTCGCCCCATTGGACAGCCTTGAAGGGGTAGATCTTTTCACTACTACTCCTCAGTTGGAAGAGTGAGAAGAATGGCTGGTCAACGAGGCCAAAGAAGATTCCCTTGTGGTGGACGAGGGATAGGTGCAAACACCGCTCAAGCAGAGGCATCCCTACCAACAGCCACTGCATCAGCTGCATCAAAACCTCTCTGAGGTCTTGAGTCACCAAACACCAGTGGGAGGCAGACTGTCTCAGCATCTGAAAGAATGGCGAGTCATTGCTTCGGATGCTTGGGCATTGGAAACCATAGCCCAAGGTTACTGCCTCCCCTTCATTCAGAGACCTCAGAACCATCCGCCGGGGAGCCACTCTTTGAGAGTTTCAGATCCGCACCTTGTGCAGGAAATTTTGACCCTGCTAGATGAAGGCGCTATAGAACCAGTACATGTAACGGAGAGGAACAAGGGATGTACTCTCCATATTTCCTAATACCCAAGAAAGACAGAGGACTGAGACCCAACTTGGACTTGAGAAACTTGAACAAGTTCCTCAGGAAAGAAAAACTCAAGATGGTCACACTCTCTCAGATCCTTCAGGCCCTCCAACTCCAGGATTGGATGGTGTCAGTGGACCTTCAGGATGCTTACTTTCATGTGCCAAACCATCTCAAGCACAGAAAGTACCTGAGGTTCGCCGTTGGCAGTTCTCATTATCAGTTTTGAGTTCTGCCTTTTGGGCTGACCTCCGCCCCAAGGGTTTTCACCAAGCTGATGGCGGTGGTGGCAGCGAGTCTCAGGAGAGGGGGGATTCAAGTTTACCCCTATCTGGACGATTGGCTAATCAGGGCGCGTTCTCCCGAACAAGTTCTGGATCATCTCAACGTCACCTGCCACTCTCTTCACAGACTGGGCTTCTCCCTCAATTACAAGAAGTCCCATATGACGCTTTCTCAAAAGCTCCAGTTCATCTGGGCTGTACTGGATACATCCTTGGGGAAGAGCGTGTCACCCGAGGTGAGGGCTCAAGACATTCTGCAGATGGTCTCCAAATTTCAGACTGCCCAGCGTCTCCCGGCCTTCAATTTTTTGAGGTTGCTCGGCCGCATGGCATCCTGCATTTTTCTGGTGCCAGAGGCTCGCCTGAGAATGAGATCCGGTCAGTGGACACTCATAACACAATGGTCACAATTCTCAGGCAACATGTCAGACCTACTCCAGGTTCCAAGCAAGGTTGCACAGGATCTCCTCTGGTGGGCCTCCGAGGACAATATTCTGAAGGGAGAACCTTTTTGGCATCATGAATGGAGAAAACAGTAGTGATGGACGCCTCACTCATGGGTTGGGGAGCCCACGCCAACGATCTGACAATCAGCAGTCATTGGTCTCCATCGGAGTCCAAACTACACATCAGTCTTTCTTTTAGAGCTGAAAGCAATCAGACTTGCGCTGAAGGCTTTTCTGCCCTCTGTACGGGAAAGAATCTCCTGATAATGACAGCCAACACAGTGGCCATGTACTACCTCAACAAGAGAGGAGGTGTAGGGTCACTACCACTGTGCAGAGTCAATGCATCTCTGGTACTGGGCAATTCAAAAATGAATCTCCCTATCGGCAGTTCAGCGATCCGGAGAGGAGAACACTGCGGCGGATGCTCTGAGCAGGCAGCGCACAGTCTCCCACGAGTGGGAACTAGCTCAGGAAGTCCTTCAAGAGATCTTCACCATTTGGGGAACCCTGCAAGAGGATCTGTACGCGACCATTGTCAACCGGAAGTGCGAACTATACTGCTCCAAGGAATTTCCCCCAAGAGGAGCTCTAAGAGACATTTTTGTGGTGGACTGGGAATTTCCACTCATGTATGCGTTTCCTCCAGTCCCCGTCATTCCTCATGTGATCAGGAAATTGAGAAAGTTCGGGAAACACATGATCTTAATTGCCCCGGATTGGGCCAGGATGACGTGGTACCCGGACCTCTGTACATGTCCATCTCCCCTCCAATACGTCTTCCACAAGGAGCGGACCGTCTCTCGCGAGAGGTGGGTCGGTTTCTCCATCCAGAGGTCAAGTCACTCAGCCTTTGCGCGTGGTTTCTGAGAGGCTGAGATATACGGATTGGGCTCCTTCCGGATGATGTAATGGAGAATTTGCTTTCGGCTAGAAGGCCAGCAACAAAGTCCTTGTACCGTTGCCTTTGGAACAAATTCTGCAGCTGGTGCAAGGATAAGAATGTAGACCTTCTACTATGCAAAACACCAGAAGTGTTATCTTTTCTACTATAGTTAGCCAATGTGGTGCTTCAGGTTGGTACAATTAAGGGCTAGTTGGCAGCGCTATCCATCTTTAAGCGCTCATCAGAGGAATCTTCATACTTCAAGATCCCACTGGTAACATAATTTCTGAAGGGACTCACCAATGTGTTTCCCCCATCTCCTTTCCAGGTTCCAGTTTGGGACCTTAATCTGGTATTAAAATTCCTTATGTGTGCACCCTTTGACCCTCTACATTCATGTCCATTAAGGTTGCTAACATTTAAAACCATTCTCTTGGTTACATTAACTTCAGCCCGTAGAGTGAGTGAATTGCAGGCACTATCATCCAAGCCATCCTTTACTATTTTCCACAAGGATAAGATTGTTCTAAGGGTTAAGCCTTCATTTTTACCAAAAATCATTTTGGATTTTAATGTAGGACCGAATATTGTTTTTCCGACTTTCTATGCTTCACATCATCCTGGCTTGAGGAGGAGAGGTTACACAGATTGGATCCACGTAGAGCTCTAAGCTTCTACATATCTAGATTATCCAAACTTTGTATTGATCATCAGCTTTTTATAGGCTATACAGGTCACAAACTGGGTCAGGCTGGGACAAAGCAGACCTTATCCAGATGGATCATTGTGGCAATTTCAGAATGCTACAGGCTGGCAGGCAAGGATCCTCCAGAAGGCTTAAGGGCCCATTCCACCCGGGGCATAGCTACCTCTATGGCTTTGCAAAGGGGTGTCCCAATCAAAAACCTTTGTGATGCAGCTATGTGGCCTACTATACACACGTTAATGAAGCATTGCTGCCTTGAATCTTCTCTCGGTCAGGATGGAGGTTTTGGAAAGGCTGTCCTCTGTTCGGTTCATGGAAACCATTGACATTTAAATTGACCAAAAAAAACACTGCTTTGGGAGTCTATCAAAGATGAGGAATACGTGGGAGTACACAATCCATTTGAAGAACAAGTTACTTACCCCTGGTAACGTTCAGTACACGCACAGCGCCCTCTGCCGAAATCTTTTTCCGAAGCAGGTGAAGCTGGATAGTGTATATCAAAGATGAGGAATACGTGGGAGGAACATCCAGTCGAAAGAACGTTACCAGGGGTAAGTAACTTGTTCTTCTCATGCATTGACTAGTTTAACTAACAAGGATGTGTCGAGACCATATAGTCCTTGAGAGGCTGTCAAAGAGTTCCCAGCAAGTTTTTTCTTGGGTCAACAAGGATGTCTTCATGGTATTAGCGGCTTTAGTGACATTCCAGAAAAGCACACCAGTTGAACACACTAAACTGAATAAACGGTCATCAACCAAAAGCAACTAGGGATATATGTGACCAGATGAGAACGAGATGTTGAAATGGGAACATAAAGGATAAGCATTTGTCTCTGAAATGTTGAGCATGCATGCAGTATCGAGGAGGTGCTCTCAACGTGGGTGTCCTCTCAATAATTGCCATTATTTTATATAATTATCATAATGAATTCAGATTTGGAAGGGCAACAACGTTAGCGTTTAAAAAACTGTCCCACCACCCCTCCACCGAAACGTGCAAAGATACAGAGGACGTGTTGCATCTCCAGTGTCACGTTCACCCACCTAGCGTTTAATCTTAATTGGTGAGAGACAAAATACCACTTTTCTTCTAAGCTGAGATCAGACACACAGAGGAGGACATTGATCCACCAAGTGTGCCTTCGTGACTTTTGACCAAGATCCCCCTAGCGATGATCTAAGAGCAGAAATCCTTGTATCATTAGATGTACTCGGGACATTTGATCATCCCCTTCATCCCCACTGCACCCCTTGTTCACCACTTTGTAATGCACAGCTGCAAATAAACACAGTTTATGATATGGAATCCTGTTCATACCTGGAACCAATTCGAAGATGTAAAAGCTTTACAAAACATGTGATGGAACATGGGCCCCAAACACTTACATTTTTGCCTGAAACCTGGATTTACAGGCGTTGTATCTCTGGACTTGGGACTGGTTAATGCCGTAGATGCCAGTCCAGACAAAGGTCCCACCTATTAGGATGGTCCAGAAGGAGTGCCTTTGCAAAGGATTTGGGTTAAAACTAGAAAGAGAAAAAAAAGGCAGGAATTACAGAGGAGCTTTACTGAAAGCCAGACATTGAATAACTAAACGGAAGAGCAATGTAAGCGCTCACATTGGCATTGACCCTTGTGATAAGATCCAGTATGAGACATTGGGCCTCATTACGGGTCGGGCGTTCCGGAAATAACAGTGGCGGTAAACCCGCCGCCACCGTTATTTCCATACCGGGTGATCTCGAGTCCTGCAGGCGGGAGGTGATGTTCCCGCCAGGCCTGACCTGGTGGGTTTAACACCACCCCCCAGCAGGCGGACGTGGAAACACCAGCACCATCACGAGATGGTGCCGGTATTTCCACTTCCTCATTCCCGTTGAGTCCTTTCGGACGAGAATGGGGATTTACCGAATTCTGCCTCCAGAATTCCTGGGACACCAGGGTCGTAATGCCCTGGTAATTCCGTGAGTCACGGAGGCGGAATGGTAATAAGAGTCCGGCGGTAACCGAACCAGAAAAACCGTCTGGTTTCTGCCGCACTCGTAATGAGGCCCATTGAATTTATTTAAAGATGAACTTTGATGTGATTGGATTATATTGACAACACATGACACACCCATTTTTTCTGCCAACTAAATGCATAAAAGGGCTGTGGCGGGTATCTACAGCATAAAAGCTGTGTGTAAGTAATTTACGCTGTAGATTACTGCCACAGCCCATTTTCATGGATTTTTATGGCGGAGAGGAGGAGCAGAACGTGACTTACATTTCCACTGCCTCCTTCTTCTCCGCCATACAAATACTCCAGCATTTGGGCCGGCATGCATTTTCATTCCGGTGCAAATGCTGGGGATCCGTATGGAGTCTGCAGGCTTTTTGCACAAGCAAAAAGAAAGCAGACTCAATGGGGATCAATTGTAATAGCCACCTGCCATGCGTACATAGCAGGCAGTGTTTACTCAATTTGCACGGTGGAGTGCAGATGGGGAAGGCAGAAGGCAGCATACAGCCCCCCCCCCCCCTTTTGCACTCCGTCGTACAAGTTACAAACGTTTGGCAACGGGGACCCGTTTGCATTCAAATGTAAACATAACGGGTCCCCGCCATCAAATTACATGGAACTTGAATATGAGCGCCATTCAAGATCTCATTATTGAAAATAATTGTCTTTTTCATTGATGCACAAGGGTTTTAAAATTACAATATAGGTGTAATGAATTAATCTTTTAATAGAGCAGGTATCACAGATGGCACAAGAATCACACCCAGTCTGCAGGGCAGTTCAAGGGTTTTATTCGATGTTCTTGTGGGCCCCAAGCCAGTCCTCCTCTGTCATCTTGTTTCAATCCTCCACCTCGATTCCTGGCACCCCTGACCCCAGTTTAGTAGATACAGACCATTGACTCCTGTCTATTTCCATCTTCTGCTAGTGGTGAGGACCTCAGGGCAGAATGTGTTATCTCGATAAACTCCCTCTAACTTTCCCTACAGTATCCAGTGAGGAGTCTTCTGCTGGAATTTTGGGAATGTGCCTAAGAAATAGCCTGTTTGAGTCATGCTGTGTCTTACATGCTCACTCCACCTCTCCTTTTCCTACTCTTTTCTCTTATTGACACCATCTCACTCCTCTCACCATTCTCCTGTCCCTTCAATGTTCTCACTCCTCCTAGTTCTTGGCCCCTCCCTTTGATAATAGTCTTCCCAGCACTACTCTACCGCAACCTTCTTCAGGTTCTTACCTCTCTCCTGCACATCACCACTTGCTCGTCCACACCACTACTCCCTCCTCCACAGTACTACTCATTAACGCTCCTTTCACTCCGTATAATGCGCTTCTCAAGCACTCCTTACACTAATCTTTCTCTCCATACTTGCTACACAAACATGTACACTCACACAGCAGTACCACTTGCACTCTCCAGCTAATATCTCACCTACATTGCCTCCATAACCTGAAAACCAATACCCAAAATATGTTCTACCTATATGGAGTAGATGTTAATGATAGCACTTTGAAACCTGCATGCAACCTGTGTCTATGTTTAAGCGTGCTGCTGATCCCACAACTCCAGGATCAATGGAAGTATGTTTCTCATTACAGCAAAGAACCTTTAAGGGAGGAATATCACAGATTTGCCATACCTGCCTGTCCCCTCCACTTTGAATCTGATGTCAGAAGGAAAACACCACTTGTCTCAAGAACAGACATTGAAACCCTTAAAGCAGGCTTGCTTTTGTCCAGCCACCTATGGGCTTTTGCCTGTGAAAGAAGGGGTATTCACTCCTTCCTTGATTACCTTTGGCTCTTCAAGAAATAAGGAAGAATTCATTTGTTCCACTTTTGAGAGAGTTGACCTTTCAAAATCCCTCAGCTATTAAGGTGAAGGAGGATGCTTCGAAAGCAGTGGCAACCTCTGCTCGCTACCCACTCCCTGGGCAGATTGGAGGTGACTCTTGCTTAGAACCAGGACCTGCCACTCTGTACCAAACCTCCCTAGGCTGGGAGAGCGAAACCTGGTGAAACCTGAGAGGAGTCACCCTGTCCTAGAGACCCTGCAGTGGGCCTCGGTCACAACGCATATGAACTATGTTCATTGCACTCAGACCAGAGGGACTTGCTGTGACTGCTTTTGGCACTCCTTTGAACTACTGCTACATCGCACCAGTCAATCCGGCTCGCCGCTGCTTTGAGCCAAGTGGAGCTTGAGCAACCTGCTTGTTGCTTCAGATCAACCCAAACCGCTGCCTCTACGTCTGCGTCAGATCACTAAAGCCACTTCATTGAAACAGCGTTTCGAACCACTGGAGCATCGCGACACACGCCAACCCAAACTAGCCATTGCTGACGTCTCGAACCGTCTTGACTCATGATCTGACCCAGGTGAGTAATCTGAACCGCATGGCCCAAACGATCGACTCAAGCTGCACCTCGCTCCCCATTCTAACCGACTAGATGCCTGCTTACTGCTTAATCCAGCACAACTCACCACACCCAGAACCTGGACCGACCCAGAATACAGCACTTCTCGAAGCCCGGTACAATGCAGCCGAACAGTTTAAGAACAGCAAAAACTACTATTGACCCATACCTACCCCTGATCCATCTTTGCGCCCTAGATACTGGTTAGGACACTTTTGCAACATTTTTCACTGAAAGGCATATCTTTTAAATGTATTGTGGTTGCGTATTTCCTTTCCACTAGTGTTTCATTAGCCAGGGGGCTGTATCTTTCTATCTTTTGTATATTCTCTCTTCTCGCTACAGGCTTGGGTTTTTATATAGTGTTTTTAATAGTTATTTGTTGATTTGTGTTTAATTAAAGTGTATAAATGTTTATAAAACCTTGATTGGACATGCATTTATTTTGGACTGTTGCACTTTGCTGTTTGGGTTGCTACTGGATCACAGTCACACCCCTTCTGAGAGTATAGCATTCCCTCGGCTCATGTTACCACTAAAGGCAAAGGAGGTTGTTCTCTTTACTGTGCCTGTTTTACCTTTATGATTGATATCACTGTTGGTTTGTAAAAGTGTGTAATTTCGTCACAATATTCCTCTCCCTCTGCCAGGATTGGATGTCGCTCCCCGGCCAATCAGGACTAATCTTCCCCACCTGAGATGTCTGTGTGTGTTTGAAGTGAAAGGTTGCAAGTAGTGGGCTAAGCCCCTGCTACTGTTTCCATGATGGTCTGGCGCATAAGGGAGATGACGGCTGGGAAGACAATTGTTTGTGCTTGTGTCCCATGACCCTGTTCCGTGACTCCCCAAGATACCTTCTCTGTGGGATGGTGGGTACTTCTCCACTTTTTCCCCCTGGTTTTGGTTGTTGTGGGCGCTTGCCAGTGTCGCTCAACGGCTCAGCGAGTTCCTCTTGTCTGTTGGGTATGGAGATGGCCTCTCTATGAGGCTTTCTTTCTCCCCGTCATGGATTACAGCAGCTTCAGAGACATGTCCGAGTCAATGTTGCTGCTTCCCTTTTAACTGGTGCTCCCTGTAGTCTATGGTTCATTTGGTTATTTTCTCTGGGTTTATGTACCGATGATGTTTCTTACTTGTCTCTAAATGCAATAGAAAGACAATGGCAAGTATCTGATATTAGAGGCAAGGTTTGAGTTGTCTGCACAAAAATATGGTGGCTCAAGGGGGTGAACAGGAATTGGGGCTTACTTAACAGATCCTGTTCTAAGGGTGAGAGCTGTCTCTGGATTCTCCCCTGTACCTCCAACCTGCTGTGGAGAGGGGCACTTATTCCTCCTTGACAAGACCAGGGTATTGGCCTTGTCACACAGGACAGGCAGGGGGTTGACGGGGACGATGAGTGATTGAATATAAATAGCTTGATTGCTTGATAGCTTGATTGCATTGAAACTTTGTCGCAGTTTTTATAAGAGGTGATGTACACTTTAAACATAAATTAAAGACAACTGTACTCTAAACATAAGCAAAGAACTACACTCAGAATAAGAAAACATACTAACTGAACATAAGTTAAAAAAAACTACATTCTGAACGCAAATAAACTACACTCTGAACACAAAGAAAAATAAGCTACACCCTGAACATGAACAAAATCAAATCATAAAATATGTCAACATGTCAAATATTCAAAGACATAACTGCCAGTAAAATTACTGGTAATCCAGTGAACAGCAATTTTACCGGACTGGCAAACTACAAGTTTTCCGGTGGTGGTTCACTGATGTACCTCCAGCTAAGAGTACCCCACTGGCAGACAACAGCCAGTATTTCCGGCACTGGTGTTACCAGTCCTGGAAATATCAGCAATCCCCTCCATGGAGTCTCATGGGACACCATGGAATGGGGATTTACCGCCCTTTCCACCACCTGTAATATCCCAGTAACTCCGGAATATCAGGCGACAGAAACGGTATGGTCAGTTTGCTGGTACCCCACCAAAATTACCGGCAGGATACCGGCAAACTCGTAATGACCCCCATATTCTAATAGGAAAAATGTTTCTAAAATTATGTAGGTAGAGAATTCCCATATACAGCTGGCCGATAGCCTGGTCACCTGGTACTTTTGTAGCAATGAGCGATGGCTGTACCATATTAAGCGACCCTGTTGCTACGCTGTGTTGCTCTTGTTTTCTTCTGGGCCCCTTCACTTATTTCACTGTTCCTGTTTCTGTTTTGCTTTCCTGACTATTGTTACGTGTACTGCCTATCTCCATCTGTTTTCTCACTCTTCTCCATAGGTTCCCTTTGATCACTTCTCATTTATCTAATCCTAGCACTGCCTGGTTGTTCCCTGTTCTGTCCTTTTCTTTCAGGTTCCCTCATTCTTGCCATATACAGTATTGCCATATACAGTTTTGCCATATACAGTATTGCAATATACAGTACTGCCATATAAAATATCTAGTCGTAACTTGGCCTGGTTGTTCCCAGTTCTGTCCTTTTCTTTCAGGTTCCCTCGTTCTTGCCATATGAATTATTGGCATATATTCAGTTTTGCCATATACCATATTGCCATACACAGTTCTTGCCATATATAGTATTGCCATATACAATATCTAGTCCTGGCTCTGCCTTGTTGTTCCCCGTTGTGTCCTTTTCTTTCAGGTCCCCTCGTTCTTGCCAATGTATGGAAGGAAAGGTCTTCATGACCCTCCTCCCCTCCATTCTCACCCACGTGTGGACTATGATTCGTCCAGCAGCCATCCTTGCGCCTGTGGCCAGGGATGCAGGATGGCTTCGGGTCGACCCATATGGCTGCAGCACTCAGCCCAAAGAACGATATCAAACCTCAGTTTGTGCCACACTTAGACTCCAATTTGTATATGACAACTTAGGCCTCATTAACACGAGCGACCTGCAGGGCTGCAGCTCTCCCCTCCAGATCGCGCACAGAGGCGCAGATCTCTCCTCGCCCTCCTTCTCTCGGCATCCCTGCAGCCGGCCTGTTCCCACGGAAGACTAGGCGCGAACAAGTTAAATGACAAACACTGTATCTTTCGCCTTCCGCTGTCCATCATTGACCTGCAAATGACCGGGCCGAAGCTGGGGTTTGAGAAAAACAAGCTATCTCGGTAAACTTGTCCCGACCCCTTGCAGACCCTACATTAATGACATTTGCTGTGGAAAACCCCCCAACCCTGCTCCCCGTTTGAAGTACCAGATGGATATGCCAAGCCTGTGTGCTATTCTGTTTTACCCATGCAGCTAATCCTTCTGGAAAGATTATAAATCCATCTATTCACTGTGGGTATGCGTCAAGAGATTGATTTTATATAATGAAATAAGGCAACCCTCGGCCAACTCCAACTGCATACAAGGTTTTAAATTGGATGTCTGGGTCTCTCGCTGTTGGCCACGTATTATGTCTTAGGTACAAACTACACGATGCAATGTATGACAGCAATATACATGTAGATAATCATTTCCCAATATTATGTACGATCCCTAACATATCCAATCAGTATTACAATATATTGTTATGAAGTGTGACATATGTACATGGTGTTCTATGTATAATTTTGTGTCACCTCAGAGCACTGAACCTTGTACCCTAAATTGTGAGCACAACTTTGTACACTATTTAATGAACTCATATACACACTACCTATTTCTAGCTCTTTTGTATGATCCATCTATACACCCCGCAACATGTACGAGATACGGCCCAACAACCCACAGGGTCTTCTCTCCCCTCTCCTGCAGCGCCACGCACTCAGCCCCCATCTTCCTCCCTCCTCAGGCCAGGCTGCCATATAAAGGCTTTTGTTTCACTATTGATGTGATCTACAAATGTAACCCCTCACCCTTCCCCTGAGCCTGCTCCCACAAGTCCCCAGACTCATGTTAAAGAAATTTGAGCAACAAGCCTCACTCATCCCACCGCCTTGTGATGTATTAGCTATGTGCCCTCTGACCAGGTACTATCCCAGCTCACCCCCACCCCGACTGACCATGGTGACCATATATCTACTCTTGTACTAACATGCTATAAAGATGTCCTCCACTAAGATCTAACGTAGAAGAGTGATGGAGGTATCCCTGAAATGTGCCCCCTGGTAAGCCACCTGAACCCGTGAAGCGGTCCAGTCATTGTATAGTATTGTATGATGATGAAACACACACACCTTGAGTTATGTGCCATTTCCTTTGTGATGTTAGAATAACGACTTGTAGGATTTACAGGGCATTATGAAGCAGAAGTTAACACTGAATGTGTATGTGTGGCCACAAGGGCAAATGTTAGTGCAGCCGAGATGCCAGCTGACCTCCAAGCATCACCACGACGCCAGGCGGAGCCTCACCAATCCTGAAGCTTCGACCCTACACATCCTATAGTGCCTGTCCCCTTTGCCCAATCTCATCGACTCATGTAATACCTAGCTCCCATGTCATAGGTGACGTGGTTTTGTAACAACATGTGAATGTTTTCTGATGTTTGGCAGAGCACTCTCGGAGTTTGCAGAGTTCTCTGCTTGCCCTATTTTGGTTTAGATAAACATTTACCTTTTGACTTCACCCGCACTTGGTCTTGGTCTCATTCCCTCCTGGGGTGTGTCTTTTTCTGACTCTCATTGGGGAGTCTTAAATGCATTTTTGGGGGACGCTCACTTTCACCATAAACAGTATTGCCTACTTCTTTATGGGTTTATTTGTTGTTTTATTTTCATGCTTCTCCTTAGGTTCTCCCTGATCTTCATTCTCTCCTGCCCCTACTCTGCCTGGTTGTTCCCCCGCAGTGTCCTTTTTTCCTTTCAGGTCCCCTCGTTCTTACTCTGTTAACTGGTTTTTGTTTCACTTGTGTATGTATTCAGTGTCTCCCCCCTTACCGTTCTCCCACTCCTCACCTCCCCCCTCTTCCTCTCTCCTCTTTCACCCACCTCTGCATCCTCTATGGTGCTCTCTGTTTCTCCTGCTCTTCTCACTAAGTCTGGTAGGAAGAAGTTCAAAAAGGATATCCTGGTCTACAACCCAGGCCTCCCTATCGCTGATACCAATACCAGCGCTTCCTTCAGACAAACCCTCACCGACATCCGCTTTGTCGTTCCCTCGCCAGACCTATAGACACCTCATATGGTCTCTGTGCTCTCTCACCTTTCTCTTCCTCTCCCATTAATGGTGGCATCCGGCGGGAGGCCCTCCCGGCCCCCTTCCACTCCTCTAAGGTCATCATTAATGTTTACCTGAATGGCACCATCTTTGTCCAAGGCCCTCAGGCCAACCTCCTCCTCTTTTATAGCTTTGTGTGCCTTATCAATTTCCTTTCCTCTCCTGCTGTCCCTTTTCCCCCTTCTTCGGCTTCCTTGCCTCCTTCCTCTGCCACCTCTCTGGCACCCTCATCCTCCTCCTTGGCTACCTTGCCCACTCCTCTGTCCTCTCCTTTTACACTTGCGCAGGGAGTACCTCTGATTTGTACCCCTCCCTGGAAGTCTTTCAAAGATGGAAACCTTCTCCACATTGCCACTCTCAACTCTCGCTCAGCTGTCAAACACTCCTCTGACATCTGCCGTCTGACATGGTTAATGGCCAGTTCTGTCATGAGTTTTGACACTCTCCTTCCCGATGGCTACAAGATCCTCTCCGCGCCCAGATCCAACCATTCTGGTAGGGGTGTATCCTTGATCATCTCAGAGTGTATTCCTGCCTCTATTATGCCTATTCAGGCCTATTCCTCCTTTGAATGCCTTGTCTGCAGGCGTTCTCTCTCTCCTGGCCGCTCGCTCACTGTCGCTACTATCTACCAGCCACCTGGTCAGATAACTTCCTTTCTCTCCGAGTGGATGGACCTCTCCTTCTCCCTCCTGGCCTCAACCACTCAACTCCTCCTCCTTGGAGACCTCAACATCCACCTGGATGCTTCCTGTCCCCCCTCCTTTGGACTCTTTTGTGACCTGCGACTCTATTCTTCCCTATGGCCCGACTCACACTGCAGGGCACACCCTACATGTTCTGATCTCCTCAGACCGCCCCCTCTCTAATCCTCTCATCACTCCTCTCTCCTGGAGTGACCACTTTCTCCTCTCCTCTCATCTCTCTTTGTCTATGCTCGCCAACCCCCACACTGCCACCCACCTTCTCGGTCATCCGACCCATGAAGCGTGTGTCATTTGAGGCCTTCGCCGCCACTTTCTCTCCCCGTCCTGCACCTCTAGCTGACTCACTTCCTGACACAGCTGTTAGGCAGAATCCTGTGCAGTGCCCTTAGGGACCACTACACACAATTAAGACTACAGTTGGCAATACAAGGTTTACCTTTGGTACAAGCCTGCACTACTATGTCAGAGTGGTAGCAGTGGCGGATCAGCCAGGCTTATCTCAAGAGTATATGAGCAGTAGCAGAGATTACACAAAAGGGACCACAATTACTGTGACTCAAGCAAACACTGACTCAAGGTTTCGGGTAAAAAAATAAAAGTAAATTTATTTTTAAACCATTTGTTATAAACACAACACTTCTATTAAACTCAAACACAAACCACACGTAAAATATACTACAACTAACCAATTCACTTTGTACAGTAAATCTCAAGGTAAGTACCCTGTGTTTGAATGGACCGGTGTTACGAACAAAACACGTTACCATGAATACGACTGCAATCACTTTTTGACAGTTCGGTCTACTAAATAAACGCGTATCCATCCGTGACATGAAATGCAACCGGGGCAAAAACACACTTAGCACCTGAGATACCCAGAGGGAGTTGGAGGCAAATATCACAGGCAATATTTTGGTTAGGCAGACAGAATCGAGAAACACTCAGAGACAGGAGTTCAAGAATCAAAGGGTCGGAGCCAGGGTTAAGTGACTCCGAGGACCTGTTGCCAAAGATCACACAGTCAGACAGTTCACGATTCAACATAGCCAAGAGTACTTCGATATTGTCAATGTTTGGAAGCAAATGTCATAAGAAGGAGGGAAGACAAGGGCAAGCCTTGGAGGTGAAGAAAAGGGGGTTCACCCTGTTTCTTCAAGCAGAACACAGTACCTTATTCCAATGGTGCAGCTTGTACCCTGGCAGTTGTTCCTGTTGGTTTCCCGCAGGCCCACGGTTCCTGGGGATTCATTGTGAAGGAGGACGTCTGAAGGGGGTATGCACCACACAGGGATGAAGCCGGCAGCAGCGACGCAATTAAAAGGTGTGCTCCTTAAAAACAGGAGAGGCTCTTCAGATGGCTATGCGGACCACTAAAGTAGTGTGCAGCGATTTCGACCAAGGAAGAGGATCCTCTGGCTGTGGAAGATGAGCTGGTTATCCCCACCAGGCTCAAGGGAAGAAGACTCCGGACGGATTTCTCTAGTCGTCGAAGGGTAGATAGCTCAGGACTGCAGCAGGGCTTCACCGAGACGGGGTAGTTGCAGCAGTCGTCGTTCTCTCTGCTTCTCTCCGGTTCCTTGCAGTTCCAGTGGCGACTCTGACTTCTAGCCCAAGAGACCTTTTATGCACAAAACCCCCATTCACACAGCCTGGCTGTCAATCACCCTGCAGGGGGGTTGTCCAGCCTGGACAACCACCTCAGCCAATCATGGCAAAGTGTGACTTGGGTTTCCTAGGATACCCTGTGCAGGGGGTGACTACACCCCTCCCTCACATTCAGCCCACCTAGACACCCAGGTGCCTGGTGGAGGGCTTCTGAGCAGAAGCCCACCAAAAGACGGTGAACAAAGAAGGCAAACCTAGTTTGCCGCTCAAAGTAAAACACAAGAAGGACTTTAACAAAAAGAAATGGCGAATAAACCCAACCGGAGCCAAGAGAAAGACAATTTGGTCAAGCGGGTTTATGTTCGAGGCTAATATAATAGCCTAAAACAATGCCGCGTTTATCTAATATAATCGCGGTAGAAAAGGTAGGTGAGATACCACTGCCACCAGCCAAGTCTAAATGTTAAAACAGCGAAACAATGATCTATGAGGTACAGATTCAGAGGGATATGAAGTAACCCTCCACAGTACTCCACGGAAGGTGGGGCGTACTGGTTCTGTGGTAAATTGACTAAGTAAAGTTAATGGCAACTTTACCCTTTTCTGGGGGACTGTAGTCAGCCTCAGAAATGGAGTCGGGCAGAAGTCTTAAAGACAACCCTGTGTCACTGCACTGAAGGTTCTGTGTGACACACAAAAGAAGGGGGCTACTGAAGTGGTGTACTACAGAGTCCACAATCACAAAAACAGAGAAATATACTTGCCAAAACACAGGTAAGAGTGGGGAAATGCTCACACTCTTACCAAGTGTAAAAGAATAAACTCCAGAAGTCCAGCAAAGCTGCTGGTGGACTCACTAGTTGAGGGAAATTAGCCATAAATGAGAATTCTCCCCAACAATGGCCCATTCCAGGCTGCACTCTTCTATCTCTGATACTCTTGATGTACTTGCCCCTGTCATGAGGATCCGCTTGAAGCCCAAAGCCAAGGGTAAGTCCTTGTATGACTGAGACCTCAACACCCTTAAACGTAAGTGTAGGGTGGCTGAAAGGAAATGGTTTGCATCTTTTGCATCCTCTGACAAACTGGCCTGCCGCCTGCTCCAAAGGCATTACTGACTCTGTCCTCACCAAGAAGAAAGCTCACATTCAAGCCTGTCTCTCTGCGGCATCAAACAACTTGGCCAAACTCTTTAAAATCTGCAAGGAGCTGGCCAATCGTGCTGCAGTCTCTACCTCTCCTGTCCCCTCTCAGGCCCTCTGCAAGGCCCTAGCCTCTCATTTCATCTCTAAAACCCAAGACATTCTGTCCACCCTCTGCTCCTCTACTCCTTCTCCCTCTACCTTCTCCTCTACCTCTGTCCTCCCCGCGACCACCTCTCATCTTCCCTGCTCTGCCTTTCCTCTGTTCACCCCTGACGAGGTTTCTAGACAAGTCTGATCTATGAAAGTCTTGTCAAAACAGGTTTTTCCCTGTTCTTCTAAAACCATCAAGGACCACATTGACACTGTCTCTCCAGGTTTGGTCAACTTCTGCAATCACTCTTTCGCCACTGGAACCTTCCCTTTCCTCTAGAGCACTCTCTTGTGCACCCCCTTCTCAAGAAACCCTCAGCCGACCCCTCCTATCTGCCAAACTATCACCCGATCTCCATTACTCCTTTCCTGGGCAAACTATTTGAAAAGCTGGCCATCTCCCAGCTTAATCGTCACACAGAATCTGTTAGTTGTCTCCATGACCATCAGTCTGGCTTCAGAGCAGCCAGAAGCACGGAAACTGCTGTCCTGAACCTCCGTGAAGACCTGCTCTCTAACCTTGTGTCATGATCTCTGCTTCCAAAATGTCAGGGTTTTCCCAACTCCCTTGGAAGCAGATCCATAACCCAGGTTCCGAGGGCCAACCAGTCCCAATTGGGACCTTTTGGACCCAGTCCTGGCGCCAGTGGCACCAGGCTCATAAATGTGCCCAGTCCCAGCGCTGGAAGCGCCGGGCTCATGATGCTTGGGTGGACTTACCTGCAGCAGACCATGCTGCTTACTTGCCTGCCAGCTGAGCCTCTGATCCTCTTCTGTTTGGAACTACTTTTCCTGTTGGGTGGGGCAGGAGCCACTCCCTAGATTCAGAACACTGGAACTCTTCTGGAAAGCAGGAACTCTTTTCTTACCTAGGCGTGGCTGTGGAAGGAGACACCTAAGCACTACAGGAGGCTATTTAAACCACACCCGGTGGATGAATCTTGCTTTGCGTTATTCTGCATCCTCTGCAGCAGAACGCTCATCGTGTCTTCTGCATCGGATCCTGGGCCTAAGGAAAAAGGCTTACCATCCTGAATCCAGTCTTCAGCAACACCTATAAAGACAAGAAAGAACAGGTTAGCATTCCGGCATCTGAAAGACAAAGGCTTACCTACTCTTCGTGCGCTCCGGAGGTCTTCACACTGCATTCCGGCATCTGAAAGACAAAAGCTTACCGACTCTTCGCACGCTCCGGAGGCCTTCGGCGCTGCATCCTGCATCTGAAAGACAAAACAAGGTGCGTTTAAAGACATTGGGGAACTTTGATACTCACGTGCCATTACTCCTTTCCACATCAACCCCAGTGGGTATTCCGGCACCCTGCAGCCGCTCCGAACTCATACCTGCAAAATAAAAGACAGTTAGAGCGCATCGTGAAGCAGGCAACAAGCGCTTACTTACGTGCTTCCAAGCGCTTCCATTCATCATACGGACTCCATCTTCAACTCACTTCAGCCCGTCATCCGCCATCGCCGGAACCTGCAAAACAAGAGACATCATTGCTAAAGACTTTAAAGACAATAGAATTACTCGAAACTTACCGTTTGTGCAGTAAACAACGGACAGCAGTCCTCTGAAGTCAAGAGGCCTGCGCTACCGATCCAGTGAAGAAACTGGTTACAGCACCCTGCCCCGAGGCAGATGGAGAGCTCGGCATTCACTTACCTAAGGTGAGAGCGTTAACCTTTGGGGGTCTACAGGAGAGCAAAAAAGGGAAGAGATAGGGACACCCCAATAACCCCAGTTCATTAATCCCATATTTTCTGTCTGCAGACCTCTTACTCTTGAAGTCAGGCATACAGTGCACAGAGGTCCAGCCCAAAGAGCCAACCGGGTGCTACACATCACCTTTGAAGATACGGTAGTCGCCCAGTCAAGACCGGCGCCTCTGCGAGAATCAGGTGAGCGTTACAGAACGCAAAGCCTACCGCAAAACTCTCGCCCAGGCGCTATGGAAACCTCGGATACTGACCATCTAGCCCGGTTACTTGGGGAACTAAGGGCAGAAGTGCATGCAGCTCATCAGGAAACGAATGCTCTAAGAAGGGAACTAATTATTTCCAAGGAGAGAACAGACGGTCTTGCTAGACAATTGCTACAGTCACAAGCCGGACAAACCCCGTTACCCGCATCAGGGGCAAATCTTCCTTCAACATCCTCTATGAATCCAGTGCAGATCAACCTACCTGGGAATGTACCTCTGGCTCCGCCCGAACGATTTTCTGGTGACCCAAAGAGGTTTGCAGTATTTATCAATCAGTGCCGGTTGCACTTCTTATGCCGGCCAGCAGCCTTTCCAACTGATCAAGCTAAAGTAGCTTTTGTACTTTCGTACCTTAGTGGCAATGCGGCAGACTGGTCGATCCCTCTAGTTAATCAAGATGATCCGGTTCTCCATGATTTTCAAGCCTTTCAGCTTAGTATGGAAAAACTGTTCGCAAGACATTCACAGGGGCAGGCCTTGGACAATGAGCTTCTTTCGTTGCGACAGGGTAATCAAGACCTTTTGGCTTATATTGCATCTTTCAATAGACTAATAGTGGAAACTCAATGGCCTGAGGACAAAAGGATTACGCTGTTTTACAGAGGTCTACGTGGAGAGCTCAAAGACGTTTTAGCGCAAGTAGTGAATCCCCCACAAGACTGTTTGAATTATATAGACTTGGTCGTTCAAATAGATCATAGACTGCAGAACAGGAAGGCCGACCGTTCCAAGTTTGATGCTCGAGTATTTTCCAAACCGCCAACTCCTTCCAAAGGAGTAGACTCCTGGGAACCCATGCAAATCGGGGGTCTGAAAGGTCCTCTAACACAAAAGGAGCGGGAAAGGAGAAAACAGTTGCAATTATGCCTATATTGCGGAAACTCAGGGCACTTTCTTCGAGACTGTCCGGTGAAACCTGCCAAGAAGGCAGTAGGAGCTGCAGTTACCAAAGTTACAAACTCTGAGCAGGGAAACAACCTCGCCCGACAAGAATAGAGGTCCTCTTGCCGAGCGTGAAAACCAGTTCCGTAACCTCGCATTTCGTGATACCTATGGTCCTCATTAGCCCTGATAATCCGGATCGATTACATGCAATTGAAGCTTACGTCGACAGCGGTGCCATCGGCAATTATGTGGATCATGAAATGGTTTTGAGGATGAATCTAACTCTTTGTCCCAAGGCTGTAAAGGACGTCATTACTACAGTGGATGGTACGGAGATAGCCTCCGGGCCAGTAACGCATACCACTCAAGAGGTGACGCTAGTAAGTCAAGATGGACACCATGAGAAGATCGTGTTCGATGTGATCAAGGCCCCTCAGTTTCAGATTATTCTAGGAATACCTTGGTTAGAGAAACACAATCCTCTGATCGATTGGCGAGCAAGAACGGTCCAGTTTCAGAATGTGTCTCTACTTGTCACCCTTCACCTGGTGTTGCACTGGCAGCAATTTCTTCAGAGACTCCCCAGTTACCTCCCGAATACCTTGAATACCAAGATGTTTTCCAGAAGGATCAGGCTAACACTCTACCTCCTCATAGGTCTTATGACTGCCAGATAGACCTGATACCTGGATCTACTCCTCCTTGTAGTAGAATTTATGCCCTCACCGAGCCTGAGAACCTTCACCTTCGACAATACCTGGATCAATACCTGGCGAATGGGTTTATTCGTCCTTCCAAGTCCCCTGCTTCTTCAGCTTTGTTCTTCGTTCCAAAAAAGGAAGGAGACCTTAGAACTTGTATCGATTATCGCTCCCTGAACCAGATCACCGTTAAGAATAGATATCCGTTACCTTTGATCCCTGAACTCCTGGACCAAGTCAGAAAAGCATGCATATATACAAAGCTGGATCTTAGAGGAGCTTACCACTTGGTACGAGTAAAAGAGGGCGATGAATGGAAGACTGCCTTCCGCACCAAGTATGGGCTATTTGAATATCAGGTCATGACCTTCGGACTTTGCAATGCCCCGGCCGCCTTTCAATATTTTATGAACGATGTCCTCAGAGAGCTCATAGATGTGTGTGTTGTTGTTTACATTGACGACATCCTCGTTTATTCTTCATCGGAATCTGAACATCGGAAACACGTGAAAATGGTCCTCGAAAGATTGCGTCAACACAAACTTTTCGCTAAGTTGGAAAAATGTGTTTTCAACGTGACTGAAGTTGAATTCTTGGGATTCATATTATCACCTGGCGGAGTACGTATGGATTCAAAGAAGGTCGATGCAGTTCTCAAATGGCCATCACCATCCTCCGTAAAAGGTGTGCAAAGCATGTTAGGCTTCGCTAACTTTTACCGCAGGTTTATCCCCGAATTCTCTCGAATAGTCCAGCCCATCACTGCCTTGTTAAAGAAAAACAAACGTTTTGAATGGTCTACCGAGGCGGAACAAGCTTTCCAGGATTTGAAGACTAAATTTATCTCTGCTCCAATCTTAAAACACCCTCGCCCCGAGCTCCCCTACATCGTGGAAACTGATGCTTCAAGCCTTGCCATGGGGGCAGTTCTATCACAAAAGGACCCGGTAACCAATCAGTTGCATCCCGTGGCATTTTGGTCCCGCAAATTCTCGCCTCCTGAAATCAATTACACGATTACTGACAAGGAACTTCTGGCTATCAAGTCTGCCTTTAAGGCTTGGCGGCATTATCTGCTGGGGGCCCGACACACCGTTACTGTGATTACGGATCACCGAAACCTGCAATATTTGAAAACCGCAAAAGCCCAATCCTCTAGACAACTCCGTTGGGCATTATTCTTTGCCGAGTTTGACTTCATAATTACCTATCGACCTGGTACAAAGAACGGTAAAGCTGATGCCCTTTCTCGGATGGGAGTGGAAGAACACTTGATCAACCCT
Organism: Ambystoma mexicanum; assembly: GCF_040938575.1. Lineage (NCBI taxonomy): Eukaryota > Metazoa > Chordata > Amphibia > Caudata > Ambystomatidae > Ambystoma > Ambystoma mexicanum. The sequence goes on from NC_090936.1 coordinate 1,218,083,747, forward strand.
AAACCTGTACCAATCATTCCCGAACTAAGAATTCTGGGTGTAATCACCACAGAATCCATAGAGGAAGTTAAGGATAAAGCCAGGCAACTTGTAACTCCAGCAGACATACAGAATTGGCATCTGCAGGGAAAGGACTTTGCAGTAAAGGACAACTTATTGTATTTCCAAGAACGATTATACCTCCCAGCACAGATTTACAGAAAAAAGTAATCTCCTGTTATCACGATTCTTTAATGGAAGGTCATCCCGGTATGGCCAAGACCTCAGAAAAGATCAAGCGCTACTTCTGGTGGCCGTCTTGGAAAAAAGATATTAGAGACTTTATAATGTCTTGTGGAGTATGCGCCCAAAACAAGAGTCAAAAGGAAAGACCTGCAGGCCTCTTACGCCCTATTGACATCCCACCTCGCACTTGGTATACGCTTTCTATGGACTTCATCACCGATCTACCTCCATGCTCCGGATACAATACGATTCTAGTAATCGTGGACTTATTCTCCAAGATGGCGCATTTCATTCCGCTCAAAGGCTTGCCAACAGCAGCAACTCTGGCCCGAGAATTTCTCGAAAACATCGTCCGACTACACGGTTTTCCTTCGGTTCTAATTTCGGATCGAGGTAGTCAATTTATTTCTCATTTTTGGCGAAGTTGCTGTCGGTCGGCTCAAATTGATGTGAGACTATCGACCAGTCACCACCCTCAGACCGACGGACAAACCGAGAGGACCAATCAAACTCTGGAACAGTATTTACGCTGCATGCTGCAACAAACTGAAAAAACTTGGAAAGACATCCTTTGGATAGCCGAATATGCCTACAATAACTCTGTCCATTCGGGAACTGGGAAAACCCCGTTTTTTCTTTTGTACGGCAGTCACCCTCGAACCTCGGAGTTGGATCCCCTCCAAGATCTTGAAACACCAGCAGTAGACTACCTGCATTCTACAATCACCCAAGCCTTTAAGGAAGCTGTTTCTCACCTTCAAAGGGATAAAGAACAATACAAGAAAGGAGCAGATCAACATCGGAAGGAAGCCCCTCACTATCAAGTAGGGGATCAAGTCTGGTTATCCACCAAATATCTACCTCTAAAAGGGCCACGCACATTCAACCCAAGATACCTTGGTCCCTATTCCATCACTACCATAATAAACCCAGTAGCGGTCAAGTTGGACTTGCCCCCTCACATGAAGATACATCCGGTCTTCCACGTCTCTCTATTAAAACCCGTGCAACCTCAAACCCGACTAACTAAATCTCCAAAAACCATCCTAGTTGATGGAGAACTCGAGTTTGAAGTCAAAAGCATTCTGGACTCCAAGATCTCCAAATCTAAACTATTTTACCTAATTGACTGGAAAGGCTACGGCCCCCAAGAGAGATCCTGGGAACCTGCTGAATATGTCCACGCTCCTCGCCTAATCAAAAGATTTCACCGAACATTTCCTGACAAGCCAAAACCCCCGGAGAAGCCCGGTTTGGGAGGGGCCTTGAGGGGAGGTACTGTCATGATCTCTGCTTCCAAAAGGTCAGGGTTTTCCCAACTCCCTTGGAAGCAGATCCATAACCCAGGTTCCGAGGGCCAACCAGTCCCAATTGGGACCTTTTGGACCCAGTCCTGGCGCCAGTGGCACCAGGCTCATAAATGTGCCCAGTCCCAGCGCTGGAAGCGCCGGGCTCATGATGCTTGGGTGGACTTACCTGCAGCAGACCATGCTGCTTACTTGCCTGCCAGCTGAGCCTCTGATCCTCTTCTGTTTGGAACTACTTTTCCTGTTGGGTGGGGCAGGAGTCACTCCCTAGATTCAGAACACTGGAACTCTTCTGGAAAGCAGGAACTCTTTTCTTACCTAGGCGTGGCTGTGGAAGGAGACACCTAAGCACTACAGGAGGCTATTTAAACCACACTCGGTGGATGAATCTTGCTTTGCGTTATTCTGCATCCTCTGCAGCAGAACGCTCATCGTGTCTTCTGCATCGGATCCTGGGCCTAAGGAAAAAGGCTTACCATCCTGAATCCAGTCTTCAGCAACACCTATAAAGACAAGAAAGAACAGGTTAGCATTCCGGCATCTGAAAGACAAAAGCTTACCGACTCTTCGCACGCTCCGGAGGCCTTCGGCGCTGCATCCTGCATCTGAAAGACAAAACAAGGTGCGTTTAAAGACATTGGGGAACTTTGATACTCACGTGCCATTACTCCTTTCCACATCAACCCCAGTGGGTATTCCGGCACCCTGCAGCCGCTCCGAACTCGTACCTGCAAAATAAAAGACAGTTAGAGCGCATCGTGAAGCAGGCAACAAGCGCTTACTTACGTGCTTCCAAGCGCTTCTATTCATCATACGGACTCCATCTTCAACTCACTTCAGCCCGTCATCCGCCATCGCCGGAACCTGCAAAACAAGAGACATCATTGCTAAAGACTTTAAAGACAATAGAATTACTCGAAACTTACCGTTCGTGCAGTAAACGACGGACAGCAGTCCTCTGAAGTCAAGAGGCCTGCTCCCCTTATCCAGTGAAGAAACTGGTTACAGCACCCTGCCCCGAGGCAGATGGAGAGCTCGGCATTCACTTACCTAAGGTGAGAGCGTTAACCTTTGGGGGTCTACAGGAGAGCAAAAAAGGGAAGAGATAGGGACACTCCAATAACCCCAGTTCATTAATCCCATATTTTCTGTCTGCAGACATCTTACTCTTGAAGTCAGGCATACAGTGCACAGAGGTCCAGCCCAAAGAGCCAACCGGGTGCTACACATCACCTTTGAAGATACGGTAGTCGCCCAGTCAAGACCGGCGCCTCTGCGAGAATCAGGTGAGCGTTACACCTTGATGATAATCACCACTCTGTCCGCATCTTACTCAATCTCTCTTCCGCTTTTGACACAGTCAACCATGCCATCCTGCTCAACCTGCTCCGTGATGACCTGGGCGTCACTGATCAGGCCCTGGCCTGGCTGTCCTCTTTCCTCTTGGACCGACCCTCCCAGGTCCATCTTGGGTCCTTCTCATCCTCAGTCTCACCCCCTACCTGTGGTGTTACCAAGGGGTCTAACCTTTCTCCCTAGCTGTTCAACCAATACCTGGCACCTGTCGCACACTGCATTGCAGCTCTCTGCTCCAACTTTAAACGCTATGCTGATGACAATCAGCTCACTTTTAGGCTCCCCTCTGCCACCTCTTCTCCCTCCCTCATCCTGGATTGTCTGTCTGCAATCCAGGAGTGGTGTGCCGCCAATGATCTCTGCCTTAATGCCAGTAAGATGGAGATCCTCCTCATCGGCACACCTGCACCTTCCTTTCCTGTCACTCTCTGACCGGCCACTCTTAGCCCTCTTCCTGCTCCCACCTGTGAGGCTAAGAACCTCAGGGTCATCTTCGACTCCACACTCTCCTTCTCTCCTCACATATCTGACGTCTCTAAGAAGCCAAACTACCAGCTGCACCTCCTCAGAGGTATTCGTCAGTTCCTCACCTTCCCCCAGAAGCTCACTATCCCCAGAGCTCTGTTTCTCTCTTGGCTGGACTACTGCAACAGCCTCTTTTTAAATCGTGCTGCTTCTACTCTCCGTCATTTACAACTCATCCAGAACAGGACTGTGAGACTTGTCCATGGCCTCAAGCCCAGGGATCAAATCTCTCCAGCCCTGCAATCTCTCCATTGGCTCCCAGAGGCTGCAATGATCAAGTTCAAGACCCTCTGCATTGTCCCCAAGTCCTTCTGGGGCCTGGGACCGAAATATCTCCAACTCTCTCTTCGGAAATATCTTCCTACCCGAGATCATCTCTCCTCCACCTCCAACTCCTTGACGGTCAGACACCTTTCCAAGCAGAGAGTTGGGGGCAGATCTATTTCCTCTGATGGGCCTCCCTCTGGAGCAGCCTCCCTGCCTCTCTGAAACTTGAGCAGAACCATCTCCAGTTCCGGAAGCACCTCAAGACCTATCTCTTTGCTTCTGCCTTCTCTCTTCCTCTCCCCTGCTGATATCCTGTCTGATGCTGCACTGACCACCTGGTCACCCTCTGAATTTCGTGCCCAGGTCCCTGCCAGCCCAGTTGCACTCCTGCACTGCCTCCTGGCAACCCCTGCACTTGTGGTCTGTATCTGTATAAATAGCTTGATTGTTTGATAGCTTGATTGCATTGAAACTTAGTCGCAGTTTTTATAAGAGGTGATGTACACTTTAAACATAAATTAAAGACAACTATACTCTGAACATAAGCAAAGAACTACACTCAGAATAAGAAAACATACTAACTGAACATAAGTTAAAAAAACTACATTCTGAACACAAATAAACTACACTTTGAACACAAGGAAAAATAAGCTACACCCTGAACATGAACAAAATAAAATCATAAAATATGTCAACATGTCAAATATTCAAAAACTTAACTGCCAGTAAAATTGCTGGTAATCCAGTGACCAGCAATTTTCGTGGACTGGAAAACTACAAGTTTTCCAGTGTTGATTCACTGATGTACCTCCAGCTAAGAGGACCCAACTGGCAGAAAACAGCCGGTATTTCCGGCATTGGTGTTACCGGTCCTGGAAATATCCGCAATCCCCTCCATGGAATCTCATGGGACACCATGAAATGGGGATTTACCGCCCTTTCCACCACCTGTAATATCCCAGTAACTCCGGAATATCAGGCGACAAAAACGGTATGGTCAGTTTGCTGGTACCCCACCAAAATTACCGCCAGGATACCGGCAAACTCGTAATGACCCCCCATATTCTAATAGGAGAAATGTTTCTAAAATTCTGTAGGTAGAGAAATCCCATGTACAGCTGGCCGATAGCCTGGTCACCTGGTACTTTTGTAGGAATGAGCAATGGCTGTACCATATTAAGCGACCCTTTTGCTACGCTGTGTTGATCTTGTTTTCTTCTGGGCCCCTTCACTTATTTCACTGTTCCTGTTTCTGATTTGATTTCCTGTCTATTGTTACGTGTACTGCCTACCTCCATCTGTTTTCTCACTCTTCTCCATAGGTTCCCTTTGATCACTTCTCATTTATCTAATCCTAGCTCTGCCTGGTTGTTCCCTGTTCTGTCCTTTTCTTTCAGGTTCCCTCGTTCTTGAAATATACAGTATTGCCATATAAAGTTTTACCATATATTGGGCCTCATTACGACCCAGGCGGTAAGCGGTTAACGGCACCGTAAAAGGTGGGGGTGCCGTTAACCCCTTTCCGCCTAATTACGAGGTCCCTTTGCGTTTACCAGCCGTTAAGGATAGTACCCGCAAAGGGACCTTGGAGGTATTTACGGTACCGCAACTTGCGGTACCGTAACTACCGCCTTCCCCATTTCCATTGAGCCCTATGGGGGCAAAAATGGGATGGGGAAGGGCCAATGGTGAATGGGGAATTACCGCCCCGCCAACCTTGGAATGGGGCGGTAATTCCATCATTCACCATGGCAGAATCGGTAAAATACCGGCAGCAACCATGTTGCTACTAGCGCCATGGTTACCTCCTGGGTCGTAATGACCCCCATAGTATTGCCATACACAGTTCTTGCTATATACAGTATTGCCATATAAAATATCTAGTCGTAGCTCAGCCTGGTTGTTCCCTGTTCTGTCCTTTTCTTTCAGGTACCCTCGTTCTTGCCATATACCGTATTGCCATATACGTTTTTTACCATATACCGTATTGCCATACACAGTTCTTGCCATATACAGTATTGTCTACTTCTTAATGGGTTTAATTTTTCATTTTTTTCCACGATTCTCCTTAGGTTCCCCCTGATCTTCATTCTCTCCTGCCCCTGCTCTGCCTGGTTGTTCCCCCGCAGTGTCCTTTTTTCCTTTCAGGTCCCCTTGTTCCTACTATGTTAACTGGTTTTGTTTTCACTTATACTTGATTACTCTTCTCTTCTTCCTTTGAGCCCTTCATGAAATTAGTTTATTTATTTCTAACCTGTTCTGTCTGCTTGCACCCCCTCCCCTTGTGTACGTCTCCAGTGTCTCCCCTCTTACCGTTCTCCCACTCCTCACTATCCCCCTCTTCCTCTCTCCTCTTTCACCCGCCTCTGCATCCTCTATGGTGCTCTCTGTTTCTCCTATGTTCTCTAACTGTTTCTCCTCTCTTCTCACTAAGTCTGGTAGGAAGAAGTTCAAAAAGGATATCCTGGTCCCCAACCCAGCCCTCCCTATCGCTGACACCTATACCAGCGCTTCCTTCAGACAGATACTCAACAACATCCTCTTTGTCGTTCCCTCACAAGACCTATGGACTCCTCGTATGGTTTCTCTGCTCTCTCCTTTCTTGTCCTCTCCCATTAATGGTGGCATCCGATGCTAGGCCCTCCCGAACCCCTTCCACTCCTCTAAGGTCATCATTACTGTTTACCTGAATCGCACCATCTAGGTCCAAGGTGCTTAGGCCAACCTCTTCCTCTTTTATAGCTTTGTGTGCCTTATCAATTTCCTTTCCTCTCCTGCTGTCCCTTTTCTCCCTTCTTCGGCTTCCTTGCCGCCTTCCTCTGCCACCTCTCTGGCACCCTCATCCTCCTCCTTGGCTACCTTGCCCACTCCTCCGTACTCTCCTTCTACACTTGCGCAGGGAGTACCTCTGATTTCTACCCCTCCCCGGAAGTCTTTCAAGGATGGAAACCTTCTCCACATTACCATGCACAACTCTCGCTCAGCTGTCAAACACTCCTCTGACATCTGCCGTCTGACATGGTTCACGGCCAGTTCTGTCATGAGTTTTGGCACTCTACGTCCAGATGGCTACAAGATCCTCTCCGCGCCCAGATCCAACCATTCTGGTTGGGGTCTATCCTCGATATTCTCGGAGTGGATTCCTGCCTCTATTATTCCTATGCAGGCCTACTCCCCCTTTGAATGCCTTGTCTGCAAGCATTCTCTCTCTCCTGGCCGCTCGCTCAATTTGGCTACTATTTACCGGCCAGCTGGTCTGATAACCTCCTTCTTCTCCGAGTGGACGGACCTCTCCTTCTCCCTCCTGGCCTCAACCACTCAACTCCTCCTCCTTGGAGACCTCAACATCCATCTGGATGCTTCCTGTACCCGCTCCTCTGGACTCTTTTGTGCCCTCTGCGACTCTCTCTCTCTATTCTTCCCTTTGGCCCGACTCACACTGTAGGGCACACCCTGGATTTTCTGATCTCCTCAGACCTCCCCCTCTCTAATCCTCGCACCACTCCTCTCTCCTCGAGTGACCACTTTTTCCTCTCCTCTCATCTCTCTCTCCATACTCCTCAAGGCCGAGCCAACCCCCAAACTGCCACCCGGTTATAGGTCAAAGGTTTGAATCAAAAGGTTCGAATTACAATAGGTTTGAATAAAAAGTACCGAAAATAAAAGGTTTGAAATGTATTTTTTTCTTTTATTTCTCCCCCCCACAACCCCTGTTGTTGTGGTAAAAAACACTTTTTTTACCTACACGGAAACCTAAAAAAAATATATAATTTAAAAAAATATTCGAACCTTTGGTTTTCGATCCTATTGACTCTCACCTTTTGGATTCAAACCTTTTGTAACCGATCCTTTAACTGGACACCCTGCCACCCACCTTCTCGGTCATCCGACCCATGAAGCGTGTGTCATTTGAGGCCTTCGCCGCCACTTTCTCTCCCCCTCCTGCACCTCTGGCTGACTCACATCCTGACACAGCCCATTCCAAGCTCCACTCTTCTATCTCCGATACTCTTGATGTACTTGCCCCTGTCATGAGGATCGGCTTGAAGCTCAAAGCCAAGGGTAAGTCCTTGTATGACTGAGACCTCAACACCCTTAAACGTAAGTGTAGGGTGGCTGAAAGGAAATGGTTGGCATCTTGTGCATCCTCTGACAAACTGGCCTGCCGCCTGCTCCAAAGGCATTACCGACTCTGTCCTCACCAAGAAGAGAGCTCACATCCAAGCCTGTGTCTCTGCGGCATAAAACAACTCGGCCAAACTCTTTAAAATCTGCAAGGAGCTGGCCAATCCTGCGGCAGTCGCTACCTCTCCTGTCCCCTCATATTGCCCTCTGCAAGGCCCTAGCCTCTCATTTCATCTCTAAGACCCAGGACATCCTGTCCACCCTCTGCTCCTCTACTCCTTCTCCCTCTATCTTCTCCTCTACCTCTGTCCTCCCCGCGACCACCTCTCATCTTCCCTGCTCTTCCTTTCCTCTGCTCACCCCTGACGAGGTTTCTAGACAAGTCTGATCTATGAAAGTCTTGTCAAAACAGGTTTTTCCCTGTTCTTCTAAAACCATCAAGGACCACATTGACACTGTCTCTCCAGGTTTGGCCAACTTCTGCAATCACTCTTTCACCACTGGAACCTTCCCTTCCCTCTGGAGCACTCTCTTGTGCACCCCCTTCTCAAGAAACCCTCAGCCGACCCCTCCTATCCGGCTCACTATCACCTGATCTCCATTACTCCTTTCCTGGGCAAACTATTTGAAAAGCTGGCCATCTCCTAGCTTAATCATCACACAGTATCTGTTAGTTGTCTCCATGACATTCAGTCTGGCTTCAGAGCAGCCCGAGGCACGGAAACAGGTCTCCTGAACCTCTGGGAAGACCTGCTCTCTAACCTTGATGCTAATCACCCCTCTGTCCTCATCTTACTCAATCTCTCTTCTGCTTTTGACACAGTCACCCATGCCATCCTGCTCAACCTGCTCCGTGATAACCTGGGTATCACTGATCAGGCCCTGGCATGGCTGACCTCTTTCCTCTTGGACCGACATTCCCAGGTCCAACTTGGGTCTTTCGTCTCCTCAATCTCACTATCTACCTGTGGTGTTCCCCAGGGGTCTAACCTTTCTCCCTAGCTGTTCAACCAATACCTGGAACCTCTCGCCCACGGCATTGCTGCTCTCTGCTCCAACTTTCAGTGCTATGTTGATGACACTCAGCTCGCTTTCAGGCTCCCCTCTGCTGCCCCTTCTCGCTCCGTCATCATGGATTGTCTGTCTGCAATCCAGGATTGGTGTGCCGCCAATGATCTCTGCCTTAATGCCAGTAAAGTGGAGATCCTCCTCATCGGCAGACCTGCACCTTCTTTTCCTGTCACTCTCTGGCCGGCCACTCTTGGCCCTCTTCCTGCTCCCACCTGTGAGGCTAAGAACCTCGGGGTCATCTTTGACTCCACACTCTCATTCTCTCCTCACATATCTGACGTCTCTAAGAAGCCAAACTACCAGCTGCACCTCCTCAGAGGTATTTGTCCTTTCCTGACCTTCCCCCAGAAGCTCACTGTCCCCAGAGCTCTGTTTCTCTCTAGGCTGGATTACTGCAACAGCCTCTTTTTAAATCGTCCTGCTTCTACTCTCTGTCATTTACAACTCATCCAGAACAGGACTGCAAGACTTGTCCTTGGCCTCAAGCCCAGGGATCGTATCTCTCCAGCCCTGCAATCTCTCAATTGGCTCCCAGTGGCTGCAAGGATCAAGTTCAAGACCCTCTGCATTGTCCCCAGGTCCTTCTGGGGCCTGGGACCAAAATATCTCCAACTCTCTTCGGAAATATCTTCCTACCAGAGATCATCTCTCCTCCACCTCCAGCTCCTTGACGCTCAGACACCTTTCCAAGCAGAGAGTTGGGGGCAGATCTATCTCCTCTGATGGGCCTCCCTCCGGAGCAGCCTCCATGCCTCTCTGAAACTTGAGCAGAACCATCTCCAGTTCCGGAAGCACCTCAAGACCTATCTCTTTGCTTCTGCCTTCTCTCTTCCTCTTCCCTGCTGATCTCCTGTCTGATACTGCAAGGGCCACCTGGTTACCCTCTGAATTTGGGCCCAGGTCCCTGCCCGCCCAGTTGCACTCCTGCACTACCTCCTGGCAACCCCTGCACTTGTGGTCTGTATCTCCAACACTACAGTCCCCTTACCTGCACCTATTAGACACCTGTACTTAACACCTGCACTTGGCATCTGCTGGCCGCACTACTTGTTTTTGATCCCATGTCTGGCACTTTCCCAACCTTCCCTCCCCCTTGCAGCTTTCCCCTACCCCCTCCCCTGCACTTGTGCAATCTCAATGTCACTAGGCCTAGTTAGATCATTGGGCTTTGATACGAGGTTGCCGGTCCGGTAACAACGGTAACGGTATGCTTGCCGGTACTGTTGTCACCGAGCCGGCAAACTCCTAGTTGTGCTTGCGGATGCCTTTCATTCTGCCATGTCTGCCCTGGTGGAATTAAAGGCACCCGCGAGCACAGAAAGCCTGTAGCACCTGCACCGTTATGAACAGTACCCGTGCTAGGGGCATCCCCATTCCCATTGAACCCTATGGGGCTGATATGGGAATGGGGATGGGGATATCCCGGCACTGGCACCCGCGAAAGGGCAATTACCGGGTCCGGCAGGGCCGGGATACCCCGGTAATTGCCCATTCGCTGGTGCCGGATTTTCATGCCGGTATGGGGGTAGCCTTGCCGGTAAAACCGGCAAGGTTACCTCCAACCTCGTAATGAGGCCCAATATTCTGTCTTTGTCCTCCCTCTGTTTCCCCTCCCCTGCCTCGTTGTGCCTTGAAATACTTGTGTATAGGCACGTTATAAATGTCATATCATATAATATCAAACTTAATTGAGGTGTAAAGCAGTGTAATGTTGGCTGTGAAAAGCAGCCCCACCGCCTGAGTCTCAGAGCGCTTTTATGGGTGATGTTGAAAGCCAGGAATCATTATGGTAGCGAGGAGCAGATTGTAGTACTCGTGGGAAGCTTTGCGGGAGAGCCAAGTGCTTTTAGAAATTATAGCAGTACCACAATCTTACACAGCAACGCACAATAGTGCTACTGCGCTTGCACACACTCCATTTACAGAATATTTGAGTGCATTAATTTGCTGGTATTTGTCTGTTTCTCCTCATGTACTTACTATATCTGCCTCCTCTGTTGAGACGGTTCCATGTAATAATGTCGCCACAAAAATCTCGCCATACAAAAATATCGCTGAAAAATGGCGACCATATACATGGGGATAATATTACCTGATAACGTTGAGACACTTTCAGAGAAATTGCAATGTATTCACATTTATTTTTTTACAGCTATGCTTCTATGGAGGAATACATAATCTGAAAACCTTACTCCCAGAAGTTTAATCTTCCTCCGTGGTAGGAGTCGTTTAGAATAACTTGGATTCCTCCCTGAACCACGACAGCCCGGATTACGATGCAGACGAATCCAGCGACCATTATTCCAAACTGGAAAACGTCCGTCCAGACGATCGCCTTGAGACCGCCCTGTGGAGAACAAGAAACGTGTGAGGAATCCTACATATGCTTGATTTCATGTGCACTTCTTATTTTCATTAAAAAAATACTGTTAATAAAATGATCTTGTTCATCTTTCTCTAGTCTTATTAAGCAGGAAATGTGTTGCTGGTATTGGGGTATTTGGACATCAGCTGAACGTCCTTCGAACAAGGTAATGGTGTCTAAATGTGCCTATTGGCTTTCTTCTTTGTCATTTTCATTTCACCAGTGGAATTTCCCATGTTTTCACGACTGATGATATCTAGAGAAACGTGCAAAAAATGCAAAAACTGGATTCAAGGACTGTGAACCATCTGCTGCCACCCACACCCCATTTTCCTTTGGGCACCAAGAAGCAGCTTGTTTATGGTGGGAAATGGCAAAACTTGCAAAAAATAATTTAATAGAAAGCATTTGATACAGGAATACTGGAGTTTGTTCCCGCTGTAATGAAGGCATGGTATCAAAGTAAGACAGACACAAGTGACCACAGTTCAAGGGTGTTTATTGAACTTTATCAATTGTGTGAAAAACGCCGATCTAAACCTAAATCTAAGATGGGTGCAAGCTATGACCAGCCAATAATAATAATGCAGTCCTAGTGGAGTCTTGTCAACATAAAAGGGCCTATACTAAAAAAAAAACTATTGCCTATCCTTACCTCTACTTTTACAAATAGTGTGGGCAAATTTTCATGAAAAAGAAAGAAGTGTTCACAAAATGATAAGTCGGGATGATTAGGCCGTTGGCCTCCCTTCCCCACGTTTTTAGCACGGGACAAGGCGGTTCACTCAAGCATAGCACACTCTTGGGCTTCTTCTTTTACCAACGTCAGGGCCTTTTGTGCCCAAGTCTCTTACGTTCAAAGTCTCTTGATTCAGAGTGCCTGATGTACCAAAAGCAATGCAAAAAGTTCCTTTCCAAATATTCTAGTCGGGCGATTCAGTCTCCACGCTGGATCCCCCTCTTGCGGGCTCAGATCCTTCTCCTATACAATTAGCTCCCTAGCCGGGCTCAGACCAATTTTTGTTCGCAGGCATCCCTCAGCTGGGTTCATGTTTGCTGCGGCAATATTTTCTCGTGTGATTCACGGTTCATCCCGGATGCCCCTCTTCTGGGCTCAGATCCCCTTTTATACAATTAGTCTTTTTCAGCCGGGCTCAGACCAATTTCAGTTCATAAATTATGGAAGACTTTCGAATTTGCAAAGGATTTAGCTTGACCTGCTGCAGGATCACTTCGATTTCACCGATCCATGATTCTCACACGCTCAGTTGGATACCAAACAGAGCACTTCGAGTGAGCACCGAGGTGGCGCCGGATCAATCTGTATTTGGTACCTATTTCGGTTTCATAAAGTTCATTCACATACGAGTCATCTTTCCTCATACAATGTTGCCACTTGTAACCTTCAGAATAACACAGTCCGACCTGCTATTAGTCTCTCTGATTCACCGGCTGTGCTGAATTCACTGGCGCTTTGTTGTCAGCGCCAAGGACAGTACCACAGAGGCAACTGCTTCTCCCCACCTTGGCTCTCAAAGCGGGAGGGCCCTGTGTACCTTCCACACACACTGCACTCTTGTTGAGCTGTAATTCCGGTCTTATATTTCTTTTCCTCAAGGCCTCTTGAAAGTCGTGGTCTTTCTCTGAAAAGGTGAATTGTGGTTCTGTCCTTTCAGCCCTCTCTGGTCTAGCCGCCTTTCTCCTCGGTTTAAACTGGAATTGCTGCTTCCGCACGCATTTTGCCTTGCTCAGAGTGTGCTGTCATGCCCCGCCTTTTATCCGTGTGGGGAAGTGTGCTGGCAGTCATGTGTGTGTGTGTAATTATCAATAATTGCCTGACTCTGCCTGACCCTTGTGTTGGTACTTGTTAGGTAAACGGCTCTGGTGTTAGTCCTTTGTCGCTCACGATGAACTGTCTGTGAGAAAGTGTTTGTGTCGGGAAAGGGGAGGGGGATTGAGCTTCCAGGTATCCTACCTGGTAGGATGGGGAAAAGTTGTTACAGGGAAAGGTGTTCCACTTCCACTCTCTGAAGACCCCCCATCCAGGTGATCCTTCCGTACTGGTCCACCCCCAAGAACTGGATCCAATAGCGATGGCCGTGTCATAGACAGCTGGATGACAGATCCCCAGGGACTAGCGGGTGAGACACCTTCAGGTTTCTCACACAACGCTAATGAATGCCCCTACCTGGAGTACCATCACCAGGGCTGCTTGGGTCATATCCTGCATCACTAAGGACTGTTCCCCCTGGTAGTTATCTATTGTATACTCGTAACCCCTACTAATGTATAGAACTCCATTTCTTCCCGAAGCAGGCTTGCGCACAAGAAATAGCCAAAATAACAATGAATGCAAAAAACGTAGATTTTGATTCAATCACTTTTAAAGAGCTCTGTTGCTGGCTCTGCATTCATCTGCAACCCTTCCTTTGACACAGTGTGGACTCATCGTGGACCCAGTTCAAGGGACACAGTGTCACGAGCAGTGACCTTCTCCAGTCAAAGTATTTCAAGTGTGATTTTTAAACAGAGCAAATCAAAATAGAAAATGAGATTTAGGAACCTTGATATTGATTTTTTTTAAAGTTTTTATTAAATTTTACAAACAAACAATAAAACCAAACAAACAGTGCATGTTCCAACAGCTTCATTAAACTTGTTTATCAATTCCTATCCACTACCCCCTCTACCCCACCCCCCTTGCTAGTCTATTTCATTGAACCATCAGTTTTCACACCCTGTGGTTCGGTCTCCTCCTCCACAGGCTCAGTCGGGTTATCTAATGACCCAAACAGCCCGGCTATCAGTGATTTTCAGGCCATCAGGGACTCATTCTCCTCCTCCCCCCCGTTGCTACACGCTTCTTGCCATGCCATGGTTTCGGCTTCTGCCCATTTTTGCAAGTCTTTCCTCCACACTTCTATCCTCAGCACGTGGCATGACTTCTATCCCATGGCAATCCTTTTTGCAAGCACATAAGCCAGGTCCCTTAGTTTGCTTACATGCCTGAGTTTCTGTGGTCTGGGGTTACCCCCCCAGCAGACAGGCCCACACCGTATCCACTACTATCTTGACCCCTCTTCCTTCTAGTTTCTCTTTTACTCCCCTGCAGAACCTCTCTATGATCGGGCATGACCAACACATATGCACTATGCTCGCGTTCTCTTCGTCACACTTCGGGCATGCTTGCCGACCTGCATTCTCGAACCTCGATATCCTCCAAGGCGTCATATAAGCCCTGTGTGTTATGTAAAGCTGTATCTGTTTCAGCCTTGTGTTTCTAGACACCTTCTTATGATACCTTTGCACCCGTTCCCACATCCCATCTCCCATTTGGGCCCCGACCTCCGTTTCCCAGTCCATTCTAAGCTGCGTGACCTCCTTCCCCACTTTAGACATCAACATCTCATACAGCCTGGAAATCTCATGGCCCCCCTCAGCTATATCATATATCACGTCTATGGTAGCGTTCAATTCTTCCTCCAGCACAGTTTCGGGCCATGTTCTCTTAATCCTCTGTACCATTCTGTGATACGTAATGTACTGGCCTTCGTGCAACCCAGCTTCTTCCCGCAGCACCTCAAAAGTGGCACAAGAGCCCCCCTGCCAAATATCCCCCATCGTTGCCACCCCAGCCGGCTCCCAGTGGGTCCGGAGTATCAGTCGCAGCTGAGCGTCTGCCCCTGTCAATACAACCAATGGCATATGCGGCGAGCATGGGGACGAGTCCCCCATCATTTGGCATGCCCTGCGCCACACCTTCCACCCTAGTAGCATCATTTTAGGGCACCCCACCATTTCCGCCCTGCGTGCCCACATAACTTCTTTCAAATAAAAAGGTGCACAATCACGCCCAAAGAGCCTAAGTTCAGAGGTCTCTTCATCAGATAGCCATTTGGCAACATACTGCAACTGGCTCGCCACATAGTACGCCTCGTAGTTGGGTAGCTTTATTCCCCCTTTGTCATGGAAGTTCTGAAGCTTCCATAACGGCACTCTGTTTCGCGTGCCATGCCACAAAAAGTCCCTACACATGCTATTCAGTTTGGTAAAGAACCCTTTAGGAATCAGGTACGGAATATTCCCGAAGTAATGTAGGAGCCTCGGCAGGACCACCATCTTTAGCATCGCTCCCTGCCCCATCATCGCCAAAGGCAGCTTTGCACAAAACCGCATGCATTTCTCAATTTTTTGTATTGCCACCTCTGTATTACACCTATGCTCCTCCCCCACGGTGTGATATATATCTATCCCAAGGTACCGAAAAGTACTAACCGCCCACGGTACCTGTATACCCGGTAACCTCTCCACTGGAACCCCTATATACCCCCCAACGGGAACAGACTAGACTTCTGGGGGTTCACCGCTATGCCGGATAACACAGCGTATCTCCCAAGCACTTCCAAAATGTACTGGAGGTTCTCCTCTGGAAACTGCACATCCAGCAGCATGTCGTCCGCATATAGGGAGATCAAATGCCGCTCCCCGTTCGCCTCGATGCCTATGGTGTCATATTGTTGCCTCAGATAGATCGCGAGAGGCTCCAGGGCCAGTATGTAGAGCATAGGAGACCACGGGCATCCTTGTCTAGTACCCCTACTAAGCTGCCATCAGTCTGATATCACAGATCCTGTCTTTACTCTGGCCAGCGGTTCACTATACAAAATCTTCGCCCACCTTACATAGACAGGCCCTAACCCATAGTGTTTCAGGGCCGCCAGCAGCCACGGCCACTTGACGGAGTCAAAGGCCTTGATCGCATCCAAGGACGCGATTGCCATTTCCTCCTCACTTCCACTGCCAAATTCAATGATCCTCTGGAGTCGCCTATGATTATTGGTGATGTTTCTATGGGGGACATATCCGTTTGATCTGGATGTATTAGCTTACCAATGACCCTTTTCAGTCTATTCACCAAGACTGCAGTTAATATCTTGCTGTCTTGGTTCAGCATTGACACAGGTCTGAAGGAACCACAGCTACGCCCAGGTTTATTTGGTTTAGGGAGAGGTACTATGACAGCCTCTCTCAGTGACTCCGGTAAGCGGCCCGTCTCAAACGCCTTGTTTATCATTTCTAGCAGCGGGGGGGAGGACCTCTTCTATTTATACCTTGTAAAATTCACTTGGGAGCCCATATGTCCACGGGGTCTTACTAGTAGGCAACTGCCTCACCACCTCCCCCAGTTCTTCCAGGGTAATCGGGGAGTCTTTTTCCTCGGTTTCTTCCTCGCTTATCTTGGGCAGCCCCATATCATCAAGCGTTTCTTCTATCATTACACGGCTACTTTCCCCATCTTCCCCATATAACACTTCATAATAATCCACAAACGCTTGATTAACTCCCTCCTGGGTGTCCTCTACGCTACCATCTTCCCTCTCTATAGTTCTAATTGTGGCTCTGGGGGTCTCGCTCTCCCAGTAATCTGCACATTTTTGCTGCAGCTTAAGTATCAAATCTAGTTTCTCTGCTGTATCGTCACCGGCTTTTAAGGCCTCTTCCAATTTTGCTTCCGTCTCCCTCAGTTCAGCCGAAACCCCACCCTGTAGGCCCTTGGATTTCGCCATGGCCGCCCCCCACATGACAACTTTGAAGGCCTCCCATAATGTCCCCGCCGAGGCCACACTCCCAGTGTTGGTTTCAAAATAGTTTACTATCTCCTCCTGCAAATCCTCTCTAAAGAAGGGGTCTCTCAACGCCTCCGCTCGTAGACGCCATGTCGGGATCCTCGCCCTCGGGGGCAGTATTGCCATGCAAGAATCAGGGGCGAGTGGTCCGAGAGGACCGTGGCCCTGTACTCTATGTGTGCAATCTGCGCAATCATTTCAGGTGATGCGAAGACATAGTCCAGCCTTGTTGATAACTGCTGTGGGGCAGAATAATGCGAATATTGCCTTTCCCCAGGGTGCCACACTCTCCATGCATCTTCCAACCCAAAGTCATCAAGCAGTGTCTGTAGCGCCCTGGCTGCAAGGGCCGGTTTATCCAATTTCCCGTCCGATCTATCCACCCCCGGGTTCAATACGCAGTTGAAGTCCCCTCCCCAGATCACCACGCTTCCCACACACATGCTCAGGTTCGCACTCAGTGTCCTAATGTACGCCGCCGTGTTCTGGTTCGGGGCGTACGTGTTAACAATACTTATCTCCCTGTTCTCTATCAATCCCCTCAGCATAACCATCCTCCCGTCCGTCTCAGCCACCACTTGCAACCGCAGAAACGGGACATATGACGCCACCCATATAAGTACTCCTCTTGCGTAGGCCGAGTACGAAGAGCCCACCAACACCACCTTCCACTTTCCAGCAATCGTGTCCATCCTCTCACGTGTAAGGTGGGTTTCTTGCAGCAATGCAATATCTATTTTCTGCCTGCGCAGATACAGCATAACCTTGTTCCTTTTTAAGTAGCTATTAAGCCCCCCCACATTCCATGTGAGTATTATAAGGTCCCCCATGGCCTGGTATGATCCCATTCCCTCCCCCCCAGGTGCAGTGTAACTTTGAGTTCCATTCCAATCTATATAGGCTCGCATCTCCTTCTAAAACCCCTTTAACCAAAAACACACCAAATGTCCCACTCCCTCTCCCCCCCGCCTCCCATCCCTTCCCCAACACTCCACCCCCACCCCCCAACTGTTACCCAGCTCCATCCCTGGGTCTCAGGCTCTCCCGCATCTAGCTCTTTCCAGCTTTCGCCTGTACTCGAAGCTCCGCAGGTTGAGGCCGCCCTAGTGGCCAACCTACTACAACTACAATTCTGGGGTTAGGGTGCTTCCACCATGCCGCTCCAATAGCACATCGAAGAATGACACATTGCTATACAGTTTAAATATATGTAACCGCCACTATATTCCAGTCCATCAAGTCTCTCACAATCAGCAATATGTTATCGAATATCAGCCTCCTACAGCCAGGCCCATCGTTCTCAGCCTTCGCCTAGGCGCCCTTGGGATGTTCGCTCGCCGCCATAGCAGTATGCGTACCGTACCTGGGTCATTTTTCACGTCCATTTTGTGTCTCTTCCGTGTCTTGATCCGGGCAGCCCTGCAGATCCAACCATGTTGTTGCTTCTTCCGGAGTGTCAAAAAAATGCATTTTGCTCTTATGCACGACCTTCAATTTCGCAGGGTACAGCAGCATATATTTTATCCCAGCCGCCCGCAGCCTCCGTTTGATAGTTACATAGCTGTACCGCTGCCTTTGGACCAGCATAGTGTAATCTGGGTATGCCATGATAGTGCTCGAGGCCCTCTCGATTGTTCCGCCTTTCTGAAAAAACTCCAGTATTTTTTCACGGTCTTTGTAGTTCAGTATTTTGGCAATTATCGCTCGTGGAGGAGCCCCTGGTTTTGGCTTCCGCATGAGTGCTCTATGTGCGCGGTCCACCACAAATCCCTGCGAGAGTGTACCGGCCCCGATTCCTTGTAGGAGTAAGTTCTCAATGTAATCGGTCGGGTCCTGGCCCTCTTCACCTTCCGGCAAACCCACCACACGAATATTGTTTCTCCTCGCTCTCCCTTCTGCTTCTTCTGCTCGAGACTCCAAGTTGGCCACCTGTTGCTTAAGGACATGGATCTCCTTTGTATTGTTGGTGCTGGTGTCCGTGTTAGATTTCACTGCGCCCTCCAGGCTGCTTGTGCGTTCCGCCAGTCCCCTGACATCTTGTCTCAGCAGGGAGACTTCGATGCCCACTGCTTCAATTTTAGCCTCCAGGGAAGTGCGTAGGTCCAACATCGCAACCGCCCAAGATTCCTTCAGCTCCGTAATGGCTTCTAAACTCTGATGATTATCAGCCACTGTGGCGCCCTCAGCCTGTGCCATCGGCCCTTTGGTTGCGATGGCCGCAGGAGACTGTTGTGTTTTCGCAAAAACATCCATCGTGGGTTGTTTGTTCTTATTCTTACCCACGGCCCCTCACGCCACCATTTTCCGGCTTTCATTGGGTCTCCCTATTACGATTCAACGACCGAGTGTCTCCCCAACCGTAATTTCCGCTCTTTACCGACTGTTGCGGTGGTCTCCAGGCAGTCGCAACCTCCACCTCCTCTCACCGCTACTAGTTCAATGCCGAGCGAGCGCTTCTCGTGCTGGTCGTGGTGCGGCCTGCATTTTCACACCTCTGCTGCCCTCGGGCCCCTACCGTCCGGGCCAGCACCCGGCCTTCACGACCCAAGGTCCACAGCCCCCAGGGGTTTTGTTCCGTCTTCACCTCGCCATTGTCATTCTTCCCCAGTGGCGCCGCCTCTATTCGTCCTCTTCGGGTACCCTAGTTTCGTTCCCTTTGTTGTCGGCCATCTTGTGTGACAATGGACCGAACAGCCGCCGTCGTTCGTCGAGCAATTCCACCAGACTCCCGCTTACGATTCTCTCGATCTTTATACAATGAGCAAAGCATACATTCCCATGCTTGTGTGATCAATTCTGGAACCAATGGCGCACTTTCAAAGGTAGTTTTTACGGATCATCTGTCGTATCCTGCGGAGCTACACTGGAAGCACGTCCTACTCCATGGCTGCCCAAGCCATGACGAACCTTGATATTGTTAATGTTAAAGTACAAATCATACATCTGTGCTAATTCAACCTTTAAAATGTTGAAGTAAAACGACCCCCACTAAACACATAGGGCCTGATTGCACAGGAGCAATTCACTGAAGGAGGGCCCTTGGTAGTAGACAATTCTTCCCCTATAAGAGGAAGACACGTAGGGTTCCTCCTGTGCTTCATCACTGTCTATAATTCTCTGGAAGGACTAAGCTTTTCCGGTAACAGAGAAAATATAGCCCTAAAAATCAGTGATGGTGCAGCCTATCTAAAAGGGATTGATTCATTCCTAACACAGAACTTACTTATTTAGCTAAATCTACGGCCTTCACGGTTATTGTGGTGCAAGCAAAAACCTCAGTCTGAACCTCTGCTGAAGTGGAATACTTTTAAAAGTATGATTATCAATTGTTTAGACATTCAAGTGTGGATGAAGCCAATTTTATTCTACTCTCAGTTGAGTATGCATAGCCTCAAAACTATATAAAAAAAAACTATTTCGTTTGGGCATTTCACTGATTAAAGGATATTGCCATGGTGGGGGGATGAACACACAGAACGCCAGCGTGAACTGGTGAATTGGATGGAAAATCGAACCCAGAAGATGAAGATAGATTGGGGCGTAAATCGCTCAGAAAACACTGACTCTCGAGGACAGTTCAAGGGATTTGGTTATTTTCTTTCTGGTGCCTATGGCTGCCCTTCTTTCTCACCTTCCCATGAGCCTCCACCTAACGCAGGTGTTGGTAGTCCCTGGTTAGTGCTCTTCCTGAAAGCAGGCTTGCTATCTCCCTCAGGGACATCCTATCTTTCCCTCCTCCCACCATGGGTCAGTATCCTAATGGGGAAAGTTAGGATGCTCTGCATTGCAGCTTCTAGTTAAGATTTACCAAGGCCACTTTCACTTTCCCTTCTACTCTACATTTTCCTCCCCTGTCTCTTCCCCATCAAGTTCCTGTCACTCCAATGTTTCAGTTCTCCTCTCTCCTGCTTCCACCCTTTGATGTTAACTGTCGTTTGTCTCCCTATTTCTCCTACTCTACTAACACTACCACTCTTCCTCCCACTACTACTCAGTTACACTACTTGCCCTAATTACCAGTGTTCTCACATACGCGCTGCTCACTGTACTTTCTACACGTCTCGCAGACACGTACACTCACACCACAGAACCACTATCACTAAGCCAATGCCTCACCTGCTCCAACACTCTTCCTCAGCATGTGCTGCACCCTCCGCCCTCCTGCTGGTCTCTTGGTCGCCACCCACCACCTCCTCTGTCCTTTCCCGATTCACCCACCCTTGCTGTTTCCTGTCCCTGGTGGGGGTTGATCCGCTGGCCCTAACCAATCTCGGGCTCATAGCTGTAAAGAAACGCTTCAAAGCAGATCTTAGCCCTGCCCACTTTCTTCTGTGTAAGCTTGCGCTTGGGAGATCTGGAGGTGAAGGACAGTCAATGGCAAAATTCTTCTCCTGAGTTGCATTATCGGTAAAACCCAGGCTAAGTCCGAGGCACATTCTCCTACAAAATCCATGGTGGCCTAGTAGGGTGCTTTCCTGATGCAGTGCCGACTGCAACCTTCACCAGTCCCGTTTGCTGCGCAGCTGCTGTATGCAGTGATGTAGCTGCTTTTGCTGCTGCATGGCTGGAGTTGGCGCCTCACTCTTGGTAACCGGTCCGCCACGGTCGTCGGTTCTCAGCGGTGCTTGGGTTATGTTTGGGCGGGCGATTGCTTCCATTTCTTCTATCTGCTTTCCTCGCTTCCTGGCTCTTATTTTTCCTTGTGTGCCAGCATCTAAAATGGTAGAAGGGTATTGGCAAGCATATGCACATAGAGGCAAAGCTGGAGGCAGGGTTCTGTACACATAGAGATTAGCACATGGAGGGGGGGGGGCAGGAATTGGGACCTTTTCTGCTTTTAACATCCATCTCAGGAGTAGGACTGGCTTTGCATTAAGCCTGGTAGGCCTGCCACCCCTGGCTGAGAGGGGTTCCTGTCCCCCTGTTGACAGGATCCATTTATTGGCCTCGTCTCAGCCTAGAGGAGGCATGGACGTTTTCAGAATTCATTAGACTGCGATCGGAATGAAACAAAACCACTGACAGTGTTCTCTGGTCCTGAAGAATGCAGTCTACTAACTTTGTTGCAGGAACTGGTCCACCACACCATGGGGAATATCCTTTAATAAGTGAGATGCTCTAACAAAATTGTGTTTTTGTATTGAAACTGAGGGTAGAATAAAATTGGCTTAATCCCTGTTTGTATCTAAAAACAACAAATAACCATACTTTTATTGTATTCTACTGTAGCAACGGGTCCGACCGAAGTTTTGACTTGGATTCCAGTGGCAGGTTTAGTTAAATAGTGTCTTGCATTTCAATAATGGCACAGGTGGTAGGTTTAGGAAATAGAGTTTTTTTTTAACGAGTTTAGTGGCAAGAATGTTTCTTTCCCTTTTTAGCTAGGTGACTCATCACCACTTTCTAGGGATATTTTTCCTCTTTAACAGGGAAAAGCTTAGTTCTTCCCGAGGATTATAGACACTCACAGTAGAGATATACAGTATCTTCCTCTTTTTTGTGATATTGCAAATCGATTGATGCCGGGAGTAAATCTTTGCGAATGGCATTTGCACATCAGCATCTCAAAGATCCACCAAGCAGTTTTAGGCTATGTGAATAAGTTACAAGGTAGCAAGAGCAAATATGAGAGAGACAGGACCTCTCCTGATTTGTGCCTTTAGTCTTGCAAATGCCATTCAGGAGTGTAAGGAACTCATGTTGGCAACAGTAAAGACAGACACAAGTGATCACAGTTCAAGGGTGTTTATTAAACTGTAAATGCAGGTTGTAAAAACACCCAATCTAAACCTAAATCTAATATGGGAGCAAGCTTTGGCAATCAAACAATAATAAGGCAGTCCTAATGGTGTCTTTGTCAAATAAAAGGGCGTATACTAAAAAACCTATTGCCAATGCTTATGCTAAATACAAAAAGTGTGGGATAATGTTCATAAGAAAGAAGGAAGTGTTCACAAATAATAAGTCAGAATGCAGTACTTGGGGTCTCCTTTGCCCATGTTTTCAGAACGGGATAAGGTAGGATTTTGGAGCGCAGCACACGCTCGAGCTTTCCCAGCACAAGCTAATAATTACGCTCTCAGCAATCAGGGCCTTCAGTGCTTAAGTCTCTTTTCTACAAAAAGTCTCTTGCCACCGTGGGCCTGATGTATTAGAAATAATAAACAAAAGTAATTTTCTGCTTGCACGTTGGATGATGCCTTTCACCATTGGATCGCCCTCTTCCAAGCGCAGATCCCTAGAAAGTTCCTTAATGATAGCAGGACCTCTGATAGCTATGTTTTCTTGCTTTCGAGGGCCTGACAGGTTCAAAGTATAACTTTCAGCAATCTCTTGTGCGATATTCACGAATCTTAATGTCCTGTTGAACTCTTCTCAAAACGCTGTATTTCGGGACTTTAGACTTCGCCCTCTCTTTATCAGCATCCCTCTTTCGGGTTCACTCTTGCCAATCTTGTCTTTCTCATTCAACTCTTACGATGCAGGATTCATTTGCCTTAGCTTCACAATTATCTGTCGGTCAAAGACCTTCGACTGTACAGAGGATTTTACAAGACCCCTGTATGACCACTTTGACCCCTTCTCGCCTTTCCCAAGGCCTTCTAGTCATGGTAGTTTCAACAATCGCTTTTGATGCTTATACAGTTCAATAAGCCGTTTGCTACTTTTTGTTCAATACAGTTCGGTTTCTTATCGACTCTCTCCTCGACTCACTGGCTATGATGAACCGCTTGGTTTTCTTTCTCTTGCGACTCCTTCTCTGGAGGTTTCACTGGCCTTGGTCGGAAAGGGCAAGGTTGCTCGATATGCGCCGTCTTTCTACTCCTCTTGAACTGTTGTGCTGAGTTAGCTCTTTGGAAATGCGGTCTGCCTTGCATGTCTTGTGCTCTTGTGCTCCACCTTTTATCCCTGTGGGGAAGGGAAACGGCCGTCAGGTGTGTGCGGTTCTGGTCATTTGCCTGACTTTGCCTGACCCTGGTGTTGGGACACGTCAGGTAAATTGCTCGAGTGTTAGTCCGTCGTCCTTCGTAATATGCAAAAGTGTTGTCGTCAGAAAAGGGGGCGGGGTAAAGTGTTTGTGTATCCTATGTGGTAGGTTAGGAAAAAGTTGTCATAAGAAGGGCGATACCGCGTCTCACCCGTCGGTGTCCCACCTCTACTCCTGAGGACCTCCCATCCAGGTGATCCTCCTGCAGTGGTCCATCCCCAGGAACTGGATTCAATAGTGATGGCCGTGTCCCGGCCACCTGGATGACAGACCCTGGGGAAGTAGTCAGGGAGACACCTTCAGGTTTCTCACATAACCTTCCTCCATGCGATCTAGCCAAATTTGTTTCACAGGGGAACCGGGAAAGAAAAATCTACATTTCCCTGGTCTTTTCCTTTTTCGGTGTTCCAATGTATGGTTGTATGTCTAGAAACCATCCCATGACCCGAGGGTTAGACTCTTTGTCGGCTAATCCAACCTAGGGGTGAGTCATCTGTGACGAGTGTAAATTTCCGTCCTAAGAGGTAGTATCTAAGATGGATTATGGCCCATTTGATGGCCACGGCCTCTAGCTCTAACACAGAATAATGTTTTGCCCGTGTGAACAGTGTGCGGCTGGTGAATAGTATGGGGTGTTCCAATCCATCGCAATCCTGGGATAGGGCTGCTCCTAACCCTGTAAGAGAGGTATCCATTTGTAAAATGAACTCTTTAGAAAATTCAACTACCTTTAAGATCGGGTTTTGGCACAGAGTTTGTTTCAGGGTGTTGTAGCATATCTTATCCTCTTCGTTCCAATGAAATTTGTGGGGTTCAGCATTTTTAAGTTTATCTGTTAGCCGGGCTGTTTTATACAAATAATATCCGAATAATATCCTATTAACCCAGTAATATCCTATTAACCCGATAAAAGCCCCAAGATCGCTTTTGGTCTCAGGGGTTGGTGTATCTAAGACAGCTTTTATCTTCTCATGTTGGGGCTGTAGATTCGCATTCCCATTCCCATTCCCTACGAAGAAGCCTAGGTTTGCAGTTAGGCCAGATTTTCTGAGGACTTTGATGATGGTAAAGAGATGATCCTCCCAGGTCTTACTATAAATGACAATATTGTTAATGTAAGCTCCACAGAAATCAGAGAATGGTTGTAAAATGGGATCCATGAGGTGTTGGAAGGTGGTTGGCGCACTGTGTAAGCCAAAAAGCAGGACTTTAAATTGAAATACTCCTAGAGGCGTCGAGAACATGTTTTTTTCCTTATCTGCCAGTACCCTTTTGTTAAATCTTGAATAGATAGAAAGGTGGCTGCTCCAAGTTTATCAATTAAATCATCAATGCGGGGCATGGGATATGCATCAAGTCCGAGATGGCATTATATTGATGGAAGTCTATGCAGAATCTCCAGGAACGGTCAGATTTAGTGACCAATACGATAGGAGAGGACCATGGGCTTAAAGATCTCAGAGAATACCAAGATCATGGAAACAGGTGTTATGGGTGCCTGTCTATAAAAAGGGTGAGATTATTTTGCCTGTTAATTATAGGCTCCTCTGATTCTACAGGGAAGATTTTTGCATCCTTTGTATTGGATGTGTTACAGCGCTGGGTAGACGAAGCAAACATTCTGAGTTTTGCACAAACCGGGTTTAGGCCAGGATGTTGCACATCCCATAATATAAGAGTGACAGATATGCTCTACAGGGAGGCCTCTACTACCGGGGGGCCGCTTTGTATTCCATCTTTGTGGACTTCTGGACGGCCTTCGATGGGGTATGTCGGGAGAAGCTGTCGGCAAATATTGAGCTTTGGGGATGTCTAAGTTGGCTGTTGACCATCTTAAAAGGTTTGCACTTTGATACATCAGTACAGATAAGGCTGGATGACCGGGGTGGACCTACATCTCCTGTATATACATGTGTGGGCGTTAAACAGGGATGTACCCTGGCACCGCTGTTGTACAGCATATTTACGGCGGACCTATCTTTAATCTTTAACCAGACCATTGGTTGTTGCCCTAAGGTCGGGGGGCGTTCCGTATCATGTATGCTGTACACTGGTGATCTTGTACTTTTCATCTGCACGTTCTCTGGAGTAAAAGCAATGTTTGAGAAATTGGTCGCAGTGACAAACGAATTGGCTATAAACATGGCCAAAAACAAGGTTATGGTTGTGGGATATAAAAAAACAAAAATGTCCAGTCCTTACTACCAGTCTTGGTGTGTTAGAAAGGGTCATAAAATACCCATATCTAGGTATGGAAATGTGTCCATCGAGAACTTACTGCTACATAAAGGAAACTAAAAGCCTCAAGGCTAAAAGACTTGTCAATTTAATTGGTAAATTTGCATATCAGACTGCGGGGTATTCCCTGGAAGGGATACTTACAATGTATACACAATGCCTATGCACAATGGTTCTCTATGGCCTTGATGCGTTGGCCATGGAGGACTTGCGATGGCTGGACAGAATCGAAGGATACTTTTGGAAAAGAATTCTTGGTCTGCCACGCTCTACGTCCATCGAGTATATTAGGCTTGAGCTTGGCCTGACATCTTTAAAAGGTCAGGCCTTAATAATGCAGGGTTTGCTGTATTTGGAAAAAAACACTAACCCGAAATGTGAATTATTGTCTTTGTAGGCCTCTACAGCGGGTTCTGTGTGTAAAGGTAAAGGTAATGATTTTACTAACTGTATGGCAAAATGTTTTGAAAGGATTGCTTGGATTCTTGATTTTAGGCGGGGCACTAGTCTCGCCACATTGAGGCGGATATTTAAAAAGAAAGTACAACAATGGGACAAAACAGAGAATTATGAACATCTATACAGTCTTATTTCCCACATGTGCGAGATGTAACACATGTCTACCTTAAGACACAAAGGTATATTTTATGATGCCTGAGTCCTGCTCTTAGATCATTTTTAATGAAAGGAAGGATTAACCAGCTGCCACTAATAGCTATATATGGGGCTAGGTACAATATTCCACGTCTTGCCCAAACTTGTCGTATTTGTAAAAATAAGATCTCATTGGGGACTGCTAAGCACTTGTTTACTGAGTGTTTAGGATTAGGATCCATTATTATGGTTAAACTAGGTAGATTTGTACATTGTTACGAATCTATAAAATCAGACTAATTTTGGACATATTGCTTTAATACTGAGAACAAAGTTGTACAATTTGCCCTTTATAGGCTACGGGGTATTAGAGGATAATCTCTACCAAGAGGCAACTGGATGTTTGAGTATTGGAAGTAGCACGATCAAGAGAGTAACTATGCAAAGGATTGATGAATCCATCAGTTGATTGCTATATTTAGGTAGTTGATCTTAATTATGTGAGCCAGATTGTCTTGCAGTTTTACTATTCATGATATAAAAATTATAATTTGAATTGTAATTCATGTAATTCATTATAATATAGTGGTATGTGCCTTTTACTCTTCCTGGGTTTTCTGAGAATACATCAAGAAATAAGTCTTCCATGTCTTTTAAATCTTCTTGTTGTTGGATAGATAGCTCGGGAGAGATTAATTCAAAGTTATCTCTCCGGGCTGATGGGTTCTCTTTCCACTCTTTCAAGAGATTACCGGTATATAAATGGATTTTATGTTTTCTCTCCGGTTGGGCTACTTTGTAAGTACAGATTCCTGTTCTCTCTATAATTTCATAAGGTCTGTGCCACTTGGAGACAAGTGGGTAAGAGGACTAGTACTTTATGTACTATGGAAAATGATCTTACGTTGACTTTTTGTCATAAGTGACTTTTTGTTGGCTCTGGGCTTTTTCCATTTGTGTACAAACCAAGTCTCTGACCAATTTCATGTGTTCTCACATTCTGGTGGCGGTTTGTGAGACGGGAATGTGAGCCTCCTCTCTTCCCAGGTCTCCCAGAGCATGTCCAGGACATCTCTGGGCTCTCTACCATAGAGCAGCTCGAAGGGAGAGAACCCAGTGGAACCTTGGGGGTTTTCTTCACTGCAAATAGTTCCCATGGGGTCATTCAATCCCAGTCTTTCCCGTCCTTGTCTACCAGTTTCTGTAAAATCAGTTTTAGGGTTTTATTTAATCTTCCTACCAGACCATCAGTTTGGGGATGGTACACCGAAGTTCGTAGAGTGGTAATGTGGAGTAGCTCTTTGAATTCGGCCATAGGCTTACTCATAAAATTTGAACCCTGGTCTGTTAGTATTTCTTTGTGAAAACTGACTCTGGAGAAATACAGTAGAAGATGTTTACGGATCTGCCATGTGGTATTATTTTGCATCGGGAAGGCCTTTGGATATCTAGCTGCACAATCACAAGGACATACTTATTGCCAAATCGGGATGTTCCTAGAGTGTTAGTCCCAAAATGAATTACTGCAAATAAATGAAGAACACCAGTCATGAACACAAATATATAACAAGAGTTTATTTTCGCTTCAAGCTGATCTCAGGTTCAGCTATGTCTGCGAGCAGTCATAGAGAAATTGAGCAATTTACAGGGTGGCCAGTTAGCCTCTTTATACAGTTCAGAGCGGCATCTGCTGTGGTAATTACTGATGGTTTACGACCAGCGTAACAGGGGCATTTCCATGGCAACACATGCATACTCGCTCTACGTCACGTCTGTAAAATGTACTGTCTCAGAGCAGTGAGGGTCATCCTGTTCTCAGGGCAAGGATACATTCCTAGCGGCGTATCTTATCTATGTTCGCCTTCTACAAGAAGTGCACTTCACATTTGCCTCAGTAGTTCAATTATCCCTACCTAGAATGTGCGAGGTACATCATGTTTCCTAAACAATGGTCGCGCAATTAGCTCCAAAAGGCAAGAGACAGAAAGATATATAGACTACCCTTTATCTCAGTTTGTGCTGGCATGTACAACACTTGAAGCTGGTACATTCCATTAGCTAAGCATTCCTTTGCAGGAACACGTCCACCAGCCTTCAGGCTGCGATCATTTCTGCAAGCAACATGAAAACCCAGCAAGTGAGCAAAGATACCAAAATGGAGTCTGGAGGCCATACTTCAATGTATGCGCTTATGCTAACACAGAATAACACAACATTGAGGCATTTTCACAAACCCTACTTTAGGCTATGCTAACACATTGAAGTCATACATCATCATCATCGCATATATCGATAGCCATAAATTGTATAATTTCTACATCCTGAATGATCATGGCATTTGTCACATCAATAGAAGGATAAGGTACAGGTGTCAGTTTCTCCAGAGCTCTAGAGCAGCAGTTACCTAATATAGAATTTAGAACCGGCAGACACTGTTTGCTGCAGCAACAAAACAACACTATTCCAATGAAATTGGCAAGTGCAGAGAATATCTTCCAACCCCAGGCCCTAAACACATTCCAAGCCCATGTTCCAATGTCCCAATTACCTTCATTGAAATGCATTTCAGAACCCAGTGTATCTAATCTTTTGATAGCCTAAAACACAGTAGGGGAGGAGTCAGGAATATAAACGCAACATGCTGATCCGACCATTTTTCAAACTCCTCCATGTTCAGCTAACATGACATCTAAAACCATTATATTTAGAAGAGCAACTAGTCTAATAGCTCTTTGATCTAACGTCATATTATGTTGGTAGTTTCATTAATAGTTTTCTCTAATACTCTTAATATTCTGGTCAACCTCCTAATATCTCGAGAGTTTATTATTTGTCCCCAAAAAGGAATGTTTTTTTTGCTACATCTCCTAATATCTGGAGACCTGTGTCATCATTGATCCCCCTCCTAAGGCGATGTTTCAATATGTCTGCAGTTGAGGTGACATACACTCCTGGCAACAGTATCCCCAAATAACATGTTCCCTGCCAATCCTTGGATAACTAGGGATATGCTCGTTTCCCACAACAAAGTAAATGGATCCTCCAATGTATAAGGGCCTTGTCTCATTTATCAAAGTCGCAATGTGCATACATTTGTCATATGTACCCATATAACGAGAACCCTCTTTATGTAAACAAAATGGTACTGTAGCAGAATCATAGTTGATGGTGTAGGATGGGGGAGTTGCTTCCTATTTCCTACTGGTGACATCCAGAATGAGATCATCGATTGATAGGGTCTAGATCTTTTATCTTTATTCTTGGTAGAGTCGACATTGGTTGTGCTTTTATTAGCAAAGAAAGAGCATCCTATAGGCAGCAATACCTGTTGATCAAATTCATTGATGTTGGTCCCATCAAAGTTACCAGTGGTACTATCATTCTAGTTACCAAAAAAAACGAGCCCTAAAATAAGCATAACAAGCAGTTGATAATGGGAGTGGATATATGTACCAACTTAAACCTTTCTCACCGTGTTGTGGGAGGTGAGAACATACCCAGCAATTTGTCCTGTTTAGGAGCGCATGTTTATCATTCATAATACGTATGAGGGTGTTGTTGAGAGACCCATCTCGGTGTTCGGGATCAAGGGGGCAGAGGGTATGTGAGTGTATATGGAAAGGATACAAGGTAATGGTACTGACCGTAGGCAACAGTATGCTGAGAGGATGTAAGCTTTCCTAAATTCCACAAACCATAACACAGGTATCAATATGAGCATTATAAATACTAGAATAATCATGATTATACATTTGTCCCTGGTGGACCACAGTCCTTTAGACGTGGACTCTCCATTGGCAATATTTTCCATGTCCTCACTTTTATGTGCCCCTAACAGAGGCATAGGGCCTCATTACGAGTCCGGAGGTAACCATGCCGGAAAAACTGGCAGGTAGCCGCTGGACCTGTAATGATTTACCAGCACCTGACTTACCGGAATAACTAGGGTATTACAGCCCAGGCGGTCCGGTAAATCAGTTAATAACGGTGCCAGTGCTTCCGTAAAGGTCTGCTGGCTGGTGCTGTTCCCCCCGCCATGGTCAGACCTGGCGTGCGGAACGGCACCCGCCAGCAGACTTGTAGTTTGGCGGTCCTGAAACAACGGCACCGGTAAGCTTACCGGCACCGTTGTTTCCGGACTGCCAAACTTGTAATGAGGCCAATTGTCTTTCAGTGTCTGTTAAGATGCCTCACTGTAAGAGGCTCTATACATTCATGTGTGGGTGGCACCTGACCACGTGGCCAATCTTGTTTGTAGACTTCTTTTCCCAGCCCCCCTCTACCTTCCAGCAAGCGTCTTTGGGGGGAATAGAGGGAATAACGTTGGTTTCTTATGGGTGCAGTATCCTTACCACACTTTCCTACCTACAAAATGTCATCCTCTAGCTATTTCCGTGGTCGAAGGTTATACCTGGTCACTCTAGGCACAGAGTGATTCGTGAACAAAGGATCAGTATCCAAAGAAAGTGGAGAAAGTGGTGATTAATCAGGCTGCTTAGGCTCAGGATCAGAACATGTGTCGTCACTGAAAGGGACACACTTGGTTTCAGGGTCTCCTTCCCGCTCCTTTACCCACTTATCGTAGGGCAAAGGCACTCGTTTTTTGGTGCGCTGCATGAATCCAGTGCTTCTTCCCGTCCACTCAAACAGCCATCTGAGTGGCCACTAGCACCAGATAGGGACCTTTCCAACGAGCAGCAAGACTGGACATCCGCTCAAAATCTTTCACGAGGACGTGATCACCAGGTCAAATGCGATGACCAGGACCCTCATATTTATCGTGCAGTGATGCACAAACCTGTTGGTGAGTCAAAAGGAAATTTTGAGTCAACTGGTCCCAGTTAAAAGCCAATAAAGGGTATTCAATGTCAGACAACTTTTTAGGTGTAGATGCGTTTCATATATTAGCAGGTCTCCCCATCACTATTTCATAGGGAGAAGGTCCTGTTTTTGCCTGGGCAGTGGTTCTCATAGATAACTGCCTCTACTCTCCGCCTTCTGCAACTAATCCAGAACAGGACTGCGAGACTTGTCCTTGGCCTCAAGCCCTGGGATCATATCTCTCCAGCTCTGAAATCTCCCCATTGGCTCCCACTGGATGCAAGGATTAAATTCAAAACCATCTGCATTCTCCCCAAGGCTTTCTGGGGCCTGGGTTCAAAATACATTCAGCTATCCCTCCGCAAATACCTCCCCTCTCGAGCTCTTCGCTCCTCTACCTCTAACTCTCTCAGGGTCTGTCGTTTTTCAAAGAAACGAGCTGGGGGTAGATCTCTGTCTTCGGCTGGGGCCTCCCTCTGGAACAGTCTCCCTGCCACTCTAAAACTTGAGGAGAACCATCTCCGGTTCCGGAAGCACCTCAAGACCTTCCTCTTTTCTTCTGCCTTCGCTCCCCCTCTCCCCTGCTGATCTGTTCTCTCTTCGCACCATGCACCTGGCCACCCTCTGTCCTCCGGGCCCAGGTACCTGCTCACCCCACCACCCACCCGCACTGCCTCTGGGCCCCCCCATGCACTGGGGTCTGTATCTGTACCCATACAGCCCCCCGTATTTCTTCCTGCACTTATCAGACCTACTCTGTCTGCTGCCTTTAACCTAGCACTTGCAAATTGCTGGCTGCACTACCACTGTTTGTTGCCTTTATTATTTATTTATTGTTATTTATCTATCTGTTTCTCCTCTGCTTCGCACTTTCCACTTCTCCCCCCTTCCATGCACTTTTCCCCTCCACCTCTCCCATGCACTTGCACGTTCTCAATGTTACTGGGCCTAGTAAGATTTCTGTTTTGTTCTCCCCTGTTCTCCTCCCTTGCCTTGTCGCGCTCTGAAACACTTGTGTACGAGCGCGATAGAAATAAAATATCAATATCACTAACAGAGCTAATGGTAGGGCATCGGGCTATTTCAGTTTGCTATGTTCACACACCTTCGCTAGCTTGTTCTTAAGGATGCCGTTGTGGCATTCAATTCAACCGGCACTCTGAGGATGTCTTGCGGAATGGATTTGTTCTTAATCTGTAGCTCCTCACATACCTGTAGTATGATAGCAGCAATAAAATGAGGTCCATTGTCGGACCATATTACTCGAGGTAACCCAAATCTAGGGAAGTATTCATTTTACATGATTTTTGCGGTGGTCATGGCAGTATTATCCTTCAAAGGCAAAGCCTCAACCCATTTGCTAAATGCACATATCACTACTAACACATATTTTTAGTTTTAGCAGCGTTCCATCTCAATGAAATCAAAATGAATCACTTCAAATGGCATGGAAGGAGGTCCAAAACGACCCTTAGGTGCTGGTGTTCCCTTCTCAATGTTGTGTTGTAGACAGATCATACAATTCTGAACTAGTCGCTCTGCCATTTTAGGAATATTGTCATTACTCCATACTGGGTCTAATGTTTACGAATACCTTTGGCACTGATGTGAGCTGGCCCATGTGCCATAGTAACTACGGCTGTTACTTAAGCGTTGGGCATCATCCATATTTGTTTATCATGATCAACCCAACAACCCTCATTACCCAACCTTGCTGGGCCAGAACCCCATAGTTCAATTTCCTCTGCTGTGGCTTTGACCTGAATTTCTTTCATGCTACTAATGCCCTCTTCCATCATTCCAGTCTCAGCAACCCACCTAGCAGAGTCCAACACATACATTCTTGATTGTATGTCTGTGGCAGTTTGCTTGGCTATTTTGTCTGCGAATGCGTTCCCTCTCACAATATCGTCAGTCACTCTCTGGTGTTCTGCGCATTTCATCATGGCTAGTTGTTTAGGGAGAGCCAGTGCTGATAATAGTTGCACTATTAAAGGACCATGTTGAATTTTCGTACCATGGGATGTTAAAAATCCCCTCGGCCCATAGTCTCCCAAGCTTGTGAGCTACTCCAAAGGCGTGCTGACTGTCAGCATAAACATTTACTCTAAGCCCCTGGGATATCTCACACACTCTAGTTAAAGCAATTATTTCTGCAGCCTGTGCAGAGTTGTGAGGAATTCTACTGCTCTCGATAATTGCGTCTAAGGTGATGATTGCATAGACAGCGGTAGAAGTGCCATCTGGGAGTTTGAAACAAGAACCATCGCAAAATATTTCCCCGTCTGGGGATGGCAAGGGTGTGTCGCTTAAATCAATCCTCCCTTTGGAGTCTTGTTCAGTAACATAGAGACAATCATGGGTTGTGTCATTAGTACTGTTTGCATTTACAGGAGGTAAAAGTTCGTCCGGATTCAAATAGCAGCATCTCTTAATTTTGATGTGGGGTGCAAATAGAATAAACTTGTATCTCATGAGCCGGGCAGACGTAAGATGCTGAGTTTGCATTCTATTCTGTAGTACATCTGCCGAGTGAGGCACCATCACGGTTAAGCAGTGACCGAAAACCATGCCTTCACTTTGTTTTACTGAGGTGGCAGCAGTGGCCACAGCCTTGAGACATTTCGGCAAAGCACATGCAACAGGGTCTAACGTGGAGGAATAATAGCTGCATGGCCAGTTCCTTCCTCCATGTTCCTGTATCAAAACAGCCTAAGTGCAACCGTCTCTTGCATGCACAAATAGGACAAATTCCTTGCTATAATTTGGTGTGCCCAATACTGGTGCAGACCATGGAGCAGTTTTGAGCAGATCAAAAGCGTTTGGATAATCTGTTTACCAAGGTAGAGGTAACGGTACGTCTTTTCTTGTCAATGCCAACAAAGGCTTAATCAGGAGCGAGAAATTTGGAATCCATTGCCTGCAATAGTAAGCCATTCCGATAAAAGCCCTAACCTTGTTCTGTGTATTTGGTATCGCCATATCAGAGATGCTTTGCATCCTTTCAGGCGCAAGGCACTTTCCCTCATTCGACAGAAGATAGCCTAAATAGGCGACCTCCTGTTGACAATACTGACATTTCTTTAAAGATGCTTTATGACCATTGTCAGCTAGATGCTTCAGTAATAAAATAGTACCCTCCTTACCAGCGCTTTCTGAATCTGCAGCGATAAGCAAGTAATCAATGTATTGCACGAGTGTTCAAGTGGAAGGTAATTGCAGCTTATCTAATTGTTCCTTGAGGGCCCTACTGTAAATGCTAGGATTCTCAGTGTATCCTTGCGGTATTCGTGTGAAAGTAAAGGAACGACCACCCAAGGGAAAAAGCAAACAAATACCTGCTATCTGGGTGAATAGGGATGCAAAAAAATGCATTTTTCAAGTCAACGACTGAGAAATGCATAGCCGTTGCAGGAATCATAGTCAGAATGATGTTGGGAACAATGGGAAACTGGTGCTACTACCTTGTTAATCACTCGAAGATCAATAACAAAATGGTAGGGTAAAGCATTGTCACCCTTCTTATAAAGTCACCCTTCCTATAAACAGGCTAAACAGGGCTATTACACGTGCTACCAGTGATTTCTTCTATTACACCTTGATGCATCAAATCGGAGACAATACTTTTAAGTGCTTGCTCAACATCAACTGAAACTCTATATTGCGGAATACAAGGCAATGTAACACGGGATTTTAAAATTATGTGCACTGGTTCAACATCAGAATGCCTACATCATTGTCGTTCATCGCCCATAGATTTGTAGGTACCTGGTGTAATTCACTGGGTAAAGTCAAAGCCATGAATTGTGAGGTGGAATTCTGCTGGGGAGAAATAGTCAAGTATACTCCATCCAGAGAGCAGTAAATCAATGCATGCAATTTTTTTAATAAATTCAATCCCAGCAGATTTTTGACGCAGTTGGTTGTTAATAAAATTGGACATGAGTCAGTGAATGGCCCTAAAGAAATCGGCACCTGTTTAGAGACCGGGCTTACTACTGGGGTACCAGAGAACCCTACTGATATACTTTGTTGCCCTGACAGGTGAATATCTGGAACGTTTGTTAAGGAGAATTCTCCAGAATGGTTAATTTCCCTTACCTACTGAATCCCTCAGCAGCTTTGCTGGATTTCTAGGATTTATTTCTTTCACCTGGTAAGAGTGTGAGTCTTTTTTTCCCACTCTTGCATGTGTTTTTGGCTGTGTGTTGTACATTGTATGTGTTCATGGACTGTGGAGACTCACCTACTCCATAGGCATCATCTTTTTATTGTGTGTAACACAGCACCTTTAGTGCAGTGACACAGGGTTGTCTTTTTCAGACTTTCCACATTAAAACTCAATTTTCTGGGACTGCCTACTGTCTCCCAGAACATGTAAAGTTACCATTGACTTTATTAGTTTTTTAATATTCACAGACCCAGTACAAACTATCTTTCATAGAGTACTGAAAAGGGTTAATAGTTATCCCTTTTTGTTTGTTTCTCATGGAACATTATTTTGTTCCCCTTTCTTTAAGATTTGGCTGGTGGCAATGGTATCTACCAGTTTTTCCCTACCGTGGACTATGAAAATAGCCTTGGTACTGTTTTGGGCTAAGTTAGTAGCCTCGAACTTAAACCCGCTGGACCTTTTTACTTTTATTTCGGTTCCCGCTGGGTTTATTCGCCATTTCTTTTTGTAAAGGTCTTTCTTGTGTTTTACTGTACGTGCCAAACCAGGTTTGGTTCCTTTGTTCGCTGTCCTTTGGCGGGCTTCTGCTCAGAAGCCCTCCTTAGGCGCCTGAAAGTCTAGGTGGGCTGAATGTGAGGGAGGAGTTTTAGGCCCCCTGCACAAGGTCTCCTTGGAGACCCAAGTCACACTATGGTTTGATTGGCTAGGTGACAGTCCGGCAAGGACAGCCACCCTGCTGTGTGATTGACAGCCAGGCTGTGTGAAGGGGGGGGAACAACTGCATAAAAAGCAGGTCTCTGGACTTGGAAGGCAGAGTCGCCACTGGATCGAGAGAACCGAAGAGAAGCTGAAGGAAGAGGACTACTGCAACAACTGAACCTCCCGGTGAAGCCCTGCTGCAGGTGATGAATCTCCTACACTTCAACGACAGGGAAGATCTGCAAAGAGTCTTCTCCCCTTGACCCTGGTGGGACAAAAGGCTTGCAAAGCCCCTGGACCTCCCTCTTCAGCCTGGTCGAATGTGCTGTGCCACAGTGAACCGGATAGCCAGCGTGAGAGACCCCCTTTGTGCTTTTAAGGATTTTTATTTGTTGCTTTGCTCCATTGCTGGCTTCTTCCCTGTGCAGAGCAGGACCCTCCAGTCTTCCTCCTTCATGTCAGTCCGACAGCCGCTTCAGGAACCGTGAGCCTGCAGGAACTGCCAGGAATTACTGCCGCAGCTATAGCATTCTTCTTCAATTAAGGTACTGTTCGAATCCGGTCGTTTGTTCCGTCTGACCTCTGTGAAAGTGTTTGAAATCTTTCACCAATCCGAGGGCTTGTCCTTCTCTACTCTTTTAAATAATGTTTCTTCCAACCAACTTAATTTCGAATTCTTGGCAAAGACTTAACCGTGAACAACTCTGAACTGTGTGATCCTCTGCAAATACTCTGTTCCATTGACTTGGTTTAGGCCTATTGATTTGATTTCCTCAACGTAGTAGCCTTTTCTAGATTGCCCTGCTTACTTACTTGTTGTTGCTGCTTGATTTTTGTATAACTTTGCCTTTCCCTCCCTTTTAAATTGCTGGAGTGTCATTTTGCTCACACTTCATTTTAGAGCTTAACTTGTCCAGAATATATTGGGTGGCATGTATTGTATTAGGAGTGTGATTTTTCTGCTGCTTTACTTTAGTGAATTGTTTTAATAACTGATGGTGTGAATAAATGTATATTCTTTTACTCAGAACCCTTGAGTCAGTGTTTCTTTGAACCATAGCAATTGCTGTCCTTTGTGTAACTTCTGGTACTGCTCACTTTACTCTTGAGATAAGACTGGCTGCTCAGCCATCGCTACCACTTTACTGTGTAGTACAGGCTTGTACCAAAGGTGAATTTGTACTGTCACTTGTAGTCTTAATTGTGTGTGGTGTTCCCAAAGGGTACTGCATATGATTCTGCCTAACAACCTTTGAATGGTCAATAGAGCATTTTTGCGCTCCCGTGTCCACCAGGAAAGTATGTGCCCTATCCCCTACTTTTATTTTACGTAGGGTCCTTTCTAGCCTACAGGGATAGGAGTAGGTTCCAGATCCTACTTCGGGCTGTCCTAGCGAAACAAAATGTCATCGGATGTAAAGTCTTCAGAAAAATATGTGTGTGTAGCATTTTCAAAAATGTTTGCACTCATAGTATTCTGTTGCCCATCTTGATTCCCCGCATTGTTGTCATATTGCTGGTGCTGGGAAACTGATTTCTATTTTGCCCTTGCATGCCATTGCTACGTGTTCTCAATCTTCTACCGGGCATTCCATTTGCCTTCTGTTGGAGGATCGGACACTGTGCCCTCCAGTTTACAATAGGCACATTGATTTACATTCACAGTCCCTATTTGTGGGGTAAACTGTCCTCTCTGTTGAGCATTCCCTCCGCATGGTCCTCTTGCAATTTGCTGCAAGAGCACCCTAGTCTAAGTCAACCTTTTTCTTTTCAATCTTCTCTTTCTCATTGTTCACACTATTCTCATAATACTGAGCTATATGTAGAATTTCGGATTGCGACTTAGTCGGCCATGCACTTTCAGAAGCCGTGATTGGAGACTGAATGTCGGTCAATAGCCAACGTACAAATGTATCAGCGAACAATCTCCTTCCTGGTTCAGAGCTCAAATCCTGACCACTGAAATCCGAAAACACTTGCTCAAACCTATTAAAATACTCTGTGGCTCCCTGTGTCTTCCCTTGCATGCATGCTGTTAATTTATCCCAATTTATTATTTTCTCTCGCACAAAGGTCTTGAGTTTGGTTACAATGTGATTCGGTAATATCAATATGTTTCCCGTGGAGGTTTCTCGCCAGCTTTTCTTGACCTATCTGCTATTTCGAGTGCAGCCCCTGTATCGCCCATAACTGGTGCATCGTCCACGGACCTAACCTGTTTCCATAAATCTGCCGGCAAGATGACAGGAAACAACAAGTCTATGTCCCCTGAAGTGAAAACCGACGAGTTCAATACAGACTCTATTTCTTTATAGAACCATGTGGGGTTCTTTCTGATGTCAGGGATGGACTGAGTATTTACTTCTTGCATTGAAAAAGGGACATGCATGGATTGCGACATACAGTGTGCAGGGGTAACTGTTGCAGCCGCACCGTTAACGCCTGCTTCCTCTCTGGGGCGCAACAGTAGGAGGAACTTCTCTCATGGGTAGCTGTGCAATAGTAATCTCAGATCGTTTATTAAGGAGCAAAGGTAGGTCAAGAGACAATGAGGCTAGCAGAGAGTCATTAGAAAACGTGTGTTTGTATATTACCATAATATCTGCAGGATAGCATAATTTATTCTTGAGGCTTTTGTCTTGCAAATATTCAACCATAACCAGTAATACTTTTCTTTGAATGGTGGGAGAATATTGGCTAAAAGTGTCATGAATGTTGATAGGAGAGATAGAGGCGTCTGAAATCCATCTGAGTGTGTCTCTCGTGCAGATGCGCACCTCTTCACTAATCGTTTTTGGTGTGGTAAAACTCTTTAGTAGTTTGTTCATTAATGCATCAGATGCATGCAATTCTTTTGATGAGTATATCAAATGATGGTTATAATTTCTGTACCCCCAATTGGAATCCTCTATCCATTACCCTTATAGCCTCATCTCGTTTCTTTTGATCGTGCACCAAAGCCTTTTCAGCTTGGGTAATATGTCTGCGTGCAAATTTCTCCCTACTTTTGAGGCGTTGGGGGGGTTCTTTGCGCCAGTCCCTAACTGCGTCAAAAGCGGCAGGCCTAGCTTTCTTCCTCAATAATACTGACTCTAAGTTCTGTATTCTAGTCAGTTCAAAACTTCCCAATGATGGGCACTGCAGATCCGCTTCATGTCTGCTCTGGTGGTGCCAAATACTGTTAAAGACTATAGCTCCTAACCCATACTTAATGTACATCTCGTAGGCAGGTGACCCTTCCAGCCGTGGCGACTGACTATATTCTAAACCATTTTTCTGTCTTCTCTTGCAACAAAGCGTTGCCTAACAAGTCGACAACTTACTAAAACCAGGCATACTTTCAAAAACAATGATTTATTACCTGGCAAATATTTTGCGCTAAATATTTTATCCAAACAAATATCCAAACAATTCCAGTTTGAAACAAACTCACCTGATCAAAACGAAATCAATCCCCCATCAATTCAATCGAACCCCTTCGTATCTGGTGGTCTCCCAAAAAGCGAAACACAGTCGCTGCATAAGGTCCGTGACTCTCGCCGTGATGACCTCTGGGCGAAGCAATGGATGTAGATCATGAGTAGCAGACTGCGAGTAACGCCGTCTCCTAGCAAGGGCACCCGATACTCACTGGTCCAAGTCCATCCATGTCATTCTCGGAAAGTGATGGGTCGTCATCCAAAGAAGCTCCACGGTCTGGGAGCCATTTGTTAATCCCAAAATGAATTAGCACAAATAAATGAAGAACACCAGTCACAAACACAAATATATAACAAGAGTTTAATTTCACTTCCAGTGCTCTCAGGTTCAGCTATGCCTGCAAGCAGTCATAGAGAAATTGAGCAATTTACAGGGCGGCCATTTAGCCTCTTTATACAGTTCAGAGCGGCATTGGCAGTGGTAATTACTGATGGTTTACGACCTGCATAACGGGGCATTATCCATGGCAACACATGCATACTCGCTCTCTGTTATGTCTGTACAATTTACTGTCTCAGACGAGTGAGGTTCATCCTGTTTCAGGGCAAGGAGACATTCCTGGCGGTGTATCTTATCTATGTTTTCCTTCTATCAGAAGGGCACTTCACATTTGCCTCAGTAGTTCAATTATCCCTACCTGGAATGTGCATGGTACATCATGTTTACTAATCATTGGTCGCACAATTAGCTCTGAACGGCAAGAGACAGAAAGATATATAGACTACCCTTTATCTCTGTTCATGCCGGCATGTACACCGCTCGAGCTGGCAAATTCCGTTAGCTAAGCATTCCTTTGCAGAAACACGTCCACCAGCCTTCAGGCTGCGATCATTTTCTGCATGCGACATGAAAACCCAGCAAGTGAGCAAAGAAACCAAAATGGAGTCTGAACGCCGTACTTCAATGTGTGCGCTTAGGCTATCACAGAACAACACAAAATGGATGCATTTTCACAAGAGGACCAATTATATCCATGCCGATTCTTGAAGAGCAGATTTCTATGATTGGTAATGGGTTTAGGCTGGTAATGAGATGTATGGGCTGGTCTTTTGACAGATTTCGCATGTTTGGTTGAATATTTTGATATCCGCCTATATACCTGGCCAGTAAAACTTCCCACTAATATGTGCCTGGGTTTTAGATTGTGCATTCCCACATTCCCGGTGGGCATTTGGGAAAATCTCCAGTACAACCTTTCAGTGGCTCCTAGGTATTATCAATTGTGTTTTTACTAGACCTTCCGGTTTTCTTCTATAAAGCAATCCTTGTTTTAAGAAGAAAAAGGGACTTCCCTTTTCTAAGCCTTCTCCTTCTTGGATTGCTTGTAGAAAAGCTTCAGCGAGAGTTGGATCATTTCGCTGGGTGAAGGCTAGGTTGGGATAGATGGTGGGCTCTTCTCCCTTTTTCTCTTCGATATTGAGAGATTTATCAGCTTCCCCAAAGCCTATGTTGTCTCTGTCTGTTTTATCTGGTTTTCTTTCTTTAAACTGAGGGAATAGCGCCCTTTCTAAAATTCCCTGGCCAATTTTATCACCTCAACGTATCTCAAAAGGGATCTCTGTAAGAGAACCTTCACATCTCCCCGGAAGTCAGGATCAATAACGCCTGCTAAGACGTCTATCCCTAACTTCCACACTAGGCCAGATTTTGGGGCCAATTGTATGTAACACCCCAGAGGGGGTATCAGGACCAAGTCCGTAGGAATCATTCCTCTTTTCCCAGGAGTGTTTATAGCTACCCCGCTACTGCAGATATCAAACCCTATTGATTCCTTGGTGGCGATGGAAGGGTTAGAGGCTCTTTGACACATTTTTTTAAAATCTAGGGTTCCCCAATTTGTTTCAATTGAGTCACATCCCATTCCTGACACCATAAGTAAGGAACTCATGGTGGCAACAGTAAAGACAGACACAAGTGATCACAGTTCAAGGGTGTTTATTAAACTGCATAGGTAGATTGAAAAAATGCCTAATCTAAATCTAGGATGGGAGCAAGCTTCGACCATCAAACAATAATAAGGCAGTGCTAGTGGTGTCTTTGTCAAATAAAAGGGCGTATACTAAAAAACCTATTGCCAATCCATACGCTAAATACTAAAAAAAAGGGTGGGATAATGTTCATAAGAAAGAAGGAAGCTTTCACAAATAATAAGTCAGGATGCGGTACATGCGGTCTCCCTTCCCCAAATTTTCAGCACGGGATAAGGTAGGATTTTTGAGCACAGCACACGCTCGAGCATTCCCAGCACGTGCTAACAGTTCCGCTCTCAGCAATCAGGGGCTTCGGTGGTCAAGTTTCTTTTCTACAAAAAGTCTTTCCACCGTGGGCCTGATATATTTACACAATGAACAAAAGTTATTTTCTGCTTGCACATTGGGTGATGTCTTTCACCCTTGAATCCCCCTCGTCCGGGTGCAGATCCCTAGAAAGTTCCTTAATAATACCAGGACCTCTGATAGCTACGTTTTCTGGTTTTCGAGGGCCTGGAAGGTTCAAAGTAAACGTTTCAACAATCTCTTCTGCGATATTCACAAATCTTAATGTCCTTCTGAACAGTTCACTCTGGACATCCCTCGGTCGGGTTCACTCTTGTCAACACACTGTATTTCGGGACTTTAGAATTCGCCCTCTCTTTATTGGCATCCCTCTTTTGGGTTCACCCTTGCCAAACCTGTCTTTCTCATTCAACTCTTACAATGCAAAATTCATTTCCCTTAGCTTCACAATCATCTTTCGACTGCACAGAGGATTTTAAAAGTTCCCTGTATGACCACTTTGACCACCTTCTCGCCTTTCCCAAGGCCTTCTGGTTATGGTAGTTTCAACAATCACTTATTATGCTTTGGACAGTTCAATTAGCTGTTTGCTACTTTTTGTTCAACCTATTTCGGTTTCTTATCGACTCTCCCCACGACTCACCGGCTGTGATGAACCGCTTGGGTTTCTTTCTCTTTGGAGTCAAGGTAGGTACCACGGAGACAAGTGTCTCTTCCTGGCTCGGTTATCACCACAGGAGGGTCTCGCTTACCATTGACATATGTTGCAATGCACGCTGGCTATTTTCTGTGGTCTTACAATTCCTTCTGCAGAGGTTTCAGGAGCCTTGGTCGGAAAGGGCTAGGTCGCTATTCTCCTTGTCAACCTCTCGGTATGCGCCGTTTTTCTCCTCCTCTTGAACTGCTGTGCTGAGTTAGCTCTCTGGATGTGTGGTCTGCCTTGCTCGTCTTGTGCTCTTGTGCTTCACCTTTTATCCCTGTGGGGAAGGGAAAGGGCTGTCAGGTGTGTGCGGGACTGGTCAATTGCCTGACTTTGCCTGACCCTGGTGTTGGGATATGTCAGGTTAATGGCTTGAGTGTCGCCCTTAGTAATATGTGAAAGTGATTGTGTCAGAAAAGGGGGGGTGTCACAGGTTTCCCCCCTTCTCACCTGTCTTTGTTGTTTGTTGGAGTTCTTCGATGGAGTCCTCTTTCATAGAGTTCGGGTCTTGTACAACCCAGTGTGCAAGTCCTCGGGTTCCCACGTGCGTTCAGCGTTCCGAGTCCTGGGAACGTTTAGATGTCCGGGAAGTCTGAGGAAATCCAGGAAACAGCGAAGAGTGCACACGGAAGACGAGTGCACGGAGATCCGGGATGCAAGGAGGACAAAAAGGAGGGGGAATGAAGGAGGAGGAATTTAGGGGAACCGGGAACCAGGAATCAAAGGAAAAATACAAGCGAACTACGGCAGCACACGTCTAGCCATGGCAAGCGGTAGCATTGAGACGCGCAGGGCCGCGGGGGCGTGTCCGCTTTATAGAACGTAATGCGTACGGCGCGGAAACTGGTAAACAGTATTCCGCGTTCGGCGGCCATGTTGGGAGTACTGCTGAGTGCAAGCCCCTATGGGTCAGGGACAGGAAGTCCAGAAAGGACACGTCCGATGGTTCATGACAGCATGCCTCCTCCGAAAGCCTGTTCCTCCGGGTTTGCCCGGGTGTATAAGGTGGCACCTTTGAAGTAGCCTGGGGGCGTTTAGGTTTGAGACCGGTTCCCAGGTGGGTTCACTGGGTGGATAGCCTTTCCACTCCACCAGATACTGTAGCTGACCACGTCTGTACCTGGAGTCACATATTCGGGACACTTCGTATTCTAGCTGGTCGTCGACAACCACAGGGGTAGATCTTGGAGCAGACCGGGAGGTCTGGGTGTATGGTTTCATTAGAGATGTGTGAAACACTGGGTGGATCCTCTTCCAGGAGTCTGGTAATTTGAGTTGGAAGGCCACTGGGTTAATGATTTCCTTTATGGAAAAAGGGCCATAGTACTGAGGAGCCAACTTATTAGGTCGTAAGTGTCGAGGCAGTAGTTTCGAGGATAGTCAGACCTTATCACCCACTGAATAGGAAGGTCCTGGTCTTTTTTTGCAGTCCGCATAGTGCTCGGTGTTAGCTTGGGCCCTTTCAAGGTGTTCTTTGGCTTCCTTGTGTACGT
This sequence comes from Ambystoma mexicanum, assembly GCF_040938575.1. Taxonomy (NCBI): domain Eukaryota; kingdom Metazoa; phylum Chordata; class Amphibia; order Caudata; family Ambystomatidae; genus Ambystoma; species Ambystoma mexicanum. Next base: position 1,218,128,078 of record NC_090936.1, read on the forward strand.
TGATGAGGGTTTCAATCCAGGAGTCGACTGTAGGAACTGGTGTAGGATGTGGGGGAAGGGATGGTAGAACCAAAGGGTGGAATCCTTGGCTGCAGAAGAAGGGGCTGGTCTTGACAGCCGAGTGATCCGAATTTTTGTAGGCGAATTCAGCCACAGGTATTAAAAGAGACCAATCGTCCTGGACCTTGGTGGTGAAACAATGAAGATACTGCTCCAGGGTTTGGTTCACACGTTCTGTAGCTCGGTTGGTCTGTGGATGATGACCTGAGGAGAGGGCACGTTGGATTCCTAGTATACGGCAAAAGTGTTTCCAGGATTGAGATATGTATTGAGGACCTCTGTCTGATATGATCTTGGAAAGGAGTCCATGAAGTCGGAATATGTGTTCTAGGAAGATTCCAGCAAGTTCTGAGGAAGATGGTAATTTATACAAGGGTGTAAAATGAGCCATGTGAGTGAATAAATCAATGGTAACCATGATAGTTGTGTATCCCCTGGAAGGTGGTAGTTCCACAATAAAGTCTGTAGCAATAAATTCCCAGGGCCTTGTTGGTAGCCTTAGTTGGAGTAGGAGACCCACTGGCCTCTTGTTATCATGCGTGTTTTGATTGCAGACTGCACAGGCTGGGATGAACTGCTGGACGTCAAGTTTCATTTTTGGCCACCAAAACTGTCTTTGTATTAAACTGAGTGCTGGTAATGCCATGATGCCCTGAATGAAAGGTATCATGACAGAGGCGTATAATCCTTTGCCGCAGTCTCTGTGTGGGAATGACCAGGCCATTGTCCTTGAACAAATACCTGTCCTTGGTTTTAAGATTCCATCGATTCTTCCCAGTAAATTCCTTCTAGATCTAAGTGGACTGGGTTGGAATCCGAATGTCTTCCAGGAGAGTGATTGCTTGAGCTACGACAATTGTATGGGGAAACATCTTTGGGAAGGATCGATCTTCAAGAGTTTCGTAGTCGGGACGTCGGGATAAGGCGTCAGCAATTATGTTGTGTGTTCCGGGTACATGATGGATTTGGAACTGGTACTGGGCAAAGAAGAAGGCCCAACGGGCTTGACGACTATTCCTACATTCCATGGATTGTAGGACTGGGAGATTCCGATGATCCGTACGGACCTGAACAGGATGTTTAGCTCCCAGGAGTAGATGACGCCACTCTGTGAAGGCTTCACGCATGGCCAACAATTCCTTTTCCAGAACAGAATAATGGGTCTCTCTAGGAGTTAGGGTTCGCGAGAGATAAGCGATGGGGTGTTCTAACTTGTCCTCGAATTCCTGCTTTAAGACTGCTCCGATGGCGTAGTTAGAGGCATCAGTCTCCACTAGGAAAGGTCGATCAATGTCAGGTTGAGCCAAGATGGGGACTTGTGTAAATTCCGACTTCAAACGTTGGAACGCTTCATCTTGGGCTGCGGTCCAGAGGAAGGGAGTATCCTTCTTCAACAATGTAATGATCGGTTGAACTATCTCCGAAAAGGAAGGTAATCCCACTGGGGATTTGGATGGTCGTATGGTGCCATTTGCTAGGTTGGTATCCAAGTATTCTTGGAGGGCCCTTTTCTCTGGTTCTGATAGGATGAACATCCTTCCAAAGGGAATCACTGCTGAGGGTTCAGTATTGATAGCGCAGTCTTCAGGTCTGTGAGGGGGTAGGGCTTGAACTATGGCAGTTAAAAACACATCAGTGTAGTCCTGATAGGCTCTGGGGACATGAATAATATTTGAGACCGTGAGTGGGCCTTGCTGGTCTTTCAGCGTACCTTCACAGGATCTTGACGAGGAATCCAGGGATAGGCAGTGAGACATGCAATGTTCGGAGCCAAGAAACAAGGATCCTGCTGCCCAGTTGATGTATGGGTTGTGCTTCTGTAACCAGGGCATACCCAGTACCATTGGATAATGGGCAGACTTTATGATGTCAAACTTGATCATCTCTTGATGATGGTTTATCGAGAGCTGGATCTCTTTGGTTTGCAGGGTGATTGGTCCTGAAGAGAGAGGTTGTCCATCGATGGCCTCTACAGGTTGCATGATGTCTCGAGTTTCATATGGAATGTGGTGGGTAGTGACCCAATCCTGATCTATAAAAATCCCCATTGCTTCACAATCCACTAATGCCAGAATGGGGTAAGTTTCTTTCTGGACGTCGATAGAAAGGCCTGCAAGATCACAAGATTGTTTTGTCCAGGAGAGTTCAAGGATGGAATAGATGTGGAGCAAACATCTCTCTCCAGAAGCTGTGCTCCATCTAGGATCGGGAGCTGGCGTTTTCCGAACACCGTGGAGGGGCCAAAGGACATTCTCTCACAAGATGTTTATCTGAGGCACAGTACATACACAGCCCGGTGTGAAACCGTCGCAATCTTTCTTGCAGGGATATGGGTCCGCGGAAGGCCCCCAGTTGCATGGGTTCAGGGTCTGTGGTCGGGGCAGGAGTGGGCTTGGGTTTAGAGGGAGATTCTATAGAGGCCTTTTGGTAAGGCATCTTTGTTTTCTTCTTTTCTGCCTTCCTTTCCTGGATTCGAAAGTCTATTTGTAAAGAGAGGTCCATAAGGGCCTGGAAGGAACCTGGGCGAGCTACCCTGGCTCACTCGTTTTTTATTTCTTTGTTTAGTCCTCTCCGGAATAGAGTAAAACAGGCCTGCGGAGACCAATCTGCTTCATGGGCCAGTTGCATAAAGCGTGTTACATAGGTAAGCATGTCCTGGGACCCTTGTTGGAAATCCAATAGATGTTCTTGGGCACTGTAAACCTGTTCTGGGCGGTCAAACATGGTCTTTAGAGCCCGTACGAACCCACGATAATCATCCAGGAGGGCATCTCCAGAATAAACTAAGGGCGTAGCCCAGGTTAATGCATTCCCGGAGAGATGCGAAATCATAAAGCCCAACTTTCCTCCCACACGCTGGCTTGCTGTACTCACCGGCAGTGGCCCCTGGTTGTCTGTAAGATCCTCTTCCTCTACGGCCTCTAGGGAACCTCGATCTAGCTGGGAAGAAGGAGTCTTGTTGTCTAGAGTCCCAGTACTGGGCGTGTTGATTCTGGGGTCTTCGCTGAGAGTTATAGCGACTGGACGAGCGACCCCTATGTCGTCCGGTCCCGGCAATAATTTGTCCCGGAAAGATTTTCCTGATGGAAGTCTGGGCCTTCACCTGCCTCGTAGGTGGCTAGGTCACTTAATTTATTGTCTATCTTTAGTAAGATTCCTCTTCTTCTTACTGAAGACATGGCACAATTCACGTTGCCCAAGAGGCATACAGCTCTTTGCGCCCAGTTTCCCAGGACAGTTGCGTGTACTGGAGTGCCTGCATCTTTTGATTTTTCAGCAAGGTCCATAATTTCAGCTAGCGGACCCGAAATATCTAGCAGCTTGTCCTGACATCCCCTCCAGGCACGGTCCATTCCTTTCCTGACGTCTTGAGTTGTTTTGGTCACAAACGTAACCATCTTGGGGTCCAGGTCTGGCGTCTCCGTCAGCTTATTCTGGTCTAGGGCACTCAGATCTCATCCTGGACCGTACCTCCCTCCCTAGTGGCTTTCTAATGTGCTGAGCCATGTATAAAGCAACTCTCGAGGAGGGTACCCATTCCGACGACTTAGGGTGCCAGATAGCTTCAGGGTCGAACATGTCTGCCGCGTAATCCATGTTCTGGGGGTCTTCTACATCTTTACTGATGTCGTCTTCTTCCTCACCTCCTTCATCGTCGGGCGAATAGCGCTCGTCGTCTTCCCCTAAATTGTACACCCCTGGGGCAGGGGGTCTATCCTGGCCATCTCTGTTTTTTGCCAGAAAGGCTTCTTTAAGCCTGGCGACAGGGTCGCCTGTCAATTGGGGAACAGCGTTAACCCTTTCAATGTTGTCCGGGGGAGTCAAAGAGTGCTTGCTCTTCCGGGCTACTTTACACCCCTTCTTCTCAACCCCTTTTTGGGGGTGTCCTGCTGTCATTCCTTCATCAGGGCTACTAGCCTGCCTTTTCTTGGCTGTGATTTGTTTCTGCTGCTAAGCCATTATCATTTCCAGAGTCTCCAGTCTCTTTGTAATAGGTTGCACCCCTTGCGAGACAGCCTGCTTCAAGGAGTCTCCCAGTAATTTCTTAAAGCTATGTGACAAGTCTGCTTCTTGGTGGGAAGGATCTTCTTCCCACTCTTCCTGGCTCCACTCTGGAGAAGTGGATGGAGTGTTAGTGGGGGTGCCAAATTGAGCCATATCCTTGGTGTTGGCAGGGCCAACTGCGTGGAAGTCAGCAGATGAAGGCTCTGAAGACTTTTACACACGTGTTGAGGATTGTTTTAGCGTGTGTTTGTAAATCGCTTCGCGCGATGTATAATGTCCTCAATATTTTTTTTTTTATTTTTTTTTTTTCTAAACTAATTCGGAGCTCTGGGTAATGTACTTCCCTCGTTCACGTTTAAAATCGCAATACGAGCGGAAGCCATACTCCCAGGGGAAGCTGGGACATATGGGTAGACCCCGCTCTCCTGGGTCCTAATGGCCGCCGCATTTGTCGGTGCCGTAATGAATATAGAGAGCGTGGGGCTCGGCCCCGCTAGCTCTTCATAAACGTGTACGCTTTGAAGAAACACACACAGACTGAAAATTACATGCTGCGCACTCTCGCGCTTCGGTAAACTCTGAGGAGAAATACAGGGATATCTTGCGCACGCGGATTCTACGGTGTAATGCTAATGCTTACATGTCTAAATCTTATACAATACTATTCCTGTCAAGCATTCACTCTTATAAGTAATGAAGAAATTATGTCACTTATCTCAGGCAGCAAAAAGAAAGAGGAACGGACCTGGGCAGAAGGGTTCTTTTACAGGGGGCTTCCCTCTGACAGGTGCAGCGGGCACAGCCTTAGACTACCAGAGGCCCGAGTTCTCATGGGACTTGTAGTTCATTGGCGATTTCAGTGGACACATGGAAGTAAAGACTGAACATTTAAACTAGCCCATTTTCGTTTTCCTTAACTACTGTTTAGTAAAAGCAGAACTGTGCAGTATTAAAGTTAAAGTTTTAAAGTGCTGATGTGGCAGCAAATAAAGAAAGATAAGCATAATGCGAGGCTCCTGTCTTGTCATAGAATCAGACCTAGAGTGTCTAGGCAATAGTGTTTTGTAAAGGTGTGTACAGAACTCCAGGTTGCCACTTTGCAAATGGACTCTAGGGGAACATTTGCAATGAATGCTATGGAAGCCCCAGTGCCCCGAGTAGAGCGTGCTCTAGGCTTTAAGGGCAGTTCTCTCTTAGCAAGAGCGTAACAGTGTGATGCATTTGACAATCCACCTTGAGATAGCTGATTTAGAGACAGGATCCCCTTCTCTACCAGCCGCTACTGAAATGAAAAATTGGTTTGTTTTCCTCAGCGGTTTAGTTCTTTCCAGGTAGAACATGACTGCCCTACGCATAACTAGTGTGTGTAGGCTTCTATCGGACATGCTAGTGGGGTTCTGGAAAAGGGTAGGCAGTTCGATCGATTGGTTCATATGGAACTTCGAGATGAATTTAGGTGGAAATCTGGGGCGAGTGCACAGAACTACCTTATCTCTGTGGACAGTAACAAAAAATCTAGAACAGAAAGGGCCTGTAGTTCGCTAACCCTTCTAATAGAAGTGATAGCCACTAGGAAGGCCGCCTTGTAAGTAAGGTCTTTTAGACTTGCTTTATGCATTGGCTCAAAGGGAGATCCCATGAGCCTGGTTAAAACCACATTTAGATCCCATCCAGGAGCTTGGTGAGAAATGGGAGGATAAATCCTCTTAACCCCTTGCATAAAGGCCTTAATCACCGGTATCTTCTGCCACAACACCTTTTGTTGGGACGTGGTGTAGGCTGAAAGAGCAGCCAGATGAACTTTTAGGGAATTGAAGACCAACCCTGTGTCCAACAAATGGGTTAGGTACAGCACAGTGGGCCTCATTACGACCCAGGCGGTAATCTGCTGACATTACCGCCATGGCGTAATGAGCATTTACGCCGTGGGCCGATGGCGTAAAGAGCGCCACATTAAGACCCATCGCGCACGAGCATTACGCCATGGCGGTAATGTAAATAACGCCATGGCGAAAAGGGCCCCTACCGGCATCGTAGGGCGAGCAAGGTGCAGTTCCGCCACCGTAAGTAGCGGCCACCGTAATTAGCGGTGGCCATAATTAGCGGTCACCGTAAAAAGCAGAACCGGAAATAGCGTCATTGCGGCGGAACGGGAAACAGCACGTCGGCCATCTTTAAAAACACAATCCATTGCCATCCTTCCGAACAACACCAGATCCAACCCTGACACCTGTCCCAACCCATCACCCACCCATTCAACCACCCAAAAATGCCTAAAGTTGTTAAGAAGGCATGTGACCGCCAGCACCAGGAAAGATTTACCCGGGAGGAACTCTGCATGCTTGCGGAGACCCTGCAAGACAATGCAGCTGTTGTTTTCTCGCCGGAAATGACCAGGCCGGCGATAGCAAAAAAGAAGGCCATATGGGCCCTGGTGGCCGAGCGTGTCAGCGCGGTGGGGACGTACCCCGCACCCCACAGCAGTGCAGGAAGCGTTGGGATGACCTTCGCATACGGGTCAGAGCCGTCATCTCTGCGAACCGCAACCTTGCCCTGGGTACCGGTGGAGGTTCGGAATCCCCACTGAAACTCCAACCGTGGGAGGAAATATATGCAACCACGATTGGCATGGAAGGCATTGAAGGCGTCGGAGGGATGGAAAGGGGAGTTCCGACATCAGGCGATGAAGGTAGGTGCCTCAAACAAGACATGCCATAGTCACTGCAGTCCATTCATGTGTAGCACAATGTTGCCCTAGAGTGTAAATGCAACACATTAGCTGGACACTGCCCACAGCCACATGCGAGCTCCACCCTGTATACACTGCTGGCACCCACATACCTCCATCCACATTCCACACAAAAAGGAGACAACCTGCATGGCCCTGCCTGAAATCTGCCTCATCTACTGACCAGAATCATGTCAATCATTGTCATTCCAAAGTCCGCAGACCCATCAATAACGCCCTCCCTCCTTTGCTCCACCACAGGCACAGAATCACACCCGAAGACCAGGACACCCCTGCGACGAAAAGAGCCAAGAAGGCCAAGAATACCATCCCCGCACCCTCAACCTCAGCTGCAGTGAGGCAGACACCATAACAAGCAGAATCCACTGCAAGCAAACCGGACGGCCCACCGGCAAGCACCCCAGTAGGCAGCAGGCCAGCAGCAGCAGCACCACCACCTGTACCAACATTGCCTGCCACAGAAGGCACCGGGTCTGCGGCCAGCAGCAACATGGGTGAAACAGCTGCAATTGCTGCATGTTCAGACTCTGACATTGAGGAGCACGAAGTCAAAAGCCCCACTGACCTTCTACATTCCCCCTGTTTGTCAAATGCCAGCCCCCATGAGGATCACACACAGGGGCACACAGAGGAAGAGGAGTGGCCTTCTACCCCATGCCCAGTTCTCATTCCACAGGAGGGGAGCAGCCCCTCCATCACACCACCAGCACTGGGCATGGGCAACCATTGAACAGGCCACAGAGACCCTAAGGGCCGAAATTGCGCAGAGCACTGCCACCCTGAGGGATGCTATGCAGGCCATGTCAAGGGACATTTGTGGCGAACTTGCCGGGTTGCGTCGTGTGTTCACTGAGCTCTCCCACAACCTACAGGACGTGCATGCACGGGAGCAGGCAGGGACATCCTCCGCTGCCAGTTCTGCACAGAGCAGCCCCGTCCGACGTTCCGGACGGAAGCTGCGCTCCACAGCCAGGGGTGCCCCGGGGGCCGGGAGAGGGGGCTCGTAACAGCCTGTGGCCACTGTCACAGGCATCTGTAGACACTTACATGGGGTGTGTTGGGGTGTGCAGGGGGGAGGGGGGAGGTGGGAGGGGGTGTGTTGGGGTGTGCAGGGGGTGTGTCACGACAATTTATGATTGAAATACACTTTTTCCTTTTCCTTTTCCGAAATGAAATGTGTGGACATTTTCATTGCATATGTGTGCTTTATTGGTGTACAGTCCACAGTGTGCATGTCCCAGAGACACACAGTGCCCCAAGTGCAGTCTCCATGTGATACACACCAGCCGTGTGTGCTAGAAGCAGTGGTCGATGATATTTTGACGCAATTCACGCCCCTCCTGTGCATCGCCTCCTCCATGAGGTGCCGCCCCATCTGCACCCTCCTCATCCTCATCGTCAGGTGGTTGCAGTTCTGCGTCAGGGGGCAGGGGCACATTCCTGTCTGTGTAATGGTGTGTTGATGTTTCTGTCCGTCATGTGCCTCCTTCGTGGGCAGTTATGGGGGACAGGCCTATCGGTTGATGGTGTTTAGTGACGTGCATGTAGGTGCATTTCATTGTTGACAATGTGGTCTGAATTGGTAGAATGCACTTGCAGATGGTTGTGTCATGGTTGGGACACAACTTCATTCACATGGTAGGGCTGCATACATTGGGTATTGGCTTTACTGGTGTTGGGTGGAGTTTGGGTTGCTTTAGGGTATCATCTGTCTCCGTTCTCTCTGCTACTCACAGCCAGGTGGAGTGTGCATCATTCCCCCCCCTTTCAGCCAGGTGGAGTATGCATCATCCCCCCCCCCTTTCAGCCAGGTGGAGTATGCATCATTCCCCCCCTTTCAGCCAGGTGGAGTATGCATCATTCCCCCCCTTTCAGCCAGGTGGAGTATGCATTGGTACGTCATTCACCTACCCACTTCACATTTCCATGGTCATGACATTGGACTCACCGAGTAGCCAGGATCTTGGGCCTGCATGTCGCTCCATGTAGCGTGGTATTGTGGAGTTCCTCAGGACCATAGAATCATGGGTTGATCCGGGGAATCGGGCACAACAATGTGTGATGATCTTGTTGGAGTCACAGACCATTTGCACGTTGATTGAGTGGAACTGTTTCCGGTTGCGGTACGGTACCTCCATGGCACGTGGAACCACCAATTCCACATGGGTGCAGTCGATGGCACCAATGCAACCAGGTATGCCGGCTAGTGCATGGAAACCCACTTTGGTGTTTGTAATCTCCTGTGCAGTCCGTGGTAATGAGATGTGGTCGTCTGTGTGCTTGAGGAGGGCATCGAACACTTGGATGAGTGTTCGTGAGAATAATGGTTGTGAAATGCCATGCAAGTGCCCCACTGTGTGCTGGTAGGTGCCTGTGGCCAGGAAGTGGAGTACAGACACTACCTTCAGTCGGGGTGGGATGGCGGTTGGAGTTTCTATCATGCTGACGATGTTGTTGTGTGTCAAGTCTACCATGGCGGTGATGGTGTCCCGGTCCAAACGGTACAGGGTGTGGATCTGGATCTGAGGTTGAATGGATTGGCTCTGATGCGTGGGATTGGGGGCTGCCTGCGTGGTGGCACTGGCTGTGCTGGTGGGGCTTGCTGGGCCTGCCTTGCCCTCCTTCTCCTCCTGCGTCTCCTCTGTGCTGCCTGTTGTTGTTGTTGCTGTTGTAACACTTGCATTGCTATCGGGTCCTCCAGCCCCAACATTGCTAGTCGTATTGGTATCATTGTGGAGTGTGACTGGGTGTGGGAAGGGGTGGGGTGTGCTCTTTTTGTACTTTCTGAGTCTGTATTGCCTTCACCTGTGCTGTTTCTGTGCACCTGTGGCAGCTGCATTCACTTTACATGGCCATTTACGGTTGGTTCGCGATGGCGTAATTAGCACCATGGCGGTAAGGTACTTAACGGGCTGGGTGATGGCGTTAGGTGCTTGCCCGCTTGGGTCGGCATTCGCGTACCTTACCGCCATGGCGCTAAGTACGGTGTGGGAAGTCGCGTGCGCGCGCCCTGGGCACAGTTAGCGGCAGCGTTAACTACGATGCAGCTAATGGCATCGTAGTTAACGGTCACGGGTCATGATTGGACCTAGCGGAAAACGATGGCGGTAACCATTTACCGCCATCGTTTTTCACTTAGCGCCAGGGTCGTAATGAGGCCCAATGTGTGTGGGTGAGCAATCAATGGGATTGACGCCCTTGGTATCACACCAGATGACAAACCGTTTCCATTTGCTGGAATAGCAATAGTGGGTGTTAGGTTTTCTAGCTTCCCTGAGAATGTCCATGCATCTCTGAGGGAGCTGAAGGTGCGCAAACTCTATGACCTCAGGAGCCAGGCCGCTAAATTCAGAGTTTGTGGGCATGGGTGTAGGGCCTCCCACCCTGTCCTGAGACAACATGTTTTTTCTCTTCAAGAAATGTGTTGGTGCACCTAAACCTCTTATAACCACTTTTCCTTCCCTTTTATATATTGCTGAAGTGCCATTGTGCTCGGTTTACACCAAAGTATTGCTGATGCTAAAGTACTGCCTTGCTTAGCTTGTTCACAATCCAATTGGGAAGTGTTGCTGGTGTGTTTAGGATTCTAATCCTGTATAACTTGTTCTTTCCCTCCCTCCGAAGAGGGTGCCATTTCTGCTTGGTTTTCACTGTGCCGTTTTGCTCAGTTTTCACTCTTGCTCAAACTTGTCTACAATTTAAATAGGGAGTTGTGTATACTTTTCAAGACTGTTTTAACTTACTTTAAGGATAGTGATTTGTGCGTGAACATCAGAGTGTGTAAATAAATATATATATTCTTTTTGATACCAAGCTTTGGTCAGTGTTTCCTTGCTCCATAGTATTGTAGTCCTATTGTGTAAACCCTGAATACTGCTCATCTCCCTCTTGAGATGAGTCTGACTGCTTAGCCACAGCTACCAACTAAATCTTTGTGGTACAGACTGATACCAAAGGGGATTTATTGCATATACCTGTAGTCTTAATCTTCTGTAGTGCTCCCTAAGGGAACTGCACAGGATTCTGCCTAACACTGGTGTACAGCGGTGAGGATAAAAGTATTGGATTTACATTTTAGAGTGCTGCTAGTACCTTGGTTCAATTAACCACAAGGCTTAACAATCACTAAAAGTTAATTTTAAAAAGTCAAGTATGGAAAGCTATTGCCAGGAGACCCTCCTTGTAAATACTGCTGATTATTTAAGGGATATGTGCACACAGAAAAGTCTTCCTGTCAAAGGCAAGAAATCAGAGTTGATAGAAAGATTGTTAGAAAATCAAAGTCTGGAGAGTGGAGCTGTAGTGCCTACTCCTCCAGCAAATGTAGCAAACATTGAGGATGATAATGTTGATGGTGTTATTGTTGAAACAGATGAGGAAGTGGAGGATGACAATATAGCCCCCACTGGACATCTACCTGCTCAAAGGCCTCAACCTGTGGATACTGGACCATTGTCAGGTCCCACATTAAGTCCTGATTTGATTACTGTAGAAAAAATGAGGCTTGAACTTGAATTCAAAAGAATTAGTGCTCAAACTGAACAGAAACATCAAGAACTAAGGCTCAAAGAAATGGAGCTCAACCATGAGCTAGAGATGAATAAATTGGGCCTCATTACGAGTCCGGCAGTAACCGCGGCTGTAAAACCGCCTGGTTACCGCCGGACTCGTATTACCATATCACCTCCGTGATTCCCGGAATTACCGGGGCATTACAACCCCGGTTTTCCGGGAATCACGGAGGCGGAATGGTGTTAATCCCCATTCCCATCGAGTCCTATGGGACTCGATGGGAATGGGGATCATGGAAACAACGGCAGCATCTCGTAATGCTGCTGGTGTTTCCTCGTCCGCCTGCAGACGGGCGGTGTTAAACCCGCCAGGTCAGACCTGGCGGGAACATCACCTCCCGCCTGCAGGAGTTGTAATCGCCCGGCATGGAAACAACGGTGGCGGCGCGTTTACCGCCACCGTTGTTTCCATACTGGGCGATTTGTAATGAGGCCCATTGTCTTTAGAAAATGCTTCTCTCCCCGAATCCTCTAGATCCTCCAGTCCAAAAAGACCCTGGATGCCTAAAGAGATTGTTGGTATGTATGAACCTAAGTTGGATGTGTTAGATTGGTTAGCTATGTTTGAATACAATCATGGGCTCCAGGATATCACAGGGAATCAGTTGATCCCCTGGTTATTCTCTAGGCTCCCCTCTATTGCATCTGATGTGGTAATGGAGTTGGGGGAGGTGGATGTTAGGCAGAATCCTGTGCAGTGCCCTTAGGGACCACTACACACAATTAAAACTACAGGTGGCAATACAAGTTTTACCTTTGGTACAAGCCTGTACTACTATGTCAGAGTTGTAGCAGTGGCGGAGCAGCCAGGCTTATCTCAAGAGTATATGAGCAGTAGCAGAGATTACACAAAGGGACCACAATTACTGTGACTCAAGCAAACACTGACTCAAGGTTTCAGGTAAAAAAATAAAAGTACATTTATTTTTAAACCATCTGTTATAAACACAACACTTCTATAAATTCGAAACCACCCGTAAAATACACTACACACAACCAATTCCACTTGTTCCAGTAAATTCGAGTACATTAGGATTTGAAAGACCGGTGTTGCGATACTAACGCGTGCCCGCGGATAGAAATGCCTACAAAGTTAAAACACACTTTGTACTTAAGAATTTCAAACAAGGGAAAAGTGAATAAAAATCAAAGGCAATACTTTTTCAAGGCAAGGAGACTAGAGGACTTGTTGAAAGATACAGATTAAAGTCAATAGGCCTGCGCCAGTGTCAATGGAGCAGATGCTCAGTTGCCGAAGATCACACGTTGAACAGTTCGAGATTCGAGATGCCAAGAGTTCGTAAAGATTGTCAAATGGAAGGAAAAGTTATAAGACGGAGGGAAGAAAGAACAAATCTTTGTGGAGTTCACCCTGATTCCGGCTGGTCAGACGGAGAGACCGACCAAATGTGCACAGTACCTTATTCCGTTGGTGAAAAGCTGGTGCCACGGCAGTTGTTCCTGGTAGTTCCTGCAGACTCACGGTTCCTGCGGCTTCAGTCGTGGGGACAGGAAGGAGGACGTCTGGAGCGATCTGCACTACCCAGGGATGAGGCCAGCAGCAGCGAAAAAGACAACGATGAACAAAAGGTGCGGTCCTTTAAAATCAGTAGAGTGCTCTTCTGATGGCTATCCGGACCACTACAGCACAGCAGTGATTTCGACCCAGGAGAAGATTCTCTGACTGAAGAAAAGGCGAGCTGGTTGATCCCCCCAGGCTCAAGGAAAGACGACTCCGGACTGGATCTTCTCTTGTCGTTGAAGTTTAGGACTGCAGCAGGGCTTCACCGGGACTCAGGGTTGCAGCAGCCGTCTTCTTCTCCGCTTCTCTTCGGTTCCTTGCAGTTCCAGTGGTGACTCTGACTTCTAGCCCAAGATTCCTGCCTTTTATGCCAAAATCCCCCATTCACACAGCCTGGCTGTCAATCACTCAGCAGGGGGGTTGTCCAGCCTGGACAACCACTTTAGCCAATCAACACAAAGTGCGACTTGGGTCTCCAAGGAGACCCTGTGCAGGGGGTGACTACACCCCTCCCTCACATTCAGCCCACCTAGACACCCAGACGCTAAAGGAGGGCTTCTAGTCAGAAGCCTGCCAAAGGTCAGCGAACAAAGGAGGCAAACCTGGTTGCAGCGCAAAGAAAGACCCAAGAAGGATGTTAACAAAAAGAAATGGCGATTAAACCCAACCGGAGCCGAAATAAAGAGTATTTGAGCTAGCAGGTTTAAAGTTCGAGGCTACTAAAATAGCCTAAAACAATACCACGTTTTGTAATATAATTGCTGTAGGAAAATTAGGGTAGATACCACTGCCACCAGCCAAGTCTTAATGTTAAGGGAGCGAAACAATGCTCCAAGAGGCACAGAAAAAAGGACTAAGAATGAACCCTTTCCAATACTCATATAAGATGGGGTGTACCTGATCCGTGGTTAAAAGTGACTATGTAAAGTTAATGGCAACTTTACCCTTTTCTGGTGGACAGTAGTCAGCCCCAGAAAATGGAGTCGGTGGGAAGTCTAAGAGACAGCCCTGTGTTACTGCACTGAAGGGGCTACTGAAGTGGTGTACTCCAGAGAACACAATCACAAAAACAGTAGAAATACACATGGCAAATCACAGGTAAGTGTGGGGAAAAAGCTCACACTCTTACCAGGTGGAAAAAATAGAACTCCAGAAATCCATCAAAGCTGCTGAGGGACTCACTAGGAAAGGGAACTTAGCCATTGAATGAGAATTATCCCTAACAGTGGATAGGATGGATTATGAATGTGTAAAACTAGCTTTGATAGCTAGATTTGGGAAGACACCTTCCCAGTACCTTAAGAGGTTTAGGACCCTCGAAAAGCATGATAAGCATGGTAGTACCCCTTGGGCTACTTGGGTGAATGAATGTTTGGAAAACTTAGAGGGATGCATTAAGGGTTACAGAGTGAACACTTATATGAAGGAATGAGAAATCTTGTCATGTTGGAGTCTATCTATGATGCCTGCTCTCCTGAGCTCAGACAACACTTGGCTGATTCAGAAGAACTAGATTCCAAGAAGCTAGCTAAGGCTGCTGACTTGTGGGTTGCCAACAGGGCTACTCACAAGGAATCTGGGGCAACTCAGAAGAAGAATGAGTGGAAGCAGCCACCAAAAGAGAACCAAGGGAATTCTAATACCTTCCAAAGAGGGCCACAAACAACAAAATAGCCAGGGTAAGCCACCTGGGAAACCAAATACGGCTAGTGAACCCTGTGGGGCACAACCAGAGGTAGGTCAGCAGAAACCCCCATTCCTGAGAGCATTTGGAAAATGCTATGTTTGTGGGTCTACTGACCATGTAAAGGGTGATCCCAGATTCAAGGATAAACCTGCAGAGAATAGCACAGTCTCCTTTGCCTTCGCTCCTAAGGAGGAAGTACAAATGGCTAGTGCCCATTATTAATTGTTTGCTGAAGAACCGTTGGGTCTTCAAGCAACTGTATCCTTAGAGTCCATGGGTCTGGTTAGCAAACAGAATAGGGCTGTGTATGACTCCCTTCCAGAAAACTCTAAAGTATATACATGGACAGTGTTCTTGTCAATGGCCAGGATACTCCTGCCAGGAGAGACACTGGGGCCAGCAGAACAGTAGTGGATGAAAGCTTTTTCAAACCTGAGGATGTTGCTAAGGCACCCAAAGGTCCCACTAGACATTCTGGAGGCCCTGTCCAGTTGGTTCCTATTCTACCAGCCCTCATTCAGTGCAATAACATGACAATGAGGATTCCTGTCAGTGTTCAGACTGAGGTGCCTGGGAGAGTCCTGTTGGGGAATTATCTAAAAACTCTAGGAGTAGTATCCAGTACCCCCAGGCCTCCCAGTATGGAGAAGCAGAACCAAACCAAATTGGCTAGAGAGGCCACCTTAAGGGACCACTCTGAGCCTGTGGGAACCTCTACTGAGACACCCACTGAAAGCCCTGATGTTAGTAAGTTGACCTCTAACACAGGGAAATCTGAGGCTAGAATGTTAGGGAAATGGGAGCCACAACCATGCTCCACCATTGACCATCCAATTATAAAGTCTTTGACTCCCCCCCAATTCTGAGGAAGAGGTGGATAGACAGATTGGACCCCTCTCTATGCCCGTGAGAACTGGTAATTCTCAAAGCTGGTGGGAATCCAGGAACAATAGACCCAAGGCTAAAAACCTTAAGGCTGTGGACTCTTCTACTGAAGACGCCAAAGAAAAACCTAGTGTTAGGAAAGAAACTCCTCCACCAGGTAAAACCAGATCTCAGAAGAAGAGGAAGCCTGTACTTGGCTTGACCTCTGACCCTCCAACCAAGATGCCTGAGACCCAACCTGCTCTTGAAAGAGGGGTGGTGAGGAACCATGGAGGCCCTTCTAGATCTAAGGGAATCCTTCTTAAGGACCCCTTGAGAAAAAATATTTTGGGTTCAGAAGTTGTTGCAACTTCAAGGGGACTGTTAGATCAGCTCCCTTATACCTTAAATAAGAAAGATGTACCAGAAAGGGGTTGTAGGTCATTTAGCTTACAAAGGAAAACCTTTGAGCACAGGTCAGGATGTCACCACCAAAATGCTGATGGTCTCTCTAGGATGTTTTTAACCGAATAGAGGTAAGAGAATCATCCAGGAGTGGATTAGATCCTCCCGTCCCTTAGTCTGGGGGGGGGGTGTTAGGGAGAATTATCTTCTAAGGCTAATTTCACTTACCTATAGAGTCCCCCTGCAGCTTTGCTGGATTTGAAGGGTTTATTTTTTTCTCTTGCTTAGAGTGAGACCCTTTTTTCCCCACTCTTAGACAGATTGCGGATGTGTGTTTTAGGCTATTTTTGGGCTTATGGTCTATGGGGTTTTTCTCACCCTCATAGGTATCATCTGTTTACATGTGTGTTACACAGCCCCCACAGTGCAGTAACACAGGGGTGTCATAGCGACCCCCAAACAGACTCCATACCCTGGGACTGACTACTGTCTCCCAGGGCATGTAAAGTTAGCATTGGCTTTACCAGTCAATAGATATGAACAAAACCAGTACAACCCATCTTACTATGGAAGTACTGGAAAGGGTTAATAGTTTTCCCTGGTGTTGAATTTCGAGGGGGTACCATACAGTCCCTCTCTCCAAAGTTTCTGGCTGGTGGCAGTGGTTACTACCATAATTATTCGACCGCGAAAAATGTTCCTATGGGATTTTCCCATTGTTCGAGCCTACCACTTTTACTGACAGCCTCTAACATACCTCTGGTTTATTTTAATATTGACTTTACTTTGGTAGGTTTTTATTGCCAGAACTTTAATAATATTTCTTTCTCGTGTCTTTCTCTGAAATCCTAACCCAGGTCAGGGATCCTTTGTCGTCCTTTTGGCAGGCTTCTGCGCAGAAGCCCTCCTTTCGCAGCCACTGAGTCTGGGGTAGACAGGATGTGTGGGGGAGGGTTGGGAATAGGCAGCCTGGACAGGGTTACCTAGGCAACCCAAGTCGTACTCTGCCCTGATAGGCTGGGGGGTTATCCCGCCAGGATAGCCACCCCACTGTGTGAGTGACAGCTAGGTTGTATGAATGGTGGTCTTGCTACATAAAAGCAGGGTCCTGAGGACTGGAGGACAAGACGTCGCCACTGGAACTAAGAAGCCGAAGAGAAGAGAAATCAAAGACACCTGCAACGACTGAACCACCGGTGAAGCCCTGCTGCAGATTCTCACCACTTTTCTCCAACGACTCGAGAAGATCTTCACCTGCAAAAGTCTTCTTCCCTTGAGCTTGTGGGGTCAACCAGTTCACCAATCGCCTTCCAGGACCTGCCTTGGTCGAATCGCCAGTGCCAAGCACTAGGAGACCGGATAGCCAGGCACCCTTCCACCATGACAGCGATTTAAAGGAGCGTACCTTTTATTCCGTTTTGGCAGCACCGCGGCTGGTTTCATCCTTGGGAAGTGTAGTAACTCGAACCTTCCTCCACGACGAGAGCCTCTCTTCCTCTGCTGGATCTCCTGAACTGCAGGAACTGCCAGGAACTACCGCCACCGCAGGAGCCTTTTCCACTTTTAAGGTACATTGTTCCGGCAGGCCTTCCCATTTCGTTGGGTACTGCTAAATGTGTTTTAAATCCTTTACTTACCTTCTGGGCTGGCTGCCTTTTTGTCTAACATTATCTTTCAACGTCCTGCAACCGCCTTTTCAATCGTTTAACAAAGACTTGACTGCAGCTACTAGAACATTTTGAACCTAGACACTTTGCCTTGTACCACTGACTCTGGCACAAGCCTCTCGACTCTGGCTAAATGTGTTACAACTGCCTTCTCTAGATTGTTTCTCGTCAAGAAATGTGTTGGTGCACCTAAACCTCTTATAACCACCTTTCCTTCTGTGTAGGTATTGGTGAAGTGCCAATTTGCTCGGTTTTCACCACAGTATTGCTGATGCTAAACTACTGCCTTGCTTAACTTGTTCATAATCCAATTGGGAAGTGTTGCTGGTGTGTTTAGGAGTCTAACCCTGTATAACTTGTTCTTTCCCTCCCTCTGAAGAAATTGTTAGAGTGCCATTTCTGCTTAGTTTACACTGTGCCGTTTTGCTCAGTTTTCAATCTTGCTCAAACTTGTCTACAATTTAAATAGGGAGTTGTGTGTACTTTTCAAGACTGTTTTAACTTACTTTAAGGATAGTGATTTGTGTGTGAACATCAGAGTGTGTAAAATACATATATTCTTTTTGATACCAAGCTTTGGTCAGTGTTTCCTTGCTGCATAGTATTGTAGTCCTATTGTGTAAACCCTGAATACTGCTCATCTCCATCTTGAGATAAGTCTGACTGCTTAGCAACAGCTACCGAATCTTTGCGGTACAGACTGATACCAAAGGGGATTTATTGCATATACCCGTAGACTTAATCTTCTGTAGTGCTTCATAAGGGAACTGCACAGGATTCTGCCTAACACTGAGCAACCTCATTATGGAGTAATTGCAAAGATGATGGTCAAGTGGCACAGCGAGTAGAGCGCCCGCTTTGACACCCGTGCAGAGCCTGTTAACGCAGGTTCGAATCCCGGCGGGGCCAAACTCAGCCTTTCATCCTTCCGAGGTCGATAAATGAGCACCACACACCGTGGGTAATAATAAGCAGCGCTCAGATACCTGAGGGTTTGTAGCGCTATATAAAAGCCTAATTATTATTATTATTATTATTATTATGTACAAAAAACTAGGAGAAACCAAAGAGGTGGTGTGTTTCATGGAGGATTTCCTCATATATGCCCTCATAATTGAAGAACATAAGACAGTCATGGAAAAAGTGTTAATGATACTACAAGAAAATAACATGCAGTTAAAGAGACACAAATGTAAATTTTTCAAAGGAGGTAAATTACCCAAGTAATGTCACATCAACGCAGTGAGTAAAATCTAAGCAGATTTTATTGAACCATGAGAGATGCCCCTGCGCCAGAGGAGATGAGATCAGATCATTAATTGATCACTGTGAATATTACTACAAATGTGTTCTGCTGTTTCAGAAAGGAGCCGTTTTTACGTGGTAAGATTAACAGAACCACTCTTTGTTTTGATAATTGAAAAACAGATTGGGTTGACACCAGCACTGCACGCCTCTGATCCGATAAATCTGTCTCTATTGATAGTTGATGCCAGTGCCTGTGGGTTGGGGACAGTTCTTTTTCAAATCAAGGGTGGCATGGAAGTGAATGTGGCTTATGCTTCTAGTGCCCTTAAAACTGTTGAGCTTAATTACTCAGCGATAGAGAGCGAAACGTTAGCCTGTGTCTGGGGTGTAAAAGTTTTCCGACAGTATCTTTGGGGTGCTAGTTTCACACTCAAGACGGATCACAAGCCAGTAGTCCTTCGCTTGACTCTATCACTTATCTCCACCCTTTTCCCCAAAGCCCCTTCCTCTTTTTCTTTCCGATATACCTGAGTGGGGACTTTCTTTTGTTCTCTCTCTCAGAGATGGAAGGCTTTCAGACACTGTTTGTATTGGGGAAATTATTTCCCAATTGTAAGTAACTCTTCAGATAGATCAGGCATTACCATGACAGGCATTTCAGTTGTTTGCCACAACAGATAAATCACATTGTGGGTCTGGGGGGTAGAGGTCCATGTCATCATGAACACATACATCCCAAGAGAAGGGTGCTGGAATTCCTTCTTCTTGTTCCTCTGGGTCGGCCCGAACAGCTGTTAGATGACTCCACCAGGTCCATCTCTGATCTCCCCTAGATCAATAAGGGAAGGTGGAACTTTGTGTCTGTCTCCCCAATGGAGTGTACATTCCAGGATGGTGTGCCCGGTGTGTCTGGAAGCTCCTTGTCTTATTGAAATATGTCTGGAATGTGCTCTGAGACATCTGGTTCCTCTTCAGTTTTGGGTTTGATAGTTCCTCTTCCTGAGGTTCTGGAATTAAGAATTCCCACTTTCCATTGACGTCTTTCTATTTTGTTTCAGGGCAAGGTTTGCCACATGCAAAGACATGGATTCCCATTTTCAGGCAAGGAACTGGTTGTGATTTAAACTTGTCTTCTGGAATGGGGAGTCCTGCTTTCCTTTCGAAGTTGATGATCAATATAGAAATGAATCCTTTTATAGCTAGGCCTCCCTCTCTTGTTCAGCATGTATATTCTGGTTCCCTGACTTTTTTAGGACCGACAGGTAGACCTCAGGAATACATTGCTCTTTGGTAAGCTTTGGCAGTATGAACATCTTCTTCAAGGAGGGCTTGTAAACAACATACATTCTGGCTGTAAGGAGGCATAGAGTTGACACATGTTTCTAAGATTCACACTTCTTTAGCTTGCTCATATGTTTTCCATGTCAGCCACTTACTCATCAAACCTCTCACTCTGTCATGATTCTTACCATAGCCTGCATGTCAGAGCCTAACCTCCACCCCAAAGGCTGTCTGAATACCCTCCTCGGAATGTGGCAGGTTTTGCTGCAGGGACTGGTGCTGTACCCGAAGCAAGGCTCTGGAGAAAGTTGCGTCTCTGCGCTTTCGTTTTTTTATTTATTATTATTTGTTTATAGTTCAATCAAAACTTCATCAAATCTACTAATACAAACACAATCCCATGAATCTTTACCATATAATAGAAATGCAGATAAAATGAAAGATAAAATAGAAGATGAATAAAAAACAATAACACTTTTTATCCATTTGATCCTAATTGTTTATTTATCATTATAGTTGTATTTTAATTCATAGGACTTTAACAACTGTATAAACAAATAACTTATTCACACAACGACAAAATACATAATAATCATACATTCATCATAAAATAATTCCTATATAAGAGATACGTTCATATAGATTTAACTAATTTTGTTAGATTCCTATGTGCACATTTCGTAAAACATACATAATATAGTTAAATGAAAAAGTGAAAACATCACAATCTTCATTCGTATCTATAAAATTCATTGTTTCAGTTATAATAGCACACTCTGGTCATGTTTTAAAAAGTACTTATCATTCACATAATCCTGAATTTAGACAATCAAAAATCAGATTTTTACTATATGATGTTCCACTTCAATTCAACCACAGACCAAATCTTGTAAAGTACAATGTGCAAAGAGTTCATTGGAGAGTTTAAACAAAATTGCCAAAAGTGAATAGAGGCTATAGTGGAGTGACAATGTACATATTGATCGTACAGGTTGTGGTACTAGTTCTCAAGCTTAGGGCATTCTGTGAGGCTGTGTCTCATGGTTTCAAGAGATTCTAGGTTGTTACACAGCCTACAAAATCACTGATTAGTATCAAGTTTTCACTGAGAACCGGATCTAGCTCTCACAGGTAATTGATTGATTTGCATTAAGAGTCTAAACTGGCGAACTGCAGGGCTAGGGCATCTGATTAAATATATTTGGGGCTTTAAATATGAATATACAATGCCCTCAAGATATTGACCATTATGTAGGCTACTCATATAATCAAAATTTCTACTCCAGTCAATCTTATGTAGTTTTTCTTTGAAGGCATACTTAGTAGCTTGAAAACACCCACCTCTAGACATGCCAATAGTCCAATTCAAGTCATTGAAGAGATCTCTACATTCCGAGTCATAGACATTAAGCTTTTTCTTGTCCTGAATATGCATGATATCAGTTGCAATAATGCTTTGAATCATGCTCTCAGGATACTATAAAGCTTTCAAGACGAAAAGACCACATTGTTGTAGGATAATGCGCTTCAAAGAGGTCAGGCCCATTTCTGTGCGGATGTACTGTATTGGGCATGAACGAGGGAGACGTAGTACAGTACGCCAAAGTAGCTTTCAATTCGATTCAGCCATTCGAGATTTTTAATCGTCAGTGCTTCAAGACCAAAGGCAACTACCGGTATAAGCCTTTGAGAATAAAGCATTAAGATACCTCGCAAGGAATACCCAGCATAATTAAAGACAAAGCTGCGAATCAGCATAGTAATTTGTTTCGCCTGGCGAATCTTTTTGATTATTAATCTAAAATAACCTTTACCACAATCAATTTCTACAACCAAATATTTATACAGAGAGACATATTCAATAGTGCCCCAACTAAGAGACATTTTGGGGCGATTCACTCTTTTTCTAGAGAATAACATAATTTTGGTTTTATTGATATTCATGTTCATGTCCAGATTGTCAGTAAAACATCCCAGTTCCTCTAACAAAAGCTTCATGCCTGCAAATGTATGTTCAATAACAACCAGATCATCTGCATATAGAAGAGCAGTGATCTTGGCTTGTCTAGAGCTCACGGAGAATCTAGCACAGCTTTCCAAGCAACTTATCAGTTGAGCAATATAAAGATTAAACAAGAGTGCTGCAAGCATACAGCCCTGCTTGACACCCTTGTTAATCTTTATAGGGTCAGATAGATGGCCATCGTTATCCAATCTCATACGAGCTACGTTGTTGGTATATAGTTTCATGATGATCTCGAGGAGCCATTTGGGGCTTTTCAGGTCAGCCAAGATCTTCCAAAGTCGCATGCGATTGACTTTGTTGAACACAGAGCTGAAATCTACGAAGGTAACATAGATGGAGGGATTAAGTGGTTGTTTTGCCTGCGTGATAATAGCAAGGATGCAAATATTGTGGGTGGTACTGCAACCTTTACGAAATCCAGATTGAAGTGGGTGTAGTAGGTTGTTAGTGTCCACCCAGCTCTGCAAATGGTCAAGTACAATGGCAGTAAAGAGTTTACTAGTGGTGTCCAAAATGGAGAGAATTCTGTAATTACCAGGAATAAGTCGAGATCCAGCTTTAAACATTGGTATCAAAATGGACGTCAGCCAAGATATGGGAATAGTTCTTTCCTGGCAAACCCTTTTAGATAGAATGCAAAGGAAAATCAACCCATTTTGATGGATCACTTTTTATGACCATGGATCATATTTGGTAAAACTGTGATTCGTTTCAAGAGTATAAATAAAAGAATTACAGAAGCACCTCAAAACCTAATCATCAATGCATGCCTTTGGAAAGATGGTCAGCCAAAACCCCAATTTCATCTACTCTAAAACCTATTTCGAATGAGGCTCGTGGCACTGTCTATTGACAGGACTATATCCTCAGCAGCAACTCTACCCATTCGAATCAAAAACAACCACTGCCTATTGCCCAGGATGGTATGCTACCAGCCACTTTTCCAGTACTTTCTAGACTGAATAAAGTGCAATATTCATTTTTATTGAGTCATTGTTTAGGCAGTAGATCCAGAACGGGTCAGATCTAATGGATTTATAACTGTGTACTCTACTGCCCAATAGACACATGTAAACCAACGCAAGAGCACTACATTCTGACAATACTTGCCTTGCAGATTCCAGGTGTACATTTGATTTACAGATCCAACACAGCCTCTTTTCTTTGGCGATGCCCAATTGTGCCCCTTTACTTGTTAATAGTGGGAGTAAATTGATTTATAATCTCAACATAAAATGCAATACAGCATGGCTAGTACTTAAAAGGAGATAGGTCTCAGGATACACGAGTAACGGCACTATAATTGTTTAGAGTGTTCAGGTGGGTGTCATTTTTAGTCCAGTTCCAGATTTTAGCCTTTCTAAAAAAGGATGCTTTTACGCCATAAGAAATATACCAGGACTGTGGACAAGACGTCCAGTGTACTGTACCAAAAAAAAGACAAATTTAGGAATTGAAAATTATTCCCACTAGTTGTTCCATCATTTCCACAACTCGTGCCCAGTATGTTCAATAAAGGGCATACAGGTGACATTTTAGATTTTATATGTAAAGCCCCTCTCCTTTTAAGCACATGGGTACTTAACTATATATACTATCAATGAAAAAACGTGGTTAAAGGGACGTTATGGTTAAGTTGCGCTACTAAAAACCTATGAAATTCAGTGAAAAAACTTTGTTAAAGGGACGTTATGGTTCCAAGTAAAACCGAAAACCCCTTGAAATTCGCCAGTTATGGTAAACTAAGCAACCATAACTCGCGCCACCACCGTGCACTGCTAAGACTAACAACCACAACATCAAAGATGACATCACAAATGTCATTGATGACATCACTGATGACATCACATGTGTACGTACTTTTCATGAAATATGTGTACAAGGGATTCTTATTATAATGTTGCGAAAAATGTGTCAAGGATCATTGCAATAAATATCATACCCTAATTAGTGCATTGAACGATGCATTGATATAAATAGCTTGAGCATGGGTGGAGTTTTTGAAAAGCGGAACTCCCTCACTCCTGCGCACTTCTGGTTAGTTTAATTCCTTTGTCAAACCTGCAGCCTGAGTCCTGGTTTGTCAAGGAACCAACTCCAGGGTTCCTGATTGTGAAGACAAATTGTGAGGTTTGACAAACTGTGGACCTGTAGGCGCTGGTGGGATTGGATAGTCAGGTATTTGTTAGTATGGCAGCTTTGTCAGGTAATGGATGAGTCGGGTTTGTTTAGTGTTAGACAAGTGGTTAGTTTTATTTCTTTAGTTATTCAGCACTCAGAAACGGCTATCCAGCCCACTGGCACCTTACTGGGTAGGACCAGTTCACCTTTCTTGAAGCTCGGAAAAAAACTCAATTGGCCTTGAAAAAGACTAAGGTTGAAACGCGCGTCGGCTGTGTTAAGTGTCATATGTTAAAACTGGCACCTCTATGTCTGTGATTGTATTTCATTAGTGCTGAATAACTAAAGAAATAAAACTAACCACTTGTCTAACACTAAACAAACCCGACTCATCCATTACCTGACAAAGCTGCCATACTAACAAATACCGGACTATCCAATCCCACCAGCGCCTACAGGTCCACAGTTTGTCAATCCCCACAATTTGATATAAATAGCATTCTATTATGGGGTTCTATCTAGTATACTAAGATACTCATGCAGAAACATAGCATTGTGTGCAGCGTACAAGATGAAGGTATAATATTCATAATGTTAATATGTTGAATAATGAAATGATAATTGTTTTCTTAATAGATTTTTGTGTACTGTGAAATATGTAATAAGTAGCTAATAAAACCCATGTATAACATAATTACATTACTATAGACAAAAGACAAAGGCCCTCATTACGACCCTGGCGGAGAGGGGTTTACGCCAGCGTAATGCATGGCGTACCTCTCCGCCAGACTACGACATTCCGTAGCGCCATGGTGATTTTTACGCCTGCTTTTTGCAGGCGGAAAAATCCATGGCGCTACGGGACTTGTTGTTAATTACGCCACCGTAATTTACGGTGGCGTAATTAACGCCTTCCCCACTCCCATTATACCCTATGGGGCAAAAATGGGAATGGGGAAGGGTAAATGGGGATTGGGGACTTACCGCCCCGCCAACCTCGGAATGGGGCGGTAAGTCCGCCAACCCCCATGGCGGTGTTGGCAGCTCTGCGCCATGGTCCATGGTGCAAATTGCACCATGGACCTCCGCCAGGGTCGTAATGAGGGCCAAAGAGACAAGAACACATACCAATATGGGTATGTACAGGGAAAGTGAAGTTAACAAAAAAGCACAAGTAGTAGCAGAAACAATTCATAACTTAACTGATTATTTTCATGCAAATAAATGATTGCTCTGTTTCAAAGCTGCTATTTACCCTATGTATATGTATCACTTGGTGTGATTGGACCCTAAGGAAAGTAGTGTGAGTACAATGTACACAAATATGACCATATACAGGGAAAGCACAGCCATAAAAAAACAACAGAACTATCAGAAAGTGCTGATAAGTCTATTGATTATCTTTATGCACAAAAAGGATTGCTGTCTTTCAAGCTTGTGTCTTCCCGTATGTATATATTTCATATGATGTGACTGTACTCTAAGGGAATTACTGTAAGAACCTACTAGAAGGATATGTCTACAAATAAAATAACATTCTTAGTTTCTGACTGTTACTGAAGAAAACCATGTGGCCTAGATATGTCAGCAAAAGAAAAAAGAGTGAGCCAGACATGTGATGTCATCAGTGATGTCATCAATGACATTTGTGATGTCATCTTTGATGTCGTGGGTGTTAGTCTTAGCAATGCACGGTGGTGGCGCGAGTTATGGTTGCTTAGCTTACCATAACTGGCGAATTTCAAGGGTTTTCCGGTTTTACTTGGAACCATAACGTCCCTTTAACAACGTTTTTTCACTGAATTTCATAGGTTTTTAGTAGCGCAACTTAACCATAACGTCCCTTTACCAATGTTTTTTCATTGAATTTCATAGGTTTTTATTAGTGCAACTTAACCATAACGTCCCTTTAACCAAGTTTTTCATTGAATTTCATAGGTTTTTATTAGTGCAACTTAACCATAACATCCCTGTAACACTTTTTTTTTACTGCATTTCATATGTTTTTATTAGTGCAACGTCACCATAACATCCTTTTCAATAGATGAAGACCACTAGCATCTTAGGTCCTCAAAGTGGGAACCCCGGGTGGTAAAAAAAAAAGTTTTTCTTCCCAAACCGGGACGCCCCCGGTGTAGGAAGGAAAATCTTTTACCAAGATGGCCACCATGGAAAGGGAAGGCGGGGTGTATAAAGAGAACACAACAGGGAATGAGCGGGGGGGGGGACAGGGCACACACGGGGCATGAGCGGGGGTGGGGGGTAACACAAGGGAGACACGGGGCATGGGCGGGGGGTGGGGGGCAAGACGAGGGAGACATGGGGCATGAGCAGGGGGTGAGGGGAACAGGAGGGAGACACGGGGCATGAGCGGGGGGTAACAGAAGAGAGACACGGGGCATGAGCGGGGGTGGGGAGCAACAGGAGGGAGACACGGGGCATGAGCGGGGGGTGGGGGGAACAAGAGAGAGTCAAGGGGCATGAGCGGGGGTGGGGGGGAACAGGGGAGACACGGGGCATGAGCAGGGGTGGGGGGCAACAGGAGGGAGACACGGGGCATGAGCAGGGGGTGGGGGGGCAACAGGAGAGAGAGATGGGGCTTGAGCAGGAGGTGGGGGGAACAGAGGAGACAAGGGGCATGAGCAGGGGGTGGAGTGAAAAGGAGGGAGACGCGGGGGGTAGGGGGGAACAAGAGAGACAATGAGCAGGGGGTGGGGGGAACAGGGGAGACACGGGGCATGAGCAGGGGGTGGGAGGAAAAGGAGGGAGACACGGGGCATGAGCGGGGGGTAGGGAGGCACAGGGGAGACACGGGGCATGAGCCGCGGGTGGGGGGGGGAACAGGGGAGACACAGGGCATGAGCGGGGGTGGGGGGCAACAGGAGGGAGACACGGGGCATGAGTGGGGGGTGGGGGTAACACGAGGGAGACACGGGGAATGAGCGGGGGGTGGGGGGAACAGGGCATGAGCAGGGGGTGGGGGGTACAGGAGGGGGACACGGGGCATGAGCAGGGGGTGGGGGTAACACGAGGGAGACACGGGGCATGAGCGGGGGTGGGGGTACTCAAACTACTGGACGGATTTTCACCAAGCAACTTTGGTCCAACCAGTCCAAATTTGGTGAAAATCCGTCCAGCGGTTTGAGCTGTAAGCATGAGCAAAGTTTTTTTCCCCATTCAGTCTATGGGAAAAAAAACAAATTTGGGACCCCCCCTATAACTTTGCCCCCCCCTGGATCAAACCTCACCAAACTTTGCAAGAAAATTCAGAGTGGGCCATGTACTTTTTTTTGCAAAGTTTGGTGTGGATTCGTCCAGGGGGAGCGAAGTTATAAGCCACCCAAAAAGTGCTCTTCCTATGGAAACAGCAACTTAACCATAACTACATGGCCACTACCGTGGCCATGTAATACATACAATGCCCAATTGATGATACCCAGCTCATTTTCAGGCTACCCTCGGCCTCCTCTTCCCCTTCCCTCATCTCCGACTGTCTTTCTGCTATCCAGGAATGGTGTGCCGCCAACGACCTCTGCCTTAATGCCAGTAAGACTGAGATTCTACTTATCGGCACACCCACTCCCTCCTTCCCTGCAGCTCTCTGGCCGGCCTCCCTTGGCCCTCTTCCTGCTCCTACCTGCAAGGCAAAAAACCTCGGGGTCATCTTCGACTCCACACTCTCTTTCTCTCCTCACATATCTGACGTCTCTAAGAAGTCACACTACCAGCTGCACCTCCTCAGAGGTATTCTTCCCTTCCTCTCCTTCCCCCAGAAGCTCACTGTCTCCAGAGCCCTGGTTCTCTCGAAGCTGGACTACTGTAACAGCCTCTATCTAAATATGCCTGCCTCTACTCTCCGCCCTTTGCAACTCATCCAGAACAGGACTGCAAGACCTGTCCTTGGCCTCAAGCCCAGGGGCTGTATCTCTCCAGGACTGAAATCGCTACACTGGCTCCCTGTGGCTGCGAGGATTAAGTTCAAAACCCTCTGCATTGTCCACAAGGCCTTCTGGGGCCTTGGGCCAAAATACCTTCAACTCTCTCTTCCTAAATATCTGCCTTCTCGAGCTCTTCACACATCCACCTCCAACTACCTCAGGGTCAGCCGCTTCTCCAAGCAACGAGCTGGGGGTAGATCTCTCTCCGCAGCAGGGGCCTCCCTCTGGAACAGCCTTCCTGCCTCCCTGAAACTTGAGGAGAACCATCTCCGGTTCCGGAAGCACCTCAAAACCTTCCTCTTTGCCTCCGCTTTCTCTCCCTCTCCCCCCTGCTAAAATCACTGAACCTGCACTGAATCTGCAACTGGCCACTCAACGATCTCGGTCCTTGGCCCTGCCACTCTTCCCTGCACTGCCTACCTGCAGTACGGGATTGTCTCTGTATCCTAGCCCCTTCTCCCGGCACTTACCTTGCACCTGCCAACAGCTGGCCCTATTATTTATCTTGTATTCTACTAACCATGTGCTGCACTCTCCTTGCACTTGCCACCAGCTGGCCCCATTACTTATCTTGTATTCTACTAACCATGTACTGCACTTCCCCTCTCCCCTTCCCCTTGGCACTTTTCCCAGTCCCCCTACCCTTGAACTTGCACGATCTGAATGACACCTGGCCTAGTAGGATCGTTGTCTGTTCTCCCCTTGTCCCCCCCCCCTGCCTCGTCGCGCCTTGAAACACTTGTGCATAGGCGCGTTACAAATGCCATATCATATCATATCAATTCAAGCCATAGATATTCCACAAAGCACGATGTTGTCAGATTAAGAGCCCTATGCCAAAACCTGCCCTCCAATCAACTAACATCTCTCATCGCTATGGCCTCCAACCCATATAATATCATGGGGCAATAGCATTGCATATAAAAAGTCAAGACGCCCTGGATTGTATATCCTACGGTGTTGTTAACGAATTTCCATAGGAGAAGCCTTCGCGGGCTTGCTTTCCTTGTTTTGGACTCTACGATTTCATCATAGTTATTTCTGTTATTCACTTCAAGACCCAAATATACATGACTACCCACGTAGTCAATCACACCCAATTTAGTGTTCAGAGCTGTTTTATACACTGTTATTTTAAAATTAACATACATTTATTCTTGGAGAGATTTACAGTGAGAGAGCTTTCCTGCACGTAGTCGTAAAGTTAATTTATCGTGGTGTTCATCCTACTAAGCGTATGGCCATATAGAACCAAACCATCAGCATACAACATGCACCCTATTTGTTTCCTCTCCATTTTTGGGGGGCAATTAGAGCTCTGTAGAAGGCGAGCAGGCATGTCAGTAATGTACAAATTATACACTAGGGGAGCCAGCAAGCATCCTTGCTTGACTCCCCTATTTATACTTATTGTCCCGGACATACTTCCCTCTTTATCCAAATTCACTCTAGTAAGGTTATTATAATGGAAAAGACTGATAGCATTTATTACCCATTCAGGACATCCAAGTATTCGCAACTTAGACCACACTCTATCACGGTCTACCCGGTCGAACGCGGATGTACGTGATTATTTCTAATACAAACATTTTGAATACGAAAATGTTGAATTCGGAATGTTCGTATTCAAAATAATCACCCCACAGCTAAATGCCCTTCACAGACCCTGCTCCCCCGACCCTCTTGCTTACCTTTTGGTGGCACACTTCGATGTGTGCCGCCGACTCCCTGCAGCGGCAGCTCCCTTCACTTCCGTGGCTGGGAGTCGGCACGCAGTGCCCTTTTCTTTTTTTCCTTTTTTCAAAAAAGTTTTTGTGTTGGATGCGGGGCTCACCCCCACCATCCCCGATTCCATTATAGCGAACAACGGTGCGGGGGACCCAATGGTAGAAACGTTCAGCCATCGAATGCGGCCTTAAAGTCCACAAATGATGGACTATCTTTACAGGCCGACCTTTTAGCAAAGTGTCTAAGAACATAATACTGTGCACAGTTGCGGAGCCAAGCCGGAAACCCGCTTGATATTGGTAGAGCCCCCCTGCTGCCTCCAACCATCTCTGAAGTTCACCCAACAACAGTGAACCATACCGTTTTCCCGTGACGTCCAACATTGACACCAGCCTATAATTGTCCGCGAGGTTCCTGTCCCCCTTTTTATAAATAGGGGCCAACACAGACTGCTGCCAAGAAGTCGGTATCTTATGCAGAACACCAATTTTCTTGAACAAGACCAAGAGAAGCGAGGCCCAGGTGCCACGGGAGGTCTTCAGAATCAAATTGGACAGCCCATTTGGGCCGGGAGCCTGTGAGCTGTTTAGTTTAGTAATAGCTTCTACCCGTGAATTGTAAGTAAGTATTACTGGCCACTCGCACCCTGGGTCTGGGTCCACAGAAACCAACACATTAACTTTGTTGTTACCTGTTTTTAAAAACTCCTCCCACACTTCCCCTATGAGGTGCCCTTTACCTTGTCCTTGCAAAAGGATTTGCCAAATACTGTGCAAGTTCCTAGTCTTCAGGGCACCCAGTATTTGCTGTCATTGAGCATTCTTAATAGTCAAGCCGCAGCGCTTGAGCCAGTTCCTATATCTATTTTTCCCCCGCCGCACCAGGCTTAATAACTCGGGCGTGTCTGCTTAGAGCACTGGATTAATCTGATCACCCTTCTTAATGTACTGTGGCCAATTTGAGGGGTTAGGCCGGGGGAGAACTTCTTATGCCTGCAACCTCATGCCACTTCCGTAAGGACGCGGCGCCTTGGTATGGAAGGTCACGGAGGAACCAAAACCCTTACCTCCGTGGTTAGTTGCATAAAGGGTGTTTTCCAACACAATAACTGTGCCACACGTTTTAGATTTCTTTTTCAGAGAAATTGTATTTGAAAGTAAATTGTGACAAAAGCAAAACATGGTGTGGTGCCCTAAAATGTACACGTGTTTTGGCTTCACAAGAGCCTTTCTCAAAACAAATAGGGCATGAGTTCAAGTCACATATCCTAAACGTGGTCATTATTGTCATGTGGAAAGAATTCCACCATATCTTGTTGAAAATTCACGGGTTATCATCCCACCTAATATCAAAGGTCTTTGCGTGGCCATTCACAGGGATGGCCAGGCGATTACCCCATACTCTCTGCCAACTCTTTTATCCAGTTTTGAAAATCATCAAGGGACCAATCAGCCAAGCCTTCCAGATCGTATTGGAGCGCGTTAACGTTAAATGCACCTCTTGACACTCTGTGGAGATTCTCCACAGACCAATAAATGCGATTTCCTGTGTGGTTCCTGACTAGGCCCCTGCTTATTTTCCAATTGCTCTCAAACACCTCTATGTCTATATGACAAAACTGTGTGGGCACTAGATGCTTCTGGGGTCGCCCTAAGCTCCCGGATCCAGTCCACGGCCACATATTTACCAAAAAAGTAATCCAAGGTGGTCCTGGAGCGTTTGTCACTCCAAGTGAACTGACCTGGGACATCTCCCAATGACCCTGCCATTCATTAGGGCCAGATCCCATTCTTTCAAGAACCCCAGCCAGCTCCTTCTCTTCTCATTTCCCTTAGTCCGTCGCATTACACTTCAGCTTAGAACGTTTTTGAGGATTTCCCCAATGGCTTTGTGAATCAAATCCAATAAACCAGAAGGGGGGGGGGGACATAAACGTAATAATCGTAATACATTATGTGATGGACTGGAGGAGGGTATGATTTTAGATTTAAAGGCGTTAGAGACACCAATTAAAAGGCCTCTATCAGATAGGACATAGTAAGCATGGAAAACATCTATCACTATTGGCAGAGCCAACCATGACCCCTGGAGCAGTATAAGATCGTACTGGGATTGGTAACCCTAGGTCTCCTGGGGGCAACCAGACGTGGTCTCCCTCTCACTGTGGTCTCCCTCTCACTGTGCTTAGAGAGGCATCAGCTTCACCTCACTGATGATCCCCAACAAGGGTGAAACACGTGTATGGGGTTGCTGGTGGTACTCTCGTTCAGGTTGGAATTGCCATTGCATTTCGGTGCTGGACTGCCCCTGGGCAGGACAAAGACTGATATGCAAATGGATATTTCCCATCTGTGAAAGGCACAGTGAGTAAAAGCAGTGGCTGCGAACTCTCAAGTGGTTAATAACCACTGAACAGGTTATCAGGCCTTGTTCTGTCGAGAGAGGGGCGCCCGCTACCTTTGCAAACTAAATTTAAGGAACCTGGGATTGGTAACCCTAGGTCTCCTGGGGGCAACCAGACGTGGTCTTCCTCTCACTGTGCTTAGAGAGGCATCAGCTTCACCTCACTGATGATCCCCAACAAGGGTGAAACACGTGTATGGGGTTGCTGGTGGTACTCTCGTTCAGGTTGGAATTGCCATTGCATTTCGGTGCTGGACTGCCCCTGGGCAGGACAAAGACTGATATGCAAATGGATATTTCCCATCCGTGAAAGGCACAGTGAGAAAAATCAGTGGCTGCGAACTCTCAAGTGGTTAATAACCACTGAACAGGTTATCAGGCCTTGTTCTGTCGAGAGATGGGCGCCCGCTACCTTTGCAAACTAAGATCGTACTGTGTTAGCAGCTTAACAGATACAGTTTGCCCCAACAAGTGCGAATTCCCTCTAGTATTCCAACAAGCGACACGAATATTTCACTTTGGCTCAAGAATCTCAGTGCGGAAAATACCTTTCAGCCATGCCCAACCCTTTTCATTTTCAAGATTCACAGGTGGAAGGGGGGTTGTGGCTGTTGGTCTTCCTCACATATCTGTATTAAGACACTCATTACATTTCACACAGCACCCGACAGGCCCCTCTTCAGTTATGTTTTTTATCTAATATGCATCCATGCTTTTAAACATAGGGCCTCATTCCGAGTATGGCGGTAAGGGATAGCGGCCACCGCTAACGAGAGCGGTGGCGGTAATCCCTTACCGCCATACTCCGAGTTCCCTTTGCGCCATGGAGGTTTTAACACCTGCTTTTAGCAGGTGTTAAAATCCATGGCGCTAAGGGACCTTGATGTTAATTACGCCACCGTAATTTACGGTGGCGTAATTAACGCCTTCCTCACTCCCATTATGCCCTATGGGGCAAGAATGGGAATGGGGAAGGGTAAATGGGGATTGGGGAATTACCGCCCGCCAACCTTGGAATGGGGCGGTAATTCCGCCATCCACCAAGGCGCTGCCGGTCCGGGTACGGCGTCAACCAAGGCGTTAATAGCGCCATTGGTTAGCGCCGTACTCGGAATGAGGCCCATAGACTTCTGTGCTCGTATTAATTGGGCAATTTCAGGCAATTCACAATGTATACGAGATATCTTACAGCTGACATTTTGCAAGGGTTCCACAAAATCAAAATCGATCGAGTTCAACACTCTTAAGTGAGGTGTCCTATGCAGAATGCGGAAGAGCTCACCACGATTTACCAGGGCTGGCCATTGTAACTGTAATCTTTAAAGGTTCAACAAAGAGTTGGTCATCGGGGATGGTAGTTAAGGTTTCCTTGGGATTGCTAGTGATTTGAATCCGTTTGGGGTTCTCGTACACCATTGCCCCGTCTGCTACAGCACCAGTAGGCTTACTGGTAGCACCTGGCAAGAGTTTGCATGAGATTCCAGTGTCATCAACGGATATTTCAGCTACTTAAGCAGACTTTTTGTCCTTTAACAACCAACTGGTCAATATCCCACCGTCCGTTTGTGATCGTCTTGGGCGTCTCGATTCTTTCTTGCTTGATTTTCGTGTCTAGGGGCGGGTCTCTGAATATATAGTGAAGGTGACGAACGGAGACCCCAAGGGAATGGAGGAGGCACCCCAATAACCGGGGCAGGGGCCTTCCTCCTTCCGCTGGGTGGGGCGGGTCTCTGAGTCTATAGTGGAATTTAAGGGTTCCTCTCGACACAAACTAACGGCGGGAGGTAGTTCGGCCGGTTTGGGTTGGTTGTTAAGTTTCTTTTGCGCTTGTAGTCTGCGTTTAGCCAGTCTCCTTTTTATTCTACTTTGGAAAGTAGTAGACACTTTAGCTGGGTCATGTTCCTCTAAACGAGGCGATTGATCTCTGACACAATTATTCTTTGCCGATTCTGGGAGCAGAGCTGTAGCTTTTTCATAATTACCAGCCCTGTCAGGCTTAGCTTTGGCCTGCTCCACCACAGGGGGAGGGGATTTTAACCTCCCCAACAGAATTTGCTTTTACACGCTCAGCTACCCAGTGAATAATGGTGCTTTGTAAATAGAGTTCTTGAAGGATCGTGTCACAAACCTTTAATGAGATTTTGACTGCAAACTGCAGTGGACCACTTTCGTCGACATTTCCCATATTATTGTGTCCATTTGAGTTAGCGCTTGATATTCTGGTTGCTGCGCAAAGATCAGTTCCCTCGGTCTGTGGGTCCAGCTCCGGGGGTAGATGATATTGTTGTGTCCATTTGAGTTAGCGCTTAATACGTAAAGATCAGTTCCCTTGGTCTGTGGGTCCAGCTCTGGGGCAGATGATATTGTTGTGTCCATTTGAGTTAGCGCTTGATATTCTGGTTGCTGCGCAAAGATCAGCTCCCTCGGTCTGTGGGTCCAGCTCCGGGGGTAGATGATATTGTTGTGTCCATTTGAGTTAGCGCTTGATATGCAAAGATCAGTTCCCTCGGTCTGTGGGTACAGCTCCGGGGGTATATGATATTGTTGTGTCCATTTGAGTTAGCGCTTGATATGCAAAGATCAGCTCCCTCGGTCTGTGGGTCCAGCTCCGGGGGTAGATGATATTGTTGTGTCCATTTGAGTTAGCGCTTGATATGCAAAGATCAGTTCCCTCGGTCTGTGGGTCCAGCTCCGGGGGTATATGATATTGTTGTGTCCATTTGAGTTAGCGCTTGATATGCAAAGACCAGTTCCCTCGGTCTGTGGGTCCAGCTCCGGGGGTAGATGATATTGTTGTGTCCATTGGAGTTAGCGCGTGATATGCAAAGATCAGCTCCCTCGGTCTGTGGGTCCAGCTCCGGGAGTAGATAATATTGTTGTGTCCATTTGAGTTAGCGCTTGATATGCAAAGATCAGCTCCCTCGGTCTGTGGGTCCAGCTCCGGGGGTAGATGATATTGTTGTGTCCATTTGAGTTAGCGCTTGATATGCAAAGATCAGCTCCCTTGGTCTGTGGGTCCAGCTCCGGGGGTAGATATTGTTGTGTCCATTTGAGTTAGCGCTTGATATGCAAAGATCAGTTCTCTCGGTCTGTGGGTCCAGCTCCGGGGGTATATGATATTGTTGTGTCCATTTGAGTTAGCGCTTGATATGCAAAGATCAGTTCCCTCGGTCTGTGGGTCCAGCTCCGGGGGTAGATGATATTGTTGTGTCCATTTGAGTTAGCGCGTGATATGCAAAGATCAGCTCCCTCGGTCTGTGGGTCCAGCTCCGGGAGTAGATAATATTGTTGTGTCCATTTGAGTTAGCGCTTGATATGCAAAGATCAGCTCCCTCGGTCTGTGGGTCCAGCTCCGGGGGTAGATGATATTGTTGTGTCCATTTGAGTTAGCGCTTGATATGCAAAGATCAGCTCCCTTGGTCTGTGGGTCCAGCTCCGGGGGTAGATGATATTGTTGTGTCCATTTGAGTTAGCGCTTGATATGCAAAGATCAGTTCCCTCGGTCTGTGGGTCCAGCTCCGGGGGTAGATGATATTGTTGTGTCCATTTGAGTTAGCGCTTGATATGCAAAGATCAGTTCCCTCGGTCTGTGGGTCCAGCTCCGGGGGTAGATGATATTGTTGTGTCCATTTGAGTTAGCGCTTGATATGCAAAGATCAGTTCCCTCGGTCTGTGGGTCCAGCTCCGGGGGTAGATGATATTGTTGTGTCCATTTGAGTTAGCGCTTGATATGCAAAGATCAGTTCCCTCGGTCTGTGGGTCCAGCTCCGGGGGTAGATGATATTGTTGTGTCCATTTGAGTTAGCGCTTGATATGCAAAGATCAGCTCCCTCGGTCTGTGGGTCCAGTTCCAGGGTAGATGATATTGTTGTGTCCATTTGAGTTAGCGCTTGATATGCAAAGATCAGTTCCCTCGGTCTGTGGGTCCAGCTCCGGGGGTAGATGATATTGTTGTGTCCATTTGAGTTAGCGCTTGATACGCAAAGGTCAGTTCCCTCGGTCTGTGGGTCCAGCTCCGGGGGTAGATGATATTGTTGTGTCCATTTGAGTTAGCGCTTGATACTCGGTCTGTGGGTCCAGCTCCGGGGGTAGATGATATTGTTGTGTCCATTTGAGTTAGCGCTTGATACGCAAAGATCAGTTCCCTCGGTCTGTGGGTCCAGCTCCGGGGATAGATGATATTGTTGTGTCCATTTGAGTTAGCTCTTGATACGCAAAGGTCAGTTCCCTCTGTCTGTGGGTCCAGCTCCGGGGGTAGATGATATTGTTGTGTCCATTTGAGTTAGCACTTGATATGCAAAGATCAGCTCCCTCGTCTGTGGGTCCAGCTCCGGGGCAGATGATATTGTTGTGTCCATTTGAGTTAGCGCTTGATACTCGGTCTGTGGGTCCAGCTCCGGGGGTAGATGATATTGTTGTGTCCATTTGAGTTAGCGCTTGATATGCAAAGATCAGTTCCCTCGGTCTGTGGGTCCAGCTCCGGGGGTAGATGATATTGTTGTGTCCATTTGAGTTTGCGCTTGATATGCAAAAATCAGTTCCCTCGGTCTGTGGGTCCAGCTCCGGGGGTAGATGATATTGTTGTGTCCATTTGAGTTAGCGCTTGATATTCTGGTTGCTGCGCAAAGATCAGTTCCCTCGGTCTGTGGGTCCAGCTCCGGGGGTAGATGATATTGTTGTGTCCATTTGAGTTAGCGCTTGATATTCTGGTTGCTGCGCAAAGATCAGTTCCCTCGGTCTGTGGGTCCAGCTCCGGGGGTAGATGATATTGTTGTGTCCATTTGAGTTAGCGCTTGATATGCAAAGATCAGTTCCCTCGGTCTGTGGGTCCAGCTCCGGGGGTAGATGATATTGTTGTGTCCATTTGAGTTAGCGCTTGATATTCTGGTTGCTGCGCAAAGATCAGTTCCCTCGGTCTGTGGGTCCAGCTCCGGGGGTAGATGATATTGTTGTGTCCATTTGAGTTAGCGCTTGATATTCTGGTTGCTGCGCAAAGATCAGTTCCCTCGGTCTGTGGGTCCAGCTCCGGGGGTAGATGATATTGTTGTGTCCATTTGAGTTAGCGCTTGATATGCAAAGATCAGTTCCCTCGGTCTGTGGGTCCAGCTCCGGGGGTAGATGATATTGTTGTGTCCATTTGAGTTAGCGCTTGATATGCAAAGATCAGTTCCCTCGGTCTGTGGGTCCAGCTCCGGGGGTAGATGATATTGTTGTGTCCATTTGAGTTAGCGCTTGATATGCAAAGATCAGCTCCCTTGGTCTGTGGGTCCAGCTCCGGGGGTAGATGATATTGTTGTGTCCATTTGAGTTAGCGCTTGATATGCAAAGGTCAGTTCCCTCAGTCTGTGGGTCCAGCTCCGGGGGTAGATGATATTGTTGTGTCCATTTGAGTTAGCGCTTGATACTCGGTCTGTGAGTCCAGCTCCGGGGGTAGATGATATTGTTGTGTCCATTTGAGTTAGCGCTTGATACGCAAAGATCTGTTCCCTCGGTCTGTGGGTCCAGCTCCGGGGGTAGATGATATTGTTGTGTCCATTTGAGTTAGCTCTTGATACGCAAAGGTCAGTTCCCTCTGTCTGTGGGTCCAGCTCCGGGGGTAGATGATATTGTTGTGTCCATTTGAGTTAGCGCTTGATATGCAAAGATCAGCTCCCTCGTCTGTGGGTCCAGCTCCGGGGCAGATGATATTTTGTGTCCATTTGAGTTAGCGCTTGATACTCGGCCTGTGGGTCCAGCTCCGGGGGTAGATGATATTGTTGTGTCCATTTGAGTTAGCGCTTGATATGCAAAGATCAGTTCCCTCGGTCTGTGGGTCCAGTTCCAGGGTAGATGATATTGTTGTGTCCATTTGAGTTAGCGCTTGATATGCAAAGATCAGTTCCCTCGGTCTGTGGGTCCAGCTCCGGGGGTAGATGATATTGTTGTGTCCATTTGAGTTAGCGCTTGATACGCAAAGGTCAGTTCCCTCGGTCTGTGGGTCCAGCTCCGGGGTAGATGATATTGTTGTGTCCATTTGAGTTAGCTCTTGATACGCAAAGGTCAGTTCCCTCTGTCTGTGGGTCCAGCTCCGGGGGTAGATGATATTGTTGTGTCCATTTGAGTTAGCGCTTGATATGCAAAGATCAGCTCCCTCGTCTGTGGGTCCAGCTCCGGGGCAGATGATATTGTTGTGTCCATTTGAGTTAGCGCTTGATACTCGCTCTGTGGGTCCAGCTCCGGGGGTAGATGATATTGTTGTGTCCATTTGAGTTAGCGCTTGATATACAAAGATCAGTTCCCTCGGTCTGTGGGTCCAGTTCCAGGGTAGATGATATTGTTGTGTCCATTTGAGTTAGCGCTTGATATGCAAAGATCAGTTCCCTCGGTCTGTGGGTCCAGCTCCGGGGGTAGATGATATTGTTGTGTCCATTTGAGTTAGCGCTTGATACGCAAAGGTCAGTTCCCTCGGTCTGTGGGTCCAGCTCCGGGGTAGATGATATTGTTGTGTCCATTTGAGTTAGCGCTTGATACTCGGTCTGTGGGTCCAGCTCTGGGGGTAGATGATATTGTTGTGTCCATTTGAGTTAGCGCTTGATACGCAAAGATCAGTTCCCTCGGTCTGTGTGTCCAGCTCCGGGGGTAGATGATATTGTTGTGTCCATTTGAGTTAGCTCTTGATACGCAAAGGTCAGTTCCCTCTGTCTGTGGGTCCAGCTCCGGGGTAGATGATATTGTTGTGTCCATTTGAGTTAGCGCTTGATACTCGGTCTGTGGGTCCAGCTCCGGGGGTAGATGATATTGTTGTGTCCATTTGAGTTAGCGCTTGATACGCAAAGATCAGTTCCCTCGGTCTGTGTGTCCAGCTCCGGGGGTAGATGATATTGTTGTGTCCATTTGAGTTAGCTCTTGATACGCAAAGGTCAGTTCCCTCTGTCTGTGGGTCCAGCTCCGGGGGTAGATGATATTGTTCTGTCCATTTGAGTTAGCGCTTGATATGCAAAGATCAGCTCCCTCGTCTGTGGGTCCAGCTCCGGGGCAGATGATATTGTTTTGTCCATTTGAGTTAGCGCTTGATACTCGGTCTGTGGGTCCAGCTCCGGGGGTAGATGATATTGTTGTGTCCATTTGAGTTAGCGTTTGATATGCAAAGATCAGTTCCCTCGGTCTGTGGGTCCAGCTCCGGGGGTAGATGATATTGTTGTGTCCATTTGAGTTAGCGCTTGATATGCAAAGATCAGTTCCCTCGGTCTGTGGGTCCAGCTCCGGGGGTAGATGATATTGTTGTGTCCATTTGAGTTAGCGCTTGATATTCTGGTTGCTGCGCAAAGATCAGTTCCCTCGGTCTGTGGGTCCAGCTCCGGGGGTAGATGATATTGTTGTGTCCATTTGAGTTAGCGCTTGATATTCTGGTTGCTGCACAAAGATCAGTTCCCTCGGTCTGTGGGTCCAGCTCCGGGGGTAGATGATATTGTTGTGTCCATTTGAGTTAGCGCTTGATATGCAAAGATCAGTTCCCTCGGTCTGTGGGTCCAGCTCCGGGGGTAGATGATATTGTTGTGTCCATTTGAGTTAGCGCTTGATATTCTGGTTGCTGCGCAAAGATCAGTTCCCTCGGTCTGTGGGTCCAGCTCCGGGGGTAGATGATATTGTTGTGTCCATTTGAGTTAGCGCTTGATATTCTGGTTGCTGCGCAAAGATCAGTTCCCTCGGTCTGTGGGTCCAGCTCCGGGGATAGATGATATTGTTGTGTCCATTTGAGTTAGCGCTTGATATGCAAAGATCAGTTCCCTCGGTCTGTGGGTCCAGCTCCGGGGGTAGATGATATTGTTGTGTCCATTTGAGTTAGCGCTTGATATGCAAAGATCAGTTCCCTCGGTCTGTGGGTCCAGCTCCGGGGGTAGATCATATTGTTGTGTCCATTTGAGTTAGAGCTTGATATGCAAAGATCAGTTCCCTCGGTCTGTGGGTCCAGGTCCGGGGGTAGATGATATTGTTGTGTCCATTTGAGTTAGCGCTTGATACGCAAAGATCAGTTCCCTCGGTCTGTGGGTCCAGCTCCGGGGGTGGATGATATTGTTGTGTCCATTTGAGTTAGCGCTTGATACGCAAAGATCAGTTCCCTCGGTCTGTGGGTCCAGCTCCGGGGGTAGATGA
Source organism: Ambystoma mexicanum (assembly GCF_040938575.1). Lineage (NCBI taxonomy): Eukaryota > Metazoa > Chordata > Amphibia > Caudata > Ambystomatidae > Ambystoma > Ambystoma mexicanum. Next base: position 1,218,168,486 of record NC_090936.1, read on the forward strand.
TATTGTTGTGTCCATTTGAGTTAGCGCTTGATACGCAAAGATCAGTTCCCTCGGTCTGTGGGTCCAGCTCCGGGGGTAGATGATATTGTTGTGTCCATTTCAGTTAGCGCTTGATACGCAAAGATCAGTTCCCTCGGTCTGTGGGTCCAGCTCCGGGGGTAGATGATATTGTTGTGTCCATTTGAGTTAGCGCTTGATACTCGGTCTGTGGGTCCAGCTCGGGGGTAGATGATATTGTTGTGTCCATTTGAGTTAGCGCTTGATATTCTGGTTGCTGCGCAAAGATCAGCTCCCTCGGTCTGTGGGTCCAGCTCCGGGGGTAGATGATATTGTTGTGTCCATTTGAGTTAGCGCTTGATATGCAAAGATCAGCTCCCTCGGTCTGTGGGTCCAGTTCCAGGGTAGATGATATTGTTGTGTCCATTTGAGTTAGCGCTTGATATGCAAAGATCAGTTCCCTCGGTCTGTGGGTCCAGCTCCGGGGGTAGATGATATTGTTGTGTCCATTTGAGTTAGCGCTTGATATGCAAAGATCAGTTCCCTCGGTCTGTGGGTCCAGCTCCGGGGGTAGATGATATTGTTGTGTCCATTTGAGTTAGCGCTTGATATGCAAAGATCAGTTCCCTCGGTCTGTGGGTCCAGCTCCGGGGGTAGATCATATTGTTCTGTCCATTTGAGTTAGAGCTTGATATGCAAAGATCAGTTCCCTCGGTCTGTGGGTCCAGGTCCGGGGGTAGATGATATTGTTGTGTCCATTTGAGTTAGCGCTTGATACGCAAAGATCAGTTCCCTCGGTCTGTGGGTCCAGCTCCGGGGGTGGATGATATTGTTGTGTCCATTTGAGTTAGCGCTTGATACGCAAAGATCAGTTCCCTCGGTCTGTGGGTCCAGCTCCGGGGGTAGATGATATTGTTGTGTCCATTTGAGTTAGTGCTTGATACGCAAAGATCAGTTCCCTCGGTCTGTGGGTCCAGCTCCGGGGGTAGATGATATTGTTGTGTCCATTTGAGTTAGCGCTTGATACGCAAAGATCAGTTCCCTCGGTCTGTGGGTCCAGCTCCGGGGGTAGATGATATTGTTGTGTCCATTTGAGTTAGCGCTTGATACGCAAAGATCAGTTCCCTCGGTCTGTGGGTCCAGCTCCGGGGGTGGATGATATTGTTGTGTCCATTTGAGTTAGCGCTTGATACGCAAAGATCAGTTCCCTCGGTCTGTGGGTCCAGCTCCGGGGGTAGATGATATTGTTGTGTCCATTTGAGTTAGCGCTTGATACGCAAAGATCAGTTCCCTCGGTCTGTGGGTCCAGCTCCGGGGGTAGATGATATTGTTGTGTCCATTTCAGTTAGCGCTTGATACGCAAAGATCAGTTCCCTCGGTCTGTGGGTCCAGCTCCGGGGGTAGATGATATTGTTGTGTCCATTTGAGTTAGCGCTTGATACGCAAAGATCAGTTCCCTCGGTCTGTGGGTCCAGCTCCGGGGGTAGATGATACTGTTGTGTCCATTTGAGTTAGCGCTTGATATGCAAAGATCAGTTCCCTCGGTCTGTGGGTCCAGCTCCGGGGGTAGATGATATTGTTGTGTCCATTTGAGTTAGCGCTTGATATGCAAAGATCAGCTCCCTCGGTCTGTGGGTCCAGTTCCAGGGTAGATGATATTGTTGTGTCCATTTGAGTTAGCGCTTGATATGCAAAGATCAGTTGCCTCGGTCTGTGGGTCCAGCTCCGGGGGTAGATGATATTGTTGTGTCCATTTGAGTTAGCGCTTGATACGCAAAGGTCAGTTCCCTCGGTCTGTGGGTCCAGCTCCGGGGGTAGATGATATTGTTGTGTCCATTTGAGTTAGCGCTTGATACTCAGTCTGTGGGTCCAGCTCCGGGGGTAGATGATATTGTTGTGTCCATTTGAGTTAGTGCTTGTTACGCAAAGATCAGTTCCCTCGGTCTGTGGGTCCAGCTCCGGGGGTAGATGATATTGTTGTGTCCATTTGAGTTAGCGCTTGATATGCAAAGATCAGCTCCCTCGGTCTGTGGGTCCAGCTCCGGGGGTAGATGATATTGTTGTGTCCATTTGAGTTAGCGCTTGATACGCAAAGATCAGCTCCCTCGGTCTGTGGGTCCAGCTCCGGGGGTAGATGATATTGTTGTGTCCATTTGAGTTAGTGCTTGATATGCAAAGATCAGCTCCCTCGGTCTGTGGGTCCAGCTCCGGGGGTAGATGATATTGTTGTGTCCATTTGAGTTAGCGCTTGATACTCGGTCTGTGGGTGCAGCTCCGGGGGTAGATGATGTTGTTGTGTCCATTTGAGTTAGCGCTTGATACTCGGTCTGTGGGTCCAGCTCCGGGGGTAGATGATATTGTTGTGTCCATTTGAGTTAGCACTTGATATGCAAAGATCAGCTCCCTCGGTCTGTGGGTCCAGCTCCGGGGGTAGATGATATTGTTGTGTCCATTTGAGGTAGCGCTTGATACTCGGTCTGTGGGTCCAGCTCCGGGGGTAGATGATATTGTTGTGTCCATTTGAGTTAGCGCTTGATATGCAAAGATCAGCTCCCTCGGTCTGTGGGTCCAGCTCCGGGGGTAGATGATATTGTTGTGTCCATTTGAGTTCGCGCTTGATACGCAAAGATCAGCTCCCTCGGTCTGTGGGTCCAGCTCCGGGAGTAGATGATATTGTTGTGTCCATTTGAGTTAGCGCTTGATATGCAAAGATCAGCTCCCTCGGTCTGTGGGTCCAGCTCCGGGGGTAGATGATATTGTTGTGTCCATTTGAGTTAGCGCTTGATACTCGGTCTGTGGGTGCAGCTCCGGGGGTAGATTATATTGTTGTGTCCATTTGAGTTAGCGCTTGATACGCAAAGATCAGCTCCCTTGGTCTGTGGGTGCAGCTCCGGGGGTAGATGATATTGTTGTGTCCATTTGAGTTAGCGCTTGATACTCGGTCTGTGGGTCCAGCTCCGGGGGTAGATAATATTGTTGTGTCCATTTGAGTTAGCGCTTGATACGCAAAGATCAGCTCCCTCGGTCTGTGGGTCCAGCTCCGGGGGTAGATGATATTGTTGTGTCCATTTGAGTTAGCGCTTGATACTCGGTCTGTGGGTGCAGCTCCGGGGGTAGATTATATTGTTGTGTCCATTTGAGTTAGCGCTTGATACTCGGTCTGTGGGTGCAGCTCCGGGGGTAGATGATATTGTTGTGTCCATTTGAGTTAGCGCTTGATACGCAAAGATCAGTTCCCTCGGTCTGTGGGTCCAGGTCCGGGGGTAGATGATATTGTTGTGTCCATTTGAGTTAGCGCTTGATACGCAAAGATCAGTTCCCTCGGTCTGTGGGTCCAGCTCCGGGTGTAGATGATATTGTTGTGTCCATTTGAGTTAGCGCTTGATACGCAAAGATCAGTTCCCTCGGTCTGTGGGTCCAGCTCCGGGGGTAGATGATATTGTTGTGTCCATTTGAGTTAGCGCTTGATACGCAAAGATTAGTTCCCTCGGTCTGTGGGTCCAGCTCCGGGGGTAGATGATATTGTTGTGTTCATTTCAGTTAGCGCTTGATACGCAAAGATCAGTTCCCTCGGTCTGTGGGTCCAGCTCCGGGGGTAGATGATATTGTTGTGTCCATTTGAGTTAGCGCTTGATACATGGTCTGTGGGTCCAGCTCGGGGGTAGATGATATTGTTGTGTCCATTTGAGTTAGCGCTTGATATTCTGGTTGCTGCGCAAAGATCAGCTCCCTCGGTCTGTGGGTCCAGCTCCGGGGGTAGATGATATTGTTGTGTCCATTTGAGTTAGCGCTTGATATGCAAAGATCAGCTCCCTCGGTCTGTGGGTCCAGTTCCAGGGTAGATGATATTGTTGTGTCCATTTGAGTTAGCGCTTGATATGCAAAGATCAGTTCCCTCGGTCTATGGGTCCAGCTCCGGGGGTAGATGATATTGTTGTGTCCATTTGTTTAGCGCTTGATATGCAAAGATCAGTTCCCTCGGTCTGTGGGTCCAGCTCCGGGGGTAGATGATATTGTTGTGTCCATTTGAGTTAGCGCTTGATATGCAAAGATCAGTTCCCTCGGTCTGTGGGTCCAGCTCCGGGGGTAGATGATACTGTTGTGTCCATTTGAGTTAGCGCTTGATATGCAAAGATCAGTTCCCTCGGTCTGTGGGTCCAGTTCCAGGGTAGATGATATTGTTGTGTCCATTTGAGTTAGCGCTTGATATGCAAAGATCAGTTCCCTCGGTCTGTGGGTCCAGCTCCGGGGGTAGATGATATTGTTGTGTCCATTTGAGTTAGCGCTTGATACGCAAAGGTCAGTTCCCTCGGTCTGTGGGTCCAGCTCCGGGGGTAGATGATATTGTTGTGTCCATTTGAGTTAGCGCTTGATACTCAGTCTGTGGGTCCAGCTCCGGGGGTAGATGATATTGTTGTGTCCATTTGAGTTAGTGCTTGTTACGCAAAGATCAGTTCCCTCGGTCTGTGGGTCCAGCTCCGGGGGTAGATGATATTGTTGTGTCCATTTGAGTTAGCGCTTGATATGCAAAGATCAGCTCCCTCGGTCTGTGGGTCCAGCTCCGGGGGTAGATGATATTGTTGTGTCCATTTGAGTTAGCGCTTGATACGCAAAGATCAGCTCCCTCGGTCTGTGGGTCCAGCTCCGGGGGTAGATGATATTTTTGTGTCCATTTGAGTTAGCGCTTGATATGCAAAGATCAGCTCCCTCGGTCTGTGGGTCCAGCTCCGGGGGTAGATGATATTGTTGTGTCCATTTGAGTTAGCGCTTGATACTCGGTCTGTGGGTGCAGCTCCGGGGGTAGATGATATTGTTGTGTCCATTTGAGTTAGCGCTTGATACTCGGTCTGTGGGTCCAGCTCCGGGGGTAGATGATATTGTTGTGTCCATTTGAGTAAGAACTTGATATGCAAAGATCAGCTCCCTCGGTCTGTGGGTCCAGCTCCGGGGGTAGATGATATTGTTGTGTCCATTTGAGTTCGCGCTTGATACTCGGTCTGTGGGTGCAGCTCCGGGGGTAGATGATATTGTTGTGTCCATTTGAGTTAGCGCTTGATACTCGGTCTGTGGGTCCAGCTCCGGGGGTAGATGATATTGTTGTGTCCATTTGAGTAAGAACTTGATATGCAAAGATCAGCTCCCTCGGTCTGTGGGTCCAGCTCCGGGGGTAGATGATATTGTTGTGTCCATTTGAGTTCGCGCTTGATACGCAAAGATCAGCTCCCTCGGTCTGTGGGTCCAGCTCCGGGGGTAGATGATATTGTTGTGTCCATTTGAGTTAGCGCTTGATATGCAAAGATCAGCTCCCTCGGTCTGTGGGTCCAGCTCCGGGGGTAGATGATATTGTTGTGTCCATTTGAGTTAGCGCTTGATACTCGGTCTGTGGGTGCAGCTCCGGGGGTAGATGATATTGTTGTGTCCATTTGAGTTAGCGCTTGATATGCAAAGATCAGCTCCCTCGGTCTGTGGGTGCAGCTCCGGGGGTAGATGATATTGTTGTGTCCATTTGAGTTAGCGCTTGATATGCAAAGATCAGCTCCCTCGGTCTGTGGGTGCAGCTCCGGGGGTAGATGATATTGTTGTGTCCATTTGAGTTAGCGCTTGATACTCGGTCTGTGGGTCCAGCTCCGGGGGTAGATAATATTGTTGTGTCCATTTGAGTTAGCGCTTGATACGCAAAGATCAGTTCCCTCGGTCTGTGGGTCCAGCTCCGGGGGTAGATGATATTGTTGTGTCCATTTGAGTTAGCGCTTGATATGCAAAGATCAGCTCCCTCGGTCTGTGGGTCCAGTTCCAGGGTAGATGATATTGTTGTGTCCATTTGAGTTAGCGCTTGATATGCAAAGATCAGTTCCCTCGGTCTGTGGGTCCAGCTCCGGGGGTAGATGATATTGTTGTGTCCATTTGAGTTAGCGCTTGATACGCAAAGGTCAGTTCCCTCGGTCTGTGGGTCCAGCTCCGGGGGTAGATGATATTGTTGTGTCCATTTGAGTTAGCGCTTGATACTCGGTCTGCGGGTCCAGCTCCGGGGGTAGATGATATTGTTGTGTCCATTTGAGTTAGTGCTTGTTACGCAAAGATCAGTCCCCTCGGTCTGTGGGTCCAGCTCCGGGGGTAGATGATATTGTTCTGTCCATTTGATTTAGCGCTTGATACGCAAAGATCAGTTCCCTCGGTCTGTGGGTCCAGCTCCGGGGGTAGATGATATTGTTGTGTCCATTTGAGTTAGCGCTTGATATGCAAAGATCAGCTCCCTCGGTCTGTGGGTCCAGCTCCGGGGGTAGATGATATTGTTGTGTCCATTTGAGTTAGCGCTTGATACGCAAAGATCAGCTCCCTCGGTCTGTGGGTCCAGCTCCGGGGGTAGATGATATTGTTGTGTCCATTTGAGTTAGCGCTTGATATGCAAAGATCAGCTCCCTCGGTCTGTGGGTCCAGCTCCAGGGGTAGATGATATTGTTGTGTCCATTTGAGTTAGCGCTTGATACTCCGTCTGTGGGTGCAGCTCCGGGGGTAGATGATATTGTTGTTGCCATTTGAGTTAGCGCTTGATACTCGGTCTGTGGGTCCAGCTCCGGGGGTAGATGATATTGTTGTGTCCATTTGAGTTAGCGCTTGATATGCAAAGATCAGCTCCCTCGGCCTATGGGTCCAGCTCCGGGGGTAGATGATATTGTTGTGTCCATTTGAGTTAGCGCTTGATACTCGGTCTGTGGGTCCAGCTCCGGGGGTAGATGATATTGTTGTGTCCATTTGAGTTAGCGCTTGATATGCAAAGATCAGCTCCCTCGGTCTGTGGGTCCAGCTCCGGGGGTAGATGATATTGTTGTGTCCATTTGAGTTAGCGCTTGATATGCAAAGATCAGCTCCCTAGGTCTGTGGGTCCAGCTCCGGGGGTAGATGATATTGTTGTGTCCATTTGAGTTAGCGCTTGATACTCGGTCTGTGGGTGCAGCTCGGGGGTAGATGATATTGTTGTGTCCATTTGAGTTAGCGCTTGATATGCAAAGATCAGCTCCCTCGGTCTGTGGGTGCAGCTCCGGGGGTAGATGATATTGTTGTGTCCATTTGAGTTAGCGCTTGATATGCAAAGATCAGCTCCCTCGGTCTGTGGGTGCAGCTCCGGGGGTAGATGATATTGTTGTGTCCATTTGAGTTAGCGCTTGATACTCGGTCTGTGGGTCCAGCTCCGGGGGTAGATGATATTGTTGTGTCCATTTGAGTTAGCGCTTGATACGCAAAGATCAGCTCCCTCGGTCTGTGGGTCCAGCTCCGGGGGTAGATGATATTGTTGTGTCCATTTGAGTTAGCGCTTGATACTCGGTCTGTGGGCCCAGCTCCGGGGGTAGATGATATTGTTGTGTCCATTTGAGTTAGCGCTTGATACTCGGTCTGTGGGTGCAGCTCCGGGGGTAGATGATATTGTTGTGTCCATTTGAGTTAGCGCTTGATACTCGGTCTGTGGGTGCAGCTCCGGGGGTAGATGATATTGTTGTGTCCATTTAAGTTAGCGCTTGATACTCGGTCTGTGGGTGCAGCTCCGGGGGTAGATGATATTGTTGTGTCCATTTGAGTTAGCGCTTGATATGCAAAGATCAGTTCCCTCGGTCTGTGGGTCCAGCTCCGGGGGTAGATGATATTGGTGTGTCCATTTGAGTTAGCGCTTGATATGCAAAGATCAGCTCCCTCGGTCTGTGGATCCAGTTCCAGGGTAGATGATATTGTTGTGTCCATTTGAGTTAGCGCTTGATATGCAAAGAACAGTTCCCTCGGTCTGTGGGTCCAGCTCCGGGGGTAGATGATATTGTTGTGTCCATTTGAGTTAGCGCTTGATACGCAAAGGTCAGTTCCCTCGGTCTGTGGATCCAGCTCCGGGGGTAGATGATATTGTTGTGTCCATTTGAGTTAGTGCTTGATACTCGGTCTGCGGGTCCAGCTCCGGGGGTAGATGATATTGTTGTGTCCATTTGAGTTAGTGCTTGTTACGCAAAGATCAGTTCCCTCGGTCTGTGGGTCCAGCTCCGGGGGTAGATGATATTGTTGTGTCCATTTGAGTTAGCGCTTGATACGCAAAGATCAGTTCCCTCGGTCTGTGGGTCCAGCTCCGGGGGTAGATGATATTGTTGTGTCCATTTGAGTTAGCGCTTGATATGCAAAGATCAGCTCCCTCGGTCTGTGGGTCCAGCTCCGGGGGTAGATGATATTGTTGTGTCCATTTGAGTTAGCGCTTGATACGCAAAGATCAGCTCCCTCGGTCTGTGGGTCCAGCTCCGGGGGTAGATGATATTGTTGTGTCCATTTGAGTTAGCGCTTGATATGCAAAGATCAGCTCCCTCGGTCTGTGGGTCCAGCTCCGGGGGTAGATGATATTGTTGTGTCCATTTGAGTTAGCGCTTGATACTCGGTCTGTGGGTGCAGCTCCGGGAGTAGATGATATTGTTGTGTCCATTTGAGTTAGCGCTTGATACTCGGTCTGTGGGTCCAGCTCCGGGGGTAGATGATATTGTTGTGTCCATTTGAGTTAGCGCTTGATATGCAAAGATCAGCTCCCTCGGTCTGTGGGTCCAGCTCCGGGGGTAGATGACATTGTTGTGTCCATTTGAGTTAGCGCTTGATACTCGGTCTGTGGGTCCAGCTCCGGGGGTAGATGATATTGTTGTGTCCATTTGAGTTAGCGCTTGATATGCAAAGATCAGCTCCCTCGGTCTGTGGGTCCAGCTCCGGGGATAGATGATATTGTTGTGTCCATTTGAGTTAGCGCTTGATACGCAAAGATCAGCTCCCTCGGTCTGTGGGTCCAGCTCCGGGGGTAGATGATATTGTTGTGTCCATTTGAGTTAGCGCTTGATATGCAAAGATCAGCTCCCTCGGTCTGTGGGTCCAGCTCCGGGGGTATATGATTTTGTTGTGTCCATTTGAGTTAGCGCTTGATACTCGGTCTATGGGTGCAGCTCCGGGGTAGATGATATTGTTGTGTCCATTTGAGTTAGCGCTTGATATGCAAAGATCAGCTCCCTCGGTCTGTGGGTGCAGCTCCGGGGGTAGATGATATTGTTGTGTCCATTTGAGTTAGCGCTTGATACGCAAAGATCAGCTCCCTCGGTCTGTGGGTGCAGCTCCGGGGGTAGATGATATTGTTGTGTCCATTTGAGTTAGCGCTTGATACTCGGTCTGTGGGTCCAGCTCCGGGGGTAGATGATATTGTTGTGTCCATTTGAGTTAGCGCTTGATACGCAAAGATCAGCTCCCTCGGTCTGTGGGTCCAGCTCCGGGGGTAGATGATATTGTTGTGTCCATTTGAGTTAGCGCTTGATACTCGGTCTGTGGGTGCAGCTCCGGGGGTAGATGATATTGTTGTGTCCATTTGAGTTAGCGCTTGATACTCGGTCTGTGGGTGCAGCTCTGGGGGTAGATGATATTGTTGTGTCCATTTGAGTTAGCGCTTGATACTCGGTCTGTGGGTGCAGCTCCGGGGGTAGATGATATTGTTGTGTCCATTTGAGTTAGCGCTTGATATTCGGTCTGTGGGTGCAGCTCCGGGGGTAGATGATATTGTTGTGTCCATTTGAGTTAGCGCTTGATACTCGGTCTGTGGGTGCAGCTCCGGGGGTAGATGATATTAATGTGTCCATTTGAGTTAGCGCTTGATACGCAAAGATCAGCTCCCTCGGTCTGTAGGTCCAGCTCCGGGGGTAGATGATATTATTGTGTCCATTTGAGTTAGCGCTTGATATGCAAAGATCAGCTCCCTCGATCTGTGGGTCCAGCTGCGGGGGTAGATGATATTGTTGTGTCCATTTGAGTTAGCGCTTGATACTCGGTCTGTGGGTGCAGCTCCGGGGGTAGATGATATTGTTGTGTCCATTTGAGTTAGCGCTTGATACGCAAAGATCAGCTCCCTCGGTCTGTGGGTCCAGCTCCGGGGGTAGATGATATTGTTGTGTCCATTTGAGTTAGCGCTTGATACTCGGTCTGTGGGTGCAGCTCCGGGGGTAGATGATATTGTTGTGTCCATTTGAGTTAGCGCTTGATACTCGGTCTGTCGGTCCAGCTCCGGGGGTAGATGATATTGTTGTGTCCATTTGAGTAAGAACTTGATATGCAAAGATCAGCTCCCTCGGTCTGTGGGTCCAGCTCCGGGGGTAGATGATATTGTTGTGTCCATTTGAGTTCGCGCTTGATACGCAAAGATCAGCTCCCTCGGTCTGTGGGTCCAGCTCCGGGGGTAGATGATATTGTTGTGTCCATTTGAGTTAGCGCTTGATATGCAAAGATCAGCTCCCTCGGTCTGTGGGTCCAGCTCCGGGGGTAGATGATATTGTTGTGTCCATTTGAGTTAGCGCTTGATACTCGGTCTGTGGGTGCAGCTCCGGGGGTAGATGATATTGTTGTGTCCATTTGAGTTAGCGCTTGATACGCAAAGATCAGCTCCCTCGGTCTGTGGGTCCAGCTCCGGGGGTAGATGATATTATTGTGTCCATTTGAGTTAGCGCTTGATATGCAAAGATCAGCTCCCTCGGTCTGTGGGTCCATCTCCGGGGGTAGATGATATTGTTGTGTCCATTTGAGTTAGCGCTTGATATGCAAAGATCAGCTCCCTCGGTCTGTGGGTCCAGCTCCGGGGCAGATGATAGTTTGGGCAATGAAGCAGTAACAGGTCGCTGGTTGGCGATTACTGCAGGCAGGTGGGTGAAGACACTGAGGAGTGCAGAGAAGGCGGGGGTGGCGGCATAACTGGGGAATTTACAAGCTCCACTGCAAGTTGCGCCAGCAGAAAAGCAGGCTGTACAGACGTGTGCAGAGTATAGCATAGCTCGAGGCAGCAAGGAGTGGTTGCAATTGCTGCCAACTTCAGTGCGAGTCTGATCTGAGACGATAAGTGCAGGGGGGTCCTTGGGAACTGCCCCAGCACGTATGAGTTCCTCCGTACTGGGGGCCATCTTCACGATGAATACATGCACGAATGGTAGCACGGTTTGAATCTCAGAGCCTAGCTCCTCCACAGACGGTACAGTTCCCACGTCTGTTACAGGGATGGATTAAGCTCACCTGCACGCGATCATGTTGCTGGTATATTATTTTGGGGGTAGACGTTTCCTAGCCAATTTACTCATAGTTTTCCCGGTCATCCGTGGGAAATCGTAAGTGCAGCAAATGTGGCGGCTAGAAATGGAGGACAAAGGGGAGAGGGAAGCGGGCCAAGAGGTTTTGCTGTGCAGAAATGCGATGTCACACTGAAATATCACCCGTGTATTTTACTTGGAAAATCTCTGGGCCGCGGCTCTCACAATATGAAAGACTTGTGTCGCAGTACTTACAGAGTGAGTCTCCTGCTCCTGCCACCACCGCCAACACCAGCAACACTCAACACACTCAGCTCGCTCTACTCCTGAGTGATGTCTTAAAAGTGGCGGACTCCTCCTCCTTACAGGTAGAAACAAAGGCCAGACTCCAGTAGCAAAAGAGAAAGTCTTAATCGCAACACTCGAGAGAAACTACTACCCCGGAATAACTGACAGGCTTACTATTGGATAGCAATATTGTCTTGGGGCCCTCCTTTTGGGTGAATCTATGTATCAATGATTATTGCCCTTGTTTGATAAACCTTGGATGTTATCAGTGTCTTCCTACAGTTTTATCACAAAGCCAACAAGTGTTTGCACTTAGCAATATAGAGCCTTTTATACTCGGAAACGCTAACGCATTAATAATGCCCCCACTCGCTTGTTTACCATGTATGGTCAGGCATTCTCTTGCAGAGATACTATATGAGCATTACAAATAAAATAGTCAAGCAATATATAGTTCCTAATATTAGCACTAAAGTACTGGAGCAGATATCCAGCATCCTACTTTGCTAAAATGCTAAAACTACCTACTACCAATCACAGTGTGTATGTAGCCATTGTGGCCGAATAAAACACAAACTCGCACTCACATTCATGATGCCGCGGATTGGCAAGCCAGGGGACAGGTGAGGTTAACTGCCAAAAAGTCTACCGTGCCTATGGCTAGTGAACTAACAATAGCTTAAAAGTGACGTAGAGCTATGGATCAAAAAAGATATCAGGTAAAACATTTCAAATCCTCTTGCACAATCTTCCAATCACCCTTCTCTGTGCTTTGATGGATCCACTTATCCTGCCCAGAAATGTATGAGGGGCAACACAAGTTATATTTGCACACTATGTTGAGACTCAATACCACCTTAAGCTCAGTGTGTCACCAGCACAGACACGATTAAAAGGCGAACCTAACAAAAATACACCATGGTCTCTTAATAGTCCTCCTATGGTATGGGAAAGAAAATATATGTTGAAAAAATTGGTAAAAATGGCATATGTCAGCCACCAACATATTGAAACTGTGTAAAAAATTTGAATTTGGAATCAATGATCAAGTCCCACTTTTTAGTCCCATGAAAATGTTAATTTTCTGTCTCAGGGTGGAGGCATCCGAAAGCTGCTTGTTTCTAAGGCAGTTCAGCTTTTTACATACGTTTTGTCTCCAATTTATTCAAGGAAGCATTGGAAGTTAATGTTAAAGGTATTTATATAGTGCACCGTCACCAACGGAATTGGTACCCAGACGCTCAGGCGGATCTGCAAACAAGCAGGTGGGGGTGGGTTAGTGGGGTGAAGAGAGCGTAGGAAAGTGAGAAGGTGGTGTCCTGTTGGCAGCTTCAGTTCGGTTTTCACTGTGCGCTGAGCTTGGGTGTGAATATCGGATCGATGCAAGTCCTCGTGTGCTGTTGGTGCAATTTATGTGTTGATTGTTTGTTGTTGCAGTGTGGTGAAGTGCGTGCGGTTTTCTGTTCGAGAAGTGGTTTTGTGGGTTTTTGCGTGAGTTAAGTATGCAGAAATTTGAGCTTTGGGTTAGAGGGTTATGTCTCTTAATCCTTGAAATTCTTGTTCTATGTATACGGTCCTCATACGGGTAGGTGTAGTCTTTCTCTTTCCTTTCCCGGCTGTCTAGGTTCTCGGGCGGTGGCGCGGCTGGTTCCCAGCTATGTTATTTGAGCTTATTACACCCGGTTGGGCGAGCATTATCCCCCACACTGATACTGGCGCTAGATACTATCAGTGGTTTATTGCTGACTGTGATTACACTGTGGGCCAAGGTGTTAATGATGGGACATCCTTACCTTCCTTCTCGATTGATCGGTGGTCGTTCTTGGTATTTGTTTGTTTGTTTGTTTATTCATTTGTAGTGCACGCCATAACTGCTGAACCCATATGCATGCATTAGTAATGGCCGAACCCCGAACCCTCACCCGTGATGATAGGCTCACAACTTGTTTCAAGTGTTGGCAATAAAAAGGCCGTAGGATTTTATTGTACAGATATGGGTTATGACAATAACAATATCACATATCATGATGGTATCATACTTTTGGGCACCGGTTCCTGAGGTTACCCCCTCGGACCCGTGCCGCCACACACGGGCAGGTTCCCGGCTGGCCATGTTCCCCCAAGAGTATGCCCTAGAGACAGCCCCTGTGAGCAAGAGTTGTATTGATTTCCCGAAAAAAATGCTCCATGCCCTGGCTAGACAGATGGGTGCCGTCGTCGAGAAAAAGGTCTGGGTTGCCTAGTGTAATGGCTGGGTGTTTTATGAAACCCAGTCCTCTAGTCATACAGAATCTCTCTATAGTCCTGTTCAGTTTTCTTCTGGATATGTCTATAGATTTGTAGCAGTTGGCTCCTAGCCATTTCTTTCTTGGTAAGATGACTGAGAAACATATTTCGGTACCCCTCCAGTTGTGCGAAATGCCTGCTAGGGAGGAGCACATTTCTTCGCATAGGGTGCATCTAGCTGTGTTGACTAGGTCGTTGCCCCCTAGGTGTATGATCAGGAATTCTGGTGGGTCCCTGTATGCCACCAGTTCCTGTCAGGATTAGTCAGGCGAGTACAAAGGCAGCGAATATGGCAAGGGAAATGTGCACCCAGGAACTACGACTCAGGTATGCTAGAACCCAGGAGTGCAAATAGAGTGTGACATCAAAACCAATATATGAAAAGGGATGTGGGGTAAGCACCTGACCGCGAGGAAAGTCGGCAAGCGCCTTACCCCCAATTGCTGTTACAGGTACTGACGGCGCTAAACCCACGTGGAGGGCAAGCAATGACAGGATCTGTGTACTAACACTCTTGATGGTATTACAGAAGGGAACTTAAGAACTGTACTCACGAGGACGAGATGAACCTCTTGAATGTCAGCTAGCCCACGAATCCTGTTGAAGAAACTGGGACCCCGAAAGGCTAGAACAGCAATGGAAGGAAAACTAAATACCTAAGTGGGAATAGTGTCTACAAAATAGTGAGGAAAACATAAGCATTCACACAGGAGCTAGCTACTACCGCACACCACACCTAATAATCAAAGGGAAAATAAATGCAGAAGTGCAGTGGAAAACATGGAATGGATCCCCTAGAAAGTAAGGATCAGGAGCAGGGAAAAACGAAATAACCTATGCAAACTTCTCCCTACCCCTCCAAGGAAAAGACAGGAGACTAAACTAAGAGGAAGGCTAAGGCAAATGGGTAACAGCAGCAAAGGACAGAGTCAAAGAAATATAGAACACAGACAAACTGGGCTGCACCTAAAAGGGGAAAGCACTGAGAATTGCTGCCTGCAAACAGAGGTAGACAAAAAGGGAAATCAAGGGAGCAGAAATCAATTAGCTCATGAATCCAAAATTCAGGGCGGAGGAAACAAGAAAACAGGAACAAGGAAGTAGGTACAAAGGCAAGGAACCAGGGACTAGTCAAAAACAGGAACACTGCAAACGATGACCAGCGCTGGACTGAAGTAAGACTGAGGCTTTTAAAGCTGCTAAACGAGCACACCCCTCAGGCGTGCTGCCTGCTGCACCTGCAGCCACAGGTGTTGCCTATCCTCCACCCAGCCTTGTGCTGCAAGGGAGGAGACGAAGCAGTGAGCCAGGCATTCTGGGAAGCAGGAGGTGAAGCAGTGAGCCAAGGCATTCTGGGAAACATAGTCATTTGATTTAAGTAACATGCTGGCTGCCAGAGAGGAGATGAAGCAGTGAGCCAGGCATTCTGGGAAGCAGGAGGTGAAGCAGTGAGCCAAGGCATTCCGGGAAACATAGTCATTTGGTTAAAGAAGCATGCTGGCTGCCAAAAACCTGGAATGGATCCGGAAGGGAAGTAGCTGGGAAAATAGGGATTTAGCGCTCCCAAATCATCACAGCACTGTAGCATAAAGTTCGGAGGAAAAGTCCAGTGGGGAATAAACCCCAAATCATGCCCCCAAATGGTGGGAACGGGAGCGAAGGGAGCGAGTCGTGACAGTATACCCCCTCCTACGGCCGGCTTCGGGTGCCCGCCACCCGCACGAGACATCTTCTTTCCATGATGGGAGTGCTTTTTCTTTGGAGGTGGCACTGATGCAAATGGTGGCCTGTGGGCAAAGGCAGATGGACTTCCATGATAGGAGTGCTTTGTCTTTGGAGGTGGTACTGATGGAAACGGTGGCTTCTGGTGAGGAAGAGAGTCATGGTTCGAAGAAAGGCATGAAGGACTTGCAGGACCAGAAGCAGAAAGGTCCAGGAAGCTCAGTCACTGGGAGTGGACCCTTATAAGTCTTTGAGGAGAGAGGCAGGCTGGTGCAACATGCCTTAGGCAATGGTAGAAGCTCTGTTAGCCTTTCTGCCGAGAGTGGACATGCGGGAGGTGAGGAAAATGCTGGCTTCAGGAAAGGTTTATGCTCAGCCATTAGAGAAGGTGGTGGCTGAGGTAGAGGTTCAGATTTCCTTCTGTCATCCATCTGGGAAAAGGCTTGTGGTTGAAAGTGACTAAGGTTTGACTGCACATGTTCTACGCCTTGGAGACCTGGGAGTCCAATGGGCTGTACAAGGCTAGTACTCCTGGTGACAGTCGTGTAGCCACTTTGTTTCACGTGGGATACCACAGCAGGGATGTTTGGCATCCTGATAGGAGTGATAGACGCAGTACTTGGTATTTCAGGCAGACTCGCAGAAGGAGCAATAACAGACACATCTTGAACTGCAGCAGTCATTCCCTTCCTTTGGCTACTAGCACCCGACTGGTGCTTCTTGGCGGAATTCTGTTGCACAAGTCCTGTAGGTAATACGCCGGTCTGCACCACCCCTTGTGCACACCCAAGCGAGTGGTTCTGACTCACCACTTGGTCCAGCTTGATGACTCTGAAGCGGGAGCTGGCAAAAGTCTCAAACTCTGATGCTGCATCTTTAGGAGGTTCTGATGCTAAAGTGAAGCAGTTGGGAGAATCGTCTTGTGGGAAAGGCAGGCATTCTGGTGCTCCTCCTGAAGCAAAAGAAAGGCAGGCTAGACGTTCATCGACTGTAAATGGTTGGGATTCAGGAGGAATCGCTGGAGCAGAAGAAAATACAGCAGAATCAGATGGTGTAGACAGGTATACCTCTGATATTGGCAGCGAGGCTATGCAGGATACAGGCGTCTCATGAACTGAAGGCAAATACTCAGTATACTCCGGGACTGAAGACATGCTCTTTTGATGGACTACCGGAGGCTCTAAAGCTGAAGGAAGATCTGCAGGATGAGTCACTGTAGCTGAAGACAGGCAGGTCAGGGGAAACCTTAAGGCTGAAGGCATGCAAGCTGGAGCAATCTCGGTTGCTGGATACAAGCATGTCCAGGTCTTTGGGACTGGCTCTTGAGTAAATGGCAGACATGGCAGCGGTTCATTGGTTGAAGACAGGTGTGCCAAAGATGACTGCAGGGCTGTAGATTGAATCATAGAAGAGTCAATGGTTGTAGGAGGACAGACAGAAGTCTCAGAAGTTGACAGACCCATCGGTGGTTCAGGAATGAAGGGCACCTTTAGGGCAGTAGACTCCTTGGCACCAGTAACCAAAGACTGAGCTGTACCCTTGCAGTCCCTTTCTTTAGTGGGTGACACAGAGTCTTTTTCTTTGTAGAAGTCAAAATCAATCAGTGGAATCACCATAGTAAAGTCTCTGTTAATCAGGATTTCGTCTATTGTCCATTCCTCTGTTTTAGCTTCTGAAAGAGGCAGATTATCAATCAACAGTTCAGGAACCGCCTGACGGTTCTTTGGTTCAGTATACTGTGGAATGAGTCCCTCAGAACATGAAATCTGTACTGTCTCTGACTATTCGTATTGATCAGAAGTGGCAGAAGGAAGAGTGAACCCAGAGGTAACATTGTTTTCCACATCAGCTTTAACATCTACTTCAGTCTCAGCAGCTGTATCAAGAGCAGGGCCTAAGCCTACGGTAGTGACTGAATCTGTGTATGCCACCATTGTGGATTGTGTTTGGAAATCAGAAGCTTGTATGTGTGCTAGTTCAGAATTATGACAAACTGCTACACAGGGTATTTTTGGTAAAGGAGTGGCTTGTAACTCTTCAGCTAACTGCAATCCCTGATAAACAGCGGAACAAATGTTAGAACCTGTGCCTAGATTAAGCGCTGTGCTAGACGAAAGACCTTCACTCCCAATAGATCTAACATATCGACAAATATCATGGTTTACCAAAGTCTCTGCACTCAGGGGCTGAACTGTGTTCACTTCCTCCACGTCAACAGATAAAGTCTGAGGTGCATTCAGTAAAGAGTGTAAGGTTTTATTTTCCTCTTGTACAGAAATGAGTTCTTGTCTTAACTCCTCAAGTTTAGCTCTTAGCATGCCCTGCATTAACTGTACATCACTATCAGTAGGCACAGGGGGAAGCATAGTGGCATCAGGGCTGGATCCTGCACTAGCAATCTGGATGTGCATCGATTGTACATTGTCCTCTACTGCCTGCAGGTTCTGTGTTTTATAGTTTATCTTTCCAACTTGGTCTGTGTTTCCCTTAAACAAACTATTGACATTAGACCTCTTGGCATTAGGGACTACAGTATGTACCTGTGCAACGGAGTATGCGTTAGACTGAGGGTAGAAAACAGAAGTTATGTAAGAAACCCCTCCATTCTTTATGTTGGTATCATGAAACTGTTCTATCTGAGGTGAAGCACAACTGGAATCATGGGGTTCAACAACAGAGGTACTCCCGTATAATAAGTCTAACAGTGTGTTGTTTTCTGCGGCTAAGGCTTGTGCTGACATAGAATCGGGATCAAAACCAAAGATAGAACTAGGATCAGGCCATGTAGGATGTGCCATCCTATGGGAAAAATACTTTGCACGTAAATGCCCATTCGTGACAAGGAGTTCATTTAAGTCAGGACTAGTGATTTGATTGTCACAGGTAAATGTAGGGGAAGCTTTCTGTACAAACTTGTTAGAGGCCTTGCTGCCTTTCTTTCTTAAATTTGCCATATTCAATGGGAATTTTGGGCTGGTCATACTGTCAGGATTAGTCAGGCGAGCACAAAGGCAGCGAATATGGCAAGGGAAATGTGCACCCAGGAACTACGACTCAGGTATGCTAGAACCCAGGAGTGCAAATAGAGTGTGACATCAAAACCAATATATGAAAAGGGATGTGGGGTAAGCACCTGACCGCGAGGAAAGTCGGCAAGCGCCTTACCCCCAATTGCTGTTACAGGTACTGACGGCGCTAAACCCACGTGGAGGGCAAGCAATGACAGGATCTGTGTACTAACACTCTTGATGGTATTACAGAAGGGAACTTAAGAACTGTACTCACGAGGACGAGATGAACCTCTTGAATGTCAGCTAGCCCACGAATCCTGTTGAAGAAACTGGGACCCCGAAAGGCTAGAACAGCAATGGAAGGAAAACTAAATACCTAAGTGGGAATAGTGTCTACAAAATAGTGAGGAAAACATAAGCATTCACACAGGAGCTAGCTACTACCGCACACCACACCTAATAATCAAAGGGAAAATAAATGCAGAAGTGCAGTGGAAAACATGGAATGGATCCCCTAGAAAGTAAGGATCAGGAGCAGGGAAAAACGAAATAACCTATGTAAACTTCTCCCTACCCCTCCAAGGAAAAGACAGGAGACTAAACTAAGAGGAAGGCTAAGGCAAATGGGTAACAGCAGCAAAGGACAGAGTCAAAGAAATATAGAACACAGACAAACTGGGCTGCATCTAAAAGGGGAAAGCACTGAGAATTGCTGCCTGCAAACAGAGGAAGACAAAAAGGGAAATCAAGGGAGCAGAAATCAATTAGCTCATGAATCCGAAATTCAGGGCGGAGGAAACAAGAAAACAGGAACAAGGAAGTAGGTACAAAGGCAAGGAACCAGGGACTAGTCAAAAACAGGAACACTGCAAACGATGACCAGCGCTGGACTGAAGTAAGACTGAGGCTTTTAAAGCTGCTAAACGAGCACACCCCTCAGGCGTGCTGCCTGCTGCACCTGCAGCCACAGGTGTTGCCTATCCTCCACCCAGCCTTGTGCTGCAAGGGAGGAGACGAAGCAGTGAGCCAGGCATTCTGGGAAGCAGGAGGTGAAGCAGTGAGCCAAGGCATTCTGGGAAACATAGTCATTTGATTTAAGTAACATGCTGGCTGCCAGAGAGGAGATGAAGCAGTGAGCCAGGCATTCTGGGAAGCAGGAGGTGAAGCAGTGAGCCAAGGCATTCCGGGAAACATAGTCATTTGGTTAAAGAAGCATGCTGGCTGCCAAAAACCTGGAATGGATCCGGAAGGGAAGTAGCTGGGAAAATAGGGATTTAGCGCTCCCAAATCATCACAGCACTGTAGCATAAAGTTCGGAGGAAAAGTCCAGTGGGGAATAAACCCCAAATCATGCCCCCAAATGGTGGGAACGGGAGCGAAGGGAGCGAGTCGTGACAGTTCCGCTAATGTTTTGTGGACGTCCGCCCAACGTAGGCCTCTGTATCCCCACCATGACGTAATGGTGTTTCTGAAAGGTGGCCCATCTTTAGTCTCTTCTGCCCATCTGCCTGTCCTGAAAACTGTTGGGGGTCGCCTGCCATGTCCATCCGGCAGGCGACCCCGGGGTGCTGCTTCCTCACAGCACCGAACAGGCCCAGCGCCTGTGGGAGTTCGGGGCCTGCCATGTCCATCCGGCAGGCCCCGTGGCACTAGGGGACGTCAGCGCCATCGGGTGGGGGACACAGCCTGCCAGGCTCCTGACCATGCGGACCTCTGCCACCGTCCTGGCACGAGGGTCCCATGGCAACAGGGCCTGCAGGCCTGTGCCGCCCCGTGTAGCCTCCGGCCTACATCAGTAAAGGAGACACGGACTCAGACCAACCTTCCACGGAGTCTGCAGCCGTTCTGTCTCACGTGCCTGCAGGAGCTCCTTTTATTCACAAGGGCCATGACACGGTCATGGCCCATCTTAAATGGGCAATACACGTGGGAGGGACACATCCCCTTAAAGGGGCAATGCACGTAGGAGGGTCACCCACAACACTCCTCCTTTTTCATAATAAACAACAAACGTGAATAAAACATACATGCGTCCCACCTATTACAGAACGACAAACTACCTCTCAAGTCAAACCTTGCGGGACGCCCACATACTACAATACATCACTGACACATGCCTAGCTAACTCAAAATCGTTACCGACATAACACATGCAAAACCAATTCTAAACATGCACCGCGGGTTACAGTCGCGGTGGATGAGCTGCCGGTGGAATGTAGGCAGTTCTCCCACAGTTTACAAAACCCTTTATTAACCTGGGGTTCGGAGAGGCAACCACTGAAACAAACCCCCCCCCGGTTGGCAGCTGGCACTACACGGACACCTAGCAACTGCGGGATCACAGCTTCATGCTGATTTTCTTTACGGAGACCACCTCAGGCATGCATTTACTAACCAGGTTCACCGCATCAAAATACACAATACTTCTGAGTCCACTTTAAGCACTTGCAGGACTGCGGGAGGCCAGTTCGTCTTCCATCAACGTCCGTTCCGGAGTCACCTCCCAAATCCAGGTCCCTTGATGACACAGTTCACCACCGGCAAAGCCGCACCTGACAGGCGGTGTCAGGGGCCACATCGGCCTAAACCCTTGATGTTATGGGCAGTCCGTGCAGGAGTTACTTCCCCAAATTCGAATCCCTCTTGGTCCAGTTCACAGTTGTCAACGCCGCACCTGGTCGCTGCCAGGGGTCACATTGGCTAGTCCCGTGATGTTATGGGCAGGGCAGCGAGACGCAGGTCGCAGGGCGTCCTAGCTGCTCCATGCACTGTAGATGGGGATGGTGCCATAGATCATGCACAAGGTGACAGGACATCGTTCACCCCCCTCTTCACGATGTTCCCCAGTCAGGAGTGTCTCTTTCCTCCAGTGGCGCAGGAGGGCGCACGAAAGTTCATGCTGAGATTCAACCCACGCCGTTGTCCAGTGAACCACTTCCCCGCGGCGGGTGCCAGGGCCACCCGTGTTCGTTAGTCAGACCTCGGTTTTTGGTGGACCCCAGGGGAAGGGCCGGCAAGTACCTCCCCGAAACCCACGTTGGCCTGTACTCCCGACCGGATGGCATGCTGGGGAATGTTAGTGTCAGGTGACCAGTGTATCATCTATGGCAAGCAGTCTAGGCCACTGGTAAGGCAGGCCAGGTGGCGTGTGGGACAGGGTGTGCTGCTTTCCTGATAGCACTGCTCCAGGGGATTATATTCACGTATTGTTGTGGTGCTGTGCGATTGTTCACTTTTCTGCAATGAGCACTGAACGGGCATGCTGGACGTGGTGCTTACCATCCATCAGTCGGTACTGTTTTGCGCATTGGGAAGGCTGAGGCGTTGAGTTATTCTCCGATGTCTTTATTTCCACCATTTTGTTTGCTTTCTCACCAGGTGTTCGAGGGAGATACGAGCACGGTCAGAGTCAACGCACACACTGTCGTCTCCAATGGCCAGCCGACAGCCGGCCCTCACGTGGTGGCTCATGACAACCTCCAACTACATCGTCGTGAACCCACTACCCGACTGCAGGAATGTACGGGCAGGGGACTGCTGTTTCTTCACTGCCGGAGTGTACCGGTTCCCAGGCAACGCACCCGCATGTTTGGGTAGAGAGAACCCTCTCTGTCCTCCACCACATGATGTGGCAACCAATGCATGCTCACGTATGTTGTGGGTAGCTCTGCCACACCTTCTGTTGTCCGGAAACATCGACACCAGACCCCTGGGTACAGCATTGTCCTCTGTCACCACCACAGCCCGGGCTCATCAAAGGCTATTTGCCTTCAGCCCTTACTGGGGTCATCATCCCTTTAACAGGGTATCCCTGACACAGCCGATCCACTGATCCTGCGTATTACGCTGGTTTCAGGCCAGTCCCACTGTGTCCCGAGGCATTGTGACCAAACGTGAGATATGGAGCACTTTATCACGTTTCCTCGTTGCTCCGACATGGAGCCTGGTGACTTCACCGTCTGCAGGGCTCCAGCAGCCGGCTCAAAGAGGCTGCCGACATCTGGTGCCTCCGCCCCCCAGGCAGGCTGGGCAGTCACCTCCCCTGGCCTGCCCACAGACACGCAGCATCCCTCTCCCCGGGTGGAGAGTTCTTTATTAACTTGCGGCAGCACCGCCAGTACTTCCTTCCCTGGGGGCCAGCGGGTCTTCTATCCACCCCTCCAGTTAGCCCAGGCAGCAAGTGAGCCCGAACGCATTCTCCCTTTCCCTGCGGCAGGTGCCGCAGGATTTGCAGGTCGGCTACCTCTTTTCTGGCAGCAGAAGCCTCTCACGGTCACTTTCCTCTGCCGATAGCATCGGCTGCCCGATATTTTCAACCCGGGGCAGCCGGAGGCGTATTCTCCAGGGGGAGGTCCCGTATCCTTTCTTGGGGCAGCGGGCGCCCCAGTTCCTTTTGGGTGACACAGCCTATCTCTTCGCAGCAGATGCCGCTCTGCAAGTCTCCATTGGGGTGGGGGCGGCCAACACTTCTCTACTTTGTTGCGGGCATGCTTCTGGTGGGAGACCATTCAGGAGGTGCGATTCCTTACCACCCTCCATGGCTGCGGCGGCTCATCTCGTCCCCTTAGGGGCACAGCACCCTTTCCTGCGGCAGGGTGCCGGCATGCTTTGCCCCCAGCCACACGAGCACCCTCTTCAGAGGGCCGCGGCTAAGCCGGAGACATGCTGAGCGCATCCCCTCCCTGCGGCAATGGCCTGCCGCTCCTCCACCTTGCGGCTGCGGCCACGTTGACCTTCTCTCTGGTGTCGGGAGATGCTGCATCCGAGAGGGGGTGGGCGGGGATGGCTGCGAGCGAGACAAAATACCCCGGCCGCACGAGCACCCTCCTCAGAGGGCCGCGGCCGGGAAGCCAACTGGCATTATTCCCGCATTGGGTTCTCGTTTCGTGGCGATGTATGCCACATGCTGCTGCTTTGATGCGGCTCCTGCTCCCTCGTGTGCGGCGATGGATGCCGCACGCCGCCTTCCTCGTCTCTTTGCAGCGGAACGCCACCAGGTGTGTACCCCACCGCTTACACTTGTGTTACTGATCAGCTCCAGGGTGAGGCACACCAGCACTCACCCCTGGATAGCCCAGTCTTGCAGGGCCAGCGCCGTTCTCCTCATTGCAGGAATTTTTTTTTTTTTTTTTTCCGTCACTCTTGATGGGCTGCCGCTGGCAAAAGATTCTTACTTTTGCAAAATTTTTTTTTTTTTTTTTTTAACAAAATCGCCGCCCCTCCCCCTCCGCGGTGGATATCGCTTCCCATCTTCATTGCGGGGGGGGGGCGCACCTCCCCTCCATCGCGGGCTCAGATACCCGTTCTTCTTGTAGCTGGGGGGGGGCAGTGCTCACGCGGCCGATGCCGCTTACCATTTTCGTGCGGCCGAGGCCGCTCTCCAATTCGCAGCGTGGCTGATGCTGCGTGCACCGAGCCGCCCGATGTTGTGCGGCCTCCGGGTGAGGAGGGGCTGCTCACCCTCCTCCCCACACGATCGATGCCGCCTTCAACGGGGGGCGGGCGGGCAACTCACCTCCCTCCGACAGGAGGGGAGCACCAGCTCCTTGATGTGGCGGCTGACGCCGCGGGGCAACCTCGCTCCACACGGAGTGGGGGCGCAGACCCACACCGCTCGCCGTCTCGCCCAGGCGAGCGAGGGAGGGGCAGCTCCTCACCACGCCACGGGCCTTTACTCCTCGTCGCCATTGTTGGGGGTCGCCTGCCATGTCCATCCGTTTGTGGCCTTGGTGCTGGAAGCGATGAGTTCTCCTACCCGGAAAGCCCCGAAGTAGGCTAGGAAAAAGGCTGTTTTAAATAACATTATCTCGTAAGGGTGCCAACATATGGCTTCCAAATGGCTTGCTATCTGTACCAGTTTGGTGAAATCAAGGGGTCGGCGGGTGTCCACTTGCAGCCCCTCCAATCTGCCCCATCCCTTCATTGCATAAGAAATGAGTGTGTTCTGGGTGGGGTCTGAATCGCCCCAAATTTTCGTAAAGTATGAGATTGTCACCAGGTGTCTTTTAGCCCAATCCCTTTTGAAACCTTGTTCCCGGGCCCATTTTAAGAATACTTCTATATCTTTAATCGTTATTAGTTCTAGGTGGTTTAAACCTGTGGCTTTGAATACTGTTTGCAAACACTTACTGTACTGTGTTGTGTGGTGCTTGCCACCGCCATCTCTGCCATCTTTGTTAGGAAGCCTGTGAGGTTGTTGGCACCCGTTGTTGTTGTGCCTGCTTTGTATTGGTCATCCCGGCCTGCACTCTCTGGTGCTGGCGTTGATGCCAATGTGTTGTTGGCACCCGTTTTAGAAGTGCCTGGTTTTCGTTGGGCATCCCGGCCTGTGCTCTGTGCTCTCTGGCGTTGGCGTTGATGCCGTTATTCTTGTCTTCCCATTATTGCCCAGCATTCTGCTGGTATTGGCGTCATCTGTTCTTGGGCGTGCGGCACTAGCTCTCGGAATCTTGTCCACTGGAAGCGAGATAAGGCATCAGCAATGTTATTATCTGCCCCTGAAATGTGCTTCGCTTTGAGTGCAACGTTTACTTGTAGTGTGACTGTTGTAATGGCTCGTAATACTTTTAGTACTAAAGGGCATTTCATAGACCTTCTGTTTATGGAGCCCTCTACAGCCATGTTGTCGCACCAAATCAAAAGTTCCGTATTCGCTAGTCGCCTGACCCAGATGTGTAATGTTAGCCAGATGGGGAATATTTCTAGTAAGGTGATGTTTCTTGTCCACCCTGCTGTTTGCCATGAATTGGGTCAGTGTCCTGACACCCATTCGGAGTCTAGTATGGCTCCAAACCCCTTGCTCCCAGCTGCGTCGGTGCATAGGACCCTGTTTGACCGGGTATTTAAAGGTGTTCGCCAAAGTAAAGACCCGTTGAAATCTCTGAGGAATTTTCCCTATGTTTCCAGGTCCTGTTTCACCTCTCTGCCTAGCCGGATATGCAAGTGTGGTTTGGTGAGTGATTTGGTTTTGAACTCCAGGCTTCTGGAGAATATCCTCCCTTGAGGTATTATTTTGGATGTGAAATTGAGGCTGCCTGCTAAGGATTGTATTTCCTTTACAGTCCCCTTTTCTCTCTTTATCAGGTTTTGGATTTTAGCCAGGAGTTCTGATATTTTTGTTTCGGGGATTCTGCAGAGCCCCTTTGCCGAGTCTATTTCGACGCCCAGAAAGGTTATGTTTGTGTCTGGTTTGGTGGTTTTTTCCCCCGCTAGGAGAATTCCCCATTTGTTAACGCCTGGCCGCATTCCTCAGAGTTTGGTGGCCCTATGACCATGAAATCGTCTAGGTAATGCACTATTTTTGTCCCTGGTCTCTGCTTTAGGAAAGCCCAATGAAAAAAGGAACTGAATTGCTCAAATAGTGCACAGGATACTGCGCACCCCATGGGAAGGCATCTATCTACGTAGAATTTGTTGTTAAAAGTAAAACCTAGCCACTGTTGTGACTCTGGGTGGACGGGCAAGAGTCTGAAAGCAGATTCGATGTCCAGTTTAGCCATCAAGGCGTTTCTGCCG
Organism: Ambystoma mexicanum; assembly: GCF_040938575.1. Taxonomy (NCBI): domain Eukaryota; kingdom Metazoa; phylum Chordata; class Amphibia; order Caudata; family Ambystomatidae; genus Ambystoma; species Ambystoma mexicanum. Next base: position 1,218,194,368 of record NC_090936.1, read on the forward strand.
CACTCTTGTATGAGCCTTACCGCCTCTTGGAAATGCGTGTAAGATACAGCGGATTCTGTGTGTGGGATGCCATTGTTTAGAGACTGGCCTTTTGGGTAGGAAAGGTGATGGATTAGTCTCATTTTTCCGGGCCCTTTTTTGGGGACAAGGCCTAGTGGAGATATTAAATGGTCCTTTAGAGGCATAGCGTCCCAGGGACCTGCTACCCTGCCCAGTTGTAGTTCTTTCTTGATTTTGGTTTCTATTATATGGGGGTTATCCCTGGCTGACCTTAGGTTCATCGGGATGTTTTGTGACACAGTGCCCTTAAATGGGATAAAAAAAAACCCTTTGGTGAAACCCTGCGATATTATCCTGCTGGTTTCTGTGTCTGGGTAGCTGGTTAGAGCGTCCCTAAAATTGCCCGGGTTGATGGGCGTTCGCCCTGGCTCCAAAATTGGGGTATCATTCGTTCTTGGCTGGTAGTCTGGTGCAATAGCTTATTGCATGGTCGCCGTTGCTGTTTGTGCAGGCGTGTTTGTACCAGCATTATTTGCCCCATGTACACTGGTTTTTCCCAAAATTTTTGCATGGGATGTTGGATTTGACAGCCTGCTGTTTGTTCTGTCCGTGGGCATTATTTTTAGCCGCCCCCAGGCTGGTTCCTCCGAAAGGGCTGTTCCCCTTTTATGGATCTATCGTTGTCATGGGATTTGCTTACTTGCAAATTTTTGCTATTTTTGAAAGAAGAATGCACGGTATCTTCTTCCTGGGGAGGTTCGGCGTTGAGGGTGTATAAACCGTTCTGGACTTTATCCCACTCAGTGGCCGGCCTTTCTGACATGCTCCTCCTAAATCTGATGTCGTATGCAAGCCATGTCTTCCCCCTCTGTGTTACCTTTAGTTCCCTTATTTTATCAACGTATGCCCAGATCTTCCTACCATCCATGGGGATTTTTTCTTCATATATTGTTGCTAAAATGGCAAAAGCCTGTAACCAGTTGTTCCAGTTTTTTTCGACCTGGGCGTTTCTGGCAATCGCTTTTTCTTCTATTTTTTTGGTGGGGTCTCTGAAAGCGTCTTTCCCTTTGCGCTGGGCTTCTATTAGGGAAAAGATTTCTATAAATTCTTTGGCCCATATGGCTTCTTTGATTGTGGTATCAATGTTCCATGCCAGGCATCTTTTGTATCTATTTAATATCTCTGTTTAGAAAGATTTCATTTTTTGTTCTACTTGCGAATTACAGATTGATATAATGTCAGTTGTATTGCTGCCGGGTGTCCCTGTCGTGCCTATGTTGGTTGCGCCTGGCGTTGTCCATGCTTTTAGGGCACCTGTTGGATTAGTTGCTGGAGTTGTGGAGGCTGTTGCATTTATAGCTGTGGCTGCTATTGGCAACTGCTGTACTTGTTGTTGCGGAGTTGCTATAGGTGGTGTTACGGGTGGATTGGCAACCATTATAGTAGGCTCTATTGTGATGGGGGGGTTTGAGGCCCCAGGATCCCTTGCTGGCGGCGTCTGTTACCCCCTTATTTCTACCATTAGTTGCTGCAATTCTGCTATATTCTCGCATAATTTTGACAATTCTTTGGTACCTTTTTTGGCGTCTTCGGATATTTTTCTCTTTTTCAATGGTGCAGGAACCTCCTCCTGGCTAGGTGGGCTGGTAATTCCTTCCCTGGGTAGGCCGTACATGTTTTCTCTAACCCATGCCCATCCGTAGTGCTCTGCCGCTTCAATGGCTGCTAGCAATTGTGGTGATTTGGGCTTCTGCGCCGGTGTTGGGGGTGCCTGTGTTTTCCGTTTGGGTCCCATGTTTTTCTATGTCTGCTATAGGAAAAAGAAAAAGGGTTTTTTATCATGGAGTTAAACCATTGTTATCGGCGAATTCTTTGCCCCTGTTCTATTTGTTGCCTGTGGTTGGTAACTGTTGACTGGTGCCTTCTTTGCCCGGGTTTCAGAAACTTGGGCAGCCCCCAGGCTTGATTTACTGGATTTAAATAATTGGTTTTGCTGTGCGATCGCCCTGCAATATTACAGAAATTATTTTAAATCTGCAGTCTTTGGGCCCGCCGAGTTTGAAAATGTGTTCGCAGCTCTGCGTTGCTGTCAAGCAAAGACGAGCTCCCAAGCTGGTTTTTGACTCTGCCCAGTTTAGAATTGGCTTGCGTTATCCTGCCCCGTCTGCCGTATAACGCGGGGGTTCCGGTCCACATGATAAAATGTATCTCTTTTGGACATAAATGTCTATTTTTCCTCCCTCGTAGCCCCAGCGCGGTGGCTCACCTGTAAAGTGTTGAATCGGAAGCCGTCCACGCCGTGTTGTTCGAGTGCCGCTTCTCCTTCGCTCGCACTGGTTTTGGGGATGATTCCGCAGCACGCGTCTTTGTTTGTTGTATTTGGACACACTCGCCGCTCGCTTCTCGTTCTATGCCAAAAACTGCTGAAGTTGACAGCGTCCGCGCTGGCCGTTCGGTTGCCGCTTCTTCCTTCATTAAAGCAGTTTTGCAATTGCTTTGAACAGTACAATGTTCAGGAAGGAAAAGACACTGCAATGTACAGCGAACTTCAAGAATTGCTAAAGAAGCAAGAAGATTTGGAAGACACTGAGTAAACAGTGATCCTCCGGTTTGCTTGGGTCCCTATTCAGGGTCCACAAACAGATTGTGTTTACTCTAAGCATGCTGCTCTCGTTTATAAGACCCAGGGAGGCCCTGGGTCTTTGTTGTGTATGTGGTGGGGGCCGCTGTTGTCGCAGCCCCCGGCTGGATAGCCGACTGTCTGACCCCCTGGTGGGGGCAGATCTTTGAACCTGGGCCATGCCTGATGGTTGTTTCCTTATGGCGCTTAGCACCTTGCTGTTTGGGGGAAGGTTGCGATGACTCTTCGCACCTTACCCTTCCGTGGCTTTTGTGCTGCCGAGACTGCGTGTCTCCGTAGCTGGGGGGAAGGAGAGGAGCAGGCGCGGGGGGTTGGGGCTGCCCCTCTCCCAGCTGCCGATGGTAACAGCAGTTACCCTGCCTCGCTTGTGGGATGCCCATGCAGCATTGCCCAGACCCGAAGGTATCAGGGCGCAGAAGATACAAGGATATACAAGGCTTAGATTACAAGAAGTTACACATGATGAGCAGATTTAGTACAAGTACAGAAACAAGTATAAGTCAATAAATACACAGAGGAGCATATACAGGTACAGTAAACAAGTATAAGTCAGTAAGTACATTGAGGAACAAGCGAAAACCGGCAAGCTGTGTGTTAGCCGTGGGTCATTTGGCTGGTCAGTATAGCAGGAAGGGGCGCGAGCGGGCCTAGTGATTGGTAGACTTGAGCCAGTTGATGTAGTTAAGTCTAAAGTTTAGGTAAGATTGATCTTCTCTAATTGAAGGAGGCAGGGAGTTACAAAATTGGGCCGCTTTGACAGGGAAGCTGCAGCCACCAACCTTTGAAAGCTTAAATCTAGGGATGGTGAGGCAGTTGGTGTTAACTAGTCTCATGGGTCTGATGGAGGATCTTCTGCAGAATCTATCCGTGAGATAACTGGAGGCAGCGTTGTTCAGGGCTTTATGGGGAAGGGACGTGGTTTTTAGCTGGATTTTGTTGTAGGTCGAGAGCCAATTGTTTTGACGCCTAATCTCAGATATATGGGTTCTTCTAGCCACACCGAGGGCCACTCTGAGGGCATTATTTTGGCGGCTTTGGATCATCTGGATGATCGATTTATTGGCACCAATGTAGAGGGCATTACAATAATCTAGGCTAGAGAGGATATGGGCTCTGGCCAGGTTAATGCAGCTGTCGTCGGAGAGAAAGGGTTTGCCGGTTCTAATAAGCTTACAAGTGTAGGCGGTGGCAGAGGCCATGAAGTTCACTTGTTTGGTAAAGGAGAGATTGGAATCGAGGTAGAAACCAAGGGTCTTCACCTCCTTGGCCACTTTGATGAGGTTACCATCGATTATGAAAGATGAGTAATCCTGGCCTAGTTTATTGAGGTTGGTGGGAGTACCCAAGATGATGAGCTCAGTTTTATCATCATTCAGGCTTAGACCGTGGGTCGCCATCCATGCCTGGATGATGAGGTACACTCTATTCACCAAGGCCAAATCCTTAACGTAATCCCCAGAAAGTGGGAGGATAATCTGTGTATCATCTGCATATTTGGTGTAGGTGATACCAAGATGGTCCAGATCGTCAAAACGGGGCTTAGTGAATATGTTGTACAATGTAGGGGAGACACAAGAGCCCAGGGGCACCCCACAAGTGATAGGGATGGGGTCTGCCGCTGCTGAGGCGGAGAAGATCCTCATGGTCCTGTCACTTAAGAAACACTCGATCCAGACTATGGCCTCTTTGGAGAAGTGGGCGGCTGAGTCTAGATGGCTGCATAAGACCTTGTGGTCCACAAGGTCAAATGCAGCCGAGAGGTCAATGAGTAGAATGAGGGCTATTTTCCCCTTGTCCCTTAGCTCATCGACCTGGGTCTTAAGGTTGATAAGGGCAGTCTCCGTTCCATGTTGGGGGCGGAAACCTGATTGTCAAGCTCCTAAGAGTTGGTGAAGTTCCAGATATTTTTGGATTTGAAGGTAAGCAACCTTGTCAAGTATTTTTAACAGAAAGGGTACTGTCGTAATAGGACAGTAGTTGGTTGGTATAAGTGGGTCGAGGGTTTGCTTTTTTAGCAGTGGGAGCACCCATGATTGTTTGAGGTTGGTGGGGATGGTGCCAGATGCAAATGAGGCATTGATAAGTGTGGAGATAAAAGGGGCAAGTTCTCTCGCTGCATCCTTTGTAAGCTGGACTGGGCAGAGGTCGCCCTAGCAATTAGATGGCTTAAGTGAAATAACTTTTTCTACCTCAAGAGTGGAGGTTTTAGTGAAGTTGAAACGGGCAGGGGCGGTGTCAGATATCGTTTCCTTAGGGGGGAGGTCAGGAGTTGTATTATTGGGCGGTGATAGAGAGTTTAAGGATGCTTTTTTTTTTTTGCTGGTTTATTTTGGAGGGTAGTTACTTTATTGGAGAGTGCCTGTTGGAGCACCAGGTTTTGTTTTTAGTACAAATTTCAGGTGTGGGGTTAGAAGAATCTAATTCCTTTAGGATTGTGAACAATTCCTTCATACTGGAGTTAGATTGAGAGATACGTTTGTTGTAGGAATTACGTTTGGCCAGGCAAATTTCCTTTTTGTATTGGGATGAGATTTCGATCAGTTTGATTTTGTAAGCTTCTGAAGGGAGTGATCTCCAGGAGGTTTCGCAGTTCCTTATTTTTTGTCGTGAATTCTTTAGCTGTGGGCTGAACCACTTGTTCAGGTGGGTTTTGGGCTTGCTTGATCTAAGTTTGACTGTGGCAATAATATCAAGCGAGGTTAGCATGATTTTATTATACTCATTAACAAGTGTTCCTGGATCTAAATTGTCTGCAAGCGAGTTGAGGGTGGGGAGAATAGCAGGGATAAGTTTGTCCACCATAATATTCTTTTAGTTCCTCGTTAGGCAAGGTGGGGCAGTGGGGGCAACTAGGGGAAGTGGTCTAGTAGTCGTAAGCGCAAAAGACAGGAGGGAGTGGTCCGTCCAAAGTTGCGGGGAGATGGAGGTGATGTTAGCGGTGCAGTTGTAATCAGCCACCCAGTCAAGGGTTCTCCCTTTGTTATGAGTAGGTACGCTGATTTTTTGGGTTAGGCCGAGTTCAAACAGGATGTTGGCCATGGATGTGGCGTGTTTATCCAGTGGGTTGTTGAAGCCCAGGTTGAAATCACCTAAAAGTAGTAATTGTGAGGTGGTTTTAAGATTGTTGGAGAGTATGGTATAGATGTCCTCCTCAAAAGTCCCAATGAGGCCAGGGAGGGTCTATGGATTAGATGAATAGTAAGGATCTGGGAGTTGACTAATCGAAGTTTAGGTGTGAGGACTTCACAGGATTGGGTAACTTGGGAAGGAGCGAGTCTCATAGAGAGGCTGGATTTGGAGATAATGGCAATACCTCCACCTCGTGCCTTATCTCTGTCCTGTCTAAGTATTGTATATCCGTCAGGGACTGCTAGCAAGAGCACAGGGCCTGCCGCTTCGTGCAATCATGACTCTGTAATGGCGAGAAAGTCAAGGTTTTCTGCCAGAACCAGGTCGGCAATCTCTGTGGCATGAGCGACCAGGGACCTAGCGTTTATTAAAGCTCCTTTGAGAGGATGGGAGAGGGGTGCTGTGGCAGGGGTGAGGGTAGTAATAGAATCTACTTTCTTTGGATGGTAGGCAGTATGGTGCTTGGTGGTGACGTGGAGACATGGCTTATTGAGAATGGGGTTAGCCCTTGTAGTATTTTGGCTAATGGGTAGGTTAGTTTTTATGTTGGCCAATGGCAGAGATCTGGCAAGGGGTTCAAAAAGTTTGGTTAATCTAGATCGGAGTCCAGTATTCCAAGAGCCTGTGTTGCACGGATTATGATTCTGGTTATCAAAACTTTCAATTGGTAAATGGATATGTTGTAAATTGGTATATCCCTTACTTCTGTTGAGGGTCGAAGGCTTAGGGAATAGGGGATAGGTTTCTTCTCTCAGCATTGTTCTGCTGCGTATTGCCCCTATAGACATTCTTTCTAGTTATGGGATGAAGAGCCAGGATTTGAGAAGTTTCCTGAAGTGTAGGTGGTCTCTTGATTTACGTATGTTCTTTGGTAGTTTGTTCCAGGTTTTTGATGTGAGGTGAGAGAAGGAGGATCCTCTGAGTTTTCTTTTGATGAATGGTTTTGGTTCCAAACGGATGTCGCTGCTGGATCTGAGTGGCCTTGTTGTGTGATGTTCTACCCGAATTAAGGAATTCTGCCCCTTGGTTGTGGATTGCTCTGTGGGTTATGCACATGGATTTGAACTTGATTTATTGTTTGATAGGTAGCTAGTGTAGCATTTTCAGCTTTGGTGTGATGTGTTCTCTTTGTGTTATTTTAAGGAGCAGTCTGGCTACTGCATTTTGTATATGTTGGAGTTTTTTAGAAGTCGTTCAAGCATGCCCAGATATAAGCTATTGGCAGAGTCTAATCTGGACATGACAAGAGCGATGACAGTAGTGAATGACAGGAACGGTATTATCATGACTACATCTTGTTATCATTCTGATTTCCTCTTTTACAGAATCCTTCTTCCTCTGTTTTGGTGTGAGCAAATCTTGTCAAGCCATCTGTTTGGCTTTTTTTTATAAGCTTTATTGATCTTATTTTCCCCCTCCTTCTCCATCTCTCTCCTTTCTCCCTGTCGGATCGAACTTGTTCCTACTTCTCCTTCACACTGCCTTCTCCCCTTCTCTCATTCTCTCCTCCTTCTACTCACTCTCCTTTTTCCTCTGCTTACATGGCACCTACTTCCACCATGCTCCGATCTTATCGCTCTCTTCCACCTTCACACACTTCTACCGTCTCCCCTCTCCTTGTATTCTCACACGTCCTTTCCTATCTATCTGTCACTCTCTCACACCCTCTTTCTCTCAGACTCATCCACTCTAATTGGCATATTTCTCTCACATAGCACCTAACCTGCACACTTTCCCACCACCCCCACACTCTCCACAATACTTTTCATCTTGGTCCCCTTTCCAGTGCCTGGTCTTTTGATCGTCTACTTGTGCCCTTGACCTCCTCCGAAAACCTTTTGTCCATACTCTGATGTGCTGGGCTTTTATAGCCCAGACGATTCTGCCTCCATCCTCCCCCTTGCATCCCGCTGGCTAGTACAGTCACCTGCCCTCTGTGGCCTATTTAACAATTTCATTTCCCCAGGGTGTTGGGTCAGTACATGGCAGATTTCAAAAGGATCTACCAACCCACCCCTTTGTTGTCTTTCCGACGGTTGCTGAGTGTGTTGAAAAATGTCCATTCTTGTTGTCCAGGTCTACCACAATAGTTTTCTTTTTCTTCTGGCATGGTAATTGATTGAATGTGTGGGTACTGATTGATCTTAGGGAATGCTGTGAGATGTTCCATCTTCTTCTGGTGTTCCAGTCAGAGTCTTCTCTGGAGCCGCCTGGGGTCTTCTGGGCTTGGTATCCCTGCAAGAGAAAGAAAGGAGCCTAGCCAGAAGGGAGGCTGCAAAGGATTGTGGTTGAGATAATGGTACCAATATTAATACACTGTTAGGGCAGTAGGAGACTGGCGCAGTCCCAACTCCCTCAAACCGCCTCTGGGGCAGATTTGGCTCTGGAAACTGATTAGTTAGGCTGCCTGTCCCAGATTGGGAGAGGTCATCACTCCTCTTTGATAAGGTCAAGCCTGTGACCCTGTCACAGGAGTGTGTGGTACACATTCGGGATGGACCTGCTGCCCCACATAGATGATCTGCCTCAACAGAGGTGCTATGGGGTAATGCTAGTAGATTATAACAAAGTGACGCGAGTGGCCTCTAGATGCCCCCACCAAAGAAAATGTGATCATGTTTCTTCACTGATAATGGAGTGCAGTGCTGTTCCTGGGAAATGGAAGGGGTTGGGATGTGGAACACAGCATGCTATGACTTCACCACATCTTGCCACCACCAATGGACGAGTTGAAAGATTTAACAGGGCCCTCGTGCAGGCATTGCAGCCTTGTTTCAGTATGGGCGAGCTGTGGGAGCAGGCAGGAGGCAAATGTTGTGGTGCTTTTGCACTAGACCATATTCCACCACAGGTTGATCTCTTTCAACGCCATGGAAGAAGAGTTACGGGGGCAAGTCAAAACTATGGTGGCTGTTCGGTAAGCGACTGGGATGAGGTTGATTGATTTAGAAGTGAGGAAAAGAGTATCAAAGAAGCAGAACATTGTGTATGATTCTCACAAGGCAGCACATGATAGAAACATAAAACCCCAGAAGTTGGGTCTGAATTCAGCTGCCCAATGCCCTTTGTCTGGGGAGGGTGGGTAAATAGTCTTCATGTCTGCGAGTGACACAAGCAAGGGGTGCCAAGGCCCAAGTGAGTGATAAAAGTATGTGGAATATGGGGAGGTTAGAAAAAGTCCCCAAACCTGCCAGTATGAGTGGGGGTTTTAGCGGCAAGCCTGGTCAGCTTGAGGTGGTGAATGGACCGGAGTCGGAGGGGTTGGGGGAAGAGGTGCCGATTCAGTGGAGGTGTGATAACCTCTTCCATCTTGCCAGTAGCAGGATTATCTTTATGTGTAAATGGTAGAAACCACTTTCCAAGGGCTCTTGCATTGGAAGACTAGGGCTGCCAAGGGTGTTTGGGAGGTGAATGAGAGCAGAACACTTTGCCTTCTGCAGCAGTTGTCCCTCTTTGTATGAATATAGCCATCACCCCTGTGTAGGGCGACGTACGGTCTGGGGGTGTGAATAGTTGACCTGCTTTTTTTCACAGGGGATGGGTTGCAATCACTTGCCCCTTCTCCCCTAAAAAAAGATAAAAAGAAAATGGCTGCTGCTATTGTAGTTCCATTGTAGCAGCCTGGCAATGACAGGGGGACGAGCATGTCAACCGGAGCCGGCTCTGCAGGTGAGTGTGGAAGGGGGATGTTGAGGATGATGTTGGGGCCAGAGGTAAGTGGCTATGGGATGGACTGAGGCTGACATGCCGATGCGAGGAAAGAAGATGGCGGCACCCTGGGAGGCGGCTCAGGTGGTTGCTGGAACACAGGCCGACACTGGCATTTTCCAGCCTTGTTTCCAGCCACCTGATTGGCAGAAAAGTCCTCCCCAGGTATTAATAAACCTGTTTGCTGTCTCTTCTTTCCATGCTCTGGAGTGTGCGACTGCAACTGCCCTTGAAAGACATCACTTACATTCAACCTTTTTTCCTTGAATTGAGTTTTTCACATGTTTTTTTTTACAAAATGATTGCCCTTCCATCAACACACTAGATTTTCCCAAGAAGGGAACTTTTAACCAGGAAAAGCCAAAGCTGTCCCCCGACAACACATCCAGGTGTGGACTGACCTATTAGGAAGGATTTTCCAACAAGTACCTTTGGAAGGCCAAAATGTTTGGAGCAGAGTGGCTGACTCTTCTCAAGTGCTGCCAGCCATTCAGAAAACTATGGTTTGTTAGAAAATCTTCCAGTCTCCCTTTGGACCTGCCATGCTCCTGACTCTTCCCCAGTCCTAAATACCTTTTCTTGGAGGCCTCATCCTCCTGAGACATTGTCCAATTCCCCCAGAGATCTGACATGTTACTGCCTCTGTGCCTTCTGCCTGTTACAGCAATGGGCGTGTCAGGAAATTGCCCAGTGTTCCCACAGGGCTGTCTTTCTCTAGTCCTATCCCACTCTTTTGGTGGGCAGAATTTATGTTCCAAGTACACAATTTCACGCTTTGCTGTTAGCGCCTAGAGTGCAGGCCCATATTCTTAGAGCACTCTTCATGCAGTCAACCACCTCTGACGCATCAACCCTATCATTTTTTCATGTCAGGGGTCCCAATTCGAGCCTTTATCCCTGGATCTCATGTAAAAATGTATCATAAACAGGAGAAGGGGTCCTAAAAAACATGAATGCCCGGTAAATGCCCAGGTTTTGTTTTCATAGTGTGAACCTCATACATACCAGCGTGCAGTAGGCGGTGCACACCACACCAGTTGCGACCACTGAACCCCACAAATTGAACTCTGTCACTGAAACAAGAGCGAAAAAGCATGGTTACACAGTCTGCCCACAGCACAAAGAAAAGAAAAACATGTTTCATTTAAACATTGAGGCCCCAGTGTTTTACAACTGCCTAACTCAATGATTCTAATTTTTTCCACCACTGAAGATGAAAGGCGAGCCAGTCTTGTGCAATGCAACCCAGTGACCTGGACGCGGGGCCTAGTTTTATGCAGTGAGGTGGCGGCTTGTGAATGTTCATTCGGCGGAGCATTAATGATTTTGCTGAGTTCACATGAGCAAGCTAGCAACCGAACCCGAAACAATCAAAGGAGATTTGGGGGTGTGATGAATCTGATGATGCCGTCACTCCTTTCCCGGGGCTAGCCTCCCCCATGTGGCGAGAGGATGGCAGCCTCTACCTGATCCTGACTCTGGGGGCGGCTATATGAGGGAGAACCACATAGGGGAGGTGATCCTTGAGGGGATGACACAACATCATTGGAGAAAGTCACATACCCCCCATTCCCTTGTAGGGATGTTCCTTCCCTTTCTTACGCCCTGATGGCATATTGTAACATTCTTCCTCAACCACTTGCCAAGTCTACTTCAAGTATTCCCCAATATCACACAAGGGCCAGTATGTCAATGACTGAGACGAGGAAGAGGAAGGGAGCAGTAATGATTACTTCCAATAGGGCTCAACATCAGCTTCCTCAACGTCATACAAGGAACAGCATGACAACAACTGAGATGAGAAGGAGGGATGGGGCAATGAAGATTATATTCCAGTATAGCCACTATAAAACATGTTCATGCTGCCTGTGCCCATATTAAATGCCAGTGTGCTAAAGGCTGTGTCTGTGGAAGATACTGCGTTATGTCTATAGATTGTAAGCATGCATGTGAGTCATAGTATTACGGTGCCAAGAGCCGCAATTTGCTAGTCTTCATTTTCATCCAGGTATGCACACAAAAGCATAACTGCAATGAAGCCAGGACGGGTAGAGCATGTGCTTGTGTTTCTATGTTTAGTACATGATGAAGATTGTTACAGAATCATCTACTGAACAGCACCTCGACACCTGGATTGACATTGGCTGAAATAAAGGAATAACCATAAATAAAGAAATACAATTGTAATTTCTGTAGGAACAGAAGGAAAATGTCACTGCAGCCCAGTGTATACAACATATATCTCGAATGTATTGTGTCCTCCCACGTATTCCTCATCTTTGATATTCAAGCCTACTTGCAACTTGCTTTGGAATTTTTTTTCATAAGGTCGAGCATCATTGTATTTTGGTCCTCGACTGTCTCCATAGTGTCCCTCGTGACGTCGACGCTGATATATATAGCACGCCTGCTTACCATTACCTCAGTTCCGCTTTCTCTGCATTGCTGCGTGCTTCATAGCTACTCGCCTCAGTGATTTCAATTGCATTTAGTTCGATATGGCCTCCACACCGAAGAGGGCTTCAAGCGGTGTCCCGACTGTGGGGCCAAGATGTCTATCACAGAACCTCACCGCGTTTGTCTTTGGTGCTTTGGATCGGGCCACAAGGTCGACGACTGTGGCTTGTGTCAATCGATGACTGCTAAGGCCTTTCAGGAAAGGAAGGGGAAGCTTGATGCAGGTAAGCCCTCCCCTGCATCCCTGGCCCTTACCCCATCGAAAAGGAAATCATCCTCTGACTCGAGAGATCTCTCTCCTGTAATAAAACGTTCTAAACATAGACGTTCGAGGTTGCGTTCACAACGCTTGTCCTCTTCCCACAAGAAAGGTAAGAAACGGCATTGCAGGTCCTCGTTGTCTTCGTCTTCCTCTTGAGAAAGAGTTTATTTTCCAAAAAACAACTTGACTCCAGTGGAGTTAGAAAACATCTGTTTAATAATGTTAGACATTTTTAAAAAGCCTGCTCCTCCGAGTGTTCCTCTAAAGGAGTCTGAGAAAAGTGGCCACCCCTCAGCGTCTATCAAGACCTGTAGGGAGTCTCGTCTGTCCCCTTCTCACGCACCTCAGAGCCCGGAAAGAGAGGTTACTCGACATAAGTCGAAGGAATCTTCCACAACGCACAAGAAGAAGCCTGTGTCTGTTACCTCGAAACATTCACTAACGACATCAAATCCTTCTTCGAAGGTATCGAAACATTTATGTTCATCGCCTGAACCTTCAAGGCATGTAATACATATAGAGCCTTCAAAGCCACTTAAACTGTCGACACATTCATCGAAAATTTCAAATAAGTTGTCGAAGCTCCAGAAGCTGTAGAGGACTTTTTTTCAATTGAATACGAATACTTACCTGATTGTAATCCAGCACAGTGAGGTGCCAAAGGCTGCAATTGACCAACGCTCGCTTCCAGGAGGAGGCAGAGCTCGTTTGCTGCCACGTGACTGATCACGTGACCACTCTGCAGCATAAAACACAGCCTCAACCACCCTTGCAGCGTTAAGCCTGACGGGGTAAAGGGCGCTGACTGTTGGGCGGCTGTTTGTCACTGGAGGAGCGCAATACGAAAGAAACTCAAATCTGGGCGGAGCGCGGCAACAGAGTGAAGACAGACTACGTAGACCATGTGGGCCAGGGGAGCCAGGGTTGAGGATGAGCCCCTCCTCGCCAAGAGAGACCTTGAATGCTCCCGATAATCCGAGAACCCAAGCTGGAGCGGTATCGGATGTGGACTCGGAGACGGCTCCGTATGCTACTGACCACGAGGATAATCACCTTCCTTCGAAAGAGGGTGAGGTAGGCGCCATGGAGGTGTCACTCATGAGGGAAAACGATGGAAGCCGCCTTGAAATGCAGAATCCCTCGGAAGCGCCGACCCGTGAGGATGCAGAGGAAGGTAGGACTGCTTCGGCATCGTTTCAATCCCTCCCCCCTTCCTCCCTCCCCTGCACCCACACCCTTACTAGTTGACATACCTTTGCTTCCGGCGTCACCGCAAGGCAGAATACTTCGGATCCGAGACATACCGGCTGCAAAATCAAAGAGGGCGCTGTGGCTCCTGAAGGCCCCAACGAAGGACCCGTTGCAATCAAAAATAAAATAGCCTGCCGCAAAGAGAGATAGTCTCTCGCGTGACCCATAGAGTCCCTGCTGGGTCCGGAGGAAATAGGAGTGGGGAGGTCGGGGAATGAGGGGCCATTACTGAGAAGCGCCTCAAAGGGCAATATCGGAGTAAGAACAGTGCAGATATGGGAAATGGACACGAACTGTGGAGCAACTCCTACAGAGGCTCCCACAGAGGAGAAACCAGCGGAACAATCTGCTAATGATCTGATAAACCCATTCGCGGAGACAGATGCCAGAAATTTGTCATCTACAGCACCGCCTATCGAAGTGACCAGCGAAATTACGGGTGAAGTACAAATAAACAAACTACCCGATGAAATAACAGTGGAGGTGGAGGAGAGACGATCAATGAGTCCCCGCCCGCACTCGATGCTGGCAGTGGCGGGCTATGCCTGAAGGAAATGCGGCAAAAGCCACAGACGGTGGAAGATGAGGTGCTGGTTGGAAAGAAGCATGCAGACGGCTCAATCAGTAGCACAAACAGAACAATCTTTGGAAAAGTGCGATATTATGGTTGCTCCCTCAAATGCTAATGGACTTCCGGATCAAAGCAGGATACCTTACTAAAACTTGGAGATTGTAGTGGAAATGCACTCAACTCCCATGCAAAACCCAATCCGGAGGCTAAGAAACTTAAGTAAATCATCATTAAGTACGGATGAATCATCAGATAAAAAACATCTACATATGAAATCATAAATGCAGATGATATAGCAGGAACCCCAAATACGGCCCTATATGATTGTCTTCATCAGCTTCTGAATAATAAGACGGATGAAATGGGAGAGCCGAATCCAATAACTGACAAGACGTTTGGGGTAAAAAAGCAAAGTGGAGGAGATGACCCGACTACCGAAACACAGAGAAGTCCATATAAGGATGTAAATTTCATGAAGTGTAACCCTATAGACCAACTAGTCAAGGGACGTACCCCCTTGAAAAGTGATAAGGGCTCGAGAGAGAAAAAAGGAAGGAAAATTCAAAAGCAGCAGTCTTGTAAAATACCACTGATCAATTTGTCTAAATTCAAAGGCCAAAAGAAAAAGTCTGCCTATAAAACGTCTCTGCTAAATCTGGCAAAGGCAGACTGCATAAAAATCTATTTTGGTCTGAAAGATTTAAAGGGAACGCATACAGAGGAAGAAATCTCGGATGGGGACTTACTAAACAGCGTTCTACACACAGATGATTACGATAGCCCATTAAGCAAAGAGCTAGAGAGCACTCGAGGTCAGGATGTCGAGCTGCCTGTTAGGATGGAGGAACCCAGCTATACGTGTTAGATGGCATTTTAAGAAAGCCTCGCTTCCACAGGGACCATCCAGTGAAAAATAGACTCCATACACCATACGTTTATCACAAATATGTGATGGCGAGAGACTGAGACCCGAAACAACTGCCACTAGCACCCAAACGATACAACTATTAATAGATCAGATGGCAACAAAAAGAATGTCAGTCGAAACTCAGACAATAGTCCCATCAATTGAGCCGAATCCATTAAAAAGAGCCTCAGTTGGGATACAGACGGATATAAACCTTATCAAAAATGATGAAAAGGATCCAACTGCAAAAAAATTAAACAAAAACATTAGACCCCTGCAAATTAAAACACCTCCATCACTCAGTACACCAGTTTCAAGTAGAAGATGCAGTGATGTCATTTCAACACTGAGCAAAGACACACCACAAAAAATGGATTTAATGTCCATAATGTCGACGATAACCATCGCTTTAGCACCCTTCACTAAGCTATACAAGGCTGTAAATGACACAGCAAGGGATCAGACCTCACTGACTGCTCTGATGAACACTAAATTAAGCTATCTAGAACGATATATAGTAGCGAAAGATGAGCAACTCAAAAAACAAAATGAGGAACCAAGAGAGAATCTGAATGGGAAGCCTGTATCTCTGAACTCTGATTTGGACAGGACGAAAGAAATAGAGGGCACAGAAAGTCTGGACTCTAAAGAAGCAAAAGAAAACACTAAAACGTCAGAAAATGAGACTCAAGTGTTGTTGGAAACAAAGAACAAACAGTTAAAACAGCAGAAAGAAAAAGTGGTTATGAAACAGACGATAAAAGCGAAAGAGACAGGAAACAAATCCAACTTCACATTTGGAATATTTAACAATCACAAATCAATTTTGAGTAACCAACAGGCTCCATTAAGTGCTGAGAGCTTTAATGGCCAGTCCAAACAAATAAGAAAGAAAACCTTCACAGAGTCAAAAGACAATAAGAAAATAAACAAAACCATCACTAACTGTAGTCAACCAGCAGATGACACAATAAACTCAGAAAGTGACATAAGTGAATGGAGTGTATACACAGTTGATGAATATGAAACAGAAAATAATGCATCTCCAAGATTCAAAAGAAAAGCAGTAATACTGGATCTTACCAAGATGGAGTTGGAACCTAAGAAGAAGGTCTGCATCATAGAAAAGGAGCCCTTAGCGGTTCAAAAGGCTCAAGTCATGCCAAAAGAAAAGGAAGTAAAGAATCAAGAAGAAAGGTCTATCAAAATAGGTAAGAATAAACTAACCCCTGAGGAATGCAAGCTGATAGAAAAACATCTACCAGCACAAAAAGGAGGTGAAGGGAATAAAGGGGAGCAGAAGAAGGACGCATCGGTTACTCCACCTAGAGACAAGTCAAGGAATAACTCTACAAGAGACTCGCCACTTAAATGTCGCAGACGAATGAAGTGTAACGAGCGAAGGCAATGGACCCCAAAAAAGAGCATAAAGAAAAACCCCAATCGCTAAGAATAAAAAGCTCCTGTATATTTCGTCTTGAACGCAAAAAAAGGGCGAAAGACGACCTGATTTTAAATAGGAATACTATCATCAAACCATTTAAACAGATACCAAGGTTCAGATACCAAGGTTCTGTTGTAGGAGAAGAGAGCTGCTATTCCAGAAAGAACGTTCATCTGGGGAAACATTATCCTTGGCACTGCGAGCCACGGAGGGCTCTTGCCGAGGCACGCTCGCTTCCGGGAGGAGGCGGAGCCAACCGGCGATCACGTGGGCAATCACGTGACTTTGTGCAGCCTCATAGACCAGCCCAAACCGCCCTTGCGGTGTATTCTGTTGTAGGAGAAGAGAGCTGCTATTCCAGAAAGAACGTTCATCTGGGGAAACATTATCCTTGGCACTGCGAGCCACGGAGGGCTCTTGCCGAGGCACGCTCGCTTCCGGGAGGAGGCGGAGCCAACCGGCGATCACGTGGGCAATCACGTGACTTTGTGCAGCCTCATAGACCAGCCCAAACCGCCCTTGCGGTGTATTCTGTTGTAGGAGAAGAGAGCTGCTATTCCAGAAAGAACGTTCATCTGGGGAAACATTATCCTTGGCACTGCGAGCCACGGAGGGCTCTTGCCGAGGCACGCTCGCTTCCGGGAGGAGGCGGAGCCAACCGGCGATCACGTGGGCAATCACGTGACTTTGTGCAGCCTCATAGACCAGCCCAAACCGCCCTTGCGGTGTATTCTGTTGTAGGAGAAGAGAGCTGCTATTCCAGAAAGAACGTTCATCTGGGGAAACATTATCCTTGGCACTGCGAGCCACGGAGGGCTCTTGCCGAGGCACGCTCGCTTCCGGGAGGAGGCGGAGCCAACCGGCGATCACGTGGGCAATCACGTGACTTTGTGCAGCCTCATAGACCAGCCCAAACCACCCTTGCGGCGTTAAGCCCGTCCGCGGAGTAAAGGGCGATGCAGTCTATCTTTAGCTGCACTGTTTTGCTGCTGTTTGGCTCGGGGTGGCGCAGGAAGTCCGGCTGGGTCTTACTAAGAAGAATCAACAGGGGTCATCTGTTGCTCTTAGCTGGACACTGGGGAGGAGAGACGGACTCTGGCTGCTCCTCAAGCCATCGGGCGTTCCCAAGGTGATGCTTCTATATCACGTATAAATCCATACGTATAAAAAAAAAAAAAGTATATGTGACACTGATTTTAAAAGTAATTGACAAGCATTATATACTCCTTTAACCGCATATCTTTTGTTCCCAGCTATTGTTTTTATTGATTTCACTCATAGCCATTTCGGAGATATTATTATTAATACCTAGAGGCTGCGAGCTGTCCTCCCCTCTGTAAGTAACATAGTATCTGTGCTTTTACTTCTAACATGCCCGCACTTAGAAGTGGGTTTCAAACTGTTGAGAACCAAGCACCTATAATAGTAGAGGTTCAACCTGGCTCCGGGAGGCTGAGTGAGGCACCTGCGCACATAAATTCTACGGGAAATATGCCTAACCCTATTTTAGCTGTGGGTAAGACTAAAGAAAATTCTATTTTTAGTGCTGAAGGGGGTCAGAGGGGCTCCTCTTCTACCGACCTCGTAGTGTCCGATGTCGTAGCTCCTAGCAATAGGGATATGGAGTTAGCAGATTCCGAATTTAAGGGGGTTCATAGGGACATACCAGAATTTAGACAGGACCTTACAGATGAAGAATGCCTCCAACAAAGTTTTATTGGTACTAAAAGGGTAGTTCGCTACCACGCTTCTACCCCTCTGCAGAGGAGGATTTTGAATGGTAAAATACAAGCTGGAGAAGGTTTAGAATCGTTAACTTGGAAGGGTATAAACCCATCCGGATTCATGCAATTTTCGCATATTTCGCCAGCTACATTCATTTTTGGAAAGGAGAATAAGGATAATTAGCAGTCTTCCCTAAATTCTCCATGGTTAGAAACCCTTAAACTAAATGATGGGGGGGTTCATTCTAAAGGGACTTCTATGATCACTTCTGGAGTAGATCACACAACGAAGCAATCTACTGCGATTCAGGCCCCTACTAAGCTCTGTACAGGGAAAATAGTGGGTTGGATTAACAATAATATAACAGACTCACAGGTTAACTTGAACAGAACTCATCTCTTAAATCTGTTTAAAAAGAGCCCTGTGCTACGAGCTATAACAACAGATGATATAGATGCCATATCTCTTCCTAACTGCAATAATCACAGAATGGTAATTTGTTTTCATTCGGTAATGGTAGCAGATATGGTGCGTGCCCAAGAAAAAAACCTTAATTCTTTGGGCTACGATCTACTCTCATTAGCAGATAATAAAGAGGCCAATAACTTTCTTGAATATCAGGAACCGAATAATATCCAAAACAAACAAACTGCTCAACGTGATAATAATAAATTAGAAAATTTGGGTCCAGGGTTGGCACTGATTTCAAGCCTCCTGAATAATAATCAGGATTGGTCATGGCTACAACCGGCACTCAAAACCTTGGAAACATTTAGACAAGATAAGGGGTGTTCCTAACTATATAGAGATTGAGGTGATCTCTTGGAATTCTTGTGGGGGAATCAATCTCAACACGTTTCTGAATAAAAGGGAAAATTATGTACGCCCCCGTATCTATTTCTTACAGGAAACTATGATGCTGTCAGATATGCACATAGAAGGTTTCTATACTTTTTCTTCAGTAGCTACTAGGGGTCAGCAGGGCAGACCCAGCGGAGGCCTGATTATTGCCATCGATCGTAACTTGGGGTTCGTAGGTGAGGTGATATTTAGGAGTAACTGGCTTCTGGCTATTATGCTTTCTAGGGAGAATAATTTAGAGCCGATACTCCTCTTGAACCTCTACTGGAATCCGCTAAAAGTAGACATTGAGGAAGTGGAGGACTCTCTAGATATGATCTTGGGAAGTTGGTTTGAGAAAGGGTTTGGAAATCGCATTATTTTGGGAGGCGATTTTAATTCAGCTTGTGCCGAGGGTGCGGTGCTCAACGAAAGAGGGGTATTACCTAGACTTCTGAGTACGACTACAAAAAGAGGTATAAGGTGGGATAATTATTTAGATAATTGGGATTTGGGTCTTTTAGACCATGCCTTAGATTGGAATCTTCCTAAACATACTTGGAAAAGAGGTAGTAATAGCTCTAGGATTGATTTCTTTTATGTATCTAATGGCTGGAAGCAAGCTTGTGGAAAACTGTCACTTATGGAGGTCGAGTTCAGTGATCACGTTCCCTTATGTTTTTCTCTCTCCATCCCCGACATGGGTATTTATATCAATCCCATGTTGCAGGGTTTAGAGGTGGGAAACAATGGGAGAAGGGTTACTTGGAATAAGAAAATAATTAAGAAATTTAATACCTTGGTGTTGGATAATTTGTCCAAGGTGCAGCTTCAAATTATCAGGGGGGATGACATTGAGTTGGGAGGTTCCTACTATAATATTATTTTGTCATGTGTCTATAAAATTAGTAGGGCCAGAGATCTGGGGGTGCGGAAACCGAGGGTGCGGGCGGCTGATCCCAGAATTCAAAACGCCAAGCGTACTAAATATAGGGAAATCAAAGCCTTGAATAAAGCGTCTATTCCTCTCTCGGAACTTAGGCTGAGAAAGAAAAAAATAATTCAGAACTACAAAAACTTTATCAAGTCTCTCAGAATGGATCATTATCATGAAACACATCAACTGATGATGTATAATCTATGCAAGGGCAGAGAGGTCAAATTTTGGTCTACCATCAACTCCATACTCACGCCTGCTAAAGATAAATTAGACTGCCCCATTCAAGCGGATGTGTGGACTCTCTTCTATAAGGAAAAGTTCGCTCTACCCTCTAATCTCTCTAGGGAACAGGAGGTGAACTTAGGCCCTCCGGTTGTAGGCGAGTGTTTGTGGGATATAGAGGATATTAAATGGGCCATCAATAAGCTTAAATCTTCTAGAGCACCGGGCCCTGATGGTATTCCCCCTTTTGTTATAAAGTCGGCCCCGGAAATGTGGGCTAAGTTACTCAAACCCATATTCGATGATGTATTTAAATATCATTCCATCCCTAAAACCTGGTCACAGAGCATCATAATTCCTATCTACAAAAAAGGGGACATCCTAAATCCACAGAACTACAGGCCTATAGCACTGTTAGATGCAGCGAGCAAAGTCTTTGGTATTTTGCTTTTGAGGGACCTTAACAAGGTTATTAGAGGGAAGGCTTGCTATAGTAAATTCCAGGTTGGTTTCAGAGAGGGCTTGGGAACCGACCTGAATGGGATGATTTTGGCTCATCTAAGAGATACAGTTCATCAAACTAAAATGGGAGATGTATACATGGCTTCCCTGGACCTCTCTAATGCCTTTGATGGGGTTATTAGAGCAAGATTGTGGACAGAATTGTTAGCTATGAATATTCCACGCAAGATTGTCCAAATCTTGGCTCTTTTACATAGGAATACATCTGTCAGGGTACGTTTATCACAAGAAGGTTCCCTATCTGATGCTGTTGATACTGAGGTTGGGGTCAAGCAGGGCTGCTCCCTTGCACCCACGCTCTTTAACCTGTACGTTAGTGATGTGGAGGACATGTGGCAGGGCCCTTCCATTGCTCCGGTCAGGTTGGGTAGCTTGGCTATCGAGTGGATGGCCTTTGCAGACGACTTTATCCTTTTTGATCGTACCCCGAGAGGCCTTCGCAGAAGGATGGATATTTTTTACTATGCACTGGCGAATAATCTTTCCCCCAACGCTTCGAAATCCCGAACAATTGTAATTTCTAGGAAGAGAGTTGTCAAACCATGTATCTGGAAGATGGGAGATAACTCGGTGGAACAGGTTCAGGCCATAACCTATCTAGGTTATAATTTTTCCAACCAATCAAGCCTAAAAATGTGGAAATTGAATCTTGGGGATAAAACAGCTAAACTAAAGAATCAGATAAAATTTCTGAGGGCAAAGGTCTGTAAATTTTCGCTTCTGCCTATTAGACGCTTCTATCTTGCGAAATGTGAACCGGTTCTTTTGTACGGTTTGGACATTTGTACAAAGGACTTGAGTTCCTACCTAAATGTGATCCAGGGGAAACTGTCCCCCTTTCTAGGGCAGTCCCCAATTCCATTATTCGGCACGAGTTAGGTCTCATATCACTTAAAGCCAGATACTTGTGGAGGCAACTCTCCTCTTTTAGAAAAATACATGATCCTCCGATAAACACCTTATATGAGATGTTGAATAAGGTAGTCAAAACGGGGGCGGTGCTATCTATCAAGAGTTTTAGCGATAGAATGTTCTCTCTGTTGGAATCGCTGGGACTTTGTTTAGACGATCTGATTCAACGACCGGGATAAGTCAAAAAATCTTTATTTAGGTCAGACTGGGTAGACACAGTAAATGATATTGAGTCCCATGTTACCTACAAGGAGTATGCTAAATTTTTGCATGCAAGGGAATCGATTCCTCTATATATCCAAAGATTTCCTTGCCAGAGGGCGAGAACCACATTTATGCGCTTCAGACTAAACCAGATGCCCACCCTAGAAAGAATTTACCATTGGACCCATAAAGAAAAAGGGTTGAAGGAAAATTCTAAAAGTGTCTCATGTCGATTTTGTGGAGCGACTGACATGACAGAAACACTTAGGCACCTTCTCCTGACATGCACCAATTTTGGGAATAAAAGATCTCTCTACGTTACAGACAGATTTGATGGGGATTGGGAAATGTCGAAGAATCTGTTCTGGAGTCGCTGCATTTGGGGTGCAAATATCTCCCTAATCCAACCATTGAATTCACTCCTACTTAATATTCAGGAGGAACTGGAAGCAAAAAATAAGGAATTCAATGAGTAGAGACTAGAGTGGACCTATGGTATATGAAATGATCTACGGTATATGAAATGTAAACTGTATATAATACGTATGGAATTTGATTTTATGTCTGGGAACGATTTTAAAGGCTGATAAATGTGTTGACATTTTTTTATATATAGATAGTTGTATTTGTATATCTGTTCATAAAATGAAATGTATTTTTCCATTTGTTTGTAATGCACTTTATGTTGTATAAGGTTTTATGTAAACTAATCATACAACAATAAAAAAAAAAAATAAAAAAAAGATACCAAGGTTACGATACATACAATATCAAGATCTATGGATGGTAGAACCTTGCAAAACAGGGAGAAATGACTGCTCGTACTTACACATCAAGTCAGTAGTTGTAAGAGCGATGCTCCAGCAAGAAGCAATAAATCTCAATATTCTAGGATATGACTTGCGAGAACTGCAGATTCTTACGGCGAAACTGGATGAAGTTTAAAAAAAAAAAAAGGTAAATCAAATCCGAGAAAAAACTCAAAGAGAAAATTCAAGGACGAGATTGGGGAAAAATGGATATGATCAAAATCAAAAGCAGTTAACAAATAGGGAAAAAGAAAAGGAAAATCCACAAAGAACAAGGGGGAGAGAAGAATCGCCCTACAAGAGAAATGATTGGACTGAACATCCGCAAAGACATTTAGAAGATTCTGAGGAGAAGACGAGCACAACCCTACAAGGACATCGAGGAGATGGGTCATCCTTCTGGGAAAAATACAGCACTAAATCGGCTGAAGATCAGTTATATATTTCAAGAACAGAGGGCAGACCAGAAAACGATAAAAGATGTATGCTCAATCGTCCTTTAGAAATTCTGAGGAGATCACCACCGCACTGGTCATGGAAATCCTCAGACACGCATACAAAGAAACAAAATTAGCAATTACAAAGGCCAAAACAGATCTTGCAGGATGACCAACTCTTAAAAGTATGTGTCTTATCAACAAGGGAAAAATCCTTCATAGATATGGCCTCTTGGAACACGAGAGGTTTCACTCACCTAACTGCGAAAAGTGATGTTAACCTTGGACAATGGGACTTATTATGTCTCCAGGAAACATGGTTAGTACATAAACCTAAGATGGATGGATACTCAACATTCGCCATACCAGCGAAACAGGGACCGATGGGGCGTCCTACTGCCAGCCTACTTACAGCAGTAAGGGCAGGCAGTGGCATGGAGGTGACGGACCAGATGGATTCTCCTGACCAATTTCAAGTTCTAATAATATCCTGGAAATACACAGATATAATGTGTATTGAAAAGGCAGAAAAGATATTACTAATTAACACCTACTGGAACCCGGAAACAAGTGCGGATGAACAATACCTGGAAAATATTATCAGCATTTTAGATGAAGCTGCCAAAAACCAAGCCTATAACCAGATAATAATCACAGGGGATTTCAATGGCGTATGTAAGGACATTGGAAATCAATGGTCACACCTACCGAAATCTGCACCGATTTTGAAACGAGGTGAGAACCTCGAAAAAATTTTAGGATCAAGAGACCTTCATAATCTCCACTGGTTACGAACAGACAAAAATTTGAAGATCCCTTCTTGGCAAAGAGCAGATCAATCAGGAACAATTGACCATACATATGTGTCCAAGGAGTTGCTGGGACTGACGGTCAGTTTTGCTATGGTAAGGACTTTAAACAGCAACCATAATTTACAACACACAAGATGTACCAATCCACAGAAACCCCAACAGGTTTTTAATCATGAACTGGTTGTGAACAGTAAAGGCTCCAGGTTAAAATTGACGGAGAACGCGATTAAGCAAATTGCGGAAAAGTGCTCTACCATAATGACAGTTAAAGACAGTACAACAAAAAATACAGCGCAGTTGGTGGACTACACACTCTTGCTAAAAAAATATATAAAGACGACTAATAAAATCAAGGAGATCCCAAAGAACCATCTCCATACTTATAATCGGGAACTAGTAGCAAGAAGAAGAACACTACGAAAATTAAAACGGATAGCAAACAGATCAGGAACACAACTGACGCAAGAACAATGGAAAAACGCTAATAGGAATTACAAATCCTGGATAATACAAAAGAGGTATTCTCTATACCAGGCAGACTCGGAACTAATGTTAAAAACACTATGTGGAAAAAAATCAAAAGAGTTCTGGACGCTAATAAAGGGCACCATGACGTCCTGTAATAACGCACTACAAAATGGTGTAGGAGAAGCGACTTGGATGTCCCATTTTGCTAACTTATGTGCACCTCTGCCAGTGAGGGAGAGATGTAGTCTGCAAAAAAAGAAAAGGGGAACGGAGTCGACATGGAACATCACAACAAAGGAAGAAGACATCCTAATGAAAATCAAAAAATGTAATAATTCCAGGGCCCCAGTACCTGATGGGATCTCGAATAGTGATTTGAAGCAACATCAGGATACATGGGCCCCCCTGATCAGTAATATCTTCAAGAACTGTAACCAGGAACAAATTATACCTGCTTCATTGAGAAAAGCTATAGTGGTCCCAATTTTTAAACATGGAAATCGAGAGGATCCTTGCCATTACCGCCTTATATCCTTACTGGACGTCATCGGGAGAATTTTCGGCGGGCTCGCCTTTGAAGCATTTCAAGCCTGGCTAAAAGCAGAAACTCTTGGCGATCCATTTCAGACAGGATTCGTAAAGAATGCAGGAACATCGACTAACATACTGATGTTGACAACAATCAAAGCCAAGGCTA
This sequence comes from Ambystoma mexicanum, assembly GCF_040938575.1. Lineage (NCBI taxonomy): Eukaryota > Metazoa > Chordata > Amphibia > Caudata > Ambystomatidae > Ambystoma > Ambystoma mexicanum. Next base: position 1,218,219,326 of record NC_090936.1, read on the forward strand.
GGCAGACCGGACACCCTCTATATATGGCATTTGTTGACCTGGTCCAGGCGTTTGACCAGGTCAACAGGGATCTATTGTGGGAAAAGCTGGAAGCCATGAAATGCCCTGTCGCCATTATGGGCCCGATCCAAACTCTATACCAGGATAGGTCGATCAAAGTAAGGCTTGGGCAAGATGGATTGCTGTTGAAGGAAATATATACCTTTAGAGGAGTGAAACAGGGATGCCCTCTGGCTCCTGCACTGTATAACGTGTATATCCCTGAATACGCAGACTATGAGAAGGAAATAAAAAACTTCCCCCCCCCAACTATTGGCGGCGCAAAAATATTGCGCCTGTTATACGCAGACAATATCATTTTGCTTGATAACACACCAATTGGCCTGCAAAGACAGCTCTCAAACGTGATCGCATATCTAAAGTTAAACAATTTAAGGCTGAATCCCGAAAAAAACAAGATTATGTCCTGGGAAGGCAATAGAAAGAAGAGACATAACAAACCAAATTGGTTCGCTGAAGGTGAAAAACTGGAAACAGTAAATTACTTTAAATATCTGGGTGTCATGATGTGCACCAGTGGTGTGGAAACTTCAATGCAAAATCTTCTATGGACAAAGATGAAAACTTTAACGACCCAAGCAAGGATGGTAGACAAAAAGTATGGGAAATTTTCGTTATTGGCTGCAATCAACTTCTATAAATCGAATGTGGTTCCATCGATCCTATACAAAGACATGCTAATGCTATACCGAAAGGTCCAACTGGAGAACAGACCAAAAGCATTAGAGCTGGTGAACAAAGAAATGATAATTGGCAAAATTCACGCATTGAAAGATTGGAAGCTGAGAAACCTAGGCCTTCTGGAAGAACTAAATGTCTCGGAAGAAACACTTGAAGCAAATCCAGATAAAATATCTAAAAAACGTTTTGAAACGGACTGGATTGGGACAGAAGATACAGCAAGATCATATAAGTTGACGAAAGATTTCCCAACAGTACCAAAAAAACGATATGATATCAGAAGCTACTTGAAAAAGTTCCCGGACAAAAGTCTGGGTAGAACATGCCTGAGATTCCGGCTAAATCAACTGAAAAGTGCAGATATTGCAAATCTGTAGAGACAGTTGAAACGAGTCGACACTCCTCCTGGAATGCGAAGGAACCCAGACTGCAAGATCTGTTTTTCTAGGAAAAATAATGCAATCCTTCACTACTTTAACGAAGGATAACTGGTGGGCGGCCTTTAATAAAGGAGAAGACACCAAAAGTGTGATAGCGGTGGCATCTTTCTTTAAAAACATTGAGCTGATGTCAAAATAAACCCAACACCAGGAAGTCTCGGCTTGGCCGAATTGCGGTTAGCCTTAAATGAAGGTGTAAACATGTAAAGACTGAAGCCGGGGCTGGCTGGAGTGCTGGCCGGGGCCGCGAGGCTGTGTGCGATGCCGGCCGCGAGGAAGCTGAGGCTGAAGCCGGGGCCGACTGGAGTGCTGGCCGCGGCTGCGAGGCTGTGTGCAATGCCGGCCGCGAGGAAGCCGAGGCTGAAGCCGGGGCCGACTGGAGTGCTGGCCGCGAGGATGTGGGGAATGCCGGCCGCAAGGCCGGCGCGGCGTTAAGTAACAGCCGCGAGGCCGGCGCTACGCTCGACAACGGCCGCGAGGCAGAGGCTAAAATAAACGCCAGCCGCAAGCCGGAGCCCAAGTTTCCGGACATGAAAAAGGACAGGTCCCAGCCACAAAACAAGCAGACCACCCAGGCAGCGAATGCAGTTGGGAGGGGGTTGAGAAGGCAGTAACAGGGACACAATACCATGTGGAAAGCAACCGGCGTCTCTGGCGTCCGTTTATTACCAACACTGAAGACATAGGAACATATGGGGAAAAAGACACAGACTTGGTACCCGCACCCCGCTTATGCATACAAACATTGAACTTACCTGATATTCGGAACGCTAGCAGCCCGGGGAAAGGGGAAGTAACTGGAACAGGGAAGGAGACAGCTTGGCAACCTTTGTTCAGAGAGGAAGGGGGCGGGGCTTATGGGGATATTTATAGACTTAACCTGCATGTCCCCTCTGATTGGTCAAGAACCCTCTGTCCCCTATTTAAGGAAGAAACTGAAAAGGGAATGTGTGTGTTCCATCTGATTTCTTTCAGAACATCCGAGCTGAGAGAGAGAGAGCCACACCGGAGACTCTCTGGGCCTATGAGGATTAAATCAAGGAGGCTGCCTGTGCATCCATACAGAGGAAAGACAAGAAGATTGAACTGAAGACCTGTTCTACTTTATTTTGGTTTTTCCTGAATAAAGGGCTATTTTTATTTCTAAAAATCATTCCTCCTGCCTCATTCTTACAGAAGGAAAAGTCATTAGAAATGTGAAAATGTTAGTGTCCTCTCTCAAAAATTTGAGCTGCCCATTAATCAAAGGGAACATTGAGAAGGCTCATTATGGATTAAATAAATCACATAAAGAAGAGTCATAACAGATCCGAGCCTATGATAGAACTAGGATTATGTAAGGGAATCACAAGGGCCGGTTTTGCAACACCGGAAAAGGACAATAACCGGCGACTTGGAACATTGGACCTTTTTTTTTTTGTTTTTCTCTTCGAAAAAAATGTTTGTACAATTAAATCAAATTAAAAAAAAAATAAATAATAAGTTGTCGAAGCCTTCCACGCCTTCTACTTCGTCGGAGCATTCTTTGCTCTTGAAGGCTGTAAAGTCTATACCTGATGATCCTAAATTCTTCCAACCCATTCCTAGACCTGATTTCTTTAGGCAAATGGTTTCAATCATTGAAGATGATGAGGAGGAAGAAAATCAGCCCCCTTTTGGTTATGACTAAGGATCACCAAATGTTCCAGAGGAATTAATTTCGGATGAATCCAAGATGCAGAATCTTGTGGAGACATTAAAGGAAACCAGTAGCAGGGAAACATCTCCAGAGACAGAGTTTGGGAAGCCTGAAATATCTGGCTATACTGATCCCTCTTACAGGACAGTAATTGGTAAGGTAGCTGAATATCTGGGATGGTCCAGACCTGCGGCTGCTGTGGAGACTGATGACCTCACTGATATCCTAGACAGTGGGACAGTTAGAGAAGCTGTATTGCCATTTCTTGCAGCCTTCAGAGTAAGAGTAATGGAGAACTTGCTAAAACCAGATTCTGTTCCTTCTGTTAATAAAGTATTAACAAAAAAAACAAGACTGTGTAGAGATCTTCCTTTAATGACATAATGGTTCAGGTCTGTGTTAGTGAGGTCATCTGTTTGGAACCTTATGTGGGGGTGGAATGTTGTGTGGGGGGGTCCTTTTGTGACCGTTGATTATGGCCAGCTGAAAGTGGGGCTGATGGATGTCTCTACGCTCTTTCTGACTTATGAGTTACTTCTGTACTCAGCACAATTTACTGTTAAAAGTGCTCAGACCATCAGAACCTCTGACTCATGTGTGCAACTCACATCTTTACATTTGGCGACGAGGATGGTTCTTGCACATAGATAACGGCCCACAACGGTGTGAGTAATTGGAGCTGGAAAGTACAATAGGACTAATTGCAGGCAGCAGCAGTCAGCCTTCAGAGGACGGTGAGGATGTTCGGTCTAAGGTTGCCGCTGGCCGGAGAGCAGAGCGTGCACGGAGGAGACATCCACCAACCCCCCCCCACCCCCTGGGGTTCCAGGTGAGCGAACAGCCCTTATCCTGTGTTGGGGATTTGACGGGCGCCTGGGACTTGAACGCAGTTTTGAAGTCCTGTTGCCTGAAGGAGCGTTTTGTCTTCAGGCAGGGTAAAGTAACAGAGACACTGCGTTAAGAGTGTGTGCTCTGAACTAGGTAAAGCACAAGTCAGTATTACGGACTTCTGATACCTTAGTGTACTGAGGGTTGGTGACACCCTGGGGGTCCTTCGGTGTGGCCAGCGTGTTGACAGCAGCGTAATCAACAGGGGCATTTCGCATAGCCATCAGGGACTATTGGAAGGGCAGGAAGTGTTCCTGTCGGTACAAGTAGTGTGTACACAGAGCTGTTTGGGCAATTGGTTTAAGCAGCTCTGGACATTGTGAAGTTTGGAGTATTGTGATGACGTCGGAGGGGGTGTCAATGGTTACAGTGCGTGCACAGAGCGCTGTGCAGGTTCTTTTTTCGAATGAAGGGAAGGTCGCGCTGCTTGGCAAGCGGAAAGGAAATGTTGACACAGTTTCATTTCAGACTGTTGCAGGGCGCTCTGCAGCACGGGAAAAGGATCAAGTGGTCCTTGGGGTGACTTTGATGTTTGGCAGGAAGGGGCTTCTGGGCAGCATGAAGGAATTTCTCAGCAGCATCTGGAAGTGAAGGAAAAGATACTGCAAATGGAAGTTGGGGGTGCCCAACCATGGGCAGAAGTGGGCACGCTATGAGATGTTGCGACTATTGCGACAGGGGTGTTGCATTATGTAACTGCTGTCTCGGTGCATTACATGAGTTGGATGCTCTTTGGGAGGAAACTTGGCGACACTGCAGGTCTTGTGGGGAATTCTATGGAGGTCAGCGGCCACCTTAATGATGGTCTTGGAGGAGCTCGATCCTGACTTCCTGCGATTCTTCAGGGATTTGACGTGTTATAATAGGGAGTACTAAGTTGTTTTGGGTAGAGGTGATGTGAGGCCTTCAGTCTGAGTGTTCTGAATAGTGCGTGAATGGTCTGCTGGGCTGAATGGTGTCAGGAACCAGGATTGGAAATTCTGGAGTCGATGTAAGTTCCGACCCCGAGGATCTTTCTAGTCCTCATCCAACATGGCGCGGTGCCTTTAAAGGCAGTCTCCGCCCCCCTGCTCGGCGCGTTGTATCTGTTGCTGTTTCATTCAACGCTCCGAGTGCTGCTTACTCGTATCTTAGTTCCGTGCTTCCTGCTCCTTCTACAGCCCTCCCGTAGCAAGCCTGTACTACGCTCGTTTCCTTTCCTCTCTTACCTATCTATCCTTTTTTCTGTGTTTCCGTTTTCCTACTTTTGCCTCCCCAGTTTACTTTCACATTCTACCTTGTTGCTGTTGCTCTGTACTGTCAACAATACTTTCGTTTGCTTAGAGCGCCTTCCTATCAGCCAGCAGTTTTGGTTCAACTTCCTACCTTTTGAACGCAGTGCCAGTTCTTCGCACCGTGTTCACTATTCTTTTCTGCTGCCTTTCGTCCACTGCCAGCTCGGCAGCTCCCTTCTTACGTGATTCTGTACCCCCAGTCTTCGCTCACCTCTGCGAAGTTTATCTAGTTTACCATTGGATTGTATTCCACCTCTCTGGATCCACAACAAGAGCTGCTGAGCATCTGTGCCATCTCTTCGACCCATCATCAAGACCATCTATGAACTAGGGTTTTTTCTGCCTCGTGCTTTTTCCCTAGATTGGAGGCTGGCCCCCTGGGGTTCCCCTAGGACAGGTCTTTGCCTCTGTCAAGGTGGCCTCCGGAGGGGCTAGACCTTACCTGCACGAAAAGAAGGTTCGAGCACCCAAGGACAAGGGTACAAGGATTAAAAAGAGACTCCAGAAGACAGAAACCGGCCGTCAAGAATCCACCTCAGGAGAGTCAGGTGAGGAGAAAGGGGAGGTAGAATCAGATCCTGAAAAATGGTTACATGTCGTGGCCTCTGTTAGTTCTCAAAATGTTGACTACTGTGGGTTTTTAGAAATGTATATGTTTTGCAGTTACCGCAAAATCGGTTGACGATGCTCTTTCACAGGTCACCTGGTAATTCAAGGAATATATTGAGAGATGTTATACAACTGTTTAATCCTCATTGTGTTACAGGTCATCGTGTAATTGAAGGACTTTATTCATAGATGTTATGCAACTGTTTAATCCTCATTTTATTACAGGTCATCTGAGAATTCAAGGACTTTAGTGAGAGGTGTATGCATTTTATGCATTTGTTATTCCTTGTTTTGTTTCAGATCACCGGCAATTCATGGACTACACCCAGAGATGATATGTATTGTGACTTTTTGATCTCCATTTTGTCATGGGTCATCGCGTAATTTGTGGGCATTGTGCCTTGGGGTGTTGCTGGATTGTGAAGCGTCGGAATGTTTGAGTCTGTGGTACGCTATTTTGGGGTGTGTGAGCACATGTGTGAAACATGTTGCTACCACTGACTCTGGCACAGGCCTATTGACTCTGGCTGAATCTGTTAAAACTGCCTTCTCTAGATTGCTTTTCAACTAGAACTGTGTTGGTGCACCTAATTCTTATGACAACCTTTTTCTTCCCACTTTTAAAACTTGTGAAGTGCCATTTTGCTCGCTTTTCATTTAAGTATTCTACATGCTAAAGTACTGCCTTGCCTAAACTAGTTCACAAATTTATTGGGAAGTGTTGCTAGGGTGCCTAAGAATATATTTCTGTATAACTTGTTCTTTCCGTCCCTTGTGAGAAATTGGTAGAGTGCCATTTGTGTTTGGTTTTCACTGTTCCGGTTTGCTCAGTTTTCACTCTTGCTCAATCTTGTCTACAATTTAACCAGGGAGTTGTGTATACTTTTCTTGACCGATTTTAACTTGCTTTAATAACTGTGATTTATGTGTTGAACTAGAAGTGTGTAAAATAAATATATATATTCTTTTTAATACAAAGCTTTGGTCAGTGTTTCCTTGTACCATAGTACTGAAATCCTATTGTGTAAACCCTGAATACTGCTCATCTCCCTCTTGAGATAAGTCTGACTGCTTAGCCACAGCTACCAACTAAATCTTTGTGGTACAGACTGATACCAAAGGGGATTTATTGCTCATACCTGTAGTCTTAATCTTGTGTAGTGCTCCCTAGGGGAACTGCACAGGATTCTGCCTAACAATGTCAACTGTAGTTTTGCAGTCTTTGTTATCTCCCACATGATTCTTTCCATGTCTCTGAAGCACAATGTCACATTTGCCAATGGGATCACAACCATAGGACCTCTTTCATCTTCTACCCATGTCAGTAGTTTGGCATGTTTGGCCCATGACTTCAAACATCCATCGTTCACTCTCTGCAACTCTTGCACATATTCTGGCTTCAGAAGATGAGCTGCACAGGACATCAGTCCCTCTTCCCATCCCTTCTTGGATTTCACTCGTCCATAGACTAAGACTTGAGTTTGCTCCCAATATCCAGGCGATCCCGCTATTTCTGTTCTATCAGGGCAGTCCATGCTCTTCATCTCTTTAATGACTGCCTCTTCCTGTGCTGTTGCTGGATACATAAACATCTTGCTCTTCCATACAGGTTGCTTTTACAACTGTGTAGTCTTGATATAGTCATCCTGGAATGGAAAGGACCATTTCGATCGCCATTGTAAGGTCGTCCAAACTCCTTGGAATTGTCCTCTAATAATACATGTTGCAAGATGAACAAGGACCTGGCATCATGTTCTGAAGCTTCTCTAGAGAGGAAGGTTCGTACTGTATTCAAGGTATAGGGTATTAGAGCACAGACGTAGCAACTCTCCTTAGATGCTCTCTCTCCCACCATTCTTATGTGCTGATACCACATGTTATTACCCAAATGTGCTGCATTGTCTAGATAGGCATGTATCCCCTCGCTATCTTCCACTGCATTTCTCCTATATTTCCCATATGCAAGGTTTGTATAATGACCATGAAGTGAATCAAATGCAGTTTTTATAGTGGGGAGAACTATAAGGGCCTTTGTCTTAGCAGAAGTAACAGTTTAATAGAGAGTATGAAAGAGGAGAAACAGAAAGACAAAAAGAGTTATTGTACAGGAATATACAATGCACAAGACCATATACATCCATCTTTCACGCCATCCTGGTGCTGGCTGCACATGTTCATTCTCTAGAATCGTACCAACTTCTATCTTTCTCATTTTTAATGCACTTTACCAAAATATTTTACACCTGCAGTTGCAATATCTGTTCAATGATCGCAATTAGCAGCCTTCTAATCACAGGGCCATTTTTAGATTCCTGTAAAAAAGTGCAAATATCAACGTCTCTTCTGACAAGAGCAGGATAAGCTCAAATGATAAATACAAAAACAGCAAGCACAAGCCTATGCACATCACTGTCTGTGAGAACCATATGGTTAATTACTTAGAACAGGTATGCACCAAGAAATGAATCTGGATGCTGAGCTTGTTTCCAATTTCTGATGAAGAACTGACGTTTAGGCATGACTTTGAGACGTGAATGCAGTTCCGAAATTCCTGAGATTCTCAGTAAGTTTCTGCACTCTTACTAAAATATCTATAAGGAGTGTCTGTTCGAATCACAGTTCAAATGCAAATCTGCATTAGCAGCTGGTCGCCTTATCATCTTTCTTCTTGGTCATCGATTGAGTCTGCACATGCTGAAGTTCTTCTTCTTGTCTTGCTGCTGGATCGGCAACAGTAGGAGGGTAGGTCTCACCTTTATAAACCTGCACATCTCCTAAGTGAAGCCAAGCACGCCTTCCTTGGACCTTCACAGCTGAGGTGGTTATATTTTCAAAGCATAAGTGGCCATTAAAACGTGGCTCTTGCCACTTTCGGGTAAAGTTCCTTATTAAAATCAAATCACCAACATATAGCTTGGGTGCTGATAGAAGTTCATTTTTGCTGGTTGTTGAATTGTCTTCATCTGTGTTCTGAGACCGACCCCCCTGACGCTTGACTTGATCTAAAATGAGAGTGATGCTAGAGGTCATACATGTCAAATAGTCATTTAATTCCTCATCTAACATTTTAGCTGCACTCTGGGCATCACTTCTACTTCTAGACGGAAGTATAAGGGGCGCTCTCATGCGTCCCCCTGTTACTATTTTGTGAGGGGTGAGTTGGGGGTCTGAACCAGTCTGATTCAGAAGAACATACAAAGCGAAGGATAGGCAATATAGGCATCCTTTGGTCAAAGTCAATTTAATCTTGGTAATCCTTTCTTTATGGAGGTCATTGGGTCTCTCACATAGCCTGTTTGCTTGTGGGTGATAAGCAGAATAAAACTTGTGTTTAGTATTCAAAAGGAGCTCTATCTGTTCAAACACCTCATTCACAAAATGTGGCCCATTATCATTTCTCAGCACCTCACACACACCCCATATTGGGAAGACTTCACATACTAATATCTTCGCTGCACAAGTGGCATCAGGGTGTGTACACGGACCTCACTCGATCCACCTGGAGAAGGGACACACCACCACTAATAGATACCTATATCCATTACACACCAGCAGCATATCGACATAGTCAATATGTAAATGCTGAAACAGTCCATTCAGTCGAGGTATTACCCATCGAATTGGTCTCAGTGTATGGCCAGCAGTAAACATTTGACACACGATGAAGTTCACTATAAATAGTGCAACGTTTTCTAGCGCATCTGGAATGAACCAGTCTTCTGCAATCTTAGCAGCAAGACTTTCCCTAGTTACATGTGCTGGGTAATGCAGCTGTTCAAGCACGACCTTTAATAACGCTACTGGCATCAATGGCTTTCCAGTGCTATCTTGTCGCTATAATGCTTCAGTGGGGGATAAAGAACACCACCCCCGACCCCTGTTTCCATAATTCCTGCTCATCCTGCGGTGCACTTCCTTGAATCTCCACTAATTGGGTTATTGATAATTTATTAAACCCTTCTTTTATCAACATGGTTGTGACTACCTTTTCTTTAACACTTAGAGTATCGAAACTCAAAATGTCTGCAACCCTTTTTGCTTCGACGTCTGCTGCTTCGTTCACGCAAGAGGTAAAATCTGTTCGCTTAGTGTGGTCTGCGCTTTTAATGATCGCTATGGCCACTGGGAGTTGCAGTGCCTTAATAAGCCAGTCCAATAAAAATACGTGCAGCACTGTAGTGTCGTCCACACGGAGGTAGCCCCACCTTTTCCAACGTGCTAGCCCTACGTGTACGGTTGACGTCACATAGGCAGAGTCACTGTACATGTCACTACCTGCCCTTTGTGTTTTTCGAGCGCGACATTAAGTGCTACCAATGATGCTGCTTGTGCTGAAAAGTGAGACGGTAGCCTTGCACTTGCTACAACTTCAAATCCTCCATTTAATTTGTGTCTCACTACCGCTGCTCCTGAATGCCTCTCCCCACTAGTTTGATACATTTTCGAAGAACCATAAATAAAGAAAATCTCCCCTCCTGACAAAGTATTTTCTTTCACACGGGGTATATCATAAAATTCAACATAATGTGCACAGTCATGCACATGATCGCCGTCTGCTATTGGCTCAGCTACAAACGTTGCAGGATTCACTATTTTGCATTTCACAATTATAATCGTTGGATTCAAAATCATTACCCCCATAAGATGAAGCTCTTTGGGATGTCAATCTACCCTTGGGTCTCTCTAAAATGGCAAACAGAGCGTTCTCTACGAAGAGAGTCATACAGCATGCCAAGACAATATATGCAGACTTCTCAATTGCGAACGCGTCAGCTGTCAATGACTGTTCGCAAGGAAGTTGTCCTTTCATGGGGTCTAAAATCCCACTGTAATATGCTAGAGGCCTGTACCCCAATGTGGTCCTCTGTGTAAGCACTGCTGTCATGACTGTGCCATTTGGGTGCAAAAACAAATTAAATTCCTTGGCAGAGTTAGGAATTCCCAAAACAGGGGTTGTACAAATAGCTTTTTTCGGTTCCTCAAACCCTTCCTCCATTTCTTCAGTCCACTCTATTTTTACTTTATCGACTTGTGCTTGGTTTAAAGCTTGCAAAAGGGGTCTTGTGTATGAACTGTAATCAAACACCCAGGCTCTAACATAGTTGCATAGCCCCAGAAACTGTTCCATTTGTTTCACTGTATTTGGCTTTGCGGTTTTCATAATTGCCTCAGCTCTTTCAGGCGTCACCTTCTTTCCTTCATGTGAGATCAACTGCCCTATGCATAACACCTCTTCTTGGCAGTACTGTGACTTCTCCTTATCTACCTTCTATCCTTTGTCTGCTAGAATAGTAATCAACTGAATAGAGTCTTGCCTGCACTCATCTTCTGTGGTGCTACAAATTAAAATGTCCTCTATGTACTGTATCACCACACTCTTAAGATCAATATTGCCTGAATCCATCTGTAGGACTCTGTTAAAGATTGATGGGGACTCACAGTACACCTGGGGAAAACGAGTATATTTCAATCGAGTTTTGTGAAACGTAAAGGAAGTTAAGTCTTGCGAGTCTTTGTGCAACTGGATCGAGGAAAAACACATTCTTCAAATCGATCACTGTGAAATATCAAGCTTCCACTGGAATACTACATAGTATTGTTGCCGGGTTAGGAACTAGAGGAAATTCTGCATCTACAATCTGGTTAATCGGTCTCATATCTTGTATAAATCTCCACGACCCTCCCTTCGATTTTTTGATCGGATACACTGCGGTATTACACAATTCTCTTGGCACCAGAATACCTTGTTTAATCAGTGCCGAAATAGTCTGAAATATTCCCTAATCCGCTGCTCGAGACATGGGGTACTGTCTTGCTTGAGGTAAAATTGCCCTTGGCTTCAGCTTTATTTTGACTTCCCCTATTCCCTTCAATAGCCCCACGTCATGAGGGCCTGTGGTCCAAAGGACGCTTGGCACCTTCTCCAAGTCTTTGTGAAAATATGCTGTATGCTGCCGCATTATCGTCATTCGCTGTGGGACTTCCCTTTTCTCTAATCTTTTTCCGGTATGTGATGCTCATAAAGAACACTACCTCATCGTCTGTTCAGTCTTCCCTAAACATATCGTCATCAGTGATGTCAGTCAAACTGTACCCTTCTTCGAGAGCTATTACTGTTCTCCATGGTCTACCCTCATCGTCCATTCCTTCGAGCATCGCCATTTCCCTGTGTACTATGGTTGCTTCTAATTCTACAGACATAGACTGTCCGCCTCTTCGTCCATAGGTATCTGTGTCCTGAACACATACTCATCAGTTATCCTCCCAATTTTTCCCACTAGGCCAGGTAGCCATGTCAGTAGAATGCTCACACCATATAGAAAAACCTCTGGATCTACTGGAATTCCTCACAGAGACACTTGCCCTGTGAACGCCAATAAACATTCACTCACGTTTAAATAGTGTATTCCTGGAGTGGAGCACACTATTCCTTGATCAGTGAATGAAATTGTCATGTTAAGTTTTGTCATCAACTCTCTTCCTAAAATGTTAACTGGTGTGTGTCGTGAATATAACAAAGGAACAGAAATGTCACACTCTCCTATAGAGACTGCTAATTCATCAGTAAAAGGAACTCGACTTGTAGCTCCAGAGAAGCCTTGAGCATTCATGGCAATTCCTGACATTGGATATTTTACCTCTCGTATACATGAACGAGTAGCCCCAGTGTCTACTAGAAAAGAAAAAACTTTGCCTCCTATCGTCACATCGACCCTTGGGGGTCTGGTGTCACAGATAGTACTGAACACATCAGGTCACCCTGTGAGCTGTCATACTGTGGGTACAGGCTCATCCCTGTGAAAGGATTTCCTCCTACCACAGTGACACTTCCTATTATGGGTGTCAACACATGTCTTGTGTTTGCATACTAATGTGTCTGCACGGGGGGCTTGTTGCGACTGCCCTTGTGGTGGAATCATTTGCATGCACTCTGGTTGCTTTACCTGCTGCACTTGCAGCGCTTGTGTCTGATACACTGTCTGCTCTTGGGCATACCCTCCACTCGCTTGTGTGCTATATGGTGGAGGATAAGCTCTCCCCCTCTTGAGAATTGACCATTCTGTACATTCCCTTGGCTCCCACAGGTCCAACATATTGGGGGTGCTCGTCTGACAAGTCCCCCTTGGTTATATCCTCCCTGGGTGCTCTGGTTCTCATTCTGTGCATTCTGAAATCCACCTTGATTATTTTGGAATCATCTCTTCCTCTATAGCCCATACCTAAGCCTCGTTGGTACAAACCCATATCCACCTTGCTCCATCAGGCATTGATTATTTGCTTGCAATGTACCCACTGCTTCCTGCATTCCCATTCGCGAGTTTCAAGTTGCCATTTCTCTTGAATTTCCTGAATGTAAGCAATAGGGACTTGATCTTCCTTCATTTTACGTGTCATAATTGCACCCATATCTGAGGTATCCGGATACTGCACCCTGAGTGCCCTCCACACATCTGCTCTGCAATTATTAAACAGCGCTCCGTCGTGCACTGTGTTTTGTGCTGTCACACTTGAATACCCTGCTCTCCACCATATGTCATCAGCCCTTTCTCCAAGAATAGCTGCCAGGAGACCCTTAATGTCCCTATGGCCAATGTATTTCCTCCTGTCATTTTTTCTAACTCGTATATTCATTTCCCAACGCCCGAAGTCAAACTCAAGCTCTTGCATCTTAAATTATCCTTGTCCATCTGTGGCCATGGAATATACTGTGGTGTTGCTCCCCCTTTTTCCAATAGGGGGAACTGTGTTAACCCTAACCCGCAGTCGGGTCCCATCGTTAGTCTATCTATAGCAGGGACAATCATCCCTGTCCATCTCCTTGATGGTAGCAATCTTAACCTGCTCACATATGCCAGTGATTCTCCCTTCTCACTATACAATCATCTTCGGGTATGCTCTAGATATGGTATGGGATCTGGCGTCCTTTACTTAGGTTGTTCCAAAGCCGACCATCTTACACCTTTGTCTAACTGCAGGCTTCCTTCAGGGGCTCACATGCTCCCCCCTCCTGCTTATGTGGTCATGTGTTGCATTACCGCTTTTGACAGCGAGCCCCTTGTGGCCACGGCATGGACATCTTATCTGCCGTGCCTTTCACCCATTCTGCACTATACCGTTTGAGCTTGGGCATGTGCTTTGGCAGTGTCTTACATAAATGCATGAGAAAAGTGTATCCCATGATGACAAGTCTCAATTGACGGTCAATACTTACCAGACTTTATAAAATAAATGTTATACTTTGCTTAGATTATCACTTTTTCATCGTCTATAAAACAATAAATATGCGCGTGCACCAACAGTCGCTGCTCACGCCTCTAATTTTACAATTAGCTTACCTCTACCTCTAGATTGGTGCCAATCTCTTCACTAGGAAGTTACTATAGCTCCTTCATTTTTCTTTCTTTTTTTATTTAAAAGAAAAATGCTTTAGCTTGTTTCCAAAGTTTTTCATTTGACATAATTTCATGTATTTCATCATAATACACAACATAAAAAAGAGCTAATAAAGATGATAAAATCACAACCTCTATTATCAAAAAGGTAATATAAACATTAGATACATTCAGTTGTTACAAATTATTTCTTTACCAAATTATAAGCACCTGTTTTTCTTGTGAAGGCCATTAGTTAACAATGTCAGGTCGGAATATTAGTATTGCTATATCATTTTCAAGAAGCATATAAACAAATCTGTAGCCTGGCTGCTTAGGCATGTAGTACAACACTTCACCTACTCAATATATATATTCACCTACTTTATAGAGGAACATGATACATCAAATTTATATCTCAGGTCGCCTATATTCACGGCAAACGCTTTCAGCAAATGATATGTGCTCATATGCCTTATTAGGTGTCAGTTGCATAGAATAATGCAATATACTTTGCATAAGGCATTCAGATGGAATATAATCGATCACATAGCCATGGTCTGATTAACCACACACAGGGCTCCTCAATCTTATAAAGTAGTTTCGTTAAGGACAATACCAAACTTCGGTTGGCTCCCTGCATACATCTCATCCAAAACGATTGTCTGGATATTTCATTTTCTGCTGGGTTGAACAAACCTAGGTAATTCTCCTGTCAATCTCAAAATACAGGCAATATATAACCAAATGTTTCAAGGTTTCAGCTACGGAGTCCTTTACACAGAATCGACTATCAAATTCCGATAGAGATGACGTGTGCCAATTTGCAACACGCTCACAGGTGAGAAATTGATTTAATTTGAACCTCATAGTTATTTCTGGATTTATTACAAGATAATTTAATAATGTATGCCGAGAGATCCATTCTTTTTCTAAAGAATGGAGCATACGCTGTATAAGTTTTGTAAGAATTATTCTGCTCAATAGTTTTGATCCAGTCACACTCATCCAATTCACGTTTTACACTAGGGAGACCTAATCGTAGATCATCACTTGATGAGTCAATCTGTGCTAAGATTTTATTCATTGATCCTGTGAAGTGTTTTAGTGACTTAGGAAGACCCTCTTGAAGAGTGTTGTTAATGTCCTGGTACAGGGAGTTACAGGCTGGACCAAGAATTTTGGCATATGTTATTAGTCTATGCCATACCAGCCTAGATGGCAGGGAAGATAACCCCAGTTCATGTCTGACAATCAACTGCGAAACAGCCGCTGCCAGTCCTAAGGTATGTTCCCACAGCTGAGACTGAATACAATCTAAGCTGTTATCTAGGTTGAGTAAGCATAGATCAACCCGTACAAAAGTATAGGTTCGACCTTTGCTCTATAAAATTCAATGATTGACAATAGTATCTTTTAAGAATGAGTTTCATCTGTACTGCCAAAGGTCAAGCTTTGTCTTTTAGCTGTGTCACTCATATTTTGACTGAATTTGTATCCGATAGAGAGTAACCAAGGTATGTTATAGTATTAGCAATTTTCATTTGGTTGCCAGATAGATACCAACAGTTTATTTTTAGTTGTTTCCCATTTGACAAGACGATTATTTTCGATTTTGCAGAATTAGCCTGCAAATTGTGTTGATTGGCGTATTCCTGGAATTTGTTTAATTTCATCTGTAGACCTGAGGGAGTCCAGTCGAATAGAAAAATGTCATCCGCAAAGCAGAGCCATGACAGTCTGCAGCTACCCAATCTAGCCGAGTACATCGAGGGATTTGCCCACAGATGATCCATATTACAAATATATAAATTACAAAGCGCAGCAGCAAGGTTGCACTCTTGTTTAAGTCCCGGAGTTATAGATATTTGTGCGGAGAGAGCACCAACCTTGTTGATTCGTACTTGATAAGTAGTATTGACATGCAGTAATGCAATCAGTTGTACTCAACGGAGTGGGATACCCAATACGAGCATCTTGGTCCATAGTAGTTTGCTAATGACTGAATCAAATGCAGAAGAAAGATCTAACGCAGCAATATACCGTGGGCCAGCGTGAGATATTTTTGACTGTTCAAGGACCTGAGCGATCAAAAAGGCATTTAACGAGGTTCCTATTCTTCGTCGAAAACCTACTTGGAATTTAGAATGGATGTCCTTTTCTTAGATATACTCATCAAGGTATTTTCTAAGAAGAATAGAGAACACCTTCGCACAAGCGTCCATTAGGGTGATCTTTTGCTGTGTCCTGGTGATCTCCCTTCTTAAAGATCAGAATAATAATGGTAATTTGCCAGGACTCAGGAATGATATTAGTATTAAGAATCGGATCAAATTTAGAATACAGGATTTCTGACCAAAAATGGGAATCTGACTTCAAAATGCATGCCGGGATGCTGTCTGGAAAAGCTGCCTTAGATGTATTGAGTTGATCAATAGCCCAAATGATGTCATTTACTAAACTATACTGTTTAGATAGACATAAATTAGTCATCCCTGAATTACAGGCTTAATGCTGGATTGGCGGATTGAATTTCTTACTTAATTGTTTCTCCCAACATTCTGCCGATAAAGCAGAAAATACATTGTGTTGTTTCGAGTGTTTTTTTACTGTCTTTTAGATGCATCTTCTGCACCTCACCTTTAATCATGAAGCAATATTTTGTGGAAATGTTATGTTTAATTAGATTGTGTTCATTCCGACTCAATTTGAGTTGTAAAGTTTGCCTGATTAAATGATTTTTTTCACGTTTGAGTCGGGCTATGTTGAAGATGTATCGATGACACGCCGATCCATTATTCTGCCTGTGTATCAGAGAGTGAAGATGACTTTTAATGATCATAGTGTTCCAGACTTCTATTTGAAAGAGAGTGATTGTCGAGTTCATATCATCATAAATACGCCAGGAGTCCCTATTGACTAAGTAGGTTAGTTCCCTACAAATCCTAGGGTGCCAGTGTATTGATAATGAGATGCGTTCAGTCTGAGCCTGAGCCAATAAAGGGTCTACTTCTAAGTTTGTTGCCTCAGACTGGATCTGCATTTGTATAGGATAATGGTCACTACTGTGACTCTTTCTAATATGAACCGTGTCAACCGGCCTCGAAAGGGCTACTGAAACAAAAAAATTGTCCAAATAGGACGATGCAGTTCCACGCATCCATGTTTCAGAGTAAGAGTCACTATCGAATTCGACCATGTGTTGTACCCATTCCGTCATATAATCCATTAAACGTTTACCTCTCTGTATTGCCATGGGATAAGCTCCCCAGGGGCGACTTAATTGCGAAGGAGTCATAAGATATTGACATGCCGAGTTAAAGTTTCCCCCAATTACAAACTAATATTAAAAGTTCCTTTCAAGGGCGGCCTCAAATAAAGAGTCTAATTGTTCAAAGAATTAATCAAAGCTTGAGTTCGATGGATTTTAGTATATACACACTATTAGATAGGGTGCCAGAGAACTGGAATTTTAACAGTATTCAATAGCCAATATGTCCTTGCTGCATGAAAAAAGGAACGACTTGTGGTCCACAGAATTGTTCACTAAAATGGCCAGACCGCTCCTAGGTCTACCCATAACACCTTGAATTGCAAGGACATAATAGGTGGTATAACCATCGATTTCAACTGGTTTTGTGCACATTGTTTCCTGCACCAATAGAATTGAGGGAAGCTAAACTTTATAATCCGATGTTGACCAGGAGTAAAGATTGGTATATCCACAGCAGAGGAGTCAGCTGAGTCTTGGAGTGCTGTGTGCTGGAGAACGTTCCCTGAATCCTGAATGGCTGCTCCATTGCTTTGCCTGGAGGCGGAGCTTCTCTGTTGCTGTTGGCTACAAAGACCCTGACTCTCATGGAGCGAATGCGGAGTCAGCTGAGTTTTGGAGTCTTGGGAGTCTCTGAGAAGCATGGAGGAAGTGGTCCCCTGGAAGAAGACAGAAATGCGCCCTAAACCTGCAATCCACCACGCGTCAAAGACGAGACTGCTCACACAACCATATACACGCTTGCAGCTGCGGAAGGGATCTGCCGGTCCTGACGCCATAGACGACTACATAGATGCGGATGGTGCCATCCTAATTCCTCAAGTAAGTGCTGGGGCCACTGTCTTGGGAAATTACTTTGTTTTCATGCGGAATGGTATCACTCCCACTAACGAGGGCTCCTTACTACAGCCGGAGATGTCCATTGTGCAGAAACAGCATCCTTTGTCTAATGCCATCAATGTATGTGTGCCTCCAATTCTTTGCCAAACTGTACACTGACCCTCGAGTCAGCGCCCCTTCGCCCCCTCCGCAAGTAATGACTGCTCTAAAACAATCCAAACCGGGGGCGGGGATGAGGCCTGCGTGACATCTGACGATGCCGAGAACGGCCCATGTCATGTCCAAACACTGGTCTCAAACAAAGACTGACGCGGAACTGTTCCTTGTCTCTCTTTCAGGCTGAAGATCCCATGCTGCGTGTGCTGGCATGGCTTGTATTGGCTGCACACCAACTGGACGTTACGGCATATGTCCATAACGTGGCTAATGTGGCCTCTATTTCAACCTCAGTGTTCTTTTCTGCATCGGAAACACCGACATTTAGCGGGATGCCCGCTTTTAAAGACTTTTGTGATACTAGCGCCACACCTACCCCAAACGAAAGCCAAAACAACTCTTGCACGTCCGTCCACATAACTGAAACCGAGAAAAACCAGCACAAGCCATGCAACGAGCCTGCGGAGACAAACGCTGCCTGTTTTTTGGGGGTGCGCTCAGTAGGGGTATATCTGCTGTCTGATCTGGCACTGTCTGTGGGCCCCCAATCTACGTGTGAGTTTCCCACTGAAAACAAAAGCAGGCAAACCCAAATGGGCTTGGATGACGTGTTTCTCTACACAAAAGGGCCGGTGTCTGCCGCCCCGCCTGTCTCTCCTATAACAACACAGACTCACCTCCATGAGCTCTCCTCAAAACCAGTCTTTGCTGAGCTACATCCTGCAGCGAGAAAACATGGGTTGAGTACCAGTTCCTTGGGTTCTGTACTAGCAATTCCTAGTTTGACGCCTACTGGGAACCTAGAACACCCACCTGCCTTAGAAACGCCCATAAGGAAAAACTTGCTGGACGTAGTAAACAAACTACTACAAAACCTAACAAACTTAAATAAATCAAGAATCGAGAAAAAAACTCCCAGACCGGAACAAATCTAACGATGCCCAAAATGCTGAGGAGAAAATCAGAAAATTAACAAGTATCAACTGCCTGGGTGCTACTGGCAAGGGTCGGTGGCTTGAGGACAGTGACTCTACCGGAATGAATTGCTCACAACAAAGAGTTCCAAAGAAACAGTCTCTACAAACTCCTGAGCTTAATCCGATTCCAGCAACGACACTGAAAAGTGTCGCCACCTCTATACCAAAAAAACTCGACAGTTCCACTCTAATGAATCATCATCAGACGCCTCCTCGAGTGACTCATCCATCATTGAAAGAGACTTTCCCAAAATAAGGTGCTTACAAAATACGACGCATTGTTCCAGGTCTGCCACCTCCCTCCTTCACGAAGCGATCGTCAAAAAACTCATTCAAGACATACAACCGACCTTGATTTCGTCTATGTCAATGACGATTTGCCCATTTCTCAAGACAATGTAAATGACTTGAGTACCTTGGTCGCCCTTATGAACTCAAAAATGACGAACCTAGAAAACGATAATAACCTGTTTAAACAGTTGATTCATGACTCGAACAATAAAATTGACCACTCACTAGCTGCGCTTGCAGATCAAAAACGGAACAACAGTGATGACAAAATATTATTGGCAGAAGTTGCGAAAGAGACTCTTGGGGCCTCATTACGAGTCCGGCGGTAACCGAGGTGGTAAAACCGCCTGGTTACCACCGGACTCGTATTACCATTCCGCCTCCGTGATTCCCGGAATTACCGGGGCATTACAACCCCAGTTTTCCGGGAATCACAGAGGCGGAATGGTGTTAATCCCCATTCCCATTGAGTCCTATAGGACTCAATGGGAATGGGGATCATGGAAACACCGGCAGCATCTCGTAATGCTGCCGGTGTTTCCTCGTCCGCCTGCAGGCGGGCGGTGTTAAACCCGCCAGGTCAAACCTGGCGGGAATATCACCTCCCGCCTGCAGGAGTCGGGATCAGGTGGTCCGGAAACAACGGTGGCGGCGGGTTTACCGCCACCGTTATTCCCGGACCGCCTGATTTGTAATGAGGCCCTTGGTCTTCTAAAACCACATAACTGCAACGCAAGGCTCAATGCCTGCCATACTGAGTTGCACATCAAAACTCCATGCAGAAAAGTCAAAAAGGGCACTTCGACAGACGTTGTAATTACATATGCGGAGACACATCAAATCTTGAAACAGGCCTTGACCAAGCACGTGACACCAGACGCCCCAACCCTGTTGCTTTCCCGATATTTAATTTCAAACTTAGTCAGGGGTCAACACAGGGTGGCTTGAAAGTGGTTCAGTCAAAGAAATCCAAAAACGTCAAAACTAAAACTACAAGAATGGCAAACAACTCAAGAAAGTTCTTGCGGAACATCAAAGCCGTATACATGAACCTACAGGCGGCGACAGTCTCAGACCAGACTAAGAACACAGTCCACAAAGGTGGAGCTATTGTTGATCTTACGCGAGGACCAAATGAGAGTGGAGTCCCAAAAGAATCCGAAGCGGCAGTCTGGAAACAATCCGAAGAAGCAAATCCACTAACCACTAACTCTGAAAACTCTGTCAATTTACTTGACTTGTCAACGTATGACGAGAAGCGGAACTCGAAGCGCCTATTGTCCAACCGACTGCTCCTACTCCATTGGAAGTCATATTGCCGGTCACTGCACCCCTGTCTCTTGGACCAGGAAGGTGTGCAAGGGTCTGCACTTGCACCGGTGCCTATAGCTGAAGATCCCTTGCCCGGCCCCACAAGTCAGTTATTTCTGACGATGTGCCAGAAACGTGATAAGCTAGCCAAAGAATTCAAACTCGCGAACAACCTATCTATCCTTGTCAGCAAATGGACTGCGCCAAGCATCCAAAAAACAACGAATTTTCCAACAGAATTGAACGAACTTGAGCGAAGTGTACATAAAAAAGCTTCAGAAAGGCCGACTTGTGGACCTGTGACAAATAACTGTAACACTGGTGTGAATGGCAAACCACATTCTAAATATTGTCTGGTGCTGGAACGCATTGAACATAATGATGACACCCTAGTTCTCAACCGTAAAAATGTACCACGGCTCCTCCACTATGTACCTTCACTAAGAATGATTGAGACAAACGACATAAAAGTCGTTGACTTTCATAATAACGAACGGCACGACATGGTGAGGCTTCATATTGACTCGAGAATTGTATGCAACACACTGTTGGAAGACGCTCCAGTTTTGATCTCAATGGGTTTTGACATCACAGAAACATACCTAAAGAAATATGATGCAACGACAAACCCTGAAAGAATGGCCACGGCTTAAGTGAAAAAGAACATAATCACTCACAAAAGTACGGCACAAAGCATTGATCTTGGTCCAACAGAATCGGCCCGTGTGGATCACCTGGGGAAACGACAAGACATGGTGTGAATCTGATAAAATGAGGAGCCTGGTATTGTTATCGTTAGACTCATCATTAGTATCTGTTAGAATCACCATTACCCAATCATTACTCTTTGCAATGGAATCATTCCATTATTGCATTCTGTTTAGTTATCCATAGTACATTGCTCAAGTAGACACTGTCCACATATTAGACTGTCACCTTTGTATGCATTTGCAATATGCTTTTAGAATGATATTGCCTCCACTTGCACATATTTGAAGTGCCATGTAGTGTTTTAGAGAGACAA
Source organism: Ambystoma mexicanum (assembly GCF_040938575.1). Taxonomy (NCBI): domain Eukaryota; kingdom Metazoa; phylum Chordata; class Amphibia; order Caudata; family Ambystomatidae; genus Ambystoma; species Ambystoma mexicanum. Next base: position 1,218,241,198 of record NC_090936.1, read on the forward strand.
CATATACTCACCATGATATGCTGTATTTATGTTTGCATTAGAAATAGCACTTAGGCTGAGAGAGAAAATGCATTGCTTGCACTACACACACTGGCATATTTGAAATGCACGTAAAGCCATTCACACATTGTTATGCTTTGTAGAGACACATTTAGAGATATGATTGACACACATGTATGTATGTATGTATGTATGTATGTATGTATGATTGAGTATGCACCTAGAATGAGTTTTGCATTTAGTTAGTGTTTGCATTGCGAGAGATTTGCAGTAAACACTAGGAAGAATTCAGAATGAGACACGAGGCCTATGAGCCATTTTTTGATGGAGAAAACAGAAGTTGCTCAGTGCGGAAGAAATGTTATGGTACACTGTTTGTAAACATTGGCAGACATACACAGATAACATGAACCCTTGTCCGAGAGGGAAGCTTATCAGCTTGGCTGGTGTACTTCGCAGAGAGACTGCAAAGGTGGGGGCTGCGCCAAGGAAGTGGGTAGACAGGAGAGAGGGAAGCCTTTTCACACAGAAGAGGTGCTTTAGGAACGGGGCCTAAGAGCTTTTTGTAATACAGAGTGAAGCCTACAGTGGAGAGAATGGAGAAACAGTGAATAGATGATGTATTTCGCAACATACTCGGAAGGCCATGAAAGAAAGATATGATGTTCCAATGTCACTTTGACACGAAGTAACAGGACATGCCGAGACAAGTAACACGCAAGGAGACAGGCAGGCATTTTGCAATACGCCAAAAGAGACATTCATAGACATTCTGTGCGTCATTGGAGACTATAACCAGGAGGGCTGGAGAAAGAGGGGGAAAGAGGAGTTCGGAAGAGTTGTGAGAGACAGAAGAGTTGGGGGACTGCACGAGAGATCGGGAGTTGGCCAGAGAGATCGGGAGAGCCACAGAGAGAGAGTTGGCTGGAGATGGTGCTTGGTGCAGCAGACTGATGGGCCTTGATGAGATCGAGAGCTTGGCAATTGGCAGTCTTGAGCCCTGCCACTGGCTGATTGACAACAGAATGGGAAGTATGGGTTTGGCCTAGGCTTAAATTGATTTATAAGGACACACACACACACACAGGTTTGGGTGAAGGGGAAACTAAACAGGGATTGTCTAGAGCGTGGATGGTGTGGATTTGATGGTGTGGATTTGTCCATGAAGGTGATGGATGCTAGCACTTGCATTATATTGCATTAGAACCACTCACTTGCAGCACAGGCTTACATTAGAAACCTTAGAGGCTTACATAGTTACTGCATGGTACCTTTGCACATAGGGCCTGATATGAATGCAGTCAAAGGGGGGGTATAGTGATCCACACCCCCAATAGGAGGTTGTCAGATTGTCAAAGTTTGTCTGAAGACCGGAGCGTGCTTGCCCAAAGGGGGGGCAACACGGCGGTTAGGGGTTTGGGTTTTCAGACTGACAATGGCACCAGCCAAAAGATCTACTTCCCAAACTAAAACAACCTTGTTGCGCCCCAACGAACAAATCAAAATCACCTTTGCCCAAAATATTAGTTTGCCTGTGACCAACGCAAAAACAGCAAGTTCTGGTCCGCCTGACGGACGCACTAAAGACTGGAGTTGGCTTGCGACAGCCTTGACTGAACAACATCAAAGTTAACGCCTAAAATCGAATACCAAGGTCCATACCAATATAGGTTGCTGGAACACTCTTGGACACGTGCACCTGCAACAACCAAACTGGTTAGAAAACCTTGACATCATGTGCGCCCAGGAAACCTGGCTAACAACATGTCCAGTCTTAGACGGTTTTGAAATAGCCTTCAACCCTGCCATCAAAAAATCAATGGGCAGACCGATGGCTGGTCTCATGACCCTAGTACATAAAAGCTTGGGCTATAAGATTACTGAAACCCATAAACACACCTCATACATCCAGGCGACACTGTTGCAGTCCGCATATTCTTGTAGCTGGAAAAAGGATCATCTATATGTCATCAATCTATATTGGCAACATAAAGCCACTTCAGCACCTGACTTTATTGATCAAATAACAAACATCATTGACTCCATCTATGAAGAAGATGGGGCAGCAAAAATCTTGTTATGTGGGGATCTAAACATAACCTGCATGGATGTAACATCAACAAATCTGAACATCCCTGTCCTGTTGAAAGTGGCGCAACAATGGTCATCAGAAATGGAGAGCAGAAACATGTATATGTTGAACGGGAACACTATAGGTGACATACCTCCCAGAGCAACGTGGAAGAGAGAATCACAGGAATCTGTTCTGGACTATTTCCAAGACCGTGCAAATCAATGTGCGAAAACTACAAGTTAACCATATGACTGAAAGTGACCACAACTTAGTGACGGTCTCAATTGCTGTACCGGCATGGAAAGAATCCGAGATATGGTCGCATGACATAGTCGTAGAGTCAAGCCGGGTCCGACTATGTCTGACGGAAGCAGAGACGAAAGGAATAAACGATGCCTATCAAGAGGACAAAACCCAACTTGAATACCAACACAACATGAAAAACTACAACAAAAGAAAACAATGGCTCAAAAATCGCTGTTTCAAATACCCTCACGTTTTTGACTTAGAGGTCCTCAAGAAAAAATGAAAGATGAGAGGTGATATCAGAGCATGTAGAAGATGTTACACTTATGAAAATGCCAAGAAGATTCAAAACATAAAACAAGCCTATAAAAACTGGCTTAAACTACACAAAACTGTGATGATGCAAACAGACGCCGAAGTCATGCTGGCAAAAATGGGAAGCAATAACACACACGAGTTTTGGAGTCTTATAAATAACCTTTCAGGCTCTCAAACTGCTCTTCAAGCCAATATGGTCACTGAAAATGCCTGGTTAACTCATTACAAGGCACTGCACATGAAAAAAGGAACCACACCAGACTTGGCTTTTCCCTCTTTAGAACATTGGGATATGACGTTCTCAAAAGAAGACATCTTGGAGACGATTAACAACTTAGGTACTTCACGAGCTCCTGGTCCTGACGGACTTACTAACTTTAAGCTCAAAGAAAACCCTCAAATCTGGGCTGACTTTTATTTTACCTTTTTTTATTTATTTATTGTTTGGCTGTAAAAAACAACCTTTCAACAATTACACAATGAATAAAAACATATCATAAACATAACAGATCAATTCAATTCATCAATATATAACACGTTTCAAAATTTTACACTTGACACCCAATGTATAAAAGACCTTAGTAGCAGCAGCATTCTTTTTTTTCCTTTTTTCCCTCTTTTGTCTTTCTTTCCTTCCCTTCCATCGCCGTTCCCTCATAAAAGCATTCACAATTACTTTGGGTATAATTCATTTAAAAAGCCTGTTGTAGCTAATCTAATTGACATTCTCTTTGTACCGAAAATCAATAGCCATAATTCTTCCATATCAGTTACAATTTGCGCTCTAAAGCAATGAAGATAGTATTTACAACGTATAGCATATAATGCAGGACAATAGACGATGATATGTTTCAACGTTTCTGCGATTGCAGGATCCTTACAAAATCGACAGATGTTCTCACTGGCATCAATTAGTTTTCGCCTAAATAAAATATCCTTTGTATGCCACAAATTTAGACGAAAACGAATATAGTCATCTCTAAATTTTGGAGATGGATATTTTAAAATATAAGATTCTACAACTCTAAATTTTTTGTGGCCAAACTGGGCAGTGTTCCAGTGTTTAGAGTGGGAACATTTTTCCAAGGTATATATCCAATCTTGCCGATATAGTTTAATTTTAGCTTGCGTTGGATTATGAATTAAAGTATCTAAAGTGATGTCTGCATCAGAAAGGATATTTATAGCTGTATTTAACCAGCATTTTGGATATTGATGATCTGAATATAATAAATATTTACCCAAGATACAGGATATATCTACACATTGTAGTGACAGGATGCATTTTCTCATCAAAGCTATCAATTTCCATGCAATAGTACTGTATAGCGATAGCAGCCCTAATTCAAAACAAATCATTGCAATGGGGACACAGGTAGGCAAATTAAAAATTGAGCGCCAGTATTTACCTTCTAATCGATCCCACACTGAACGGGGCAGCATCGATACAGCTTCAGAGCCATACGAGATAATGGGTTTTACTTTCATGGAATAAAATGATATTATATGGTTGCACGTAAACTTTCCAAACTTATATAAAATAGCCCTAGATTGGGAGATTAAGGTTTGCAGTTTCAATTCAAGTTCTTTTTGAAACACTTTATCATTGTTGCCCTGGCTGATCATAATACCCAAGTATTTATATGTTGAAGTTAAGAAAATTTGCTCCTTTTTTATATACCACTTAAATTGAAAGTGTTTTGTCATTTTACGATTTTGGCACATCATAATTTGAGTTTTCATTAAGTTTATAGTCATGGCATTTTCTACAGTATACTCCGATAACCCATTAATCAAACGTTGCAAACCTGCCGGAGTTTTTGACAATAGGACAAGATCGTCTGCATAAAGGATCCATGGTATCTGTTCTTGGTCTAGTTTGGGAGCATCAGAGTCAACATTCGGAAATTTTTCACCCATATCAAGGATGAATAGGTTGAATAGTGTAGCTGCCAAGATGCATCCCTGCTTCAGTCCTCGATATGTTAAAATGGGAGGGGTTAGTATCCCATCACGAGTAAGACGAATATGAACTGATGTATTTTCATGAAAGATAGATATTAACTTGACCAATGAATAAGGGCAGCCCAATAACAGCAATTTATGCAGCATTAGATTGCGGTCTATAGAGTCAAATGCTTCCTTGAAGTCAACAAAGGCAATGAATAACGGTTGCCTTTGCTGACAGCAGAGTGCCTTGATTGCAGTCAAGGAGACGATATTTATAGCTGTTCCCTTACCAGCTACAAATCCTGTCTGAAACCTGTCTCTCATGTTTGATGAGTTGATCCATTGTTGGAGATCTCTTAGAATTAGTGATGCAAAGATTTTCCCTGGAACATCTAAAAGGGCGATTGGCCTATAATTTGCGGGGTTTTGTCTATCACCTTTTTTATAAATGGGTACGATCAATGAAGTACACCACGATTTAGGGATCTTTTGGGTAATTACAACTTGAGAGAAGATTTCAAACAGGATGGTGGCCCATAAATACGGAAATTCTTTTAGCATGGCATTAGAAAGCCCATCAGGGCCTGGAGCACGAGATCTACTTGCTTTGTGGATAAGATAAAGAATATCGTCCATTGTAAAATCTATTGAGAAGGATCCTTCAAGTTTTACAGGAAATACGCAATTAATAGAAAGGAGAAGAGCATAAAGACCAGCAAAATGGGAGATCCATATGGAGGAAGCAACATCATTAGTCTGCATTTGACATTGAGTGGTGTTATATGTGTCTGATATTAATGACCAACATCCTGCAGCGTTTTTTGTCAACATTTTAACCAACATTGCCTCACCATCTTTCTGGTATAATAGAGAACGATAAGTTCTTCTCCAATTCCTATGTTTAGTTTTAATTGCTTTAAGAGCAACTAAGCGCTGATCTACTGGTAAAGATTGAGTCGCTTTCTTATTTTTTCGAAATAGAGCTTTCGCTTTCTGCATATCTTGACTATAAGAATGTGCTGCAACCGAAGATCTTGTTGTCTTAGTCGAACCGGCTAATTGATACATTAGTTTTGTGTAGTCAATATCAGAATTCCCGTGGTTTAGCGAGGTTTTACTTGATGTTTTAAGACAATCTGTAAAATGCAATAGTTTGGTACTGGTCCATCGTATGCGGTTTCGACCAGGATTTACATCAATAGTACCTTCCATTGTTATAGAGGTCACAAGTGGAACAATTCTTTGATCAGTGGAGTTCAGTGGCCAGTGGAGATGTAACATATTATGATCACTAACTGAAGATGGCAGAACCTGGAACCCTTTTAGGAGATAGAACAAGGAACGGCTAACATAAATGAAATCAATAGTAGCCACAGAACTACCTCTTTTCCATGTCGGATGGGGAGGGGAGTCCTCAGGAAATGATCCATTTACCATGAACATATCTTTCGATTGTATAAACGCATTCCAGCTTCGTACTCGATCGTCAGATAATACTTTACTATTATTTAAACAATGGAGATTTAGATCTCCCGCTAAAATTATATGCATTTGTTTCTTGTATTGATATATTTTTTCCCATAAGCGCTCAAGAGAGCGTAAATAGGAATCAGTGGAGAGAGCGACTGGATTCCAATATGTGTTAATCAAAGAATACTGACAGTCGTCAATGGATAGTTGAGCTAACTGGATATACGGGGTCAAGATTTCATGTGAGATAACACTCATGGATGGATTTGTTTTCAGCATCATTAACAAACCAGACATTGGTCGACCTTTAATAGCAGAAATAGCAGGATTTACGATGGGATAATAACCATCCCACGACGGGCAGTTAGTTAGCCATGTTTCCTGTAATAATATAAAATTGTACTCTTAGTTTAATGGCAGCGTCAGAGAAAAGATGTTTGAAGCCTCTAGTATTCCAGCTTAATAATGAAAGATGCTTACTAGGGGAGACACTAATCTTGAGAGGTAGAACACCGACATTTACACTGTTGTTTACATTGTGAACCACTCGAATCCGCTTTAGTAGAGGCAACCAATGGTATTTGTGCATCTTTATATGGGACTGAAATAGCAGAGCTTCTTTGATGGTCAATGGCAAGCTCAAAACCCAGATCCCACAAGGCTGCGCGAGCGGCCCAAAGAGTATTTAAAACCACTCTTGAGCGGAGCCAGATTCGCACTAAAGACAGGTCGTTATTATTTAAGAATTCAACTTGTTCAATATCACCAGAGTTAATATCCTCCAATGCATATATATCTCCAAAAATGGCTAAGAGGCTAGCACGATTCAAATCATATGAATGATATGGCAAAGGTCTACATTTAATAATTATTGAATGGAGATTTTTTTTTACATCTGTTTTTTTCTGTCTATTTAGAGTACTTTCCGAATTCGAGGTAAGTATCGCATGGGAGCTTACCTGTTCAGTAAAGGCAAAAGGAATTTGCTTTAAATTAGAGGCAGCAAATACAGTTTGGTTTAGATTCGAAGTAGCAATAGATGAGGGTAATTTCTGCCCGCCTTCGTCACATGTAACAGCACTATTATCAGAAGTCTGGTGATATTTTAACATGTATTGTTCAATGGCTGAAGCTATGATACAATCTAAGGTTAGAGGCATGGAGGATACATTACATTGATCCATTTTGTTCGCAAATGCCGAGGAAGGAAGAGAAGGCAGCTGTGGTACCGATTTTATTGTAAAGGGTAATCTAAGTTGAGATGGCTTATTGGCTCCAATTTGAGGAAGAGCACTATCTTTAATTTTAGCTCCATCACTAAAGTTAGATTCAGCTGGGGGAAGTTTAGAGCTTTTAGCTTCTAAATACAGGTCTATTTCTTTACGCAGCTCTGAACGTTTTAAACACAATTCAGTATCCAATGGATCCTTCACTCTTGGAGCAGTGATTAATGTCGGGTGATTATCGATTATAGCAGAATCATGGTCAATCAAGGCCACAATATTATTTAGGGGTGAGTGTTCAGCTGAAGGTTGTACATTTCCAAGCCCTTTTTGGTTTTTCTCGGCAGCGATTTTTACATATTTATCCCGTACTGCTTTGGCTGCTATAGTCATTTTATTTTTGGCAGGTGGTTTTAGCCCTTTCAAGAATGATTTGGCGATCGAGGAGGGAATATGCTGCTTTGGTTGATTTTTTGTTTTCTTTCCTAAGGGGCTTGTATGAGTCTGTTTAGCCGGGATAACACCCGAAAAAATTGTGAATAGATCTTTAGAAGGTTGTAGTACATTCACTGATGGTGAGGGCAACACAGTATTCGTTAGTGGACATACAAGAGCACACTTCTCAACAGGGGAATGAAGTTCTCGAATAATATGTGGAAATGTGTGAAGGGTAAATTTTACAGATGTAGCCGTATTTTCCATGATCAATTTTGGTTTCTCCAATTGATTAAATGGAGAATCATTGGTTGCTTTCTGCTGTAATAATTTAGCAGGAGATAACTTTAATTTTTTGGGAGAAATGGGAGCAGTGTCATTTATTGTTTTCAACTGTTGTAGACGTAGCTGTGATTGCCATCTAATTAATTTAGTAAGTTGTTTATCCTGAATTTTAAGTTTTTCATCCAAGGTCTCACATAATTTAAACAATGATGATATAGCCAAATTCATAGCATGCAAGGTGGTTTCAATTAGTATTGTAGAAGACAAACATGCAGTAGATGGAGGGGGCAAAGAAGGCAAGTTCATGTAAGGAGAAAGAATGGGTTTCGGCATGATATGAGACCGTCTGGGGGTATGCGCTATATATGAGGATACGGACATATGTTTCTCATCATCAGAGTATATGTGGGAGATTTCTGGTAATTCATAGTTTGCCTCAGGCGCCACATTGTTGTCAACAAAGGATGAATTAGAACAGTGATTAAGTTCGTCTTGATCCTTTATAGACTCATCAGCCAATACTATAATCGTAGGATTAAAAGGTGTACCACACATAGAAGAAATACACGAAGCAGCAGAAGTTAATAAACCATTTTGCCCAGATGTAACTAAAGGTTTACTAGTGGGCATAAAATGATCACTCTGCGGCAACTGTGTGCTCACTTCTTTTGTAGCCTGTGTATCTTTGTCACATGGTGGTTTTCTCAGATCAGTATAGGGATCTGTCAAAGGAACCAGTTGTATTGGAATTTCACTATCCTTCAGCATAGTTATATCTGAAATAGAGCGCTTGGGTTTAGGCTGTATTATAGAAGTTGGAATATCAGGCATAGCACAATTACCGGACAAATCACTGCTACAGGCCCTTTTATCTTTGCCCATAATGGCAAGCATCTCCTGTATATCGCGGGACGCTACTGTAGTTTTAGATCTTGTAATTTTAGGAACTCGGGAAGCTGAAGCCGCTTGTGGACGCGGTGTACTGCCCATTACTCCTTTTCTGGGAAGCAAGAGGTGGGGAAGAAGATTGAGCTGCCGCCAGCTTGTTAGATCTAAGGTAGTAAAAGCGTCGGCGCATTTAATACGCCACCCAGATAAGCACTTGGATTAATATTTCAATTAGAAAGGGTGGATTTGGTAAAAAGCAATGTCATTCATCCGAATGGTCTCTGACAGCTGTTCAGTTTTCAGGGAAGGGAACGCCCGATAGCTTGTGGAGCTGCCAGAGTCCGACTCTCCACCCCAAACCCTGAGAACTATTCGTATACGTATAAGTGCAGTTAGCAGCTGAGGGCTTCAATCCAGATCACTCACAGATCACAGCCAAACAGCATAACAGCGTCTCCAGCCCTTACTTCCTCCAGGGCTTAACGCCGCAAGGGTGGATAAGCCGGCAATTTATGCGGGGATAGAGTCACGTGACCACTCACGTGTGCTCGACAGGCCCCGCCTCCTCCAGGAAGCAGGGCAGGCAGCAAGAGCTCGGCTCGCAGTGCTGCTAGGCTCAGAGTCAATGGCAGATAGATTCCAATGCACCTTCCAATTTAAAAAACAGACACTGCTCGGGCGGATAAGCCAGCAATTTATGCGGGGATAGAGTCACGTGACCACTCACGTGTGCTCGACAGGCCCCGCCTCCTCCAGGAAGCAGGGCAGGCAGCAAGAGCTCGGCTCGCAGTGCTGCTAGGCTCAGAGTCAATGGCAGATAGATTCCAATGCACCTTCCAATTTAAAAAACAGACACCGCTCGGGCGGATAAGCCGGCAATTTATGCGGGGATAGAGTCACGTGACCACTCACGTGTGCTCGACAGGCCCCGCCTCCTCCTTGTTTAAGAAAATCACGACAGATCGCGTCACACCAACATCATGGAAGAGTGCAATCATTGTACTGGTTTTCAAAAAGGGCAATAGATCAAACCCCAAAGTCTACCGTCCGATTGCACTGCTTGACGTCTTGAGCAAGGTATATGCGACCTTGCTGAAAGATAAATTGTTAAAATGGACCTTGCGGAACAACTTCATTGACCAGAGACAAAACTGGTTTCGTAAAAGGAGTAGGCTGTAGCCGGAACTTGCTCATCGTCAATATTTTGAAAATGGAAGCAATGAGAACTGGGACCAAGATTTACCTTGCTGTATTTGATTTATCCCAAGCCTTCAATAGTATTGACCGTGAACTGCTATGGGCAAAACTCATCAAGTGAAAATGTCCCCTGAGCCTTCTTGCTGCCATAAAAGATCTGCACACCAAGACTGAAATCAGAATACGTCTTGATCGACTGGGGAAACTCTCCGCCCCAATTCCAACACAATGCGGAGTTAAGCAAGGGTGCCCACTTGCAGCTATCATCTTCAACCTATTCCTCTTTGATATCGATCAAACAATTAACAGCGGGGGTTCCTTTTCACCCAAAATTAACAGTTCACACGTAAGTCATCTACTCTACGCAGATGACTTAATTCTGCTAGATTTAACACCAGTCAGCCTTCAACAGAAACTGACAGCACTGGAACGATACGTCAAGGATAACGCCTTGAGCATAAACATAGCCAAATCTGAAATACTTGTGTTGAGGGATTTACGTGGGCAAAAAAAAAAAATCTTAAGCGATCAACCTTTAAATGGCATATAGAGAAAACACAGCTACACTCTATAGCACATACGAAATACCTGGGGATGAAGATCAGTTCTAGCTTGAACGACGCACCATGGGTCGAAGCCACCAAACTGAAGTGTCTACAACTGACCACCCAGGCGATGGTCCTAAATAAAAAATATGGCCTGTACTCTTTACTCCCCGTCTTGGCTTTTTTCAAACAAAAAGCGACTCCGGCATTAACTTATGGCGCAGAGTGTGCCCTGGGCTGTTCAGCTGATCTGTGGAACACGTTAGAAAACAACTTCTGGCCCAAAGTTCTTGGCCTACCAAGAAGTACACTGTCATTGTGTATAAGATATGAACTGAGCTTAATATCTATCAATGCAAGAGTGACCTGGAACACACTTGTGTTGTTTCGTAAAATGACCTTACAAGACCTCACTCTTCAGTTGAAAATCCTCAAAAATCCTTGAGAAAACAACAAGAGTTCTGTGCTGTACCTATGGGCGCAACACTGTAAAATCTTGCTCACGGAACTAGACACAGACATTGATAGGCTGCATAACAAACCTGGCCAAGTAAAAAAAAACTATGGAGAAGAGATTGGTGTGAGACTTGTGACCTCAGACGATCCTACAAACTCATGCAAGAGGTCCCTTGTGAAAAACGAGGACTAAATGAGATACATACTCCATGGAAACTTTTTCCTGATGTAAGAAGAAGACTATACATGATGTTTCGTATGAACATGTTCAAAACGAGAGAAAGAACAAACTTATGGTCAACAGACAAATCAATATCAGACCAATGTAGACTATGCAGTGACTCGAAAGAAACCCTAAAACACCTCGTCCTATTCTGCGTCGCCCTCACTAAGGAAAGAAAACGCCACTTTGCGAAAGTCATGACCGAGAGACCAACTATATGTGCGAAAGACTGGTGGCAGATAATGTTTGACCCGACTGATCGAAAACTAATCGGAACTCTAACCTTTTTCTTAGAATCCATGGTCAAACGCTTGGACTGCGTTGAGGAGGCAGTGGAAATCGACACAGTGGATCCTAACATCAACCGCAACTGACCATGGATTACTATGATGGTGGTGTAAATTGTTGTCTATGGCCTCGTCTCGGTCCATTCTCAGTACTATGAATGAGGTGTTGTATAATACGTAGTCTTCCTTTTTTAGTACCCCTGTAAAATATGCAAGATTTTCGTTTGTATCAGATGAACATTCTGTTTTTTTTTTTTTTAAAGATTTGTAATAAACCAAATAAACATGGTCTGCCCCCAGTTACCTTGTAAACAGAGTCCAAAGAAGAATTTCTACGAGACCCACTAGACTTACCAATGCCAACTGCATTAACATTTCGACATTCAGATTATCCATGATCGGGGGGAATAGCTTCCAGGTCAAAGCGGCTCAAATCTGGAACTCCCTACCTCGCCATCTCGGGGCAGATCAATCCTACCCCAGGTTCAGACTCAGTTACATCACCTGGCACAAGGCTAATGATAACTAATCAGGAACATGCCTGTGTATATTTTCCTTATATATTTGCCATGTCTACATACGTTTGTAGAGCACACCTATGTACCAGTTATGCCTTCTCTATGCATTATTCTGTATTATATTATCTGTGTGTAACTTTGTAACCTGTTAATTAAGCTTCGCACTGTCTGTACTGCTTCCGCCCTGATACCCCTGGGTCTGGTGCGCATCATATAAATGAATAAACGAAACTAAATTTAAAAAAAAAAAGAAAATATCCACAGCAATTTCATGATACAATTGTTAGTGCTTGGTATTAAGACTGTTTATTATCTTTTGTTATTTCCACTATTGCAGAGTGCAATGGAGCCAACCAGGCAATGTTTGAGGAGCTGCTACTAGAGCAGGAATGTGTGTGATACCCTCATTGTTTGTCGTCGAGCAGTTCTGAGTATTCGTCAATGTATCAGTGCTAGACATAGGGATATGTAGTTGCTCTTCTAGGAATTTGTTAGCCTCTTCAAATGATTTGAATAGGCAAAGCGAAAGAACCCTCACACCAAGATCCCTTCTATGATCCCATAATAGCTTAGTTATGATCCAGGAAATGTATTGAACAAGAATGAGCGGTTAGTTCTTTGTTACCCAATTTTCTTAGAATCACTCACCCATCCCAAAATATTTGTAAGTGTCCTTGCTTTGTATGCTCATTGAGGTCCTTCAGTCACCCTCACCCCTCCTGAGACTTAGGGCCTCATTACACAGATGGCGGTGGACCAAGGTGCTATTAGCACCTTGGTCCACGCCGGTAAAATACCAGCACCGCCTTGGTGGAAAGGGGAATTACCGCCCTATTCTAAGGTTGGTGGGGCGGTAATTCCCCCTTTCCCCATTGCCCTTCCCCATTCCCATTTTTGCCCCATAGGGCATAATGGGAATGGGGAAGGTGCTAATTACGGCACCGCAAATTGCGGTACCGTAATTAGCTCCGTGATCCCTTTGCGGGTTGGTTTTTAACGCCTGCAAAAAGCAGGCCTTAAATTCTCCAACCCGCAAAGGGACCTCGTAGTAAAGCGGTAAGGGTTTACCGGTACAATACCGGGAAACCCTTACCGCCTACCGTGTAATGAGGCCCTTAGTCTTGACCGCCTGCCATAGCTACCCTGATGGGTCTGGCTTGTCCAGAGGTTACCCTGTTCCAAGAAACTAGGCTGGCCTTCTGAACCTCTGCTCCTCCAGAACAGACTTCAGAAATCCTTCTTGTTGCATACTAGTGAAGGCATTTCAAGTTATTCCTACCAGGACACATAGTGAATTGTTGTAGTATAACTGGAAAAAAGCCATAGTCCTATCTAACAATATGGAAACAAGTACCGTGTTAACTTTAAATGCTTCTAAATCTGAAACATTGAGAAAGATGTGTGCTGAGAGAGGTGTCTCTGCTCAAGGCACAAAAATGGAAATGATCCAAAGAATCATGGACTGGCAAGAAGCTCAGCTTAGTGCCATAGCTTCTGAGGACAGTGCAGAAGGAGGTGGGGCTGCGCCCACTGGCAGAACTAGTAGTTATTTCGCTGCACTGGTCTCCAGGGTGCATGAGGATTTGGAAGATGTAATGTCTAATGTTTCCTCTGCCAGTGCTGAAGGTGAGGCCATGCTTGAATTCAAGAAGCAAGAGCTTCTGTTTAGGCAGAAGGAGCTTGAATTTCACATGGACAAACTGAAGATAGAGCAGGCAGAAGAACAGAACGACAGGGATCACCAGTTGGAATTGGCCAAGCTTCAAGTTGCCAATGGATCCAAGGGTCTTGGACATGGGTCTGGGGCCTCCTCTCATCCAAGGTTTCCACAAGATCTGCTCGGTGTGTATGAGGAAAAGAATGACATTATGGACTGGCTGAATACCTTTGAGTATGCATGTGAAGTTCTACAAGTTGACAATGCTGATAAAATTGCCTGGTTACTTAGCAGACTGCCCCATTCTGGCTGCAGTGCCATTATGGAAATGTCGAAAGCTGAGATAGCAGATTTTGCAATGTTGAAGCAAACTCTCATCTTAAAGTTTGGAAATACTCCTGCCCAATACTTAAAAATATTCAGAGAGTACAAGAAAAAAGAAGGTGGTACTTGGGTATCTTATGTAACTGAATCCTTAAAGAACTTGACTGGCTGGGTCGAAGGTTATAAAGTTTCTACCTTTGAAGGTATGATAAGTCTTGTCATGCTGGAACATATTTTTGCATCTTCGTCCCCTGAGCTTAAGCAGCATTTGGCTGATTCAAATGAGATAGATCCTAAGAAGCTAGCCATTGTAGCAGATTTGTGGGTGTCACATAGAGTGTCCCATAAGGACAAGACTCATCCTGGTAAGCAGGAGGAAGGGAAAAAGTCCAAAGATAAGGACGGTGGGGAACTGATAAATCTTCCTCCGATAAGGGCCACAAAAAGAAAACTAAGGGTAAGACACAAGAGAACTCACAGGGTAGTGGAGGTCAGCCTCCAAAACAGAACTCTGGTTATAGTAAGCCTCCCTATGTAAAGAGACCCAGTGGATCTTGTTTTGCTTGTGGAGCAACTGACCACGTGAAGGGGGATCCCAGATGTAAGGTCAAAACCTTGGGGGTCCACTCTGCTAATCTGGCCTACTCCTCCTATGAGGAAGAAAAGATTACAGGAGCATCCTTCTCCTCAGACTCCTGCCCCAGTGGGAGAGAAACTGAGGTAGTTTTAGTTTCCCTGGGTTCCTGGGAGCCTAAAGTCTCAGAGGCTTATGCTAGGATTCCAGATAACACCAAGCACTACTTTAAAGACAGTGTGCTGATCAATGGAGTAGATACTCCAGCTCTTAAGGATAGTGGGTGCAGTCGAACTGTAGTGGATTCTACCTTGGTAGACCCAGAGCAAGTTGCCAGAGCTACTCTGATGCCCACTAAGTTGCCTGATGGCCCACTTCTCATGTTCCCTGTAATACCTGTAAATCTTACTATCAATGGTACAGCAGTCAGGATTCCAGTGAGCATACAGAGGAGTATCCCAGGAAAGGTCTTGTTGGGCAACGATCTCAGAGCTTTAGGGCTTGTGGGAGATACAGCTGAAAGACCCTGCACAAGGTCTCAAACAAGGGCAGTACTGGCCAAGACCAATGCTCTGCCCCAGCCAAAGCGGAAACCCAAGGCTAAAGGAGTCAGAAAATCAAAAAGAGGGAAAGAAAATATTCCCCTAACTCACCTATCACTGAGGTGGGGGTAGTTGGTCAATCACCAGGACCTGACGAGGAGGTGGTGATGCTGAACTAAAAGATTTGTTAGTAGAAGGTGGTCCTGACAGGGAAGAATTCAGTAAAGGCCAACGTGAGTGCCCATCTCTGGAGGGCCTAAGGAGACAGGCCTGCTCCCAGCTTGAGGGTGAACCTCCTGGGAAGCATTGGATGTATTGGGAAGGTGGGCTCCTGTATAGTGAGCCTACAGAGTCTACAGAAGGAGACCATAGGAGGTTGGTGGTTCCCCTTGCTGTAAGACCCTTCCTCCTGCAGCTGGCACATGAAATGCCTCTTGCTGGTCACCTTGGTATTAAGAGGACCAAGCAAAGGTTATCCATGCACATCTACTGGCCTAAGATGAGGATGCAAGTAGAAAGTCACTGCAGGAGTTGTGCCTCCTGCCAGTTATCTGGTAAGAGTAGCTCAACAATCCAAGCTCCATTGGTACCAATCCCAGTTGTTGGGGTACAATTTGAAAGGGTAGGGATCGACATTGTTGGTCCCCTTGACCCTCAAACATCATCAGGCAATAGGTTTATCCTTGTGCTGGTCGACCATGCCACCAGGTATCCTGAGGCCATCCCATTAAAAACTGTGACTGCCAAGTCAATTGCAAAAGCTTTACTTGGCATTTTTACTAGGGTTGGCTTCCCTAAAGAAGTTGTGTCTGACAGAAGCAGCACCTTTATGTCGAAGTATATGCAGACTATGTGGAAGGAATGTGGGATCACCTATAAGTTTTCCTCTGCATACCACACCAGACCAATGGTCTGGTGGAAAGGTTTAACAGGACCTTGAAAAGTATGATTGGGGCTCTGGAAGAACCTCAAAGAAGAAAATGGGATCTTCTATTACCATGCTTACTGTTTGCCTACAGAGAGGTACCACAAGAGGGTGTTGGCTTCAGCCCCTTTGAACTACTGTTTGGTCACCCTGTAAGGGGACCCTTAGCCAGAGTCAAGGAGGGATGGGAGATGCCCACTCCCCCCATTACTACCAACGTAGTAGACTATGTGCTAGGGCTCAGAAAAAGGATGGTACTCCTGATGGGTCTGGCTAGTGACAAGATGAAGGCAGGACAAGCTCTGGTGAAACATTGGTATGACCAGCAAACTTCCCTCATCAACTTCACACCTGATCAGAAAGTCCTGATCATGAACCCCATAAGGCCTAGGACTTTACAGGACAAATGGTCAGACCCTTACACAGTGGTGGAGTCACTGGGTGAGGTCAACTATTTAGTGGACCTTGGAAGGCCTGGACAGGCTCCAAAGGTTTTCCATGTAAATAGCCTGAAGGCTTTCATCCCAAGAGTTGAAATCGCAGCACTGCTATTGGCTTCAGATGTTGAGGAAGAGGAGTCTGAACCTCTTCCTGACCTATTCCAAAGTAGTCCTTCAGATAGCTCCTTTGAGGGTGTCCGAGTGGCCAATCACCTGACTTCTGATCAGCAGGCTGAGGTGAAAAGTTTGCTTAGGCAATTCCCCCCCCTGTTTTCACAGTCCCCTGGTTTGACACCTTGGTGCAAACATAACAGACAC
The DNA here is from genome assembly GCF_040938575.1 of Ambystoma mexicanum. Classification (NCBI taxonomy): domain Eukaryota; kingdom Metazoa; phylum Chordata; class Amphibia; order Caudata; family Ambystomatidae; genus Ambystoma; species Ambystoma mexicanum. Next base: position 1,218,258,093 of record NC_090936.1, read on the forward strand.
AGGAGACAGTGTACCTACCAAAAGTAGGGGATACAGAATGTTAGACAAAGTAAGGTCTTACATTAAGACAGAGGTCAACAAAATGTTGGATCTTGGGGTGATTGAACCCTCTAGTAGTCCTTGTCCAGCCCTGTGGTTTTGGTTCCAAAGGCAGGTACTTCTGAATTGAGGTTCTGTGTGGATTACAGGGCTCTGAAGGCTGTCACCAAGACAGATGCACACCCCTTGCCTACAACAGATGAGCTGGTGGATACCTTGGGTGCCTCCAAGTACCTCAGCACGTTTGACCTCACTGCAGGCTATTGGCAAATAGCCCTTGCAGAACATGCCAAGGAGAAGACAGCTTTCTCAACTCCAGAGGGCCTTTACCAGTTCAGGGTAATGCCTTTTGGGTTAAAGAATGCACTTGCCACTTTCCAGAGTATTGTGAATCATGTGTTGAATGGGTTGGATGAATTATGTCTTGCATATCTGGATGATATAGCAGTTTTCAGTGCCACCTGGGAAGGCCATGTGAAACACCTTGGGATTGTGTTACAGGCTCTTCAGAAAGCCCACTTGACCATAAAGGCCAGTAAGGGCCAGATTGGACAAGGATCAAGGGTTTACCTTGGACATGAAGTAGGTGGAGGGAGGATACAGCCTCTTCCCAGTAAAGTACAAACAGTACAAGACTGGCCTACCCCCACCACACAGACCCAAGTGAGAGCCTTCTTAGGACTCACTGGGTACTACCGAAATTTCATGGCAGACTATGGTACCATAGCTGCCCCTCTGACTGCTCTCACTACTCCTAAGAAACCCAAGAAGGTAACTTGGACTGAAGAGTGTGAGAAGGCCTTCAATGGCTTAAAAGACTCCTTGTGCCAGACCCCTGTCGCAGGGCCCCTGATTACCAAAGACCTTTTATTGTGCAGACAGATGCCTCTGACACTGGGATAGGAGCTGTACTATCACAAGTAGATGAGAAGGGTAAGGAACACCCTATTGGCTTCAGTAGTTGCCAGCTTAAGGACAGAGAGCTCAGATGGTCCAAAGTAGAGAAAGAATGTTTCTCTGTTGTGTGGGCCCTTAGGAAGCTGAGGCCCTACCTCTATGGGACCCACTTCACTGTGCAAACTGACCATAAACCCTTAAAGTGGCTAATGAACATGAAGGGAGAGAATCCAAAGTTGCTTAGGTGGTTCATAAGTCTGCAAGGCTTTGACTTCACTATTGAGCATAGGCCAGGTGTCCAACATAGCAATGCTGATGGGTTGTCCACAATGTTTAACTGACCTGAACAAGAAACTCATCCAGGGGTGGATTAGTTCCCCCTGTCCTTAGTCTGGGGAGGGCGAGTGTTAGGCAAGATTTCATATTTGTATGTAATTTTCCCTCCATGTGTCAACCCCCAAACATTTTGCTGCTGTTTTAACACCATTGACTGACTTTGCCAGAGAAACGCAGCCCTCACCTGCACTCCTCTGGGCTTTCGTTCACTTTTTATGGGGAAACTGACATGCCCTTAAGACAGTCAGTACTGGGAGACTTTGTTTCCCTTAGTCCTTTTCCTCATGTTGCAGCTTTTGTGCAACATGTAACAACTGTGCAATCTAACTTACCTTACAGCACACTTGGGTCTCTAGTAATTTCCAAAGGCCCTAGAAACTCTCGCTGGACTTTTTTTTAAATGTGCAGATGTGTCATGGACAGCTATCGTTTTCTTATATTTTTAACCCTTTCTTGCCATGTTAACTGCTTTTATCGCGTTTGGCACAAATAGGTGGCCTGGCTCCAAAATGGCCATGCCACAAGGTTCTGTGTCCTGTCCTTTGGCCATCTTGCCCCTTCACCTTCCCCAGGTCGAGTCGACCCGGGTCAGTTCTTATTTGCTCATGCACTTTCCAGCGAAACCTAATGCTTTTGTGGGCTTCTGCATGCCTTGTGTGTGCCTCCAGGATGTGGGCTGGGATGTCTGTTCCCAATGCACATCCTGGGTGCCAGAGAGTCTGGAGAGTGTCCTGAATGACTGGGACCACTGTGGTCCATGATTGATCCACGTATGGAGTGAGTGTTTGTGAGCAGATCTCCCATTGGGTCCTCTCCTTTTTGGCGCGAAGGGAGCTTTGGATAAGAGGAGGCTGAAAACACCACTACCATGTCGATCTCCTGAGTTCACACCGAACAAGGGATAAGGAGCTAAGTATCCTGCAACAAGAAGCCGAGTTAAGGAACAGCTGGTGACCCGCTGGAAGGTTTGGCACCCTGAGCCTGCTGTCGTCCCGTGGGACCCCTCTGCATGTGATCGTCCTAGAAGGTCTGCGAAGACGCTTCGACCCCTTGGAATAGTGGGATCAATTATTCTCTGCACCTTCATCAAACCCTGCAAGTAAGCCTCTTCGGAAGTGTCCCTGGGCCGACCAGGTGGGCTGACCAGCTTACACGGGACCTTTGCTCTGTCACCGATGCCGTTTCGAAGAGGCTCTCGAAACTTGCTATACTGCTAGCTCTGTGTCCACGGCACCCTCACACCGAATTTCGTACAGTTGGCGTTTCCAGGTCTGAAGTGAGACAAGTGCGCCTGGACCGGAGTAAACACGGTTACCGTGTTGCCCTGCTGGGGCAACAACCAGTGCAAGTTCGCTGCATCTGTGACCCCCTTGCCCCTGAAGCCTGCTGCTGTGGAATTGGGCTGATTCCTCCACCAGGAGTGGAGAAATCGCCACTGTCCCGTTTGGGAATCCTCTCTGCATCTCGGGAACTACACAGTGTCGAGACGTCCTGATTGTCGCATTCGAACCTGCCAGCGAAGTGGACTGTACTGGCGAAGTTTGAGTCTGCCTGCGTCGGGGACCAGTGAGTAGTCCTTACCCCAACCGGTGGCCCCTAGCGCAGGAGCCCATTTTTATGCATGAGTGACCCCTGAGGGCCCCTTTTCTTTCCACAACAATTGCGAAATAGCGACTCCATCCCGCGCTCACAAACTGCAGGTCCTGCTTGAATAGTGGGAACTTGTTCTTCATCGCCTTATCCACCTTCCTGAGCTGCTAGAGACCCTTGAAGAGACCCTATTTTGTCCATTGGCACAAGCGCGTGCATGTACTATTGAGCATAAGGCTCCTCACTTCATAGGGCTTCGACTGCCTCTTAGGTAGGTGTATTCTTGATGTGGAACTGGGTCTAAAGAGTGCTTGCACTGCCTGTTTTCCTCCCCATCTAGGTGGTCTACATATTTCGTGCTTGTAACCCCTTACACCCCATTGGTCTTGTATATATTTTGGGCCTCATTACGACCCTGGCGCTAATGGGTGTCATGATCTCTGCTTCCAAAAGGTCAGGGTTTTCCCAACTCCCTTGGAAGCAGATCCATAACCCAGGTTCCGAGTGCCAACCAGTCCCAATTGGGACCTTTTGGACCCAGTCCTGGCGCCAGTGGCACCAGGCTCATAAATATGCCCAGTCCCAGCGCTGGAAGCGCCGGGCTCATAATGCTTGGGTGGACTTACCTGCAGCAGACCATGCTGCTTACTTGCCTGCCAGTTGAGCCTCTGATCCTCTTCTGTTTGGAACTACTTTTCCTGTTGGGTGGGGCAGGAGCCACTCCCTAGATTCAGAACACTGGAACTCTTCTGGAAAGCAGGAACTCTTTTCTTACCTAGGCGTGGCTGTGGAAGGCGACACCTAAGCACTACAGGAGGCTATTTAAACCACACCCGATGGATGAATCTTGCTTTGCGTTATTCTGCATCCTCTGCAGCAGAACGCTCATCGTGTCTTCTGCATCTGATCCTGGGCCTAAGGAAAAAGGCTTACCATCCTGAATCCAGTCTTCAGCAACACCTATAAAGACAAGAAAGAACAGGTTAGCATTACGGTCTTCAGTGACAGCTCTTCACTTACCTGGTCCATCGGCTGTCACCAACGCCTCGCGCTGCATTCCGGCATCTGAAAGACAAAGGCTTACCTACTCTTCGTGCGCTCCGGAGGTCTTCACACTGCATTCCGGCATCTGAAAGACAAAAGCTTACCAACTCTTCGCACGCTCCGGAGGCCTTCGGCGCTGCATCCCGCATCTGAAAGACAAAACAAGGTGCGTTTAAAGACATTGGGGAACTTTAATACTCACGTGCCATTACTCCTTTCCACATCTAACCCAGTGGGTATTCCGGCACCCTGCAGCCGCTCCGAACTTGTACCTGCAAAATAAAAAGACAGTTAGAGCGCATTGTGAAGCAGGCAACAAGCGCTTACTTACGTGCTTCCAGGCGCTTCTATTCATCACACGGGCTCCATCTTCAACTCACTTCAGCCCGTCATCCACCATCGCCGGAACCCTGCAAAACAAGAAACATCATTACTAAAGACTTTAAAGACATTAGAATTACTCGAAACGTACCGTTCGTGCAGTAAACGACGGACAGCAGTCCTCTGAAGTCAAGAGGCCTGCTCCCCTTATCCAGTGAAGAAACTGGTTACAGCACCCTGCCCCGAGGCAGATGGAGAGCACGGCGTTCACTTACCTAAGGTGAGAACGTTAACCTTTGGGGTTCTACAGGAGAAGAGAAAGGGAAGAAGAGAGAGACATTCAATAACCCAGTTCCTTAATCCCATATTTTCTATCTGCAGACATCTTACCCCTAGAGTCAGACATACAGTGCACAGAGGTCCAGCCCAAAGAGCCAGCCGTAAGTTACACATCACCTTTGAAGATACGGTATACGCCCAGTCAAGACCGGCGCCTCTACGGGAATCAGGTGAGCGTTACAGAACGCAAAGCCTACCACAAAACTCCCGTCCAGGCGCTATGGAAACCTCGGATACCGACCAGCTAGCCCAGTTACTTGGGGAACTAAGGGCAGAAGTGCATGCAGCCCGTCAGGAAACGAACGCTCTAAGAAGGGAACTGATTATTTCCAAGGAGCGAACAGATGATCTCGCTAGACAATTGCTACAGTCACAAGCCGGACAGACCCCGTTACCCGCATCTGGGGGAAATCTTCCTTCTACATCCTCTATGAATCCAGTGCAGATCAACCTACCTGGGAATGTACCTCTGGCTCCGCCCGAACGATTTTCTGGTGACCCAAAGAGGTTTGCAGTATTTATCAATCAGTGCCGGTTGCATTTCTTATGCCGGCCAGCAGCCTTCCCAACTGATCAAGCTAAAGTAGCTTTCGTACCTTAGTGGCAATGCGGCAGACTGGTCGATCCCTCTAGTAAATCAAGATGATCCGGTCCTCCATGATTTTCAAGCTTTTCAGCTCAGTATGGAAAAACTGTTTGCAAGACATTCACAGGGGCAGGCCTTGGACAATGAGCTTCTTTTGTTGCGACAAGGTAATCAAGACCTTTTGGCTTATATTGCGTCTTTCAACAGACTGATAGTGGAAACTCAATGGCCTGAGGACAAAAGGATTACGCTGTTTTATAGAGGTCTACGTGGAGAGCTCAAAGATGTGCTAGCCCAAGTAGTGAATCCCCCACAAGATTGTTCGGACTATATAGACTTAGTCGTTCAAATAGATCACAGACTGCAGAACAGGAAGGCCGATCGTTCCAAGTTTGATGCTCGAGTATTTTCCAAACCGCCAACTCCTTCCAAAGGAGTAGACTCCGGGGAACCCATGCAAATAGGGGGTCTGAAAGGTCCTCTAACACAAAAGGAGCGGGAAAGGAGAAAACAGTTGCAATTATGCCTCTATTGCGGAAACTCAGGGCACTTTCTTCGAGACTGTCCGGTGAAACCTGCCAAGAAGGCAGTAGGAGCTGCAGTTACCAAAGTTACAAACTCTGAGCAGGGAAACAACCTCGCCCGACAAGAATAGAGGTCCTCTTGCCGAGCCTGAAAACCAGTTCCGTGACCTCGCATTTCGTGATACCTATGGTCCTCATTAGCCCTGATAATCCGGATCGATTACATGCAATTGAAGCTTACGTCGACAGCGGTGCCATCGGCAATTATGTGGATCATGAAATGGTTTTGAGGATGAATCTAACTCTTTGCCCCAAGGCTGTAAAGGACGTCATTACTACGGTGGATGGTACGGAGATAGCCTCCGGGCCAGTAACGCATACCACTCAAGAGGTGACGCTAGTAAGTCAAGATGGACACCATGAGAAGATCGTGTTCGATGTGATCAAGGCCCCTCAGTTTCAGATTATTCTAGGAATACCTTGGTTAGAGAAACACAATCCTCTGATCGATTGGCGAGCAAGAACGGTCCAGTTTCCACAATGTGTCTGTACTTGTCACCCTCCACCTGGTGTTGCACTGGCAGCAATTTCTTCAGAGACTCCCCAGTTACCTCCCGAATACCTAGAATACCAAGATGTTTTCCGGAAGGATCAGGCTAACTCTCTACCTCCTCATAGGTCTTATGACTGCCAGATAGACCTGATACCTGGATCTACTCCTCCTTGTAGTAGAATTTATGCCCTCACCGAGCCTGAGAACCTTCACCTTCGACAATACCTGGATCAATACCTGGCAAATGGGTTTATTCATCCTTCCAAGTCCCCTGCTTCTTCAGCTTTGTTCTTCGTTCCAAAAAAGGAAGGAGACCTTAGAACTTGTATAGATTATCGCTCCCTGAACCAGATCACCGTTAAGAATAGATATCCGTTACCTTTGATCCCTGAACTCCTGGACCAAGTCAGAAAAGCATGCATATATACAAAGCTGGATCTTAGAGGAGCTTACCACTTGGTACGAGTAAAAGAGGGCGATGAATGGAAGAGGGCCTTCCGCACCAAGTATGGGCTATTTGATTATCAGGTCATGCCCTTCGGACTTTGCAATGCCCTGGCCGCCTTTCAATATTTTATGAACGATGTCCTCAGAGAGCTCATAGATGTGTGTGTTGTTGTTTACATTGACGACATCCTCGTTTATTCTTCATCAGAATCTGAACATCGGAAACACGTGAAAATGGTCCTCGAAAGATTGCGTCAACACAAACTTTTCGCTAAGTTGGAAAAATGTGTTTTCAACGTGACTGAAGTTGAATTCTTGGGATTCATATTATCACCTGGCGGAGTGCGTATGGATTCAAAGAAGGTCGATGCAGTTCTCAAATGGCCATCACCATCCTCCGTAAAAGGTGTGCAAAGCATGTTAGGCTTCGCTAACTTTTACCGCAGGTTTATCCCCAAATTCTCTCGAATAGTCCAGCCCATCACTGCCTTGTTAAAGAAAAACAAACGTTTTGAATGGTCTACCGAGGCGGAACAAGCTTTCCAGGATTTGAAGACTAAATTTATCTCTGCACCAATCTTAAAACACCCTCGCCCCGAACTCCCCTACATCGTGGAAACTGATGCTTCAAGCCTTGCCATGGGGGCAGTTCGATCACAAAAGGACCCGGTAACCAATCAGTTGCATCCCGTGGCATTTTGGTCACGCAAATTCTCGCCTCCTGAAATCAATTACACGATTACTGACAAGGAACTTCTGGCTATCAAGTCTGCCTTTAAGGCTTGGCGGCATTATCTGCTGGGGGCCCGACACACCGTTACTGTGATTACGGATCACCGAAACCTGCAATATTTGAAAACCGCAAAAGCCCAATCCTCTAGACAACTCCGTTGGGCATTATTCTTTGCCGAGTTTGACTTCATAATTACCTATCGACCTGGTACAAAGAACGGTAAAGCTGATGCCCTTTCTCGGATGGGAGTGGAAGAACACTTGATCAACCCTAAACCTGTACCAATCATTCCCGAACAAAGAATTCTGGGTGTAATCGCCACAGAATCCATAGAGGAAGTTAAGGATAAAGCCAGGCAACTTGTAACTCCAGCAGACATACAGAATTGGCATCTGCAGGGAAAGGACTTTGCAGTAAAGGACAACTTATTGTATTTCCAAGAACGATTATACCTACCCAGCACAGATTTACAGAAAAAAGTAATCTCTTGTTATCACGATTCTTTAATGGAAGGACATCCCGGTATGGCCAAGACCTCAGAAAAGATCAAGCGCTACTTCTGGCTGGTGGCCGTCTTGGAAAAAAGATATCAGAGACTTTATAATGTCCTGTGGAGTATGCGCCCAAAACAAGAGTCAAAAGGAAAGACCAGCAGGCCTCTTACGCCCTATTGACATCCCACCTCGCCCTTGGCATACGCTTTCTATGGACTTCATCACCGATCTACCTCCATGCTCCGGATACAATACAATTCTAGTAATCGTGGACTTATTCTCCAAGATGGCGCATTTCATTCCGCTCAAAGGCTTGCCAACAGCAGCAACTCTGGCCCGAGAATTTCTCGAAAACATCGTCCGACTGCACGGTTTTCCTTCGGTTCTAATTTCGGATCGAGGTAGTCAATTTATTTCTCATTTTTGGCGAAGTTGCTGTCAGTCGGCTCAAATTGATGTGAGACTATCGACCAGTCACCACCCTCAGACCGACGGACAAACCGAGAGGACCAATCAAACTCTGGAACAGTATTTACGCTGCATGCTGCAACAAACTGAAAAAACTTGGAAAGACATCCTATGGATAGCCGAATATGCCTACAATAACTCTGTCCATTCGGGAACTGGGAAAACCCCGTTTTTTCTTTTGTACGGCAGTCACCCTCGAACCTCAGAGTTGGATCCCCTCCAAGATCTTGAAACACCAGCAGTAGACTACCTGCATTCTACAATCACCCAAGCCTTTAAGGAAGCTGTTCCTCACCTTCAAAGGGCTAAAGAACAATACAAGAAAGGAGCAGATCAACATCGGAAGGAAGCCCCTCAATATCAAGGAGGGGATCAAGTCTGGTTATCCACCAAATATCTACCTCTAAAAGGGCCACGCACATTCAACCCAAGATACCTTGGTCCCTATTCCATCACTACCATAGTAAACCCAGTAGCGGTCAAGTTGGACTTGCCCCCGCACATGAAGATACATCCGGTCTTCCACGTCTCTCTATTAAAACCCGTGCAACCTCAAACCCGACTAACTAAATCTCCAAAACCTATCCTAGTTGATGGAGAACTCGAGTTTGAAGTCAAAAGCATTCTGGACTCCAAGATCTCCAAATCTAAACTATTTTACCTAATTGACTGGAAAGGCTACGGCCCCCAAGAGAGATCCTGGGAACCTGCTGAATATGTCCACGCTCCTCGCCTAATCAAAAGATTTCACCGAACATTTCCTGACAAGCCAAAACCCCCAGAGAAGCCCGGTTTGGGAGGGGCCTTGAGGGGGGGTACTGTCATGATCTCTGCTTCCAAAAGGTCAGGGTTTTCCCAACTCCCTTGGAAGCAGATCCATAACCCAGGTTCCGAGTGCCAACCAGTCCCAATTGGGACCTTTTGGACCCAGTCCTGGCGCCAGTGGCACCAGGCTCATAAATATGCCCAGTCCCAGCGCTGGAAGCGCCGGGCTCATAATGCTTGGGTGGACTTACCTGCAGCAGACCATGCTGCTTACTTGCCTGCCAGTTGAGCCTCTGATCCTCTTCTGTTTGGAACTACTTTTCCTGTTGGGTGGGGCAGGAGCCACTCCCTAGATTCAGAACACTGGAACTCTTCTGGAAAGCAGGAACTCTTTTCTTACCTAGGCGTGGCTGTGGAATGAGACAACTAAGCACTACAGGAGGCTATTTAAACCACACCCGATGGATGAATCTTGCTTTGCGTTATTCTGCATCCTCTGCAGCAGAACGCTCATCGTGTCTTCTGCATCTGATCCTGGGCCTAAGGAAAAAGGCTTACCATCCTGAATCCAGTCTTCAGCAACACCTATAAAGACAAGAAAGAACAGGTTAGCATTACGGGCTTCAGTGACAGCTCTTCACTTACCTGGTCCATCGGCTGTCACCAACGCCTCGCGCTGCATTCCGGCATCTGAAAGACAAAGGCTTACCTACTCTTCGTGCGCTCCGGAGGTCTTCACACTGCATTCCGGCATCTGAAAGACAAAAGCTTACCAACTCTTCGCACGCTCCGGAGGCCTTCGGCGCTGCATCCCGCATCTGAAAGACAAAACAAGGTGCGTTTAAAGACATTGGGGAACTTTAATACTCACGTGCCATTACTCCTTTCCACATCTAACCCAGTGGGTATTCCGGCACCCTGCAGCCGCTCCGAACTTGTACCTGCAAAATAAAAAGACAGTTAGAGCGCATCGTGAAGCAGGCAACAAGCGCTTACTTACGTGCTTCCAGGCGCTTCTATTCATCACACGGGCTCCATCTTCAACTCACTTCAGCCCGTCATCCGCCATCGCCGGAACCCTGCAAAACAAGAAACATCATTACTAAAGACTTTAAAGACATTAGAATTACTCGAAACGTACCGTTCGTGCAGTAAACGACGGACAGCAGTCCTCTGAAGTCAAGAGGCCTGCTCCCCTTATCCAGTGAAGAAACTGGTTACAGCACCCTGCCCCGAGGCAGATGGAGAGCACGGCGTTCACTTACCTAAGGTGAGAGTGTTAACCTTTGGGGTTCTACAGGAGAAGAGAAAGGGAAGAACAGAGAGACATTCAATAACCCAGTTCCTTAATCCCATATTTTCTATCTGCAGACATCTTACCCCTCGAGTCAGACATACAGTGCACAGAGGTCCAGCCCAAAGAGCCAGCCGTGTGTTACACATCACCTTTGAAGATACAGTATACGCCCAGTCAAGACCGGCGCCTCTACGGGAATCAGGTGAGCGTTACAATGGGTTAACGGCACCGTAAAAGGCTGCGGCGCCGTTAACCCATTAGCGCCCAATTACGAGGTCCCTTTGCGGGACCCGACCCACCAGCCGTTAAAGTAGGGACCCGCAAAGGGACCTTGGTGCTAAGTACGGTGCTGCAATTTGTGGCACCGTACTTACCGCCTTCCCCATTCCCATTGAGCCCTATGGGGCAAAAATGGGAATGGGGAAGGGCCATGGAGGAAGGGGGAATTACCGCCCCACCAACCTTGTAATGGGGTGGTAATTCCCCCTTTGTCCATGGCGGAGTCGGTAAGTTACCGGCATGGACCATGGTGCTAATAGCACCATGGTTTTCCGCCAGGGTCGTAATTGCTATGGTCTATGTTACAAAGGCCTTGTAATAAATGTGTCTATTATAACACCTGTCTGGAGTAATTTTTAAGGGCCTCATTACACGGATGGTGGTAAGGATTTACCGGTACCGGTAAAATACCGGTACCGGTAAATCCTTACCGCCTTACTACGAGGTCCCTTTGCGGGTTGGGGGATTTAACGCCTGCTTTTTGCAGGCGTTAAAATCCAACCCGCAAAGGGACCTCTGAGCTAATTACGGCACCGCAAAATTGCGGTGCTGTAATTAGCGCCTTCCCCATTCCCATAGAGCCCTATGGGGCAGAAATGGGAATGGGGAAGGGCAATGGTGGAAGGGGGATTTACCGCCCCTCCAACCTTGGAATGGGGCGGTAAATCCCCTTTCCACCAAGGCGGTGCCGGTATTTTACCGGCATGAGCCATGGCGCTAATAGCGCCATGGTTCACCGCCTACCGTGTAATGAGGCCCTAAGTGTCCTTGCTTTGTGTGCTCACTGACCTCATTACGAGTTTGGAGGTAGCCATGGAGCTATTAGCTCCATGGCTGCCTCCAAACCGGGCTCCTTTACCGGGTTCCTGCAATGAGGAATAACTGGGTCATTCCAACATAGGAGGACCCGGTAATTCCTCCTTGCAGGAACCCATTCCCATTTGAGCCCCCATAGGGATCAATGGGAATGGGGAGGGAGGTAATAACGGGCAGATTACATCTGGCCCGTTATTACCTCCCTCGTCCCGTGAAGGGAACCTCGTAATACGCGCTCCCGAATAAAGGGGCCTGGACACCGGCCCCCTTCATTCCGGGAGTTCAAGGGTTCAAAAGTGCTCACTGAGGTCTTTCAGTCACCCTCACCCCTCCTGAGACGCCTCATTACGAGTTTGGAGGTAGCCATGGAGCTATTAGCTCCATGGCTGCCTCCCTTTCGGGCTCCATTACCGGGTTCCTGCAATGGGGACTTAGCGGGTTACTCCGACATAGGAGGACCCGGTAAGTCCACCTTGCAGGAACCCATCCCCATTCCCATTTGAGCCCCCGTAGGGCTCAATGGGATTGGGGAGGGAGGTAATAACGGGCAGATTACATCTGGCCCGTTATTGCCACCCTCTGCCCCTCGCAGGACCCAGAAAGCATGCCTGGTTTTACCAGGCGTGCGATACAGGTCCCGCGATGGGAAGCTCGTAATCGGTGCTCCCGTAATGAAGGGGAGCGCAAGACTTATAATGAGGCCCTTAGTCTTGACCGCCTGCCATAGCTACCCTGATTGGTCTGGCTTGTCCAGAGGTTACCCTGTTCCAAGAAACTAGGTTGGCCTTCTGAACCTCTGCCCCTCCAGGTCAGAGTTCAGAAATCCTTCTTAACACCAATCACAGTCATCAACAGTTTGCGTGGTATTGTTGATGACTGTCTTGGCTGTCATCACCCTTACATTTTCAGTAAGGGCATCCCGAATCAAGAGTTTTTCAGCTTGAAACTTAGTTTGTGCCAACAAAATGCCCTCCAATTTACATAGTTTTGCAGTGTTCTCATGAATTAGTGATTTGATGTTATCTAGCCATAAGTGTGTTTGCTCATGGCCTTTGTCAAGAAGATTCAAGATCCTAGACATCACCGGCAATGAATGGGCACCAGGCTTAGCTTGTGCATAAGGTTCAGAGCTGCTGGAATGAGATCCTGATGGCTCCTGCTTGTGTATAATAGGGATCGGGTCTGTACCTACATTGTTATGCCCCCACCTTAGCTGTCAGACCCTTCAGGGAGCACTTGGTTACCTAGTGAAGGGGAGCCAGTTTTAGGCTTCTCACCCCTTGGTGAGTGTGATCTGCCATAATTTGAGTGGATCTCTCCTACTGACACCCCTGGCAAGTTATGTAACAGATTTCTTCAACCTCTGATGGTAGCATTAGTCCGGGAGAAGCTGCCCCCAAGGGGATGCGGCAGTGGTTCCCCATTCCATTTGTATGGCTGGGGCCAGTATTGACACATCAGAGACACAGTCAGTGCCAGGTTCTCTAGACCCCAAATCAGGCCCCCTATTGCAGACATCTATTGGTTCCCTATTGCCAATTTGAGAGAGATTGGCAAATAGTCGAGAATTATGTGATCCACAATGAGCATGTAACAACGCAATTGTTGGATTAATTTGTGTACAGATACTATCGTTTGGTTCTACTGCCAAGGCTTGTTGGCTGTACGGCATCAAAGTGGAGTCCATGTTCCGCTCTGAGTACTGTGCAATTGGAGGGCTCTGTGTGACACTGGAGGCATGATACTGAATGGGGACAGAAGTATTCATTTCGTGTCGTGATGTTGATCTTGAGAGAAGCTTACCTCTGCCTAAGCTGCCTACCATCCTTAACTGTGGAGATTTTAAAAGGGGAAAATTATGCTCTTGCAATACCATAACAGATCAAGCACTAAACAGTAGCTGAGTCAGTGAGAGGCACAAAAGCAAAAGTATCCTGGTTTTCCCTGGTGCAGAGGATTAGTGCTCTGTCATTACCTGCATAATGCAAACTAAACTCTAGTGCTAGCCACTTATAATTCAGACCCAGTAACACACTGCGGTGAACGAGCACTGGACAGTAACTGGGTCGATTGTGAGCACAGAAGGAAAAGTAACCCAATTATCCTTACTACAGAGCGTCAGTGCTCAGTCATTTCATACACAATACAAGCTGAGCGCTAGTGCTGACCAATTTTGTTCAACATTCCGCTTTAACACCCAAGTAGACGAATTACAGCATAACAAGAACAGTTAAGAGCAATAAGCCACTTTCAATTCATGCCAAATGACACATTACAGTGGCAACTTACTCCAATAAGTAAACTTAATATAACTTCTGGCGCCGCCACACCTCCACACCAAACAGCCCAACATCCCACTTGCAGGTGCGCTTGCGGGTGCGTAGGCACGCCAGTACTTGTGGGCTTGCTGGGAGGTGGGGGCGGGGCGGGATGCCTACAGAGGCGTAAAAATTGAAGTCAGTCCTTGACTAGTTTACACAGCATTTTTCGCTGTGTTTCGGCTCCCAGCAAGGATTCCTCTTGCCGATGCAAGACCGGATGAACAGAGGGAGCAGCAGAGCACCAGCCCAACAGCCCACTCGCGTCCACATGCAGGTGCGCGTGCGGGTGCATAGGCACGCCAGTACTTGTGGGCTTGCTGGGAGGTGGGGGAGGGCGGGATGCCTACAGAGGCGTAAACATTGAAGTCAGTCCTTGACTAGTTTACACAGCATTTTTCGCTGGGTTTCGGCTCCCAGCAAGGATTCCTCTTGCCGATGCAAGACCGGATGAACAGAGGGAGCAGCAGAGCACCAGCCCAACAGCCCACTCGCGTCCACTTGCAGGTGCGCGCTCCTTAATTCTTTTCTCAATTACTTCACAACTTCTATCGTTCTTCGATATTCCTACTCAACAAACAGCACATAGACTAGTCGACTTTACACATTAATAAAAAACTTGAGATCACACTTTTTCTTTTCCTTTGCCTTTTCTTAAGACCCTGTGCAGGGTTTGAGACGTCACTTTACACATACCTGTTAGTGCGTTATATTTTTTTGTCGGGATTTGAGATGTCTCCTTTTGAAACTCTCTTGAGTTTAGGACTCTAGGTGCTATCTCTTCTTCACACAATATTTCCTGTTACTTAAAATTTATCACAATCGCATCCCCTTAATTTGCCAATCTTCTTAGTCTACTCAACATTCGTTCATTAATCGACTTGAGGCCTTCGGTATCGTCTCCTCCTCCAACCGACCACTTTGCCTTCCATCCACAGAGCGCCTGTGGAAACCGGGCAGAGAATATGTCAAAGGGGGACCTGCGCACCGTCTCGTTTCTTCTTGCAAGATTATTTCTATTCGGCTGCTCTCCACAGGAAACCCTGTGATCTTCCGGCTAATGTTAGAGGATGCCAGATCGTCAGAAACTCTGGAGCAGAAATTGTTTGGCTCTTTTTGAAACATTCACAGTGCTACCACGTGAGCTTAGAACCCTTTTGGCAACACGCATGCAATGGATGGGATACAGAATAACTGTAACGGACATCAACGGACGTTCACTCGAGCTCTCAGCGTACTTTACAAAAAAAATCACAGTTATCTAGTAAAAATGTGTCATACGTAACGTCATACTACGTGGCAAATAAGAGAAACCTCATAGGGATTGCGATACGCTCAAGGGAACAGCTAAGTATACTTTCAATAAGGGGTTGCCTTGTGATAGGATATCTACTGTCAGGTGGACAATTTGTGCCTACCTCTAGTGCAAGTCATATTCAACATTATTAAAGACACGGTATACCATTGGCTCTCATACTATAAGGCCCTTCATTATATGGCTCTCTACAATTGGTTGGCACACTCGTGCCATGTCTGGAACCTTCGGTTCACTTAGCAGTACGTAAGGTCAATACCAGGTGCCAGGAGGTGGACTCGATTTCACCTCCCCACCCAATTAGCCCAAATTCTCTCATCACCCATGCCTTCTGCCATGAAGATTATCTTTGAACTTGGCCTTGCAGTGTAATCTTGTCTCTGGGAATAAGGGAGTATCGTTTTTCTAGAACTCCAAGCTTAACTCCATTTCCATCCTTGGCTCACGTGACAGGAGACCTTAATTTGGACTATTTTGCAGCATTTAAATGTTTTAAAAGAATAAAACTTGGCACGCATGGTGTTCTTTCTTTGCACCTTACCAAGGGATGATTCAGCTTTGCACGTTTGCCACCTTCAAGAATAGATAACCAGTCTTGGCTGCCTTTAGCCTTGACACCAGGCCAGTCAGCTTGGCCATTCATTTTCACGATCTCAGCTAATTCTTACAGCGACACAGTTCTCAGCCTTCCTTCTCCATGGGTCTGAGCTTACTAAATTTATGACACCGATGTCCAGCTTCTATATAATGGCGGCTCCGCCTGCAGTCTATTCACTATGTAGAGCCAGCTTCTATGATCACTTAGTCTACTTGCGTTGCTGCATCTATTCAGTTATTGAACTGCTTGCATTTTGTGCAGTGCTCTTCACACGTGCACTCTTCTCTTCGCTTAAGAAAGTTTACTCAATTCTTTACTTCGTCATCACTTTCTATAGGTGTTATCCCTTCTGCAGCTCCTGACCGTCAAGATCAAGTTACCAGGGGCTGTGTCCAGTAGGACTCCAGTCTTAGAGGGACTGCCCCGCAGCTTTTTTTCTATTAGTCTGTGGGATGTTTCCTCTGTGGTACGGTGGATTATTGCCTTGTTGACTTCCATCGACAGCGGTTTGGCAGGCAGGTGTCCAAGTGACTTTCTTTGGCACATTTATAGACTTCAAATTGTTCAAGGAAAGGGCCATGGTGAAGAGTGGGTAGAGAAGATGCAAATTGTTCCACTGAAGGTGAAAGAAATTATTTGATTGCTGGGCCAAATTTTTTGTTGGGCTCAGCTGTATGTTATGGGGTGCAGCGCTATAAGAGGGATATACCGGGAGTGAGAAGTGTATGAACCCCTAGGGCAACTGTCTACAATTGATGGCTCTACTATTCTTAACATGCAGTGTATTTGTTTATAACACGGTTCATGGTGGACTCCGGCCTGTAAGCTGGTGACTGGGTATCAAACCTGTGCTTCTCCGTGTGGTCTTGTTTTCAAGACAAATGCATTGCCCCTGATGCATCCTCCCGTTCTTGTAAATACATTTATATGCAATGTTTATGCACCTGATAGAGATGATGTGACAGCCGGACCACATGTGACTCAGCTATAAGTTACGGGGCGCCGTATTACATGCAGCATATGTGCACTGTGAAAGATATGCCCTCAAACGGTATAGATATTGAGCAGAACTCTTACCTTGAATCAGCAGTGCTGTTGCAGTGCACCTTACTTGGCAGCCATTCTCGGCAATATGTCCCCAAGTAAAATAAGCTTATGGCCTTTGAAAAGTATGGCACAATTAGCAGTGGATTTTAACTCACAAAGTTCTTAATTATGATGTAGGAATAGTTAATATGTGATCAGGCAACTACATGTGATGATGTTAGAAGAGGGTTTAAAGTGCCATTTTCCTTTGGGCAAAATATGCAGGAACGCCAATGAAGATGAGCAATAGACAGGGAGGAAACAGCGATTGCCAGGAGCAACCCCTGGTCTAGAGCATTGGCACTTGCCACGGGTCTCACAGTACTCAATAACTGTACACCCTTTGAACTGCTCTTAAACGTGAAGTCTACATGTGTGACGGGAATGATGGCCGAATAGTGCAACAGAGCGAGAGCGCCTTTGTGCAGGAAGAAAATGTGGCTGAAACCCTTTAAGGTGCTTGACGTTAAGGCTCTAGGGAGTTTCTTGCTAATATAAAGAGTCCCGAATTTGGACTGCAGTTTTACTGATAAAATCCCCAATGCAGTCAATGCATCGGTAAGCGAGAGACAGGGACACATGTGAATGTTATCCGAACACCAGCAAGGAGTTCTGATGTCTAGAGGTACCATTTTAAAATTTAAAATGGATGTGAAGCTTTGCTAGTTGAGGGTAAAGAATAATTGTGAATCAATAACTGTGGAAAATGTCAAAATCCCTGAGATTCTGTGTAACATCGTAGCAGATAATCTGGAAAACATGAACTGCACAAGTCGGCAATGCGGAATGGATGAGGGGTGACTTAGTAGTAGAAACACGAATCGTAAAAAAACATGCAGTTTCTGTTGGTATATGGTGTGGGCTAAAGAGAAGGAAAGCACATAGCTGCTGGGTTTCCAAAGGCTGACATTATTTAAATTTACACCCAATGTGAATGGAAGCTATTGGTGTTATTGGTCATATCCAAATCAATGGTATGGAGTTCTGATGTCCACAAAGAAGGAGCTTTGTTTAATTTAAGGAGTTGTGGGTTATCACAGAGGGGAGTGTTAATGAAGTTGATTAGTGCGAAGGGGTGGAGGAAACAGTCCGAAAAAAAAGCGGTGTTTGGTGTCTGAGGGTATGCACCTGCTACCAGGAATGGGTAAATGGGGTGCAATGGACTATAAACAGTGGATGGCTTGAGGAGTTGAGAGAGGAGTAACCGACCTGGTCAAAGGTACTCATGCATTAGGTAGCACCTAACTTGTCAATGCGTGTATATGCACGAGGTATGGGTTGTGCATCTGTCTTGGTCACTGAATTGAGCCCACTGCAGTGCACACAAAGTGGGCTTCAGTCTTAATCGTCTGGATGGTTTAGAAATCAGCACCACAGGGCAAGCCATGGGCTATCGAATGGCTCAGTAACCCAACATCTTAGAAGCGCCCTGCTTGATAGTGTCCCGAACCTTGTCAGACATCCAGTGAATTCTGTTCTTCACCGGTTCACTGTACACAGGAAAGATGGCAGAGGTTCCTGCACGGATGAAGCACGTTGAGGAAGCAGGTCCATACATTGAAAGATATAAGATTCAACCAGTGCTGCTGCTTGAGGATCCGTCTACATGTTTTGAGTGATTACTACATGAAGAATTCTGCACAAATTACATCTGAATGTAGATGAATGACATCAATGATAGGAGTTGAAATCGAAATAGAATAATTAAAGTTGTTTCATCGCTGAACACATTATATAAGAGAGATTACGACATGACGTTCCCTGAAGAATGTCTGCATCTACAGCATTGTTACAGAAACATGTTGGGTGCAAGAAAAATGACATTTGAACAGTCATTAGGTGTCTGCAATTTTTTTTTAATAGATAAGTGTTCTTGTTCCAGATTTATTATAATTATAGGAAGTACTATCGCCAATTATTTTAAGCACATATTGGTTATTGGGTGAAGCTTGTTTTTCTCCTGTCTGCCTTTTCTTTTTTCTCTTATCACTTTATCTTGGTTTGAATGTTATTGTATATATTTATAATATTTGGAAGCATTGGACAATGTACAGATGTTGGATAATTTTGCATGCAGATCTGTAGATGAACATAGTGAGATACATTCAAATAAAAATAAGAGAAATAAAGTGCATCTTACTCAAGTATATAATTTGTGATATATCCAGAAGACGTAAGATACCCATATAATCCTGTGGTCTTGCAGTATTGAATGGAATTGCACCACAAACATTCCCCACTGATGATGGCCTCCTCCATTAGGCCAGCACTGATTATCGTCCTTCCTATGTGTTATGTCCCCAGATAGAAAACATCCTTTAGGTGTTGAATGCTCTGGTGCCCCACAGTCTTTTATTTTGCCTGGCTAAGCTCTAGGCACTAAGTCAGAGGTACTGAGTGTAACGTCCTGGCCCCTTAGGGCAGCAAAGGCAGAAATCAGACTGTACTCTTTCGGCGAGTGTAACAGAAGCAATCAATACAATACTCCTACATCCCGTCCCCTTGCCTCCATATTGATGGGATACCTCGTGCCACAGGGACGGGACCAGCGCCTTTTTTGCACCGCATATAAAAACGTACCTTTTAAATGAATGCACGCAGGGCGTGCCGGGTGTGCCCGCCCTCCCTGACTCCGGCCGTATGCCTCGTACACCGCAGTCCTTTTTACCGCTCGCTGGGACTGGACATCTTGTACCTGCTGCAACAGATTTTTCTTCTTTTCGCTACTTCCATAATCTTTTTTTCTTTGCTGCATGCTAGCCTAACTCACAGTCATACCTGCGCATTCCGGTGAGAATTACGTTCCTGCGCCTTTTGCAGCAAGACTTTTCCTTTGTCAGATGCCCATAGCCTCTGTCTGAGGTGTTTGGGCCCTTCCCATCACTGGGAAGCGTACCCCGCCACTTCCTTATCCTTGTTGATTGTCGCGCACAGCCTTACTGGGTCCATGCAGCACTACTCAATAGGATATCTGCACCCCGCGCTTAGACTCCTACAACCTCGTCTTCTGCAATGGCTGCCCAAGAAGACAGGGATTTTGATAAGTTTCAAACTATTATGAAATCGGGGGCTATTACAGAATACTTTAAGGGGCTAATAATTGAGCTCATGCTTAAGCCTGCTCCTTCTGCACCGCCAGCGACATCTCTTCCATGGCTGTTGCCACTG
The DNA here is from genome assembly GCF_040938575.1 of Ambystoma mexicanum. Lineage (NCBI taxonomy): Eukaryota > Metazoa > Chordata > Amphibia > Caudata > Ambystomatidae > Ambystoma > Ambystoma mexicanum. The sequence continues at coordinate 1,218,278,106 of NC_090936.1, forward strand.
TCCCCAGTGGCACCCAGGCACCGCCACTGCCACACCTCAGTCCAATCTCGCCAACATAACCAGCAATACCGCCCCCAGTGCCGCCACAGTCTGTGCCAACATTGGAGGACCCAAAGGCTGTGGTTCCCCTGTGAGGAAGTCATGGTACCAAAGGTTAGGCTCAGACACAAGTGTACAAGTTTCAAAACCTTTATTTTCTAGACAAGGGGTTGGAGACTTTCGTATCTTGCCCTAAATCTAATCTGGGAGTAATCTCAACCATAAACAAAACAAAGCATTCCTAGTTAGTCGAGTTAAAGCAGAAAAAATAAACCTCATGCCTGCCCTATGCCTAATACAAGAGGTGCAAGGGAAATGTATTAAAAATTAAATGGGTGGAGTGTTCAACAAAAGAATCAGGATGTCAACTCCCTTCCCGCGATTTCAACCTGGGCAAAACGAGTCTCTGGGATACCAGGGCTAGGTCAGCACAGCTTCCTGTAGCGAGACACACTCTGGCTTGTTGGGTCAGTTCAACAGATTTTCCAGTGTCAGAAATATACTGCTCTCAATATTGAAAATTAGGTTTTTCTCTAAAGTTCTAACGTAAGCTTCTCAAAAGTTCAAAATCAGGCTTTTTGCAACAGATCAAATTAATATACCAAAGTTCAGTCTTTCGCATTTTACTTCTCCTTTCCTGAGTACAACGTTCTTGGCTCGGAAAACAGCTTAAACAATAAATCACAGTTTCTTGCGACTTACTTGAGGTTTTACTCCCTTCTCCAAGTTGTTTTGATGTCGAAGACTTTCGATATGGCATATATGCGACTTCCGCCTATGCCTGACCACTTCGATGTCAGATTCGCTGAATTTCTCACTATGCTTGCTGGTACTTGTAGTTTGGCATCATTCTCAAAATGCAGTTCAGTTTCATACTCCCCTCCGTCGGGTCGAGTTCCGGTTTCCCTCAGCCGGCCTTTATAGGCTCCACTCGGTTGGACGTGAGCTTTTCCTCACTTTGTTTCACACTTGACTTGTAAACTTCCCTCGATCGGGCACAAGCTTCGTCCACAATATCACAGTTCCTTGATCCCTTCTCCTTTAGGGCTTTGAACATGACTTCCAGTATTAGGAACTGTAAAATCTAAATTCATACAGTACCGCAATTTCAACAGCTCAACAACTCAACAATATATTTCCTCAGAGGCATTCGATTGTGCCATCATCAAAACAGCATGACACTCTGATGCATTGTTCCACTGTCTCTTTAAGAATTCTCCTTTCATAGAACGCGGTTGTCGTATTACGCGCAACCTTGTGTTACAGTTTCATTCAAAGTAACACAACCAGGCCTTTCTTCTTCCTTCTCAGAAAAGCCACCAGTTGTTTTGCCGATTGCTCACTTTATCTTTCAAGGCTTATCAGCTTCTGCAATTTATCGGACCTTCTCAGTTACACCTGTTGGTGGAAGGGAGGCGGACCTCTCATCAAGGCTTCCCAGCTGCCCTTTAGGAATGAGGGTCTTTCGCCTGGCTTTCTCGTAGCCTCTCCACAGCTTTCTGCACTCCACTTCTGTAATTTCAGCAGCTCTTTCAGCCCTATTCCTTCTTGCCTCTGGCCTCGCTCTGTCCCACAGCTTCGCTTCCCATGTGTCTGGGTGTCTGACCTTTTATACTCTTTTAAAGAGTTGATTGGAGTCAGGTATAAGTAATTTCCCCTCCCTGCCTGACTCTGCCTGATCTCATTATTGCGACAACATGAACACTGCCCATAACTATTCTGCTACTATTCTGGAGTGTCAGAAGAGGCCTCAGAGAAGTGGAAGGGGAAGAGGTGCGGCTTGACACGTCTGTGGGTCCTTTCCTCTAGCAAACGAGGCGAGGCGAGTGAGCCGCGAGCGAGCGAGCGAGGAGGCGAGCAAGCCGTGTGAACCTGTGCTCTGTGGGGCGGTCGGATACGACAGTGGTCCGTGGGTACACTGTGAGACTAAAAGTAAGTACTGTGGGCTGCCTTGGTCCCTGGGTCCCTGGGCAGTGCGGACACACGAGCCAGAGTACCACAAGGAGGGCTGGGACGGCAGTAGCCCGTGCTGCGCCAGTGAGTACTGGGAACACGGCACCGGGTGCTCAGACGGAGCTCAGACGGAGCGTGTGAGCGACTCAGCGCTCTGCAGGGCGCCCCGCGAAAATCGTGGCCTGTGAGCACAGTGATTTGCCCCTGGTGCTGAGACAACCTCCTACCTAAGGTATTGGTGATATCCGGGGGGAGAAAGAGGGCTCCTAGCAAAGAAGCATAAAGAAGCCTCTGCAGTACCCAGCGCACAACACTGGAACTGATACCTCCGGTGAAAGGTGGCGTCGCGCCTAGCAAGGCGCAAGCAATTGAAGTGGCCATTGGGCTGAGGGGAGAGACGGGGTTACCTAATACGGTTCGCTGGGCATAGACCGAAGGGACCGAAGGGATCACTTCCTCAGGAGAGTCCATCGAAGGAGCTGCCTCTGTGATAATAACAGAGCAGTACCCTGGACTGGGCAGCTAATATTCTCCGGTCGCCTGGGCGCAGATGTGAGTCCTAACACTCCTTGAACTGCGTTATATCCACTTCCTGTCTGCCATAAACGGAGCAGTTTGGTGCAACAGACAAACCCCGGGACTCTCCCTAAACATTAAAGGGGGCCTGCACATTAGGCATGCAGCGGGGGAAAAGAGCCTTGCACTCAATCTACAATCTAAGGAACAAGGTACAAGCAAAAGTTCAGAAAGAGCCTATGGAGCCGAAAAAAAAGGGGCCAAACGCAGGAAGAACACTAAATATGAGCTCCCAGTAGTGTATGGTGCCATCACGGAGTTTTTCCCGGTGAACCCACCCCCTAAGATAAACTCCACCATAATTGATGAAGAACCTGTGCTGAATGAGGAGCCGGCGCAAGTGTCCAGAGTAAGTCAGTCTAATAACTCTTCAAATTATGACGATATTGACAACAATTCCCTCTTGGACCTGTGCCTCACAATACAGAGGGGAATGCAACCACTTACCCCACAGATCATCTCTAGTGGCTCCCCGATCCAGAATGACAACAGCAGAACACTACAACGGAGGAGCACAATGCAGCAGGCCACCGTGAACGCCTATCTGCCTCCCCGAATTTGGTAATGGTCTCGATGGAGGACGAGTCAGATGAGGAGACTATGGGGGATAAGGGATCGGCAGCCGGACCCATTCAACTTGCTGAGCTACAAACGTCGGTGGGGGCCCTCCAATTTGCCCTAAAAATACTGCTGCAGATGACAGGCCGTATCTTGGCAAACTCCGATGCCATTGTATTGGCATTGGAAATGAAGAACTCACCGCAAGAGGACGTGGAAGAAAACCTAGCAGAGGCTATACAAATTGGCAAGGAGATGGAAGGAAAGACAGACGAAAGAGAGGCGAGTGTGGGTATGGAGGAACCGGAGCTTAATATCTCGAATGAAGAAGCCCCCGCTGAGGAAATAGATTGGGAGCAGAATGACAGTCCACAGGCCCCGTTAACACGGAAACAGCAAAGGCTGGCAAAAAAGGCACGCAAAAATAAGCCTCCCAAAGTTGGCCTGGTGCCTCATACGGGGAGCAATGGCCCTGCGATCGAAACTCGATCTAAAAAAGCCCGGAAAAGGATGATGAGAGCAGCTGCGAGGACGGCAGGGAAAAAAGGTCCTTTGGAAGATTGGTTGAAACCTAAAGAGAAACAAAATGAGGAGGACCCTGACCCTACTACCGGGGAGATCACTGAAATAGAATGCGAACTAAGTATGATAACGCTGCCTGAGACCCCAGTAAGAGAACCATCGGAGCCTATACCTATAGAGAAAACGAAGGAGGCCTCGGATAACCACATGAATCGTATTTGCCTTATAAAGAACTTATATCCAAGGGACAGCCACTCCTGGCTGGCACGATCAGAGTTATTGACTAGGTTATACCATATACCTCAACTCCGTGTATTAAAATCAGAGGATTTCTTATTCATCGAGCCTTTAACGGGCCCGAATCCCAACGTTTCTGCCCTACACTGTGTGTTCTTGAACACTGCACAACTCTTAAGGAAATATGAGGAAGAGCTGAAAGCAGTAGACATTGCCATAGATGTGGATCTACAAGAGAAAGACCCAACAGCAATGCCTGAAACCCCAATTGAAATAGCGAACGCTGAAAATGCCCCCGGTCAGGTGACAGAGGAGAATCCACTATTAGCTGAAGTACAACAAGCAATCAAGGCTCTATTGGAGTCACTTCCGCAGTTGGTGCATAAGCATTGAAGCCTATCATTACTATCATGGAATTGTAGAGGCTTCTCCCATCTATTGAGGGCAGAGGGTTCGTCTGATCTTTTGCTCCAACATACCTTCATCTGCCTACAAGAGACTTGGGCTCGGGAACCCCTTCTATTGGATGGATATGTTGTTTATCAATCACTGGCACAGAGGGGAAGTATAGGACGTCCTTTTGGGGGTCTACTTACGGGAGTTTCTAATACCATGCTGTCGCAGAAAATCCGTTGCCGAGCGGAGGACCAATTATTGGCAGTAGAAGTGACGTACCCTCAAGAAGAGGGAAGTGGTAAGCTATTGCTTATTAACCTCTACAATCCTCCTGGTGCAGGTATAAGAGAGTCCTTGCAAGAAGCCATACAGGATCTACTGTCTTCCTGGTCACTAGGATCAAACAACACCGCAGTGATGGTAATGGGGGACTTTAACTGTCATATGGAAGATAAAACTAGTATATCTACTAATCCTGCCCTGAGTACTAGATGTAAAATGACCCATGGGAAAAGAGAAAAGGAAGGTCTGGGTTGGCTGCAATTATTTGAGTCTTGGGACCTGGCGATGATCAACGGCCGCACCATGAGTGACAGGCCGGGGACACACACTTGGTCTAACGGATCTTCAAGAAGTACTTTGGACTATGTATTCATGTGCCCCCTTATGCAGACAAGAGTGGCTGATATGTGGGTAAAGCCCAATAGCTGGAGTGATCATGCGGCAGTACTGTGCTCATTCAGGACTCAGTATCCTGACACTCCCAAGATAAACATTGGAAGTATTGCAACTAACTGCACAGGAACCAGAATAGTTTGGTCTGAAAAGAATGTCAGAGCGGCCACAGAAACACTAAAGGGCGCCTTGGAGGACAGTGGGCGAGACTTTCACACTATGTCCGCCAATGAAATTGAAGAGTGGATATCCAGATTCTCAGGCCTACATGCAGCAACCAAAAAGAATTATGTCATACAAGAGGGAAAAGTGCCACTTCCCTATAATAGGAAAATTAGAGATGCTAAAAGAGAAATGAGAAGAAAGATACGCAGCCTAAAAGATCAGAATATCACGGTAATTCGACATCAACAGAAATTAAGATCAATCAAAAACTGTTATAGGTCGGAGGTGAGAGGTATTAAGGCGATAGAGAAGAATACTGGCTACCAACGTTTGGTCAAAACTATCTGCTCCAGAAACTCGAGAAGCATATGGGTGTTATTGAATGAAAATAGAACCAAGGTCAAAGGCGCAATGACTAACCCAATAAACAAGAAAGTCTGGGAAAAATTCCTACTAGACCATAATATGGAAGAAGAGGAGTCGGCAAATAGGACCACGGAAAAACCATCGATGTCTCAATTATTTGATATTTCTTCGGAGGCAATACTCAACAAAATTATGATTCTCAAGTCCTCCAGAGCCCCTGGCCCAAATGGGTTGGCGAACGTGGTTGTAAAAAGTAACCCGGCCTTCTGGGCAGAACTATTCTCTATAGTCTTCAATAAGGTATTTGCAGGGGGAGAAATCCCCCAAACCTGGCAAACGGCGATCCTGATCCCGGTGTATAAAAAAGGTAACCGCACTGACCCTAACAACTACAGACTTTTATCGATGCTGGATGTGTCGGGTAAACTTTTTGCTTCCCTTTTGCTTAGCGAACTGCATAAATGGGTGGAAGCTAAGCAAATACTTAGCAGATTTCAATGTGGCTTTAGATGGGAGTTCTCGACAGCACATAATCTTCTTGTAATGGACATACTACGCACGAGAGCACTCAGCAAAGATCAGCCACCATTGTATGCTCTGTTCATTGATTTCAAGGCCGCTTTTGATTCAATTCCTTGAGCCAGGCTTTGGAATAAATTAGAAGCATTGGGTTGCCCTATAGGTTTGTTATATTATCTCAAACTACTACATCGAGATACCATGGTGAGCCTTCGACTTAACTTGGAGGGGCACTCAACCGATAAGGTTATTCAAAATAGAGGGGTGAAGCAAGGCTGTGTAACAGCCCCCCTCATATATAATCTGTATGTACATGATATTCCTGCGACACTAGCGGAGGCAAATAATTGTCCTCCAAAACTTGGTGGGGAAAAGTGCGTGGTCCTGGCATATGCAGACGATCTGGTAGTACTAGATAACTCTATTGGCGGCCTCAGACGCTCTGCACATGTCCTTTGGGAATATGCCAAGCTTAATGGTTTGACCATCAACCTGCAGAAGACCAACGTATTAAGATTCACTAAGAAAAGAACAACTCGTGTGAACCTGATAGTACATGAACAGATAATTATGTATGCCCCTTCTTATCGCTATCTTGGAGTGGAGATAGAGCCCCTAGGCGATTACACACTTTGCAAACAGGATCGGAACAACAGGGCCCTCCAAGTGATCTCGCTTATAGCATCCTTTACCAACAAGCAAGGGGGCTTTACTATGTGGGGAACTCGCCATCTCTACATGCAAGTCTTCGCCCCAATGGTCATTTATGGCCTGGAATCACTGCTGACGTTGAATCTGGCATGGTTACAAGTACTGGAAGGAAAGTTCTGGCGACGTATGCTGGGACTACCACCGGGGGTTCCTATGGCTCTGATAAGACTAGAGCTAGGTCTTCCTTCACTCAGGGCCATGGTACTAAAAAGAAGAGCTGGCTTCTACCTTAAAATGACAAGTGGTTCCCCTAATGCCCTATTAGGGACACTCCATCAGGAATTAGACAAAAAATCTACCACTGCATCCCTATACAAAGATATGGGTACATTTCTTAATGAAATTGGCTGGATGCACAGAGAGGCAACTGTCACCAAAGATATGCTAAATGCCCTGAGGAAAAAGGTAGACCTATGGGATTGGCTAGAGAACTTTGCCCACTTGGAATCCCTCAAATCCTATCATTTTGTGACTTACAGAGTATACAAGTTCATGAAACCACAGGACTATCTTCTCCTATGTCCTACTAGAAGACTCCGCCGTTTCATCATCTTATTCAGACTGGAACAACTGCCCACCCTATCCAGAATAGGAGTAAGGGAAAACATACCTGCAGCAGAGCGAATATGCCGAGTGTGCAAATCTCCTGTATGTCTGGAGACGACAAGACATGTATTAACGCAATGTAGAGCAATCAAGAAGACTATTGTCCACTATCTGGGAGAATTTGTGCATGATCCGCTATCTATACCCAAACTTATGTTTTGGCGCTATTGCACTAATACATCAAACATGCATCTATTCATAGCCCTGTATAATGTCTGGCAACAGATAGAACATGAAGTGGGAAAATGAGCAAACTCTATCATTGACGTTTGGGTAACGATCTGTAGAGGCTTTTTATACTTGACATAGCTGTCCAAATACTAGTTTTGAATAATATGAAGGTTGTATCAGCAATTATGTTTATCTTGATCCCCTACCACAATTCCCACCCCTCTTGTTTGGATTTTTAGATTTCAGATTTGTGTCGTATGTGGTGTTAAATATTGGTAGGATGAGTTTAGATGCAAGATTTTATATGTAAGATTTTCATTTTTAATGTTTATTGATATATGTGTAAAGTTTGAATTTATTTTTCATACTATATCACATTAAAGAATTTGCTTGATAAGAATCCATTGTGCATTGATTCCCATGGGCAATCCTCCTGACTCCCACCTGTCTCCTCTTCGTCCCAGTAGTTGGACTTCTAGAGTGGAAGTAGGGATTGTGGGAGTTGTAGTTTTTCCGAGGGATCCTGGAACAACCATGTAGGTTTTTGTCAGGATGAAGGGGTTAAATGTATTGTGGTTGGTGAATGCATTTTATATTGGGTTCTTGTGATTTAATAGATGCTTCTATTTTCCCTGTTCGTGGTCTCCTTTTTCTTACAGAAAGGTACTGGGGTATGATGGGACTCGGCTGATAATATCCCATGACAACTGAGGGGATGTCAGGTAGGCGTGTATCGGAACGGGAGGAATACCATGTCTTGCCCAAGGGCATGCCTCCTATGGTTCCCAAAGATCCCTTCCATGTTCCTCCGCCCCCAAGGTTGGGATCCAAGAGCGATGGCCCTCCCCTGGCCAACTGAACAAAGGATCCCCAGGAATAGCCTGGGAGAAACGCTCAGGTTTCTAACAACCCCTATTGAGAGACAAAGATCCGCGAAGGCCTTTCATGAGAGGATGTCAGGTCTGGCTGAATTCGTGGGTGGTCCCCAACTGAAAGAACCACTTCCAGAGGCCGGTGTGCTGTCTGAGGTATTGGCCCTCCACTCTTCAAACAGATCTGAGGTGCCATTGCAGAAAGAATTACATTAAAACAGAAGCCTTTAAGCTCAGGGAGAAGCGCCTCATTCCCCTCAGCCTACCAATAAAAAGCTGGAAGCCAGATACCGGTCCCTTCCTTCAGAAAAGCTGTGCCTAGCCTCCCAACCACAGACTCACTCTTCTGTGATGGCATCAGCATTGCTGTTCATGAAACCTTCAGGTTCAGGTGCCACAGCGTTGTCCACAGCCCTTCAGAGCAAGAAAGTCAAGCTTCTCTAGGCCTATGGGAAGAAGGTTTACTCCAACGCCACTTTTCACCTGAATCAGGCCAACACAGTTGCCCTGTTAGCAGCAGGTAACCAGAAGCTCTGGAGAGAGCTGGCAGATTTCCTGCCTTACTTGCCAGTAAGCAGGGAACACGCTTTCAAGTCTGGCCTGGTTGAGATCAGAACTGTGGCATGAGACTTGCTTGAGTCTTCTCTTCACCACATTGACACATCTAGCCGCGGAATGGCGGTGAGTGCTGATGTAACGCTCACCTGGCTCCCACGGAGGTGCTGGTCTAGTCTGGGTTGCTGTGGCCTCTTCAAGCGTGATGCGCAGAACTCGGACCACCGATTGAACAGGACCCCCAAATCTTGCTTGTCTGGCCCGTAGGAATATCCTTCTGCAGATGAGAAAGGGGATTAACTGTCTGCAGAATAGTGTGCTTGCTCTCCCCTTTCCCCCTTGTTTCTTCTCTGACTTCCTCCAAAACCCCCGGTTTAAGCTCACCTTATGGTTTGGAAGGATGAACTCTCCATCCTGCTTCTGGTGCAGGAGCGCGCGTTCGTCCAGTTACTTCACTGGTTTTCAGAATGGCGCTGGCAAAATCCACTTGACTTTTCTGAGCGATACACTGTAAGTATGAAGATTCAAAAGTTCAAGTGTGAGCCTATTTTTATGTTGTCTTCCTAACCTGTGATCTGTCCTTTATTTCAGGTGCAGAACGAAGGCGATGCGTTGAGGGGTTAAATTGCCAATGGTAAAATCAGGTGAGTTAGTGATGAGGGCGACCCCTCTAAATGTCTTTATAATTCCCCAGTAATGTCTTTTGTCCTTTCCCCATAGGGGCCGGGGTGCGGTACCTGCCAACGAAGCGGCGCCGACCCGAAATGTGGAATGGCTCACCAAGAAAAGCCGGTAAGTATTATGGCTGAAAATTCGGCTTTCCTCCTGTGTTCCCTCTGCTCACCTTTTGTCTCTTCTTCTCTCTCCTAGGTGCAGAGATGTGGCGACCGGTGCTGACAGCCGCGATGGAGCCGGGAGATGTCTCAAGGACAGGTGAGTGAAGCACGGTGCTGCAGCGAGCAACACAATGCTTTTAAATGGAAGTCTTTCTTCAAGAATGCTGGCGTGAAGATTCCAGATGCAGGTAAGAAGTTTGAATAAGTTCTTGGTTTTCACCTTTCTCTTCTCTTCTTTCCTTACAGGTGTTCCAGGTTCGAGGCGGGCGTGGCTGGAGTCCAGGTGCAGGAGCAGACACGGTGAGCGTTCAGCTGCTGGGATGCAGAAAACGCGAAGCACGTGTGGCTGTCCGGGCGTGGCTTAAATAGCCTTGGAAGAAGTCCTAGGTAAGTATTCTTCCACAGCCCCACCCAAGTAACAAAATAGTCCCTTCAGTAAAATAGTCCCTCCTAAGCCTCATTTGGCTTGGGTCTTCATGCAGCATGGTCTGCATCAGGTGAGTATGCAGCATGGTCTGCATCAGGTAAGTGCACCAAACACTTGCCTTTATGAGACTGGCGCCTATGGCGCCAGGACTGATGTCCAACATGAGCCTGGCGCCAAAGGCGCCAGGACACAGACCAAAGAGCCCCTATAAGGGGCCGCTGGGCTTTTACCCGGGGGCATGATGCCTGCTCCCGGGGGTGCTGGGCCTGGCCTGGTGCTCCGGGGGTAGGCATCATGACAGCTGATATGAGACGAGTAGCTTGGATGCATGCCTCAAAGTTCACGCAAGAGGTGCAAGATCACATAATCAATCTCCCCTTTGACGATCAAGACCTGTTCCATTCATGTACTGCTGAGGAACTTAAACACAAGGCCTCTACTCAAACAGCCAAATCACTGGTGGTTCTCCCCAAGACTAGCCAGCGGCCCTTTCAGGAGCCCTTCATCACCAGAGACTCTAGACAGAAGTCCTTTGGCAGCTTTCAGTGATACAATGATAGGAATCAGAGGAATAGAGATTGCTCCCCCACCAGTCAGAAAAGAAAGCAGCTAAGATCCTCCTCCAAAGAGTTCTTCACTAGCCACACAGGCGGGGATCCTACTGACCCAAAAAAGCAGTTATCTTCAGGAGTGGGTCCACAATGAGCTTGTCGGCTGCATGCTATCTTTGCATCTGAGCAGCTGGTGCCAAATGATGCAATATCCCTAGATTCTTTCAGCAGTGTTCAAGGGGCTCTGCCTCAGTCTTCCTCCTCTTCCTCCTGTCTCCACTCCCATGATCCTAATTGGTTCAGCCCCCCTTCTTCAGGAAATCGTCAAGGTGCACTCCATGCAAGCTATAGGACCTGTTTCCCCCAACGAGAGAGGTCTAGGGTTTTATTAGTGATCTTCTCGATCCCCAAGAAGAACCAGACTGGCCTTCAGTCAATCCTGCATCTCTCTTCCTTCAACCTCCATCTGCCCCAATGAGAGGTTCAAGATGATTACACCAGCACAAATCCTGAGCTAAGTTCAAAGCAACAATTGGTTTTGCGCTGTAGACCTAGAGGTTGCCTACCTGCATGTGTCAATGTGGCCTCCCCATCAGAGGGTCCTCTGATTTTCAATTGGCAGTCACCACTACCAGTATCAGGCCCTGCCATTTGGCCTCCATGCAGCACAGAGGATGTTTACCAAACCTATGAGCACTGTAGCCACGGGATTCAAAATTAAGGGGAACTTGGAGCTGTATGGCTCCTGCTTGTAGCTTAGAAGAGCCTGATTAGCTAGCCACCAACAGCTAACAGGAGCTACTTTTGGCTCCCTAGGCCAACTGATGCAACAAACACACCAATGTGAATTTAACTCTGTGTATTTGAGACAATCTTTGAATAAACATTAGGACACAGCTATACAACATTTAAAGCATAAGGGGTCATAAATAATAGCTAAGGTTTTTCTATCTTATGTGGCAGTTAGATTTGTAGGACACAGTGTACTAGCTCCTGATTTTCCAGTGGTTGCTTCTGGTCACTGGTTAATGATGGATAACCAGGAGCACGTTTTAGCACCTGTGACAACGCTAGCAATGAGGCCCTGACAGGGTCAGCTGGAGCCTGACCTGGAAAATCCTCCACTAGCCCACCAGGGACATTTTATGAATAAATAAAGGCACCACAGAGGCCTTTGGCCACTATACCACCAGGGATGTAATTGTTATTTTAAAAGGCCCTTCAGGCCTTGAGCAGCATAACGACCCTGGACTCTAGCAGGGTCTCTGTTGGAATGGGGCGGGACTTACCAGCGCTTTTAAGCCCTCCAATGGCCATCCCCTGTTCCCCACCTGGAGCTAGGTAAGTGATTGGACAGGATGACTATGCAATCCTGAGAGGGGTTGGGGTATTTAAGGAGTGTGTGTGTGAGTGTGTAGGTGTGGGTTAGTTGGGTGAGGACAGGAGGCGGTGGAGGACGTCCGAGAGACCAGTGGAGGCGAGAGCGATTAGAGTGCAGTAGCTATTGTTAAGGAGGGGGTCTATGGAGTGTTTCTGTGAGAGTGGAGAAGGGTGTGAGTATTAGAGGTATAGTAGGAGTGAGAGGTTGGAGGGACAGTGACATGGTGGGAGGAGAACAACTTAAAAGGCCGGTATAGCAAAGGGTCAGGTACAAGAAGGTGTGAAAGGTTGAGCTTGAAGTGGGCCGAAAGAAGGCACCATTCCCTATTCCCAGAGACTACTAAGCGGGGATAGGAGAGGGAAAGTTAGAAAATCCCTAAGAAGTCAGGTAGCCAACAATTTAGGGAGAACACCATTAGGCCAGAAGGCAATAGAGCGACGTCTGGATTAGAGAGACGGGGAGAAGGCCGGGGTACACCAGAGAGAGAGGGCCAGCCCTAGTGCCAAATATCCCAAGCCCTGTTAGACCCACCCATTAACCCAAGAGATACGACTATCCCATCTGTAAGGAATTTTAATAAACACCCTTAAACTATATATGGCGTCAGCATGCTTCTTTGTGGCGAGCCACCCCATCACACTCCAATATCCAATCTCAATTTCGAGCCCTGAGCCAGCTCCTTATAACTCAAGGGGATCCACGTATATCCATACCTCAAGGACGGACTTCTCCCAGTGTCCTCAGGCAGCAGCCATCGGTTGCGACTACCATCCTGGTCTCTACCCTGTTCAGACCAATCTGGGGTTCTCGGTCAACTTCAACAAATATTCACTGACCCCTGCTCAGAAGCTTACATTTCTGGGGTTTGTGTGAGATTCGAATCTAGGAAAAATATTCCCCTCTACCCAGTGTATGACGGATATTCACCTGACAGTGAAATGTCACGGTTTCTTTCCAAGGAAACGACCACATCATGGTGGCACCACAGGTTGTTGGGCCTGATGGCTGCGTGCGTACTCTGCATTCCCCATGCCTGCACCTCGATCTCAGCAGCTCATGGTCACAAGCAACGGACAAACAGTCGTAGCACATTGTGATTCCTGAATCTCTTTGTCACGACCTACAATGGTGGGCAGACCAGACAACCCTGTTATATGGTGAGGGGGGATAGCTCAGGGGCAGCGCATATGTCTTGGAAGCAAGACAACGCAGCACAACACAGGTTTGAATCCCGATCCTGCGCTTAGAAACCAATCTCTGGTATTAAGTACGTTATAAAAGAACAATTATAATATTAATAGGGTGTCACCTTACAGGAGACACCGATGGAGGTTGTTATAGTGACCGATTCGTCCCTCCCTGGGTGGGGAGCCACCTTAGGAACCTAAATGCCCACAGTCTGTGGTCCTGCCAGGAAAAGACACATCACATACATGTTTTGGAACATCTGGGCCATCTTTTATGCACTACGAACGTTCCTGCCAAACAACTGGATGATGTCTGTCCTGATACAGACAGCTCGGCAGCGATGTTTTATATTAAAGAAAACAGTCCACACGGTCGCAATCCCAGAGTAAATGGACCAGGTTCTCTCATTGGGTGTTGGAAAAAGGCATCTACCCACTCTCCAGCAGCTTGAATGACTTTCTGTTCTTCGTCTAACATCTGGCATCATCTGGTATCTCAGTCGACTCCTGTCGCACTTATTTATCGGCTATTGTAGCCTACAAGAATGTGGGTGACACGTCTTTTTCTATGGCAAATCCTGTCTGTTTCTGTTTGCATAGCTTTATTCGGCAATTGTCATAAAAGCACCAATTTGCATTCATAAAACAGGCAGATAACATCTCAAACTAATAATTTAGATAATTAAACATCATTCTTAATACATTATCAGTTAAAAATCTGTTCAATCTATTCCCATGTATCTAAACAAAGTGACATATACGAATACGCAAAGCAATAAAATGATCAAAACAGATAGCCCCCGGTTATACCAACTTTGATCTTGTCAACCATGTTGGGTGTAAATATTTCAAGATAAAGAACACATCATTTAGGTCACTTGTGGTCTGATGAAATTCCAATGCCAAGCGTGTACTCCTGATTTGTTTTAACCTAAACACTGTGAGAAGGTATTTCTTCCACAGGTCTGTGAAACGAGCACAAAAAATAACAAATGGGTGACTGTCTCTGCTACAACACCACACATCGGGCACCTCAGATCTTTGGAGGCTTTCCATTTGGTGGTGAAGGAGGCAACTTTCAGAGTATTAGTTTGTAAATCAATGAAGAGGGCATGTACATACCCAGGTCTAATCACGTCCAGTGAAGCCTCGTAGCCTGGCTTGGTACTTAGATATATGGGGACGGTGCTAAGCTTCATGCAACCCTGCTGCATTAGGCTATACCTAGACTCAGGAGTTAATGATTTAACTAGTTCTTTGGTACTAGTATTCATAGCCTCTGGGCAGCTAGACAGATTTGTGAAATGCAACCTCTCATACTCTAGACGCACAAACCTGAACCATGGGAGCGAACCTGAACCATTGACGCACATCAGATTTTTCAGGACTGATAGATACCTACTTAGATTAGGGTTAGTCCAAATACGTACCCAGTAAAACAATGGTTTTGTTCCTATAACTGCAAGTCTCCCTCTGTTAGCAACCATAGGCGTTAGCGTGATTACGGTTGCTAACAGAGGGAGACGCAGACTTCACTAGCAGCCTCAGCTGCTCTCGGCGTACAGAAGGAGACCTTGTCCCTGTTCACGTATCATGAAAAAGGGAGCAGCGACGATGACCGCGAGCCGCATGCGGGACCCGAGGATAAGCTCCACCAACCGCGCGTTACCTAGCAACAAGATCCACCCCAAAATCACGGGCTGTGCCCTTTTGGACTAAAGGCTATGGTCTCTAGACAGACACCCGCTGCATCCGCTCGCCCCACATTTCAGAATCAGGCCACTGATCCTCCAGTTGAGAGGCACAAGGAAGGATATGCAGAAGTCCTACATCCAGCAATTACGCTTGGTCTGGCCCTCTTATCACACCAAAAATAGGGCAAGGAAGAGAACAAATTCCTCGCTGGCCCCTCCACTCAGATCCCAGCGTAGTCTAAACACTTGTACATGAACCAGGGTTTCTCTCCTGATGAATGTTCCGGATTTAACACCATTTTTGCGAACTGAAACATGATGAGAAAATGTATTGTCTATTTTGAAGACAGTGTTCAACCAGATGCAAATAACTAAAGAAGTTTATGTGAAAACCCTATGTTATTTCAAAATGCTTGATAACTAGGATACAACTGAATGTACAACTGATATTGTTAAGTTACCCTGGCCACATACGTGGTCATTTGAGAAATTTGTTTTACCAATGAGAAGCCAATTGAAGTGTTGGTCTCTAAATATTTTTAGTGAAATTTCATGTATGCGATTTAATGTTGAAACTCTTAATGATTAAATTTATTTTTAACCACTGGAAGTAATCACCCTTTCAGTCATGCCTAACCTAACAGACCCGCCTCTACCCTTCCATATTGTTTCTTAGTATCCTTCCACACCGTATTGCCAAGGCAGCAGATCTTTTCCAATTACAAGTGACTTCAGAGGAAAAGAAATCAGTGCTCTACGAGCACAGAGATAAACAAAGAAGCCCTGTCACAGCTATCCCGCTGTTGGACACGATTTGGGATGCAGGGGTAAGGATTCTCCCTAACCCTCTATCGACACCCGCCTTGGTATCGCGCCCAGAAAAGAAATGTAAGGTTCTGGATACGGTTCCCCATATGCCTAAGCGGACACACCAAACCCGATTCAGTCATCACTGTCGTGGCGCGAAAGAAGTTGACAAACCCCTCATCACCACTAACAGCCCCACAAGACAAAGAAGGCCGCAAACTGGAGGCCATGGGCAGAAAGGTCTTGTCATTGGTATCTCTAACTATCAGCGCAGCTAATGCCTTAGCTATGACAGGTCGATTTGACAGGGAGCTCTGGCTACGTATGTCAAAACTAGCCAAACATCTGCCGGCAGAATTCCAGAAGGAGGCAAAATCAATAATAGCTGATGGGGAAGCCACCTCGGTTCACATGATCGACGCAGCTGTTGATGTTGCCGAATCACGTTTTCGACAAATGGGCCATGGGACAGTTCTTAGAAGGCAGGCCTGGATGAAGGCGACCAATTTTAGACCAAAGGTACAGGCGCAAATCTTGGATATGCCCTTCGACGGATAATATCTATTTGGCAACATAATTGACGACCATTTAAAGGGTATTAAATCAGACACTGACATAGGCATAGCTATTAGCTTGCTAAAGGACAAGGGGAAAGATCGCCGCCCCTTTCAGTCTCTTTGCGGCTCATCCGCGAGATATAGGGGATACAGCAGGTTGTCGTACAACCAAAGAACACACAACAGTGCGTATCAAGAAAATAAATATGAACAATCCACCGCCAGATACAACTCTCAAAGAGGCAGACATGGTTCGGGCCACTCGAAACCCCAGTCTAAACAAAACTGACAATCCATGTGCACACCCCCCACTTCACTCCAGTGGGAGGACGAATAAACCAACACTTCCACAGTTGGCAAGACATTACATCAGACAAGTGGGTGCTGCAAGTCATATGCGAGGGACAAACTATCGAATTCTTAGACCAATATCCCTCTCTTCCACCACTACCCATCAAAATGCATTTGCTGAAACATCTAAAAATGGAAATTCACAAGCTGTGGCAAAAAGCAGTCATAGTACTAGTAAACCAAATTGGAAGAGGTTTCTACTCTCGTTCTTTCCCAATCAAGAAAAAGAACGGTCAGTGACGACCAAAATTAGACTTAAGGGCGCTAAACAAGTTTGTCAAGCGCATCAAATTCAAAATGACGTCCCTTCAAAATGTGCTACCATGGCTAAACAAGGACGACTTTCTAGCAACCTTCGATTTGGAAGATGCATACTTCAATATCCCATCCACCCAGCACACAGGAGTTAACTCAGGTTCGCAGTGGGAAATGCGCATTTTCAATTCTGCGTCCCCCCTTTCGGCCTAAAGTTGGCCCCAAGAGTCTTTACCAAATGCCTAGCACCAGTGGCAGCGAACCTCAGACGCACAGGAATGAAGGTTTTTCCATACCTAGACGACTGGCTAATAAAAGCACACTTGAACAACCTCACAAAAATAGCGGTCGCAAAGACAACGAATTTACTCAAAACACTAGGTTTTCCATCAACAAAACCAAGTCCTGCCCAGTACCGTCCCAAACAGCACTCTTCCTAGGAGCAGAAATAAATACATGCATCCCCAGAGTGTGACTGTCAGAAAACGCTTCAGGTCTCGTGGTCCCCCCCCAGTTACTCTGTCCTCCCGTAGACAGAAGCGTCTTTTACGATCGAAGGACGGACAGGGGGCGGAGTCGGGTTCTCCACGTGTTGCTCGGTGCAGTCGTGTTCATCGGAAACTGCATTTCCGACGCTTTGCGTGGAAGATGCCTTGGAGGTTACGTCAGTGGGTGCGTAGTCTTCCACCTGATAGTGCACGTACTGGGTCATGTGATCGTCTTGTTGCCGGTAGTTTGGGTACTTAACCATCCGGCGCCAGTTACTCGCTGCTTCTGATCGTTTCTTGACAGTGGCTTTTCTCTTGCTTGGATTTTGATGTTTGTTTATTGACCTCGGATTGTTCTATGGATATTCTTGCCTAGTGATTCTGGTTTAGTAGAGTTTGGACCTGGGAGGTTTGGAGACCTCCTGCCTTTTTCCCCTTTTGTTCCTTCCTTTTCCCTTTCCTCTGTTTTCCTGTCCTCCCTTCCTGGGTAGGCTTAGGCGTCATAGGCGTCCTCGTGCCGGCGGGAATAGGCTTGGTGCTGGACTAGAGACTTCCTGAGCACCCCATAGGCGTCCTCGTGCCGGCGGGAATAGGCTGGGTGATGGATTAAAGACTGCCTCGAAACCTTCGTGCCCTCTGGACCAGCGGAGGATAAACTTCACACGGATGCAGCGGAAGACTGGAAGGGGTTACATCGGAAACAACAACCTCTAGAGAACCAGGGTAAGATACCTTACCTTCCTTACCATTCTCTGTTTCTCGCTATCTGGTACTGATTGCATATTTTCTTTCTATGGTCTCCAGAATCCAACAGTCTAGAGGATAGTCTTGTGTGAACACTTTTGGGTCAAGCCCGTCTCATGCAAGTTGTTGGAAGGTATTTACCTGTTGGGGTTGAGCATTTTCATCCTTGTCAGAGAGAGGGTATATGTGGTTGTTAATCAGTTGTCGTCTTCTGCAGTTGTTGGAAGGTTACTGGATGTCTCTTCTGTCGTGAAGCCTGAGGTCCGCACAACTCTCCCGATACCAACGACTCTACATCATCATCTTCCGATCAATTAGTCTCTCAGTCTGTCCTTGTGTACCCCTGAGAGACACATTGATAGGAAGAAATATTTTCTTCACAACGGGTCAACAAGGAGTCGTGCTTAAGGATATCTGACAGTGACCTTCCGCAGACAGAATATCCACAATGCTAAAACTAATCTTGTGCCCTCTCTACAATGCCACAGCCATGGTACATTGCTTCAAGACGCTCCTGGGCATGATGTCCTCGTGTATATACCTCATACCCAACGGCAGACTAAGGGTGACAGCAATACAGAAGACCCTAGACCACCAATGGGCTCAAGCCTACGGGTCATGGGAAGATGTCGTTCAACTTCCACCAGCATTTCACAAAGCACTTCACTGGTGGGGAACTCCACAAAATCTAACACAAGGGATGCCATTTCAGACACCCACATTGACACTTCTCCTCAGGACAGATGCATCCCTATCAGGGATGGGAAGCGTACCTAGCAGAACTCCAAACAAACAGCACATGGTCAACCCAAGAGCCTCGACTCCACATCAACATCCTGGAGCTCAAAGCAATCTGCTGGGCACTAAAAGACTTCCTACCCGTACTAGCAGGACAGGAAGTCACGATACAGACGGGCAATGCAACCTCCATGCACTACACCAACAAACAGGGAGGTACAAGATCCTATCCAGCGAAGCACAGAAACTCTGGGCATGGGCGTTGCAATACAAGGTCCAGTTGAAAGCAGAACACCTGCCAGGAATAGACTATGTCCTAGCTGAGAAATTAAGCCGGGATTACTTGGCATCCCACGAGTGGGAATTAGACAAAGAAGAAACACAGCGAATCTTCCGCAGTTGGGGATCGATCTCTTCGCCACCAGCTGCAACACAAAATGCCCCATCTTCGTCACTAGAGAAACCCGGAGGCCCAATCACTGGAGGACGCATTCTCAAAGACTTGGACGGGGCGGTTCCTGTACGTATTCCCATCAACCCTTTTGATAGCACATGTGCTGCGCAGGATGAAAGAGCAACCATTTCAGATGATCCTCATTGCTCCAGAGTGGGCTCGCCAAGCTTGGGACCCGACCCTCCAGCTCCTCTCCCAAGAGACACCCATTCGCCTCAGAACACATCAACGATTGTCGACAAGGCAGAACTACAAGGTTCTCCACCCCAATCCAGCAAGCCTGTCACTCATTCATGGCTCCTGAACAGCGAAAGTTAGCAAACCTTACATTACCTTTGGAATGTTGGGACATTATTAGAGCGCCTCGGGCACAATCCACCCGGACCACATACGTCAAAAAGTGGAACTGCTTCACTACATGGTGTGAGGCTTCACATATAGATCCTCTTACAACATCGGTGGAGCAACTGTTACAATATTTGTTACATCTGGCAAAAACTGGACTCTCCTTGTCCTCCATTAAAGTACACCTGTGAGCCATATCAGCATATACAACAAACCCTACTAATCAAGCTTCGTTAGTCACTGATCCAGCAGTCAAAGTCTTCCTCAAGGGGTTACTACGTATGCTCCTGCCAATGCCAAAACCGGTACCCGTTTGGAGCTTAAACACAGTTTTGTCTGCTCTCATGGAGGGACCCTATAAAACCATCCATAGATTTGACCTAAGGTTCCTTCCTATCCTGGAAGGTTTCTTTTTTAGTAACCATGACATCAGCTAGAAGAATCAGCGAACTCCAGGCTCTCTCAACGGAACCTCCTTTCACCATATTCCAGAAGGACCGTGTCATTCTCAGAACACATCCCCTTTTCTTACTTAAGGTAGTCTCTGAAATGACAATCTCAGAGCATATTGTACTTCCTACATTCTTCAGTAACCACACTACAATGGCAGAACGCGCGCGTAACTCATTAGATATCGCCTAAGTTCTGAAGTTCTACATGCAAAGAATCAAAGAGTTCTGTACCTCTCCAAGACTGTTTGTGGCATTCACAGGTCACACTAATGGACAGTGCATTTCCAAAAAGGTCTCTCGCGCTGGGTGACAAATTGAATCTGCCATTGCCATCAGTCCAAGGGTGACCCGCACCCTGGACCTCCGACAGCCCACTCCACCAGAGTTAGAGCAGCGTCTGTCGCTTTCCACGCAAGAATGGTGATAAAAGACATATGTAGAGCGGCTACCTGGAGCACGCTACACACACTTGCCAAGCATTACTGCTTAATAGAAGACACCAACAGGGAATCAGCTGTTGGGCAGGCGGTCCTCCGCCACCTGCTTGTTTAAGGTAGGAGCAGCCTATTTCTCCCGCCATCCCTGTGTATATGTCACTTAAATGAAGTTGCTATACTCTATGGATACTGTTGTTTATCCTACAACGTGTATCCATTTATGGCATGCTTAACTGCTTAGTATTCTATTCAAGCATGGGAATCTATGAAAGATTCAATGCTGGAGAAGTCTTAGTTACTTCCCTGTAACTGTATTTCTCCAGCATTGGTAGCTTTCTTAGTTTCACATGTGCCCTCCCGCCTCCCAAGAGGCTGTGCCAAGTCCCAGCAGTCATCATATATGCAGTCACTATACGGCTCAAAATCTGAAGGTGGCTGCCTGGGTTGGAGCTTAAGCCCTGCCACCTCATTGGTTGGGGTCATAAAGGACCAAAGTGAGGTGGAGGGACTACACAAGTCAATGTCTTATTAGAGATAATGGGCAATCCTTATTGCCTTTTCCCATGAGAAAAAGTTTGTATATATATATATATATATATATATATATTTTTTTTTTTTTTTTAAATTACTGAGGATTCTCAGTCTGACGACGGGGAATATTCCAGCATGTGAATCTATGAAAGATACTGGACAAATACAGTTACAGGTAAGTAACTAAGACTTCTTCTCCACTTGTCCTTCATCTTCCTGCTACTGTTCCACGGTCTTCTTCACCTCTGTCTATGTAAAGCATCAGGGATTTGTGTCCTGCTCTTTGTGCGAGCATCGCTTCACGAGGGCGGATCTCCATTATCTCTGTCTGGAGTGCTTGGGCCTGGAACATCGGTGGCACTCCTGTCTCTGCTGCAACTCTCTCTCCGTCAGAGCACAGCAGCGTAGGCTCATCAGGTGAGAGGAGGTGTACTGCACAGGAGCGCATAGGTATTTTTCTTCAAAAAGGTGTGTTAGCTGCAGTTCGTAAGGTCTGGGAGAAACCTCATATCGGGAACATATAAATAGGAAAATAGACGCTCGCTACAAGTTCCACTCAACAGAGGACATACCCTTGACTGCATGTCTGCTCCCTTCATCAAGGTTGTGGCAGCAGCTACGCTCCAGGTTAAGCCTTCCTAAACATCCTCCACGGCTGCCTCTCAGATCTTGTCCAAGGAGGACAACATTCTTGATGGCATCAGAACTTTTTTTTTTCAAATGCAGGTCTTCTGCTGCATCTAGCGAATACTGAGGTCATTCTTGCAGCAGCAAACCTCAACCTGTGGAGAGAGCTTTCGGAATTCCAGGATTGCATCCCACAGGACAGGCTGGAAGATTTTAAAGAAGGCCTATCCAATGCCAGAGTTCTGGCTCAGGACCTGTTGGAGGCCACGGCCCATCATGTAGATACGTCCGCTCTGGGCCTTATGGTTGGAACAGACGTTTCCCACCAAGCGTGGCTGCATGCAACAAAGTTCTTGAAAGAGGTTCTGTAAAGGTACTCAACGCCCCCTTTGAAGGGAAAGAGCTTTTCTATTCCTCCACTAATGAGGAACTCAACAAAACAAAGGCAAGCACGCTGACGATAAATCTTGGTCGGTCCAGCTAAGGCGGCCTATATACAGAGATCGAGGTCCCAGACAAGGTCCTTCTCACGATTTAGAGATTACCAGGAGCTTTGAGCATGCCGAGCAGAAGGTTCCTCTGGTGGGTCTCGACGCAAGCAGCAAAGGCAAAGTGGCTGGTTTTTCTCTCGGTCATCAGCCTCCTCGTCTGTAACAGGAGGTCCAATTATGTTTTCCATCGGTCACACGAGACTCCGGTGGGAGGATGTATATCGTCTCATCTGGAGGCGTGGCAGGCTCTCACAGAAGACCGATGTGTTTTGTCCGTCGCCCGAGCTGGCTTCCGCTTGCCCGTCCCTCAAACCTCGCCCTCCTCTTCAACAGACTGGCTCTCCCTCCCTCAGAGCCGAGGTACAGAAACTTCTGAACCTCAGAGCGGTAGAACTTGTTCCCTTGTGGGAGCAAGGGGAGGGATATTACCATGGGCATAGGACATGGGGTGACTGGGCGGACAAATCCCCCCCACAATTTTAAGTGGGGGGATATAATAGCTTTTATCCCTCCAGATTATTTGTGTCCCTGTTGTAAAATACGACTGCAGCCTGCACTGCAGGATGCAGTTGTCATGTAAGCTTGCAAAAGTTAAAGTAGAGTCTACTTTTACTTTTGCAAGCTTACAGTAGACTGACTGTCTGCAACTTCTGCTGCTGCCCCGCGCCTGCGCATAATGAATGTGCCCATGCTGGGGAACAAACAAACTGCACGTGCCCTGCCTGCGCAGTGCACTGCAGCGCAGCCTCAGCCTTTGGTTTTCAGAACGAAGGAGAAGCCAGGCAGCGACGCATGCTGCAGTGACTCTGTGCTCATGACAGCGTGTGTGTTATCAAGGGAGACAGAGCGAGAACAAGCAGAGCAGGCAGCAGCTACCATAAGATAAGTCAGTCAAGTGCCCTCCCCTCCCCTCCCAGGTGCAGGGCGGAATGGGGAGGATTTATTGGAGGGAATGTGCGGCTGTGCCAATGTCAGATATAGTTTCTAAACACGCGCGCAGCGCATTGCAAAACTGATCAGGGAATCCTAGCCTCTTGATGTTTCAATTAAACCTTAAGAGGCCAGGATTCCCTGATCAGTTTGCAACGTGCCACACATGTTTATAAACTGTATATCTGATGTTGGCAGTGGATTTATTTGGGGTGAATTCAGTGTGCCAATGTCAGATATACAGTATCTAAACACGAATCACCTATACAGCAGCGGATGAAGGGTGCACAATAGCAGCCGGTATATATTGACATGTACTTGCAGTTTCTATACAAATGCCACAACACTGTTTAATATATTATTTATTGCCTTTTTTAAGGAGAAGGGCGTGATGATTATTTTTGCTGCTTGTACTACACTAGTGCCCTTAAACCGTCAGGTTACTTTGAGATTGTTTCTAGTTTATTTCCTTAGAGTTGGATCACGCTGACTGCACCTGATACGTTGCTCTGCAAAAAAACATTACAAATTATATGTACCTATAACTGCTTCCCAAAATGAGACCCGGTCCCCCAGTTACACTCACTCAACCTGCTTAGCATACATGGAGCAACAAGAAACTCTGTTAGAACATTCACGATTGAGGCATTTCTTTATAGTGTACACTGCCAACTGAGTCACTTCTAGGTGATCCCAAGTAAACATATATAGAAAATAATGCACAGTGGGGGGGGGTTCACACGATTCGTCCAGGATCACACAATCTGGCGAGACTGGATTTGCCCCAAGATGTCCCTGTACCCCAGGCCTGGCTTGCAAAGTGCAGACACTCCCTGAGATATCAGCCTGACATTGTATACGAAATCCTCATGAAACCATATAAAGTAAAATGAGGATGAGCCAATCTCAAGAAGGGCCGCTACGTGGAATGTGTGCTCTTTTCCAAAGTAATGTCTAAGGTAGGCAATGGAAAACACTGTATACTCAAATATCAGTAGGCTTCACTTAAGGCACACCCCTCCACCTCTTCCCACCAACTCACACCTGCTTGAAGTTTGGATGGTACCACACTTAAAGCTTGGTCTCTGACATGAGGGCTACCTGCATTTCTCTAGTTCAAACCAAGCAGCAGCAGGGTCGACTTAACCTTTCATAAATTCAGTGCTGTTCAAATGAGGGTAATAATACCTGTTATTACATTGCCTAGAAGCTGAAAGCATATTGCATGAAGCGCTATGACCAAAGTGTTATTATATTCTATAAAAACAAACTATTACCAGCACAGACCTGAACTCTGTCCCTGCCCAAAATAAACCATTTGTTGGTGCGTATCCTGCGCATCTCTTAAAAGAAATCAAGCGCTAATCTTCGTCTTGGCTAAGCTTCACCCTGTTTTATTCAGCTTGGCTGTTTCTGTTAGCATACTTGAGTGGTTGCAGTGCAATCAGATTTTAGGGGTAGAGCCTTGGCAGTATGTGGATTTAGTGACTTCTGTATCTGTCCACCCTTCAAAATATCCATGCTCCTGACTATTTCTTAAGAGCTAATGCTTGCAGGTATCAATGGGCCCTTTTAAGGTCATGGATCTGGCATGCCTGTTCCAGCTTATTCTGAGAAGCTATATGGAGTGGTTGGTCATGCACGGCGCGTAAGAGAAAACCTGTGAAATGTAAGCCAGGATATCGAGGGTGCTCTGAAGACTGAGGAGAAAGTGCTGAGTAAGTATAGATGAGAGTTGCGGGGTGCTGGCTATGGGGGAATGGGAAGTGAGGGACTGGGGTGCAGTAGAGTGTGGGACTGCAAAGTGAAAAAGGGTAGAAAGGGTGCAGAGGACAGAAAAAGAGAGGAGCAAGGGAGGGGAGAGATGGGAATAAGAACGGAGTGCAGATGAAAAATGGGAATGGTTTGTAGCACAGGGTGACCAGTGTGTGCAGGTGAGAGAGGGGTGAAGGAAAGACCAGAACACAGGGAGAGTGGTGTAGGGCAGAAATGGCATAGGAGGTGGTTTGGGTTTTGCAAATGAGAGAGAAGTACAGACAAGTGAGAAAGTGTAGAGGGCAGTGTGTCAGAGGAGTGACTTGGTGTGGGGTGCAGGGAAGGGACTTGGGAGAAAGGGGTGTACAGCAGACGAGAATGTGGAGTAGTGAAGGGTACAGAGGGGAGATTTGTAGAAGGAAGAATGGTGTCTCGCCTCATATTCCTAGATAAAGGGTGCAGTCACGAATGCGTCTTCTTCTAAGGCTTGGTCCATGCTCACGAGGCCTGCACGAGGACGATTAGAAGTCGTTTGTTGAAATAATTGCAGATAAATACACTACACCATACATGTCTGCACATTGATTGGGCCCAATAATACACAAAGTGGCCCCCTCTCCCAGGTGCAGGTCGGCATGGAGAGGATTTATTAGAGGGAACATGGGCTCGGGCTTGGCGCTCTCCCACTGCCCCAGTGTCATCTGCGCTCCTGTCTGGTTCCTCTCCAGTAAGAGACAGTCACAGCAGGCTGTTCCTGCATCAACTCCCTTTTCACTCAATCCTACCTGCAGCCTAGGTCTGAAGTCAGGACTAACCTTAAATGAGGTATATATTCACCTCTGACCTGTCCTGTAGTGGGAGCTGGTGCCAGGGTGCGTGGCATCTTGCCTTGCGACACAGCATCATGTTATTTGGGCTATTTTAGCAACTTTCATGGGTTTTTGGTGGCTGGATGCCACGCGGGCCGCAGATTCATTTTACGCCATAACCTATTCCTTTAAAAAAAAACACTAGACTGAACTATAAAGGGCACATAAAGTGCCAGTTCTGGTTTAGATAAAGCCACTGACT
Source organism: Ambystoma mexicanum (assembly GCF_040938575.1). Lineage (NCBI taxonomy): Eukaryota > Metazoa > Chordata > Amphibia > Caudata > Ambystomatidae > Ambystoma > Ambystoma mexicanum. The sequence continues at coordinate 1,218,304,136 of NC_090936.1, forward strand.
TAGGGATGTTTACTACAAAGCCTTGTGTAGTTAATAACTTAATTGGAGCTGGGAACATACTGCTGGTGTAATACAAATGTCTCATCCAGGGATGCCTTCATCCACTCCTTTCCTCCTAATTGTTCATTGCACCTGCACTACCTGAAATGCCCTCAGGCTGATGATGACAGTTATTCTTCACATTGTTAACTGTTTCAAGGACCTGTAAGAATGTAGCTGTATTTCTCCCATGCTCCCCTGGGGGTCAGCCGTAACCTTTTAGACTCGCTATCTGGCAGGGGATAACGCTCCCCCCACCATAAAGCAACATGGCTAAATCCACAAAGGCCACCAAATACACAGACATCTCCCCTCTACTAACAGCGGGTGCAGCAGAGAAAGTCAAGAAAGGGGAGCAAGTGGAGGCTCTGATACACGTAGGTGCAGCCGCATCAGCCACAGAGCCACAAATGCAGTCCGTTACCAAATCCGACTTGTAGGACCTCTTAGTAGCCGTGACCAGAGAATACCAAAAAGGCACGGAGGAGCTCTTGAATAAGATCACAGGCCTTGATAAGACTGGAGGAGGTTGAAAGCAGAACGGCAGATGTGGAATTAGCACTGTGCGGACAGATCTAGGAGATCGGTGAAGGTGTGACAAGATCGTGGCACTTGAAGCCAGATGCGAGGCGCTGGAACTAAAGCAAGAGGATGCCAAAAACCGATCCTGTCATAACAACGTCCGCTTGAGGTGCATACCATCTTGAGTCCCCGAGTCTGACCTTCACAGTTTTGTCCAGGTCCTCTTTCGAGAACCGCTGACTCTCCCCGACGATGCCCCTATGGAGCTGGACTGGGTGCACTGCACACAAACGAGGCAATCCCTACCTTCTCCACCAGACATCCTAGCAAGGGTACATTTCTATACAATTAAGGAGGAACTGATGAGAAAGGCCAGAGACTCCGCCCAGTTCTAGTTCAGTGACGTGTCGGTAGCCATGTATCAAGACCTAGCTTCCACCACACTGATGAAAAGAAAAAGCCTAAAACCAGCAACCGAATGGCTGAGGGAGATGGGGCTTCCCCACAGCACTACTCTTCACAGCCTAGGGCAGACACTGGCGAATCCGAACCATGAAAGAAGCAGAGAAGCTGTTGAATCCAGCAGCCACTTATGAGTGGAGCGAAGAAGAGCCAACAGCGCCCCGGAATATGAAGGAGAAGCCCACAGCGCCCGGGACAAAGGTAAACAGAAGACAGAAGCCAAACGGTCCCCCTCACAGAGACAAAAAAGCTTCTGAGTCTTGAATCCACTATCCATGCCTGGGGTCGCACGGACGTGTTCCCACAATGGGATGGGTCTGAGCTGCATTAACTAACTCTCCGGCTGCAGGAAACAGGACACTAAATGAGACAGATAATGAGGCCTCGGGCAAGCTTTACTTAAAGTTCTCCACCACAGTCTCCTGGTGCTGTGCGAGGGGGATCCAGAGCCCAGGACAAAGGGATGCCGCCTAAAGGATTTGTTCTTAACACGGTTAAGTTTGTTTGCCGGGGCTGGTTCTAGTAGCCCCAATGCGCACAAGCTATGCTTAGCTGCTTGTTATTTTACTTTTGGTTCGGGGGAGGGATAAAATAGGGGAGTGGGTTCGAGATTGCAGGAAATCAGTTAACAACATACGTTGAGGGACATTACTTAGCTAGCAATTTGTATCAGCTCAACTGGTGCCCGCAGTGGAGAAAAACATCCATGGGGAGTACACTTAACCTACTATTACCCACCTATGGCTGGCGACCCTGATAAAGATCAGTTTATGGTGACATGGAATGTACAAGGCCTTAATTTCCCGGCGAAGCGCTGACGGAACTGGAGGCGGACATTGTCTCCAAGAGACCCTCCTCCTCGCCCTAGACGAAAAGCGAGTGAAATCTAAGAGGTTTCTTGAAAGCTTCTTTGGCACGGCTGGGGAAAAGAAAAGAGAGGTAGTGATTCTATTCAGTGAGGATGTGATGCTCACAAGGGTTAAGGTACAGAGGGATCCCTTGGGAAGGTACATCCTGGTCAAAGGGTATTTATACCAGCAGCCCCTCACATTTGCTTCTATTTGTTGCCTGAGCAGCACGTAAGTTGGTTTACTAAACACTATCACCCCAGACATAGTAGCGTTTACCAAGGGTTGTCTCATGATAGGAGGGGACTTCAACCTAGTTCCGAACCCAGACAACGATAAAACTCTAAACGCCCACACATGAGGATTATGCAAGAGGAGTGGGATTCGCTGAATTCCTCAAGCAAATGGAGGTTGTAGACATCTCAAGATTATTTAACAATAAGGCACTTGACTATACGTTTTATTCACATGTTCATATCAAGAATCGACCTGATTCTCATGTCTAGCATAGTGTTTTCATGCCTGGAGCGAGTGGATATATTATCTAGAATCATCTCAGATTTCGCACTGGTGCTCGCTAGTATTCGGGCGGTGCTGCGAAACCGCGGAAGCTACAAGATTTCCTTCTGCAGGACCCAGTAATTAGGGAGGACATTGCTAGCACTCTATGCAAGGGCACCCTCTACCTGGGACGCCATGACAGCAGTGATAAGAGGTGAACTAATAGCTAAAGCACGGCCTTGCAATAGACTAAGGACAATGCAGCAATTACAGCTTGAAAAGAGGTTAACTGAGCTAGAAAAAATACATAAAAGCACCCAATCCAAGAAATCGTGAGGAGACCTCAGAAAGGCTCAATCGAAACTAGAAATGCACCTAGCCAACAAATCAGCCCGAGCCCTGTCATATACGAAACAATTTTACTACACGAATAGCAATAAAGCAAATCTGCTTTTGGTTTATAAACTGAAAAAAATACACTCCTGGAATAACACTTGTCTACTACGGGGAGCGAATGGAGCACTCTGGGTGATGGAAGGGAACTAGTTATTAGCGATGATGGAACACCATAGGGCAGTAAATACGGAGCTCCCTATCATAGGCACCGGGCAACAGCAATACTTGGCATCGGCTCCCCAGGAAGAAAACCTGGCAAGAATTAACTGACCACCTTGAAGCCCCTACCTCGCTTGAGGAAATATCAGAGGCGATAGCCTCTCTAAAAAACGCAGCCCCAGGCCCGGATAGGTTTACCACACGATTCTATAAAACATTTTCCCACACTCTTTCCCAACACCTGTTAACCCTGTTTAACTCCTTCGCGGAGTCAGGTTGCATAACACCGAAAATTGAGGATTCCCTAACTGTGATGATCCCAAAACCGGGTAAAGACCCGGAGCTCTATGGCTCGTATCAATCAATCACGTTAATGAATAATTCTCCAAGGTTTTAGCAACCCAGCTAGCGAAATCTTATCCAAGCAGATTCACCCAGACCAATCAGGGTTTATCCCAGGCCGCATTACACATGACAATATCAGACGCATTCACAATCTAATAGAATGCGCCAGCAGAGATGGAACGGAACTGGCTGTCATCTCACTGGACCCGCATAAAGCATTTGATTTACTTGACTGGGGCTATGTGGGTAAAATCCTGACACACTTCAGTTTCGGCCCTAAATTTACAAAATGGGTCTTGGCTAACTACCATTCTCTGAGCACGAGCCTAAGAGTGAATGGTCTTCGCTCACAGAAGCTGCTGATTACACAAGGCACCCGCCAGAGGTGCCCCTTATCCCCACTCATTTTTTCCCTATCAATGGAGCCGTTTGCCGCTATGATTCACTCTAACCCAACCATTCAGGGGCTGTGTGTCGTGGCTGAAACATCGGCTGGTGAGGACTCAGGCTTCAAGGTAAACTTTTCAAGTCCCGTGCCCTAGGGGTAAACGTGTCCAGCAGACAGCGGGAAACACTTGAAGGCTGCGGGCCAATCCCATGGGTGGGGAGCCATATCACCTACCTGGTCATACAAATCCCAAATAGAATTGTCAAGGTACACCAAGTTAACTTCCCAAATCTGTTCATGGAACTAAAGTCAGACCTCCTGGGTTGGGAGAATCACAGCCCTTAAAATGAACTTAGTCCCCAGGCTTCTACATCACTGTCTCTCATTGTCTGTAACAGTCCCCACGAAGGAACTCGAAGCCCTGCAAAGGGAGATGCTAAAATATATCTGAGCAGGGAAAAAGCCAAGAGTAGCCAAAAGGGCCATGCTCTGCGGAACACCCATTGGTGACCTAGGGGTCCCACACATTACCAGATACCGCCTTGCAGCCCAGTTGTCTCACGCCTTCACAAGGCAGGAAATAGTGAATCCACTGCGCTGGAAGCAAATAGAGGGGGCTCGAAGCCCGGTCCCACCATCCGCACTTCCCCATCTTAAGCCCTCTAGCCGCCACTATGAACACGATACAGAGCTGGCAGAAGGCAGCTAGCCGCTGGCGGGCCAGGGGCTCCTTAGGACCCCTCTCTCCAGTCTGTGGCCACCCCGAGTTCACGCGTGGGCTGAATGCAGCAGGGTTCCTTGAGTGGAAAGTAGGTGGCCTAAATCGGATCGCGGATTTCTTCAATAACGCAATCTCCCTCTCTTTGAAAGAATGTAAGGAAAAGTTTCACGTCACAGAAGCTGAGAGATTCAGATACACGCAACTTAGACACTGGATGTCACAGCATAATACAAAACTGAAAGGAGGCAGGGAACTCAAGGCTCTAGTACACACCCAACCACCTTTGCCCCGAGGGAAAGATCTCCACTCTTTATAAGCTTTTAGACAAGGCGAGCACAGCTAGGAAGGAGAAACACATGCTCAAATGGGAAAGGGACTTGGGCAGAGCACTGTGGGAGGAGGACTGGAGCCGGATATGGGCCCGTACACACAAACGTTCTAGATGCTTCACGAATAGAGAGGGCTCCATAAAGGTATGGTACAGAAGGTACTTTACCCTGTAAATTCTGAACCGAGGCAGCCCAGCAATATCGCCATCCTGCTGGAGAGGTTGTGGAGCTGTAGCCTCGCTTTGTCACTTATGGTGGTCATGCCCGAAAACGGACACATTTTGGCAGGAAGGGTTGGAACTCACTAAACAAATCACAGTCCTCACGATCCCTTGGGATCCAGGAATTGTCCTATTAGGTGACACAGGGAATGGGGAGGTCCTGCAAACCGGACACCCACCTCCTCACGGCGGCAAAGATCACCATCGAAAGCCATTGGAAATCCCCAGAGGGTCCAGTAATCTCAATGTGGTGGGCAAAATACTGGGATACAGCTGTGAACAACATGGGGAAATTTCACCACACCTGCTCCCCCTTTTTCGACTATGCAGAACATTTCCCGGGGACAGTGCATAAACCCCCAGCACTCCGATGGTGTTAGAAATATTGACTTAACTGGCAGGCAGGTGGGAGGGGTGCAGCAGAGCCGCCAGAGGACTGACCCTTGGACAAACCTTCTCCAGTGTTTGCACCTAACCTTTATTTACTAAAAATAAAAGGTCAAAAAGTAGTTTTTGATGCTTCAAAAGTGCTCTGGTCCCGTCCCGAAGGATGGAATGTCACAAAAGTATGGAGGAAAGGGGACTATGGACTAGGAGTAAGGTAGTCACTATGGTGAGTAACTTTGTTAAAATGCCTGATTGCGCTTCAATGGTTCAAGTCAGTATCGAGAAGGCTCGAAAGGGTCTCTGGAGCAAAGTGAGTCCTTTCTTCTGCTCTTCCCAGCCAGAACGTTTTGCAGGTAACTCACTTGCAGGAGACCTTGTGCACACATCAGTTTCAACCCAAATACTACCCTGGGATGGTTTTGGACAAGAGGTCCCATGTCTTCACCTCTCTGGCAAACTGCACTCCCAACCAGGTTCCATGTGAATTCTCCATCAAAAGTGTTCCAAATATGGTTCAACAGGCAAAATGCTACAACGGATTGGTTCATAGTCATTGTAAAGGGTACAAGCCTGGCAGTTGTAACAATTGTTCTTTGCTTTCTGATTACATACCCAGAGTGGCTTGTCTGTAGGAAGTGGGGAGGGAGAACAGCAAGTTTGAGAGTTATAACAAAATCCAAGATTGTGCGAATGCTTTGTGCTGGTCTAACACCATCCCCTTCCACTGTGTCTGCCTACTGAAAGAGGACTCCAGTAATCTTCACCCTGGTGTAATTTGGCCATTGTCATGACAGGGCTATCCTTGAAGCACCCATTCCCAGGGACTTTTCCACAAGGATTCTTGGCCCCTGAAGGCCCAAAGGGGAGACTTCTTGGGCTGGACCCAACCTGGTGGTAGTGGATAAACCCATGCAAGGTGCCTGCATATCAGCCCTTGCCATGAATGGGTCACTTATCAATGAGCAGACAATAATATTACATCCAATTCTTGTGTCTGTATAATTGTGTAATCTCACCAGCCACAATGTCATAACTCGATATAGGGGCTGCTCAGGTGACCTCTGACCCCAAAACGGCCATCTTTGAAAGCTCTTTCCACCTCAAGCAACCACTCCTGCTCCCAGACAGAACTGCTCCCAGCGTTCCCTAAGACCTGCCTCCATTCTAAACACTAATTGAGGGCACTGGTCTTAAAAGGTCCCGGAGCTAAAAGCGGCAGACATTTTAAGGTGACTTTGCCCACCGGAGAGCCCAGCAACAACTCCTGCTCGCAGCCAGCACTGCTCCAAGTTTCCCATGGATCTGCCTCAATTCTAGCCACCAACTGTGGATGCCTGTCCCAGATCACAGGACTGGGTTGCTGGAGCTGAAAGCAGCAGTCATCTTAAGATGACTTTGCCATGCCACATAGTTTAGTAGCTCCATATGGGAGTCCAGCCCATGGGTGTCTTCAGTTAAGGGTGTTAAAGCAGCGGGCAATTTCCCAGCCTTCTTCCTATCATCTATGAGCCTTTTCTTTGCTGTGTCCTGCTACCTGTCTCTAAGGACCCATTATTGCTTCTTCTGAGCCTCATTCACACCATGCAATTCTCATGCTAGCTTCCTTTCCCTTGTACTTCTCTCTGCACTCTCCTCCAGTCAGAACCATCTCGACTCTCTTCCCATTCCTATCATCTCTTCTCCTCGACGCCACCCCTCTTCTCGCTCCACTCCTCTCTCCAGTCACAAAACCTACTCCAATCCCGTCTTTCATAAGACTTCCTCTTTTCACATATACCCCCATCGCCTCTCTATTTCTCAGACTCAATGTCGCTATGCTTCTACATCCCACTCTCTATTGCTGTTTGGAATGCACAGTCTGTAATAAAACCTCCTTTACCTCTGACTTCTTCCTTTCTCATTCTCCTTCTCTTGACCTCATTACCAAGAATGTCTTCTTCTGAGTGTGCAAACCGGCTGATCTTCATCCCTGCCTACACCCGCACCCACTCTCCCCGCCTCACTGGCAGGGGTTGTGGTGCAGGACTGTTTTCATCTACCTATCTTTGCTACTCCCCTATCTCCTGCTAGTTCTCCCTCTTCCAAATACACTATCCCCACAATAACTGACCCCTCCCTACGGCATACATATTATCTCTCTCTCTCTACAACCACCCACGTCCGGTAGGCCAATTCTTTGACCACCTCTCCCAGCTAATTGACTCTCTCCATCCCGAACACCACTTCATTGTAATTAGTGACTTCAACCTCCCATCTCTCTTCTGCCATCTGAATGTCTCTGTTCACAGGTCTCCCCTCACACTGAGGCACACTTCCACTGTTGTTAGCCTCCCCGGCCAGGAGAAAGCCGAGGTTTTCCAGCGTGTTAAACCCTCTTTCACCATCTTCCATATGGGCTGGCTGTTTTCCTCATATAGTCGGATGAGGTCCCTAGTAATCCAAACCTCCTAGATATGTGATCTTGACTTATCAGCATGCCCCAGTTGCCTTGGACCCATTCCGAATCTGTCACTTCTCTAAGCAGAAAAATAAAGTATGTTTCCTTATTAACTTTGAGCTCTACTACTTTTCCATATTCCTCGACCACTCTAATCGATTCAGGGAACCGTGGATATTTTAATTACCAAGATCATGGGCATTTTGTAACTTCCACAATGGTGGTTCAGTGCAGTACAAAAGAATAGTAACATAACATAACATTCCCATCTCCACTTGCAATGTGGAAGTGTGAAAATAAAATAGAAATGCTCATGCCCCGCACAACACGGGCATATGGGCACATGGAACTGTGCATTCACGTTGTCCAATCTACACACCTGCACCATCGATGTCGAAGGGGCTTCGGTGAATTAAGCCTCAGTTGATATTGTTAACCAAGTCAATGATACTCACTGTATCAACACATCATCAAAAGTGTTTGATTCTGGACAAATCATTTGTATGTACCTGTCCCACGCTTTTCTTACCTGCTAGAATTGAAACCCCGGTATTAAGCACATTAGAAGAGGTCTATGAACCACCAGTTGAGTTTGGATCCGAAAAAAAGGGGAACTTAGCACCTGAGATGACAGCGTAGAAACTGTATTCATCGTTGGCTCAGACTCTGTGATCCCCTCAGGGCACAAAGCCTTTTGTAACTGTTTTTCAACACTAGCTCTTCACCTGTGTCCCTGACAATCAATGCTCACCTTGGTTCAGCGCCAGAGCCGGAGCGTAAATGACAATTCCTGTGTATACGATCTGGAAAAAAGAAAAACAGGAAATGTGTATTATTGCATTTATTGAGTGTGTTCCTAGCTGCAGTGAGCAGCAGAGCGCTTTAGAAGTCATAGAACAAGTACACAGCGAGGGAAGCAGATCGCTAAGGATCAATACAGGCAAGCGGGGAGCTAACAACAGAGAGGGGGAGCGCAGGCAATTTAGCAGGAAGGGATCTACAAGCAACTGGGGGAGGAAACAAGGAGGAGCTGATCGCCTAGTCTCAAGTTGGGGAGTGGAGAGTGTGTGGACCCAAGTGTTAAGTATCACATTATAAGGTGAGTCAGTATATTATGTACATCAATAGAAGAGAGTTTGTAAATGATTACATGGCAATCAACTGCTACTGTTTACATGAAATAGAGTTAACACAATCAAGCTTTGTCTAGAATGCCTAAAAAGTCCCGGAATGTGGTAGAAGGTTTTAAATAAGAAGGTCTAAAGAAACAATAGGCTCATAGTCATTTTTCCAGATACCAAAAGTCAGGATTAAAGGAGGTGGGTCACCTCTCAGGTGGTGCTGCTTCAGCGTCCATTTAGTATGAAAGAAATGATTATCTGTAGAGTGAGCTTGACCAGTTGTCAAAATGGCTGCCCACTACCTCTGCTGTAATCACACTGAACATTTGCACAATTTAACAGCCCTTCATAGGGATCAGATCAGGACTTTGCTTCCCGCAATTGTGCCTAGGCTGGATTTGCTGCAGTCATTTCCGTACCATTGCGAGGTTGAATGAATGAGTGAGTGAGTAAACCAGTGAGCTATCAACGGTTCTTTTATTGTGGTTGAATTCCTGAGGTGAGGACACCCTCAGAAAGGTGGTCCTACTCGTGGAGGAGGAACAGACTGGAGTTATCCTGTGTTGTTGTAGAGTTTTATAAAGCACACACATCTCCGTAGGCCTCATGGACTGTAGAAGTGGAGACAGCGTGTCTCTAGGCTATCGGCTGAATAGACAGATACTGGTCCTGATTAACATAAGCCTTTTTCATTTGAAAACTCTGTTGAAAAACGTGTTGTAAATCAGGCCTACTGAGTACGTTAGGCTTTGTTTTATGAAGCGCCCACGTTCTAGTCCAATCCACCCTTACCAATGTTGATAAGCCTAGGGAATATGAGTCCAAGGAGGCTAGCCTGGCTGCATCAAAGAGTGGGCCGTGATTGTGTTAGAACCCAAGATTTGAGAGTTCTTCAGAGGTACAGATTGATAATTGGTGCTCCCTAGAAAACACAGACGGCCTTGTTATTGGATGTGGATTAAGGAGTTTACCCTTGTTTTTGAGCAAAAATATAAATTTGCAGAACATGTCCCCACATACCAAGCTAAGAATTATTGTGAACAGATTTCTTATTTGGTTCTGCAGGTTTTTGCACCTTTTTCTTGTCCTGCTGTTCCTTTTTTTGACTGATTGTGTAATGTATCTCTATGTTATGCTTTTGTATTATTGTCCTTCTGTCGAGCCTCTAATGTAATCAAACGTTTTCTTGTCTATTTAAATCTCTCTTGTCTCGAGACTCACAAAGACTACAAAGCTATCGACTATGTGCAAATGATTCTTGACCTCTTATTAATACGACTGGGAATCTCAACACCAGAAAATGCTGTGGTGTCTTTGCACATTTGCCTCATCATAAAAGGTTAAAGAGTGTGATCACTACAAGCCAGCGTGTATTCTATTCATCCTCCTATACAGGGGAGTTGCTAGGTCTGGAAAAGACCCGGGGCTAAGCTGATGTTGGAACTGTTGGGACTGGGGGCTAGCTAGTCTTTTGGCTGTAGCTCCTGAGATTCTATCCGGGGCTACAACCAAAAGATCAGGGGCTATAGCCCCGTTAGCCCCCCCCTAGCAACGGCCCTGCTCCTATATTCCTCTGCACGCCATTTTAAACACACGCACAACGGAACTTGCTGAACCTTTCATATTGCCCCTCCTCCTGTTGCACGCATCATTTCTGTTAAAGTGTCGATGGTTTGGGATTGTGGGAGTGGAATCCATGTTCATAGCCCTCCCATCTCTCATATGCAGATTCTTTTTTAAAACATAGGTGGCTTGGGGGGCGCTAGAGAGTTGGGGCAGAAGCAGAGAGGAGCTCTAGCACCCCAGCCAGCACCAGCCCTGTGGACGGTACGTGTGGTGTACTGGACCCTCTGGTGTGTGTTGCCCCTTTAAGGGGATGTGTCCCTCCCCTGTGTATTGCCCTTTTAAGATGGGCCATGACTTCGTCGAGTTCCTGGAAAGAAGCAAGGGTCATCCTTTTCCCAAAGGCCAGCAACCTACTGAGGGATCGAGCGAACTACCGCCCCATCAGCCTGCTCTCTGGATTATCGAAGCTCCTGGAGAAGGTCCTCCTCGCTCGACTCAGCGACTTCACCTCCGAAAGAAATCTACTGGCAAAGGAACAGTTTGGATTTCGAAAGGAGCATGCAACGACTCATCAGCTACTGAGAGTGGTGGACACCATCAGCCACGGATTCAACATCAAGAAGTCCACGGGAATCGTCTTCTTGGATGTCGCCAAAGCATTCGACTGAGTCTGGCACAAGGGACTGCTGCACAAGATGATTGGCCTGGGATTTCCGAACTACCTGGTGAAGACGATTGCAAGCTACCTGGGAAGCCGCACCTTCCATGTCGCCATGCGGTCTGAGATGTCCTCATCACATCCCATCCGAGCAGGCGTGCCACAGGGATCGAACCTCGGACCCTTCCTGTTCAACCTCTTCACCAACGACATCCTGACAGATCTCCACAAGACCAACCTGGCGCTGTATGCAGACGATGTTGCAGTCATCTCCCAGTCATTCAGCGAAAAGGAAGTGGCGAAGAACCTGCAAGCTTCACTGGATACCATTGCGACGTGGTACAGCGACTGGCGGATAGAACTCAACACCAGCAAGACAACCGCAACGCTGTTCACCAGAAAGAAGATCAAGGAGCACCCACACATCAGCCTCAACAGGGAGACCATCCAATGGGAGAGCAGCAGCCGCTACCTCTGTGTGACCCTGGACAGCAAACTCAACTGGGAAAGCCACATCGAGAATACTCAGCAGAAGGCAACAGGAAAGATGGCAGCTCTGTACCCACTCCTGAAGAGCAAGTCCATGCCCCTCCGGACAAAGATCAACGTCTACAAGGCGATCATCAGACCAACCCTGACGTATGCCTCCCCAGCATGGATGACCTGCCATGAGCGACACCAGAAGAGTCTTCAGATAGTCCAGAACAAGGCCCTGCGGATATCGTCTGGAGCTCCAATCTTCACAAGGATAGTAGACCTTCACAGAGACCTGGACATCGAAATGTTGGACGAACATCTAGCGAAGCTGAGTAAGAACTACTGCCAAAGACTGGATCAGAAGACTCACTGCCACCACTGCAAACCCCTTCGACCGCTACCCGCGGCCCATCACTGCGAAGACCCTGTGAAACCAGCCCTACTGTGACAAGACCACACAGAACAAGAAGAATACAAACCCACGACTACATACTGAACCCGAGAAGATGGAGTAATGAGGCTCAAGCCTTGCTATCCAAAAATCACCGCTGATGGATAAAAATCTATCAGCAAGAAGAAGAACAAACACTGACGTGCGGGAGAACGGCTCCAGACTCAAGAAGAGGATGGTCGAAGTCCGTGTCTCATTTAATGATTTAGGCCGCAGGCCTACACGTGGGAGGTACAGGCCGTGGGACTCTCGTGCCAGGACGGTGGCAGAGATCCGCATGGTCAGGGGCCTGGCCGGCTGTGCCCCCACCCCCGATGGCACTGATGTCCACGTGGCCCTCCCTTGCTGCCAGTAAGTGGTGGGGGGTGGGGGGAAAGAGGAGCGTTTGACCCCACCGCGGGTCCAGCGTGGCCTGCGCCTCACCGCCGGCATGGGCGATGTAGGCCCGGGCTGCCCCGCGGTGAGGCACACACCCTGTGGTGTTTTGCCAGAAAGAGAGGAGGAGGAGCGGCATCTGTGCCTCCAAAAGCAGAGCCAGCCCTGCCAGCGATTGTTCCCCTGCCGCGGCCCTCTGAAGGGGGTGCTCGTGCCGCCGGGCGGCAACTGCCCATAGTCCCTATGCGGCATCCACCGGGGCCGTGAAGAGAAAGTGAAATTCAGATGCTCCGATGCAGAGCAGGAAAGTGAAAATGAGATGCTCCGGTGAACAGGGTCGGATTGGACCCTCGGCCTTTCGGCCCATGGCTGGGCCAATATCGTCCCTGGGGAGTGGGGGCTGGTTTCTGCCAACTCCTGGGCTGCTTTGGAAAAAAAAAATTTGGAAAGAAAAAGACATTTTGAAAAAAATTATAATTTATTTTTTAAAAAAACCCACCTGCAACAGCATAATTCATCAAAGCAAGGTAACACAGGTTACCTTGCTTTGATGATTTATTTGAATGCATCATAAATTATGATGCATGCTTCATTCGCATGCTGCTGCAGCATGCAAAGTTGAGGGGCCGGGGCCGCCGCCGGGCCGGCAGCTGTCACTGTGCCACCACTCCAGGGGCCACAGTGTCCCCTGGAGTTGCTATGCTGTTGTATTAGTGATAAACATGTATTAGTGATATTAGTGATAAACGACCGACCAATTTTAGAGTAGAATAAGCATCCATTTTGGACTATGTATTTTTCCTTTCGCAAGTTGCAGTAATAGCATGGTTTCTTTTCTGCCGTTGTCTCTGTTACAATCGCCACAAGAGATTCCATCTCTATGTCCTTGGTCAGTTGACAAAATCCTTGTGCCTGAAAGCTTCTGTACAGTGTAGAAATATTTGACCACAGCACATCAAGTGGCCAGTGACTTCATTGTGCCACAATGAATGCTTTGTTGTAATGTGTCTATCTTTCCCATATTCCTGGCATGCTGTTCAGGATGTTTGTTTGCCTGTATGAGGTAACGAGGGCTCGGAGTGTGGGATGTCCTGTGAGTGCGCTGCTTTCCTTATTTTGCCAACCTCTGAAGCCTGAAAGTAGATGCATGCAGGCTTGACATGCGGGCAACTTTGCACCAGAGCTGCAGATGAACTTAACTTGTCTGCTGTTAAATCTCAGTTACCAGTTTAATGGTATCCACTACAGAATAATTGCTCATCTTGCTATAGCCGACATGATAGCTCAGTGGGTTGAGCGATAGCTGCTACGATGTGTGTGTGATCTGCAGGTTCAAATCTCAGCAAGGCCATCTCAGCCTTTCATCCTTCTTAGGTCTATAAATGAGTACTAACACAGGTTGGGTGATGTTGTATGCTTAAATGAGTACCAACACAGGTTGGGTGATATTGTATGCATATTTGTTCTATAAAAAAAGAGCTTAAGCGTAAGTGCTATACAATAACATATTATCATTTGGCCTTGGACGTCTGCTTGTATTCACAGTAATTTGACAATATGGATCTAAACACACAGATATTAATGATACATATGGTGATCCATTCCTGTATGAAATGTATATCACATTAGTGAAATCATAACCATATTTTTCGTAGTGTACTTAGGAACAATGCTCTTGAATGCCACTGCCTGTTTTGTGAAGGGCTGAAAGGTCGTGTTTCATCGCTTCCCGGGATGTCACTTTGGGGTGGAGTCAAATGACATCACTTCTGGTGATGTCAGAGGTCAAGGGTCGTGAGGTGAGGGTGGGCCACTTTTTTGAGGCAAGGCAAGGGGTGGGCCACTTTTATTTGGGTGTCCGGGCCTATTTCTTGTCACAGTGCGACTCTGCCGGTGAATGAGATGCTCCCGTGTGGAACAAGAAGAGAAGCAGTGCGTCTGTCCCAACTGAAGCCCGAAACATGGAGGGGAGGGACCGCCACCCACCCCCCCCTTCCTCTAAAGCTGCAGGGGGAGGCCAGCCAGCATGAAGGAGAAAGGAGGAGGGTCCGATTGCCCTCCCCTAACAAAAGAATAAAGCAGCTTCTATATGAGATGGTGGGTGAAGTGCAGTGCGAAGAATGTGGCTCATCCGGTGCGTGAATGTTTGAAGTATGATTGGAGGTTTGACTATTACAGGGATCGGTGGAGGAGGAAGGGGGGCACTTTTGGGTTTCACATGTGGGAGAAGTGAGTGCACTGGGGTGTGGGTGATTTGATGATTGTGACAGATACGGATTTGGAGAGAAGGCCGAGGTGGATGATGAGATCTCCAAAGGTGTGTTTGGAGTTGGCGAATGTGGTGTCGAAGAAGAGAGGTATGCGGGGTGAGATCAAAGCTTTGGGTCAGGAGTATGTGGCAGGAAAGGAAGGATACAAGGTGTTTACGGATGGTTCAAAGGATCCTGTGTCTGGGAGAGTGGGTATGGCGTATTATCTAGAAAGCATTGGGGAGTATAAAGTAGGACGACTGACGAATGATGTGTCTATTTGTACGGCTGAGTTGGTGGTGATTGCATTGGCGATTGATAGGCTGTGTGAGTTGGGGTATGAGAAAGTGGTGCTGTTCTCGGATTCATTGAGTGGGTTGCAGGCGATTGTGGCAGGGGATGGTGATAGGAAGGGTGTGATTTTGGACATTAGGATGAAGATTGATCGGTGTGTGCGCGGGGGTATGGATTTGGAGTTGGCGTGGGTTCCCAGTCACAGTGGCATTTTGGGAAATGAGTTGGTGGATCTGGCAGCGGGTGAGGGTATGAGGCGGGGAGCAGTTGATGTGAGGTTACCTTTGAGTGTGGATGAGGTGAAGGCTGTGATGGTGAGACGGGTCCTGGATGAGTGGCAGGAGAGGTGGGTAAGTGGGGTGAAGGGCAGGTGGATGCTCGGTGTTCGTGGGAAAGTGTCGGTGAAAGTGGATGCAGGGAGTTCAGAATGGAGGAGGGGGGAGGAGGTGATGCTGAATCGGTTGAGGATAGGTCATGTGGGGCTGAATGACTGTCTATTTCGAATAGGGAAGCGTGAATCAAGGGACTGTGCGGTGTGTGGGGTGCCTGAAACGGTGGGACATTTTTTGATTGGGTGTGAGAAGCATGTTGCAGAGAGAGAATTGATGAGGGTTCGGTTGACTGCGTTGGGTGTGGCTGAGCTGAGCGGGAGGGCTTTGCTGGGAGGTGATGGGGAGAGAGGCAGGAGGAGGAGTAGTGTGACGTTGGATTTTGTGAGGCAGACGGGGAGGTGGGAGGAGTTGTGAGTTTAAATGGAGCTAAATAATAATTAGTGGGTACGGTGCACATCATCCTATAGGATGGGGAAGCGCCTGCGTGGGTCCGCCCACGCCTCCGATAATTAAGAAGAAGAAGAAGAGGCTGCCCGCCTCCAGCTGTACCTGCAGCCCCAGCCGCTTTAAGAGCGGGCTGCCGGCAGTGATATTCATTCGCAGTTCCGTGTCGAGTCGAGTCAAGTCCAGGGTCGGAGCAAGTAGTGAGACGAAATGATGGGAAATAAAGCAACATACATGGCTGCCAGGGCTTGTGTGCGGAAGGAGCAATAGTACAGGGTGTGCGCTGGGCGCACTCCCATGGTGGTTACTGCAAAATAGAAGTGCATGTCTAAGACGCCCTGTCAGAGTTTCGAGGAAAAGGGCAGTCGCATGCACTTCCTGGTGGTCCTGGTATTGTTTCTTCATGGGAATGTTCGGGTGCCTGATCTGCCACGTCCGGAAGAAGAGGGTGTACCCCTGCTGCACATATCCCGAGGAGCTGGGCCCCGAGACCAAGGAAGGACGTTCAGATGACTGGGCCAACAAAGAGTTTTTCCAATGAAGGCACTGTGCCAATGTGGAGCGGGCTGCCAAGTGCCTCATCCAGAAGGAAGCAAACATGGGGGCCCTGAAACAGGTGCAGGGAAACACCCGCTGCACCCAGCTTCTGCCCACACTGGCACGGTCAGGGTAGTGAACCTCTGCACCAACACGCCGTTCACCCGGGCTCAAGGCTGGCTCCTTGCAGGCACTGCATCAGATGGAAAGACACCCACTCCAATTCATGGGGCGGCCTGGAGAGGGGACAGGGAGGCCACGCCCCAAGAAAGTCACCGTCCTTTCAGTTAGGAGAAGTCGAGTCTGTGCAAGGAGAGGGGTTTGCAGGACGACACCCTTCCTGACACGAGCAATGACAACTGCCCAGCTGACAAGGACCTGTCGGAAAAGAGAACCGGTAAGTCCCCCGCTGGGGCCCTCGAAATGGAACTTTCCAGTGAGATGAGAGCGAACCACGTGAAAGCCCCAAAGCTGTGCACACATAATGCTCCTGTGAGACTGCCTAGGGAAATAGGGGTGCCGCCGATATACAGGCTGTGGACTTCCAGGCACCAGGCAGTCGCTCTGCAGGAACTGCAGGGGGCTTGGGGGGGGATATAATAAAGTCTGGAGCCGCTGATGAGTCGAAAAGGAGAGGCTGCACACCCCCAACAGTTAGCACGGGCAGAGTAAGCACTACAGCGTCCTCTGACAAGCAAGCCAAGGAAAGAGCACCAGTGATTGAAGGAAGGCAACCACAGGCTCCGAGCCCCAAGATGTCTGAGGCCACAGGGTGATATCTGGCTCTTCGGGTGGCCTGTGGCTCTGAGAAAGAGGTGATGAGCTGGGATAACTTTCGGAGACAGAGAAATGTGGGTGGGACATTTTCACCTGTTCGCCCCATGGCACATTTTTCATTGGCGAAGAGTGTGCGCTCTTCCCAGCATACTTTGCACCGACTACGGGCAGTCAGTTCGTCGGGTTGCAATGGGATACATGCATGCGGCTGCCAGAAGACAAGGTCTGTGTGTCCTGTCATTTCGGCTCATCAAGACTTTTGTCTGCTTGAAAGATACAAGGCAGATGGTGGTTTTGATATCCTGCCACTGGTGTTGCCCAGTCTGCATGAGAAGTGGCCTCAACACCCTACCACTGGTGTGCGCCATGCTGGGCTCACCATCCATAGACCAGGCCAGTGTGGCCCCGGGTGCGATTCTTGCCAACCCCGAGCTGGGGCATCAACTGGCCTATCGTCCAGCCTGGAGGGGCTGGCAAGGACTGGTGTGGCCCCAACAACAACTATCTCCTACCTCAAGAGGTGGCTTGGGAACCCTGACACTATGACACCCTGATTGCCTGCCACTAATGTCACCCTGCATGCCATGCCATCGAAGGACGAGGCTAACGTGGGATTGGAGCCGATTCCTGCCGGCCCCCTGAGCCAAACCAACAACTTGCGTCTGACCAATCAAACCATGCAGTCCTGGCCCCCACACCAATGCTGTCAACGTTACGGGGAACAGCCTGGATGCCTTGCGATCTGTGTCTCGCTACCCTGCCCACAACATCAAGTGACTGCTGATGTGGCCCCTGGTACCCTCCAGGCGCGGCTTTCCCAGCCTTGAACTGTACCATCAATGGACCTGGACCCGGGGGAGCAACTCCGGAACGGACACTAATGGAAAGTGAACTGGTCTCCTGCAGTCCTCCCTTTGCTTTAAGAGGACTCTGTAAGCATGTGTTCTGATGCTGTGAACCTGCATAGTATTTACATGCCTAGAGTGGTCTCAGAAAAAGACAGTGCTGTGAAGCTGTTTTCCTGCAGGTACCGATGGTCATCCGTGAGCGTCATGCAATGTCGGCAATTCTGTACCCCAGGTTAATATAGGGTTTGTAATGTGCGGTACAACTGGCAACCATCCACCGGGGGTGTACCCCTGTGACCGTCACCGGAGGGTGATGGGTTGGTAGGTGATATGAAGATAAGAAAGTGTGACCATACATGTGCCAAGAGCATATCCTGTGTGAAGTTGGCTCTCCGCATCTGAAGTAATGTCATTCTGTAACAGGTGGGGGGAAAATTAGTTAAATTGTATTATTAGTTGTTTGTTCATTATGAAAAAGGAGGGATGTGGCGTAGTGGACCCTCTGGTGTGTGTTGCCCCTTTAAGGGGATGTGTCCCTCCCCCGTGTATTGCCCTTTTAAGATGGGCCTACACGTGAGAGGTACAGGCCTGCAGGCCCAGATGCCATGGGACACTCGTGCCAGGACGGTGGCAGAGATCCGCATGGTCAGGGGCCTGGCCGGCTGTGCCCCCACCCCCGATGGTGCTGATGTTCCATAGCGCCAAGGGGCCTGCCGGATGTCCAGGGCAGGCCCCCAACCCCACAGGCACTGGGTCTGTCGTGTGCTGAAGGTATCAGCACCCGGGGCGCCTGCCGGATGTCCATGGCAGGCGGCTCCCAACAGTACACCTGCAGCAAGTATCCGGCAGCATTGCAGCTGCCCACGCAAGCCAGCCAAGCTCAGCAGGACAGGGGGAGACACAGCACCTCAAGATCAGAGCCCAGCAGAGCGTGTGAGGTGAGCGCATTTGCACAGGGCACCGACCGGGAAGCCCAGTCTATGCGGGTGAGACATACCACACTCCAGAGCAGCAAGGAGTAAAAAGAGGTCCGGAAGGGATCAGTCTGCGCCCCAGAAGAGCATTAGTTCAAGTAAGTGTGAGGTGGCGGGGGGAGACCAGGGACCAAGCCGGGGGGAGCAGCAACCTCAGGCAGCGCTAACAGTGTGCCAGAGAACTCAAGCCAGCTAACACAGTGCAGGCCCCAAAATAGACCCCACTCCCCCCCCCTCCAGAGGCCAAAGACATCAGCCGACACGGCACTATAAGGGTGGGTTAACAAACGGAAAACGGGCCAGCCCTGCACACGGACAACGCCAGTGGGCATCTAACAGTGGCCCCACACTCATCAAGGTGCAACACCCCCCCAACATGCGCAGGGATAAGCTCTTACAGTCAGGGGGTCTCAGTGGAAGCCATACCCCACCAGAATAGGGCACAATTCCAAGCGCAGCAACCCGGAACGGAGGGGACGCCCCCCGCAAGCCACACGGATCCAGCATGGGCATAACCCCTGGAGGAACACAACACTGTGCACAAAAACTACGCTGAAAAGCGCCCAGAGGCGCTATCACACCCAATAAGGTGCTTCACCCCCCAAAGGCAGTACAGAAGAGCCCCCTCTGTCTCTCCCCCTGGAAAACCAGGGGAACACCACTGGGCGAGCTTGCCGCACGAACAAGATCTGAATGACAGGGGGTGCCAGCAGCAGACCCACAACCCATAGGAATTCCATGCACACACCAGGTGCAAGTGCGCCCGACAATGAAAGACAGCCTGCACACAGAGCGCAAATGCCCTCGAACGGCGGGAGCATCCTCTACTGCCGCAGGAACCCCAAACACATGCTGACCCCTGGGTAAAATCCACACCTGCCCACAGGAGCTCAGGCATGACTCAGCTACAACAAACAATCTTCCTGTGCATTAAGGCTGAGACCAAGCGCGCAGAACCCTCTGCCTCACACTGGGGAAAGGCGCACCAAGATCTGTACAGAAAGGACAGCCGGAGGAGTATTCAACAGAGAGATCAAGTCCCAGCTCTGGTGGCCCCCTCCTGAGCCACGCAACACAGCCTGCCAAGAAGATACAACCGGAATAAAATAGAGATGGATGTCCAATCGCAGCTCCAGTCCATACTGGCAGAAATTAGGATAATTGGTCAATGGACCCAAGAGACAAACTCAACCACGCTGGACATTAAACAAGACCTACAAGACATTCAGACCCGCCAGGCCGCCCAGGCGGAGAGAGTAACAGGCAATGAACAGCGAATCAGTGCAATCGAAGACAACCAGACAACCATGGCGACAGACTTGGACGGGGCCATCTGTGAGGTGCAAAGATTGGTGGAGAAACTCGATGACCAGGAAAATCTATCCCGACGAAATAATCTGAGTGTGGTCGGTCTTCCTGAGAATGCTGAGGGAACGAACCTAGAAGCGTATGTATATGACTTCCTTCGTGACACTCTGCGTATAGACAACGTGTGAGATCTCACCATTGAGCTGGTACACGGGGCACCAGTAACAAAACCGCCACCAAACGAGCGCCCCAGGATCATAAACATGCGCCTCTGCAATTTCCAGCACAAGATGATCATTTCAAAAGCCTACAGAATCGCGGGCCCCATCCGAGTCAGAGAGGCAGAAATAAGGATTTACAATGACTACTCAATGGAAGTCTCCAGATGATGCAAGAGCTTCAACACGATTTTAGAGGCACTGAAATCCTTAGACCACAGACACTACCTAAAATTCCCAGCAACATGGTGCATCCAGTTAGATAAACAATGGCACTCATTTGATGACCAGGAAATGGCATGGTGCTTCCTCTAGCAACATGTTATACTCACCTCTGACTTTCTAAAGAAGCCACCAGAGGCCCACAGATCGGATTACCACCCCTCGACCAGCCAAGAGAGGTAACAAGTGAATGGAAAGTGGCACAAAGGCAGAAGACCAAAAGGTTGGGAACCAAACCGCAGGACATAGCGAACTGTAACCAATGGGTTGGGCTGCACCACCAATCCGCAAAAGATATCTCTCTGTGCACATAACTACAAAAACCACACGAAAAAACCCTTGATCCGGACACTCAACGCAAGGACCATACCTTCATATGACCAACACTTGATAGAAGACCGGACTAATCAGCAGCAAGCTCCAAGCCATCTGAGGCAGCCCAGCGCCTCTACGGGAGCATATGGCGGTGATGAGTGCCCCAAGAGGGGCCCGGCATGTGGGGAAAGGAGCCAACCCACGGGCAGGCCCCCCTAACCCCCATGTATTGGGCATAGGCCGTTTTGCAGGCTAACCCAATGTTATGGTTTTAAGTTTTGGTTTTGGTTCACGTTTTAGGTTAGGCTCATGTTCGAGCCTGGTTTGAATAATGCTCTGGGGATTGAACAAAGGTTGTGCTTTAACTCTACTGACGCTTCCACATAATCACCTCAGCGTGCCTAGATCAGATTCTGCCTCAGCCCAGTCCAAGAAAACACATAATGATCCAAATCACCTTAGTGATACTCAACATCCAAGGGCTGGGCCACCCCATCAAATGAAGGTGAATGCTCAACAACATGGGGGATCTCCAGGGGAATATAGTGTTCCTCCAGGAAACCCACCTGGGGAAAACAGAGTCAGATAAACTGCAACGGGGGTGGGTTGGTGCAGCAATTAACTCGCCACATCACGGAAAGCAGGGTGTATCCATCCTCATTAACAGGCGGATCCCATTCCAGATCAAATGCACAGGCGCCGATAAGGAGGGCAGATATATACTTGCCCAGGGCCTAATCCACCAAAACCCTATAACACTGCTAAATAAGTACACCCCTACTAGTGCCAGCCCATCCTTTTCCACACATACATTTGCAGCATGCGCCCATGCTCGCATCCGCACTATAGTTACTCCCGACTAGACTACTGGTTAACCCCAGCCAACACATTCCACATAATCACAGAATTCACAATCCTTCCGACCACACTATCTGATCATGCCCCGGTCCTGCTGCATATCACCCTCCCAGACACTATACACAGACCGCCCGCATGGCGTATAAATCTGTGCATCCTACAATACCCTGATCTTATAGATCGGCTCGCTGACAACATTGACGGGTTTCGGGAACTTAACCTGGTGCAGACCTACACAACATGTGCATGTTGGGAAGCATTTAAAGCCTTCACGCAGGGACAATGCATCTCGTGCTGGGCGCACAAAAGAAAAACATGGGGGGAGGCCGAAACCCGGCTGACCGAAGAACTCAGAACCGTTGAAAGGTGCCATAAAGAATCCAGAAACAAACAAATGGGGCCTGAGCTAAAAAAACAGAGGGTAAAGATCAGACAAATAACTGCAGAAAGGGCCCAGAAGTCGTATACCAGCTGGTCACAAGCGTATTACTTAGAGAGCGACAGGCTGCTGCAGATGATGGCACTAGCAGAGACAAGCCGTGCAAACGATTGCTTCTATCAGGGATACAGCAGGTAACTTAGTGGTCTGCGACGACCATATCAATGCCTGATTCACTGAATTCTATGAAGTTCTATATACAGCATCAGACGCCTGCACAGCTCAGGACATGGAATAATTCTTGAACTCCATAGAGATTCCAACGATCCCAGCCACCATAGGGCTGCACTAGACGCCCGTATCACGGCGGCAGAGATCTCAAGTCAATAGCTGCACTCTCCGGCGGAAAAGCATCCTGCCCAGATGGGATCCCCATAGATTTCTATAAAAGCGTAGGAGACGAGCTAGCACTCAGACTCGAGGAGCTATTCAACAAGGCTGTATCTCTCAATGATTGCTCACAGCAAATATGGAAGTTTTTCACAAGGGCGGGAGGGACCCTGAACTTTGTGGCTCATACATGCCTACCTCTTTGATAAATGCAGACACCAAAATATTGGCGAAATGCCTGGCACGGCGTATTGAAAATAGCCTCCCATTCATAATACATAAAGATCAGACGGGTTTCATCCGCAACAGAAATTCAAGCAACAACATCCAAAGACTGTTACACTTGATAGCCAGGGATAGAGGCCGAGAGGATATTATATTGGCATTTGACGCAGAAAAGGCATTCGACAAGGTACAGTTGGAATTTATATTTAGGGTCCTACCCCTATACGGTTTCCCCCCTCACCTAGTCCAACTGATCAAACTACTATACACAGGCCTGACCGCCTCGGTAGTCACCAGCAGCATAACCTCCCCTGCATTTGATCTACAGTCGGGCACACACCAGGGGTGCCCACTCTTGCCCCTGCTCTATGCCCTCTCCATAGAGCGGATAGCGATTAAACTCCCCCCAGGCGAAGGCTGGACTGGGTTCCTCTAGGCGGATGACATGCTGCTTTACGTGAGAAACAGCCCCACATCTCTTCCGTACATTCAAACAATACTACAAGAGGTTGGCCCGATGGCGGGTTATAAAAGAAATTGGAGCAAGTCCGACTCATGCCCCTCTGACGAGACATCCCATGGGATCCCGGGGGGTAGCCCTATTCACACTCCAAACGCACCACATCATATACTTAGTTATAAACGTAAGTGCCTCACTGGACGATGTCCGAGACCTAAATTACCCACAGACCATAAAGAATATCTGTCTGGATCTGGGCAGATGGGAGGATCTAGCCCTTTCCCTGACAGGGAGGATAAGCGCATTGAAAATTAATTAATTCCCCAAACTAATATATATAGCCATGATGGTACCAGTCAGCCCGATGCCTAAAATGATGCAGGATCTAGACAAAGCTATGGCTAAATTTGTTTGGAAGGGGAAGAAGGCGGGAACTGAAAAGCTACCATCAAGCGACCCAGGTCTGCTGGATGAAGCGCTGGCTTGACACATCGGACGACTCCAGCTGGCGGGCGATGGAGATGGCCCTCCTGAAACCGCTCTCCCCAGTTGAAACTATGGCCATACCCCCAATTTTAGGGCCAACGATCAACCAATGGCACAAACTACGGGCCACACAGGGGATGCCAATCCAGAATGCACCGATATGGTGTAGCCTATGGGCAATATTATCGCACGAGCTACCACAGAAAGCAAATCGTAAACAAGACCAGGAATGGCCAAATATATGGCTGATGGGCATTAGCGAGGAGGGGACACTACTGCAGTTCCAAGCGGCACGCACGATTTTAGGTCTCGAGCAGGGGAACTGGCTCCTATACCATACTATACAGGCCACGATACATACCCACAAGATGCAGGACTCTCACCTCCTAACCCCAGCCCCATGGGAGAAGGTGATGGAACAGCATATAAATACTTTCCCACACCTCCGCACCTTCTAAATAATGGCAATCCCCAACAACCTTAGTAGAAACCACGCCCTAGCGATGACATGGTCCGAGGATTTAAGAGTCCAAATTGGTATACCAGACATCCTCGAATACTTTTCCGTAATACCGTTAGTCTCCTTGAATCTTAAAAACAGGGAAACCCAATACAAAATACTGCAGCGACCTTACTACACCCTGGCAAAACTACATAAGATTGGGATAGCCCCCACAGCAGGATGCTGGAGACGCCGCTAAACGCTGGGTACAATGGGTCACATAATGTGGAAACTGCCCGGCCATCACCCCCTTCTGGTGCGCTGTGCACAAACAAGTCACAGACATTGATGGGGCGGATTTCGCCTTCACACCCGAGGTAATGCTAATTGGAGCAGACACGGGTGAATGGCACGCAGACACACTAGTCTCATACTGTTCACAGCACAAAAGCTCCTGGTCATCCATTGGAAGGCCAAACCACCATCGGCAGCTGCAGAGCGGGCCACACTTCTCTCAAAAACATGGCAGTTTGAAAGAACGGTATTCAAGAGACAGTTAATGCACAACCCGATCAGAGGGACCAGGTTCTGGGAAATCGTCGACCCACATATCCAGGTCAAAAAGAGAGATAAATGGGGAGGGGGAATAGACCCTCTTGCAAGAGCATCGCACAACATCCCAAGGAGGCAAGCAGAGACCACCAGTAGAGACATTCAAGCACATCTTCCAGGATACCTCAGCGACACTGTTATTAGAGGAGCACATATAGTTAAGGGGGTGGGGGCGGGAATGTTGGGACAGGTGCACTGAGAGTTTTGCATGAAATGAAACCGCCGCCATTCAAGGCATTGTTAAGAGCGCAAGCTGTATTCGCAAATATTAATCACCTGTATGGTGTTGTAAAACCAATAAAAAAAAACGTAGGTGGCTAGGGAGAGTGAGCGCGGGAGTAGAGCTCACAGCCCTTCCACTTTTCTAACCTTCTCTTTTTTATAGGTGGTTTGGGAGTGTCAGCACAGAGGTCTGGCTCATGGCCCTCCCTTTCCTACTTATTTTTTATCTTTTGTGTGAATCTACAAAAAGTTTTCCTTCATATTTTACCTCTCCCTCTTATCACAATACGTAACTTCATCACGTCGGTTGAATAGCGGCAGCAACACTTACCACAATGTGTGAACCACGAAGTGGAGAAACCTTGGTGCATCAGAAAGACAAACCCCGCTATATTTCCGATGAAACACGTCGGCGGCAATACATTTGTCCCTTCCCCAATTCAATATATTGATGCAGCAGAAACTGTATTTTGCATTATCAAAAAACAAACATCTACTGGGATCAACAAAGACAACGTGATTACTTCTTTTCTTACCTCAAGGGAAAAGTTAAATCTGGAAATAAGATACTGCCCTTGTTGATACCTCAGGAAACTCACAAATCCCAATGAGAAAATTCCCAGGTATGGGGGATAATATGGATTTTGTGGAGGATAGCTTGTAGACTCTCCTCCAGACTATATAACCAACTCCAAGTCCGGTACGGACTCCTTTTTTGATTCTCCACCAGCATCAGTCCAACCAAGTCGTCTCTGCACAACAACTAACTTTAGATGGAACATTCCATCCAAGTAAACCATACTTGAGATCAATCAAGTACTTGCCTCTCTTTATGAAGGCCTAAAAACAGAAGTTAAAGCTAACTCTGTGGCTTTGGAATCGTTACTGTTCAAATGTGACAATATAAAATTGCATATTGCAGCCAAGGAATTTCTTTTCCGACACTTTAATATCAGAGGTTGAGCAAATGTCCAATAAGGGTAATTTAAGGTGGGGAGGTGTGGCTAAGCGTGCTAGCTTTTCAAATGAATGCCTGCATGTGGAAAGATCTCGAGTGAATAGTTCTGCCTTCGAAAAGCCTTCGATGCAATCTCATAGAGACAGGATACATGCCACACAGGCTGTGAGCAAAGAACCGCCTTGTAAAACAACACACAACACAACCATAGATTCCGACTCTGACGCAGAAGTAACCTGCACCTCTATGCATTCCCTTATTGTTATTGAAATCGACTCTGTTGGGCATGTTTCCTCTCCACCCATTATAACCTCCAATATACATGGAAAAGATCCAATGTAAACACAAATCAGCTACAGCGGAAAACCAAGAACAAAAGAACCCCCAAAAAATCCCTAACCGTTCATCGAAACATTGAATTCTACTTTTCTAGATCAACCTGCAGTAAAAGCTGCCTTGACAAAATCCGCTGTATCCACGAATTCGATAAAATCCCCACACATGAAGGCACCTAAAACCACTACTGCACCTCAATCCACTAGTGGGTCAATGGTGGACCGGGGAAAACCCATTATCTGAAGAATAGCCTTACAGTCAATAATAATACAATGACTACACATGGCATAGCCACATTCTGCACTGCCTCGTGTCAGCCACCCACTGGGCATATACCTCAAAAAATGAGCATGGCATTGGGCACAAAATCTGCCTGCTCACCACAGATTGTGGAGGGCAGTGACAGATTGTCTCGGGAGGATAGCTCAGGGGGCAACGTGCTTGCCTTGGAAACAAGACAACGCAAAGCAACACAGGTTCGATTCCCGGGTCCAGGCTTAGAAACCTCTTGGTATTAAGCGTGTTATCAATAACCTATCAAATCATAACAAAATAGCACCAAAATTCGAGTTCCATTAGGTTCTGATGCTCTTAGAAGGAGTGAGCTTCTTTTGAATTAACACAAAGACTTGCCTAATGTGAAAAACACCTTGGAGGAATATCCATATGCCATACAGTTTGAAGGTTTATTACCTGAAAATCAATCTGTAATACTTAAATGAACAACTCTTCTGCAATACCGAGTCTCTCTGAAATTACATCTAATGATCTCCAAAGAGTAGACTTCCTCCATTGTTTTTCTTAAATCAAAATTTGTGTTGGAACACATAATGAAAGAAAGGGAACACTTTAGAGCATTCGGATTTGATATTTCTCAATACAAACAATCCTGTGAGTATAATTCTAAGTCTTGTGATGTGGCAGTGGACTCTATTCCAAGGGCTGAAATACAATGTCTATACCAAATCATGCACATGTCTGAGCAGACTAATAATTGTTCCTGCTACTAAAAGCCTCACAACACAAATGAATTCTTTGTGCTTCTAACAAAGCCTTCATATCAGTATTACACTTAATTTCATGGAACACAAGAAGTCATAGCCACTTACTAACCAATGTCGAACTTGGACGTAAATTGCAAAAATCTTCATTGATCGTTCTCCAGGAGACCTGGTTACTGGAGCCGCTTGGAATGGATGGCTATCATCTCACATGTCACCTCACCCGGCGAGGTACGCTTAGTCGCCCCTTTGGCGGCCTAATTATAGGTGTTCGTTCCTCCCCCACCATATCAATAACTGGGTGACCTGTGCTGTGTTTTGGAATTTTGGCAACCCATATTCAGTGTGATTACAGGGGATTAATGAATATTCTTATCCTAAATGTTTATTGGCATAATACAATGGGAGCGTTAGTCTTGATACTTTTTGTAATCAATTCAAAGCCCTGTATAGGGAACCTAAAACAATGGTATACGGATCGTGTTCATGCTCTTTCTTCCCAATTAATAAGGGTTGAACAGAAATATTGCAAATACTCCCTAAAACCTGCAATTGCATTCTATGAGGGCAAAATTGGCATTGAAATCTATCCCACTAATGTGACGATTTGCCTGTCAACTCTACAGGCACTCATATGGAGAAAAACATTAAGACTCCCAAATTCTCTGCCAATAGAGGCAGTAAGGTATGAATTTGGCATTGTTTCATTGCAAGCTAGAGCAGATTGGAGAGTGTTATCGCTGTTCCGAAAGATTCTATGTCCAATTGAGGGATACTTGCTCATAGATCAAAACAAAATCCTACAGGATCAAGGTTGTGCCTGAATTTGCACCATGTCAGAAAGATGCACTGTTAATCTACATGCCATCAATTGCTCCTTTGAAGACTTAGTGCAGAATCCATTGAAGGCAAAGGCTTCTTTGTATAACCATGACTGGATAAAAAATATGGACTCTACACACTCTTACTCTTCATTGCCTCATCTGTGTACTGATTATAAGAAGTTGGGCATTTTAGCACCTTTGTTAAGTATCTATCTGGACAAATTAACAAGAGCCATATTTCTACAATTTCGATCGAACTTGCTGCTCACTGAGCTAATTCTTGCCAGATATGGCATCATACCTCCTGAACAGATTACTTGTCACTATTGCAATACTTTAGATTCAAGTGAAACTCTCAGGCATTGAGTAACTGAGGGCTCATGAAACTTTGTTTCAGGAGATTTGTGCATACAAGCTCCATTGTTGACACAGACATATTCTGCCAGTCCTGTTTGGCTGGGAGGACCACCTCCATAGTCATTGCTGTAGTTGGTTTAATAAATTCACTGAACCCACACAACAGTACTGAATGATGGTCCTCATGAGGACGAATCTCTATGATGAATTCTGATGATGAAATTTAAAATGGTCCTTTTGACAATTAATTGAGGCTGATGTTTTATGACGAGCTTAGATGTTGAATGTTTGATAATGAGTCTTGACAATGAATTTGAGAATTCATTTCTGATCCAATTTGTATAAACTCCTTTAATAAGATGCCAATTTACTTATTTACTCAATTTAATCATTGTTTTAAGATTTCACAATAGTCCTTTTCTGCATTCACATGAATGTTACTCTTATTGTTACATGAATTGCTTATTTTATCATTATTAAAGGTTGAATGTTTTAACCATATAATGAAAAATATATATTTTTTAAAGTTACGTTGTTGAAATTTGTGGATATTAAAAGCACAATTTAACCAGAGGTGGTGAGGTGGGTGAGACAGGAAGCCGAGAACTGGCGACGGGGCTTGGCTCATATAAGGTAAGGAAAGCATAAGGGGCAGCCATGGGTACGCATGGGTCAGTGGAGGTTTACAGAATCCTACCTGTTGACCATGCTGTTTCAGGAAATGTGGGTAGACCACACTGGTCTAGCACACAGATCCAGTGGTCTTCATACTGGGAGGCCGCCCCCCTCTGGTGGCCCAAAGCATGACCAGTGAGGGGGCTCCAAGCTCTTTAAAATGAGATTACAGAGACTTTTTTTGATAGGAAATATAAGCATTTATGGCTTGTGGGGGGGGGGGTGTAGGGGCTGAGAGGGCCCAGAAACAATATTTCTACTCAAGGGAGAACTTGGCATAAAACAAGTTTGAAGACCACTGGATTAAACGGTATTGCATGTGGCTGCGAGACCCCAGATACTGAGACCCCAGGTACTGAGATCTTGTTTAGATCCTGTCACCAACCCATACTGTATATTTTGAAAGTAATCTGTAGAAGACAGACGTACTCTTGCACTTGTCATATAGCGCCTGACAAAAGCATGTTAGCGCCTATTTTGCACGGCTTGGGGGTCGGAGAACTTTCCAGAAATGCACTTGGACCCATGTCTGAGACAGAGTGTTCATGCGGGGTGGTCTTATTGGGCAAGAGTGTGACGACAGCAACTCCTGAGTTCAATGTAAAACTAATCTACTTCCCGGGCACAATCTTTACCTATTGTATAAATACCCTGCTCAACCTACAGTATATGCTTTCCACAAGTATGGTATCGAGGTTTCCCAATCGGACATGGGTTCCGCTTTGGGCTACTTGGCTTCTTGAAGGCATGCTTTTCACTAATTTGCTAACTGCTTTCAAAAGCAGAAACACTCTGTCTGCAGTCACCTAAAATGTGTTTAAACTTCCATATCTTGCATTTTCAGGGATACATTTTGTCATGCATGGGTGCAGAGGTGACATCACCAAAGGTGTGCACCGAGCAAGGCATATTTGGCATTTTCTGGAAACATGTTACTGCAATAGGGAAAACAAGATGGCAGCAGGAATTTAATTTTTTTCCCAGCCTACAGCCCTTAAAAGCCCTCAAGAAGGATCTTTCTGTGGGTGGGTCATGGCTGGCATCCAAGGAGAGCTCCATGCATGAAACTGATACCTCTTCTGGATAGGGATGATGTTCTAGGCTACTTCAATTTTTCTATGTCAATATCCCCCAAAAATGTGAGCATTTCTGTTGCAGGGCCTGGCAATCCACCCCCAGTAGGGAAGGACAGGGAACAGGATTCCTCTTGCACTTAGAAGTGGCCTTTTTAATAATGCAATTTTAGTGCAAGTACAATAGACAAGTTGAGAGCATCATTTTTCCTATTTATTAATTTACATTTTTACTTTCTTTAGCCTCCATATAATTTAACCAGCTGAGTAAGCATATATAATTCTTATTTGTTCATCTGTATCATCCCCTTAGTAGTCTTTCATTTCATGACACTTATTATTCAGCAAACATTTGTGGCTAATGTGTGTTTTGCTCAGCCTCAGTGACGCCTGCAGAACGTCAAGTTGGCAGGTGAGTCAATACATGTCCAGTAAGTGAGTCTAAGAAATGGGAGGGATGCAGCTGGTCATTTAAGCGACATACAAGCTGCAGATGGAAAGTGGCTAGGAAATGTGCAAGGCATTCCTAAAAGTGAAATGATTGATGAAAGTTAGATAACACTGAGAACGCGACCTGTAGAAACATGTTTGGAATCTGCGGTGATCTTGATATGTGGAAGAGTGAGTGCAAACATTTGGCTATAGAAAGCATTTCCCACCATTCCGGCAGCCTGGCACATTCTACAAAATCGCCGCTGTCAGGACAAAGCCTTCAAGCTCTCTGTGTACTACCAAAGGTTGGAGGGGTTGCAGTATGCTGAGCTCCTATCACCTGTCATGTGACCACCTGTCATTTCAGGGTGTCTCATGAGTGCTGCATTCCTTGGTTCTAGAGGTCACGCACCTTAGATGGCCCGTATTGCACGCCTTTGTTTTCTAAATGTTTTGGATTATTAAAATAGTTATAACAATCACACTTGTGGGAGAAGAAGGTGACCTGAAATACTCACGGTTAGTAACATATAGAGGATTGTCCCCAGGAGGCGCACGTACTTGTTAAAGCGGAGTTCCAAGTACTATAAAGAAGCAAACATAGGTTGACATTAGTATACTCCACGCAAGTCTATATATGCACTTAAGATAACACCATTTTTATACACTGGCACATTCTCTCCTTGTACATTGGTGTGTTACACTGCTCACTATGAGAAGAGCAGTGAGTGCACACTGGTGTGCCAGGCCATCCTCACTACAGCCATGTTTGTGAAATAAACCCAACTCACAACTGAAGGTACGCTAGCAGCCTCTTAGTGATGCTGCTGGACGATCAGTGGCAGTACTAGCCTCCTGGCGACAATACTGGTCTGTCGGTGGCACTATTGTTCCTTTGGTGGTAATACTGGCTTTTCAGAAACAGTACTGACCTATCCTTGACTATACTAGCCTATCAGAGTCAATACTGGCATCTCCATGAAAATACTGCTTCTCAATGGCAATACTGGCCTATTAGTGAGTATAATAGAAACACAACCACTATACTGGCCCCTCATTGACAACATTGGCCTCCCAGTGACAAGCGTTGACCCATGTTCTCCTGCAAGACTTTAAGACTGGGAAAAGAGTTGTGGAAATAATCTGGTATGACCAGGAAGGTAACTGAGTGATGGGTAAGTGAGTGAGAGGGTGGGTGACCAACTGCATGAGTATGTGAGGGACAGAATGAGTGACCATTAATAAATGAATGAGTAATTGGGTGGGTGAGTGACGTGGAGACTGATGAGTGAGTGGACAGGTGACTAATTGCATAAATGAGTGGATGGCTGAGTGATTCAGCAAGCGCCGTTCACATACCGCATAGAACGGTACCAAGTGTTCTGCCATTAAGAGGAGGTAATGACAGGTACTGGTGATTCACAATAGCAGCACAGCAGTGAGCCAGGGGAAATGACGCTGCGGGTACAAGTGGACAGACTTGTGCACCTCTAATGCCCCCGCTTTAGATGTCCTCCTTGTGTTGGCATCACAGAGCTGTATATGACGTCAGGCAGACCTGGGGGCAGTTTTATTGAGTAACTGCCTAACATGCAGATAGACATGCCAAGCCAAGCACCCTCAATGCTGGTAGCAGATGTGAGGTAGCCTGGTGAATGGCAGGCTTTCAAACTGCCTTGAGTGGGGTCACTGTGCATTGTGGATGTGGGGTGCCCATGTCTACTCATTTTATGTTAATTCCAAATACACATACCCTCATCATCCTACCAGGAGAATTGCTCTCCTTTCATGCCAGATGTATATATACATATAGTTTATTGTATTTGGTTTATCTCATTTAAAAACCTTTACAAAAATTACATGCATCTTACTTTAACATCATAAATTTAATCTAAAACACACACCATTATCTGATCTAACCATAAGATCTTTTACATAAAACCAACATTTAATACACTTTGGGTTATACCTCTCTAATCTTTATAACCCTTTAAAATCAATTTAAAATCAATGTATTATTCCATATCTATTAATTTAACACATACAAACATTGCCATCATTTTTTTTCTTAAGTGAGCTTCCACTTATATTTATTAATTCAGTTCATTAAAGTAATTTCTATGCGTCTAGAGCAAATAAAATCAATTCCTTTTTTCAATAACAATATTTCTTCCTTATTTACATATTTAAACCATGTTATAAATGCAATCCCTACTCTCATATATCGCACCATCAATCTTTGATTTAATCAAATCGCTTTATATTCCGCCATGTTCTATTATGGCGGAATATAAGCGATTATGTCCATATTCTATTCCGCCGATATATTCTCATCTATTAGATAGAGGAGTTCGACAATGCTTAGAATTTCCCCACATACCTCGATTCCATATTAAATCTCACGTAAACATTCCTTCATCAGCAAGATATGGCCCCAGTATCCTACGTCTTTCCCTCTCAAAGTGTGGACAGTATATCACTAGATGCTTCCAGGATTCTTTGCTATTACAATTATTAGTGAATTGACATGTGCCAGTAGTGTTAACCCCGCCTAATATTTTCCAATGTTTGATCTTATCTAGAGTTGGGAATTGATTAAGTTTAAAACGTAGGTACATTCTTCTTGCAATATGGCATGGAAATTTAATTTGATACATGGGTATATCACCCCATTTACGACGATAAGCGCCATATTCTGCAAATGACTGTTAAATCCCTACTTTGTCCAAGAGGATACACCAGTGGAAATCATGATTTTTTTTTATTTACAACTGGGGTAAATGATTACATAAATCCTCTATACTAACATCGATATCATCTTGCATGGCATTCAGTTTGGTACACGATTTTTCCATAGACGGGACTTTGTGCTCTTTTACCATCCGCTGAAGATCCTCATATAATGAGGATTTCTGTGGATTCATTATTGTAGTATAATTCATCAGCAACCGCTAGTTTCTTTTTACTGATAGTGGGAGCACTCTCAGCTCATGGCATACGATAGGGTTGGGGATAGATAGGGCAAGGCCCAGCACAGTTTTCCTAAGGCAACCCTGGAGAACATCTAGATGGACATCAATCTCACTTCCACATATGTCTAGGCAATTTAAAATGATGGGTTCCACTTTAAGAAGGTAGAATTGAATTAAGGGAAGGAGAGAGAAGATACAATATTTGCGCATGATTATTTTCATTTGCGATGTGAGCGGTTTTCATTTACAGTTTAACAACCCCTTCCCCATCTTAATAGAATACCCATCAGTAAGGGTATAACCCAAATATCGAATATTGGGAGGATAAGCGACTGAAACACCATTGAGCATCCACCCACATTTGATCACTTTGCGCTTACCATCGGCAAATATAATAATATTTGATTTGGTAGGGTTTACCTCCAACTTATGTTTAGAGGCAAACACAGCAAATTGGACCAATTTATGCTGAGGCCCAAAAGAAATAATAAGTCGTCAGTAAAAGCGATCCAGTTGAGCTTTAATGAGCCTAGTTTTGCAGGATGGAGTATTAAATTACTCCAAGCCTCATCTAGGTCCAATAGATAGAGATTCAACAAGACGGCCGCCATGTTGCAGTCCTGCTTAACCCCAATTGCAGTAGCTATGGAAGCAGTGAGCGCTCCCTCGCGATTAAGTCAGATCCTGTAACTGGTGTTCTGATGAAGTTTCGCAATCATTGCAACCAAGTTTTTAGGAAATCCTATTCCAATTATTTTCTCCCAAAGTACAGCTCTGATTACGCTGTCAAAAGCTGCTGTTAACTCTATGGCTGCCATGTACACAGGCCCTATTTTAGACTGTTGGGTTTGAGCTTGTAAATGTTTGAGGATAGTCGCATTCAAGGGACATCCAATTTGTTTACGAAATCCCACTTAATAGTGGGACAATACATTATGTTGATCTATGAAGGACTGCATTTGCTGTAGGAGCAGAAGGGAAAAAATGTGGACGACACATCAGTAAGGGCGATGGGTCTAAAGGTTACTGGACAATTAGGAGGACCCTTTTTGTACAGAGGTATAATGATAGCAGAATGCCAAGAGATTGGAATCATTCTGCATCTATAGATGGTATGAAACTTCACTGTCAGTATTTCAGCCCAAGGCTCTGGATCTGCTTTGTGTAGGCATTGCTGGTAGCCCATCGGGCCCTGGGGCTTTAGAGTTCTTCATTCTGTGAATTGCATCACTTATGTCCTCGATAGTCCAAGGGGACATTTTACACTTCTCTATTTCAGCCATCACTTTACTGTGCGAGTCAAATCTGTTCGGGAGACAGTATTTATTTTGTATATATGTAGTCCACACCTCAGCAGAAATAGCTGGTTCATTTGATCTTTCCAAATTGGAGGTGAGCGTACGTAACGTTGCCCATACCTGTCTGGTATCATGCTTTAGAAGTTGTTAAATCATTTGTTGGTTATCAGCAATTGCAAGTGATTTCCTTAAGTACTTAATTTTATTTTTATAGGCTTGTTTAATAACTGTCATTTGCTCTTGGATCACTGACAAGGGGTGCATTAGCCACAATATTTGTCTGACAGAGTTGTTTTATTCTCTTTTAATATGTGCAAGTGCAAGATTATAATAGTGTCGACAGGGTTTATGTACTGGTTTGCTCCCATTGGATGCCAAAATCACACTTTTTAAGTGGAATTGAATAGGTCGATCGAGACATTCTTCTGTTTCCAATGGTGAGTGCCCCTTACACATAATAACCCGGCCGATCTCAGGATCAGACCCAATACTTCTAAGGAATCGCGCACAGGTTATAGGAGCCCATCTTACAGTTAGTAAATGGCGGTCTGATTCCACCAAACACATCTTTAGATCTTCCTTAGCTTTGTTATGGGAAAACATGTATAACCAATGGTATAGCCAAGTGGTCACTAAGCGCCAGAGCTAAAATAGAGACTGGCTCAGGATAGAAATACAATTCAGAGGATACAAAAAAATAGTCAATGACCGAGGTGGTAATACCTCAAAACCAAGTGTATTGAAGAGGACCCTCTCCTATTTTTACCATTTGTACATCCCATACAAGGAAAAAATCTATCAATTTCTACCCATTTTGTATGGCCCGGGTTGCATAAATTCCTTTTTGTACTCTACAGTCATCAGGCGACACATAACACCAAGCGTTAAAGTCACCTCCTACAAATATTTTTGTAGCAGGGTTAAGGGACAATGCATCCTCAAATATTAAATTTAGAATATCTTGTAAATGGATTAAATAACGTTCTTATTCCAATAAATACATACTAGCAACAGGCAAGTCTTAGCATCTAAACAAACATACAAATCCACTACCAAAATATGATCAGATGTGTAAATCACAGTGGCAGATGCTTGACAAGCAACATTAATTCATATAGTCAACGCACCTACAGGGCGCTCTAATATTCCTCGTTTTGCTAGCTGTACACATGATGTATAGCCCTCTATTACACATGGAGCTATACACATAGTCTCCTGGAGAAATATAACATCAAGAATCTAGTTTTTTTTCTAATTGACTAAACCATTTCTTAAAGTTATTCAATCCACAAGAGTTCCATGAGATAATGGTAAGTCTTGTTTCACTGCTAAACCGATGGAGCTCCTTGCAGGGTTGCAGGCTTAGTCGTCAGCGGTTCCAGCCCTGTCAGTCCCTTAACTACGTCAATAAATGAATTTAGTTGTCTCAAAATATCTTCATTAATATAGGGATTGCCTACCCTCTCTTGACTACCTCCAATGACTTCTCCACTCAACAGTGAGGTTTCCAAGAAACTAGATGCTTCGTCTTCATTTTTAAATATATGTGGGGTAAAACCAATATAGAGGAGGTCCTCTCTTTGTGTCCAGATCAATTTCATGATTACTTGTGATTTGATGCGCGCACTCGTGTGAAAGTACCGTGGTGAAGTGCCGCTTGGCTGCGTGCTCCCCCGGTGCTATTTTTGCTGCCTGACTGTGCTTCGTGCTACACATACCAGAAGGCTTGGAAGGACCCTGCTAGCCCTTTAAGCAGGTGAAGCCTTTGTATCCATATATTTCCGACATGTTTTCATGTCGTGGAAAAGATTTAGTTCAGACTTTGATTGTTTGGCTAGAAGCCCATTTGCACCACCTTGACTCAGCTGTTAAAAAAGTGAGGATTGAAGAATGTGTGCCGAGCGACAATGTATCAGTTATGATGATACGCTCCACCTCGGCCTCCCCTCGCATTGTTCTGTCAGTTCTGTCTGCCTTTCCGAACATTATCACCAATAGTTTGCATGCAGAACCTACTCCCAGGGTGTCAGAGGAGCATGACTCCTGGATTAGCGTCCCAGATCTATCTAGCGCTCAGGACTGCAATGCTATGGTCCCGCTATCAATTCAACCTCAGGTAAAAAATGCCAGGTTGGCCTGCCCAGATACAAAGACTAAGAAAAAAAAAAGAAAAAAATAAGCAAGTGGATGCCATTGTGGTTATGACCTTGAAAAACAATTTAAATGCTAGACCACGCAAGGATACCTTGCAGACGTTTTTCCAGGTTGTTAAATCTACCTCTTGCCAAGATAAAAGCCCTGAGGAACCAGAAACAGTCCAACTTCCTTTTAATGAGGCAGGCGCTGTGACTCCAACACCTCCTTTGCCCATGACGCAGGTCACTGCCTCGTCACTAGGTCCCTCATCGGTCGAGGTTGATGATCCCGTCTTACCTGTCTCTTATCCACCGTTAAATGATTTAATACGAGACCTTGATTGTGCGTGCCGAGAACAACCAACTTCCTAGTTCACGTAATAAAAATATCACATTGCCTCTCATGCCACCAAAACTTAACGTTCTCCCAGATCCAGAATATGATCTAGTTTCGGCTGCTACTCTTGATCATATGAGACAAGCAGTAGACACTTATCTATTCCAACGTTTCCAGTTAGAAGCAAAGGAAAAAAAAACCTGCTCCAATGCACAAAGATCTTCAATTGCAACATTGGCTTTTACCGAATGATGCCACTACGCAGTTACCAGCTGCTTTAAGGCCAAGTTCTCTAATCCATGCACGAGATTGTGATGCTCCTTCAGAAATATGCATGAACAGTGTTGAGCAGCCCATAAAAAAATGGGACAAGTGTACCTTACCCATCTAGACTAAATCAGTGGCCCACATCTGTCTCTCGACATACTGAACAACACTCAAGTTGCCACTCGCTTATCCTAAAATGCAGAGAAGGTGCCTTCGAAGCATACGATTTGAATAGGCGTAGTGTCCTTAATATCTTCTCTGAGGTAGTTGAACTAGAAGATATCACCTCTGGTGACATCGAACAAATCGAAGTTATATCAGACTCCACATGATCGACATCGAACAAATCGAAGTTATATCAGACTCCACATGATCGGTGGTAAGACTCTGGATCCCATCTGGGGTCGTTCTCAATACTATATGGAGAGCTAAAATGCAACTCTTCAGCATGGGTTTATTGATTACGCAAGACCCCGCTCGTCTGAATTCAAGATCCCCGCTAACACCTATCTGAGTCGCCCCGTTGGTATTTCAGTGCAGCGACCAAACTCTTCTACGTCATAACCATCAGTACAGTCCCCCGGTTCATCATTTTCCATTGCTAGTTGGAACACACGTGGTCATTCGCATCTACAGACATCCATTCGCAGTTTCCCCTTGGAGTATGATGTTATAGCACTCCAAAAAACTTGGCTTACGCACATACCTGTATGGAACAATTATGAAGTCATGCTGATCCCTGCTATTACCGGAACCAAAGGAAGGCCACCCTCAGGCCTTTTGGTTG
This sequence comes from Ambystoma mexicanum, assembly GCF_040938575.1. NCBI lineage: Eukaryota > Metazoa > Chordata > Amphibia > Caudata > Ambystomatidae > Ambystoma > Ambystoma mexicanum. The sequence continues at coordinate 1,218,342,583 of NC_090936.1, forward strand.
GAGTTAACATGAGAAAAGGCCTTTTGATCCTGCCATGGGATTCGGAATCGGCCTACCTACAGTTAGTCAAGGTCTCGTGTCCACCACATAGGATTGCTCTCATCAACTTGTATCGTAATCCCCTTGGACTCACGATGAGGCTTTCTATGCGGGCCTCACAAGATTACTTGACTTAGTGATCACCACTTCAGGTATTACTGATACGATCATAGTTGGAGATCTCAACCTTGATTGTCTCAGAAAAATAAATCCAACTTCCTAAAAGTCCATCGCTGGTCTACTTTCATGAGCGAGAGGAATTTTCACATGGTCAATGACTCGATGGAAGGTGATAGACCAGCTCGTTCAACCTGGCATAGGGAGACGGTGAGTAGCAATATTGACTACATATATGTCCACTCGACTTTGAGTGGAAACATACAATCTTTTGACGTTATACCGCAAAAGCATAGTGACCACAACATGTTGTCATTAAGAATCAGTTGGTAACGTGACCCCACCCCCCAACTATTGCATTGTCAGGATTTAGTAGTCAATAATGCCAAAACCTGCTTCTGCCGGTCTAAACCGAACCTTATGGCTCTTCAAAACTTGTTTCTCATCAATAATAACATCCAAATGTCTGTTCACTAGCCCAGTTTACTCATTCCCCAGCATGGGGTCTGGCATGGATTCACATGCTCATGAATATTACCCGTCATCAGGCTGGGAATCCTCGGTAAAGAAAAAATCAGTATCAGTTTCGTTTCTGATCTGTCTTTCTTAGTAGTAACCAATAACTGGACTCTGGGTCATACTGCCCCCAGCCAATGACTGCCCTCTCCCTAAGCCCCTCCCCTGGCAGCCATCCTCAGATTTTTACCGCACGTTCAAGTGTTGGGAGTCCTCATGCTATAGCTCTCAAGCTTTTACTGCGTTTTGCGTTTTTTTTCAAAGAGTTTAATCTCATTATTTCGGTCAATCGAGCCTCAAGCTCCACCATTTCTACTTCCAATCAATGGGGACCCGTTTCGGAATTTTCTACGCCCCTCAAGGGCGAAGTTTTGTCGAGTTACGCTTCTTGGAGGATCTGAGGCCTACCTCGTGGACATGACCCAGGACAAGGGAAGCTCGACGCCCGGATCCAAGCTGTTCAGGAACTGCCCTGGATGCGGATTACAGAATGTTTTCAAGGAGTATGAGCATTCGAGATGTCTCTACTGCCTTCACAAAGACAAAACGCATGTGGAGAAGGACTGTGCGTTTTGCAAGAACTTGTCGGAACAGACTATGAGGGATCGTCGGATCAGCCTCGCCAGCTGGCTGGAGAAGGGCCCAGCAGGTGAGAAGAAGAAGAAGTCTGAACGGTCTTCTAAATCCTGTGAGGGCGCCCCGGCGACGGGGGCCCAACAGAAGGCAAAGCCCTGCGAGTCCGCGGGCACCGTGAGCGCCGAAGGGTCGGACTCCTCGGCTGCCAGGCAGGGCGCACTTTCACCGACGCCATCAACCACGAGCCAACGCTCTGGCTCAGGGAAGAGAGAACCCGGGTAAGCTTCTGGAGAGGTCCCGGTCGATCTCAAAGGAGTCAGCCGAGGGGGAGCGAGGCGGTGACCCTCCCCCCAAGGTGAAGGCCTCAAGCACGCCCAAGGTGGTGAAGGCCTGATTCACCCGGCTAAGGCCTCTATCAAGGGAGTTGTGACGGCCCTGGCGAAGCCTGTGGAGGCTACCCCAGTGGAGGCGACCTCGGGGCCCAGAGTTTCCCTGCCACCGCGGAGGGAATCCTCTTTTCAGCCCATCGATAAGACCCCCGTGAGAACCCCGGTGGAAAAAGAGGGGGGTGTGGCCATCACGGACACGGATTCAACCTCTGAAGAGGAGCTGGTTGGAGTCGTAAAGGTCCTCAGCAAGAGGTTCGAGGAGGTCCGTTCCCACGGGAGGAATCCCGAGGAGGCCGCCGACGAGCCCGTGGAGGAGGAGGACTCCACCCCCCAACCGTTGCGCCCGTCGCGGCCTGTGCCCGAGCCTCAGGACAACTTGGGGATCATATTGATGGCAATCCAGGCCTTATGTACGGAGATAAGGACAAGGTTACCCTTACCCCCGACGGACGACCCAGCAGAACCGGGACTGTCAGGACGCCCTCCAGGCAAGCGGAGGAGAGTTATCCACCCCTGCCCTTCCAGTCTTCGTGGCCCTCTCAGCCTTCATCGCCTTCCCCTGATCCTACGGAGGATTTGTGAATGGATACGGCCACGACAGGGACGGATGACGACGGTGGTGACGACAGGATGGGCCTGCCATCACCACCTCCTCTGGCCTCCCCGCCCGACGAAATTGGCTCTTTCCATGCCATGATTCTCAGGGCATACAAGCCTTTCCAGCTCTGCCCAGAAGAACAGAAGAAGGAAGGCTTCCTCTATCAATGGCGTGAGGCCAGGAGAAAGACGGTCCTCTCGGTCCCGTTACTTGACGACATGTGGGACGAAGGGCTGTCTCTCGTCTCCCCTGAAGAACCCTTCCACGACGCCTGCCAAGAGGGACCGATACGAGAAGAAGTACCGGGTCCCGGATTCCGCCCTTTGTGCCTTAGGGTGCAGCCGACCCCGGATTCGGTCGTCTCGGCGGCGGCCAAGAAGAAAGCGGCGGGGGCGACAGCTTCAACTTTGACCTCCCAACCGGACGGTGAGGGGCTGAAACTGGACGCCATGGGACGACGAGTCATCTCGTCGGCAGCGACGACAATTAAGGCGGCCAACAGCCTAGCGATTATGGCCCACTACGACAGGGAGTGGTGGTTTAAGATCGCTCCCCTGCTGTACTTCCTCCCAGACGACAAGAGGGCTGAGGCCCAGGAGATCTTGCAGGTGGCGTCGGACCACGCCATAACGGTGGCCACGGACATTGCCTTCTCTGATCTCACTCCACCACTACAGCATACTGCAGAGTGGATTATTGAATGTTCTCTTTCTATTATTGAAGAATACATTAAGAAAATTAGCCCCTCTAGGGCGATGGGCCCTGATGGGCTTAGCAACTCCATGTTTAAAGCAAACCCAGCTATGTGGGTGGAGATCTTGAATAGTCTTTTTCAACAGGTTATATCTTTGCGTATCTTCCCCATATCCTGGAAAAAGTCTAAAATTGTGCCGATCCAGAAGAAGGGTGACTGTGCGGACTCGCATAATTATAGACCTATTGCACTTTTAGATGCGCCAGGAAAACTCTTCACGAAGTTGATCTTGCGTGAATTTAACAGGTGGATAAAGATTACCAATAGACGAGACCCTTTCCAGACTGGGTTTCTGGAAGGTATGGGTACTAACATAAACTTGCTTTGCCTTAGTGCTATAAAAACCCAATGCCAAATACTATAACAACCAGTATTTTTTGCATTTGTTGACCTGCATACTGCTTTCGATGCTATCTCCAGACCCCTACTATCATCCAAACTCAAAAGAGATAACTGTCCTCACACATTGCTAGAAAATATTTACTTGTTACATTCACAAACATCGATTCATATTTGGTTAACTATTGAGGGTCTGCTGTCTTCATCAATTCCTACGGCACGGGGTCTCAAACAGGGTTGCTTGCTCGCTTCGGCTATTTTCAGTTACTTCTGACTGTTGGAAGTGGCTTCAAGGAGTTTCTAGAGGCAGTGCGGCTTGACTGTCTGTTGTTCTGTTGTTCTCTGGATCCCTGTGGGTCCTTTACTCGAATAGGCTGAACGCTGATCGAGACTCTGGGCGCTCGAACAGGAGCTGGTGTGGCCACGGTGCGGCCAAGGAGGTGCGTGCCAGAGGGGGAATCCATCTACACCCCGTCCCGGAATTACATGTTCTAAAGTCCGATGATTTTCAGTTTGTGGAGCCACTAAAAGGCCCTAATCCCTGTGTTTCCGCCCTACACTGTAAATTTCTTTCCACCGCACAGTTGATCAGGAAATATTGTGAGGAGCTGTGGGTTGTGGATGTTGAAATTGATGCAGACTCGGACGAAGTTGACCCTAGCACCGAATATGAGGGAAGAGGTGGATCGGACAATTCGGTGGTGTGCCCCTTGATCCCTAAGGGAAAGAAAGTAGAAGTTACAGATGTCCAGCTGGTCCTAAAATGGCTAGCGGGAATCTCTCCCGGAGGTGTTACCTAAACATTGAAATTTGTCATTGTTGTCTTGAAACTGTAGAGGATTTGCACATCTGCTGGCTCCGGACGGATCTGTAAACTTTGTTGTGAAACATAATCTAATATGCCTGCAAGAGACATGGGCAATGGACATCCTTCTACTTGATGGTTATACGAACTATCAATCCTTTGCTAAAAGGGGTGAGAAAGGTAGACCATATGGAGGGCTTCTTATAGGAGTGGCTAGCTTGCTGATTTCGAGGCGGAACCATGTAATCAAGATAGCAATATGCTCACAGTTGAGGTCGAGTATGATCTAAAGGATAACAGGGGGACATTCTTATTAATAAATATATATAATCCTCCTCACGCCTTGATAAGCGAACCACTCCAAGAAGCCCTTCATGAGCTATTAGCCTCATGGTCTGTTCTACCTGGAAATAGAGCGGTTATTGTTGTGGGCCATTTTAATTGTTGCATGCCTGCTGAGGGAGGGATGCACCCACAAAATCCTAAGCTAAGAGAGAAACGTCTGTTGATCCACATTAAATCTGACTTGGAGTGGCCATGTTGGCGCCAATTATTTGATGAATGGGATTTCGAAACGTTGAATGGTTATACTATAAGTGATAACCCCGGGAAATACACTTGGTCTAATGGGTCGTATTGTAGTACACTCTATTACATATTCATGTGCCCTAAAATGCTCCTTGTGGTTGACAATATGATTGTATCATTAAACAAATGGAGCGATCATTCTGCACTCCGATGTGTATTAAATATCCGACAGAGAGTACTTGATAAGAGCAATGTGGGTACAGTATATGTAAACAAAGCAGGGACTAATATAAGATGGTCGACCAAGAACATAACCAGGCCACATTAGCACTTGAGACTGACAAATGGCCCAACTTACCCGATTTCAACTACATGTCCATTGAATCAATAGAAAACTGGATAAAGGTCTTTTCTTGTTCACATGCCTCAGTTCCTACTATGAGTATGAAGAGACCTGAGGGAAGGCTCCCCCTATTTAACAAAAAGATTAGAGATGCCAAGAGGTACCTGAGAAGGGAACTGCGTTTCAGCAAGAAAAAGCTGGGTTCATCTGAAGAATTAGGTGTGATTGCGAGGAAAATTAAAAACAAGTATAGAGCTACCATCAAAAATATAAGATTTACTGAAAAAACCTTGGCTCACCAGAAATTAATCCAGACCATCTGCTCAAAAAATGTGCGTAGCATCTGGTCACTTCCTGATGAAGTGCCAGGGAGCGAGTTAAGGGCCAATTGGTTAACCCGATTAAAGCTGAGGAATGGGTAAACTTCCTAAAGAAACCTAATACTACATTACAGAAAGAAGAGACCTGTCCTCAGATAGCCTTGACACCCACTATACCCTTTGATATATCTTACTTGGCCATAATTAATAAGATAAAGACACTTAAATCCTCCAGAGCACCTGGACCTAACGGTCTAGCCAACATAGTTATCAAAAATCAGCCCGAGTTTTGGGCGAGATTGTTGGCAATACTGTTTGAGAAGATTATGGCACAGGGGTCAATACCAAGTTCATGGCAGACGGCAGTATTGATACCTGTATTCAAAAAGGGTAACCGGTTAGATCCTAATAACTATCGGCTGCTCTCCATGCTGGATACAACAGGCAAATTGTTTGCCTCCCTATTGCAGAAGGAGCTCCAATCATGGGTTCTCGAGGCCGATATTTTATCCAAATTCCAATGTGGATTTAGGAAAGGCTATTCGATGAGTCATAATCTGATGGTCATGAATCTGTTGAGAACTAGGGCCCGCAGTAAAGGTGAACCACCGGTATATGCTTTTTACATAGATTTCAAAGCAGCTTTTGATACAGTCCCAAGAGAACGTCTTTGGTCTAAACTTACTGCCCTAGGTTGCCCCGCTGGCATTCTGTATTACCTTAGACTGCTGCACCATAACACCCCAGTCAGGCTGAAACTAGACCAAGAGGGACATCTGACTGATAAAGTGCAGCAGAACAGGGCGGTGAAACAGGGCTGTGTGACTGCCCCTCTGATATACAATCTTTATGTCCCCGACATACCGGTGGCTATAACTGCCGCATCCAATTGCCCTCCTAAAATTGGAGAGACGGTTTGCTCTGTCCTGGCGTACGCAGGCGACTTGGTCATTTTTGATCATACGATAAGTGGTCTGCGCAGATCGGCCACACCATTGTGGGACTACGCTAAATGTAATGGTCTCACCATTAATCTCGATAAAATGAAGGTTCTGCAATTTACCAAGAAAAGAGTATCACACGTTAACCTCATGGTGGGCAATATCATAATCCCATATGCGCCACAATATCGTTATTTGGGTATTGATTTTGAGCCCAGTGGGGAATACGTGGCATGCAAAAATTCTCGGAGCACGCGCGCAGCGCAGGTCACAGCGTTAATTGTGAGCTTCACAAACAAACAAGGAGGCTTTACATTATGGGGCTCACGCCAACTTTATCTGCAAGTGTTCATCCCCATAATAACCTATGGGCTAGAGGCGTTATTTGATCTAGATCTCAGCTGGCTTCAGGTCATAGAGGGGAGATTTTGGTGGCGGGTATTGGGCCTAGCATCTGGTATTCCAATGGGCATTTTACGTCTGGAATTGGGAATACCTTCATTAAAAGCTATTGTCATGGAAAAGAGGTCTGGGCTATTTTTGAAAATGCATAGTAGTACAACGAATCCTCTACTGACAACAATTAACCAGGAAATATGTAAGAAGCAAAATCCCCTCTCACCTGCTGTTAAAATGTTAAAACATCTTGCAGATGTAGCATGGTCTTGGCGAGAAGGGGGTTACTCTAAGCAGGCACATATGGCTCTTCACAAGCATATTGAAATGTGGGACTGGTTGGAAAACTTTGCCCACCTTAGTTCTTCGAAAAGCTATGAATTTGTACAATTTAGGCTCTATTCATTTATGAAACAGCAAAACTACCTCAACCTGTGCCCTTCCAAAAGACTGCGATGTTTCATACTCCTCTTAAGAATGGACCAACTTCCGCCCTTAATGGTCACAGACAGAAGAGAGCGGACTCTGGTGGAACAACGTATCTGCCAATTGTGTAAAGCAGACAATACATTGGAAACAGCTCAACATGTATTAACACAATAAGTATGATTGACGTAATTCATCACCATATTGGGAAGTATACTCATGATTTTGGCATCATTGTGTACATTCAGAAAGTATTTGAGTCTTTACTGCCCTATACAACATCTGGCTTAGGATAGAGAAAATACTGGGCACTAAGATCTGAATATTCCTATTCATATTTCAACTCTTGACTTTGTCAATGCCAAGGAACAGCGAAGTTTGTGGCTCCATGAGTACTACAATGTCATGATACTCTGAAAAGTGTTGCTAATTTATGTTAATTCTCTACTCCTATTAGCTAAGGTGACACTTTGGACATGTTTTAGGTTTTAGGTAAGGTAAGATTGGTATTTTAATTTTGTATTTCTTTAAATTCATTGATATTCATTGCTACTTTATGGTGTTGTTATTATCCTATGTTATGTTATGTTATATTAGCAGATTCTAGAACTACTCCTTGTTTAATGATTATTTGTTATGTGTAAAGTCTATTAATTATTATTTGCTGTGTAAAGTTTATTAACTAAACTATAACACATTAAATAAATAATAATAATTACTTCTTACATGTCAGACATATTTTTTCGGCGGTACCTTCAGATTCACCGAAAGTAAATAACATCCCATATATACTCTCATGTATGCCGATGATTTGGTTCTCATTTCAAAAAACCCCAGTGGTTTACGTGGCCTGCTCTATAATTTTAACATCTATATAGAGCAAAATGAGCTAAGAATTAACACAAAAAAAAAACAAATCGTAGTTTATTCAGCGAATAAATCAAGTTTTCATTGGACAATCAAACTAAATAAACTGTTAGTAGTTCCAAATTATACTTATTTGGGCATGATATTTGAGGGTACTGTCGCATCTAAAGGTCATCTCGAATTTGTGAATCAGAAATTAGCCACAGCAATTTCACAAACTAAAACCATATTGCATCGCTATGGCAAGTTTACCCTGAAACCTGCTGTAATATACTGGAAACAAAAAGTGACCCCTTGCATTCTATATGGTCTTGAATCTCAATCAGTGTGGTCTAAGCCGACACTAGACAAACTTGAAGCAAAATTTTGGTAAGCAGTTTTGTGTCTCCCTCAATGCGTCCCAGGGTCATGGGTACGTTATGAACTGGGGTTGGTTTAATTACATGCACAATACCAATGGAAGTTCTGTGCCCTCCTCCGGAGATGTTTGATATCAACTTGTGATGATAATATCGTGAACTACTTGTCAAACTATATATTTGCAACAAATCATAATTTTGTCAAATGCTGGTAAAAGGGCATCTTTTGCATTCTTTTGAGAGCCGAGGTGACTATTAATGTTTTGGTAACCAACACCGACAATGCCAAGTCCATAATTTATCGCAGTGACTGGATCAACACTAGAGTTGAATGCTTACGCTATAAACATGCTTCCATCCAGAGGTTTAAACATAAAAGCGTTGGCACACTGGAACCTTATCTGCTCAAATTCCTGTCTCCCCACATACGCACTGGTATACTAGGCTTGCATTTTAATTTGTGGTATACTAGTGACACTTTGGCTAAACGCAGACTCATTCCAGAGGGAGCAAACATTTGTCGGTTTTGTTTGTCCACTGAGGCGGTTGAGACATTAGAACATCTCATCTCGTTGTGTCCCTTGTTGGTTAAAGAACGTTTAAAGTACTTCACCTATCACTGTGACCATTTAGGAATGTTAAACACTGTCCAAAGATGGGATTACCTATTGTGTACCACAAATGTTTCAATTCAAATAGCAACTGTTAATTTTTTTGAATTCATTGAATTTAGAGTGTTAGTGATCAACCACATGTGTATATTCCGATTTTGTTAAAGACCTTGATCATGTCCTATTACAATTGAATCTTATGTCCAAATGTTAAATAGCTTTGTCTATATGTTTAGTGACTAACTGTTTAGGTTGTAGGTGCAGTGCACATGTGAGAATAGCAGCCATTTTAGCTATTAGCAGCCATATTGGAACACAAACCTTAAACGTAGCACAGCAGCCAGCAGCCCAGGCATAGGCCGCAGACATGAGCACGGAATAGGTTGTATCCTGGGCACTGATGGGAAAGGCAATAGCTACATGGCTGTCTGTTCAGCGCCCATAAGCCACTGGGTCAGCGGCCTTAAGCCTCCGGGTCAGCGGCAGCACTATATATGTTATTAAAGTAACTACACAGATCCACAAACCCTTCATTGTCCTAAAATGTTGCCAAACTTCACACAATGGGAAGAATGTGCCCTGCAAGGCCATGGGACGAGGGCTACCTACCTGTGCCTTATTCTAAAGCGCTTTGGGGTGTGGGAAAATCGTGTCCCTTCCCCGCATTCCCCCCTTTTGTTAATGTTAGGCAGAAGCCTGTGCAGTGCCCTTAGGGACCACTACACAAAATTAAGACTACAGGTGGCAATACAAGTTTTACCTTTGGTATAAGCCTGTACCGCTATGTCAGCTATGTCAGAGTGGTAGCAGTGGCAGAGCAGCCAGGCATATCTCAAGAGTATATGAGCAGCAGCAGAGATTACACAAAGGGACCACAATTACTGTGACTCAAGCAAACACTGACTCAAGGTTTCAGGTAGAAAAATATAAGTACATTTATTTTTAAACCATTCACTATAAACACAACACTTCTATTAAACTTAAACAAAAACCACATGTTAAATACCCTACAACTAACCAATTCACTTTGTACAGTAAGTCTCGAGGTAAGTACCCTGTGTTTGAATGAACCTGTGTTGGGCACAAAACACGTTACCGCAAACACGATTGCGATCACTTTTTGACAGTTCGGTCTACTAAATAAACGCGTATCCGTGCCATGAAATGCTACCGGGGCAAAAACACACTTAGCACCTGAGATACCCAGAGGGAGTTGGAGGCAAAAATTACAGGCAATATTTTGGTTAGGCAGACAGAATCGAGAAACACTCAGAGACAGGAGTTCAAAAGTCAAAGGGCCGGAGCCAGGGTCAAGTGACACCGGGGGCCTGTTGCCGAAGATCACACAGTCAGACAGTTCATGATTCAACGTAGCCAAAAGTACTTCGATATTGTCAATGTTCGGAAGCAAAAGTTATAAGAAGGAGGGAAGACAAGGATAAGCCTTGGAGATGAAGGAAAGGGTTTCACCCAGTTTCCTCAAGCAGAACACAGTACCTTATTCCAATGGTGCAGCTGGTGTCCTGGCAGTTGTTCTTGTTGGTTTACTGCAGACCCAAGATTCCTGGAGCTTCGTTGTGAAGGAGGACGTCTGAAGGGGGTCTGCACCACACAGGGATGAAGCCGGCAGCAGCAACAACGAATAAAAGGTGTGCTCCTTAAAAATAGGGGAGGCTCTTCAAATGGCTACCCGGACCACAACAGCTGTGTGCAGCGATTTCGACCAAGGAAGAGGATCCTCTGGCTGTGGAAGATGAGCTGGTTATCCCCACCAGGCTCAAGGGAAGAAGACTCCGGACTGGATCTTCTCTTAGTCGTTGAAGGGTAGATAGCTCAGGACTGCAGCAGGGCTTCACCGGGACGGGATAGTTGCAGCAGCCGTCGTTCTCTCTGCTTCTCTTCGGTTCCTTGTAGTTCCAGTGGCGACTCTCTGACTTCTAGCCCAAGAGACCTGCCTTTTATGCGCAAAACCCCCATTCACACAGCCTGGCTGTCAATCACCCAGCAGGGGGGTTGTCCAGCCCGGACAACCACCTCAGCCAATCATGGCAAAGTGCGACTTGGGTTTCCTAGGATACCCTGTGCAGGGGGTGACTACACCCCTCCCTCACATTCAGCCCACCTAGACACCCAGGTGCCTGGTGGAGGGCTTTTGAGCAGAAGCCTGCCAAAAGACGGTGAACAAAGAAGGCGAACCTAGTTTACAGCGCAAAGTAAAACACAAGAAGGACTTTAACAAAAAGAAATGGCGAATAAACCCAACCGGAGCCAAAAGAAAGACAATTTGGTCAAGCGGGTTTATGTTCGAGGCTAATATAATAGCCAAGAACAATACCATGTTTATCTAATATAATTGCGGTAGAAAAGTTAGGGTAGATACCACTGCCACCAGCCAAGTCTAAATGTTAAAAGAGCGAAACAATGCTCTAGGAGGTACAGATAAAAAGGGATACGAATTAACCCTTTCCAGTACTCCATTGAAGATGGAGTGTACTGGATCTGTGGTAGATTGACTAAGTAAAGTTAATGGTAACTTTACCCTTTTCTGGCGGACGGTAGTCGCCTCAGAAATGGAGTCGGGGGGAAGTCTCAAACAACCCTGTGCCACTGCACAGAAGGTGCTGGGTGACACACACAAAGAAGGGGGCTACTGAAGTGGTGTACTTCAGGGTCCACAATCACAAAAACAGGGAAATACACATGGCAAAACATAGGTAAGGGTGGGGGAAAAGCTCACACTCTTACCAAGTGGAAAAAAATAAACTCCAGAGGTCCAGCAAAGCTGCTGGGGGACTCACTAGGTGAGGGAAATTAGCCATAAATGAGAATTCTCCCTAACACTGCCCCCCCCAGACTAAGGGACAGAAGGATTTAATCCACTCCTGGATGGACCGCATACCTCTAGTCGGTTACAAACATCCAGAGAGACCATCAGCATTTTGGTGGTGACTTCCTGCTCTGTGGTCAATGGAAAAATCAAATCCTTGCAGGCAGATTGACCATCTGAGTAACTTTGGGTTTTCCCCTTTCATTTGCATCAGCCATCTCAAGGGTTGGTGGTCAGTCTGAATGATGAAGGTAGATCCATACAAGTATGGTCTAAACCTCTTCAGTGACCACACAATAGCAAAGCATTCTCTTTCTATTGTTGCCCACCTTGTTTCAGGATCCTTTAACTTCCTGCTGATGATACAAATGGGGTGTTCCCTACTTTTCCCTTCCAGTTGACTAAGGACTGCACCTATACCTACATGAGAAGCATCAGTTTGTACAATGAAGTGTTGGTGATAGCCAGGAGCTCTTAGGACCGGAGCTTGACAAAGGGCTTTCTTTAGACCTTCAAAGGCTTGATTGTACTCCTCATTCCGCCTGACCGTTTTAGGAAATTTGAGAGAGGAGATGACATTCAAGGGAGAAGCTATGGTCCCATAGTTCTCTATGAAGTTACTTTAGTACCCAGTGAGACATAGGAAGGCTCTCACTTGGGTTTGAGTAGCAGGGGTGGCCCAGTTTTGTACAGCTTGTACTTGGCTAGGCAATGGCCTTATTTCACCTCCTCCTACCTCATGTCCAAGGTAGACCACTGAACTCTGACCAATTTGACATTTGCTTGCTTTATGGTCAGATGGGCCTGTTCCAGAGCCTGCAATACATAACCTAGGTGTTCAACATGTTCTTTCCATGTAGGGCTGAACACTGCAATGTCATCCAAGTATGCCATGCAGAAGTCCTCCATCCCATTCAGAACTTGATTGACCATCCTCTGAAATGTAGCAGGTGCATTCTTTAATCCAAAAGGCATTACCTTGAATTGGTAGAGGCCAGCTGGGGTGGAGAATGCAGTTTTCTCCTTGGCATGGTCTGTCAGGGCTATTTGCCAATAGCCTGACATTAGGTCAAATGTGCTGAGGTACTTGGCTGCACCAAGTTTGTCCACCAGCTCATCTGTCCTAGGCAAAGGATGGGCATCAGTCGTGGTGACTGCATTTAGAGCTCTATAGTCCACACAGAATCTCAACTCCTTGGATCCTGCCTTTGGTACAAGCACAACTGGGCTAGTAGAGGGCTCTATAACCCCGAGTTCAAGCATTTTGTTAACTTCATTCTTTATGTGGGATCTGATATTGTCTGACTTTTTGTACCTCCTGCTTTTGACAGGCAAACAGTCACGTGTGTATGTCATGCTGGCCCCAAGGGGTCAAGCCTGGTGAAAGTGAGAACAGGGAGGCAAACTGATTCAACAGTAACTTGCACTCATCCTGCTGGTCAGATATGAGACTGGAAGAGAGATTAACTCCTTCCACTTGCTCATCTAAAGGTAAGCCTCTGAGGAGGTCAGGCAGAGGTTCACTCTCCTCCTCCTCCTGAGCTGAAGCTAGAAGCAGAGCTCCTATGTCAGGTCTAGAGACATAAGCCTTTAAACGGTTGGTGTGAAAGACTCTGGGAGCCTCCTTAGGATTGCCTAAATCCACCAGATAGTTCACCTCTCTAAGTTTACCCACAACCTTGAAGGGCTCTATCCATTTGTACTGCAAGGCCCTCTGCCTTGTTGGGACCATAACGAGAACAAACTGGTCTTGAGTAAACTCAACCATGTTAGCCTTCTGGTCATGCCAATGTTTGACCAGAGCTTGACCAGCCCTCAGGTTATCACTTGCCTCTGCCATCATGTGTGACATTCTCCTCCGGAGACCTATCACATAGTCAGTCACTCTGACTGGCTTGGGGGAAGGAGCACTCTCCAAACCCTCCTTAATCAGGGCCAATGGACCTCTGACTGGATGGCCATAGAAACGTTCGAAGGGACTGAATCCTACTCCCTCCTGAGGGACTTCTCTATATGCAAAGAGAAGGCATGGCAATAGAAGGTCCCACTTTCTTCTAAAGGGTTCTTCTAAAGCACCTATCATGCTCTTCATATTTCTGTTAAACCTCTCTACCAGTCCATTGGTTTGGGGGTGGTAGGCAGCTGAGAACTTGTATGTGACTCCACAGGTTTTCCACATGGTTTGCATGTAGTGGGACATAAAATGTGATCCCCTGTCAGAGATCACCTCCTTAGGACAACCTACCCTGATAAAAATACCAAGTAGGGCCTTAGCCACAGCCGGAGCCGTAACGGTCCTCATAGGTATAGCTTCAGGAAATCTAGTGGCATGGTCCACTACAACCAGGATGAACCTGTTGCCTGAAGATGTGGGAGGGTCAAGAGGACCAACAATGTCAATCCCAACCCTCTCAAAAGGAATTCCCACCACTGGGAGAGGCACTAAGGGTGCCACATTCCTGGACCCACTCTTGCCAGAGGTTTGGCAAGTGTAGCAGCTTCTGCAGAATTTGTCTACTTCTGTACCCATCTTAGACCAGTAGAAGTGCAGAGATAACCTTTCTTTGGTCTTCTTAAAACTTAAGTGACCAGCCAAAGGTACCCCATGAGCTAACTGCAGAAACTGGAGTCGGTTCACTAGAGGTACTACAAGTCTTTTTTAGCCTCCAGGGGTTGACTCAGTTGGTTCACTGTAGAAGAGGACATCCTCCCAGTGTAACCTATACTTCCTGTTGGCGAAGACCTTCCAAGGTAGGACACTCTCTTTGTCCCTTACTGAAATCCTCCCTGTTGGGTCCACCTTCTGCCAGTAAAGACTGCAGCTCAGGATGGTCAACAGGGTCAAGATCTCCTACCAAGGTAAGATCCTCTTCTAGATCTGATTCCTCAGTATCTATTTTGACCACACAGGGTTGAACCTCACACTCAGCCTCAGGTGGTGTGGGAGTCACAGGCATGGCTTTGGACAGTCTCTGAGATGTCCTTCTGGGCACAGGAGTGCTTGCTGGTTTCTTGCTGGCAGACTTAGGTTTCCCCTTTGTCTTTTCTTGTCCTGCAATGGCAGTAAGTAAGTCCTGTGGACTTGGGGTGATAGTTTCCTCTATCATGTCCCCAGGAGAGCCTCTTAAGGTTCTCTCCCTTGCAGACCTTGTGAGCTCCTGCTTCCTTCTGCTGAGGGGCCTGGGGGTACTAGACACAACTCCAAGAGTTTTAAGGTCATTACCCAACAGGACTCTCCCAGGTACATTATTTTGCACACTTACAGGTATCCTGACAGTCATGTCATTACACTGGCTGAGAGCTGGTAACTGGGGAACCATTTGCACAGGGCTTCCAGCTACCTTGGTTAGGTGTTTGGGTGCCTTAGCAACATCCTCCGCCTTGAAAAAACATTCATCAACCACAGTTATGCTGGCTCCAGTGTATCGGGTGGCAGGGGTCTCCTGACCATTCACAAGAACACTAGCTTTGTAATACTCTTTAGTATTATCTGGGATTGAGTTATAGACATCTAAGTTCTGTTGTTCTCAAAGACCCAAGGACACTAAAGAAATACTAGCTGAGACTCTCATGGGCTCATCAGCTAATAGCTGAAAGTTTCCACTGGTCATAGGTACTTCATCCACCTGGGAGAAGGCTAAGGAGACAGTGTTGATCCCTGAAGGTTTACCCTTCCACTTGGGATCTCCTTTCATATGGCCAGGTAACCCACAAACAAAGCATTTCCCAAACGCTCTCTGGAATGGGGGTTTGCTCTGACCTCCATCTGGCGTGGAACCAGGTGGTACACTAGCCCGATTCGGTTTACCTTGTGGTTTACCCTGGTTATGTTTGGGGCCCTCTTTTGGATTGGAATTATTGGAATGCTCTTTGTTGTCTTTCTTTGGCTGCTTCCCCTCATCCTTCTTCTGAGTAGCCCCAGAATCCTTGTGAGTAGCCCTGTTGGCAACCCATAAGTCAGCAGCCTTAGCTAGCTTCTTGGGATCTATCTCATTTGAATCAGCCAAGTGCTGTCTAAGCTCAGGAGAGCAGACATCAAAATAGACTCCAACATTACAAGATTCCTCAAACCTTCATAAGTGTTCACTTTGTAACCCTTAACCCAACCATTTAAGTTTATCAAACATTCACACACCCAGGTAGCCCAAGGGGTACCATCATGCTTTCTGAGGTTTCTAAACCTCTTAAGATACTGGGAAGGGGTCTTCCCAAACCTAGCTATTAATGCTAGTTTCACACACTCATAACCCTGTTTTTCCACCTCCCCAACTCCATTACAGCATCACTTGCAACAGGGGGGAGCCTAGAGAAAAGCCAAGCAATCAACTGATTCCCTGAGATACCTTGAGTCCCATGATTGTACTCAAACATTGCTAACCAATCCAAAACATCAAGTTTAGTCTCATACATACCAATAATTTCCTTTGGCATACAGGGTCTCTTAGAGCTGGAAGACCTAGAAGACTCTGGGAGAGAAGCATTTTCTAGAGGCAGTTTCTTCATTTCTAGTTCATGGTTTAGCTCCAGTTCTCTGAGCCTTAACTCTTGATGTTTCATGGAAGTTTGTGCATCAATACGTTTCACTTCCAATTCAAGTCTCATTTTCTCAAGTACAATAAACTCAGGAGTAAGTGTAGGACCTGTGGCGGTCCCTGTGGACAGAGGTTGTGCATTCTGAGCGGGCAAAGGAGTTGTAGGGTTTCCTAACAAGGACTCACCTACTTCTCCACAATTAACACTCTCAGAAACATCAAAATCCACATATGCTGGAGTGGAAGGTCCTTCTGACCCACTCTCCAGACTTTTTCCCATTAACTTTGCAACCAGTTCAGATTTCATTCCTTTACCAGAGAGACTCCTCTCCCTACACATGGTTTTCAAAGCCTCAGCAGTGTAGTTCAAGAGACCCTCTTCAGTGTAGCTTTACATATTTGACATGATTTCTTAGTTAAATAGAATTGGTGGTGTTAGCCTTGCGGTTAGTTGAACCCAAGCAATAGCAGCACTCTAAGTGTAATCACTCTACTTCCAAATCCTCACCGCTGTACACCAGTGTTAGGCAGAATCCTGTGCAGTGCCCTTAGGGACCACTACACACAATTAAGACTACAGGTGGCAATACAAGTTTTACCTTTGGTACAAGCCTGTACCACTATGTCAGAGTGGTAGCAGTGGCGGAGCAGCCAGGCTTATCTCAAGAGTATATGAGCAGTAGCAGAGATTACATAAAGGGACCACAATGACTGTGACTTAAGCAAACACTGACTCAAGGTTTCAGGTAGAACATTTTTTTTAAACCATTTGTTATAAACACAACACTTCTATTAAACTTTAACAAAAACCACACGTTAAATATACTACAATTAACCAATTCACTTTGTACAGTAAGTCTCAAGGTAAGTACCCTGTGTTTGAATGAACCGGTGTTGGGCACAAAACACGTTACCGCGAACACGATTGCGATCACTTTTTGACAGTTCGGTGTACTAAAAAAACGAGTATCCGTGGCATGAAATGCTACCGGAGCAAAAACACACTTAGCACCTGAGATACCCAGAGGGAGTTTGAGGCAAAAATCACAGGCAATATTTTGGTTAGGCAGGCAGAATCAAGAAACACTCAAAGACAGGAGTTCAAAATTCAAAGGGCCGGAGCCAGGGTCAAGTGACACCGGGGGCCTGTTGCCGAAGATCACACAGCCAGACAGTTCACGATTCAACGTAGCCAAAAGTACTTCGATATTGTCAATGTTCGGAAGCAAAGGTTATAAGAAGGAGGGAAGACAAGGGCAAGCCTTGGAGATGAAGGAAAGAGTTTCACCCAGTTTCCTCAAGCAGAACACAGTACCTTATTCCAATGGTGCAGCTGGTGCCCTGGCAGTTGTTCCTGTTGGTTTCCTGCAGACCCACGATTCCTGGAGCTTCGTTGTGAAGGAGGACGTCTGAAGGGGGTCTACACCACACAGGGATGAAGCCGGCAGCAGTGACAACGAATAAAAGGTGCGCTCCTTAAAAACAGGAGAGGCTCTTCAAATGGCTACCCGGACCACAACAGCTGTGTGCAGCGATTTCGACCAAGGAAGAGGATCCTCTGGCTTTGGAATATGAGCTGGTTATCCCCACCAGGCTTAAGGGAAGAAGACTCCGGACTGGATCTTCTCTTAGTCGTTGAAGGGTAGATAGCTCAGGACTGCAGCAGGGCTTCACTGGGACGGGATAGTTGCAGCAGCTGTCGTTCTCTCCGCTTCTCTTCGTTTCCTTGTAGTTCCATTGGTGACTCTCTGACTTCTAGCCCAAGAGACCTGCCTTTTATGCGCAAAACCACCATTCACACAGCCTGGCTGTCAATCACCCAGCAGGGGGGTTGTCCAGCCCGGACAACCACCTCAGCCAATCACGGCAAAGTGTGACTTGGGTTTCCTAGGATACCCTGTGTAGGGGGTGACTACACCCCTCCCTCACATTCATCCCACCTAGACACCCAGGCACCTGGTGGAGGGCTTCTGAGTAGAAGAGTGAACAAAGAAGGCGAACCTAGTTTGCCACGCAAAGTAAAACACAAGAAGGACTTTAACAAAAAGAAATGGCGAATAAACCCAACCAGAGCCAAAAGAAAGACAATTTGGTCAAGCAGGTTTATGTTCGAGGCTAATATAATCGCCAAGAACAATACCACGTTTATCTAATATAATCGCGGTAGAAAGGTTAGGGTAGATACCACTGCCACCAGCCAAGTCTAAATGCTAAAAGAGCGAAACAATGCTCTAGGAGGTACAGATAAAAAGGGATACGAATTAACCCTTTCCAGTACTCCATGGAAGATCGGGTGAACTGGATCTGTGGTAGATTGACTAAGTAAAGTTAATGGTAACTTTACCCTTTTCTGGGGGTCGGTAGTCGCCTCAGAAATGGATTCGGGGGAAGTCTCAAAGACAACCCTGTGCCACTGCACAGAAGGTGCTGGGTGACACACACAAAGAAGGGGCTACTGAAGTGGTGTACTTCAGAGTCCACAATCACAAAACCAGGGAAATACACATGGCAAAACATAGGTAAGAGTGGGGGAAAAGCTCACACTCTTACCAAGTGGAAAGAAATAAACTCCAGAAGTCCAGCAAAGCTGCTGGGGACTCACTAGGTGAGGGAAATTAGCCATAAAGGAGAATTCTCCCTAACAGTTAATTATAACAAAACATCCAGTTCTCTGGAGCAACAGGCGAAAATAGGCACTTTCAGGCACTTCTGGTATATTAGCTGTCTCATGCTACTCAGAGAATTGCCCTCCTTTATGCCAGATGCATATTAGCTGTCTTGTGCTAATTAAAGAATTGCCTTCATTTCATGCCAGGTGCATAGTACCTTTCTCCTGATACTCAGAGAAATGTCCTGTGTTACATGGTGGACAATACCAGAATGTTCATGCAGGCCATGAATATGGAACCTGAATATAGAGTTGGGGCTGCTGTACTGGACAACTGAGATATTAAGAGAAACTGTTTAAAGCGTACAGACCTCCTGACTTGTCTGTAAGTAGGGAACATAATACTGGTGACGAGGTGAACGGAGAAGACACAGCACCCCCAGGCAGTCCTTACTGGAGTGGTCCTCTAACTCTGTGCCCGACGTGTGCAGAAGCCCTACACAGCGAACCCGACTCCCCTGAGGCATTCCCTGCACGGCGTCCATGGCCACATAACCTAACTCATGTAGTAAAGCCCCTTAGACGCTGACACCTGAAAAAATATAACCCACCAGGGAAAAAGGCCCAATGCACCACTTGCAAGGATGACAAACTTTAATTCCATACAAAAGGAAAAAGCGTCAACACAGAATTCTGCTGTCGCAGAATGTTCTGGCAAAATCTGCAGGAGCAACACATTATGAAGGTGTGCAGCATCATCAGTGACATCATTACATACAGTATAAACCCGCATGGCTGGTTGGTGTGACCCTACACATAGGTTACCTGCTCTAAAGGGGATGAAAGGGCATTTGTCCCAGCCCCGTCCGTCGATCTTCTTCCACGTGATGCTGCAGTCGTCATCTGCTAATGTTAAAGTTTACTTGTACCGGACTCTATCACCACCCGAGTGGTCCCCTGGTGCTTTGGTGGATCTGAAAAAAGACGGTGTGAAACAGGGAGGCGGTGGGAGTGGTTAGTAGGGTGCAGTGGGAATAGGAAAGTGAGATATGATGTTCTGTTGGCAGCTTCAGTTCGGTTTGCACCGTTCACTGAGCTTAGGTGCAGTCTGAGTCTGAGCGATTACCATGTGCTCTTGTGCATGGTTATATGTTGTCAGAAGGCGGCATAGTGGAACTCATATTGCAAACTAAACAACACATCTATCTCTATGTAACAATGCACACGCTACAAGCAGACGGGCCCAGGGGGAAAGCCAAGGTCATACTAACTCACACACTTCACTCGCTCACAGACAGGCCGGCATCTCTCCACGGTCTTCCACCCTCATTCTGGGCTATAATGTCATCCCTTCCTTCACCTTGCAGCACAAATCACGTAGCCTGGAAGTGTTGATCTTTTTGATCAATCGAGGGTCCAGCAGTTTTATGATGGGGACAATGAAGGGTTTATGGATCTGTGTAGTTACTTTA
Source organism: Ambystoma mexicanum (assembly GCF_040938575.1). Classification (NCBI taxonomy): domain Eukaryota; kingdom Metazoa; phylum Chordata; class Amphibia; order Caudata; family Ambystomatidae; genus Ambystoma; species Ambystoma mexicanum. The sequence continues at coordinate 1,218,362,946 of NC_090936.1, forward strand.
ATAACATATGTAGCAGGTTTATGATGCATTTCAGGACAATGAAGGGTTTATGGATCTGTATAGTTACTTTAATAACATATATAGCGCTGCCGCTGACCCGGAGGCTTAAGGGCGCTGAACAGACAGCCATGTAGCTATGGCCTTTCTCATCAGTGCCCAGGATACAACCTATTCCGTGCTCATATCTGCGGCCTATGCCTGAGATGCTGGCTGCCGTGCTACGTTTAAGGTTTGTGTTCCAACATGGCTGCTATTCTCACATGTGCACTGCACCTACAAAACATGCAATACTGTAATAGTATAGATGCCTTTAAGGGCATCCTCCTGGTCTCTTACATTACCAGTGATGGCCTGTGCCTTATTCTAAAGCGCTAGATCGTGTCCCATCCCAGCATTCCCCCTATTGTTAAGTATATATTAACAAACTCCCACCTTCATTTGTCCCTCACCAGCATTCCTCCTCCAACCTTTCAGCCTCCAAATAAGGTGGTGATCCCTCCTTTGGAACCAACGTTCTACATACATGACACAAACTCTGGCCAGACTGGGCATACTCCACGGGGGTACAAGTCATTTATATACAACCCCAATTCCCTGCTAAATCAACCCAATGGTCGGTATAATGCTCGGGTCAGGTGGGGGTATAGTGATAGTGCCAGGAGGGTGTAAGCGCTGCTCTATTATCACCATGAGTGGTTTGTTTGGGTCATCTGACTGGACAGCACTGTCTTTTGTACCGCAAGGTGCATTTGATAGCCCAATTGAAACCATCATCATGGCACTGCTAGGTCCTGCTTTGGCACAATATCGAAGTCCCAGCTGGCAGGTGCAGAAAAGGACCAACACGAACACGATGACGGGAACCAGTAGTTTCACGATCACCCTCATCCAGGATTATGCCCATGTAAAAAGGCTGTCAAACCAGTCATCCTCTTGTATGCCAACTTCAGTTTGCATGTGCTGTCCAAGGGTGTGCTGTGCCCCTATTATTTGTGTCAAGAAGCCATTCTCTGCATCAGAGGAACAAAGGTGCAGCAAGAATTGCCTATTTTGCGGCATACCCCTCCTTTAATCGCTGTGAGCAGGTCAAGCACATATCTATTCTGGAGGGTCATCAATCTTATGGCACGCATCTTGACTGTGATTGAGTTGAGGCCTTGCTATGTGTCGTTTGACAGCTGTACGACTTCCCATCTCACAATTTGGAGCCACTTGGCATTCGTGGCTGTTTGGACACCAGGCAGTAGTAGAGATGTGAAAAATGTTTCTTTTTTACTAAACAGTCTATATTCGTTGGGTATTTCTTTCAGTCTTGATACAGGTCATTTGATCTTCTATTTCTGTGCAATTTGCTGTTCCTTTCTTTCTCTGGTAAGACACGGAATATGGGGGACTGCACCGGGTTTCCAGTTTGCTTCATTGTAGCTGGGGTTGGGGCAGGCAAGGTTTTCGATCCCACTGCATGGTGTTCTTCAGGGATCTTGAGAATCGCTGAGTGCAACGTGGCCAGTGAGCTGTAGCCCCTCCATGATGGCAGGAGGTGCAAGAATGCCTGCTGTCCACACACCCAGTAGTAGTCCATTACTGCAGCTGTGCCTTTTCTGATGTCTGGAATGAACAATATCTTAGTGCATCTTAGATTGGCCCCTACGAAAACAGTTCCTTCATTGTAAAAACCCACTTCATGAGTCTCTTGCTACTTCACTTTTACTGCTTCAATCCACATTAGTTTTGCGATGTTTTAATTCCAGAATACTGCACATACTTTATTCACTTGGGCCAACACTTCATCTCCGAATCCCAGTACCCCTCCTGCTGCACAACTCTTGCGATCTGCTGTCCATGTACTTTACTCCTCATAAGTTCAGGTATAGCCTCCATAAACACTGAAGGCTTTTAGGAATTTGAGTACATTTTCCACCTGGCTGAGCAGGAGACTGCCGGTGAGACTCCTTTGGTCCTTTGTTCATTGATTTTGCTCTATTTCTGGTGCTCCCCTTCCCCGTTGCTTCTTGCTTCCCTTCCTGGTTCCCCTTGGCTCTCTTCCCCTCCCTCCCGCCTCCCGGACCGCCCACCACCCTGATTGGTCATTCCATTCCATCTTCCACCTTCCCTGGGCAGCCCTCTGCCCGGCAGCCCCTGCGGCTAAGGGCAGCTCCCACAGAGGTGGCTCCTGGCTGTGTCTGCAAGTGTCCACAGGGGTAGCCAGTTGCCAGCCTTCTACCAGGGTTGACCTGTACGCTTCCCTGTCTACCCCTGTCCACCTAGCTGACTCTCAAACTCAGGTGTGCTTTCTCCTGTTTTAAAATTGCATTCTGTAAGTGTTTAAAATTGCATTGTGAAACTTAGGCCCTTTTTCCCTCTATTCAAGACTCTCAAACTCAGGTGTGCTTTCTCCTGTTTTAAAAATTGCATTGTGATAATCTTTTACATCTGAACGTCTGTCGTCTTGTTGCTCAATTTGTCTCGCCTCTCTCTGTCTCATCTGCTTGCACTGTGCCCTGTGTCCTTTCCTAGTGTTCTCCCCTCCCCTCTACCTTCCCCTTCTCCCTCTCCCTACCTACTCTATGGTGCTCTCTGTCTCTCCTATCTTTTCTAACTGCTTCTCTATCGACTATCCTGCTCTCCTCACTAAATCTGGCAGGAAGAAGTTTAAAAAGGGCATCCTGGTCTCCAACCCAGGCCTCCCTATCGATGACACCTATACCAGTGCCTCCTCCAGGCAAACTTTCACAGACATCCTCTTTGTCGTTCCCTCTCCAGACCTATGGACCCTACATATGGTCTCTGTGCTCTCTCCCTTCGCCTCCTCTCCCATTAATAGTGGCATCCGGTGGGAGGCTTCCTTCCACTCCTCTAAAGGTCATCATTAATGTTTATGTGAATGGTACCGTCTTGGTCCAAGGCCCCCAGGCCAATCATCTCCTCTTCGATAAACGCTTCCCGCGCCTCATCAATTTCCTTTCTTCTCCTGCTGTCCCCTCTCCCCCCTCCACATCCTCCTCGCCTCCCCCTGCTGCCGCCTCCTCCTTGGCCACCTTGCCCGCTGCTCCTTCCCTTTCTGTCCCCCCTCTGGCTTCTTCTACACTTCCGCAGGACGTACCTCTGATTTGTACCCTCCCCAGAAGTCTTTCAAGCGCGGCAACCTTCTCCATATTGCCACTATTAACTCTTGCTCAGATGTCAAACCCTCTTCTGACATCTGCCGCCTTCTGGAGGAACTTGACCTCGATGTCCTCGGTCTCACCGAGACATGGTTTATGGCCAGCTTGTCACAAGCTTTGACACTCTCCTCACTGACGGCTACAAGATCTTCTCCGCCCCCCGCCCAACCGTTCCAGAGGGGGGGTAGCCCTGATCTTCCCCGAGTGGATTCCTGCCTCTGTCATCCCTCCGCAGGCCTACACCTCATCCAAATGCCTCGTCTGCAGGATATCTCTCTCTTCTAGCCATTCCCTCACTGTGGTCACCATCTATCGGCCACCTGGTCAGATCTCCTCCTTCCTCTCTGAGTGGGCGGACCTTTCCTCTTCACTCCTGGTCTTGACCACGCAACTCCTCCTTCTTGGAGACTTCAACATCCACCTGGATGCCTCCTGTTCTTCCTCTGGACTCTTTCGTGACCTTTGCGACTCTCTCTCACCCTCTACTCTCCCCTCTGGCCCGACTCACTCTGCAGGGCAAACTCTGGATGTTCTGATCTCCTCAGACCTTCCCCTTTCTGTCCCTCTCACCACTCCTCTCTCCTGGAGTGATCACTTTCTCCTTTCCTCCCAGCTCACCCTCTCTACCCCTCAGGCCAAGCCAACTCCATCACTGCCAACCACCTTCTCAGTCATCCGACCCATGAAGCGCTTGTCATTTGAGGCTTTTGCCGCCACTTTCTCACCCCCTCCTTCCCCTTTGGCTGACTCACACCCGACACAGCCCTTTCCATGCTCCACTCTGCTATATCTGATACTCTTGATACTCTTGCCCCTGTCATGAGGATCCGCCTGAAGCCCAAAGCCAGTGCAACGCCTGGTACAACTCAGACCTTGTCACCCTTAAACGCAAGTGCAGGATGGCTGAGAGAAAATGGCGCGCTTCATGTACATCCTCTGACAAACTGGCCTGCCGCCTGCTCCAAAGGCAACACCAGCTCTCTGTGCTCACCAAGAAGAGAGCTCACATCCGGATGACACTCAGCTCATTTTCAGGCTACCCTCAGCCACCTCCTCTCCCTCTCTCATCTCTGACTGTGTGCTATCCAGGAGTGGTGTGCTACCAATAATCTCTGCCTTAATGCCAGTAAGAACGAGATTCTCCTCATCGGCACACCCACTCTCTCCTTTCCTGTCAGTCTCTGGTCAGCCTCTCTTGACCCTCTTTCTGCTCCCATCTGTGAGGCTAAAACCTGGGGGTCATCTTCAACTCCACACTCTCCTTCTCTCCCCACATCTCTGACGTCTCTAAGAAGTCACACTACCAGCTGCACCTCCTCAGAGGTATTCTGCCTTTCCTCTCCTTCCCTCAGAAGCTCAGTGTCTCCAGAGCTCTGGTTCTCTCTAGGCTGGACTATTCCAACAGCCTCTTTCTAAATCTTCCTGCGTCTACTCTCCGCCCTCTGCAACTCATCCAAAACAGGACTGCGAAACTTGTCCTTGGACTCAAGCCCGGGGATCTTATCTCTCCAGGACTGAAATCTCTGCACTGGCTCCCAGTGCCTGCGAGGATTAAGTTCAAAATCCTATGCATTGTCCACAAGGCTTTCTGGGGCCTCAATACCTTCAACTCTCTCTTCCTAAATATCTTCTTTCTCGAGCTCTTCGCTCATCCACCACCAACTCCCTCAGGGTCAGTCGCTTCTCCAAGCAACAAGTTGGTGGTAGATCTCTTTCTTTGGCTGGGGCCTCCCTCTGGAACAGCCTCCCTGCCTCACCTCAAAACCTTTCTCTTTGCTTCTCCTTTTTTCTCCCCCTCTCCTCTGCTGAATCCCTGCCTGAAACTTAAACTGCATTGGTTACCTGGCCGCCCTCTGATCTCTGGCTCAGGTCCCCTCGCTCGCCAATCACACACCTACACTGCCTTCCTGGCAACCCCCGCACTTGGGGACTGTTTTCTGTATCCCTTCAGTCCCACTACCTGCACTTGACACTGATGCCTGCACTTACCCTTGCACTTGCCACCAGCTGGCCGTACCTTTACTTATTGTTATTTATTCTATTATCCCATGTTACTGCACTATCCCTTCCCACTTCTCCCCTGCACTTTCCACCTTTCCCCTTCCCATGCACTTGCGCGACCTGAATGTCACCTGGCCTAGTTGGATCGCTGTCTGTCTTCCCTTTGTTCCCCCTCCCTTGCCTCGTCGCGCCTTGAAACACTTGTGTACAGGCGCGTTATAAATGCCATATCATATCATTGCCATAGCTCAGGATCCCTAGTTTCTATTCGCATACTTTGCATTGATTCTCTACAATTTGTAATCCTTGTGGTATTAATACCTTGAGTGCTCCTGATGCGTGTGGTATCAGCGAACAAACATAACAACTTCCATTCACTCTCCCCTTTCCCACAAGCTTGTGTCCACGAACCAACTATTTGAGAATTCCGGATGATGTACATCTTCTATTGAATCTAGAACATGCCCGTGATATTTGTCTTATCTATATTTCCCAAGTTGCCTCTTTGTACATGCTAAAGATATGTTATATACATTTGTAAAGGACCTGGTGAGATCAGAAGGTGTTGTGTAGAAAACATATTAGTCATCAGCAGCACTGTTACACTTGTTCATTAACATGGGGATCTGTGGCCACAGTGTTGTGTGTAAAAAGAAATGGGAACACGTGTGTGCATGTACTTTTGGTCGAATTTACATTTTGAATAGACCCATTAATGGTAGCATTAATTTGTATACTCCCCCCTCTTTTATATGCCCCCTCATGTAAAAGCAGAACTCAAACATGTGCCTAGACCAAACTTGTCCAGCTATATAGTGCAGTGCACATAAATATGAATAAAAAACCTTGTCATTTATTTATTTATTTATTTATTTATTTATTTATTTATAGCGCTGCAGCCCTCAAGCATCAGAGCGCGTTACAGGAAGACAGGACAGACAAATTCAGGCAACGAGACAGTGGTATTAACCACACATAGGGCCTCATTACACGGTAGGCGGAGGACCAAGGTGCTATTAGCACCTTGGTCCATGCCGGTAAAATACCGGCACCGCCTTGGTGGAAAGGGGAATTACCGCCCTATTCCAAGGTTGCCGGGGCGGTAATTCCCCCTTCCCCCATTGCCCTTCCCCATTCCCATTTTTGCCCCATAGGGCATAATGGGAATGGGGAAGGTGCTAATTACGGTGCCACAAATTGCGGTACCGTAATTAGCACCCTGGTCCCTTTGCGGGTTGGTTTTTAACGCCTGCTAAACAGCAGGCATTGAAGTACCTACCCGCAAAGGGACCTCGTAGTAAGGCGGTAAGGGCCTCATTACGCGGAAGGCGGTAGAGGTTTAACAGCGCCGGTAGAGCTGCCGGTGCCGCTAACCCTACTGCCTCATTACGAGGTCTGCTCGCGGGTCCCGCTAAGGACATCTGGTAAAACCAGACGTCTTTATCGGGACCTGCGAGCAGTCCAGGATGCTAAAAACGGGCCTGTCATTAATGGGGCCGTTGTTAGCATCCTCCCTATTCCCATTGGTCTGGTATTTCCCCATTCAAGGTACCCGGACCCGGTACCCTGTATGGGGGTAGCCATGCCGCTAAAAGCAGCCTAGCTACCGCCATACTCGTAATGAGGCCCATAGAGTGTCCGTTTGTGATTGATGCAGTGGGTGTACTAGAGCATAATGATGTCTACTTAAACAGGAGGGTTTTAAGTTTTTCCTGAAGCATAGATAGTTTGTTTCCAGTCTCAGTGTCGATGGCAGTTTGTTCCATTTTAGAACTCCTCTGGTCGTGAAAGCCCTACCTAGTCCTCTTGCCTTTTTTGCTGGCATCACTTGGAGGAGGCCTTTATTAGTTGATCTAAGATTGCGGCTTGGCTCGTGCCACTTAAATTGTTTTTTGTGGTATGTAGGGGCTTTTCCGAATAAGGATCGATGGACCAGCATGAGTGATTTGAAGATAATTCGCTCCTCTACAGCCAGCCAATGTAGATCTCTTCTGTCATTTGTGATGTGCTCTCTTCTTGGTTTGCCAGTGATGGTTCTTATGGCATTATTCTGGATCACTTGGCATTGCTTCAAGTATTTGTTATTTGCGCCCAGGAGTAGGGAGTTACCATAGTCTAATCGGGAGAGAATTGTGGCTCTGGTGGTACTATTTTGCTGGTTTAGCAAAGGTCTGATTTTATTAGTAGTTTTTGATGGTATTTATAGTTTCTTTTAAGGTAGGCTATGTGGGCCTCTGCTCCCAGTGATGCCTGTAAGTAGATGCCTTGCGTCTTGACTTTTTCTGATATTGTGATTTGTGTCTTTTTAATGTTGAATGAGGAGTATGTTGAGCTCAGCTTTTATCTAGCACTGGGAGATCCAATGATCATTAGCTCAGTTTTGGTACCATTTAGGCACACCCAATTAGCCTTCATCCAGCATCCAATGATGTTGTATATTGATGTAAGTTTTTCACTATCCTGCCCGTAATCTCCACTAAGTTCAAAGACCTGTTGGGTATCGTCGGTGAAGTTAGTAAAGAATATGCCTAGTTGGGTCAACAGTGTGCATAAGCAGCGCACGTATAGATTGAACAATAGAGGGGAGAAGCTAGCTCCCTGTGGAACTCCACAGTCCACTGGTTTGATTGGCGAGGCGTGTTCGCCCCAAATGATCTTACATTGCCTATCCTGCAGGAAGGATGACACCCAATCTATGGCCTCTTGTGAGCAATTTCCCGAAAGTTCTACGGCCTCTCGGAGCCTTTGATGATCAAGCAGATCGAAGGCTGCTGAGAGGTCTAATAAGATCAGCAAACCTGTTTTGCCTCTATCAAGGATACCCAACATTTCTGTCTGCAGGTCTAATCGCGCAGATTCTGTACTGTGGGCTGTCCTGAAACCCGATTGTTGTGGGTGGAGGAGATAGTTGTTGTTGACATAACACCATAAAACCATACACATTACTTTTCCTAGTATAGATGGAATCAGTAGAGTCAGTCGGTTCCAACGCAAAAAACACCTAAAAAGGAATTTTTATCACAAGAGATTGAGGAAAGGATGAGAGAGAAATGGAACAATAGAAACAGAGGCTAAGAGAGTTAGAGAGAGAGAGAGAGAGAGAGAGAGAGAAAGAAAGAGTGAGAAGAGAGAGGTAAAATAGAGAAAGAGAAGAATATGTGGGACTGCAAGAGTGCATTTCCTGTGAAAATGTAATGTGTAGCAGCATTGTGTGGATGTTTTGGGCAACTACAGGGGGAGTGGCGTAAACAACAGGAAAGCAGCCGTTATATCTGGGTTGCTTCCACCGGCGTACAAAATTCTTTACATAAATTCAGTTGCCGGGGAACAACTGCAAAGGACGTGGCGTTGCTGGTGTGTCCATTGCAGTGCTGGTTGTTTCCTCTGTCCTGTGAGGCGCAATCTGTCAGGAGACACATTTTATTGCCTTCGTTAGGGAGGAAAATAGCTGCTAAATTTCTCCACCAAAATCGACACCCTCTTTTCACACAAAGTTATTTTTCCTCTTGTGGCGCTCATCACTGCAACTCAATTATCTCTGCAATTAGTAAGACATTTTTAGATGGTGGCAACTGGTCAGTGTTGGGTGTTAGCACAGGGTACTCTGAAACTTGTGGCACTAGAAGATATGCCGCCGTTTTCACTGCTGCATCTACGGCAGCATTCCCGAGTGAGACCTCGTCTGTGTTATTAGTGTGGGTGGTGTATTTTTTACGAGTGCCACTACAGAGATTTGGGATAGTGAGTGAATGAGTTTATGCAATAATGCAGCATGTTGCACAGGGCATCCACCAGCTCTCCCGAATCCCCTCCTCTTCCACTGCGCAAGGTCAGCATGCATTGTGGTGGTGACGTATGCTGAATTGGAGTAAATGTTCACGTGGCAACCTTGGGACACTTGTCGCGCTTCAATAGGCGATATGAGCTTGGCAGCTTGAGCCGAGAAATGATTTGCTAATCTCTTCTGCCCTAGCGTTTTGCATTACGCATCCACTAGATGGACCACTGCTGCCCCAGGGTGCCGTAGACCTGTGTCCTGCTCAATTGTTGCTGACCCGTCAACGAAGAGGACATACCCCTCAAGTGGCTTATCATGTGCCTGTGGGATGTCGCCTTCTTCTCCCTCAAAAGTTACACAGTCATGGGTTAGCAATGACTCACCCTCAGAACACATTTCTGTCAAAAACGTAGCTGGGTTAACAGTTTTGCATCATACAATGCAAATGTTTGCACTCAATAAGATAATTTCATATGCAGACGCTTGTTGCGTGGTCAGTGTGGGTTTGGAGCATTCTAGAATGGCAAAAATTGCGTGCTCAACATACAGTGTTACAGAACATCCCATAACAATAGTTGAACTCGCAAATGCCACAGCAGCAAGTGCTTGCTCACAGCCAAATTGGCCCTGCATCACTGAATCTAGGATACCACTGTAATAGGCCAATGGATTGTGGTGCATCAAGCCTTTCTGTGTTGATACCGCAGTCATCAGTTGTCCGTGAGAAAATAGGTAGAACTGGGTTTGCTAACACTAGTGTAGTGGAAATTACCTCCTTACAGTCATTGAAATACACCACATTTCCTCTGTTCACACTATTTTGTTGTCACCTTTCTGAGCTTCCTTGAGGCCTTGCCACAGGTCTTGTGTATGCTGCATGATCAAGTATCCACCCCACATTAATTGCATACCCCCAAAAACGTTTGCATTTCCTTCACTGTTTTGGACTGTGGCATAGCACACACTTAGGCGGCACGGTCGGGAATTCTCTTGCCATTCACAGTTATTAATTGACCCAAGTACATTACCTCCTGCAGGCAGTACTGTTCGTCCAATCAACCTTATATCCCTTGTGGGCCAGAGGTTGTAGGAGTGTTATGGAGTCCTTCCTGCACTGGTGCTCGCTGACACTGCACACTAGTAAATCATCGACATATTGAATAATGGTACTGGGCACCTGAATATTGCCTAAATCAGCGTGTAATATTCTGTTAAAAATGCTTGGGGACTTGCAGTACATTGAGGCAGTCTTGTGTGTGCAAAGCACACCCCCCATGCATAAACACGGTGAGGTACTATGAATAGGAGTGCAAGGGAACAGAAAAGAAGATGTTCTTAAGATACATCACAGTAAAGTGGGCCCCCTCTTTGGGATGTTAACAATGTATTGACGCAGAGTTCTGAACCACTAGAAATTCTGTCTGTACAATGTCATTTTGAGAGTGCAAATCCTGAATCATTCGCCAGCTCCTGCCTTCTTAATCGGGTATATAGCTGTGTTGCAATGGAAGGTAGAAGGTACAATTATCCCCTGATTTAGTAGGGCAACAATGGTGTTCCGTATCCCTTTCTCTGCCTCTCTTGACAAGGGATACTACCTCACCCAGAGCAACACAGCGCCTGGCTTGAATGTTATTCGAACCGGGGACACTCCTTGTAAAGCCTAACATCGTGAGCATTCGTGGTCCACAGCCTTTGAGGGACCTGTTCTAGGTCAGCCTCAGTGAATGGGGGCAGTGCTACCAGAGCCATCAGAGGACATTGCACTTTTCGATATTGCACCATAATGTCACAAGGAATAGAAATTGCTAGGACAATCTCGCCAACATCTGGTTTGTCTTCAAATAAGTTTGCATCAGTTACTTCTCTAAGAGGCATTTTTGGGTCAATACACAGCACTGGGTGCCACTTTACCCCTCTGAGTCTGTTCCAATTACAACAATCCATGTAGCTGATACCACCACACCATGCAAATCTAGGGACAATATTGTTCCTGCCACCAATTCAGGGGACACCACAGGCTGAAAAATACATTCAAAAGGCACTCGCCAACAAGCCTTGTTGATTTCTATTTTTGTATACTTATTTATGTATTAAGCGCCAAAGCCCATAGCATCAGAGTGCTACATAGAAACAAAACAAAACAAAACCAGAGAAGAGAGAGAAAAAAACAGAGAGCCTACCTAAGCAAATAATCTAGTTTTCAGATTCTTCCCGAAAGCAAGATGATACTTTTCTTTCCGCAGACATTCAGGTAGTTCATTCCAGGCTTGAGCCATCAGGAAGGGGTAAGATCAACCTTTTCCCCTACTTCTCTTGAAGCGTGGGATAGTAAGGCAGATATTTATGGCCCAGTGTAAATTAATATCTTAAACTGGATTCTGGCAGCGACAGGGAGCCAGTGAAGTTCTCTATGTGCTCCTGATACCGATCCCTCCAAGAAATATTTAAAATTGCTCAGACGGCATCGTTTTGGATTTTTTGAAGCTTACCTAAACAGTTCTTGCTTGACCCACCTATTAGGGAGTTGCAATAATCTAATCTGGGTAAGACAATGGCTCGGACTAATTTCTTGCGCTTTTTCTGGGTTATCAGGGGGCAGACTTGTCTCAGAACCCTCAAGTAGTAGTTTGAATTTTTAACAACATAATTGACATGCGCATCCGCCTTTAGCAAAGCCTCCATATCGGTGCCCAAGGTTTTAACTTTGTCAACGACAGAGATGCAGCCCCCATCTATATTAAAACTCTTATAAACCGGGCCCAATTTTTCTCTGACCTGTTTTGATCCATATTCCATAGGTTCAGTCTTGGATGCATTTAAGCATAACCAATTTGAGGTCATCCACTCTAATAAGATTGTAGATTTTGTCCAAATTCTCCTGTTCTACTTCGTTATTTCCACTCAGATCCATGGCTAACTGGAAATCATCAGGATAATTTGCAAAAAAGACCCCCAATGTTTCTATTTCAACACATAGGGGCTTGATGTAGAGTTTGAACAAAGACGGAGATAAACCGGCCCCCTGTGGAACTCCGCAGAAAATTGGAGCAGGATCAGATGTCGCATCCCCCAACATACCCTGGAGTTGCGACCACAAAGAAAGGACTCCATCCATACAGTGGCTTCATCAGAGAATCGACCTGTGTGAATCAATGTCTTTAACAACCGTTTATGATCTAAAAGGTCAAAAGCTGCTGATAGATACAATAATATCAGCAAGCCTGGCCCACTCCTTTCCAAGGCAGCCAACATGTGGGTACGCAGATCGAGAAGAGCACTCTTGGTTCCATAAGATGTACGGAAACCATATTGCTTCTTATGAAGGAGCCCCATGGCCTCCAAATGATGCTGAATCTGAACAGCGGCCATTTTACCGATCATTCTCAATAGAAAAGGGGTATTTGTTATTGGCCCAAGGTTAGTATAATCTTTAGGATCTAAACCCAGTTTCTTCAGTAGTGGTGTCACAACTACATCTTTAATAGCCACCAGAACAATACCCTGCGCATAAGAAGCATTAATAAACCTTCTGAAAAAAAGGCATAAACATATCTCTATTGTCCAAAATGATTTTTGATGGAAGGAGATCCCCGGGACAACTGGTTGGAAGCATACCTTCCAACAAATCAGTCACTTCACTATTTGACAAAGAGGAAAAGTTGAAAGGCCCCTGTGACTCCTGGCCTGGTTTCTGATCTATATCAGTGGAGAATTCCAACTGGGGTTGTGTTTCTAAAGTAGAACAATTTCTAGTAGGAGCCGTGAGGCTCTGTGCACTGCCTCAAGAAGCACTGTTATACCATACACAAACAGATCTGGGTCCACAGGAACAGCGCAAACAACTACCTCTCCTCCCCTTGCATGTATTATGATCATTGCTCTTATGACACACATGCCTGAGTTGGCACACACTACTCCGTGTCTGTAAAGGAGATTGTTATGTTCAGTTTATCAAGAGGTCTCGACCCAACACATTTATAGGGGAACTCTCAGAATACAACAAAGGTGCATGCACCTTTTTTCATCCTATTTTGATGTCAAGTTCTTTTGTGTAGGGAACTTTATCAACAGCCCCAGAGAAGCCATGTGTGTCAAGAGGTTCACCTCATAATGATAAGTTTCCCTCACTGATGCATGATTCAGTGGCACCTGTATCAATCATAAAGATGAATTGCTTGTTACCTATCTCAGCGCCCACCAAGGGTTCCTCATTAGGGTGGACTGTCATGGACATGACTGGGCAAGCAAGAGTTCTCTGTGGGATGTCCTAGCCAGGGTATGTTTTGGTTCTAGGGGAACGTGAAAGATTTGTTTCCCACCACGTTCACCCCTCGGTAGGGTACGATGGTGCCAATTGGCACTGCGTCGGTTGTTGGCACGCTACTCCCGTACATGGTATTTTTTTTGGGGTATTAATGGTTGTGTCACTTGTGGATGTTGCATTTGTACACCTGGGTCGTGGTGGCAGTTGAGTATAGGCCTGATGTATCTCATAGGGTATGGAGGTTAGCCTTGGGGCTGGGGCAGTCGGAAATAGTTTTTATATGGGTTACATCTCGCCTTCTGCCTGCTCCTACAGTGAACCCGCCCCCCCCCGCGCTGCTGACCTTTGATGCCATTTCGGGTGGGGGTACTGTGGTCCACCTCCACACTGTCCTTGTCCTCCTGGCCAAAATGCTGCCATTCTCACCTCTGGACGCGCCAAGCTCTGCTTTGCCACCTCTGTTTGTGCACTTGCTGAGAACGCACCTTCTACTGATATTTTTGCTAGCTTTTTCTGTACTAGTATCGCTTCCTCAGCCTGCAGCCTCTGGCCCGTTTCTTTTTCTCCCTCTTTTATTCTCTTACAATGGTGTATTATTATTGTTTGAATCTCGGCACACCCGCTCATTTCAAAGCCCACTATTTTGTCTAACTCCTTCTGAACTTCCTTGGGCATGCGCCTTTTAATTTCAAATTAAAAAAGAGGAACTGATCGGTCCCACTAGTCCTCTGTCTCTGCATGCTGCATCTCCTGAACCTTAATGTATAGCGCAGGGTCCTCATCATCCCCCAGGGTATACTGCATGATAGACTGCAGGTCTGGTGTGTCAGAGTAAGTTTGCTGCAGCGCGGCCCACACCTGCGCCCTGATATTGTTAAAGGGCACGCCACTGTGTGTTCATCATCTAGTTTTACCCCGGATACCCTGCCTTGACCCACACGTCTCCAGCTGGGTCCCCCACTATTGCAACAAGCAAACGTTTCATATACCCAACAGCTAAGTGAATCCGTGCTGTCTGTTTTTCGAAGGCATAGATCAATTTTCCAGCCCCGGAAGTAAGTGGCGAGAGCTGCTTGATCATATTATTCTTACACATTTGTGCCCAGGGAACATAGTGTGTTCTGCGTAGGCCTTTATGCAACGGCGGCATCTGGGTACCTGCACTCCTCCCTTCTTTACGTCCAACACTTCCCTTTTCCTTGCTACCGCCACCTTACCAAGCCTATTTCTTAACCGCGGTCCCCACTAACTTTCAAACTGTGGTGTAATTTTCGGCCCCTGTTGCGCATCCCCATCATCGTCCTCCATTTCATCAGTATCCGATTCGTCTTCTCTCAACTCTCGATATGTGTCCCTGTCGGACCTCACCGTCCCATATCCCAACTCCCTCCTTCTCAATATGCTCATCTTTTATGGCCATACTAACTAATCTAAAAATATTGTCTCCTGCTCTCTATTCATCCAACCCACTCCCCTCCTTTCCTCCTCCCTCCTGAGTTGCTCTCAGTCGAGCCAATTCTACCTTTGTAGCCTCCAATGCTTCTTCCTGCTCCTTCCTTACCTTAATGTTCTGGGGCGGGATAGCACTTGGTGTTGGTATGTAGGGAGGTGGGGCAGTAGCCAGAATAGGCACATATGTCGGGTTTGTATATCCTGTAGCTGGGTGAGTGGTAAGTGGGTAAAGCCCTGTGTGTGGGGGCGCAGTCCCAATTCCCGGTGTTGTCACACACATTGGGCCTCATTACGACTTTGCCAGTCTGGAAACAAGGGTGCTGGTAAACTCACCAGCAACCTTGTTTCCAGACTGGCAAATTACAAGTTTGACTGCCGGGGCCGCTGCGCCTGACAGGTCTGCCCCTGCCGGGCGCAGCGGCCACGGTAGGCAGACTTGTCACGGAAGCACCAGCACTGTGAGAACAACATTTACAGGCACCTAGCTTGCCGGTCTGATGGGACTTGTAATGTCCCGGTGGCACTGGCAAGCTAGGTGCCCATAAAATGAATGTCACGAGTCAGGCGGCAACCCGCCCGTAGCACCTACAGGGTTACCGCCGGACTCGTAATGAAGCCCGTTGTATCTAGGGCAGTCCCTTCAGTATTCGGAGTTCCACTCACTTCAGGGTCCTCCACATCCTCTATCATCTTCCACAGTTCCAATATCTCTTTTCTCTTTTGAAGTTGTTTACCTTTATACTTAGCAGTTAAAAACATACTCATGTGGTCCAGGATCCCTCTATTGTGGGTGCACTGATCTAGCCTGGAGCGGTGCACCCTCCCCTTGTTTCTCTATCCCCCATTGTTTGTGATGTTTCTCAATGTTGTCTCTGTACAATGATAATGCATTATACATGTATTCCAATGGTACCCCGACTCCCATCTTCGCAATTTGCGTGCCCCAAAATCCCAACCTTTACAAATATGCGCTTTGCACACTTTTATCACAAAAGTCACTACCAGTCCACGGTCCCCGCCTCTCTGTCTCCCCTTGTGAACCCTTTCACCTAAAACAACAACCACTACTTCCATCGAGCCCTCCAATTATATGCCTCCTATCCTTATTACAAAACAAGTGGCACCATCATGCTCCCTCACTCTGAAAGGCTCTCTACACTCCTGTCTACACTCCTGTCTACACTCCTGTTTACACTCCTGTTTACACTCCTGTTTTTCCTCTGTAAAATCCTCTTAAATTATCAAAAAATAATAATAAAAAACTAACTCTCGCCACGTGGCCCCACCACACTTTACTTTCACTCATGCGCACTGCATTCCCCCACGCACTCTACCCCTCATTGTTATCCCTCGCAACGGGTGTACTCACGTCAGCAAGTTCTCTAGAGCTCCTCCGTCACGGGATCCCAATAATGGCCTGCACACCTCTGCGGATTGCGCGGTTGGGACTGGTCACTGCAAGTGGGCGTGCTCCCTTTAGAGAAGCAACATGGAAGCCTCCATAGTCGTGGGGGTCGCTGGGATCGTGTTGGGGCCATCAAATGTGGGAAAGCCCCTAGACGATGATCCACTAGGAAAAAAGGCCCAATACACCTATTGCAAGGATAACAAGGTTTGCTTCCATACAAAAGGAAAAGAATCGCCAACAAAGAACTCTGCTGCCATGGAACCTTCTGGCAAAATCCGCAGTATCAACACATTATGAAGGTGCGCAGCGTCATCAGTGACATTATTACATACAGTAGAAATCTGTGCGGCTGGTTGGTGTGACCCTACACATAGGTTACCTGCTGCATAGGGAATATGATATGATAGTTTATTTATATAGCGCCTATACACAATGTGTTTCAAAGCGCTTCAAGGCAAGGGAAAATGCAATGACATTCTTACAGGCCATGAACAGTAAGGATGTGAAATTAACTATCGTACTGACATTTCAGATAGTGCAAGAGCTAAGACAGAGATAAGGAAGGGAGGGGGAGAGTGGGAAGGAAATGGAAACAGCCAGGCGACTGCCATACTAGGCCTGACAACATTTCTGGAAGAGCCGGAGAAAACAAAAGGTGAGGGAGAGGGGTGCAGAAAAAGAGGGGAGCAACAAAACAAGTGACTATCGTACTAGGGCTGATGACATTTCAGATAGTGCTGGAGGGGGTGGGGGGTAACAAGTAAGGGGAGGGGGAAGGAGGCAGGCGAGGTTGCTATCATATTAGGTCCAGGGACAATTCTGATAAAGTGCATAGAAAAATAAAGGGGTGGAGGATTGGTGATAGGAAAAGGGAGACATGGAGATGAGGAGAAAACAGATAGTAAGCAGTCAAAAAGAGTGGAGAAGTGTTAGGCAGAATCCTGTGCAGTTCCTTTAGGGAGCACTACAGAAGCTTAAGACTACAGGTATGAGCAATAAATCCCCTTTGGCATCAGTCTGTACCACAAAGATTTAGTTGGTAGCTGTGGCTAAGCAGTCAGACTTACCTCAAGAGAGAGATGAGCAGTATTCAGGGTTTACACAATAGGGCTACAGCACTATGGTACAAGGAAACACTGACCAAAGCTTTGTATTAAAAAGAATATATATATTTATTTTACACACTTCTAGTTCAACACATAAATCACAGTTATTAAAGCAAGTTAAAATCGGTCAAGAAAAGTATACACAACTCCCTGGTTAAATTGTAGACAAGTTTGAACAGGAGTGAAAACTGAGCAAAACGGCACAGTGAAAACCAAACACAAATGGCACTCTAGCAATTTCTCACAAGCGAGGGAAAGAACAAATTATACAGGAATATACTCTTAGGCACCCTAGCAACACTTCCCAATAAGGTTGTGAACAAGTTTAGGCAAGGCAGTACTTTGGCATGTATAATACTTAGGTGAAAACCGAGCAAAATGGCACTTCACAAGTTTTTAAAGTGGGAAGGAAAGGGTGATTATAAGAGTTAGGTGCACCAACACAGTTCTAGTTGAGAAGCATTCTAGAGAAGGCAGTTATAACAGATTCAACCAGAGTCAATAGGCCTGTGCCAGAGTCAGTGGTACAGGGCAAAGAGCCCAGCAGCAAACATTTTCTCGTAGCTGCAGTCAAGTCTTTGTTAAACGATTCAAAAAGGTGAATGCAGAAGGTGAAAGACAATGTTAGATGATAGGGGCGGCCAACCCAGCAGGTAGGTAAAGGATTTCAAACAGCTTTAGCGCTACCAAACGAAAAGGGAGGCCTGGCGGAACAGAGTACCTTAAAATGTAGAAGAGGCTCCGGCGGTGGCGGATGTTCCTGGCAGTTCCTGCAGTTCCGGAGATCCAGCAGAGGAAGAGATACTCTCGTCGTGGAGGAAGGTTCGAGTTACTGCACTGCCCAGGGATAAAACCAGCCGCGGTGCTGCCAAACAAATAAAAGGTACGCTCCTTTAAATCGCGGTCCGGGTGGACGGGTGCCTGGCTATCCAGTCTCCGAGTGCAGGGCACTGGCGTTTCGACCAAGGCAGGTCCAGGAAGGCGATTGGCAAACTGGTGGCCCCACCAGCTCAAGCAGGGGCGTAGGAGACACATAAAATCTGGGGGGGAAGGGGACATCTTGGGGACTTTGCTTTATTTATTTATTTATTTATTTATTTATTGTGTTTTAGTCAAAGAACTCAACTTTTCACAAAATTAGAATTAAAATAGCAGTACGTATTAAATTACAAATTTCACTGTATAAAACAAGGGAAAAGAAGAAAAGAAAACAGAAGAAAATTAAAGGATGCAGCAGCAAAGAACATGTCTTAGTATGTTGCATTTCTGGATTTTTCATCTGACTATGAGCTCATGGTAAGAGAGAGGAAATAATTACTTCCAGTGGGCCACAGCTAGGACGCCAGCTCTTTAAGAGGCAGATCACCTGTAAGTAGACTCCTGCCAAATAAAGGAGTTGAAGCCTTTTCTACCAACTGCAAGTTGCTACTTTTTTTGTGAGGGGCAAGAAGACGTGTGTGTCTCTTGGAATGGAAAGATGAGGGTTTCAAAGAAAGAGGAAATCTTGTTTGTAACTCTGAGTAAGCCCTGTTATGGGAGTAGAGGGACCAGGTGTGTGATGTTGCTGCTTTGACTGTCCTCCCGGGGGGAGGGTACAGCAAACAAGGAGGATGAGCCATCGCAAGCCCACCCCCTTATAAGCACTCCCCAGGTCCACGGCCGGATATGTCAGACCAGGGGGATGCCTAGTAGGTGGGGTGTATATGGACCCAGGGGGTGGCCAGAGGGGCAGCCCGCTATGTGGGCTGCCCCTCTAGCGCCCCTGCGATGGCCGGCCCAGCCTCTCACAATGAGTCTGGTCCCTCTTATTCCATCTCATGCTGGCTTCAGAGCCTAGCCTTTCTTTGCCTTTGTTATTCTGAATGCAGAGCTGGACCCTGTTCCTTTCTCGTTTAACATTTGCTGCAAAGCCTGATCTATTTGATTCTCTCATATGTTACTAGGACGGCAGAGCATGGGTCCACTGCCCTGTTACATTTTTCAAAGAGCCCCTCTGGCCTTTCTTTGCCTCTCCCTTGTCTCACTGCTTGCTTGCTTAATACATACCTCCTTGCTTGAACACTCAACAAATTCTCCCTAACAAAGCAAAAGGCAGCTGCAGTCTGTCTTAACTTCTGTTTGTTCCGTGTCTTGAATTGGCCTCTTATTTCAGCTTTTCTGTCTACAGGGGAAAGGCATTTGCTAGTCACTGCCATGTTGGTTCTACCTGGCCACAAGAGGGCAACAGCTAGCCAATATTGGAAGAACATGGGCATATTATGCCAGAGGCTGGCAACTGCCTTCCTAATGCCTACACAAGAGACACAACTCTTGCCTTTGTTTCTAACAGTAATTCAGTGGATGAAGAAACGCAAGAGCACACATATTGCTTATAAAGGAAGGGGATGATGTCACACTTGGTTAAGACATTTTGATCACGCCAGGAGCTAATTTCCAGCTGCAATTAAGCAACTACCTTTTAGACCTCTGGCTTTAAATAACGTTAGTATCATGTGGAAAGCACAGAGGTTGCTCAACAGGGTTCCTGGAGCACGAGGGGTACCCTACTCGTGGGCATGGATGATTGGAGGGCATTCTTGCCCTGTTTTGGAGCCTGACCCCTACAGCCATGATGGGGGAGGGGCCTATTATTTTTGGTTGTACGTACCCTTTGAGGGTGGGCAGACTTTGCCTCCTGCTTTAGCCCACTAACAGCTCTGCCTTGCAACTTTATCACAAATACCTGTCAGGTGGCATGTAACTCAATGCTACTAATGTTATCAGCCTGGAATCCTTTGCCACATCAACTAGGGTACAGACTTGCCACCTGACACTTACCCATGTCTGAGTCGGCATCTGTCGCCCTGTGGGGAAGACACACACAGAAAGAGCAGGGCACAGTGCCCTTGTGGGTTTTTCACACTTCATCCTCGGGGTGGGCACAATTCACCCCGCAGAGAAAGTGGCACATGCTGGGCAACATTCTCCCACTTTGACAATGTCACCCAAAGAGCGAAATTGGCCATTTGAAATACCTCTGTCGACTTATTATTGCGCAATCCACACTGATGGGTTTCAGAACCTGCTTAACGCGAGATGGCAATTAAGGGAATTTGCCAACGCACTCAAGAAGCACAGGACACCCACTTACCAGCGACATGCCATGCTCACTCATTCTGATCATGAATTGGCATTTATCTGGGGTCATGTTAAATGTATTTATTTATTTATTACATGTGTAGCATCACGCAAAACCCCTAAGCATCAAGGCGCAAAGTAAACTGCATGGAGTGGAAAACTTCCATTGGCGCACATTTTTACCTTTCCGCCACAAAATGGAAGATTTTACCGTAAAAGGTAGGTGAAATCACATTGCTTTTCCACTTTGGAAGAGTGTAAATACCTCACGCAATTAGCGATTGCTGGCGGAATTGACAATGGCTTCCTCTGGACTCTGCCCGCTTTTACCAGGTTTCATTTCCAAGCAGATCGCAGAGGAATCCCTTTCCCTATTTCCAGCATGAGAATCCATGCTGGCAGTAAGGCCGCATTTGTCTGGTGGAGCGGGAAATACAGGGGGTCCTGGTGTGTCCACTCGGCTCCCGAACTCCACCCAGAAAATGCACAACAATCTGGCCAATTAGAAAAAGCAATAGTAATAGTGTTTTCCACCCCTTTTTCTGAACCAATTGACCTGGAAAATGCTGTGTTGCATCGAAAGCTGAATGCATTCACTCTGCCTATTATCCCACCGGAAGATTAAGCCACTTGCTGAAAGCAGGTGTTACATATTCCTGTGCACAATCTGCATTTGGAGAATTAACTAACTGAGCTACCTTACAAATGATATCTCCTCTGGGGCTTTACCTTCTTAACCCCTTAACTGCCATGGGTGTTTTCCCCCCAGTGCTAAGGCCTTTTTTGGTGATTTCGGTATGTTGCCATTCAATCCCTTGTAACTTCTTTGCTAGAAGAGATATCTCTGCCAAAGTTGGCCTCTTTTTTCCCACATGTAGGCGGTCGTAACACCACCCAGGTATCCTAGTTTGCTGTAGGGGGGTGAGAGAAAATAACCAAAAAGGAGAACAGTTGGGGTTTTTTCAGAAAATGCCAATAAAATGTTGTACAAAGAAGCCTGTGGTGTTTTCCTTGTAAGAGCTAGGAACAAATGGTTTGCTGTGCTGGATTCGCCATTTTCCAGGCTTTCATGAACAGATTGAGGGGAAACCAAAATAACATATTTTGATATGCTAATCAGCCTTTTTGTGAGAGGTAGGCGATTTTGGCGGTTTTTGTCCAATAGGACATGCATGGACGGACTGGAAGAAAAGGGTAGGAAAGCTGAATGGAAAGCCAGAAAGTCATACATTTCTGAAAAGTAGACAATATTCCAAGTTTAGGAAGGGGTGATTTGCACAGGTCAGGCAACAACTATGTAGGGAAAGATTCCATAGTTTGTGGGTAAATCAGGAAAATGACTGAAAAAAACCCTACAATTTCCGTACATTTCACTCTGGTCACCCACCGAAACATGCAGCCAACAACACATGGCCTACCTTCCTGCATTCCCACAGGTGTACCTCACATGTGTGGGTGCACCTACCTGGGTGGAAATGGAAAAGCCTAAAACACTGGTAACCCCAAGCTTTTCGGCACAGCAGATTTTCAGAAATTTTGCTCATGTGGACAACCTACAGATTTGGACCTAGGGCGTCGAAGCCACGAAGGAAAATAGGGAACCCCATGCATTTCCGAAAAGTAGACACCCCTGGGAATCCACAGAGGTCGGACTTGCGCAAATCGCCCCATAATTTATGATCCACAATCCCTGACAAAGTCTGAAATTTAGTGGAAAAAACAAAATTTTCACTTTGAATCGCCCCAGAATTTATTACACACAATCCCAGACAATCAAGTCAAACCTCTGTGGATTCCCACGGGTGTTTTCTTTTCGGAAATGCATGGGGTACCCTGTTTTCCTTTGTGGCTTCTACACCCTAGGCCCAAATCTGTAGGTTGTCTCCTCAAACCTTTTGGGGGTTACCAGTGGTTTAGCCTTTTCCTTTTGTGCCCAGGTAGGTGCACCCACACATGTGAGGTACCGTTTACATCGGGACACCTGTGGGAACGCGGGAAGGTAGGACATGTGGTGTTGGCGGCGTGTTTCGGTGGGTGGCAAGAGGGAAATGTTTGAAAATTGTAGTTTTTTCACCAAATTTCAGATTTTGCCGGGGTTATGGGTAATACATTCTGGGGTGATTTGCACAAGTCAGACCTCTGTGGATTCCCACGGGTGTCCTCTTTTTGGAAATGCATAGGGTTCCCTGTTTTCCTTGGTGGTTTCGACACCTTAGGCCCAAATCTGTATGTTGTTCACATGAGCAATCTGCTCTGCCGAAAGGCTTGGGGTTACCAGTTGGTTAGCCTTTTCCCTTTGCGCCAAGTTAGGTGCACCCACACATGTGAGGTACCGTTTTTGTCGGGACACCTGTGGGAACGCATGATGGTAGGACATGTGTTGTTGGTAGCGTGTTTCAGTTGGTGGCCACAGTGAAATGTCTGAAAATTGTGTTTTTTTCCACCAAGATATTTCCCTCTGCCCACCCACCGAAAACACGCCGCCCACAACAGATGTCCTACCTTCCCGCGTTCCCACAGGTGTCCCGACAAAACGGTACCTCACATGTGTGGATGCACCTACCTCGGCGCAAAGGGAAAAGGCTAACCCACTGATCACCCCAAGCCTTTCGGCAAAGCAGATTCTGCTCATGTGGACAACCTACAGATTTGGGCCTAGGGTGTCGAAGCCACCAAGGAAAACGGAGAACCCCATGCATTTCCGAAATGAAGACACCAATGGGCACCCCCATTTCCACTAAAAACATCCGTGGTGGTTTAGTGACCCCCCCCCACCCAAAACAAGTTATCTTTTCTTTTATTTTTGTTTTTGTTTTTGTTTTGCCTCTTTCCTAGGGGAAGATTATACTAGCAATCTGCCCCAGGGAGGGCTACATGAGATGCCCCCCATCCATTGGGGGTGGGGGGAGAGGGCCCTCCCCTTTCCACTAAAAACATCCATGGTGGTTCAATGGCCCCCCACACCCACACAAAACAAGTTATAATTGGTTTTATTTTTGTTTTGCCCCTTTCCTAGGGGCAGATGGGCACATGTGTGTGGCCCTCTGCCCCTAGGTGGGGGGGTCAAAACATACTGCCCCAGGCTTCGGAGGGGTGGCTCTGCCAATATTTGTAGTGGCCTCCCCTCCACCCCAAATGGATGGGGCATCTCATGTACCCCTTCCTAGGGGCAGAAATCTGCCCCCAGGGAAGGCTACGCAAGGTGCCCTCATCCACTTAGGGTGGGGGAGAGGGCCACCCCCCTTTCAAACACAAAAAATGCTGGTGGTCTAGTGGTCCCCCACACAAAACAAGTTATAATATATATATTTTAGTTTTTCACTTCCCTAGGGGCAGATGGCACATGTGTGTGACCATCTGCCCCCACAGAGGTGGCAAAACATACTGCCCCAGGCTTGGGGGGCAGGGTGGCTCTGCCAATATTTCCAGTGGCCACTCCCCTCACCCCAATGGATGGGGGCATCTCATGTGCCCCTTCCTAGGGGCAGAAATCTGCCGCCAGGGAGGGCTACATAAGGCACCCCCTCATCCACTTAGGGTGGGGGTGAGGGCCATGCCCCTTTCAAACACAAACAATCCTAGTGGTCTAGTGGCCCCCCCGCCCCTGGGCCCCCCGCCCCCAAAACAAGTTATATATATATTTTTGTTTTGCCCTTCCCTAGGGGCAGATGGGCACATGTGTGTGACCATCTGCCCCCAGGAGGGTGGCAAAACGTACTGCCCCAGACTTGGGAGGGGTGGCTCTGCCAATATTTGCAGTGGCCCCTCCCCCCACCCCAAATGGATGGAGGGCATCTCATGTACCCCTTCCTAGAGGCAGAAATCTGCCCCCAGGGAGGGCTACATAAGGTGCCCCCATCCACTTAGGGTGGGGGGGGCACCCCCTTGCAAAAATCCCTGATGGCTAGTGGTCCCAACCGCACCTACCCCAGCCAAAACCTTGTTTTTTAAATCTTTTTTTTTTTTTTTGCCCCCTTCCCTGGGGGCCGATGTTCACCCATCTGCTCCCAGGATATTGCCCCCATGCCTTGGTGGGCCAAGGGGGGAGAGGGCATCTTACATAGTAAACATCCCCTCCCCCCACTTCAAAAACAGATACCTGCACGACACCAAACACATATTCTGGGGGGGATAAATTACATTACATCCCCCCACTTAAATTGTGGGGTGGATTTGTCCACCCTGTCCCCCCCATGTCCTACGCCCATGAGCTCAAGGGAAGAAGGCTCTTGCAGGTGAAGATCTTCTCACGTCGTGTGGAGAAAGGTGGTGAGACGCTGCAGCAGGGCTTCACTGGTGGTTCAGTTGGTGCAGATGTCTTTGGCTTCTCTCCTCTGCGGCTTCTTAGTTCCAGTGGTGACGTCTTGCTCTTCCAGTCCTCAGGACCCTGCTTTTATGCAAAAAGATTCCCCTTCATATAGCCTAGCTGTCACTCACACAGTGGAGTGGTCATCCTGGCGGGAGACCCTCCAGCCTATCAGGGCAGAGTGTGACATGGGTTGCTGAGGCAACCCTGTCCAGGGGTCCTACTCCCCCTCCCACACAGTGGTTCCACCCCATAATCAGTGGCGCCGAAAGGAGGGCTTCTTGGCAGAAGCCTGCCAAAAGGACGAACAAAGGATCCCCGACCTGGGTTAGGATCTTAGAGAAAGACACGAGAAAGAATTTATAGAAAAGTTCTGGCAAATGAAACCTACCAGAGTAAAGTTAATATAAGAATAAACCGGCGGTATGTTAGAGGCTGTCATTAAATGTGGTAGCCTCGAACAATGGGAAAATCCCATAGGGAAATATTCGCGGTCCAATATTTTTGGTAGCAACCACTGCCACCAGCCAGAAACTTTTGAGAGAGGGACTGTACGGCACCCTCTCGAAAATAAACACCAGGGAAAAACTATTAACCCTTGTCAGTACCTCCATAGTAAGATGGGTTGTACTGGTTTTGTTCATAAAGATTGACTAGTAAAGTCAATGGGGACTTTACATGCCCTGGGAGACAGTAGTCAGTCCCAGGGTATGGAGTCTATGTTTGGGGGTCACTACGACACCCCTGTGTCACTGCATGGAGGGTGCTGTGTAACACATGTGAATAAAGATGGTTTCTATGAGGGTGAGATAAACCCCGTAGACATTAAACACAAAAAATAGCCTAGAAAACACATAGCAAATATGCCTAAGAGTGGGAAAAAGAGTCACACTCTTAGCAGGAGAAAAAAACAAACCCTTCAAATCCAGCAAAGCTGCTGGGGGCTCTATAGGTAAGGGAAATTAGCCATAGAATGAGAATTGTCCCTAACAAGAAGCAAGAAGGGAGAGCGAATACAATTGCAGAAGTCAGTATTAACACATAATGTTGTAAGCCAGAAAACAAGATGACGATGGGAACAGCATGATTCAGGGCCACCATGAGTACAAGATGCAAAGGAAGTCCAGCATGAGAGTTGAGAAAGGGTGACACACTGTAAATCAATGAAGTCCATAAAAGTCAAATCCAGCATTGGCCACAGGACGGTGATGGTGACAGACTCCTGCAGAAGTAGGCTGGAGGGGGAAAGGGGAGCAGGCTAGAAGAATCAAGCAAAACAGGAAACACCTGTGTGCCAGAAGGGGGACACTAGGGAACATCACGGGGGGACCAGAGGGTGTGGGGATAGCCTGTGGGGACAGAGAGAGTAAACACATGTTGGTGCATGCTTACCTGCTGACTGAGCAGGGGGTCGGGCCCTGGGTTCTCCTGGTCTGAACAGGTCCAAACAGGTATTGCCCTTTTCTTTGTCTGCCCTTCGTTTGGGACGCCCGGGCGAGAAACACCCTGGATCTAAGAGTTAAGAGCAGGAAGGAAGGGGCAGTGCTTAGGCCAGGTGACCTGGGGCCACTTGCACCTGCTCCCCATCTGCAAAGTAAAAGAGGCTGGAGGGCTCCTTAAGTAGGGAAAAAGAGCGGCAACCAGGAAGGCACCAGGTAGACGGGGCTTAGGCCATGTGACCTAAACCCACTTGCACCTGCTCCCCATCTGCAAAGTAAAAGAGGCTGGAGGGCTCCTTAAGTAGGGAAAAAGAGCGGCAACCAGGAAGGTGTCAGGTGGGCGGAGCTTGCTAAGTGGGGAAAAAGAGCGATAACCAGGAAGGCACCAGGTGGCTCGGGTCTTAGGCCAAGTGACCTAGACCCACATGCACCTACTCCCCAATTACAAAGGAAAAGAGGGTGGAGGGCTCCTTAAGTAGGGAAAAAGAGCGGCAACCAGGAAGGCATCAGGTGGGTGGGGCTTAAACCAGGTGACCTAGACCCACTTGCACCTGCTCCCCATCTGCAAAGGAAAAGAGACTAGAGGCTCCTTAAGTAGGGAAAAAGAGCGGCACCCAGGAAGGCACCAGGTGGGCGGGGCTTGCTAAGTGGGGAAAAAGAGCAGCAACGAGGAAGGTACCAGGTTGGCGGGGCTTAGGCCAGGTGACCTAGACCCACTTGCAAGTGCTCCCCATCGGCCATCGGTCCCAGCCCCGTCCGTCCATCTTCTTCCACATGGCCAATGCTGCAGTCGTCATCTGTCAGAAGGCGGCCAAGTGGCACTCATATTGCAAACGAAACAACCAAACTCTATGTAGCAATGTACCTGGTACAAGCAGATGGGCCCAGGGGGAAAGCCGAGGTCATACCAACTCACACACTTCACTCGCTCCTAGACAGCACGGCATCTCTCAAAGGTCTTCCACTCTCGTTCTGGGCTATTCCTTGCTCATGTTCACGTCCTAGGCCTTTGTGTTCCAATTTGGCTGCTAATATCTAAGATGGCTGCTATTCCCGCATGTGCACTACATCTACAAAACATGCAATACTGTAATCATGTAGAAGCATTGGAGGGCACCTCCCCTCCCCCCTGATCACTTACATTACCTGTGACTGCCTGTGCCTTATTCTAAAGCGCTTGGGGGTGCGGCAAGATCGTGTCCCCTTCCCTACACTCACTACAGGACCAGGTAGGCCGAAGTAATTGTAATTGTTTATTTGTAAAGCACTTATACACAGGTGAAGAGCTTCAAAGCTCCGAAGTAGACGTTGCAGGAACTGGCATTGCGTGAGGTGGGGTTCCAATGGTCCACAGTTTATGGCGAGGGAAATGGAAGAGTTCTTGCGAGAGAATGGTGTGCAGCATGCGGCAAAAGCCCTAAACAATCTAAAGGGAAACGCTACAGTGGAGAGGTTTAATAGATGGATGTAGTCAGACTGGCCATGGCGACAGGTGGAGATTGGGTACGTGCTGTGATGGAGAACGTTTTTCAATACAGATTGGCACCACATCATACCACCGGAGTGTCGCCATTCAAAGTGCTTCGAAGGGGATAAGCTAACACTAGGTTCAATCAGGGTTGGTTGAAACTACTGTAAGGGAAAAGTAGAGGTGCGGGATGAAGTGGTGAGGATGAAAATTATGGAGGGTCAACAAAAAGCAAAGCAGAGATACCATAAGAGAAAATGCATGTGCACAGGCCAAAAGAGGCACTAGTGAAGGTGAAATTGGGGAGACATGCAAACAAAGGGAATTCAGTGTTTTCAAAGCCTTGTCTGGTCAAAGAAGATCTAAATGTTCAGTGAGGTTGGGGAATGGGGAGATATGGAACAGAGAAAGGGTGGCGTTGCTGCCAGAGCATGGTGGGGGAAGGTCTGCAGTAGGTGTGTGAGGATGCGCGTCATTGGTGTTAATTCGAATAAGGGAAGGAGGTGCCTCGGGAGTGCCTGTTGGCATGATACGCTGCCAGTGACCTGCCTTATAACCTTGGATCATCCTGCTGTTATACTGGACTATTATTGTTGGGACTGCCTACTCTAACTACGCCAGCCAGCTCCTCCCTGCAACATAAATACCCCGGGACGTGTACCACTGCGCGCATGCCACAAAGAGTGCCTCGGGAGTGCCTGTTGGCCTAATATGTTACCAGTGACCTGCCTTCTAACCTTGAATCATTCTGCTGTTATACTGGACTTTTATTGTTGGGACTGTCTACTCTAACTATGCCCACCAGCTCCTCCCTGCAACATAAATACCCCGGGACGTGGACCACTGCGCGCGTGCCACAAAGAGTGCCTCGGGAGTGCCTGTTGGCCTGATATGCTGCCAGTGACCTGCCTTCTAACCTTGGATCATCCTGCTGTTATACTGGACTTTTATTGTTGGGAACTTCTACTCTAACTACGCCCACCAGCTCCTCCCTGCAACATAAATACCCCGGGACGTGCACCACTGCGCATGTGCCACAAAGAGTGCCTCGTGAGTGCCTGTTGGCCTGATATGCTGCCAGTGACCTGCCTTCTAACCTTGGATCATCCTGATGTTATACTGGACTTTTATTCGTGGGACTGTCTACTCCAACTACGCCCACCAGCTCCTCCCTGCAACATAAATACCCCGGAAAGTGCACCACTGCGCGCGCGCCACAAGGAGTGCCTCGGGAGTGCCTGTTGGCCTGATACGCTGCTAGTGACCTGACTTCTAACCTTGGATCATCCTGCTGTTATACTTGACTTTTATTGTTGGGAGTACGTTTTTAAGGACTTTAATTTACTTCTAAACTGCTTTGGTGGCATTTCTATAATTTAAATCTTATCTTTACTTATTCTTTATCTTTCTTTAGCTGCCTACTCTAACCACGCCCACCAGCTCCTCCCTGCAACATAAATACCCCAGGCTGCGCGCCACTGCGCGCATGCCACACAGAGTGCCTCAGGAGTGCCTGTTGGCCTGTTTGCCGGCTTGCAGGCGGTAGAGGCAAATTATCCTATATTCGTGGGGATGACAAACTCTGGATCAGTTGGGCGCTGGTAGGGTATGGTGGCCCAATGGTCGCTTGTTGAGCGATTAGATCAATTATTTGGTCCAGTCAGGTCATAGTCATTAATTTGTTTATTTTTGGTTAGTTGGCACCAAAAAAAAATCATTGTAGAAATGAATGACAAGTTTTTGACATGGTAACTCGCTGCACAGCCGACGCACGTTTCAACCTAAGTCTTTTTCAAGGCTGTGATTTGGTGATACTATGATGTGCACCGTGAAGTTACATGGTGATACCCATTGTTTATTTATAACATATATATTACATTCAATATGCATGTATTTAATAATTTGTTCCAGTCATGAAGAAAGGAAGCACATTCTGATAGCAGATTGGTAATTAGCAAAACCCGTGGTGACGGGGTGAATGACAGGGCAGAACATATAGCAATTGATGGTTACATTTAGGCATGACAAGATGTATAGTTACAGTGTGAAGTCAATTGAGACAGAGTAAGAGACAATGTACCAAGGGAGACAAAGGAAAAAGGAGAGTCAATTAGTAGAGTCAAGGGCCAAAAGAATTTGGTAAAACAGCCTAGTTGGGTAATTGTAGAGGAAGTGGAGTCTTACCCAATTGAATTAAGGGGTGGACTTCAATTGCTGTAAGCTGGTCCTCCCAGATAAGGGCGACAGGGGGGCTGGATAGCCGATCTGAAAAGTAGATAGATAGGGTTCTCAGCAGGGATGGGACCCATGGACGAGTGGCCGAAGTTAGATACATATCAATGGGAGAGGTGGGGTGCTAGGTAGTAGCAATTGGGCAGGAGGCCGGGGAGGGATGTCTAAGAGGGGGCATCTGATGGGATTTTTACCATTGGCCGGGTCCGGCGTGTTCGTTGCGTGCGAGCGTTCTCGGGAATCCGTGTGCTGTGGGTCAGCCCTACTTAGGGGAATTTATAAGAGCATGGCGCAGATTGGTTGGTTAATCAAGCAGTGTGATTGGTCTAAAATGTCCGTCCCGCTGGATGGGACCTGTCATGGTTTACGTCACAGGGTAAAAAAAGAATGTAGGGAAATTACCCAGACCGAGCCTGATCAGGATTGGTACATGGAAGAAAGTTACCACAATTGTATCCATAATGCATGTGTCGGCAGAAACTCTCACAGGTTTATGTGCAGCTGATTTAAAGAAACACATGGAAAATAGCATAAACCACAAATTTGGATCTACAGTTGATGTATTCTCTGATTGAATGTGTGTCACTGGTACTAAAAGTCAAAGTCTTGGTTGTTATAGCGAATTTGCACATGGAGCAGTTTCCACACTTATAGAAGCCCACTGGTTTGTTGCTGGTGAGCCAGTTGCCATCAGTTATTGTAATAGGCGCCATGAATGATGGGCTTAGGATGTTTTTGAGTGTTCTGGCCTTGGTATAGGTCAGGATTGGCTTGTCTGGGATCCATGCCTTGATATCTTCATCTATTGATAAGATATGCCAATGTCTCTTCAGAATCTTCTGTACTTGATGGCTATCACTGCAGAACTGGGTAATGTATCTTATTGGGCTGTCATTTGTTACCCGTTTACTGGTGGGTACCTTTGGAGTCAGAAGCCAGCTGCGTTCTCTACTGTTAGCCATGGCTATGGCTGCTTGTATTGATTAGTCCGGGTATCCTCTCTCATTAAAGCGTCTCCTAAGTGTTGCACATTAGTTTCCATATGATGGCCGGGTGCTGCAGTCCCTTTTGGCTCGGAGGAATTCTCCTTTAGGGATATTATTGATTACAGATCTTTTGTGGCAGCTGGATGCATGCAAGACTGAGTTGACTTCTGTCGGTTTCCTATAAATTGAGGTCATTAGTTCTGTGCCAGCTGGCGTGATAGTGATATCCAGGAAGTCAATGCTCACCTTACTTGAGGTTCCCGTTAGTTCAATCCCAAAATTGTTTTCATTCAAATAGCGTTTGAATGTTTCAAGTTCTTCATCTGTACCACGCCAGATCATCAGGATGTCGTCAATGAATCGCATCCAAGTGTGGATTAGTTTGTTGAAGTCATGGTTGGTGAAGGCGTGTACTTGTTCATAATGGTGCATAAATAAGTTGGCCATTGAAGGTGCATATATTGCACCCATGGCTATGCCTTTTGTTTGCCTGTAGTATTGTTGGTCAAATAGGAAGATTGTATTGCTCAGTGAGAATTCCAGAAATTCTTTAGTTAGTTCCAAGTGTGACCAGAATGAGGCTGATGCTTTTGTGAAGTACAGAAGATTCTGAAGAGACATTGGCATATCTTATCAATAGATGAAGATATCAAGGCATGGATCCCAGACAAGCCAATCCTAACCTATACCAAGGCCAAAACACTCAAAAACATCCTTAGCCCATCATTCATGGCGCCTATTACAATAACTGATGGCAACTGGCTCACCAGCAACAAACCAGTGGGCTTCTATAAGTGTGGAAACTGCTCCATGTGCAAATTCGCTACAATGACCGATTGGGATGTCGGAGAGTTTCTCCCTGGCTCCACAAAAAAAAGGAACAAAAAACAGTCACGGAACCAAAAATCCTTTATGGGTAAAGGACTGAATAAACCCACGCGAAATTCTTGGCGAACATTAATAAGGGAAGAAGTGTTGGTTAGTGATATGATACTCTTAGTCATGGTTTAGACATTGACCTCGAGGAGGATTGCATCATCGATAGAGGAAATGGTTATCCAGCAAAAAATACCCTTTCTGAAGAAATGTGCCACAAAGGAACCAAAAAAAATAAAAAATAAAAACATTCTAAAAAAAATTTGAATCATTTGAGGGTTAATGAACAGTCTACTGACGTGAATCAGGACTCTGAAGAACGCACAGAAGTAAGAGCCATGTAC
Organism: Ambystoma mexicanum; assembly: GCF_040938575.1. Lineage (NCBI taxonomy): Eukaryota > Metazoa > Chordata > Amphibia > Caudata > Ambystomatidae > Ambystoma > Ambystoma mexicanum. The sequence continues at coordinate 1,218,394,890 of NC_090936.1, forward strand.
CAACCTTTCTCTAAGAAACCCATTAAACAAACTCGAATCTCCACCCTTCCCCGATAAAAGTATAGGCGAAAACTCTGTGATTGAAATAGATCCCTTAGTCATAGCAGAGGATTTGTCCGGACCGGATAGGGATCCCGCATTGCAACCCTCGGACCAGAGCCAGAACGAGACAACTTTGCAGCTCGCCAACATTGAGGGTGCCATAGATCGGGTAGATTTACCCCACTCTTTGCTGAGAGTTATGGTATTAAATCTACCCTCATACCTGGGCCGGAATGAGACAACATTCCCGCTTGCCAACACTGGGGGTATGACTGGTCGGGTTGATTTACCCCACTCTCTGCCGAGAGCTACAGTATTAAATCTACCCGAGTCACGTCCAGGCCCGGCTACTCCCCTAAAATTAACAGAGGTGTAGCAAGGTGAACATCTTTTCAAAAACCCCACTTTGGAAGCTTTCATCAAAACGACAGTGGCTCAGATGATGGACCATCGCTTAAGTCAGTCGGACGGACCCCTGTCCATCAGGTCAGTTAAGGCTCCTATCCAGTGCAATGAGGCCCATCGGAGGGAAGAGGGGGTCTCGAGTGCATGGGCCGCCACACAGCCGTCTAATGCACCTTTGGGCCCGGTGCAAACTGCTCAGACACTAGTCATAATGGGGGAATGTCTGGGGTGCAATTCCCGATGGATTCACATGGGAAGGTTCCTAACTCCGTATTGCACAGCAACTTTAAATCTGTCCAGTGGAGGCAACCTTGTTAGCCGGAAAACCCCGGGGTCATCTTATATTTTTTGTTTGACTATGGTTGACCCCTTCCCTAAGTAGAGGGCGTGTTTTAGTCTTAAAAAATGAGATTCCCTGAGGCTTTTATCCTCTGCTGACATAAAATTGGTGGATTTTATTCACCCGGACCATCACGACCATGTATGTCTGGTATTCAATTCTCGCTCTGTCTACGATGCTATTCTTTCAGAAACCCAACAACTTAATCGTCTTGGCTGTGACCTTCTGATTGTTATCCCCAAAATGAATCCGCTTAATCAGGGCATGATAGCTAGAGGAACCCTTAATGACACGCATGCACAGAGTGGATCTATGCTCAGTTCCTCTCACCGTGAACTAAACCCAGAAGAGGATTCCAGCTGGAGATGGTATGCGCTAACACTCAGTGAATCCATCTCCCAGCTGAAAACTTTAAAGCAAAATCTTTAACCATCATTCTGATGTTTTGTTATTATCCTGGAATTCTCCAGGCCATGCCCATTTGACCTCCTCTTCTGATTTATGCGCAAGATTAACGAAATGTAGTATTATTTGCATCCAGGAAACTTGGATGACTTCCTCGTATCATCTGGATGTGTTTGACTCACGCTATGAGCTGGCGAAGAGAGGTGCTAAGGGTCGCCCATCGGGCAGCCTATTGACCGCCATTAGGAACGTTGAGGGCCTCCACATACTGGATAGCTTTGGCCTTCCCCCTTGTGTTCTGGCAGTTGTCGTGGAGGCTAGGTCACTCAGTTCCCCTCTTCATATCCTCCTCTTAAATATATATTGGAATCCTGCTTTAAATCTGCTGGAGACCATTGAGAAGATCAATGGGTTGATTATGGAGCTGACGCTAAAGTATAGAGGGTTGCATATAGTGGTAATGGAAGATTTAAACGATGATATCCCGTCTTCATCCTCATCGGCCCTGCAGCAAGAGCCGGACTTGGGGAATCTAACTTCGATACAAGAGGGGGAAAAAATTCTGATAATTGGGGGACCCCCGGGATGTACTACGAAGAGACTGCATGGACAAATATGGTATACTCACTTCCTGAACTGGGGCTTATCCTCTGTAAATTCTACTCTGGGGGCTGATTTGGATCCCCATACATGGACAGATGGTTGCCAGTGTTCAATAATTGACCATATCTTTATGTCTCAACGCCTCTTTCATGCTTTTCACTCATTTACTATAAAGGCTTCTCCCTTGAGTGATCACCGCATTCTGGTAGTGGCGATACGAGTCGACCTGGGTACCCCAACACGTCGCTTTTTTCCTTTGAATATTGAGTCAAATTGCTCCAGAATCACTTGGCATGATGGCAATGTGACCAAACTTAATATGTTTCTTTTTCCCGAATTTCATAGTAAGTCATTAGAGATGAGGCGTTCCATCTTTACACACTCTAAATTCCCATTGTATGTAGATGGGCTGATTTCTAAATATATTTAAGGCGGGGTCATGCAACCATCTAGAGTCACCCATCCCCATGTCTATGACAATTTGGTTAAGTTACACAAAAATTATTGTAATAGGGAGGTGAGAAGGCTTCTTCATAGTGGCCTCCCCTAGGAATCCAAGAGGGCAGGAATTTGGAAACAGAAACAAAGACTGAATAATGGCTGAAGGGCCATAGGAGAAATATGCTTCAGGCAGACAATGAATCTATGTTAGAATCATTGAAAGATGACTCGTCCTGCCAATTCTGGCGCCTGATAAATGCCAAAGAGTCTTCCCAAGTATCAGCTCTACCTAACAGCATCTCAGAGGAAGCTTGGGATGGCCATTTTGGCAGCCTATAACAAGAGACCTGACATTCGAAATTGGTGATTCTATCAGGAACCATCAATGGAATTGCAAATTTTCAGTATCCAAGATTATACATCAAATTCAATAGTCTAGTTCGTCTAGAGCCACCGGACTGAATCGTCTGGCCAATGTCATACTGAAGGCTAACCCCGAAATATGGGCCAAAGCCCTAGCATTATTATTTTCTGACATTGTTAAATTTAGACACATTCCATCCACCTGGCACCTGTTCTACATAGTGCCAGTGTACAAAAAAGGGGACAGAAACCTACCACTAAATTATCGTTCCAATCGCCCTGCTCGATGCCAACTCGAAAATATTCACCAGACTCGTACTGAAACAACTTGAGGAATGGTCTGAACATAATTCTAACCTCTCTAATAATCAGTTCGGTTTCAGAAAGGGGCTGAAGACAGAGGCGGGCGGACTAATGGTTGCACTACTACAGGAGAAGGCCTGGAAAAAAGCGGCCGCCCCGGTATGTATTGCAGCTATGGATCTGTCCCTAGCCTTTGACCTTGTAGATCGAACTGTCTTATGGTCCAAACTATTGTCTCTAGGGATCCCGGCTGGTATCTTAGCCGCCTTAATTCATTTGCACAGAGGCTCTTTAGTACAGGTCCACCTAAATAATTAAGGTTTCCTCTCCTTCCCGATCAAAACCATGAACGGATTACGGCAGGGTTTTATTTTTGCTCCAGCCCTTTTTAATTTGTATGTGTCTGATGTCGGAGTTTACTTGGATAACGCCTCTTTTATCTCCCCTAAGAGAGAGTGAATCAAGTCAAATTGGTGTGCTTATGCTGACAATTTCTTGCCATAGATTGTAGCCCTATAGGATTGCAGCATCTAATAATGTCCTTCTCCATATATACCTGCTCTAATGGTCTTGTAATTAACGCTAAGAAAACAGTGATCATGCTTTTAAGTAATTGGAAAAAGCCGACTGCTTATCGCTGGTTTCTGAATAACGAAAAGTTGGCATTACGAGCATCAATATGCTACTTGGGTTTTCCATTCTTCGACAATCCCAAGAAAAGTCATCTTCAGAACCATCTATTGGAGAAGACTGGTTATTTGATAGCACAAATGAGGAAAGTTGACGGAATTTTTTTAAATATTCTCTATCCCCTCTCTAACGTTTCTACAAGCTAAAAGTTATTCCAAAATTGTGCTATGGCTTGGAGCTGATTCCTGCTAAGCTGAAGATTGCTCGGTTTATACTAGAAGCTCATATTTGGAGAGCTATATTATTGTGTGCCCCAAAGTGTATTCCACTGGCTGAATTGGGCCTTTAGGCCGTTGCCAGCCTAGTTGAATGGTGGCGCCTTCCCCTTTATAGGAAACTTATCATGGAGGCGGGAAATAGCTAATATTCTGTCCTGGGAACTAGGCTAAGACACTGGACCCAGGAATCCCAATCTATGTATGATTTGGGTGCCACATGCCAAATTTCTTTAGAAAAAGTTGGACTGAGCAGGGGTATTCTTCTACAGAATCCTATCAGAGTTAAACGTTTACTCCAATTTTCAGACTGGGCCGATACAATGGACACTGGAATAAACTCCAAACTATATCACCAACTGGTATCAAACTATAAGCGTGTGGGCACACCTGAGTCCTACTTGCGACGCTTCCCGGACAGAGAGTGGCGAAACGCTTATATGAGATTAAGATTGAATGTTTTGTCTCGAGGACTTGTGTCCTGTCGATTCTGCAAAAGTGAAAAAGATAAAGAAACTCTTAGACATTTGCTTCCAGAATGTGATATAATTAGCGCTAAACGCATTTTTAGTTTTGGTAAATTTGTCGCTAATACTGAGAGAGTCCATTTAGATTCATTATGGTGGGACATGATGCGTGGAACCTGAGTGGCCCTCAAGATTGCTGTGATTAGGTTCTTGTCAGACGTTTGCGGGCTAGTCCAACTGAAGCGTCTAACTTCTTTGACGTAACTCTTTTTTTCCTAATCTCAGGGGTTGAAACATTTTTTTTTGTATTCTTTTAAACTTTTTCCATTATGTATCTTAGATATTTAATTATATTTGAATTTGGGTTTGAAGAGTGGAAAAAGCGTTCTAAATTGTATTGTTGTTGGAGGGTTTATTAATTGGAAAGTAAATGTTGTGCTTATTTATTTTTCCTTGTATGGGAAATCATTTGTTTCTTACTATCATTTTTATTTTTTTATCTTCTTTGTGAATTTGGAATTATTATCTAATTGTGCTTAAAAATATGCAACTGTTCTTAACCAATATTTTGTATAGGTTTTTGGGGAAAAACCAAAACAAATAAATAAAAAAGGGAAGGAGGTGTGTTATATAGTGGGCACTGGTAAAACGTGCATGCATCCCAAGGATATAGAACCTGAAAGAGAAGAATGTGAAAGGGAGATTGTAGAGAGAGATTTGAAAAGGAAGACTGAGAAGCTGGAGGAACTGGGGCTGCTTCACTGGACAACTAAGGAATACATAGAAATAGTTTGAAGCTCACAAGACTCCGAACTTGTCTGTAAGTAGCATATTATTTTTGATGTGTTATCCTCTTTTCATCCCAGATACACATTACCTTTCTCGTGCCTACCAAAGAATGGCCCCCCTTTCACTCCAGATTCATATTACATTTCTCGTGCTACTCAGAAAATGCTAATGAGAGAATTGCCTTCCTTTCATCCCAGATGCATAGTACGTTTCCCGTGCTACTCCGAGAATTGTCCTCCTTTCATCCCAGATGCATATTACTTTTCTTGTGCTACCTAGAAAATTGCCCTCCTTTCATCCCAGATGCATATTACTTTTCCCATTCTACTCAGAGAATTGACCTCCTTCCATCCCAGATGCATATTACTTTTCCTGTTCTACTCAGAGAATGGCCTTCCTTTCACCACAGATGCATATTACCTTTCTTGTGTTACCTAGAGAATTGCCCTCCTTTCATTCCAGATGCATGTTATTTTTCTCATCCTTCCTAGAGAATTGCCCTCCTTTCATGCGAGATGCATATTACTTTTCTCGTGCTTCCGAGAGAATTGCCCTCCTTTCATCCCAGATGCATATTACCTTTCCCATGCTACCTAGAGAATTGCCCTGCTTTCATCCAAGATGTATATTACATTTCCTGTTCTACTCCGAGAATTGACCTCCTTTTACCTCAGATGCATATTACCTTTCTTGTGCTACTCAGAGAATTGCCCTCCTTTCATCCCAGATGCATAATACTTTTCCAGTTATACTCAGAGAATGGGCCTCCTTTCACCACATATGCATATTACCTTTCTTGTGTTACCTAGAGAATTGTCCTCCTTTCATTCCAGATGCATGTTATTTTTCTCGTCCTTCCTAGAGAATTGCCCTCCTTTCATACCAGATGCATATTACTTTTCTCGTGCTACCCGGAGAATTGCCCTTCTTTCATCCCAGATGCATATTACTTTTCCAGTGCTACTCAGAGAATTGCCCTCCTTTCATCCCAGATGCATATTACTTTTCCAGTGCTACTCAGAGAATTGCCCTCCTTTCATCCCAGATGCATGTTACTTTTCTCATGCTACCTAGAGAATTGCCCTCCTTTCATCCCAGATGCATATTACTTTTCCCGTTTTACTCCGAGAATTGCCCTCCTTTTACCCCAGATGCATATTACCTTTCTTGTGCGACTCAGAGAATTGCCCTCCTTTCATCCCAGATGCATATTATTTTTCCTGTTCTACTCAGAGAATTGCCCTCCTTTTATCCCAGATGCATATTACTTTTCCCGTTCTACTCAGAGAATTTCCCTACTTTCATCCCAGATACATATTACCTTTCTCGTTCTACTCAGAGAATTGCCCTCCTTTTGTCCCAGATGCATATTACTTTTCCCATTCTACTCAGAGAATTGCCCTCCGTTCATCCCAGATGCATATTACCTTTCTCGTGCTCCTCAGAGAATTGCCCTCCTTTCATCCCAGATGCATATTACTTTTCTCGTGATACCTAGAGCATTGCCCTCCTTTCATCCCAGATGCATATTAATGTTCTCATGCTCCTCAGAGAATGGCCCTCCTTTCATCCCAGATGCATGTTACTTTTCCCGTTCTACTCAGAGAATTGCCCTCCTTTCATCTCAGATGCATATTACTTTTCCCGTGCTACTCGGAGAATTGCCCTCCTTTCATCCCCGATGCATATTACTTTTCCTGTTCTACTCAGAGAATTGCCCTCCTTTCATCCCAGATGCATATTACTTTTCTCGTGCTACTTAGAGAATTGCCCTCCTTTCATCCCAGATGCATATTACTTTTCCCATTCTACTCAGAGAATTGCCCTCCTTTCATCCAAGATGCATATTACTTTTCTCATGCTACCTAGAGAATTTCCCTCCTTTCATCCCAGATGCATATTACTTTTCCCATTCTACTCAGGGAATTGCCCTCCTTTCATCCCAGAAGCATATCACTTTTCTCGTGCTACTCAGATAATTGCCCTCCTTTCATTCCAGATGCATATTACTTTTCCCGTTCTACTCAGAGAATTGCCCTCCTTTCACCACAGATGCATATTACCTTTCTTGTGCCACCTAGAGAATTGCCCTCCTTTCATTCCAGATGCGTGCTGCTTTTCTCGTGCCACCCAGAGAATCGTCCTCCTTTCATCCCAGATGCATATTACTTTTCTCGTGCTACCGAGAGAATTGCCTTCCTTTCATCCAAGATGCATATTACTTTTCTCGGGCTACCTAGAGAATCACCCTTTTTTCATCCCAGATGCATATTACTTTTCTCGTGCTAATGAGAGAATTGCCTTCCTTTCATCCCAGATGCATAGTACGTTTCCCGTGCTACTCCGAGAATTGTCCTCTTTTCATCCCCGATCATATTACTTTTCTTGTGCTCCTCAGAGAATTGCTCTCCTTTCATCGCAGATGCATATTACTTTTCTCGTGCTACCTAGAGAATTGCCCTCCTTTCATCCCAGATGCATATTACTTTTCTCGTGCTACTCAGAGAATTGCCCTCCTTTCAGAGAATTGCCCTCCTTTCATCCCAGATGCATATTACTTTTCCCATTCTACTTGGAGAATTGCCCTCCTTTCATCCCAGATGCATATTACTTTTCCCGTGCTACTCCGAAAATTGCCCTCTTTTCATCCCAGATGCATATAACTTTTCCCGTACTACTCGGAGAATTGCCCTCTTTTCATCCCAGACACATATTAGTTTTACCGTGCTTCTCGGAGAATTGCCCTCCTTTCATCCCAGATGCATATTACTTTTCTCGTGCTGCCTAGAGAATTGCCCTCCTTTCATCCCAGATGCATATTACTTTTCCTGTGCTACTCTGAGAATTGCCCTCTTTTCATCCCAGATGCATGTTACTTTTCCCATTCTACTGAGAGAATTGCCCTCCTTTCATTCCAGATGCATGTTGCTTTTCTCGTGCTACCTAGAGAATCGACCTCCTTTCATCCCAGATGCATATTACTTTTCTCGTGCGACTAAGAGAATTGCCTTCCTTTCATCCAAGATACATATTACTTTTCTCGGGCTACCTAGAGAATCGCCCTCCTTTCATCCCAGATGCATATTACTTTTCTCGTGCTACCGAGAAAATTGCCTTCCTTTCATCCCAGATGCATATTACTTTTCCTGTGCTACTCCGAGAATTTCCCTCCTTTCATCCCAGATGCATATTACCTTTCTTGTGCTCCTCAGAGAATGGCCCTCTTTTCATCCCAGATGCATATTACTTTTCCTGTGCTACTCGGAGAATTGTCCTCCTTTCATCCCAGACACATATTACTTTTCCCGTGCTACTCAGAGAATTGCCCTCCTTTCATCCCGGATGCATATTAGTTTTCTTGGGATGCCTAGAGAATTGCCCTCCTTTCATCCCAGATGCATGTTACTTTTTCCATTCTATTGAGAGAATTGCCCTCCTTTCATCCAAGATGCATATTACTTTTCCCGTTCTACTCAGAGAATTGCCCTCCTTTCATCCCAGATGCATATTACTTTACCCGTGCTACTCAGAGAATTGTCCTCCTTTCATCCCAGATGCATGTTACTTTTCCCATTCTACTGAGAGAATTGCCCTCCTTTCATCCCAGATCCATATTACTTTTCTCATGCTACCCAGAGAATTGCCCTCCTTTCATCCAAGATGCATATTACTTTTCCCGTTCTACTCAGAGACTTGCCCTCCTTTCATCCCAGATGCATATTACTTTTCCCATTCTACTCAGAGAATTGCCCTCCTATCATCACAAATGCATATTACTTTTCCCGTTCTACTCAGAGAATTGCCCTCCTTTCATCCAAGAAGCATATTACTATTCCCGTGCTGATCAGAGAATTGCCCTCCTTTCATCCCAGATGCATATTACATTTCTCTTGCTGCTCAGAGAATTTCCCTCCTTTCATCCCAGATGCATATTACTTTTCCCTTTCTACTCAGTGAATTGCCTTCCTTTCATCCCAGATGCATATTACTTTTCTCATGCTACCTAGAGAATTGTCCTCCTTTCATCCCAGATGCATGTTACTTTTCCTTTTCTACTCAGAGAATTGCCCTCCTTTCATCCCAGATGCATGTTACTTTTCCCGTTCTACTCAGAGAATTGGCCTCCTTTCATCCCAGATGTATATTACTTTTCCCGTGCTGCTCAGAGGATTGCCCTCCTTTCATCCCGGGTGCATATTACTATTCACGTTCTACTCAGAGAATTGCCCTTCTTTCATCCCAAATGCATATTACTTTTCCCATGCTGCTCAGAGGATTGCCCTCCTTTCATCCCGGGTGCATATTACTTTTCCCGTTCTACTCAGAGATTTGCACTTCTTTCATCCCAGATGCATATTACTGTTCTCGTGCTACTCAGAGAATTGCCCTCCTTTCATCCAAGATGCATATTACTTTTCCCGTGCTGCTTAGAGAATTGCCCTCCTTTCATCCCAGATGCATATTACATTTCTCGTGCTACTCAGAGAATTGCCCTCCTTTCATCCCAGATGCATATTACCCTTCTCATGCTATCTAAATAATTGCCCTCATTTTACCACAGATGCATATTACCTTTCCCGTTCTACTCAGAGAATTGCCCTCCTTTCATCCCAGATGCATATTACCCTTCTCATGCTGTCTAAATAATTGCCCTCATTTTACCACAGATGCATATTACCTTTCCCGTTCTACTCAGAGAATTGCCCTCCTTTCATCCCAGATGCATATTACCCTTCTCATGCTATCTAAATAATTTCCCTCATTTTACCACAGATGCATATTACCTTTCCCGTTCTACTCAGATAATTGCCCTTCTTTCATCCCAGATGCATGTTACTTTTCTCGTGCTATTCAGAGAATTGCCCTCCTTTCATTCCAGATATGTATTATCTTTTTCATGCTGACAGGTTTGTATATAGCATTTCATACCAGTTTCCTCCCTCCTTTGGGCGCTCTAATTTTTGCCGGGTTTATTTAATGGCTCTACGCTTATCAACTTCGGAAAGATGAATGATTGAGCCAGCCCTGCCAGAATGAGAATTTTCGAAGTCGTGGTGCCCCAATGTCAGGGATGAGCCCTCAACTTGTGAGGGATCTACCCAAGACCAATCGAATTACCCTCCTTTCATCCCAGATACCTATTGACTTTCTTATGCTACCAATTGCACATGCATCCTTTCACCATAGATACATTTGATCTTTCTTGTGCTATTAAGAGAATGGTTCTCCTTTCATCTCAGGCCCATATTAAGTTTCCCATGCTACTAAGAGAACGACCCTCCTTTCAACACAGGTTCATATTGACTTTCTTATGCTACCAATGGAATGCCTCCTCCTTCCACCCCAGATACATTTGATCTTTCTTATGCTACCAAATGAATGGCCCTCCTTTCATTCCAGGTACATATTGCCTTTTTCATGATGCCAAGTGAATGGTCCTCCTTTTATCCCAGATCAGCATTGCCTTCCCCCCACTATTATGGGACAGACCATTCATTCTACCTTGTGTAAAATCCAGCCAACCAATTATCAATTAAACCCCTTCTTCACCGTCCAAACCCCTGCCCACCACCCCCTTCCACTAAACAATTGTTGCACCCTTATACGTCACCTTTGTGACCTTTGTGCATATCCTAGTGGCCATCTGTTGTGGGTGACTGCTCTTTTAAGGCAGCCCCCTGTAAGGGAAGCCTCACTGAAGGAAGTGACGTCAGGCATGGGAGGAGGTGCCCGTGTTTTCGGCAGCTACTCCATGTTATCGAATAAAGTAGGTATACAAATTCCACGCTGGTGTCCTTGCGTTCTTTCTGGGCTATCCAGCCCTCCAACAACTGGCAACGAGGCACGTCCCACCAGCGGTCCTCCTTGCGCGCACACCGGTGATCCCACCACGTGTGTCCGCTCACAGACGCCAGTGATCCCACTGGCCTACGGTCCTCCAGTCTCCTCCAGCCGGCGACGCACTCGGACTCCTCCTCCTCCAAACATGTGCGATTCCATCGTGTGGACACGTGCGATCCCACCGTGTCCGGACTCTTTCATCCCAAGAAGACACGTGTGGTCCCATCGTGTCTACGCAAAGCTCCACACCACTGAAACCCACACGCGGGCACTCGTGGGGCCCGCCTGAAAAAAAAAATGTTTTTCTTTGTTTCTATTCTTCCTCTTCCCAGTACTTCCCTGGGGACCAACAGAAAACACGTGAGTGATTCCTGCCACCGGCAAGCTCCTAAAACCCTCAAAGGGAATACCTGGGGTGACCCCACCGCCAGCCTTTGCCAGCAAGTGGCTTCAGCCTCAAGCCCTGACCGAAGGGGCACAACTAGGACAGGCGCCACACACGGCATCCAGATTACACTGGCTGAACCACCAGCTGAAGAAAACCAGGACCAAACCAATCACAAAATAAGTGCTAAGTGAAAAAAAAAACTGAACAAACGATGAGTACATCGGTTGACCAAGCAACCTCCAGCTCTCAACCAGCACCAACTGTTATGAGGTCCACTGCCACAGCATGGTGCATGCCTCCTCCTTTCTCCATGACCCCACAAGGTGACAAAGGAGCAAGGTGGGTGGAATGGCTCGAGGATTTCAACAATTTCATAGATGCCACAGGGGAAGAAACCTCCCCACGCCTGTGCAGCATGTTTATCAACACGGCAGGTACCGAAATAAAGACATTAATCAAAACTATTCCACCAGCAGAAATCACTGACTTTGCAAGCCTGATCACAGCTTTGAACAAACGCCTTGTCATTGCCCCAATAGGGACTGTGAAACATATGTCTTCAACCAGTGCATGCAGCGCAGCAACGAAACGGTGGACGAATTCATCACGAGGCTCCGAGTCAAAGGCGCGCACTGCCAATTTGATGCAATCTCGCTAGATGAGGCAATTCGACTCAGAGTAATTGAGGGGTGTGTGTCAACAGCACTACAGAAACAACTGCTAAAAAAACCTGTCACCATTGAAGAAGTGAGTGAGATGGCAAGATTACTTGAGAGAGTGGAGAAACAAGCTACACTCATGACAAGCAATGCAGTCAACAAACAGGACATGTGACATCATTGCAGCGATCCATGCAGGCAACCTCAAGGGCAACGACAGAAACAGCAATTCGAACAACACATTTACCCCACACATGCAAAAACAATGTTACAGATGTGGGATGGCGTTTCCACATGCCGGGTCTTGCCCTGCTCTTTCCCAAAAATGTGGCAACTGTGGCAGGGAAGGACACTTTCAGTCCGTGTGCAGGGAAGGGAGACCGTTTCCCACACCACGCATGGGTGCAGCCCCGCATTACAGAACTGTCCAAAGAATATTTCCGAATCAGTCTCACCAGTCACGCCCCTAACAGCAAGGGCCGAGAAGATACGTGTGAGTGGTGTAAGAAATATATCCGGAGGACGACAATCCAGAATATGTGACACAGGAAACAAACATGCAACTGCGTGATGAGTATGACGGCCCACCGCCGGGGCGACAAGTAGAAGGAAATCTTGAGTATGAAGCTGACCACTATGATCTGTATGCCCAAGATGAATTTGTAAACCTCATTATGGACGAGGAGGAGGCGGCACAGGAGGCACCCAGAATACAAATAGACATCTGCAACAAACAATTTTGTTTCCTGATTGACTCGGGAGCAACGGTTAACATAATGGGTGAGAAAGAATTCCAACTACTTCACAGCAAACCCACACTAACCCCAACAACCTCCAAGATTTATCAATGGGGAGCAGATGCCCCTCTGCACAGTGTAGGCTTCTTCAGGAGACGACTCACGTTTGGTGACAAGTCGGCCAACACCGTCATTCATGTCATCAGGAGCCCCACAAAAGGGCGATGCTTGCTAAACTACAAAACAGCGTCATGCTTAGGATTAATCAATATTCCGGTCCAAGACAGAGAGGTCATTGAGTTGTCAGAGCCTCAGATCAGAATACAAGGGCAAGTATACAACATGAACCTGGAACCTCCCGTCACCACCACCGTCACAAAGGAGGAGATTGTCAAAGAATTTCCACAACTGTGTCAAGGCTTAGGCAGAAGAAGGGCTCACCGATAAAACTGCACATAGACCCGGCAATCCGCCCAGTCCCACATACCCGCGCAGGGTCGGGTTCCACCTACAGGAGGCAGTCTCAAAGGAACTGAACCAACTGCTACATGATGACATTATTGAACCAGCCACTGGCCCTACACCATGGGTCTCCCCCCTTGTAATTGTCCCAAAAGAAGGTTACCGGCTACGGCTGTGCGTGGACATGAGGGTAGCTAATACGGCCATACAGCGAGAGTGTCACACGGGGCCAAAGATCGAGGACATGATCGTCCAATTGAACAAATCTGTACTCTTTTCTAAGTTGGATCTGAATCAAGGGTACCACAAACTTGTGCTTCACCCCGAGTCCCGACCAATCACCACGTTTGCATCACATGATGGACTATTCCGCTACAAGCAGTTAAACTTCGGGATCTCCTCGGCCGCTGAAATTTTTCATGAGACTATTCAACAGATCATACGACCCATAAAAGGGACTCTCAACTATAGTGACGACATCCTAGTCTTTGGAAAGTTACGCAACGAACACGATGAGGCTCTCCGAGCCGCATACAGGGCCGTACAGGAAGCCGGGCTAACCCTCAACATTGAGAAGTGAGTTTCAGTAAGGCCAAACTGAAATTCTTTGGCCACATCTTTTCAGCGGACGGAATGACCTCAGACCCCGACAAAGTTTTGACAATATTTCATCTAGGAAAACCTACTCAAGTTGCCGATGTCAGATCGTTTCTAGGAATGGCTGGATATTGTGCTCGCTAAATTCCGCACTTTGCAACCATAAATGAGCCCCTCAGACACCTGTTCGACACCATCAAACACTCCTTGACGGAAGCCAGAAAACTAGCCTACTTCGACCCTGAGTGGCACACTGAAATAGTTGTAGACGCCAGTCCGGTGGGTCTAGGTGCCATCCTTGTCCAAACCAGTGGACAAGACACTCATCCGAGGCACATGGTTGCATATGCCAGCAGAGCCCTAGCTCCCCAGGAATCCACATACTCCCAGGCGGAGAAAGAAAGTTTGGCGGCCGTCTGAGCATGTGAACACTTTCATAATTTCATCATCGGAAAGAAATTCACCTTAATCACAGATCATCAAGCCTTACTATCGCTATTTGGCAATCCACGGACAAAGATGCCCCCAAGGATCGAACGGTGGGGTATCCGCCTATAAGAGTACGATTTTGACATCATCCACCGACCGGGAGGAGAGAACAATCCCGCAGACTACCTCTCCAGGCACCCGGTTGGCAGTCCAACACCAAGGCCAGGTGATTCGGAATACATCAGCTATGTCACTGCCAACGCGCTACCCCCTGCTATTTCCATTGATGCCATCGCCGCAGCGTCAGCAGCAGATCCGTCCATGGCGCTGGCAATCAGCTTGACAGAAAATAACAAATGGAAAGACTTCCGCAGAGCGGTTCACAGACACCAGGGGGCGTGCAGAGATGAGATCGAGAGGCTGGCCAGAGTACATTCCGAACTAGCAGTCCAGGACAAGTCCGTTTTACTACGGGGTTGCAAGATTGTCATTCCAACTACACTGAGAGCAGAGGTCATCAAAACTGCCCATAAAGGCCATAGAGGGGTGGAGAACACGAAAAGACATTTGAGGTGCAACGTCTGGTTCCCCTTCATGGACGATATGGTCGACCGGTGGGTCAAGAACTGCACAGTATGCCAGTGCACCGGAAAACCAGGACCCACAGTGCCGCTCAGAGTCACCACAATTCCTGAGCATCCATGGGAAAGAGTCGCAGTTGACTTCTATGGACCACGGGAGGAAGGAGACTACTTACTGCTATTCATCGATGAACACTCAGGTTCTATAGGAACACAGGTTTCCTATAGTCAAACATGTCAAGTCTACAGCATTTTCCCATGTCGCTGCCACGTTTGATGAGGTTTTCAGCGAGTGGGGAATACCAGACACGATAAAATCAGATAACGGAGCACCCTTCAGTGGACATGAATTTGGAGTGTTCGCAAAAAATACATGGGATTCCGCCACAAAAGAGTAACACCAAGATGACTTCAAGCTAATGGCATGGCAGAAAGATTTATGGTGTCTATCAAAAAGACCATACAAAGGGCATGCATAGAAGGGACTGACCCGCATCAAGCGCTATGCAGAATGCTGAGAGATTATCGAAATACGCCTCATGAGGCCACCAACAGAACCCCAGCAGAACTTAGGGTGAAATACCAAGTCAAGACCAGGCTGGTCAATAATCCCACAATGCGGCCCAAGGCAGACCAGGAAGTCATCAGACGAGATGAAGAAACAAAAGAAAAGGCACGGGAACAGACCGACAGAAGGAGGAGAGCGCAAACAAAGGAATTTCAAAAAGGAGACAAAGTGTGGTTACAGCAAGTCGTAACCAAGAAGACAGACCCTCAATTCTCACCTGAGTCACTACAAGTCGTTGCCATAAAAGGAACCATGATAACAGCCGCAAATGGAGAAAAAGAAGTGACTCGGAACAGTTCCCGGTTCAGTTCCCGGTTCAAACATGTCACGAGCGGAGCGGAAGAAAGGCCACCACCTGACGACCCAGACCCGAACTACGTAGACACTCATGATGACGCATGGGTCCCCCTCGGACCACAGGTTCTACGTCAACCAAACCCTGATGGAGACGCTGATGGCGGCTCACACCCGGAGCACCGAGGAAGACCCCAGAGAAGCATCAAGAGGCCTCCCAGGTTAGTGGAGGAATGTTGACAGCACGTCAGACAGTTAAGTTAAAGTTGTTGCAAGAACATTTGTCCGGGGGTGTTGTTGTGGGTGACTGCCCCTTTAAGGTAGCCCCCTGTAAGGGAAGCGTCACTGAAGGAAGTGACATCGGGCATGGGAGGAGGCACCCGGGTTTTTGGCAGTTACTCCATGTTATCGAATAAAGAAGGTATACAAATTCCATGCTGGTGTCCTTGCGTTCTTTCCGGGCAATCCAGCCCTCCAACACCATCTTTAATCCAGCACGTGTTAGCAAGGCATCCTCCCTCCCTTGCTATGTAGAACGCGTTGATGTCCTCTACCCCCATGACCAGGTCTGCCCTATATACATATCTCAATAACAAATAACTGAATCCAGTTGTGGCCTGTGAGTATTTAGGCAGTGGTCTCCTTGGGTCTGGTTTTCGCAAAGTTGCACCAGAGGAAGTCAGGAGATGCGGTTGGGCATCTGAGACGTTATACTTAATTGAGAAACCCTAAGAAGGGACCATCTTTGAGAGGTTCACGGTGCCAACATCCACCACAATACCTGCTCCTCTATCCTGCCCTGCAAGGATCACTGCTCTTTCGCTTTCCAGTGCTCTGTGTCCATTTACACTGTTCTCTGCGCAGTATTAGCAGTAAAGAAACACAACTTTTTGCTACTCTTTATGATGCTTGTACTGCACTCTTTTGCTTAGTGAAAACCTATGCATGGGTACTCCCCTTGCTTCGTAGACACCTGGGGAAGGGAAGGATAACAATCTGCGCAAGATGGTGTCTCACGAGTAACGTTACAATTGTTCTAATATTATTTAAAATTAATGAAATAACCACTGGAGCTTGAAAAAGGAACAATCGATTTGTCCAGGCGAATGAATCAATGTAATATTAATTTATTAAATAAAGTCTAAAGCAACGACACATAAAAAAATGACATTCTAGAAATACATAGACAAAATGTGCAACATGGCATAGATCGAACAATGTGGAATAATCAAGCATCAAATGTGAACATTTGCATCATTGTGCAAGTAATTGCAAGTACTGTTTATTTACCTGCAATCCAAAATGGCTATTCAACCATGCCTAGATATGCAATATTGCCATAATCACCATGTGCAAAAAACCTTAAAGTGCAAATATACCTCTAAAAATGGAAATCCGTTACTCGGAACAGTGGTCTTTTGCTTTGATTTTGACTCGGATGAATATACACCTTATGCTTTTACCTTGAGAAAATGCACGTGACTTTGAGCTTTTATTGGCCAATTAAAAGCCTACTTTTGGGGAGGTGTGTGCACCTGTGTATTTGTTACTTAGGTGCCTAAACAATTATCTTGAATTTGGGCTGGTGTCGACACAGAGATAAAAGGCAGAGCACGAGGGCACACTCGGAGCGAAGCAAAGCACACAAAGGAACAGCGTTTTCCAGATGGCATCTGAACAAGGGGAGAAAGACAGCAAACCAAGAAGGGTGCGCAAGGAGCGAGATACCCTTGACCTTTCCAGCGAGAAACTGTTACTTTCCAGAATCATTCAGATTAAAAAGCATAAGGCCAGGAAACCAGACTGAAGAATCCTGCATTGTGCGTCAGAGATACCCAGGGCCCTCCTGCATGGCTGACTGACTCATGGAGGAGCAGAAGCCACCATGGTACCGTCCTTGACTCCAGGATCTAAGCAGTGCCAGAGAGCTCAACACAGCCAGTGAGTTGGGGAGACCGATGCAAGACCGTTCTGTGTTGAAGTCAAGGTTGTGTTGGGAAGGGGACAGCCCCGTCCCACCCCCTTAGGTGCTTTAAGGTGAGGCAAGATGCATTCGAGGCACTATGATGGGCCCGGGAGGAGGGGGAACAGTGAGAGGGATGCCTTCCCGTTTAACAAGACCGCATTTTAATATAACCAAATAAAGTCTAATTACATGGTGTGACCCAAGGCGCGAGCAGCATCGCTATTTTGCATAGATATTAGTAATCATAGGCAGAAGGGAAGGCCTGCACAGTAAATGCAGCATTGCATGCACTAGGTCAAAATTCGCGAGACCACAAAAATTCCCAGTCATGCCCCAGATCCCATGAGGACAGCTCACACCACCAACCGCCACAACATCTATTCATTGTTCCAAAAGTGTTGCAAAGATGTGTTTTTTACCCAAGAGGAATGCGCCCTACAAGGTCGCAATCAGAGCGCCTGGTGTGCAGTTATCTCACACTGGCCAAAGCATGACCTGGCCCATTCCCGGGTGACCACGAGTTATAGCCCATATAACTGACTAAACTTTAAGATCCCACAATTCCATGGCACCAGGTGCCCTTTGACCACAACCCCAAAGAGGACGGACAGGGCCTATTGGTGAAGCGACAATCGTGTGATTTGTATTGTAAGGTGCTGGGACGGATACATTATAGTTTAAAGCGATGGTGGAGACCTTGGAGCCGGATGGCACGGAGGGGAGGGAGGGAAATGTGTGTGTGAAGGTTAGAGTGCCCCAGAAACTCCTTTGTGTCCGTCTTAAGGCCTGCCAAGTGCACAGTATGATTGATAAAAATATGTTGTGTAGTAGGAGCATAATTAATTTGTTTTCTGTCCTTCGACGGGAGAAGAAGATGATCCCCACAGCACCCACGTGATGGAAGATGGACGAACTGGGCTGGGACCAATAGACTGGCACCCCTTATTGGGTAAAAGTGGAACATGTATCGGGTCCATCCAATCAGCCTATCAGGTTCTTACTGTATGTTGTTGCACCATTATGACGCTGTGTACCTTTAAAAGTTTCTGATTGTACCTCTTTTCGGCAGAACGTTCTTGGCAGCAGAGTTCTTCGCGGTTGCTCTCATCTGCATTTGAGATTAAAACTTGTTATCATTACAAGATCGACTTTGGCCTTTCTTCCCTAGGGGGTTGTATTCTCTCTGGTGTGAGCGTTGAGGGGCGTGCCTTCAGTTGCAAGTGACAACATTGTATAAAGAGTGCAAGAACAAAGATTAGTAACGCGTGTGATGAAAGACGCGAGGAAAGCTTAATTGCCGATGGCTGTTTGAACTTTAACAGAGAAAGATACAATACCAATGACAGAGTTGTCCGGCACCGCAAGTGTGCTCAATTGAAGGTCTCTGTGGGGTATCCAGCCAAGAAATGACAGAAGTGAAAGTAACAGATGAGAATGAGAAATTAAGTGAATCGAAGTCGTCCTGCGAAAGTTTAAGCAAAATCCATTGCACAATCGAAAGTCTTCGATTTTTGATACAAAGAGGAAAGCTTAGAAAGTGAGATTACATGGTCCGAGTCCGAACGAGGGAGACCAATTGTGAACATTGTGTTAAAGGAGTCCGAAACCTGAATGCCGACCATCTATACACAAGAAGTCATGTCACAAGAGAACCACAGTGTGCATGCCCCCCCACTATATGCGGGACATCATGTCACAAAAGTACCATAGTGCACATGTCCCGCCACCACTATACACAGGACCTCATGACATAGCAGGTGTATTTGTAGGGCACACGTTCACCCCCAGATGGGTATCTTGGCGCTATTGACAGATAACAGATGTTTATTTTTACCCAACCTAATGGTAATCATTTTATCAACCTCAGGAGGATGAAGGGCTGAGGAAACCTGCAGGGAATGGAACCTTTGACCATTAAGTCAAACACAGGGTCCTGTAGTGTCACAAGGGTACCACAGTGTGCATGCCTTCACCCCGACAATACACAGGTCTTCATGTCACAAGAGCACAATAGTGCATATGCCCCCCGCCACTATACACAGGACTTCTTGTCACACGAGTACCATAGTGTGCAAGCCCCTCACTATGCCCAGGACTTCATGTCACAAGCGTACCACAGTATGTATGCCCCCACTATACAGTGGACCACTTGACATGAGTACTACAGTGCAAATGCTCCCCACTATACACAGGACCTCTTGGCACAAGTACCAGAGTGTGAATGCCCCATACTATACACAGGACCTCTTGACACGAGTACCACAGTGCAAATGCCTCCCCCGACCTATACCTAGGACTTCTTGGCACAAGTACCTCAGTGCAAATGCCCCCACTATACACAGGACCTCATGGCACAAGAGTACCAAAATGCACATGATGCTCCCCACCATACGCAGGGCCTCATGCCACAAGAGTACCACAATGCACATGACGCCCCCTCCCCACTATAGCCAGGACTTTATGTCAAAATGGTACCACAGTGTGCATGCCCCCCACTATACACAGGACCTTTTGATCTTGATATGAGTACCACAATGCGAATGGCCGCCCTCTAAACACAGGACCTCTTGACACGACTACCACAGTGCGAATGCCTCCCCCCACCTTTACACAGGACCCGTTGACACGAGTACCACAGTGCAAATGCTCCTTCCAGATGATCTTACAGAGGACCTTATGTTGCAAGAATACCCGAGTGCACATGCCCCACCTCCACTATACACAGGACCTCATGTCACAAGAGTACCACATTGCAAATTACGCCCCCCACTATACACAGGACCTCATGCCGCAAGAGTACCACAGTGCACATGACGCCCACCCAATATATGCAGGACCTCGTGCCACAAGAGTACTACAGTACACATGATGCCCCCTCCTCACTGTACCCAGGACGTCAAAATAACAGACAGATGAGGGTATTCTCCCCTACCGCCGCTGCCGACCCTGCGCCAGTCCCTTGCGAGGTCCCCCAAGGATCGTGCGTATCCCCTACCCTCTATAATATTTTCACTAAACCCCTGTTTGATGTGCTTGACTATCTGGGTGTCACTTACACCAACTATGCCGATGACACCCAGATGCTTATCCTCATCACTGGCGATTACACGGTAGACTCAAAATCCTTAAATGACATATACTTCGTCATCCAAACCTGGATGGCTCAACATGAGCTCTGTCTCAATGACGACAAGACAGAGCTCCTCATCCTAGGCACACAGCAAAGACTTAACAAGCTGAACCCATTGTTCAGCTCCTTTAATATTGACAGAAACTCCATAAAAGTTTCCAAAGACACTAAAACGCTCGGAATCTACCTCGATTCCACTCTCTCCCTCCACAGACAAACGAATGCAGTTGCGGCTGCTTACACCTGCAAGCTGATCACAGCATGCCGCCCTTTTCTTTCCACTCATAACTGTACTATCCTTGCCAGGACTTTGGTCATGTCCAAACTGGACTACTGTAATGCACTGTACCAAGGCACTAACCAAGGCAACTTAGACAAATTCCAGGTCATACAAAACAACGCCATCAGAGCAGCCCTTAATATCCCCAGATCAGCCCACATCACGGAAACCAGGAAGAACCTTCACTGGCTGTCAGTCACCCAAAGGATCTCTTTAAAATCACTTTTCCTGACCTACAAATGCATGAATAACCTGCCCCCATCTACCTCTCCCCACGGTTCATGCAGTATACCCCATCTCGATCTCTAAAATCTACCCTTAACCAGAGCCTAATGAACCCTAGATACGAGCTCCAAATAGCCGGTGGATCCAGCTTCCCAGTTTTGGCAGCCAAATTGTGGAACTCTGTCCCCCCTACCATCAGAAACCTTCCTTCTCTGAATCTTTTCAAACACAAAGCCAAACATTGGCTAGTCTCATCTGATGACCAAGCTGCACTCTAAATACTTGATTACATATGTATCTCTGTACAAACTACCAATGTGTTTGATTACCATGTCAATTTAAATGTAACCTGAAATGTCCTAATATTATGTAACCACTGCTGCTAAGATATGCGCTCGGTAGCCTCCGGGCCTGGTTTGCGCTATACAAATAAAACAAATACAAATACAAAAGGGTAACCACAGTGTGCATGCCCCTCGCCCCCACTATACACAGGACCTCTTGATCTTGATATAAGTACCACAATGCGAATGGTCGCCACTAAACACAGGAGCGCTTGACACAAGTGCCACAGTGCCAATGCCCCCTCTCCCTAGATGCACTATACAAAGGACCTTAGGTCACAAAAGTACCAGAGTGTGCATGTACCCCACTACACACAGGGCCTCATGTCACAAGAGTATCATAATGCATGTGTCACTCCAACACTATACCCAGTACTTCATGTCACAAGAGCACCACAGTGCACATGATGCCCCCCACTATACACAGGACCTCTTGCCACAAGAGTACCACAGTGTATATGATGCCCCCACTATAACCAGGACTTCATGTCACAAGAGTACCACAGTGCGCTTGCCCCCCACTATAGACAGGACCTCTTGACATGAGTGCCACAGTGCAAATGCCGCCTCACTATACACATGACCTCTTGACATGGGTACCACCGTGCAAATGCTCCCCCTGGATGATCTATACACAGGACCTTATGTCGCAGGAGTACCAGAGTGAACATGCCCCCCCACTAAACACAGGACTTCATGCCAGAAGAGTACCACAGTGCACATGCCCCCCCCCACTTTACACAGGACCTCATGTCACAAGAGTACCACACATGCCCCCCACTATAGACAGGACCTCTTGACATGAGTGCCACAGTGCAAAAGCTGCAAAACATAGGGGGGTCTGGGAGTCTCTCTACCAGCACGAACACGGCCCATTGACCTGTTCTTGGGTGGATGGCCCCTGGGAGAGTCTCAACCAAGTCTTTAGCTCACTGTCCCTTTCACAGAGGAGAAATATCCCTGCATATCAGACTTTGTCCTGCTCAGGGCCAGTCCAGCACTGAAATGCTAGGCAATTCTTCTCTGAACAAGAGTACCAACAGCAACCCCATACACGTGTTTCAGCCTTGTTGGGCATCATCAGTGAGGTGGAGCTGTGCCTCTCTGAGAACAGTGAGCAAGGGGTCTGCGTCTGGATTCCCCTGGTAACTTAGGGTGAGACCCAAAGTCACTTAATATGCAAAACAAAGGGGGGACTGTGAGTCTCTCTACCAGCACGAACACGGCCCATTGACCTGCTCTTGGTTGGATGGCCCCTGGGAGAGTCTCACCAAAGTCTTTGGCTCACTGTCCCTTTCACAGAGGAGAAATATCCCTGCATATCAGTCTTTGTCCTGCCCAGGGGCAGTTCAGCACCGAAATGCTAGGCAATTCTTCTCTGAACAAGAGTACCAACAGCAACCCCATGCTGTCACACTTCACCCTGTGCGCAAGCGGCGGTTCGGCTTCCCTGTGCTCCTGGATGGATACTCTTGTGGGCGCCGCGGGACTGCGCACAGAACTGTGGCCAATCCGTACGGTGTGTGCCGTTTGGTTGCTCCTTTTTTTTGCTAGATGGTGTCTTCGGCGGCACTAGATAGCAGGTGACTTTATTAGGACTACATCTCCCAAGCTGCAATGCCTGTGTCAGTTGACCTACGCTTCCAGTCAGACGTTTTCCTTGATGGAGAAACTCCGCCTGCTTAAGCAGCTGTGAAACTTTCCTCGCTGCTTCGATTTGAAGTTACTCCTCAAAGTCACGTCTTCCCTGCTTTCTGTGTTAAATGACTCCTGCTTTCGTTTACAGACTTCCCTGCATTGCGATTCTGTTCCTGGCACTTCAGCTCGTGTACCAGACCTCTTGTTACTCCCCACGGACTGAGTTAGATTACGATTTTGTCCTTGGCGTCCAGACCCGTGTACCAGACCCTCCTACCCCCACATACTGCTTTTGATTACAATTTTGTTATTGGCATCCCAGCCTGTGTACCAGACCCTTGGCTACTCTCACGGACTAAACAACATTACGATTTGTGTCTGGAGCACCAGCTCGTGTACCAGACTGTGGATATTGACAATTGTTATCTTCATTTATCAACAGCTGTGAGATCACTCACCTCCAGCAATACGCCACCCATCCTCAGGATCTGAGGTCTTCCGGTAATGTGAGTGTTCCTTTTCCTTTATTTTAGAGGTGAATACTCCACTCGCCTATTAGTGACTCATTTATTTCTGCAATTGGACTGCCCATCCTAACTTCCCATCTGCAACCTGTACTGGCATTCATCCTGTTGATTGTTACTACGTGCACTAGGGATGCTACGCTGATCGTGCACCAACCCGGAACTAGAGCGCTCCTCGTGCCGCCCGGGTCTAGTTTCCCTACTAATTACTAATTCCCTTTTTTCTTATTTTATACCTGTCGTTGTTCCCCTGGAACTTGAGCCAGTACATTCATTGGTAAGATCTGACATCCTCCTTTTTGGGTACTCCATCAAGAGTTATTATTCCAGGTTACAACGTTGTTATTT
Organism: Ambystoma mexicanum; assembly: GCF_040938575.1. NCBI lineage: Eukaryota > Metazoa > Chordata > Amphibia > Caudata > Ambystomatidae > Ambystoma > Ambystoma mexicanum. Next base: position 1,218,418,964 of record NC_090936.1, read on the forward strand.
CTTTTGTTTTGTATCATTAGGTCGGAAGGCGCCTATGTGTTTCTAGTCACTAATCAGGGGGGGGGGACTTATCAGATATACACCAGAACGAGACTGTAGCTTATGTCAACTTACCTGTCACCCGTTACTCATGGTCTCTTTTTTCCTTGCAGCTGGTACCGTGGCAGTGTGTTCTCCCCGCTCTTTTGAGTGATCGGGTCCTTTGTACTGTTCACCAGTAGAGGGCCATATCAATAAAAAGATCTTAATCCCTCACAGAGAGGAGGCTCGGGTGGAGGCTCCAACCGAGCTCTTAAAGCAGATCACCAACCATACAGACGTAGTCACCAATCCAGGCCACCCCTGTACGGTGAGTGACACATATACGTGGCTTCAGCCTTGTTGGGCATCATCAGTAAGGTGGAGCTGTGCCTCTCTGAGAACAGTGAGCAAGGGGTCCATGTCTGGATTCCCCTGGTAATTTAGGGTGAGACCCAAAGTCACTTAATATGCAAAACAAAGGGGCATCTGGGAGTCTCTCTACCAGCACGAACACGGCCTATTGACCTCTTCATGGGTGGATGACCCCTGGGAGAGTCTCAACCAAGTCTTTAGCTTACTGTCCCTTTCACAGAGGAGAAATATCACTGCATATCAGTCTTTCTCCTGCCCAGGGGTAGTCCAGCACCGAAATGCTAGGCGATTCTTCTCTGAACAAGAGTACCAACAGTAACCCCATACACGTGTTTCAGCCTTGTTGGGCATCATCAGTGAGGTGGAGCTGTGCCTCTCTGAGAACAGTGAGCAAGGGGTCCACGTCTGAATTCCCCTTGTTACTTAGGGTGAGACCCAAAGTCACTTAATATGCAAAACAAAGGGGGGTCTGGGAGTCTCTCTACCAGCACGAACTTGGCCCATTGACCTGTTCATGGGTGGATGGCCCCTGGGAGAGTCTCAACCAAGTCTTTAGCTTACTGTCCATTTCACAGAGGAGAAATGTCCCTGCATATCAGTCTTTGTCCTGCCCAGGGGCAGTCCAGCACCGAAATGCTAGGCAATTCTTCTCTGATCAAGAGTACCAACAGCAACACCATACACGTGTTTCCGCCTTGTTGGGCATCATCAGTGAGGTGGAGCTGTGCCTCTCTGAGAACAGTGAGCAAGGGATTCATGTCTGGATTCCTCTGGTAACTTAGGGTGAGAACCAAAGTCACTTCATATGCAAAACAAAGGGGGGTCTGGGAGTCTCTCTACCAGCACGAACACGGCCCACTGATCTGTTCTTGGGTGGGTGGCCAACAAGGCTGAAACACGTGTATGGGGTTGCTGTTGGTACTCTTGTTCAGAGCAGAGTAGAATTGCCTAGCATGTCGGTGCTGGACTGCCCCTGGGCAGGACAAAGACTGATATGCAGGAAATGTCTTCTCTGTGAAAGGGACAGTGAGCTAAAGACTTGATAGAGTCTCTCCCAGGGGCCATCCACCCAAGAACAGGTCATTGGGCTGTGTTCGTGCTGGTAGAGAGACTCCCAGACCCCCTGTTGTTTTACAGTGCAAAAACGGCCTCACTATACAGAGGACCTCTTGACATGAATCCCACTGTGCGAATGCCCCCCACGGATGATCTATACAAAGGACCTTATGTCACAAGAGTACCACATTGCACATGGCGCCCCCCACTATACCCAGGACTTCATGTCACAAGAGTCCCACACTGTGCATGGCCCCACAGTACACAGGACCTCGTGTCACCAGTACCACAGTGCTCATGCCGCCTGTCAACCACTATACATAGGACTTCATGTCAATGAATGTGAATTAACCCTACCCAGTATCAAAGCACCTACAGAATTACATTTCTGTTAACACACTTTCCCTTACACAGTAATGATGCTTCCAGGAAACTATAAGCCAAACACTGCACTTCTCACCACATGTCCAAAAATACACATTCTCCGAAGTTTCAAACCAAAAAAGCTGACAAGTGGCAGAATGCATTTTGGTCCACTCAGTTCAGAAGTTCTTTCCGTGGTACAGATATTATAATTCCATCTGTTTTACTTGGGGCAGAATGCCCTGCAGGATTACATACCACATACCACTCCGCTGCCACATTATAGAGGGCTCACCCTCCAACAGGACTACGTGTCCCAGGATGAACTCTACTGCATGAAGGACAGCAAATAGCACTACAAATTCCAGAATTAACACTGCCTCAGTACACTGGCAACATTATGCATTGCAAATCTCACTAAAGATCCCATGATATTGAGATAATGTCCCCTCCATTGTTTCCCAAAGCAACCTTAAACACACTCCCAATCTTCCTGATATTCCATCTAAATATTATGGGTGGGTGAGTTTATGAGTAGGACACATGCATACTTATCCCAGAATTCCCTTTACCGGACTTAGCAGACAGGTCTCCCATGATTACATACCCATAATATACCTTTCACAAAGGGGATAAAATAGAGGTGAACCCCATATGAAACCATGACCTCTGCATCCCTCCTGTGAGGGAGTCATGGTATCACAAGTAGCAACTGACACGAGAGCTGCAAGTTTCAAAACCTTTATTGATAGTTTAAAAGGGGTTGGAAAACTCCTATCTTGCCCTATAACTAAGATGAGAGTATTTTCGACCATCAAACAAAAAGAAAATACAGTTCTAGTTTGTCCTTAGTCAAAGTAAAATGGCCTATACTAATAAACCTAATGCCTGCCCTTGTCCTAACGCAATAAATGAGTACAGGGAATGTGTAATGCAAAAGTAAAATCAGTGTTCAACAGAAATGTCAGCATGGCTGAGTAAACTCTCTTCCCCGCGTTTTGTAACATGGGGTAAGGTAGCACACTTGGATCCTGCGACACACACTGGCTTCGGACACAAGGATGCAGTTTGTTTCGTGTAGCAGGGCCCACTTGGCCTTCCACGTAAAGTCACTAGTGTATGGGCTGGACCTCTCAGCTTTCTCTCACTGCAGCCTAGGTCACCTTTTAGCTTTTAATACAGTTCAACAAAAGTTTGTTTCCTTCTGGTTGCCACAATTCTGCGCAGGTTTCCCTCCGCCGGGCTCAAACCTTTCAATCACAATGTGTGGGGGTTCTCTTCCCCAAGTTTCAATCACACCTTCATAGGCTTCCATCCATTGGGCTCAAGCCTCCTTTCACTTTCCTTCCGCTGTCAAAGACTTTCGAAACTGCAAGGCTTTTGCTCTTACCTCGGCATGACCACTTCTAACTTCTTTCCTCAAACGTCACTTTTTCTCTCCTACACCGACGCATCTTGGTAAATGTAGTTTCACAGACAGCTACTAGGTTAGGAGAGCACATGAACCTAGTCAGACTCTAGTTCATACTCTTATAGGAAAAGCTAAAAAAAACAACACAAACTTTCCTATGATAAAAAGGTAAATCTTAGATCATTTTCAGTAGTTCAGAAGGTTCTGGTTATTTTACTCTGAAAATAAGCTTGTTTCAAAATGGCATGGCCCTATTGATTGATTGATTGAACAAGGGAGAACAAAACAGCGATCTTACTAGGCCCAGTGACATTGAGAACGCGCAAGTGCATGGGAGAGTGGGAAGGGGAAAATTGCATGGAAGGTGGGAGAGGTGGAAAGTGCGAAGCAGAGGAGAAACAGATAAATAACAATAAATAAATAATAAAGACAACAAACAGTGGTAATGCAGCCATCAATTTTCAAGTGCTAGTTTTAAGGCAGCAGACAGGGTAGGTCTGATAAATGCAGGAAGAAAAAGGGGGGCTCTATGGGTACAGATACAGACCCCGGTGCAAGGGGTGGCCTGGAGGCAGTGCGGGAGGGTGGCAGGATGAGCAGGTACCTGGGCCCAAAAGACAGAGGGTGGCCAGGTGCACGGTGCCAAGAGAGAACAGATCAGCAGGGGAGAGGGGGAGTGAAGGTGGAAGAAAAGAGGAAGGTCTTGAGGTGCTTCCGGAACCGGAGATGGTTCTCCTCAAGTTTTAGAGTGGCAGGGAGGCTGTTCCAGAGGGAGTCCCCAGCCGAAGACAGAGATCTACCCCCAGCTCTTTTCTTAGAAAAACGACTGACCCTGAGTGAGTTGGAGGTAGAGGAGCGAAGAGCTTGAGAGGGGAGGTATTTGCAGAGGGATAGCTGAAGGTATTTTGGACCCAGGCCCCAGAAAGCCTTGTGGACAATGCACAGGGTTTTGAATTTAATCCTTGCATCCACTGGGAGCCAGTGGAGAGATTTCAGAGCTGGAGAGATATGATCCCAGGGCTTGAGGCCAAGGACAAGTCTCACAGTCCTGTTCTGGATTAGTTGCAGAGGGCGGAGAGTAGAGGCAGGTAGATTTAGAAAGGTAGATAAAAAGGTAAATCTTAGTTTATTTTCAGTAGTTCAGAAGGTTCTGGTTCTTTTACTCTGAAAATAAGCTTGTTTCAAAATGGCATGGCCCTATGAAATACTAGAGCAAACTGCAACATGTGAAGGAGTTATTGGTGCTTCTTCCCTTTCTTCCCAGGTTTCCCTGAGTATGTCTAAGACATTGCTTGGTTCTCTACCATACAATAATTCGTAGCACCCAGTAGATGCTTGAGGGGCGCTTTCTCACCGCAAACAGGGCTCAGGGGATCATGCGATCCAAATCTTTCCCATCCTCATCTACTAACTTTCTTAGAATCGTCTTGAGGGTCTTATTAAATCTTTCTACCAATCCAACCTTTTTGGGGTGGTACACCAAAGTTCTTAAGGTTGTAATATGTAGCAATTCCTTCATACCATAAGCATTATGCGGACGACACCTAGATAGTCATCCCTATCACTGGCGACTATGTAACCGATGTCAACGCACTCAACTCAGTCTACTCAGTCATCCAGGCCTGGATGGCACACCAAGGGCTCTGCCTTAATGATGAGAAAACTGAGTTACTCATCCTAGGCTCTCAGCCCAAACTCACGAAACTTGACCCTAAATATAACTCCTTCATTATTGATGGGAATGTTATCAAAGTCACCAACGTCACGAAAACACTTGGAATCTACCTAGACTCCACTCTCTCTCTCAATAAACAAACCAAATTTAGTAGCCTCAGCTTCACTGTACACGTGTAAACTCATCACAGCGTGCCGCCTCTTCCTGACTACGGACAACTGCCTGATCCTAACCAGAACCCTCATCATGTCGAAAATTGACTATTGTAATGCCCTTTACTTAGGGATGAGTCAAAGAAACCTTCATAAACTTCAGGTTACCCAAAACAATGCCATTAGGGCTGCTCTCAATATCCCCAGGCGCACACACATCTCCTCCAACAGGCGCAACCTACACTGGCTACCCATTACACTCCGCATCTCACTCAAAACACTTGTTCTAACACACAAGGCACAAAACAATGCTGCACCTACTTACCTGTCCTCGCGCTTCACACAACATACAGCATCTAGACCACTGAGATCTGCACAGGCGCACACACTAACGATCCCTAGTTTCAAGCTTCAGACAGCTAGGGGCTCAAGTTTCCCAGTCCTGGCTGCTAAATTGTGGAATTCCCTACCCAATGATCTTTGGAACGTTCCAGCCATCCAATCCTTCAAAAACAAAACTAAATGGTGGCTTCACGAACAGGATGTACTGACCTCCGCCTTGTAATTCATGCAGCGGTCACCTGCAAACAGGCCACCCACTGTATATTTGACCTTTCTGCCAGTCCTTGCAATATCTCTGATCCTTGTTCTTACTCTTGTTGTAAATATGTTTATATAATGTAATTTTGTACCTATCTATGTAACACTTTTCTGTAACTACCTTTCCAAACATGCACCCTGATGCCTTTGGGCAGGTTGCACAATACAAATAAACAAATACAAATACAAGCTTACTCATGAAATTGGTCCCCTGGTCAGTTAGAATTTCATTGGTGAATCCAACTCTAGAAAAGAATGGTAGCAAATGCTTAAAGGTTTGCTGAGTGGTGTTATTTCTCATGGAAAAGGTGCCTGGATTCCTAGTGGTGTAATCAACTATCACAAGAACAAATTTGTTGCCCAATTTAGAAATTTCTAATAGTCAGATTATATCCATCCCGATTCAGGAGAAGGGAACTTCAATTATTGGTAGTGGATTTAAAGGGGCAGGTAGAGGAAAATACGAAGTGGTCTTTTGACATATCTCACATGTTGGAACAAAGTTTTTTATATCAGCATGTATCCCCGGCCAATAGAATTTTCCACTAATGTGAGCTTGGGTCTTGGACTGTCCTAAGTGTCCCCCTGTCAAATGAGAATGTGCAATTTCTAACACAATTTTCCGATGGGTTTTGGGAATTGCCAGTATTGGGTCTTTTTGTTGGGCGAAGGCTAAGTCTGGAAGGATGGTGGGTTCATCTTCCACTTTGGCTCTGATTTGAAGTTTCTCATCGGCCTCCCCAAAACCTAAATTACCTCTCTCAGTTTCCTCAGGCTCTATCTCTTCCTCAATACAGGGAAATAAAGCTTTCTCCAGAATTCCCCTTGCAATCTTGTCCCCAGGACGTATCTCAAAAGGGGTTTCTCCATGATTTACAAGAGTACTCTTATGCCTCTCCTAAATCTGGATCTATAACTCCTGCAAGTACATCCAGTCCATATTTCCAGGCTAAACCAGATTTTAGTGCTAGCCTAAAGTAACAACCAGAGGGGGGTATTAGAACTAAGTCAGTGGGAATCAGTCCGCTTTTCCCTGGAGTAATGGTAGCCTCTCTAGTGCTGCATATATGAAAGCCGATAGATTCGTTTGTGGTGGTAGTGGGGACTGAGGCTTGGTTACTAAGTTTAAAAAATGTTAGGGTTCCCCAACGTGTTTCAAGTGAGTCATATTCCACTCTTGACACTATATGTGAGGGAGGCATGGTATCACACGTAGATACTGACACAAGAGCTGCAAGTTTCAAAACCTTTATTGATGCCCTATAACTAAGATGTGAGTGTTTTTGACCATCAAACAAAATGTAAATACAGTCCTTGTCAGTCCTTAGTCAAGGTAAAATGGCCTAAACTCATAACCCTAATGCCTGCCTTCGTCCTAATACAATAAATGTGTAAAGGGAATTTGTATTGCAAAAAGGAAAATCAGTGTAGAAATGTCAGTATGGCTGAGTAAACTCCCTTCCCCGTTTTTTGTAGCACAGGGTAAGGTGGCACACTTGGATCTTTCGACACACTCTGGCTTTGGACACAAGGATGCAGTTTGTTACGTGTACCAGGGCGCACTTGGCCTTCCACGAAATGTCACTAGTTTATGGGCTGGACTTCTCGACTTTCTCTTACTCCAGTCCAGGTCACCTTTTAGCTTGTAATACAGTTCAACAAAAGTTTGTTTCCTTCTGGTTACCACAATTCAGTAGAGGTGTCCCTCCCCCAGGCTCAAACCTTTTAATCAAAATGTGTGTGGGTTCCCTTCCCCAAGCTTCAATCAAACCTTCATAGGCTTTCCTCCATTGGGGTCCAGCCTCCTTTCACTTTCCTTACGCTGTCGAAGACTTTCGAAACTGCAAGGCTTTTGCTCTTACCTCGGCATGACCACTTTGACCTTCTTTCCTCAAACGTCACTTTATTTAGCTCCTACACCAAGGCCTCTTGGTAAATGTAGTTTTGAGCACAGTACTTATTTTAAAGTTCAAAGATATCTCTCACATCCAGGTTTCCCTCTGCCGAAATCAAACCTAACAACAGTTCAAATCTTGCATCTCCGTTTATTTCTCTTCCTGCCACTTCTACGGCATCAAACATTTCACAGAGACTTTCGATTGGGCAATCTTCTTTCGCTGGACCACTGTGTTACTTTTTATCTTTCATTTACAGTTGTTTACAGTGCTTTGCTTTCTCTCACGTCTTATCGGCACACGCGCAACCTTAATTTTTTGGATACTGTTGCTATCAAGTTTCATTTAACACAGACCATATTTTCATTGCTTTCATCAACTCACCGGCTGTATTAATTCTTTTTCATCCTTTGCGGCTTTGATCCTGAAGTCAAGGCTGATACCACAACAGCTGCTGTACCAACCCAATTCTGCCGTTTACCCGGGAGGGTCATCTGGCAGAAGTGAGGATCAGGGTTCTATGAATAATAAGCTTATAACTATGGTATAGAAGTTAATCTACCTGACCAAAAGTAATTTAGCGGGTCTAAATGAAAATATTGAGTGGCCCAATATAGAGTAGCTCATTAGCAATAAGGTTTGTGGAATTATCAGTGATCCACCACTGGTGCAATTGAATTGACTACATCTGTTGCCATGGATGCGAATACCAACAAGACATAAAGTGTCCTCACTTGGTGGGCACTCCCATCCCCTGCACACTCTCTAAACTGGCCACAGGACCAATGAAAACGTATGAATGTAATGAGTGATACCTGATGATGGATCAATCTTCCTACGGATGACTATATTTTTTTCAGTAATGAGATTTCACTCAGTGCATTCAAAATAGTACAATTTAATGCAACATTGATTATATACAAAGTGTATAGTTTAAACAACACATTATTTTTCATTTTCACAACATAAAGTATACAAATTCAGATTTAAAAGAGCTCAACGTGTTTTGGGAATTTAGTTGTCAATATTTAAAATAGGACTCTCTCTAATTCCGAAATGCACCTGCTGCACTTAGGCCTGTCCTTTGTACCAACAAATAACACTTTGCTCTTTGAGAAATAAATCAACATAGCCAAGCTCACACAGGAAATTAGACTTAAGGTGTTCTTTGACTCTGTACCACCAATTGAGGAAAGACCGAAAACATTTGAGTATTTAGAGATGAAATCAAAGAGCACATTTAACCTGAATGTCAAGAACACAGCGCTTGAATTGTTTGAGAACTCCATGATATAAGATCTTATATCAATAAAGTATTTTGATATTGAGCACACAATTTAAGGAGACACCACCACAAACTATTAAGACAATAGGCTAACGAAAAGGTTGGTGCGATTGTGATCATGGATAGTGGGCCTCATTACAACTATTGCGGAATGGGTTTAACGGCGCTGGTAATGGTGCCGGCGCCGTTAAACCCACTCCGCAATATTACGAGGTTCCCTCGCGGGACCCGCTGTGGACGTCTGGTTTATCCAGACGTCCATAGAAGGTTCCTCGAGGGAACCAGGGAGCTAACAACGGGCCCATTATGAGTGGGCCTGTTGTTAGCTCCATCCCCATTCCCATTGAGCGCTATGGGGGCTCAAATGGGAATGGGGAAGGACCGGGCCCGGGTTCCCTGAAGGAGGAATTACCAGGCCCTCCAAACTCGGAATGGCCCGGTAATTACCCATTCAGGGACCCCGGACACGGTTTTGGAGGCAGCCCTGGTGCCAATAGCGCCATGGCTACCTCCAAAGTGGTAATGAGGCTGAGTTGTATAGCCAGAGCTGCACAACGCTCCTCAATGGTAAAGACACCTACTTACTGCTGGATCAGGATCCCACGAACATCATTAAACCTATCATTGAAAAGGTTCTACTTAATGCGTTGGAGGAAGGTTGGATAAACGACAGAACTAAGTACTATTTGACAAATACATTTCCAGTAATGCCCGTGTTTTATGATCTTCCCAAAATTCTTAAGAATCGTAATACACCACCTTTAAGAACGATAGTGGCTGCCACCAACAGCATCTTTGATCCTCTAGCCAGATATGTTGACAAATTGCTCCAACCCATCGTACAGAAGACTACCACTTATCGAAGAGGCACCGCCCACTTCTTCAACATATTGGAAGCCAATACTAACTTCAACCACGATTGGACATTGTTTACCCTAGATGTACAAAGTTTGTACAGATCCACCCCCCATACCGATGGTCTGGATGCCTTAGAATGCGCCCCACTACAGGAAGATTATTTCCCATCAAAGTCTTCACTTCAGAGTTAGCCAAACCTATAGAACAACTACTTTCGTAGAAAAAAAAACTATTATCTTCAAATATCTGGTACCTCAATGGGCTCATCGATGGCCCCGGCATACGCCAATCTATTTATGTATGTATTTGAAATGGGATATACAATAATTGGGTACTCCCCTATTTTTATTGACGGGGGGTCGAATCTGTACTATGGGGAGAGTCATACGGTGAGAACACTGGGAAAAGACAGATCGACTAGCCCTCTCCAGAGGTCCCTTTTGCACAACAGGCAGGAGGATCGGGATCTACTGAGTCATTTGGTAGATTGACCACCCAATGCCGCTTTGACACTTCTCTATATCAAAAACATTTTTTAACAATTCTCTTTATTTTCCCTTTTTTTTTAAACATTGGAAAGAAAACATGTAATCATTTACTTCATATTCAATATTCACCACTTTCATACAACAATTTTCTTCAATAATGGTTGTAACTTAGTCTTGCTTTTCTTAGATAACAGAACAGTCATTTAGCTATGCAAAAGAGATAGGGAAAAACATTTTAGGTTCCCTAGTTGGTCGACATATGTTTCGGCCCTTCTTGCGTGTACTACACCCTCTCAAAGGCTGCCACTCAATTCAATTCTTGGGCCATCTTCAGGACAAAGCAATATAATCAGGAAACTCAATTTCAATTCCCCAGTGGTAGATCTTCTGATCTGTTGTCCACACAATAATATTTGGGACGTCTGAGAACACACTCTGACTTGTGTTGTTTTTGGCTTCAAGTCCTTTTAGTGACGTGTTTGCAGTATCGTAACTGCTTATTTGCGTGCTGGCTTCTCCCTGCCTCAGTTTTGATGGCGTGGGTGAGTTTCAGGGTAGCGCCCTCTTTATTTCAGTGCAACTCAGTTTCTCAGTAGTACTCTGAGCCTTGACCTTAGCCGTCTATCCCGTTTTGTGAGATTCCAAATTTGAAATGGAACACATACTAGAACACCCAATATGGAAGACCAAACACAGGATGTGGAACAGATACATTAATGTTATCTTTAGCATTTAGAAGGGCCCCAAAGGGGAACTGTTCACATGTTTGCAATATTTTAAGGAACAGCATCCAAGGACCAAGTTCACAATGGAGATCGCAACACCACACACTCACTTCCTCAATGTCCTTATAACACCTTGCGACAATAAACTCACCACGTCCATTTATTAAAATCCCACCAATGTGAGCAACACATTACACTACGCCAGCTATCATCCTGATCACTTGAAGAACAACTTACCATTGAGTCAGTATATGAGAATTCAGAGAATTGTTTCAGAAGAATAAACCTACCAGGAAGCCACTACAGACATGTCCAACAGATTTAAAGCCAGCAGGCTATCCCGACACCAAATTGGACAAAGCTAAGAGGAGATGCCTAGCACAGACTAGAAAGAATCGTCCTGCGCTGCAAGTATGGTAAACTGGATCACCATTTGTACATCTTATGAAATACTCCAAGCAGAGTCGACAGATGCATTGCATCTTAAAGAAGAATTGGAAAATAACAAGATTGGACCCTCAACTGTGCAAACATTTCCCAAAAGCACCTAGGATAGCAAACACTTGGGGTAGGAACCTCAGAGATAACCTAATGATGGCTGAAACAAACAGTTCTGGGTAAACCTAAACATGGGACCTTTCCAGGCCTACATTGTAGCCATTGTAATATTCAAAAAGGTGACCACATAAGACACCCCCAGACCGGTCAAAAGATTGATCTAAAACTGTTTGCCACCTGCCATTCGAAACATCTGATTTATGGGCTGATATGTCCTTGTGGAAAATATATGTTGGGCAGACTACCCGTAAGATCAAAGAAAGAATTACGAAACACAAATCAAACATTAGACCTTGCAATCAGAAATCCCCAGTGGCCAGACACTTCACAGACATGAGACACTTGATAGCACAACTGAGATACGTTGTTCTCAAAATCATTAGACATCTACCAAGAGGAACACCCATCTAGCTAAAAGAAAAATTATCTTGATCCATAGACTTGATTCAATGGCCCCAATGGGATTGAATGAGGAATTCTCCCTGACACCTTTTCTGTGAAACTTGAAACCTAGTTGATCTAGCATACATGAACCATGGACATCTTATTTGAATTACGATATACCAACAGTAACTAATCCATGGCATTAGACTGCTGAAAGCCATGGTTGTTATTGGTCCTTGTTCAACATAAACTATTGATTGATTATGAGACATTGGAATGTTATTCATAGTGTAGAAGATATGGTTATACCCAACTGACACCAATCTCCACCGACAGTTGATATTATATTACAATTACTTAGCAATATAAGTGGATTATGGAGTTTTATGCCATGTGTAATGTAAACTCTTGATTATTGTATTGCTTCTGGAATAAACACAGACCAGACAAGTGTGGCATCATACAATCGATCATACACAGTACCTATGGTACACCCTCTAGTCTCACTCGTAGGTAACAAGCATGTCAGAGGATATTCTATTAAACTTAGAGGCAACAGTGGGCTAAATGCGAACGTATCTGTACAGATGCTCTTAAAGCTCGATTACTATGCATATCGCAGCTGTTAAGTTTATAGACACCGGTTAATAATTGACATCTGTATTGCAATTTAGGTCACAATGGGTCCAATAGTCCGGGTGTGGAATGTATTTAAATGCCATATGGAAAGTTACCTGAATCATTACCTTATGACATGACATTTCATGCAGAATATTGCTACCTTCTTTCTATTACTAGTCTGCAGTCAGCATATTTGATAGGGGGACCTTTTCTACAATAGATGACTGATACAGGTCATTGACTAACACTACAAACTACATGACTTGTCATCTAATGGAGTACGCACTGGACATCACACTGATGTATATCCCTCCCTTGAAGCTGAGCGCTGCACTCTTTAGAAACTGGGTGTACCCGAGCACACCTATTGTAGTCCAATAATCCACACTCAGGAGGAAGGTAACAGGGTCTTTATTAAAAGCTCAGGATAGGCTGCAGCTCCCCTCACTGGTGAGACACATAACTGACAACAGATTCTAACATAAAACATGTTAAGCCTCTAAGTTCCTATGACATTAAATTGCAGTGTTCCATTTGTAATGGTGTTACATCACTGTCACTTATGTCAAGCATGAACTATATACAAGATGAACTATTTACAATATAACACACTTCATTCAAAACAAGGTGATTTACCTACTCAGACCCAAGTTAGTTGCTGGTCCTCTTTTGGATACATGATTGACCGCATAACACTCACACTTAATAGCTGACATTAGTCTTTAATTTGTTTTGTAGATTTAATTGGAGAATGAAGATTGTACATATGATTGAATCCTAATTCATTTGCTCCTGATTAAGGGAATAAAAATACTGAAATGTGCTGAGCTCTTTTAAATCTGAATTTGTATACTTTATGTTGTGAAAATTATATATTTGTTTGTTGTTTAAACTATACACTTTGTATATCATCAATGTTGCATTAAATTGTACTATTTTGAATGCACTGAATGCAATCTCAGTAGTCATCTGTCGGAAGGTTGATCCATCATCAGGTATCACTCATTAAATTAATACGTTTTGATTGGTCCTGTGGCCAGTTTAGAGGGTGTGCAGGGGACGGACGTGTCTACCAACTGAGGTCACTTTATGTCTTGTTAGTAGTTCAGCGACTTTTTGTGCCAGAGCTGCTTTTCCGTCCCTGCATCCTTGAATGAATTTACTATCTTTGAATCTATATTCACTCATCTTGAAATAAGGTGTGTGTTACCCAAACCCGTTCCAATTACATTGTCATGGATGTGGATACCCACAGTTGGGTTATTTATTCCTTTCCTATGTCTATATTTACAGAACACAGGAATAATGTTTTAATCTTGCATCACTGTCATTTTTCATATGATGGTTTCCTAATTCGTTCATTAGATGTTGAATTAATTTTAGTAAAGCTAGTAACATGGCCACATTTTATTATTTTATGTTTTGTACTTTGGAGCATTCCAAAATGGCAGCAGCATTGACACAGACACCACGCCATGACGTCATCATGTTTTTTCCTGACGTCCTTCAAGGGGTGGACATTTTGACTGACCGTAGACGCCAAGATATTTTTTTAGAAAATGAAATGCCACACTAGGAAATGGGCATATGGGAGGAGCAGGACAATTGTAGAATGGTAAGAACCCCATTGGAGCATGTGACATGTGCGATTCTGTATATTTAGTGCTCCTCAAAGTTCTGGAAGACTATTGTTTGGTACAATGTATGTTTTTTCAGTTGTAGCCCTGCTGGTAATTTGGCAACCGGGTTATGGAAATCATGCAATCAATTTGTGTCCTAATTCCTTTTTAGTATGTTGAATTAAGGTTGTGTTATTATGTTGGACAATAATGATCCTGTTAGCCGCCCCCTAAAAATTAAATTTGGTTCTATCCCCATCATGGCTCTATAGGAATCCAGCATGGTTTGTCTGCTTGAATCAGCACAACTAAAGTAATTTGGACATAAGGAGCAACCTCTGCAAAAAGGGTTGTTTTAATTCACATCATTTTGGATTTTAATTAATACAGGGTGCACTCCTACTATTCAATGTAATATGGAACAATTGAAGAGTTTTCCAAAATAATTAAATTGAGAATGTGCCAGAAGTTGTTACTCTACAATGTTCAAAAGTCAATTCAATTTTGAATTTGGTTTGTTATAGAGAATGTCAATTCCACCCCAATGTTGGGTGATCATTACAATTTTGTTTTTTACCCCTGATGAATGTTCAGCATTTATTACTAGGGACAGAAACATATAGGGTGTTGTACGGAATACATGCATGTAATGAGGTGTATCTTGTAACATCAAACATCAATTTGACTTGTGTTTTTTCCTGTATGAGTTTGCTTTTTCTTGTATGAATTAGTTTCTTAATTGAATTTCTGTTTAATAGGTGGCATTATGTATTTTCACATGTATGCGGTGTGATTTGTTCTTTTTGATGACTTTTTGTTTGCTGTAATTTGATCTCATAGTTGTGTAAATGTGGATCTTGATTTTGTGTGGTTGGTGATGCACTTTATGTTAAGAAGCATGAGCTGTTAGCTTCTTTTTAACTTAAACATTAAAATATTTTTTATTGAAAATATTTGTGTATATGACTTAGTGTCTCTGAGGTCCGGTACCTCCTTCCTTTATCTAAAGGACCATGGGCCTCATTAGGACCCTGGCGGTATGGGTTTAACGGCGTCATTAAAAGGTACCAGCACCGTTAAACCCATACCGCCCTATTACGAGGTTCCTTCGCGGGACCCGCTCTGGACATCTGGTCAGACCAGATGTCCTTTGCTGGTCCCGCGAGGGGACCAGGGAGCTAACAACAGGCCCGTTATTGACGAGCCCGTTGTTAGCTCCCTCCCCATTCCCATTGAGCCCTATGGGGGCTCGAATGGGAATGGGGATGGTCCGGGTTCCCTGAATGGGGAAATACTGGGCACACCAAGGTCGGAATGGCCCGGTATTTCCCCATTCAGGGAACCCAGACCCGAGTTTGGAGGCAGCCATGCCCTTACATGGCTGCCTCCAAACTCCTAATGAGGCCCCATAACATTAAAAAGGAAAAGACACAAACTCAAACACTGAGAAGCAGCTTGCATCACTCAGAAAATACATTTCAAGCAGGGCCATGTTATTCACACAATGTTTTGCATGTAATATGAAATGTTTCCAAACACTTAAGCAACAAGTCTAACATTTGGAACACGGTATGAAAACATTAGGATGCTGTTGCAGGGAAATTCCAAAATATTAGATTCAAAGCTTTCCCAGGAACCCGCCTCCAGTCTAACCACCAATCAGGGACACTGATCTCAGATTATATGACCGGGGTCCCAGAGCAAAAAGTGGCATACATCTTATGGTGACTTTGCCCATCGGAGAGCCCAGCAACAACTACTGCTCCAAGCCAGCACTGCTCCAGGTTTCCCATGGATTTTCCTCCATTCTAACCCCTAATTGGGGGCACTGGTCTCAGATCACATGGCTGGGGTCGTGGAGCCGAAAGCGGCGGTCACCCTAAGGTGACATTTCCCTGCCACATAGTTTAGTAGCTCCATATGGGTATCCAGCCCATAGCGTCTTCAGTTAAGGGCATTGAAATAATGGGCCATCTCGCCGCCTCCTTCCCTCAGCCTCTTGCCAATGAGCCTTTGCTTGATGTGTCCTGCTACTTGTCTGTAAATACCCATTAGTATTGCTTCTCAGTTTTGCCATCATCATTCAATTCTATTGCTATCCTTCTTTTCCTTCTACTTCTCTCTGCACTATCCCCCACTCAGAACCATCTCAACTCTCTTCCCATCCCTATCATCTCGCTCCACTACTCTCCCCAATCACAAAACCTACTCCAACCCCAGCTTTCTGTGAGAAACCAGAAGGTGTCTCACCCGATAGTCCACAGAGATCTGTCATCCAGGTGTCTAGTACATGTCCATCACTTTTAGATCCAGTTCCTGGAGGTGGACCAGTGCGGGAGGATCACCTGGGTGAGGGGTCTTCGGGAAATGGGAGACCTGATGGTTAGATGCAGTATCCCCCTCCCTGTAACATCTTTACCCCATCCTACCCGGTAGCATATTTGGGAACGTTATCCTCCCTCCCCCTTTCCCTTCACGAACACTTTCACACAGACAACCCGCTCTGGGAGAAAACAGACTCACACCCGAGCATTGTACCTGACATGTCCCACTACTAAGATCTGTTACACATGACCGTAGATGGTCACTATGGTCCCATACCCGATTGTACGGTACACGTACCCGCTTGAGTGGTATCCTTTGGAGAAGCAGTTCCAAGATGGACGCCCATAGGGACCTTTGAGCGGACAGCAGCAGTTCAGTCTTCCCACGTCCCTGCGAAACGCCGCAGACCGCTCACGTGACCCTATTTCCGTACTCGAAGCCTACGGATCTTTGCGTCGCTTCTGCTACTGAAGCTCCGTGAGTTCGTTATTGCTTTTCTTGCCTACTTGCAGAATATTTCATACTAATCTTTTCATACTCCTCTGAATTCTTTGTCTCTCAGTCTTTTTCTACAGTTGCTCTACTCAGCCCCTGTTCCTTGTGAGTGCAGATCAGCCCAGCTTATCCAACATTACCCAGCCGATTCAAGAGAAGTCTCTCCGGCTTTCTTTCCTCCCAGAAACCCGCGAGGGTAAGCCCTGTTTCCTTTGAACTCCCCTTTCTTTGTTCCGATCAAAGTACTTACCTGTCTGTTCTTATAGAGTTCCTGTTGCCTACCTGCAAACCTTTCGAGTACCCATCTCGTCAAGTCTAAGCCTTTCTAGACTCTAATAAGGTGAGAGGATCCTCCTTCTGCCCTTTACTAAACATCCAACTCTCATTTCCATCCTCATCCTCTTCTTGTTTTCCTTTCGTGCATCCAGAAGAAGCCTCCCAGAGGACATCAGTTTTCTACCACACCTCAGGAACATCTTCACCTCCACACCCGCCTGAACCTCGAGACTCCAGCCTCGTCCAGGGTTTTCTTCCCATTAGAGGGTTTCCCTGGCGGTCCTGTCCTCTCCCCTTGTAATTCTATTTCTAGGTCGTGGGGGGCCAGGATTGCCTCAGGGGAACCTTCACAGCCGCATTTGCCTCTTCCATATTGGATTCTTCGACTTGTCAAGGTGAGCGAGTTGAAACCTTTGGTAACAACTGCTTAATCATACCATAGTTTTATAGAATTAACAAGATCAGGCAATTACTAGTAACCACTCACACCTGACTTCCATTAAGCTTCACCACACAGATAAAAGGCGGAGCACGAGAGCACACTCTGAGCGAGGCAAAGCACACTAAGGAACATAGTTTTCCAGATGGCAGCTGAACGAGAGGAGAAAGGCGGCATGCCAAGAAGGGTGCGCAAGGAGGGAGATCCCTTGACCTTTCCGATGAGAAACCGTTACTTTCTAGAATCCTTCAGATTAAAAAGCGTAAGGCCAGGGAACCAGGCTGAAGAATCCTGAATTGTGTGTCGGAGATACCCGGGACCCTCTTGCATGGCTGACTGAGTCGGGGAGGAGCAACAGCCGATGTGGTACCGTCCTGGGCTCCAGGATCAAAGCAGCACAAGAGAGATCAACACAGCCGGTGAGTTGGCCAGACCAATGCCAGACTTGTCTGTGTTGAAGTCTAGGTTGCAAGCGGCAACATTGTATAAAAAGCACAAGAACGAACATTAGTAACACATATGAAGACGCTAGGAAAGCTTAATTGCTGATGGATGTTTGAACTTTAACAGAGGAACATACAATACCAGTGACAGAGTGGGCCAGCACTGTGAGTGTACCCAGCCAAGAAGTGGCAGAAGCAAAAGTAAAAGATGAGAATGAGAAATGAAGTGAATCAAAGTGGTCCTGTGATTTCTGATACAAAGAGGAAAGCTTAGAAAGTGAGATGACATGATCCAAACCCGAATGAGGGAGACCAATTGTGAACATTGTGTTAAAGTGGTCCCTCCCTGAACAAGGGAGACCAATTGTGAACATTGCGCTTAAGGGGTCCGAGCCCGCACGAGGGGGATCCATGGTCCGAGCACGAATGAGGGAGAACAATTGTGACCATTTTGTTAAAGGGCTCCGAACCCTAACGAGAGAGACCAATTGTGAACATTGTGTTAAAGGGGGTCTGAGCCTGATGGAGGGAGACTCATGGTGAACAGTGGAACCGAGAACTTGTGAATGTGAAAATCCTGATAAGAAAGGAACTTTGGTGCTTGTTCATTACATCACCCTCTTCTGTCCACTCTCTGCTCACCCATTCAAAAGGAAATCCCTCAACCTTTTTCTCATCTCCTCTCAACTCTTTGCCTCTAACCTCCACCACTCCTTCTCCCTTCGAACACTCTCATCTTGGACTCAATTTCCACTCCTGCTTTGTCCTCACCCTCTCCATATAATACTACTGTTACCAAGCACAGGATTCCTTTCTCCAAAATCCCTGACTAACAATCTGACCTACTCATCTGTCTCTCCTCCTATGCTGAACTCACCTTTCCATCCACTGAAGAAGCCTTCACTAACTGTAACACTGCTCTCTATGCACCCTTCTCCTCCCACTACTCTCTTTCCATATTTAATCATAAATCCTCCCCTTCGTGGCCTTGGATTAGACCTCTTATCCACACCGTGAAAACAACAATGTGGGTAAAGCTTTGCACCTGGTACTAGTCAAGACACTCCTCAGATCTCTAACTTTACCTCACTGCTTTTCAAAAGTACTGCTCTGCTCTTGGCTCTGCCAAACGTGACTTCTCTCTCTCTATCTTATTTCATCTCAATCCTCTAAACCCAGTCGCCACCAGAAATCCTTCAACTCAATTCTCTCACCTCCTAAACCCTTTTCCAACTCATCCACTCTTTCTACAAATATTCTTGCTCTTTACTTTGCTACTATTATTTCAAATATTTGCAGTACCTTCGCGACTTAACTTTTATCTCCTCCTCCTGTTCACTTTTATCGAACAATCCTACCCTCCTCACCGGCTACTATGTCTTCCTTTACCCGACCAACGCTGATGAGATTCTTGCCTTACTCCTCGTGGCTAACTCTTCCTGTGCTCCCACTGTACCCACACATTTTGAAGCACGCACCTCCCAGTGTTGCTCCACATCTTATTTTCCTCTTCATCTCCTCCCTTGATAATGCTGTTACCCTCATCCTATAAATCAGCTAGTCATCCCTCTCCATAAGAAACGTGGTCTCAAATCTAATTGTCCTGCCAACTTTAGTCCTGTCTGCCTCCTACCACACTATTAAAAAATCCTATAGCAATCAATTTTCAATGGACTCACTGAGTTCCTTGATACTCACAACATCCCAGACCCTATTCAATCTGGCTTCTGACCTCTGCATTCTACTGAGACAGCTCTCTTCAATGTTAGCAACTTCATCTGTTCTGTACGCCATTAAACTGTTCATCTTATTTTATTCTTCTTGACCTCTCTGCTGCTTTCGACCATTCTGACCTTCTCACTATACTATCCTTGGCATCAGGCCCTTGATTGGTTTGCTTCATACCTTGCCCCTAGACACTTTCAGGTGTTCTGGAACAACCTTTCCTCCCCACTCAACTCCCTTACGGCTGGAGTACCCCAGGGTCTGTTCCTGGTCCACTTCTCTTCACTCTCTACGCTTCAGCTCTTGGCGCCCTGTTCTCCTCTACTTCCCAGCCAAACAGACTTTCGAATGGATTGTGTCCTCCCACGTATTCCTCATGTTATGATATTTCCATATCCAGCTGAAGCTGCTTCAAAGTTTTTTTCCAGCAGAGGGCACTGCGTGTCGATGTCTGTTGACTCGATGTCCCTCGGAAGCCTCCATCTCGATGGCCGACGTCATCAATAGTATAAATAGCGCGCAGCTACCGTTGGCTTCAATTCTGTTTTTCTTCGAAAGCTATCACTTTGGATATGGTGCACTTCGGTTCCCTACGAGAATATTCAATAAAAATATTACAAATGCCGTCATCATCAGCTTCATCAACTCCGAGATCGGGGTTTAAGAAGTGCCAAGACTGTAGGGCAAAGATGTCCCTTACGGACCCCCATAGGGTGTGTCTATGGTGCCTGGTTTCCTCTCAGGCTACCTTTGACTGTAAGGCCTGCCTGTCAATGACGGCAAAAGCCCTGAAAGAGCAAAGAGGAAAACGAGCAGCAGGTAGTTCTAAATCCCCATCGAAAACTCTGTCGAAAAGACAATCTTCAGACGAGTCGAGAAATGTTTCTCCTCGTTGAACGAAGACAAAAAGATCAAGATCACGCAGTGGTTCTCACCACTTATCATCAAAGGCACTATAGGTCGCCGTCTTTATCGTCATTGAGTTCCTCCCCAGAACGGGTCAAATACCCGATGAAATCAGCCTCTCCGGGGAAAATTTCAGAGTAAAAATGATGAAAGTATTCCAGAATGCGGCCTTGATCCCCTCGAAGACTCATGGAAGCCATGCCCAGGTCGCAAAACTCGACAAATAAGGGCAAAACCTGTGTGCCCTCGGGCCCAGGAGGCAAGGAAAAATCTCCCAGAGATCGGTCGAAGGATCCCTCGAGTGGAGAAAAAAATCTCCTTCGAGGAAGAAGTCATCATTGCCGTCAAAAGACTCCTCGTTGGGCCCTAAAAAATCCTTGACACCGAAAGCGTCAAAACCCTTGACGTCGATAAGGTCAAATCTCAGCACCACCATCAACGCCATCGAGGATTACTGAAAAGTCATACACACCACTACCAAGAAAGGAGTTTTTTTATCACTTTCTCCTATTTATGAGGAGGTAGAACATTCCTCTGATGATTCATGTCCCTTTGGCCTGCAATATGGAATACCTGGGGTCCCTCAACCCTGGATCTCAGAGGAATCAAGCATTAAAGGTTTAGAGGAATCCCTGCAAAATGCAAGTGGACTAGATACGTCCCCAGAATTACAATTTGGGAGACCTGTTCCTACTGACCATGCAGGTGGGTCTTATACACATTTAAAGTCCAGGGTGGTGGAATACATGTGGTGGAAAAGACCCACACCAATATATGAGCAGGATGATCTTACAGATATCCTGGATAGAGGAGCCGAGGAGGATCCTATTCTTCCCTTTCATGTGGCTCTGCAAAGGTGGGTAAATACCAATTGGGAGACACCCAAATTTATTTCGGCAGTAAATAAAAAACTAACATCCAAATACAGGGCGTCCAGTAGGTCGCCGTCTTCATCGTCATTGAGTTCCTCCCCAGAACGGGTCAAATGCCAGATGAAATCAGCCTCTCAAGGGAAAATTTCAGAGCAAAAATGATGAAAGTATTCCAGAATGCGGCCTTGATCCCCTCAAAGACTCATGGAAGCCATGCCCAGGTCGCAAAATCCGACAAATAAGGGCAAAACCTGTGCGCCCTCGGGCCCAGGAGGCAAGGAAATATCTCCCAGAGAGCGGTCGAAGGATTCCTCAAGTCGAGAAAAAAATCTCCTTCAAGGTAGAAGTCATCAACGCCATTTCCGCCGAAAGCCTCCTCGTTGGGCCCTAAAAAGTCCTCCACTCCGAAAGCGTTGAAACCCTCAACATCGATGGGGTCAAATCTCAGCACCACCATCAACGCAATCGAGGATTACTGAAAAGTCATACACACCACTACCAAGAAAGTATTTTTTTAAATCACTTTCTTCTATTTATGAGGAGGTAGAACATTCCTCTGATGATTCACGTCCCTTTGGCCTGAAATATGGAACACCTGGGGTCCCTCAACCCTTGATTTCGGAGGAATCAAGCATTAAAGGTGTACAGGAGTCCCTGCAAAATGCAAGTGGACTAGATACGTCCCCAGAATTAGAATTTGGGAGACCTGATCCTACTGACCATGCAGTTGGGTCTTACAGACCTTTAATGTCCAGGGTGTTGGAATACATGTGGTGGAAATGATCCACACCAATATATGAGCAGGATGATCTTACAGCTATCCTGGATAGAGGAGCCCAGGAGGATCCTATTCTTCCCTTTCATGATGTGGCTCTGCAAAGGCGGGTTAATACCAATTGGGAGACGCCAGAGTTAATTCCTAAATACAGGGCGTCCACTAGTGACCCCAGTTATCTGAAGAAACATCTGACTGCTGAAAGTTTGGGAGTGCAGGCTGCCACATCCACCTCAAAACAAAATGCATGCCCAACTATTCCCCCAGACAGAGATGGCAAGCGTTACAACGCTTTGGCCAAGAAAGTTTTCTCTGTGGGGAGTATGGACTTAAAGTCGGTGAATGCTACATGCACGTTGGACAGGCTCGCTTATGCAATTTGGGAATGTATAACGATGGTGGCTGAAGGGGACGAAAGAGACGGATTTTTAAATCTAGTCAAGGATGGGAAGGACGCGATGTGCAAATCCCTCCAGACAGGTCTTGACACTGCTGACAGTATCAGCAGGTCAAAGGCGGCTAGTACAGTAATGTGAGATTTACCTGGTTAAGAAAATCTGGTTCGGAAAGTCTGGAGAAAATCTTTCTTCAGATGTTCAATCCAGACTTCTTAACATGCCCTTTGACAGCACACATTTATTTGGTAGCAGGGCTGAGGAGAGCTGGAGAAGCTCTAGACCTCCGAAGCCGCAGCCACATCCCTTGGTGCTGCTATTAGACAGCCACAAAACCGCCCCACTGGGACATCTTGGAGGTGTAGGTCCTTTCTCTTTTACTCCTCGGTTTGAAGGGGGAGAGGACTGTCAAATCAAAGAGGTCAAAAAAGATTCCCCCCGTGATGGATAGGGTAGAGGTACTAAGACCGCCCAGGTAGTGGCCACTTTACCATCAGCCACTGCCTCAGCTGCCACAAAACCTCTTTGAGGCCTTAGCTCACAAGGCCCCGTGGGAGGCAGACTCTCACTGCATCTGGAAGAATGGCAAGGCATTACCTCAGATGCATGGGCATTGGAAACAGTTGCCCAGGGTTACTGCCTTCCCTTTCTAAAAAAGCCTCACAGTTATCCACCGGGGAACAGCTCTTTCAAAGTTCCAGATCTGCTCCTCATGCAGGAAATCTTGACCCTGCTAGAGAAAGGTGCTGTAGAACCAGTACCTGTAGTGGAGAGGAACAAGAGTCGGTACTCCCCGTACTTCCTAGTTCCCAAGAAGGACAGAGGATTGAGACCCATTTGGACTTAAGAGACTTAAACAAATTCCTCAGGAAGGACAGGTTTAAGATGGTTAACCTCTCAGATCCTTCAGACCCTCCAGCTTCAGGACTGGATGGTATCATTGGACCTCAGGGTTCTTACTTTCATGTGCTGATCCATCTCAAGCACAGAAGGTACCTGAGGTTTGCCGTTCGTGGTTCTTATTATCAATTTCGAGTTCTGCCATTTGGGCTGACGTTCGCTCCGAGGGTTTTCACCAAGTTGATGGCGGTGGTGGCAGCGAGTCTCAGGAGAGGGTGTATTCATGTCTACCCCTACCTTGACGATTGGCTGAGCAGGGCCAGTTCCCCCAAACAGGCCCCAGAACATCTCAGCTACACCTGTCATTCTCTCCATGGACTGGGCTTCTACCTCAACTTCAAGAAGTCCCACATTATAACATCTCAAAGGCTCCAATTCATTGGAACAGTCCTGGATGCATCCCTGGGAAAAGCCTTGCAACCAGAAGTGAGGGCTTAAGACATTCTGCAGATGGTCACCAAATTCCAAAGTCCCCAGCGTCTCCCCGCCTTTGACTTTCTGAGGTTCCTCAGCCTCATGGCATCCTGCATTTTTCTGGTGCCAGAGGCGCACTTGAGAATGAGATCGCTCCAGTGGGCTCTCAGGACTCAATGGTCTCAATTCTCAGGCAGGATGTCAGACCTCCTTCAGGTTCCAAGCAGGGTTGCACAGGATCTCCTGTAGCGGGCTTGCGAGGACAACATTCTGAAGTGAGAACCTTTTTGGCTGCCATTGCCGGAGTACTAACGGATGCCTCACTCATAGGGTGGGGAGCACATGCCAACGATCCGACAATCAGCGGTTGTTGGTCTCCATCGGAGTCCAAACTACATATCAACCTCTGCGGCTGTTAAAAAGGGGGTGGTGGGCACAGTCCATATGGCGTCTATTGATATGTCCAGCGCCTTCGACACGGTTAGCAGAGAGATTCTTTGGAGAAAGCTCCTCGATTGGAAGGTCCTCCTGAAGATTGTGCATATTTTGGCAGCACTGCACAGGGAGTCGTCTCTGAGGGTTAGGTTGACGAGGGATGGGAAAACTTCGACCCCAGTACTTACCTTTGTGGGGCTGAGGCAGGGTTGTGTGTTTTACACCGACCCTCTTTTAATTTATATGTGTCGGACATTGCAGCCCTATGGAGGAGGGTAACACCAATCCGGTAGAAATTTGCATCTTAGTTTTGTATTGGTATTATTCTATTTGAAATAACACCTATCAGCCTCCACAGGAAACTTCAACTTTTCTTCCACTACGCGGTACAAAATAACCTCCAAGTTAATAGGCAAAAATCCAAGGTGGTTATTTGTTCCACTAAGAAAAGTCCCAAGACTTACTGCTGGAAGGTGGGAGACCAGCCTATATCAAGGGTCGCATGAGGGACCTGTGATTTAATCTCACAAATCACCTTTCCAGAGGGTCCTGGATCACCCTCTTTAAAGAGAGCTTTACCATTCTATTGGCCAAAATGAAACTAATGTTTTCCCCAACTATGTCGCTACGCCCTGGCCCTTGATTAGATTAGATTCTACCTTCAAAACATCAAACCTGTAGTTCTTTATGGTGTGGGCATTGTCCCTTTCGACTTGGGTGCTGCGCTTAATATCTTACTGGGGTAATTGTGGAATAAAACGTTGGGCTTGAACAATTCTGTGCCAAATGCTGTGCTCATAGACGAGTTGGGACTTATCTCCCTGGCAGCGAGAGCCTTATGGAAAAAATTTGCTGAATATGCAAAAATGCTGAGCCCACCGACTAACTCGCTATATCAACCTCTGGGTTAATCATCAAAAATGCAATCAGCTATTACCTTGACTCAGTTCAAGCACAGTATGTGCGATATACTCACTCGGATAGGCTCCTCCCCGGAAGAGCTAAGGGAGGTGCCGGGAGTTGTTAAGCAGAAATTATTCATGGCGGATTGGGCAGAAACCGCTAATTTATTCAGCAATTTAGGGCTTTACAAAGACTGTGAAAGGATTAGAAGAAAGTGAGGGATTAATCTTATGTATGTGTACTTATTCCCTTGCCCTAAGATTCGAGCCATTTACTTGCGTTTCCGTTTAAACCAGTTTACAACCTTGGAAAGGAGGATAAAGAGGGATAGGTCAATAATTCACAACAACTGTAGATTTTGTAAGTCTAATACTGTCGAAACTCTAAAACATATAATTCTGACCGGCACTGGTCTTAGGCAGGCGCAGCTGTGCTATCTGGGCGAAGGGCTACTGACTGATATGTTCTGGTTCAGGCTTATGTGGGGAAACTTGGTTAAATCAATTTTATGGCTGTATGCATTCTTATGTGTCTTCTTGGGACAAATAGAATGAGTGTTTAATTATTTTTTATCTTCTGTATAATTGAAGAAATGTAACAAAAACACAATAGAATTTCATTTTTTTAAACCTCATATCAACCATTTAGAGCTGAGGGCAATCAGACTAGCGCTGAAGGCCTTTCTGCCCTCTGTGCAGGGAAAGAATGTCTTGATAATGATGGACAACACAGTGGCCATGTACTACCTCAACAAAAGAGGAGGAGTAGGGTCACTATCACTGTGCAGAGAGGCAATGCAGCTATGGTTCTGGGCAATACGAGAAGGAATCTCTCTATCGGCAATTCACCGAGCCGGAGAGAAGAACACGGCGGCAGAGGCTCTGAGCAGGCAGAGCACAGTCTCTCACGAGTGGGAACTAGCTCAGGAAGTCCTTCAAGAGATCTTCACCCTTTGGGGAACCCCTCAAGTGCATCTGTGCCCGACCAGTGTCAACCGAAAGTGCTAGCTGTACTGCTGAAGGGAATTTTCCCCCAAGAGGAGCTCTAGGGGATGCGTTGATGGTTTACTGGGAGTTTCCACTCCTATACGCGTTTCCTCCAGTCCCTGTCATTCATCAAGTCATCAGAAGGTTGAGGAGATTCAGGCAATCCATGATCCTAATTGCTCCGTATTGCGTTCCTATACTTCTTCCACAAAGAGAGGACCTTCTCTCTCTCGAAAGAGAGAGAGGAGGGTCGGGGTTCTCCATCCAGAGGTCAAGACACTCAACCTTCATGCATGGTTTCTGAGAGGTTGAGATACAAGGATTGGGACCTTTCCGGACGGCGTAATGGAGATTTTGCTTTCAGCCAGAAGACAAGCAACAAAATCCTTGTACCGCTGCCGCTGGGACAAATTCTGCAGCTGGTGCAGGGATAAGATGAGGATCCTTTTACATGCAGTGCACCCGTGGTGTTATCATTCATGATTACACCGGGCCAATCTGGGGCTCCAGGTTGGTACCATTAAGGGGTATCTGGCAGCGCTTTCTATTTTTAAAGTGCTCCTCTGAAGAGGTATCTTTCTTCAAGATCCCACTAGTTATACAATTCTTAAAAGTACTGACAAATACATTTCCTCCTGTCCCAATTTGGGACCTCAACTTGGTGTTGACATTTTTAATGTGTGCTCCTTTTGAGCCTATCCATTCCTGTCCTTTAAGGTCATTAACTTTCAAGACCATCCTTTTAGTGGCCATCACATCAGCCCGAAAGGTGAGTGAACTTTAGGCCTTGTCATGCAAGCCTCCTTATACCATCTTCTATAAGGACAGAGTGGTCCTTGAGGTTAAACCTACCTTCTTACCTAAGATTGTGTCTGAGTTCCATTTAACTCAGAAAATAATGTTACCTTCATTTTATCCTCCTCCTCATCCTCATCCTGGAATGGAAGAGGAGAGGTTGCAGAGGCTTGATCCTAGGCGTGCACTTAGTTTCTACATCTACAGGATGTCGAAAGTAAGACAGGATGACCAGTTGTTTGTAGGCTACATGGCCCACACGTTGGGTTTGGCAATTTCGAAACAAACATTATCAAGATTCATCATTTTAGGAATATCTGAATGCTACAGATTGGCTGGAAAGGATCATTGCAGGGTCTTAGAGCTTATTCAACCAGGGGCATGGCTATCTCCTATGCCTTACATAGGGGTTTCCCAATTAAAGATATTTGTGCGGCAGCCACATATTCTTCCGTACACACCTTTACCAAACACTATAATCTGGACTCTTCCTCAAGCCGGGAAGCTTTATTTGGAAAGGCAGTGCTACATTCTGTGCACACAGAGCTATAAGGAAACTCCTAAATTATCATGAGTCTGAACATTCTGACTCCCTCCTCCAAGAATTCATAGACTGCTTTAGTTTTGAGCAATACGCAGGAGGACACAATCCATTCTAAGAACGAGTTACTTACCCATGGTAACATTCTTTCGACTGGATGTGCCTCCCACGTATTCCTCATTGCCCCTCCCAACCTGCCCCGCTGTATAATTTTCCAGGTGATTGCAATTTTCGCTCTTTCAGGAGGAGTAACTGTCGGGTGTAGGATAGCCTATAGATGTAAAAAACGGAACTGAAGCCAATGGTCACTGTGCGCACTTTATACCATCGATGACGTTGACATCAAGATGGAGGCCTCCGAGGGACATCGAGTCGACAGCGCCCTCTGCTGGAAACAATTTCCGAAGCAGCTGAAGCTGGATTTAGAAATATCATAAGATGGGGAACACGCGGGAGGAACATCCAGTTGAAAGAACGTTACCATGGGTAAGTAACTTGTTCATCTCTTCCTCGCCCTCCTTTTGTTCTCTCCTGACTACGGGGAGCCCGAGAGCCCCAAATGGGAAATCAGCTGCAGGTAGAAACACTACGCGGCATGTAAACATAACCGCGTGTGTTTCTGCCTGCTGTGGCTTTCACTTTGGGTCTCCGGAGCACCGGAGACCCAAAGTGATAGCCACAGCAGGCAGAAACACACGCGGTTGTGTTGGAAAACGCTGCGGTTTTAAAACCGCAGCGTTTTCCAACACAATAACATTTTATTTATGTTTGCGGTCGCTTCAAAAGCGACCGCAAACATAAATACAACGTTTTTGAAGCTGCGGTTTTATTTCTAAGTTTTCCGGGCTCCTCCAGCCCGGAAAACGTAGAAAAAAAAAACGCAGCTAGTGCTTATTTTTTGTAAAAAAAATAAATAGCACTTACCGAGATTCAGCTGCAGCTTTCCTGCTCTGGTCTCCAGTCCGCGTCCTCCGAGTCCCGGCACTAATGAAGGGAAAGCCACCCAGCGGTAGACTTTGTTTACTACAGCTGGCTGGCTTTTCCTTCATTAGTGCTGCAAAAGCAAAAGCCAGCACAGGGGGGCCTCCATTTCACAAAATGGCGGCGCCCCTGTGCTTGCTTTTTCGAATTTTGAGCTTGAATAGCTCATAATTTTACATAGGAAGTTTTAAAACGGAGGATGCTAGTATATTTTTTTTTATGTGACCTATCTATTTTTTAAATAAAATGTTTTACTAGACCATCCCTTTAAGAGCGTAGGGGACATTTCTGTATTGGTTCCACCATATGCATACAAGTAGGCCTAATTAACTCTGGTAGCCTATTATGCGACCCTAGCACCGCATGGAGGAGCACAATCTTGCACTAACCTCTGACACTGTTTTAGTCCCAACACGCTGATGCAGAGTACCTTTCTTACTCCGGTTTGGCATTACAATCACTGTAACCGATTTTTTGCCTCTGGCTGCCAGGAAGGTGCTAATACACATAAACGTGAGGCAGGTTGACACATTGGAAACGTAAGACCACTGCACATGTGAACAACCTTCGACTGTGCAGGGATGCTGCGAAAAAGCATATCATTTCTTTCCCAAATGATGTGTCTTTGAATCTAATGTGGAATGTTTCTCCGCATAATACTGACTGTCACCTATTAGACTTCTCATGCTTAAATGTTGTTTGGACACATTACTGTTATATCCTCCTACTATTTTATTTTTAGTTTATGAAAAGTTTAGTGCCATGCATTAAGATAATATACATATTCACCTTGTATGGGCATTGATAGCTGTTAGATGGGATATGTACATTGTGGTGGGCAGCTCTTGCACATAAACATGTTATGATGCCATTTCCATGTCTGAGCATACACAGTTTGGTAACTCTGACAAACAAACATGTTATGACTCTTATTACAACTACACAGGTAAACATGTTGTGTCTTCACCCCTTGTTTAAAGTTGCATCTTGCTGTTGCTGCCATGTCTGTAGCAAATCACAACAAATTTGTTATGTAATCTCCTTGGAGATATGGAATCTCGAGAAGGTTCCAATGTACTGTATATATGTGTGAGCCAACCTCTTGGGGCTGAGATCCAGCTACATCAGGAGGGCTTCATTCTTTTATGAAAATACATACTTTTGTTGGAGAATCTTACCTGGCTCCTAGACATTGTTCACTTCAATTACACACTACATGCAGGACGTTTTGTGGATAACATGCCTCTGCTTGAAATGTATTTTCTGATCGAGGAGAACTGCTTCTCATGTTTTCATATGCGTCTGTTCCTTCCTAATTGTATGGCCCTTTGAATGAGGCGGCATGCAGGGCTGAGTTCCCTGCATACATTTTTCCTGAAGCCGGAAATGAAAGTAAGAGAATCCCTTGTCTTTTTTTTTCTTCTTCTTTCTATGTAAAATGAATGCCAAGCTCTGTTTGTGATTTTCTTTGTTACTCATTTATGGTGTGACCACCATCCGAAGTTGAAGTCTCTGGGACTTTGAAAGCTAATGGAACAATCATCTCGACATAATATTTTCCATAAGTCCAACAAAAGGTATCAAATATTGAATTTAGTTTTATTTTAGAACTGGACTAACACTGTGCCAAACTCTTTCTCTGCACATTGCAAACAGTGAAGCAGTTGAGTATAATTAGGTTATATTTACAGGGAACATTTCGAAAACAGATCCCATAAAATGTTAAATTATTATGTTATTAAATAACCTAAATGCAACCTGTTTCTTTTTGTTGTTATGTGGGGCGGGGGGGGGGCGCATTCCTCCTTCCCTATGCTACATGCTACACCCCCTCCCACCCGCTTGCCTCCTCCTAGACACCCAAACACACACATGCATATACATGATGAGGACAAAAGAGAAAGTACATTTGTCTAAGAAAGACATAGTACTGTGCCACTCATATTTTTGAGTAGTATGTTGCACGCTTTAGTGCTACCTCTACCCCCTTCTCCAGTTGAAACTTACAATATGGCTGTGATGGGAAGTTCTGTAAAGACCAATTTATGTGAAGAGAATGATATCAACATCCCTCGGCCTAATATGAATACTAGTTTGCCTCCATCGCTAGTAGAACTAGAGACTTTCAGGGTAATTCATAGAATTTCGCAGAAAAGTGTCGCAAGCGGCTGGCGCAGAGTGTCCGCGTGCGATTGACTGCGCCAGGCACGTGCGCTAAAACCGATTTCCGCGCACAGCGTATTCATGGATTTCATGCTCCCAAACCAGCCGTGGCGCAGAGTATCGCAGCGACCCTGCAGCAGCGCCAGTAACGCCCCCAAGAACGCCCTCGCGCAAGGAAAAGCCAGCAAAATCGCTAAATCATCGCAAAGGGCTGCGCTAACCCTGGACCAGTTTACAGGGCAGCCAAACAAGGAACGCAAAGCGGGTAACGTGCATATCAGGGGTACACGTGAAGTCATACACGCGATTAGCCAGGGTAAGTGTATTACAGGGGTACACGTGAAGTCATACACGCGATTAGCCAGGGTACGTGTATTACAGGGGTACGCGGGAAGTTTAACACGCGATTGGCCAGGTTACGTGTATTACAGGGGTACGCGGGAAGTTTAACACGCGATTGGCCAGGGTACGTGTATTACAGGGGTACGCGGGAAGTTTAACACGCGATTGGCCAGGGTACGTGTATTACAGGGGTACGCGGGAAGTTTAACACGCGATTAGCCAGGGTAAGTGTATTACAGGGGTACACGTGAAGTTATACACGCGATTAGCCAGGGTACGTGTATTACAGGGGTACGCGGGAAGTTTAACACGCGATTGGCCAGGGTACGTGTATTACAGGGGTACGCGGGAAGTTTAACACGCGATTGGCCAGGGTACGTGTATTACAGGGGTACGCGGGAAGTTTAACACGCGATTGGCCAGGGTACGTGTATCAAAGGGGTACGCGGGAAGTTTAACACGCGATTAGCCAGTGTAAGTGTATTACAGGGGTACACGTGAAGTCATACACGCGATTAGCCAGGGTACGTGTATTACAGGGGTACGCGGGAAGTTTAACACGCGATTGGCCAGGGTACGTGTATTACAGGGGTACGCGGGAAGTTTAACACGCGATTAGCCAGGGTAAGTGTATTACAGGGGTACGCGGGAAGTTTAACACGCGATTAGCCAGGGTACGTGTATTACAGGGGTACGCGGGAAGTTTAACACGCGATTGGCCAGGGTACGTGTATTACAGGGGTACGCGGGAAGTTTAACACGCGATTGGCCAGGGTACGTGTATTACAGGGGTACGCGTGAAGTTATACACGCGATTAGCCAGGGTACGTATATTACAGGGGTACGCGGGAAGTTTAACACGCGATTGGCCAGGGTACGTGTATTACAGGGGTACGCGGGAAGTTCAACACGCGATTGGCCAGGGTACGTGTATTACAGGGGTATGCGGGAAGTTTCACATGCGATTTGGCCAGGTACGTGTATTACAGGGGTGCGTGGGAATTATCACACGCGATTTGGCTTGGTACGTGTATTACAGGGGTGTGCGGGAATTATCACACGCAATTAGGCTGGGTGGGTCCTCACAGGTGTTCCCTGTACACCCTCCACAGCCCCTGCAGGCAGCCCACAAAACAGGGGACTACCCTGCACACCTGCTCATGTCCCCCTGCACCCCCACCCCCCAGCAGTGCAGGGGCACCCTCCACCAGGCCCCCACTCATGTCTCCCACCACCCCCACCCCCCAGCCACCAGGGGCACCCTCCACCAGGCCCCCACTCATGTCCCCTATCACCCCCACCCCCCCGCCACCAGGGGCACCCTCCACCAGGCCCCCACATATGTCTCCCACCACCCACACCCCCCAGCAGTGCAGGGGCACCCTCCACCAGGCCCCCACTCATGTCTCCCACCACCCCCACCCCCCAGCCACCAGGGGCACCCTCCACCAGGCCCCCACTCATGTCTCCCACCACCCCCACCCCCCAGCCACCAGGGGCACCCTCCACCAGGCCCCCACTCATGTCTCCCACCACCCCCACCCCCCAGCAGTGCTGGGGCACCCTCCACCAGGCCCCCACTCATGTCTCCCACCACCCCCACCCCCCAGCCACCAGGGGCACCCTCCACCAGGCCCCCACTCATGTCTCCCACCACCCCCACCCCCCAGCCACCAGGGGCACCCTCCACCAGGCCCCCACTCATGTCTCCCACCACCCCCACCCCCCAGCAGTGCTGGGGCACCCTCCACCAGGCCCCCACTCATGTCTCCCACCACCCCCACCCCCCAGCCACCAGGGGCACCCTCCACCAGGCCCCCACTCATGTCTCCCACCACCCCCACCCCCCAGCAGTGCAGGGTCACCCTCCACCAGGCCCCCACTCATGTCTCCCACCACCCCCACCCCCCAGCAGTGCAGGGGCACCCTCCACCAGGCCCCCACTCATGTCTCCCACCACCCCCACCCCCCAGGGTCACCCTCCACCAGGCCCCCACTCATGTCTCCCACCACCCCCACCCCCCAGCAGTGCAGGGGCACCCTCCACCAGGCCCCCACTCATGTCTCCCACCACCCCCACCCCCCAGCAGTGCAGGGGCACCCTCCACCAGGCCCCCACTCATGTCTCCCACCACCCCCACCCCCCAGCCACCAGGGGCACCCTCCACCAGGCCCCCACTCATGTCTCCCACCACCCCCACCCCCCAGCCACCAGGGGCACCCTCCACCAGGCCCCCACTCATGTCTCCCACCACCCCCACCCCCCAGCAGTGCAGGGTCACCCTCCACCAGGCCCCCACTCATGTCTCCCACCACCCCCACCCCCCAGCAGTGCAGGGGCACCCTCCACCAGGCCCCCACTCATGTCTCCCACCACCCCCACCCCCCAGGGTCACCCTCCACCAGGCCCCCACTCATGTCTCCCACCACCCCCACCCCCCAGCAGTGCAGGGGCACCCTCCACCAGGCCCCCACTCATGTCTCCCACCACCCCCACCCCCCAGCAGTGCAGGGGCACCCTCCACCAGGCCCCCACTCATGTCTCCCACCACCCCCACCCCCCAGCCACCAGGGGCACCCTCCACCAGGCCCCCACTCATGTCTCCCACCACCCCCACCCCCCAGCCACCAGGGGCACCCTCCACCAGGCCCCCACTCATGTCTCCCACCACCCCCACCCCCCAGCAGTGCTGGGGCACCCTCCACCAGGCCCCCACTCATGTCTCCCACCACCCCCACCCCCCAGCCACCAGGGGCACCCTCCACCAGGCCCCCACTCATGTCTCCCACCACCCCCACCCCCCAGCCACCAGGGGCACCCTCCACCAGGCCCCCACTCATGTCTCCCACCACCCCCACCCCCCAGCAGTGCTGGGGCACCCTCCACCAGGCCCCCACTCATGTCTCCCACCACCCCCACCCCCCAGCAGTGCAGGGGCACCCTCCACCAGGCCCCCACTCATGTCTCCCACCACCCCCACCCCCCAGCCACCAGGGGCACCCTCCACCAGGCCCCCACTCATGTCTCCCACCACCCCCACCCCCCAGCAGTGCTGGGGCACCCTCCACCAGGCCCCCACTCATGTCTCCCACCACCCCCACCCCCCAGCCACCAGGGGCACCCTCCACCAGGCCCCCACTCATGTCTCCCACCACCCCCACCCCCCAGCAGTGCAGGGTCACCCTCCACCAGGCCCCCACTCATGTCTCCCACCACCCCCACCCCCCAGCAGTGCAGGGGCACCCTCCACCAGGCCCCCACTCATGTCTCCCACCACCCCCACCCCCCAGCAGTGCAGGGGCACCCTCCACCAGGCCCCCACTCATGTCTCCCACCACCCCCACCCCCCAGCAGTGCAGGGGCAGCCTCCACCAGGCCCCCACTCATGTCCCCTATCACCCCCACCCCCCCGCCACCAGGGGCACCCTCCACCAGGCCCCCACTCATGTCTCCCACCACCCCCACCCCCCAGCCACCAGGGGCACCCTCCACCAGGCCCCCACTCATGTCTCCCACCACCCCCACCCCCCAGCAGTGCTGGGGCACCCTCCACCAGGCCCCCACTCATGTCTCCCACCACCCCCACCCCCCAGCCACCAGGGGCACCCTCCACCAGGCCCCCACTCATGTCTCCCACCACCCCCACCCCCCAGCAGTGCAGGGTCACCCTCCACCAGGCCCCCACTCATGTCTCCCACCACCCCCACCCC
This sequence comes from Ambystoma mexicanum, assembly GCF_040938575.1. Taxonomy (NCBI): domain Eukaryota; kingdom Metazoa; phylum Chordata; class Amphibia; order Caudata; family Ambystomatidae; genus Ambystoma; species Ambystoma mexicanum. The sequence continues at coordinate 1,218,453,869 of NC_090936.1, forward strand.
CCAGCAGTGCAGGGGCACCCTCCACCAGGCCCCCACTCATGTCTCCCACCACCCCCACCCCCCAGCAGTGCAGGGGCACCCTCCACCAGGCCCCCACTCATGTCTCCCACCACCCCCACCCCCCAGCAGTGCAGGGGCAGCCTCCACCAGGCCCCCACTCATGTCCCCTATCACCCCCACCCCCCAGCCACCAGGGTCACCCTCCACCAGGCCCCCACTCATGTCTCCCACCACCCCCACCCCCCTGCCACCATGTGCAGCCCCCACCAGGTCCTCACAATGTGCGTATTGGTCAGCCTCCACAGCCAAAAAGCCCTACCAAGTAACCCATTCACCCACATGGAAATGGAAATCACATGTTACACCCCCAATGTTCATGAAGCAAATGAACCCATGTCCGTCACACACATATATTCCAATTGAATGGGAAAACACACAACATGACATGCATGAAACCAATGAGATGAAACCACACAGTGAACAATGTAAAAAAAAATGTATTAGAAAAAAATACGAATGCTAAAGAAAGAAAACTAACTACAATGTAAATGTGAAAAAAGAAGCTGCATGTCCGCATAAAAACACAAAACTAGAAAATCTAATCCAAAAAATGTTGTCCAAAGTGAAATGTCAAAACTCTCCGTGCAACAAAGAACTATGTACAAAAATAACAAGGGTCCATCATCACAACAGAACTAAGGAAACCTCCTAAAAAACCTACCTAAATATCAACTATATACAAAAAGTGGAGCAGTGTCCGTCGACTCCAAATCATAAGAAAAAACAAAGGAAACCTAAAACTAAAGAACTATATACAAAGGCGGCGGGCAAGTCCAGCGGCTCACTCTGTGGTGTTCCGGGCCAGGGCATCATCGAACTCCTGTTCGATGTCCCGGAGGCGGTCCAGTTCCATGGCCCCGAGGGTCCGCAGGGACGACGCCGTGTCCTCCTCCAACCCCCTGCGGATTGCCTCGAGGCACTCGGCCCGCCTCAGGGCCCTCCGCATGGAGTTCTCCGCCCTGACCATTGTGAGCCGCGCCTCTTCCGCCCGCCGCCGCTCCGCACCTATGGCGTGGCCCAACCGCTGCCACACGGAAGACACTCTCTGTCCTGGGTCCTCCTGCCCTCCGGCCGATGCCTGCCCCTCCGATGTCGAAGGCCCCGAGCCTTCATGGCTCCCACCATCTTGCTGCTGCTGCTGCTCTGCCTCTGCCCGTGCACTGCCTCCTGCTGCCTGCACATCCTCCGCCGGCTGGGGTGCAGTTGTTGATGTGGCCACCCCTGCTGGACGTCCGACTCCCGACTGTGGCAGAGATGCCTCCTCCACCAGCCTGGCCGCACTGTCAGAGGCAGCTCCACAGGGCACCCAGGTGACTGATGGGTGGGAAGATGGCACAGAGGACGACTGGCGTGTAGGGGGTCCAGTTGAGGAGGGGGTCGGAACAAACCCCATCAGACGGAGGAATCCGGTCTGGGTGACCTGTCCCAGCAGGCTGACGTGGTCAACGAGCCATTCGAGATGACGTGCAGTCTCTCCATGAAAAGACTGCAGGTCACCTCGCATGGCCCGTTGACGCAACGCCACACCAGCCAGGACAGGCTCAACCCGGACCTGGATAGCCACGTCCGCAGGCAGAGGAAGGCCAGTTGACGTCAGCTCATCCCCTGCCTGAAAACGGGTCTGGACGTAGGCATCCCTGCTGGTGCAAGATGATGCAGGGACAGGATCGGGGACAGGATTGCACACAGGCACCTCCGCGGCCGCCTGTGCTGCCTCCTGTCCCTGGTCCTGGACTGCACCACTAGCACCAGTGGGATCCCCACCTCCAGACCCCGTCTCTGGTGCTTGCACGGCCTCCTCCTCCACCAGACCCCCCACCAACCTGGATGACTCTGTGCCATCTTCCCCTGTTGGGCCCTGTGGGGTCCCAGCAGCCCCTTCTGCTGCCGAGGAGTCCAACTGCAACCTCCGCCTCTTGGACCTCCCCCCGGCAGCTGCGGCCTGGGACGCGGCACCGGACTCCTCACTCCCCGACGAGATGACAACACGGGAGGGGAGCCGGGCCTTGCGTCTCCGGCTGGCGGTCGGATCCCCGCCGCTGTGCTCCACAGCACCTTCTCCGCCCTCTTCATCAGTTGACGCTGCAGACAGGGAGAAACAAAACACAGGCATCAGGGCACTGTACAATGGACACATACACACATGACAGTTGTACATGAGTGGCATTGGCAAACCTCAGACATGCCATCACAATCCCCAACACACATGTCATTGCAACTGGCACACATGAACCATACCACAGCCATATCGCAACTGCCACCACCATCCCCACACATACAACAGCATCAGCAGCCAAAGGGGAGCCATACATCACATGCAACACAGGAAGTGCACCACACATGTACACACACCACCACACTTGCATGCATGTCTACACCTCTGCCAAGTGTCGCACTGTTCAGACGGGCATCCATGTCACATCTGCCAATCAGGCTTCCACATACCGCTGTCACATGCATCCATGTAGCATCACTGTTGCACCTTTGACAAATACACACACATGCACATGTACACAGTGCTCATACATGCAGCCAAAAACAACATACATGCCTGACATCACGGACATGTCTACTTACATACACATTCATCCAAACATGTGTGCACGCACAACTGCATTTGCCATGCAAGCCCACACACACAAGCACCATCCATGTCTCACACATTACAGCCCTCGCATGTGTCAGCCCCACGGCCCTGTACACCCCCACCCATACTCCACCCCATACAAACAGATGTGCAACTGGCACAATGGGGAATGATCACCACACGCCCTGCTCACAACCAGGATGCATGTACACTCACCGCTCGACTCCAGACGGCTCTGCTTCTCTAGGACCTGGACGTGGAGCGCTGGGGATATGCGTTCCAGGACCCCCATCTGTTCTTCCGACAAGTGGCCCCGGCGCCCCTTGGCATCCGCTGCCTTCAAGAGGCGCCGGGCCTTGTTCAGGGTCCTGGACCTGAAGTCCTCCCAGCGCTTCCTGACATGTTGTAAGTCCCGGACTGCCACCCCCTCCGCGTTGATGGCAGTCACGATGTCTGTCCAGATCCGAGTCCGTCCTTCCTTGTCGGCGCGGGAACTTCCAAAGAGGGCATCATACTGCCCCAGGACTTGCTCCACCAGGACACCAACTTCGGTGGCACTGAAGCTGGTGCCCCTCTGCCTCTCTGGCCGGGGGTTGTCAGTGGTCACAGATGGTGTTAGCCCCGACATGACAACCCCAGAGGCAGGAGTGGGTGGGCAACTGGGTCCTGGGGCTGGGCTGTGGAGCGATGGAATTCCAGTCGGGAGTCTTCTGTTCCAGCAGGGGTGGTCACAGCAACAGCACCCCTGGCTGATGTGCAGGCAGCAAATGGCAGTGCACGTGGGCAGCAGGCAGTCAGGCAGCAGCAGATAGCAGGTGGGAGCGTGCTCGGGGCTCTGGGGGGCAGTAATTCGGCCTTCTGGGCAGGAGCGTGGTCTCCCGTGTGCTCACGCGTGGCCAGCTTGGTACGGAGTGAATTGGCACGTGAAAATCCTGCACGTCAGCGTGAAAACCGAGGAAAGGCCCTTAGCGCGTAAGCGCGTCAGCACGCATACGCGATTCCATTGGACCAAAGGCCCTCAGCGCATAAGCGCGTCTGTGACGTGACCCGCACGGGTGTTTCCCACACAGCACGTGATGACAGAGCACACGTGGAAAGACTGCACGTCAGAGTCTCATCGCGTGTAATTGGACAAAAGTGCGTGTACACGCGATTGGCCTATGTACGTGTATATGAGGTGTGCGCGGACACTTACACACGCAAGTACGTCAGCGCACCTGTATCCCGGTGTACGGCCATTTCCACCAATCACACGCAATGAGACTCTGACGTGCAGTCTTTCCACGTGTGCTCTGTCATCACGTGCTGTGTGGGAAACACCCGTGCGGGTCACGTCACAGACGCGCTTACGCGCTGAGGGCCTTTGGTCCAATGGAATCGCGTATGCGTGCTGACGCGCTTACGCGCTAAGGGCCTTTCCTCGGTTTTCACGCTGACGTGCAGGATTTTCACGTGCCAATTCACTCCGTACCAAGCTGGCCACGCGTGAGCACACGGGAGACCACGCTCCTGCCCAGAAGGCCGAATTACTGCCCCCCAGAGCCCCGAGCACGCTCCCACCTGCTATCTGCTGCTGCCTGACTGCCTGCTGCCCACGTGCACTGCCATTTGCTGCCTGCACATCAGCCAGGGGTGCTGTTGCTGTGACCACCCCTGCTGGAACAGAAGACTCCCGACTGGAATTCCATCGCTCCACAGCCCAGCCCCAGGACCCAGTTGCCCACCCACTCCTGCCTCTGGGGTTGTCATGTCGGGGCTAACACCATCTGTGACCACTGACAACCCCGGCCAGAGAGGCAGAGGGGCACCAGCTTCAGTCCCACCGAAGTTGGTGTCCTGGTGGAGCAAGTCCTGGGGCAGTATGATGCCCTCTTTGGAAGTTCCCGCGCCGACAAGGAAGGACGGACTCGGATCTGGACAGACATCGTGACTGCCATCAACGCGGAGGGGGTGGCAGTCCGGGACTTACAACATGTCAGGAAGCGCTGGGAGGACTTCAGGTCCAGGACCCTGAACAAGGCCCGGCGCCTCTTGAAGGCAGCGGATGCCAAGGGGCGCCGGGGCCACTTGTCGGAAGAACAGATGGGGGTCCTGGAACGCATATCCCCAGCGCTCCACGTCCAGGTCCTAGAGAAGCAGAGCCGTCTGGAGTCGAGCGGTGAGTGTACATGCATCCTGGTTGTGAGCAGGGCGTGTGGTGATCATTCCCCATTGTGCCAGTTGCACATCTGTTTGTATGGGGTGGAGTATGGGTGGGGGTGTACAGGGCCGTGGGGCTGACACATGCGAGGGCTGTAATGTGTGAGACATGGATGGTGCTTGTGTGTGTGGGCTTGCATGGCAAATGCAGTTGTGCGTGCACACATGTTTGGATGAATGTGTATGTAAGTAGACATGTCCGTGATGTCAGGCATGTATGTTGTTTTCGGCTGCATGTATGAGCACTGTGTACATGTGCATGTGTGTGTATTTGTCAAAGGTGCAACAGTGATGCTACATGGATGCATGTGACAGCGGTATGTGGAAGCCTGATTGGCAGATGTGACATGGATGCCCGTCTGAACAGTGCGACACTTGGCAGAGGTGTAGACATGCATGCAAGTGTGGTGGTGTGTGTACATGTGTGGTGCACTTCCTGTGTTGCATGTGATGTATGGCTCCCCTTTGGCTGCTGATGCTGTTGTATGTATGGGGATGGTGGTGGCAGTTGCGATATGGCTGTGGTATGGCTCATGTGTGCCAGTTGCAATGACATGTGTGTTGAGGATTGTGATGACATGTCTGAGGTTTGCCAATGCCACTCATGTGCAACTGTCATGCGTGTATGTGTCCATTGTACAGTGCCCTGATGCCTGTGTTTTGTTTCTCCCTGTCTGCAGCGTCAACTGATGAAGAGGGCGGAGAAGGTGCTGTGGAGCACAGCGGCGGGGATCCGACCGCCAGCCGGAGACGCAAGGCCCGGCTCCCCTCCCGTGTTGTCATCTCGTCGGGGAGTGAGGAGTCCGGTGCCGCGTCCCAGGCCGCAGCTGCCGGGGGGAGGTCCAAGAGGCGGAGGTTGCAGTTGGACTCCTCGGCAGCAGAAGGGGCAGCTGGGACCCCACAGGGCCCAACAGGGGAAGATGGCACAGAGTCATCCAGGTTGGTGGGGGGTTTGGTGGAGGAGGGGGCCGCGCAAGCACCAGAGACAGGGTCTGGAGGTGGGGATCCCACTGGTGCTAGTGGTGCAGTCCAGGACCAGGGACAGGAGGCAGCACAGGCGGCCGCAGAGGTGCCTGTGTGCAATCCTGTCCCCGATCCTGTCCCTGCATCATCTTGCACCAGCAGGGATGCCTACGTCCAGACCCGTTTTCAGGCAGGGGATGAGCTGACGTCAACTGGCCTTCCTCTGCCTGCGGACGTGGCCATCCAGGACCGGGTTGAGCCTGTCCTGGCTGGTGTGGCGTTGCGTCAACGGGCCATGCGAGGTGACCTGCAGTCTTTTCATGGAGAGACTGCACGTCATCTCGAATGGCTCGTTGACCACGTCAGCCTGCTGGGACAGGTCACCCAGGCCGGATTCCGCTGTCTGATGGGGCTTGCTCCGACCCCCTCCTCAACTGGACCCCCTACGCGCCAGTCGTCCTCTGTGCCATCTTCCCACCCATCAGTCACCTGGGTGCCCTGTGGAGCTGCCTCTGACAGTGCGGCCAGGCTGGTGGAGGAGGCATCCCTGCCACAGTCGGGAGTCGGACGTCCAGCAGGGGTGGCCACATCAACAGGTGCACCCCAGCCGGCGGAGGATGTGCAGGCAGCAGGAGGCAGTGCACGGGCAGAGGCAGAGCAGCAGCAGCAGCAAGATGGTGGGAGCCATGAAGGCTCGGGGCCTTCGACATCGGAGGGGCAGGCATCGGCCGGAGGGCAGGAGGACCCAGGACAGAGAGTGTCTTCCGTGTGGCAGCGGTTGGGCCACGCCATAGGTGCGGAGCGGCGGCGGGCGGAAGAGGCGCGGCTCACAATGGTCAGGGCGGAGAACTCCATGCGGAGGGCCCTGAGGCGGGCCGAGTGCCTCGAGGCAATCCGCAGGGGGTTGGAGGAGGACACGGCGTCGTCCCTGCGGACCCTCGGGGCCATGGAACTGGACCGCCTCCGGGACATCGAACAGGAGTTCGATGATGCCCTGGCCCGGAACACCACAGAGTGAGCCGCTGGACTTGCCCGCCGCCTTTGTATATAGTTCTTTAGTTTTAGGTTTCCTTTCGTTCTTATTATTATTTGGAGTCGACGGACACTGCTCCACTTTTTGTATATAGTTGATATTTAGGTAGGTTTTTTAGGAGGTTTCCTTAGTTCAGTTGTGATGATGGACCCTTGTTATTTTTGTACATAGTTCTTTGTTGCATGGAGAGTTTTTACATTTCACTTTGGACATAATTTTTTTGATTTGATTTTCTAGATTTGTGTTTTTATGCGGACATGCAGCTTATTTTTTCACATTTACATTGTAGTTAGTTTTCTTTCTTTGGCATTTGTATTTTTTTCAATACATTTTTTTTTACATTGTTCACTGTGTGGTTTCATCTCATTGGTTTCATGCATGTCATGTTGTGTGTTTTCCCATTCAATTTGAAAATATGTGTGTGACGGACATGGGTTCATTTGCTTCATGTACATTGGGGGTGTAACATGTGATTTCCATTTCCATGTGGGTGAATGGGTTACTTGGTAGGTCTTTTTGGCTGTGGAGGCTGACCATTACGCACATGATTGGGGATTGTGAGGACCTGGTGGGGGCTGCACATGGTGGCAGGGGGGTGGGGGTGCAGGGGGACATGAGTGGGGGCCTGGTGGAGGTTGAGCCTGCACTGCTGGGGGGTGGGGGTGGTGGGAGACATGAGTGGGGGCCTGGTGGAGGGTGACCCTGCACTGCTGGGGTGTGGGGGTGATGGGAGACATGAGTGGGGGCCTGGTGGAGGGTGACCCTGGTGGCTGGGGGGTGGGGGTGATAGGGGACATGAGTGGGGGCCTGGTGGAGGGTGACCCTGGTGGCTGGGGGGTGGGGGTGGTGGGAGACATGAGTTGGACATGGGTGGGGGCCTGCTGGCAGGTGCCCCACAGTGCTGGGGTGTGGGGGTGGTGGGAGACATGAGTTGGACATGGGTGGGGGCCTGCTGGCAGGTGCCCCACAGTGCTGGGGGGTGGGGGTGGTGGGAGACATGAGTGGGGCCCTGGTGGAGGGTGACCCTGCACTGCTGGGGGGTGGGGGTGGTGGGAGACATGAGTGGGGCCCTGGTGGAGGGTGACCCTGGTGGCTGGGGGGTGGGGGTGGTGGGAGACATGAGTTGGATATGGGTGGGGGCCTGCTGGCAGGTGCCCCACAGTGCTGGGGGGTGGGGGTGGTGGGAGACATGAGTTGGACATGGGTGGGGGCCTGCTGGCAGGTGCCCCACAGTGCTGGGGGGTGGGGGTGGTGGGAGACATGAGTTGGACATGGGTGGGGGCCTACTGGCAGGTGCCCCACAGTGCTGGGGGGTGGGGGTGGTGGGAGACATGAGTGGGGCCCTGGTGGAGGGTGACCCTGGTGGCTGGGGGGTGGGGGTGGTGGGAGACATGAGTTGGACATGGGTGGGGGCCTACTGGCAGGTGCCCCACAGTGCTGGGGGGTGGGGGTGGTGGGGGACATGAGTTGGACATGGGTGGGGGCCTGCTGGCAGGTGCCCCACAGTGCTGGGGGGTGGGGGTGGTGGGAGACATGAGTGGGGCCCTGGTGAAGGGTGACCCTGCACTGCTGGGGGGTGGGGGTGGTGGGAGACATGTGTGGGGCCCTGGTGGAGGGTGACCCTGGTGGCTGGGGGGTGGGGGTGGTGGGAGACATGAGTTGGACATGGGTGGGGGCCTGCTGGCAGGTGCCCCACAGTGCTGGGGTGTGGGGGTGGTGGGAGACATGAGTTGGACATGGGTGGGGGCCTGCTGGCAGGTGCCCCACAGTGCTGGGGGGTGGGGGTGGTGGGAGACATGAGTGGGGCCCTGGTGGAGGGTGACCCTGCACTGCTGGGGGGTGGGGGTGGTGGGAGACATGAGTGGGGCCCTGGTGGAGGGTGACCCTGGTGGCTGGGGGGTGGGGGTGGTGGGAGACATGAGTTGGACATGGGTGGGGGCCTGCTGGCAGGTGCCCCACAGTGCTGGGGTGTGGGGGTGGTGGGAGACATGAGTTGGACATGGGTGGGGGCCTGCTGGCAGGTGCCCCACAGTGCTGGGGGGTGGGGGTGGTGGGAGACATGAGTGGGGCCCTGGTGGAGGGTGACCCTGCACTGCTGGGGGGTGGGGGTGGTGGGAGACATGAGTGGGGCCCTGGTGGAGGGTGACCCTGGTGGCTGGGGGGTGGGGGTGGTGGGAGACATGAGTTGGACATGGGTGGGGGCCTGCTGGCAGGTGCCCCACAGTGCTGGGGTGTGGGGGTGGTGGGAGACATGAGTTGGACATGGGTGGGGGCCTGCTGGCAGGTGCCCCACAGTGCTGGGGGGTGGGGGTGGTGGGAGACATGAGTTGGACATGGGTGGGGGCCTACTGGCAGGTGCCCCACAGTGCTGGGGGGTGGGGGTGGTGGGAGACATGAGTTGGACATGGGTGGGGGCCTGCTGGCAGGTGCCCCACAGTGCTGGGGGGTGGGGGTGGTCGGAGACATGAGTGGGGCCCTGGTGGAGGGTGACCCTGGTGGCTGGGGGGTGGGGGTGGTGGGAGACATGAGTTGGACATGGGTGGGGGCCTACTGGCAGGTGCCCCACAGTGCTGGGGGGTGGGGGTGGTGGGGGACATGAGTTGGTCATGGGTGGGGGACTGCTGGCATGTGCCCCACAGTGCTGGGGGGTGGGGGTGCAAGGGGACATGTGTTGGTGTTCATTAGTTCAAGGAGACATGTGCCTTTGCTGGGGGGCATGCCCATGTTGGGTGGGCTGCCTGCGGGACATGACCAGGGATGCAGGGTAGTCCCCTGTGGTGTGGGCTGCCTGCAGGGGCCGTGGAGGGTGTACAGGGTACACCTGGGAGGACCCACACTGTCAAATCACATGTGGGACTCCCCGGCACCCCTGAAATACACGTACCGTGCAGAAATCGCGTGTAAAACTTCCCGCGCACCCCTGAAATACACGCGCCCAGGCTATTCGCGTGTAAAACTTCCCGCGCACCCCTGAAATACACGCGCCCAGGCTATTCGCGTGTAAAACTTCCCGCGCACCCCTGATATACACGCGCCCAGGCTATTCGCGTGTGGAACTTCCCGCGCACCCCTGAAATACACGGGCCCAGGCTATTCGCGTGTGGAACTCCCCGCGCACCCCTGAAATACACGCGCCCAGGCTATTCGCGTGTGGAACTTCCCGCGCACCCCTCAAATTCACGCGCCCAGGCTATTCGCGTGTGGAACTTCCCGCGAACCCCTGAAATACACGCGCCCAGGCTATTCGCGTGTGGAACTTCCCGCGCACCCCTGAAATACACGCGCCCAGCCTATTCGCGTGTGGAACTTCCCGCGCACCCCTGAAATACACGCGCCCAGGCTATTCGCGTGTGGAACTTCCCGCGAACCCCTGAAATACACGCGCCCAGGCTATTCGCGTGTGGAACTTCCCGCGAACCCCTGTAATACACGTAGCCCGCTCACCCAGGCCCGATCGCGTGAGGAACTTCCCGCGCACCCCTCAAATTCACGCGCCCAGGCTATTCGCGTGTGGAACTTCCCGCGCACCCCTGAAATACACGCGCCCAGCCTATTCGCGTGTGGAACTTCCCGCGCACCCCTGAAATACACGCGCCCAGGCTATTCGCGTGTGGAACTTCCCGCAAACCCCTGAAATACACGCGCACAGGCTATTCGCGTGTGGAACTTCCCGCGAACCCCTGTAATACACGTAGCCCGCTCCCCCAGGCCCGATCGCGTGAGGAACTTCCCGCGCACCCCTCAAATTCACGCGCCCAGGCTATTCGCGTGTGAAACTTCACGCGAACCCCTGAAATACACGTACCATGCAGAAATCACGTGTAAAACTTCCCGCGCACCCCTGAAATACACGCGCCCAGTCTATTCGCGTGTGAAACTTCACGCGAACCCCTGAAATACACGTACCGTGCAGAAATCGCGTGTAAAACTTCCCGCGCACCCCTGAAATACACGCGCCCAGGCTATTCGCGTGTGAAACTTCACGCGAACCCCTGAAATACACGTAGCACGCTCCCCCAGGCCCGATCGCGTGAGGAACTTCACGCGAACCCCTGTAATACACGTAGCCCGCTCCCCCAGGCCCGATCGCGTGTGGAACTTCACGCGAACCCCTGTAATACACGTAGCCCGCTCCCCCAGGCCCGATCGCGTGTGGAACTTCACGCGAACCCCTGAAATACACGTAGCCCGCTCCCCCAGGCCCGATCGCGTGAGGAACTTCACGCAAACCCCTGTAATACACGTAGCCCGCTCCCCCAGGCCCGATCGCGTGAGGAACTTCACGCGAACCCCTGTAATACACGTAGCCCGCTCCCCCAGGCCCGATCGCGTGAGGAACTTCACGCGAACCCCTGTAATACACGTAGCCCGCTCCCCCAGGCCCGATCGTGTGAATAACTTCACGCGAACCCCTGTGATGCACGTACCCTGCAAATCGCGTGTGACACTTCCCGCGCACCCCGGTATACATGCACACGTATTTTTTGTCAGCGGGTGTCCGTGTTTGTGGGTACCCCTTTGCACGTCATTTTTCCTGGAGGGCCACAGTATGGGACATTCATCATGGCAGTATATAGGTGCTATTTGTTGGCGCACCTTTTGGCGCACATTTCTTACAGCCGCAGAGACGCTACCGCCTCCTTTCTTGTGGCGGTCGTGTTTGTGCCTGTGCGCTGGTTTGAGCGTGCGCTTTTTTCCCCTATTCTATTCCATGAATACGTGTTGTAGGCGAGCGTGTGGGCGTTCCGCGCACTTGTGCCCTGTACTTCCCCCGTGACGCCCACGTTTTGGCAAGTTGTTCCCCATTCCGAGTGTTACGCCCGTGTTCCGTCTACTTTTATTGCGTGCGCCGCGCTATGTGCGAATTTCGCTGTGGCCTGTGCGATTTTCGCTGTGACCTGGCGCACGCTGTTAGATGGCCTGTGCGCCAACGTGCGCCAACGTGCGCCGCGCACTTTTTTTTCGCACATCCGCTGGTTTTCTCGCGCACGGCCTTCCATGAATCGACGTGCGCTGCTTTTCGTGCGATTTTCGCACGTTCACTGCGATTTTCGCTATTCCACTGCGATTCGCACGTTTTTGCCCACTTGCGCCGCGCTAATTATTCCATGAATCGGCCTCTTTACCTCGAGAGATTCAGAATCAAATTTTGGGAAAGGACATTTTAGAAAGGGGATTTAATCTAGATTCTCTGGATAGCTCTTCCTAAAACTCCCCCCATTTTTTGGACCGGCAAAGTCTCTCTCCTTCTGCTTTCTGAACATTGTCAGGAAGAATCTGGGGAAGACCGACGTGCCTCGATGTGGCTCAGTTGGAGGTCAGCTCTCTCCGAGCCAAGCTCTTTCCTCTGCGATCCATACATTGCAAGAGGTGTTATGCACAGAGAGTCGAGAATTCATAAGGAATCTTTAAAAGAGATTTCTTCATCCCTGGCTCTATTAACCAGGGAACACTTAATTCTGATTTCTACACTCACTACAGGGAATAAGCAGGTTCTTTTTTAATCTATTGCGTGCATCGGATAATGTAATTTCTAATGAACTTAATATGCCACTACATCTGGAGGCTATGGGGGAGGGGAGGGGAGAGAGGACTGGGTCCATAGAGGGATAGAGGTGGTTAACAACAGTGCCGGTGCTTCCATGTCCCCAATCCCATAGAGTCCTGTGGACTCTATGGGAATGGGGTTTAACAGAATTACAGGGGCCTGACTTCTCAGCCGCCGGACTTGTAATACCCCGGTGGCACCTGGAAGTCAGGCGCTGGTCATTTTTGACTGGTCCTACCACAGGCACGGTTACCGCCGGACCCGTAATGAGGCCCCCTGTATCTTAACGAAAGAGGCTATTAGAGAGATAGTGAAGAACATACTGGATCCAGGTAATTCAGGATCATGCATTCTGGTGCAGGGTAACCAAATTGGAAGCCTTACTATGACCGTCAGAAAAGATCAAATTGTGAATAAAGCTCAAAGGCCGCCCATGATGTTAATGTAATAGAGCGAGAACATTTGTTGGAGGATAAGATACTTTTGGGCAGAGGTAACACCAATGCTTTACCCAATACTAGACCTAGTGGTTTAAATACTTTGGAATCTATGACTATATTGTGAGAACTTGATAGGCTTGCTATTGCAAAGGAGGGCAGTGATCTTCTGACAGAAAGATTTAAAAACATATCAGAGGGTGAACATAGGCAGGGCAATGCTCTTATGACCGAAAGATTTAATAACATAGCAGAGGGCGAACACTGGCAGAGTAATTTAAAGCGACCCAACTGAATTTATGTACATAATCTCCCTGTTGTCATTGGTTTCCCAATTCAGCGACCCGATATTTCCAGAAGAACCCAGTTTAATGCTACACTACATGTTTGAGGAAGATGGACCTAATTCTTTAAATAGAACTCGGGTATTGGCATTATTTAGTGAGATTCCTGCTCTCAGATAAATTACATCAAAAGATATTAAATTGTTTGACTTTATGCACCCGATGAGATACAATCATGTGTGGCTTGTCATCTCGTCGCAAATGTTGTATGAAGTCCTTCTAAATTAACAAAGAGGAAACTAATTGGTGATGGTTGGCTTTGTCTCCGATGTGATATGATATGGCTTTTATAACGCACCTATAAGTGTTTCAAGGCGCGAATAGCCTCTCTCCTTCTGAGAGAGGCTATTCTGCAAATGAAAGACCTTAAGAGTCATCTTTAGCGTAGACGGCCAACTATCCTTTCTCTTGTGGAATGCTAGAGGATTCAACCATGTATGTACTGATATGTCCCTCTGTGATTACCTACAAACTTTGCCCATAATTGTTCTTCAAGAGATGTAGCTGGTAGCATGCTTGCTATTCGATGGATATGAAATAATGTATTTATTTATTTTTTACATTTGTAAAGCGCACCAGCCCGCGGGCATTGAGGCGCTGTAAGCGGTGCGTAGGAAGGCTTGATTAAGGGTTACAAAAAAGCGGCCCCAGAAGTGTTCTTAGACATAAATAGAGTGTTACATAGGCAGAGGTCCTAGGTTGCGGAACAAAAAACAGGCACATTTATTTGAAGAGGCTAGTTTTGATGGCCTTGCGAAAGACATTGTGAGAGTCAATTTGTCTGGTGTGCGGTGGAAGGGATTTCCAGAGGGTGGCTGCCATGGTGGGGAAGCTGGTGCCACCAGCACTCACTCTGCGGGTTTTTGGCACAGTGATGAAGTCGGAGTAGGGCACTCTGGATGGCCTGGATGCACAGGGTTTAGAGAATCTCTGGACGAGATACTGGGGGGCCTGATCGTGGAGACATTTGTGCGTGAGGGCAAGAGTTTTGAAGATGATTCTTTCCTTAACCGGAAGCCAGTGGGCATGACGCCTAAGGTCAGAGATGTGGTCCCTACGTGATAGTCCAGTGGCTGCCATAAGGGCATTGTTTTGGACTAGTTGAAGTTTAGCAAGGTTTTTTCCTGACGTCCCTATTAGAAGGGCATTGCAGTAGTCCAATCTTGAGACAATTATTGCCCAGGCGATGGTGAGGCAATTCTGTTGGGAGAGGAACGGTCTTATTGCGTTGAGAAGTTTGGAGTAATAGGCTGAGGAGGATGCAATGGCATTGACGTGCCTATTCATGTTCAAGTTCGGGTCCATGTATACACCCAGGGTCTTGACCGTTTGGGAGACGGGGATAGGAATGTTATCTATGGTGAAGGAATTGTATTGCTGGTCCAGCTTGCCCAAGGTGGACGGGGATCCAATCAGCAGAAGCTCAGTTTTCTTGCTGTTGAGGCATAACCAGTTTTCTGGCATCCAAGATTGGATCATAGAGTAGATGGAATCGAGCGTGTTCAGGTCGGACATGTAATCTCCCGAGAGGGGGATAAGTACCTGGGTGTCATCAGCATAGTTCGTGTATGAGATGCCCAGGGTGTCAAGGATCTTGAACAGCGACCTCGTGAAGTGGTTGTAAAGGGTTGGGGTGATGCACGATCCCTGTGGGACGCCACATTGGATGATGCTCGGGTCAGCGCAGGAAGAGTCGGAGAAGACCTTCATTGCTCTTTCCTGCAGGAAAGAATGTATCCAATTGCAGGCAGCAGGGGGGAAGTTGGCTGCGGTGGCAAGATGGTGGCAGAGGGTCTTATGATCCACCAGATCGAAGGCAGCTAATAGGTCCAGAAGGAGGAGTAGAGCAGGTTTGCCTGCATCTCTGAGGTCATCCATCTGATTCTTGAGCTCCAGAAGAGCCGTTTCGGTGCCATGTCTTGACCTGAAGCCTGATTGCCGAAGACCAAGTAGATGGTTTTCTCCAAGAAATGTTTGTACTTGCAGGTAAGCTGCTTTGTCCAGGATTTTTAGTAAAAAAGGGACAGTGGTAATGGGCCTATAATTCCCTGGGACCGATGGGTATAGGGAAGGTTTTATGAGGAGCGGACAAACCCACACTTCCTTGAGCTCAGCTGGAACATGGCCAGACTTGAACAAGGTGTTAATGAAGGCGGTGATGAAGGGGACAAGGGAAGGGGCACAGTCCTTGATCACCTGAGCTGGGCAGACGTCCCCTTTACAGTTCTAAGTTCTTTACTGGATCTAAGGAGGGCAGCGACTTCGGTTTCAGTCATGTCCTTAAACTGAAACAGAGGGGATTGGCAGGTGTCAGCTGATGGAGCTGGGGAGCCATGGATTTTGGTTATACGGTTGTTAAGTGCCTTTTGGTGTGCAAGGATCTTGGCGTGAAGAGAGTCCAATTTATCCAACATGGCGGACTGAATTTTGTTACACCAGGCTTTTTCTTTTAGGAGAGTGGGAGGAGGGTAGGCAGGGGTCTCCAGCTCTCTAAAGATGGTGAAGATTTATTTGGTACCTGACTTGGTATGCATAATTCTAGCGTTGAAGGAGGACGCCTTAGCCTTAATGATGGCGTTTTATATTCTGTGGATAGGGCCTTGAAAGCTGCTCTGGTGGTGTCTTTGGGGTTATTCTTCCACGCAACGCAGAGTGCAGCTCTTTTTTTGGAACATAACTGTAAGAGCTCCTGGGAGAACCGGGCGTTCACATGCTTTACATTTTTTGCTTTTTTGAGGGTGTGGGGCTACAGTGTCCACGGCCATGGTGATGACTCTCTTGAAGTCATTGGCGAGTACATTTGGATCATTGGAGAAGGGAGGCAATAATGCAGGTACCAGGAGATGTTTAGTGAGGTTCTCCTTTGTGAGCTTCCGAGAGCTTCTGGTGAGTGCGGCCAGTAGCGGGATCGCTGGCCTGGAAGGCCCTTTAGATGTGGTGATCTCAAAATTGAGGCAATGGTGGTCAGACCATGGGATAGGGGAGATGTCTTTGAACTCTAGGATGCAGTTGTGGTGAGCAACCCAGTCTAGCGTCTGCCCTTTAGAGTGGGTGGGCCTGGAGATAGATTGGGAGAACCCAAGATTGGAGAATGCTTTATTGAGGGCAGTGGCGTGAGAATCCTTAGAAACATTGAGGCCGAGGTTGAAGTCACCTATGAGGATAACTTTAGATGAGCTTTTTAGATTGTCTGAAAGCGAGTGGATTATGGCTTCCTGGAAGTCAGTGCTCAGTCCAGGAGGGCGGTAGACAACGTGGAAGGCAATGGTACATTGGTCATTACGCAACTTCTACCGTTGATTATATATTTCTCTCAAAAGGTTTGCATGATTCTGTTATACATTTTAAAATCATTCCTAATAATTGTAGTGACCATGGTATGTTGACTTTGTAATACCATTGTGAAAAGGTGGAACAAGTACCTCAACTTTATTCTGTACCAGTTATCACTAACGTAAGAGGTAATTGATTCATCTGGAACAATGGCAACAAAGTGAAATTTAACATTGACATGCTAAAGGACTTTGAGAGTTTTCCCTTGGAGACAAAGCTGTGCATGTATTCTTCAAAAACCTTAAATCCTTATTTGAAAACAGTCTTTGGCAATTTGCTTAATGTGAGCCGTAAAAAAATTAAGTTATCCAGACATGCACATAAGTTTGATTGACAACTCCAAGAAAAGAATAAATATATACGCAAACAGATTTGACATGTAAATAAAGCATCAATCAGTATGATTGACAAATTCAGGGCTATCCATACATTGAAACAACATTTTAAAAACTAGCTTAAATCTCATTGAAATCTGATGTATCAGAGGGATGGCGAATCATTGTTGCTGGCCATGAAGGACCAACCAGAATACCCACAATTTTTTGACAATTATTAATGGATTGGGGAATTAACACATATCGGCCCAAACCAATCTTATTTCTTAGCGTAGTTGGTGTAATCACTTTAAGGAGATATATAGGCCTTGGGCGCGCTCTTTTTGGCTTTTTGATTGCATTACTGGTCCTTGTCAATATCAGTGTAAGATATTGAGAGATTAATTGCTAAGGCTTCTCATGTGGGTGGACAAAATCAATTGACGAATGTTTTTTTTTAAACAGAATCACGATTTATGGTCTAAAGTGCTTTATGTGCTGGTTATTGTCAGGAATCGAGGGTGGAAGCTGTGGGATCGATGGACGCTCTAGTCCTCACCCATCATGGCTGCCTCCACTATAAATCTAGGCCCCGCCTCCAGCTCGGCGCGTTGTATCTGTGTATTGCCTACACTTCTAGCAGCGCTCAGAGTTGCTCGTAACTTTCTTTCTGAGTTTTCCTTCACGCTCTCGTTTTCGGCGTGAGCTTGTTTTTTCTCCTTCTGTCCGCTCTGTGTTTTTGTCTACCTGGTTTTCGTAACCGACTATCTGAGTTCTGCCTTACTCTGCTCGCGATCCCTTTCGCGCTCCGCTCCTTGCTTACCTCTCTGTTTACTTTTTCTCCGCTTGCGAAACCCTTCGCACTCTGCTCCTCGCTCTGCCTTCCTGATACCTTTTTCTCCGCTCGCGATCCCTTTCGCGCTCCGCTCCTTGCTTACCTCTCTGTTTACTTTTTCTCCGCTTGCGAAACCCTTCGCACTCTGCTCCTCGCTCGGCCTTCCTGATACCTTTTTCTCCGCTCGCGATCCCTTTCGCGCTCCGCTCCTTGCTTACCTCTCTGTTTACTTTTTCTCCGCTTGCGAAACCCTTCGCACTCTGCTCCTCGCTCTGCCTTCCTGATACCTTTTTCTCCGCTCGCGATCCCTTTCGCGCTCCGCTCCTTGCTTACCTCTCTGTTTACTTTTTCTCCGCTTGCGAAACCCTTCGCACTCTGCTCCTCGCTCGGCCTTCCTGATACCTTTTTCTCCGCTCGCGATCCCTTTCGCGCTCCGCTCCTTGCTTACCTCTCTGTTTACTTTTTCTCCGCTTGCGAAACCCTTCGCACTGTGCTCCTCGCTCGGCCTTCCTGATACCTTTTTCTCCGCTCGCGATCCCTTTCGCGCTCCGCTCCTTGCTTCCTTTCTGTTGACTTTTTCCCCGCTTGCGAAACCCTTCGCACTCTGCTCCTCGCTCTGCCTTCCTGAAACCTTTCTCTGCTCGCGATCCCTTTCACATTCCGCTCCTCTCTTAGCCTTCTGGTTAACCAGTTCTCTGCCAGCGAAACCTTTCGCACTCTACTTCTCGTTGTTACCTTCCTGTGCCTTATACCGCTTGCGGCTCCTATCAGTTTCTGTGTCCGAGGCATCTGGCACTCCAGACATTCTACAGTGTCCTGACTTTGGAGAAAGCCCTCGCTTTTCGATCCATCATTCCTGAATCTTCATCATTTCAGCCTGGGAGTACCTCCCTTATACCTTGCCTTAGGAACCACTCCTTACCTTGCCTGCAGATCTTCATTCAAGGGTTTTTTCTGCCATTCCGGCTTTTTCCCTTGGGCACCGAGGCTGGCCCACTGGGAGCCCCCCACGGCAGGTTTCCACTACTGCCAAGGTGGCCTCCGGAGGGGCCAGACCTTACTTGCACAATAAGAAGGTTAGAACACCTAAGGATTTTATCTCTACCAAGAAGAAGGAACGTCCCCGAATCCGGACTACGGTAAAGGACTCAGTATCAGAAGATTCAGGTGAGGAGAAGGGGGAGGTGGAGCCGAAGTCTGACAGCTTACAACGCCCAACTACAATCATGGCATCATTGGAACAATACCAGGAACTCGTAGCGGCTATACAGAACCTGACAGCTGAAGTACAATCCCTAAGGGCTGAAAACATAGTCCTTCGCCAACAAGTAGTATTGCGTCGAGATGACCACGGAGACCTACCCACGATGCCTCTCTCATTCGGCAAGTATGATGGTCATCCAGGAGGTCTCAAGGATTTCCTGGACGCCTGTAAAGTATACTTCACATTCAGGCCTCATGCATATGAGACTAGCCGTGCCAAGGTCGGATTCATAATTGCCAATCTCTCTGGAAATGCCTTATCATGGGCAACTCCACTGGTCTCCAATGATGATCCATCCCTGAATGTCTACGATCAGTTTGTGACAGCCTTTAAGGATAGATTTGATAGACCTGAGGTTTTATACTCCTCATTAGAAGCCATTCTTGATGTTCGTCAAGGAAATACAGACGTGCAAACATATATCTCACGCTTCCTCAGACTGGCTGCAGAGGCGGACTGGCCGGACTCGGCTCAACAGACGATCTTCAGAAGAGGACTTCAGGACGAGATCAAGGATGAGCTTGCGAGGATAGCCAGACCACAGTCATTTCGTGACTTGATGACCTTGTCTCTCCAGATCGAGTTCAGGCTGCATGAACGCAGACAAGAAAGGAGACGCCCACGGGGAACCTCACAGACGATAGGCCTGCCCTCCCAGACTCCAGTCCAGAGACCGATATCGTCCACCGAAGAGTCAATGCAGATCGGAGCAGCTCGTGGACCTCTGACTCCTGAAGAAAGGAGACGGCGCCGAGAGGCGGGATTGTGCATGTATTGTGGATCCTCTAAACACCTGTTGAGAAACTGTCCAGAAGTTCCTCCTAGGAAGAAGGAAAACTTCCACCCCCGGGCTGCTGCAAGGGAAGTCTCGGGGGACCTGCCAGTTACCCTTGCAACCACTCAAGAACCCTAGAAGAGGGCGAAGACAATAGTTTACTGGTTTTCAAGGTCCACGTGAAGTTATCGGAAGCAACATCAGTAGAGGTACTGGCAATGTTGGATTGTGGTGCAGGGGGTAACTTCATGGACCTTGACTGGGCTAAGGAGAACCTAGTCGCTACCAGACCCAAGTCCAGACCCATACCTGTTGAGGGCGTTGATGGTGTACCTCTTTCTTCGGGTCCTATCCTGTGGGAGTCGATTCCATTGCAGATGAGAGTGGGCAATCACCAAGAACTCCTGGTGTTCGACCAGATACGTGCAGCACATTTTCCTTTAGTTCTGGGAATACCTTGGTTGAGGAGACATAATCCTCTTATCGATTGGTCTGCCAACAAGGTGTGCATCGACTCCCAATTCTGCAAATCAAACTGTCTGATTACGGCTGCGGCTATGGTGGTGACTGGGGAAGGTCCCGAAGCTCCTGGCTCCTTAATCGTAGCAACAGTTCCGCCCCAATACCATGAATACACCGAAGTCTTTCTGGATACTCTCCCCAAGCAGCTACCCCCACACAGGGCAGAGGACTGCTCTATCAACCTGGTGCCTGATTCTATCGTGCCTTTCGGAAGGATGTATCCCCTGTCCATTCCGGAACGAAGGGCCCTCAAAGAATATCTGGACGCTAATTTAAAGAACGGGCTGATTCAGGAATCCAAGTCATCCTGCGGTGCATCATTGTTTTTTATCCCCAAGAAGGATTCGGATGAGTTGCGCCCATGCATAGACTTCAGAGGCCTTAATAAGATCACTATAACGGATAGGTACCCCATGCCCCTGATACGAGACATCCTGGAGGCGGTTCAAGGGGCTAGGTCTTTCACCAAGTTAGATCTAAGAGGGGCCTATCACCTCCTTAGGATCAAGGAGGGGGACGAATGGAAGACCGCCTTTCGCACTCCGTTCGGCTTGTACGAGTATAGAGTCATGCCGTTCGGTCTTGTCAATGCCCCGGCAGTTTTCCAGAGGTATATGGACAAGGTGTTTGCTGACATGTTATACCTATCCGTGGTGGTCTACCTAAACGACATCCTCGTCTACTCCAAATCCCTTGATGAACACAGAGCACAGGTCAAGAAGGTGTTGAGAAGACTCCTTACCCATCAGTTGTTGGTCAAGCCCGAAAAATGTCAGTTTGAAGCTACTTCTGTGTCCTACCTTGGGTTCATCCTTTCTCAAGAAGGGATCGAAATGGACGCAAGAAAGGTTAAGGCCATTCACGATTGGAAGGAACCCGGAAACATAAAGGAGCTACAGAGTTTTCTGGGGTTAGCCAATTTTTATCGGCGTTTCATCCCCAACTTCTCACAAACTGTGCTCCCCCTTACCTCTCTACTTAAGAAGGGAGTATGGTTTTCTTTTGAAGGAGAACCTCAGAAGGCTTTCCAACTCCTTAAAGAAAGATTCTCCACGGCTCCCATCCTGATCCAACCTGACCAGACAAGACGGGTTCATCATGGAAACTGACGCCTCCATTGGAGCAGTGGGAGCCATACTCCTCCAAGAATCTGAGGCCGATCTTGAGCATCCTGTAGCTTATTTTTCCAAGACCTTAACATGTAGCGAACGGAACTATTCCGTATTGGAAAGAGAGCTACTAGCCATCAAGCTAGCTTGTCAGGAATGGCGTCATCTCCTACAGGGAGCTGCTCATAGCTTCTTGATTCGCACCGATCACAGAAATCTCAGGGTACTCCAGCAAATGGAATGCACCAATGCCCGTCATGCCCGATGGGCCTATTTCTTTCTACAGTATGACTTTGTGATAACTTACATTCCTGGGACGGAGAACAAGAAGGCTGATGCCTTATCCCGAAGTAAGGGGGAGGTGTCAGGATTATATCAAGGGCATGACTTTGTTCTCCCCAAGCTCAGGATTTTGGCCTCCACGACCACTTTTCTCAAGGAGCTTATACCCCTGTATCAGAGTTGCCCAGAGCTCACGCCTACTATCACCAAGGGGAAGGATGGATTGTACCATGAGGAGGCGCTTTATGTTCCCACCAAGAAGCTTCAAAGAATGGTTCTTTCCTGGTGCCATGATTTACCCTTGACAGGTCATCCTGGCATCAGAAAGACATATGACTTATTAAGTAGGGGTTTCTGGTGGCCAACGCTAAGAAAGGACGAGAGTCAATACGTCTCTACTTGCTCTGTTTGTGCTGCAAACAAGTATCAGACTGGTAGGCCAATAGGTTTGTTGCAACAGCCTCCTCTAGAAAATCGCCCCTGGGAACATATATCCATGGATTACATTGTGGATCTTCCGGTGTCTTCTGGTATGACTGTAATTATGGTCACTTGTGACTCCTACAGCAAGTTGGCACACTTTTCAGCCTTTCAGCAACTGCCTTCGGCTTCAGAGACAGCTACCGTCTTCCTCCGTGACGTAGTCCGCCTGCATGGTTTGCCTAGGACTATAGTCTCTGATCGTGGTTCCCAATTCACCTCAAAATTCTGGGCCACTCTCTGTCGGGTTCTGGGAATCCATAGGGCTCTCTCCTCGGGCTATCACCCCCAAAGCAACGGCCAAACGGAAAGACTCAATGCCAGCTTGGAACAGTACCTTAGGTGTTTCTGTAGTCCACAGCAAGAGAGGTGGTTTGAATTTCTCTCCCAGGCCGAGTTTGCTTATAACAATGCAATTCACACCACCATACAGATGAGTCCGTTCTTTTGTACATACGGTTTCAACCCACACCATCTACCCTGGGTTAATACACTATCGACCAAGGTTCCGGCCTTAGATGAGGCTCTCAGAGATCTGCACGAGGTACAGGAGACAGCCAAGAAAGCTCATCTAGCCAGCCAGAATGCCCAGAAGAAGTGGGCAGACAGGAGCAGACGCTCAAACCCCGACTGGAAGGTGGGACAATTGGTATGGCTGTCAACCAGATTTCTTCCGAGATGGATTCACAAGGGGAAGTTTTCTTCTAGATTTCTAGGACCCTTTCCCATAGTTCAACAGATCAATCCGGTGGCTTTCAAACTTAAACTCCCGGATTCCCTCAAGAGGGTTCACCCTGTCTTTCACACTTCTCTTCTCAAGGCGTACAAGGAAGACCCATTTCAGAGGCCTGTTCATAAGGGACGCCCTAAGGTTGATCCTGCCCCGGACGAGTACGAGGTGGCTCGTTTGATCGATTCCCGGTATCGTAAGGGCAGGTTACAGTGCCTGGTACATTGGAGGGGCTATCCTAAGGAGGAGAGAACCTGGGAGCCTGACTACCACATACATGCTCCTCATCTTGTGAAAAGGTTCCATCGTTTTCACCCAGGCAAGCCGGGGGGACCCCCAAGGAAGAGGGGGTATACTGTCAGGAATCGAGGGTGGAAGCTGTGGGATCGATGGACGCTCTAGTCCTCACCCATCATGGCTGCCTCCACTATAAATCTAGGCCCCGCCTCCAGCTCGGCGCGTTGTATCTGTGTATTGCCTACACTTCTACCAGCGCTCAGAGTTGCTCGTAACTTTCTTTCCGAGTTTTCCTTCACGCTCTCGTTTTCGGCGTGAGCTTGTTTTTTCTCCTTCTGTCCGCTCTGTGTTTTTGTCTACTTGGTTTTCGTAACCGACTATCTGAGTTCTGCCTTTCTCTGCTCGCGATCCCTTTCGCGCTCCGCTCCTTGCTTACCTCTCTGTTTACTTTTTCTCCGCTTGCGAAACCCTTTGCACTCTGCTCCTCGCTCTGCCTTCCTGATACCTTTTTCTCCGCTCGCGATCCCTTTCGCGCTCCGCTCCTTGCTTACCTCTCTGTTTACTTTTTCTCCGCTTGCGAAACCCTTCGCACTCTGCTCCTCGCTCGGCCTTCCTGATACCTTTTTCTCCGCTCGCGATCCCTTTCGCGCTCCGCTCCTTGCTTACCTCTCTGTTTACTTTTTCTCCACTTGTGAAACCCTTCGCACTCTGCTCCTCGCTCGGCCTTCCTGATACCTTTTTCTCCGCTCGCGATCCCTTTTGCGCTCCGCTCCTTGCTTACTTTCTGTTGACTTTTTCCCCGCTTGCGAAACCCTTCGCACTCTGCTCCTCGCTCTGCCTTCCTGAAACCTTTCTCTGCTCGCGATCCCTTTCGCGTTCCGCTCCTCTCTTAGCCTTCCGGTTAACCAGTTCTCTGCCAGCGAAGCCTTTCGCGCTCTACTTCTCGTTGTTACCTTCCTGTGCCTTATACCGCTTGCGGCTCCTATCAGTTTCTGTGTCCGAGGCATCTGGCACTCCAGACATTCTACAGTGTCCTGACTTTGGAGAAAGCCCTCGCTTTTCGATCCATCATTCCTGAATCTTCATCATTTCAGCCTGGGAGTACCTGCCTTATACCTTGCCTTAGGAACCACTCCTTACCTTGCCTGCAGATCTTCATTCAAGGGTTTTTTCTGCCGTTCCGGCTTTTTCCCTTGGGCACCGAGGCTGGCCCACTGGGAGCCCCCCACGGCAGGTTTCCACTACTGCCAAGGTGGCCTCCGGAGGGGCCAGACCTTACTTGCACGATAAGAAGGTTAGAACACCTAAGGATCTTATCTCTACCAAGAAGAAGGAACGTCCCCGAATCCGGACTACGGTAAAGGACTCAGTATCAGAAGATTCAGGTGAGGAGAAGGGGGAGGTGGAGCCGAAGTCTGACAGTTATGGACATTGTGGGTTCTAAATCAACTCCTTCCTCTTGGAATACTGCCTATGTCATCCTTGTATACAAAAAGGTTGATAGGGTTTCGCCATTGAATTATCGTCCAATTGCCATTATGGATGCTGACTCAAAAATATTTGTCTCTTTATTGCTTCAACATATAGATGAATGGTGTAATACTAATAACATACTTGACCAGTTTCAGTTGGGCTTTAGAAAGTCAATTGGCACAGACTGTGGGGGTATTTTGTTATGTAACCTCAGCGCTTGGCATGGACAGAGAAATCTACTGTAATTTATGTAGCCTTTATGGATCTGTTAATGGTCTTTGATATGGTGGATCGATCAACACTATGGGCCTCATTAGGACCCAGGCGGTAAGGGGTTTACGGCGGCGTAAACAGCGCCGACCCTTACCGCCTGATTCCGAGGTCCCTTAGCGCCATGGAGGATTTAACACCTGCTTTTAGCAGGTGTTAAAATCCATGGCGCTAAGGGACCATGTTGTTAATTACGCCACCGTAATTTACGGTGGCGTAATTAACGCCTTCCCCACTCCCATTATGCCCTATGGGGCAAAAATGGGAATGGGGAAGGGTAAATGGGTTAATGGGGACTTACCGCCCCGCCAACCTCGGAATGGGGCGGTAAGTCCGCCAACCACCATGACGTAAACGTAGTTTACGCCATGGCGGTAAAGGTACGACCCAGGCGGTTAACTTACCGCCTGGGTCATAATGAGGCCCTATGGAATACATTTGGGATTACCAGGAGGCCTAGTTAGTATATTCATTTATTTACATGATGATTCGGCTATCCAAGTACGGCTAAATAACTAAGGAATTTTGACATGGCCAATTGGGGCATCTAATGGGTTATGCATATTCGGTTACCAAAATTGAGAGGACACGCCCCTTGTGGCATGTGTGTCTGTTGTCCCCTTACTAAACGAACCACTGAGGTTGATATTGGGCTTCCTAGACTTTGGGAGCAAAGAGGGTTCTCGAATTTCAATTCGAGCTTTGTTATATATGCTATCTGGTGTCCCTGCCATAAAATATATATCGGGAAAACAGAACGGAAAATCAAAGTCCGCATCAGTGAACATCAGATTAAGGAATTTGACAGCACCCATGGTAGGGCATTTCATAATGCGGAATCATGACAGTACTTAAGAAGATTGTGGTCACTAATAACATTTCTGTGGACAAACAAACTCTATCCAGGGAGGAGGAGTAAAAGCCATGTGGTTGGTTTAAATGAGGCAATAGATTTGGAATTTTTAGCCTATGGTGCTTCACATTTGAGACCACCTCATGATCAGAGCCTTAATCGTGAGAAACAATTTGGGCATATAGCGTTTTCCAGCTGATGTCCGAGATATTTTTTCTTTAATATGGCCAGGTCAGTGGCAAGACACATTTCATCTCTCGAGTAACCGTGTGTCTGGGGAGTTTTGTTCCTGATGTATTGACGTGTGGGTACTCTTGTGTTAGCATTAACGCAGGGTCACGCCTACTTTGATGTAGTAATTTTTGCATTCAATCATAACAATTCTTTTGATTGAATGTAACGGGCTCTACTTACTTTATCCTTGATATGAAGCTGATAATAATATGTTTCATTATTAAGGACGGGTGTGGAGTTCGCACGGAGATTGAGGGGCGTGTATTTTAATGACACCTGATGTTACGTGCCTGCTACGTGTTTAGGCGAGCACGTATATTACCCGGAATTGTTGAGCCTGACCTTTGGACGTGCCGGCTGATTTGACTTTTACGACTACCAACGTTGCACGCTCGGGAGTCACTAAGGTAAAAAGGGCTTCTGCTATGGTTCCCGTTCACGTTGTTGACAGCATTAGGGGGACACTGGCAGAACTATCCTGTGTTCTTGTCACCAGTCTGTAGTCCCTTTTCACGATGTTGACAACATTAGGGGGTACTTGTATTTCTATCCCGCGCGTTGGACAATAGTTTGCTATTTTTGCACTGTCCCTTGTTTGCGCCCGGGTGGGGACGGGTCAGCTGTTTCCGATTCCACGAGTTGCCTTGTTTTGAATACGCATGGTGCACCTTCTATATGTATGGATGCCTCGTGTAAATGAATTGATCACTCTATAGTGGTGATTCGGTCCATTAATTTGTCCTTGTTACTTCTCTTTCTCCCCTACAGTAATGTTAAACATTATGGTTACGACTGACACAGATGACGTTTCTGTTGATGTCTCACGGGGAGATACCTGCTAGGATGCAGTCGTTACATGTGCATATGCCGGATAGTGACAGACCTTTGTGATTAAGGTAAGCCTGGGTGACATGTGTATGTTCTCGTGGAAAACTTGTTTATGTCGGGTGTTGTCACCACGAATGGAGAATACCTATATAGACTTCTCTCAAAGACATTACGTGATTGTGCGGCAGAATAGATGTCTTTTGCCTTATAGTTCCGTAATGCTTGTTAACTGGTTATCTTCCGCCTCTGTATTTGCAGGTGGGCTAGAAGTTGCCGTGACACATATACAGAGCCTACGAGATGGGGCTCCTCTACTTAATTAAGTGTCGGGCACTTTTTTCTCTCCGGTGATTGTGTACCACTGGGGTTGGTATACGCCAGTGGCATTAATCGACAAAGTTACAGAAGATCGATTGTGAGTGTTTGGTCTGAAATGACCCCATTTACAGATCTTCCTTTTTCTCATGCATGGTACACAATTGGGTCATGATAGGTTCTACCTCTTTCAGAGGTACGACCTCGGTGGTTCTGGAAGTCCCAAAATGTCACGAGGTGTTGGTGATGGTGGTAATACTTTGGATATACCAACTAACATGGTGTTTCTATCATGGTTCCGGACCACGGTTCACATGTTTTCCCTAGTGGTAGAGGCAGATGGGCAGTATTGATATCCTTTTTTCTACACCCTGTTCATTTATGGTGCGGTGGTAGTAATGATCAATCTAGAAACTTAAGCATCCAGCCTGATTGATGTTGTGTTTTCATGTTTATTTTTATGTGAGCCGTGCTGGTGTAGTAGACACATTCTCTTTTTCCATCTACATTCCACTCGACCTTGCTGGACCATAGTGCCCTTGAAGAATTTCTGTTAACCAAGATTTGTACAGAAAGAAACATGTCGGGTTGGGGAGTGTACTGTTATTTGTAAACAGTTTTAATTGATATCAGCTTGAGTCAGATTAGACCATATAAACAAGAGACTGGCTTAGCTGTGTTAAACTCACGGTTCATATTAATAATGGACTAGAAATTGTATAGTTGTGTTTTAGCATGTTTGTTTTTATTGATGAAATATTTGTTATAATTGAGTGATTTGATGGATTGTTTGAGTATGAATGTAGTATGGTTGGAGTGTGGTTTGTTGTGGTTTTAGATGGGAATGATGTATTTTATCAGTCCAATTATGAATTTGATGGATTAACGAATTTATTGATACTTACATTGATGTATGTTTTTATAATTTTGAGATCAGTTTTTTACAATGATTTGTTCTATACATGTTAATAAAAAATATTGAATTGTGATTGAGTGTCTACTGGGTTGAATTTGTTTCATCTCAGGATTTGGTTTTTTGAAAGACACGTTTTTTCATAGATGTTTCTTGCATTGTGAAGCTATGATGATTATGTAGACAGGTGTATTGCACTGGGACTCACCACATAAACACTACAGTACTCTGACCTTCAATGTTAATCTTTTCTATGCTCTATGCAGGCCAGGTCACAGTATTCAAATATTCCTGGTATCGCCTATTACTCTCGTGTTTTATGCATATTTGCACCATGTTTATTTAATCTTTGTTTCTGATGTTGGGTGAGCACTATTAGGAGCCTTGTTGCGCCAAACATTGGTGGTTTGAAAATCACCTGGGCTGCCTATACAGATGATTTTAACCCATTTGATCAAACCCATATAGGGCTTCAAAGGCTGATCGAGGCTTTCAATCAACACACTAAAGTGAATAACTTTTGTATTCACCCTAAACCAACACTCATTCTAAAGATGAGAAAAGTTAAATCTAACAAAATGAAATTCGTATGGTCTCTTAATCGGATCAAATTACAAGTAAAAACAAGCATGATATACTTGGGTTTTCCAATTATCTCTAATCCTACTACTTTTTTTACAGGAACTATTTGAGAGAAAATAATATGAAGGTCTATTTTCTATTGAACCTGTATTAAAATTCTATACAGCAAAAGTAATACCTAGGTTGTTTTGCGGACTTGAACTATTTCCGAATCGGATAATTCATAAATTAGGTTCCTGTGAAGCCCCGATTTGGCGCTCACTGCTGTATTTTATCCCGAAGTGTGGTATTTGCTCTGCAATATGCTACGAACCTGGACTACAGTCATTAAAAAGTCTAGTACAGTGGAGGAGACTGTGGGCCTCATTATAAGGCTGGCGCTCCCGTAATGAAGGGGGCCGGTATGGGTCCGGCCCCCTTTGTTACGGAAGCGCCGATTACTAGGTTCCCATCACGGGACCCAGATCAGACGTCTGCTAAAACCAGACGTCTTTTCCGGGTCCCGCGAGGGGAAGAGGGAGGCAACAACGGGACACTTGTAATGTGCTCGTTGTTACCTCACTCCCCATTCCCATTGAGCCCTATGGGGGCTCAAATGGGAATGGTGATGAGTTCCTGCAAGGAGGCCTTACCGGGTCCTCCTATGTCGGAGGAAACCGGTAAATCCCCACTGCAGGAGCCCAGTAATGGAGCCGGGTATGGAGGCAGCCATGGAGCTAATAGCTCCATGGTAGCTCCATGGCTGCCTCCATACTCGTGTGCCTTTTCAGGAAATTCTTTGTTAATTCTGCAAAGAATTTATATGGTCTTTTGAGGTGAGAGATGGTAGTATGAAGGTTGGATATGTTTATGAACTGCATCAAGAGTGCCTTTCGACACTGAATAATTTTGGAATTTCAGGTTATACATTATTGACCTAACCAATCAGTTAAAAAGATTATTTGTAAACATGATTGGGCTATCGCTAATTATGACATAAAATTACGTCTTTATGGTCAGATCATATCACCAGAAAAGGAATTCGGTTGCTTTGAATTTTATTTTAAATGCTTTCCTAACAAAAAGATAAATGATTGTATGCGTTTTAGTTTTAATGTATTGCCCACCAATGAAATTATATCTATTAGAGGTGGCCTATCTCAGGATCATACACCTTGTTGATTTTGTGGTTTTCAGAATGACTTGGAAACCCATCTAATGTTCTTATGAAATTATAGTCTTGTTTTTGTTTTATCTTTGTTTTATGAAATAATTGTTTTTCTCGCAAAATTTTGTAACGTTTCTTAAGTAACCAAAACAAATATTTGTGAGTGTAATTCGTCAACTCAACCAAATTGAATCGATAAACCTTTAGACTACCTGTGAAACAACAGCATAGCAGCCAATGTGTAGTGCTGTACTTTTAAGATGTAAGGGAGCAGCAACTACTAACCTAATAATACATGGCACTATAATGGCCTTCTATTCTCTGCTACTTCTTCCCAGAACATAGTAAGGTTCGGGTCTACAGGACAAGCATCGCACATTCCTCTCTTACTAAATATCAGTTCCTTCTGCTTTTCCATTGTCTCACTCTAATTACTGAAGTGATGCAAAGCTGGTTTTCTCAGAAGATATGAATTTAGATCCTGCTTAGAAATTACAGTATATTCAGGCCCTACTCACTTAAATCTCTGATGTTAAATCACGCTGGGGAGCTGAGGTGGATGAGCGGTAGAAAGGCTCTATTTAATACATTCAATTGTTGAATGTTTTTATATTTTATAAGGGCTTTCCCTCCACTTTAAAGTGTTCTTTTTTCTCCCATGAAACCAACATCCAGACAAGTTCCTCCCACGCGAAATCCTATTCCTTCTCTTCAAATATGTGACCTGTGCCTCTACATCATTCATACACTGCAGTGGTGTTTAGCGCAGAATAAAAGCTTCATAACATAACATAAAATATACTTCCACCCCCGTGAGCCGTCGCCCACACCCCCAATGCTTATGGGTTCCATTGTGGTACTGCAAAGTGACTGCGTTTCGCAAAGAGGGTTTTATAAATCAACTTTAGATGGTTATGCTTTGGAGGCCTAAAAAGTGCCACTACGTCGACATAAGAAGGTCTTTCAAATCTACTGTGTTTCTTGTTTTGAAAATCATTCTTGTTCCCTCCTAAAAGATGCCACTTTCTCAAATATGTATCGTGCCCATCTACCTCCTTCAAAATGTACTTCTTTTCCCACAAAATGGCCTTCCTTTTATTTTCAAAACACCAGCCGCTCCCCTGCCCTCTCTCCTTCAAAAGAATTGTTCTCTTAAATGTCTTTCCCTCTCTTTAATATCTTAGTTTACAAATAACCTGAATGCCTCTTTAAAATGCTTCTCGTTTACTTTTCGTATATCCATTGGTCCTTAAATAACCATTTTTGAATCAACTCCCCACCCTTCTATCCAAACCAACTGGCCATGTTAATATGTAAATACTGCCCTCAGGCTCTCAATGTTAAGAAATACTGTAATATTCTCCAGTGCCAGACCCGGGTTTATGTTCCTACTCTTAAACCTTTGCCACCCAGCGTACGTCATTCAATCAAGCTGCATTTACATAAGAGCAATCTTTTATGTAAAGGTGCCTTACTCAAGGGTTGCTTGGTGCCTCTTTTCCTTTGAAATGTATTATTTCCACCTCAAAACTCCTCCACCTTCAAAAATATCTTCTATAAATATTTCCAACTAATAGTCAAGAATACCAGTTAGTCACTAAAAACATCGATTATACAAAATTAAAAAGATTTTCTAATTAAGTAGCTTAAGTCAACTGAAATTTGCTTCTTGCTCCCTGAAAAAGTCCTTGTGCCCAAAATATCTGAACTTCTCCAACAAAACGCACGACTCCAAAGTGTCTTTCTTCCAAAATGGATCGCCTTTCTCCACATGGCACTGCTTCTCTACCCAAATACTCCTCCCTTCTTCCCCTATAGAGACTCATACCCCTTGCAATGACCTTAGTGTGCCCGGAAAGAGTATTTCTTCTTCTCAAAATGGCTTTACTCCCAAAAGAACCCATATCTTTTCCTTTACAATGGGCTTGTCTTCACACAATTTCAACTATTCCCCAGAAAATACATTTATGTTGCTTTAAACGTAATTCGTTTATACCTAAAAACGTCCCCTCCTGGTTTTGTCCTTCCTCATAACTTTCCGCCTTTTCCAGACATTGCTTGTGTCCTTTCTTAATTGCTCCCTCTTAAAATACAATATCCCGAAACCCGAAATTGCACATGTTCTGCACTCTGCAAGACCACCATTCACCCCACTTCCCACTCTTTAGTTCCTATGGCCTTGCCTTCTCCCTAAATGGATGAAGAACCCCTCTTTTTATGATGCCAGTCTGTGCTCCCACCCAGTGGCATGCATCCTTCTGAGGCTGCCAATTCTGCCTCAAAGGTGTGGTGTGTTGCCCTCTACCAGACTTTGTTTTTCCCCCCAAAAAATATCCACCCATTACATTCTGCAAGGCCATTCATTCTTTTGCCCAAGAACCTCATATCCGGTTCTATGTTGTTTCATCAAAATAAATTGCTTTGTAGTAATTGACTTTGAGTTTGATTTCTTTGATTTTTTACTTTTAATTGGAGTCCTCCAACACCACTTTAGCCACCTCCTTTCCTACGCCTTTTCCCCTCCCTCTTCCACAAACACCTATCTACAGTAACCGTAAGAAGTAAATTACTACGCAGTATGTTTACGAACAAATCCTGGAACATGTTGCAAACAATCGGATACTATTCTAGACCAGGGACAAGTCAGCTTCAGGCCCATGAGAGGAATGGAAACACCATTCCTATCTATATGCGGTAATCTAAAAACCAACACAGACGCCAGCGTCACATCGGCACTAATATTACTAGATCTATGAGCAGCCTTTGACACAGCCAACCATGAAACACTCATCAAAAGACTCGAAGAAATAGGAATCAGCAACGCGTTACTATGGTTAATATCCTTCCGAGCAGAAAGAACAGAAACAACTTGGCTAAATGCTTCAACTCAGCACCCTGCACGACAGCCTCTGGAGTTCCACAAGGCTCATCACTCTCACCACTGCTCTTCAACATTTCATGACCCCTCTCATCAACCTCATCAAAAGACATGGGGCCTCATTACAAGTGTGGCGGTCTGGAAACAAGGGTGCTGGTAAGCTTACCGGGACCCTTGTTTCTAGACCGCCACACTACGAGTCTGCCTGCTAGGGCCGCTACACCCGACAGGTCTGACCTGCCGGGCTCATCGGCCCCGGTAGGCAGACTTGCCATGGAAGCACCGTTAGTAACGGTGCCGGTGCTTCCATCTCCCCTCTCCCATAGAGTCCTATTGGACTCTATGGGATTGGGGAGTTACTAAATCCGGCACCTGACTTCCAGCACCTCTGTGACTTGTAATATCCCGGTGACACCGGGATGTCAGGCACTAGATTCAGTGGTATGGGTAGCACTGGCAGGTTACCGCCAACCTCGTAATGAAGCCCATGGTCTCACTTGCTACAACTACGCAAATGACACACAAATCATCTTCCAAATCGACACTAGTGGAGAACAAGACCCAAGCCTTATCATCTGCCTCACAGAAATTGACCATTGGATGAGTACCAACAGCCTTAAACTCAACTCGGACAAAACAGAAATCATGATCATGCCCAGTGACCCGCCAAACCAACACCACATTCCATGACCTACTGAAATGGGAAATCAGCTGGAACCTTCCAAAGTGCTCCACAACCTAGGTATTTTAATGGACAATTACTTAACTCTCAAACCGCAAGTTAACACAGTAGTAAAGAAGGGCTTTGTCCGCCTACACACGATCAGAGACTACCTTTCTTCACCTTCACACATAGAACACTCGCTGTCATCGCCCATGTCATGTCAAGAATAGACTACGCCAACAGCGTTTATCTCGGAATCCCGGACTACCTTGCCAAAAAACTACAGCGTATACAGAACACAGCAGTAAGACTACTCCTTAGACTCTCTAAGAGAGAACACACCAGCCCTGAGAACCCTGCATTGGCTACCAGTCAAAAAGATAATTTTCTTTAAAACATTCTGCACAACTCACAGAGCAATCCATGACCAAGAAGCAGAATTCATACAGAGAAACTCTCCCATCTACAAACCAAACCGAACAGTAAGGTCCAGCAATGACATTCGTCTCAAATCAAAATAATACTCAAAGCGGAAATTTGGTGGATCTGAATCCTCCTGAATCTCAACAAAACTTTGGAGCTCACTCCCCAAGGAAATACAAACAACAGCAGACCACCTAAAATTCAGTAAATTGATTTAAAAAAAACATGGCTCTTTAAATAACAGAGCTAAACAGGAAACACTGTCAAAGGGAAACAAAGGGGAACAGCCAACACAAGAGAAACACCCAAAACAACCGAAACCTAATTAACCGAAACCTGGATACCCCAACAAAATATTGAAGAATGTATTTATTTATTTAAGAATTTCAACACAAACGACCATAAAAGAATATGAACCCTGCCAGACCAACATAACCAGTGCACAGAATGGCATAGACTACAAACATCACTAACCCTACTAAAAACGTTCCAATATCCTGCATACTCACCCTCAAACACCATACAAAACACACACATATCTCTACTGCAGTAGAAACCTAAAACCACCACAAAATGCACACACTTAGCAACACCCAACTAAACATACCACACTACAGAAACCTAAACCAATTGCACACAAATAGTCACACACTCATACAATAAACACCACCTAACCTGTGCCAACTAAAAACAAACCCAGCACACAATGACGGTTTGTTCCACACTAGAGCTAGAAACAGCACATCAAAGCTCTCTAACGCTTTCCCTCTCTATCCCACTAAGCCCTCCCAGCCCTCCTTCCTTTTCAGATCATTTCTCTGCATCTGTCCCGAAACAGTCCTCCTTGAAGCAGCTAAACTAACACCTCTAACATGGCAGTGTTTTTTCCAACAAATATTGTTGCGTTCCTTAAAATATGAGAACTCAGAAATGGGCTTTCTCCTCCTCCACCTTGTCCCACGTGGCTGCCCTCTTGGCCCCACTCACCTCGTAAGTGCTGGTGATGCCCAGCCTGTAGAAGACGGGCAGATAGACCTCAGAGGTGATGAGCACCACCAGTGCATAGGAGATGGCGAAGAGGCTGAACATGGCGCCGTAGCGGTAGACCTCTGCTGGCGTCCCCAGCACTGTCACTGCTGACATGAAGCTGGCGGTGAGGGACACGGCTACGGGTACGGCCGTCAGTCTGCGGCCACCCATCAGGAAGTCCTTGGAGGTCTTCTGTCCGCCACCGGCAAAGGCGTAGTAGACACCAATGAGGACCGAGATGACCAACACAAGGGCAAAGATCAGGTAGTCCCAGACGACAAAATTCACACTGTTGCCCGGAGCGCCCATACTGATCGCAGGAAGCGAGGCAGGAGAAGGACGAGAGTGGTGGGACCGGGGAGTCAGACACGGTCCTGAGAAGCAACCAATAGCTTGAAGCAATATGGGGTGAAGATGGGGAGCTGGTCAGGGGTAAGAGAGACCCACAAGGGCAGGGACAGAGGTGGAGCCTGGGGCACGAGAGACCAACAAGGGCAGGAACACAGATGGAGCCTGTGGAGGTGGGCTGGGGCAAGAGAGACCAACAAGGGCAGGGACAGAGATGGAGCCTGGAGCAAGAGAGACCAACAAGGGCAGGAACACTGATGGAGCCTGGGGAGGTGGGCTGGAGCAAGAGAGACCAACAAGGGCAGGAACACAGATGGAGCCTGGGGAGGTGGGCTGGGGCAAGAGAGGCCAGCAAGGGCAGAACCTGAGATGGAGCCTGGGGAGGTGGGCTGGGGCAAGGCAGGCCTGCAAGGGCAGAACCTGAGATGGAGCCTGGGGAGGTGGGCTGGGCAAGGCAGGCCAGCAAGGGCAGAACCTGAGAACCTGAGATGGAGCCTGGGGAGGTGGGCTGGGCAAGGCAGGCCAACAAGGGCAGAAAGTGAGGAGGAGCCTGGGGGGGGTGGGCTGGGGCAAGGCAGGCCAGCAAGGGCAGAACCTGAGAACCTGAGATGGAGCCTGGGAGGTGGGCTGGGCAAGGCAGGCCAACAAGGGCAGAAAGTGAGGAGGAGCCTGGGGAGGAAGGTAAGTTCTAGAGGGGCAAACCAGTGCAAGAAGAGAGATGGATGGGCCCTGGGTGGGGACGGGGGGAGAACACAGGCAGGCTCTTGGTAGTCAGGCAGGGGGCAACAAGAGAGTGGGCGTATGCAGGCAGAGGAAGTGTACGGTAAGGGTAGGGGCAGAAAGGAAAATAAGTTTGGAATATTGAGAAGGGATATACACAATGAAAGGAAAATGAAATCAGAAACAAACAACTGGGTGACTTAGGAGGGTTGGAAAATAGTTTGAAACTGATAAATATTAACAATAAAAGAGAAGAACGGAAACAGCAGAAGTTTGTAAGATAGGTTAAGGAGAGAAATGAAAAGAGGATGGAAACTATAAAAGGCAGGTGTGGAGAGGAAACGGAGTAACATTTCATGAGAGAAAAATCAGAATATTGAACATTTTAAAAGAAATGGACGGAAGCCTTGAGCCGAAGAAGGAAAGATGGAAAGACTTGACCTGGAATTGGTCGACTGAGAGGGTAATAGAGACGGGGGTGAGGGGGAAAAGGGGGCTCCGGTGTCGGGGAGACCCCCTGGGGCAAAACACAGGTACCACCCCGTGTCCGGCTGCACAGGGCTACAGAAAGTATACACGCGTGGAGCGAGGGAGGCAAAGGTTTTGAGAAAGGGGGGCTCAAGAGTATGGGGCGAGCCCAAGGGTCTGGGGGAGCCCCATCCAGCACCTGTCAGAGTGGGGCTGCGGAGGGATCAGAGGTTCAGAGGCAGCAGAAGTGGGCAGCCGTGGCTCTCACCTGAGCAGTTCCCTGAACCTCTGAGGGCGGCGCTTTATATTGAGGGGAGAGAGGCGAGCGATTAGATGCTGGCAGGGGAGGGGCTCCTGAGTCCTGGTTGGGCAACTCAGCCCTCGGCCTCCGACACTTGAGCGGGGAGGGGAGCCCGTGCGCTCAGTGCAGCAGGAGGGCGTGTGCGCATCACTGGCACAGCAGACCTGCCCCCCACCCCAGGCACACTCACATAGCATGGGGGACATTTACAGCGGCCACTGAACACCCCTTTGGCAACGCGGCAACATAGCGCCCAGAGGCTCAGGAAATGAGTTCTGCGGCACGAGGGTACTGAGGGGTGGGTCTGAGCGGGATGTGGGAGTACGTGTGCACAGCAAAGGGCACGGCAAAACTGCACCCCCCCCCCCTCCATGCTGCAGCATCAGCGCCCGCTCAGAGCAGGGGTAGTGAACGAGACCGGAGAGACACCCATAGCTTTGTGGGGCGGGTCTGACAGCGCGTGCTCATTATAGCCCCAAAGCACCAGGACACCACAGAAAGAGCTACACCCTCAGAGGAAAAGGGGGTGTGGGTGCTTAAAATGGCAACAGCTCAACAGTGGTGCAACACACATGCACACGAGAAAACAGTGCGTGGGCACTCCAGCACAAGGGCCGAATGAAACTGGCAGAGTGTGAGTGGGCAGGCAGGCAGACACGTCCCCGTTGCCACCCCCAGGGCACGCGCGGCACCACAGCACCACCATGTGTAAAACACCAACCTGGCTCACATTGCTTCCGACGCTGCCACGGCACTAGGGACCCGCAAAGCTAGCAGGGCTGGGCACAGGCGCCAGTTCATCACTGGTAGACCATGCACCCCGGGGCATATAGACACACAGCATACATTCCAAAAATGACATCTGTTTAACGTTCATCCGTTGCAGGATCACCTTGCTGTAGCGCATCAATGCAAACACTAGAATAACGACCATGTGCTACAGGAAGCTCAGTCCTAGATTAAAATGTAGTTACATTCAAATACTTCTATAATGTGCGTGTGTTACCCCGGATTCGCATAAGGTGGCAAAATACTCAAGGCACCAACCCTACCAGCCCCCCCCCTCACCCGCACACAGAAACCCACAGCACAAGAGCACAATGGTGTGGTCTACCCCTCAGCACCTGGTGCAAGGAAATGGGGTACCACACCATCGTGCTGTACCCACCATAGCAGCATCTGCAAAATGTTCCACTACCAGCTGCACCTCCTCAGAGGTGTTCTGCCTTTTCTCACTTTCCCCCAGAGGCTCACTGTCTCCAGAGCCCTGTTTCTCCCCAGACTCGACTACTGCAACAGTCTCTTTCTCAATATTCCTACTTCTACTCTCCAACCTCTTCAACTTATCCAGAACAGAACCGCAAGACTTATTCTTGGCCTCAAGCCCAGGGACCGCATTTGGCCGCACTGAAATCCCTCTAATGGCTCCCTGTAGCTGCAATAATCAAGTTCAAGTCCCCCTGCATAGTCCACAAGGCTTTGCAGGGCCGGGGCCCGCATTACCTACAACGCTCTCTTCCTAAATAGTCCCCTTTTAGAGACCTTTGCCTGGCCTCTCCAACTCTCTGCAGGTGAGCCGCTTCGCCAAACAGAAATTTAGGGGTAGATGAATAGTAAAGCATCATACCTTTAATCATCAAACTAGGCTTGACAGGTTTCCACGCCCCCTTAGGGTGGGCTATCCGGTCCCTATGATGTCACTTCCGGGGCGTGACCTCATAGGGGTTGCACTGGAAGTTCAGTCTGGACAAAAATCCCAACCCAGAAGTGCTGTAGGTGTGTTTGACAGGAACTTGGTCCCTAGCGGGGGTGCCCTACCGGATGTGGCATCATGGGGGCTAGCAGGAAGGTCCCCTCAAAGCCTGGAGTCCCTAGGGGCCCCAAGGGGTATTCCACTGTATGTCCCCCACCCCTCCGGATCTTTGTGGGTGACATCCGGGGATGCCCCAGTGGGGGCCCCTACAAAGACCCGGAAGTGTGGCATTGGGTTTAGAAGTGTGGGGCGTCTGGAGATGATGTCTGAGCGGTGGCCATATTTAGGGGGTGTGGCGTGTAGGGTGTATATATACAGATGAGTATTGGGGGATGTACAAGCCGTTCCTGAAGCCTTGGAAAAAAAACCTGAAAACTCAAAGACCGCAATACCGGGAATTATGAAGCACTAGAGCTACTACTCTAAGGACAATACAGAGGCTGAGGATTTGAAAACCATTCAAAAATACTACAGCCCTGAAAGTCTGCCGGCACCGGCGCTAGCCATCAATGGGGCCCCTGATGACGCAATGGCTATGGATAAGACGTGGGAAAGCCAGCCTGGGATCATCGACTCTGGTGTAGATGGCCCCTACACCGATGCAGACTACGTAGATATGGATGAGGCTGTTAAGGCTCTTAAGGAGTCCCCGTATGAGGATATGAATGTTTTAGAACAGCTGTTTCCAGAGGCCGCAATGAGCCCGGCGTTAGACACAGCATCCGATGAAGACACGTTGTTTATGGACGTAACTAGCGCCTCTTTGCTGGAAGATGCTGGTTCTGAAACTTGTTCTATGGTAAGTAATGAAGTATGATGACGTGTGTGTGTGAAAAACCTGTGAAAATATATGTTCAAGAGTTAAACTTTTTTCTTTTTTGAATTGCAAAAAACGCCAGATATGCGTGACGGCGCGGTGGGCCTGACCAATGCATTTAACGTAGTCAATTATTATTGCGTGTGCTGTTCAAAAAGGTTTGAAAGCATTCCCAGACAGTGATACGTGTAAGAAATGCAATACTTTGAAACGTTTTGAAAGTTCTGATGAGGAAGAAAATATAACCCTTTTGGAGACTGTAACGGTTCAAGCTTTTGTGGCATCGGTTGCGAAAACATGGTTGAAGCGTGACTATTACTGCTGGTGTGAAGGGCATAAATGCGGATACCCTCAGCCGGATGCTCATGATTGTTTACTCTCAAATGATAAATCTGTAGCAATACGGGCGATATGTTGAAGTCAAATAACAATTATCATATGCTTAACTGTGTTTATAAAACCATTGGGTATGCGTGTACATGCTAGTATGGGGGGTCTGTTAACAAAAACAATCCAGGAAATACAAACGTGTCGCAAGCCTGAGAAAGAAATGAAGTATTTACGACTGCCAGGACCCGTGATTTTTAGAAACCATATCGCCCGTTTAATGCAGAGAGACTTTTCTAACCTGTACAGTCTTAGGAACAGCCATCAAGGGTGTCCGGTACTGCGAAAGCTTGTTTTTTAAAAGAAAAAAATACAATAAACATGCTCCTTATATGTGTAACGTTGTTTCTAGGGTAGCGTTTCTGGAGGAGAAGCTGGGCGTGCGGAGCGCTACCTGACGCCTGGACGTATGTGTGGGGAAACACTTTTATACGCTGGGGCAAAGAGGTTAAGGGGGTGAACAAATTGTAGGGGACTAAATTGGAATGCAACCCGAGAATATGCATTTGGGAGACCCTCCCAGGGAGCAATAAACACAAAAAATACAGAATAAGATGATACGATTGCTACTGATATTAGCCAATGCCAGGTCGCTATTGGGTGGAAACACCTACAGGGACTGGCAATTACAATGTGGCAGGCAGATGCCCGCAGATGGGGGATTGTCGAACTGGTGATACTGCAGTGAGCGGGTACTGATGTAGAAGGGGAGGGAGTAGCAGTACACTGGGGTCAACTGCTGAATAACCTATCAAAATACAATGACCTGAAACAGCCAGGAGATGTTAGCTGTGGGAGTAGTACAGAGCGGAGGTTGAGGAAGGGGGAAGGGATTGTATGACAAGGCTGAGATTTCTCTCAGAGGGGTCGGAGGACAAGAAGTTCCATTTATCATGAGGTTATGGAGAAGTGAGAGGAGGCCTCGTCGGATTAAACTGAGAACAAGAACAAGGAAGGGGCAGGGTAATGTTGAACTTTTCCGTTTTATCTTTTTGTTGTTATGAAAAATACAAATTAAAAGTGTTTTTAAAAAAAAGACTATAATCATGGAGGTGGGACCTTTATTACGATCATTCGGCTGTGTGATCTTTGAGATAGCTGAGAGGGAGAAGCAATTGGTAAGAGGATTTGCTGTTCCTATATTTCAGAAGCAAGAATGCACACAAGTATTCCAACATTTACCACTAAAGATAACATGCACACAAGGTTACCCAAGGCCATTGAATACATCCTAGTAATGCAACAACCTGAAGAGTTCAGAGATTGGGTTTGGCTCCCAGGGATCTTGGGAGGTGCTGCAAGGGGGGACGGGGAGGATTAGCAAGAAATGGGAACTATCACAACCGACATACGGATGGGATCTTGCAACACGAGAGGTAATCCACACCTCTGGCGAGAAGGAAACAAAGCCTAGAGTGATTTAGATATCGTCTGCATGCAGGAGACCTGGCTGCAAGAAGAGATCATTATGGACGGGTACACTCTTGCCGCAGTACAGGCCACTAAGGAAGAACGTGGTAGACCAATGGCGGGATTAATTACTGCATACAGAAAGGATCAAGGTCTGACATTGTCACAATGTGCCGCCCCCAATATATTTTCCCAGCCAACTAGACTTGACTGGGACATCCTGAACAGTAGAACGGGTGTCTCGTGGGGTATCATTAGTTTATATTGGAACCCCCTGGGGATAAATACATATGCATTCTTGAGGGCAGTTAATAGATTACTGGACATGTGTATGCTAGATACTCCAATTGAAGAAATCATTATAATGGGAGATTTATAATATTTCCTGCTTGGCAGAGAGGAAAGGTGCCAAGAGAGAAAGATCCATGGCATGGCTTGATTTAATGGAATCTAGAGACTTGCTAATGGTAAATGACTCTCAAAATGGTGATATGCCGCCTAGAGCAACCTAGTCCAGGGGGAATCCGGCAGCCATTCTGGATTAAGTTTTTGTCTCCAGAGGGCTGCTTGATTCAATACAGGACTTGATAGTGATCCCTCAGAACAGCAGTGATCATGATTTGGTCTCGACCAGCGGAGCTGTCTCAAGTTCTCACTGTATGAGACATACTTATGTAGCAAACCTGTAGGTCTCTTCTGTGAGAAAATGATTTAAATGGACACCGTCCACGTTGGAATTATTGAACCAGCAATTAGTAGGACAATCCACTAATCCTGGGTCAATTCCTGATAAAAGGACCAGGGAGAATGACCAAAGCAAGGAAGTTTACCCATGCTTGTGATGTACAGGTGGCAGAGAAAACAAAGGAACTTAGCCAGGAAATCTTGTGTCTAGAATTTAGGGACCCAGTAGAAAGATGGAAAAAAAATCAAAACCCTTAAGCGAAAATTTTTAAAATTGGCTTTGTGCACATAAACCCTTAATGTTACAGAGAGATGCAGAATGCATGATGAAAGCTTTCCCGAATAAGAAGAGTGCAGCGACATGGGAGGAAACCTGGAGAGACCACTTCCAAGATCTATACGCTCTCACAATCATAACTCACAGAGATACAACCAAGCTAACCATAATGAACAAATTATGGCCTCTTCCATTCGATAGAGACGAAGTACTGAGAATTATTGTGCAACTTTCTACA
The DNA here is from genome assembly GCF_040938575.1 of Ambystoma mexicanum. Taxonomy (NCBI): domain Eukaryota; kingdom Metazoa; phylum Chordata; class Amphibia; order Caudata; family Ambystomatidae; genus Ambystoma; species Ambystoma mexicanum. The sequence continues at coordinate 1,218,495,933 of NC_090936.1, forward strand.
TCCTGAGCTCCTGGCCTGGATGGGCTGTCAAACGGTATGCTGAAGGCCCATCCGGAGCAATGGGCTGACCTACTATTCGATATGTTCCATCTAGTTCTCAGGGAGAGAAACATACCGCTCTCTTGGAAGAAATCAGTGATAGTTACAATTTACAAAAAAGGCCCACGGACCGAACCACAAAACTATCGCCGGATAGCACTTCTGGATATCTCAGCTGCAATATTTGCGAGACTGATTTTAAACAAACTAGCGACTTGGGTTAGGGGCGAAGGCATAATGGATACCTTCCAGTCAGAGTTTGTGGCGGGACTAGGCACTAATATTAATTTGGCCTCCTTAGACCTTCTTAAACAACAAGTGAAAAACACTGATCAGCCCATTCATTTAGCACTTGTGGACTTCAAAGCAGCTTTCCACTCGGTCGACAGGGTTATGCTTTGGAAGAAACTAGAAAAATGGGGCTGCCCCCCTCATTTACTTAATTTAATAAAGGGCCTTTATCAGCATGCACCACACTTCGATGGAATTCTTAACTTTAGACTGCGTCACATCTCGATAGAAATGTGAATGTTAGCATGCGCCACACTTAGACCGAATCGTGACCATTAGCCTGCCACACATCTAGATAGGTTATTGAAGATTAGCAAGTGCCACACTCAGATAGAACAGTGAATGATAGCAAGCATCACACTTAGGCATAATCACAAGTATAGCAATGCCAATTAACCAATCCACTAACAATTTCACCCTTCTGCAATCACCTCTAAAACTCCAACCAAACCCAACCACAAGACTACAACACAATAATCCGCACAAACTTCACTACACCGCAACAACAAAACAAACCACACATAGGCCCTCATTTCGACCCAGGCGGTAAGTTACCGCCTGGGTCGTACCCTTACCACCATGGCGTAAACTACGTTTACGCCATGGTGGTTGGCGGGTTTAACGCCCCATTCCAAGGTGAGTGGGGCGGTAAATCCCCATTTCCCATTTTACCTTTCCCCATTCCCATTTTCGCCCCATAGGGCATAATGGGAATGGGGAAAGGCGATAATTACGGCACCGTAAATTACGGTGCCGTAATTATCGCCAAGGTCCCTTTGCGGCATGGATTTTAACGGCTGCAAAAAAGCAGCCGTTAAAAGCCATCCCGCAAAGGGAACCTTGTAATCAGGCGTTAAGGGTCGGCGCCGTTTACGGCGCCGTAAACCCCTTAACGCCTGAGTCAGAATGAGGGCCATAGACTTGCACAACAGCACACGACGACTACTGACCGTAAAACACCCCAAGCTCAGCCAACGGACCCACCGGGCGGAGGCTGCCAACAGCACATCACTGCTCTCTTGCACTTTTCCAGCTTATCCCCACTAACTGACCCCTCCCTTCCCTTTTTTTTCCAGAACCGCCAGAGCGCCAGGGGTCCACTCCGGTGGTGATAGTGCGCGGTACAAATATCCTTTAACATTAACATAACACCTCAATACAGGCAAGGCTAAATCGCCACGGGCTGCTGTCTAAATTATTCCAATGGCAAGAGGCTTGAAAAAGGGGTGTATGCTAACCCAGGCCCTGTATAACCTATATTTAGCAGATATTGGTGCCTACTTGAAAAACGGAAGGTCATTGCCACCGAAGATAGGAACCCATGTAATTCAATGGCTCCTGTATGCGGATGATCTGGTCCTGATTGATCAGACGCCGGTGGAACTTGAAAAACAGTTACTTGGGCTGGAAACATACTGCCAAGAGAACGGCCTTAAAAAAACGCTACAAAAACAAAGGTAATGTGCCTAGCCCCTAAACAAACCACTAGAACAAAAATGACGATGGTGAAGGTTGATAATATGCTTCTGGAAAGGGTCCTGGAGTATCGATACTTGGTTGTCTATTAAATGTATCAGGATCAGAAATCCCTTATAAGAACTATCTGAAACGAGAAATGACTACAGCGGCATCTCTAGCGTTACTAATGCAGAAAAGGTTTGGTTGCTTCTCATATGCTCCATTACTGACCTTCTATAAACAAAAGGTGGTCCCTATCACGGCATATGGAGTGGAAGGAAAAATGTTGTTGTGTTCAGAGTTTTTGGAATACATTAAAGGGACTGTTTTGGAGAAGAGTATTGGGACTACCGAGAGGCACCCTGATACAGATTAATCGCCACTAACTAGGATTAGTGTAGCCTCTTTATTGGTAGCTTTAAAATTGACATTTTGGGCTTTTTTTAGAAAGATTATTATGGCTAAGAGTGACTCCATACTCCTGATTCTATGACAGGTGTTAAAGGTCCGGAATGGGGGATTGTTAGTGGTCTGGAACAAAAAATGCTTAAAGGAATGGTTCGGTCAAAATTTGTTATTGCCCCTACGGGTCGGCCATGTGTTTTTAAGCCTAAGTAACTCGATTTTAGAAAAATTTCCTATGGACCTTACCTGAGTTTTCGTCCATTAAACGCACGCGAAAACAGGCACCAGGGAGCTGCCATTTTGTGATAATCCTATCACTTGCCCCATCGCCCTGGCTGACCTGCTTCTGCGGCACTAAATCATATCCCCCGCCCCTGAGCCTGACATTATCAAAACATTCATATTCCCCGCCTCTCTCCGTGACGTTTCTGTGCTGCGTAGGCAAATGCGCCCAGTCGTCTTCTACGCGACTCCACACAGAACCCGGAAACCAACACAGACCATCTCACAACACAGCGCGCCACAATTCGGAATATGAAACTGTACTTTAAAATCAAACAGCAACACGGTACATTTGGTAAAGTACATTTATGTTTATAGAATATTCAGCAATTGCCATATGAACTCCGAAAGCCATTTATTTTCTTTTATCTCTATCCGCAAATCTGTAAAAGTTTATCTTGAGTCATGCGCTGTTCCTTTATGGTACACAGGGTGTTGGTTTTTGTTAAAAGAAGCACTTTTGTCGCACGTTGAACCGCAAGACTGTTCCATCAAGTAGGCACTAGGCCAGGGTAAAGGTTGATATGTTGCTTCTAGCCGCTAGTACCGCGTAAGGGCATATGGGCCCTTGACTATCGTCCCATAAAATCATCAGGATTGTGCAGTTGTTTACATTAAGCTGCAGCTGGCGGTTAAAAAAAACATCTGCCGCTGTCTGAAACTGGTGGCAGTAGCAAAAGGGAAGGATATACCTGTTTTGAAACCATACAATTTATAATTAGTCTCGCCAGCCGATCTTTATTAATATTATTCATTTTATTTATTACGGCCGAGCTGAAACTATTTGCTTTCAAGGATAGTGCAATGGAGTATGTTCGGCTCTAAAATCAATGTGAAAAGTAACAAAATAAATCGAGGTTAGTACACAATGAGAAACGACTTTTTGTCTACATGCGTGTGGAATGTGGACCTGCATGCCCATGTCCCCGCTACAAGGACGATCCCATAAACGTTTTCAAAGCTCTTGATTCATTCATTTATTCATGCATCCATTCATTAATTCTTCATTCCGGTATAAAAGTGTCTAAAGAGTTACTTACATTATATTTGCAATTTCCATTGTGTCTCTGCTTAATGCAGTCCGTAAATCCCACTGTGCTCTTGACAACGATTTTTCATATACTGAACTAACATGAAACTCGGTCTAGTTTCAGAATGTTCTGCCTTATCGTCTCTTACGTTATTGCTCCCCCCTCCCCCTTCAAATGAAGTTCTTTCGGCATAGTCCCTGTCTCTCAAGGTCAAAAAACAATAGAACCTTATACTGACAGTGCGAGTTGTGGGCTTCTTCGGGCGCGAGCTGAAAATCAAAGCCGCTGACCTTAGTAGTAAAGCCATCTGTGAGAACTTGAAGTTTCGAATCCATCTATGTAGTGCGCCTCAATGTGCAAATGCGAACTGGCTTCTCTTGGCGCGTTCTAAGGCCCCCAATTTTGTCCTCGTTGTCTGCGAGCTTTGAAGCCCCAAAGAACCATAACTATTGAGACTTTTAATTTTTTGGGGAAGGTCAGGGAAAGTATAAAGTACCCGAGGAGTTGAGTTGAAAGTGAGATTTATTGTTTGTTTGTTTTATTTGCAATACGCAAGCCTCCCCTTGGTTAACAGTGTACAGCATTTACAAGAGATTTGCGAAAATTAGTTACATCAACAAAAATATATACATACACATATAGACAAGGTCAGCAATATGAGGTGAAAAGAGAGAGAATTCAAAGATGACACCCAGGTTGTTCGGCACCCAGGATGGTGAAGATAGGGGTTAGGGTTAGCGTACTTTGTATGCACACTGTACAATAACATTTATTTACAAAAAGACAATCGTATTATAATTATTTAAAGCTGGATTTATACTTCACAACCAGCTCTCCTTTGGGTGGACATGGCATAGTGGCAATGTTGGGTGGCAATGGATCAATGCTCTGCACAGAAACGTTCAAAATTCCATATCTGTGCTTCTCTAATACAGCAACAATAAGGCTTCTGACAAAGTCGAACTCCATTTCCTCATAGACTGGTTTGATCACCCATTGCTTACTTCTTTTTGAAAAGGCCTTAGTGTAGCGAGGCATCCTTACATTACCCTTAGTCCTATATTGTTCACGGCCGAGATTCTCGTTATGGGCCAAGACCGCTAGTAGAGTCCTATGTCTCATGCCCTGAATGCTGAAATGCAAGCGCTTTGGCCTGTACTTTAGGCACATATTGTGGAAAACCTCCAAACCTCCTGTGTGACAGAATTCTCTCAGTCCCCTCAAATCTCTTGATAGAGTTTTATCGAAAACAATCTTCTCAATGGCTTTGTGTGTCGGTGAAGATGGATTCAACCACTTCTTCTTCCGTGCCTCCACTGGGGACAAAGGCCCATGTTCACATTGGTGGAAATGTAGGTTTTCTGACCAGCGGTGCACGTTGGTACAGTGGTGCATCAGTGATCGCCATTTTTCAAGTAGTATTTCCACTGACCCCTCACAAGTTTTGGAGCTCCACCAAAGATGGTTGCTGATAGACTGGGACCACTCTGAAATACTTTCCAAACCTTTTTTTTTCCCTACAGCCGAGATTTTCTTATTGATTGATTTAGCAAGATGCCATACGTCAAATTGATGTTTAATATGTGGGAACTGCTCTCTCATTGTCTTGGCAATTGAAACGTGTCTGTCAGTGGCTATGAGGTCGATGTGCATTCCCCTCAATTGTAGATATTCCAATGATTTTATAAATCCTAGTTTCTCCATGGCCACTGAGGATGTACATTGGGACACCTGTACGACCACCGAACTCACAATTTTCTTACTATCCATGTCCTGAAAGTGGTAGGTGCAGTACTTGGCAGAAACTCCAGGGCTGTCGCACTATCCATCGCCGGCTAGCCTGAATCGTTTGCCTTCGAATGTACTTGCTAGAGACAATTGTTCAATTTTTCAAGCATCACTAATGGCCGGAAACAGATAATCACGTTGGTATTTGTAGTACTGTGTTTTTTAAATGAAATGGAGTCCCACAAATTGAAAGAAAGACTCTAACTTTCTAAAACTGGAGCCACTAAAAAGTAATGCAGTTGCACACAGTAGATTGCCTGCTGGCAGTTTCCCCAGCATCGGTTGTGCAGACCATGAAAACGTATGATGTAATGTACAGGCGGCATGTATTGTGACGTTACTGCCTTGTTTTTGACGAGTCACATGAATCAATGGCTTCCCACATACTTTCCCTCTGACGGAATGCCCACATTTCAGCATATTTATAATATCCATCAATGAACTGTCGAATACCATGTTTTTGCCCTCTTTCATTAGACTGTCATCCTGCGTCAAAGTTGTTTCGGCCTGTGACGTTGAGGACATATCACCACATTTGAAAGAAATATCGCTGCTATCAAGTTCTGATGCGTCGGTGGATGCTGCTGCTGGTTCATTCTCTGTCATTTCAACATCTGCTACTTCAACATTGATGGGAGACCACAACAATGTCGACAGCTTTTTTGGTGGCAATTTTTTGGCGGGTGTAGATTGTGTGAATTGATCTGCGACTTCAGAGCTATCTTCAATACATCCAGTATCATGTTGTTGCGGTGGTGCGGTCGTACTGTAGCAATGGTCCAATACAACTTTGCCGAATTCTCCGGACACACTCATTTCATTTTCTGTACATTGGACATGAGCATCCCGAGTCTCAACACGCCGCGTCTGAATTAATAGTTCCTCCATAGCCTCCATAGTGTAAATGGTATGGCAAACAACATCTCTCATTCGCTTCACTGTCTGTGTATGTATAGTTCGTAGACCCACAGGTAACTAGAGGACAGATTGGAAAAGGGATGTTCAGTTTAAACACAAGACAAAGTATAGTACAATTGAATGGAAAAAAACATAAAATAGCCCCAAGCACAAAAATATTTCTAAAGTCATGAACTGTTTGTAACTAACCTTATTTTTGTTTCTTTTCTTTGCAACTTTTTTGACTCGACCTTCAACATCTGCACGCTGTTGCTCCGATACGTATCCGCATGTCTCCCCTTCCTCTTGCGCTGCAACGACTATATTTTCTGTATCCGCATAGACAGCATGGAATGAGGCTCCATCGACTCCCTGACACATATTATTTTCATTACTGTGTATCAAAATATTGTTAGCATAAAACACACGTGAGGACGAACACACATGTACATCTCAATAGCCAAACACGATTTAAACATTGTGTGGAACAATCAAACGACAAGTTTCGAGCTCTGATGACCTAGTTCGATGGAGCTGTCAGTATCCATACCTCTGGCTCTGCATGGACTGCCACGAATGATTGTATTGAAGAGGAGGCATCAGCAACTCCCTGAAACACAGTACTTGCGTTAGTATGGTTTTCAATATTGTAAACATAACACACACTTGGGGTCGACTGCACAGGTACATATAAAGAGATAACCACAAATGTTGCATTGTCTAAAAGAATCAAGGAATATTTAAATATGATCAGATTTAATCGACTTATTTCTCCGATTTCTTTACATCTGCATCATCTAAATGGGATCTTGTGATTGTAGTGGAAGCTCCATCGTCTCCCTGAAACACAGTACTTGCGTTAATAGGGAAGAAAGTATAGCAAATGGAATCACGTTATATGATCACGCTCGATGGAGCTGTCAGTATCCATACCTCGTGCCGCTGAAGAATATCTAGGGCTGTTGTCAATGTGGTGCGCACTTCCGAAAGCTGTTGCGCCGATTTGTATCCGCATGGTCCCGCTTCCCCTGGAATTACTTGAATGTCAGGCTCCGCATCAAGTGCGTGGGTTGTCGATTCAACAACTGCCTGAAACATAGTATTTGCATTAGTAAGGATTACAATATTGAAAACACATCACACGCTTGGGGTCGATTGCACAGGTACATATCAATGGCTAACCACGAATGAAACATGGTGTAGAACAATCAAACGACAAGTGTTCCAGTCCTGATGATCTCAGTCAATTGAGCTGTCAGTATCCATACCTCGTGCTGCTGAAGAACATCTAGGGCTGTTGTCAATGTGGTGGGCGCTTCAGTATCTCCCTGAAAGACAGTACTTGCATTAGTATGGATAACACTAATTATAACTGAAAACAAACACCAGGGGACGACAACTAAGGTGTATGTCAATTGGAAAGCACTAACCAAACAATTGGTAAAATAATCACACGATACATAAAAACTATTACTTGACATGCATAAAACAAGTCTGTAGCGGAATAGCCAAGTATGATTACCTGATAAGCGCTAGAAGTGGTTGATAACTGCGAGCACGTCACGGAAGTAGAATGCTCTTGCTTCAGATTCAAGGGATGGTCAAGAAGTTGTAAAGGTAAATTATTGTTTGATAATGAAATGCCAATATTTAAAATTGCCATTTAAGGAGACAGAATACTTGAGTAATGCACAATATAGCACAGTTCCCTGTGCCCATATATAGATTCGGTTTGTGGGTTATGAAATCTAAAAATAATATATTGATAAATGTCATTATTCAAAAAGCTATACACACATATCAATGTCGAAGGTATTACAAATTGGAAACAACACCTAAAATATCAATGAATCCATTCGGCTACCTACACACTACCGCAAGGCCTAAAGCTAAAAACGGACCCTTGACTCACCAGTGGCGGAATGTGGACAAATAGAGTGGGAATAGCGTTTGCAAGCAATTTTCGTGTCGATCACCATTTATTCTTCTTTGTTACCCAAGATGTGGTGTACATGTCCAAGGAAATGTGCCGGCTGCAGATGCGGTATCGATCACCCCTCTTGTCCTCAAAGACTTGTTGGACTCTACTTTCCAGCTCATCCAGTGGATATCCGCAATGTCTGACCCATTCTCTTATTCGATCAACAGTTTTCGGGAATACATGCATTGTAGTGCCTTCAGATTTCGCATGGGTCTTCGAAGGGCAACCGCTAATCGAACAGGCAGGCATTGTTGATGAATCTGAAAAGTAAATATCAAGATTATTATAAAACCTTGATGAATAAAAATGTCATAAAAAAGTAAATGAACCATACCATGCTCAATGCAAGGTTTGTTTTGGTCGCCGGAACTATACCAGTTCATCATGTGCAGCTTAGTATTTGCATAAGTTACAGACATTTTTTAAATTATGTGACTAAACTCTGAACACGTGACTCGTCCCTTGGATGTTCTGTCTTGCACGAAAAGGAAACATGCTTACATTATAGACTGGACCCCCGAAGGATGCAATTCGATGACAATTGACACAGATGAAAATAAGTAGATCTATTGATAGCATAACAATTGAAACTCAAGTCAATATCAATGAGACCAATGAACATAGCTCAATTGGGTACTGTAATCACAAATAGATAGAAATGTAAAAATGACCGAAATATGACTGGGATACATGGCCTTACCTTGACCAACAAACAGTTGGATTCAGCAGGCCGAGCAGTATGTTGCAGGAGAACAGGTGGATGGCCACAGGTGGCATACTGACGAGTTTACTCGGAGCGGTCACAGATAGCATGACGACGAGCGGATTAGCATAGATCTCAGTGCTTCTCAGGTAGAAGGTTCAGTAGTTGACTTGCAAAGCACAAAGATGTTCTCATGAGACATATCAAGTGGTTTATAAAGTATTAGAAACAGGGGTGTGTTTGTGAATGAATGATTTGTGTATGTCGTGGTATTATGTGGTTTGCAGGGGGGCGGCCTGCCTCAGGGGAGGCCTGCCTGGAGACACAGGGTCTGGGGAGGCCATGTGAGTGATGGCCCCTGGGGGTGGGATACCTTTTGAAGTGTACATGCTGTTTGGCACCTTGGCCGTTTGCGCCCATGACAGCCCCCCATGCCAGCGCTCATCCCTGGGTGCGAACCGCCTTTGATAGAGGGGGTGGGATGGATGGGCCTGGGGCATGCAGATAAGGCACAGGAAGACTGCTGAATGGAGACACACTTGCAGGGGGGCGGCCTGCCTCAGGAGAGGCTGCCTGGAGACACGGGGTCTGAGGAGGCCATGTGAGTGATGGCCCCTGGGCGTGGGATACCTTTTGAAGTGTACATGCTGTTTGGCACCTTGGCCGTTTGCGCCCGTGACAGCCCCCCATGCCAGCGCTCATCCCCGGGTGCGAACCGCCTTTGATAGAGGGGGTGGGATGGATGGGCCTAGGGTGTGCAGGCAAGTGTGTGGGAGCGAGGGGCCATCAGGCCCCTCTCATCCTTTACTTCTCAGTAGAAACTCGTACCAAGTGCCTCCAGTAGTGGGTTCGCCCCTTGCCCTTATGTGATGTTAACTTTGGATGACATTTGCGTAGATGGGAACACTGAGCAGGACACGGGGCATCCATTTTTGTACCCCCTTTCCACTCCATCTTGGTGAGCAGGCCTCACTGTGATAGTACAGTGCGCAGAGCACATGACCCACACCCTCGTTCCCACTCTGACTGGAAAACTCCAGAGGTATTTGCAACAGCTAATAAATGTAACACATCACTCTTCCTCTGAGATCACGGTCCTGCATGTGAACCAGCCTGAACCAAGCACATAGCTCGTTCATCTCTACAAACGTGTCCTTGCCCACGCACCCTCGCCAGTGGAAACTTACTGCCATTCTGACCCTGTGTCCCTGCAAGGTATTCTCTTCATGTGCCAGACCACTGACCACGCCATGATGCCCACGTAGCAGATCCCCAAATAACATTAGACCCCTACTGCAGTATATCGTTGCCTATCAATAACAAATGCCACATATCGGAGATTCTTATGAGCACAGATCCACACTTCAAATAGTGTATTATAGTGGTTAAGGCCCTAAGGCCTGTATAATCCAATGGTAATTATTAGTATAGATATATGTGTGACTTTTATAGAGACATACCTACTGAAAGACTTTGAACAAGTGTTATTTAGTGCATGCATTATCGAGAATATGTTATGTTAGCTTAGATAGATAGTGACCACCCTGCTTCACAGCGACCTGACCTTCACCCATTCCGAGCACAGATGTCTGATGTCCATCCTTGAATGGAGACACACTTGATTCATTAAAAAAATGGAAACAACCGTTGTTAAAATATATGTGGTGTTTTATTTTGTTTTGTTTTTTGATGACACAAAAATACAAGACTTTAAACATTGTACAGGTCAGGTTGCAGCACAGCGAGAGAAAAACCCCTGTACTGACCGCTGTCACTCGGGAACATTTCTCTTATGGCACGAACGGCACAGGCGGGTATCACTCTTCGAACGCAGTGTCCAAGCCTCCCGTGAAGCCACCATGTATAGGAACGATAGGCCACCAGCCTGTTCCACCTGTGAAAAGGAATGAAACAAACTGTTTTTAAATGACCAAGATAAGTTGATTAAACGTTTGTTGTCAATGACAATTCTTGTAACTAATGGCATTCTGCTTGGACAAATGCTATCTAGACACTGCACACTATTGAACGACTTTCGTGCGTTACATTGATATGTATATGTAATTTTGGATATAGGAGACGACCATGATATAGTAGTGGCATCACAAGCACAGTACACTTACTCGTTACTCGGATTACGAGGACGAACAGTTGCGCGAAGTTTGTGCATAAGCACCATCATTATCCTCAACACGGACCGTGTGAGGCAGGCTGCCCTGAAGTCTGGCAGCTCGGTGATGCATTGCGGTCGTGGCTCGCCTTCGGAAATGTAGGCCAAGCATCCCGAGTTTTCACAGCAGCAGCAGTTCTCGTCCTCGGTTGCCATTAGCTCGCACCGATTGCATGTGCACCAGGTGGAAACACCGTCCATGCGACTAGGTCCAGGCTCTTCAGCTGTTGAATCGTCCTCCCAAATGCCGTCCAAAGACCCATCGTTTTCGCGTGTTTCCCTTTCCAGTAGTTCTTCTTCAGTATACTCGGGCTCGTACATGTAGGGCATTATTGTAGCCATTGTGTGTTAAACAAACTAAAATAATTTATAGCGGTGGTACTGGTATCTGTTCACACGGGCTTCAAGCAACGAAGGTAGCTGACCAGAGCACAGAAACGAGTCACAGAATACTCAAAGTAACACAGAGAGAGGAATGGAATCGAAAATCTGCTGCTGTGTGTTGTGAAACGGTCTGTTTATACTTATTGAGGAAAGAGGCGTCCTGCCATTTCCATGGCGACACATCATTAGCTGAAGTGCAGCGAATGTTGACACGAGACGTGCTTTGGCGTTGTAAAATGGGCAGTACGCGTCTGCTGATGACAGGCTCAGGGGCGGGGGATATGATTTAGTGCCGCAAAAGCAGGTCAGCCAGGGCGATGAGGGAAATGATAGGATTATCACAAAATGGCAGCTCCCTGATGCCTGTTTTCGCGTGCGTTTAATGGGCAAAAACTCGGTAAGGTCCATAGGAAATTTTTCTAAAATCGAGCGAGGGGCAATACAATTTTTTGACCGAACCATTCCTTTAAACTGGCTAAATATTGCAGGCATAGCATTGGAAATGCTGATAAGCACACCCACGATGGCTAAGCAGAAACTATACAGGGCATATTGGTGCAATACTATTCAAGAGTGCCATTGTAAGAGCATTCAATTCAATGCTACAGCTAAGTCAATGCCTAGTCTGGGATACTGAATGGAAACCCTTATTGATATATCTTCACGTCCAGTTCATGCATTCTGGATGACTACCCCTATATAACACCCCTCTCTTGGAATCCCCCTGACCCCACTGAGCCAAGAAGTAGTTCTGTTTTGCAAGTTTAAAAGGTTTATTTGATAATTTAAACAATATATATATATATCACACTTTATAATAAATTAATAATTGAATATCACACTTAATCTGATATGATAAAGATTAACAACGGAGAATCTGGCACTAGCACACTTCTTTATAATCACTAAGGAGTTGACATGAAATGGATAAGGTAGCACACTGGTAAATAGGGACAGAAGAATAATGTGGTAGAGAATGCTTTATAGGGTTCAAGGAAATGCAAGGTTGAATGAATGAAATGCAGTATAGAAGATAAACTGATATGGTTTCACAAAAGACAAGGTAATCACTTTCCCTTTGTGGCAATTCACCCCCCCTATACAATGTAAGGAGATGGAAGGAAGAGCACACGGTTCAGGTATACAATCACAATGTAATACAGAGTTCCAGTTTCCCAGCAAGCTTAGAGGAGAATAGATATGAGTTTTACACAGGCTCAAAATGCTTTTAAATGTGATAGCAATATATTGGAAAATGTGCTAAAATGATTTTAATTCCCTCTGGAGGTTCAGGTTGAGGATTAGTTGGTTTAAATTAGTTCAGGCTTACTTTAGCAATGTTCTAGGAATGATTGGCAGGTGTAACGCTCACCTGATTATCGTAGAGGCGCCGGTCTTGACTGGGCGTATACCGTATCTTCAAAGGTGATGTGTAACACACGGCTGGCTCTTTGGGCTGGACCTCTGTGCACTGTATGTCTGACTTGAAGGGTAAGATGTCTGCAGATAGAAAATATGGGATTAAGGAACTGGGTTATTGAATGTCTCTCTCTTCTTCCCTTTCTCTTCTCCTGTAGAACCCCAAAGGTTAACGCTCTCACCTTAGGTAAGTGAACGCCGTGCTCTCCATCTGCCTCGGGGCAGGGTGCTGTAACCAGTTTCTTCACTAGATAAGGGGAGCAGGCCTCTTGACTTCAGAGGACTGCTGTCCGTCGTTTACTGCACGAACGGTAAGTTTCGAGTAATTCTAATGTCTTTAAAGTCTTTAGTAATGATGTTTCTTGTTTTGCAGGGTTCCGGCGATGGCGGATGACGGGCTGAAGTGAGTTGAAGATGGAGCCCGTGTGATGAATAGAAGCACCTGGAAGCACGTAAGTAAGCGCTTGTTGCCTGCTTCACGATGCGCTCTAACTGTCTTTTTATTTTGCAGGTACAAGTTCGGAGCGGCTGCAGGGTGCCGGAATACCCACTGGGTTAGATGGGGAAATGAGTAATGGCACGTGAGTATTAAAGTTCCCCAATGTCTTTAAACGCACCTTGTTTTGTCTTTCAGATGCGGGATGCAGCGCCGAAGACCTCCGGAGCGCACGAAGAGTAGGTAAGCCTTTGTCTTTCAGATGCCGGAATGCAGCGCGAGGCGTTGGTGACAGCCGATGGACCAGGTAAGTGAAGAGCTGTCACTGAAGCCCGTAATGCTAACCTGTTCTTTATTGTCTTTATAGGTGTTGCTGAAGACTGGATTCAGGATGGTAAGCCTTTTTCCTTAGGCCCAGGATCAGATGCAGAAGACACGATGAGCGTTCTGCTGCAAAGGATGCAGAATAACGCAAAGCAAGATTCATCCATCGGGTGTGGTTTAAATAGCCTCCTGTAGTGCTTAGATGTCTCCTTCCACAGCCACGCCTAGGTAAGAAAAGAGTTCCTGCTTTCCAGAAGAGTTCCAGTGTTCTGAATCTAGGGAGTGGCTCCTGCCCCACCCAACAGGAAAAGTAGTTCCAAACAGAAGAGGATCAGAGGCTCAACTGGCAGGCAAGTAAGCAGCATGGTCTGCTGCAGGTAAGTCCACCCAAGCATTATGAGCGCGGCGCTTCCAGCGCTGGGACTGGGCATATTTATGAGCCTGGTGCCACTGGCGCCAGGACTGGGTCCAAAAGGTCCCAATTGGGACTGGTTGGCACTCGGAACCTGGGTTATGGATCTGCTTCCAAGGGGGTTGGGAAAACCCTGACCTTTTGGAAGCAGAGATCATGACAGTACCCCCCCTCAAGGCCCCTCCCAAACCGGGCTTCTCCGGGGGTTTTGGCTTGTCAGGAAATGTTCGGTGAAATCTTTTGATTAGGCGAGGAGCGTGGACATATTCAGCAGGTTCCCAGGATCTCTCTTGGGGGCCGTAGCCTTTCCAGTCAATTAGGTAAAATAGTTTAGATTTGGAGATCTTGGAGTCCAGAATGCTTTTGACTTCAAACTCGAGTTCTCCATCAACTAGGATAGGTTTTGGAGATTTAGTTAGTCGGGTTTGAGGTTGCACAGGTTTTAATAGAGAGACGTGGAAGACCGGATGTATCTTCATGTGCGGGGGCAAGTCCAACTTGACCGCTACTGGGTTTACTATGGTAGTGATGGAATAGGGACCAAGGTATCTTGGGTTGAATGTGCGTGGCCCTTTTAGAGGTAGATATTTGGTGGATAACCAGACTTGATCCCCTACTTGATATTGAGGGGCTTCCTTCCGATGTTGATCTGCTCCTTTCTTGTATTGTTCTTTAGCCCTTTGAAGGTGAGAAACAGCTTCCTTAAAGGCTTGGGTGATTGTAGAATGCAGGTAGTCTACTGCTGGTGTTTCAAGATCTTGGAGGGGATCCAACTCCGAGGTTCGAGGGTGACTGCCGTACAAAAGAAAAAACGGGGTTTTCCCAGTTCCCGAATGGACAGATTTATTGTAGGCATATTCGGCTATCCAAAGGATGTCTTTCCAAGTTTTTTCAGTTTGTTGCAGCATGCAGCGTAAATACTGTTCCAGAGTGTGATTGGTCCTCTCGGTTTGTCCGTCGGTCTGAGGGTGGTGACTGGTCGATAGTCTCACATCAATTTGAGCCGACCGACAGCAACTTCACCAAAAATGAGAAATAAATTGACTACCTCGATCCTAAATTAGAACCGAAGGAAAACCGTGCAGTCGGACGATGTTTTCGAGAAATTCTCGGGCCAGAGTTGCTGCTGTTGGCAAGCCTTTGAGCGGAATGAAATGCGCCATCTTGGAGAATAAGTCCACGATTACTAGAATCGTATTGTATCCAGAGCATGGAGGTAGATCGGTGATGAAGTCCATAGAAAGCGTATGCCAAGGGCGAGGTGGGATGTCAATAGGGCGTAAGAGGCCTGCTGGTCTTTCCTTTTGACTCTTGTTTTGGGCGCATACTCCACAGGACATTATAAAGTCTCTGATATCTTTTTTCCAAGACGGCCACCAGAAGTAGCGCTTGATCTTTTCTGAGGTCTTGGCCATACTGGGATGTCCTTCCATTAAAGAATCGTGATAACAAGAGATTACTTTTTTCTGTAAATCTGTGCTGGGTAGGTATAATCGTTCTTGGAAATACAATAAGTTGTCCTTTACTGCAAAGTCCTTTCCCTGCAGATGCCAATTCTGTATGTCTGCTGGAGTTACAAGTTGCCTGGCTTTATCCTTAACTTCCTCTATGGATTCTGTGGCGATTACACCCAGAATTCTTTGTTCGGGAATGATTGGTACAGGTTTAGGGTTGATCAAGTGTTCTTCCACTCCCATCCGAGAAAGGGCATCAGCTTTACCGTTCTTTGTACCAGGTCGATAGGTAATTATGAAGTCAAACTCGGCAAAGAATAATGCCCAACGGAGTTGTCTAGAGGATTGGGCTTTTGCGGTTTTCAAATATTGCAGGTTTCGGTGATCCGTAATCACAGTAACGGTGTGTCGGGCCCCCAGCAGATAATGCCGCCAAGCCTTAAAGGCAGACTTGATAGCCAGAAGTTCCTTGTCAGTAATCGTGTAATTGATTTCAGGAGGCGAGAATTTGCGGAACCAAAATGCCACGGGATGCAACAGATTGGTTACCGGGTCCTTTTGTGATAGAACTGCCCCCATGGCAAGGCTTGAAGCATCAGTTTCCACGATGTAGGGGAGTTCGGGGCGAGGGTGTTTTAAGATTGGTGCAGAGATAAATTTAGTCTTCAAATCCTGGAAAGCTTGTTCCGCCTCGGTAGACCATTCAAAACGTTTGTTTTTCTTTAACAAGGCAGTGATGGGCTGGACTATTCGAGAGAATTCGGGGATAAACCTGCGGTAAAAGTTAGCGAAGCCTAACATGCTTTGCACACCTTTTACGGAGGATGGTGATGGCCATTTGAGAACTGCATCGACCTTCTTTGAATCCATACGCACTCCGCCAGGTGATAATATGAATCCCAAGAATTCAACTTCAGTCACGTTGAAAACACATTTTTCCAACTTAGCGAAAAGTTTGTGTTGACGCAATCTTTCGAGGACCATTTTCACGTGTTTCCGATGTTCAGATTCCGATGAAGAATAAACGAGGATGTCGTCAATGTAAACAACAACACACACATCTATGAGCTCTCTGAGGATATCGTTCATAAAATATTGAAAGGCGGCCGGGGCATTGCAAAGTCCGAAGGGCATGACCTGATATTCAAATAGCCCATACTTGGTGCGGAAGGCTGTCTTCCATTCATCGCCCTCTTTTCCTCGTACCAAGTGGTAAGCTCCTCTAAGATCCAGCTTTGTATATATGCATGCTTTTCTGACTTGGTCCAGGAGTTCAGGGATCAAAGGTAACGGATATCTATTCTTAACGGTGATCTGGTTCAGGGAGCGATAATCTATACAAGTTCTAAGGTCTCCTTCATTTTTTGGAATGAAGAACAAAGCTGAAGAAGCAGGGGACTTGGAAGGACGAATAAACCCATTTGCCAGGTATTGATCCAGGTATTGTCGAAGATGAAGGTTCTCAGGCTCGGTGAGGGCATAAATTCTACTACAAGGAGGAGTAGATCCAGGTATCAGGTCTATCTGGCAGTCATAAGACCTATGAGGAGGTAGAGAGTTAGCCTGATCCTTCCGGAAAACATCTTGGTATTCTAGGTATTCTGGAGGTAACTGGGGAGTCTCTGAAGAAATTGCTGCCAGTGCAACACCAGGTGGAGGGTGACAAGTAGAGACACATTCTGGAAACTGGACCGTTCTTGCTCGCCAATCGATCAGGGGATTGTGTTTCTCTAACCAAGGTATTCCTAGAATAATCTGAAACTGAGGGGCCTTGATCACATCGAACACGATCTTCTCATGGTGTCCATCTTGACTTACTAGCGTCACCTCTTGAGTGGTATGCGTTACTGGCCCGGAGGCTATCTCCGTACCATCCACCGTAGTAATGACGTCCTTTACAGCCTTGGGACAAAGAGTTAGATTCATCCTCAAAACCATTTCATGATCCACATAATTGCCGATGGCACCGCTGTCGACGTAAGCTTCAATTGCATGTAATCGATCCGGATTATCAGGGCTAATGAGGACCATAGGTATCACGAAATGCGAGGTCACGGAACTGGTTTTCATGCTCGGCAAGAGGACCTCTATTCTTGTCGGGCGAGGTCGTTTCCCTGCTCAGAGTTTGTAACTTTGGTAACTGCAGCTCCCACTGCCTTCTTGGCAGGTTTCACCGGACAGTCTCGAAGAAAGTGCCCTGAGTTTCCGCAATAGAGGCATAATTGCAACTGTTTTCTCCTTTCCCGCTGCTTTTGTGTTAGAGGACCTTTCAGACCCCCTATTTGCATGGGTTCCCCGGAGTCTACTCCTTTGGAAGGAGTTGGCGGTTTGGAAAATACTCGAGCATCAAACTTGGAACGATCGGCCTTCCTGTTCTGCAGTCTGTGATCTATTTGAACGACTAAGTCTATATAGTCCGAACAATCTTGTGTGGGGATTCACTACTTGGGCTAACACATCTTTGAGCTCTACACGTAGACCTCTATAAAACAGCGTAATCCTTTTGTCCTCAGGCCATTGAGTTTCCACTATCAGTCTGTTGAAAGACGCAATATAAGCCAAAAGGTCTTGATTACCTTGTCGCAACGAAAGAAGCACATTGTCCAAGGCCTGCCCCTGTGAATGTCTTGCGAACAGTTTTTCCATACTGAGCTGAAAAGCTTGAAAATCATGGAGGACCGGATCATCTTGATTTACTAGAGGGATCGACCAGTCTGCCGCATTGCCACTAAGGTACGAAAGCATGAAAGCTACTTTAGCTTGATCAGTTGGAAAGGCTGCTGGCTGGCATAAGAAATGCAACCGGCACTGATTGATAAATACTGCAAACCTCTTTGGGTCACCAGAAAATCGTTCGGGCGGAGCCAGAGGTACATTCCCAGGTAGGTTGATCTGCACTGGATTCATAGAGGATGTAGAAGGAAGATTTCCCCCAGATGCGGGTAACGGGGTCTGTCCGGCTTGTGACTGTAGCAATTGTCTAGCGAGATCATCTGTTCGCTCCTTGGAAATAATCAGTTATAGAGCGTTCGTTTCCTGACGGGCTGCATGCACTTCTGCCCTTAGTTCCCCAAGTAACTGGGCTAGCTGGTCGGTATCCAAGGTTTCCATAGCGCCTGGACGGGAGTTTTGTGGTAGGCTTTGCGTTCTGTAACGCTCACCTGATTCCCGTAGAGGCGCCGGTCTTGACTGGGCGTATACCGTATCTTCAAAGGTGATGTGTAACACACGGCTGGCTCTTTGGGCTGGACCTCTGTGCACTGTATGTCTGACTTGAAGGGTAAGATGTCTGCAGATAGAAAATATGGGATTAAGGAACTGGGTTATTGAATGTCTCTCTCTTCTTCCCTTTCTCTTCTCCTGTAGAACCCCAAAGGTTAACGCTCTCACCTTAGGTAAGTGAACGCCGTGCTCTCCATCTGCCTCGGGGCAGGGTGCTGTAACCAGTTTCTTCACTAGATAAGGGGAGCAGGCCTCTTGACTTCAGAGGACTGCTGTCCGTCGTTTACTGCACGAACGGTAAGTTTCAAGTAATTCTAATGTCTTTAAAGTCTTTAGTAATGATGTTTCTTGTTTTGCAGGGTTCCGGCGATGGCGGATGACGGGCTGAAGTGAGTTGAAGATGGAGCCCGTGTGATGAATAGAAGCGCCTGGAAGCACGTAAGTAAGCGCTTGTTGCCTGCTTCACGATGCGCTCTAACTGTCTTTTTATTTTGCAGGTACAAGTTCGGAGCGGCTGCAGGGTGCCGGAATACCCACTGGGTTGGATGGGGAAAGGAGTAATGGCACGTGAGTATTAAAGTTCCCCAATGTAAATGTCTTTAAACGCACCTTGTTTTGTCTTTCAGATGCGGGTTGCAGCGCCGGAGCGTGCGAAGAGTTGGTAAGCTTTTGTCTTTCAGATGCCGGAATGCAGTGTGAAGACCTCCGGAGCGCACGAAGAGTAGGTAAGCCTTTGTCTTTCAGATGCCGGAATGCAGCGCGAGGCGTTGGTGACAGCCGATGGACCAGGTAAGTGAAGAGCTGTCACTGAAGCCCGTAATGCTAACCTGTTCTTTCTTGTCTTTATAGGTGTTGCTGAAGACTGGATTCAGGATGGTAAGCCTTTTTCCTTAGGCCCAAGATCAGATGCAGAAGACACGATGAGCGTTCTGCTGCAGAGGATGCAGAATAACGCAAAGCAAGATTCATCCATCGGGTGTGGTTTAAATAGCCTCCTGTAGTGCTTAGGTGTCTCCTTCCACAGCCACGCCTAGGTAAGAAAAGAGTTCCTGCTTTCCAGAAGAGTTCCAGTGTTCTGAATCTAGGGAGTGGCTCCTGCCCCACCCAACAGGAAAAGTAGTTCCAAACAGAAGAGGATCAGAGGCTCAACTGGCAGGCAAGTAAGCAGCATGGTCTGCTGCAGGTAAGTCCACCCAAGCATTATGAGCCCGGCGCTTCCAGCGCTGGGACTGGGCATATTTATGAGCCTAGTGCCACTGGCGCCAGGACTGGGTCCAAAAGGTCCCAATTGGGACTGGTTGGCACTCGGAACCTGGGTTATGGATCTGCTTCCAAGGGAGTTGGGAAAACCCTGACCTTTTGGAAGCAGAGATCATGACAGCAGGTTAAACGAATTTTTGGCAAATGAAAGCAAGGAAGCTGCTGTTTTCACACGTGGAGAAATTTGCAAATCGCGGTAAAATTTGCGGGTGCGTTTTTCGCGATTGCGGCAAAAGTATAGGGAATAGGAAATCTAGGTTCGTTGAAAAGCCAAGATTCCCAGCTTTCAGAGGAAAGTTACTGCAAGTCTCTAAGACAAACGGTCACGGAGATATGAGCGATATGGTAAAGGTCGTTTTTCAGATTTGAAATTTTAAAAGTTCAAAGTGACAAGTTACAGCTAGCAACTAGAAATGACAGGTGACAGCTTTGCAAATGACAGGTGACAGTTAGGAGACAGTTCTGGTTAGATTAAAATAGATTGAATTATATTATTTTAACTAAGAGATTGGTTCTGCACAGTTCTGCTAGGTACTCACAATATATTTAGAAATAGAATGGGCCTAGCCACGGATCTGGTCAGGTTTTCTTCACTCGCCACGGACGGTCTCTGCGCACAGCGGTCTGGGTCAGCTCTCTGGTTCTGCGAACAGCGGTCTGGGTCAGCTCTGCTCTGCCTCTGGTTCTGGATACTGCTGTGCTTTCTCTGGGTACAGCACTGCTTCTGGATCTTTCTGCACAGCTTTCTCTGGACCCAGCGCTGATCTGCACGGCTCCTGGATGCTGCTATCGCTGTTAGGTTTGCTGGATGCTGAGGCCCACTGAGAAGAGTTCTCAGTTTGTGGGTTTAGGCCCTTGCTTTGAGTTCTGAATCAAGTTCTTTGGAGTTTTAAAGTCTAAGTGTTGAATCTAGTATCTTCTGGATGTTGTGTGGTCCGGCAGAGCGCGTTGCAGCAAATGGAACTGAATGTCCCTATCTGTCCTGACTGTCTGCTTTTATGTGTTTTGACAGTGGGTGGAGAGGCTAGCTTTCTAGGCCCTACCCCTCTCCACTTGTCATTGGCCACTTCCTCCTCTTCCCCTTGATTGGGGGAATGAAATGAAGTGTCATCATGATGAGGTCTGTTTATGATACAGAGAACCCACCCCTGTCAACTTTACACACAATCTGTATTTGACCTAAAGACATATTTGCACAGGTACACAGTTGTTTAAAATTACATGCACCCATCACATATCACATGAGGTATCCCCTGTTCCAACTCTGCTCTTCCTGGGGGCTTGCGTTCAAAAATGGCAATATTTTGTGCTTTTTAGTGGTTTTGCAACATCAGATTTTTCTCCAGATTTGTACACATGTACACGGCCTGTCCATACATACTCCAGTAAATTACCATGTCCCTAGCTTAAACACAGAGTCTGTAGTATACATAAATAGCAGGGTTTTGCCCCAGAACATCACACAAATTGGAGTTTGGGCTTGAATTGAAGGTACATTTTTTAAATGAAGGCTCTCAAAGTTATACATTCCTGTCATTTGATTACAAAGAGTTATCAGTGTTTCTGTAAAATATATATTTTGCTTTCAACTCAGTTCTCAGAGTGTTGGAGTCCGGCTCCAAGACTTGGGTGGGTCAGTCACATGTGTCTTCTGGCAGGCAGGAAACAGTCAAAATCAACATATCCTATTCAATTGCAAGAGCCTATTGTGTGGTCTCCAGGAGGCTCCCAGCCAGTCTGCCTTCTATCAATTAAGAGGTCATGTGAGATTCTAACTCCTGGTGTGAATCTCTGGAGGTGAGAGGGTTTCCCAGGCTTCAGGCCTCTGGGAACAGCAGGTGGCTAATTTTTAATTAAAATGCAGCCTTTGAAGTCAGCTGAGTCAAATCCCTTTGTCAGCAACTGCACTCAGTTCTCCTGTCAGAGTTTAGACCGCTAGCGCCGCCTTGAGGATTTTGTTGGTACTGCATCCATTTTTGGGATCTTTCTTGGATTAATGCATTCCAAACAGGAATGGTTCTTACATGGTAGTAAATAATCCTTGCTTAACATTGTTTTGATGGGGCTCCTTACAGTAAAATGGTTATGTGGAACCCCACAAAAGGGTTGAATCTTTAAAGTGGTCCGATGAGCCACGATTTCAGCAACTTTTTGACATCAGTAACAGTGGATTTTGTTAACAAAGATCTTTCTTTACACTGGTGGTTGGCAAGTTAGGTAACCATTTTGGTGTGCGCACAAACTGCGTGGTTCTCCTGGATTCTGGCGCACATGTGGGCTTTTTGGCCATCTTGGATTTTCTAAGCCACAGCACCAAATGTTGTAGCATAATAGTCCAAACGTGGGTCAGGACACCCAACACCATATTTAGAAGGCCTTTCAAAACTACACCAGTGTCCAAGAAACCAGAGCCTTGAATGTACTGGCTAAATATTGAAATTGCTTTCCCTCACCAAAGATTAGAAAGCAGTTGTTCAAAATTAGAATGAACCTATGGCCAACAAAAAAAGTGCTGTGTAGTAGAACTAAGAGTGTTAAAGAACTGAGGTTATGTAGATTCTGTAACAGACACACAGAGCCACTAAAACACTTGCTCATAGACTGCCTACAGCTGACATTAATAAGGCAAGAATGGTTTTGTAAATACTATGAAAACTTTAAACAACCACCTGAAGAAAAATGATGGGTGTGACTTTTTAGAGGTGAGACTATCTGTTACACATCGCCCCCGTGCTAGTCAGCCAGCACTCCCCATTACTGTACTAAAAAAACAACATGACATCTCTGTTACACCGCACTCATGTGGTATGCAGGGCTTTCTCCCGCGGCTGCTACGGGGAGGCTGGAATGCAAATGGCCATCCCCGTCTTCGATTGCAAGTGACTGCTTCATTGCGGCAGCGCCGTTCCAGATGGTCTCACCTGTGCCGTGATTGGTGGTTGCCCTGGAAACTGGGCCACTTTAAGAGGACACATTTCTATGATCACGTGCAAGGAACACGGTCATGTGATCATGTCTCCATGGCGACCGTATAAAGAAACGCTGGAAACGCATTTCGGTGCTTCACAGCTGCGTTTGATCATCGGCTTACAGCGTTTGTTACAGTTTCATGGACTTTGTCTTTACGGAATTTGACCTAGTCTTTCGCAACACAGACTTACTGGATTGCCTTTCATTCCGCATCTAGTTCCTTGCTAGAGGACAACCTCTGTGTCCCGGACTCGCTCTCACACACCTGGGAAAACCTGCTCAGTACCACCCTCTTCCTTGCATCTGGTTCCATTCAAACTCAGGTATTCCATACTGCTGGGCAACCATCTATTCCACCACAGCACCACACAAGTGGGTACAGCAGGCACTCGGCCTATTCACACCACACGTAAGCACTCCCCAGCCAATCACACGGTAGGTGTCAGTGTCCTCTGTTTCAGTATTTTATACAAGTAGACATTATATAGTGTTAGCTCATAGGTTTATAGTGATAAAATTGAAAACAAAAAGGTTGAAAGTCAAAATGTCGAAAAAAAAGGTAAAAAAAAAAGTCTCATTTTTTTTATGACGTTTTTTTTTCGAAATGTGGGGGGTTCCCCCCCAACCCCCTTTTTACATTTTATTTTTGTTTTAACCATTTTTTTTTATTCCCGGACCCCAAAATAAATATATAATTAATAAAAGAGGAATTCGACATTTTTGTCTTTCGACTTTTTATTTTCGACATTTTGACCGACCACCGTTAGCTCATAACCCCTGTTTTCCATTGCAGCTATCTGGGGACCCGGTGCTTTGTTCCAGCCACCTGTGGCCTCAATGACTGCTCAGTGAGTGACATACTCTCTCCCTGAACGGTAATTGGGGGCGGAGGTATTCATAGTCTTCGCAAGAACCAGTGTTGACACTACCCCGCTGATTATAGAAACAATCAGTTTTTTAGAACATATTGGTATCTCATGAATTGTAAATAGGTTGACACAACGAAATGAATGACATGATCCGTGTACCAATGAAATGACAATTATCATGATTGAGAATATTTTTGGGTTAATTACCTTTTTCTTTATTATTTAAATTGATTTTATGGTTATTCATTAGACAGCCTTTGATCACATATTCAAACTACACATAAATGTAAAATGTATACAAAAAACTCAACATTACATCAATAGCATGCAAAGTACAAAGGTTTTCTCTAATTCGATTTGGCAAAATGACTCTGTATGATGATTAACAATTTAACCAATGCTAAGGTTATGGGTGTCTTCTCATTGGCTAATAGCATTTTCCACCATATGTCCTTTGATCTGTATCCATACTTTTTAATGACATCACACATCTGATAATGTACTGTTATCACTGTTCTCTGACTCTCAAAGGCTGGACAGTACATTATCAGATGTTGTGCGCTTTCAACAGATTTTTCTTCGTTACATATACAACATTTCTGTGGCCCTGCTTGTACAATTTTAAACTAAGCAGTTTCTCTAGTTTGGATCAGGTTTAATTTAAATCGTAGAAACTGATCTCTGAAAAACCAATGAGGAAATATTTTCAAGTAGTTTGGCAGGGATGTCATTTCACCAAAATGCCAGGGGTAGCAGAAGTGACATCACACGACCCTTGACCCCTGGTGACATCACAGGAAGTGATGTCATTTGACCCCACCCGGAAGTTATATCATGGGATGCGATGGAACGCGACCTTTCACCCGTTAACAAAACAGGAAGTGCTATCACATAGCATTGTACACTACGAAAAATAGGGTTACGATATCGCTATAATGTGATGTACATTTCATACAAGATTGGATCGCCATATGTATCGTTAACATCAGTGTATATAGGCCCATATTACTAAATTACTGTGAATGCAAGCAGACGTCCACCACCAAATGATAATGTGTTATTATATAGCATCGACGCTTAAGCGCTTTATATAGAAAAAATATACACCTAATATCACCCAACCTGTGTTGGTACTCATATATCGAGCTCAGAAGGATTAAAGGCTGAGTTGAGGCGTTTAAGACCAGACTAAATCAGTGACTCACCCGCTGAAGTGTGCTGAAATAAAGTGAGTCTAGCAATTATTGTATAGAATTCCAGAAAGACACATTATTTGGTATTCCTAATCTTTCTTATTTAGGGTCAGTGCTGAAAGTGTTAGACTTGTGTCACAGCCCATGAGCTTACATTACACACAAAAAAAAAAACTTTTTTTTCCTCTTTTTTTTCTAGAGGTCGCAAGGGAGACCTCAGAGGTCGCAATTGCGACCTCTGGTGACCCCCAAATGACGTCCCTGTAGTTTGGGATTGAATGTGGTTTTTGACTGACTTCCCATAGTTTACCGTATCCCTTATACTTGCGTCTTTCATCTTCGGTTTTAAACCAATCCAATGAGTAAAGTTTCCTTTTGATTTTATCCGGATTATTCTTTAAAGTGTCATTAGTTTCCTGTAAGGAATGTATAATGGTCAGACACTTTTGTTCCCATTCATTCAATATCGGCTCTGATCGAGTTACTAGTGCCTCTTTTAGGTATAAAAAAAACCTCCTTTTGGCTGATCATCTTTGCATTTTCTGTAAAAGGCAAGCATCTTCCATTCCGCAATTACTGCTAAAGATGTCAGACCCAGCTCCATTCTTATTGATTGTATCAGGGTTCCTTTTGGAAGTCTCAACACTGTTTTCCAACAACGTCCTTCCAGTAGGGACCAGTTGTTTACTTCAAAGTTGAATGAGGTCTCTTCCCCTTACGTTAGAATCGGGATAACTTTGGCTGCATAGAAATGGATCAACGGTACGAGGCTGAAGTTACAATACTTTTTTATCAAGATTTTAGCCACATTTGCCAAGTTTGCTGTTTTCTTGATCAAAGCCTGTTGTCTCGGTGCATCTATTTTGCTTCAGTTCAAGCAGACTCCTAAATAGATGAACTGGAATATTTGTTCCCAGTAACGGCCAACTCAGGCTTTTGGCTTTTATTTGATGATGTCGCAAACCCAAGGGTAATATGGCTGATTTTTTTGGGTTAATTGTGAGGCCATTCGTTATTTAATGATGATTATGAAGGGCATTCAATTGTCGTTGAAGGCCTACTGAGGTGTTTGGTCTATGAGGACCACATCATCAGCATACATGGGGCCGTTCACTTTCGTAGTAGCTATTGATGGTGGAAAGTGTGTGATGTTCTGGAAGGTAATGCCGACACCTGAAGTGAAAGGATTGAATAGTTCAGATGCCATGGGGCACCCCTGCTTCAGTCCTTTATTAGTTGGTATGGATTTTGTCAGCAACCCTGTTTTGTTAAGTCGTATATTTGTACCGTGGTGTTTTGATGAAATGCTTGAATTGGAGCTAGTATGGATTGGGGACATTTCCACTGTAGTAATTTTGCCCAAAGTCATGGTCAAGATATACTGTCAAATGCTTGCGTCAAATCAATGAATGCAACATAGATTATATAATTCATATTTCGTTCAGTTCTGCTCTTCAGTAGGTTGAGGATGAATATGTTAAGACCAGTCCCGATTCCAGGAACAAATCCTGCTTGCCATATGTCTGTGTGATCAGATTTTTTTGCCCAGTAGCTTAATGCTTTAAGAATGAGAGTGGCAAAGATCTTGCCGGGGGCGTCAAGCAACGCTCTGGGACGATAATTTATAGGTTCCGCTGGATCACCCTTCTTATGAATAGGGACTATAATGTATTTCTTCCATGATGGTGGAATTTGATTGACCTTAACGATGTAACTGAACAAAATTGAAAGAAAGTTCGCCCATTGGGCAGCATCAGCTTTTAACATTGTATTGCTAAGGCCGCCTGGACCGCAGGCTCCTGAAGTTGATAACCTATTAACGAGTTCCACAATAGCTTCACTAGACGTATCTATTAGATACCAGCTGGTTTTAGCACTAAGGATGGATGTTCACTTTTATCTAAAAAGGAGTTGAAATGGGCAATCCATTTCACTGGTGCTATAGGCGTCATAGACAAAGAATCTTGCTCTATTTCCGAGTTGTTAATTATTTTCCACATCTCCGCTGTGTTCTTATTTTTCAATGTGGACAGCATGGTTTCTGCATCCTTCCGGATAAGGACCTTTTTGTAATGCTGTGTCCACTTTCGATGATATTGACGGATTTTTTGTTTCTGGATCGAGGCTGCCACGGTTCTATCATGTGTTAGGACATTCAGTTGCTGCCTCATTCACTTTTTTTGAGTTACAATTTGCGCATCAAAATTATGAGTTGGATGTTGATGTGTATTACTTAAACCTTTTTTTTATTTTTATTTTCTTTCTACTATATTATTTTAATGTGATTTTTAAATATAGTTGTTAAAGGTTGATTATTCAACCAAGAACAATAAAAAACAAAAATACTGGGCCTTGCAAGATCGTTTGTCCTGTCCTCCCTCTGCCTCCCCTCCCTAGCTTGTTTGAACCTGAAACACTTGTGCATATGCTCATTAGTGATGACCAACCACCAATCAATTCGAAATGTCGCCAGGCCAAGTACAATAGTTTATTGTTCTGGATGTCCTACTCCGCCCCTTCTCTGCCCAGTATTTGTCATGCACTTGCCCTATCTGACAAGTCGTTAAGCATAGTTCAGTAGTTTATTGATTGTATGCTCTTTCCCTTCCTCCCCCTTCTCTCATTCCCTCCTGTCATGCACTTGCACTAATAGAAATGCCTCAGGCCTACTATGCTCGTTATTTTTTGTTACATTATTCGGAAACTTCAAGGCCTAAGAATGACGACTGTATTCCCTTTTTCCCTTCCTACTTTGAAGCGCTTTGCACACCACCAGATATCAGCGACCCACAGCACAAGAGGGCAGTGGTATGCTGTGCCCCTCAGCGCCTGATGACGAGGAAATGGTCTGCCCATAGCATCACATGGGACCCACAGCACCGGTAAAGGAGGGCATGGCCCACCTCATCACCAGGAGGCCTACTGCATCCTCAGACATTTCTTTTGTTGTTGTTTTCGTGTTTAGTCAACATATGACTTTTCACAATACATTAAAAAAGATACATGTATACATCAGTTAATCAAATCAGTCATACTTAAAATACACATTTACATTCAGTTGATCATTTTTAAAAGTAAAAGAAGGAAGAGCAAGGAGAAATGAACACTACCACCAACGAGTGAAATAAAAAAGAATGCCCCAACTTAATCAACTATTTGAACTAATCATCAGACCTTAATTGTTGGCTCAATTTTCTCCAAAAATCTAAAAACTTCCAAAGATAGGAAAGTTTCTTTCCCCGCTCGCTGACATTCGGTTCCAGAATTCATCAGAGTGTAACCAGTCAACATTATAGACAAAGCGGGAGAAATGATTAACCCATTACTTGATTGTGCCGTGAGCACGATATTAATAGATGTTTCATATTTTGTTGAACACCCGCGTCACAGAGATTGCACAAGACTGCACATGCTATTCATCAACCGACCCTTATTCCTGATTTTCAGAAGGTTTGCCCTCCATCTTGGGTTCAGGAACCTTCTTAGATAGGGTAACAGGTAGCCTGGGTGTTTATCATTTACTGGGAAGTTCTCAAAACGTTTAATATTTACGAACGACACCCTAGTTTCAATCCAGTCATTACAAGACAATACAGACTCGCCATCTGTGCTAAGAAAAGAGTCCACATTCAGGCACGGGTCCTAGGCGCATCCAATAACTCTGCTGAACTTTTCAAAATCTGCAGGGAACTAGCTAACCCCTCTGCAGTCTCCTCCTCCCCATATCCATCCCAGGCCCTTTGCAATGCACTGGCCTCACACTTTGCCACCAAAGCTCTGGACATTCTGACCACCGTCTCTACTCTCCCTAACAACCCATCCTTCACCCCCCCTCTCACACACACCTCTCCCCTCTCCTTCCTTCTTTTCCTCCTTCTCTCGGGTCACACCTGAGGAAGTTACCAGAGTTTTCTGCTCCATGAAGGTCTCTTCTAAACAGGTCTCCCCTTGCTCATCCAGGAGCATCCAGGATAACGTCGTCTCTCTTGGCCCTGCTCGCGCGGATTTCTGTAATCACTCTTTTATCACTGGATCTTCCCCTCCCCCAAGCACTCCCTTGTGCACCCACTCCAGAAGAAACTTTCCTCTGACCCTACCTGCCCTGCCAGCTATCGCCCTATCTCCATCACCCCCTTCCAGGGGATGCTAGTTGAGAAGCCAGCCTTGCCCCAACTTAACCCTCACACAGAACTTGTTGGTGGCCTCCACGACTTTCAATCTGGATTCCGAGCATCCAGAGACACAGAAACTGCTCTTCTGAACACCCGTGAAAAACTGCTCGCATCTCTGGATTCCAATTCCCCAACTGTCCTAATCCTTCTCAATCATTCCTCTGCATTTGACACAGTTAACCATTCCATCCTCATACAAAGGCTCCAAGATACACTTGGTATCTTGGACCGGGCACTGGTTTGGCTGTGTTATTTCCTCACTAACTGCTCTTCCGAAGTCATCCTGGGCGTTTTCTCCTCTCCTACTTCCATTTTCGCCTATGGTTTCCCAGAGGGCTCTATACTCTCCCCCTGGCTCTATAACATCTACCTTGCTCTCCTTGCACGCCTCATCTCCACCTTCTCCTCCAACTTCCAGTGTTATGCAGATGACACACAACTTTTCCTCAGACTCCCTGCTGACCCTCTCACCCTCCATCATCCCTGACTGCCTATCTGCTATCCAGTCCTGGTGCGCCTCCAATGATCTCTGCCTTGACGCCAGTAAAACTGGCCCATTTGGACCCCTTCTCCCTCCTTCTTCCCCTCACTCTGGCCTTCCTCCTTGGGCTCTTCCCTACACCTTCAACTGAAGCCAGAAATCTTGTAGTCATTTTCGACTCCTCTCGCACCTTTCTCCCTCACACTCGGGACATTGTCAAGAAGTCCAACTATCAGCTCTTCCTTCTCAAAGGAATTCTATCTTTTCTCACTTTCCTTCAGAGGCTCAATGTGACTCAAGCCCTGGTTCTCTCTAGACTTGACTACTGTAACAGCCTCCTCCTGAATCTGCCTTCTTCCGCTCTGCGACTCCTTCAGCTTATCCAGAATAGGGCAGCAAGACGTATCCTTTGCCTTAAGCCCAGGGATCGAATCTCTTCTGCACTAAAGAGTGTGCACTTGTTCCCGGTTGCTGCACGGATTACATTCAAATCCCTCTGCAGAATCCACAAGGCTGTCTGGGCCAGGTGAGCACACTCGACTTTATTTCACTTAATAATCTCCCTGTAGACCCCTTTGCTCCCCGGCACCAACTTCTTGTGTGTAAAGCATTTTTCTAAACAGAGCGCAGGGGGTTGCTCTCTTTCCTCTGCAGTCTCCCTCCTTTGGAATAGCATTCCCCTCTCCTTGCGCCTTGAGCAGGATCTTCTCAAATTCCGGAAGCTCCTTAAGATTTTCCTATTTTCCTCCTTCTTCCCTCCTTCTCCCCTCTTCTAATCCCACAGTTGCTGTATTGGTGTCCTTGGCCCTTATGCATATTCGGGGCCTTGACCTTGACCTTCAGGGCCTTGACCTCCCACACCAATTCTTCCCAGCTCCTGTCTATCCAGAGCACTTTGCATTTGCACACCTTCCACTCTGGAGACTCTCACTTACACCTCTCGCTGCCCAGGCCGTGTAGCACTCAGCATTCCTAGCATTGGAGGGTGTTCCATGGCTCAGGCTCAAGCTTGGACGCCCCAGACTTACCCCCTCTTCCTTCTTCCTTTCTGCACTTGCAAGTTCTGAATACTCAGAAGGCATAGTGGGTTCATCCCTCCGCCTCTTCCCTCTCTGCTCTTAATATTGTGTTATAATTGTATTTTCTCACCCTCCCTCCCTGCCCTGTGGGTGCTTTCAAACATTATATTCTGATTGCATAAGCGCCAAACAAGCAAACATTAAATAAATAAAGATGTACACGTAAAGTGAGCAGAAAAACAGATTCTAACTGACAGAATGCCAAGCCTTTTTTAAAGAAGTTTTTAAATAGTCTTTACCAGGATGTTACGAACGGCGACCACTAGCACCTCCCCTCCCCCCATTCACATTGGTTGCTAACTGAACGGCGACCACTAGCACCTCCCCTCCCCCCGAGGGCCTTCCCCCATTCACATTGGTTGCTAACTGAACGGCGACCACTAGCACCTCCCCTCCCCCCGAGGGCCTTCTCCCATTCACATTGGTTGCTAACTGAACGGCGACCACTAGCACCTCCCCTCCCCCCGAGGGCCTTCCCCCATTCACATTGGTTGCTAACTGAACGGCGACCACTAGCACCTCCCCTCCCCCCGAGGGCCTTCTCCCATTGACATTGGTTGGTAACTGATTTAAAGTTGTGAAACCATCCAATTTAAAGAGCTTCCTCAACCAGGTCTCCTGTAATAGGATCAAATAATGGTCTTGAAAGATGTATTTCCTAATGTTTTCAATTTTAAAGGAACAACAGCATGACGTATTCCAACACGCAAGTTTCACATTTCCCTCCGCCAAAGGAACTCTTCCACGCCATTCAGCTTCAGGAAAATCTCAATGAGGATTTCAGGTAGCAATGCCCATTTTATTTTTATCGCCTCCCTGTTCCTTCCTTGCACATCCATCGACCGCTGTCAAAATCTTAACCCCTGGCCTGGGAACTCAGGGCCTCTGGCCCTCGCCACAGTATTCCTGCAAGCCCCCAAGGGCACAATCATGCCCCTCTCGGCTGTCCTGGAGCCATACATATGGCAGGTGGAGTTTCCATTGGGGAATGGACCAACATGGCTGCCCCCACAAGGTGCCTCCAGGGCATGGTCTGCCCTGGAGGCACCTGGGATACCTGCTGGCTATTTAAGCCACGCCCAAGCTGAGGCAGGCGCTTCACGTTGTTCTGCACTTGCAGTGTGACGTTCACCAAGACCTGCTCGTAGCATCCTTGGCCTGCATCTTCAGGGAGAAGAAGAACACTGTTATTCTTCCTTACCTGTTCTGCATCCAGTTCCTTGACCACTCCTGAATCTTCCCTGGAATTCGTCTTCTTCCGCTAGCAACATCCTAGAGAGGAGAGACAAGAAGAGGACAATTAGTAAGCGTTCGTCTTCCGATTCCATCACCTCCAGACTCCGCTTACTTACCAAAGTTCTCCTGGAAATTCACTGCCGCCGGACATCTTCCATTCTATGCTCCGCTTCCATCTGGCCGCATTTCTTCCAGGAACTTCTCGGCGACCTGCAAGGAAGGATAGCACAGGTTAGCCTTATTCAAAGACGCTCATAGCGCTGCGCCTTGCGCATTGTCTTACCTTCTCCTTTTCGAGCACTGCCCTCTCCATCAGCTCTATGTCTCCATCACCCCTTCTGCACCAACGAGAGAAGGAGAAGGTCAACAGGGCAACAACAATTGTGGACACTCATTCTTTAAAACTAAAGACTTACCTCAAGAGTGGAGTCGCAGCCGGCCTGGACTCCCGGGCCCACTCCAGTGAAGTAACTCGGCGGAAAGGTGCCCAGCCACGACACGCCCCTGCACCGAGCGGCAGGACGGAGAGCGCACCTTATCAAAATTCAAGGTGAAAGAGGCTCCAAGCGGGTCGCAACGGGAGCACTTGGGAGGTGGGCCCCGAGAGATGGTGATTGTGGCTAAAACTGAACTCCTGTCTTCCAGAATAAGCCCACGGCAGCGCGAGTCCCTGGGGGAGGTGAATCCGTCCCAGAAGCGCTCCGGACCAGTTGGGTGGCGTCCCTGTGGATACAAAGTGAGCGTTACACCACCCACTTCATGACTTCTCTGGCATCCACCTGGCTTTCTCTGTCACGAGACTCTCCTCTTCCCTTCAGTTTAGTATTGGTAGTCCCTGATTTTTGATTCCATAAAATTGGAGGCAATGTAGCTGATATTTCTAGGCAGAGATCGTTGAATTCTTTTACTGAATTCAACATGGCCCTCACTCCCAATTGGGATTTCATCACCACCTCCACTACATTAGTAATCTGATCATACGGAAAACCTATTCGATCGATATCATGGGAAGAAAGTAGAAATAAATCTGGAATTTGTCTGGTTACAGCCAAAATTTTTCCCCTGTTCAGGCTGGCATTTCCCTGGAATGGGTCGATTCTCTTCAGCCAGATTCTAGGTATGGCAAAGGGACTTGTATCCTACCCGACCAATTGGTCTTCTCCTTTAACCCGGGGCTCTTTCAGAGAATGCATACTTGTCGCCTCCTGGGTCTGTGGGTCTTCGTCCGCAGTGGTCCTGGCCCCTCCAACATCTTTCCCCTTCAAGATGTCTGACGTTTTGATGGTAACTATGTTTGGGACCGGGCAGATTTTATCCATACTTCTCCGCTCTTGGGCCAGCCTGGCTTTCTCTTTAAGAAAGATTGGGGCCAGGCGTAAGGGGGTCTTCTTTGCTTTGTCTGGATTTTCTGTTTGTAAACCCAAACTGATTTTAATAATTTTAGAGCTAAGCTGATCTTTTTGCCTTTGGGATGGTTCACATCCAGAGTCAGCACTTGTGCCTACGTTATCTTAAATCATGTCCACTTGCTGAGCAAAAGATTGATTTGGTACATCTGTTATGACCCTACTGGCGACTTTATTCAGGGTGTTGAAGAAATGGCTTTTGCCCAAACATTTTTGCTTCATCTGTTTAATGTTCTTGGGTTTCTGGGGCTGAGGGTGGGGAAGAGCCTTAGGAATTTATTTTCTTTGTTGGGCGTCCTTTTTCTTCTTTACTTTTTCTTTTACCTTCCCCTGACCTTATACTTCAATGGCTGCTAGTGAATTCTTTAAGACCACGGGCCATGGAGTAATCACCGAAGGTAAGTCAAGGGCAGGGACTTGTCCCAAATCTTCAGCTGAGTTTGGCCTCACATCATTTAACCTCTTTTCCGGCGTCCCCAAGGTGGCCTCCCTGGACTGGACTAACCTTATACATTCTTCAAGTGTCGATTGCAAAAAAGGGGTGTCGTCCAGGGGGATAATTTCCAATGCACCTACCACGTTTGAATGATCCACCGTCCTGGCCTCTCTCAATGTGTTTCTTATTTCAGATATCGTTGAAAGTAATTCCTGTTCGAGGACTACCAGGTGGGACTTAATCTCCTTGCACATAGAAGATTGGTTGCGGCTTACTTACTTTAGGAGACCCAAGTCCTTACAGATCGATGAATTTAGTAAGCAGCTGAGGTCGACCATTGTGGACTCACACAACCCCACCTTCTATGTTAATTCCAGAAAACGTACCCGACTGTGTTTGCACTTCCGTCCTTAGTAATTCAAATACGCTAACCAGAGAATTTAATACAAAACTAAGAGCTCCTGACTATCCCCAACCCTTCATTGTACAAACTGATGCTTCTAATGTAGGTATAGGTGCAGTCCTTAGTCAACTGAATGAGAAAGGTAGGGAACACCCCATTTGTTTCATCAGCAGGAAGTTAAAGGATCCTGAGACAAGATGGGCAACAATAGAACGTGAATGTTTTGCTATTGTGTGGTCACTGAAGAGGTTTAGACCATACTTGTATGGATCTACCTTCATTATTCAGACTGGCCACCAACCCTTGAGATGGCTGATGCAAATAAAAGGGGAAAACCCAAAGTTACTCAGATGGTCAATCTGCCTGCAAGGATTTGATTTTTCCATTGAGCACAGAGCAGGAAGTCACCACCAAAATGCTGATGGTCTCTCTAGGATGGTTGTAACCGACTAGCGGTATGAGAACCATCCAGGACTGGATTAAATCCTCCTGTCCCTTAATCTGGGGTGCGAGTGTTATGGATAATTCTCATCCAATGGCTAATTTCCCTTACCTAGTGAGTCCCCCAGCAGCTTTGCTGGAGTTCTGGGGTTACTTTTTTCCACTTGGTAAGAGTGTGAGCTTTCCCCCACTCCTACTCATGTTTTGCCATGTGTCTTCTACCTGTTTTTGTGATTGTGGACTCTGGAGTACACCACTTCAGTAGCCCCCTTCTTTTGTGCGTTACACAGCACCTTCAGTGCAGTGGCACAGGGTTGTCTTTTAGACTTCCCACTGACTCCATTTCTGAGGATGACTACTGTCCCCAGAAAAGGGTAAAGTTGCCATTAACTTTACTTAGTCATTTAACCACAGACCCAGTACTCCCATCTTCCATGGAGTACTGGAAAGGGTTAATCCTTAGCCCTTTTTATCTGTACTTCCTAGAGCATTGTTTCGCTCTTTTAACATTTAGACTTGGCTGATGGCAGTGGTATCTACCCTAACTTTTCTACCGCGATTATACTATATAAACGTGGTATTGTTTTAGGCTATTATATTAGCCTCGAACTTGCTTGACTAAATACACTTTCTTTTGGCTCCGGTCGGGTTTATTCGCCATTTCTTAAGTCCTTCTAGTGTATTACTTTGCGGGGCAAGCCAGGTTTGCCTTCTTTGTTCACTGTCTTTTGACGGGCTTCTGCCAAGAAGCCCTCCTCTAGGTGCCTTGGTGTCGAGGTGGGCTGAATGTGAGGGAGGGGTATAGTCACCCCCTGCACAGGCTATGCTAGGAAACCCAAATCGCACTTTGCCATGATTGGCTGAGGTGGTTGTCCAGGCTGGACAACCCCCCTGCTGTGTGATTGACAGCCAGGCTGTGTAAATGGGGGATCTTTGCATAAAAGGCAGGACTCTAGAGGTCAGTGTCGCCACTGGAACTACAAGGAACCGAAGAGAAGCAGAGAAGAAGTCGGCTGCTGCAACTATCCCATCCTGGTGAAGCCCTGCTGCAGTCCTAAGCTATCTGCCCTTCGACGACTAAAGAAGATCCAGTCCGGAGTCTTCTTCCCTTGTGCCTGGTGGGGATAACCAGCTCATCTTCTACAGCCAGAGGATCCTCTTCGTGGTCGAAATCACTCCACCCTGTTGTAATGGTCCAGGTAGCCATCTGAAGAGCCTCTCCTGTTTTTAAGGAGCACACCTTTTATTCACCGTTGTTGCTCCTGGCTTCAGCCCTGTGTGGTGCAGACCCCTCCAGATGTCCTCCTTCTTGCCGAAGCTCCAGGAACCGTGGGTCTGCAGGAAACTACCAGGAACAACTGCCATGGCACCAGCTCCTTCATTGAGTAAGGTACTGTGTTCTGCTTGAGGAAATCAGGTGAATCCCTTTTTCTCCTCCTGCAAGGCTTGCCCTTATCTTCCCTCCTTCTTATAACGTTTACTTTCTCCATTAACACCTAAGTACTCCTGGCTACGTTGAATCGTGAACTGTCCGACAGAGTGATCCTCGACAACAGGAACCTGGTTTCACTTGACACTGGCTCCGGCCTATTGACTCTTGAATTTCTGTCTATGAGTGTTCTCTGATTCTGTCTGCCTTGACAAAAGTATTGCCTATGATTTTTGCCCCCAACTCTCTCTGGGTATCTCAGGTGCTAAGTGTGTTTTTGCCCCGGTAACATTTCTTGCCGTGGATACACGTTTCTTTAGTAAGACCGAACTGTCATTACTAAAGTGATCGCAACTGTATTCCCGGTAACGTCTTTTGTTTCACAACACCGGTCCGTTAAAACAGAGGGTACTTACCTGGAAGTTATACCCTACAAAGTGAATTGGTTGGTTGTAGTATATTTTACGTGTGGTTTTGAATTAATAGATGTGTCGTGTTTATAACAAACGGTTTAAAAATAAATGTACTTATATTTTTTACCTGAAACCTTGAGTCAGTGTTTTCTTGAGTCACAGTAATTGTGGTCCTTTTGTGTAATCTCTGCTACTGCTCATATACTCTTGAGATAAGCCTGGCTGCTATGCTACTGCTACCACTTTAACATAGTAGTACAGGCTTGTACTAATAAAAACTTGTATTGCCACTTGTAGTCTTAATTGCGTGTAGTGGTCCCTAAGGGCACTGCACGGGATTCTGCCTAACAAGCATCCATGTTAAAATACTGTGACCTGTCTCGACAATCTCGTGACACATGCCCCTACCTCCTGCATGACCAACACTGAATCCCATAGAACCCTCCATAATTAATTCCATTTGGCCCATTAAGCTGGGGCCCATTCCTCTGAAGCTGCCAAATGTCCCACTTCCTTGTGGAAATCCTCCCCTATACCTTGGAAACCCTCTCATTTGCCTTGGACCCGGCCATACCCATCCATCCACCCCTGTGTCAAACCCAATTAACCATGTCACTGTTATCCCTTTTTCCCCTGCTGTCCCTCCATGGAATTAGTAATTACTGCCCCATCCAAACAAATCTTTGCCTATTTCTTCTGAACAATCTTGGCCACTGCCTTCCTCCTTTTACAAAAATGCCTTTTTTAATTTTTGTATTTTTTTAATTGTTGCATTCACAGTTTACGGAAAACCTTACAAAACATAAATGGTACAAAAAGACTAAAACAATTATAACTCGTAAAACTATTAAAACTAAAAGAAATAAAATAAGAATTCAGAATTCACATTTTAAACACATACCCCTTCATAACATCACACATTTTTCGGATTATTTTTTACCAATTCAATTGTAACAGACTTTAAGAAGAAGTTGAAGGCTAAAATCAAAGAGATATTAGTATCCGACATACTTCTGCACCAGAGGAGGTTCATATACACATCTTTGTTGTTGCCAATGTTATCCTTGAAACACTTTAGCCGTTTGTAGTCAAAGTAGGAACACACAGTGACTAGGTGTCTCAGAGTTCCGGTGGAGTCCTTGACTCCACAAAATCTACAAATATAGTTAGAACAATCAGCGGTAAACAGCAATGAGAAGTCCTTCCAATGCTTAATCCTCTCGTATGTGGGGAATTGATTTAGCCTGAAACACATATACGTCATGCGAGTAGTTGCACAAGGAATGCATTGAAGATATAATGGTATGCATTCTCTCAAATGGAAAAAGTTAGAGTACTCCACATAGGTTGAGTATGAAGCAATACAGTCCGCAGTCTCCACCCAGTCAGTCCTGAAGAAGCTCCTCTTGACAATCCCCAGGCGCTGCACAAGATCTACCTCTGTAACCCCAATAGGTTCGAATTTAGACAGATAGTAACACCTCAAGGGGAGCGAGGAGAATTTACATCGTCTGAGCTTCAAAAATTTGAGTTGAGATACCAATTTTGTTGTTTTATCAAAGAGGATGCTTCTACAAAATTCAATGCTAACCCTATTGGTGAGGTTACAGCCTAAGTAGGTGACGGCCTTGACCTGGTCCACACTTTCCGGGCCCATCGCCCATGTTCGAGTCTGCAACTTGATTCCCCTCAAGAAAACCAAAATCTTCTATTTAGACACATCGGGCAAGAGATTATTAGCCAAGGCGTAGTTGGAAAATAGCTGCATTTTCCTTCTTAGGCCTTGCAGAGTTCTGTCAAGCAGGATGAAATAATCCGAAAAGGCCATCCATTCCAGCCTAGTGTTACCCATCTTAGTAGGCACGATAGAGGGACCCTGCCATAATCTCTCCACATCACACACATACAAGTGGAAGAGTATAGGGGCCAGTGTACAACCCTGTTTTGCCCCAATGAATCCAGAAATCCCAATGTGCGCCTGGCTTTCTGGCTATGTCTTGGCCTCTATCCCTACCACCTTATCTAAATTGTGCTGAACTTCCTTGGGTAGTCCCTTCTTTAGCATGTGGTAGAAAATTGCCACACTCTTGTCCCTCTCTTCTCTCATCTCTGCCCTCCACTTCCCCTGAATTAGCATGTGGTAGAACATTGCCACACTCTTGTCCCATGCTTCTCCCATATCTGCCCTCCACTTCTCCTGAATTTACTTGATGTGTGCGGCAAGTTCATCATCCAATTTCAAAATTATTGTTAAAATAGATTTTATATCTGCCATATTGGGATACATAATCCGCAC
The DNA here is from genome assembly GCF_040938575.1 of Ambystoma mexicanum. Classification (NCBI taxonomy): domain Eukaryota; kingdom Metazoa; phylum Chordata; class Amphibia; order Caudata; family Ambystomatidae; genus Ambystoma; species Ambystoma mexicanum. The sequence goes on from NC_090936.1 coordinate 1,218,534,713, forward strand.
GGCCTCCCATACCAGTGCCCTGTAATTATTCAAAGCTGCTCCATCGTGGGTATTTGTATCCAACTGAACTCCCAGATACCCTGCTCTGCTCCAAAGCTTGTCTGACCGCTCCTCCATCAGAGCCGTGAATAGGCTTTTTATATCCCCTATGGCCAACATGACACCAGCGTTATGTTTCTCCAGTCCACAAATCCACTTCCCGCCCCTGCAGTGAGCGACGGGAGTGTCTTCATCAAGTTATTCCGGTCCATGTGTGTCCACAGGACATAATACGCTCTTCTCTGGCCCTTCTGGAGTAACGAGTTACACCCGCTCTTTCTGGGTCTTCTCCCGTTCTCCCCCGCCACTAGCTACTGCCATGCGAGTACCCTGGCGCATCCTAAAACTCCATGGTGTACTCACTGTTGCTGCTCCTGGAGCGGGAGGTAGGGTGATTACATCCTGCTCTGCCTGCTCGACATCCGATTCCCATTCCTCTTCATATCCTACTCCTGTTATCATATCCCCTGACACTTCTATAGGCAAAGAAGCATACTCAGCACTACCATAGGGTGCCAGCTCCCGTCCTCCCAGCTCAAACCCTGTACCTGTGGCAGTATTTCTGTTCTCCATGTCCACATTAACATCCTTGATAACCGATTCACTGACACCACTGCAAACCCTTTTGACCGCTACCCGTGGCCCATCACAGTGAACACCCTGTGAAATCAGCCTTACTGTGACAAGTCCACACAGACCACGAAGAAATCCAACCCACTATTGCACACGCAACTTCAGAGGATGGGGTATTGAGGCTCAAGCCTTGGTATCTAATAATCACAGCTGTTGGGGAAAAATCTGTCAGCAAGAACAAGAGAGTGCCGCCACAACCGTGCTTGGTATTTCAAAGTCACAGTGTATTAAGCAAAAGTTGATCATCTCAGCAACACTCACCTGGGGGAAAGGCAGGGGGGAGGAAGAGACCAGCCTGGGGTATATCTCTCTAGTGTTGTTTTCTGCCCACAGTAATCTGGACAAACGTCCTCGGAGCCTGCACAAGACTTGGGCGTCAACAAACATTTTGGAGACTATTACACATCCTGGGGAAGAGGAGGAGGCAGAAAAGGAGCATCCCCATTCCCTTCACTGGGCCCCCAGAGTTGTGTTTCAATCCAGCCCTGGGAGACCTGGTGGAGGAAGTGGTGAGCCCACTGCGTTCCTGCGCAAGACCAAGTAAATCATTTTCAAAGTCACACTTTATAATTACAATGAACATTAACATATTTATTTCTGCCATTGTGCAACCCACAGAAATGTAATTCCATAAATGCCCATCTTGAATATGTGTTGTGAAGTATACAAGCCTCCTTGGCTAAATCTACCCATTCTGTGTGTGAAATCCTAAGCCCAAAGACATTAAGCACAGAATGTGTACGTTTGAAATGTAGCCATGAGCAGAAAAGAACGTAAGGTTTAAAGTGTTTCCAGAATTAACCATGCTACATGTCAAAGCCATGCCCAGCATTTAAGTAGTTATTTTTCATCAAATACTGCAAGCCATTTAATCAAAAGTTATACTCTGATTTCTTCATGTGTCTTTCCAGTGTGAATAGCATAATAGCATATATAAATATGTAATTACAGAAAAAGGTGTATTCCAATCACTGTGAGAATATATAATGTGTTCCTTCATTCTGCCATGTTAGAAATGTATTCAGACTATATTGTTTGAAACTCAAGAGCTGGAAGTAATAGAGCAGTGTCACATTGCATTTTAACCTCTGTTACGACTTGTATGCATACTGAAGGGTTGCATACATACAGGGGAGATGGTGCAATAGATATTTTCATCAATGTCAGTGATGCTAATTGTGCCAGCATCATACTTGTCTTGTATGTGTAATGTTTATTAGAATACAGCGGATTTAAATGGAGGTTTTTCTGATTGAAAGTGAGTGACTTTGCAGGCTTATAATAGTGAGATTCATATAGGCAGGTAACATTTCATTTTATGTTGGTTTTTACATATCATATTGTAATGGGCTCCAGAGACCCAGTTGTCTAAAAGTGATTTAAGTATGTAAAATACATTTCGATTTTTTGAATAACTCACTGCCTGTTCATTGCCCTAAATTGTGGAGTGGGATTGCATAATTAGGATTATTAGATTAGCGTGTAATGTCTGCATAAACCAATATAATGATGTATACAAAAATGCTTAACAATTCACACTGGGTAACCAGTGACATCACGGTGGGCATATGGAACCACAGTACCAGGGGACACAAAGCAGTAGGTGACCAGGGAATGTTGGCACCCAGGGCACCATCAGCACCCAGTGATCCAAATCCCTAGAGGATATGGGTACAGGGGAACCAGAGGACTCGCAGCATTAGGTAACCATGTAGTGGGAGATCTCACTAACATGACTGTGACAAGGTACAGAAGCAGGATTTGGCCACACAGGTAGCATGATTCGAAGTGAAATGTATTCATAAGAAAAGAAAACCTAACTATCCTTAACGCTAGACGGATTCCCCTACCTAATGAACAAAAATCTCGGGTCAGTCTAGTCACAATGTCCGTACACTAGAAACACTTGTGTACAGGCATGTTATGAAGGCCATATCATATCATATCATAACTAATAAATCTGTCCTCCGACCAAACTTTCTGATCTAGCCCTATCACTACTCACAGAAAATCTCTAAATAATATTCAGGATGATGACTCCCTCCTCCTAATTAACAAAAGCGTTTAACCTTCCAACACTAAACACTTAGAATTCAAATCGGGACACCAAGAGAATGTATACCTTCCCCTGACTCGGTTACAACAATGACTTGCAAGGTTTTAGTTTGTCTTTTACTCTAGGGTCCAATTTGCCAACCAGGAGAATGTCTACCGTCTACTGGTATGAATAGTTCCTTGGTATTATCAACTATGAAGAATGTTATAAGACTGTGGTGGGTAGCTTGGGGCTTGATGATGGAAGGGGAATCACAGAATGAACGTCTCCATCCCCAAGAGGTAAATCCTCCCCTGGAAGGTCCTCCCGAATGTTCCCACCCTTAGCGGGATTTACAAAAAGGGTAGTAGGCGCCCTCCTCTAGAAAGACCATGGTATGATTACCTGTTCTGTGGCTGTTCCCCACTTTTAGAGTCCACAGCCATCGCTTTTTGCTCACTGTACTGTACACAAAGGAGGAATAGCCCTTTGCATATCAGTCTTTGTTCGGCCCACAAGGGCAGACCAGCACTGAAATGCCGGGCAAACCTCCTTTGAACAAGAGTACCGACAGCAACCCCATACACATGTTTCAGCCTTGTTGGGCCTCATCAGTGAGGTGGAGCTGTGCCTCTCTGAGCACAGTGAGCTCCCCCAGCTAATTTAGGGTGACCAACCCCAAGTTCCTAGAAAAAATACAAAAAAGGTAGCAGGCGCCCCTCTCTAGAAAGAATGTAGGTGCCTTTCCCCGTCTTACTACGTGTGAGAGAAAAAGAAATAAAATAACAGGCAAAACCCCTTGTCGGGGAAAGAGGCACTGAGACCCGGCTGCAAGAGTTCAAAGGATGGTTTATTTCTCCAGCTAGGAAATAACCCAAAAAACTCTAACTCATTTACATCAATGCCAACATTTATATTAGTTAAAGTAACTCTAACAAAAAAAATACTAAATGGACCCAATTGGCCAGACGGTGTGGTGCTGTAGGTGTGGGTAGCATCTCTTCCTCCTGATTGGCTGAGTAGCTGACGGACGTCAAACATCTTGTGCTTCATGCAGGTCAGGGTCCGGTCACTACCTAAGCTAGTATTGTTGCATACTAAATGACAAATTATTTAAAACATTTTATGCTACTTGTCACATTTCTACATAGTTACACACAATGATTATGGTCAGTACAATTGGGTCATTCGTGGCTTTAATTGAAGGCCTTGACCTTTATTGTGCATGCAAAAGAATCAGACTATGTTTCGCATTTCTTTCTAGGTTTCAAATTCATTAGTGCAAGTAAAAGCATATATAATAATAAAAATGCTTAAGGTTAGTAGTGGGTGTGTTGGGTGGGTTTCGCAGCACAGGCGAGGGTCTGGCACTTGAAAGAAATACCTTACAGGGGGAACAGGGTCAGGATGGCAATACATTGTTCTAATGGGGGTGGGTGGCTTGCACGTTTATGAGGACGAATTGAGCAGAATGTGCTTAGCTCATCTTGGTTCACATGCCAGTTCTCAGACGAACAGTGATCTCAGAGGAAGAAAACTGTAGCATATTGATTGTTGCAACTTTCTCCAGCTTCAGCGTGAGAATGGAAGCGCAGAGCTTTCCTTCGCAGGGGGAGTGCAAGTGTGGGGGCCAGCCAGCTGCCTGCGCGCCTTGTGTGTGTGTCTCTGTCCTTGGCTGCTGCGGTGGAAAGGGGAGCTGAGCATTGCTGTACTATCGCAGTGAGGCCTGTTTACCCAAGATGGAGTGGAAAAGGGGCACAAAAGATGGATTCCCCCGTGTCCTGCTCAGTAGTCCCATCTATGCAGTAGTCAACCGTAGTTAACTTTACATAAGGGCAAGGGGCAATTCCACTACCGGAGGCACGTGGTCCAAGCTTTGTACTAAGGAGCGTACGACGCGAGGGGGCCTGAGGAACTCTCGCTCCCATACATTCCCCCCTTTCATTACATCTAAAGTAACAAACTACTTTATCTCGTTCTTTCCGTTCTCCGTTCGGTAGCGCTCAGCTTCAGCCACAGCCTCATCCCAAGCATGTGTACCCTTTATTGGCATCCATGCTTTACACACACTTCTTAAGATGTTACCCCTTCTTGCATATTCTTCGGGGGTGACCATTAAGTATATCCCACCATCCCCATCTAAATCTATCCATACCTCGTTATACCACAGCAAGTTTTTTGGTTCTCTAATGGTAGTGTAATGTAGATTATCGACCACGTCCCCATACTGTCTATAGAGGGCAATCATCCTATACTGTGGTTTGGTGTATTCTCCGGTTTGTACTTGGGCATCTATCATGGTAGCCACCGTTGTCTGTCAGCCCACTATTGCCATCATCATTGCTGAATTAGGCATATTATTTTCACAGCATCTTAGTCCCAGTTGGCACACACAGAATATTAGGAGAAGAAAGACTATAATGGGAATGAGTATCTTCGCTGCAATGTTCACCCATGATGGTATCCAGCTGAACAGATCGTCGAACCATTTGGTGTTGTCTACTCCACCTTCTGCTCTCATTCTTTCTCCTAAATTATGCACTGCTGTTATCACATGTGACAGTGTCCCGTTATCAGCATCGGAAGTTGGTACGAACGTGCAACACGCCCCCCCAATTTTTTTGCAAACACCACCGTCCATTGCTGTGATAAGATCTAAGACATATCTGTTTTGCATCGTCATCAGGCGCAGTGCACGGAGCTCTATTTTTATGATGTTGAATCCTTCTTCAGTGTCGTTGGCCAGCTGGATGAGCTCCCAGCGTGTTATCTGCAGCCATTTCGCATTTGCCCTTGCTTGAACGCCTGGTACTAGGAACGATGCAAAGAATGTTTCTGCAGATGAGAAAAGTTTATACTGTTGTGGGATTTTAGCAAGGAGTTCTGACGATTTGGCCGAAATATTATTGGATCTTTTGCTGCGTGACAACTTGGTTTTCAAAGTTTCTTCTGACAATAGTTCGTATGCTGGGGGCTCTGTGATTGTCTCATCGGGCGCTGTCGATGGTTCAGCCAATTGCCCTGCTGTCGATGTGTCAGCCGAAGGCCTTGCTGTAAACTGGACGTGGCTCTCTGGTATCACCATTAGTGCTGAGTGAAGTGTGGCTAGGGCACAAGATCCCCTCCAGGATGCTGGGAGATGCAGGTAAGCTCGTTTGCCACAGATCCAGTATATGTCCATTAATGCAGCAGTGCCTTTTTTCATGACTGGCATTATTAAAGTCTTATTGCACTGCCGCACGGTTCCCATATTCACCTTCCCTGCTCCATGGAAGCAAAGTTTGTGCGGTATTTCCTTTTGGATCTTTATGGGTCTCTCCAGGGGTGTGACCCATGTCAGCTTGGTGATATGCTGTGTCCAGATGGGGATGCACGTTTCTTTTGCCCATTCGTATGTTTCATCTGGCAGCCCTCGAAGCCCCTCAGCTTTCTTTGCATTCGATCGTTTCATCATGCCACTTGTCATCTGCATATCTTGTGCCTTTTATAATGAAAAATGGCTCCTGGAGGCAGATTACTCCTTGTTGTCTTCCAATAGTGACTGTGTGTGCTTGAAATGTCTTTTTTATTCTACACAGCATCAGATGAATCAAACATTGGGCCTCAGACAAGGGTACTTCCTGTGGGATTAACATTTTTGGGGTTCCAGTTGCGTGAGGAAAAAGTGAGCAAACGTAACAACTTTCGTTACTTGCTTGCTTTGCTGCGGTGCTCATGTCTGAATACCATTTGTTGGATTGATCAGGGTGTCGGGTGTCCTCTATTTCATCTAACCCCAAGTTATGATAAATATCGTATCTGTTTTTTCCCACCCCCCTTTTTCCCCTCCTTCTGTTTTTTAATTGGGTACCAACTAGTGAATATTGCAGCGGGAATATTCTAGACCATGCTTCATCTATGTTGTTTATTGTGACATGTGTGTATTCAGTAGTGGTTTCTGGTGCAGGGTGTGTACGCATGCTTGTATTTCTGGAATCAGTTAACCAATAGTAATCATCATTTACATTCCATCCAAGCCCTACTTCCTTGGCTCCAGTATTATTCAATAATGGAATAGCAGTTTCGTTTATGTGCAATTGTAAAAGGGGCAATGTTATATTTTTATCATTCAATTCAATGTTATAAGTGTCCTTCAAAATAGCCGTTGCTTCAGTCCATATTAGTTTAGACCCTGGTTTTGTCATATAATTTCCGCTCCCCCCTTTGTTCATTTCATTTGCCACATATAAAACAACATTATACCAAATAAGATAAAACATCATTATTGCAAATAATATTGCAGCATATTTTCTAACACATTCCAAATTATTTAATCTACTGGCCCTAGTGGCATCCCTATTTCTATCTAACATTTCAGCTTGCTCAGCCATTTCGTCGCATTGTCTCATGTTGAACCTATGTGGGCGAGACGAATTCGTTAAGTCATATGAAAAGAAAAATAATTGCAATTATTCATTTCTTTTTCATTTCTTTACTCAGTTAGGCATGTAACAATTCCTTTTCATTTCATCATTGAATAGATTAGGAAAAAATAGAAAAAACAACACGATTTATATGAAAAGAAAAGGAAAAAAAGAGAGAGAGAGAGAGAGAGACAAAAATATATAAAACCTTTGCTTTTCCCCTATCCTTTCCCTGTCTTAAGTTGCAATTGTCATCATATCAACCTGTGCCAGTGATGGCATCCACACAGTCAGTTTCATTTTGGGGAGGTGTAACACTGTGTGCCCTTCTTACGTCTGAGAGGTGCACCCAGTATTTCAACCCTGTGACCTTGACTGCAGTTGGGGTGCTGTACACCACTGTATATGGACCATGAAATCTTGGTGAATTCCACCTCCTCACAAAGTTTCTAATGAGAATTTGCTCCCCTGGCATTAAAGGCCCCTCTGGGCTGTCTGCTGTCGGCATTGAGGTGTCTGTTGCTACATCTTCAGTAAATGGTGAAACAATTTGTTTTGCTATGCTGCGTACTGCGCGCGTTAGCTGTGTGAGGTATTCCTTAAATTCTTGTCCCAGCACTGTGGCAGCCCTGTGCGCATCAGACACTCTCCTAACAGGGGAGAGCGGTGTGTGCATTCTCCTTCCTGTCACGATTTCGTGCGGGCTTAAATGATGGTCCTTGCATGGTTGGTTTCTGAGTTGGAACAGTGCTAGGGGCAGACAATATACCCACTTTTTTTTCAACGTGCTGCATAATTTCGATAAATTGCTTTTAAGCAGCCCGTTGATCCTCTCCACAACTCCATTGGCCATTGGATGATAAATCGAACATAATTTGTGTTTCACCCCCAGTAGGGAGGTCACTTCGAAGAGGTCATTTACAAAGTGCGTGCCATTGTCTGAACGGATCACGTCACAGATTCCCCACCGTGAGAATACATCTCGCACAAGGAACTTGGCAGCACATTTTGCATCAGGATGGGGACAGGGGCCCGCTTCCACCCACCGTGAAAAAGGGCATACCACCACAATCAAGTGTCTTGCTCCGTTACATCTTTCTCCCATATCGGCGTAATCGATATGTAGTTCTCTAAATGGACCTGTAGGGCGTGGCAAAGTGCCACGCAGAGTTCGCAATGTCATTCCTGAATTGTAAGTTTGGCATGTAGTACATTCAATCACAAACTTAGTCAAGTATTCATGTAGATTAGGAACAAACCAACCCTCTTGGATATCTGAGGCAATGGCCCTCATTACGACCCTGGCGGAAAGTAACTGACATGACCGCCATAGCGCAAACACCGTTTCCGCCACTGCACGATGGAGTAAAGTGCGGCTGATTCCGACCCATCGGGCACGAGCATTACGCCATGGCGGAAGTGCAAAGTCCGCGACGGTGGAAATGACCCCAAAACGCCCCTTACCGCCGTCGTACGCCGCCCTAGGTGCAATTCCGCCACCCATCTCATGGGTCACCGTAATGACCGGTCAGCGCAAACTACGGTCACCGTAAATATACGGAAACGGAAGTAAAAACATGGGGCCGGAACGGGAAACAGCACGCCGTACACCCATAAAACCCGAATCCCAACACAACCATTGAAAAACCGACCCTGAGACACATCCCAACCCGTCAGCCACCCCATTTAAAAAAATAAATATGGGAAAAGTAGCTAAAAAAGCGTGCGATCGCAAGCGGCAGGTCCACTTCTCCCATGAGGAACTCACCGTGCTCACAGAGACCCTCCAGGAGAATGCTGCCGTCGTCTTCTCGACGCAATTGACGAGGACGGCACTTGCGAACAAGAAGGCCATATGGGCCCTGGTGGCACAGCGGGTAAGTGCGCTGGGGACCGCACCCCGCAACCCACAGCAATGCAGAAAGCGATGGGACGACCTACGGATACGCGTCCGGAGCATACTCTCTGCCAACCGGAACATTGCCACAGCTACCGGGGGAGGATCGGAATCACCCATCAAGTTGACACCCTGGGAAGAAATCTGTGCCTCCACCATTGGAATGGAGAACATAGAGGGAGTCGGAGGGATGGAGAAAGGAGTGCAGACATCCGAAGAATCAGGTAGGTGGGCCAAATAAAACTATGCTAAATCCACAATTACCAACCATGTGAAGTACCATGTGTCCCCATAGTGCAATAGAAACACATGTCCAGGAGAACGACCACATACATTGCCATGACAGCGCCCTTTAAAAGTCAGATTAAATACATAAATAATTAAAAATCCCAAACACACACTCTACATGTGCAGCATGCACACCCTAACTGCAGACTGCAAAATAACTGCATCCCCAATCCACACAAAAATGAGACCACCTCCAAGGCCCTGACCCAAATCACCCGCAGGTACCACCCCAATGCATGTGACACATTGCCATTACAATTACCACAGACCCATAAATAACGCTCGCCCTCCTTTACTCCACCACAGGGTCCGATTCAAACGACGAGCTTCAGGACACCCCTACCAGCACACCTGCAAAGAGGGCCAAGACCAACGGCCAAAGACCCTCCACCTCAGCTGCACGGATCAAGACACGGCAGCAGCACAAATCGAGTGGCAGCACACTGGAGGGGACTCCAACAGGCACCCCAGCAGCCAGCATGTCCACAACAGCAGCACCACAGGTCCCCCCAATGGATGCCACAGAAGGCACTGCTTCTGGTGGCAGCAGCACCATAGGTGACACTGCATTCATGCCAGCATGCTCCGACACAGAAAACGGTGCTGTCGAAGTAGGACCCATCCATGACCTGTCTCAATCCCCCTGTTTGTATCATCCCGTACACCATGAGGAAACCACGCAGGGGCACCCACAAGACGACGACTGGCAAACCCCCACAAGGCCTGTGGCAAGGCAACATGAGGCGTCCAGCCCCTCTGTGACACCACCGCAAATGGGCATGGCCCAGCAGAGGCAACAGTCCCTCGAGCAGATGATTGTGCAACAGCAGCAACTGGCCACGCTCCTCAAGGAGCATGCTGCTGAATGTGGGGGTTCCAAGGCAGCCATTGAAACATCTACTGAGACACTTAGGGCAGAAATGGAGCGAAGTACCGAGACACTTAGGGCAGAAATGGAGCGAAGTACCGAGAGCCTGAGGGGACAAATGGAGAGAAGCACCGAGAGCCTGAGGGGGGAACTGCATGCGACGTCCAAAGACGTATGTGGTGAACTTGCCGCTGTGCGCCGTGTGCTCACTGAGCTCTCACAAACCCTTAGGGACATGCATGGACGTGAGCAGGCAGAGACATCATCCGTTGCAAGTTCCGTCCAGGGCAGCCCCCAACGTAGATCTGGGAGGACCCGGCGCTCCACAGGCAGGGGTGCCCCTGATACCCGGAGAGGGGGCTTGCAATAGCGTCTGCCCACTGACAATGAGCGTCTTTGGACACTGGTGTTCGGGGGGGAGGTAGGAGGGTGGAGGGGGTGTGTTGGGCTTCATTGGGTGGCGGGTCGATTGGGTGTGTAATGTCATTTCACATCTGCAATACAATTCTTCATATTCATCCAATGAGATGTGTGGACATTGATCTTTGTGTACGAGGCCTATCTTGGCGTACAGGCCACATTGTGCATGTTCCAGACACACACAGTGCCACAAGTCCCGTGTCCATGTAACAGCCACCAGGCGTGAGTGCTAGAAGCATGCATCTATGAGATTCTGACGTAATTCACGGGCCTCCTGTGCCTCGCGGACCCCTTGAGGTGCTGCCACATCCCCACCCTCATCATGACCATCTTCAGGTGCTTGCAGTTCTGCGTCGAGGGGCATGGCCACATTCCTACGTACGCACATGTTGTGTAGCATGACACATGCCATGACCATCTTTGCAACCTTCTCATGGCGGTACAGGAGTGCCCCGCCAGACCTGCTGAGGCAGCGGAAACGAGCCTTCAGTAGGCCGAATGCCTGTTCTATGACCACACGGGTACGTGAGTGGGCATGGTTGTAGTCCTCCTCATGCTGGTCCTGTGGGTTCCGGATTGGTGTAAGGAGCCATCTCTTCAGTGGATACCCGGCATCACCTGTATGTGGACAACAAAGGATGTTTGTGGAATGTCATTGCTACGTACGCATCCCCCCCCTTCCTGCCAGGTCATTCACGCATCACCTACCCCACATACTCATGCATTGAATGAGACTCACCGAGTAGCCAGGATCGGTGCCCTGCGTGTCGCTCCATGTAGCGTGGTATTCTAGAGTTCCGCAAGACCATAGAATCATGGGTTGATCCTGGAAATCGGGCACAACAATGTGTAAAGATCCTGTTGGAGTCACACACCATTTGTACATTGATAGAATGATATTGTTTCCGGTTGCGGTACTGGACCTCCATGGCATGTGGGACAACCAATTCCACATGGGTGCAGTCGATGGCACCAATGCAACCCGGTATGCCGCCAAGTGCATGGAATCCCACTTTTGTGTTTGTAATCTCCTGCTCCGAGCGTGGTAGAGTGATGTAGTCGTCTGAGTGCTTCAGGAGGGCATCAAGCACTTGGAATAGTGTCCGTGAAAATAGTGGCTGTGAAATGCCATGCAACTGTCCGACTGTGTGCTGGTAGGTGCCTGTGGCCAGGAAGTGGAGTACAGACACCACCTTCAGTAGGGGTGGGATGGCGGTTGGGCTATCTATCATGCTGACAAGGTCAGCGTGTGTCATGTTGACAATGGCGGTTATGGTGTCCCGGTCCAAACGGTAGAGGGTGTGGATCTGCTCAGCTGTGAGGTTGAACGGATTAGCTCGGAGGCGTGGGATTGCGGGCTGCCTGCGTGGTGGTAGTGGCTGTGCTGGTGGGGCTTGCTGGCCATGCCTTGCCCTCCTCCTCCTCCTCCTGCGTCTCCTCTGTGCGGCCGGTTGTTGTAGTAGTTGGCGTTCGTCTTCTTCTTGAAGTTGGAGTACTTGCAGTGCAATCAGGTCCCCCAGGCCCAACATCGCTAGTCCTGCCGGTAGCATTCTGGAGTGGGTGTGGTTGGGGGAGGGGGTTGGGTGTGCAATTTATGTGTTTTCAGGCTGTATAGCCTTCACCTGTGGTGATTCATTCCACCTGTGTCAGCTGCAATGCCTTTCGTGCGAGCACGTCCCACACACGACGCTGCAATTCGACGCATGGCATCTTGCATTTACATTCATGTTTTTAATCCCGATGGCAGTGAAATATTGGTTTATATGTTAATTCTGCTATGGTCCCATTGTTTCACATACTATATTTGCATTCGCGGGCAGACTTGTGAAGGGTCAGTGGAATGTAGTGCTCGATCAACGGTGGACCCTCATGCAGCACTGTACCGACGTTCACCGACGGGCGGGGAGTCCCATTAGTGATTGAGGCCAGTTACCATTTTCACACACAGCCGCACTACATAGATGTATTTGTGAATACAAGCGTTCACAGATGCCTTTTCGACGTGATGTTGCAAATTAGGAATTCGAAGGACAGCGCTTTCGGTTTTCAACTAGCGGCGTGGAGACGCCCACAGGTCTGACTGGAAATATAACGTTCTATTGTTGAATGTCCTTGGGACAGGGCCCATGATGGGAATGCAATGGTTGATATGATTTGAATGGGATGCGCAATAGCGTAGTGGACGATAAGGCAGGACGTTCCAAAATACATGTAACTTCACTACACAAGAAATCCGGGCAGGAGCACAGTGGATTTTGAAGGCTGCATTACGCACAGACTCAATGGAAATTTCGAATGTTATGTGAGTAAATATTCAGGCGTTTTCATACCGGGATGAGGGAATGATGAATGGATGCATGGACAGATGTTTTAATTGGGAGTCTGCCATGTACATGGCTATTTGGAATCTATCCCCTTCCCCTGCGTTATGTGATGCAAGGCTGCCATAGTGGGACCATCGTCTGTCTGCCCTTGTTGAACCCTCCCTGTCTCGACGCGCCTTCAATCACTTGTGTCTATGCACGTTGATAATCCCATCTGATGGATCCTGTTCTGACAGGCGCATGCACACAGACACTCGTTTGTAATAGTGTATTCACCTCGATTCATGTCGTTATGATTCGCAAGTGATTTTTGGGTGCAGTTGATCCTTATGAGTGGGCTAGCATGCATATGGTTGTAGGTTTGGTGTGTTGAATGAAGTGAGTAATACATATGAAGTTCGGATGGCCATACTATTATTTTTTTCATTTGGGTGACAGGTATCTCCTCCCCTTCTGCCGCTGCCATCTGTACGCCACTCCTGCAGATGGCTTCTACACTCGACACCTGCAGCTTCGAGTTGATCAGTGGAGCACCATTACGATCTTATGGGACGATCGCCAATGGGCCACATGCCCTTACGCAGTACTGGTGGCTAGGAGCAACATACCTACCTTCCAGCTGGACTAGTGCCTACTTCATGGGACGGCCCTGCGGTCCTAGGCGCTTCCATGTTGCCTTTTTGGACGTTGATGTAGCCCCTGTGTACCATGAAGGTACAGGGCGTCACACAAGGGGAAGCTGGTCATTTATTGCGGATGCAGCCCACAGTAATGATGATCATTTGGGAGTTTATGTTCAAATGGCTGTATGGGCTTGGTGATTTTGATGTGCATTAAATTTATATTCAGATATTAACCGTGTAGCGTTATTCTTTGCTAGTAATGTGGCATATTCCGATTTGTGGCGCGATGTATTGTGAGGTGATCTGCATTGGGTTCCGGCTTCTGGGTACAGTTGTGTGGTACGTGCTTATGCTGATGGTTGGTTTGACTACTGGCAAGTGTACAGGGCTGGTGCAGTCTCCCTCAGGTTACTGCTTTGAATGTTGATTTACACTGGTGGCAAGCGATGGGGGACTGTTGTTGTTTTGTCTCATGGGATTTTCAGTTCATTTTGGTGTACTTGCACCTTCAGATGCCTGTGCTGCATCAGTACGGCAATGGTGTCTTGCCAAATGTGGATGGCCACTCACAGGGCACTTGGGGCCCCTGCATGCATTTGTTCATTGGCATGCATGGGTGACTTGTACATTTCACTGGTTGCATGGTGTGACTACATTGCGCCTACGAGGAGTTGTGCAATGTGGCCAGGGAGTGGAGTACAGGCACTCAGTAGGGCCATTTACGGTTGGTTCGCGATGCCGTAGTTCTCGCCATGGCGGAATGGTACTTTCCGCCATGCTTGATGGCGTTAAGTGAATGTCCGCTGGGGTCAGCATTCGCGTACCGTTGCGCCATGGCAGAAATTACGGTTTTGCAAGGCGCGCGTGCGCGTACTTGGTGCAGTTAGCGTTGGCGTTCACTACAGTGTCGCTAATGGCATCGTACTTTACGGTGACGGGTCATGATCGCAACGGGCGGTATTCGATGGCGGTGTTACATTTCCGCCATCGTTTTTCGTATTCCGGCAGGGTCGTAATGAGGGCCAATGTGTTGTTTTGCAAAGTGAGCGGGGAAATGCAGTTGTTGGAATGCTACTTCTAATAATTCTACGGGCATCACTACTTTGCCTGTCGTTTCCTGTCTCCAAATGAGATCTGTGGATGATTGCTTACACCCTTGTTTGCCCCACAACTCCAGCTCTTCCGGTGGGGCTCTTCTCTGGAGTTCTATCAATTGTGCTATGGGCGTGTTATTGTATGCATCTGCTGGTTGTTCTGCTGTGGTTGTTTTTACAATGTACTCGGATGTTGGTGTCTTATTGAAGTACGAGGCTTCTTTCGCTGCCGCGTCGGCTGCCGCGTTCCCCAATGAGACAGCGTCTGTGTTATGGGTATGGGCTTGGCATTTAACCACCGCTATTACCGATGGTTCTGCTAAAGCTCCTATTAGTTCATTTAGCAACGTGGCATGTTGTACAGGAGACCCGTCTGCTCTTCTGAACCCTCTCCTTCGCCAACGTGATAGCCCTGAGTGAACTGTGGTGGTAACATAAGCTGAATCTGAATATATGGTCACGGCACAACCTTTGGCTGTGTGTAACGCGCTGATTAGCGCAGTCAGTTCGGCTGCTTGTGCAGAGTAATGTGATGGGAGGCGTTTTTGCACAATCACTTCGTATGTGTCTTCTTCCATGCGTACTACCGCCATCCCCACATGTTTTTCTCCTGTCTCTGAATTTATGGATGCTGACCTGTCTATGAAATACATTTCACCTTCTGTAAGGGCGTTTTCGCTTGCTTTGGGAATGTCATCGCCCTCTCCCTCGTATGTACTACAATCGTGTTCCTGTAAATCCTCAGTTGTGCAAGGCTCTGTAATAAAGGTAGCTGGGTTCACTGTTTTGCATCAGACCACATGTACATTTGGACTTGATAATATTATTTCATAAGCAGAGGCTCTCTGTGTTGTGAAGGTAGATTTTGATCTTTCCAAGATAGCAAATAACGAATGTTTCGCATATAGCGTCACTGAACATCCCATTACGATCGTGGCACTTTTCTCAATGGCAAAGGCTGCTGCAGCGAGGGCCTGTTCGCAAGCGAAATGTCCCTGCATTACTGGGTCCAATATTCCACTGTAGTATGCTAATGGTTTGTGGCCTAGTGATGTCTTTTGTGCCAATACTGCTGTCATCAATGTTCCATTGCTGTGTGAAAACAGGAAAAATTCCCTTTCATAATCTGGATTTGCAAGTACTGGGGCGTCTGAAATAAGGTCTTTTAATCATGAGAATTGAGCAATTGTCTCCTGTGTCCATTTTATTAGGGCTCTGTTCTTTTGTGCTTCTTTTAGTGCTTGTAGCATTGGCCGGGTGTACGCTGCGTAATCGAGGATCCACGCTCAGCAATAGTTACATATGCCAGGAAATTTCTGCATGTCCTTCACTGTTTTCGGTATGTTAATGTGTCGAATGGCAGCTGCTCTGTCTGGTAGTATTCTTTTTCCATCTTTAGATATTTGCTGGTCGAGATATACAACGTCTGCAAGACAGTATTGTAACTTTCCTTTGTCCACCTTGTATCCCTTGGCAGCCAATATGTTAAGCAGTGTTATCGAGTCTTCTCTACACTCTTCTTCTGTTTTGCTGCAGACGAGTAAATCGTCTACGTACTGTATAATGGTGCTCCCTACATCTATGTTGCCGATGTCTTCTCGTAGTACTCTGTTAAAAATGCTTGGGCTCTTGCAATACCCCTGTAGGAGTCTGCGTTGTTCATATCTGCTGTTTCCTAATGTAAAGGCTGTGAGGTACTGCGACTCTGGTGCGAGTGGCACAGAGAAAAAGGCATTTTTCAAATCAATGACAGTGAAGCAAGTTGCCTCTTTTGGTATACTGCACAATATTGATGCCGGGTTAGGCACTAATGGGAACTCTTTTTGGATGACGTCATTGAGTGGGCAGAGGTCCTGGACCATTCTCCACACCCCTCCTTTCGCTTTCTTAATTGGAAAAATCGCTGTGTTGCATGGGGAAGTTGATGGCACTAAGATACCTTGGCTTAGGAGCGCATTCACTGTTTCTCTAATACCTTCCTCTGCTTCTTTGGATATTGGGTATTGTTTCACTCTGGGTGGGAGGGCACCTGGTTTCAGTTTTATTTTTATGGGAGTTACCTCATGCAACTATCCTACATCCTGTGGCCCTGTAGTCCAAATTTCAGGTGCTACCCTGGCCATGTCTTCTTCAAATATTGTCAGTGGGGCCTTTATGTTAGCCATGAGTGGGGTGTGTATTTCTCTGTATTGAATCATAATGTCACATGGTATGCTTATTTCCATTATTATTTCTCCATCACCTTCGTAATCAGTAAACAATTCTTCATCAGTAATATCTTTTAGCATTATGTTTGGCTCTATGCATAGCACACTTCTCCACTCGCGTCCCTGCGTGTCCAGGCCTATGGCCACAATCGTTTGTTGGAAACTTAAACTGTCTCAATGTCTATAGACGTAATTGTGCCTGGCACTACATCTGTTGGTGTGATTGGGCAGAATATGAAATCGGATGGTATTCTCCACTCTTTTTGTGTTATTTCAGGCACTACTCGGGCTAATAGCTGTATTCCATAGACGAACATGTCCATGTCAATGGGAATCCCTCTAACTGCAACTTCCTTTGTAATCGTACTTATTATCAAGAGTGCTCATACGGGGCATACCCCTGGCATCGAGCACACTATTCCTCTTTCAGTAAAGGCTATAGTCATGTTTAGCTTACTGAGTAGGTCTCGTCCCATCAAATTGATTGGCGCGTCTTCGTAGTACAATAAGGGTGCACGCACTGTTTTTCCCCCCACTGTTACATCAAGATCTTTTGTATAAGGAACTTTTAAAATAGCCCCAGAGAACCCCTGCGTCTCCAAATTTCTTCCCGAGAGCTGAAACCGCCCTTCTGTGAGGCATGATTTTTCTGCTCTAGAGTCTACCATAAAGATAAACTGCTTGTTTCCTATATCTGCCGCCACTAGTGGTTCCTTGTTCGCACTTTGTGTGGTGGATAGGACTGGACACGCAAGTGCTCCCTGTGGGCTGTTCTAGTCTTGGTATCTTTGCTGACCTGGCATTGAAAAAACGTTGTCGCCCACGACCGTTACGCTGCGGTATGGTGCAGGAGCACCGTTTGCAGCTGCTGCAAAAGGGTTATTGTTTATGTTCCCTACTGGGTTTTGTCTCGCCATGGGCTATAGTGCGTTTTGCAGTTGTGGCTGCTGCTGCTGTTGCTGCTGCTGTGGTGGGGCTGGCTGTCTCTGTTGCATTTGGGGGTCATAGCAGTATTGATCCTGTTGTCCCCCCACCCCATTGGAGCTCCATAAGGGCTACCTGGGTGTGGGCAGCCCCACCCCTGTTCATTGTTCATGGGCTGTTGTTGTTGCTGTTGAAAATACCCTGATGGTCGCATTCTACAATCTCGTGAATAATGTCCCCATCTTCCACAATTCCAACATGACCCCTGTTGTCCTCCCCTTGGTCCTTGCCCACCGTACCCTCTGTTTCCCATTCCTCCGTATCCTCCCCTTTGCCCACGGTACCCACCTCTTCCTTGGGCCAGCTTGTTCTGCCACTGCGATCCTTGGCATTGTTGTTCCTCTCCGTTCCACTGTCCATGGTCTTCTCCAACCCACTGTGCTGCTCTCCCAACGGGCCTTCCTTCCGCGTTTTCCTCTCCTTCGTTTCCTTTGTCTGCTGTTGCACTGGCAGTAATGGCAGCAACCTTCACTAATTTCGTCTGTACTAATTTTGCTTCGTCTGCCAGCCTCTTTTGCGTGACCTCCTTTTCCTTCTCTTTGATCCTCCTCCAGTGGTGTACAATTATGCTCTGAATTTCAGGCCACCCTTTGGCTTCAATCCCAGCTATTTTGTCCAAGGCCTTCTGCACCTCTTTCGGCAACCCCTTTTTAATGATAAAATAGAATAAAGCTGTTGATTGATTCCATGCCGTACCAGTTTCGTTTCTCCATAAATCTTGCACTCGCAAAATGAATTGCGCAGGATCCTCGTTCTCCTCCATTGTACACTGCATCACTGCATGTAAATCTGGAACGTCTTGTGCTCGAACATTTTTAAATGGTGATCCATTGTGTCGGTCACAGCTCATCGTTACTCCCGGGAACCCTGCCCTTTCCCAGATTGTGTCTGCTTGGTCCCCGATTGCTGAAACGAATAGACTTTTTACATCACCTATAGCTAACGGCACGCCTGCCGTGTTCTTCTCAAATACATGTATCCACTTACCTGCCCCTCCCGTCAGCGAGGGGAGGAGTTTTAACAGGTTAGTTTTGTCCATTTGGGCCCACGGAATGTAATTTGGCCTACCTGCTCCTTTATGTATCAGTGGCATTTGTAGTTTTTGTTTCTTTCCTGTTCTGCTTGTCTTCCCTTTTTTTGCTTTACTTACTAATATGTTTCCTATCCTCCCTGTTCGTTGTCTTAATCTACCTTGCCATAATGGTGGCGATAGTGTGTCTGGGTAACGGTGGTTTGGCAGTGGGGATCCCTCCGCGGCAGCTGCCTCTTCGTATTCATCTAAGTCGTCCCATATTTCTTCTATTTCTGACTCTAACTCGTTATTATCCTCCCAGTTTTCCTTGGGTTCACTTCCTGGTCTTCCACTCTGGTCTCCACTTTGTTGACTCTCCGGTGTATCTGGGTGTATAATTCTCACTGGCTTGTTATTCAATTGGAACAGGAACTGTCCTGACTGCCACTCTTGTTCTTGCCTCTGTTGTGATGACGTCCCTTGCGATACTATAGACTGCCCTGATACCGAGGCTGCTGGGGTTGCATTGCTTGCTGCCCCTATCGGGGTGTGAGATCGGCCAGTGACAGTGGGGGTACCTCCCCTCCCCCTGGCAGCATTTGCCCTTTGTCACATAAAGCTCTTAACCGTGTTATTTCCATTTGTGCGTGTGCTAACTGACGGTTCAAATCACCTGTAAAACGTGCTATGTCCACAGGAGGTGCACCCGTGGGGCCATACAGGCCTCCTTTGTCATATGGTGGAGGTTCGGGGGCTTTTGCCCCGCTCTGGGCAGTGGCGGTGGGTGGTATATACAGGGGTTCACTAAACCCTACCGCTGGCCTAGTCATTAAGGGATAGATTTTTGTTACTTCGTTTTCGGTTGTAGTTGTTGAGCATTCCCCTTTTGGTGTCCCACCTACTTCTTCAGGGTTTTTCTGCTTTTCCGTCATTCTGTTTGTACCTACCTCTACCGTGGGGGAAACTTCCTCAAACATTCGCCATAAATCTAACACTTCTCTCCGGTTCTGTAACTGTTTCCCTTTGTATCGCGCTAGAAAATGTTTTGATACTAGGTCCAACACTCTTTTGTCAAATGATTCTCCTTCTGGCCAAATTGGTGTAACCCTGTCTCCCTTTATCTCAGTGATCCACTGATCGTGATACTTCTGTATCCTTTCGCTATATGTTGGAATGTCTGGCTTGAAAATTCAGATGGCTAATATTGAAATTACGCACACATCAACTCCAGGTCCTCTCAATTATTGGGCCTAGGTTGGGCCTATCTCCTAACATGATATCTTGTGGGATTTGTAAACTTGCTCGTATACTTGAGACCCCTAGACATGTTTTTGCCATGTTTTGACTAGATGTATGAAATTGGGACATGTTTATATGTCTAATCTGGAAAAATGTGTTTGTGATTATAATGAAATTAAGTCTAAAACCTTTGGGTTTTATTGTTTGAATTCTGACTTAACACATCTGCAGATTGTGCTCAATATCAAATGTGGACTGTAGTTGAAATAATTCTGATTTTAGAGTTGTCTTAAGTTCAATTATTGCTTTTTTTAACATCTACTGTATTTTATTCTATTAATTGAGGTCATGTTTAACTGTTTTGTATTTGTTCATGTTTATATTTGTTTTTAATTTAACGTGATGTGAAAGGTTCCTTGTGAGCTAAACACATTAAATATTTTAAAAAACAAATGAAAAGAACATGAATTTAAGGGGTGGGGCCTCTATCTAAATACATTGTGTATTGATGAAGCTGGTGCCGTAGGGGGGTGGGTGGGAGTTCATCAAGAACTATAGATTGTTCCTGTATCCAGTATGGGATCCCTTTCCCACAGCCTTCGCACACTATCATGGAATGTCAATAAGACCAGGAAATAAATAAAACCAATAAAAAATATATAACTGCAAAACCCTGAGCACATACACTGGCATCCTATGCTCATCTTCTGTACCCCCAAAGCAATTGTGAATTGATAAAAACATCCAAAAAAACAGAAAACATTAAAAGACGAAATAAATGAAACAAAACACAGTACACTCAGTAGTGCCCTCAGTACAGTATGTCTTTGTTGTCCCCCTCAACAGTACAGTAATGTTTTCACACTACACTGTTTCTCATAAAAACAAGAAATAATGACTATAGCCACCATAACTCGGAGTTAGTTAGATGTACTGTTTACTGCCATCATTCACTGTAGCAATGACTAGCGGATACATTAAAACAAAACAAAAAAATAAAGAGTAGAGACCGCCATATAGGACAATATGACATTGGTGGAGCAGATAGGAACCTGGAGGAGGAGGGCTCATCCAGAAGTACAGATTATTTCTGTGTACAGTATGGGGTTTCTGCCCATCTGCCATCGCAAGCTCAGGATGCATGTGTTGTATGTAGTACATGCCAATAACTCTTGTGCATTGTGCGACATTAGTGCTCTAAAAGTAAATAACGAAATAAAGCTGTGACAGACCCATAATTCAGACCCCTTGATGCCCTGATGGTTCTGTACCTCACACTGGCAGTACAGTAATGAAATTACATTACATTGTATGCTATTACAACAAGAATTAATTAATACCTTAATAACAATACATACTGTAAAGACAGCAGTGCATCCATAAAAACATAAACTACTGAACACATTCAGCAGTTCCTGCGCTTATTGACCACACCAAAAATAATATGAGAATAGATTAAATCACAGCTGGAAAAATAAATCCGGTGACAAATTAAAACAATAAATAATAATTTAGGTGTTTACAATACTCTTTACTGAATGCATTCAGAATAACATTGATGAAATAGATCAAACCCGAGCAATCATTTGATTAAGAGGTCACTAAGTTTATGAAGTCTTTGTCCAGTTGATGAGTTGCTCACCTGGCTAGAACCCTGGCCTCCATTCTGTTATGGGTAGACTCGGCAGGCTCAGAAGCCCTCCTCATGACATCCTCAATTTATTCACCATCTACTCACCATACAGCTGCTTACCAAACTAGGGCATTTTCAGAATACTACAGTCTTACAGTCCTACACACACACATTACAAAGACCACTGACAGACCTAAAGCAAAGCCATGGCCCTTATCTTATGGAATACTTTGCCCAACATCCACTCAATCTTCTCCTTTATATGGTGGCTGTAGTCTCACTCCTACTCACCTTGGATCCTCAACGCAGGTGGCCAGGGAAACGCCATCACTTTTAATCCTGACCCTGGGGGTGAAGAAGCGAGGGAGGATCACCTGGGTGGAGGGACCTTGAGGATTGGAAGTGGAGTGCCAATTGGTCGAGACATGGTTCCCCCTTTTCCCATTGACGACACACATAACCCTCCCCCGACCTTTAAGGGCTATTATAAGGCAGCTCCGCTCATTTTCCAACATGTGACACATTACAGTACTGAGACGAGGAAGAGGAGACTTAGAGTAATGCACACTAGGCCATGTCACCACATTAGTACTGGGACGAGGAAGAGGAGACTTAGAGTAATGCACACTAGGCCATGTCACCACATTAGTACTGGGACGAGGAAGATGCCTGTAAAGTGTAGTGAAGGTCAGGCATGTTAAGTTGGAAATCCATACCTGAAACCTGTCAAAGGGTTGCAGGTGTATAAAGGGAGACACAATGTGCAACAACAGGAGAAACAGGGAAACCTGTGGGAAGGAGGCCAGCAGGAGACTCGTTTTCAGAAGAGGCAGCTGTGGTGGGACTTGTGGAATAGCCAAGACGCCAGACAGGAGCTCAGAAAGCCTGGTAAGCCCAAGGGTCTTTGCAGGAGCGGGAGCCTCGGTGGTGAGAAACCTGCAGCCAGAGATGTGGAAGCATTGGAGGGAGCAGGACGCTGTCCGCATCCTGTTGAATGCAGCGGAGCAGTCAGTGAGGCAAAGAAAAGCCCCTAAGTGGGAGCAGGGTTTATAGCAGCTGGACCGCCAACCTGTGAGGCTGGAAGAGAGAGCGGGAGCTGCTGAGGAACACCGCCAAAGACTGGTGAGTGTCAAGAGGGGCACTCGGCAGCCGTGGGGCATTCCTAGCGAGTGGCAAAGAGGTAATGTTTTACCGAACTGAAGGGAAAACCTGAAATTAAACATGCTAGATACATATTGAATACCGAACCAAATGGGAACTTGAAATTAAGCATATTGAACATTTGTTAAACATCGAACTGAATGAAACTTAATCATTAAGCGCATTGAATATCTGGTGAATACTGAGCGGAATGAAATCTCACAATTAAGCTTGTGAATATAAAATTAAGTGAAGCTTTATGGGCAAAGCAAGTAATAAAAGACAGCCGAAGGGAAAGTGCCCGTATAACAACAACACGTAAGAAAATACACCAGTGTGAAAGAGTGCCATAGAAAGGCGGACAGGAGTAAGACCAGTGCGGTGCAGTGCGGCAAGGCCAAAGACTGGAAAGAGGTTTGTGACATAATCTGGCAGAGCCAGGAGGCTACCAAAGAGAAGCCAGAGAAGTGTAAATATTATACATAAAGCCAAGAGGCCAACAATCAACAAAGAGAGGGATCCTGGTTGCGCAACCTGTGATGGGAGGACCGTGTGGTCTGACAACTGCGCCTAGACCAGTGAGCCCTGAAGTGTGAGAACCAAAAGACATTGTGGAATGAAACCAAGAAGGGGCACTACCAGTGACTGAATGAGGCAATCCAGGAATATGGACAAGCTGACCTCAAGTTGTGTTAAACCTTTTGTTTGACAGATGGAAATAAGTATAACTGGCGGAGGTGAAGTCTTGGGGAAGGAAGTCCTGAGAAGTGAGGCATTACCCCTGTTGTCTTGAGAGCAAAGCTTTGAGATCATTTTCCTTTGAACTATACTACTTGGAACTTGGGGAAGTGAACCCAGAAGATTGTATGGAACTGTATTGCCTTGAGTGGGAGAGAGATAAGTCTGAGACTTTTGTGGTACTTTCTTGAACTTGGGGAAGGGGAGCTGAAGAAGAAGCTGAGAGCTGGAAGCAGCTTAGAACTTTGTGTTGATCACCATTTATTTGATTATTGATATCCCTACACATTGTTAAGCTTTAGTTGTAAGGGCAAGCATAGGTTTTGGACACAGACAGACTTTTAAGTTGAACTCTTTGACTCAGACTTTCCTTATTTTCGTTCAAGTAGGGAAATCCCATTTTAGAAAATGAGGCCTTCTACCATCCTCATATTTAAGTTAATGAATATATTTTGTTTGAATCTTAAGTCTGTTGTCTTTGTCTTGCTGCAGGATGCTTTCACAAATGGTGTCAGAGGTGGGATGCAGCTCAACTGATACAAATTGGGGAACCCTAAAATTTGAAAAACTAAGTGCCAGAGCATCAGACCCCTTAGTAGCTACCAAGGGCTCTAGTGGGTTTGATATATGTAGTAGGAGGGATGAGACAATTCCTCCAGGTAAAGAGGATTGATACCCACTGATTTGATATTGATTCCACCCCATGATACTTACATTAGACTAGCACCCAGGTCAGGGTTGGCATGGAGATTTGGAATTAATTTATTAGCGGGAGTGATAGATCCAGACTTTCGAGGTGATGTTAAGATATTGCTACACATCCACATGGAAAGGACATATTCCAAATTCACCAAGGAGATAATGTTTCTCAGGGGGTGCTTGAGAAAGCAGTATTCCCTAGGTTTAAGTATAATCTGGGGAGGAAAGCACAGACAGGGAGACTTCAGGCTTTGCAGAGGCTGATAGGACATCTCAGGGCCATTCCAAATCTGAACCCAGAAAACCTACAGAGCAAGAGCCTGAGACAATTCCAGAATTGACCTTCGCTCAAAGAAATGACCCCCTGTTAGCTGAAGCATTTTTACAAATAGTATCAAAGCCTGAGGGTCGTGAGAAAGGGAGACCCTTTTTCTTTTTGAAAAACTGGCTTCTTTATATGGGAGATACCACTTCGGAAGGTCTGGTAAAAAGCCAGTTCGTGGTCCCTAAGAGTCATAAATGGGTGGTCCTAGAGATAGCATATTCACATCTGATGGTAGGCCATCTTGGGTAGTCCAAGACTCGGGCACATATAATGAATACATTCTATTGGCTCGGAATTTACAACCTGTGAAAGGGTTGCAGGTGTATAAAGGGAGACCCAATGTGCAGCAACAGGAGAAACAGGGAGACCTGTGGGAAGGAGACCAGCAGGAAACCGCTTTCGGAAGAGGCAGCTGTGGTGGGACCTGAGGAATAGCCAGGACACTGGCCCGAAGTCCAGAAAGCCTATTATGCCCAAGTCATGTTGGGCCATTAGGCCTTTGCAGGAGCAGGACCCACTGTGGCGAGAAACCTGCAGCCGGAGCTGCGGGAGCATCGGAGGGAGCAGGACACTTTCTGCGTCCCGTCAAAGGCAGCCGAGCAGTCAGTCTCGTAGCAGCTGGCCTGCCAAACGGCGAGGCTGGAAGAGGTAGCGCGAGCCGCCGAGGCACATCGCCGAAGACAGTTGAGTGTCAGGAGTGGCACTCAGCAGCCGGGGGCATTCCTAGCAGGAGGCAAAGAGATAATACTTTACCGAACTGAAGGAAAAACTTGAAATTAAATATGCTAGATGCATACTGAATACTGAACCAAATGGGAACTTTAAAATAAGCATATTAAACATTTGCTAAACATCGAAGTGAATGAAACTTACCCAGTAAGCACATTGAATATCTGGTGAATACCGAGCGGAATCCCACAATTAAGCTTGTGAAATATAAAATTAAGTGACACTTTATGGGCAAAGCAAGTAATAAAAGACAGCCAAATGGAAAGTGCCCATATAACAACACATAAGAAAATACTCCAGTGTGAAAGAGTGCCATAGAAATGTGGGACAGGAGTAGGACCACTGCAAAGTAAACATTATAAAACAGTGCAGTGCAGCAAGGCCAAAGACTGGCAAGAAGTGTGTGACATACCTTGGCAGAGCCAGGAGGCTACTGAGGAGGAGCCAGAGAAGTGTAAATATTAGACATAAAGCCAAGAGGCCAACAAAGAGAGGGATCCTGGTTGCACAACTCTGTGGTCTTGACAACTGCGCCTAGACCAGTGAGCTCTGAACTGTGAGACCCAAAAGACATTATGGAATAAAACCAAGAAGGGGCACTGCCAGTGGCTGGAAAAGGCAATCCAGGAATGACCTCAAGTTGTGTTAAACCTTTTGTTTGAAAGATTGAAATAAGTATAACTTGCGGAGCTGAAGTCTTCGGGAACGCAGCCCTGAGACGTGAGTCATTAAACCTGTTGTCTTGAGCCAATGCTTCGAGACTATTTTTCTTTAAACGATACTGCATTTAACTTGGGGAAGGGAACCCTGATGACTGTGTGTATCGTGAGAGGTAATTTTGAGATTTTGTTGAACTTTCTTGAACTTGGGGAAGGGGAGCTGAAGAAGAAGCTGAGAGCTGGAAGCAGCTCAGAACTTTGTGTTGATCACCATTTCTTTGTTTATTGACATCCCTACACACTGTTTGGCATTAGTTGTGAGGGCAAGCATAGGTTTTGGACACAGAGACTTTTAAGTTGACTCAGACTTTCCTTAGTTTTGTTCAGTTAGGGAAATACCATTTTAGCATAGGGCAAGTTAGGCTTTCTACCATCCTGACATTTAAGGTAATACATATCTTTGTTTGCATCTTAAGTCTGTTGTCTGTGTCTTGCTTCAATACGCCTTCACACTGGGTAATCCCACGTTTCATCTAGGATCGACCAGCCATAGTATACCTCTTTTAAGATGGAATTTGCAGTATACGCAACATAGGCCTCACATTTTAAAGCAATACGGGATCCAATGAGAGCATTCTTCAAAGTAGATTCCACTATTCGATCAGTTGCGATCACTAACTCCAGCAGAGTGGGATCCATTTGGACTGACAAGGCCAACATGACGCCGGAACCTTCCAGGTCACACATTTTTATAATACATTTAGAAACATGCCTCTTCCGCAAATGATCGTCTTCTCTCAGCACCACATCCACTAATAGCGAGGATGGTTCCCGCCTTCTATTATGGTTATGGCAAGTGAAAGGAACCGCTGGATCAGGAAACTTGATGTTAAAGCTCAGATGCTTGATGAGTTCAGTTACCACGACCTTGACGACATTCCTTTTGCTTACATCAAAGCTCTGTGTGTTCCTCGTCACATGATGTCAAAGAAGAGACAGATGATAAGGAGGATAATGAAGGAGTTACCTCCGCAAGAGTCGCCTTCTTCTTAAAAGCTAGAATTGCCTTTATACGTTTCATCTGGGAACAAACTATTCCAGACTGAGCCCTCCTGCCACTGCACAGACTGTTAGTGAGATGCATCATTATTGTGCTTCATCCCCTCTCCTAGTGAGACCCCCAGCACTTTTTGCTGGACTCTGGACCTTTTTCTTTTTATCCTAAATGAGTGGAGCCTTTTTTCACTCCTTCATTCTTATTTGCTCAGACTTTCAGAGCTCTGTTCTCTGTGTTTTAACTTTCTTATGGAGTTTACCTGATATGGAGTTTTTCCTCCATATCTATTTTAAGGCATCTGTGTTTACCTTTTGCAGCACACTGCACCTTATGTGTCGTGCTGCTGGGGACCCCT
Organism: Ambystoma mexicanum; assembly: GCF_040938575.1. Classification (NCBI taxonomy): domain Eukaryota; kingdom Metazoa; phylum Chordata; class Amphibia; order Caudata; family Ambystomatidae; genus Ambystoma; species Ambystoma mexicanum. The sequence goes on from NC_090936.1 coordinate 1,218,562,114, forward strand.
TGGGTCCTCCTTTGAGATTATTTTCCTATCCTTAGGTAACTAGAGTTCTTAAGGATAGAGGGATACTTTGTATTCTTCCTAAAACGTTATACAATGATAGATTAGCACACACCACCGCATGTGTAGTGCTAAGCGGATACCTAGTATCCCCTTCTCTCTGCGCCTGTGACCTTTTAGTCTCATAGACAACCTTCTAGATATAGCTGGTGTCAGTGGATGTGTTCTATCAGCTATTGGGGCCCCTTTCTTCTTTTGCCATTTCTAGCGTGGCTGTTCTTTGTTAGCTCTTCCTTTACCATTCTGGGAGTGGGAGGTCTGTGTGTGTGTGTTTTGCCTTTGGCAGGAACCCTTGGGTGTCCCCGTCTAGGCTCCAGAGGGTCTTGGCAGGCAGGAAGTGGGGAAGGATTTTTTTCACTCCCCTGCCCTTTGTCTACCTGAGTGCCTGAATGGAACCAGTGCCGAGTGGGAGGCTGGCTGTCCTGATTGGACGGCTACCCGCCCCTTTCTATAAACTGCGGAGAGAAATTTCAGAGGAGTGTGTGGTGAAATTGAATAAAATGGGAGGTTCCTGGGGTGAAAGGCAAGTCGACCACTGGAAACTGAAGTAACCGAAGAAGAAGACGACCAGAGGCGCTTGCAGATCCTTTGAATCACTGTGAAGCGACCACTGCTGTCCTGACCCCGATTTCTACTTGACAGAGGAGCTCTGGAGAGGACAACTCCTTCCATTTGGCTAGTGGGACATACCGGCCCTGATACAACATACAAACTGAGCCATCTTCCGAGCTGCTGTGCCTCTCCAGAGCTGCATACCGCGAATAGCAGGAGACCTCTGACCCATTTGAAGTGCATCGGCTTTGCAAAGCGGAATCTGTCCAAGTCTTTGCTGAGCACCAGGTGAACCTCCAGAGACACAATCTGATTCATCCAAGTCCCCTCACCAGAGTGCAGGACTCCAGGAATCGAAGAAGATGACCGGGCGAGTACTGTCTTTTGTTGGTGCTGACAAAAAGGCACCAAAACCACATACTGACCAAATAAACTGACCAAATCCATGCCAAGGGTCATTTCTGTCGAGACTGCTGCTGAGACCTCCCCACCAGAGAACGTCTTCTTGTCACCAGACCGAGTAATCCAGAGACCGGGTCTGTTGCTGCTGCACAGAGGAGAATCCAGCCACAAACTTTTCTTCTAACCTTAGGTACTGTGGGGGTGAAAATATTGCTTACCTTGATCCAAGAATTCGCTCCAGAGACTTGGAATGCACAAAGAGGTGTCCAGAGTGTCCACTCTAACCTTTGACCCAAGCTGCCAGCTTACGTCCCTTTAGTGAGTCCTTTGTCAGGGTCTTCATTGTTGTGTTAACTCTTCAAGTATCTTTTCCTAGAGACTAAAAGTATCCTAAGAAACGTTTGCTGTTCTACTGCTTCGTAAGAATTTGAGCCCTCCCCAAACTGACTTTTGCATCTAGTTAGGAATTGGACTTTCAAAGCTTTAGTTTGTCAATAAAGTGCCTCTAGAATATTAAGCTCTGCTACTATAGCACTAACCAACCATGTTCCTTCCTAAAAGACTTTATCAAACTCAGTAACAATTGTAACCGTGAGCAACTACCATTGACGCAATGGCCTTTGAAAAGTATTTATAAGTAATCCTAAGTGTGTTGGTCAGTTGATCCAAGTATATTCCTTACTTTCTTGTGTAAATATAATAAATGCTATTGTTTCTTTGGACTACTGTACTAACTGGGTTCAGTGTACTTACCTGCAGCTCACATCTTCCTCCTATGATAAGCCTGACTGCTCTGCCACTCTACCAAGGTTCCTGAGTAGTAGGGACCTGCATACCATTGGGATAGTTTTAATTTAATTTAACTTTAATGTGATATAGATTTGAAAATGAATTCAAAACTTTACACATAATATACATTACATACATTAACAAAAATAAAGAGCAAGTCATAAAATAAGAAATCAAATCATACAATATACCATATAACATATGGAATATCAACCTAACAACAGATATATGTGAATCTATATATATTAAAACATCAGACATAATTTCTTTAAAATGAGAATAAGATAAAATGATAGGACTTCATTATAACAGATCTTTAACCGTTATGTTTCCCGAGTCAGTACCGTAAATACGGACATTACATCTCTCACCCACAGCTATCCTAACCAAAAGATGCCATAGATATAGAGTTCCATCAAGTAAGGGTGCTTTAAAAAAATAGCATGCTTATCCAGCACATACAGCATCGGCAATCTTTTAGCCCACCATGATCAGACATTTCAGATCAGAGTAAAGGACCCAGATGTTTTTCGATCTGTTGCCACACATTGTACAATGCAATAAACAGGTGCATATTGTTGGTATTTGTGCAATAGCGCCAGAAGGAGGTTCTACGTATGTTAAGTGGGTCGTGTACGAATTCCCTAAGATATTTAAGTATTGGCTGTTCCAACATTAAGCACTCCGTTAGCAGATGCTTAGCTGTTTCCACACATCCAGGAGATTTGCATATACGGCAAACTCTGTCACAAGGTGCAATTTTTTCTCTGACTCCTATGTTATAAAAGGTAGGTAGTTGCTCCATTCGGAACAGAATAATGAACCGTCTAAGCCTTTTGGTGGGGCAGAGATATAAATATGCTTGTGGTTGCATTAAGGTATATAATCTATATTTAATGAAGTGGTAGGAATTTAGGCTACTTAAATGTGAGAAGTTCTCTAGCCAATCCCACATATCCACCTTTTTACCAAGTGCTATTAGCACCTCCTTAGAGACTGTTTCCTCTCTATGCATCCAGCCTATGTTCGTAAGAAATTTGGTCATTTCTTTCAGGAGGGGGGAGGAGGAATGTTTTTTACTCACTTCTTGATGTATCACCACCAATAATTGGTTGGAAGTGCCACCCTTCATTTTCAAATAAAATCCTGCTCTCCTCTTAAGTACTAATGCTTTAAGAGAGGGCAGGCCGAGTTCGAGCCTAATCAAGGCCATAGGGACACTAGGGGGTAAGCCGAGTATCCGGCGCCAAAATTTGCCCTCTATTACTTGCAGCCAGGCGAGGTCAGTAGAGAGAAGAGTCTCCAGGCCATAGATAATCATGGGCGCAAACACTTGAATATATAGCTGTCTTGTCCCCCATAAGGTAAAGCCACCCTGCTTATTTGTGAAAGATGATATTAATGCTATTACTTGCATAGCCCTGGTTATGCGCCCTTGCCTGCACAGGGCATAATCACCCAGTGGCTCAATATCTACTCCAAGGTATCTATAGGATGGAGCATAGAGTATATTATTGTTATATACCCATAGGTTCACTCTGGAGACTCTTCTCCTGGTGAATCTAAGTACCTTTGTTTTGTCTAGGTTTATAGACAAGCCATTAGTCTTAGCATAATCCCACAGAGTAACCGCTGAACGCCTCAGTCCGGCTATGGTGTTATCAAATATGACCAGGTCATCAGCATATGCTAAGACACTACAGGGAGCCTCACCAATTTTTGGGGGGCAATTGTTTGTCTCCGCCAATGCTGCAGGGATGTCGTGTACATATAAATTGTAAATAAGGGGAGCAGTTACGCATCCCTGCTTTACCCCCCTATTCTGGATCACCTGTTTAGTCATACTGCCTTCCTGATTTAGTCTGAGGCAGGCGGAAGTATTATGATGTAATTGTCTAAGGTAATATAATAGGCCCGGCGGACAACCCATTTTTTCCAACTTCATCCATAACCTTGCTCTAGGTATAGTGTCGAACGCAGCCCTGAAATCTATATATAACGCATATAGCGGGGGCTGTCCCTTACTGAGTGCGCATGTGCGTAGCATATCCATCACACAAAGGTTATGGGAGGTGGAATAGTCACGCCGGAAGCCACATTGGAACCTACTGAGGATGTTAGTATGTTCCACCCATTTCTGTAGCTCATTGAGCAGTAATGCCGCAAAAAGTTTACCAGTGATGTCCAGCATAGAAAGGAGCCTATAGTTATTAGGGTCTGTGCGGCCACCGTTTTTAAACACAGGTATCAGAATAGCCGTTTGCCAAGAGCTGGGAATAATCCCCTGGTCTAGGATCTTCTTGAAGAGAATAGAGAAGAGGTAAGCCCAGAATGCAGGGTAGTTCTTTATGACTACATTTGCCAACCCGTTAGGGCCAGGGGCTCTGGAGGCCTTAAGAGCAACCATTTTCTTATAGATGGCCTCAGAAGAGACATCAAAAGGCGGGGGAAAGGGAACCTTCTCTAGTGTTATCTTAGTGGTCTCATCTTCTTCCAAATTTCGCCCTAAAAGGAATGTTATCCATGTTTCTTCGCCTATTGGATTAGCTAATGGTCCCTTAACCTCCTCTCTGTTCTCGTTTAGGAGTGACCATATATTACGAGAGTTTCTGGTACAGATAGTTTGTATGAGCCTTTGATGTCTGTTGTTCCTTTCTGACATTTTTATGCTCTTAACACAGGCTCTATATCTGGATTTCGCTTTTCTAACTTTCTCATAATAGTCCTCTCCCACCATGTTCATGCTCCTAAACCCCCTTATCTCCGCTCTGTATGCTCTCTTAGCATCCCGAATACCCTTATTATAGTAGGGAATTCTGCCCTTGGGCTTTAACATGCACCTAGTTTTTGTTGTAGCATGTAGGCCAGTAAAACCCCGAATCCAATCCTCTATGTCGTTCGATGTCATATGTTCGAAGTGAGGAAGGACCCGTGCATCAGCTGATTTGAGAGCTTCAGAGGCCATCATTATATTCTTCTCTGACCAAATTATTCTGGTACCAGAGCAATTGGTTTGTATGTTTCCGATATTAGAATGAGAGATAGAGGAAGTGGGGAGACGAAGAGAGCAAAGGAGCAGCGCATGGTCGCTCCATGTGTTATGCGTTACAGTCATGTCCATTACTCTAGACTGCAACTCGGGACACATAAAGATGTAGTCCAATGTGCTGCACGATTTGCCATTAGTCCAAGTATGTTTCCCGGGTCGGTCTCCAAGTGTGCGACCATTGATCATACTAAGGTCCCAGGAGTCGAACAGTTGTAACCAGCCTAAACCTTCCCCCTCCCTTCTACCATGCATCATCACACATCTTTCACTAAGATCAGGATTAGGGGATATTAGGAGGTCGCCTGTCATATGGCAATTAAAATCCCCCATCACCACTACTGCAGCATTTCCAGGCCTAAGTGCCCAATAAGACAGTATATCCTGAATTGCTTCTTGTAAGGATTCACTTATCACGGCACCTGGTGGATTATAGAGATTTAACAGTAAGAATCTACACAGATCACCTTCATTTACGTAATCAATCTCTACCGCTAATAGGTAGTCCTCAGCTTTGCACTTTATCTTTCGTGATATCACTGTATTCACAACCCCTGTAAGTAATCCCCCAAATGGGCGACCCTTGTCACCCCTTTTTGCAAATGACTGATATGTGACAAAACCGTCGAGGAATAGAGGATCAGAGGACCAAGTTTCCTGAAGGCAGATGCAGCTGTGTTTAGACAGTAAAGCAACTGAACCCTCGGGCCTCAAGAGATGCGTAAAACCTCGACAGTTCCAAGAAATTAAAGAGAAACATCAGTGGTTCTGAAGTACTCGGGGGAAGGATGCCAGGAGTTGTTGGAGTGCAAGCTGTATTTCGGCCAAGGCAGAATGTTCAGCTGCTACGGACTTGGCTTCGATGGCGACTGGTGCCGGTGTAGCCGTGACCTCAGAATCGTCATGAGGGTCCCTCTCCTGCGGATCCACATCTATGTCAATGTCTACAGCCCTCAATTCTTCCTTAAAGTTTCTGATTAGATGCGCAGAGGCCAGGAAGGTACAGTGTATGGCCGAGACATGTGAATTAGGTACCTGTAAAGGTTCAATAAACAAGAAGTCGTCAGACTTCAAAACTCTGAGTTGAGGTATGTAATGGAGTCTAGTTAGGAACTCAGAGCGTGACAGCCAGGGGTTTTTGCCACTAGGATACAGATTCTTAATGAAGCAGATGCGGTTCTTGTTGCTCTCCTCCACTGTATTTTTTGGGGCATTCCGTATAGGCTCAGATGGTTCTACTACTGCTCCTATTTCTGACAATTCTTCTGGACCTACGTGGAAGCTGGAGTCAGGATACAACTCGGGGTCCCCCAGAAAGGTATCTTCAGGCTCCTCCACTATAGATTTTTCTCCCGGCACTAACCATCCTGAGAGCGGACCCTTAGTTTCCGCCGCTCGGGCTGCTGCCCGTCCTTGTCTTTTCCTCGCTTTTTTGGAGCGAGTTGCCGGGGCCTTCAATGGCTCAACAGTGGAAGTAATGTCACTCTTAATTGCTTTCTTGTTTTTAAGTGCCTTCTTGGCCAATCTGCGTTGTTTCCGAGTAAGAGATGAGATATCCCCGGGACTTAGTGTGGGCTCCGGATCCTTAGCGGATACTGAGGGTGTTTCCCCCTCCGGGGAGTTCCCATAAGGCGTAGCGGCTTCCCCCACTACTTCAAGCGGGACTTCAAGCTCTTCAGATTCTTCTACAAAGTGTACAGCGTCAGATAGATTTTTCTCTGCATCTTCATGGAGAGGATCCTTGTGTTCTAACGCCCAGGTGATTGTATTAGTGTTTGTCAGGATACGTCCTGACATTTGCAGAAGTATTTTAAGTGCGAATTGGAGGGAGGCCACCGAGGATTGTAACTCGGCTATCGCAGTTGTACTTGGATGTAGATTTTTATCATCTTCAACCTCGTTTTCAGGTTCGTCCTCCATAGATGCCATCGCTAGATTTGGAGAAGCGGACAGACGACTGACGTTACCCTCAGATGTTTGCTTCTCTATGAGTGTGTTGGGATTAACCTTGGGTGATATTGTACTGCTAGATACCTTCTGGGGGATCTGAGATAGCATACCTCTCTGTATGTCTAAACAGAGGTCAAGCAGCGAGTTGTTATCTATATCATCAAAGTTAGTGGTGTTTAGGGTGATATTACTGATTGACACAGGTACCACCGTTTCCTCGTTGATAGTAGAGTTTATTTCAAGGGGAGGATTTGCTGTAAAGAAATCGGTGATCGCTCCTTGGGCCCCATTATTCTTCTTGATCTTGTCTTCTTTCTTTTTGGTCACTTTATTTTCCTTCATAGGTTTAGCCTTAATTTTCCGTAGATTGTAGATAGAATGGGGAGCTCTTTTCCCTCGTTGCATTGTTACGGCTAAGCCCCAGTTCAGTTATCTGGGTCCTAGCTCAAAACACACCTCGCTGTTTAAATAAAAGCGAGATGCCTGCAGGAGCCTCTTCCAGTAAACTCACACTGGGCTGAAAGGGGGTAGTGTTTACTAGCCACCCCCCAGCTGTGTGCACCAAGGTGTCTATTGGGTCAAATGGGTTCCAAGGGGATTTACCCCCCCGCTGTCTCCCCCGCCGGTGCCTCTCGTTGTCTCTGAGCACTCCCACCTGTGCACCAGTACTGTGCAGTATTCAGGGAAGAAAGAAGAGATCCCACCAGTGGCCCGCTTTAATAATGGCTCACTGCACCATAGGCCTCTATGCGTTTTAATACAGAGTATTATTAATCTATAGGTAACGCCTCCCCTCTGTGCACAATCGTCGGTAGAGCAGGCTTACCGTGTCACTATGTGCCTGATGTGTCCCTGGGTCAGCGGGAATCCGCTGGAATCCGCGAGAATCCGCGGGGGTCAGCCCCGCTACGCATGCCGACTCTCACTCTCAGCCACACTCAGCCGCTCGCGTCCTTACACTGGACGTCTGTTGCAGCCTCTCGTTCTCAGCCTCTCGCGACCTAGCGGCCGTTCCGCCTCTGGTTCCCTCGCAGTGTTTCCGCCGAGTTTCCGGTTAGAGTAAAGGACCTGGGATTCCAAAAGGACCGTCAGGCCGCACCTCGCAGAAGCCGTCACGTCACGTCAGCACAGCTCTGTAAGTATAGTTTTATGAAGTCTTACCTCAAGTGGACTTTAGAAAAACGCCCCTAACACAGACAATAGTCATGATCTCACAGAATCCTCTGACTTTTAGGAACCCTAGAAATGCTTCTGTTGTGTAGGTACTGCACAATTATGGAGCAGAGTGTTAGCTTTATAAATTGCCAATAATCTTGATAAAAGACTTTTAACAACTCCTGATATTTACAAAGAATCCCCCTGTATGACCAAGAAAGTTGATGACAGAGAGGTACTTCCTGATGTGATGGTCAGGTGACCAGGGAGTGTGGCTGTGACGGCCCATGTGACCGAGCCAATAAGGAGAAGGGAGAAAGCCCACCAAGGGCCTTTCCTCCAGCAATGTACACTGAGTGATTGGGCCTACTTATGAGCATGGCGGTAGCCGTGCCTGTATGGCAGGCACGGCTACCGCCATGCTCGCCACCGGCACTGCCTCCTGTGATTGGGCAATTTCCGGCCCATTACGAGATGAGTGGGCTGGTAATTGCCCATTCGCGGGTGGCGGTAATGCCGGGCTCACAATCCCCATTCTGCCCCATTGGGGAGCATGGTTGCACCGGCACCGTTGATAACAGTGCCGGTGCAATCACGAGTTCTGCTCGCGGGTGCCGCACAGCCCACCAGGTAAGACCTGGCGGGCTGTCAGGAACCCACAAGCAGAACTCGTAATGTGGTGGCACGGTATGAACGGTGCCGGTGCATTCATACTGTGGCCGCCACCCTTGTAATGAGGCCTATTGTCTTGTTATTTGCACCTCCGCAGTGAGGCCTTCCACAAAGGGCCCCAGCATCACACCTGAGTAGAAGCTTGTCTGCAAGCTCGCTCGCCAAGTTCTGTGTATGCACCCGTCTGCAAGTACAGACGTGCTGATTCAGATGTCTCAGTTATCCCATTGAGAGCCATTACAGGGTTTGGCATTCTTACAGCAACCAGCAACAAGTGCAATAGGTCTGACCTTTGTCCAGTGCATGCACATACCCAGAAAAAGGAACCAATGCAGTGTCATGCCTGCGCCACTGGCGCACACATTGGCAACCATCATGGACTATTTGTTATTCATTTATCTTCATAATACTCTTTGAACAACCCCTATTCACACTTTGGTCCTTAATTCCCAGTTGCGCGATTTTGGTGCTTTCTTATTTAATTCAGCTAACTACATATACCATAATGCACCTTGCTACAGTTATCTATTCCTGGCTATTCCCATTCATCAGTATTGGAACCACAATCCCCAGAAGCCCTAGTGATCAGTGCTGCTTCCACCATCTCAGGTCCAGAGAGGGAGGAGGCAGATTACCTTCAGGTGTACTGCTCCAGGTGCTGCCAATCAGCCTGCCTCAGTTCAGGGCAGGGCTGTATTTAAGCAGCTGCCTGCAGGAGCTCAGTCTCTTGCATCAAGAGTCCTCCCAGCCCCTTTTTGCCTTGTGACTCTAATTTGAATGCTGTTCCTCCTGCTCCTGCATTTTCCTGCTTTGATCCAGTGCTCTTTCGGGGCTGCCTGCCTTGCAGCCTGCTACACTCTGCTGCCTACAGCCCTAGCCTTCCGGGCTCCCTGCCTCGCTGCCCTGCTCCTCTGGGCTCCCTGCCTTGCAGCCTGCAATCCTCCGCTGCCTACACCCCTGGTCCTCTGGGCTCCCTGCCTTACAGCCTTCTACACTCTGCTGCCTACAGCCTTAGCCTTTTGGGCTCCCTGCCTCACAGTCCTGCTCCTCTGGGCTTCATGCCTTGCAGGCTGCTACACTCTGCTGCCTACAGCCCTAGCCTTTTGGGCTCCCTGCCTCACAGTCCTGCTCCTCTGGGCTTCCTGCCTTGCAGCCTGTTACACTCCGCTGCCTACAGCCATATCCTTCCAGGCTCCCTGCCTCGCTGCTCTGCTCCTCTGAGCTCGCTCCTTGCTGCTCTGCTCTGCTGGGCTCCCTGCCTTGCAGCCTGCTACTCTCTTCTGCTTTCAGCCCTGACCCTCTGGTCTCCCTGCCTCGACGCCCTGCTCCTTTGGGTTTGCTCCTTGCTGCCCTACTCCTCTGGGCTCTCTGTCTGCCGCCTACTACAGCTCTCAGTCCTGCTCCTCTGGACTCTCTGCCTTGCAGCCTACTACAGTCCTCTGCCTGCAATCCACTACAGTTTTTCTGCACCTTGTGCCATCTGTTACTGCAGCCCTGCTTCCTTGTTTGCAGCCCCCCCCTATTTCCTGGCTGCTGCTCCCTTGCTCTCTTCCTTGTTTGCAACCACTTGTTCTTGATCCCTGTCCTTCTCTTCCTTGAATCCTCTGTCCTCCCCTTACCCATTTCTATTGTACTGTTTTTTCCTTCATTCCCTTCTGCTAGATTTCTCTTAGACTTCCTTTTCCCTGGTTATTTCTGTTCTTGTCTCTCTTGTCTCTTATGTTGATCCTTTGTACATAGCTTGACTGTTGGTTTCCGGCAGGCAACCTCTGCCCCTTCCCTTGTCGCGTTTTCTGTGTTACAGACACCCACAGCTGTTCCCAGCCATGAGCAGACAGAGTGGGCCCCTGTAATAGTAATCTGTGCAGAAGGCTGGAGTTTCCAAAGGTCCGTGGAACACTCTTTTCCATTTCTGCATACACCCCAAGAGGGAATCCAGTTTGATTGTATCTTTGTATTTCCTGCCCCTTTCTGTTCACAACTACTGTTGCCTACTTTTCTTTCTTGTTGAGTTTCCTGCTGTGTGTGTACTTATCTGTCACCTTACATCAGCACAGCCACCCAAACCCTACCTGGCAGCCCTGTGCCACTCTTGACAGAGTGCCATCCTGGACATGCAGACACAGACATCCACGCAGGCGCACACGAGTAGCATTCATAAAGGAACCCATTTAGACCTCCCCCCACCTGCCCTGGCAGGTTCTATTTGCTCTGTATGTATAGGACATAATTACCATCACAAAGCGGTACAGCCAAAGCAGAAATAGGAAAAAAGCACCCCCATTACACAACTGAGTCCCCACTGGGTCCCCATTAGCAAGTAAACTAAACAATGGCCCACTTTAGGCCGTGTACATTTAGATAGTACGGTCCCAACGTGGCACTATAAGCATGGCCTCCATTGCCCAGGATCATAGTAATCGCCCTCACCAGGTAATGCCTCCTTGGGTAGTATAGGCAATAACCCCCACCATTGGACAGCAAAGATAAGGCCTGCTAGGCGGTAAAGCTGATAAGGATCACCATCGGGAAACACAAATCATAATGGCTCCCACAAAGCAGCATATGTATAGCCCCTGGGTCCATATAGGTAATAGAGCCCCCATTAGCCAGTATTAGTCAGTGTATTTTAGTAATGTCACCAGCACCTTGCGGCCGGGCAGTGCTAAATATTAAGGACTCCCATCAGGCATACAGCTATCTGCCTGTTTTTGATTCATGGGCATTAATAACCCCACCCCCCACCCCAGGCCGTAACTATGGTGGGAAGAAAGGCAGGAGACACTGTCTGAGGCCCGACTCCGGCAGTGTCTTCACTACTATTTCTGCCTGTGCCCCGTTGCAGAGTGGAGGTTCAGACAGTGTGACAGAGCTAACAGCATTGGCCTTTAGAAGCAGCTCTGTCTCCAGCATTGCCAGTGCTCGTTATCTGTGTCCTGGGTCGTATGGCACTGTACTGCAGGCCAGGGGCCCGAGCAGGAAGGAAGATCAGATCAGCAATCATAAGCGGTGGCGGCCATCTTCGAGTCAGGAACTGCAGTATGCTGCACACCATGTAATTACAAGTGCCTGATTCTAACATGGCCGCTGTGAGGAGATTCCTTTCACATACCACACACTGCATACCTTGCATCCATGCCTCGCCATCCATCAAATCATCCACATAAAAGCTGTGTTCTGTGCTTGAAGCTGTGTATTTCTGTGCTGTGCTGAAGCTCGTGTATTTCTCTTCCCGGTTTCAAAATCTCTTTCAAGAGAAGAGAATTCTACCTCTCTAGCCAGATGCAAAAGGGAACAATTAGGCAATAATGCCAATGGTGACGGGCCCAACCAAGTGATAGCAAGTGATAGCAGCCACCTGCCTAAATGAATAGGCCTGTGCGATGCTAGAGCATTAGCAAAGGTGGGCAGAGCACTTACCACCGAATGCAGCTCACAACTGCAGTCATTATTGCTATTCGCACCTTTCATTTTGGGGAAAGGGTATGCTCCTTGTGCAACAACCAGTGCTTTAGGTGAGAGGAAGATTTGGGTGCGGGGGAGAAGGTTGACCTAAGCACAGGGGAAAGTGTTGGAGGGGGGCCTGGCAATTGCTTTGCTCGCAGGCAGGGGGAACCAAGCAGAAGGAGGGGAGGGACGCACTGCTATCATTCCTTCTGGTGCACCCTGCTTCTCCTTTTATCTCTTATCCACAGGCTCCGACTACCGCAAGAAGCCTCTGTTTTTGTTTATTCGTATGAGATGCCAGTCCCCTCAGGCAGCCCCTTAACCTGGTTAAAAGGCTCAGTGCCTTTGATTAAGAAACGCAAGTAGAGGCAGTGGCACTGCTATCATACGTTCTGGTGACCCCACCTCGTTTTTTAAAATCAGAAGCCCCGACCCCACAGGCAGCCCTTTGGCCATGCTCCTGCCTAAGGAGGTTGCGCTTCTAGGACTAGTTGGGGAGAGCCATGTCTCAGAAGCACATTTTGGATATACTGCCAAGGCTATTCCCTGGCTGACCCCAGCCCACTTAAAGCCCTGGCACCAACCTCATCCAAAAGGGTAAAAAGAAGCTATTAATACAATCCGGCTGAGTACAGAAAAAAGGGAACCTGTTCGGGAACCAACAGGTCCCTTTTCTCTTTCATTGGTGGTAGACAGAAAAAAGGAGAGTTACAGCCGTGCTGAGGGTAACGTGGCTGCTATACAGGTATGTTCAGAATAACTGCAAATGAGAATACAGTGGGATGCTTCGCAGCAGAAAAGAAGGAGCTGGCGGGTGAGCCCCACTAGGGGGTGCGAAGCGAGAGGCCAACAGTCAAGCCAGCTGAGAAACCTGGCTTACACTGAGACATGAGGCCCATCCTTAGAACTTAATGATTGGCTGGGTGCTGATTTAGGATAAGGTGGAGAGATAGCAGACTTTCTTAGCTATCTTTTTTCCTTATTTTTTTTCTTCCTTTATTGTGATATTGGTTACCAAAGCGAGGTATCACAGCGCTAGACCAAAGAATCTGCGCTAGTCCGAAGAGTCTCACCAAAGAAGATATCAAAAGGGTGGCTTTTCATCCGAAAACTCAGGTTTTCCTGAATGGCTAAACATGAATTGCAAGCGAAGGCAGCCATAGGATAGGAGCATAGAGCTTTGCTGGAGTACAGGGATGAGTAGTGTCTAAATCGCCTTCTCAGCCCCACAGTACTACTAAACCAGCAGTGATCCCAATCATAAAGGTAAAACGGGCACAGCACGAAAGGTACGCCTCCTTTGCCTTGTTTGGTAGCACAGGCCAGGGCAGGCCATATTGTCAGGGGAGGGGGGTGAGCTGATGACTGTAGCTACCCAAACAACTTTAGTACAATGGTCCCAAATAAAATAATTCCCCATCAAGGTCCTATAACATAAAATGCAAACAAACTACTTAGAAAACACTAGGAGGCTTGTGTGGTATGTTGATAAGCAGGGGTGTTTAGGCAGCAGATTGGCAACAATGTCACTGTTCAAGGATTTGTCTTTGAAGAAAAAGGTAGAATGGTTTGGGCTTAAAAGTCACTATGGTGCCAGAAAGAGGGCCAGCGGCACGGGGACTCTTCACAGTACCTTTATTCTTGTTTTTGGTGCTCTGCAGCTGCTAAGCCAGAGCCAGATTTAAGACATTGGCGCAGTCCCACTGACAGTTGCCATAAAATGGGTTTGAAGGTGTGGACTTGCAATGGGTCGACAATGACTTCCAGTACTTCATGGCAGCAGTCGAGTCTGTGGTGAGACGATTGTTCTGCAGTTGAATCAGCACTCTAGTAAGTTGCTCTGACGAGTGTCAAGCCCAGCATGCTTCAATGGGTCGAGCCGGCACCTGGATGGCTCAAAATGCAGCAAGTGGTTTTAAGGTTCGTAGAGTGCCAAAAGCATCACCACCATTCCTGTGGCTGCTCAAAGTGCACTGAGTGCAGTCGATCTGGCTCGAAGACACCTTGAGGTGTTGAAAAAGGATTCCAAGCTGCACCTTTGGAGCAAGCTATGCTCCTAATAGGGGTATAATTAATCTGTATTGTTCTTGTTGGAGTCCTAAGATAAATCAAAATAGGAGGGGTGCACGCTTATTTTTAAAGACAAAATGTCACAGAGGATTTGGATCAAAACAAGCCTGCTGCAAAGGGTTAAAACCAGGTGGTTGTAGCAAGTGCCATTTGCCTCATTATATCATACTAAGGGTGCCTTGTCTGCAGGAAATAGGGGAGGTCAGAAAGTCCCCTTTCCCCTTCTTTCTACTCTAACCCTGCTGCCTGCCCATGCCTGCTGGCTTCAAAGGGACTCTAGTGGTCAGCACCTTGGTGTGAGAGTGGCTTAGTTATGTCAGTGCTGCCTTTGAAGCGCTAGTTCCCAGGCAATCTCCTGGGGAATGTTCTTGGGCCTTGGCTGGAAAGTATTGCTCTCCCCGTAGGTGGATCAAAGGGCAGCTTACTGGCCATTGTCGCCATGAAGGCAGTCAGGCCAGACAGTAACCTGCATCAGTCCTGTCATGTCTGGGCCCTACTCACAGAGCTGACACTAGCATGTATCATATTGCTGGTACTATATCATTGTGTGATCGTAGCAGTCACCATGACAAACAAGGCAGGTCTTATTTTATTTTATTTATTTATATATTTATAACGCGCCAAAAGCCCGCAGGCATCAGGGCGCGACAAAGACACTAGGACAGAAGAATGATAGGACAGACAGTAAGAAAAGCGAGGACCAGGCTCGACATGAGCACAGAATAGTAAGTGATAAGGGGTATCTTACTTGAATAGCGTGGTTTTCAGCTGTTTCCTAAATGTTTTATATTTATAGGCTGACTAGGATTATTAGAATTTAAATCAGACAGTTGAAAAGGCACCTCTGACAGCAGGAACCTTGTGTTACAGCGGCTGTCAGGAATGTACATGAGACCCTTGAAACTGCTCTGTGCCGCTACAGGGCTGTTGCTGAGGGTAACAGGATGCTATGGGCCTCATTACAAACCAGGCGGAGGACCATAGTGCTAATAGCACCATGGTCCATGCCGGTAACTTACCGCCTCCGCCATGGAGAAAGGGGGAGTTACCACCCCATTACAAGGTTGGCGGGGCGGTAATTCCCCCTTCCACCATTGCCCTTCCCCATTCCCATTTTTGCCCCATAGGGCTCAATGGGAATAGGGAAGGCGCTAAGTACGGTACCGCAAATTGCGGTACCGTACTTAGCACCAAGGTCCCTTTACGGGTCCCTACTTTAACGGCTGGTAAAACCAGCCGTTAAGGTCGGGTCCCGCAAAGGGACCTTGTAATCAGGCGCTAAGTGTTTAACGGCGCCACAGCCTTTTACGGCGCCGTTAAACACTTAGCGCCAGGGTCGTAATGAGGCCCCGTATCAGCAAAATCAATTTCAGAATCAGAATTACCCACAACATGTTATACAATGAAAAACGAAAACCTCGGGCTATCACACGCTCACCAGATGGGATTCTGTCACACTTAGTCAATAAAATCAGCTACCTTCGTTCTTCTATATTCTACCCCCTTTCCTCGATACATTTTGGACTTCACTCCCTGGAAGAGGGCGAGACCGGAGCACTCTATTTGGCAGCATGCATTTTGAACAACGCACCAGGGCCCATGACGGAACGCGCCCACGCCCTCTTTCCGTATGGATTCAGCACTACCCTCCAGTCTTCTTCTCAAGTCCCCCCACCCAGCTCAACACTGCATGCACCGCATGTAGGAATGCAAAAAGTGCCTATCGCGTGAGCGACCCCCATCACTCTTGTCTTGAGTGTCTGGGCTGGAGCCACGCTGGGCTCCTTAGCCCAATGAGCTATGCACTAACCTGCTCCAGGAGACTTCAAGACCTTTGTGGAAAGCACGAGCCAGACAAGTAAACCTTTATTTTCACAGATGCCTTTCAACTCAGTGATCAGTTGCCAACAGATTGGGCAATAGGACAGGATGTTCAGTTCCAGGTGTGCCCAAAAGCTAAACAAGAGAGACTCTGGGGTGACTTGTAGTCTGAAGTCTGGCATTAGTGCCAAGGTGTCCTTTGGGCCTGGCGCTGGGTCACGACCTGAGGTTCTGCCTAGGTAGTATGAAAGTGGCCTAATGGCTGAGAACATACTCCCAGCTAACATCCTGGCTGGTCCTTCTAGGAATTCCTCTGGAGTCTTCTTGGAGTCTAAACAATGGTCCTCCAAGCCCAGTGCCCTAGTCTCGGAGGTGTTTCGGCACACCATAAAGGAAAGGTTGCCCAACACCAGTGATGCAGCAACAAACCTCTTACTGCGCATACGTCAAATCGCACCACATGCGGAGAATTCCAAGTTTACCAATTACCATCATTATGGCTTACAATTGTGGTACACGATTTACGAGTCCACCCAGAGGAGTAATGAACCCTTGTCTAAGAAATGACTTCTGTGTGAACAAGATAAGGGGTTAGGCTTGCCATCTTATCGCCTACAGCTATTTCATAGCTTCACTGATGATTGACTAAGATCAAGAACCATGCTGGTACTGCCATCTCAATACCCGAGTCCTAGGGGAGCAATCACACTCCATGTAGGCCTTTTGGATCTCGGGTCCGAAAGGAACGTCAAGACTTATATTGTAGCGCAGAAAGTCGCAAAGAAACAAAGAAAAAGCTTTTACCAGATTTGCTGCTCGCCCAACCCTATGCCCAAAATGTGAGTGTCTGTTGCAGTCACAGTAGTCCAGTGCGGGAGGATAATCACATCCTTCCTTAACACTTGTATGGAATTTCCAGCAATTCTTAGACCATAGTAAATGTCAGAAAATGTTACCACTAGCACCTCCTCCCACACACCCATCCTCTCTATTTCCTCTGTTGGTCAGGGAGGACGTGGAGTTGTGGTTCAATGAGCTCAGGAGTCCCCTCTCGGGAGCTGGAATGCACCTCAATAATGAAAAACTCCTCGCTTTATGAGTGGGAAGCAGCAATGGATCCTCTCATGCTCAACAATTAGTGGAATGCCCAAAATCAGCAGAACCTGCTATGCCCTCAAAGCTTTCCTTCCCTGGACCCCAGGTTACAGGTTGCTGCTCCAAACAGACCCCATTACATCAGTGTTCTACATCAAAAGACTGGGTGGAATACTATGTAGTCCACCCCGTCTTTTGATCTAGAACATTGATGTAATGGGGTCTGTTTGGAGCAGCAATCTGCATTGTCTAGTTTTTTGGAAACTCCTCAACACCAGTGGGGAGTGAAACCTTTCCTGGTGGAAAGACTCTTTGTTTTTTGGGGGACGCTGAGAAGACAGGTGTTCGAGAGTCCTTTGGTCAAAGATCTGGTGGAGGTTGACCTGGTTCACCTTCTTCTTTGAACTTGTGGGGATTGTCTTGTCAGATTTTCCATTTTGTTGTAATTAGCTCTTATTTGGTAAGACTAATAACTCAGCATTATCAAGCGGTCAGACCCAGAACTTGATGCCACGGTCAACATTAGGTGTTCTGCATATCCATCATTGTGGGTGAGTTAGGAGACACGGATTCAAAATGTAGGTTCTCTGTGAAAGAACTAAACTGATGTCCTGGTTGAATCATAAACTGTTGCCTCTGTCATACCTTACCGACCATGGTCCTTATGGTCTTCATGGAATCTCCGATCACGGTTACCATTTTGACCACCAATATGGCGCTCCATTTATCCTCCAGGAAGCGGATTGTGCAGTCTAGTCCTCAGACCTCCCTCATCGGCTCGGAATCCTGCGAATACTAATTCAGACGCTGACTGGAGCTTGCTGCGTCTCAAAGCTGGTACATTCCGTGTCCGGCTCAGCGCTTCAGTACATTGATCGTTACCTTACTCCTTTCAATACTTCTGACTCCTTTCCCTTCTGTTGCCTTCCTCCGTTCTATTGGATCCTGACTCCTGCCCTTCTGTGATTGCTATTTGTTGTTTGGCACATCGGCTGACTGCTATTCAAGGATCGTTGTTCTGGCTATCAACACACAGGTTTTTTCCTTCCTTGGAAGGTTTTTCCTACTTCTTTTGTCAGTTCTCCGAGGGGGGACTTGGCCTGGGTTTTCTGCTACCAGGCAGGGTGGTATCTGGGGCGGCTCGCACATTCCTCCATAAAACCCACACTAAGCAGAAATCTCACAAAGGAAACGACCCCGGAAAGCAATCGCGCAAGAAGACACAGGTGAACCATACCAGTTTGTTTGTTTGTTTGTTTTATTATTTGTAGTGCACACCTAACCCAGGGGTAGCAGGGCGCAAAAGAAACGAGAGGATTGTAAAGTTTAGGTTACAGAGAGCACAATAGATGGAATCCAGCTGAGGTTACATTGCTGGAGACATCAAAAATATTGAGAACCGATACAGCAAGTTATAGTTACAAGGAGATATACATAGTTTACAGGTTATATAACATGTCTAAACATAGAGGATCGGTGGCTATACACAATTTATAGACAATTTACAATATTTATAGTGTAGCGCAGCAAGGACGTGCATTAAGTGTCATGCTCTTTGATCCAGAGGATGGTATTGGATCTGAATTGTAGGTAGGGAAGGTCTTCCCTGAGGGATGGTGGTAGCGAGTTCCAAAATTGTGCTGCTTTAACAGGAAAGCTGTTACTTCCACACGTGGTACGTTTGAATCTTGGCACTAGAAGGAGGTTAGAGTTGGCCTTTCTAGAAGCGCGGGAGGAAACCGGTCTAGTGAATCTCATTATCAAGTATTGAGGGGCAGCTTGGTGCAGGCATTTGTGAGTCGGAGAGACAGATTTAAGGAAAATGTTGTCTTTCGTTGAGAGCCAGTTGACCGATCTTCTAGTCTCTGAGATGTGGGCTTTCTTCGGGATGTTAAGGGCTGCTGTTAAAGCATTATTTTGTAAAATGTGAATTTTGGTCATGATGTATTTATTACTGCCTACATAGAGAGCGTTACAATAGTCCAGCTTGGACAGGATCAGCGCTCTGGCTAAAGTGATACAGTTATTCGGTGAAAGGAACGGTTTGGCTGCTCTAATAGGTTTGCATGTATAGGATGTGGCGGATGCCACGGCATTGACTTGTTTTTTGAAGGTGAGTGTGGAGTCTAAATAGAAGCCGAGGGTTTTAACCTCTTTGGCTACAGCGATGTTGTTATTGTCAATTACAAAAGAAGAGTAGTTTTGGCCTAGTTTATTAAGGTTAGGTGTGGTGCCTAGGACGAGGAGTTCTGTTTTGTCATCATTCAGGCATAGACCATGAGAAGCCATCCATGCCTGGATGATGAGGTACACTCTATTTACAAAGGCCAAATCCTTGTCATAATCCCCCGTCAGCGGGATGAGGATCTGGGTATCATCAGCATAGTTAGTGTAGGTGATACCCAGACCATCGAGATCATCGAAAAGGGCTTTCTTGAAAATGTTGTACAGTGTAGGGGAGACACAAGAGCCATGTGGCACGCCGCAGGTAATGGGCGCAGGGTCAGCAGCTGCTAGTGGGGAGAAGACTTGCATAGTGCGGTTGTTAAGAAAGGATTGAATCCAGTCGGCTGCCTCTTGGGAGAAGTGGGCTGCCGACTGTAAGTGATTGCAGAGGATCTCATGGTCGACCAGATCGAATGCAGCTGAGAGGTCAAGAAGTAGCAGTAATGCTGTCCTACCCTCGTCTCTCAGCTCATCTGTCTGTGCCTGAAGATCTATAAGCGCAGTCTCAGTTCTGTGCTGGGGTCTGAAGCCTGACTGTCGGACTCCTAGAAGGTGGTTGTGTTTAAGGTAGTGTTGGATTTGTCAGTACGCTATTTTATCAAGGATTTTGAGTAGGAACGGCACTGTGGTGATGGGATGGTAGTTGGTGGGCATGGAGGGATCTAGATTAGGTTTTTTAAGGAGTGGGAGCACCCAAGATTGTTTCAAATTGTTGGGTATGGTGCCTGACGTAAAGGATGCGTTGATTAGTTTGGTAATAAACGGTGAAAGTTCACGAGCTGCATCTTTTATCAATTGTGCAGGGCATACGTCCCCATGGCAATTCGAGGGTTTGAGATTAAGAATGACTTTTTCAACCTCTTTGGTGGATACTTTAAGAAGGTTAAAGTGGGGGATAAGCGCAGGTGGAGGCGTCAGGATGGATTGTGAGGAGCTAGTGTTGCTAGATTTGGAGATGGAGAGAAAGGAGTCTTTTTTTATTGCTAATCTTGGTTTGCAAGGAGGTAATTTTATTAGATAGAGCATTTTGTAAACCTGTGCACCAATTTTTAAACTTGAGGCAAGAGTCAGGTGTCTGGACAGGGGATTCTACCTCTTTCAGAATTGCAAAAAGCTCTTTGGTGTTGGATTTGGCTTGAGAAATTCGAAGGTTATAGGAGGTTTGTTTAGCAAGGATGATTTCTTTTTTATACTGGGAAGCTAGTTTGCTCAGGTTTTTTTTATTATTTTCTGAGGGATCTGACCTCCAGATTTTTTCACAACGTCGTTTCTCCTGTCTGATAGCCTTAAGGTGGGGAGAGAACCAGGTATTCACGTTTGCAGGGTTTACTCTTTCTCATCTTCAGTGGTGCTATGGCATCAAGGGATGAAAGAATTACTTTATTGTACAAGTCTACCATAGTGGAAGGATCTGTGTGGTCCGAAATGGCGTTAAGAGTAGGTAGGATCAAAGGGATAAGGTTTTCAGGAGTAATGTTTCTTTTGTTTCTGGTCGGGACAGCTGGAGCAATGCTGTCAGGTTGCGAGTGTAATACAGCCTCTAATGAGAACGCGATAGAGTAGTGATCAGACCAAGGCTGTGGCATAATAGAAGAGACCATAATTGGGCAATTATGCACAGCTAACCAATCAAGGGCTCTACCTTTGATGTGGGTGGGATCTGTGATCTTCTGGGTAAAGCCTAGTTCCTCCAGGGTGTTATTAATTAGAGTGACATTAGCAACTAGAGGGTCGCTGAGACCAAGGTTAAAGTCTCCTAATATGATGCTTTGGGAGGAGTTCTTGAGATTATTTGATAGGATGTTTGTTATGTCCTCTTCAAAGGATCCTAGAGGGCCAGGATGTTGGGATATGAGGTGAATAGATACAGACTGCGTATTAGATAAGGTTAACTTGGCAGTTAGGGATTCACATGAGCCTGTGTTGTGGGGTGGAGAAAGTTTCAATGTTAGATTAGTTTTGGCTATTATGGCTAGACCTCCAACTCGAGAGGTGGTACGATCAAGTCTTAGAAGGGTATAATCGTCAGATAAGGCTAGCATAATTGCTGGACCAGCTGCCGGGGGCAACCAGGATTTGGTAACAGCTAGGAAGTCTAAATCTTCATTATGTAGTAAGTCGGCTATATTTGTTGCGTGGGCTACCATAAAGCGGGCGTTTATAAGTGCACACTTTATCCCAGACTGTACTGGTTTCAAGAGTGATGGCTGAGTTTTATGATTGCCTTTTGGGGCGAGGATAGGCTCTCGGAAGAGTCTGCTGTTAAGTTGAAGAGGGTGCTGGGAGTGGCTAGTGTTGCGCAGACTAATAGTAGCATTGCTTTGGACTCATTTGGATAAAGGGTCATAGAGCCTTGGGAGTCTGGCACGTAATTTGAGGTTTCTCTGTAATACAGTGCAGGGTGTAGTGATCATGTCAACCTGTTTAAGGAAGTTATGCGCCGGCGCAAGTGGAAGTGAATTTAGTAGCATAGTAAGATCCTGTAGACTGATAATATATAAAAGTGTTCTACTAAGAACAGTGTGAGGCAGTGGGAGATACATTGTGTACGTGGAGCTAGTTAGGAATTATGCAGTGTGAAGCTGCCGTCTATTTGCATACGTGAGTCTAGCAGATCTGACACAATAGAGTGCATAGAAACCTGGTGCTATACTGTGGGAGCTAAGCAAATACCACACATGCTGAAGTTATAGGGCAACTAGCGTAAGTGGCAGCGTGAATCTAGCAGTTCTGACACAATGGGGTGCATAGAAACCTGGTGCTAGACAGTGGGAGCTAAGCAAATACCACACATGGTAAAATTATATATAGGTGCAAGCTTGCATACAGGTAAGGTGGGTCTAGCAAATGTAACACGGAGCATATATGCAGGAGACCTAATACTGTACAGTAATCAGCTTTGCAATGTTCCCACCGATAAAGGTGTAGTAGCAATGATGTGGCCAATGCATGTACTCGCATGGATTAGCACATCAGTACTTGAGAGACCGGTCGGTCGTGTCGCATTGCCAATGTTCTGCGGGCTGATATATCCGGTAGATGAGGCAAGGATATCGGGTAGCAGGGTTGGGTGCTCCCGGAGCGAGCAGGGGCAAACAGGGCTGTAGGCCTTATAGAGGCCTTGAATGAGGCCGCCGGCACTTCCGCCTGCCGGCGGAAGTGAGTGTTGATATCAAACACAAACACTAGTTGCTAAGTAACCAGGCAGATGCATAGCCTCGTTTTCAGGCCGCATCGTGCCTGACATTTTGGAATCCTAATTTGTCGGCGCGTGCGGTCCCGAATGCAGCTAGAGGCACACAAATAAGGGGATCCTGGTACGCTACACAGGCACGGCGTGCAGGCTGATGCCCATGCAGGGCAGGGGAGAATTCCTTCGTCGATGCTGGGGTCCTGGTGGTCGGCGATGTCCACGATGCCCACGAGGCTGGATCCTGAAGAGTGTGGGAGCTCCTGCGCTCTCGACAACGGTGGTGCTATGGGAAGGGGCAAACGGGGCTGTAGGCCTTATAGAGGCCTTGAATGAGGCCGCTGGCTCTTCCGCCTGCCAGTGAAAGCACTGTTTCTGTCAGCCCCGCAGGATTTAACCTTATTTGTGGTATGTAAGGTGTTGGTTAACAGGTCCGGCCACTGTTGCTGGGAGTTTGGTTCATACCCAGGTAAGAGGTACACCACCAAGAAAGTAACAGCTGTTTCCTGAAACATAATGCATATCCAGATGTTTCTTTGATGGATTTAGTGTGCCTGGTGTTACGCATTGTCATGTCAATATTTGCCCCATCCTACCCCAATAAATTCCACTATTTGTCTTCTCATTTGAATGCAATTTAACAGCTCTCGAGCCTAACATGTTATGTTATTTGGCATTTATATAGCGCTCTGTATATCATTGGTATGACCTCAAAGTGCTGGTAGGTTGAATGCCCTCTGGGACCGTAGTCCATGTCAGTTTAGAGAGTAATGTGTCACAGGGTGCTTGGGTGCACCAGTTATCTGTGCAGCTGATGGAGTTCTAGCATTAGGTGTGGTGATATTGTTATCAGTTGAATGTGTGCAGTTTGGCGGTTGGACACCAAGACTGGGTTCTGGCTGCGTTAGGCCTGTGTACGATGCTTATGTGTGCAGCTAAGCCGGTATGTCATGGGATATAGCTGTGTTTTATTCGAATGATGAGGTGTTCATGAGGTAATGATCGTATGTGAGCAGCTAGGCTGAAATTGATCGAGAGGTGTAGCTGCACTTTAAATGTGTGTTGCTGTAGAGTAGAGAGTAAACATAGTGATATGGGAGGTGAGTGTTTCTGCAGAGTTATGATCTAAAGAGTTTGCTTTTCTGGATTTCAAGCGTGCGTTTGCATAATTTCGATTTCATAAGCGTATTTAGTGGCGTCATTGTTCGGGAACTCATTGAGAATCTGTCATCGGGTTGCGAGGGCACCGTCGCCTCAGTTGGTTGTGGTCAGTATTACGGGAAGAGCCACGTTTTTAGAGATTTGCGGAAGGTCATATAGTCTTGGGTGTGTCAAATATGTGGGGGGAGTGAGTTGCACAGAGTTGGGGCCAAGGTTGAGAAAGCGGAACCTCCTGTCCTGACAGCGTTAGAAGTTGGAATCACTAGAAGGAGGGCAGTGCTCGATCTTAGGGTGCGAGATGGGAGGTAGGGTTTTATCTTTTCTTGAAGGTAAATTGGGCCGGTCTTGTGCACTGCTCGGTGAGTGATACATAGGGTCTTGAAGGTGGCCCTTCGTCCGACTGGGAGCCAGTGGAGGGTCCGGAGAGCTGGAGAGATGTGGTCTTAGATCCAGGACCAGGAGTAGTTTTGCGGCAGCATTTTGGGCTGTTTGGAGTTTGTTGAGTTGGTATGCAGGAGCACCTAGGTATAGGGAGTTGGCATAGTCCAGTCTCGGCATCACAATAGACATAACTGTGGCAAGTCTGTTCGGGAAGGAGTGGTAGGGAAAAATGCGTCTGAGAAGTTTGAGGTGGTAGTGACAGCATTTTGACATGTTGTTGATCTGACGGAAGAGGGTTAGGCCAGAGTCCATGGTGCAGCCTACGTTTCTCACTATGTCGGGTGGGGGGGCTGAGGGACGGGGGCGATGGGAGCGGATGTGGCAGAAGGGCAGTATTGTCACACACCATGATTTCAGTTTTGTCAGGGTTCAAAACTAGGTGGTTTATTGTCATCCAGCGGTCAATATTGTGGAGACAAGCTTCAATGTCGGAATGGGGGTTGGTTCTTGACTTGGGAATTCTTAGGATAATTTGGGTATCGTCAGCATAGTTGTAACAGGAGATGTTGTACATGCAGATGATTCCAGGTAGAGTGGTCATATAGAGGTTGAACAGGAGAGCAGATAGGCATGCGCCTTGGGGTGCTCCAGTCGTCACCGAGCTAGAAGTTGAGACAAAAGGGGAGAGGAGAGTTATTTGTTTCCTGTTGCTGAGGAAGGAGGCAATTCATTTGAGGGCAGTGCCACGGATTCCTAGGGCGTGAAGGCGGTCAAGGAGGATTGAGTGGTTAACTGTGTCAAAGGAAGCAGAGAGATCGAGGAGAATCAGTGCAGCGCAGACTTTGGAGTCCTCAGTGACCTTGAGATCATCCCAGATCGAGATCAGAGTGGTTTCTGTACCATGTCGCAATCTGAAGCCTGATTGTGTGGGATCGAGGAGACAGTTGGATTCTACAAAGGAGTTGAGCTGGAAGTATGCTGTCCGGTCAATGTGTTTTGTGAGAAATCTGGTGTTGGAGAGTGCGTTGTAATTCTTGGGGTCTAGTTGGTCAAGGGATGCCTTTTTTAGAAGTGGCTTGACATGCGCTATTTTGAAGGTATCCGGGAAGATGCGAGAGGTGAGGGAATCGTTTAGTATGGCTCTCGCATGTTCTCCTGCGCGGATAGACGAGAATATTTCTTTCAGGACAGAGGCATGGCAGGGGTCAAGGGGCGACCGGAGGGTTTGCTGGCAGATAGTAGGTCAAGGAGCTTGTCTCAGGAGATGGGTTTGAAGGAGTTGAACGTAGGGAAATTGGGAGTAGGGGCAATGGGATCAGGAGGGGTCGGTAATGGGAAGGGGGAGAGGAAGGAGAGTTTGGTGTTAAGGGTTGCCGTCCTGTCAAGTGCAGTGTTGTTGAAATGTAGGTAGAGGGAGTCGCAGAGAGATTGTGTGGGGGTGGATTGGGTAGAGGTGCACAGGGGTTTCACAAATTCTGATATGGTCATGTGGAGTTATTTGCTGTGGGTACTACAGTTGAGAATTTGTTTATTGTAATAGGCTTTTTTGGCCTTTCGGATTTGTAGTTACAGTGGTACTGGGCGGACATGGATCTGCTGAGGTCTGTTTTAGATGCTCGCCATTTGCGTTCAAGAGAGTAATTTTGTTTATTGGAATTCCTCATGTGGGGCGTGAACCATTTGGGTGACGGTCCTTTCCGTGAGGATGCGGGGCGGGAGGGGGTGAGAGTAATTAGGGCATCTTTAAGCCAGGAGTCGAAGGAATCGACGGTTATCGGTCTATCGGGGGGCAGCGATGCAGGGGGATGAAGAATCAGGGCTTCGGCTAGGTCAGGATTCACAGGATGCGATGCATGTTTGCGATTCGACGAGTGAGACGGAGAAATGAGGATTGAAGAGGACTGCGACTCTGCCACCTCTCGAGGGTCTGTTGTGGGCGATGAGCGTGAAGCCAGGGGGGAAGGCTTTGGGTGCTACTGGCGCAAAGTCATCTTAGAACCAGGTTTCGGTGATAGAAATGAGGTTGGGCTTGTCAGAGGATAGGTCAAAGATGCTGTGTCTGTTTCTTGCTACAGAGCTGACGTTAAAAAGGATGCATTTGACTTAGTGAGGGGAGGTGGTTTTCGTGATGCTCATCATAGAGGGAGCTTGGCGGTCATGAGTGCCCGGAAGGCTGGTGGCTGTGGTAGGAACATTCGGGGTGGTTGAGACAGGTTGAGGAGAGGTACGGGGGGTTGGGTGCCTGTGGACTTTGAGTGACAGGTGAGCATGGGAGGTTGGATGGAAGTGAGGGGAGTTCTTCAAAGGGCACAAGGATGGTGTGGAAGTGGTGCTGGAATCGCGCTGTTTGGAGGGCCAGAGGGCTCAGTGGGGGGCAGTTTGCAAAAGAGAATGGATTTAAAATGCTGGCCTCATTTCCAAAGTCCCAACAGTGCAAGCGAGAGGGGTAAATGCACAGCATAAGTCTTTTACGCCTCACTTTTACACTTTGGGACACATTGATTTCCTTTGAAGGTGCAAAAGGCACACAACGCAGGAATAACCTTTCCGCTGTGGATTCCTTCTGTGCCTTGATATAGTGAATGGTTAAAGCCAGAATGTATATCCACCTGTGTTTAACTGATGGATTCCTACGGAATCCGCCTGCACGTACCACCCACTAAAAGCAGAGATATTCCAAAGGCATCCACTGTGAATGACGTCTGCATAGCGTAGTTTGCAGGTGGAATTCACAAGTTTTACAAGACAGAGAGTATTTACACTCTATCGTCTGACAACATTGCTGATAAAATATTAGACTCGGGTGCATATGTTTTTTTTATCAGAGTTAAGGAGAGGTGACCGCATGGTGTGTTTCTATGGGAAATGCCTATGGACAAACGTTAAGAATTCCTAAGAAGTAGTGCTGAGTTAGTCAGTTAGGTCATGCAGAGTAATATGCCCCTGCATAAGAGACCTCTTGCAGGAAGGTAAATCTCTGTGAGAGGAAGAACAATTTTGCGGACTCTTATAGGGTTCCATGTCTTACAATCACAGCAAAAATGGCTGTGAATACAAAATATCAGGGCAAAAATGCTGTGGTTTTACCGCCACAATCATGTAAAGGATGCGGGGGACATCCCCGCAACCCCGGACCCATGATACCATTTAAGGGTAGCGGGGGACACCCCTGCAGCCCCCGCTCCCTTTAAAGGATATACTGGGGTACACCTTTACCGGGTCAAACCACAGCATGTATGCAGCAATTTGTTTTACCCACAACATTATTACCCGATACCCTCTTATAGGACATAGATAGCTATGCTCATCTAGTAAAATTGGAAGACTTTCTATTTCAGAATGCTGCCTGCGACTGTGTAAAAGGCTTAGCCTTTTTGATTTTTAAGTAATAAAATGATATGGGTAATTCTGTTTCTGAAAGGGAGGCTTTCTAATGAGACCCCCCTTTCATAATTCTCCATGGAAAAATTATAGTTCACCCATGTGCCTTTTCTGGCATCCCTAGCGGCAGCTGGCGCAGGTTCAAAGGTCACCTGCACATTCCTGACAGTTGCTGAAACCTACAGGTCCAATAGACAGAGGTGGATTTTAATCATTTACACTACTGATTAAAACTATAATAGTTGTTTATCCTAGTCAGCATGGTTGCACGTTAAATTGTAAATATAAGTCGTACATGATTAGGGCATGATGGCTACTGGGGTCACACAATGTTACAGCCAGAACATTTGGATATCATATCGGTGTCAACAGTACCTCGGCTCGGACAGGGCTGATATGTATTAGCCATATGGCCTGTGTGTCTCCAGCATGTGGGAGAAAGCCCTGGAAGCTGCTCTTTTGATCCCCCTGGAGGAAGGCCAACGCTTTCCTCCCAGGGCACAGGAAAGACCCCTGCAAGGTTCCTTGGCCATCAGTAATTCAGAGGCAGACCTGATATAACACAGCAGACACAGGAAGGGATGGAGTTGGAGAAGCTCAGATGCAAGGGTAGACCAGGGGAGGAGGGGGAGAAATGGGGAAGAAGTTCTACCATCTTGGTGCCTGCTAGGGCTTCCTACAACTTCCTGTACTTCTCCACTTCCTGTAGACAAAGCCATCCAGTTAAGATGTCAGAAGGAAAAGGACACTTGTTACAGCAGTCATAACGTGAGCCGTAGCAACAGGCTTGGATTGGAGCGATCCCCTGTAACATTTTGCGTTTAAAAGGGAAGGAACCCCATCTTTTAGTTGATTCATCTTTGGACTTCAAGAAAAGAACAATTCTCCTGGAAATCTGTTGGGGATACAGTCTATTTCAAGGTCCACTGCCATAGAGGTGAGGACAGAGAGTTCCAGGAAGAGGAAAGCTCTCCCCCTGGTTATCCCCACTGGTGTAACAGGGGCCCCCGCAGCCCCCGCGTTGCGGGGGGCCCCGCCAGCACATATTCTGGGAGGGGTCCCCACTTCTAGACTTTAAAAAAAAAAAAAAAAAAATTTGCAACAAAAATGTTTTTTTTTTCTTTTTGAATTCCCTCTGCATTTATAAAGAAATTATTTCTGTAAGAGAAATAATTTCTTTATGAAGTCAGAGTGACTTCAAAAAGAAACGATGGGCCTCATTACGGGTTTGGCGGGAACCATGCCATTGCTACCAGCAGGTTGCTGCCAGACCCGTAATGATTTACCGGCGCCCAACTTCCCGGTAACACCGGGGGATTACAGCCACGGCGGTCTGGGAAGTCAGGCGCCGGCAAATGGTAAGTCCCCATTTCCATAAAGTCCTTTCGGACTCTATGGGAATGGGGACCATAGAAGCACCGGCACCGTTAATAACGGTGCCAGTCCTTCCGTGAAAATTATGCGGGTGGGTGCCGTTCTGCCCGGCAGGTCTGACCTGCCGGGCAGGACGGCAACCGCCCGCAGAGCTGTAATATGCCGGACCGGAAACAGTGCAGGTGAGTTTACCAGCACCATTGTTTACAGTCCGGCATAATTGTAATGAGGCCCAATTTCTTTTTTAAGTGTTAGGGCTCCCCTCAACCCCATGATGTGTGCGTGTGCGAGTGTATGGTGAAAGGGTGCACACTTTAATATACGGGTGGCTGCCTGGGTGTGCCTGTATGGTGAAAGGGTGCACACGTAATTTTATGGGTGGCTGCCTGGGTGTGCCTGTATGGTGAAAGGGTGCACACGTAATTTTATGGGTGGCTGCCTGGGTGTGCCTGTATGGTGAAAGGGTGCACACTTAAATGTGTGGATGGCTGGGTGTGCGTGTGTGTATATGGTGAATGGTGTGTGTGCTTGCGTTCAGGGGCGCAACAAAACCTACATTTCGGGGGCTAACCCTTCAAATGTTGGGAGGGGTGCCAACTTCATGGGCGGTGGGGGAGGGGCAAACTTATTTGTTTGGGTCATCTAATTTCTTTATGTATTTTTATGAGACTATTCTAGTGCAGCTTCAATGTTACACGCAGTTAACTCTCTCCTTTAAGGTTTAAAGCACCCACTTATGGACTGCTGTGAGAATGAGTGGTCTCCAGTTCCCTCTCTACCCTTCCAATCACTCCCCTGGCATGCAAGTATTAAACCCACATCACGATTTCAATTGCCTAAAACATTTGGCATTTGAATGCAGGTACTAACAGTGAATTGTTTATGTTAGTAATTGGTGGGTTCTTGTTAACAGAGAAACCCAGGTGCCTTTAACATCTGTGTCCTGTTCTGTCCGGCAACTGCTGAAGGTCAGCCAGGTCTGGTCAACATAGCCCAACATTTCAGGGGGGGGGGGGAGTGCTGCATCCCAGTCAACTCAATGGTGTTGCACCAATACTTGTGTTTAATGCCTGGATTACTTATTGGTAATCTTCATTACTCCTAGCCCTATTCTTCCTTGTCCCCGTGTGTATGAGACAGTACTTGTGTGTAAGGCACTCTGCCTCATACACAAGTACTGGGATGAGGTAGAGGTACATGGAAGTAATGCCTGATTTAGCTACCTGTAATCTTCATTACTCCTAGTCCCACTCTTCCTCATCCCAATACTTACCTATGAGGCAAGGAGCCTCAACTGTAAACTCTGGGGCAAGGAAGAGGGACGTGGAGGTAATTCTGGGCCAAGGAGCTGATTTTGGAGGTTGGGGTGGGAGGGAGAGGGGATGAGTGGTGGGGGGCAGGATTATTCGACAAATTATAATGGCTGCCCATGTCCAGGCTAAGCAGGCATGATATGTGGTATTAGTGGCTATAGAGGCATTTTGGTGCAGCCAGTCTAGTCATTCCTCAGTTTGGTATGACTTTTTTTAATGGGGCATTTATGATAAAGCAGTCCTGCTAAGTGAATTACCTGGCTAGACTGCCATTTGGGTGCTGCCAGTCAACCGTTTCTTAATGCAGCATTGTATATTTTTCTGGGCATCTGTGATCAAATGATATGATATAAATCATTTATAACGCACCTGCACACAAGTGTTTCTAGGCGCTGTAAGAGGATTCAATTCAGCACTACAGCCAAGTCAACGCCTAGTCTAGAATACTGAATGAAAACCCTTATTGATATATCTTTATGTCCAGTTCATGCGTTCTGGATGACTACCCCTATATAACACCCCTCCCTTGGAATCCCCCTGACCCCACTGAGCCAAGAAGTAGTTCTGTTTTGCAAGTTTAAAGGTTTATTTGATAACTTAAACAATATATATTATATCACGCTTTATAATAAATTAATAATTGAATATCACACTTAATCTGATATGATAAAGATTAACAACGGAGAATCTGGCACTAGCACACTTCTTGATAATCACTAAGGAGTTGACATGAAATGGATAAGATAGCAACAATACTTTTATGGTTTCCAATGGATGCAATGTGGAATGAAATGCAGTACAGAAAATAACTTGATAGGATTTCAGCAAAAACAATGTAATCACTTTCTTGTACAATTCACCCCCCCCCTTTTATGCAATGCAAGGAAATGGAGGGAAGCACACAGTTCTCAGAAATGCAATCAAATGTGATTCAGTTCACCCAGCAACTTAGACTACAGAAGTTGAAAACACAGGCCCAAATGCTTTTAAATGTGCTGGCAATGAAGAAAAAAAATATGCTAAAATGCTTTTAATTCCCTCTAGGAGGTTCAGGGTGAGTGAAATCAAGTTACTATTAGCTCAGGCTCACTCTAGCAGTGATGCAGGGATAGTTTTTATGAGGCAAACGATTTTTTTCAGAGGAAAGCAAAAGCAGCTATCTTTTTGCAAGTGGAGAAATTTTCAAATCGCGGCAAAATTCGCGAATGCGTCTGGCACGATTACAGAGGAACTACAAGGGCTAGCAATATCGCTTTGGGGTCCTAGGAAAGCCTAGGATCTCAGCTTCCAGATGAAAGTTACTGCAAGTCTCTAGCACAAACGGTCGCGGAGATATGAGCGATTGAATAAAGGTCGTTTTTCAGATTTGAAATTTTAAAGTTCAAAAAGACAAGTGCAGCTTGCAACTAGAAAATGACAGGTGACAGCTTTACAAATGACAGGTGACAGTTAGGAGGCAGTTCTACTTAGATTAAAATAGCTTGGATTATATTATTTTAACTAAGAGATTGGTTCTGCACAGTTTTCTAGGTACTCACACTATATTCTTGAGTGAAATGGGCCTCGCCACGGATCTGGTCAGGTTTTAGACTGGACTCTGCACTTCACAGTGATCTGGGTCAGCTCTCTCTGGTTCTGCTAACCGGTCAGCTCTACTCTGCTGGTCTGGTCTGGGTCTCTGAAGTTGATGGAGGTAAAGTATGGATTTTCCCGGCAGAGCTTCCAGCTGCAAATGGATTTGAAGGTCCCTATCTGTCCTGTCTCTCTGCTTTTATGTGTTTTGAAAATGGGTGTGTGTGAGCAGCATCACTAGCCAGCCCCTCTCCACTTATCATTGGCCAAGCTTTCATTTCTCCCCCGATTGGGGGAGCTAAGTTGTGTCAGAGTGATGTCATTTTACAGCCTGCAGAAAGTCCACTCCTCCTGTCAACTTGCACACAAATCTAGATTTGAACCAAATACATATTTCATAGCTACACAGTGGTTTGAAATTACATGCACCCATCACATATCACAGGAGGTATACCCTGTTCAAACTCTGCTCTTCCTGGGGGCTTGCATTCAGAAATAGCGATATTTTGCACTTTTTAACTGGTTTGCAATCCCGGACATTACCCCAAATTTACACACATGTGCGCAAGGAGTATGGACATTAGTTGATGAAGTGTCAGATTTTTCACATGCACACATTTTGAGTAATATCCTCTTTTCCGCTAAAACCCCCCTGAACATGCCACCGGTTCTAAAAACCTCTTAAAATGTGGGCAGAAAAATCACAAGAATTATGGTGTGATTTATAAAATTTTCACAAGTCCGCTCTATGAGTTATTCATCTTTTTCTAAAACCATATTCTGGCTATAGAGGTGTGTCTTTTCATGTCACATGGTACAGAAACCAGTCTTTCCAGTTTCTGCCAAGCTCAGAGACCCTGCCCCTCCCAGCTTCTGCCAAGAGGAAGCTCCATTTACGACTCCCGCCAATAAAACATTTGCCTGAGTCAGGACAGGGCTTTGTTCAGAGCTCCTGTATTCTGTGGGGCTCCCCTTAATTCAATTATCAGAGAGATGGCATATCCTTAGTGTGGCCAGCAAAAGGCAGATAGGCCTGGGAACACAGCTGTGACTCAAGTTTCACTCCTGATGGGGGTAGTTGCCAGGCAGAATTCAGTTCCTTAAGCCAAGTTTCAGATAAAATGTCACTTTTTGTTCCCCAGTTTCTGCATTCAAATAAAACTAAACATTTTCACATATGCAGCTAGAATGCTGATTCTAAGTTTAAAACTATGACATTTAAACAATTGCAACCTATGTGACACTCAAAGTAGGTCACTCATTTCTTTTAAACATTTAGATTTGTAGTGTCTTTCAGTCCAAATTTACTTAAACTGCTGAAATCCACAGCTCAGCCAGTCTTGTTATAAACCTTCAAGTCACTTCAGAATATAACTTTACATTGGATCCACCTCTCAGTAAGTCTTTCTTTGGCCTGTTTTGGGTTCATTTATTCAGTTTTCTACAAAAAAGTAAAATCTGGTGGTTTTAAAACGCCGGCTTTCTGATAGTGGTGAGTACTGGTACTGCACCCCTTTTTGGGATTTAAGAAAATGAATTCCCAACAGTTATGGGTTTGCTTTTGGCAATCAGCATTGTCACTACCAATGGTGTCAGACTACTGTGTGGGTAGTCCACTGGTGGTTTTAGGCAGTGTCCTTCTGTGCCCATAACATCGGCAAAAAATTAGTGGCAGCCTATTCTTCATGCATTTCCCTGTGCATTTTCTGGGAAGCTCTGGCCATCATGATGTTTTCATGTCAGTACTGCACAGTTTTGAGGTAGGGCTCGGATGCATGGGTAAATACATCCCACAAGCCCCCCTTCTTGCGGTGGCCATCTGATCCTTCACTGGTGGGACCCGCAAGATCTGGGATGTAGTTCTCATCTTCTTCCGGTAGATGGCACAGTTCAGCATCTTTTCCTCCATCCGGTACTGATCGATCGGTTCTCCTCGCCGATCCTGATGGGAATATTGGGCGGTACCCCGGGCCCATTGCGTCTCTGCTCCCGGTCTCCGGATCGTCCTCCTTGGCCCGTCTCCAGGTTTTCTTTCTCCTAGGACGACAAAGGAAGAGCGGCAATACCTATCCATAGACATTTTTCCCCCACCATTGATATAGTGGGGCAGCATATGCATTTCATCATAACGAAACATTACATTCTTATTTTGAAAAAAAAACAGTATAACTAAGAGACAGTTTCATGCAAATCACAATATTTTAGAGACTAGATGTGGTATGTTTTATGGTTGGAACTGAATTAGTCTGGGACAGTACCCGCTAGGATTCCAGAGGATTCCTCCAGTTGTTGCAGAGTGTGCCTGGGATGGCAACATTTCAACTGGTTTATGTGGACCCACTTGTCTTCCCCCTCTGCCAAAGGACCTTTGGGGATGTGGATTTTGTAGGCCACAGGGGAGATCTTGTCGATGATCTCAAAGGGTCCCTTCCATGTAGGCAAAAATTTGCGCTGCGTGGCCTGGTTCCTTTGGAAGTTGTATAGATAGACCCGGTCCCCCACCTGATATTCCTTCCTGGAAGTTTTCAGGTCATAGTGGGTCTTCATGCTATCAGCTGATCTTTCTAGATTCCGCTGAGCATAAGCAAAAGCATGTTGGAGGTGTTTCCTTAAATTCTCCACATACTCATGAGTAGTGGAGGCATTTATCAGTGTCTGCTCTTGGGTCCTGTAGAGCAAATGCTGCGGAAGAACCATCTTGCGCCCAACTCAAATGGTGACATTTTGGTTGCAGATGAAGGGGTAGATCTGATGGCCATTAGGACCAGAGGTAATCGGATATCCCAACTTGGCCCAGAATCTGCCACAAACTTTTTTAAGATGCTCACAATGGTTCGGTTATATCTCTCCACTGCCCCAGAAGAAGCTGGCCTGTAAGCAATGTGTAGCTTTCTCTTGACCCCCAGTATCTCCCACATCTTTGTCATCACTTCACTGGTGAAGTGGATACCTCTGTCTGACTCAATCCTTTGAGGTAGACCAAAACGGGAAAAGATGTGGTTAATCATCAAGGCAGCTGCCGTTTCTGCCTTGCAATTTGGGGCTGGGAGACATTCCACCCACTTGGTAAACAAGCATGTCACAGTCAACATGTACTTATTCCCCCTAGCCGAGCGAATCACGGGGCCTACAAAGTCGATTTGTAAATCTGACCATGGCAGTGTCATCCCCCTCTTTTGGAGAGGCGCGCGGTGCGTGAGGGATGATGGCTGAAATTGTGTACACACAAGACACCCCTTCAAGTATTGGTCGAGGTCCTGCCCCATGTGTGGCCAGTATGCAACCTCTCTTAAGATTTCCAATGTTGTGTGAAACCCCCTATGACCGGCGGTGGCCGCATCATGGGCATGACTTAACATCAGGCTTCGGAATGAGGTAGGAACCACCCACTGATCGTGGCCAGCTTTGGATTTCCTTACCAGCAAACCGTCTTGGATTCGGAACATTTTTGGACATTTCATCAACACTCTTAGGTCCTCTTTCCCAATGTAATCGGTATCCGTCAGGGGAAAGTTCTCAGGGTCCTCAAGGTGTTGGTAAAATTTACCAATTATTGGATCCCCCTTCTGAGCGGTAATTAAATCAGCATCAGGGGTCTCCTTACTCCATTGTGCAATTGAAAGGTCGTTGTGAGCATTTGTCTGGGACCTAGTGATAGCAGTGACCTGGATTTCCCCCAACAGGGACTCAATCTCAATTAGACCCCCTTGGATGGCCCCGGTTTTGGCCAGCTGATCAGCTAAGTCATTTCCAGTTTTGTCTGGTCCCTCTACTTTGGAATGACCCTTGATCTTTTTCCAGTGGATGGTCATCTCATTCGAGGTGACCAGATCATCAATGTTTTGGATCAACTTCCCATGTTTCAAGGGTTTGTTGTTAGCACATAACATGCCTCTGGCTTTCCAATTAACCAGGTGCTCCACGAACCCGTTCCGTACATAATCCGAATCTGTGATTATGACCAGTTCGTGGAGTTGATGCTGGACAGCAGTGAGGATGGCCTGATGCACAGCCATCAATTCTGCCACCTGACTACTTCGGGGACCAATTTTGTATCCAGCGGAGGGTTCTGGGGACTCATTCACCCATGCATTCCCTACGCCAGCCACCAGTTCTTTCTCCCCGTTGTCAACATGGTAAGAGCATCCATCCACATAGACAGTGGGCATTCCCTCACACTTGTCCTCTTCAAAGACTTTGTGTGGGGAATTAAGGTATGCCTCCGTGTTGTCCTTGATTTTTAGACTTTTGTCCTCGAGACAGTTTTCTCTGGCACAATCATGCAAGTCAGCCAGACCTTGCGCGAGGGGACTCTTCTTGTTTTGGCCATATCTGACCTCCACAGGAAAGCCTTGCATTGACAGAATCCAGGAAGTAATTCGGGAATTACTCACATTTCCGGCCCGGATTCTGTCACTTTGGAGATATTGCAGAGGCTGGTGTGGAGTCTCCACTATGATGTGTTCCCCCTGGATAAACGGGCGGTAATTCTTCAATGCCCACACCGTTGCCAGGAGTGCCTTCTCACAATCGTTGAATTTTTCCTCCACAGAGGATAAAGTTTTGCTCGCATAGGAGATTACTTTATTGACCTTGTCATGCTTTTGGTATAATACTGCCGTCAAGCACGTATTAGAGAACCCCGTCTCCAGGAAGAACTCCTTGTTTCTGACAGGGTAAGCTAGGCAAGGCGCTTGTGAGAGGCTTCTTTTGAGTTGTCTTACTGCCTCGGATTGTTCTGGACCCCATTCCCACTTGACCCCCCCCTTCAGGAGATGAATCAGGGGTCTGGTGATCTCTGCGTAGCCCTCAATGAACTTTCTGCTGTAATTAGTCAGTCCAAGGAGGCTCCTTAGTTCCCGCAGAGTTGTGGGGTCTTTCAATTTCTGAAGTGCTTCCACTTTCTTTTCCTGGGGACAGAGACCCTGAGGAGTAATCTCATGCCCCAAGAAATTAACACGGGTTCTACACCACTGTGCTTTCTGAAAGGAAAGTTTTGCTCCGGCGGCCCTCAACTGGGTCAGAACATAACGGATCTCCGCTATGTGTTCCTCCACAGATGAACTTTTGATGAGGACATCATCTACATAAGCCAGGTTACCCCTCGCACCCAGGTCGGGCATGGCCTTATGTAGAAAAATGTTGAATTCATTGCCGGAGTTGAGGTATCCGAAGGGAGTCCGGGTCCATGTATACTGCTGGCCCCCAAAGGTAAAAGCCAGCTTGTATTGGTCCTCCCTGCTGACAGGCACAGTCCAGTATCCATTGGTCAGGTCTATTGCTGTGAATACCTGTGACCCCTGGATCTGGGCCAGCCCTTGGTCAATGTAGGGCAGAGGCCATCGGGAAGTATGGACCCGTTTGTTGAGCTCCCTGAGGTCAGCGCAGAGTCTCCACTGGCCGTTCGGCTTCAATATTCCCAGCACCGGATTATTGAAGGTGCTGTGGACTGGACGGATTATTCCCCGGGACTCAAGGTTCTTAATTATTTCAGTAAGGGACTCCATTGATGCGAGAGGCAAGCGATATTGCTTCACAAACACAGGAGTCATGCCAGGGTCCGTGGGGATTGTTTTGTGTGGATGTCGGTGCGACCACAGTCATATGAGTCTACCGCAAAGAGATCTCGGAAATCCAAGAAAACTTGTTTCAACTTTTGCTTTTGTTCCAGAGTCACACAGGCATCAGCTAGGTTGACTCTCTCTTCCACCATCTGCCTGAAGCCTGGAAAGACTTCTGGTTTGGCTATTTCAGCGGCCTCCTCCAGCTGGGTGGAGAAGTCCCTGGTCAGAGTGCTGATTTGGACTGGAGGCTTCAGGTGGGAAAGGCAGCCCTCATGCACCTGGAAAATCACCTCATCCCTCCTGAAGTCACAAGTCACATCTTCCTTACCATAGGGGCAGGAAGTGTACACCAGGAAGTTCCCCCCATGCCGGGTAAAAATCCTGTCTGGTGTTGTATGGTCCTCACTGTCACTGTCAATGCAGTCCTTGGGGATTGGTCCTAACAGTTCATTTCCAAGATCAATGGAGAAATGTCGGTCATCAACCGCCATTCCAATAATGGTGCCTGCGGCTAGAGTAATACTCTTTAAGTCGCTGTTATCCACCTCTATTGGAATGGTGTCATGTTCTATGTTGACTAATGGAGTTGGGTTTACCCCCAACCCTTGCTGTTGGAGAGAAGCGTTTAGATGTATGTAAGCATCAGGGTTTTTCAACTCTTGTCCCCTTTTAACTTTCACTTCCAGGGAGAATTGTCGGGTCCTTTCTGGGATGGTGACTTCCTCTTTAATCTGAATTTCAACTGCATAAGGTAGCAATTGAGCTGACCTAAATGCTTTTTCTGGATCATCAAAGCCCATGGGATTATCCGCTAATCGGGACCAAGCTTTGAAGTTTATTAGGTCCAAACTAATGGCAAAGCGATTGAGAATGTCACTGCCTAAGTAAAAGGCGGCAGTGACGTCTCGCACGACCCAACAATTATGGACTATGCTCTTGTTGCCAATGGAGATTTTGAGCATACACCTGCTTGGCAGGAGATGTTTGGAATTAGGTGCTTCCAGGTCCATTTCCCATTTGTCTATCAGTTTGAAGGTGGGAATGGCTGGATCTTTTGGGAGTTGGCAAAACATGGCTTCGCTGATGAAGCTCTTACCGTTGTTCACACACACTCGAGCGAGAACAGAGTCCTTCCCATCATTTAACTGAACAGGGATGAACAACTGCTCTCCAATTTGCTGAATCTCAGCCAGGCTCTGAGCTGATTTCACATCTTTCTGGACTATAGGAGTGGGAGTTTCTGATTGTGGATTAGTAAAGAATTTCAGGGTGTTTCCTTCCAGTGTGGAATACCACCTTAAACTGGAAGGAAGGTTGATTTTCAGAAATAGAGAGGACCCCCCATCACCAGTCTGTTGTCCTACTGCTATTACTGTCACGTCAGGAATTTGGCTGTTCTGGAAGTGAAATTCTACTTGGTCAGATTTTTGTTCAACCATGTGGCAGGTGCCGTTTAAACTAACATGGTTGACACTCTGTTTTAATTTTATGGGTCGGCTAGTCTGGGTCCAGAGGACCTTGTTTACGCAATCTATTAAGGGTGACAACCTCCTCAGGAGGTCATTCCCCAGTAAACAAGAGGTGCCCTCTGGAGTCACTACTATGACCGGGTGTTTCAACTTGTGTCGCCCAATTTTAATGTCCAAATCTGCAGTCCCCTCAACGGGAATTTCCTTCCCGTCAAAGTTCTGGAGTTGTCCAGGAAGAGAGGTGAGAGGAATTTGGTAATTCTCTCCCCTTCCTGCATTCAGTTCGTCAAAGGCCCTTCTGGACAGAAGGGTAGCTTGAGATCCAGTGTCCACCAGTGCCAAAATTGTACCCTGCCCCTGTACTTGTACCGGGGCATAGTATCTTCCCTCCTTCTCCTCAAGGGGGCACAGATAATGTACATTTTTGGACAACTGGTGGGCTAATTTTCTGGTTTTGGACATCGCTAGCGAAGAGATTTGGGCAGAATTCTGTGGAGAGCCTTGGGAATCTGAAAGAAAAAGTTGGCAACTGGAGATCAGAGCCATTGTGGGTTCCCCTGGCTCCAGTTCTGGGCCGCCCCCCCCTTTTTGGAGGCAGTCACCAGGATGGGTTTGAACCAGGGGATTTTCTTGCTGTTGGTTCTGGGATGAGATGGTGGGCGGCGGTAGCTCAGTCTCCACATCTCCCCAGTCTGGACTTGCATCCCTAGGGACCCATTTTTCTTTGGGAGGAGTTCCCCCCCTCTCTGAAGGAGAAGATCCTTTTCCCAGGATCCTCTGAGGATCCCTCTACCTCAAATTGGAAGATCTGTACCTCCTCCTCAAACTGTGTCTGTTTGGGTCTTTTGTTTCTCCTACCCCCCCTCTGCTCCTTAGGAGGCAGACTTTCAGGGGCAAGAGATTTTGTTTCCGGTTCCTGGGTTTCCAGGGGCTGTTTACAAGTGAGGAAGGAAGCTTCCTCCAAGGCTTTACACCCCCCTTCCCCTTGTGCCTCCTCCCTGGGAACCGGTGTGTTATCGGGGTGCTGCCCCCGTCATTGTTCTGGAGCACCAGGTCCAAAGTTGGGTGCGTTCTGCGCCGGCATGCCGATCTGAGGGTTCTGCTGAGCCCTCAGTATTTGACCCAGATCCCGTGCCATATTTTGGACCTGGCGCTCTAGCTGGGAAACCCGCTCAGGCTGATACGGGCCCTGTTTTCTCCCCTGGGCTGATCCCCGGAAGGGTAGCTATCCCTTCTTTTGGTAGTACCCCTGGCTGGGGTAGCAATATCGTTTTGAGGTCCTAGGAAAGCCTAGGATCTCAGCTTCCAGATGAAAGTTACTGCAAGTCTCTAGCACAAACGGTCGCGGAGATATGAGCGATTGAATAAAGGTCGTTTTTCAGATTTGAAATTTTAAAGTTCAAAAAGACAAGTGCAGCTTGCAACTAGAAAATGACAGGTGACAGCTTTACAAATGACAGGTGACAGGAGGCAGTTCTACTTAGATTAAAATAGCTTGGATTATATTATTTTAACTAAGAGATTGGTTCTGCACAGTTTTCTAGGTACTCACACTATATTCTTGAGTGAAATGGGCCTCGCCACGGATCTGGTCAGGTTTTAGACTGGACTCTGCACTTCACAGTGATCTGGGTCAGCTCTCTCTGGTTCTGCTAACAGGTCAGCTCTACTCTGCTGGTCTGGTCTGGGTCTCTGAAGTTGATGGAGGTAAAGTATGGATTTTCCCGGCAGAGCTTCCAGCTGCAAATGGATTTGAAGGTCCCTATCTGTCCTGTCTCTCTGCTTTTATGTGTTTTGAAAATGGGTGTGTGTGAGCAGCATCACTAGCCAGCCCCTCTCCACTTATCATTGGCCAAGCTTTCATTTCTCCCCTGATTGGGGGAGCTAAGTTGTGTCAGAGTGATGTCATTTTACAGCCTGCAGAAAGTCCACTCCTCCTGTCAACTTGCACACAAATCTAGATTTGAACCAAATACATATTTCATAGCTACACAGTGGTTTGAAATTACATGCACCCATCACATATCACAGGAGGTATACCCTGTTCAAACTCTGCTCTTCCTGGGGGCTTGCATTCAGAAATAGCGATATTTTGCACTTTTTAACTGGTTTGCAATCCCGGACATTACCCCAAATTTACACACATGTGCGCAAGGAGTATGGACATTAGTTGATGAAGTGTCAGATTTTTCACATGCACACATTTTGAGTAATATCCTCTTTTCCGCTAAAACCCCCCTGAACATGCCACCGGTTCTAAAAACCTCTTAAAATGTGGGCAGAAAAATCACAAGAATTATGGTGTCATTTATAAAATTTTCACAAGTCCGCTCTATGAGTTATTCATCTTTTTCTAAAACCATATTCTGGCTATAGAGGTGTGTCTTTTCATGTCACATGGTACAGAAACCAGTCTTTCCAGTTTCTGCCAAGCTCAGAGACCCTGCCCCTCCCAGCTTCTGCCAAGAGGAAGCTCCATTTACGACTCCCGCCAATAAAACATTTGCCTGAGTCAGGACAGGGCTTTGTTCAGAGCTCCTGTATTCTGTGGGGCTCCCCTTAATTCAATTATCAGAGAGATGGCATATCCTTAGTGTGGCCAGCAAAAGGCAGATAGGCCTGGGAACACAGCTGTGACTCAAGTTTCACTCCTGATGCGGGTAGTTGCCAGGCAGAATTCAGTTCCTTAAGCCAAGTTTCAGATAAAATGTCACTTTTTGTTCCCCAGTTTCTGCATTCAAATAAAACTAAACATTTTCACATATGCAGCTAGAATGCTGATTCTAAGTTTAAAACTATGACATTTAAACAATTGCAACCTATGTGACACTCAAAGTAGGTCACTCATTTCTTTTAAACATTTAGATTTGTAGTGTCTTTCAGTCCAAATTTACTTAAACTGCTGAAATCCACAGCTCAGCCAGTCTTGTTATAAACCTTCAAGTCACTTCAGAATATAACTTTACATTGGATCCACCTCTCAGTAAGTCTTTCTTTGGCCTGTTTTGGGTTCATTTATTCAGTTTTCTACAAAAAAGTAAAATCTGGTGGTTTTAAAACGCCGGCTTTCTGATAGTGGTGAGTACTGGTACTGCACCCCTTTTTGGGATTTAAGAAAATGAATTCCCAACAGTTATGGGTTTGCTTTTGGCAATCAGCATTGTCACTCCCAATGGTTTCAGACTACTGTGTGGGTAGTCCACTGGTGGTTTTAGGCAGTGTCCTTCTGTGCCCATAACATCGGCAAAAAATGAGTGGCAGCCTATTCTTCATGCATTTCCCTGTGCATTTTCTGGGAAGCTCTGGCCATCATGATGTTTTCATGTCAGTACTGCACAGTTTTGAGGTAGGGCTCGGATGCATGGGTAAATACATCCCACAGCGCGACAAGACAAGGGATGGAAGATAGAGGGAGGACAAGACAAACGATCTTACTAGGCCTGGTGTCATTTAGATCGTGCAAGTGCGATAACGAGAAGCGCAAGGGGAAAGGAACGGGGGAAGTGCAAGGGGGAGGGGAAAAACAGGGCAGCAATGCTCTGAGTAAGTGCTGTCAGTGCAAGACACCTCTGGGTAGTGCAAGGAGAACAAGGGACTGTAGGGTTACAGTTACAGCCCCTAAGTGCATGGTAGGACCAGAGGCAGTGCAATGGTGACTGATCAAGAAAGAGTCTCGGCTCAGTGAGACTCTGAGGGTAGCCAAGCAACCAGTCGGTACAGCAGACAGGTAGGTCAGCAGGGGAGGGAGATGGAGAAAGCAGAGGAGAAGAGGAAAGTTTTGAGCTGCTACCAGAACTTCAGGTGGTCTGCTAAAGCTTGAGAGGGGCAGGGAGGCTATTACA
Organism: Ambystoma mexicanum; assembly: GCF_040938575.1. NCBI lineage: Eukaryota > Metazoa > Chordata > Amphibia > Caudata > Ambystomatidae > Ambystoma > Ambystoma mexicanum. The sequence goes on from NC_090936.1 coordinate 1,218,604,643, forward strand.
GAGGGAGGCACCTGTAGAGGAGAGAGATCTACCCCCCACTCTCTTCCTGGAGAAGCGTCTAACCCTTAGAGAGTTGTAGGTAGCTGAGCGAAGGTCTTGAGAAGGAAGATATTTTGGAAGAGAGCGTTGGATGTAGTGCGGGCCCTGGGCCCAGAAAGCCTTGTGGACAATGCAAAGGGTCTTGAACTTGATACTTGCAGCAACTGGGAGCCAGTGGAGAGATTTCGGGGCTGGAGAGATACGATCCCTGTGCTTGAGGCCAAGGATAAGTCTTGCAGTCCTTTTCTGGATTAGTTGCAGGGGCTGGATAGTAGAGGATGGCAGATTGAGAAAGAGGCTGTTGCAGTAGTCCAACCTAGAGAGAACCAGGGCTCTGCAGACAGTGAGCTTCTGGGGGAAAGTGAGAAAGGAAAGAGTCCCTTTGAGGAGGAGCAGCTGGTAGTGGGACTTCTTGGTGACGTTTGAGATGTGAGGAGAGAAAGAGAGTGGAGTCAAAGATGACACCATTGTTGTTTGCCTCACAGGAAGGCGAAGGAAGAGGGCCCAAGGCGGGCAGCCAGAGTGAGAGAGGGAAAGCAGGGACAGGAGTCCAAATGAGAAGGATCTCCAGCTTACTGACATTAAGGCAGAGATAGTTGGAGGCACACCAATCCTGAATCGCGGATAGACAGTCGGGAATGAGCGAGAGATGAGAGGAGTCTGAGGGGAGCCTGAAGGAAAGCGGAGTGTCATCCGCATAACACTGAAAGTTAGAGGAGAATGTAGAGATCAGGTGGGTCAAAGGGGCCACATAGAGGTTGAAAAACCAGAGTGAGAGGATGGAGCGGGGAGAAAGGGACCAAGTTGGACCTGGGAGGGGCAGTCCAAGAGGAATGAAGTCAGCCACTCAAGGGCCTGATCCGTGATGCCCAGGTTCTCATGGAGTCGATTGATCAGGATTGATCAGGATGGCATGGTTGACCGCGTCGAAAGCACAGGAAAGATCAAGGAGGATGAGGACAGAAGGAATGCTGGAATCAAGGTTAGAGAGCAGAACTACACAGGTGTTCAGGAGAGCAGTTTCCGTGTCTCTGGCACTGAAGCCAGACTGATGGTCATGGAGACAACCAACAGATTCCGTGTGGAGAGTAAGCTGGGAGATGGCAAGCTTTTTCAACAGTTTGCCCAGGAAAGGGGTAATGGAGATTGGGCGATAGTTTGTCGGGCAGGCAGGATTGGCAGAAAGCTTCTTGAGGAGTGGGTGCATAAGGGAGTGCTTAACGGGAGAGGGGAAAGAGATCAGAAATCGGTCAAGGCTGGAGCGAGGGTGTCAATATGGTTCTTGATGGTTCTGGTGGAGCAGGAGAGCACCTGTTTGGATGACACTTTCATAGATCGGACTTGTCTAGAAACCTCGTCAGGTGTTGTCGGAGAGAAAGAGGAGAAAGGAGGAAGAGAGGTAGAGATGGCCAAAGGGGGCCGAGAGAGGAAGAGGGAGAGGAAGAGGAGATGGAGGACAGGATGTCCTGAGTTTTAGCAGAGAAGTGAGATGACAGAGCCATACAGAGGGCCTGGGAGGGAACAGGAGATGTAAAGACCTCAACAGGATTGCCCAGTTCTTTTCAGATTTTAAAGCGTTTGGCCGTGTTGTTAGAGGCCACAGAGACACAGGCTTGAATGTGTGTGTTCTATTCTTGATGAGTGTTATTGCTTCGACTGCCATTTTGGTGCAACCAGTCTAGATATGTCTAAATGTGGCCTGGCAAGCTTTACTATATTGTTATTACATGTCGACACTGGTCTACCTTGTGCAGCCAGTTGGACATGATTTCATTGTGGCATGGCATTTTTAATAGCAAAGCTTTAATGTTCCTGTGCTCTGTTGGTGACTTGCACCTATTGGATTGGTGTTACCCTACAAAACAATTGCAAACACTCTGGCTTTTTAGCCAATTTTTCTGAGACAGTGTGCTGTATGTTATATTAAAAGACATATGTATATCTTTCTCCTAGTGCAGTGTGCGGCATATCCGTTCAGCAGCACGTTTGTGCGTATTGCGCAAGTGTGATAATCTAGGCTGGTCCAGAGTGTGGCGTGACCCTTGATTGTTGCTGAGTTGGGGGAGTCAGCATGGCTTGCAGGGGGGCCCCCACATCTTGTGTTACGCCACTGGTTATCCCAAGGCACGTTTGGGATGAATTTGAAGTGTAGATGAGGCCTACTGCAACTAAGGCACTTGTACCAAGGACCCAGCCACTGGAGGTGATGGAACCCCTGCATGTGCTCTAGTCAAACCTTCCTAGTTGGTAGGGGCAGTGAGAAAGGACTCCCCTCTCCCCTGGAGACCCTGGGCTGGGCCTCCCAGCAATCCAGAAGTCCATGAAGAACCCTGGGCCCTGGTACTGCCTTAATCGGCTTCTAAGCTACAAAGATCCAGACATCGCCTGCCTGCACCAAGTTTCTTCATGCCACATGCCATTGATTCTTGGGCTGCACCATGTGTTGGACCTAGTCGCCCAGCTCATGAAACCGACACAGAATCACCAGTTCAGCAAACACCTAGAAGTGTGGATCAATGTTATTGAGCCCCCAGAACCAGAACTAAATGCATTTGAGGTAGGCCAGTCACCCTGGCTTGCCTTAAGAGACCCCAGTGACTTGCAAGACCCCACTTGCTTTCTTTTACCATTTGCTGCAAACAAATTCTTTGCCTGAGCACCTTGTCTACAAAGAAAGTCTGCTGGAGCAGTGGTATTAGAGAGAGAGGTCGAGAGAGAGGTCGAGAGAGAGGTCGAGAGAGAGGTCGAGAGAGAGATAGCGAGAGAGATAGCGAGAGAGAGAGATAGCGAGAGAGAGAGAGATCGAGAGAGATCGAGAGATCGATATCTCCCAATGGACATTACAGGTCAGCCTGCCCCAACAGGACACAGATTGCTAGAGAGCACTGTATCATACATGCCAACATTCAGACGCACCTGGGAGGGATTTTTCCACAGGGAAATCGGGAGACGCATATTTCCCCATAGGAATGCATTGGTGCTACAATTATTTTAGGCGGGAGATCGTGCAAAAATAGCAATACTTTTCACCTAATAATCGGGAGTCTCCGAAATTAAATGTTGGGTTAATTCCTTCAAATGAAAGCCTAAACAGTCATTAAAGCATACACAAAAATAATGCTTTTATTTTACAAATAATGCAAATATGTGGTGCTGGCTTTCAGCCTTTGTTTATATATGTCCATACTAAGGTTAAATGTTACAAACATATATGGTAATAGAAACGCATTTAATACTATGTACATTTTTGGGTGTTGAGGTATAAAACATGAAAGGGAGGAATGAAATTCCTCTTTTGGAAAAATCATCTGTGCAAAGCATCATGTTGTCATGTTCATAAATGGTGCTAGATTGTAATGTTTCATGCATTTTTAGTTTTCACACATAGGTGCCAAAAATTGATGGTGTGCATTGTGAGGGGACAATGGTACACACACATGGATAACCGCCCACCCCTTCACAGTCCCGTGCCGGCCGGCGTGTCATGTGATGCAAGCAGCGTTGCTGGGTTCTTTCTTCTAATGATGATTCATTGGAGGACCGCTTGCAGGTGCATACATGCCAACATGCAGATGCACCCGGGCGGGAGATTTCCGCAGGGAAATCGGGAGACGTATATTTCCCCATAGCAATGCATTGGGGCTTCAGTTATTTTATGTGGGAGACCATGAAAAATAGCAATATTTTTCACTTAAAAATCGGGAGTCTCCCGCCTAAATCGGGAGGGTTGGCATGTATGCCGTGACAAGTTGCTTCATGAGCCAGATTGCAAAGAGCTGCAATGCCGTACGCCATTCTTGTGCAAGCTGAATAGAGCTGGGTATGTTAGGCTGAACCTTCTTGCCGTCTGGCAAACGTAGGCACTGCACGGGTGGCACACTCATGCCCTAGGCCTGTTACATCAGGTGAGTCCTTTCATCTGATGAGTCTCTGTTAGAGGAAAGGACCTTCTTGCAGTGGCAATCACAAGCAGATTACCCAAATTCCAAAATGTGTTTCTCCTCCCCTGAGTAAAACAATATTAATAATGGTCACCAGGATTTTAAGGGGTGGAACTATTTGAACAAAAAAATGTGTGTGACTTTCAATTAAATCACAAAAAGGGAAAAACAGAATTATGGAGAAAGTAGACCTACGACCTGCTGTCTTCAGTTTTCATTAGCGCTTTATAGAGGTAAAGACTCAGCACTTTGTATAATAAGCTCTGGAGTATGTCACAGTACCACAATCCGTTTTCAGCCTGAAAAAACTGCAATGCACAAGTATACAATAAAATGTGCATTAATAGTGAATTTAAAGTCTGCATTGTTGTATAGGCCGACATGCTTGCAATGGACTGCAGGTCAACTGGTGCCTGCACACAACTTTAATAAATGTAATCTTACGTAATAGCGCTATTGGGACAATTTCTTTCTGCCAAACCCTGTTACACAATATGTGTGTATATATATATATACTTGTGAAATGCGCACATATCCTCCAGACTTATGTGAATGGAGTGTGTCAAGGTGCAGTTACACACAGCTCCAGGTACTATATATGAGCAACATATCTGTGCCCCCTGCGAGAGAGGATGCTATGCTCCGGCGTGGCTAGGTGGAGTACGACATTTACTAGGAGAAACATGACTCGGGGCAACATATCTGTGCCCCCTGCGAGAGAGGATGCTATGCTCCGGCGTGGCTAGGTGGAGTACGACATTTACTAGGAGAAGCATGACTCGGGGCAACATATCTGTGCCCCCTGCGAGAGAGGATGCTATGCTCCGGCGTGGCTAGGTGGAGTACGACATTTACTAGGAGAAGCATGACTCGGGGCAACATATCTGTGCCCCCTGCGAGAGAGGATGCTATGCTCCGGCGTGGCTAGGTGGAGTCTGACATTTACTAGGAGAAGCATGACTCGGGCAGCTGTCTGAAGTCATGCTGAATATATCTCCAGAGAGAACGGTTCTCAACCTCAAGGCCCGAACTTTGAAGACAAAGGCCACATTATAAGTACGGCAGTGCAGTAAAAACAGCGGTAGAGCGGCAGTCATTCTGGAAGAGACACTTGTCAGCCGCCTCAGCGCACCACCGTACTATAGGGTTGGAGGTTGATTCTGAACATTACCACCAAACTCGTGATTAGGCTCAATGTGCCTCGACTCCTGGCACCAAATAGCAGAACAGTCTATGGGCACGAATCCTGTACGAGTCTAGCTTTGTGGGCTGTCTGGGAGGGTAAGGGGCCGTCCTTACCTTAACTGGTCAATTGAAGGCCTTCAGGATGTCTGTCCTGAGCATCTACCCAAAGAAGCATTTTTAGTGAATATTAAGGAGTGCATATTTATATCCGTCATTTTCTAGAGCAACGCCACCATTTCATAATTTCTATTATACGGCAGAGAGAGAGGTGTCTAATAAGGATATTATTTATCTAAAATATCTGGAGAACCTCGAAATAGAGTTTGAAAGTTGCTTCAAACATCCATACACTGCAGTGGGGTGGACAAGCCAAATTGTGGATGAAAAGTACATTGCTCCATGTAAATCACTGTTCCTCTGTATGTCAAACCGTATTATAATCCAGGATGCTTCCTGTTGTGAGTCTTGCAAACAACTGAGCAGTGTGTGATAGCTTCGTACAGTTGTATTTAGTGTGCCCCAGCCTACACAAATCAAGCCTAACTGTTTTGTTTTCTTGTACAGTGAAGCCACTCGGTCCCACAGATTTACGATGGGATTATGAGTAGCGGGGGCAATGCTTCCTCCACTCCACTTCCAAACACAGGATTTTGTACTGTGGTAAAACTGGTGGTAATCCTGTGACCGGCTAAAAAAAGTGGTAATAGCAGAATAACTGGCAAAAATGTACTGCGCCGCCCCTCGGAATGAGACCCAGAATACCAGAATATTCTAAGAAGTGGCCTCACGGTGCCTATGACAATTACAAAAAACATAAACCAGCATTTTAATAAAAAACACTCAAAAATGTAAAACAAACCTGCTTAAATAAATGTATCATTCAAATTCCCTAAAAGGCAGATCATGTTCAGGAATTCGAATGTGAGGTACATTCTGGAGGCATTTACCATCCTGCAAAAATGCGTCTGGAAAGGATAAATCTTAGAAGCCGCACTTGCACCAACATTTTCAGTGCCTCTGATATGTAGTAGAAATAGGTCCCAGACACAGGAAAGAGCAACACTTACAGGTCGGCTCACGAAAATGTGAGCAGAAGAAGGGTGGAAAAAAGAGTTCCATGGAAAGATGGATCTGCTTTGAAACTAGACCCCAATAAGCTGTTTCTTAAGCACATTTAGAAGGCTGAAGCCCCATCACATTATCCAGATGGAAGCCATGGTAGGACGCAGCAAGCGAAGGGGGCAGCCTTGACCGGAGCTTGTTCACTGTCCCCAAGATCGTAGAGACCCTCTGAGCCACTGTAAAAGTGCTCTCCTCTTCCGAAGCAACGGCGACCTCCGCTAGTGAGGCTGGATTCAATTGAACAGATCAAGTCGTTTTGGGCTTTCGATCAGTATGATTCCTCGGGCAATCCTTTTGGGATCTCGTAGATCCTCCACCCATTTGCACAAGTATGATCCGCAAAGTTCTGTAACTAGGAAATATTGTTAGAAGAAATTTGATCAGGGATGGGGGGATTACAAAATGAAAATAAAAACGTGTACATCAAATTGCTTTTGTACTCGTTGCTATCAATCGTAGTCAGGAAGAAGAGCCTTCAAAGCTGGCATGGGGAATATGGGCTTCTTCTCAGCGCTGCCAGAGGACCCTTGCAATGCAGGGTTACAACTGTACTTGGTTTGAAAATAAGACTAGTTCGGGCATCTCTTCAATGAATAAGACACTATCATCCATGCCCCCTTACTCCTCTGAAATGCTCTGTTACGCAGCATGGAAGAAAATACACTTGCTGTCTTCAAAAGCACAACTTGTTCTGTCCAATTGTGGGTGTTTCTTACAGCAGCGTGGCGCTTCTGCCATATCTTGAAAAGATACCAATGATACCAACAGGCACGATAAAAAAAAAAAACGTTTCTACTGGTGTCTTTGCCTTTGCCCATCAGTCTTCTCTGGTAGTTGGAGCACTTGTGCTAATCGACAACCAGCACATCGTCATCTCGTTTTTGGTATTTTAAGGTGAAGCACCAAACATCGCCCTCTACGGTCAGCATCCGGTAGGCGAGATTCCTCATTGGGGGACCCCATTGGCTTTCTCGGGTTCTTCTGTGATGTCCATTTCATAGCTGTTGAAGGCGGGATTGTCAGTCCCGTTTTCAGTATCGGGGTGCGGGTTCCACTTCAAAACTTGCACTTTCTCCGTCTAAAATAAGAAGATAACAAATAATTTAGTGGCATGGCGATGGTTTCTTACAAGACAATTACACTTCTAGAAAGTTCTATGAATTTAGTAACATCCCGCTCGGGTCCGTGGCAGCTTCCTTCTTGGGAATCCCTGGGGCGTTCTTTCTTCACTAGAAGGACCTGCTGACTTCCCAGCACACATTTTGGGCTTACGGTAATATGGTAAGTGGGTGGAGCTTCCCTCAATACTACCTGAATAAATGCTTAGTAGGATGTACTTCTTCAGCTTGGTGTACTTTATAGAAAGGTGTTTGGAGGCTAAGCTCAGGTGCCGGCCACATTCATGCCATCGTAATCCCATGAAGATCATTCGAGTGGACTCGTCACGTGGTGAAAAACCGAAACATGCCGCCCTACCACGGCTGTCTCTTTAGCTGTGCTCAATTATCCACAAACACATTGGGCCTCATTACAACCCAGGCGGTAAGGGTTAAAAGGCGCCGTCGGCGCCGTTAACCCTTAACGCCTGATTACCATTTTAACGCCTGCTTTTAGCAAATGCAATGCAAGGCGCTAACCCGTGCCTTCCCCACTCCCATTATGCCCTATGGGGCAAAAATGGGAATGGGGAAGGGTAAATGGGGAATGGGGAGTTACCGCCCCACTCACCTTGGAATGGGGCGGTAAATCCGCCAACCACATGGTGTAAACAGAGTGTACACCATGGTGGTAAAGTAGGGAACTTACCGCCTGGGTTGTAATGAGGCCCATTGCTAGATCTAGGACGAAAGGCGAGAAGTGGTTCCAAGCACAACCTTAATCGCAATCATTTGCCTTTATTCAGATCTCAAATGTATTGTGAGAAAAGTTATTTGACCCCTGCCCAAGACAATTGCTACTCTCCCAGAGGTTGCACCATAGGGTGCAGGAAGTGGTCCCTGATCGTCCAGCGATCGCATACACCACCCTGACATGGACAGCCCAAGAGTGACAGATTCCTAGACTACTTACTTTGCTGCCTCTGCAGTATGCCATGAAGTTGTAGATGTAGTCGAAGTCCTGCTTGTTCAGTAGGAAGTCTGGATTCACAGATTGCTTCAGTCCACCTGCAGAAGAGCCAGAGCAGAAACATTGAAATCAGAAGCCTGCGTCCGATTATTTCTGATAGCAGTAAGAATCCAGGCCTGCTTCAGTCCCGAGTTAAGAATCACTGGCAATAATGAGCCCGCCCCTTAGATGCACACTAAGGCAATGGTCCTGTTTACTGTGCACAGTATGTGTGCCAATAAAGTACATGCTGTGCTGGTGTTCCAAGCTGCAGGATTGATGGTTTATCGAATCCAAAAGGATTCACTGTGCAGTGGAGGGTACAATTCCAGGCACTCGTTGTAGACCAACACAACAAGTGTCTTGTGGATACAACGTTCAACAACGTATTTATTAATAGGAGAGGTTTGAATACACACCTGTTGGGCTTGGGGTTTATTTATGATAAAAAAGGAGTCTGCCTTCCAGAGGTTGGTGTACTTCAGCAGCAGGGGAGTTGCTAGGTCTGGAAAAGACCCGGGGCTAAGCTGATGTCGGTACTGTTGGGACTGGGGGCTAGCTAGTCTTTTGGCTGTAGCTCCTGAGATTCTATCCGGGGCTACAACCAAAAGATCAGGGGCTACAGCCCCCTCAGCCCCCCCAGCAAGGCCCCTGTTCAGCAGTGTCAGGATGGGATAAATAAGAATGCATTATAGCTGCCTATGTTAGCTATACTTGTTTCCCCCAGGTGTCCTAAATGCAACATCGTCGTCCTAGGGATATAGCGCCCAGCTGCTTTCTTGGCGGCTGAAACCTAGTCTCAAGGATATAGCTCCCATCCACGTCTTGGTTCACGTCAGAGTCAAGCCTCTGACTCAGCCTTTTCATTTATCGGCCTGTAGCATTGGTGCCAAACAGTCTCTACTGTGCGGCATTTCTTTTTGAGAGCTTTGGGTCTGTCAATGTACCAGGTTTTGGAAGGCGGTTGGGCAGAACCTTTCTTGAGGGGGCACGAGGCCACGGTCTGGGAGATGGTCAGGAAGTGAGAAATAAAATGATACATTGTCTACGAAGAGTGTGGGCAACAAGGTGGGGTTTGAATTTGGATGATGCCATCTTTTGCATGAACTCAGTAGGTTTGGGGTTTAATCAACTCAAGACAGGATTACTGTTACTGGCAAATCGGGAATCAAGAATTCAGTGGGGTTCTGCCTTCTCCCTAACTGCACCTATCCGATGTGGGGTACCTCAAGGGGCATGTGTTAGGAAGAATTCTCATTCTATGGCTAATTTCCCTCACCTAGTGAGTCACCCAGCAGCTTTGCTGGACTTCTGGAGTTTATTTTTTCCACTTGGTAAGAGTGTGAGCCTTTTCCCCACTCTTACCTGTGTTTTGCCATGCATATTTTTACTGTTTGTGTGATAGTGGGCTCTGGAGGGCCCAACTCCATGAACCCCACTTTTCATGTGTGTTACACAGCACCTTCCATGCAGTAACACGGGGTTGTCTTTAAGACTTCCCCCGACTCCATGTCCTGGGGCTGACTACTGTCCCCCAGAAACAGGTAAAGTTGCCATTTACTTTACATAGTCATTTAAAACTACAGACCCAGTACACCCCATCTTACATGGAGTACTGGAAAGGGTTAATTCTGATCCCTTTTTGTCTGTGCCTCTCTGAGCTTTGTTTTGCTCTTTTAACATTTAGACTTGGCTGGTGGCAGTGGTATCTACCCTAACTTTTCTACCGCGATTATATTATATAAACGTGGTACTGTTCCAGGCTATCATAGTAGCCTCAAACATAAACCTGCTTGACCAAATACTCTTTCTTTTGGCTCCGGTTGGGTTTATTCGCCATTTCTTTTTGTTAAAGTCCTTCTTGTGTTTTACTTTGCGTTGCAAACCAGGTTTGCCTTATTTGTTCACCGTCTTTTGGCGGGCTTCTCTCAAGAAGCCCTCCTTTTGGCGCCTGGGTGTCTAGGTCGGCTGAATGTGAGGGAGGGGTGTAGTCACCCCCTGCACAGGGTATCCTTGGAAACCCAAGTCGCACTTTGTCATGATTGGCTAAGGTGGTTGTCCAGGCCGGACAACCCCCCTGCTGGGTGATTTGACAGCCAGGCTGTGTGAATGGGGGATTTTTGCATAAAAGGCAGGACTCTTGGGCTGGAAGTCAGAGTCGCCACTCGAACTGCAAGGAACCGAAGAGAAGCGGAGAAGAAGACGGCTGCTGCAACTACCGAGTCCCGGTGGAGCCCTGCTGCAGTCCTGAGCTATCTACACTTCGACAAGAGAAGATCGAGTCCGGAGTTTTCTTCCCTTGAGCTTGGTGAGATTAACCAGCTCATCTTCCGCGGGCAGAGGATCCTCTTCTTGGTCGAAATCGCTGCACACAGCTGTAGTGGACTGAAGAGCCTCTCCTGTTTTAAAGGAGCGCTCCTTTTATTCACTGTTGCTTTTGCTGCTGCTGGCTTCATCCCTGGGTAGTGCAGATCACTCCAGACGTCATCCTTCTTGTCCCCACGACTGAAGTCACAGGAACCGTGAGTCTGCAGAAACTACCAGGGACAACTGCCGTGGCACCAGCTCTTCTTCAATTGAATAAGGTACTGTTTCTGACCTCGAGGAACTAGGGTGAATCCCTTTTCTCCTCACCAAACGCTTGTCCTTATCTTCCTTCCCTTTTATAACTTTTGCTTTCTCTTATGACAATATCCAAGTACTCCTGGCAATCTCGAATCGTGAGATCCTCGACAACAGGAGCCCTGTTCCACTTGACACTGGTGCAGGCCTGTTGACTTGTATTCACCTGTAGGGAAGTGACCTCTGATTCTATCTGCCTTGACAAAAGTATTGCCTATGATTTTTATCCCCAACTCTCTTGTGTTGATTCGTGTGCTAAGTGTGTTTTAACTCCGGTAACATTTCTTCCCGATTGTACGCGTATCTTTAGTAAAACCAAACTGTTATTACTGTCAAAAAGTGATCGCATCTGTCCCTCCGGTAACGTCTTTGTTTCACAACACCGGTCTGTAAAAACCAAATTTACTGCACAAAGTGAATTGGTTGTGTGTAGTGTATTTTACGTGTGGTTTTACATTATTAGAAGTCAAGTGTTTAACGAGCAGATGGTCTAGAAATAAATTTACTTTTACTTTTCAACCAGAAACTTGAGTAGGTGTTTGCTTGAGTCTCAGTAACTGTGGTCCTTTGTGTAATCTCTACTACTGCTCATATACTCTTGAGATAAGTCTGGCTGCTCCGCTACGGCTACCACTTTAACAGTGTAGTACAGGCTTGTACCAAGGGTGAACTTGTAGTGCCACCTGTAGTCTTAATTGTGTGTAGTGGTCCCTAAGGGCACTGCACAGGATTCTGTCTAACTACATGTCTATCGCCCATTGTTTTCAATCTTTACATCAGGCCACTGTGCTCGCTCCTGGTGGGCTTGGATATATTTTTACAAACTATGGCAACGATATCCAGCTAGTTCTGGGAATTAGCTGTGACCACATCCATGCCTCTGCCGTCCTAACCAATGTGCGTGATCGAATCGATCAATAACTGGCAATGCAAAACGGAGCTCCTCACTTATGGGTCTCGGCAGGCATTAGCTTAGCTCAGCGCCGGTCAAAAAGGTTTCCAAATTGGGAGCAATATCTTCCAAGCACAAAACAAGGTCAAACGCCTGTGCATTCAGTTGGAGGCCTCACTGAATGCGATGCTTATGTTAACCAGGTGAGCCAGAATTGCAATTACTACCTCCGGCTGCTTAAAAACATCCATCCCTACATCGGAGAAAATAATTGTGCAGTCTCGACTACTGTAATTCACTACTAATCGGATCTATGCCAGCCCGAGAAATCAGGAATATGGTATCTTTTCCAAGGCTTATGAACTGATCCCCCAAATGAAAGAAATCAAAGCTAAATATTGCAAATCTTCCATCTTGCCATTGATCAAATATTATGTAGCCAAAATAATTCTGGTTATTTTGTATGGCTTAGAAGAGAAACCCTTACTCTGGAGTGCAAATTGGGCCAGAATAGAAGGTAGAATTTGGAAAGTCTCTCTTAACCTCCCTATGAATACACCTGGTTGGAACTTGCGGTTTGTACTAGGCCTTGTCTCTTTAGAATGCTGTGCAGAATGGAAGTTAATCGTGTTACATAGAGAGATAATGTGCCATAAACGGACTCCCTGTATGAACATTTTAGAGGTCACTTGAAAGGCTTAAAATCCAGAATCTTGAGAGGGCTGGATTTAAAAACAAATAACATACTGGACAGAGTAAATTCAGATTTTGAAACTCTGATAACCAACCCTCTCAAGGTAAAACGGGACTTGGAGCGGTTAGACTGGATTAAAACCACCTCTTTGGTGAGACGCTCAAAGCCGTGTATGCGTTTCTGAAGGCAGAAAAAAATGTTGCCCATTTGCCACGTTACCTAGTAAAATACCCTGACCCCAGAATAAGATCCAACTTTTTACGGGTGTGATTGAACTTGGTCCCCAATGGGGAGGTCTTGGCAATAAGAAAGCAGGAAGATCTTGCGGTCAAACTATGTAAAGTGTGCTCCGATCCAAGACTCCAATCACTCCGTCATATCCTAATGGAGTGTGAAGGGACTTGGCCCCTGAGGCTAGCGAAATTAAGAAGATTCACACATAAGGAGGTGGGCCTTGTCTCGGAGCATCTTTTGGAAAGAATGATTGCAGGCCAAGAAATCCAGCTATCGGCAACAGGGGTTGAAATATTGGGAAATCCAAACCTGCTAAATTAACTATGTTGGGAAATGACTTGGTTAAGGGCTGAGGGCTTGGGGGGTAGCTTGACCCACATCAAGGAAAACTAGATCATGTGAATACTATTGTGGAATGCTGGGTAAAGGGGAAGGTCAAATGTACTCTTTTATTGTTCGGAAAGTAATTTGCAAACAAAAGGAGATGGGGGGTAATTACCCCACGTTGAGTTTCAAGAAGTGGGGAGAATGGACTTATTTTATTGAAATCAATGTGTGCAAATGGTTATTAATTCTTTTTAAACTATTTTTATTTGGTCTAATTTCCTAATTTTTGGGAATGTTAAATGGTATTAGTTGATAAATAATTTGTAAAGGTTCTAATGAAATGAAAGTGTCTTTTCTTTTTGTGAACCATTTTTTTTTATTTTTTTTTGTTTAAATACTAATCGGAGCCTCACTTTGCAACTTGAAAACATGCCAGATGATTTGGAATAGCGCTGTGCACGTTGTTAAAAAACTCACAAGAAAGGTTAACCTCTTGGATCATAGGAGGGGCCTTCACTGGCTTCCGATACAGGATACAGGAACGCACAAGCTTCAAAGTATGTACCATGATCCAACAGTGCGTCTTCGGAACAGCTCCCTTGTATCTAAAATGATTGACTCCCTGCTATATTCCAACCAGAGTGCTTCGCTCCCCCAAACTGCTGCAGGTGCTTTTCCCAGGCTTCCAACTCTCTAGGGGGCTTGGACGGTCCTTCCCAGTAAAAGCGGCAAACCTCTGCGCTTAGACTGGAGACGGACCTAAAGTCCTTCAGAAAAGTGCTGAACACATAATTGTTCAAGTAATCTTGATACATTTCTTCCGCCCTCCCCTCTATTGGATCTAATCCTGTCTTTTATGTTCGTGTGGAGTGTGTAAGTGTCTTGCGCCCTGTTACCTGCAAGCTCCGCACTATAAATTAAAAAAGAAAAAAACTGTTCTGCTCTGTATTCACGTCTCACATCATTGTAAATTCTCTGTCTACAAAAGAAAGAAAACCCAGCCATGTGCTTGATCTTGGAGCTGAAAAGGTACCGAGACTCCACTGGCCCCGGTTGCATGCAGGAACCAATTCAAGATGGTGCACTCGCCCATCCACACCTGTGGCCTGCAGCCTCCCGTCCAAGCCATCCTACTGGAGACAGGTGCTTCTTGGTTTTCGGCCCCGCCTCTGGAACTCGCTTCCGGCTCATCTGGGAGCCATTAGTGCGGGTCTTCTCACAAGTCACTGGCTCCACAGTTCTCATTGCGCTCTGGAGGTACAGGAGGGTTCACGCTGCAGTTGTTTTGTACAGGCCTAGCTATCAAGGAGGAGATGCAGCGATGTCCATGCAACATCAGCCCAAAAAAGGTGTGTCTCTGCCCGCTCGCTTCACCTGGCAACGTCACTCCTCATCAGCATCTCGCCGGCCTGCTAGGATTCCAGAAAAAGGCTCGGTCTGCTCATAGGCTCCTGCCATCAGTCAAGGTCATCACGTTGCACGTGGTTCCTTCCGGTCAACTCAGTTAGCCTCATTACGACCCAGGCGCTAAGTGGTTAACGGCGCCGTAAAAAGTGACCGCGCCGTTAAACCCTTAACGCCTAATTACGAGATCCCTTTGCGTCTTCCGACCTTAACGGCTGATCTGGACCAGCCGTTAAAGTAGGGACCCGCAAAGGGACCTCGCAGGCAATTACGGTACCGCAATTTGCGGTACCGTAATTGCCGCCTTCCCCATTCCCATTGAGCCTTATAGGGCAAAAATGGGGAAGGGCTATGGGGAAATGGGGAAATACCGCCCCGCCAACCTTGGAATGGGGCGGTATTTCCCCATTTCACCATGGCGGACTCGTTCCAACACCGGCGCCATGGTTTAGCGCCGGTGTTGTAATGAGGGCCAGTGGGATTAACTTCCGGACCCTTTTCCTTGATGAGTTAGGGGTCGTTGATGGGTCTGTGGACGTCGGGAAGTGAGAGTACACTTGGCAAGTGCAAGCAGTAACTGGTGTTTATCTCTCCCCATCCACACTGGTTCCACTGCAGTGCTGCTGTTCCAGCCCTTTCACACTCGAGGGAAGACCCCCCGCTGCTGTCCCTGCCAGCCCATATGGTCCCGGCCCGGTTGGTTTCTAACACACCTGCGTATCCTTTGGGGGAGTATTTTCTGAATAACCTATGTGCTCTCTCCTATTTGAATGCAAATGCCCACTTTAACCTTCTGTTTCTTTTTTCTCTCACTCTTGCTAGCGCCAAGAGGCAATTCAGTTGTAGTGTGTGCTATGCAAATGAACCATACATAAAGAAGTACACTATGCAAGGGAAACGGGCTGCAAGGCGCTTGCTCTCTCAGCCTAGCCCTCCTCCTGCGCAGTGTTACCCTCTGGGAAGCGCAGGCTGCCCCTAGGGGCCACAGCATGAAATGTGCATATTACGCCCCGTGGCTGCCAGCTGCTGTGATGTAGCCGTAAAACATTCAGAATGTGGTACAGGTACAAAAAGACAAACCTGTGACTCAAATGGCTCTCTCTGTACGACGCGTTGCGTACAAGGTTGGTAAGGCGCCCACTTATGCCGCAGCGCACCGTGGCAGCGATGAGGACGAATAGTGCCCCCTTTACTGTACCTGTGAGAAGACTGGCGATGATGCCAATCGCTACAGTCACCAAGGTCCCCAGGGTGCTGAAGTACAGGTAGGACAGCGAGTACCAGTTATCCGCCAGCGCAGGCCTGAAAAGCAAAAGCAGACATGTCAGCCACCATGCAGGCTCTACTTCTCCAAGTCACGTGATATTGGAACTCGAGCCCCCATCAACTTTATAGAGCTAATTTTCCATTAGGCAGATTTTACGCCTTCCATTAACATCATGCCCCATTTTCAATCATTTGTACGGGGGAGGGGAGCAGCGGCATGCAGCTTGCGTTCCCGCCGCCTCCCTTCCTCTACGCCATACGAATGCCCCAGCATTTTTGCTGGCCCAAATGCTGGGGATCCCTACGGAGCCCCCCCGGCTTAGAGCAGGCAGACTCCAGAGGGATCCATTGTAAACACGTTTACACTTCCTAGCATGCTTGATTGGCAGGAGGTGATCACAATAATTTATTTGTCTTTCAGTACATATTGAACTATTCACAAAACAACAAAATAGTTAAAAAATATATTTAAATACAACATATTCATCAACAAGTAAAATAACACAAAAGTGATTAAATATACAGAAAGTCATTATGGCATTACCTATAATTTCCTCTTACTAAAAACGGAGATCCTGTCATAAGAGTAAAATATGTTTCATTCACAATTCATGATAAAACGACTTTAAAAATCAAGAGCAAAGAAGTAACTCATTTCCAAATCTTATTTTAAATGGACAGGTAAATGCCTGCCATAGACGTACGAGGGCAGTTGGACTAGACATGCCACATCCTGACAGACTGTTCAGCCAAAATAATTCACCATGCCCCTGCACCCAACCATCTGTCAATTGTGTGTAGTACCTGATGTAGTGTTCTAGCATGAAAGTCCACCAGGTTAAGACATGTCTCAATCATTCTACAGATTCCAACTCATTGCATAGGCAGGATCCGGGCTCTTCTTTAGGTTTATGCAGCCATGCTCCTAGAACCTCTAAAACTGGTCATTAGTTTAGTCGCATTAGCAGGAAAATACGTCAAGCGGTTGGGCAGGGGAATCGGTATACATATTTGTGTGGTTTTCTGTAGGGGAAATACAGTCTAGAAAGTGTGCTCAGTGAAGAGAGACTCACTATATAATCGTGGTTCTGTGACCAGTTGCACTTTAAATGAGCTCTATAAGGCTCCCAACCCGTCCGACCAATCAGGAGACCAATGTATTTGATAAAAGAAGTTCTCATTATTATTTTTAACTTCCTTTAGCACTCAACAGGGCTCCTCAGAAATGTCTTCCTTTAGCAACAAGAGAATCGACGGCTTATCAGAGCCCATTTTATTGATGTATAATTTGCCTCTACGGCAATAATGGTGGTCCCTGAGGTCAAGTTCTATTCGAATGACTTGAAGTAGAGATGCTTTGGAAAGGCCCAAAATACGTTGCATTCAATTTGTTGGGATCTGACTATGAGCCCTCAAAGGCATAGACAATACTTGCAATTCATTTCTGATGACATAGTGTTACGCTGCCACCTGAACTATATCCTGCTTCGGCACTCACAAAGTTCCTTATTGACATCATCGTAGCTAAAGCCCTTGAGTGTCGCTTCTCGAATATTACGGATTCCTTAGAATGGAATTCCGTCTTGTAGCCAAGATAGCCATCGCTTTGACCATTGTGCATCGCCCCTCCTGGGGTCACCACTCTCAATGTATCTTTCTGGGCGTTTCCAACACACATACATTTGGATGTTTCCATGTTTATTGTCAGGTTGCTATTGCTCGCATATTCATCAAAAGCCGTGGCACTCCTGCCGAGACCAATGTAAGTGGTATCAAAGATGACCAGCTCATCTGCATAGGTCAGATATAAGATCGTTGAGGCACCCAGCTTTGGGGGAAAGCCGTAGACTTTAGACAGATGTTCACCAATGTCAGCCATCAATAGGTTGAATGAGGCAGGTGCCAAAACATAGCCCTGCTTTACTCTCGTTCCTATTTTTATGGATCGTGATAAATCCCCCGTGCTCTCGGGCTACGTTATGAGGCAACTGACCAGCAAAGAGAAGATCTGATGCCATTTCTAACTCTGTCACTTTATCCCACAACATTCCTCAGTCAATAGTGTCGAAGGCAGATGCAAAATCGACAAATAAAATTGACAATTGCACTGCCGGCTTATAATGTGCCTGCCGAATAAGGGAGTTCACTATGAATATGTTGTGGTTGCAGGATAGGCCTGTTTGGAACCCCATCTGAAATTCAGTAAGGACCTGTTTGTCTTCAATCCATTTTTTGATGTTGTGTAGTACACAGGTGGAGGCGATTTTGCTGGGTCCATCTAATGGCGAGAGTATTCTATAGATCACTGGATCATCTCTTTTACCTCACTTATATATTGGTATAAAGTGGGCTGACCTCCAGGATTCAGGAATTAAGCCAGACTTCCTAATTTGGTTAAAGAGAGTCAAAAATATATCTGACCAACTTTCCAGTTTTGCCAAACTTACCATATTTGAAAATCCATCGGGTCCGGGAGCTCTGGATTTTTGAATTTCTTAATAATGCCCAGTAAGTAGTCCCTGTCAAAACTCAGACTAGACAGCGAGCCAGGATATTTGTAGGACAAAGTAGGGGCAGAAAATGTATGGCCCTAACATGATTCCCAGACTAAAGTGACAATGGGATTCACTATACATTTCAAATGTTCTTTACCTTTGGTGTTAAAGATATGCCAAATCTTCTTGGTGTCTCCCTTTCTAATAATATTGTAAAGGGTTCTCGCAGTGGCATTAGCACTAGATAGCTTGTACCACTTCAACCAGTTGCAGAATTTCTTTTTTACATGGTAGGCAGCGTCTAATATTAATTGTAAACGCTGCCTGCTATGCAAGTACTGTTTACTCATTTGCACGGTGGATACGCAGCTGTCCACTAGATTAATTTGTTTCTGGGGGGATGTCGAAACCCTGGCCCATCTGGTGATCTTTTGTCCTCTATATGAAGATTTACGAAAACTGGATCTGTACGATGTACGGATTTACACCACGCGGGGAAAAGAAGAGCCTTGCATGATGGATTCATTCCGTAATAGGGTTATGTGGCAATTGCCAAGTGCTCCTGGACATCTTTAATGTGATATTGGTGGCATGATTTTATGATGATGTTTGTGTACTTTTTTTTAATGTTCTTTTTATATGTGTTTTATGCATTATCTGAAGTAAACAGTGGATCTATCTAATACTGCTTGATAGAGCTATCTCAAAGAGATCCCCAGTGGGTAGGACCCACTGGAGAAAGGTTAGGAAATGGCTGGCAATGGCCATAAAGACAAATATGGCCAGGAGGGGCGGTCGATGGATGGTTAAACAACCTAACAGCACCCACAGGCTGCCAGTCCCTCCTAACATCGCATCTCTCTCTCCTATCTTCACTTCCCATGACAACAGTTTCAGCTCAAAGGAATCACTTTCAGCGTTCCCCTGATAGACAAAACAAAAAGAAAGCAAAGTGCGGACTTGCTGCTAATCCATCCGGAAGCCTGAGAAAATGGATGTCCCAGAATCCTATGCGTGTGAAAAAGTGAAATGGAAGAAACGACAGCACACACTGTCAGCGGAAGGCAGCGCATAGAATCCGATTAAGCATCCGCACAGAACACTAGTCCACATGTGCTTGGATGAATGGGACTAAGCGAGTGAATGCGCCGTCACGCAATCAGACGCAGGCACTGTGGCGGCGGCGGCTGCGCTGTTGAATGACCTTTCTGGCGCCGTTAAGAATACCACAGACTATCTAGCATTTATAAGGCTGGTGAAAACCTACTTATTCTGACCGTCCGGGGCCCGGCTCTCACTTTCTCTACTAGCGCCATGATACCTTCGGGTGACCGTGCGCTCTATAAATTGCGATAACATAACATAACGCGGTGAAGACACTGGGAAATGGAACTAATAAGCAGTGGCTGGCTGAGGTGGGAGTGCTCCGCGTGCATGTTACTTGAAAGGTCTCAGATGACAATGGTCACAGTTCAAGCAGACATGTTACATTGATATTGTAAACCTGTGCGCTATTTAAACGAAATGGGAGGATAATACAGTTGAATATTTAGCTGTTAAACATCTGCTTTTTATGTTTTCATCAAAAACAGGTTCTGCTGTTCAGACTTAAATATTTGCACTTCTAAAATGAGCCATTTGGTTTAGAAGAGAGTGGGTTTCTTAAAGGGCCGATCTACTGAAAGCAAAGGATTGCAGCGGCCTGCAGTGGGAGGATTGGGGAAAGGCCCCTTGATGACGACTGGCTGCGTCTCGTGACACCTGCCGGCAGCCACTGGTTCCGCTTCCAAGGTCAAGAGACAATGGGCACCATTGCATTGGCCCAACACAATGTGTTCACAACATGCCAGCACAGGCACAGTGGTGGCGCGCGACATGTCAACATGGTTTCCAAAAAAGAGCAGAGTAAAGATGGTTGCCTGGTGACTTGGGCTCAGTTTGTTCTGGTTAAATCAGAAGGTTTTAGGGCCTTTGGCATATTCGCAATCCTCATTCTGCGCGTTTTGCATAATATTGCTGGCAGTACCTCTCGGTGCTTATTTGTTGTTAAACATCATGCCCCAGCCCCCGTGACTATTCTACCGCAGTTGATGGCTGTGCCCATTCAGAAAGGAGCTTCAAGACACACATACATTGGCAAGAGAGGCCACATGAAAATAAACAGTGTCGTGCACTGACACTACATGATTCATGAATAAGGCTGTCTGTGCTGCCTGGCCTGCCCTTGCAGCTGGTGTGCCATCACTAACTAGGCTTAAGTGCAAAAGCACTGCTAAGCAAATATCTTTTTTTCATTTTAGTTCTCTAATTAATGAATACCAAAAGCCAAAAATCCTGTCCTGTTTATCCGTCTTCTTATATATGTGTGCGTGTGTGTGTACGCCTACACAGGACTTCAAATGCTTGGTCCTAAAAGGCATTCAGCTCCAAAGACACACATGCTTTATAAATCAAGAGGCTGAATGCATGCTTGGGTAAGACATTTGTATTACAGCGTTATCCATTATCAGCTGCAATTAAGCGATGAACTCTCAGAATGCTGCTTTGATATAATACATGTTGGCCCTTCACAGACCAAATTCTGATCTTACTGCCTGGTCCAGCTGGCTCACAGTGATCACAGTGGGAAGTGTTTTGGGAGGGGAGGGGCAGGCAGTGTGTTAAAATGGCCATAGGGATTAGCATGGCCATGGGCAGTCAGTGGGTGGGTACATAACTAAACAACACCCACACATTGAGTCACTCCTCATGCATCATCTCTCTCCTATCTTCCCTCCCCATGAAAATAGTTTTGGTTTAAAGGAAGCGCTTCCAGCACCACTTTGTAGCCCAAACTAAAAATCTGTCAAACCGAACTACAGATATTTAAGTTTCCGAAAGGTATATCACAGTTTCAGCCCTACAAGTTAGATTCAGCGGAAAACACTCTAGGTTTGTGGAGACAAGAGTGAGATAAAAATACACCATCCCACCTCATCGTTGGTTCAAGGATGTTGAGTATGGAGGAAAGTTTATGGTGAGAGGTGCTGGTGAGAAAGGTGCAGCCATGAGCCAGGGCCATTTGTGTAGAGCAGTAGCAAGGGGTGCTCATCAGTCTGTCAAGATAGTCAAACATACATGAAGTCCTCTGTCCAGAAATCCTATCCTAACCTCATTTCTCTCCCTACTGCTCAAAAGAAAATATACAACCAAGAGATACTTTTGTGCCTTTTCCACAGGGAAAGGATGGCTGCTGGCTTCTGACCCCCGCCCTTATGTCTCTTTACTATAGACCCATGCCTATGTGCACAGTCTAAAACATACAGCCGGGTCTCTCTGGTACTCCTTGAACTTGTGTGTCTCATAGTCCTTCTCCCTTTGAGGAGACTTTCATATTTCCCCCTACCCTTGGTCTGGAGTTTCTTCTGTCTCTTCCTCTCCCCCTATGGGGCTCGCTCTTGCTTTTTGCCCTCTCTGAGCTCCTTGGTTCTTTCAAATACACTGAGTTTCTCTTTGCTCCATTTCCCCAGATCGGGCTTCTCTCGGTTTCTCTCCCCACTCTGGGGTTTACCTGATCTTTCCTCATCTCAAGATTTCTCTCTCTTTGCCCACTTTGGGACTTCTGTGTTCTTCCCCCACACTGGGACTTCTTTCCATTTCTATCCCCACTCTGGGGCTTCTGTGTTTTTCCCTGACCCTAGGGCTTCTCTCTCTCTGGCTTTGCTGCCCGCTCTCCTTTCCTCAGAAGCCACTGCGTACCTGTATCTGATGAGCAGTGATCCCTGGGAGGGCTAAGTACACCGACTGCCCCTCATACCGCCAAGAAACAGCTGACGTGACTCCTGAACTAGACTTCTTGGCAGGGGGTGTCTCCTCCAGGTTCCTGCTGGCTCAGTGCAGGAGCTTGTGGGTGGTGGTACTCTGTTCTTTCTCGGATTTCCACAGCCAATGGCCTCAGTTTCTTGCATGCCGGCCAGCCGGCATTGTACACTCCTAGCGCGGGCATCCGGATACGACGCTACATCTGGCGTTCTATCTCTCCGAGCGTCTTTCCTCTCAATATGCACTGTGACATAATTAAAGTACCTGGAGATTGGGTACGCCGGATAGCCAATGCGCTTAACCTGAATGGTCAATTTTACGGCAAGCTGCAGCTCTAGTACAAATGGGGTATACCCTTTACCCCAAAAAACAGTATTACAGACTTGTACTCGTGGCTTGCGCTTAGCCAAAAAATATATAGACACAATTGTCTGTTGCAAATGTATTAATTATAGATTCGATCTTGATTTATTGCCCATCTTGTCATTAGAGTTAATTCAGCCTGACATTGCAGTGCATTCAGCCGACGCGTGTTTCGACGTAACGTCTTTGTCAAGGCTGACACAATTATAATAACAACAGAAAATATATAACCATTATGTTGGTTACAAAGCAAAATAATTGAGCATATAACCGTTGAAAGAAAAAGACAATGTAAAAATGTTGTGTTACATACTATTGGCAGGATGGTGTGCAGATGAGGAACACAAACGAGACAAAGGGGTAACAGAAACTGGTATTGGACAGGTTGCTACTAGAACATGTTTTAAAACATTAAAACGCTGCTTTATATCTCTTCAGTGTAATCTAGTAGACATTAAACTTCCTACCTTTCTACTTGGCAGTGTGCCAGGTCCGTACATATGTGTATCACCGGACTGCTGGTACATGCACACGCAGTAGATTACTGCGGTATATCCATTGCATACTGACATTTGACCCTTTCCATTCATATTGCAGAGGGTCTCATTCAGAGTTCAGGGGAGTCCAACACTAAATAACCTAATGTAGTCATTGGCCTATTGGAGACTCATTAATAATGGCACATGGCAGCAGACAGAACGCACTTATTGTCTTGGTCTATAACCACACGGTCACTTCTTGTGTGAGAAGTTTAACATGTTCCTCATCTGCACACCATCTTGCCACTGATATGTAACAATCATTTTCACATTGTCTTTTCCTTTCAATGATGATATGCTCAATTATTTTGCTTTGTTACCAAACTAATGGTTATATATTTTCTTTTGTTATTCTGATTAATTGTGGCCGCTTGAAAAAGACGTCACGTGAATGCACTGTAATATTAGGCTGAATTAACTCTAATGAGAAGATAGTCAATAAATCAAGATCGACTTCATAATGAATACATTTGCGACAGACAGTTGCGTCTCTCTATTTTTGGGCTAAGCGCACGCTACGAGTACAAGTCTGTAATACTGCAGCTCTACGCGCTCTACGTGGATACTCCTTCATTGGTTGCTTGACGTGGTTTCAGGAGGCTGGTTTCCCGGTCCTTCCCGCGGCCTTCCCTAAATATGATGAAATGAAGTTTGGGTCAGAAGCCAAGCCAGCCATTGTTAAGGAGTTCTCGCACATCTCAGTGCCTGCATACCCCATAAAGATGTTAGTCTCGGGGTCTCCCTCTGAGGTTTTCCCTGTCCCTGTCCCCTTAGGGGTTGTCACCACCAGAGGGATCCCACTTACTGTCCCCTACGGGGTGTTAAGTGTAGCAGGCTCACCTCCCTAGTCCTAAAGGGGGTGGTGTCCACTTGGGTAGTGGCGTCAAACCGCCTGGATTCAACACAAAACATACAAACACTAACCACACAGCTCATACCCTCTCCCCATACATTCCACTATAAGCGCTACCATAAATACTGGGGAGCGCAAACAATAACACACACGCACCCACACAACACACATCCTCGGGGAAAAACATCCACGCACACATAAACGCTGAGTCAAACACAAAATAAAAGGAAACTCAGTCGAAATTCAGTATTTTCTTCATACAAAGTCCATCACAAATTAAAACTTAACACACACCACACTGCAGCTTTACATAACTCATTTTAACTATAGGCAGATGTAAGTTTATTATTCCTTAATTGGTGTACAATTGTAGAGTAGTGTGATTTATTTTTTGTGTCGGGGATATACTGAACTTGGACTGAGTGTTTGCACAATAATATTGCCACTAGTAATATCTGTTGACTTTGCCTTTTTATCAAAAGTAACCTTAACGTTTTTATTTGTTTATTCCCACTGATTTCCTCCTTTTTATTTTCACTTTGTGTGTCAATATATTGCCTACACATTATCGGTGGCGCTGTTCTTATATTTGTTTGGTGTGAGGGGGGCTTAGGGGGGGGCGTGTGTGTGCGCGCGCGCATATGCACATTGTCCATGCTCTAGGCACTTAGAGAGTACTGCATGCTGCTTGTGCAATGTCATAGTTTATGCGGTTTCTGAGTATATTGTCTGTGCTCAGGTACTCACTAATGTTTCGAGCATCCGTGTATAATTATTGTGGGGGGAGTGACAAACTTTTGGACTGGAAAGGCGCTGGTTGGATTTGATAGTCCAGTATTTGTTTGTAGGTAGTTTGCACAAGAAAATAGATGGTCCAGGTTGTTGGTGTGTTAAACATGAGATTTATAGGTGTATTCCTTGTTATAATCAGCACCAATGAAAGACATCATTGGATGTAAATGTAATATTCATAACATGATGATATGTTACACAGCCGACGCGCGTTTCAACCTAAGTCTTTTTCAAGGCTGTGTTTTTGGTGAGGTGGTGATACGGTATACCCAGTGTAGTGACATTCCAAGCCAATTAGTATTAAGGATATTTCATTCACATCCATTATGCATACATAATTTAGGCAGTATCATGAAACATAGACAAGCCAATTGTGATTAGGGCAAAACAGTACAGTGTGACACCCAGGAGAGGTGATTTACCATGTTGAGTGATTGCAGGTGATAGTGACAGTAAAAAATATAGTTAGTTGGACAGGGCAAATTCACAGTTTTTAGAAAATCAAGTGCAAATTCACAGTTTTAGTTTAGCAGAACGAAGAGAGACCAGTGTACCCAGGGAGAAAAGAACACAACAGAGGATAATAGGTTAGGTTTGGGTAAGTAAGGAGCTGGGTGGAATTCCCACATAGTTTCATAGAATTGGAAGAGTTAGAATCTTACCCAATTGGGTTTGGTGGTTGAGTTTCCAGGTGGAATGGGCTGGTCCTCCCAAGTGTGGGTGCCAGAGGGCTGAATAGCCGTACTGAAAAGGAAAAATAGTTGGAGTAAGTGATAGTCACCTGGAGTCTTAGAAAAGTGGGCATTGCTGTAGTAGTGGCGTGTTGTCCGAGCATGGTGGTATTGGGATGAAAAGGCCTGTTGTGTGTTGGAGGGTTACCAAGTCTAATAGTGTGATTAGACTTTTGAATGTTTGCGAGTGCGCGGTTAATAAGGAGGGAGCTTTAGTTACAGAGATATTTGTCGTATTATGTGCACAGTATGTTGGTAAAACGTGCTTATTATAAGGCGCATTAAGTAAAGGGTCTAAGTGATTCTAGGGCTGTGAGCGACTCCTCAATGTTGGTGTCAGCCTACATAATATAAGTACTCGGATTAATGCTGCAGTCAAGCAGCAATTGGTGAGCAGTACTGAATGTATAGTGAGGGCTAGTGTTTGGACAGAAGGCAAAAATAAAGGGAGATTGGCCCCGGAGGCGTCCAAAGTGGCGCAGTGATTGTCACGTGTTGGCGCTTACCTTGGCCGGGTTGAGCAATGCTGGTGTGTGGAGTCGTGAGTCAGCCAACATTGGAGTTGCACTCCTTCCTGAAATTATGGAAGCAGCGCTGTGGTTGGTGCCATCAACAAGCAATCTGATTCGCTTGTTGCAAGGCGCCCACGGATTGGCTGCAGGGTTCATGTATGTCATGGGGCTTGGAATAGCTTGTTCAATATAATTGTTACGAGTTTTAAAGGGTTCTAAGTCTGATAGTATGACTAGGATTCCAACTGTTTGCGAGTGTCCGGTTAGTGTGAAGGGAGCTTTTAGTTAAAAAAGGGGGGGGGGGGGAAACGAAAGACGATGTGCTTGATCGGGGTGTTTGTCGTATTGTCTGCACGTTGTGTTCATAATATGTGTTGTTGTTTGGCGCATTGGGTTTGGGAGGGCTGTTAGTGACTCCTCAATGTTGGTGTCACCAACCTAATAAAAATGGTTGGCTTAACGTTGCAGCCTGGCAGCAGCCTTTGGACAATGATGCATGTGCAATGGGGGCTCACAGTTTGACAAATTGGTGAAAATAAGGTGAAACGGTCCCGGAAGCGTCCATAGTGGCGCGGCGATTGTCCCGTGTTAGCGCTTACCTTGGCCGGGTTCGGCAATGCTGTTGTGTGGAGTCGTGGATCGGCTATCATGGTGTAGCACTTCTTCCTGAAGTTTATGGGAACAGCGCTGTGGTTGGTGCCAACAACAAGCGATCTGATTCGCTTGTTGCAAGGCGCCCACGGATTGGCTCTTGGGCTTGTGGATGTCATGAGGCTTGGAATAGCCTGTTCTGTAGAGTTATTGTGGGCGATGTTGGGTCTTATACCCTGGTTAGTACTGCGATTCGTGGCTGCGCGAGTGCATGGTGTGATAATTCTGTTCAGGTTGTGTCATAATGGGGATTAGTCCAGTTGAGAAGGGACTATAAAGTTATGGGGACTGTGTCCGCCCATGATGGGCGATGGGTGGGAATGAATGTGGGTGCATTTGGGCAAGCGTGTCAGACTATAGTTGGCATAGGGCCCACTGGCGTGCAGTTGGTTGGTAAGACGGCTATAATAATGAGCGAAGGTCTGGTTGGGGGCAATTAATGAAGGAGGGGCACGAGAGTTTACTATTGTGTCCGAGAGTAAAAACATGGGGTGAAAAGGGGAATTCAAGGTTATTCAAGGGGGTTGGTGCCCTCATGATGACGAAGGGGTACCGAATGTGGTAGTTTGGGTTCCAGAAGTGCCAAGGAGGTCATTAAGCAAATTAATCAAAAAATGTTTTGACATGTACAGCATGCATACTGTCTATATGAGTAAATAGACACTGTTATAAAAACACATGGAAATCGTGGTCACTGTTCAGTCCAGAGGTAACTGCTCGATATTTGCATATCAGCTTTGCTTCTCTCTGCCGTAGTCGGAGTTCCCTGTCTCCACCTCTCACGTTGATTGGTATTTTTTCCAGGCCCACGAAGGTGATGTCATCCTTGTTGTCCCACTGGTGTTTCTCCTGCCAGTGTAGCGCCAGTGGATATCTGGTGTCCTGAGCGTGAAGGGAATTCAAATGTTCCCTGATCCTTGTTCTGAGCTCTCTTATCGTGCTTCCAATGTATTTCCGGTTACAGACACAGTTGATAGCATACACCACAAATTTAGACTTACAGTTTATATATTGCCCAATGGTATGTGTGTCAGTGGTGCTGAAGGTTAACGTTTTAGTTGTAGTGGCGAATTTACACATAGAACAGGATCCACATTTGTAGAATCCTACTGGTTTATTGCTGGTGAGCCAGTTGGTGTCAGTTTTGGCAATGGGTGACATAAATGACGGACTGAGAATGTTTTTTAGTGTTCTGGCTTTAGTATAGGTTAAAATTGGTTTATCTGGGATCCATGCCCTAATGTCTTCATCAATTGTTAGGATATGCCAATGCTTCTTAAGGATTCTCTGTACTAGATGGCTGTCACTGCAGAATTGCGTGATGTACCGTATTTGACTGTCTTTAGTTTCTTCTTTGTTGGTGCGTCCTCTGGGGGTCAGGAGTGTGCTGCGTTCCCTATTGCTGGCCATAGTTATAGCTGATTGGATTGATTGCTCGGGATAGCCTCTCTCGAGGAAGCGTTTGCTGAGTGTTGAGCATTCTTTCCCAAATGCTGGTAGGCCACTACAGTTTCTTTTAGCTCGAAGGAATTCCCCCTTCGGGATATTGTTGATTATAGATTTCTTGTGGCAGCTTGAGGCATGTAGAACAGAGTTGACCTCCGTGGGTTTCCTGTAGGTTGTGGTTGTGAGACTTGTGCCTGATGGTGTGATGGTGATGTCCAAAAAGTCAATGTTTTCCTTGCTTGAGGAGCCTGTTAGTTGAATGCCAAAGTTGTTTTGGTTCAAATAGAGTTCAAATGAGACGAGTTCTTCTTTTGTTCCACACCAAATCATCAGGATGTCGTCAATAAATCGTATCCAAGTGTGGATCAGTTTGTTAAAGTCATGGTTGGTGAAGGCATGTGTTTGCTCGTAGTGGTGCATAAAGAGGTTAGCCATGGAGGGTGCATACGTGGCCCCCATGGCTATGCCTTTCGTTTGTTTATAGTACTGTTGGTTAAAGAGGAAAATAGTATTCGTTAGTGAGAATTCCAGGAGCTCCTTTGTGAGTTCCAGGTGTGACCAGAACGAAGCTGATGCTTTTGTGAAGGCATAATCGATGGCTTTGAGAGCTAGTCCATGGTCAATGGATGTGTACAGGGCTTTCACGTCCAGAGTGACGAGAGTGTAATCATTGCTCCATACAATTTCTTTTAGGATCAACAGGGTATGCATTGTGTCCCGTAGGAAGGTCGGTATCTTGGGTACTTCAGGTGCCAGGACATTGTTGATATATTTGTTTAGAGGTTCAGTGATCCAACCAATCCCGCTTAGAATGGGTCGTCCTTCTGGTATGGGGTCAAATTTCTTGTGTATCTTGGGCAAGAAGTATATTGTTGGCATCCTGGGATGTGAGGGTTGTAGGTACTTCAATTCATCGTCTGACAGAAGTCCACGTCTATGCCATTTGGCCAACATCCTGTTTGCTTCCGTTGTGATTTCCTTTGTCGGGTTCATGTTCAAGGTGTCATAGCAGCCGGGGGTGGTGAGGTGAGTGGTGGCCATTTTGATGTAGTCAGCTCTATCCATTATGACTACGTTGCCGCCCTTATCTGCTTCCTTAATTACAATTTGATGGTTATCTTGTAATTTTTTGAGTGCGAGTCGTTCCTTGTTGGTAATGTTGTCCACTCTTCTCGAGGGATTTGATTTTAGACGATCCTCTATTGCTTGGAGGTCTCTTGTAACTGCCTGGTTAAAGATGTCAATTGCATTGTCCCCTTGCAAATTTGGGGTGAATTTGGGGTGAATTTGGATTTCTGCTTCATTTCCGGTATTTTAAGGTTGCTTTCCTCAATGTTTAAATCCTGTATAGTCTGTGACATGGTCTGTCTTTCACTGTTAGGTAATTGGTCCAGATTCGTCAAGAGGTGTATAATTATTGCATTTCCATATTCAGAGTGCATTGTCAATGCCCGCTTATCGTCCCTGCATTTTGTATTTTGTGTCTGTGTGTTGCGAGGGTTTACAGTGTGCTGTGTGTTGTGGGGAGGTTCTGTGTGTATGTGTGGGCTCCATATGCGTATCTGTGTGTGGAGCTAGGCGTTGGAGAGCGTAGGGGTGTGCATGCATTGTTATTCCAGTGTATTGTTAGTTGGTGTTGTGCTTGCTTGTTTTGCAGGCGTATTGTATGGGCGGTTGCATATTCGACACATTCCTTGCGAGTCGTGTTGTGTTGATGCGTAGGCACAGCTCGCAGCTCTGCGTTTTCCTGCAGTCTCCATGGATACTGTCAGGACACCCACCAAAAGGCATTCTCTCCGAGACACAATGGATACAACACCAAGACCATGCATCCAATGAGAGGCTACCATTGGGAGTCTCCCGCAAAGGGGGGAACCGAGGGAATGCAGAGACCCACGAGGGGCCAAAAGTGAGAATACGGAAAATGGAGAGGCCTGTGACTAACTACCGAGGAGAGTACCCCTGAATGGGGCGATGAACCTAAAACACAATCCCTAAGGCAAGAGAGGCTGACAAGTCTACGCGAAGCTGATTGTGAGATAATCCCAAAAGGGGGTGAATTTCACTCCAGAATCCCAAGAGCAGAGAGGCTGACCAGCATACGGGGAATCGACAGGGCCCCCCCAGGAGGTGGAAGGAAACCGAAAAGCCAGGAGCCTGAAGGGCCAAATAGTTCAAGTCGAACTAGAAGAGCTACATGCAGGAAAGAGGCTATCCGAAGGCAATGGAGATTCACTTTGGAAAACAAGGCAAGCAACGCTTCCAATACCACTCCCTTGCAAGTGTAAGAGAACTCGTGGGACTGTTGGCACACTTTACCTAGGAGCCCCGAGTAACCTAGAGGAGCAGGAAAATACTCCAAGAGCTAGGGCTTGGGACAGAGAGAAAGAGCAGGGAGATAACTGGATGGGGGTCAGAACCCACCCCCCTGGAGCCAATGCATGGTGAGTCCATCTTACTTAGGCCAGTTATTTCGTTCACTTTTAGTGGTAGGGCTAGTGTAGGATAGAATAGGTTTTGGACAGAGGACCGAATCTATGTCAGACATCCTGAAAAGCAAGAGTTTGTTATTTCTTTTGAAGAGAGAGAACCTCATCGTAGTCATAGGGCAGTTCGCGTTTTCTTTTCTTTAATAAACACCCTTGAAACATGTCTTGTTCTCCTATGTCTGATTTACCACAACCCGAATTTACAGGGCAGAAGTATCTTTGCCCGGCCTCAAGGACACACCAACTCCCAAAGACAGTTCAAGGGCGTCCCTCTCTCTCTCAGGATTAGTGTGGGCAGTTCTCTCCTTAGCCCAAGCTTTCCCCAATGCCATGATGATCTCTAGAGCTCGGTAACCCCTACAGCCTAAACATTATTCCTGGCGGACTGTGATGGCCTAATGGAAAACACCAATGTTATCGGTCTCCCTCTAGGATAAATCTAGGCCATCCTACCCGATGTCTCACAATACAATTGAATACTGCTTGGTCCTTCCCTTTGACACCCTTGTACACCTTGCCCTGATGTTCTAGCCTTCCTTTCCCCCTTCTCCCTCCCACTCTCCTACGTCTCTCCCAGTCTCATTTTTCCCTTCTATCCCTCTGATGCTCTCTCTACTCCTACTCTCCTCCACTCTCTAAACTACTCCCTCTTCCCCATATTATGTTTCTCCCCTCTCCATGCTACTACTTCTCTCTCCTTTCTACACTACTACTACTTGCCCCTCTCCATGCTACTACTACTCTCCCCTCTCCACACTACTACTACTCTCCCCTCTCCACGCTACTAATACTCTCCAAACTACTACTCCCCCTCTCTGCACTATTACTGCTCGCTCCTCTCCACACTACTACTCTCCCCTCTCCACACTACTACTACTCTCCAAACTACTACTCCCCCTCTCTGCACTATTACTGCTCACTCCTCTCCACACTACTACTCTCCCCTCTCCACACTACTACTACTCTCCAAACTACTACTCCCCCCTCTGTACACTATTACTACTCTCTGCTCTCCACACTACTACTACTCTCCCCTCTCCACACTACTACTACTCTCCAAACTACTACTCCCCTCTCTACACTATTTCTACTCTCTGCGCTGCACACTACTACTACTACTCTCCCCTCTCCACACTACTAGTACTCTCCACACTACTACTCCCCCCTCTCCACACTACTACTCTCCAAACTACTACTCCACCCTCTCTACACTATTACTGCTCTCCCCTCTCCACACTACTACTACTCTCCACACTACTACTCTCCCCTCTCCACACTACTACTACTCTCCAAACTACTACTCACCCTCTCTACACTATTACTGCTCTCCCCTCTCCACGCCACTACTACTCTCCCCTCTCCACACTACTACTGCTTGCTCCTCTCCACACTACTACTCTCCCCTCTCCACACTACTACTACTCTCCAAATTACTACTCCCCCTCTCTGCACTATTACTGCTTGCTCCTCTCCACACTACTACTCTCCCCTCTCCACACTACTACTACCCTCCAAACTACTACTCCCCCTATCTACACTATTACTACTCTCTGCTCTCCACACTATTACCACTCTCCCCTCTCCACACTACTACTACTCTCCACACTACTACTCTCCCCTCTCCACACTACTACTACTCTCCAAACTACTACTCCCCCCTCTCTACACTATTACTGCTCTCCCCTCTCCACGCCACTACTACTCTCCCCTCTCCACACTACTACTGCTTGCTCCTCTCCACACTACTACTCTCCCCTCTCCACGCCACCACTACTCTCCCCTCTCCACACTACTACTGCTTGCTCCTCTCCACACTACTACTCTCCCCTCTCCATGCCACTACTCCTCTCCCCTCTCCACACTACTACTGCTTGCTCCTCTCCGCACTACTACTCTCCCCTCTCCACGCCAATACTTCTCTCCCCTCTCCACACTACTACTGCTCGCTCCTCTCCACACTACTACTCTCCCCTCTCCATGCCACTACTACTCTCCCCTCTCCACACTACTACTACTCTCCACACTACTACTCTCCCCTCTCCACACTACTACTCTCCAAACTACTACTCCCCCTCTCTGCACTATTACTGCTCGCTCCTCTCCACAATACTACTCTCCCCGCTACTAATACTCTCCAAACTACTACTCCCCCTCTCTGCACTATTACTGCTCACTCCTCTCCACACTACTACTCTCCCCTCTCCACACTACTACTACTCTCCAAACTACTACTCGCCCCTCTCTACACGATTACTACTCTCTGCTCTCCACACGACTACTACTCTCACCTCTCCACACTACTACTACTCTCCACACTACTACTCCCCTCTCTACACTATTTCTACTCTCTGCACTGCACACTACTACTACTACTCTCCCCTCTCCACACTACTAGTACTCTCCACACTACTACTCTCCCCTCTCCACACTACTACTCTCCAAACTACTACTCCCCCTCTCTACACTATTACTACTCTCTGCTCTCCACACTATTACTACTCTCCCCTCTCCACACTACTACTACTCTCCACACTACTACTCTCCCCTCTCCACACTACTACTACTCTCCAAACTACTACTCCCCCCTCTCTACACTATTACTGCTCTCCCCTCTCCACGCCACTACTACTCTCCCCTCTCCACACTACTACTGCTTGCTCCTCTCCACACTACTACTCTCCCCTCTCCACACCACCACTACTCTCCCCTCTCCACACTACTACTGCTTGCTCCTCTCCACACTACTACTCTCCCCTCTCCATGCCACTACTCCTCTCCCCTCTCCACACTACTACTGCTTGCTCCTCTCCGCACTACTACTCTCCCCTCTCCACGCCAATACTTCTCTCCCCTCTCCACACTACTACTGCTTGCTCCTCTCCACACTACTACTCTCCCCTCTCCATGCCACTACTACTCTCCCCTCTCCACACTACTACTACTCTCCACACTACTACTCTCCCCTCTCCACACTACTACTACTCTCCAAACTACTACTCCCCCTCTCTGCACTATTACTGCTCGCTCCTCTCCACAATACTACTCTCCCCGCTACTAATACTCTCCAAACTACTACTCCCCCTCTCTGCACTATTACTGCTCGCTCCTCTCCACACTACTACTCTCCCCTCTCCACACTACAACTACTCTCCAAACTACTACTCCCCCTCTCTGCACTATTACTGCTCACTCCTCTCCACACTACTACTCTCCCTCTCCACACTACTACTACTCTCCAAACTACTACTCCCCCCTCTCTACACTATTACTACTCTCCGCTCTCCACACTACTACTACTCTCCCCTCTCCACACTACTACTACTCTCCACACTACTACTCCCCTCTCTACACTATTTCTACTCTCTGCGCTGCACACTACTACTACTACTCTCCCCTCTCCACACTACTAGTACTCTCCACACTACTACTCTCCCCTCTCCACACTACTACTCTCCAAACTACTACTCCACCCTCTCTACACTATTACTGCTCTCCCCTCTCCACACTACTACTACTCTTCACACTACTACTCTCCCCTCTCCACACTACTACTACTCTCCAAACTACTACTCACCCTCTCTACACTATTACTGCTCTCCCCTCTCCACGCCACTACTACTCTCCCCTCTCCACACTACTACTGCTTGCTCCTCTCCACACTACTACTCTCCCCTCTCCACACTACTACTACTCTCCAAATTACTACTCCCCCTCTCTGCACTATTACTGCTCGCTCCTCTCCACACTACTACTCTCCCCTCTCCACACTACTACTACTCTCCAAACTACTACTCCCCCTCTCTACACTATTACTACTCTCTGCTCTCCACACTATTACTACTCTCCCCTCTCCACACTACTACTACTCTCCACACTACTACTCTCCCCTCTCCACACTACTACTACTCTCCAAACTACTACTCCCCCCTCTCTACACTATTACTGCTCTCCCCTCTCCACGCCACTACTACTCTCCCCTCTCCACACTACTACTGCTTGCTCCTCTCCACACTACAACTCTCCCCTCTCCACGCCACCACTACTCTCCCCCCTCCACACTACTACTGCTTGCTCCTCTCCACACTACTACTCTCCCCTCTCCATGCCACTACTCCTCTCCCCTCTCCACACTACTACTGCTTGCTCCTCTCCACACTACTACTCTCCCCTCTCCACGCCAATACTACTCTCCCCTCTCCACACTACTACTGCTTGCTCCTCTCCACACTACTACTCTCCCCTCTCCATGCCACTACTACTCTCCCCTCTCCACACTACTACTACTCTCCAGACTACTACTCTCCCCTCTCCACACTACTACTACTCTCCAAACTACTACTCCCCCTCTCTGCACTATTACTGCTCGCTCCTCTCCACACTACTACTCTCCCCTCTCCACACTACTACTCTCCCCTCTCCACACTACTACTCTCCAAACTACTACCCCCCCTCTCTACACTATTACTGCTCTCCCCTCTCCATGCCACTACTGCTCTCCCCTCTCCACACTATTACTACTCTCCAAACTACTACTCCCCCTCCCTACACTATTACTACTCTATGCTCTCCACACTACTACTCTCCCCTCTCCACACCACTACTACTCTCCACACTACTACTCTCCCCTCCCCACACTACTACTATTACTCTCCAAACTACTACTCCCCCCTCTCTACACTATTACTGCTCTCCCCTCTCCACGCCACTACTACTCTCCCCTCTCCACACTACTACTGCTTGCTCCTCTCCACACTACTACTCTCCCCTCTCCACACCACTACTATTCTCCCCTCTCCACACTACTACTGCTTGCTCCTCTCCACACTACTACTCTCCCCTCTCCACACTACTACTCTCCCCTCTCCATGCCACTACTACTCTCCCCTCTCCACTCTACTACTGCTTGCTCCTCTCCACACTACTACTCTCCCCTCTCCACACTACTACTCCCCCTCTCCACACTACTACTACTCTCCACACTACTACTCTCCCCTCTTCACACTACTGCTTGCTCCTTTCCACACTACTACTCTCCCCTCTCCACACTACTACTACTCTCCAAACTACTACTCCCCCTCTCTACACTATTACTGCTCTCCCCTCTCCACACCACTACTACTCTCCCCTCTCCACACTACTACTGCTTGCTCCTCTCCACACTACTACTCTCCCCTATCCACACTACTACTCTCCCCTCTCCACACTACTACTGCTTGCTCCTCTCAACACTACTACTCTCCCCTCTCCACGCCACTACTACTCTCCCCTCTCCACACTACTACTACTCTCCAAACGACTACTCCCCCTCTCTGCACTATTACTGCTCGCTCCTCTCCACACTACTACTCTCCCCTCTCCACGCCACTACTCTCCCATCTCTACACTATTATATCCCCTTTCCACTACTCTCTCCACCCACACTTTCTCCACAGTCACCTTCCTTTCACACTCTCAGTCACCTTTCTCAACCCCTCTCCTACACCCCCTACTCTCCCTCCAATAGCCTTACTCATACATCTGACATGCAGACTTACACCTAAGTACCACTTTCTCTTACCAGCCAATACCTCACCGTGGCCACTTCTTCTGCAATCCTTCTCCACGCCCCTTCTCCACGCTTCCGCTGCTTGATCTTTTGGTCTTCCTTCTCCTACCTTGACCTCATCCAAACTACCCACGCCTTCATGTTTCCGTGTCCATTTTCATCCTTTCTCTCCCCTTCCAATGGTCCCCCCTCTCAGCCGGTTCCCCGGGCTAACCGCTGGCTTTCCTTTCCCCAGGGCAGGTGTTACAGAGCATTAAGCCCGACCCCTTCTTGTACATGGGTTTGCCTTCATTCAGGAAACGGTGGCCCACTCATACTGTCCTAAATGTCCCCGTTCATATTAGAGCAGACTGGGGCGTCTGAACCGCTTCAATATGCAGAGCGCTCGTGTCGGCAAAGGCATGAAGACTGCTGCTGGTTCTCTAGCGCAGCATGTCAGAAGGGCGTGGTCAATGTGTGGACCTCTCTGAGCTCTAGCTGTGTGCAATATATGATATGATATGGCATTTATGACGCGCCTATAGACAAGTGTTTCAAGGCGCGGCGAGGCGGGGGGGGGAGGGGAACAGAGGGAAAACCGAAACAACGATCCTACCAGGCCAGGTGTCATTCAGATATAGCTGTCGGAGTCCAGTTTGCATAGAGCACTGGCTCGTTCCGCACTCTTTCATTTTCTAGCTAACTCTCTACTGGTCAGGCTGCTCAGCCATTCCCTCACCACTAGGCATGCTGGGAGCTGAAGTCCTACGGGACAAGAAAGAAACTACAGCATTGTGCAGTACAGGCATGGGGCAAGGAAAGATGGTACGCAATGCATGCCAACAGGCACAAGTAGGTCCCCTCTTGACAGAGTCAAGTCTTTTAGCCTGTCACATATCATAATTACAAACAAGGCTTTTGACATAATAGGATCAAATGTAATGCTCAGTTCATTTTTACAGATGTCCTTTCTTACGATCAGAGCTCAAGGATTATCTGTAATTCCACAAATCCAATCTCAAATCCAAGTCCCGGAGAAAGTCCAAATCCCGGATCCAGATGTGCAACCAGAATAAAACTGGATGCAACCCATCAAGAACTGGAAACTATTAAAACATATCCTTTGAATCTTCAGGAATCCCACATGTTCCATATCGACAAAGGGCCAACAGCAAGTCATCAGGCCCCTGACCAATGTCTACTCTATTTGGACATTTTGCAGGGACAGGCCAAGTGCACCCAATCGGCAATCAGCAGGGATGTGCTGTCTCCGGTGGCTGACCATGCTTGGCCAATCCTGTTAAAGGTCAAACGTGTGCAAGGCGTTCAACCAATAAGAAAAAGATAAGTTCGAATCCAAATACAATATCTTTTTGAAGCCACAAAGTGGCAGCCCTGCATTACTAATGCTGGTCGCTGCAAGCTAAGGCTATGCAATTGGAAAATGGTTTT
The DNA here is from genome assembly GCF_040938575.1 of Ambystoma mexicanum. Classification (NCBI taxonomy): domain Eukaryota; kingdom Metazoa; phylum Chordata; class Amphibia; order Caudata; family Ambystomatidae; genus Ambystoma; species Ambystoma mexicanum. Next base: position 1,218,642,123 of record NC_090936.1, read on the forward strand.
GACCTGTAAGCCATGTGTAGACCAAGGTTTCTGCCAACCTAGTGACTGAGGGCTTGAGTGCTCGTATGAGTGAGGCTCCCACAAGATGCCACCCTGAGGAAGGCAAGTGGGCGAATGACGGCTACCATCTAGACATTTTGGGGATTTTTAAAAAAGTGAATAACTCAAGTGAGGTTGAGCCCATTTTTAAAATGTTTGTGGCATGTGTCCGTTTCGGATCCGTTGCTAACATCTGATTAATTGATGTGGAAGCTTCCAAGATATGCAAACTGAAGGCCTGTTTTTTGGGGGCCTGTGGGAAGTCCAATGCTGCAAGCGCCTTTTTATGCACATTGCATTTTTCATACCAAACATCACCAAGAATTGGAAAACATCCTCTTTCCCCAATTTATACGATGAAGAAATCACCAAACAAAAATATTGTATTTTTAACAAAAAGCGATTGATCTACTATTAATTTAAAAATGGAAACATCTTTACTCATTGATAACATCACTTCCAAACCATTGATTGATGAGTAAAATAAGTTCCAAATACGGGTGCTCATCTATGACCACAATAAAAACATAAATGTAATTTTGCAAAACTAGAAAAACATTAAAAGCCATCACTTTACATGGCACATGTCACACTAGACATAGACCACACGCAGGCCATCTACATTCTTTGGTTCTGTCGGCGGTGGCCACCTCAGATGTTCCGCAGGTACTGATAAAATTTCAAGACGTTCACTATTTCATACCGGAGTATCACTGCTTAATCACATATTTATCAAAAATCCAAACGTCGACACAATGTGTTTCGACCTTTCAGGAGCTAACCCTTCTATTGCGCCTCTGGTCTTGTGGCCTTCATCAGGAACAAGTACCAGTTAATGCATTCTCATGTATCCACATTTCATGATGCCCGGTTGTCTGTCACCAGTTACCAAAATTCATTTGCTGGCATCCTCCAATATGAAAGAACAATTCAATCATGAGTGGGCCTTAAATAACCTCCTGCCTCACGCGCACTGAAGGGCACGCAAGCTGTGGCCCGCGTCCCTCTGGAGCAAGTATTTTGACGCAAAAGCAGTCTATTAATGTTACCAAATGTGGCATGTGTGTTCAGATGTGGCCAGCTCAGTTTCCTGCAGGTGATCTTATTGCCATCCCTATGGCGGCTTGTCTCCAGCATGACACTACCCTTATACAGCGTTCCTGCGTCTTTCTGAATTGTCTTGTTGCTTCTGTCCATGCTGCCGATATTCCCCATCTGGCATCCCCTCCACAATCATCGCCTGTTATTTTTAGCAAAACCTCTGCTTGCTTTTTTGATGTCCTATTAGTACTTGGCTATTGGACACGGTGTCCGGACATTTCATCGACAACAATTGGTCGACAGGACATTTGGTCGACGTAATTTCGTCGAAAACCAAATGGTCGATTTTTTTTTTAAATTTATATATTTATTTTTAAGGTTGTAGTTTAGGGGAAAAAAGGGTTTTTTAGAGAAAAAAAGTGGGCTGGGGGGGACCCCCCCAAAAAAAAAAAGGGTAAAAATAAAAAAAATAAAAAATTCGACCATTTGGTTTTTGACGAAATTGGTTCGACCATTTGTCCAGTCGACCAATTTTTTTCGATGAAATGTCTGTCAACCATTGGACACATTATGTGGGCCGCTTCCTTAAGAAAGGACGTGGTGCTGCTACTATGTGCAAGACTCTTCTTATGGTGCCATGTTGTCCCCCACTCAGTTTTCAGACTGAAGTGCAGCAGGGATACTTCGTATACCTTTTCCGTTTTTCGTAATATTTTTGTTACTTTGATTTGTCCAAGTCGAATTGTAGCAATCTTTCTACTGCGGTTTTTAGTGTTTCTGAGTGGATAATGCTGTTTTGATTATCATATTCTCAAAATGTCTGTGACAGGTGTTTTTCACTCTTCCATTGGCCATCTTCCTGTCTTCTCAGGTCAGGTTAAACCATAGAGGGAAAGCCCTTTCATAGGCAAAAGCCTTGACGCTCCTGGGCAACGCAGTGATGTAAGCATCTGGCCGGCTGTGCGGGCTGGGGCGGTCTGGTCCCAATCCACACTGGCCAGGAGTATGTCAGTTTCTGGGGACTGTCTAGTTCCAATACACACTGGCGAGGAGTATTTTTGTTTCTGGGGACTGTGGTCCCAATCCACACTGGCTAGGAGTATGTCTTTTTCTGGGGACTGTCTGTTTCCAATCCACACTGGCCAGGAGTATGTCTGTTTCTGGGCACTGTCTGGTTCCAATCCACACTGGTCAGGAGTATGTCTGTTTCTGGGGACTGTCTGTTTCCAATCCACACTGGCCAGGAGTATGTCTGTTTCTGGGGACTGTCTGGTACCAATCCACACTGGCAAGGTGTATGTCTGTTTCTGGGGACTGTCTAGTCCCAATCCACAATGGCCAGGAGTATATGTGTTTCTGGGGACTGTCTGGTCCCAATCCACAATGGCTGGGAGTATGTCTGTTTCTGGGGACTGTCTGGTTCCAATCCACACTGGCCAGGAGTATGTCTGTTTCTAAGGGACTGTCTGGTTCCAATCCACACTGGCGAGCAGTATGTCTGTTTCTGGGGACTGTCAGGTTCCAATCCACACTGGCCAGGAGTATGTCTTTTTCTGGGGACTGTCTGGTTCCAGTCCACACTGCTGAGCAGTATGTCTGTTTCTGGGGACTGTCTGGTTCCATTCCACACTGGCGAGCATGTCTGTTTCTGGGGACTGTCTGGTTCCAATCCACACTGGCCAGGAGTATGTTTGTTTCTGGAGACTGTCTCGTACCAATCCACACTGGCGAGGAGTATGTCTGTTTCTGGGGACTTTCTGGGGACTGTCTGTTTCCAATCCACACTGGCGAGGAGTATGTCTGTTTCTGGGGACTGTCTGGTTCCAATCCACACTGGCCAGGAGTATGTCTGTTTCTGGGGACTGTCTGGTTCCAATCCACACTGGCCAGGAGTATGTCTGTTTCTGGAGACTGTCTGGTTCCAATCCACACTGGCTAGGACTATGTCTGTTTCTGGGGACTGCCTGGTCCCAATCCACACTGGCCAGGAGTATGTATGTTTCTGGGGACTGTCTGTTTTCAATCCACACTGGCCAGGAGTATGTCTGTTTCTGGTCTGATGTGGATCAACAGGCTGTCCAGGATTGAACAGCCCTTAATAGCACAGATTCTTGCCATTGGGGGACTGCGGGTGAGTCTGGCTCGAATTCAGGATAAAAAGAGGAGTCCTGCAGCCACTTTTCAGATCGTCATTGGAGCCCGCCGAAGAGCTGAGGACGACCGTTGAATACATCCAGCATTGCCTTCAGCCAAGTCCCAGTGGCGAACTGCCTCTCTGGACTGAACTGAAAATATTGATCAATGCTTCAAACCATGGGATGATGGCACCAACCATTCCAGAACCCCCGCCCACTGGAGCCTTCAGAAGTGTCCTGGAACCACCCTGTGCGCTGAGCAGTTCCATCCAGGGCACTACTGTGCATTGATCCCCGTTTTGATTTTCCGCTTGGAGGTCACCATCTTGTGTCCTAAGAACCGTCCTCTTACAGCTTCTGCTCTCCATCTTGAAGAGGGGCCTTCTTGGAGCAGTTTCTTTGCGCCTCATTATAACCCAGGCGGGACGGGGTTAACGGCGCCGGTAAAGGTGCCGGCGCCGTCAACCCCATCCTGTCTGATTACGAGGTCCCCTCGCGGGACCCGGTCTGCACGTCTGGTTTCACCAGACGTGCAGACCGGGTCCCGCGAGGGGAGGAGGGAGCAAACAACGGGCCGCTCATAATCGACCCGTTGTTTGCTCCCTCGCCCATTCCCATTCAGCCCTGTGGGGGCTGAAATGGGAATGGGGAAGGTCCGGGTCCGGGTTCCTAGAAGGAGGAATTACCGGGCCCTCCGAACTCGGAATGGCCCGGTAATTCCTCATTCTAGGAACTCGGACCTGGACATGGTGGCATGGCTACCGCCGAGGTCGTAATGAGGCCCTTTGTCTTGGCAACATGTGTCGGCCGCACCCATCTGAGCACAATGTGCTTCTCAGCTGCTGGCTTCAGCCATGTCCTGCGGGTATCCTGGCATTGTGGGACGTCTGGTGGTCTGTTTCCCATGGCGCCTGGGATGGCCCGCTGCAAAGCATCAAGAAGCATCTCTTCGGAGTTCGCGACCACAGCCTAGTTGTACCCAATCCAAACACTGGAAACGATCACTGTTCATGCAGACCTTGAAACGGACCCAATGATCGAAGTAAGTGGTGCCAGAGAATGTAGAAACTCAAGGAGTGGTGTCTAGTGGAGTCAGAGCAAGGGGCCGCAAGCCCATGGGTGGGAGGGTCAGAATCCAGTAGCCACCACTTTCATTGGTAAATTCCCCAAAAGTATTTCTCGGTTAATTTATTTTTTGATTTTCTAGTAGTGGGGCAACAAGCTAGGTTAGAGTAGGTTCCGGACGGAGGATGGCATTTCTGCTTTGCCCACCTGACACTCTGACAAGCATCCTCTTGACTTTCTTTTGTATACAGTAGTATTTAAAGTCATAGATTTACAGAAAGAGTCGGACTACACTGAAGCTAGAATTAAACGTGTGTGACTCATGACTCCTTGTCTGTCTCCTAGTTCTGACCCACAGCAGTTCTCTCGTTGTTATCATTTGTGCTAGCAAATATGAACTAGGATGTCTGTTTCTAAATTAATTGTTGAGAAAATATCAAATGATGTATATTTTTGGTCGAAATATTAAAGGATTGATATATTTTTCTAAAAAAATGTGTTCTGTGTGTATAAAATTGTATTTTGGGGAATTAGGCTTCTATGTAACACTCTGTGTGGTTACCAGATACAGACCAGATGTTTAGTGATTTCAAATAAAATGTATAACTAAATCTTTATAAATAAAATGATAGAATTATTTCTTCCCAAGTGTGTTAACTTAAATATACAACGTAACATTTTACATGTGAAGTGTCAGGTAACCTTAACTACGTGTTGCTACCTCAACCTCGTAGACACGTGTATTTGGGCTTCAGAAGTGTAAAATGTTCCAAACCTTTCCTTTTAAAACTTCATATGGAGTCCCAGAAGCAGCCTGGTACATATACGTGCAAAGAAAATGTTACACAGGGACTGTAACGGTAGCGGTATCAGGAATGAGGTATGCGAGCCAGTATGGCAGCGGAGGGACTGGGTGTGCGAGTCGGTATGGCAGCGGAGGGACTGTAACGGTAACGGTATCAGGAATGAGGTGTGAGAGCCGGTATGGCAGCGGAGGGACTGTAACGGTAACGGTATCAGGAATGAAGTGTGCGAGTCGGTGTGGCAGCGGAGGGACTGTCACGGTAACGGTATCAGGAATGAGGTGTGCGAGCCGGTATGGCAGCGGAGGGACTGTCACGGTCACGGTAACGGTATCAGGAATGAGGTGTGCGAGCCGGTATGGCAGCGGAGGGACTGTAACGGTATCAGGAATGAGGTGTGCGAGCCGGTATGGCAGCGGAGGGACTGTAACGGTAACGGTATCAGGAATGAGGTGTGCGAGCCGGTATGGCAGCGGAGGGACTGTCACGGTAACCTTGAAGAGGTTATCTTAGTGTGGAAATGTCTGTCTTGATGTCCTAATACCTTCAGTGGCGAGACGAGCATCACGGTTCCCATCCAGGTGGCCATAACCATACAACAATGCATTACAAAGGAGTGTCCACACCAGAGAACTCATTCTCGCAGCCCTCCTCTCCTCTAGTTTCAATGCATCTCTAATTTCCCCTTTCTTATGCGCTCACCTTCCTCCACCCCTCCTCCCAGAGTGCAAAGAAACAGCCACCTACCTTTCGTAGACTGCAGTTGTGGTAAGAGTTGTTATGGCGGGCATTTCTGTTGTTAAGGTCCAGTTGCTCTCGGTGCTAAAGTTGCACCCGGTGGTTGAAAGGCCCAAAGGCATACTACTCTCTGGAAGTAGTCCATGGATCTGCGATCCAATCCCGACCCATAAGGAAACGGCGAACCCCGCAATAATTCCGATGATGGAGCCCTGTAAGGAATGTGTCAAATTAATTGTACTCATGGAAGGGACACAGCGATAAAACAGCGATAAAACAGTTCATATTTTGCTAGCCTTGGAGCTGCTCAAATATCCAAAACTGTCGAATGAGGCATGATGTTAGTTTGTATTGACCTTCATTCAAAAGGTTGATTAAAAAAACACTTAGAACAATTTGCATCTCCCTTTTTTTGTTTGACTGTGTGTGATTTAAGTCATCAACGAGGGAAAGAAGAGGCGAAAAATGGTGCAATGTGTACGAAATTCTGATTTCTGTGACAATCCGGTGAATGCCATTGGCACGTTACGGCTAGTGCTCGGCTGGAAGGTGTAGAAGCAAATGGGTTCAAAGGTCAGCAGTGTTTCTTCCTGCAGTCGCAGAACAATGGGCCTCATTACGACCCTGGCGTTGGACCATGGTGCAAGTAGCACCATGGTCCATGCCGGTAACTTACCACCGACTCCGCCATGGTGGAATGGGGAAATACCGCCCCATTCCGAGGTTGGTGGGGCAGTAATTCCCCTTGCCGCCATGGCCCTTCCCCCATTCCCATTTTTGCCCCATAGGGCTCAATGGGAATGGGGAAGGCGCTAAGCACGGAGCCGCAAATTGCGGCACCGTACTTAGCACCAAGGTCCCTTTGCGGGTTGGTTTTGAACGCCTGCAAAAAGCAGGCATTAACGTCTCCAACCCACAAAGGGACCTCGTAATCAGGCACTAAGGGATTACCGGTACGGGTACCCTTACCGGTACGGGTAATCCCTTAGCGCCAGGGTCGTAATGAGGCCCAAGGTGTCAATTTCACACAGGAAGCTGTAATGAAATGCACCTGGTCTCTCTGGATGGTGCCTGAAGAGTCGTTTTTAACTGGCCAGGGCAAAGTAAGCGTTTAAGATAGATACCGCAGTGCTAATGAATGAAAACTTCTGCATATAAACTGCACCCGCAGGTTTGAACCCCAGCAGAGCAAAACTGTCTTGCCACTTTTAATAAGGAGTGCTATCAATGCCCAGTTCAACGATACCCAGGGCAGGGCCTCAAACGGTTTGCAGCATGCAAATGAACCCACACAGCTTCCTTACCAAACATAATAAGAAGCTATATTTGTATATCCCACACAACTTTAAAGTATTCATCTTATGCACTTCCAAAGACAGATAATCTCATCTTGCTGTTTCCAGGTATAGTAACTTATAAAACATTTAAAGAAACAAGCACACAAACAATCTTAAGGCCTATAATGGATAGGAAACACCGTCACCCTAGATAGGAAATATTCCTACCAGATATAAACGACCAGGCAGCCCTGGATTACAAAATGCAATCCTCTCCAGCCCATTTCCCATTGGCCTGGCCATTGGCACTTGGCTGTCCGAGTGACCTCCAAGTAGAAAGGCCCATCAGAGGGGCTCTTGTGGTGTCTCCACCATCCTCCCCTTCTAGGCAGTGCCCTCCTGGCTTCCCCTCTGACAGTCTAACACAGAGGTGTGTGTAACCCCCACTTTGAAACACAGCCACTACTAAACCTGCCAACATCTGGAATTAAACTGGGTGGATTTTGTTTTTGAACCGCTTATCAGAAATTGCATAATTTAACTGTAATTTGAACAGCTCTCAATCCAAGGGAATCCAATAAGCCTGGAACATTCCTATTGAATTTGAGAGGGATGCAGTTCACAGATGTGCCTTCACATCTGTTAACTTTGACACATTCTCTTTGCTGGAATCTGCTTAGAATTTGTGAGAAAAGCCTGGTACCGGAGGATAAATTGCTTGAGGGAAATTTTGTATTGTGTTTTTAACTTTAATTGTCTTTTCTTACTGTTTTTACATGTATATGTATTTTGATTTTATTCAAGCTTATTGATTTATCCGATTCATTGATGTATTGTTATTTTTATGTTTGGTTTATGGATATTCTATCCGAATAAACTTTGATGATGATGGCACCCTTTTTGGAAGCACAATTGGAAGTATGGTGAGAATTATTTGAACCTTTCAGATTGCAGGATAGCGTTACAACTGCGTGCACTGCAAGCCGCACATGGGTGGTGCATTCACAAATGAATGTTATCTATGCATAGAGATGAACTGTGCAAAGGGTTTCTTTCTAACTGTAACTGTTTAGAAATAATTTGTCAAAACGACACTCAATACTCTACCATGTGCAGCAATTCTATCTGTTTAGACTTTTTTTTAATGAAAATACAGTATCAGGGGAGGGAAAAAGTTCAAAACAAAAGACTGGAACATTGTTAAACAGAAGATGTGTATTTTGAAAAGGCCTGAGAGATGCTGTAATAGAAATGACATGTACATTCTCGTGCTTAGCTTGGCTTTGCATAATTGGAAACTAGTTACTTTAAATGATTACGAGTTGACTCCCAGCACCTACAAAAATATCCCTAGAATTAAAATCTACAACCACTGCAAACATCTTTTTTTTGTAAACTCGCCCGAATTTAGCTACTGAAAAAGCCTACTGGGGTTTTCAAACTTGATATTAAAAGGGAAATTAACCTAGTAGAAGGAGACACTGGAGTGACTAGCATACAACATCTTCATGTTCCAATACCTGCTTAATGCAGTCAAGCGGACAATACATGCCTGACAGACAGAAGTGTTATCAGTCCTAACACTCATTTTCCTGTGGCAGTGGCACAATCAGGGAGTCTGCCTAGGGAAACACTTTTTGAAAGCACATGCTGTAAAAAGTAGGGGCGTTATTTAAAACCATTCGCAGAAGTAGGGGTTCAGAACAAAGAGAATATTCTGGATTAACCTTCGAAAACACAGAGCTTCAAAATTGGTTTGGAGGCAATTTAGGATATCCTGGAAATGCTGCTTGACATGGGGGCTTAACATCTGAAGTATCAACACTGGGCCACATGAGTAGATTTCCCCCAACAGAAAGCAACTGACCTTTATACAAGACAACAGTATATCATCTTGAGGAGACACTTTAATGCAATCCTAGCACGAAATACTTTCATTGACGTAGGGGCCGAAACAAAGCACCCAATAAGACACTCTTACCATGTGTAGCTTCCTATTCCTCTCACAAGTGTTCAGGCGAGCTATACATGACTTATCATATCATATCATTATTCAAGGAGTAAATAGGAAGGTCACTTACCAGCCGTGAAGCATAACATTAATAGACACAGGTGGATGCACAATAGGAAATGCAATGCTTTGCACTAATGACATGGCAGAGCCATTAGTGTTACATTTAGTAGTGCGTTCACAGTACGGGTCTAGTGGTCAAGTTCCTATGTAAACACGTCATCGCCACACGCGACCTATCGGAGTGTTGCAAATAAGGAAGCATTTCAGCAGCTCAAGTTCCAGCTGCGAGGAGGTTCTTTCGCATCCCTGGAGAGAAGGTTGTTGCGGTTAGTAGGATGCTAGAACTATGAACTGAGCCACCAACACTGTGGGTTTGTGAGAACCGGTGGGCGTACTTATGTTTAGGCTTTTATAACATAATTGCCCAGAAGTAAGTGCACAAGAACATGGATGACTAGGAAGCAATACATTGTGCAGAGTATTAGTATGATCTGGTTGGTTTGAATGGAGTAGCGCTACACGGATTACAGCATATGGTGGTAAATGGGGCTGCGCAGGAGAGCAGCGAGGAAGAGGTGCATATATCATGACTTCTTTCTCTCTTTCCTTCAGACATTGAATGGAAGCATTGTGTTCATGTGGTCTTAATAATAACACGACAATGGACAGGCTGAGGAGTTCATATTCGTGTAAAACAGGAAGAAAAGTACGTGGAAAAACCATGGTTCAAGCAAGAAAAACTGTTCTAAACTTTGCCAATTTGAAGTGGTGAATGGCACAGGACTTGTTAAAAGAGCATTCTTTTGTATTTGTATTTGGTTTATTTATAAAGCGCAACCAGGCCCAGGGGCATACGGGCGCGTACGTTTTTTGATCATGTTACATAAGAGTACAGTTACATTAGCAAGCAGTAGGCAACACTTACAATAGTTGCGGTTACAAATAAATACATACATTGGTATTACAGGTACAAGCATACGTGTTGCAATTAAGGCAGTGGGCCGAAGGTGAGACAGATAGTAATATTATTTACAATATATACAGTGGGCAGGCAGTAAATCTAGGCTCTAGGATGTTAAGCTGTCAATGTGTCCATGTGGGCGTGTGTGTTTTTTCTGTTTTTCTCTTCTAGAGATACACATTTGAGTGTGCAGCAAAATGCTTAACTAAGGAGTATTCAGAAATGGAAAACTATATTGATTGAAAAATGGGACTACATTGAATGATCCAAAGTAAGTTATTTTGTTTTTCTATTCCTCAGTATGATAAGAAACATCCGGAGGTGAAGGAAATGTTAGAATGGGTGGATGACTGATTGTTGTATGTGTCGTTTGTAGGAGCTGCGAGTGAAAAAAGAATGTGCTTCCCAACCTGTTGCAGAAGCAGACGCCGTGATTAGGTTGCAGTAAAAAATAAAGACATAATATTGGAAGGTGTTAAAATAACACAAATCAAAAATAAAGAGGGCAAGAAAAATCTACAGGATGTAAAAATAACTAAATGTAGGCAATAATGCAGTATAGCAGGTTTGCTAGATATTTGAAAAAAAGAAAAATGGGTACAGTTATTAAAAGAAAGAACAGGAGGGATTAAGGGAGGCTTAATGTGTTGTTGAAGGATGGATGGAGAGCCTATCCCCTTGCCCCATTCAAATATACTTTTTATGTCAAGTGTAGGTAGGATGTATGCTAGGTTAGGTACATTTATTTAAAACAACCATAGAAACTTAAGTAGAAATGGAAACATATTATTATATAATGCACTAGATGGCAGTGTGAGACAATATATACATGCTGCATGTAGATATTAGGCTCAATGAAAAAGGTAACTCGTTATTTTTTATAGTTATTTAAGTGTTGTTATATATGTATTTTGCTGATATCCCAGCGTTAAAATCACGTATAACCAACTCAGTTGACGCAAAAGCTTTTCTGTCTTGAGGAAGGCCTCAAGAGAAAATTACAGGGATTGAGCAGTCCTCCAAAAATTGGATGAAACATAGACTTATAAATCTGCCTGCTTCTACTCTCCGCCCTCTGCAACTCATCCAGAACAGGACTATGAGGAGAGTTGTCCTTGGCCTCAAGCCCAGGAATCGTATCCCTACAGCACTGAGATCCCTGCACTGGCTCCCAGTGGCTGCGAGGATTACGTTCAAGACCCTCTGCATTGTACACAAGGCCTTCTGGGGCCTGGGGCCGCAATACCTTCAACTCTCTCTTCCTAAATACCTTCCTTCTCGAGCTCTTCGCACCTCCGCCTCCAACTCCCTCAGGGTCAGCGGCTTCTCCAAGCAACAAGTTGGTGGTAGATCTCTTTCTTCGGCATGGGCCTCCCTCTGGAACAGCCTCCCTGCCTCCCTGAAACTTGAGGAGAATCATCTACTGTTCAGGAATTACCTTAAGACTTTCCTCTTTACTTCTGCTTTCTCTCTTCCTCTCCCCTGCTGAAACTGCACTGGTCACCTGGCTACCCTCGATCTCGGGCTAGGTCCCCTTCCCACCCAGTTGCACACCTGTACTGCCCCCCTGTCAACCCTTGCACTTGGGTCTGTATCTGTAGCCCTACAGTCCCCCTACCTAGACTTTGGACACCTGCTGTCTGCACTTACTCTTGCACTTGCCACCCTTTGGCCGCACTTCATTTATTGTTTGATCCCATGTACTTCACTGCCCCCCTCCCCTGTCCCCTCGCACTTTTCCCCAAGCTTCTCCCCTGGACTTGCACAATCTCAATGCCACTTGGCCTAGTAAGATTGTTGTCTCTGTCTTCCCTTTGTCCCCCTCCCTTGCCTTGTCGCGCCTTGAAACAATGGGGGGAGGCGTGTTATAAATGCCATATCATATCATAGCAAGCTAGTGTCGACATCTTGTTCTGTTTAAAAAAGATGCATTGCATAACAAAGTTATTGCGGTCTTAGGTGTGACACATTGAAAAAAAATGTCTATTGTCTCTGTGTGTTTGCCAACGAGGGTTAGCCAATATGGATTACTCAGGTGATTGTTCCACTTAAATGGCTACCCACGAGTCATGCTGGTTTTTGAGTCTTGACTGATGCATTGTGTTGTTAGTGTGAACTTGTCCAATAAGTAATGGATTAAATAAGAATATGATTTTGGCTCACTTTACTAACCCCATCACCAAGCTTCTGATCTGAGAAAATGTACAGACAGAGGAGAATAGTTTTAACTGTCTTACTGCCAGCACCTTAGCGCCTACATCATCTCTATATCCTGTGTAGCCACAGTGATAGCCTCAGACTTACTGTCTTACTGGCCAGCGCCTTAGCACTTACATTATCTATATATCCTGTGTAGCCACAGTGATAGCCTCAGACTTGCTGTCTTACTGGCCAGCGCCTTAGCACTTACATTATCTATATATCCTGTGTAGCCACAGTGATAGCCTCAGACTTACTGTTTTACTGGCCAGCACCTTAACACTTACATTATCTATATATCCTGTGTAGCCACAGTGATAGCCTCAGACTTACTGTCTTACTGGCCAGCGCCTTAGCACTTACATTATCTATATATCCTGTGTAGCCACAGTGATAGTCTCAGACTTACTGTCTTACTGGCCAGCACCTTAGCGCCTACATCATCTCTATATCCTGTGTAGCCACAGTGATAGTCTCAGACTTACTGTTTTACTGGCCAGCGCCTTAGCACTTACATTATCTCTATATCCTGTGTAGCCACAGTGATAGCCTCAGACTTACTGTCTTACTGGCCAGCACCTTAGCGCCTACATCATCTCTATATCCTGTGTAGCCACAGTGATAGTGTCAGACTTACTGTCTTACTGGCCAGCGCCTTAGCACTTACATTATCTATATATCCTGTGTAGCCACAGTGATAGTCTCAGACTTACTATTACTGTCTTACTGGCCAGCACCTTAGCGCCTACATCATCTCTATATCCTGTGTAGCCACAGTGATAGTCTCAGACTTACTGTCTTACTGGCCAGCACCTTAGCACTTACATTATCTCTATATCCTGTGTAGCCACAGTGATAGCCTCAGACTTACTGTCTTACTGGCCAGCACCTTAGCGCCTACATCATCTCTATATCCTGTGTAGCCACAGTGATAGCCTCAGACTTACTGTCTTACTGTCCAGCACCTTAGCGCCTACATCATCTCTATATCCTGTGTAGCCACAGTGATAGCCTCAGACTTACTGTCTTACTGGCCAGCACCTTAGCACCTACATCATCTCTATATCCTATGTAGCCACAGTGATAGTCTCAGACTTACTGTCTTACTGGCCAGCACCTTAGCGCCTACATCATCTCTATATCCTGTGTAGCCACAGTGATAGTCTCAGACTTACTGTCTTACTGGCCAGCACCTTAGCACTTACATTATCTCTATATCCTGTGTAGCCACAGTGATAGCCTCAGACGTACTGTCTTACTGGCCAGCACCTTAGCGCCTACATCATCTCTATATCCTGTGTAGCCACAGTGATAGTCTCAGACTTACTGTCTTAGTGTACAGCACCTTAGCGCTACATTATCTCTATATCCTGTGTAGCCACAGTGATAGCCTCAGACTTACTGTCTTACTGGCCAGCACCTTAGCGCCTACATCATCTCTATATCCTGTGTAGCCACAGTGATAGTCTCAGACTTACTGTCTTAGTGTACAGCACCTTAGCGCTACATTATCTCTATATCCTGTGTAGCCACAATGATAGTCTCAGACTTACTGTCTTAGTGTACAGCACATTAGCGCCTACATCATCTCTATATTCTGTGTATACAATTACACTAGTCCTACAATATGTTGGGATGTGTGTTTTGTGCTGAAATCAAATTTCGTTTACCCTATGATGTTTGTTTTCAGCACTGAAATCACATTCAACCCCTAACGTGACATCACAGAACTCATAATGTCCCGACAGACACTGTTTTAGCAAACAGAAATGGTTGTATGTCCAAAACTAAATAACAGTTACTGCAGTTGATTTAGAAAGTGGTAAACATATTATTTGTGCTGCCCTGATTCCAATAGGGCAGTTGGTCTCCAGCATTGCAGATATTCTGGGACCTGATCCAATGACTTTACACCTGGATGACTCAACTCAGTAAGTCTTTGTATGCTCCTGACTAGGATGAGTCAAACCTCAAAGCAAATTTAGTGAATTTTAGAATGTTTCCCCGGCTTCAACAAATTTGCACATTTTTCACAACTATGCATGTTTAGAAGGTTTGTTTGTTTTTAAAACAGGTTGCAATGTTTTGCCTTTTTTGCCTTATTTGCATCGGTAGGAATACACCACACCAAAATATAGACCCATTTGCTCTAAACAATGTGGCCATGGAAAGTAGAAACTCTGCAACTAATTCACTTACCCTGCTCCTGGTAAGGAGAGTATTGCTTCATGTGCCCCTAAAGTCAACACAAATAGCACCTGTACCCCTGCGATCATAGCCACTCACCAACTAGAGGAATCCAGCACAGGGGCAGAAGACGTTACAGGGCAGAACAAAGAAGGGTCGTGAATCACTTGAGCGTCTGTAGATTGGCGAATGGAGCAAATCAGCTGCATGGTAGTGGGGACTCTCTAGGCCAGGTGTCTGCAACCTTTGGCTCGCCAGATGTTTTGGACTACAACTCCCATCATCCCTAACCAGCACAGTCAATAGCCGGATATCATGTGAATTGTATCCCGAAACATCTGGAGAACCAAATAATGCAGACTCCTGAACTAGGTATTTTGAACTAAGACTCCCATGATCTCTCACTGCTGGCTTTGCTGGCCATGAATGACGAGAGTTGTAGTCCGAAACATCTGGAGAGCCAAAGGTTGCAGACCCCTGAACTAGGTATTTTGAACTAAGACTCCCATGATCTGTCACCGCTGGCTTTGCTGGCCATGAATCAGGGGAGTTGTAGTCCGAAACATCTGGAGAGTCAAAGGTTGCAGACCCCTGAACTAGGTATTTTGAACTAAGACTCCCATGATCTGTCACCGCTGGCTTTGCTGGCCATGAATCAGGGGAGTTGTAGTCTGAAACATCTGGAGAGCCAAAGGTTGCAGACCCCTGAACTAGGTATTTTGAAATAAGACTCCCATTATCTCTCCCCACCGGCTGAGGGCAGTTGTTTCAAACTACTTCTGAAGAGCCAAAGGATTCAGTCCCCTGAGTTAAGGTGGTAGGTGTACTGAAGGAGTAGCTCCGATTAAGTAGTGTCTATTGCTCTGTATGGACAGAAAGACATTGGGTTGACAAGACAACTTGGGGCTCTCCAGATGTTTTGGCCTACAACTTCCCTCAGCCCTAGTCAGTACAGTCAATGGTGATGGATCATGGGAAATGTAGTCCTGGCGAGCAGCAGGTTGCCTACTCCGTTCCTAGATTACGTGGCTGCCTAATAATCTTATATTTTACCCATGGTAAGTAATGAACCTTACACAATTTATAATATAAATATGCAATACAAAACATACAATAGAGAAGGCAGAAAAGTAGAAATAGATGGCAAAGTATATGCCTTATTTATTGCACAAGACTTGATCGGGGCTGAGCAAAGTTGACTGATTCATGGCCGACATTGGCAGCACATAGTGTAGTAACGACCCATGATTCTCAAAGGAGGCCGCCGTGGCGCCGTAACGCCAAACTGTTAGTGCATGCACTGTTCCTGCTCTTCCAGGCGGGTAAATATGCATTGGTTCATAGGAGCCGCGACTTGGCTGACGTTCTAGAGCCCTGCCAACCTTGGCAGGCTCCTCTTCCTCCACTGAATGGGTTATGGAAGCATAGCTCATGTGACCAGTCTTAAAGTGCTCTTCATCTGAAATACTCTAATGCAGGGGTGGAAATGGAAACATGGATAGAAAGGCTCATGCTCAGCATGGGCCTTTCTATACGGATCTATGCAAAGCAGGCAGATCGTAAAATGAGGGCTAGCCACTGTGCACTTTTCAATTCGACAGGCCTGAGGTTGTGAGATCAGGTGATATGATAAGTCATTTTTAACGTGCCTTTACACAAGTGTTTCTAAGCACAACAAGACAAGGGAGGTAAGACAGAGGGAGGACAAGACAAACAATCTTACTAGGCCTTGTGTCATTCAGATCATGCAAGTGCGACAACGCAAAGTGCAGGAGGAAAGGAAGTGGGGAAGTGCAAGGGAGAGAGGAGAGGGGAGGGGAAAACAGGGCAGCAATGCTCTGAGTAAGTGCCGCCAGGGCAGCGCGGCTCTGGGTAGTGCAAGGAGAACAAGGGACTGTAGGGTTACAGTTACAGCCCCCAAGTGCATGGTAGGCCCAGAGGCAGTGCAGGGGTGACTGATCAAGAAAGAGTCTGGACTCAGTGAGACTCTGAGGGTAGCCGAGCAACCAGTCAGTACAGCAGACAGGGCCATTCCGGGCAGACGTAGCGTAATTTGCACATCATAGCACAAGTAGAGCAGCAACAAAGGGCTTTGAGTAGCATTCTATGCGCAAATGGCACCCATGTTCCAATTCACATGAACACTTTGCAAATGCAAGTTGGCAAATCAGTTTCTGTAAATCATGTTGTGCTCACAAAAACCCATAACTGTGCTAAATAAATAAATAGAACTATATTGGATCTTTTGCCAACAAAATTTAGTATTCTTGATTTTGAGTTTTGCCTATAAGGTGATGCTTTAGTGCCAACTAGAAGCTGTAGCTAATGCCTTGGAGTACAGCTAGGGAGAGATTGCATATGAGGAAGGCCTCAACGCATGGAGGTGCTGTTTGGTTATTGACAGCCCATGGCCATGCTAATCCCTATGGCCAGTCCCACCCACTTCCGGCCATTCCGCGCCCAAAACACACCCTCCTGGGAGCTGTGTCAGCTGGCTCTATCAAGCCTTAACATCCAACTTTGTACTCAATGTGGCGGCCAGGGTGTTTTAAAGCAGTCTTCTGATAGTTAATGGTTTAGTTGGTGGTATAAAAACGCTACCAGTGTAATACAAATGTTTTACCAAGGTCTGCCTTCAGCCACTTGGTTTATAAGCACTATGCGTGCCCTTCACTGAAGTCCTGTTAAAAACAAGCATTGGCAAAGCCAACAGTTTTGGCTTCTGTATATGTATTGGCCAGTTAGTACCATTATGGCAATGCTTGGCAAATACCTTCCCCATTTCTACACAAAGCCAAATCTTTTGGCATTGCCAATGCTGGTTTATTTTTATTGTGAAGAAGAGACAATGTTCACATGCCACAATTCTGTTCCAAATAACGAATTGATCATTTTCAAGAAACTACGGTTTCCGTTTGTGGAAAACCACATGTAACGCTACTCGGGTAAGTCTTTTTTTGTTTCTACTTACTACTGGAGTCGCGCAAGAGAACAGAATCCCCAAGGAGAAGATCCCCAACAGGGGGCCACCGATAATGCCGAAAATGGAGAGCGCCGCCTGCAGGTGGAATCAAAGACATTGATTAATATTCAATTATTGACAGTGATAAAAAGGAATGTTCACAAATAGGTTATGAGAGCGTCTGTAAAAAGTGCATTCGTCTAGTGGCTGAAGGGGTCGGTACTCAGGGTGGTCTCTCCCAAAGCCTTTCAATTGAATCAGAACAAGTGCATGGATTTCCTACGCTCCTATTGGCCAGTCCTCTCCACTCCCTTCTGCCTCTCTCATTGGTGCCAGGTTTAGTGCTTGCAGGAGCCATCTGTCACCACTAGGTGGCACCTGCTGGTGGCACCCTGGAATTACCATAGAGCGCTCAGCAAACAGGCTGAACAGCAGGAGATGTTAGCACATTAGGATTTATGGAGAGTGAGCCTGGCTAGCAGGTCGCAGCTGCTGTCCAAACAAATGAAGAATACAGAGAGAAAAGGACAAGGGAAGACCAAGCGTAAGGGGCTCTGAGCAAAGAGGTGTTGGGACCCCAGTTGCTTCTGAAGTGCAGCTGAGATGCATTCTTACGCTACTCCAGAGGTCAGGTGCACAGCAGTAGAAGTCACTTTCCAAGGTGTGGGGTAAAG
This sequence comes from Ambystoma mexicanum, assembly GCF_040938575.1. Lineage (NCBI taxonomy): Eukaryota > Metazoa > Chordata > Amphibia > Caudata > Ambystomatidae > Ambystoma > Ambystoma mexicanum. The sequence continues at coordinate 1,218,660,218 of NC_090936.1, forward strand.
GCTCGGACCGGCCTGCAGGGAGAGAAAGCCATGCCAGAAGTGCAGGTCCAACATGCTAGTATGGACCCGTGTGTTTGCTCAGAGTGGGCCAGCGTTTTAGCCGAAATGGGCCAGTTTGGTGAGATCCTTCGTGTGTACCAGTCACAAAAGGAAGGAATTGTCATGTGTAGTCCAACCCTACGGCAAAGTGAAATGATCTTATAGCATGTTGGGCTGCCCCACCTGCAAGAAAGGTGCCCTTACTCCTAGTATCATGAATTATACTGTGCAGCGTGTATGGGAATCCACTGATTACATCTGTGCCCGTCACATGGGCATAGAATTCAGTCAGCTGTGTTGATTAAAACGCTCCTCAAGCACATGTTTATCTCAATGGATTTTTGAAGATGGCTTCGGTGGTGACCTGCCCTTGCGACATTGTGTATCCATTAACGAAGCAAGGAACGTGCAAGTTCTCCCAGCCTCGTTTGAAATGGACAATGCAATACATTTTGAAATCGAAAGTGAAGTTTTAAGTGAGACGATGCAGAACTACTCTACAAATTGCTGACGCGGCAAAAGAAAAATCAATCCAAAATGGAAGGAGCTCCCACGAAATACCTCTTCAATATAGAAAACCTAACAAGAATGTTTCTCGCATTCAATTCACTAAACGTTACCTCATTGGGAGGCAATACAAGTAAGGCAAACCCTAATAATGGTAAAAAGGATATACAATTATACAATTTAACAATGTTGCATATTGCCACTTAGAAAATGATTCATATAGGACTTTGTATGTCCAATGTAAATGTATACATTTATAAAAAGGTCATAACCTATTTATAACACCTATTTATAATTAGGCCCTGAGGAAGCTCCAAGCGAGAGAAACACGTGTGGGAAACATGGGCATGTTGCTATCCTTACAATATTTTAAAGTCTGGACTTTAACATAAAGGTCATTCAGGAATAAAATACACAAAGATTGAAGATGTACATATATTTTTATTCTAGAATACCAAACAACGTCAGCACACACGGTTATCATGCCGGAGGAGAGATGAGAACCCCAGCATCTAACTAGATATCCATACATTGAAAGAATCTGAGCAAGTCAAAAACTAAAAAAGTACTGTGAGTGCAAGAAATTGATCAAGAATCCAAAGAATACTGCGACTATAGATTGAAGTCACACACGTTTGAGAGCTATTTGGAGACTACATGAAATCTACAACAGACGAACATTAGGATTATCATGTAGTGCAGACTGATATTATCAATAAGGAAAAAGCCCTGAAGAAGCTCACCATAGGATAGCTGTCTTTAATGTCCCATGTGGCGAAACGCGTGTAGACTGAGATTAAGTAACAGATTGCTATGAACACTAATAAACTCTTGACATACAACAAATGATGTAAGCAGCGGAATCAAGGAAGTTCTAACTATCCTTGGAGAAGCTATGTGTAATTTTCACATCTGAGATTTTACTTTTGTTGATGCAACAAGTTTTTTTTTTCTTTTTTTTAGTGTTATAGTTTATTACAAACTTTTTCCCACTCGTCTTTACAAGTGATTTACATTAATCTGTAAAACAACTTAAAATTGAATTTCTTAAAGTTAAAATTAAACTTCATTGCATTTCCTTATACTTTAGCGTTCATTAAGACTCATTATCGCTTTCCAGAATTAGATGATTCAGAATGTCAAGAGTTTTCCGTTTCCAGATTTGATTAAAGTCCATCTCTTTTCTGGATTCAGCTGTATCCTTGTTGGGGGCAACATTCCACTAAATAAAAGTCTTTTATTCTCCAGAGCTGGCCTGGAGAGCTGTACAGTTCATAATGAGGTGCTGTATAGACTCTACCTGATCTTGTTGTAAGGGCATGTACGCTACAAAAAGAAAACAATGCCTACATTTTCAATTTTTGCACATTTTTCCTGAATTACCTTTATCTTAAAGTCCAGACTTTAAGACCTTGTAAGGATAGTAACATGACCAAGTTAAAGTCGATATATGAAGGCAGGAGCAGGTAGCGGGCCCTGGTAATTGGATATGCTGTAAAGTTTTACATTGTGTGCAAATTCAAAATTCTATTCACTCAAAGATTGTCAAAGCGCAATAGCAGAACTTAAAATACCTGCAATTAAGACATTCTGTTTTAAAGTCAACAAAAGCATGTTACCAACCATGAAATGTTCTAAAAATGTATGCCGATAAAAACAGAAACCCTGTTTGAGGCAGTGGTCGAAGTGTACGAAAACAAATAGCGGAACTATGTTCCCTGCTGGGCTGCCCCAGCTCCCCACAAACCCCATCGCCACGCCCCCTCTCACGCATCTACAAACCCCTAAACAACCACACCTGCTGTTTAAGGGTGGGGGTGATAGTGAACGAGAAGAGGGGCACGGAAGAGGGACCCCCCAAAATCAAAACAAAATTGAAGTAACATTTTGAAATAATACTCACAAATTAAATTACAACTAAGTAATTGAATTAGTTGAAATGACATGGAACTGGTCTTAGAGCCGATCAATAACACTTTTGCCAAAATGTCAGGCCTGCAAACAAGTTGGGGATCAAAAACTATCGTCATTGACTACCTCTGGCCATAAATGCTACATTTAAGGAATAACCCAACAATGAGGGTCTTTACAGCATGGCTGTAATTTTAGGGAGGGGGATAGGGGTGTTTGTCTCCCCCCCAATTTTCATGGCACATCATTTTGTCCCCATTCATTTGGCTGGGGCCCCTTTCCTTCAGATGTCATGCCCCCCCAACATTTTCAGCAAAGTTACTCCACTGCTTTACAGACTGGTGTTGGCACCGAGACCAAGTTACAGGCTCGGAAAAATCAAGAGCCTTAACGCAGCCCTTGACACTTTTTCTGTCGGCTAAAGCACCCTTTGTTTATGTTTATATGCTTGTATCGTGCCGGAAGCCCACAGGCATTTGAGAGGGTTACAGCAATTAGTTCGCCATCATGGTGTCCAGGGTGCCAGTAGACAATTGCAAGGTAACATGGGTACCAAGGAAAACGAGAAGGAATCTATTCAAGTCTTTTCTCCTTTTACATGTTAGGCACCGGCGACAAGGGGAGGCTCAGAGTTGCCAGCAGGTGAACCGGGCAAGTGCTGAGGCCCGGCTAAGAAGGCAGAAGGGGAGCACTGGCAGGGAGGAAACGGAGTGCAGGGAAGGGGTGAGGTGAAATGCTGTGAGGCCAAAGGCAGACAGGACCCCAGGAGACAATGTGGAGGGTTCCCATACGTCAGGAGGTAAGGCCCGCATTCCAAGCTCCTGGATTGGCTGGAAGGCAGAACGGCGTCTCCTCCTTGGTCCTTCCTGCCACTAACAGACAATCATATTGTTTGAAATTAATATTGCTCAGCACATATGATTAAAAATCGTCAATAAAAAGGTTACTGTACCTGAAGCAGTCCACCCATGAGGGACGCCAACGCAGCCATGGCAATGCACACAGCACCATATCCCAGACCTAGACAAGCAACAAGTGAAGCGTCAGTGGCGGGGTTCCTGCGCCAAAAGCGGCTAAAACGGATACAAAGTAGCAACGTTGCACTTACTTGTTCCTTTGGAAATCCAAGACAGCTGCGCTTCGCTCAGAGATTTGCAATATGGTTTGATAAGATCCTCGACCGTTACCGCCGCCAAAGCGTTGATGCTGGAGGAGACGGTGCTGTGGGGCACAAAATAAGATGCGTTTCAATTTCCTGCCAAATGGAACAGTTAAAGTGTCTTTTTACATATATCTTGAGTAGCTGTCTTGTACGCTAAAAATCACTCATATTAATATTGTATCGCACTCGACACCAGAGTCTGGCGGCTTCTTTATTGCAATCACCCATCGTAAAGGTAGTCATTATATTGATATTAGATGGGTGACATCCTTGGCCTTATTCGTTGGAGCAGGGGGTCTGCAAAGTGCTTTGAACTATGACTCCCATGAGTCCCTGCCATTGACTACACTGGCTACAGCTGCGGAGTACTATGCTCCAAAACATCTGGAGGGCCAAAGGTTGCAGAGCCCTGCCGTAGAGGTTGGCAACACAACTGTACGTGGTTAATAGGAACTTCACCAAGAGGTCAAAGACCGCTGATTACGGAAGGGCAGAATAGCTCTCCTCTGTCAAATCTTCTGCACTGGTTTAGAGCCAGCAGTAGAAATGGCACCAGTGTAATTGCATCGCAATTAGCGCCACAGTCAAATAGGACCGGCAACGATGGTGGTAATCCACACCAAAAATAGGGTCACCGCCGAGTGGATCCAGTTATCAGCTGCACAGGGTGATCCTATCCCTGCCAATGAAATTAAAATGCTGGCTTAACCCCTGGAACCATCGGTAATATTGCACATAATGTCTGTCACAGATGGATTTTTGATGATATAGTTAATAAGCATCCTTGACGGGGGAGCCAGCCAATCAGGAGGCTTGGAATGTGGGCTGAATCTCCCAATGTTAGTCCATGTGACAAGTCACCTGATGGCCGTTTCCCCCGCCTGCCTTCTTCCCCCAACCCGGACCCCTTTTTCAATAATCCCCCCTCCCACTTACCTCATTGGAGTGGTGGCGCTCGGCGCTACCACTGGATCCTTCTTCCTCTTTCCTCATGCGTGAAGCCACCATGGAAAGGGAAGAAGCACTATGTACGGAGCCCTGCCTTTTCTTTCCATGGGGGCCATCTTTAAACCGTCTTTTTTTCATTCCATGAATGGAAGGCCGCGAGCTGGCCTGTTCGCAAAATGAAAATACTTTAAATTAGGCACGTCGCTGCCCATGGGACGGGTGCTAATGGCGTTGAGCACCCGTTCCAAGGTCTGTTACGGGTGGTAGCATCAGAGGGCCCTCGTTAAATGCCCTTACTTCGCTCGGGGCTTTAGCTTGGGCCGCCGAGACGTTGCCACCTGTTCCAGCCCTTGGAACGGGGGCTTAACGCCATAGTAACACAGGGCAATAAGATAGAATGTCTATTTCATGGGCAGGGATAGAAACACTTCCCCACCGCTGCACAGGTGTTATGTGCCAGTTCACGTTGGTTCCCTGTCATAATACCGTGGATCAAAATAAACGTTACCTTAATATCGACCTTATAATATCTGAAGGGAAAACATTACATTTCCATTAAATTCATTGCACCTGGATCTGGTGCAATACATTTGGCCCATAGTCATTTTCTTACGGGTCTGCGTAAAATATGGATTTACCTTTTGCTCAATATTTTTGCTTGCAGCTGCCCCTCGCCCCTGGTTCCCCCGCTAAAAATCACGATCCAAGCCGCGACGCCATTCTGGCTGACTATTTGGACTCTTTATTTTAGTACATTAGATATGTTGCACTCTTTATTTTGACCTACTTCATTTTTCACTCAACATTGTGACGTGTCACCTAGATCCATTCAAATACCTTAAAGTTCCACTGTAGGCGCAAGCGACAAACAGCCCTGGAAGTCCAGGATAATTCCGCAAGATGTCCAGCGCGAGGTAGGGCATGAGCTGCAAGAATGAAAAATATGTAATAATCATTTTCCCGTCACAAAGAATATCTTTCATGCTTAGCGGGCAAGAGTGGGCAATCACTACCTTCCATCAGCCTCCCGTGCAGTAGATTCCCGGCCGTACCCACTTGCACAAAGCTAAATGGAGAAGGGGGTGGTCAGGGCCTTGCAGGGAAGGCCAGGGCACAGTAATGGCAGCTAAGTGATACACTTGTAAAAACTGTACAAAGTACCGGGCTAAAATTACACTCCCGTCATCGGGCACAAATCACATAACAATTCAACCGGACAACATATGAGCCATAGTTTTTGAGCAACAAAAGAGTAAGATTCTGACTGTATTTCCCCAATCCTAAAAGGAAACCTCTGTTTCACAGCATGCAGCATAATGTTAGCCTAATCCAATTTCCTTTGGATTTTATACCTCTCCTATCAAGACTGAAAGAAGCACATGTGATTACCATCTACTAGTAAATCTGTTGATCACAGCATGTATCTTCATGCACCCTTCCCTTTGCTCGTCACAAAACATGGGCACTTATTAAAAGGGATATGCCTTAGACCATAGCCACTTCCCGTTCCCCACACTCTGCTTTCTCCGCAGCCATCAAATGCTTATTGCTCTTTGATGTGTGTGAATGCAAAACCATAGCACAGCTCCTTGCAGCATAGAAGTTAGCCCCAGAGTGCTGGGAACAGCTGTACAGTGGCACAGACATATACATTTGGTTTCAGTGGATTGTGGAGCCGGGGAAATCTGTCCCTTTTCCTGCACTGATAGCAGTGGATGGGTGGGTGTTAGGGTGCCTCTCAACACTCGCTCTCCACCACCCCTTGTTTAGCACAGACCCAAGGGAAGGGATTGTAGACTCAAGCCTTGCTTTTGCCTTCGAACCGGTGTCCAGAAAACTCTGTTCAATAGCTACACTTGATGTGCTCTCTCTGGGTTGTGGTCACGCCCGAGGTACATTGGAGCACATGTTTTGGGAATGCTAAAAGGTGAAAGATTTTTGGAAAGGAATAACTGAAGTGATGAGCAGAGTAGTGAATGAAGAAAAGGACTCTAACTTTGAGACATTGATCCTGGGAGAAGAGACGATTCTAGAAGAGTTAAGACATCACCACGTAACCTGGATTTTGAAGGGAGCTTTAGCAGCAAAAAATATGATCTTGCGAAATTGGAAGTCGGAGGGTTATCCGAAACTGGACTCATGGATGGAAGAAATGTATTCAATTTGTAACATTGAATACATTTGTAACATTGAAAGAGTGGTGCTAACGATGCAGAAAAAGGAAGCTCTTTTTAAGAACATTTGGGGGGATTCCGAAATTTGGAACTGGATTAAGCTTGTTTCAAGAAGAGAAAATAGAAGAAAAGATAAGTACACTTTCAATTTTCTGTATGTATATATATATATATATACATATACATGTGTGTGCAAGTGCATATATATTTTCTGAAATTGATTATTGAATATTGAGCTCTATGAGGTGTGTATACGTTTTAATGTTCCCCTTGTCTTGTTCGTCTTCTCCCCTTCCCTCCTACACCTTAGGTTTGGATTTTATATCGCTGGTTGGGCGATTGGGGTGAGGGAGATGGTTATGTCACTGTTGCATTTAGGATGGTTAAGTTTATTATGCTGAAGTTATTGCATGTTAATTTGTCTGTTTGAAAAATGGAATAAAGTAGTTTAAAAAAAAGAAGAGAGAAGGAATTGTAGTGTTCGTACTGCACTTCTGTTTCTGCAATCCTCCCAGGTCCACGTGGATCCAGGGAAGACAGGGGCAGCTGCATGTTTTGCCGTAGCCTCTCACCGCCATTCTTAGTTACCTCCAGTGCTTTAAGTGGCATGTGTACTCGAGGGGTGTTGTGTGAAGGAGTGAGAGCTTCAGGCTTTAGATAAAAAGGCTTTGGTGTCCATTGGCCTCATCGGCTGGGGATGCCAGGGGTCGTTACAGAGTCCCGGCAGTGCCCCATCTCGGACACATTTCTCAGAGACTGCAGGGACTCTGCCCTGGCTAGCACCAGCCCACTTAAAGCCATGGCTACCTCAACTCTGACAGGAATAGTGGTAATGAGGCAATATCGAATGGTATGTGACCTGGGAGCAGCTCGTACTCCCTCATAGAACCGGGGCAGTGAGGTCAGGGTAGAAGAGTGGAGAACCCAGAGCAAGGTGCTGCTGGGTGGCCAGGCATTTACACCTATATTTGGATGGGAAAGACGTAGGGAAATCCTTCAGGGGGCAGGGACAGGCTGCGGGATGCCAAGTATTTCTCATGGAGGCCAGCAATAAGGATGGGAGGAGCCTGGAGAGGAGTGTAAATGGGGCTTTACAGAAGGCAGATGCCACTCGGAGCCCCCTGTGGAACATATCCCTGTTGTGTGTACCTGCTGAGGCCATCCTTTGTCGATTAGGAACATGTTTTAACGCCTACATGCCAAGTGCCTCTTAACGCAGCCTTTTATTTAACTTGGCCGAGCCTGTGAAATGTGTGATATATAAATACCCAGAGGAAACAAAGAGTGATTCGGTAACTCGGGAAATGATCAGCTCCCCGGTTAGGAAACCAGCAGAGCCAGTACAAAGGCCGGTCTCATAGGAGGATCAGTGTGTTTAGTTTGGCGCCTTCAACTTGCATGCGCCGACCCTTGAGTACACAGCAAGCTCTCTGGAGCCGGAAGGAGATTCGACCACTCTGCTCTTCTGGGGAGTCTGGCGCTCCAGGGACAGCAGCATCGCACACACCTGTGCCCACTTACAAGGCCCGATGCCAATGAGATGCCCAAGGGAAACTCCAGTCTTTGAATGAGCGGAATGGATGTGAAGAGGGCAACCACTTCCACACCTCAGCGTTGGCATCAGGGGAGGAGCCAGCCTCAACATTGCAGTGTGGGGGGCTGGAGGGTAGTTGTGACAGCTGGTAGTGAGTGGGGCGATTACGCCTGTCACAGTATCAACTCGCCCCTCCATTCCTCTGAGTCTAGGAGGCTGAATAACTCTGTCACCGTCCTTACCCAATTGTTCACAGAAAGTGTGCTGGTTAATGCACCATTTTAACCCATTATTGAAAACATTTTCTTGGGGGGAGAACCCCTCTCCCCGGTACCCACTTGTGCTTGCGCTTGGTTGCTCTTGCGTACTTATGGCAAATACTTACGCCCTCCAATAAAACAATTCACCAATTGCTACTGGCGGCTGGTACATTTGGGGGCCAGGCACTGCCCCCTTGTTTCTACGCTAGGTAAAGATTTGAGCTTTGATTAAAAAACATACATCTTTCACCCAGCGCAGTGCGCGTGTGCTCCGGCAGCAGGATCGTCATGGGCGTGTGCACGCACGCGTGGTGGTCCCGGCCTGCCCGCAGTTTGGTGCATCCCATGCTTTGTTGAGAAATTTGGGAGTCCCTCAACATGGCCTGAAAGGGGGGGGGCACATTTAGTGTTACGCCAATACCCCTGTGCTAGGTGGAGCTGTTGGAGCCTAAGAGGCGGGTGAGGGGAGTGCGAGAGTGAATGAGGTGTGCTAGGAGGGGGGATTAACAGTTTTCGGCACTGTACACAAGTGGTGGGGTTCCCACTTTTTGATCACCTACTGAAACTGTTTAGCTGCAGGGGAAGAAGGACATGTGGAAGGCATCCAACCCCCAGAAGTCACTGGATGCATTGTGTGGGAGCTATATGCAATGGTTTGAAGAAACAGCTCACCTGATCAGGGGCCGACACAAAGTTTGCGCTCCACGGGTCGCAGTCTCGGTAGATGGAGTACATGGCGAGCCCCGAAAATACAGCGCAGGTGAGGATGGCCCAGAGTCCGACGAGATTCACATACAGTGACCTGAGGGGCAAGAAAAAAACAGTCAGTGACGTGCAGACATCAGGAGGCGTGGCATTCCTCCACTCCCGCTGCACGGGCTGGCACGCGCGTCTTCGTGCCTCAGCTTTTACAAGATCAAGAAAGACTATCAAGGAGTTGTGTTCTTACGTTTCCAATTCACATAGGCTGTCCCTTCTCAATAGGCGGTCACTCCTCCAGGACCTCAGGGCATTTAGCTGGTCCTGCACTGTCCTTCAGGCACCATATACTGGTTTACTGGCCAAATGTAGAACACACTTCCAAACTCCAGGTGTTGATGCTTCTTATTGGACCAAGTGAAGCTAATTAACTAAGAAGACAAGAGCTACTGCTCCCTCTGTCAATTCGGACATATATGATCAAGTAAGTGCTAGAATGGAGGATGTACATAAATCATACAAGATAATGAACTATGGCTGGACAATTGTCCTGGATATACCCAACACCGGTCCTGGAGATCCCTTTACTTGCGGCGTCGTCCTAAACATTTGGCGAATGTCCATACCTGGGATTTCACAGCAGTTTAAAGCTTCTCTGAATGCTAATCTAACACCCCACAGCGGGTTGGTTGCTGACCCTTCAGTGCACCTCACTGCAGCAGCCTACCACTACTACGTACTTGAGGCATGAGGAATGCAAACAAATCAGGGCCTAGGGCTACATATGAATGCTGAGAAAGATGCCCATAATGTGGCCACTGAGACATCCCTAAGCCAAGGCCCATAGTTCAAGGTCATTCCCCCTCCCATCCATCTGCCCAGCACCCTTTCCTTCTCCTAAGCCAAGGCCCATTGTTCATGGTCATTTCCCCTCCCATCCATCTGCCCAGCACCCTTTCCTTCTCCTAAGCCAAGGCCCATTGTTCATGGTCATTCCCCCTCCCATCCATCTGCCCAGCATCCTTTCCTTCTCCTAAGCCAAGGCCCATTGTTCAAGGTCATTGCTCCTCCCATCCATGTGCCCAGCACCTTTTCCTTATTGTTCATGGTCATTTCCCCTCCCATCCATCTGCCCAGCACCCTTTTCTTCTCCTAAGCCAAGGCCCATTGTCCATGGTCATTTCCCCTCCCATCCATCTGCCCAGCACCCTTTCCTTCTCCTAAGCCAAGGCCCATTGTTCATGATCATTTCCCCTCCCATCCATCTGCCCAGCACCCTTTCCTTCTCCTAAACCAAGGCCCATTGTAAATGGTCATTTCCCCTCCCAATCATCTGCCCAGCACCCTTTCCTTCTCCTAAGCCAAGGCCCATTGTTCATGGTCATTTCCCCTCCCATCCATCTACCCAGCACCCTTTCCTTCTCCTAAGCCAAAGCCCATTCTTCATGGTCATTTCCCCTCCCATTCATCTGCCCAGCACCCTTTCCATCTCCTAAGCCAAGGCCCATTGTTCATGGTCATTTCCCGTCCCAGCCCATTGTTCATGGTCATTTCTCCTCCCATCCATATGCCCAGCACCCTTTCCTTCTCCTAGGCCAAGGCCCATAGTTCAAGGTCATTTCTCCTCCCATTCATCTGCACAACACCCTATTCTTCTCCTAAGCCAAGGCCCATGGTCCATGGCCATTCCCCCTTCCATCCATCTGCCCAGCACCCTTTCCATCTCCTAAGCCAAGGCCCATTGTTCATGGTCATTTCCCCTCCCATTCATCTGCCCAGCACCCTTTCCTTCTCCTAAACCAAGGCCCATTGTTCATGGTCATTCCCCCTCCCATCCATCTGCCCAGCACCCTTTCCTTCTCCTAAGCCAAGGCCCATTGTTCAAGGTCATTGCTCCTCCCATCCATGTGCCCAGCACCTTTTCCTTATTGTTCATGGTCATTTCCCCTCCCATCCATATGCCCAGCACCCTTTCCTTCTCCTAAGCCAAGGCCCATTGTTCATGGTCATTTCCCCTCCCATTCATCTGCCCAGCACCCTTTCCTTCTCCTAAGCCGAGGCCCATTGTTCATGGTCATTTCTCCTCTCATCCATCTGCCAAGCACCCTTTCCTTCTCCTAAGCCGAGGCCCATAGTCCATGGTCATTTCCCCTCCCATCCATCTGCCCAGCACCCTTTCCTTCTCCTAAGCCGAGGCCCATTGTTCATGGTCATTTCTCCTCCCATCCATCTGCCCAGCACCCTTTCCTTCTCCTAAGCCGAGGCCCATTGTCCATGGTAATTTCCCCTCCCATCCATCTGCCCAGCACCTTTCCTTCTCCTAAGCCAAGGCCCATTGTTCATGGTCATTTCTCCTCCCATCCATCTGCCCAGCACCCTTTCCTTCTCCTAAGCCGAGGCCCATTGTCCATGGTCATTTCCCCTCCCATCCATCTGCCCAGCACCCTTTCCTTCTCCTAAGCCGAGGCCCATTGTTCATGGTCATTTCTCCTCCCATCCATCTGCCCAGCACCCTTTCCTTCTCCTAAGCCGAGGCCCATTGTCCATGGTAATTTCCCCTCCCATCCATCTGCCCAGCACCCTTTCCTTCTCCTAAGCCAAGGCCCATTGTTCATCGTCATTTCTCCTCCCAGTCATCTGCCCAGCACCCTTTCCTTCTCCTAAGCCAAGGCCCATTGTTCATGGTCATTTCCCCTCTCATCCATCTGCCCAGCACCCTTTCCTTATCCTAAGCCAAGGCCCATTGTTCATGGTCATTTCCCCTCCTATCCATCTGCCCAGCACCCTTTCCTTCTCCTAAACCAAGGCCCATTGTAAATGGTCATTTCCCCTCCCATTCATCTGCCCAGCACCCTTTCCTTCTCCTAAGCCAAGGCCCATTGTTCATCGTCATTTCTCCTCCCAGTCATCTGCCCAGCACCCTTTCCTTCTCCTAAGCCAAGGCCCATTGTTCATGGTCATTTCCCCTCCCATCCATCTGCCCAGCACCCTTTCCTTATCCTAAGCCAAAGCCCATTGTTCATGGTCATTTCCCCTCCCATCCATCTGCCCAGCACCCTTTCCTTCTCCTAAGCCAAGGCCCATTGTTCATGGTCATGTCTCCTCCCATCATCTGCCCAGCACCCTTTCATTCTCCTAAGCCAAGGCCCATTGTTCATGGTCATTTCCCCTCCCATTCATCTGCCCAGCAACCTTTCCTTCTCCTAAGCCAAGGCCCATTGTTCATGGTCATTTCCCCTCCCATTCATCTGTCCAGCACCCTTTCCTTCTCCTAAGCCAAGGCCCATTGTTCATGGCCCTTTCCCCTCCCATCCATCTGCCCAGCACCCTTTCTTTCTCCTAAGCCAAGGCCCATTGTTCATCGTCATTTATCCTCCCAGTCATCTGCCCAGCAGCCTTTCCTTCTCCTAAGCCAAGGCCCATTGTTCATGGCCATTTCCCATCCCATCCATCTGTCCAGCACCCTTTCCTTATCCTAAGCCAAGGCCCATTGTTCATGGTCATTTCTCCTCCCATCCATCTGCCCAGAACCCTTTCCTTCTCCTAAGCCAAGGCCCATTGTTCATGGTCCTTTCCCATCCCATCCATCTGTCCAGCACCCTTTCCTTATCCTAAGCGAAGGCCCATTGTTCATGGTCATTCCCCCTCCCATCCATCTGCCCAGCACCCTTTCCTTATCCTAAGCGAAGGCCCATTGTTCATGGTCATTCCCCCTCCCATCCATCTGCCCAGCACCCTTTCCTTATCCTAAGCCAAGGCCCATTGTTCATGGTCATTTCCCCTCCCATCCATCTGCCCAGCACCCTTTCCTTCTCCTAAGCCAAGGCCCATTGTTCATGGTCATGTCTCCTTCCATTCATCTGCCCAGCACCCTTTTCGTCTCCTAATCCAAGGCCCATGGTTCATGGTCATTTCCCCTCCCATCCATCTGCCGAGCACCCTTTCCTTCTCCTAAGCCAAGGCCCATTGTTCATGGTCATTTCCCCTCACATCCATCTGCCCAGTATCCTATTCTTCTCCTAAACCAAGGCCCATGGTCCATGGTCATTTCCCCTCCCATCCATCTGACCAGCACCCTTTCCTTCTCCTAAGCCAAGGCCATTGTTCATGGTCATTTCCCCTCTCAGCCCATTGTTCATGGTCATTTCTCCTCCCATCCATCTGACGGGCACCCTTTCCTTCCATGGATCAAGGACCTAAAGCATCTCTTATTTATAGAAATAAGTGGAAATATATCTGAGGACCGTGGCCCACTCAAGGTCGTAGTGGTCATTGAGCAAGGATGGAAGTGCTTCCAAAGGGCCAGAGAACTCTTCATTCTACAGCAGTAAGACAGTATAAAGATGGATATGGATAAACCTACCATCTTTGGGTCCAGCAAATTAAAGTAACCTAAAATCTGTTCCAGCCAACCTTACGTCAAGAGCATTACATCTTAAGGCTCATTCTAGTTATTCGAGTTTCAAGAAAAAGAACAATCTAAGTACAAGTTACTCATCCTAGTGACTACCGCGCTCCTAGTCTATGGCTGATTCCATACATATAGAATGCCCCCCCCCCCAACCTGAGAACGACATCCCAGACATATGGAGTAAAGGGGACGGGACACCAAACCACAAAGATTGAATATTCAGCATTAGTACACGGCTAGAGGGTGGAGGGGGTGGCAGCCTCCCAGCCAATCAGGAGGCTCAGAACGGGGGCTTTACCACATGGCAATACCCCTGCTCTGAGACTCCTAGGAGGCGGGAGGCCGCTACCTTCCCCACCACTATTGACGTAAGTGTGCCCCCTGTGGCCTCCTTCCCCCACCCCTGAACCTCAGGTTCCACATCCCCCACTCCAATCCCACTTACATTGCGCTCCTTTGTCCTTCGCCGGTACCAGGAACACTCTTGGCGCGGCAATGGACACAATGGAAAAGGAGAAGGGACTACGTGCAGTTCCCTTCACCCTGATTCATGACGGCCATCTTGTTTTGTAGTTTATTTTATTAAGTTGAGAAACGACAAACCAGAATGATATAAAAACTGGCCGGTCTGCTCCATACCCCTCCCTGCTATTAGGTTCCCGCTCCCTTGTACTCATTCCTTGCAGTCGGCCTCCCTTACTATGCACTTCCCCGTGTGACTTGTAAAGTCATCCGTTGTTACCCAAAGCTAAATTCCCTCTCAATAAATATCATAATAATAAATAAATGGTGTCCCCTGTTAGGGAGAATTCTCATTTCTGTGCTAATTCCCTTCTACCTTAGAGAGTCCCAGCTCTTTTGCTGGACTTTAGAACTTTTAATTTTTATCCTGGACTCTATTGTATTTATATCTGATTTGAACTCTGTGTTTCTTTTGGAGTCGGACAAACTCCATAGGCATCGTCTTTTTGTATTGTGACACACAGCACCTTCAGTGCAGTGTCCGAGAGAAGTCCTTTGGATTTCTCTTAAGGTTTAAATACCTTCTCTTGGATAAACTACTGTTTCCAAGAGCAGTGAAGTGAAATTGACTTTACTTACCTTTTTCTCTTTGTAGACCCAGCACCCACCATCTTGCCACAGGGTGCTCGAGGGGTTACTTAGTAGCCCCTTTGTCTACTTTCTCATGTAACATGTTTTATTTTTTATGTTACCCTCACTACAATTAATGGCTGGTGGCAGTGGTTTAATTTTCCTACCATTGTGCGTTTTTACCGCAGGCTGAATCCTCAGCTGCAGTATTGCACCCATGGGTGCCCATTTTGTCAAATGGCCCGGTCTTCTCTTTTTCACCATTTCTTGCTGTAAAAGTCCTTCTTGATATTTACTTCTTGAGATTTACTCTGCGCGCCAAACCAGGTTTGGTCCTTTTGTTTGTTTTATCTTTGGCGGGATTCACTGTTGAAGCCCGCCTCTGGCTTTAGTGTATCTGGCAGGGGCAGGAAGCGAGGGAGGTGCCTGAAACTCCCTGTGCTTAGTCTCCTTGGTTACAGGAATGCACCCAAAGGTGATTGGTTGGCTGGCTGTGCTTGGAGGACAGCCACCCTGCTGTGTGAGTGACAGCTAGGCTGCACATGAAGGGGAGGAACTTGCATAAAAGGCAAGGTCTTTTGCAAGGAAGGCAAAGTCGACCACTGGACTAAAGAACAGAAGAAGAAACTGGAAGAGAAGCTTGCTGCACTCTTCTGGACCATTGGTTTGCCCGGTGAAGCCCTGCTGCAGTCCTGAAGCTCCATATTTCGAATCTACTAGAGAAGCCCGGAATGGACGACTTCTTCCCTTCGGTTGGTGGGACCAACTCACCCCAAGACGAACTCGACTGGAACCCCTCTCCCTGCTGGCGGTACTTCTTCGCTGCTGCTGGAACCGAGAGCCAGGGGACAGGAACACCAGGAACTAGTGCATTGTCTTTAAGCCCGAGGACCCTCCCGAAGCAGAACTACCCAAGCCTGAGCCACCTCAACAGAGTGCTGGACGCCAGAAGCAAGGGGAGCCCACAAAGTGCCCAAGAACCACGGTGGTGCTATTTGCCGGTAGCTGAAACCGTGAAGTGCCGCTGATCTGGAGTAAGCCCATTGCTGCCACGACCTTCAAACCACAGTGCAGGAGTCCCCAGACGTCCTCCCTCTTGTCCGCACGACTGAGGACCAGGAACACAGGATCGGCAGGACTGCAACAGGAACAGAAACCAGCTGGACCCTTTTTCTTCAGAACTAACGTACTGTGTAACTAGGGGTACTTACCTCTTGTTGTGTGTAGCTTGCTTGCTCTCACTGGAGACTTGCATTTGCTGCCCTTTGCCAAGTTGCTTGCAGCTTTGCCTCTCACAAGCCTCCCAGGTTGTGGCCCAACAGTGATTCTTTTCTACAAACTTTCTATATAACATTGTGCAAGACTTTTGTGCCATTGTAAAGAAGTGCTTCAGCTCCCCGAGACTTTGCTCAATTGACATTGGCTGTCCTGGCTCCCTGAAGACTCTTCTTACCCTCTGACTTTGTGTTTATCTGTGCCTCAAAAAATAATACATAAGTTACTTTTATAGCTGGGAAAGGGTTACCCTATACTTCAGTGGGAGATTGTCAAGTACTTACCTGTTCAGAGAACTTGTTAGCCTTTGTTTCCTTCCCTAATCTTTTCCTTTTTCTACAACCTCAGTATTGCATGTAAGTGTTAAAGTGATATACCAGTGTCCACAGTGTCCTAGAAATTGAAGTCCCCTAAGGGTGTAGGAAGTGTGTGTGACATCCCAAAAGGGGATCTACTTACTTAACTGAAACTGAAGGAGTGTATTTTTGAAGTGTATTTTATTGTTACCTATTCCCCTTTCTAAAGAAGGCTTATTTTAAAACTGACTGTTAAATTAATAAATCATTATTTTTTCAAGAAACCTTGAGTATAAGTGTTTATTTGGATACTTTTCACTGTGAATCTCTGTGTAACTCCCCTACTGCTCACATTCCCTCCTGTGATAAGCCTGGCTGCTCAGTCACGCTACCAACCTGTGTAGTACAGACTTATACCAAAGGTGGGGTTCCTATTGCCAGGGAGTCAAGGTTGCTGTAATGCACCCAAAGGGTACTGCAGACAATCTTGCCTAACATCCCTTGAGAGCAGGCACAGTATAATATTCTGTGAGGGGATTCGGGCAGGTTCTTCTGAGCGTGTGGTGAAGACCTAGGCGGCAGGTTCATCTCAAGTCTGCCTGATTCTCTGGGTGGTAAACCGGGCTGAGCAGTCAAGGAGCAGAGGAGGGGTTTGGGGGGCTGGGGAAGATAGCGGTAGAGTGTAACCCTTATAGCATTCAATAAGGGACTATGCAGACAATGTTTTAGAGAAAACATATTGTTATCTGCTGTAAAGAGAAGCATAATGGTGATGCAGTTTACAGGACACAAACCAAGGAATGATCGAGCAGGTTGATAGGCAGGGGGGCCACGAAGAAGGCAAGAATAATAGAAAAGTGAGGAAAGACTAAGGAGGAAACATGATGTTTAGAGGCCTCAAAAGTAAGAAACCAAGGAGCCTTGTGGATATTTAAAAGATAAAACCGACAGGAGCGAGAGGTAGAGAAAATATGAGAAGAAAATGAGTGAGCGAATCAAAAATAACGCCCAGATTCCGAGCAGAAGAAATAGAAATTTCAGAAGGGGGAAGTGAAATTGATGAAGGAGAAAGAGGTGGGGCTTGTAGAAGCAGGAAGAAAATAACCTCAGTCTTGGAAGGATTGAGGGGCAGGCAAGTAATGATTGGACATCCAAGATTGGATGGAAAGCAAGCAGGCAGAAAGAGAAAAATGGATAGAGTCAGACAAGGAGGAAAGGAAAGCAGAATCTGGGAATTGTCAGCACAATAGGTGATAGGAAAAGTCAAAAGAAGCGATGATAAATACCAAGGGAGAGGTGTAAAGAGAAAAAAAGAAGAGGGCCTAAAGCAGAGCCTTGGGGAACAGCATGGGAGAGAGGAAAGATGGAAGAGGAGTGGCCAGCCCAGGAGAATGAAGAAGGTGTGAGTGGAAAGATAGGAGTAAAACCAGTTCAGAACAGGGTCGACCGTATCAAAGGCTTCTGACGAATCGAGGAGACCTAAAAGAGACAATAGAATAGCGGGCAGGAAAAAGAGAATCAGAAACAGCCAAGGGAGAAGTTTCACTACAGTGAAGTGAGCGTTGACCAGACTGAAAAGGAGGAAGGAGTGAGCTATAATCAACAAAAGCAGAAACCAGGGAGTAGGCCATACGTTCTAGTAGTTTAGAAAGAAAAGGAAGAAACAAAATAGGATGAGAATTAGATGGCAGAGAAGGAACAAGTGAAGGCTTTTTTAAGGTGAGAGGTATTGAAGCAGGCTTAAAGGAGGAAAATCAGTTGCAGAAGAAAGTAAAGAGTTAAAAAGAGCAGCCAGATAAGGGAGGCGAGCAGGATAAAGAGAGGGTCTGACAGAGAAGCTGTGGGAGGAGCCTTAGCAATAAAAGACAGAATATCTGTATTAGAGAGAGGATGGACGGTGGACATTAAAGATGGAGACCATAGCGGAGGGTCGGGGGAAGATGGCATAGATGAACCGAGGAGTATGATTTTTGAGGAGAAGTCAACGAAGTCAGAGGCAGAAAGAGAAGAAAGTGAGGCACTGTCAGGAGAAGGGGGAAATACGACTAAGGTTCTGAAATGACTGAGGTGGATGAGGAGAGAGAGAGAGAGAGAGAGAGAGAGTTAAAGTATTGCTCTTGAGCAGAAAGAAGCAAGGAACACTGCGATGAATGAAGAGAAGTTGCCAGTACAGGCATTGACCTTGATTTACGCCAGCAACGCTCTGATGAACACAGAGTGACTGCCCCACTCAGGGTTACCAGAGGACTCACTATGAGCAACGATCTTTAAGCCAGTTCAGAAAAGCAAAATGTTCAGGGCTTACGGCAGTGGTGTAGACCATCTTTCTCTAAAGAAAACGACTCCTGGAATGTTTCCTTTTTAAGAATGTCTACATATTTGAAATCTGAATTGTAAAGTGACATTTAATTGTATTTTTGACCGATTCCTGAAAAAAGTCTTTTCATTTAATCCATTTAGGCTATTGGCCTGATTGAAAGTGTGCAGGTGACGCAGTTATCCATAATTTGGATTTCTTTCGTTCTATATTTGTATCCCAGCCTAGATACCAAGGCTGAGCCATTCTCCCCAGCACCTTAGATATTACTAACCCATCTTTTAGAATAACAATTACCCATGTTTTCGTGGAATCCTGTTTGAAAATTGGTGTGCAAGTGTTACCTTGTGTTTTGTGTAGATCATTCGGCCCAACAAACGCGTCCTTCCTAGATCGGAAACCGAGGAGTAGCCCTCAACGGGGTGTCTTTTCTGTCTTTCCCGTGGCCTTCCTACTGCCACACGTGCCTTTTGGATTCTAATAATTCTCCTGTTTGGTGGGACGGGGGCTTTATGCAAATAGTATTCAGAACTTGTTAAATGTTGTTGACGGTGGGCAGCCCCTGCCTCAAAGGGTATCCCAACCAACTCACCATAGGTGAGTCACCCGAAACGGTAAGTGGACGTTTTGCCACTCTTTTTTTAGGGTGGGTAAAGGGACTGGGGTGGTCGAATGGGGAATCTGTGAGTAGGAGATAGCAAGGGGGTAGGATGGGGTATGAGTGTCGGACCCCTATAAAAAGCCTGTTGGGGTGGAAATGTCCACCGCAGTGAGTTGACAGAGACCAGCTGGAGAGAGCCAACACGTTTAAGAGCTTGGCATGTGTGTGTGTGTACCGTGAATCATCCCAGAGTCACCAAAGACCAGCGCATCTCTGGGGGTTAAGCCTAAGACATATGTGTGGAGACCATGTCCTCTTCTTGGAGAGAGTGTCAAAGAGTGCCCAGCAAGTTGTTTCTTGGGTCGACAAGGTTGTCTTCATGGCAGCAGTGGCATCAGTGACATTCCAGCAAAGCACACCTGTTGAACACACTAACCTGAATAACCGGCCATCATACGAAAGCGGCCTGGGACACATGCGACTAGATGAGAACGAGATGTTGAACTGGGAACTGAACGGATAAGCACGTGCTTCTATGAACCTGGGCCGGCTTTCTTCTACCGGCCTACACTGTAGCTGAATCTTTTAGCTTTCGATGGATCTTTTAGCTTTCGATGGATCTTTTACACTGTAGCTGAATCTGTTACACTGTAGCTGAATCTTTTAGCTTTCGATGGATCTTTTACACTGTAGCTGAATCTTTTAGCTTTCGATGGATCTTTTACACTGTAGCTGAATCTGTTACACTGTAGCTGAATCTTTTAGCTTTCGATGGATCTTTTACACTGTAGCTGAATCTTTTACACTTACGTTCGATGGATCTTTTGGCCGATTTTTCAAATTTCTTTTACGCAAAATGCGGGTTCAGACCCTCACAGCCCCATTTCACTACCCACCCCCATATATATCTCACTGCAACTTACCATCCGCATTTTAAAGCAAAACAAGTGGAAAGAAATTCAGTCAAAAGTGATTTGGCAAGTGTTGAGCCGGCAGTATTGGGGCGCTCCCAATTCTCAATATCTATTCAGAGTTGGAAGGTCGATAACGTGTGCGTGCCAAGCACGGTCCCACTGACCCGCCACCCAAACAGTGTGCCAAGAGAGGACGTGTTGCCACTCCCGTGCCACGTTCACCCGCCCAGGCCTGAGGCTTAAGTGACTAGAACTTTGCTTCTAAGCTGAGATCAGCTGCCAGGGGGCCTGACACTGGTCCCAGTGCAGCCTTTCAGGCGTCATGAGATGTGCTCTGGGCGTGTGGGCCTCCCTTTCCTTCCACCCCACCCTCTCGTCCTCTCTGAAGCATCAGCTCTACCTGCCTCGCCGTGGAGAATGCAGGGACATGAAGGCAATCAGACACCAAAGAACCGTTCCAAGCACATGATCCAGCCTGGGTCGCAGGACACTTACATTTTTGCCTGGAACCTGGATTTGCAGGCGATGTATCGCTGGACTTGAGACTGGTTGACTCCGTAGACACCAGTCCAGGTGAAGGTCCCACCAACTATGATGGTCCAGAAGGAGTGCCTTTGCAAAGGATTAGGGTTGAAACTGAAAAAGAATCAAAAAAAACAAGTCAGGCATTGGAGAGGAGGTGGACTGAAAGCCAGACATTGAAGAAGGACTAAACAAGGGCGCAATGTTTTGGCGGTGATCCTCATGATAAGAGCAGCAGAAGACGCCGAGTTCATACAAACATGAACTCGGATGTGAGTGGATTATACGGAGCACACATGACACTCACTTTAGCTCTGTCAATTTAACACAATAAAGTTATCATTGTAGAAAAATAGTATCTTAATATTGCCTTTCTCATTTTAAGAAAAGGGTGGTGGGTTTCAATACCAGAGCAAGGTAGACACTGCGGTCGGTGGGGCACTGAGCGATTGAGTATAACTGATATTTACAAGAAGTGAGGTATTCTTTTTAGTTTTTAATTTATTGTGCATTTGGTTAAACAGAAAAAAAAACTTAAACACAGTATTTCATAGCACCATAAAAAAGATACACACTAAAAAGCACTATATTTGATCCAATATAAAATACCCCAAATCCAAAAACACATATACAAATTACAACAATAAAACATCACATTTTTTTCTAAATTACACATGCTCTTTCCATACCAATTAAAATATAATGGTGTATTCTCTGCACATAAGTTGAAAGAAATATACACTAAATATAAGTAAAATGTAAACTCTGAATGTGAACAAAAGCAAACTACACTCTGAAAATAATCCAATACACACTACGCTCTAATCATAAGCAACAACTATGCTGTGAACGTACGCCAAAGAAAATTACAATCTCAAAAAAGCCAAAAAACGACACTACACTCTGATCATGTACAAAACCTACACTCTGAGCAT
The DNA here is from genome assembly GCF_040938575.1 of Ambystoma mexicanum. Lineage (NCBI taxonomy): Eukaryota > Metazoa > Chordata > Amphibia > Caudata > Ambystomatidae > Ambystoma > Ambystoma mexicanum. The sequence goes on from NC_090936.1 coordinate 1,218,681,815, forward strand.
AAGGAAGAAAAGCTACACTCTAAACATAAGCAAATACACACTACACTCTGATCATGTACAAAAACCACACTCTGAACATAAGGAAGAAAAACCTACACCCTGAACAGAAGCAAATACACACTACACTCTGATCATGTACAAAAACCACACTCTGATCGTAATGAAGAAAAGCTACACTCTAAACATAAGCAAATACACACTACACTCTGATCATGAACAAAAACTACGCTGTGAAGGTACACCAAAGAAAATTACGATCTCCAAAAAAGTCAAAAACACTACACTCTGAACTTAAGGAAGAAAACCTACACCCAGAACAGAAGCAAATACTCCATGCACTCTGATCATGAACAAATACTACGCTGTGAAGCTAGGCCAAAGGAAATTACACTCAGGGAAAAAAGCCAAAAAACTGCACTCCGTACATAAGGAAGAAACAGACTAGATTACTAAACATAGTCTGATAGGAGAAATATTTCTAAAATTCTGCTTTCAGATTAGTTTTTGTGAATGTGTAGGGGAGGGAAGTAATTCTGTGAAGAGCAGTCCAGTGTATTGCCACGATGGTCATGCAGTGTGGGACCCTGGGTCACGTGGTCCAGTGTATTGCCACGATGGTCATGCAGTGTGGGACCCTGGGTCACGTGGTCCAGTGGAGTGCCACGATGGTCATGCAGTTTGGGACCCTGGGTCACCTGGTCCAGTGTATTGCCACGATGGTCATGCAGTGTGGGATCTGGAGAGATGGGCGATAGCCTAGGTCACCTGGTCCAGTGTATTGTCACCAGTGTATTGTCACGATGGTCATGCAGTGTGGGACCCTGGGTCGCCTGGTCCAGTGTATTGCCACGACGGTCGTGCAGTGTAGGACTCTGGGTCGCCTGGTCCAGTGTATTGCGACGATGGTCGTGCAGTGTGGGACCCTGGGTCACCTGGTCCTGTGTATCGCCGTGATGGTCATGCAGTGTGGGACACTGGGTCACCTGGTCCAGTGTATTGCCACGATGGTCGTGCAGTGTGGGACCCTGGGTCATCTGCTCCAGTGTATTGCCACGATGGTCGTGCAGTGTGGGACCCTGGGTCACCTGCTCCAGTGTATTGCCACGATGGTCGTGCAGTGTGGGACCCTGGGTCACCTGCTCCAGTGTATTGCCACGATGGTCATGCAGTGTGGGATCAGGACAGCTGGCCGATAGCCTGGGTCACCTGCTACCTTTGTGGTGGACTAAAGGTGAGGGTTGGACGGACCATATGACCTTTACTGGAATTGTAGTGAGGTGCAATGTTGGATGTGAAAGCGGCCCTATCACTTGGCCTCAAGGCGCTTCTTTTGGGATGGTAGGGGCGAGCGAGGAGCACCCGGTAGCCTTGCTGGAGAGCCAAGTGCTTTGGGAAATGATGGAGATACTGCAATCATACACAGGAAGCGCAATAGTGCTACTACGCATGCACACACATCATTTCTAGAAGGTTCGAGAGAAGAAGTCTGCAAGTAATTAAGTGATACTCATTGAAATGGCAAGGTTGGCAACGTCTGTTTCACCACATGTATGTATATATCGTGAAAACCTTACTCCCAGAAGTTTAATCTTCCCCCGTGGTAGGAGTCGTTGAGAATAGGCTGGATTCCGCCCTGGACCACGACCGCCCGGATGATGACGCAGGAAAATCCAGCCACCATAATTCCAACCTGGAAAACGTCCGTCCAGACCACCGCCTTGAGACCGCCCTGTGGAGAACAAGAAACACGTGAGGCTTCCCATGTAGGCCTGGTGTCATGGCCACTACTTATTTTCATTACAAAGTGATCTCCATCATTTTCTGCAGTACTGAGACTTAGGAACCTGGACTGTAAAATGGCTGCAGTGGTCCTGGAAGCCCCAAGGAAACTCGTAGGATCCGATTCACAAAGATTTGCACCGAACCCAATCAGGAGATGCCTCTGAGCAGTTCAGATTCTACCTTATACTTTGTCCTCAAACTGGGGCAAATCTGTTTTTTCTGGAGTGTCTCTGAGATGCCCTGGCGCAAATCTGGGCTTTTCTGGAACGTTTCCAAGATGCCCTGAAGCCAATCTGGGGTTTTATGCAGCATCTCTGAGATGGCCTGGAGCAATTCTTGGGTTTTCTGGACCATCTCTGAGATGCTCTGGACCAAACTGGGGTTTTCTGGAGAGTCTGAGAGATGCCCTGGAGCAAATCTGGGTTATTTTGGAGCATCTCTGAGATGCCCCGAAGCCAATCTGGGGTTTTCTGAAGCGTCTCAGAGATGCCAGGAGCAAATCTGGGGTTTTCTGGAGCGTTTCCGAGATGCCCTGGAGCCAATCTGGGGTTTTCTGCAGCGTCCCATAGATGTCCTGGAGCAAATCTGGGGTTTTCTGGAGCATCTCTGAGATGCCCTGAAGCCAATCTGGGGTTTTCTGGAGCGTCTCTTCGATGTCCTGGAGCAAATCTGGTGTTTCCTGTAGCGTCTCAGAGATGCCCTGGAGCAAATCTGGGGTTTTCTGGTGCGTTTCCAAGATGCCCTGAAGCCAATCTGGGGTTTTCTGCAGCATCTCTGAGATGCCTGGAGCAATTCTGGGGTTTTCTGGAGCATCTCAGTGATGCTCTGGATCAAATCTGGGGTTTTCTGGAGCATCTCAGAGATGCCCTGGAGCAAATCTGGGTTTTTCTGGAGCATCTCTGAGGTGCCCTGGAGCAAATCTAGGGTTTTCTGGACTGTCTCCGAGATGCCCTGGACCAAATTCAGGGTTTTCTGGAGCGTGTCCTGGATGCCCTGGAGCAATTCTGGGGGTTTCTGGACCGTCTCTGAGATGCTCTGGACCAAATCTGGGGTTTTCTGGAGCGTCTCAGAGATGCCCTGGAGCACATCGGGTATTTTCTGGACCGTCTCCGAGATTCCCTGGACCAAATCTAGGGTTTTCTGGAGCGTGTCCAGAATGCCCTGGAGCAAATCAGGGGTTTTCTGGGGCGTCTCTTCGATGTCCTGGAGCAAATCTGGGGTTTTCTGGAGCATCTCTGAGATGCCCTGGAGCAAATCTGGGGTTTTCTGGAGTGCCTCCGAGATGCCCTGGTGCAAATATGAGGTTTTCTGGAACATCTCTGAGATAGTCTCCTATCTGGAGCATCTCCAAGATGCCCTGGGGCAAATCTTTGAGAATGGCATGTGCTCCAGAGAAGCAGGCAGCTCTAGAATTGCTGCAGTTTTAGGCTTTGTGAATAAGGTACAAGGTAGCAGGAGCACATGTGAGATTGGCAGGGCCTCTCCTGATGCGGGCCTTTAGTCGTGCAGATATCTCAAAGATGCCAGTCAGGAGACAGGCGTGGGAATGAGAACCATAGAGCTATATAAGCACTGAGAGGAGGACGGGGGTCCGGGAGAGGGCCAGCACCTCCATGGCTGAGAACGCTTGCAAAGGTCCTGTAGCGGGTGATTGCACACATGACCGTACAATGCTCCCGGGACATCACCCAATGGGAAAGAAGAAGCAGTATTCGGACTATGCTGCCGTCCCAAAGTATTCTAGGGCTGGTGCAACTATATAAACAACTACACTCTGAAAGTATGTGGGGAAATTGCTGGATAATGGGAGGAAACTAGCACCTTATCCATGGCTGCTGTTGTATGTGGTCGGGGGCTGTGGGGAAAGGAAGAGAAGTTACTTGGCGGGTCCTGCCACTGTGAGTCACCGGGGACCACATGGCTCATTGGCTATGACTAGTGCACTTCACAGTCCGGCTCTCCCTGGGATGCTGACTACGGGAGACCTAAACCCCGTGGCTAGGTTGGCAAATCTTTCAACGCGCTGCACACACCTTAGCTTATACGTCTGGATTATGAAACAACATATCTTGCAAAACAGTGGCTGAAGCAGAACAATACGTGGCACGTCATCGAGCACATTAACGGGTGAGGCATGAAAGGCCCTCCTAGTGCTTATAAATCCATTGGCTGAAGGCAGACCTGGTTAAGACATTTTTATTACACCAGTAGCAGACTTACAACTTCCATTGAGTCATTAACTCCCAGAAGACTGCTTTGAAAAATCCCTGCCAGGCACTTTGAGTGCAAAGTTTAATAGTAAGGCTTGATTAAAGCAAGCTGAAAGAGTTCCCACAAGATGTGTTTGGTGGGGAAGGGCAAGAACTGGCTGAGAATGGTCATATGGATTAGCATGGCCATGGGCAATCAATGTGGGGGTAAATAAGTAAACAACACCCACAAACTGTGTGTCCCTCCTCAGGGGGTATTTATCCCTATATCTAGTCAAATGCAATAGTTCCGGCTAAAGCCCAAACTGATCAATGTTACTGACACACGTGTACATCACCTAAACGAATTAAGGTCATGCTCGTGTTACTTGCCAACATGGTATCTCATGCCTGTCTGGATGGGGGCAGAAAAAGGTCAGGTGCAGTCTCAGTGTGGCTACAGAAAGGTCAAGTGCAGTCTCAGTGTGGCTACAGAAAGGTCAAGTGCAGTCTCAGTGTGGCTACAGAAAGGTCAGGTGCAGTCTCAGTGTGGCTACAGAAAGGTCAAGTGCAATCGCAGTGTGGCTGCAGAAAGGTCAAGTGCAGTCGCAGTGTGGCTGCAGAAAGGTCAAGTGCAGTCTCAGTGTGGCTGCAGAAAGGTCAAGTGCAGTCGCAGTGTGGATACTCAAAGGTCAAGTGCAGTCTCAGTGTGGCTACAGAAAGGTCAAGTGCAGTCTCAGTGTGGCTGCAGAAAGGTCAAGTGCAACCGCAGTGTGGCTGCAGAAAGGTCAAGTGCAGTCTCAGTGTGGCTGCAGAAAGGTCAAGTGCAACCGCAGTGTGGCTGCAGAAAGGTCAAGTGCAGTCGCAGTGTGGCTACTCAAAGGTCAAGTGCAGTCTCAGTGTGGCTACAGAAAGGTCAAGTGCAGTCTCAGTGTGGCTGCAGAGTTGTGTGCATTGTCTGGATGGGGACAGGAAAAGGTCACGGGGGCTTGACTTTTGCATAGAGAAATAGAGCCGTTGGGGCAGATACTCAAAACATCCAATTGCGCCCAAAAAAGGTGCCCCCAATTCGCAAACGGGCGTTTGAACGTGAGCACCATAGATGCGCATGTTCACTTGCGCCCCCCCCCCCACCATTGCACATTTGCACATATCTGGGGGCGTTCCTGATCAAGCACAGTAAGTCTATTTCTTACCCTAGCATGCATTTTTCAAAGAGGAACAGTAGCAGTGTGTACCACTGCAGTCCTGCTTGCATTTCTATTCCTGAAGCAGAGATAGGAGTACTCTGCACATCGTGCACTCTGCACACAGCGATTAGTCTGTCCTGGGATGCGGTGACAAGCCGGGCCATTGATTGCAGGCATGCAAGTCAAGCACACCCACCGTCAGGGGCCACGTGGGCCCTTGGGTCGCCCTTGAATGCAGGGGTTGGAAAGGGAGACCAAGAGAGGAGGTGAAGGTCTGGAGAGTGGCTGTACAAGTGGGAGGAGTCTGGCTGGGGGGGGAGATGGCGAGCGAAATGGGGGCTGTTCCAGTGGGTGAGGGCAGAGAGAAGATAGGGAAGAGAGGAAGGCAGAGGCAGCAGTGGCAGAGAGCATGAAGGCACATTGATGGAAAAATAGCACAGTTTGGGGGTGACGAAGGACAATAGGGGGTGAGGTGCAAATCAAAGGCCACCTGCGAAACAGGACTCCTCAGCTTCTCATCACAAAATACAACAGGTCAACACACCATGGCAGTAAACCAGAAAGAGACTGTACCCAAAGGAATGTGCGTCCATTTGCAACGGTGGGCCACTTTTTCATTGGTGTCTGAGACAGTTTTATGGTCCAGTCCCATGTGAGCCCCCCCTCCTCCATTTCCCCCAATCTAAAAAAACAGTGTGAAGCCCTCTGGCCTAGTGAGTGGTCGGCAGCTGCATTTGGAGGCACTGCGCCTCCTTGGTGCATGAAGAGGCCACTGGGCGCTGAGGGGAAGGTGGCAAGCAAAGAATGAGCTGCAGGCCCAGGGCTTAGTAGCCATAGAAAGAGCTGCCCCCTGGCTACGGGGAAAGAGCTCATGCTCTTGACCAGACTGGAAAGGTGATCATTGTGTCACGTGACAAGGCTGTGGGGAAAATAGCTGGCAAACACCTGGGAGAATAGGGGGCACGAGGCAAGTTCTGCCACCATTGTACAGCTTCCCTGTCCTCAACACTTGGAAAGCGATGCCACAATACCCTCGTGGGGCACGGATTGGTACACTGAGTCGGATGTTTTGTGAGGACCCAAGGCCCTGGGTACACCCTTGCAAGCAGCCAGGCTGTGAGTGCTGCACCCCCTTTCCAATAATGGGGAGCCGGCCTTATCTAAAGTTCCTACACCTGACGCCGAGCCCGCACGCCAAGCACGTCTCCAAACACCGCTGAGATAAGCGGCTCGGGAGTGGAGGAATGCCCTCGGCCCTCGCCCACCCATCACTCACCGGGGCAGGAGGAAGCAAACACCCCGTGACAGCAAGACGCATCTACCCACAGGACAGGGCAAACAGCGGCTATTTATTCACTCTGGCAAACAGGCTCATCCAATAGCATGACCGGTGGGAGAGGGGGGGAAGGGGGATCCCATCATCCGACTCCAGAGGGGCGCCCCATCACTGCCAAACCTTGTGAACCTATCTGGTCCCGTTCTGGACAGGACCGGTGATGGAGAAGGCGCTGGCAAATAGGCGTGTCATGTAAAGTGGCCTTATATAGCGCCCACATGCTGGCCTCGCTGCGCATCTGTACTGCGCTTCGTATGTCACACACCTACTACCTGCGAAGCAACAGAGGGCTGTGCCAGCAACGGAGCACAACCCTTGGCAATGCCAAAGAGGGTGCACCCGGAAACATTCCAGGAAACACCCAGCATTTCTAGTGTGAGAATACTCTGACCAAAGCGCTATATAACAAAAAAAACCCACATATGTATTGCCCTTGTGCCACCCGACCCGATGTTGTCAAAGAGAGGACTTTTTACCCGGACAAGCCAACACTACCCTCAGACCACACCTGCAGGGGTGGAAAGGCCTAACAGAACGCTTTGTGATTTTACGGCTGGACGGTGCCCCTGCCAGTCGCCCAGGGGGCAATGGCTTGCCAGAAACTCTCTCCATTTCTTTAGACCCGCCGTGCTACTGACCCTGCCCCAGCCCTGCCAGTCGCCCAGGGGGCAATGGCTTGCCAGAAACTCTCTCCATTTCTTTAGACCCGCCGTGCTACTGACCCTGCCCCAGCCCTGCCAGTCGCCCAGGAGGCAATGGCTTGCCAGAAACTCTCTCCATGTCCTTAGACCCGCCGTGCTACTAACCCTGCCCCAGCCCTGCCAGTCGCCCAGGAGGCAATGGCTTGCCAGAAACTCTCTCCATGTCCTTGGACCCTCCGTGCTACTGAACCTGCCCCAGCCCTGGTGACGGGTTTTGAGGTACCACCCTTCTGGGGCATGTTAGGATGACCCCACAGTGCTGACACGGGACTTGCCTTTTCCCTAGCCCCGTGGGCCTTTCACAGCAACTGCTTGCGTGGATATCCCTCAGTGTTCCCCCAGACATGTGCCACTCTTGCTGGGCAGAATTGCTGGCCCAACGGCATGAGTTCACACTTAGCTGTCAGGTCAGCGCCCACAGCACGGCGCCATGTACCTAAGGCGCATTCCATGTGCTGTACCACGTCTGAGGCTTCAGGCCTCCCTCCCACCGGTAGCAATGTTTAAAAGGGTCATATACAGAGCCAGGGATGTCAAGGCACATGTGTGCTCGGTAAATACTCAACCTCATACGTACCAGCGTGCAGTAGAAGGTGCAGACCACTCCAGTGGCGACCACCGCACCCCACAGATCAAAGCCTGTCACTGAAACGAGAAGGAGAGAGCATGGTCACACAGTCTGCCCACAGCACGGAGCACAGACAAGCAGCTTTCAGGAAGACATTGAGGTTCCAGTGATTGTCTACCTCAGCAAGCGGTACTCATTTTATCCACCTCTGGAGATGAAAGGCAGGGCCAGCCTTGTGCAATGCAACCCTGTGCCCTGCTCGCTGCCCCCCCACCACCCCCCCCGATCTCTGTAGTGCAGCCGTGGCTGGTGAGTGTTCAGGCAGCGGGGCAAACATGATTGCTCGTAGTTGGCAGGAGTGAGCTGGCGAACGAGCCCCAAACAAACAAACTAGATTCGGGGTCTAAGCCCCACAGCGCTAATGACTTCAAATGGTAGATTTTACGGCTCATAATTTAGAAAAAACTGGGTAAGAACTTATAGAATGTCCATGTATTACTATAGGGTACACATGAAAAAGATGCGAACAATGCCAGGTCACCCACAGTACACAGACGCGTTTTACAATACCTTTCCATGATGCCCATGGCCACACTATATGCCAGCACTGCCACGGCAAAGCACCTTTTCATGATGGCTTTTCCCTCAATAGATGCATTTCCACTTTGAAGCATACTTTTCATGATACAGTTCCCACGATATATGCCAGCATGACCACTGTAGAATGGACATGATGCTGTTGCCCACAATATTTTCAGGCATAGCCACTGTAAAACATGTTCATGATGCCTGCGCCCTCTTTATATGCCAGCATGACCACTGTCAAACATGTTCACGATGCCTGCGCCCTCATTATATGCCAGCATGACCACTGTCAAACATGTTCACGATGCCTGCGCCCTCATTATATGCCAGCATGACCACTGTAAAGCATGTTCACGATGCCTGCGCCCTCATTATATGCCAGCATGACCACTGTCAAACATGTTCACGATGCCTGCGCCCTCATTATATGCCAGCATGACCACTGTAAAGCATGTTCACGATGCCTGCGCCCTCATTATATGCCAGCATGACCACTGTAAAGCATGTTCACGATGCCTGCGCCCTCATTATATGCCAGCATGACCACTGTCAAACATGTTCACGATGCCTGCGCCCTCATTATATGCCAGCATGACCACTGTAAAGCATGTTCACGATGCCTGCGCCCTCATTATATGCCAGCATGACCACTGTCAAACATGTTCACGATGCCTGCGCCCTCATTATATACCAGCATGACCACTGTCAAACATGTTCACGATGCCTGCGCCCTCATTATATGCCAGCATGACCACTGTAAAGCATGTTCACGATGCCTGCGCCCTCATTATATGCCAGCATGACCACTGTCAAACATGTTCACGATGCCTGCGCCCTCATTATATGCCAGCATGACCACTGTCAAACATGTTCACGATGCCTGCGCCCTCATTATATGCCAGCATGACCACTGTAAAGCATGTTCACGATGCCTGCGCCCTCATTATATGCCAGCATGACCACTGTAAAGCATGTTCACGATGCCTGCGCCCTCATTATATGCCAGCATGACCACTGTCAAGCATGTTCACGATGCCTGCGCCCTCATTATATGCCAGCATGACCACTGTAAAGCATGTTCACGATGCCTGCGCCCTCATTATATGCCAGCATGACCACTGTCAAACATGTTCACGATGCCTGCGCCCTCATTATATGCCAGCATGACCACTGTAAAGCATGTTCACGATGCCTGCGCCCTCATTATATGCCAGCATGACCACTGTCAAACATGTTCACGATGCCTGCGCCCTCATTATATGCCAGCATGACCACTGTCAAACATGTTCACGATGCCTGCGCCCTCATTATATGCCAGCATGACCACTGTAAAGCATGTTCACGATGCCTGCGCCCTCATTATATGCCAGCATGACCACTGCCTGCGCCCTCATTATATGCCAGCATGACCACTGTAAAGCATGTTCACAATGCCTGCGCCCTCATTATATGCCAGCATGACCACTGTCAAACATGTTCACGATGCCTGCGCCCTCATTATATGCCAGCATGACCACTGTAAAGCATGTTCACAATGCCTGCGCCCTCATTATATGCCAGCATGACCACTGTCAAACATGTTCACGATGCCTGCGCCCTCATTATATACCAGCATGACCACTGTCAAACATGTTCACGATGCCTGCGCCCTCATTATATGCCAGCATGACCACTGTAAAGCATGTTCACGATGCCTGCGCCCTCATTATATGCCAGCATGACCACTGTCAAACATGTTCACGATGCCTGCGCCCTCATTATATGCCAGCATGACCACTGTCAAACATGTTCACGATGCCTGCGCCCTCATTATATGCCAGCATGACCACTGTAAAGCATGTTCACGATGCCTGCGCCCTCATTATATGCCAGCATGACCACTGTAAAGCATGTTCACGATGCCTGCGCCCTCATTATATGCCAGCATGACCACTGTCAAACATGTTCACGATGCCTGCGCCCTCATTATATGCCAGCATGACCACTGTAAAGCATGTTCACAATGCCTGCGCCCTCATTATATGCCAGCATGACCACTGTCAAACATGTTCACGATGCCTGCGCCCTCATTATATACCAGCATGACCACTGTCAAACATGTTCACGATGCCTGCGCCCTCATTATATACCAGCATGACCACTGTCAAACATGTTCACGATGCCTGCGCCCTCATTATATGCCAGCATGACCACTGTAAAGCATGTTCACAATGCCTGCGCCCTCATTATATGCCAGCATGACCACTGTAAAGCATGTTCACGATGCCTGCGCCCTCATTATATGCCAGCATGACCACTGTCAAACATGTTCACGATGCCTGCGCCCTCATTATATGCCAGCATGACCACTGTAAAGCATGTTCACGATGCCTGCGCCCTCATTATATACCAGCATGACCACTGTCAAACATGTTCACGATGCCTGCGCCCTCATTATATGCCAGCATGACCACTGTCAAACATGTTCACGATGCCTGCGCCCTCATTATATGCCAGCATGACCACTGTAAAGCATGTTCACGATGCTGGTGCACACTTTGGATGTGACAGTAGAGCAGATCCTGCTGGGCCGAGGTATAAACAACAGCACTCAAGCTCTGCAAGACAGCGCAACAGGATGTGACAAAGTAGATCCCACGGGGCAGAGGTAAAAACAACAGCACTCTAGCACTGCAAGACAGCTCGACAGGATGTGACAGAGTAGATCCCACGGGGCAGAGGTAAAAACAACAGCACTCTAGCTCTGCAAGACAGCTCGACAGGATGTGACAGAGTACAACCCACGGGGCAGAGGTAAAAACAACAGCACTCTAGCTCTACAAGGCAGCTCGACAGGATGTGACAGAGTAGATCCCACGGGGCAGAGGTAAAAACAACAGCACTCTAGCACTGCAAGACAGCTCGACAGGATGTGACAGAGTATATCCCACGGGGCAGAGGTAAAAACAACAGCACTCTGGCTCTGCAGGACAGCGCAACAGGATGCGATAGAGTAGATCCCACGGGGCAGAGGTAAAAACAACAGCACTCTAGCGCGGCAAGACAGCTCGACAGGATGTGACAGAGTAGATCCCACGGGGCAGAGGTAAAAACAACAGCACTCTAGCGCTGCAAGACAGCGTGACAGGATGTGACAGAGTAGATCCCACGTGGCAGAGGTAAAAACAACAGCACTCTAGCGCTGCAAGACAGCTCGACAGGATGTGACAGAGTAGATCCCACGGTGCTGCGGTATAAACAACAGCACTCTAGCTCTGCAAGACAGCTCGACAGGATGTGACAGAGTAGATCCCATAGGGCAGAGGTAAAAACAACAGCACTCTAACGCTGCAAGACAGCTCGACAGGATGTGACAGAGTCGATCCCACGGGGCAGAGGTAAAAACAACAGCACTCTAGCGCTGCAAGACAGCCCGACAGGATGTGACAGAGTAGATCCCACGGGGCAGAGGTAAAAACAACAGCACTCTAGCGCTGCAAGTCAGCTCGACAAGATGTGACAGAGTAGATCCCACAGGGCAGAGGTAAAAACAACAGCACTCTAGCGCTGCAAGACTGCTCGACAGGAGGTGACAGAGTAGATCCCACGGTGCCGCGGTATAAACAACAGCACTCTAGCTCTGCAAGATAGCTCAACAGGATTTGACAGAGTAGATCACATAGGACAGGGCTAAAAAGAACAGCACTCTAGCACTGCAAGACAGCTCGACAGGATGTGACAGAGTAGATCCCATGGGGCAGAGGTAAAAACAACAGCACTCTAGCGCTGCAAGACAGCTCGACAGGATGTGACAGAGTAGATCCCACGGGGCAGAGGTAAAAACAACAGCACTCTAGCGCTGCAAGACAGCTCGACAGGATGTGACAGAGTATACTCCACGGGGCAGAGGTAAAAACAACAGCACTCTAGCGCTGCAAGACAGCTCGACAGGATGTGACAGAGTATATCCCATGGGGCAGAGGTAAAAACAACAGCACTCTAGCGCTGCAAGACAGCTCAACAGGATGTGACAGAGTATTTCCCACGGGGCAGAGGTAAAAACAACAGCACTCTATCGCTGCAAGACAGCTCGACAGGAAGTGACAGAGTATATCCCACGGGGCAGAGGTAAAAACAACAGCATCTAGCGCTGCAAGATAGCTCGACAGGATGTGGCAGAGTAGATCCCACAGGGCAGAGGTAAAAACAACAGCACTCTAGCGCTGCAAGACAGCGCGACAGAATTTGACAGAGTAGATCCCACAGGGCAGAGGTAAAACAACAGCACTCTAGAGCTGCAAGACAGCTCGACAGGATGTGAAAGAGTAGATCCCACAGGGCAGAAGTAAAAACAACAGCACTCTAGCGTTGCAAGACAGCTCGACAGGATATGACAGAGTAGATCCCACAGGGCAGAGGTAAAAACAACAGCACTTTAGCGCTGCAAGACAGCTCGACAGGATGTGACAGAGTATATCCCACAGGGCAGAGGTAAAAACAACAGCACTCTAGCGCTGCAAGACAGCTCGACAGGATGTGACAGAGTAGATCCCACGGGGCAGAGGTAAAAACAACAGCACTCTAGCGCTGCAAGACAGCTCGACAGGATGTGACAGAGTATACTCCACGGGGCAGAGGTAAAAACAACAGCACTCTAGCGCTGCAAGACAGCTCGACAGGATGTGACAGAGTATATCCCATGGGGCAGAGGTAAAAACAACAGCACTCTAGCGCTGCAAGACAGCTCGACAGGATGTGACAGAGTATTTCCCACGGGGCAGAGGTAAAAACAACAGCACTCTATCGCTGCAAGACAGCTCGACAGGAAGTGACAGAGTATATCCCACGGGGCAGAGGTAGAAACAACAGCATCTAGCGCTGCAAGATAGCTCGACAGGATGTGGCAGAGTAGATCCCACAGGGCAGAGGTAAAAACAACAGCACTCTAGCGCTGCAAGACAGCGCGACAGAATTTGACAGAGTAGATCCCACAGGGCAGAGGTAAAACAACAGCACTCTAGAGCTGCAAGACAGCTCGACAGGATGTGAAAGAGTAGATCCCACAGGGCAGAAGTAAAAACAACAGCACTCTAGCGTTGCAAGACAGCTCGACAGGATATGACAGAGTAGATCCCACAGGGCAGAGGTAAAAACAACAGCACTTTAGCGCTGCAAGACAGCTCGACAGGATGTGACAGAGTATATCCCACAGGGCAGAGGTAAAAACAACAGCACTCTAGCGCTGCAAGACAGCTCGACAGGATGTGACAGAGTCGATCCAACAGGGCAGAGGTAAAAACAACAGCACTCTAGCGCTGCAAGACAGCTCAACAGGATGTGACAGAGAAGATCCCACAGGGCAGAGGTAAAAACAGCAGCACTCTAGCGCTGCAAGACAGCTCGACAGGATTTGACAGAGTAGATCCCACAGTGCCGCGGTATAAACAACAGCACTCTAGCTCTGCAAGAAACTCGACAGGATGTGACAGAGTAGATCCCATAGGGCAGAGGTAAAAACGACAGCACTCTAACACTGCAAGGCAGCTTGACAGGATGTGACAGAGTCGATCCCATGGGGCAGAGGTAAAAACAACAGCACTCTAGCGCTGCAAGACAGCTCGACAGGCTGTGACAGAGTAGATCCCACAGTGCTGTGGTATAAACAACAGCACTCTAGCTCTGCAAGATAGCTCAACAGGATGTGGCAGAGTAGATCCCATAGGGCAGAGGTAAAATCCCATAGGGCAGAGGTAAAAACAACAGCACTCTAGTGCTGCAATACAGCTCGACAGGATGTGACAGAGTAGATCCCACGGTGCCACGGTATAAACAACAGCACTCTAGCGCTGCAAGACAGCTTGACAGGATGTGACAGAGTAGATCCAACGGGGCAGAGGTAAAAACAACAGCACTCTAGCGCTGCAAGACAGCTCGACAGGATGTGACAGAGTAGATCCCACAGGGCAGAGGTAAAAACAACAGCACTCTAGCGCTGCAAGACAGCTCGACAGGATGTGACAGAGTAGATCCCACGGGGCAGAGGTAAAAACAACAGCACTCTAGCTCTGCAAGACAGCTCGACAGGATGTGACAGAGTAGATCCCACAGGGCAGAGGTAAAAACAACAGCACTCTAGCGCTGCAAGACAGCTCGACAGGATGTGACAGAGTAGATCCCACGGGGCAGAGGTAAAAACAACAGCACTCTAGCGCTGCAGGACAGCTCGACAGGATGTGACAGAGTAGATCCCACGGGGCAGAGGTAAAAACAACAGCACTCTGGCTCTGCAAGACAGCTCGACAGGATGAGACAGAGTAAATCCCACGGAGCAGAGGTAAAAACAACAGCACTCTGGCGCTGCAAGACAGCTCGACAGGATGTGACAGAGTAGTTCCCACAGGGCAGAGGTAAAAACAACAGCACTCTAGTGCTGCAAGTCAGCTCGACAAGATGTGACAGAGTAGATCCCACAGGGCAGAGGTAAAAACAACAGCACTCTAGCGCTGCAAGACCGCTCGACAGGAGGTGACAGAGTAGATCCCACAGGGCAGAGGTAAAAACAACAGCACTTTAGCGGTGCAAGACAGCTCGACAGGATGTGACAGAGTAGATCCCACAGGGCAGAGGTAAAAACAACAGCACTCTAACGCTGCAAGACAGCTCGACAGGATGTAACAGAGTAGATCCCACAGGGCAGAGGTCAAAAACAACAGCACTCTAGTAGCGCTGCAAGACAGCTCGACAGGATGGAACAGAGTATATCCCACAGGGCAGAGGTAAAAACAACAGCACTCTAGCTCAGCAAGACGGCATGACAGGATGTGACAGATTAGATCCCACGGTGCCGCGGTATAAACAACAGCACTCTAGCTCTGCAAGATAGCGCAACAGGATTTGACAGAGTATACCCCATAGGACAGAGGTAAAAACAACAACACTCTAGCGCTGCAAGACAGCTCGACAGGATGTGACAGAGAAGATCCCACAGGGCAGGGGTAAAAACAACAGCACTCTAGCGCTGCAAGACAGCTTGACAGGATTTGACAGAGTAGATCCACATTGCCGCGGTGTAAACAACAGCACTCTAGCTCTGTAAGATACTCGACAGGATGTGACAGAGTAGATCCCATAGGGCAGAGGTAAAAACGACAGCACTCTAGCACTGCAAGACAGCTCGACAGGATGTGACAGAGTCGATCCCATGGGGCAGAGGTAAAAACAACAGCACTCTAGCGCTGCAAGACAGCTCGACAGGATGTGACAGAGTAGATCCCACAGTGCTGTGGTATAAACAACAGCACTCTAGCTCTGCAAGATAGCTCGACAGGATGTGACAGAGTAGATCCCATAGGGCAGAGGTAAAATCCCATAGGGCAGAGGTAAAAACAACAGCACTCTAGCACTGCAAGACAGCTCGACAGGATGTGACAGAGTAGATCCCACAGGGCAGAGGTAAAAACAACAGCAATCTAGCGCTGCAAGACAGCTCGACAGGATGTGACAGAGTATATCCCACAGGGCAGAGATAAAAACAACAGCACTCTAGCGCTGCAAGAGAGCTCGACAGGATGTGACAGAGTATATCCCACAGGGCAGAGGTAAAAACAACAGCACTCTAGCGCTGCAAGACAGCTCGACAGGGTGTGACAGAGTAGATCCCACAGGGCAGAGGTAAAAACAACAGCACTCTAGCGCTGCAAGACAGCGCGACAGGATGTGACAGAGTAGATCCCACAGGGCAGAGGTAAAAACAACAGCACTCTAGCGCTGCAAGACAGCTCAACAGGATGTGACAGAGTAGATCCCACGGTGCCGCGGTATAAACAACAGCACTCTAGCTCTGCAAGATACTCGACAGGATGTGACAGAGTAGATCCCATGGGGCAGAGGAAAAAACGACAGCACTCTAGCGCCGCAAGACAGCTCGACAGGATGTAACACAGTCGATCCCATGGGGCAGAGGTCAAAACAACAGCACTCTAGCGCTGCACGACAGCTCGACAGGATGTGACAGAGTAGATCCCACAGTGCTGTGGTATAAACAACAGCACTCAAGCTCTGCAAGATAGCTCGACAGGATGTGACAGAGTAGATCCCATAGGGCAGAGGTAAAATCCCATAGGGTAGAGGTAAAAACAACAGCACTCTAGCGCTGCAATACAGCTCGTCAGGATGTGACAGAGTATATCCCACAGGGCAGAGGTAAAAACAACAGCACTCTAGCGCTGCAAGACAGCTCGACAGGATGTGACAGAGTAGATCCCACGGGGCAGAGGTAAAAACAACAGCACTCTAGGGGCAGAGGTAAAAACAACAGCACTCTAGTGCTGCAAGACAGCTCGACAGGATGTGACAGAGTAGATCCCACGGGGCAGAGGTAAAAACAACAGCACTCTAGCGCTGCAAGACAGCTCGACAGGATGTGACAGAGTAGATCCCACGGGGCAGAGGTAAAAACAACAGCACTCTAGCACTGCAAGACAGCTCGACAGGATGTGACAGAGTAGATCCCACAGGGCAGAGGTAAAAACAACAGCACTCTAGCACTGCAAGACAGCTCGACAGGATGTGACAGAGTAGATCCCACAGGGCAGAGGTCAAAACAACAGCACTCTAGCGCTGCACGACAGCTCGACAGGATGTGACAGAGTAGATCCCACAGTGCTGTGGTATAAACAACAGCACTCAAGCTCTGCAAGATAGCTCGACAGGATGTGACAGAGTAGATCCCATAGGGCAGAGGTAAAATCCCATAGGGTAGAGGTAAAAACAACAGCACTCTAGCGCTGCAATACAGCTCGTCAGGATGTGACAGAGTAGATCCCACGGGGCAGAGGTAAAAACAACAGCACTCTAGGGGCAGAGGTAAAAACAACAGCACTCTAGTGCTGCAAGACAGCTCGACAGGATGTGACAGAGTAGATCCCACGGGGCAGAGGTAAAAACAACAGCACTCTAGCGCTGCAAGACAGCTCGACAGGATGTGACAGAGTAGATCCCACGGGGCAGAGGTAAAAACAACAGCACTCTAGCACTGCAAGACAGCTCGACAGGATGTGACAGAGTAGATCCCACAGGGCAGAGGTAAAAACAACAGCACTCTGGCGCTGCAAGACAGCTCGACATGATGTGACAGAGTAGATCCCACAGTGCCGCGGTAAAAACAACAGCACTCTAGCGCTGCAAGACAGCTCGAGAGGATGTGACAGAGTAGATCCCACAGGGCAGATGTAAAAACAACAGCACTCTAGCGCTGCCTGGGATTCCACCTATCAGAGCTGCCGGCCTGTTGAGAAACCTCACGGTTTTTCTGCAGGACTAGCAGCCGTTGTTCTGGAAACAGTGGTTTAAGTGGGCTGGGGCCTGCCGGGGCCAGGCCACGGCAGTCTCCAGAAAGTGGGTCTGAGCCGGGGCCCTGCCGGGGGCCCCAGTCCCACACAACATTGGCGGGACGCATTATCCCGCCGCGGCTGCAGCCGCGACGGGAGATGCACCCGCCATTATGTCAGACAGGCTGACAGAAGTGGCAGCCAGGCACAGCGTCGCTGAGGCTAGCTGTCACTTCCGTCAGTCAGTGTAGCTTCCTCTGATGACCCCTCATCAGGCTCATCAGAGGAAGTTACTGTCCCTTTGTTTACCCTCCCCAGGTCACTGGCCCTCGCGGGCTCTGTGATCTAATATGCAGATTAGATCACAGAGGCCGCGGGTTCGCAGAGGGTGAAAGACCCTCGGGCTCTGTGATCTATGTGCTCAGAGCAGAGATCACAGAGCCCGAGGCACCTTTCTCCTTTGGCAAGGCTTTATAAAAGATGCCTTCAACTGTGTACCTTTCAAGCCATCTTTTCGAAACGTAGAAATATTTCTACGTTTATAAAAGATGGCTTGAAAGGTACACAAACCATAGTAGTACGCACACATATACATGCTCACATACATTAATATATTTGTTTGCACACCTTACAATGATTTGTGCACTTTTAGACCACGCCCACAGTGAAAGGCACGCCCTAAAGCACTGTCTGGAACCTTCTATCCCCCAAGCCCCTGCCAGTAACCACACGGTGCCGGTAAAGCTGCGAGTTTTCCTAACGCAGCAGCCGAGCAGCACCAAAGCAGCACTAATACCTTAATCTGCCCGCCGTCCGCAAGGCGAGGAGTCACCAGAGCCGAGGCTTTAGCTCATCTCTCGCGTTACGTTACTAATTAAACAGTGACGCAGGCAGGACAGTCACAAGCATTGGCAAAGCCAAGCGTTGCATGAGGTAGGCATTTGCCAGGCACTGCCATGATGGTACCGCCTGACATTTAGATGGCACCAATTGGAAAACGGTGTGAGTACCTGGACATATTTGACAGCGCCTGGCAAATGCCTAATACATACACACAAGCACATACACACACCTTTGGCTTAGCCAGTGCCTGCATGCTTTAACAGGACTTTGGTGCAAGAAAGACAGGCAATGAAAAACATCACTTAAAATCAAGTGGCTGAAGGCACACTTCATTAAGACATTTGTATTACACCAGGAGCTGTTTACAGCTGCAACTACGCCATGAACTCCAAGAAGACAGCTTAGAAATCACACTGGCAGGTGCTTAGAGCAGAACGTTTGCTGTTACAGTCTGATAGAGCTAGCGCAAAGAGAACTGATGAGGTTGAGTTTTTATGTTCTTTCTCCGAAAGAGCACCCCCCTCCCCTCCCTTCCCATCACATCCACATGCAGTCTTTTGTGCCATTTAAATGCCACTGTCTCAGTAGACTGCTTTTAAAAAAAACACTGGCAGGCTCTTTGAGTGCAAGGTTTGATGGTAAGGCTTGTTAAAGCGAGTTCAAAGAGTTCGCAGGGGTAGGAGTTTTGGACGGGAGGGGCAGGAATTAGGTGGGAATGGCCATAGGGATTAACATGGCCATGGGAAGTCAATAGGTGGGCAAATAACCAAACAACACCTAGAAGCTGTGTGTCCCCCCTCATATGCCATTTCTCCTCAGCTGCACTCTAATGCAATAGTGTGTCTAATAGGTGGCGCAAGAGAAAGTTAATAGCCCAAACTAATGAAAGGGGCTTTGGGGTCCTGCTGGTGAGAAAGGATTGAGTTAAAGGCACTGTATTTGCTATATACTCTCTGTGCATGGCCATTTACAAGCTATTTATTTCATATCTCACTTAATGTTAGTTTGGGCTATTAGGGAGCAAAATCAGGATGCGTGCTGGGGGGTGGAAGGAATGACAATGACGAAAGGGTGCAGCCCATGAGGGAGGGAGGTGGTAGCTGGCTGAGAAGAAGCAGGCGAGGTAAGTTCTGAGATGCGTTAGAAGGGAGCAGTAGGGATCCCCATGACACTTAAGAGACCCAAGTGTTTGATTCTGGACAAATCATTTGTATACACCTGTGCCACACTTTTCTTACCTGTTAGAATTGAATAACCATAGTTAAGCACATTAGAAGAGGTCTATGAACCAGCTGTTGAGTTTTGATCAGAAAAAAAGGGGGAAACTAGCACCTGAGATGACAGCCTAGAAACAGTATTCTTTGGCAGGGATCGAAGTGGGTGGGAGCGGAGCTCCTCTACTTTTTTTTAATGAAGTTTTACTGTTCCTATACTGTTATTTTACAAACAAACCGTTCCAGAATGGTTTTGTTTTGAAATAAAAGTGTAGGAAGAAGTTGAAACTTGCACTTCAGTGCACTGCACTGAAAGTTCCCTTCGACAGCAGGCGTATGTGTTTGGGGGTCTGTATAGTGTGGGGATGGGGTTTGTGGGAGGCGGGGGCAGACCAGCAGGGAACATAGTTTCACTACTTCTTTTCGTACACTTCGACCACCAGTCTTTGTTCAGGGCAGCCGCATCGCTGGCTGGAAGTTTCTCAGACTCTGTGATCCCCTCAGGGCACAAAGCCTTTTGTGACTGTTTGTCAACACTAGCTCTTCACCTGTGTCCCTGACAATCAATGCTCACCTTGGTTCAGCGCCAGAGCCGGAGCGTAAATGACAATTCCTGTGTATAAGATCTAGAAAAAAGAAAGACAGGAACATATATGACTATTGCAGAATGTATCAATCAGTACAGGGACAGCAGCTCCTATTGTATGATACAATCAAGCTTTTCCCAGAAAGCCTTAAAGATTGCAGACTGCGGTGCAGGGTTTCATGTAGAAAGGTCCGGACAAGCGTACATGCTCGTAGTCATTTTTTCAGATACCAGGAGCCGGGATTACAAGTGGTGAGCCACCGCTCAGATCTGGAGCCCCTTGATGACCGGCCAAGACGGCTGCCAACTACCTCTCTTCTTCTCACGCTGAATATTTCCACAGAACAACCACATTTGTAACTAGCAGCCCTACATGAAAAGGACATTGCTTCACGTAGTTGTGCCTGTACTGTTTTTTTTGCAGTCCTCCCACCACTCTGAATGGGCAGGCAGCAGAATACACTGAAGGAATTAGCCTGCCTTGCGACAGCAATCTGGCATCTCCTGAGTTACATCTATTCAAAAAACGTCTGAGAACAATTTTGTTTAAATAAATTATATAACCTTTCCTTTCACACCTGTCTGCTTCCAGCAGTCTTTTTGCCCCTTAATGCCTGTGGGCTCCGGCGCACTTTAAGAAGATAAATAAATAAATAAATCACAGGGAGTCTCCTGAGGGACGCCTTCCTGCGTCTGAGAGGGCACCCCCTTTAGATTGCCAGCTCTTCTTTTCAAAACATTCTGCATGATTAAAATGGGGACAGCAGTCGCACTTGTGGGAGAGGAGGGTTCTGGAAATACTCACGGTTTGTATGATGAAGAGGAGTGTCCCCAGGAGGCGCACGTACTTGTTAAAGCGGAGTTCCAAGTACTGTAAGGAGCAGACATAGGTCGCGTTAGCATACTCCATGCAAGTCTAGATATGCACTTAAGATAACACCATTCCTTATTTTTTTATTTTCTTATTTATTGTGCATTAGCCATCGATTTATTTATTGACTTTTTACACATATTCTATAAAATACAAAACATAAAAAATCGTACATCCACATAAAATTCCGCAAGACAAAAAGAACGAAAAGAAACTCAGATTAGAAAAGAATGATACAGTTACACTTATCACCCAAGTTTTCTTTCTCAATGACCATCTAATCTTAGATCTCGTAACAGTCTTACTATTTCTGCAGTTAGGACAATGTCATGCCCGGATGAAGCTCTGGACCAAAATTCCTCTGTATCTAGCCAATGAATGTCATGGACAAATCTTCTCAGCCTCACGACTCCCAACTCCCGTGTGCCTGTGCATTTAGATATCAGATGTTTCAATGTTTGGGTTTCATTGATATCACAATTCAAACATCTATCGTCTGATGAGGCTGTCTCTCTGGCTGATTGAATGTCCCTGGTCGGGAGTAAATTGAGCCTGAACCTTAAGAATAAGTCCCTAGAGCTTGAATCTGGGTATTTTCTCAAATAAGGGGGTAAAATCGTTCTTTTTTTCCCTATAATAGAGAATGATTGTGACAATTTTGTCATCCTCATCCTATCTCCTGTATTCACCCAACTCCACATTTTCAGCCGGACTTTCACTTTCATCGGATTTTGGACCAACATGTCCAATGTACACTCTGCGTTATCCAACAGGTTTAAACATTTCAGCTTCAATTTTTCCAGGAACTTGTTTGTATTGCATTGGAGTAGAAAAGACAATTCCTCATAAGGGAACCCTTAACGGGAACAAAAAGGGACCTATTCAAGGAAATCCCTTTCCACTCAAGCCAAGATCTCAAAGAAAAGAGACCAAACTCATGACTCAGAGCTACAATGGGTACACAATTTGGAAGGGATAATGATTTTTTCCAGAGTTTTGATTCCATCGCATCCCAGTTGACCTCCATTGCGAGGGGATTTGTAGCCATACTAAATCGAATTGTTGGGACCACCTTTCCTAAATAGAATTTTACCATGGCCAATATAGAGAATTTACAGTATTTCATTTTTATCCTCTTCATCTGGGCCCCTAATTTAATAGTTTTTAAATGGAGAGTTTCCGATAGATGAATTTTTGTTGAATGTGATTTAATTATCGATCCTAGGTAAATGAGCTCGGACACAATTTCTATTGTTCGATGGTCCATTTCCCATGGATAGTTCTTCACTATTTTTTGGGGATTTTTAAACATAAGAATCCTCGATTTGTCTGGATTATTTATTTTTATTTATTTATTTAATTTTTTTTTCGACATTTTTTTTTTTTTTGTCTGGATTAATCTTCAGATCGTTCTTTTGGGCATACTGTTGCAAAGCAGTAAGAAGTCTCTGCAGGCCACCTGGGAATGATCCAATACCACCACATCATCGGCATAAGCCAACCAGTTGATTTTCGTTAAGCCGAGGGGGGGTGATACTAGACCAGTGTCCTTTAAATCCATTCCCAGATCAGCCATGAAGAGGATGGACAAGAGTGGCGCCATCAGGCAACCCTGGCGGACCCCTCTGTTTACCCATATTGGTTCTGTTAAATAGCCTGGTTTAGAGAGTCTAACCCTCATCCTGGTGTTTTGGTGTAATTCAATCAGGATTGAGCGTACTTTTGAAGGGATTCCCCATGTATACAATTTTTTCCATAGAAGACCCCTATTAACCATATCAAACACTTGCGTGAGATCAATCCAGGCCCCAAAAAGAAAAGACCATTTTTCTTTCCCAGATCTCCCCTCAAGCAGCTCAAGACCAGACCATTGAGGGACGTAAATGGTCCCTTTCTAAATCCAGTTTGTTGTTTCGGAATTATATTAATTGATTTCGCCCAGTCTTCCAACTCTCTTAAGATCAGGCCAACAAAGATTTTACTGTCAGCATCCTATAATGAGATGGGTCTATATTTCACTGCTAGAAGTATATCTCCTTTTTTAATGATTGGGATGGTAATCGAGTTTTTCCATGATTCTGGAAGGCATTTAAATTTGATTATTTGATCAAACAGTAACTTAAGTATATAGGCCCATATTGATGGATTTGTTTTTAAGGTCCAATTACTCAAGCCATTCAGGCCTGCTTCTCTAGAACTAGAACAGCATTTAATTAGTAACTCAATGTCCGCCTCAGTATACGTGAGAGACCATTGAGCACTTTCCCAGTCCTCCACCGCCGATGGACCCACTAAACCATAAACCTGGGCGAAATATTCCACCCAAGTCTGTTCTTGGATAATGACATCTTGATTTTCCATTTGCAGTTCTTGTTTGCCTCCCAAAATTGCCCAGAAATTTCTCGAATTTCTCTGACATAAAGACTTTGACATAAGTTCCCCATCCTGCTTATACAAGGATGACTTAAACAATCTCTTCCAATTTCTTTGGTGGTTATTAATGAGGGCAAGCGCTATCTTAAATGATTCTCTGTCCAGATTAGCTCTTCTTAAATCTGGTTTTTGCCTTCTTTTCTTCCTCTTCTGTTCCATAATCTGTTGCTTAGAGGAATGCTTATGGGGCAATTTACATGTTTGGGTGTTCTGTTTCTGAGGATCCAGATCCAACAATAACAGATGAAAATTAGATGGATGACAGGATTCATATATTTGATCCTCAGGATCGTTAGCCACCCAATTTTGTAATTTCATAGTCAAGATTTACCCTCCCCTATGAAATTTTCTAATGCAGTTACCTGCCATATTCACCGACAGTTTGCATGTGTATGAGGAAACAGTTGAGGACAGATTGACATTAATTGCTAATGTAAGCATTGCATGGTCGTCCGCATGCCCCTCTTCTATAGATAACATCATGCAATTTTTCAAGATTTCCCCAGAGGCAAAAAGATAGCCAATCGTGGATGATGCTACTCCCCTATGCCATGTTGGGGTACTCGGGATATCACCCCTGATATTTGCATTCAACATCCACATATTCCATCCCTTCATAAAGTCAGTCTATTTTAGACCATTTTGTGTTTGCTGACGTATGGTCCCTGTTACTTGATCTTTGGTCATCAAACATTGGGAGTTTAAGTCACCTGCTATTAGAACTTCATCCGTAGAGTAGAGGGAGAGTAAATCCACCAACAAGTCCGACAATTTTGATAGAAAATTCAAGAGATCCCCCCCCGAGAATTCCAATACAAATTAACCAAAATCCAACTATGTCAAATGTTAGGGACTTTAAACTCCAATCCCACCATCAAGATACCTTGAACTTCATTCGATAGTAGTCTGGATTCATACAGGGGACTATTTTTACAAGCAGTCAACAGACCCCCCGAGGGTCTGCCTCCTTCCGACCCCACTGCTAATTGTTGGAACATGGTGAATTCATCTATTCCAATTAAGGTTATCAACCACATTTCCTGAAGGAGGATCAAGTCAAATGTTCCAAAAATGTAGGATTTTCTTGGGTCTAAGTAAAATGAATTATAGCCTCTTGAATTCCATGACAGTATCTTAAATTGATTTTTTACTAGAGGTTCTGCTGTTGTTTACCCACCCTAAGGATTCCTTGTGTGACTATTTCTGGCACCATCTCCCAGGTGGCCGTGGAAGCAGGTCCCACACTATGAGCCTTGGTTTGGGGCAAATTACGAAGCTGATTTCCTGAGACCTGAGAATGTATACTTATTTGCAATGGGCATGTTCCAGATATCTTAAAACCCCTTTCTCCCCAAGCTTCAGTTTCTCCCAAAACCAATTCTAGACCCAAATTTGATTTCAGCAAAATTTCCACAGTATTTGTATCTGGAAAAAAAGGGATTTTCTCGCTTCAATATCCTGTGAGGAAAAGTATTTTTAGCCCGGATTGATTTCATTTCTTGTAAAATCTTCGAGCGGTTCAGTGGTTCTCCCACTTGCCGCCTTGCTGACAATCTTGATACATAAACTCTTAAATCTTTATTCCGCTTTAAGTTCTTTGGACTTTTATTGCCAGCATCTAGCTTACCCTCTGTCTGTGAATGTGTCGGAGTATTTTTATTTAAATCACCCAACAGTGCAGAGGTTTTGAGTGAGTCTTTGGTACATCCTGGTTGTGGGTTTTTTACAGGCAATATCTGTGAGCATCCCTCTACTCCTGTCACTGGCGGCCCGCTTTTACCAGCCGTAGTTGGGCCTCTAGCCCCAAGTCCAGCGTCTTGAGATTGCTTATTCTTCAAGAAGATTGGGGCTATCTTAATTGTAGGTTTCACCAACTTTGTTTTTTTCCTTGGAATAAGAAAAATGGGCGCAATTCTTTTTGGAGATTCGATGTTATCTGTTTGCATGCCCACGGTTATTTCCTTTAAATCATCCTCAGGCGTCTCCTTTGATTCTTTCTTATCTTTTTCTTTGATCTTTTTTTCCTGTTTTTTTCCCTTTCCACTCCTTGGTAGAATCTCTTTTTCTTCTCTTATTACCTGTCCTGCCTTCGCCTTAAGACTCTTCACAAAGCGATTGGGTTCTGTCGTCAGGTGTTTCCTCTTTGCTTTACATTTCCCTTTTGCCTTCCCTTGTACTTTTACAGCCTCATCCAAAGTCATTTTTTGCTTTTTCTTTTTTGCTTTTCCAGACAATTTCTTTTTTTTCTCTGTTTTCCAATCTTCAGAGTTGGCAGATGCATTGGCTGGAGGATCCAATGTAATACATTTAGATGTTACATCTAAATCCATGGCCTGTGCCATTCGCAGAAATTCCTCCATCACTGACGTTGACAAGGGAGAATCATCTAACGATAGCTCCGGTACTATCGTGGGTTGCTCTGGACTGGACGCCTTCTCAATTACCTTCTGGAGAGGTTTAGAACTTTCCACCAGTTTGTCTATATCCATTTTCATCATACCACACTTGACCGATAATTGGCCAAGTTTCAGTGATTGATAACACCATTGCCTACAGCCACACCTGCTCTCCTTGGACATTGGCGTGTTCCACTCTGCACTATGAGGAGAGCAGTGAGTGCACACTCCCGTGCCAGGTCATCCTCACTACAGCCATGTCTGCGAAATAAACCCAACTCACACCTTAGAGGAGCCGGAGTCATGGAGGCCACACGTGTGTGTGTCCTGGACTCTCTGCGGCGCTATCGGCCTCGTAGTGACGTGGCTGGCCTGTCAGTAGCAATATTGGCATCTTGATTCTCGGTTTCTCTGCGTCACAACTGGACTCTCATTGACAACACTTATCTCCTACTGACAGTACTGGCCTCTGAGTAGGAACACCAGTCTCTCCGTGACACCATTGATCTCTTGACGTCACTAGTGGCCTCTCAGTGGCAATACTAGTCCATCCTTGACTATATGAGCCTATCAGGGACAGTACTGGCCTACTAAAGAATTTGCTGACCTCTCATTAACAACACGCATCTCCTACTGGCAGGACTGGCCTAGCAGCCATTATAGCGACCCCACCTCTCATTGACCCCTTCTGCTGTAAGACCATGAGGCTGAGAACGTTACTGTGGAAGTAACCGGTGGTGCCCGAAAGGTGGGTGGGTGATGGGTGACTATGCAGGGCACTATGAAAGAGTGCGTGAATTGATGCACACTTGAGTGGGAGAGAGAGTGAAGGGGAGGGTGGGTGACGTCGTGCCTACATGAATGGGTGTCTGAGTGAGAGAGTGCGCCAGCAAGTGTGACTCACATGTAGCACAGAACGCGACCAGGTGCTCTCTCATTATGTAGGGGCAACGCCAGGCACTAGTGAACCCCAACAGCAGCACAGCAGTGCGCCCCAGCACAAGTGGCTCAAGGTGTGCACCCCTACTGTAGCCGGGGCACACCTCCATGTGATGCCAGGCAGGCCGGAGGCATTGAGGGGCAGCCAGCATGCAGGGACTCGTGCCAAAGCAAAGATCCTCACTGCAGGTTCACACTCAGGGGCTCCATGGCAGGCTCCCAAACTGCCTCCAGGGGCGTCGGTGGGGCGCCCGTCTCTACTCACTCAAATACACATACATTCATTATCCCACAAGGAGGATGGCTCACCTTTCATCCAGACAAGTATTACCTGCTTGGTGCAACTTAGAAAAGTGCCCTCCTTTCATCCCAGACACATATTCACGTTCTCGTGCTACCTAGATAATTGCCCTCCTTTCATCTTAGATGCATATTACTTTTCCCATGCTACTCAGAGAATGGCTCTCCTTTCATCCCAGATACATATTCGCGTTCTCATGCTACCAAGAGAATAGCCCTCCTTTCATCAAATACATATCGTCTTTATCAGGCTACCACGTGAATGACCCTCCTTTCACCGCGGATACATATTGACTTTCTGATGCTATCAAGCGTACGGCCTTCCTTTCATCCCAGATCAGCGTTGGTCTAGGACGTAAGAAAGACGTTCTCCAACTGGCATGGTACAGGCCATACTTTATTTATTTATTTATTTAGACATTTGTTAAGCGCATCTAGGCCAGAGGCTTCTAGGCGCTAGTTACATAAGAGTGACGGTTACAGTCGTTGCACGTTACATTAAGTTACATCATATGTATATTGGGCTGTGCACTCACAATGAGGTCTGTGCAGCGTAAACTTGTGAATAGGAGGTGGAAGAGGGGGCAGCCCCCCACAGCGGAGGACTGGTTGCAGGACATGGTATGGGCGAATGATCAGGAAGAGACATACGCCAGCCTACTTCCCAATACCAATAGGCCGAAAAGACATATGGGAAGTCTCGGCCAGTACCTAATCGATAGAACGGACACTGCCAGCAGGGAAGAAGAAATACTATGCAGCCTACTGTATGATGTCCCGGATCAGCGTAATATGTGCTATCTGTATTACTGACCGCTATGTTGATGTTTACTGTTATTTCTGTGCCATTTAAATAACTTTTTTTTTTAAGTTACATCATATGACAGGTTAGGTTACAGTCGTACATATTACCATTCGCATGTTACCGTGTGTACATTCCGGTCGATCCATTCTCAGATAAGCCCCCCTCTTCACTCTCACCCCCTGGCCCACCCTCTCCCCTTCTGCTTAGACTTGGTTCCATGGCCCCTCGGACCCATGTGCATATCAACCCTGCATCTGCACTCCAGCATAGTCTAGCTCCTCATCCACTATGCCTTGCTATGCATAGCTCTGCGATGCCCGCGAATTCCCAGGGCCAGTTCAGCACTATATATAAATCCCAATAAAATAGATACAGTTGGTTTCTAGTGGATCCAGTCGTGGCATGTTGGGGTTTGGACATTGGACTTCCTGGACCTGCTCCCTAAAAATGTGCAACAGCAAAAATAAGGAGATGTGCATCAGACGTGCACCTGCTCCCTTATGCTCGTGCACCTGCTCCCTTATGCTCATGCACATGCTCCCTTATGCTTGTGCACCTGCTCCCTTTTTACTTGTGCACCTGCTCCCTTATGCTCGTCTCCCTGCTCCCTTATGCTCGTGCACCTGCCCCCTTATGCACCTGCTCCCTTATGCTCATGCACCTGCCCCCTTATGCTCGTGCACCTACTCCCTTATGCTTGTGCACCGGCTCCCTTATGCTCATGCACCTGCTCCCTTATGCTCGTGTCCCTGCTCCCTTATGCTTGTGCACCTGCTCCCTTATGCTCATGCACCTGCTCACTTATGCTTGTGCACCTGCTCCCTTTTTACTTGTGCACCTGCTCCCTTATGCTCATGCACCTGCTCCCTTATGCTTGTGTCCCTGCTCCCTTATGCTTGTGCACCTGCTCCCTTATGCTCATGCACCTGCTCCCTTATGCTCGTGTCCCTGCTCCCTTATGCTTGTGCACCTGCTCCCTTATGCTCGTGCACCTGCTCACTTATGCTCATGCACCTGCTCCCTTTTTACTTGTGTCCCTGCTCCCTTATACTCGTGCACCTGCCCCCTTATGCTTGTGCACCTGCCCCCTTATGCTCGTGCACCTGCCCCCTTATGCTCGTGCACCTGCTCCCTTATGCTTGTGCACCTGCCCCCTTATGCTCGTGCACCTGCTCCCTTATGCTCGTGCACCTGCCCCCTTATGCTCGTGCACCTGCTCCCTTATGCTTGTGCACCTGCCCCCTTATGCTCGTGCACCTGCTCCCTTATGCTCGTGCACCTGCCCCCTTATGCTCGTGTCCCTGCTCCCTTATGCTTGTGCACCTGCTCCCTTATGCTCATGCACATGCTCCCTTATGCTTGTGCACCTGCTCCCTTATACTCGTGCACCTGCCCCCTTATGCTTGTGCACCTGCTCCCTTATGCTCGTGCACCTGCCCCCTTATGCTTGTGCACCTGCCCCCTTATGCTCGTGCACCTGCCCCCTTATGCTCGTGCACCTGCTCCCTTATGCTCGTGCACCTGCTCCCTTATGCTTGTGCACCTGCCCCCTTATGCTCGTGCACCTGCTCCCTTATGCTCGTGTCCCTGCTCCCTTATGCTTGTGCACCTGCTCCCTTATGCTCATGCACATGCTCCCTTATGCTTGTGCACCTGCTCCCTTTTTACTTGTGCACCTGCTCCCTTATGCTCGTGTCCCTGCTCCCTTATGCTCATGCACCTGCCCCCTTATGCTCGTGCACCTACTCCCTTATGCTTGTGCACCGGCCCCCTTATGCTTGTGCACCTGCCCCCTTATGCTCGTGCACCTGCCCCCTTATGCTCGTGCACCTGCCCCCTTATGCTCGTGCACCTGCCCCCTTATGCTCGTGCACCTGCTCCCTTATGCTCGTGTCCGTGCTCCCTTATGCTTGTGCACCTGCTCCCTTATGCTCATGCACATGCTCCTTTATGCTTGTGCACCTGCTCCCTTTTTACTTGTGCACCTGCTCCCTTATGCTCGTCTCCCTGCTCCCTTATGCTCGTGCACCTGCCCCCTTATGCACCTGCCCCCTTATGCTCGTGCACCTACTCCCTTATGCTTGTGCACCGGCTCCCTTATGCTCATGCACCTGCTCCCTTATGCTCGTGTCCCTGATCCCTTATGCTTGTGCACCTGCTCCCTTATGCTCATGCACCTGCTCACTTATGCTCATGCACCTGCTCCCTTTTTACTTGTGCACCTGCTCCCTTATGCTCATGCACCTGCTCCCTTATGCTCGTGTCCCTGCTCCCTTATGCTCGTGTCCCTGCTCCCTTATGCTTGTGCACCTGCTCCCTTATGCTCATGCACCTGCTCACTTATGCTCGTGTCCCTCCTCCCTTATGCTCATGCACCTGCTCCCTTATGCTCGTGTCCCTGCTCCCTTATGCTTGTGCACCTGCTCCCTTATGCTCATGCACCTGCTCACTTATGCTCGTGTCCCTGCTCCCTTATGCTTGTGCACCTGCTCCCTTTTTACTTGTGCACCTGCTCCCTTATGCTCATGCACCTGCTCCCTTATGCTCATGCACCTGCTCCCTTATGCTTGTGTCCCTGCTCCCTTATGCTTGTGCACCTGCTCCCTTATGCTCATGCACCTGCTCCCTTATGCTCATGCACCTGCTCCCTTACACCCGATTGAGGAATCATAAAATGGGAAACTCTTTAAGAATTTCAGGTGCAAATGCAATTCACAAAGAAGCCGAGATCCACAGACAGGGTCCACGATCTGGGCACTGAGGAGAGACATTTGTTGAGAAAGCTGGGGAGCATCAGAGGAGACGACCTTGAACACCAGCAGATAGGGGTGATCCAGTGAGGGGGGAAAGAGCCCCTTGGACCCCAAAGGGGTGTGCTCCACTGAGGAGGAGAAGAGCCCATTCAGACCCAAAAGAGGGGTGTGCTCCAGTGAGGGGGGAGAAGAGCCCCTTAAGCCCCAGACGAGGGGTGTTCTCCAGGGAAGGGGAGCAGAGTATCTTGATCCCCAGAAGAGGGGTGTGCGCCAGTGTGGGGGAGAAGAGCCCCTTGAGCCCCCCCAGGAGAGGGGTATGCTCCACTGAGAGGGAGAAGAGCCCCTTGGACCCCAAAGGGTGTGCTCCAGTGAGGGGGTGAAGAGCCCCTTGAGCCCCAGAAGAGGGGTGTGCTCCAGTGTGGGAGAGAAGAGCCCCTTAAGGCTGCAGAAAAGGGGTGTGCTTCACTGAGGGGGAGAAGAGCCCCTTGCACCCCAAAAGGGTGTGCTCCAGTGAGGGGGAGAAGAGCCCCTTAAGGCTGCAGAAATGGGGTGTTCTCCAGTAATGGGGAGAAGAGTCCCTTGAGACCCAGGAGAGGGGTGTGCTCCAGTGAGGGGGGAGAAGAGTCCCTTGCACCCCAAAAGGGTGTGCTCCAGTGAGGGGGAGAAGAGCCCCTTAAGGCTGCAGAAAAGGGGTGTGCTCCAGTAATGGGGAGAAGAGTCCCTTGAGACCCCAGAAGTGGGGTGTGCTCCAGGGAAGGGGAGGTGAGCCCCGGATGCCCAGAAGGGGTGTGCGCTCCAGTGAGGGGGAAGAGAGACCCCTGAGAACAGAAGAAAGAGATACCCCAGAGACCTTTCACCCAAGAGAGGGCATGTGAAAACTAGTAAGAGAGAGAGTGACTTGATCCCCAGGAGAGGGGATGTGTAGCAGAGTCCTTTGCCTCCTCACCAGCCCCCCTGCCCCAGAAGAAGGAAGTAAGTAACAGAGAGGAGAACCCCAAGAAGGGGAAGTCTTTGGGACACTTGGCAAAGGGAGGAAGCCCTAAAATCCTGAGAGAGGTGGAGAGGCCTTGTAGTCCCCAGAAGAAAGGATAATAATTGAGCTCTAGAAATCACCAAGCAGGGGGCCTTCCTGTCTGGAACTTCGTGAATGCCTTTTTATTCACATATAAAATCCTGCCTTCAAGGACTACATTTCCCAAGAACCTTTATGTTGCAGCCATCCGAGAAAAATGTCCCTGCAATCGTGTTATATTTTACTTTTGCTTAATAAAACAGTTTAATTTTCTTTTGGCGTCACTAGTTGTGTGTTACGTCGGCCATGTGCCTGGAGCAACTCCCTGGCAAAGTGAGGTGGCAGTCTGCCAGCGGGGGGCAAAGCTCTGAGGAAGGTAGGAGCCTCTGAGTGCGGAGTTGTGGAATTATATTGATGCATGTTACCGCTACATGTTCCTCATACGGTCTGCTAACATGTGGTATTACCTGAATAGCAAAACTGGCCCCGATGCCCAAACGCCATCGACCGCAGCTTCTTACAGCAAAGAGGTGAATGTAAAGAACTCAAACTTGCACAGTGCAAATGCACCCCCCCGCCCCCGCCCATTATATAGAGGATTCATGTCACAAGATTACCACAGTCTGCATGCCCTCTACCCCACAATACACAGGACTTCATGTCATAAGAGGACCACAGTAGGCATGCCCCCCACTACACACAGGACGTCATGTCACAAGAGTACAACAGTGTGCATGCCCCCCACTACACACAGGACTTCATCTCACAAGAGTACAAGAGTGTGCATACCCTCTGCCCCACTACACATGGGACTTCATGTCAGAAGAGTACCTCAGTGCACATACCCCCACCACTATACACAGGACTTCATGTCACAAGAGTACCAAAGTGTGCATACCCTCTGCCCCACTACACACAGGACTACATGTCACAAGAGTACCACAGTGGGCATGCCCCCCGCTACACACAGGACTTCATCTCACAAGAGTACAAGAGTGTGCATGCCCTCTGCCCCACTACACATGGGACTTCATGTCAGAAGAGTACCTCAGTGCACATACCCCCACCACTATACACAGGACTTCATGTCACAAGAGTACCAAAGTGTGCATACCCTCTGCCCCACTACACACAGGACTACATGTCACAAGAGTACCACAGTGGGCATGCCCCCCACTACACACAGGACGTCATGTCACAAGAGTACAACAGTGTGCATGCCCCCCACTACACACAGGACTTCATCTCACAAGAGTACAAGAGTGTGCATGCCCTCTGCCCCACTACACATGGGACTTCATGTCAGAAGAGTACCTCAGTGCACATACCCCCAACACTATACACAGGACTTCATGTCACAAGAGTACCAAAGTGTGCATACCCTCTGCCCCACTACTCACAGGACTACATGTCACAAGAGTACCACAGTGGGCATGCCCCCCACTACACACAGGACTTCATCTCACAAGAGTACAAGAGTGTGCATGCCCTGTGCCCCACTACACATAGGACTATATGTCAGACGAGTACGTCAGTGCACATACCCCCACCACTACACACATGACTTCATGACACAAGAGTACCACAGTGGGCATGCCCCCCACTGCACACAGGACTTCATGTCACAAGAGTACCACAGTGGGCATGCCCCCCACTACACACAGGACTTTGTGTCACAAGAGTGCCAGAGTGTGCATGCCCTGTGCCCCACTACACATAGGACTCCATGTCAGAAGAGTACCTCAGTGCACATACCACCCACCACTACACACAGGATGTCATGTAACAAGAGTACAACAGTGTGCATACCCTCTGCCCCACTACACACATGACTTCATGTCACAAGAGTACCACAGTGTGCATGCCCCCACTGCACACAGGATCTAATGTCACAAGAGTACCTCAGTGTGCATGCCCTCTGCTCCACTACACATAGGACTTCATATCAGAAGAGTACCTCAGTGCACATAACTCCACCACTATACACAGGACTTCGTGTCACAAGAGTACCAGAGTGTCCATGCCCTCTGCCCCACTACACACAGGACTACATGTCACAAGAGTACCACAGTGGGCATGCCCCCCACTACTCACAGGACTTCATCTCACAAGAGTACAAGAGTGTGCATGCCCTCTGCCCCACTACACATAGGACTCCATGTCAGAAGAGTACCTCAGTGCACATACCCCCACCACTACACACAGGTCTTCATGTCACAAGGGTACAAGAGTGTGCATGCCCTCTGCCCCACTACACATAGGACTCCATGTCAGAAGAGTACCTCAGTGCACATACCCCCACCACTACACACAGGTCTTCATGTCACAAGGGTACCAGAGTGTGCATGCCCTCTGCCCCACTCCTTCATGTCAGAAGAGTACCTCAGTGCACATACCCCCACCACTATACACGGGACTTCATGCCACAAGAGTACCACAGTGGGCATTCCCCCACCACACACAGCACTTCATGTCACAAGAGTACCACAGTGGGCATGCCCCCCACTATACACAGGACTTCGTGTCACAAGAGTACCAGAGTGTGCATGCCCTCTGCCCCACTCCACATAGGACTCCATGTCAGAAGAGTACCTCAGTGCACATACCCCCACCACTATACACGGGACTTCATGCCACAAGAGTACCACAGTGGGCATTCCCCCACCACACACAGCACTTCATGTCACAAGAGTACCACAGTGGGCACGCCCCCCACTATACACAGGACTTCGTGTCACAAGGGTACCAGAGTGTGCATGCCCTCTGCCCCACTCCACATAGGACTCCATGTCAGAAGAGTACCACAGTGCACATACCCCAACCACTATACACAGGACTTCATGTGAAGTAATATACGTTATTCTACGCAGTATCGAAACGCTTATAGAATTCCATTTATATTAACACATTTTTGTCTCTTAAACGGTGCAGCTGCCTACATAGAACGACAGGCTCCAGAATGTACTTTTCGTAACGTAACATAAATAAGTACAGAATCACCATAAGTTTACAAGTCCCGAAATAGCGTCTGCCTTAGTACCAAGTCAAAAAAAGCCTGCAAGTGCCAGAATGCACGTTGGCCTGGTCAGTGCAGGTGTACTTAACCCAATTCCACCTAGGGCAGGACCAAATACCACATAATGTCCTCTGGTGCATTATAGAGGGCCCCCTACTCCAGCTGGACTACATGTCCCAGGATGCAATCTACCTAAACACAGGGAGGACACCATACAGCACTACAATTGCCAGAATAAACACTGCCTCAGTGTGGAAGTACACTGACAACGTGTCGCAGCTCGCACTACAGTTCCCTCGTTTCCCAAATCACCTAAACACACACTTCCAAGCACCCGGACATGCCATCCAAATAGTCCGGGTGGGACACATAGATACATATCTCAGAATTCCCTCTGCCTCACTTAGAAGACATGTCCCCCATGACTACATGCCCCATAATGCACCCGGCATAAAGGGGATGGGACGGCGGCGAGCCCCGGATAAAGCAGTAACCTCTGCACCCCTCCCAGTCCTTCCCGTAAGCCACTCCCCCATACTCTCAGCGGCCGAGTACTCTGCTGTGGAGCAGCCAAGGCAGAGCACGTGACCGGGCACTGGAGAGGGCCATGATTGGCTCCCTCCTTCTGCCTTCCCTCCACGTCATGGTAGCGGGGCATATGGAGCAACCAATGAAAATGGAGGCACCTTTGCTGGTACTAAGTGATAAACTCAACAAACCCCATCCGTTTTACCGAGCCTTTAACAGAAATGCAAGGACATCCCCACCCCCCATCGCCACTGGGTGTAATATCCCATTGCATCTCTAAATACTGTCATTATTGTACTGCACTGAGACTTAGTAAAGCTCAAACAAGACCAGTGATGGCTTCAAGGCGCTGAAGGGAAGAAGCCAGAGAATTTACATCAGATACGTCTTAAGGCGCGTACGAAAAGGGAGAAAGTCCGAGATATTGCGAATCTCAGAAGGGAGAGCATTCCATGAAGTGGGACCGAGCACCCCATTACCCCAGATGTGTGTAGGGCTTCTCTTCTGCATGGCACTGAGAAGCACTCAGCAATGCGACTGCTCCGCCATAAATAAGATATGATAGGTTATTTATAACGCACTTAATACCCAGAGGTTTCTAAGCGCGGACCCTGTGTTGCCCCGTGTAGTCTTGCTTCCAAGGCGAGCACGTTGCCCCTGAGCTATCCCCCCAAGCCACATATGCCCCGTATACAAGGCTTCTTGGCAAAGCACTTTTTATTTTCAATAAAAACATCCCCATAAATGTTCCCAGTTTATCCTTAAAAATAAGGCTTTTGCGCTCTAGAAATACCTTCAGTGACCTCATAATTGGAAAGGCGACGTCACACAAAACCTGAAAACACCACCGCCGCGCCATATATGAAGGATGTGGTTAACATGAAGCAGAAAAGTCCATAAAGAAGAGGAAGCAGGATAAGAGATGTCAGGGGCGTGGGGGTCAGGTGAATAAGGGTCAGGGGGTCAGGAACAATTAAGCGCTGATATTGGTACTGCAAGAAAAAATAGAATAAGGGGACAGGCCCCGAACCCCATTAAAAGCAAAAAATTCCACAAAAATGAAGAAGGGGGCAAGGGCTTGAGGTTATTTAACATATAACAGTGGGGTGTGGGGAGGGGGATGTCTACGGCAATATAGAAAGATAGCAAGAAAATATATCTAAATTTAAAAAAGAAGCTTTACAGTGTGTATATAAAAGTCAGAGCTATAACACATAAGATGAGTGCTAGAAAATAGTTCTACAATTTAAATGAAATACATAAAAAATAAAACAAAATAAAAATAACACATAATAGTTCCATTATCAGAGCTGCTCGTTACATTGGGACTCATTGCCAGTGTGGCGGTAATCCGATGTCGGTCCTATGGCATCGGTGGTAGTGCGCCAGTGTAGACCCCCATTTTAAGAGTCCACAGGATTCATGGTGATTTTCAATGGATTTACCGCGAGCGGTGATACTGTGCATTTTGAGAATTAGCACCTGCAGGCTCTGGGCCGAGGGGGTATGAGCTGGGCTCTCGAAAGCCTCCTTTTCTGCCAGTGCCACCGCACGCACGCGCACACGCACACACGCACACACGCTCTCATGCGAGGCCGATTGTTGGCTGTTCAATTGTTGACTTCATTTTAAGGGTTGCACTTTCCGGGAAGTAGGTCAACACCCCGCAAAGAGAAGCACTTACATATCTACTTAATGGAAGGGGCGGAGCTTAAAAGGCCCCGCGATGGAAGCACAAATAAAGACTCGGATCAGGAATCTGTCCAAACTGAACTGTTGCTTTAAACACCAAGCTCTCAAGTCTTGTTTCAAAGCATAACTGCCAAATGGAAAATGTGAGAGAGGAAGACTATGCTGTGACGTCGAGGCAGCGTCCTGTTAACTATTTGCCTTCCCTGTTACCCAATTTATACCTAAGAACCGTTTGGCCCACAGGGTCATGGCACACCTTGCGTCCTGTTTTCCCAATATGAGTAGCATTGCACAGTGGCTTGGCACGGCACGACTAGTCAGGGGCGTCCTTTTATCAATTTCAGGAAGTTCTGCTTCACCAGGCGCGGGTAGGCATGGCACGACTAGTCTGTGGTGTCCTTTTAACAGTTTAAGGATGCTCCGGGAAGATACGGCATGACTAGTCCGTTGTGCCCTTTTATCAATTTCAGGAAGTTCTGCTTCACCAGGCGCGGGGAGGCATGGCACGACTAGTCCGTATTGTCCTTTTATCAATTTCAGGAAGTTCTGCTTCACCAGGCGCGGGGAGGCATGGCACGACTAGTCCGTATTGTCCTTTTATCAATTTCAGGAAGTTCTGCTTCACCAGGCGCGGGGAGGCATGGCACGACTAGTCCGTATTGTCCTTTTATCAATTTCAGGAAGTTCTGCTTCACCAGGCGCGGGGAGGCATGGCACGACTAGTCCGTATTGTCCTTTTATCAATTTCAGGAAGTTCTGCTTCACCAGGCGCGGGGAGGCACGGCACGACTAGTCCGTGGTGTCCTTTTAACAGTTTCAGGATGCTCCGGGAAGATACGTCATGACTAGTCTGTGGTGTCCTTTTATTAAATTCAGGAAGTTCTGCTTCACCATGCTCGAGAAGATACGTCATGACTAGCCAGGGGCGTCCTTTTATCAATTTCAGGAAGTTCTGCTTCACCAGGCGCGGGTAGGCATGGCACGACTAGTCTGTGGTGTCCTTTTAACAGTTTAAGGATGCTCCGGGAAGATACGGCATGACTAGTCCGTTGTGCCCTTTTATCAATTTCAGGAAGTTCTGCTTCACCAGGCGCGGGGAGGCATGGCACGACTAGTCCGTATTGTCCTTTTATCAATTTCAGGAAGTTCTGCTTCACCAGGCGCGGGGAGGCATGGCACGACTAGTCCGTATTGTCCTTTTATCAATTTCAGGAAGTTCTGCTTCACCAGGCGCGGGGAGGCACGGCACGACTAGTCCGTGGTGTCCTTTTAACAGTTTCAGGATGCTCCGGGAAGATACGTCATGACTAGTCTGTGGTGTCCTTTTATTAAATTCAGGAAGTTCTGCTTCACCATGCTCGAGAAGATACGTCATGACTAGCCAGGGGCGTCCTTTTATCAATTTCAGGAAGTTCTGCTTCACCAGGCGCGGGTAGGCATGGCACGACTAGTCTGTGGTGTCCTTTTAACAGTTTAAGTATGCTCCGGGAAGATACGGCATGACTAGTCCGTTGTGCCCTTTTATCAATTTCAGGAAGTTCTGCTTCACCAGGCGCGGGGAGGCATGGCACGACTAGTCCGTATTGTCCTTTTATCAATTTCAGGAAGTTCTGCTTCACCAGGCGCGGGGAGGCATGGCACGACTAGTCCGTATTGTCCTTTTATCAATTTCAGGAAGTTCTGCTTCACCAGGCGCGGGGAGGCACGGCACGACTAGTCCGTGGTGTCCTTTTAACAGTTTCAGGATGCTCCGGGAAGATACGTCATGACTAGTCTGTGGTGTCCTTTTATTAAATTCAGGAAGTTCTGCTTCACCATGCTCGAGAAGATACGTCATGACTAGCCAGGGGCGTCCTTTTATCAATTTCAGGAAGTTCTGCTTCACCAGGCGCGGGTAGGCATGGCACGACTAGTCTGTGGTGTCCTTTTAACAGTTTAAGGATGCTCCGGGAAGATACGGCATGACTAGTCCGTTGTGCCCTTTTATCAATTTCAGGAAGTTCTGCTTCACCAGGCGCGGGGAGGCATGGCACGACTAGTCCGTATTGTCCTTTTATCAATTTCAGGAAGTTCTGCTTCACCAGGCGCGGGGAGGCATGGCACGACTAGTCCGTATTGTCCTTTTATCAATTTCAGGAAGTTCTGCTTCACCAGGCGCGGGGAGGCACGGCACGACTAGTCCGTGGTGTCCTTTTAACAGTTTCAGGATGCTCCGGGAAGATACGTCATGACTAGTCTGTGGTGTCCTTTTATTAAATTCAGGAAGTTCTGCTTCACCATGCTCGAGAAGATACGTCATGACTAGCCAGGGGCGTCCTTTTATCAATTTCAGGAAGTTCTGCTTCACCAGGCGCGGGTAGGCATGGCACGACTAGTCTGTGGTGTCCTTTTAACAGTTTAAGTATGCTCCGGGAAGATACGGCATGACTAGTCCGTTGTGCCCTTTTATCAATTTCAGGAAGTTCTGCTTCACCAGGCGCGGGGAGGCATGGCACGACTAGTCCGTATTGTCCTTTTATCAATTTCAGGAAGTTCTGCTTCACCAGGCGCGGGGAGGCATGGCACGACTAGTCCGTGGTGTCCTTTTAACAGTTTCAGGATGCTCCGGGAAGATACGTCATGAGTAGTCAGGGCGTCCTTTTATCAATTTCAGGAAGTACCACTTCACCATGCTCAGGGAGGCACGACATGACTAGTCAGTGCATTCTTTTACCAGTTTCTGGAGGTTCGGCTTCACCATGCTCCGGGAAGGTACAGCATGAATAGTCAGTGGCGTCTTTTTTCACACTCGTATGTAATCCAGGGTGGGGCCTGGCAGGTAGACATTGTAGGCATGGCCATATATGGTCATGGCTTTGCCAATCAAGGAAGCCCCAGTAACAGACCAGATCCGTTTCAGTCGAATGGGTTGAATCCACATCAGAGAGTTTTCCATGGATAAGCAATGGAAGTGGGAATGTGACAGACCCCAGTGATATGGGGAGGGCATTAAAATATATGTAAAATATATGTATAGATGCAGCTTGTAATTGCGGCTTGGGATACTTACCGTCAACCCAATTCTCAAAGCAAACTCTTGAAGTAGATCCTGACCTCAAGAGTAGACGCAAGGGCGCCCTGCTAGAACCTGCATCCCTCCGTTACTCCCTGGGCAGCAGAGCTCTTTCCCATCCCTGCAGGAATAGGACCAATGCCACATCAGGATGCTGCTTGCTCCCTTTGATCTGATGGCACCAGCTTAATCATGATCACAAGAACCAAGCCCAGATCCCTCTGAAGTTTCTTCTGCGCTGTGGCCGATACCATCGACTCTGATCACAAAGAGGTCTGAGTACCAAGGCACCTCCACAGCCGAGAGAGAGTGAACACCTTCAGCTAGCACCCCAAAAAAAACAAGGTGCCCACCCGTTGTGGGTTACATCCTGCCCTGGAGTGTCCTCTCTAGAGGCTGTTGCAGCCACGCATCAGTCGAACGGCACCCTTGTTGGATCAGCCGGTCTGTACTTTACGGCGACTTCAATACTTGGCCTCAATGGCTCTGAACTGCTCCTTTGCCACAGGGATCTGTATGCAGTAGGGCCCTGACACCACTGGAACTTAGGAACCACTAGAGCCCCACCTCTAAATGGAGCTAAGGCCATGACAGCTGGCCTTGGCCACCCA
This sequence comes from Ambystoma mexicanum, assembly GCF_040938575.1. Taxonomy (NCBI): domain Eukaryota; kingdom Metazoa; phylum Chordata; class Amphibia; order Caudata; family Ambystomatidae; genus Ambystoma; species Ambystoma mexicanum. The sequence continues at coordinate 1,218,722,525 of NC_090936.1, forward strand.
TGAAGAAATGTCAGGGTCAGGTACCTTCTGCATTGTTGACTGTGTGTGTGGCCCAAACTGTGCTCCGGAGCCAAACCTGCCTTTGAGCGGCCCACTCCGACAGGGGACTGTGAAAATCTTGCCCACAAAGGCCCTGCCATGAAACCCTGACCACTTCCCTCGCCTCTACCCCCAACATTGACAAATTCAATATCAGGAATAGCCCCACTCGCCCAGTCAGCCTCCGACGCCCTCAACACCCAGACTTTGAGGTAGAAGCACATTCCAATTGAGGCAAGAGTGGTCCAGTGTCCGCACCTCAAGCCACATCGCGGACTCAGTGGTCCCAATTCTGAGGTCCACTTAATTTAAAGTATGCAGGTGTTATGTCCACCAATATAGTGCAACCCCATGCTGAAGCGGTGGAGGTGTTGGACTGTCAGGTTAGCGGTAGCTGCCATTAGCTGGTCACAGCTCCATTTTCGGTACATACCAGCTCTTCTCATAAATTGACCTTTGTCGGAACTCATTTAAGTCAGCAACCATTTCCTTATTGCAGAAATCTGTCTTCTATGTCGGGGTCAGGGGTTCATATAACCATTGTGCCTCTTGGCTTTGATCTACGTACATTCTTCGTGGTTGACTGCGCAACCCGACAACTCAAAGGTTGCTGTTGTCGATTGGTGCCAAAGGAGAGACCACAGGCAAAATAAACAGTTTGGGCTTTTGTGTAGGCACGGGAACGGCACTGCTGTATTGGTATTAACTGGGGGTTAGCCTGGCCATAGTCGGACAATGGGTGAGCAATAACCAAATAACACCTTCAAGCTGTGTGTCCCTCCTCATGTGCCATTTCTCCCCATCTGTACTTTAATGCAATAGCTTTGGCTTATAGGTGGCCCTAGAGCGCCATCTAATAGCCCGACCTAAAAATGCAAAAATGCTGGTTGCCATGGAGGTGGTTACTATGCCATAAATAGAAGCCAGCATTAGAGAAAGGGGTGTACAAAAATAGGCACCTTTTTTTATAACGATCAGAATATGGCGCAAATTATAACAACGTCATTAGGAACCTCAACTACACTTTTCTCCATTAGTTCTTGTTACACAAATGCAATTTGCACAATATACAAACACACAAAAAATGTCAAAAATACAGAGAAACATGCACCAGGAAAAAAAATGTGGGTGTTTGTGTGTGTATCTATATTCAGGGGAAAAAAAATGTGTTGCAGGGATGTGAAGGTTAACAATACGTTGTAACAAAACCTTTGAAATTCAAGGAAAAAACGTTAGTTGCGGGACGTTAAGGTGATCAATACACTGTTACAACACCTTGGAAATTCAAGGAAAAAACGTTAGTTGCAGGGAAGTTAAGGTGAGAACTTAACGCAGCAAAACCCCTGAAATTCAGCTAAAGCCACCTCAACTTTGCACCCCTTTTTGCGCAGCCTATGACCACAATGATGACATCACAGATCACATCACTGATGACATCACTAATTACATTACAACAGTAACTGGCATTAAGCATGGCCTTCAGCCATGGTCAGTGTGCATGGCCAAAAATATTTTACCACAGGAATGGGTACTAGTCATGGGGCCTCATTCCGAGAAGGGTGGTAAGGGTTAAAAGTCACCGTAACGAGACCGGTGCCGTTAAACCCTTACCGCCCTACTACGAGTTCCCTTTGTGGGTCCTTCCTTAACGCCTGCTTTAAGCAGGCGTTAAGGACGGGACCCGCAAATGGACTTTAGTGCTAATAACGGTACTGTAATTTACGGTACCGTTATTAGCGCCTTCCCCATTCCCTTTGAGCCCTATGGGGGTTCAAATGGGAATGGGGAAGGGACCTGGTGAATGGGGAATTACCGGTCCCTCCAACCTTGGAATGGACCAGTAATTACTCCATTCACCAGGGCGGAGTCGGAATGATTTTGGAGGCAGCCATGCCGCAAATAGCGGCGTGGTTACCTCCAAAGTCGGAATGAGGCCCATGGTCTTCAGTAATGGACAGGGGTTACAACCGTCAACCATGTGCACTGAATATTTGAAAACACTAACAGGCACCAACCATAGATTTTGGCCTTTACCAGTGGATGCAGCTTTCAACCGTGTCTATTGCATATTATATACACTGGTCAGGCACTAGCCATGGACTTAAGCACAATACTGGCCACTGGCCACAATCTTTGGCTGTGAACACTATGGGCCTCATTACAAGAATTGCGGAATGGGTTAACGGGTGCCGCTAATGGTGGCGGCACCCGTTAACCCATTACGCAATATTACGAGGTCCCCTCACGGGACCCGGTAAGGACACTTGGTAAAACCAGGTGTCGTTACCGGGTCCCCCGAGGGGACCACGGAGCTAACAACGGGCCAGTCGTAATCGGCCCATTGTTAGCTCCCTGCACCCATTCCCATTGAGCCCTATGGGGGCTCAAATGGTAATAACCCTGTAGGGGTTATTACCAGGCCCTCCAAACTCGGAATGGCCCGGTAATTCCCCATTCAGGGAACCCGGACCGGATCCGGTTTTGGTGGCATGGCTACCCCCAAAGCCGTAATGAGGCCCTATATATTCTAACATATAAATGGGCCACTAGCCATGGCATTTGACATTGAGCAGTTTGTACATCTTCTGGCCATGTCCACTGTATATTTTAAAATAAAAAAATGCAATAAGCGATGGCCTTTGGCCGTGCCCACTGTGTATTACACAACACTAACCAGCCACTAGCCATGGTCTTCAACACAATACTAGCCAGCGGCCACGGTTTTGAGCTAAGCAGAGGGTATATACTAACATATTAATGGGCACTAGCTATGGCCTTTAGCCATTTCCACTGACTACAGCTTTCAGTGTTGCCCACATTGATTGGCTACTAGGCATGGCTTTTAACCATGCACATTGGTATTTTTGAACACTAACCGAGCACTAGCGATGGCCGTTGGTGCTGGCCAGTGACCCCAGCCTTTGTCATGGCCAAGTCCATGGCCTAAATTGTAATTAAGATAATCAAACATTTCATGAGCTAACTTATAAATGATGTTATGTCTAATTCCATTATTGAGGTAATCAGTTATATTCAATGTAATTAGTGTTGTCACCAGTGATGGCATCAGTAATGTGATTTGTAATCTCATCAGTGTTCTCATACAGCATGTAATTAGTGATGTCATCAGTGATATGATCTGTGATGTCATCATTGTGGTCATAGGTTAGGCAACAGGGGACGCAAAGTTCCCCATTCCCATTCAGCCCTATGGCTGCTTTATAAAGCTAACTTGAAAAGTACACATACCATAGTGTCACTCAAGTATATAAATCCTTAGAGAACTATGTTAGGCAAAAGTGTACAACTGTGACATTATTCCCGCCATGTTCACTGTGAGACTACACATACCAGAATGCAGTTCAGCAAAAGGAAAGAAATTGTCTCTGAGTGCAAAACTTTCAAGGACTGACAGTAGCATGGTGTGAGATTTTTAAAATTAAGAAAACACACAGCATTCAGGACTGTGGACTGTCTGCCATCGATGCAGTAACCGGGACCAACCCTGCTTAGTTTCAAAGCGAGGAAGGATCCAGCCCCCTTACGCCATGTTTCTGTAAGTGGTCTTGTAGGGTAGTCTTAGATATTAGGTAATGTGGCCTTAGGGGGATAACCCCTTCTTCACTTTGAAGCTAAGCAGGGTTCATCCCAGTTACTGCAAGGGTGGGAAATCCACTGTTGCTGTAAAAATATCTATATTTCTGATATTATTATTGACTGGGAGACTACAAATACCAGAATGCAATTCCACAAAAGGCAATACATGATCGCTAAGTGCAAAACTTTCAAGGTCTGACAGTTGCACGGATTAAAATAAATAAATAATTCAGATGCCCAGTAACTGGGACTCACCCTGCTTAGCTTCAAAGAAATGAAAGGGCTGGCCCTTTCCTCTAAGTGGTCTTGTAAGTTTGGCTCATTTATCTGGCAACATGGCCTGAGGAGGCTGGCCCCTTCCTCGCTATGAAGCTACGCAGAGTCTTTCTTGATTGCTGCATGGATGGGAGACCTGGATGGCAATCAAATCACTGCCCATGGCTTTTGGCCAGTGATTTTTCACCCTGATGGACACTATACCTGTAAAAATATCTTTAAATAAATGTAATTGCAGGTACAGAACTACACATACCCAGGGTTATCCATAGTCCTTTGTAGCCTCGAATATAGCTGTGAATATCTGCAATACAGCCCAAAAAAAAACAGCACCTCACAAAGTGTCCCCATCACCTGTGCCAGCCTCCCCCACTCCCCAGATGGCCTCCTCACCTCCCCGCCCCCTTCCCCCCCACAACCTATGCTGCTTCCGTGACGCAGTTTGCTTTCAGATGTCGGCTATAGCCGCGGCTACGGAAAGCTTTCTGCTGCAGGCTCAGTCCCTAGACCCCCTCCAACTCCCAAATTTCACTCAGTGCCCTCTAGCCATCCCCCACCTCAACCATGAGGGCATGTTTATGTTTTTTCGCCTGCAAATTTCTTTTTACTGCATTTTGCTTTCCCATAACCTCTGTTATAGCCGCGAATATCTCTCGCATTGAGAGAAAAACAAGATGGTGGTCGTTTCATTTTTGAAAACCATGATCATGCAATGCACCGTGAGAGATATCTCTATTTTTGGGGGGCAAGGGGGTGCCCCCTTCTCTGTCAAATATTTAAATAACTACTGCACAGAATAACCCCAAACCAGGCAAAGCACTCTTTTGAACCCTTCGTGCCCAAATTGTTTCGGACCTGGTCCAATCCATCCAGTGGTTTAGGCTGTGCGCTTTAGCAAGAATAGACCCTTTTTGTCTATGTGGAAATGAATGGGAAGTAGACTGCACTTTTGGAGAAATAAAATGTGTTGACTCTTAATAACTTTCTTATTCTTTAACAAATCTTACAATGGATTCCACTCGGGGGCACTTCGCTCTCTATTGCTGAACTTCTCTAAGAATGCAGTAATCAGCCTTTCGGCCCCAAATGCCCCCGCTCCTTCCTTCACCCATCTCATGTTCTCATGCCTTCCTCTCCCGTCTCCCAAACCTCACAAGGTTGGTGTCCATTTTGACAGTGGCCTAAATCTTCATCACTTAATTATCCAGACTGCGGCCCCCATCAACCTCATGAACATCTCAAAAATATGCCACCTTCTCACTTACAACTTCACAATATCTCTCGTGCTAAGCCTGGTACTGTGCCAGTCTCCTTCTTGGCCACCCTCTCTATACCTTCTCTGCGCTCGATACGTTCTCAGTTTGACCACCCGCACTCTTTACAGTCTACCCCGCTCTTCTCCCACCTCTGAACACTGCCTTCATGCTGGGTGTCATTCAATGAGGAATTGATCTCCCCTTTAATTACTACTGTGTGTCTTGAAATCCCTGCACAGACTTGCTCTCCCACCCAACAGACACTACTGCCCCTACTTTCCCATGCACAGCCCCCCTGTGTCTTCTTTACTTAAGCTTTCGGTTCCTTCCCCACCCTCCTTACGCTCTGCATCGCTCCCACTCCTTTACTCAGCCTTACCCGACTTAACTTTCACTCCGTTCCTCTGCATATCAAAAACTGTCCACTCATGTGAGTCCTCACTCAAGCACCACCTACTTGCTTCTGCCTGCTGTCACATTACGCCTCGTCGCTAACTTGCTTGCTGCTCAAATCACTGCATGCCTTCTTGTTCACTCTCTAATGAGCAGGGGTCATGTCCTAAAGAAACAGTTGCCACTGCTCCTGAACTGCCCTTTCTCTATAGTACTTACAGCACCAGTGTTTTGGCTTTAGGTGGTCCTAGCGCGTGACCAAATGCAACAAAGTGGGGGGACTCATTAACAACCAGAAATTAGCAGTGGGAGGACCCTTGAAAAAAGTGGGGGTACTCGGTCCACCTGGGTGTTCCCCGCGACTTGAGCCCTGCTAATGAGTGGCTGTGCGTACCATGATCCACCGGCGAGAAAAGGAGTCACTCCCTCCTTTCCTCGTAGGTTGCCCAGCACACTCTTTACTTTTGTACGCATTTCCGATTGAAGCGCTTTAACCTCAATAAATAAATGCAAGCATCTGTGGCCGTTTTGCATTTTACAAACACCCAAATAGTACAACCGGGCATCCTGGTGGCCACCTGAGGCCGCTCCCGCGAAGGAATTGGACAGCAACTACCCGTTGCTAGGGCCACCACCGGAAATTGGCCAATAGTTGCCTAAATCTTCAGAGTCCAACCTAGGCTGTGCCTGTGGAAGGCGGGGGTCACTGTAGCTGATTTTGGACTTGGAGGGACCCCTCCCTTCTCTAAGTGTTCATCAGTTCAGTCCTTCAGTAGCTTTCTCACTTCCGGTTTGATGATCAATTCCTTGATGACAGTTTAACAGGAAAACCAAAAACAATTGCCTCTTTTGTGAACAACAAGGTTTGTAAAGTTGTCAAGTGTTTGAAATCCTACGTGAGAGACACTAGTCCGTGTTTTTTTATTATGAGGAGATCTTTAGAGTACAGACATTCATTCGATCTTACTTGGTGCCTGTGGGGATCTTGGAAAACTTTCCTGGCCCAAGTATCTAAGAGCAGTTGGAAGGGATAACAATAAGATGAATTTGCAACTCTATTAATATGGGAATGACTCCTTTTGGGTACTGCTAGCATTCAAGTGTCTGTGGCTAGGAGTTCTCTTTTCGTTTTTACTTTTCTATATGACATCATCCGCTCTTGGTGAGATGTTGCTGCTGCCCATGTATAGTCCAGTCGGTGTTTCAAGAGTTTCGCTGCAGCTCTTGTGGCCAATCTCTAGGATTGCTGCACTCACTTTTTCTAAGCGCGGGGAACTTTGTGCTAATATCTGTCACTCTTTTAGTTAGTGTGACAAATAGATTGGCGACAAGAGTCCCTTTAAACAAGGAATCTGCTGACGTTTGACTTGGAGCTCCTCCTTTCAATTTAGATTATTCCAAAGTCTTGGCAACTTCTTTCCATTTGCGTGCGTATCTGCGAGCGGGGGAGTTCAAATCCAGCCTCGAAGGGAAAGTGGTCCCACCGCCCAAGTGGCCTGTGGGGGTCCAGGGAAAAGAAGCAGTCTTCATGTGCTCAAATGAGATCTGGGGAAGGGCCACCATTATGCTTGGGACCACTACCACTTGAGTAACACTTATTAAGTGCAGCCTGAGTGTTTGAGTCATTACTTTCCAGCACAGATAGTCAAATCCTTGCGTGTAATTAGGTTCTGTGTAAAAGCGAAATTCGTGGATCAGAGACAAACAAATGTCCTTTGTTTCACTCCGCAAAAACAAGGGGGTTCTGGAAGTTTCTCTACTACCGCCTATATCCCGGGTTAGAGTCTCAACCAGAGTCTTTAGCTCACCAACCTTTCACAGAAGAGAAATTTCCACTACATATCAGTTTTTGTCCTGCCCATGGGCAGTCCAGCACCGAAATGCCAGGCAATTCTCTTCTGAACAAGAGTACCAACAGCAACCCCAGACATGTGTTTCACTCCACCTTGAGGAGATTGACAAACTCATATTATGGATCATGGACCAGCAGAGGTTTTGGAAGTCGGTGATGGTTGGTTACTGCATTTTGAGTCATAGAGAGAGCTCTTGAATTCCTGAATGCAGAAGAGCTGATCTCTGAGAGCATGTTCTCAGAGAGGAAGGTTGATCCAGGGTTTAGAAAGCAGATGTTGCCTGGAACTGATCACGCGTTGATGAGTTGAGCTGAAGTGGCCATATGGAGAGGGCTGGCCATTTCCAGGATTCTAATGCCTGATAAAGTAGTGGAACTCTTGCCCGCTGCGCCGGGTGCAAGGGTCATTCTGGAAGTCAAGACTACTAGAGTCCTCAGGGAAGGGATCGCGGCAGCGCTAGGGAGTGCTGCTGTGCTATCACACCTATTCACACCCTATATTTGGCAGTGCCAGCTTGCAGCAGAGTTTTCCATCCAGTGGTGTTACCATTCAGTTCTGGAAGGGCATAGATGGGCCTGCGTTTGGCATAACTTAGGCACATTGCTGGCATGCCCACTGAGCCGCATCACCACTGTGGCTATTTAATAGTGATGCACAGCACAGCACAGTGAAGGCACACTATGATATGATATATGATATGACATTTATAACACGCCTATACACAAGTGTTTTAAGGCGCAACGAGGCAAGGGAGGGGTAACAGAGGGAAGACAGAGTCAATGATCTTACTAGGCCCGGTGGCATAATAGCAATAAATAAGAGTGCGGGCAGCTGGTGGCAAGTGCAAGGGACAAACCAGTGCACCAAACTCACAGTATGCAGTGACTTCTGAGTGCTAGAGAACAGCAAATCACCGCGGAATTACACTATTGGCTAACCACAGTGCATAGGCACACACAATTCAGTCATGTCAGAATGCTTAAAAATACAAAAACCACAGTGAAAGCGACCTATAGATAGGCCATGGTGCCCAGGCTAACCAGTGCCACAGTGCCCTGGCTAACCAGTGTGCACTTTTAAGTGTCCATAATCACACTGACTATACAGTAAAGAGAAGCCACGATATACAGGCTCAAAGTATGCAGTCATTTCTGAATAGTACAAAGTGTCCATACTCACAGTGAAAGTGTACTCAACTGTGAAGCCAAGGATTGCCACTGACTGAAAGAGTACCTGATTGGAATTACCTGATTGGAATTACCAGCTCACAGCACTGCGAGCCGAAGCTCTTGCTGTGGATCTTTCCTGCTTACTGGAGGAGGCGGGATCAGTTCGCGTCACATGACTGATCATGTGACACTTTGCGAGCTCTTATTGTGGCTCGAGGCGCCCGAGCGGCGTATTCAACTGTGAAGCCAAGGATTGCCACTGACTGAAAGAGTAACTGATTGGAATTACCTGATTGGAATTACCAGCTCACAGCACTACGAGTCGAAGCTCTTGCTGTGGATCTTTCCTGCTACCTGGAGGAGGCGGGATCAGTTTGCGTCACGTGACTGATCATGTGACACTTTGCAAGCTCTTATTGTGGCTCGAGGCACCCTTGCGGCGTTAAGCACATCGGCGTCAAGGCCACTGGCTGTTGTGCGGCTGTTAAGCGCTGGAGGCCACCCCCCCTACTTGCAGTCTTGCTTCAGGGGTGCATAAGGTGGTGGCATCTCTTGTTCGCATTGCCGCTGGGTTGCGGAGTCCAAGGCCCCACGACATCTTTCGCTCCTACTTGTAAGTAAGATGCAACCACGCACTTTGAAAACTGGTATGCCTCTTGCAACGGGCTCCCTGGCGGTTAGAGGTGAAAGAATATTACTAACCCCGGTGCCGCTGCAACACGCTGCAAGCATGGCATGCTCCACCCCTCGTTCGCGGAAGTCAAAAAAAGAGGTATGGCTTCTCCGAATTTGGGGAATTGTAAAGATATCTGTATATTTTGGAAAGAGGCCAGAGTAAAGACCATTGCTAGCACAGGCCTGGGGTCGGACCAGTTGCAAACTGGAATAACACACGTGAGTGTTGCATATAGTACCATAACATCAAGAGCAACACTGAAAACCTGTAAGTCAAACTATCCTCCCCTGAACAGGGTAATACCCCCAGTCCCTGAGCCTGAGGTTGTTCATATATCCCTCTCTGAAGGAACGTCAATTTCAGATAGTGCAATTCCCCTTAACAGCTAAATTACCATCAAAAAATATAGTAACTTGCCTGAGCTCAGATGTGGCAGTTATAGATTTAGACCCTGAAGGTACTGCCTTTTCAATACAAGTTCTCCCAGATAATCTCTCCAAATCCAGAGTGTTGTTTGATTCCCCTGATGAGGGGAACAGTAGTTCTGCTTTGAGTGTCTCCTTCATGCAACCAACACCTAGAAAACCTCCAAACTTGCTTCAAATGACCACAGAGTCCTCTAGTGAAGCACAACATGGAAAGCTACTTGAAGTAACATTGCACTCCATGAATATGGCAATCCAGGCATTAGGTAAATTATACGAGTCCATTGATTCTAAACTTGCTAAACACACCACTAATATGGAAGACATACGAATTTGGCAGGAAACGTTTGAACAACAACTTACCAACAGACTCCTATCCCGGAGTCCGACTAAAAAACCAAAAATACCTGAGGTAGCGGTCGCTTGCCAAACCTCTAATGTCAGCAAATCCCTTGGGCCTGGCAAGCTAAAAAAGACACTCATATCTCCACCATATATTGAAAAAGTCATACTTGAGATAATGGAGCCGGGCCATGTTCCGCAAAACAAAAAACCTGCAGTAGAATTAGTAACTAGCAGTAACCAGGAAGCTGCTTCTAAAAAGAACTACACCATCTTTAAGGCAGGTAAAGCGGGCACTCTTTTAGAAAATGGTATAAACAATCCCGTCAAAAAATCAAAGAAAGAAAAGAGGGGGGTGACAGCAAGTACTAAGCAGTTTTTTAAGGCTATTAATCTACCTCAAAAAAGTGCAACTTCCGCTTGTCAGGCGATAAAGAAAAAATATAAACAACAAGCATTCGCGAAAGAGAATAAAAGTCTGATGAAAGTCTCAGTTGATCAGATGTCATATGCTCCATTACATGACCTACTGCAGCACATAGACATTGGTAATTCAAATTCTTGTCCTGAATCAAATGATCAACTGGAAAAAAGTGTTACAGCGATGGACCATTAAGAGGGAGCGATTGCATTGGCACAAGCCCGTGATTTAGAAGCCAAGAACCAACATAGACTGGAGATACGGAAAGCTGTGGATGCTTATATGACTAGCCATAGAGCACCGGAAGCCAACAAACAAGGCGTAGTGAGAGAACTGCAAATGCCAACTGCTGAGAGAGAGAAGATCGGAACCAGGTTGTTTGAGGGAAGGGTTCACGAGGGCAAAGAAGAGTCTAGCCATAATATATACAATGGTGCTGAACCTCTAAATCCTCGTGGCCCCCTTTAAGCACTGGCATCAGTGCTAAAAACAGCTAACATAGAGAACAATGACTATGTAGCCAGCAATTCACTCGTGGCCACTGAAGTTCTACACAGAATTGAAACAGTCCTGAGAACCATTGAAGCTAGTCATAATCGTACAAGTTTGAACAAGCCTCAGTTGGAAGAAAGGAAAAATGAAAGAAATGAGAAATCAAATCCTGACCTCAAACTAGGACTGAAATGTCTGGCGACATATTCTTTGACACTAGCATGCCGTCCGCCCCCTGGAGTTCAATATGATCTAAACAGGAGATCGGTAATGGAAATCTTCTCAGAAATAACAGAGTTAAAGGACATAACATCCTCAGATATCGACTGTGTAGAATTTACTAAAGATGGAAAGCTCAACTCGGTTCGACTCTGGCTAAATTCCAGAGTCGTCCAAAACGTAATATGGTCCTCAAAAAAAGCTCTATATAACCTGGGTTTTGAGTGAAGCCCTGAACTAACCATCAATATAAAGCAGAGTGTTGAACTAGATCAAGTGATTGACCATAAAAGAAACGCAGCTCAAGAGAAGGAGGAAAAAACAAGACAACAAATGCTCCCGGAAGCCATGTTAACTAGACAGATCAAATCAACAAAACTTAGCTACACTTTCAAGTTGGAACATAAGAGGGTTTGCCCATTTACTCAACAATGATGATAGTAATTTAGGGTCTATAGACATCAAATTATTGCAAGAGACGTGGTTGACATCAGTTCTGGTGTGGGATAACCATGATATCTATTTAAACCCTGCATTTAAACACTCCTCTGGAAGACCATCCTCGGGGCTTCTAATTGCCATCAATTCAACAAAAGTAACATCATCGGAATTATGGGCAATGCCAAACAATCATATGCTCACGGTGAAGGCGATCATTGGGAATACTGTTTACGCTATTCTAAATAGATATTGGAATAGCATGGCAATAACAGAAACTACATTTTATCATGAGTTGTCCATGCTTTTGGATTTAATTGAAACTGACACCACAGTATCCTATGTAGTAATGGCAGGTGATCTTAATATTAACTGTTGGGAAAGTAAAACGCAAAGTGATAAACTTAAAATACATAGATGGAAGTTATTCACGAAACATCGAAATCTCCATATGCTTAATGGGGCATTCAAAACAGATATGGCACCTCATGCCACGTGGAAACGAGGGAGTAATCACTCCACAATAGACTACAAATATGTAAATGAGAACTTATTTTCAATTGTAGTGGGTTTTGAGGTGCTGCACTCAGAAAAAAGTGAGCACAATATTTTGGCAATGACTTGGCTAAACGAGTATCAAAAAACAATGTGCAATAATACGCAGCAAGGAAACCACCTTTGTGTCAATCCTGGGATGAATCGCCTTAGATGGTCTGAGGAGAGTTTACAGCACTTTAACACATTTCTGACAAATTCCCTCTCTAGGGAAGTGGGGAGCAGGGGCCATCTGGGAACATAATATAGTAATGCAATGCAACTTTTTCAGCAGCCCAAGTCAACATTTGTCAAGTTAACAGCTAAACCTCATCTACATTCATTTGATCCAGAATTGAAATTGAGAATAAGAGCATATGGTGCCGAAGTGAGGCGCATAGCTAGCAACCCTCTGGATCAAAAGGCGCTTCAACTCAGGAAGGCTAAAAGTCAATATGTAAATTGGGTAAGACAACACCGAAACCAATTGTATCAAAATGATGGTGCTAACATGCTGAGCGTTTTAGCCACTAAAAATACAGCAAAAATGTGGTCGATTATTAATCAGGCGACGGTTGGTTCACAGGTCGCAATCCAAGCGAATGCAGTCAATGAAGAAAAATTGGTACAGCACTTTACAAAACTATATGCCGCTCCACGGGGTAGTGAATGCCTAGAGGGTAACAAGTCCAAGCACAAATTCAACTTAGAATTTGATCAAGAGGACATATGGCTCTTGATCCAATCAGCAAGCAATTCAAAGGCATTTGGCCCTGATGGGTTATCTAACTACCAGCTGAAATTACACCCGGAACTTTGGACATCTATATTGTACACATTTTCCTATCCATAAACCAAGAGCAAGTGATCCCAAATAGTTGGACTCATGCCATAACTGTGCCCCTATTTAAAAAGGGAGATCGTCACCTGCCGACTAGTTATCGACCCATTTCACTGCTTGATGTCCCTGGTAAAATCTATGGAAGACTTTTATTGAAAGAACTAAACAAATGGACTACAGCTCAGCATCAATGATCAATTTCAAGCAGGCTTTGTGTCGGGCTTGGGCACAGTGCCAAATATCTTATGCCTAAACTTGATAAAACAGCAATACGCAGAAAAAGAGCCAACCATTATACCTGGAATTTATCGATTTTCAGGTGGCATTCGATTCGATTGACAGAACTATGCTATACAACAAATTGAAAAAACACAAGTGTCCTGTTTCCATATTAACCCTGGTTATGCTACTCCATACGAATACCACAATGCAAGTACGTCTAACATATGGGGGCCATTTATCAGAAATAATAGCTACGAAGAGAGGTCTGAAACAAGGATGTTCTCTTGCATCATTTTTATTTAATTTTTTGGGATATGGGTGACATATTCACTAGCATTATCTGTGACGCACCAAAGTTAGGCAACCAAAAAATAAAATATCTACTCTATGCCGACGATTTGGTAATTATGTCTCAAACCCCTAATGGGCTGCAAAACATGCTACAAGCTCTAGCTGCATACACCAAAAAGAATAACATGATCATAAACATCAATCAATGTTATGTTATGTTATGTGCGTGCTTATTACGCGCCGGTAGCCCGCAGGCATCACAGGTGGTAGCATGCAAGCCGAGACCCTCTAAAAAAAAAAAAGAAAACAAGAAGGCCCATGGAGAATTCAAAACACAAGTTTCACTGTAGTTGATCATTACAATTATCTAGGTTTAATGTTTTCAAACACAATTAACCAAATTCACCACATATGTGAACTAGAGTCTAAACTTCGAGTTTTAATATCACAAGCTAAAATATTAGCATACGGGTTTGGGAAATTTTCACTTAAACATGTCCTGTCATTTTATCAAATGAAAGTAACACCAATTCTAAGATATGGCATGGAGGCCTTTTGTGTGATAAAAAAAGAGGAGTGGAACAAATTGGAAGCCAGTTTTTGGAAAAAAAAGTATTGCATTTGCCCCACTGCACCCCTCTACCCCTGATCGATACGAATAGGGGTCACTCTCTCTGTATTCTCAATTGTTATGGAAAATGTGTTCCTTGTTACGCAAATGTATACTGAGTATTCAAATGCATAATGTGTTGAGCATAGTAGCCAAACATCTATTATCAAACTACAACACACTATCAAAAATCTGGTGCAAAATAACATATGATGCTATGACAGAAGCATCTATTGATTTGTAATTATTAATGAATAACCCTGGTAGAGCAAAAATCAAACTCTTCCAAACTGATTGGATTCAGAATGCAGAGATTTGTAAGCAATATAAGAACGTTGGTACATCATTGTTTGGGACAAAAGGGTATAGACAAATGGCTGAATATCTGATTAAATGCCCCTCACCTCGTATTCAATGTCAGTATATGCGTTTTAGGCTTAATTTGTGGCACACGCGCGATGTATTGGTGCGAAGGAGAATAATACCTAAAGAGTTAATACATTGCCGGTATTGTTTAAATGATTGTGAACCCGAAACATTGAAACATTTATTGGTGCAATGTCCTGCCTTGATTGCGATTCGCAAAAAACATTTTCTAAGAGTGTTTGATTTTACGGCACACTTAAATGTTCAGGACATTTGGCAATTGGTTTTTTCATGCCCAAGAGTATCGGTAAAAGCAGCAATTGTTCACTTTTTAGAAATCACTGTGCCTGACCGTAGTCAAAGCAAGAAGGCTAAAAGTGAATAATGATGTTTTCAATTTAAATTTTAAATGTCAATTTAATCATAGTTTTATTATAAATTAAATGAAATTAATTGTAATTAAATGAATTTTATGTTCACATATATTTGAAAAGTTGTTATGCAACTAAACAAATTAATACAAAATAAAAAAAAACAGTGAAAGTGCAGTACAGAGAAGCCACAGTACCCAGGCTCAGAGCATGCAGTCATTTAGGCTTGAGTATGCCGTCATTTCTGAATAGTACAAAGTGTACACAATCATAGTGAAAGTGCAGTGCAAACAAGCCACAGCATCTAGACTCAGGGTATGCAGTCATTTCTGAATAGTACACAGTGTACACAATAAAAGTGAAAGTGCAGTGCAGATAAGCCACAGTATCCAGGCTTAGAGTATGCAGCCATTTCTGAATAGTACACAGTGTACACAATCACAGTGAAAGTGCAGTGCAGACACAGCACAGTACCCAGGCTCAGAGTATGCAGTCTTTTCTGAATAGTACACAGTGTACACAATCACAGTGAAAGTGCAGTGCAGACACAGCACAGTACCCAGGCTCAGAGTATGCAGTCTTTTCTGAATAGTACACAGTGTACACAATCACAGTGAAAGTGCAGTGCAGACACAGCACAGTACCCAGGCTCAGAGTATGCAGTCTTTTCTGAATAGTACACAGTGTACACAATCACAGTGAAAGTGCAGTGCAGACACGCCACACCATCCAGGTTCAGTATGCAGTCATTTCGGAATAGTACAAAGTGTCTATACTCACAAAGTGCAGTACAGACAAGCCACAGTACCCAGGCTCAGAGCATGAAGTCATTTCTGAATAGTACAAAGTGTACACAATCACAGAGAAAGTGCAGTGCAGACAAGCCACATTATCCAGGCTCACAGCATGCAGTAATTTCTGAATAGTACACAGTGTACACAATCACAGTGAAAGTGCGGTGCAGACAAGCCGCAGTATCCAGGGTCAAGGTATACAGTCCTTTCTGAATAGTACACAGTGTACACAGTCACAGTGAAAGTGCAGTGCAGACAGGCCACAGTATCTAGGCTCAGAGTCTGCAGTCATTTCTGAATAGTACACTGTGTACACAATCACAGTGAAAGTGCAGTGCCGACACAGCACAGCATCTAGGCTCAGAGCATGCAGTAATTTCTGAATAGTACAAAGTGTCCATAATCACGGTGGCGCACAGTACCCAGTCTCAAAGTATGCCGTCATTTCTGAATATGTTAGGCAGAATCCTGTGCAGTGCCCTTAATTAAGACTACAAGTGGTAATACAAGTTCACCTTTGGTACAAGCCTGTACTACACTGTTAAAGTGGTAGCAGTAGCGGAGCAGCCAGACCTATCTCAAGAGCAAATGAGCAGTAACAGATATTACACAAAGGAACACAATGGGCCTCATTCCGAGTACGGCGCTAACCAATGGCGCTATTAACGCCTTGGTTGACGCCGTACCCGGACCGGCAGCGCCTTGGTGGTTGGCGGAATTACCGCCCCATTCCAAGGTTGGCGGGGCGGTAATTCCCCAATCCCCATTTACCCTTCCCCATTCCCATTTTTGCCCCATAGGGCATAATGGGAGTGGGGAAGGCGTTAATTACGCCACCGTAAATTACGGTGGCGTAATTAACATCAAGGTCCCTTAGCGCCATGGTATTTAACGCCTGCTAAAAGCAGGTGTTAAAAGCACCATGGCGCTAAGGGAACTCGGAGTATGGCGGTAAGGGATTACCGCCACCGCTCTCGTTAGCGGTGGCCGCTATCCCTTACCGCCATACTCGAAATGAGGCCCAATTACTGTGACTCAAGGAAACCCTTATTTTTAAACCATCTGTTCACAAAACACTTAACTTCTAGAAAAATAAAAACACACTTCAAATACACTACACACAACCAATTCCACTTGTGCAGAACAATTCAAGCTAAGTACCTTAGGATTTGACAGTGTTATGAAACAAAAAACGTTACCGGGAATACATATGCGATCACTTTTTGACAGTAATGACAGGCCGGTCTTACTAAAGATACGCGTACCCGCGGGAAGAAATGTAACCTTAGTCAAACACACTTAGCACATGAATTAACACAAGAGAGCTGGGGATAAAAATCATAGGCAATACTTTTGTCAAGGCAGAGAGAATCAGAGGGCACTTTCCTACAAGTGAATAAAAGTAAATAGGCCTGCGCCAGTGTCAAGTGGAACAGGGTCCCTGTTGCAGAGGATCACACAGTTAGAACAGTTCACGATTCAAGGTTGCCAGGAGTACTTAGATATTGTCAGAAGAGGAGGCAAACGTTATAAAAGGGAAGGAAGAAAAGGACAAGCCTTTGGTGAGGAAGAAGGGTTCACCCCAATTCATCAAAGTCGGACACAGTACCTTATTCGTTGCAGAACGCTGGTGCCACGGCAGTTGTTCCTGGTAGTTTCCTGCAGACTCACGGTTCCTGGAGCTTTAGTTGTGGAGACAAGAAGGAGGACGTCTGGAGTGATCCGCACTACCCAGGAATGAGGCCAGCAGCAGCGACGGTGTATAAAAGGTGCGCTCCTTTAAAACAGGTGAGGCTCTTCAGATGGCTGTCCGGACCACTACAGCTGTGTGCAGCGATTTCGACCACAGAGAGGATCCTCTGGCTGTGGAAGGTGAGCTGGTTGACCCCACCAGGCTCAAGGGAAGAAGACTCCGGACTGGATCTTCTCTGGTCTTTGAAGGGTAGATAGCTCAGGACTGCAGCAGGGCTTCACCGGGACTCGGGGTTGCAGCAGCCGTCTTCTTCTCTGCTTCTCTTCGGTTCCTTGCAGTTCCAGTGGCGACTCTCACTTCCAGCCCAAGAGTCCTGCCTTTTATACGAAAATCCCCCATTCACACAGCCTGGCTGTCAATCACTCAGCAGGGGGGTTGTACCACCCGGACAACCACCTCAGCCAATCATTACAAAGTGTGACTTGGGTCTCCAAGGGGACCCTGTGCAGGGGGTGACTACACCCCTCCCTCACATTCAGCCCACCTAGTCACCCAGGTGCCAAAAGGAGGGCTTCTTCGTAGAAGCCCGCCAAAAATTCGGTGAACAAAGAAGGCAAACCTGGTTTGCCGCGCAAAGTAAGACAAGGGCTTTAACAAAAAGAAATGGCGACTAAACCCGACCGGAGCCGAAATAAAAAGTATTTGGGCAAGCGGGTTTAAGTTCGAGGCTACCACAATAGCCTGGAACAGTACCACGTTTACATAGTATAATCGCGGTAGAAAAGTTAGGTAGATACCACTGCCACCAGCCAAGTCTAAATGTTAAAAGAGCAAAACAAAGCTCAGAGAGGCACAGACAAAAAGGTGTAGGAATTAACCCTTTCCAATACTCCATGTAAGATGGGGTGTACTGGGTCTTTAGTTTTAATGTGACTATATAAAGTCAATAGCAACTTTACATGTTTCTGGGGGACAGTAGTCAGCCCCAGAAAAAATTAGTAAGTGGGAAGACTAAAAGACAACCCTGTGTCACTGCACTGAAGGTGCTGTGTAACACACACAAAAGGTGGGGCTCGTGGAGTGGTGTGCTCCAGAGCCCAAGATCACACAAACAGTAGAAATAACCATGGCAAAACACATGTAAGAGTGGGAAAAAGGCTCACACTCTTACCAGGTGGGAAAAATTAACACCAGAAATCCAGCAAAGCTGCCGAGGGACTCACTAGGTGAGGGAAATTAGCCATAAATGAGAATTCTCCCTAACAGTGTACACAATCACAGTGAAAGTGCAGTGCAGACAAGCCACAGTATTCAGGCTCAGAGTATGCAGTCATTTCTGAATAGTACACAATGTACACAATCACTGTGAACGTGCAGTGTAGACACGCCACAGTATCCAGGCTCACAGTATGCGGTCATCGCTGCATAGTACAAAGTGTCCATTATCACAATGAGGTACAGTACTGACAAGCCACGGTACCCAGGCTCAAAGTATGCCATCCTTTCTGAATAGTACAACGTGTACACAATCACAGTGAAAGTGCAGTGCAGACAAGCCACAGTATTCAGGCTCAGAGTATGCAGTCATTTCTGAATAGTACACAATGTACACAATCACTGTGAACGTGCAGTGTAGACACGCCACTGTAACCAGGTTTACCAGTATACAGTCATTTCTGAATAGTACAAAGTGTCCATTATCACACGGAAAGTGCAGTGCAGACAAGTCATAGTACCCAGGCTAACCAGTATGCAGTCATTTCTGAATAGTACAAGGTTTCCTTAGACACAGTGAAAGTGCAGTGCAGACAAGTCACAGTACCCAGGCTAACCAATATGCAGTCATTTCCGAATAGTACAAAGTGTCCATAGGCACAGTGAAAGTGCAGTACCGACAAGCCACAGTACCCAGGCTCACAGTATGCAGTCATTTCTGAATAGTACAAGGTGTTTCCTTAGACACAGTGAAAGTGCAGTGCAGACAAGTCACAGCACCCAGGCTCACAGTATATAGTATTTTCTGAATAGTACACAGTGTGCAAAATCACAGTGAAAGTGCAGTGCAGACACGCCACAGTATCCAGGCTCACAGTATGCAGTCTTTTCTGAATAGTACACAGTGTGCAAAATCACAGTGAAAGTGCAGTGCAGACAAGCCACAGTATCCAGGCTTAGAGTATGCAGTCATTTCTGAATAGTACACAGTGTACACAATCACAGTGAAAGTGCAGTGCAGACACAGCACAATACCCAGGCTCAGAGTATGCAGTCTTTTCTGAATAGTACACAGTGTACACAATCACAGTGAAAGTGCAGTGCAGACAAGCCACAGTATTCAGGCTCAGAGTATGCAGTCATTTCTGAATAGTACACAATGTACACAATCACTGTGAACGTGCAGTGTAGACACGCCACTGTAACCAGGTTTACCAGTATACAGTCATTTCTGAATAGTACAAAGTGTCCATTATCACACGGAAAGTGCAGTGCAGACAAGTCATAGTACCCAGGCTAACCAGTATGCAGTCATTTCTGAATAGTACAAGGTTTCCTTAGACACAGTGAAAGTGCAGTGCAGACAAGTCACAGTACCCAGGCTAACCAATATGCAGTCATTTCCGAATAGTACAAAGTGTCCATAGGCACAGTGAAAGTGCAGTACCGACAAGCCACAGTACCCAGGCTCACAGTATGCAGTCATTTCTGAATAGTACAAGGTGTTTCCTTAGACACAGTGAAAGTGCAGTGCAGACAAGTCACAGCACCCAGGCTCACAGTATATAGTATTTTCTGAATAGTACACAGTGTGCAAAATCACAGTGAAAGTGCAGTGCAGACACGCCACAGTATCCAGGCTCACAGTATGCAGTCTTTTCTGAATAGTACACAGTGTGCAAAATCACAGTGAAAGTGCAGTGCAGACAAGCCACAGTATCCAGGCTTAGAGTATGCAGTCATTTCTGAATAGTACACAGTGTACACAATCACAGTGAAAGTGCAGTGCAGACACAGCACAATACCCAGGCTCAGAGTATGCAGTCTTTTCTGAATAGTACACAGTGTACACAATCACAGTGAAAGTGCAGTGCAGACAAGCCACGGTACCCATGCTCAGAGTATGCAGTCATCGCTGAATAGTACAAAGTGTCCATTATCACAGTGAGGTACAGTACTGACAAGCCACAGTACCCAGGCTCAAAGTATGCCATCATTTCTGAATAGTACAACGTGTACACAATCAGAGTGAAAGTGCAGTGCAGACACGCCACAGTATTCAGGCTCAGAGTATGCAGTCATTTCTGAATAGTACACAATGGACACAATCACTGTGAACGTGCAGTGTAGACACGCCACTGTAACCAGGTTTACCAGTATGCAGTCATTTCTGAATAGTACACAGTGTTCATTATCACAGTGAAAGTGCAGTGCAGACAAGTCACAGTGCCCAGCTCAGAGTATGCAGTCATTTCTGAATAGTACAAAGTGTACACGATCACAGTGAAAGTGCAGTGTAGACACGCCACTGTACCCAGGCTTACAAGTATGCAGTCATTTCTGAATAGTACAAAGCGTCCATTATCACAGGGAAAGTGCAGTGCAGACAAGTCACAGTACCCAGGCTAACCAGTATGCAGTCATTTCTGAATAGTACAAAGTGTCCATAGGCACAGTGAAAGTGCAGTACAGACAAGCCACAGTACCCAGGCTAACCAGTATGCAGTCATTTCTGAATAGTACAAGGTGTCCATAGACACAGTGAAAGTGCAGTACAGACAAGCCAAAGTACCCAGGCTCAAAGTATGCAGTCATTTCTGAATAGTACAAGGTGTTTCCTTAGACACAGTGAAAGTGCAGTGCAGACAAGTCACAGCACCCAGGCTCACAGTATGCAGTCATTCCTGAATAGTACAAGGTGTTTCCTTAGACACAGTGAAAGTGCAGTGCAGACAAGTCACAGTCGAGGCTAAAAGTATGCATTAATTTCTGAATGATACAACGTGTTCATAATCACAGTGAAAGTGCGGTGCAGACACGCCATAGTACCCAGGCTCACAGTATGCAGTCATTTCTGAATAGTGAAAAGAGTCCATAATCACAGTGAAAGTGCAGTGCACACAAGCCACAGTACCCAGGCTCACAGTATGCAGTCATTTCTTAATAGTACAAGGTGTTTCCTTAGACACAGTGAAGGTGCAGTACAGACAAGCCACAGTACCCAGGCTCACAGTATGCAGTCATTTCTGAATAGTACAAGGTGTTTCCATAGACACAGTGAAAGTGCAGTGCAGACAAGTCACAGTACACAGGCTAAAAGTATGCAGTCATTTCTGAATAGTACAAGGTCTCCATAGACACAGTGAAAGTGCAGTACAGACAAGCCACAGTACCCAGGCTCACAGTATGCAGTCATTTCTGAATAGTACAAGGTGTTTCCTTAGACACAGTGAAAGTGCAGTGCAGACAAGTCACTGCACCCAGGCTCACAGTATGCAGTCATTTCTGAATAGTACAAGGTGTTTCCTTAGACACAGTGAAAGTGCAGTGCAGACAAGTCACTGCACCCAGGCTCACAGTTTGCAGTCATTTCTGAATAGTACAAGGTGTTTCCTTAGACACAGTGAAAGTGCAGTGCAGACAAGTCACAGTACACAGGCTAAAAGTATGCATTAATTTCTGAATGATACAACGTGTTCATAATCACAGTGAAAGTGCAGTGCACACAAGCCACTGTACCCAGGCTAACCAGTATGCAGTCAGTAATGAAAATCACAAGGTGTCTATAGACACAGTGACAGTGCAGTGCAGACCAGCAACAGTACACAGTGTACGCGATCGCAGTGAGTGCACAGTGAAAGAGGCCGTTCTACCCAGGCATGTAGCCCTTCCCGCTCTCCTCCGCCCTTACACTCCCAGAGTAAGGGTACCGCCCACACAGTGGAAAGCACCACGCGCCGCCCATGCACCCCTCAACAGGACAGGGGTACAGACTGGAATGTCCTGCAGGCCGCCTTCTGTATTATTGCCAGAATGATCATGGGAAGTGTGGCCACATGCTGGGGCCCTGCGTGCTAACGCCTGCCGAACCCATGTCCCCGGAATGATTCATAAATGGGACTGGGCATTGGGGTGTGGGAGTGGAGGTCTGCCAAGGAGTACTCCAGAAGTCAGAAGAGAAGCTGGCAGCGATCATTCAGCGGGTCCTTCTCTCCCCTGCCTTATCCCTGATAATGGCATGATGGCGAGGCCTATATACTCCCGAATAGTTCAGCAACAGGTGACTAACCTGCCCTGCTGCTAAGTCCTTCTCTCCCCTGCCTTATCCCTGATAATGGCATGATGGCGAGGCCTATATACTCCCGAATAGTTCAGCAACAGGTGACTAACCTGCCCTGCTGCTAAGTCCTTCTCTCCCCTGGCTTATCCCTGATAATGGCATGATGGCGAGGCCTATATACTCCCGAATAGTTCAGCAACAGGTGACTAACCTGCCCTTCTGCTAAGTCCTTCTCTCCCCTGGCTTATCCCTGATAATGGCATGATGGCGAGGCCTATATACTCCCGAATAGTTCAGCAACAGGTGACTAACCTGCCCTGCTGCTAAGTCCTTCTCTCCCCTGGCTTATCCCTGATAATGGCATGATGGCGAGGCCTATATTCTCCCGAATAGTTCAGCAACAGGTGACTAACCTGCCCTGCTCCTAAGTCCTTCTCTCCCCTGGCCTTTCCCTGATAATGGCATGATGGCGAGGCCTATATACTCCCGAATAGTTCAGCAACAGGTGACTAACCTGCCCTGCTCCTAAGTCCTTCTCTCCCCTGCCTTATCCCTGATAATGACATGATGGCGAGGCCTATATACTCCCGAATAGTTCAGCAACAGGTGACTAACCTGCCCTGCTGCTAAGTCCTTCTCTCCCCCCCTTATCCCTGATAATGGCATGATGGCGAGGCCTATATACTACCGAATAGTTCAGCAACAGGTGACTAACCTGCCCAGCTGCTAAGTCCTTCTCTCCCCTGCCTTATCCCTGATAATGGCATGATGGCGAGGCCTATATACTCCCGAATAGTTCAGCAACAGGTGACTAACCTGCCCTGCTCCTAAGTCCTTCTCTCACCTGGGTTATCCCTGATAATGGCATGATGGCGAGGCCTATATACTCCCGAATAGTTCAGCAACAGGTGACTAACCTGCCCTGCTGCTAAGTCCTTCTCTCCCCTGCCTTATCCCTGATAATGGCATGATGGCGAGGCCTATATACTCCCGAATAGTTCAGCAACAGGTGACTAACCTGCCCTTCTGCTAAGTCCTCTCTCCCCTGGCGTATCCCTGATAATGGCATGATGGCGAGGCCTATATACTCCCGAATAGTTCAGCAACAGGTGACTAACCTGCCCTGCTGCTAAGTCCTTCTCTCCCCTGCCTTATCCCTGATAATGGCATGACGGCGAGGCCTATATACTCCCGAATAGTTCAGCAACAGGTGACTAACCTGCCCTGCTCCTAAGTCCTTCTCTCCCCTGCCTTATCCCTGATAATGGCATGATGGCGAGGCCTATATACTCCCGAATAGTTCAGCAACAGGTGACTAACCTGCCCTGCTGCTAAGTCCTCTCTCCCCTGCCTTATCCCTGATAATGGCATGATGGCGAGGCCTATATACTCCTGAATAGTTCAGCAACAGGTGACTAACCTGCCCTGCTGCTAAGTCCGCTCGCCCCTGGCTTTTCCCTGAAAATGACATAATGGTGAGGACTGCTTACTCCCGAATAGTTCAGTAACAGGTGACTAACCTGCCCTGCTGCTAAGTCCTTCTCTCCCCTGGGTTATCCCTGAAAATGACATAATGGTGAGGACTGCCTACTCCCAAATAGTTCAGCAACAGGTGACTAACCTGCCCTGCTGCTAAGTCCTCTCGCTCCTGGCGTATCCCTGAAAATGACATAATGGTGAGGACTGCTTACTCCCGAATAGTTCAGTAACAGGTGACTAACCTGCCCTGCTGCTAAGTCCTTCTCTCCCCTGCCTTATCCCTGATAATGGCATGATGGGGAGGACTATATACTCCCGAATAGTTCAGCAACAGGTGGCTAACCTGCCCTGCTGCTAAGTCCTTCTCTCCCCTGCCTTATCCCTGATAATGGCATGATGGCGAGGCCTATATACTCCCGAATAGTTCAGCAACAGGTGACTAACCTGCCCTGCTGCTAAGTCCGCTCGCCCCTGGCTTATCCCTGAAAATGACATAATGGTGAGAACTGCTTACTCCCGAATAGTTCAGTAACAGGTGACTAACCTGCCCTGCTGCTAAGTCCTTCTCTCCCCTGCCTTATCCCTGATAATGGCATGATGGCGAGGCCTATATACTCCCGAATAGTTCAGTAACAGGTGACTAACCTGCCCTGCTGCTAAGTCCCCTCGCCCCTGGCTTATCCCTGATAATGGCATGACGGCGAGGCCTATATACTCCCGAATAGTTCAGCAACAGGTGACTAACCTGCCCTGCTGCTAAGTCCGCTCGCCCCTGGCTTATCCCTGAAAATGACATAATGGTGAGAACTGCTTACTCCCGAATAGTTCAGTAACAGGTGACTAACCTGCCCTGCTGCTAAGTCCTTCTCTCCCCTGCCTTATCCCTGATAATGGCATGATGGCGAGGCCTATATACTCCCGAATAGTTCAGTAACAGGTGACTAACCTGCCCTGCTGAAGTCCCCTCGCCCCTGGCTTATCCCTGAAAATGACATAATGGTGAGGACTGCTTACTCCCGAATAGTTCAGCAACAGGTGACTAACCTGCCCTGCTGCTAAGTCCTTCTCTCCCCTGCCTTATCCCTGATAATGGCATGATGGCGAGGCCTATATACTCCCGAATAGTTCAGCAACAGGTGACTAACCTGCCCTGCTCCTAAGTCCTTCTCTCACCCGCCTTATCCCTGATAATGGCATGATGGCGAGGCCTATATACTCCTGAATAGTTCAGCAACAGGTGACTAACCTGCCCTGCTCCTAAGTCCTTCTCTCACCCGCCTTATCCCTGATAATGGCATGATGGCGAGGCCCATATACTCCCGAATAGGTAAGCAACAGGTGACTAACCTGCCCTGCTCCTAAGTCCTTCTCTCACCCGCCTTATCCCTGATAATGGCATGATGGCGAGGCCTATATACTCCTGAATAGTTCAGCAACAGGTGACTAACCTGCCCTGCTCCTAAGTCCTTCTCTCACCCGCCTTATCCCTGATAATGGCATGATGCGAGGCCTATATACTCCTGAATAGTTCAGCAACAGGTGACTAACCTGCCCTGCTCCTAAGTCCTTCTCTCCCCTGCCTTATCCCTGATAATGGCATGATGGCGAGGCCCATATACTCCCGAATAGTTCAGCAACAGGTGACTAACCTGCCCTGCTGCTAAGTCCTCCCTCTCTCTTCACGGTGTAGCGCTGTCACTTTTTAAGGTGATTTAAAGGGGCAGGTAGTGGCCATATAGTGTCACGTGGCACCTTAAAGGCCTGTACCTGGACAGGCATCCTACAGTCCCCTGTCACCAGATACCTGCTCCTTCTACATAGCAAGGGCCTCATTCTGCAACGCTGCACTTTACAGAAGATACCAGCTCCGAGCCTGCAAAGAAAGCCGAGCGCCTTGCGGCCTGGCCAGGACCCCCACGGCCCCACTCACTCCACTCTCTGGTGAGGAACCTGGCGGGGGCCAGAGACACTGTGCGCTTAATATTTCATTTGATGGATGGCCAGGGGACCAGGCAGAACCTGCTGCTTTTGGGCGCAGATGGAACCTAAATTAATAATTTGCCAAAGGGATTAGATTAGTGAACAGAATAAACAAGGAGGGAAATGAAAAGAAAATACATGTTTTCAGGTTCCGGTGAAAGGCCAGCCCTGAAGCGTGTTCC
The DNA here is from genome assembly GCF_040938575.1 of Ambystoma mexicanum. Classification (NCBI taxonomy): domain Eukaryota; kingdom Metazoa; phylum Chordata; class Amphibia; order Caudata; family Ambystomatidae; genus Ambystoma; species Ambystoma mexicanum. Next base: position 1,218,748,759 of record NC_090936.1, read on the forward strand.
AGAGGCGAGGTCCGAGCAGAGGGAATGACCGCTCTCCTCTGGGGATGCAGCCAGGAGTGGGAACAGTTATATACATTCCTTTTATATTTTATAAGGGCTGTCTGTCCCTCCACTCTAAAATGTTCCTCTTTCTCCCAAGAATGTGTCTTTTTCGCCAGCGAGGTATCTTTTTGCAATTTAAAAATGGGCCACTTACCCAAAAGGCAACACTCAACCCCAGCATTGGTCCCCAAACTATCTATCTGTCCTTTCCAAGTAATGATTTGTCAGAGACTCTAATCCTTCCCAAAGCTGCACCTTCTCAGCCCAACATGCCTCTATTTCAGCCCCCCGGAGTGTGCGTCTCCCCAGGCAAGATCCTAGTAGCCGGGGTTCGTGCCAAATGTTTGCAATCCACCCCATAATGTCCTTCCCTCCTCCACCGCAACATCTGTACCCCGTCTCCAGATGCTCCCCTCCCGCCCGAAATTCTATTCTTTCTCTTTAAGAATGTAACCTGCACCTCTTCATCATTCATACACTCTGGTGGTGATCTTTATAACATATAGATCTACCTATAGATCCATCCCCTATGCCCCCAATGCTTGGCCCCACAAAGTGACTGCATTTCATCGAGAATGCCCTACAAGTCAACTTTAAATAAATAATTATGCCTCTGAGGTCTGAAAACGGCACCGCCATCAAAATGTGTTCCCAAAACTACTTCTCAGCTTTTCCCCCCATTCTTCTTCTAGTTCCCTCTGAAAAGTTGCCACTTTCTCAAACATGCCTCGTGCCCTCCCACCTCACTCAATATGCACTTCATTGCCCACAAAATGCCCTTCCTTTTATCTCCAAGACACCAGCCGCTCTTCGCCTAAATGTCCTGCTCTCTCTCCAAGAGCTTAATATACAAATCGCCCAAATGCCTCTTTAAAAGGCCTCTCATTTACTATTAATATAGGCATCCGTGCTTAAATAACCACCTTTCCACAATGAACCCCGCTATCTTCTGTGCCCCCCAAGCCCTCCACCCTCTAACCGCTCAGCCCACCTCTCCCGTGTTCTGCCCTGACTGCTCTATACTCGTCCCAAGCTCTCAATATAGTAAACACTGTAATATCCTCCAGGCCCTGCCTGTCCCTGCTTTATGTTCCTACTCCTAGAATAATACTGTCCAGTAGAGGCCCTGTAGCCCAGGACTGAGTTCATCACTCAATGCAATAATACTGTCCAGTAGATGCACAGTATCCCTGGACTGCCTCTGCACCAGGTATATGCATCACTCAGCAGAATAATACTGTCCAGTGGAGGCACCGTATCACAGGACTGCCTCTGCACCCAGGTATTTGCATCACTCAGCAGAATAATACTGTCCAGTGGAGGCACCGTATCCCAGGACTGCCTCTGCACCCAGGTATATGCATCACTCAGTAGAATAATACGGTCCAGTAGAGGCACCGCTTGCTTATGTATCACTGAGCAGAATAATACTGTCCAGTAGAGGCACCGTATCGCAGGACTGCCTCTGCTCCTGGTATATACATCACTGAGCAGAATAATACTGTCCAGTGGAGGCACCGTATCCCAGGACTGCCTCTGCACCCAGGTATATGCATCACTCAGCAGAATAATACGGTCCAGTAGAGGCACTGTATGCCAGAACTGCTTCTGCTCCTGGTATATACATCACTGAGCAGAATAATACTGTCCAGTAGAGGCACCGTATCGCAGGACTGCCTCTGCACCCAGGTATATGCATCACTCAGTAGAATAATACGGTCCAGTAGAGGCACCGCTTGCTTATGTATCACTCAGCAGAATAATACTGTCCAGTGGAGGCACCGTATCCCAGGACTGCCTCTGCACCCAGGTATATGCATCACTCAGTAGAATAATACGGTCCAGTAGAGGCACCGCTTGCTTATGTATCACTCAGCAGAATAATACTGTCCAGTAGAGGCACCGTATCGCAGGACTGCCTCTGCACCCAGGTATATGCATCACTCAGCAGAATAATACTGTCCAGTGGAGGCACCGTATCCCAGGACTGCCTCTGCACCCAGGTATATACATCACTGAGCAGAATAATACTGTCCAGTGGAGGCACCGTATCCCAGGACTGCCTCTGCACCCAGGTATATACATCACTGAGCAGAATAATACTGTCCAGTAGAGGCACCGTATCGCAGGACTGCCTCTGCACCCAGGTATATGCATCACTCAGTAGAATAATACTGTCCAGTGGAGGCACCGTATCGCAGGACTGCCTCTGCACCCAGGTATATGCATCACTCAGTAGAATAATACTGTCCAGTAGAGGCACCGTATCGCAGGACTGCCTCTGCACCCAGGTATTTGCATCACTCAGCAGAATAATACTGTCCAGTAGAGGCACCGTATCGCAGGACTGCCTCTGCTCTCTCTCATTGCCTAATTTATGCTCGAAATGGGCGCATGTTCTTACACAAATATTAATGCAAATCCTTCACATCACTGTAACTCTCTTTCAAACGCCTTTCCTCCCCCTCCAAAAATGCCACTCTCCTTTCCAAACATGTCCAACGTACAGTCAATGATGCCTGATAGTCCCCAAAAGCATCAGTTGAACAAGATGCAAAGCTTCGCCCATGAACAGGGACGTGCCATCCGAAATGTGCCTCTTTAGCCCTCCAAAAGTTCTATTTCCCCAAATATCTCAGCTTCACCATCAGGTGAACTTTCTTCCCCAAAAAAGCACCACTACAAAGGGACTGGGATTGTCTTTCAAAATAGAAAGCCCTTCTCCACAAGTCACCCCTTCTCTGTCTAAATGCTCCCCTCGTGCCCCAAGAAGCATCATACGTCTTATAATCACATTGTCAGGAAAGAGCAGGTCTTCTTAAAATGCCTTTCCTCTGAAAACAATCTTGCCCCTTCTTCCTGCAATGCGCTCATCCTCAACGTTCCACTCAAAATGTATCCCTTCTGCCTAGAACCTTCCCATTGGGCATGCCTTTTCTCATCAAGTTTAACCTCGCTGCTGTCGTCTCTTAACAACTCCCTCTTGAGACATCACTTCTCCCAAAACAGATGCCCCCCCCCTCCACATTGCACATATTCTGCCCTTTCTAAGGCCACCACACACCCCAAAATGACACTCATTATTTCCCGAGGCCTTTACCCCAATAATAGCAGTGTTCACGCTCTGTTATCCCAGTCCGTCTGCCCAGCATCCCTCCTCTTTGTGATGCCAGTCTGTGTGCCCACTCAATGCCACTCATGCTTCTGAGGCCACTAATTCTGCCTCAAGGATGCAGTGTGTAGCCCTCAACAAGGCCTTTTGTTTTCCTCCAAACGTTCCTACGCATAACATTCTGCCTGGCCCGCCACCCCCCTGCCCAAGACCTGCATCTCCTCCTGACCACTGCCCCTGGCCAGCCACACCCCTTGACAAGAATTGCATTTCCTCCTGGCCACTGCCCCTGGCCCGCCACCCCCCTGCCCAAGAACTGCATCTCTTCCTGACCACTGCCCCTGGCCAGCCACCCCCCTGCCCAAGAACTGCATCTCCTCCGGGCCACTGCCCCTGGCCAGCCACCCCCCTGCCCAAGAACTGCATCTCTTCCTGACCACTGCCCCTGGCCAGCCACCCCCCTGCCCAAGAACTGCATCTCCTCCGGGCCACTGCCCCTGGCCAGCCACCCCCCTGCCCAAGAACTGCATCTCTTCCTGACCACTGCCCCTGGCCAGCCACCCCCCTGCCCAAGAACTGCATCTCCTCCTGACCACTGCCCCTGGTCCGCCACCCCCCTGCCCAAGAACTGCATCTCTTCCTGACCACTGCCCCTGGCCAGCCACCCCCCTGCCCAAGAACTGCATCTCTTCCTGACCACTGCCCCTGGCCAGCCACCCCCCTGCCCAAGAACTGCATCTCCTCCGGGCCACTGCCCCTGGCCAGCCACCCCCCTGGCCAAGAACTGCATTTCCTCCGAACCATTGCCCCTGGCCAGCCACCTCCCTGCCCAAGAACTGCATCTCCTCCTGACCACTGCCCCTGGCCAGCCACCCCCCTGCCCAAGAACTGCATCTTCTCCTGACCCCTGCCCCTGGCTATCCAGCCCCCTGCCTAAGAACTGTATCTCCTCCTGACCACTGCCCCTGGTCCGCCACCCCCCTGCCCAAGAACTGCATCTCCTCCAGACCACTGCCCCTGGCCAGCCACCCCCCTGGCCAAGAACGGCATTTCCTCCGGACCACTGCCCCTGGCCAGCCACCTCCCTGCCCAAGAACTGCATCTCCTCCTGACCACTGCCCTGGCCAACCACCTTCTGCCCAAGAACTACATCTCCTCCTGACAACTGCCCCTGGCCAGCCACCTTCTGCCCAAGAACTGCATCTCCTCCTGACCACTGCCCCTGGTCCGCAACATGTCTATTCCTCTGTTCCAAACAGCCAAACTAGCCCCTTAACAAGGCACTAGTTCTTTTCAGAAACCGCATTCCACCACCCTCAAATCTGAGTCCTCAGAAAGGACCCCCCTTCCCACAGAGAGCCACGTGGCCGCCTTCTTGGCCCCACTCACCTCATAGGTGCTGGTGATGCCCAGCCTGTAGAAGACGGGCAGATAGACCTCGGAGGTGATGAGCACCACCAGGGCATAGGTGATGGCGAAGAGGCTGAACATGGCGCCGAAGCGGTAGACCTCCGAGGGCGTCCCCAGCACTGTCACCGCTGACATGAAGCTGGCGGTGAGGGACAGGGCAACGGGAACGGCCGTCATGCTGCGACCACCCATCAGAAAGTCCTTGGAGGTCTTCTGCCCACCACCGGCGAAGGCGTAGTAGACACCAATGACGGCCGAGATGACCAACATGAGGGCAAAGACCAGGTAGTCCCAGACGACAAAAGTGCCAATGTCCCCGGGAGCGCCCATACTGACCGCAGGAAGCGAGGGGAGTCAGGCAAGGTCCTGAGAAGAAACAATAGCTTGAGGCGGTATGAGGTGAAGATGGGGAGATGGTCAGGGGCAAGAGAGACCCACAAGCGCAGGGACAGAGAAGGAGCCTGGGGAGGTGGGCTGGGGCAAGAGAGACCCACAAGGGCAGGGACAGGGAAGGAGCCTGGGGGGGGTGGGCTGGGGCAAGAGAGGCCAACAAGGGCAGGGACAGAGAAGGAGCCTGGGGAGGTGGGTCGGGGCAAGAGAGACCCACAAGGGCAGGGACAGAAAAGGAGCCTGGGGAGGTGGGCCGGTGCAAGAGAGACCCACAAGGGCAGGGACAGAGAAGGAGCCTGGGGAGGTGGGCCGGGGCAAGAGAGACCCACAAGGGCAGGGGCAGAGAAGGAGCCTGGGGAGGTGGGCCGGGGCAAGAGAGACCCACAAGGGCAGGGACAGAGAAGGAGCCTGGGGCAGGAGAGACCCACAAGGGCAGGGACAGAGAAGGAGCCTGGGGAGGTGGGCTGGGGCAAGAGAGGCCAACAAGGGCAGCAAGAGAGACGGAGCCTCTGGACCTGGGCTGGAGCAAGAGAGGCCAACAGGGGCAGGAGGAGAGATGGGCCTAGGCAGGGGGTATCAGCGGGGGGAGGGGTCAATGAAGGTCAAGGGGAGGGCTGTAGTCTGGAGTGGTGGGTGGGTCTCTTGGGAGTCCCTCGGGGACAAGAAGAGGGACAGTGGATGTGTGCAGGGACTTAAACGGATTGCAAATGTTTGTTCAGGGAGTGAGTAATAGAGGGAGGGGGAGAGAAAGGGCGGCAGGGGTGAACAGGGGAGGGAGAGCCCTAGGGAAGAGGAACCTCCCCGGGTCCTAGGGAGGTGCAGGAGGGGCCACGGGTCTACAGAAAGGATGCAGGCGTGAGGCCAGGGAAGGAAGAGCCCCAGGCGAGAGGAAGGGCCCCACCAGCACCTGTCAGAGCGGGGCTGGGCAGGGATGAGTGGGCACGCCCAGGATCACGGGTTCACAGGTAGCAGAAGTGGGCAGCAGTGCCTCTCAGCTGAGCGCCGGCAGGAGTCGCGTGTAGCGCCGGGGACGTCGCTTTATATCGGGGAGGGAGGAGGGGTGGGGGCATGACGAGCAGAAGGTGAGCGATTAGGTGCTGGCAGTGGCAGCGGGAGGGGCTCTTGGTTGGTCAGTGCAGCCCTGGGCCTCCGGCACCTGAGCAGGGAGGGCTGAGCCCGGGATGTGATTGCAGCAGGAGGGCGTGTGCGCACCACTGAGCACATCACACAGTCACCCCCCACTCCAGGCACACTCCGTCCTGAGGCATGTGGCAAAAACACCGCCAAGTGGCCCTACCAGGCAGAGCCACAGCACAACAGGACAATGATATTGTGTGCCCCTCGGCACCTGGTGACATGCGCAAGCGGCACCACAGCACCTACACGCCTGGCATTGCCCACCACATCACCAGGTGACCCACAGCACAAGAGGGCAATGGTAGGGTGTGCCCCTCGGCACCTGGTGACATGCGCATGCGGCACCACAGCACCTACAACGCCTGGCATTGCCCACCACATCACCAGGTGACCCACAGCACAAGAGGGCAATGGTAGGGTGTGCCCCTCGGCACCTGGTGACATGCGCATGCGGCACCACAGCACCTACAACGCCTGGCATTGCCCACCACATCACCAGGTGACCCACAGCACAAGAGGGCAATGGTAGGGTGTGCCCCTTGGCACCTGGTGACATGCGCATGCGGCACCACAGCACCTATGCCTGGCATTGCCCACCACATCACCAGGTGACCCACAGCACAAGAGGGCAATGGTAGGGTGTGCCCCTCGGCACCTGGTGACATGTGCATGCGGCACCACAGCACCTACGCCTGGCATTGCCCACCACATCACGAGGTGACCCACAGCACAAGAGGGCAATGGTAGGGTGTGCCCCTCGGCACCTGGTGACATGGGCATGCGGCACCACAGCACCTACAACGCCTGGCATTGCCCACCACATCACCAGGTGACCCACAGCACAAGAGGGCAATGGTAGGGTGTGCCCCTCGGCACCTGGTGACATGGGCATGCGGCACCACAGCACCTACAACGCCTGGCATTGCCCACCACATCACCAGGTGACCCACAGCACAAGAGGGCAATGGTAGGGTGTGCCCCTCGGCACTTGGTGACATGCGCATGCGGCACCACAGCACCTACAACGCCTGGCATTGCCCACCACATCACCAGGTGACCCACAGCACAAGAGGGCAATGGTAGGGTGTGCCCCTCGGCACCTGGTGACATGCGCATGCGGCACCACAGCACCTATGCCTGGCATTGCCCACCACATCACCAGGTGACCCACAGCACAAGAGGGCAATGGTAGGGTGTGCCCCTCGGCACCTGGTGACATGCGCATGCGGCACCACAGCACCTACGCCTGGCATTGCCCACCACATCACAAGGTGACCCACAGCACAAGAGGGCAATGGTAGGGTGTGCCCCTCGGCACCTGGTGACATGGGCATGCGGCACCACAGCACCTACAACGCCTGGCATTGCCCACCACATCACCAGGTGACCCACAGCACAAGAGGGCAATGGTAGGGTGTGCCCCTCGGCACCTGGTGACATGGGCATGCGGCACCACAGCACCTACAACGCCTGGCATTGCCCACCACATCACCAGGTGACTCACAGCACAAGAGGGCAATGGTAGGGTGTGCCCCTCGGCACCTGGTGACATGCGCATGCGGCACCACAGCACCTACAACGCCTGGCATTGCCCACCACATCACCAGGTGACCCACAGCACAAGAGGGCAATGGTAGGGTCTGCCCCTCGGCACCTGGTGACATGGGCATGCGGCACCACAGCACCTACAATGCCTGGCATTGCCCACCACATCACCAGGCAGAGCCACAGCACAACAGGACAATTATATTGTGTGCCCCTCGGCATCTGGTGACATGCGCATGCGGCACCACAGCACCTACAAGGCCTGGCATTGCCCACCACATCACCAGGTGACCCACAGCACAAGAGGGCAATGGTAGGGTGTGCCCCTCGGCACCTGGTGAAATGGGCATGCGGCACCACAGCACCTACAACGCCTGGCATTGCCCACCACATCACCAGGTGACCCACAGCACAAGAGGGCAATGGTAGGGTGTGCCCGTCGGCACCTGGTGACATGGGCATGCGGCACCACAGCACCTACAACGCCTGGCATTGCCCACCACATCACCAGGTGATCCACAGCACAAGAGGGCAATGGTAGGGTGTGCCCCTCGGCACCTGGTGACATGGGCATGCGGCACCGCAGCACCTACAACGCCTGGCATTGCCCACCACATCACGAGGTGACCCACAGCACAAGAGGGCAATGGTAGGGTGTGCCCCTCGGCACCTGGTGACATGGGCATGCGGCACCACAGCACCTACAACGCCTGGCATTGCCCACCACATCACCAGGTGACCCACAGCACAAGAGGGCAATGGTAGGGTCACCAGGTGACCCACAGCACAAGAGGGCAATGGTAGGTGCCCCTCGGCACCTGGTGACATGGGCATGCGGCACCACAGCACCTACAACGCCTGGCATCGCCCACCACATCACCAGGTGACCCACAGCACAAGAGGGCAATGGTAGGGTGTGCCCCTCGGCACCTGGTGACATGGGCATGCGGCACCACAGCACCTACAACGCCTGGCATCGCCCACCACATCACCAGGTGACCCACAGCACAAGAGGGCAATGGTAAGGTGTGCCCCTCGGCACCTGGTGCAAAGTGCATGCGGCACCACAGCACCTACAACGCCTGGCATTGCCCACCACATCACCAGGTGACCCACAGCACAAGAGGGCAATGGTAGGGTGTGCCCCTCGGCACCTGGTGACATGGGCATGCGGCACCACAGCACCTACAACGCCTGGCATCGCCCACCACATCACCAGGTGACCCACAGCACAAGAGGGCAATGGTAGGGTTTGCCCCTCGGCACCTGGTGACATGCGCATGCGGCACCACAGCACCTACAACGCCTGGCATTGCCCACCACATCACCAGGTGACCCACAGCACAAGAGGGCAATGGTAGGGTGTGCCCCTCGGCACCTGGTGACATGCGCATGCGGCACCACAGCACCTATGCCTGGCATTGCCCACCACATCACCAGGTGACCCACAGCACAAGAGGGCAATGGTAGGGTGTGCCCCTCGGCACCTGGTGACATGGGCATGCGGCACCACAGCACCTACAATGCCTGGCATTGCCCACCACATCACCAGGCAGAGCCACAGCACAACAGGACAATTATATTGTGTGCCCCTCGGCATCTGGTGACATGCGCATGCGGCACCACAGCACCTACAACGCCTGGCATTGCCCACCACATCACCAGGTGACCCACAGCACAAGAGGGCAATGGTAGGGTGTGCCCCTCGGCACCTGGTGAAATGGGCATGCGGCACCACAGCACCTACAACGCCTGGCATTGCCCACCACATCACCAGGTGACCCACAGCACAAGAGGGCAATGGTAGGGTGTGCCCGTCGGCACCTGGTGACATGCGCATGCGGCACCACAGCACCTACAACGCCTGGCATTGCCCACCACATCACCAGGTGATCCACAGCACAAGAGGGCAATGGTAGGGTGTGCCCCTCGGCACCTGGTGACATGGGCATGCGGCACCGCAGCACCTACAACGCCTGGCATTGCCCACCACATCACCAGGTGACCCACAGCACAAGAGGGCAATGGTAGGATGTGCCCCTCGGCACCTGGTGACATGCGCATGCAGAACCACAGCACCTACAACGCCTGGCATTGCCCACCACATCACCAGGTGACCGACAGCACAAGAGTGCAATGGTAGGGTGTGCCCCTCGGCACCTGGTGACATGGGCATCCGGCACCACAGCACCTACAACGCCTGGCATCGCCCACCACATCACCAGGTGACCCACAGCACAAGAGGGCAATGGTAGGGTGTGCCCCTCGGCACCTGGTGACATGGGCATGCGGCACCACAGCACCTACAACGCCTGGCATCGCCCACCACATCACCAGGTGACCCACAGCACAAGAGGGCAATGGTAGGGTGTGCCCCTCGGCACCTGGTGACATGGGCATGCGGCACCACAGCACCTACAACGCCTGGCATCGCCCACCACATCACCAGGTGACCCACAGCACAAGAGGGCAATGGTAAGGTGTGCCCCTCGGCACCTGGTGCAAAGTGCATGCGGCACCACAGCACCTACAACGCCTGGCATTGCCCACCACATCACCAGGTGACCCACAGCACAAGAGGGCAATGGTAGGGTGTGCCCCTCGGCACCTGGTGACATGGGCATGCGGCACCACAGCACCTACAACGCCTGGCATCGCCCACCACATCACCAGGTGACCCACAGCACAAGAGGGCAATGGTAGGGTTTGCCCCTCGGCACCTGGTGACATGCGCATGCGGCACCACAGCACCTACAACGCCTGGCATTGCCCACCACATCACCAGGTGACCCACAGCACAAGAGGGCAATGGTAGGGTGTGCCCCTCGGCACCTGGTGACATGGGCATGCGGCACCACAGCACCTACAACGCCTGGCATTGCCCACCACATCACCAGGTGACCCACAGCACAAGAGGGCAATGGTAGGGTGTGCCCCTCGGCACCTGCTGACATGCGCATGCAGCACCACAGCACCTACAACGCCTGGCATTGCCCACCACATCATCAGGTGACCCACAGCACAAGAGGGCAATGGTAGGGTGTGCCCCTCGGCACCTGGTGACATGGGCATGCGGCACCACAGCACCTACAATGCCTGGCATTGCCCACCACATCACCAGGCAGAGCCACAGCACAACAGGACAATTATATTGTGTGCCCCTCGGCATCTGGTGCAAAGTGCATGCGGCACCAAAGCACCTACAACGCCTGGCATTGCCCACCACATCACCAGGTGACCCACAGCACAAGAGGGCAATGGTAAGGTGTGCCCCTCGGCACCTGGTGACATGGGCATGCGTCACCACAGCACCTACAACGCCTGACATTGCCCACCACATCACCAGGTGACCCACAGCACAAGAGGGAAATGGTAGAGTGTGCCCCTCGGCACCTGGTGACATGGGCATGCGGCACCACAGCACCTACAACGCCTGGCATTGCCCACCACATCACCAGGTGACCCACAGCACAAGAGGGCAATGGTAGGGTGTGCCCCTCGGCACCTGGTGACATGGGCATGTGGCACCACAGCACCTACAACGCCTGGCATTGCCCACCACATCACCAGGTGACCCACAGCACTAGAGGGCAATGGTAGGGTGTGCCCCTCGGCACCTGGTGCCATGGGCTTGTGGCACCACAGCACTTACAACGCCTGGCATTGCCCACCACATCACCAGGTGACCCACAGCACAAGAGGGCAATGGTAGGGTGTGCCCCTCGGCACCTGGTGCAAAGTGCATGCGGCACCACAGCACCTACAACGCCTGGCATTGTCCACCACATCACCAGGTGACCCACAGCACAAGAGGGCAATGGTAGGGTGTGCCCCTCGGCACCTGGTGACATGGGCATGCGGCACCACAGCACCTACAACGCCTGACATTGCCCACCACATCACCAGGTGACCCACAGCACAAGAGGGCAATGGTAGGTTGTGCCCCTCGGCACCTGGTGACATGGGCATGCGGCACCACAGCCCCTACAACGCCTGGCATTGCCCACCACATCACCAGGTGACCCACAGCACAAGAGGGCAATGGTAGGGTGTGCCCCTCGGCACCTGGTGACATGGGCATGCGGCACCACAGCACCTACAACGCCTGGCATCGCCCACCACATCACCAGGTGACCCACAGCACAAGAGGGCAATGGTAGGGTGTGCCCCTCGGCACCTGGTGCAAAGTGCATGCGGCACCACAGCACCTACAACGCCTGCCATTGCCCACCACATCACCAGGTCACCCACAGCACAAGAGGGCAATGGTAAGGTGTGCCCCTCGGCACCTGGTGACATGGGCATGCGGCACCACAGCACCTACAACACCTGGCATTGCCCACCACATCACCAGGTGACCCACAGCACAAGAGGGCAATGGTAGGGTGTGCACCTCGGCACCTGGTGCAAAGTGCATGCGGCACCACAGCACCTACAACGCCTGGCACTGCCCACCACATCACCAGGTGACCCACAGCACAAGAGGGCAATGGTAGGGTGTGCCCCTCGGCACCTGGTGCCATGGGCTTGTGGCACCACAGCACTTACAACGCCTGGCATTGCCCACCACATCACCAGGTGACCCACAGCACAAGAGGGCAATGGTAGGGTGTGCCCCTCGGCACCTGGTGCAAAGTGCATGCGGCACCACAGCACCTACAACGCCTGGCATTGCCCACCACATCACCAGGTGACCCACAGCACAAGAGGGCAATGGTAGGGTGTGCCCCTCGGCACCTGGTGACATGGGCATGCGGCACCACAGCACCTACAACGCCTGACATTGCCCACCACATCACCAGGTGACCCACAGCACAGGAGGGCAATGGTAGGGTGTGCCCCTCGGCACCTGGTGACATGGGCATGCGGCACCACAGCCCCTACAACGCCTGGCATTGCCCACCACATCACCAGGTGACCCACAGCACAAGAGGGCAATGGTAGGGTGTGCCCCTCGGCACCTGGTGCAAAGTGCATGCGGCACCACAGCACCTACAACGCCTGCCATTGCCCACCACATCACCAGGTCACCCACAGCACAAGAGGGCAATGGTAAGGTGTGCCCCTCGGCACCTGGTGACATGGGCATGCGGCACCACAGCACCTACAACACCTGGCATTGCCCACCACATCACCAGGTGACCCACAGCACAAGAGGGCAATGGTAGGGTGTGCACCTCGGCACCTGGTGCAAAGTGCATGCGGCACCACAGCACCTACAACGCCTGGCACTGCCCACCACATCACCAGGTGACCCACAGCACAAGAGGGCAATGGTAGGGTGTGCCCCTCGGCACCTGGCGACATGGTCATGCGGCACCACAGCACCTACAACGCCAGGTATCGCCCACCACATCACCAGGTGACCCACAGCACAAGAGGGCAATGGTAGGGTGTGCCCCTCGGCACCTGGTGACATGGGCATGCGGCACCACAGCACCAACAGCACCTGGCATTGCCCACCACATCACCAGGTGACCCACAGCACAAGAGGGCAATGGTAGGGTGTGCACCTGGTGCCAGCGAGCCTGGGGCATCAGGGGGCACTCATCACCAATGTACCCGCTGCATCAGAGAACTGCTGCACCCTGTGATGCCCGGCGAGACTGGGTCATCAGAGGGCACTCATCACCAGTGTACCCGCTGCACCAGTGAATTTCTGCACACAGGGATGCCCGGCGAGACTGGGTCATCAGAGGGCACTCATCACCAGTGTACCCGCTGCACCAGTGAATTTACACAGGGGTGCCCGGCGAGCCTGGGGCATCAGAGGGCACTCATCACCAGTGTACCCGCTGCACCAGTGAATTTACACAGGGATGCCCGGCGAGCCTGGGGCATCAGAGGGCACTCATCACCAGTGTACCCGCTGCATCAGAGAACTGCTGCACCCTGTGATGCCCGGCGAGACTGGGTCATCAGAGGGCACTCATCACCAGTGTATCCGCTGCACCAGTGAATTTCTGCACACAGGGATGCCCGGCGAGACTGGGTCATCAGAGGGCACTCATCACCAGTGTACCCGCTGCACCAGTGAATTTACACAGGGGTGCCCGGCGAGCCTGGGGCATCAGAGGGCACTCATCACCAGTGTACCCGCTGCACCAGTGAATTTACACAGGGATGCCCGGCGAGCCTGGGGCATCAGAGGGCACTCATCACCAGTGTACCCGCTGCACCAGTGAATTTCTGCACACAGGGATGCCCGGCGAGACTGGGTCATCAGAGGGCCCTCATCACCAGTGTACCCGCTGCACCAGTGAATTTACACAGGGGTGCCCGGCGAGCCTGGGGCATCAGAGGGCACTCATCACCAGTGTACCCGCTGCACCAGTGAATTTCTGCACACAGGGATGCCCGGCGAGCCTGGGGCATCAGAGGACCCTCATCACCAGTGTACCCGCTGCATCAGAGAACTGCTGCACCCTGTGATGCCCGGCGAGACTGGGTCATCAGAGGGCACTCATCACCAGTGTACCCGCTGCACCAGTGAATTTACACAGGGGTGCCCGGCGAGCCTGGGGCATCAGAGGGCACTCATCACCAGTGTACCCGCTGCACCAGTGAATTTACACAGGGGTGCCCGGCGAGCCTGGGGCATCAGAGGGCACTCATCACCAGTGTATCCGCTGCACCAGTGAATTTCTGCACACAGGGATGCCCGGCGAGACTGGGGCATCAGAGGGCACTCATCACCAGTGTACCCGCTGCACCAGTGAATTTACACAGGGGTGCCCGGCGAGCCTGGGGCATCAGAGGGCACTCATCACCAGTGTACCCGCTGCACCAGTGAATTTCTGCACACAGGGATGCCCGGCGAGCCTGGGGCATCAGAGGACCCTCATCACCAGTGTACCCGCTGCACCAGTGAATTTACACAGGGGTGCCCGGCGAGCCTGGGGCATCAGAGGGCACTCATCACCAGTGTACCCGCTGCACCAGTGAATTTCTGCACACAGGGATGCCCGGCGAGCCTGGGGCATCAGAGGACCCTCATCACCAGTGTACCCGCTGCACCAGTGAATTTCTGCACACAGGGATGCCCGGCGAGCCTGGGGCATCAGAGGACCCTCATCACCAGTGTACCCGCTGCACCAGTGAATTTCTGCACACAGGGATGCCCGGCGAGCCTGGGGCATCAGAGGACCCTCATCACCAGTGTACCCGCTGCACCAGTGAATTTCTGCACACAGGGATGCCCGGCGAGACTGGGTCATCAGAGGGCACTCATCACCAGTGTACCCGCTGCACCAGTGAATTTCTGCACACAGGGATGCCCGGCGAGACTGGGTCATCAGAGGGCACTCATCACCAGTGTACCCGCTGCACCAGTGAATTTACACAGGGGTGCCCGGCGAGCCTGGGGCATCAGAGGGCACTCATCACCAGTGTATCCGCTGCACCAGTGAATTTCTGCACACAGGGATGCCCGGCGAGACTGGGGCATCAGAGGGCACTCATCACCAGTGTACCCGCTGCACCAGTGAATTTACACAGGGGTGCCCGGCGAGCCTGGGGCATCAGAGGGCACTCATCACCAGTGTACCCGCTGCACCAGTGAATTTCTGCACACAGGGATGCCCGGCGAGACTGGGTCATCAGAGGGCACTCATCACCAGTGTACCCGCTGCACCAGTGAATTTCTGCACACAGGGATGCCCGGCGAGCCTGGGGCATCAGAGGACCCTCATCACCAGTGTACCCGCTGCACCAGTGAATTTCTGCACACAGGGATGCCCGGCGAGCCTGGGGCATCAGAGGACCCTCATCACCAGTGTACCCGCTGCACCAGTGAATTTCTGCACACAGGGATGCCCGGCGAGACTGGGTCATCAGAGGGCACTCATCACCAGTGTACCCGCTGCACCAGTGAATTTACACAGGGGTGCCCGGCGAGCCTGGGGCATCAGAGGGCACTCATCACCAGTGTATCCGCTGCACCAGTGAATTTCTGCACACAGGGATGCCCGGCGAGACTGGGGCATCAGAGGGCACTCATCACCAGTGTACCCGCTGCACCAGTGAATTTACACAGGGGTGCCCGGCGAGCCTGGGGCATCAGAGGGCACTCATCACCAGTGTACCCGCTGCACCAGTGAATTTCTGCACACAGGGATGCCCGGCGAGACTGGGTCATCAGAGGGCACTCATCACCAGTGTACCCGCTGCACCAGTGAATTTACACAGGGGTGCCCGGCGAGCCTGGGGCATCAGAGGGCACTCATCACCAGTGTATCCGCTGCACCAGTGAATTTACACAGGGGTGCCCGGCGAGCCTGGGGCATCAGAGGGCACTCATCACCAGTGTACCCGCTGCACCAGTGAATTTCTGCACACAGGGATGCCCGGCGAGACTGGGTCATCAGAGGGCCCTCATCACCAGTGTACCCGCTGCACCAGTGAATTTACACAGGGGTGCCCGGCGAGCCTGGGGCATCAGAGGACCCTCATCACCAGTGTACCCGCTGCACCAGTGAATTTCTGCACACAGGGATGCCCGGCGAGACTGGGTCATCAGAGGGCACTCATCACCAGTGTACCCGCTGCACCAGTGAATTTACACAGGGATGCCCGGCGAGCCTGGGGCATCAGAGGGCACTCATCACCAGTGTACCCGCTGCACCAGTGAATTTACACAGGGGTGCCCGGCGAGCCTGGGGCATCAGAGGGCACTCATCACCAGTGTACCCGCTGCACCAGTGAATTTCTGCACACAGGGGTGCCCGGCGAGCCTGGGGCATCAGAGGGCACTCATCACCAGTGTACCCGCTGCACCAGTGAATTTCTGCACACAGGGATGCCCGGCGAGACTGGGGCATCAGAGGACCCTCATCACCAGTGTACCCGCTGCACCAGTGAATTTACACAGGGGTGCCCGGCGAGCCTGGGGCATCAGAGGGCACTCATCACCAGTGTACCCGCTGCACCAGTGAATTTCTGCACACAGGGATGCCCGGCGAGACTGGGTCATCAGAGGGCCCTCATCACCAGTGTACCCGCTGCACCAGTGAATTTACACAGGGGTGCCCGGCGAGCCTGGGGCATCAGAGGACCCTCATCACCAGTGTACCCGCTGCACCAGTGAATTTCTGCACACAGGGATGCCCGGCGAGACTGGGTCATCAGAGGGCACTCATCACCAGTGTACCCGCTGCACCAGTGAATTTACACAGGGATGCCCGGCGAGCCTGGGGCATCAGAGGGCACTCATCACCAGTGTACCCGCTGCACCAGTGAATTTACACAGGGGTGCCCGGCGAGCCTGGGGCATCAGAGGGCACTCATCACCAGTGTACCCGCTGCACCAGTGAATTTCTGCACACAGGGGTGCCCGGCGAGCCTGGGGCATCAGAGGGCACTCATCACCAGTGTACCCGCTGCACCAGTGAATTTCTGCACACAGGGATGCCCGGCGAGACTGGGGCATCAGAGGGCACTCATCACCAGTGTACCCGCTGCACCAGTGAATTTACACAGGGGTGCCCGGCGAGCCTGGGGCATCAGAGGACCCTCATCACAAAACGTTTGTTTGCACGAGGCACAAGAATGCAAGAGACCCACATCGCCCACGGGCCGCAGAGCGCCCCCCCACTCCCGTGTCACAGAGTGGCGGGGCAATGCCAGGCAGACAGAGTCACAGCACCGACCTGGTATCTGAAACTGCCCCCTACAGCTGTCACTAACCCCGGGCACCCGTCGGGGGTCTCGAGGCGGTTACAGGGGGCTCGGGCCGCGCTGAGGGACACAGAGGCGCTGCACGCAAGGCACGTGCGCAGGGCCCCCTTGTCCATTCCCCACCCCTACTCCTGGGATACAATGGGCGCAAACAGGGCCCCGCGGTGTGCAGCGAGAGACCGGCCCATAAACCCATCATGGCCTTAAACCGATCCCGAATCAATCAGTGGGCGGAGAGCAGGTGACGGTGGCGATCTCTTAATCTGCTCCAGTACACATCCCTGCACCCCTCCCTGATAACCAGGGGCAGAGGTCAACGCCCCCTGGAGTACCCGCTGCTCCCCTGCACCAGGTCAGGTGACTGGCAGCCCCCGGCCATCGGACCCCTCCCTGATAACCTGGGGCAGCTGTCCACACCCCTGGAGTCCCAGCTGAACCCCTGAACCAGGGCAGGTGACTGCCAGCCCCCGGCCACCGGACCCCTCACTGATAACCTGGGGCAGCTGTCCACACCCCTGGAATCCCAGCTGAACCCCTGAACCAGGGAAGGTGACTGCCAGCCCCCTGGCCACCGGACCCCTCCCTGATAACCAGGGGCAGAGGGCCACGCCCCCTGGAGTACCCGCTGCTCCCCTGCACCAGGGCAGGTGACTGCCAGCCCCCGGCCATCGGACCCCTCCCTGATAACCTGGGGCAGCTGTCCACACCCCTGGAATCCCAGCTGAACCCCTGAACCAGGGCAGGTGACTGCCAGCCCCCGGCCACCGGACCCCTCACTGATAACCTGGGGCAGCTGCCCACACCCCTGGAATCCCAGCTGAACCCCTGAACCAGGGCAGGTGACTGCCAGCCCCCGGCCATCGGACCCCTCCCTGATAACCTGGGGCAGCTGTCCACACCCCTGGAATCCCAGCTGAACCCCTGAACCAGGGCAGGTGACTGCCAGCCCCCGGCCACCGGACCCCTCACTGATAACCTGGGGCAGCTGTCCACACCCCTGGAATCCCAGCTGAACCCCTGAACCAGGGAAGGTGACTGCCAGCCCCCTGGCCACCGGACCCCTCCCTGATAACCAGGGGCAGAGGGCCACGCCCCCTGGAGTACCCGCTGCTCCCCTGCACCAGGGCAGGTGACTGCCAGCCCCCGGCCATCGGACCCCTCCCTGATAACCTGGGGCAGCTGTCCACACCCCTGGAATCCCAGCTGAACCCCTGAACCAGGGCAGGTGACTGCCAGCCCCCGGCCACCGGACCCCTCACTGATAACCTGGGGCAGCTGCCCACACCCCTGGAATCCCAGCTGAACCCCTGAACCAGGGCAGGTGACTGCCAGCCCCCGGCCATCGGACCCCTCCCTGATAACCTGGGGCAGCTGTCCACACCCCTGGAATCCCAGCTGAACCCCTGAACCAGGGCAGGTGACTGCCAGCCCCCGGCCATCGGACCCCTCCCTGATAACCTGGGGCAGCTGTCCACACCCCTGGAATCCCAGCTGAACCCCTGAACCAGGGCAGGTGACTGCCAGCCCCCGGCCACCGGACCCCTCACTGATAACCTGGGGCAGCTGTCCACACCCCTGGAATCCCAGCTGAACCCCTGAACCAGGGCAGGTGACTGCCAGCCCCCGGCCACCGGACCCCTCACTGATAACCTGGGGCAGCTGTCCACACCCCTGGAATCCCAGCTGAACCCCTGAACCAGGGCAGGTGACTGCCAGCCCCCTGGCCACCGGACCCCTCACTGATAACCCGGGGCAGCTGTCCACATCCCTGGAATCCCAGCTGAACCCCTGAACCAGGGCAGGTGACTGCCAGCCCCCTGGCCACCGGACCCCTCCCTGATAACCAGGGGCAGAGGGCCACGCCCCCTGGAGTCCCGGCTGAACCCCTGCACCAGGGCAGGTGACTGCCAGCCCCCCCGCCATAATGCAGACAGACGCCCACGGTCACAAAACGATATCCGGACCAACATGATCCATTCCGCAGGCGCTGCTCCGGGCCTGCTTTTAAGTTTGCCCTGGGACTTGTAGTTCTGGGTTTGTAATGGGAAAATGTGGGACTGCAAGTCCCAGAGTGCAAAGTTGCCAACTTGACTGGGTAGCGATCACAAGTGGAATGGATGATGTTGCCTTGAATGAAGCACCCATCCCCAGATCATGTTCCTGGCATGGTCTAGTTCAAGTTTGATATATTTTTTAATTATTTTTAAATTAATTTAGTTCCAGCCCTAATTTATTTTGTATATATATATATGGAAATGTAGATATATTAAAAATCATTAAAAAAAACACTATACATCATTTCAACATTACATTATTAATAAATATTCATTGACAACTGATCTAAAATAACAATGCACGTCTGATACAAATTAATCATAAGAGTTAAGCAATTAACATTTCCATCCATTACTATTTTCCATAAAGATGCGCAGCGCCCCTCCTCATTCAACCTGTTGTGAGATTCCATATGTTTATGTCTGAAGACATTCAGGCTGGCGACCCTCAACACGATGTGCCCAGATGTTTCCAGGTCTGCCTGCCTAGACGATCTGCTGGTGCTAGCCCTAGTTTAGGGCCTTCCATCTCGATCTGCCGGTGCTAGCCCTAGTTTAGGGCCTTCCATCTCGATCTGCTCGTGCTAGCCCTAGTTTAGGGCTTTCCATCTCAATGATCTGCTGGTGCTAGCCCGAGTTGAGGGCCTTCCATCTTGATCTGCTGGTGCTAGCCCTAGTTTAGGGCCTTCCATCTCGATCTGCTCGTGCTAGCCCTAGTTTAGGGCCTTCCATCTCGATCTGCTCGTGCTAGCCCTAGTTTAGGTCCTTCCATCTCGATGATCTGCTCGTGCTAGCCCGAGTTGAGGACCTTCCATCTTGATCTGCCGGTGCTAGCCCTAGTTTAGGGCCTTCCATCTCGATGATCTGCTCGTGCTAGCCCTAGTTTAGGGCCGTTTAGGGCCTTCCATCTCGATCTGCTGGTACTAGCCCTAGTTTAGGGCCTTCCATCTCGATGATCTTCTGGTGCTAGCCCTAGTTTAGGGCCTTCCATCTCGATGATCTGCTCGTGCTAGTCCTAGTTTAGGGCCTTCCATCTTGATGATCTGCTTGTGCTAGCCCTAGTTTAGGGCCTTCCATCTCGATGATCTGCCGGTGCTAGCCCTAGTTTAGGGCCTTCCATCTCGATGATCTGCTCGGGCTAGCCCTAGTTTAGGGCCTTCCATCTCGATGATCTGCTGGTGCTAGCCCTAGTTTAGGGCCTTCCATCTCGATCTGCTGGTGCTAGCCCTAGTGTAGGGCCTTCCATCTCGATGATCTGCTCGTGCTAGCCCTAGTTTAGGGCCTTCCTTCTCGATGATCTGAACTAGGGCCTTCCATCTCGATGATCTGCTGGTGCTAGCCCTAGTTTAGGGCCTTCCATCTCATTCCATCTCGATGATCTGCTCGTGCTAGCCCTAGTTTAGGGCCTTCCATCTCGATGATCTGCTGGTGCTAGCCCTAGTTTTGGGCCTTCCATCTCGATGATCTGCTCGTGCTAGCCCTAGTTTAGGGCCTTCCATCTCTATGATCTGCTCGTGCTAGCCCTAGTTTAGGGCCTTCCATCTCGATGATCTGCTCGTGCTAGCCCTAGTTTAGGGCCTTCCATCTCGATGATCTGCTGGTGCTATCCCTAGTTTAGGGCCTTCCATCTCCATGATCTGCTCGTGCTAGCCCTAGTTTAGGGCCTTCCATCTCCATGATCTGCTCGTGCTAGCCCTAGTTTAGGGCCTTCCATCTCCATGATCTGCTCGTGCTAGCCCTAGTTTAGGGCCTTCCATCTCCATGATCTGCTGGTGCTAGCCCTAGTTTAGGGCCTTCCATCTCCATGATCTGCTGGTGCTAGCCCTAGTTTAGGGCCTCCCATCTCGATGATCTGCTGGTGCTAGCCCTAGTTTAGGGCCTTCCATCTCGATGATCTGCTGGTGCTAGCCCTAGTTTAGGGCCTTCCATCTCGATCTGCTCGTGCCAGCCCTACTTTAGGGCCTTCCATCTCGATCTGCTCGTGCTAGCCCTAGTTTAGGGCCTTCCTTCTTGATGATCTGCTCGTGCGAGCCCTAGTTTAGGGCCTTCCATCTCGATGATCTGCTCGTGCTAGCCCTAGTTTAGGGCCTTCCATCTCGATGATCTTCTGGTGCTAGCCCTAGTTTAGGGCCTTCCATCTCGATGATCTGCTCGGGCTAGCCCTAGTTTAGGGCCTTCCATCTCGATGATCTGCTGGTGCTAGCCCTAGTTTAGGGCCTTCCATCTCGATCTGCTGGTGCTAGCCCTAGTGTAGGGCCTTCCATCTCGATGATCTGCTCGTGCTAGCCCTAGTTTAGGGCCTTCCTTCTCGATGATCTGAACTAGGGCCTTCCATCTCGATGATCTGCTGGTGCTAGCCCTAGTTTAGGGCCTTCCATCTCGATCTGCTCGTGCTAGCCCTAGTTTAGGGCCTTCCTTCTTGATGATCTGCTCGTGCTAGCCCTAGTTTAGGGCCTTCCATCTCATTCCATCTCGATGATCTGCTGGTGCTAGCCCTAGTTTAGGGCCTTCCATCTCGATGATCTGCTCGTGCTAGCCCTAGTTTAGGGCCTTCCATCTCGATGATCTGCTGGTGCTAGCCCTAGTTTAGGGCCTTCCATCTCGATGATCTGCTGGTGCTAGCCCTAGTTTAGGGCCTTCCATCTCTATGATCTGCTGGTGCTAGCCCTAGTTTAGGGCCTTCCATCTCGATGATCTGCTCGTGCTAGCCCTAGTTTAGGGCCTTCCATCTCGATGATCTGCTGGTGCTATCCCTAGTTTAGGGCCTTCCATCTCCATGATCTGCTCGTGCTAGCCCTAGTTTAGGGCCTTCCATCTCCATGATCTGCTCGTGCTAGCCCTAGTTTAGGGCCTTCCATCTCCATGATCTGCTCGTGCTAGCCCTAGTTTAGGGCCTTCCATCTCCATGATCTGCTGGTGCTAGCCCTAGTTTAGGGCCTTCCATCTCCATGATCTGCTGGTGCTAGCCCTAGTTTAGGGCCTCCCATCTCGATGATCTGCTGGTGCTAGCCCTAGTTTAGGGCCTTCCATCTCGATGATCTGCTGGTGCTAGCCCTAGTTTAGGGCCTTCCATCTCGATCTGCTCGTGCCAGCCCTACTTTAGGGCCTTCCATCTCGATCTGCTCGTGCTAGCCCTAGTTTAGGGCCTTCCTTCTTGATGATCTGCTCGTGCGAGCCCTAGTTTAGGGCCTTCCATCTCGATGATCTGCTCGTGCTAGCCCTAGTTTAGGGCCTTCCATCTCGATGATCTTCTGGTGCTAGCCCTAGTTTAGGGCCTTCCATCTCGATGATCTGCTGGTGCTAGCCCTAGTTTAGGGCCTTCCATCTCGATGATCTGCTGGTGCTAGCCCTAGTTTAGGGCCTTCCATCTCGATGATCTGCTGGTGCTAGCCCTAGTTTAGGGCCTTCCATCTTGATCTGCTCGTGCTAGCCCTAGTTTAGGGCCTTCCTTCTTGATGATCTGCTCGTGCTAGCCCTAGTTTAGGGCCTTCCATCTCGATGATCTGCTCGTGCTAGCCCTAGTTTAAGGCCTTCCATCTCGATGATCTGCTGGTGCTAGCCCTAGTTTAGGGCCTTCCATCTCCATGATCTGCTGCTGCTAGCCCTAGTTTAGGGCCTTCCATCTCCATGATCTGCTCGTGCTAGCCCTAGTTTAGGGCCTTCCATCTCGATGATCTGCTCATGCTAGCCCTAGTTTAGGGCCTTCCATCTCAATGATCTGCTCATGCTAGCCCTAGTTTAGGGCCTTCCGTCTCGATCTGCTGGTGCTAGCCCTAGTTTAAGGCCTTCCATCTCGATGATCTGCTGGTGCTAGCCCTAGTTTAGGGCCTTTCATCTCGATGATCTGCTTGTGCTAGCCCTAGTTTAGGGCCTTCCATCCCGATGATCTGCTCGTGCTAGCCCTAGTTTAGGGCCTTCCATCTCAATGATCTGCTCATGCTAGCCCTAGTTTAGGGCCTTCCGTCTCGATCTGCTGGTGCTAGCCCTAGTTTAGGGCCTTCCATCTCGATGATCTGCTCGTGCTAGCTCTAGTTTAGGGCCTTCCATCTTGATGATCTGCTGATGCTAGCCCTAGTTTAGGGCCTTCCGTCTTGATCTGCTGGTGCTAGCCCTAGTTTAGGGCCTTCTATCTTGATGATCTGCCGGTGCTAGCCCTAGTTTACGGCCTTCCATCTCAATCTGCTGGTGCTAGCCCTAGTTTAGGGCCTTCCAACTCAATGATCTGCTGGTGCTAGCCCTAGTTTAGGGTCTTCCATCTCGATGATCTTACGGTGCTAGCCCTAGTTTAGGGCCTTCCATCTCGATGATCTGCTGGTGCTAGCCCTAGTTTAGGGCCTTCCATCTCGATGATCTGCCGGTGCTAGCCCTAGTTTAGGGCCTTCCATCTTGATGATCTGCTGGTGCTAGCCCTAGTTTAGGGCCTTCCATCTCGATCTGCTTGTGCTAGCCCTAGTTTAGGGCCTTCCATCTCAATGATCTGCTTGTGCTAGCCCTAGTTTAGGGCCTTCCATCTCGATGATCTGCTCGTGCTAGCCCTAGTTTAGGGCCTTCCATCTCGATGATCTGCTCGTGCTAGCCCTAGTTTAGGGCCTTCCATCTCGATGATCTGCTGGTGCTAGCCCTAGTTTAGGGCCTTCCATCTCGATGATCTGCCGGTGCTAGCCCTAGTTTAGGGCCTTCCATCTCGATGATCTGCCGGTGCTAGCCCTAGTTTAGGGCCTTCCATCTCGATGATCTGCTCGTGCTAGCCCTAGTTTAGGGCCTTCCATCTCGATGATCTGCCGGTGCTAGCCCTAGTTTAGGGCCTTCCATCTCGATGATCTGCCCGTGCTAGCCCTAGTTTAGGGCCTTCCATCTCGATGATCTGCTCATGCTAGCCCTAGTTTAGGGCCTTCCATCTCGATGATCTGCTGGTGCTAGCCCTAGTTTAGGGCCTTCCATCTCGATGATCTGCTCGTGCTAGCCCCAGTTTAGGGCCTTCCATCTCGATGATCTGCTGGTGCTAGCCCTAGTTTAGGGCCTTCCATCTCGATGATCTGCTCATGCTAGCCCTAGTTTAGGGCCTTCCATCTTGATGATCTGCCGGTGCTAGCCCTAGTTTAGGGCCTTCCATCTCGATGATCTGCTGGTGCTAGCCCTAGTTTAGGGCCTTCCATCTCGATGATCTGCTGGTGCTAGCCCTAGTTTAGGGCCTTCCATCTCGATGATCTGCTGGGTCTAGCCCTAGTTTAGGGCCTTCCATCTCGATGATCTGCTTGTGCTAGCCCTAGTTTAGGGCCTTCCATATCAATGATCTGCTCGTGCTAGCCCTAGTTTAGGGCCTTCCATCTTGATGATCTGCTGGTGCTAGCCTTAGTTTAGGGCCTTCCATCTCGATCTGCTGGTGCTAGCCCTAGTTTAGGGCCTTCCATCTCAATGATCTGCTCGTGCTAGCCCTAGTTTAGTGCCTTCCATCTCGATGATCTGCTGGTGCTAGCCCTAGTTTAGGGCCTTCCATCTCGATGATCTGCTGGTGCTAGCCCTAGTTTAGGGCCTTCCATCTCAATGATCTGCTGGTGCTAGCCCTAGTTTAGGGCCTTCCATCTCGATGATCTGCTCGTGCTAGCCCTAGTTTAGGGCCTTCCATCTCGATGATCTGCTCGTGCTAGCCCTAGTTTAGGGCCTTCCATCTCGATGATCTGCTCGTGCTAGCCCTAGTTTAGCGACTTCCATCTCGATGATCTGCTCGTGCTAGCCCTAGTTTAGGGCCTTCCATCTCGATCTGCTCGTGCTAGCCCTAGTTTAGGGCCTTCCATCTCGATGATCTGCTGGTGCTAGCCCTAGTTTAGGGCCTTCCATCTCGATCTGCTCGTGCTAGCCCTAGTTTAGGGCCTTCCATCTCGATGATCTGCTGGTGCTAGCCCTAGTTTAGGGCCTTCCATCTCGATCTGCTTGTGCAAGCCCTAGTTTAGGGCCTTCCATCTCGATCTACTCGTGCTGGCCCTAGTTTAGGGCCTTCCATCTTGATCTGCTTGTGCAAGCCCTAGTTTAGGGCCTTCCATCTCGATCTGCTGGTGCTAGCCCTAGTTTAGGGCCTTCCATCTCGATGATCTGCTGGTTCTAGCACTAGTTTAGGGCCTTCCGTCTCGATTTGCTGGTGCTAGCCCTAGTTTAGGGCCTTCCATCTCGATAATCTGCTCGTGCTAGCCCTACTTTAGGGCCTTCCATCTCGATGATCTGCTCGTGCTAGCCCTAGTTTAGGGCCTTCCATCTCGATGATCTGCTCGTGCTAGCCCTAGTTTCGGGCCTTCCATCTCAATGATCTGCTGGTGCTAACCCTAGTTTAGGGCCTTCCATCTCGATCTGCTCGTGCTAGCCCTAGTTTAGGGCCTTCCGTCTCGATCTGCTGGTGCTAGCCCTAGTTTAGGGTAGGGCCTTCCATCTCGATGATCTGCTGGTGCTAGCCCTAGTTTAGGGCCTTCCATTTTGATGATCTGCTGGTGCTAGCCCTAGTTTAGGGCCTTCCATCTCGATGATCTGCTGGTGCTAGCCCTAGTTTAGGGCCTTCCGTCTCGATCTGCTGGTGCTAGCCCTAGTTTAGGGCCTTCCATCTCGATGATCTGCTGGTGCTAGCCCTAGTTTAGGGCCTTCCGTCTCAATCTGCTGGTGCTAGCCCTAGTTTAGGGCCTTCCATCTTGATGATCTGCCGATGCTAGCCCTAGTTTACGGCCTTCCATCTCGATGATCTGCTCATGCTAGCCCTAGTTTAGGGCCTTCCATCTCGATGATCTGCTTGTGCTAGCCCTAGTTTAGGGCCTTCCATCTCGATGATCTGCTGGTGCCAGCCCTAGTTTAGGGCCTTCGATCTCGATGATCTGCCGATGCTAGCCCCAGTTTAGGGCCTTCCATCTTGATCTGCTGGTGCTAGCCCTAGTTTAGGGCCTTCCATCTCGATCAGCTGTTGCTAGCCCTAGTTTAGGACCTTCCATCTCGATCTGCTCGTGCTAGCCCTAGTTTAGGGCCTTCCATCTCGATCTGCTGGTGCTAGCCCTAGTTTGTGGCCTTCCATCTCGATGATCTGCTCGTGCTAGCCCTAGTTTAGGGCCTTCCATCTCAATGATCTGCTGGTGCTAGCCCTAGTTTAGGGCCTTCCATCTCGATGATCTGCTCGTGCTAGTCCTAGTTTAGGTCTTGCATCTCGATGATCTGCTGGTGCTAGCCCTAGTTTGGGGCCTTCCATTCCGATCTGCTCGTGCTAGCCCTAGTTTAGGGCCTTCCATCTCAATCTGCTGGTGTGAAATCATCTAATGCCATCCGGTTCTGAAGAGCCACTAATCTTATCGCTTTCTGTTCTAACGTCATATTATAGAGTATGTCAGTGGTCTGGTTGATGGTTCTCTCCAATACTCTCGCTATTCCCCTGATATCTTCTGAATTCCTAATTTGCCCAAAAAATGGCACAAAGGATTTCATGATGTCTCCTAGAGTTTGTGCTGGAGTATCCCCCTTCACACCTCGTCGTGGACGAGTCTTCGAAATTTCTGCAGTACTGGCAATAAATACCCCAGGTAATAGAATACCTAAATAACAGGTTCCTTGGCAATCCCTGGGCAACCATGGTAATGCCACATTACCGCAAACAAAATAGACAGGTTCACCTACGTACAGAGGTCTGTTCTCACTAGTCAAATTCGCAACGTTGGCGCATTTTCTAAAATTACCCCTTGACCGTGTTCCATTCCTCTGTATGCAGAAGGATACTGAATCGGGGCTGTGGTTAACAGAATAAGATGGAGGCGTGGCATCCTTATTGCCTATAGGAGCCATTTTGAAAGAAATCAAAGACTGAAAAGGACGAGACAATCTATCAGAGGGCCTAACAGAAGCAACGTTTGGCTTACTCCTATTTGCAAAAAGCAAGCATCCCAGGGGCATCAAAACACGTTTTTCGAAACTATCCAAATTTGTACCATCAAAGTTCCCTGAGACGCTGTCATTCCATCGTCCAAAGAATGGTGCTCTAAGAGAAGCATAACAAGCAATTGTCAACGGTAAAGGATGAATATACCAACCTAGCCCCTTATCCCCATGTTGCGGTAGATGTGAGCAGATCCAGCAGTTGGCCTTATTCAAAATTGCATGAGTGGCATTCATTATTAACAAAAGAGTATTATTCTGATAATTCCGTCTATGCGAAGAATCTCTAGGCGACAAGGTATGCAATTGCACGGAAGGAGTGGGGAAAACAGATACATTTTCAACAGGTAAAAAGTCCTCTAGCAGATTTGCTTCCTCCAGATACCATAACCCAAAACCAATAGTTACTAAAAACCCAGTTATTATTACAAAAAGGCAACAATACACTTTCGGGGTCCCCTTACATGCTTGATCATTGTGTCTGCTAGTCACATATTTATCTAAAAGTTCGGTACGAGCGGTAGCGGGTGCAGGCATTGTAGTCTTCAATCCAAAAAACACCAATTGTTCGTTTGCTGGCGACTCCAATCGCGCGTCTTCTTAATGTCTTTCCCACAACCCTTAGCCAACAGAATCCTTTCGTACAGTCGGGCGAAAAGGCAAGCCCTCAAATGATTTCCTCAATCGCACAGTCAAACCGTGCTGTACGTCTATTTTCTTGGACGTAAATTATATTTCACAATTTCCGGTGCCGAAGGATCGGATAACAATATGTCGTCACTTCCCACTGGAGGTGGCGAGTGAACGGAAATGGGATCAGAAAATGATTGATCCGGAAGTACCACTGTTGGAGAGTGCAGAGACAAGATGGCCGTTTTGTCTGGCCTTACGAATTCTGAAACGGTCTCCGATACTCTCTTGTCAGTTGTTGCTGTTTCAGGCATGTTGGTTACAGCAGTGGAAAGGGATTCTGTGTCTTCTGTATTGTATGGCACGGGCTGCGGGATCCGTTTGGTGTGTGTCGCGTGGATCCAGTTCTTTCGCCCTGCTACCCGCACAGCAGTCTGGGTGACTAGCAGGACCTGGTAGGGACCCCTCCACCGAGGTGCAAGGCAAGACGACCTCTCGAAAACTTTCGTGAGCATCCAGTCCCCCGGTCGTAGACTGTGACCAGGATCCTCGTAACGTACAGGTAATGCCTCTCGCACCTGGTGATAAATTGGAAACAGATTTTTAGTCAACTGGTTACAGTAATCTGAAAGAAGCATATTCTCTATATCCCGCAACGAGCGACTTTTTGGCATACCCCAAATATTAGCAGGCCTCCCCATTACCACCTCAAAGGGAGAGAGCCCAGTCTTAGTTTGAGGGGTTGTTCTCATCGACAGCAACATGATCGGTAAGGCGTCCGGCCACTTTAACTTGGTGCCGGCACACGTTTTAGCAAGCTTGTTCTTTATAATGCCGTTGTGCCTTTCCACTAATCCGGCACTTTGGGCATGTCTGGCCGAATGGAACCGCTTATCAATCTGCAATCCTTTGCATATTTGTAGGATTACGGCAGCGATAAAGTGTGGCCCATTATCTCTAACAGGAAAGGCCTCAACCCACTTGCTAAATGCACAAATGACAACCAACACATATTTAAGATTGTTGCAATGTTCCATCTCAATAAAATCAAAGTGGATAACTTCAAACGGAACGGAAGGTGGAGCAAAACTTCCTCTAGGAGTCGAGGTACCTTTTCCTACATTGTGCTGCAAGCAGACCATGCACCCTTGGACAAAGCGCTCCGCAATTTTGAAAATGTTATCATTGGCCCATACACTGTGTAACATTTTGGTCAATTTACGCGCACAGACATGGGTCGGACCATGAGCCATAATGACCATCATTGTAATATAGGCGTCAGGGAGTAACCATTTTCCTTCATCATTGTCCACCCAACACCCATTATCATCCAATCTCCCTGCACCGTTGACCCATTTCTTGGTCTCCTCTACAGTAGCATCTGCTTGAATGTCCTTTACAGCCTCGATACTTTCACCAAAAGTGCAAACATTTACAGTTTCCCTTACAGCATACATTTCTGAACTAAAATCAGTGGCAGTTTGTTTAGCTATCTGATCAGTGAAAGCATTCCCTTTTCCTATATCAACTGTAACCTTTTGATGTGCTGCACATTTTATAATGGCTAACTGAACAGGGAGTGCGAGCGCTGAAAGTAATTGCACTATTAAAGTGCCATGCTGTATTCTCGTGCCATGTGAGGTCAAGAAACCTCATTCTTTCCATAATCTACCGAAGTTGTGAACTACCCCAAAGGCATACTGACTGTCGGTATATATATTTACCGTAAGCCCTTCAGAAAGTTCACAAGCTCGAGTTAACGCTATAATTTCTGCGGCCTGCTATACTATAAATACTTGGACTTTCAGTGTACCCTTGTGGTGCACAAGTGAATGTGAATGAGCGTCCACCTAGGGTAAATGCGAACAAATACCTGCTATCCTTGTGTATGGGAATACTGAAAAACGCGTTTTTGAGGTCAACAACGCTAAAGTGAGTGGCAGAAACCGGAATCATGGTTAGTATTGTTGTAACATCAGGTACAATAGGAAATTGAGGAGCCACAATTTTGTTAATAGCACGCAAATCAATTATAAACCAAAAGGGAATCGCATTATCATCTTTTTTGTATACTTTCGGGCTGTTACACAAACTACCGGTAATTTCCTCAATTACTCCACGATGTACAAAATCAGAGACTATACATTTCAAAGCCTGTTTGCCTTCAACTGAGATCTTATATTGCGGGATGTGAGGCAATTTTACTCCAGAATACTTTCAGAATAATTTTAACAGGTTCAATTTGAAGAATGCCCACATCATTATCATCAATTGCCCATAACCATTCCGGAATATTACTGAATTCTGGCGGTAAAGGTTGAGTCAAAAACTGAGAGGCGAGTGATTGCTGAAGTGAGATTGTTAACCGAACTCCGTCCGGGGAACAATGTATTACTGCATGCAATTCCTTCAACAAATTTAGCCCCAGCAAATTCTCCCCACAGTTTGTAGTAAGTAGAAATGGACACTGCTCCGTGAAGGGACCCAGTGTTATCGGTACCGGCAAAGAGACCAGACAAACTACAGGTGTGCCTGAAAACCCTACGGAAACGTTGGACTGCCCTGACAGGAGAATGTTTGGAACCAGTGAATGGTCAATGGAACATTTCTGTGCTCCCGTATCTACTAAAAATAGATGCTTCCTATTTCCCACCGCCATATCAACGTAGGGACCTTTCTGATGAACGGGAATAGGCGTCAGTTCCAAATCCTGCATCGGGCAATCCTAGCAAAACAGAATGTCGTCAAAAGGAAGCTCTTCAGAGAGGTACGCGGCAGAAGGGTGATCAAAAATGTTTCTATTATCCACACTCGATACTTGTCTATCCTGTGAAGGAGGTTGCTGTGATTCTGGTGCAAACTGACCTCTGCCAGGGCCCCCTGCACCTGGGCGACCTCTGGATCATCTACCCATGTTCCCAAATGACCTTTGCTGCAAGGTCGGACATTGTGCGCGCCAGTGGTCTTCCTGTCGACAATAGGCACACTGGTTAAAGGTTACCGGAGCCAAGGGCACACTTCCCTGTGGAATGTACTGACCTCTAAATTGATTACCCCCTCTGGGGCTTCTAACAATCTGTTGTAATAAAACTTTTGTTTTCAGGTCACCCTTTTTTTTCTCAAGTTTTTCCTTTTCAGTATTTACACGATTTTCATAGTACTGAGCCATATGCAGTACTTCTGATTGAGACTTTGCCTGCCAAGCGCTTTCAGAAGACATAATCTGTAACTGGATGTCAGGCAGCAATCCACGTACAAATTTGTCGACAAACAGCCTTTTCCCTGACTCTGTGCCTAAGTCTTGTCCACTGAAATCTGAAAAAACCTGCTTGAACCGATTGAAGAAATCGGTAGCACCCTCAGACTTTCCTTGGACACAGGCCGTAAGCTTGTCCCAAATGATTCTTTTTTCAGGAACTATAGTTTTTAATTTTACAATAATCCTATCAGGCAAAGTTAATATCACTTGAGGCGGTCGCACGCCAGCTGGTCTTTCTCTGTCGAGCCTAACCATGTTATCCCATGTATCTCCTAACCCAGGTACATCATCTACAGTCCTAATCTGTTCCCACAAATCAACTGGCAGGAGCACAGGAAATAATAAATCAATATCACTTAAGATGAATACCGATGATTGTAAGACCGACTCTATTTCTTTATAGAACCCCGTCGGATTCTTTCTTATATCAGGAATAGATTGCTTTATAGTGTTCACTTCCTGTCTTGAGAACGGGACGTGAACAAACTGCGATACGTAATGTGCAGCAATGTCCACCGCGAGTATGCCTTGTGCAGATTGGCCGCAATCTCAACTTTCGGGAAAAATGTCGGCGGGACCTCTCTCATAGGCAACTGAGAAGTAGGCAGCTCCGAACGCTTACTAAGCAACAGAGCCAAATCAAGCGCTAAGGCAGTCGAAGAGGTATCCATCGAAAAGGCTCTCTTATAAACACTCAACAATTCTGCGGGACAACAAATCTTTCTTTTTACACACTCATTCTGCAGGTATTCTACCATGACCTGAATCACTTTCTTTTGCATTTCTAACGGATACTGACCATACGTGTCATATACTTAATCTGGAGTTATCGACGTATCCGAAATCCATCTTATCGCATCCTTTGTACAAATTCCTCACCTATCAATTCACGGCGAGGAGAAAACCGTTTCTGTAAGAACATATTACCTAAACTATCATCATCTACTTCTTCATTCTGTAGCTCTTCCAACTCCTTCTTATACACAAAATCCTCTTGATATGATCATATACTTTCTCCGCAGTATCTCTAGACAACGCTAAGGCGTTCAAATCCCGTAACCCTTGTGGGAGATCTACATCGTTTAATCTATTCCACATTATGCTCAATTGAATTCATAACCCTTCAATAAAAACATTTTTCTCAGGAATACCTTTTAAATTTTCGAGTGTGGAAAAAACATCAGCTTGTTCACCCTTCTCCATACAATGTTTAGCCCAAGCAATCAATTCATTCTTTTTATCTTGGGACACAGTATTACGAGTCACAACCCTTGATCCCGCTCCCTGGTTTACTACAAGCGATACGGAATCACTTGGAAGAGGAAGAGTAGGCACATTCTGAATGTCAACAGTTGTGGGCAAGGGGGCAGGCAAAGGGCTGGAGGAACAACGGGAAGAACAACAGGGAGGACCGGAGGAACTATAGGAGGAGGAATAACAACAGGAAGGGGCAAAGCACCAGGAGGAGGGACGTACGGGGGTGGTGCAGAGGCATCGGGACTTCGTTCATGCAGAAGTTTGTTAATCAATTCATCGGACGTATGAAAATCTTTCGAAGGGTAGATTTTCTGAATGCCTAATTGAAACGCTCTGTCCGCGTTCCTAACTGATTCCAATTGTTTATTTTGATCATATAACCGTGCCTTTTCGATACTCGTCATATGTCGACGCATATGTTTCTCTCTACACTTTTGTTGCTGCAAAGCTTCTATTCTCCAACTGTGCAATGCGTCAAATGCTGCAGGTCTAGCCTTTTTCTTTACTAATACAGACTCTAAATATTTATACAAGGGATTTCAAAGCTACCATTGGTTGGCCACCGAAGATTAGAGTTATGTCTGGTCTGTCTGTGCCAAATGTCATTAAATGCTATACTACCAAAGCCTTTCTTACAGTACATAGTACATGCCGGCAACCCCTCTGGTGGTGCGGGATGGCTATCTTCCAAAGATTGTCTGTCGCTGTGGAATAATGCCCTGAAGCAGGCAGACAATTTCCCAGGCATATCAGAGTTCTGGTGTTACCTGGTCAAATAATTGTGCTCGCGAGTACAATGCGCCAAATTCAAATTGTCAGGGTTAAATTAAGAATCGGGTCACAATTCACCTGACCAAAGGACTGGGAGGCCCGATCGGGTTACTAAGAACAATTCTAAGGACCCACGTGTCTGGTGATTTCAGCAAATTTACCCACCTCGATATATGGACCCTCATCAAGACGTTGTCTCGGGCTACAGCTCACCGTTCAGAGATCGGATCGTGCTGTTCCGCTGAGGAATTCACTTCTCGTCCAGAGGGGCCGTTTTGTTCGCACCGTCTGATCCCGGTCCGATAGCCGAGCCAACCTTCAACGAGACAAAGTCAATCTTCAGGGTCCCTATTCGGGCGCCATCTGTGGAATCAGAGAATACAATATTAAGGCTTTTACCCCATGCAAAGAGAAATACACCGACACAGGATTGTAAAGATTCCCAGAATCTTTATTGCAATTCTGTACAGTTTACAAAACAAAGTACACAAATAGCTATTTGGCCGTCAATACATTACAGAGACCACCAGCAGGGTTCAATGTGAGCAGTGAACAGGAATTGCTAGCTGGACATCAGCGTATTTATATAGTTTCTTTATAACGATGTCCAGCCTCCTACAAGTTAATCATGTACTGGGCTAGGGTCGCGCCAGGTTCATTCCTAATTTACATATCTCGTGCATGCGGTTTACTTTTTTAATACATTTGCTAACAAACACTATTATTCTCTAGGTTTAACTTTACACTCTTTACACATTGCTTTAATAGAGGTCAAACAGATGATTCGCATGTCGTGTTTAGATAGCGTTATTGTTCTTGTATACTTGTAGGTTAACATCACCGATTCAAGTAATCCCCTGATCCCGAGGTCAACAAAGGACAAGGTCTACATGACCCTAACATGTAGCCTGCAGGCAGGTTGGACATTAACTCTCCTACAGAGGTTGAAGAGGTTAAAGCAAGAACAAGAGAACACAGGTTGGCCATTTTAGGCCACAGGGTGACTTTGCACGATAAACTAAAATGGCGGCTTTAACCTAAAATGGTGGCTTGATTCACTTAAGGTCACGACCTTGCAATACGGATTTCCTCGCAAAGCGACTGGGCATAGGCCAACATATACAATGAGGACGAAACAATATTATATCAGTTTTAACACTGGTGCTAGCCCTAGTTTAGGGCCTTCCATCTCGATGATCTGCTCGTGCTAGCTCTAGTTTAGGGCCTTCCATCTCGATCTGCTGGTGCTAGCCCTAGTTTAGGGCCTTCCATCTCGATCTGCTCGTGCTAGCCCTAGTTTAGGGCCTTCCATCTTGATGATCTGCTGGTGCTAGCCCTAGTTTAGGGCCTTCCATCTCGATCTGCTGGTGCTAGCCCTAGTTTAGGGCCTTCCATCTCCAGCACTCTGGTCACATTGAACTTCAATAGCAAATATTCTCTAACCATATCGCCACTTGGATAGGCTTTAATGCACTGCGGCTCCTGCATTCGTCCTATCCAATACTGAATAAAGGGGCCATTATTGACATCAAATGCCAGGCGTACCATGTCTACTTCTTTTCTATATTCGCATGTTTTCTGTCTAACCAATTTCTTCTGTGCTAACAATATGCTGCCATTCGACTTGGCTTCAAATCCCGACATCCATGTGGTATATTTGGCTGGTAGCTTCCCCAATATTCCAGTCCGCACATAGTTGTCAAAATTCCTGACAGCCAACAAATACTCAACCATTATTGTTTCATTGTCTAATCGCAACAGTTTTGCATAGCACATGGTTGATTTCTTATAGGACCCCACAGTCACACTGGTGAGTGCAAACTGCAAGAGTATGTATTCTATAGGGAGGGACTTGGGCATACGGAACAATAGGCGCAATATATTTAACTTTCAAGTTTTCCATGGGTCACCTGATACCCCTCCCCCACACTTCCACTCCACATAGCAGACATAGAGCAACCTTAGAGGAGTACAGCAACAAGATGGTCTTGCTGGAGCAGCCACCCTGTCTACCAATACATGTACTCATCACATGTGCACTTCTCATGCACTTAGCCTGTGTCTCATTCCAATGGGGGGCCCAGTTTAACTGGCATCAATCACAACACCAAGATATTGAGGTATCCAGTAACAATGTCCCTGATACAGGGTCACCATACCTAATGTCGCCAGGAAAAGGTTGTGGCAACATTATAAATGGTGACCATATATATGGGGTCAAGGAGAGTGGGGGATGTGGGGGTGACCCCTGATCCCCCTGAAAAAAAAGGCTTTGTGGTTTGCGGGGTGTCCACCGCATGTTCAATGTAATAATGTCCCTGCAAAAAACAGCAATCTTTTGGCAACTTTTTTGCGGGGACATTGGGCCTCATTACGACCCAGGCGGTAAGGGGTTTACGGCAGCGTAAACAGCGCCGACCCTTACCGCCTGAGTACGAGGTCCCTTAGCGCCATGGCGGATTTAACACCTGCTTTTAGCAGGTGTTAAAATCCATGGCGCTAAGGGACCATGGAGTTAATTACGCCACCGTAATTTACGGTGGCGTAATTAACGCCTTCCCCACTCCCATTATGCCCTATGGGGCAAAAATGGGAATGGGGAAGGGTAAATGGGGATTGGGGACTTACCGCCCCGCCAAGGTCGGAATGGGGCGGTAAGTCCGCCAACCACCATGGCGTAAACGTAGTTTACGCCATGGTGGTAAAGTCACGGCCCAGGCGGTAACTTACCGCCTGGGTCGTAATGAGGCCCATTATCTCATGGAAGTGACATTTATAGGTGCTAACTATATCAACTAGCTGTAGGTCTATTTACCATTTATATTTACAGTTATTTCTCCTTTTTCCCAATAACGCCATGATTTTTGTTTTACTGATGTTGATACAAAGGCCATTTATTCTCGCATACTCACACAAAGCAGCTAGCATGGTTTGCAACCCACTTGGGGTGTGGTCTAGTATTAATAGGTCACCTGCATAGCCAAGCCAAACCAGGACTAGCATCAGGGTTGTTAAACATCTCAACCAGGTCTGCAAGGTACACATTAAAGAGGGTAGAGGCCAATATGCGACCGCGTTTAAGACCCCTAGATGGACACTCTGCCCTTTCCATTCATTCTTACTCTTGCACGTGTTTCACGATGTAACTGCATGATCATAGTTATGTTCCACGCAACCAACTTGGTC
This sequence comes from Ambystoma mexicanum, assembly GCF_040938575.1. Lineage (NCBI taxonomy): Eukaryota > Metazoa > Chordata > Amphibia > Caudata > Ambystomatidae > Ambystoma > Ambystoma mexicanum. Next base: position 1,218,785,123 of record NC_090936.1, read on the forward strand.
CATAGTCTGTTCCTCATGAGCGTGTCAAATGCTGCGCTGAAGTCTATGTCGGCCCCATAGACAGGAAGGTTGCGTCTAGTCCAAGCCTATTCTACAGCTGACGTGAGAACAAGCAGATTATGTATAGTGCTGGACTATCCTCTGAACCCAGCTGATTTACTCATTTAGCAAAACCCGGCAAGTAGTTTTGCTGGAATAGCTAGCATTGCAAGCATTTTTGTATTTTTGTATTTATATAGCGCACAACAGACCGTAGGCATTGTGGCGCTGTTACAGAGATAAGTAGGCTGCTTAGTTACAATGGTACAGACAGAGGGTGTTAAAGATATAACAACTGTGGTGAAATGGTTACAGTGCTACAGGAATAGTTACATTGGTGCATGACAAGGCACATACGGTGTAGACAATTGAAAAGGTTGCCGGAGACATGAGTACGCATGCGTGAGGCACAGATCGAGGGTGAGGCAGAAGTTAGTTAAACAACCAGGTTTTGAGTGCTTTGCGGAATGTGAGGTCTGATGGTTCGTTTCTGAGGGTGAGTGGAAGGGAGTTCCATTGTCTGGCAGTAATGAAGGGGAAGCTGCCGCCACCTGCTGTGGCTCGTTTGACTCTAGGGATTATGAGTTGGTGTGACTATGGTGTTCTTATGGGTCTGGATGAGCCTGTTCTCATTACTTTTGAAGAAATGTGGGGGGGCTGTGTGGTTAATGCACTTGTTGATGGCAAGAGTTTTGAATAAGACGCTTTCTTTGATGGGGAGCCAATGGTCTTGGCGTCTGGCAGCAGATATGTGTTCTGTTTTGGGGATGTTGAGAGCAGCACAAAGTGCATTGTTCTGGATTACTTCGAGTTTCTTTAGGTTCTTTGCTATAGTGCCAGCAAGCAGGACATTGCAGTAATCCAGTCTTGAGCCTATTATGGCTCTGGCGATGGAGAGGAAATTCTCAGTGGATAAAAATGGTTTGGCTGCGTTGATCAGCTTAGTGTACTAGGCCACTAAGGAGGCAATGGCGCTGACTTGCCTTGAAATGGAGAGGGTGGCATCGAGGTAGACTCCTAAGGTTTTGACCGATGGGGAGACTGGGATCTGTATGTTGTCGACTGTGAATGTCATGTATTGGTTGGAGAGTTTGTTTAGTGTTTCTTGGAAACCTACTAGGAGGATTTCAGTCGTATCGCCTTTGAGGTAAAGACGGTTGGCTGACATCCAGGCCTGAATAGTTGAATAGGCTGTGTTCAGGGCCATGGCATCAGTTTTGTAGTTACCGGAGAGTGGAAGTAGCACTTGGGTGCCATAAGCATAGTTAGTGTAGGCTATGCCAATAAAGTCTAGGATGTCAAATAGGGGCTTAGTGAAGATGTTGTAGAGATTGAGCGGGATACGGGATCCCTGAGGGACTCCGCAGTGGATGATGGCGGGAGCTGCGCAAGCCTGATCTGAGAAAACTCTCATGGCTCCCCCTTGCAGGAATGATCTGATCCAGGCTGTGGCATTAGGTGAGAAGTGTGCTAAGAAAGTGAGGTGGTGACAGAGAATGTTGTGGTCCACTAGATCAAAAACGGCTGATAGTCCAGGAGGAGGAGTAGGGCAGGCTTGCCTGCATCCTTTATGCCATTAAGTTGTTTTTAGGTCAAGCAGAGCAGATTATATGCCGTGACCAGGGCAGAAGCCGGATTGGCGTAGGCCCAGGATATGGTTGGTTTCGAGGAAATGTTGGACCTGAGTGTAAGCAGCTTTGTCGAGGAGATTTAGCAGGAAAGGGACTGTGGTATGGGTCTATAGTTATTTGGGGATGGAGGGTCAAGTGACGGCACGCAGGCTTCCTTAAAGCTAGAGGGGACCAGTCCTGATGCAAAGAAGGTGTTGATAAATGCTGTGAGAAATGGGCTAGTCTGATAGCACAGTCTTTAATGATTGTGGCTGGACAGTTATCACCTTTACCAAGGGTTTGCGGTGTTTCATGAGGGTGAGAACTTCTAGTTCCGTGACCACATTGAAGGAGAAGGGGGGAAGTCTTGGGCAGGGGGGTTAGTGGTGGGTGTGGCTGAGGGTAAGGACAATGCGTTCTGGTTAGTTTGGATTCTGTATTGCGGAAGGTCAAATTTGTTGAGCATGGCAGTTTGGACGTTGGAACACCATGAACGTCTTTGGTTATGATCTGCGTGGTGGGAGCTGGTGACTCTAGTTCCCTAAAGATGGCGAAGATCTCCTTGGTTCCAGATTTTGCATTGGTAATCCTATTGTTGAAGGAGGCGGATTTGACGAAGATGGTTGCTTTTTTATTGAGTAGCTATCTTGTTCTTGTAGGCTCAAGTGGGTTGGTTTGCCAGGAGAAGAGGGTGGTGTGATTCAGTGAGGAGAGTTCCAGTAGCTCTGGGGTGAACCATGCCTTTGCATGTCTGGTAGTTTTGGCTTTCCTGGCTGACAGTGGCTCTATGGCATTGACAGCATTTTTAAGTGCATAGCTGTATATATTCACTAGAATGATGGGTTCATTGCAGAAAGGAGCTTTGAATGCGTGAGTTTCTAAGTAGGGCAGGAGCCTCTCTTTGGTAAGTTTCTTTGAGCTGCGAGCTGGCGCTGGTGGTAGTGGGGAGGAGAGAGATTTTAGTTTCGTGGGTATGGGGATAGAGAAGTGGATGATGTGGTGGTCTGTCCAGGAGCAGAGGGCGTTGGAACGGATGGATAGAGAGCAATTGTTGCGCCTATCCAGTCCCCACCTTGAAATGGGTGGGGTTGGTGATCGATTAATTAAACCCCAGGGTGTCTAGAGCTTTAGCGAGGGATTTGGCATGTGAGTCCTCAGGGTCATTGAATCCAAGGTTCAGGTCCCCTAGTAGAATGGACTTTTAGGTTTTTAGGTTGTTGGATAGTAGGTATGAATGGTGATGGTGCAGTTAGCGGAGGTGGTAAGTTTGAGGGACAGGGCGTCCATGTTACCTCCGAAGGAGCTTCTGACCTGTTTTAGGAGGAGGGATTCTTTGTCAATGATGGCAACTCCACCACCTTTGGTGTGTAAACGGTCCTGACGGTAGAGGTTGGGATAAAGTTTGATATATAGGTTTTTATTCTTGGATGGCCGGCAGGAACCGTGTATATTGGGAGGGGGGTTGTATTTGTCGTCAGCAGCGGCGAATCAGCAAGGAGCGGCAAGGAGTTTTGTAATCTTCGCTACTTCTCCTACTGGGTTGGATGTTCAGCTGGTGGATTTGTGCGTGTGGGCTGGGAGCATGTATGCAGGGTAGAGGCTATGTAGATTCAGGCGAGAGGCCAACCCGTCTAACTATAGGCCTATAATAACTGTACCCTTTTTACTAAAAATACTGGATAGAGCAGCCTACCTGCAAATACAGGCTTATCTAGAATCGAATAATCAATTGGGACTAAGACAAGCCGGTTTCCGACCCAGACACGGCACAGAAACTGCCTTAATAGATCTTACTACTCAGATCCAAATCCTGAAAGACAATGGTAAGCTAGCACTCCTCTTACTGCTTGATCTGTCAGCAGCTTTTGATTTGGTCAACCGCCAAACGCTCTGCCACCATCAGAAATCTGCAGCACATTTCTCCGACGCAGCCACTGCCTGGATCAGCTCCTTCTTGGCGAACAGAACTATGAGGGTCTTCTCTCCCACTGACTCGGCTGAACCTTCACCGGTACTTTGTGGGGTCCCGCAAGGCTCCTGTGTGTCCCCAAAGCTCTATAATGTCTTCACGAAGCCCCTATTCGATATCCTTGACTATCTGGGTGTCACGTATACTAACTATGCAGACGACACCCTGATACTCATTCCTATCTCTGGAGACTATGCAACTGACAGCAAAACCCTTAACGAAATCTGTGCAGTAATACAAGCGTGGATGGCACAACATGGTCTTTGTCTTAACGACGAAAATACTGAGTTGCTCATCCTTGGTACTCACGCTAAACTAAAAAAATGAAATACTGCATTCAAATCATTCACTATAGATGGTAATCCCATCACCGTCTCAAACAACACTAAAACCCTCGGCATTTACCTTGATGCCACCTTATCCTTCTCCAAACAAACTAATGCAGTAGCATCATCATCCGCTTACACTTGTAAACGTATCACCGCCGGCAGGCCGTTCATCTCCACACCTAATTGCATTACACTTGCTAGAACTTTAGTTTTGTCCAAAGTAGATTATTGTAACGCCCTCTATTTAGGTACTTGCCACAAAAATATTAACAAGTTACAAGTAATACAAAATAATGCCATCAGGGCAGCCCTCAACATCCCTAAGAAGTTGCATATTTCTGAGACTAGATGCAATCTGCACTGGCTCGCGGTAGAGCATAGTACATCTCTCAAAACCCTTGCCCTAACACACAAAGCTAGGGCCAACCTTGCACCAGCCTACCTTACTAACAAACTCACCCCACATACATCATCAGGACCACTTAGAGCAGCTCAAGCAAACACTATGTGCATGCCGAGATTCAAACTCCATAACTCGGGTGGTGCTAGCTTCCCTGTACAGGCTTCAAAGTTATGGAACAAACTCCCCGCTCCCCTCAGATCAGAACCTTCCTTCCACCTATTCAAGCGCAACACTAAGCGCTGGCTTCATAACTTGGATACAATGACAGTCTAACTTCCCGGATCTTAGACTTGCTGCCTGCCCACTGTATCTACCGTAAATACTATACTATATTATTTAACTGCATCCTCCATTGCCTACCGCATGCAAATGCGACATGTATGTATCTGTAACACTAATGTCTGTATGTAACTGTAACTTTCTGTAACCTGATCTAAACTGACGCGCCCGTATGCCCCAGGGCCTGGCTGCGCTTTATAAATAAAATAAATACAAATAAATACAAATAAATAGGTCTGTCACAGGGCCTAAGTACGTGTGTTTGAATAGGCTAGGGGTTGTGTTGAGGTTGGGTGTGCAGGTAGGTGCAGGTGGATGTGTTTGGGGGACAAATCAAAATAGATTGGGTTAGGAGAGTCTAACATCAGTTAAAAAGCATGGCTAGAATTGGGTTATGAGCACACACCTAGAATCAATTTATAAAACGCAGCTAGAATCAATTTTAAGCACCGCTAGAATCAATTTAAAAACACAGCTAGAATCAATTTTAAACACACCTGGAATCAATTTTAAAAAACGCAGCAAGAATCAACTTTGAACACAGTTAGAATCAATTTAAAAAATGCAGCTGGAATCAATTTGAAACACACCTAGAATCAATTAGGAAGGTGCTTGTGAGGCACAGCAATAAATGGGTACAGAGCTGATGTGAGCGCAGGGTGGGGAGCACATTTGTGTGCAATATCACCTGTTGGCCGCAGCGGGATCAGACTGTTGTTATAGCTGGGTAAACTTGCAGTGGTGCAGCAATGGAGAAACGTTTGATTGCAGGGTAGATTTGTGCTCCTTATGTATGTCAAGGAGGTAGGGTATTGGGTGGTATCAGCATCTGAGCATAAATATGGAGGCAGAGTCTTACCAAGGCAGGGGGGTGGTCATCCACGATGTAGCTAGGTCCCACGTTGTAAACTAAGACGGGTTTAATAGTGACTCATCAGTGGCTCGGACAGGCACAGAAAGGAGCCTTAGGAGTGGGGCCTTGGGATGGAGGGGCCGGCTTCCGCCTGTCGGTGGACTTGATTGGTCAGCCAATGATCAGCCAATCGGGGATGGTCAGGATGAGTGAGCTGTGATGCTCGCTTTGGTGAGGAGGCATCTGCCATTTTGGAGGTGGTTTAGGCTGCTGTAAAACGAATATCAGCCGGGTTGTTTCGTGAGGATCCTTGTGTGAGGGATGACGGCCTCAGGTTGCCACAATGGATTATACTAGAAAAGAAGTAATCTCAGTTGATTTTGGATTGTGCGACTGCTTCAAACATCGTAGCAGAAGGGTTTCATAAAATCCATGGGTCAGCCCCAATAAGCCCACCAGGCTTACCTTTCATGTAGGAGTGGTCGCACTGCTCCTGCAGTGTGCAGGGGAGGTGGTGAGAGCACCTGCTCTCTTAAGGCAGGTAGTGCAATAAGATGTAGTTGGGATGAATGAATGGAGGCGCTTAGGCTCAGATAGGAGCCTTAGGAGTGGGGCCTTGGAATGGAGGGTCCGGCTTCAGACCTGTCGGTGGACTCAATTGGCTCTTACAGGGTCGATGAGCCAATCAGGGATGGTCAGGATGAGCTAGTTTGTGGGAATCTTCCAACAGCCTTTCTTATGGACAGGTAAGATGTTACTTCCTCTCCAGGAACATGGAACCTGGCCAGATTTCACAATGTTTTCAAAAAGTATATGTAGCGTCGGGGCCCATATACCCGGGAACATTTGAACTAAACCATTACATGTCCCATCCGGACCAGCCGCCGGAGAGTTATGCAGTCTCACAATGATATTTGTAGTGCCTGACACCGAAGATTTGCACAACCATATTTCCTTAACATTCAAGTCGGCATCATGTTCTGGTTCTGTAAATCCCAATGTGTTAGCTACATGGATTTTACGTGCCTCTTCAGATAAACTATTGATCGTCAAATCCTTTTTTGCTGATCCCCTAATCGCAGGTCATACTCACATGCTGTTATTGTTTGTAGTATGATAAGCTAATTGCATCCCAACTCTGTTCTCACAGCTGAGTTGATGCCCCCTCAACCAGCTCTGATGTGAAGTTTTCAACATTTCTATTTGCTTAGCTATGTAATGAGCTGTCTCTACACCCACTGCTACTGAATATATGTGAGCGATGTCATGTCGTAGCTGCTCTTTCACTGCTTCAATCTTATGATCATAGCCTCTACTCTTACAAAATCCCTTATTCCAGGTTTCACTTGGGGTCTTAATCTTCCGTTTTGTGCACGTAACCTCTTTGATCTTTAAAAGCATGGCCGAGAATTCCTGCAATGGGAGAGGCCCACTGTAGATAGGATTCAACATCTATCTTTCTATGTATTGTGGCAATTTCCTCTCAGCCACAAGCCTACCCTTGTCAAGGTTGGTGTTATTCCACTGTACTCGGTTCGCACCACAGCTCAGATAGATGTCACCATTTAGATCATATTGACCACCAACTTCTTTAGTATTTACCATCACACAGATCGGCATATGGTCAATTTCCTCTCTTATAAGTATAGCCATATCTTCCACAAGGCCCAGGGCCACCTGATTTACAAAGACATAATCCAGGGTAGATTTACTTTTCCCACTCACTTGAGTACAAGCCTTGTACGCATCCCCAACACATTGTCCATTTAACATGCGTAAGTTATATGTATATAGCATCACTGCCCATAATCAGGTGTACCTCTGCTCCTGCTGATGGCCGTTTCACGATATGCCTGGGCCTTTCGCAAGTGGTGAACAAGGTCACATATGTTCGCATAACACCATGAACAGTGAAGTTGACTAGTCGAGATGCGGTGTGGTGGTCGTGCAACCTCTTCCCACATGTTTGGCCCGGGGGAGGGGACCGGGGAATGTCCAAGGGGCTTTATCAAACTGTTTCCAAGTGCACGCCCTCCTCCAAAATGAACACAACATCAAACCAAATCATACGTTATTGTTTGTGGTTACACTAATGGAAATGCAGCAACCCTCCACTTGACATAGCAACTCCGGCACGCTACACACATAACACAACAATAACCTTCAATGTACACTCACTGGCCCTGCAAACCCAGCTCTTGTGTAACAGTAGAACATGCTTCATGTGTCGGATCCCGTGTGTCCACTTCTTTTGAGAATTGCAGCACAGCCAGCGCAGCTATCCATCCTGGTGTATTAATGGGCGCTTGGCCTCAGGCACCTTCTTGCTCCATTAGCTTCACTAATTCAGCATTCAAGACTATTGCCAAATAATATGAAATGGCCATTATCAAAGCCAAGAGCAATTCCTTCACCACTAGGATAGCAAGCGCCAAATCCGGCTCTAAAGAAATCTTTGCTATTTTCAGAGAGCTGGAATCACCAACTCCCACTCCACCTTCCAACTATAAAAACGCAAACTCGTGTAATAATATCCAGTTTGCCATGCTTGACAAACTCAACAGCCTGCAAAGCAAAATCATCGCCCATCAACAAGCCCTAAACCAACAAATTGCTTACCTCCATTGTCAGACTGCTGATGACTCCCCCTCATTTTCTCTCAGGGAAATGAATGAACAGGAAGTCCTTACCCTCCTGAATTCAATCAAACCTTCCAACTGCAAAAGAGATGCCTGTCCTGCACAATTTATCAAAGCATGTGCCTCCACCCTAGCCCCTTTCCTGACAGATTTTATCAATGCCTCCTTCACATCTGGACTTGTCCCTGCATGCCTCAAAGAAGCCTGGGTACGCTTGCTCTTGAAGAAACCTGCACTTGACCTAACCGTCCCAGGGAACTACAGGCCCATTACTACTGTCCCCTTTCTTTTAAAACTGCTGGACAAAGCAGCCTATAAACAGGTCCAAAACTTCCTTGAAACCAACCACCTTCTGGATCTACGCCAGTCAGACTTCAGTCCCGGATATGGGACAGAAACTGCACTTCTAGACCTTAAAAATCAATTTGATGATCGCATGGATGCAGGCAAACCAGCACTCCTCCTACTACTCGACTTATCGGCAGCTTTTGATCTTGTTGATTACAATACCCTTTACCACCTCCTCTCATCCACTGCCAACACTGCTACAGCTTGGATCACGTCCTTCCTCCAGGGTAGAGTTATGAAAGTCTTCTCGGACCAAGCTTGCGCCAATCCAGACTTGATCAAATGTGGTGTCCCGCAGGGCTCCTGTATCTCACCCACCTTGTACAACCTCTTCAAGAGGCCCTTATTCAACTTCCTGGATGGGTTAGGCATAACGTATGCAAACTATGCGGATGACACGCAGGTGATCATTCCACCCACCGGCGACTATGAGGCTGACAATAAAAAGTTAAACTCCATTTACTCCAAAATTCAAACATGGTTGGCAGAAAACTGCTTTGCCTCAACGGTGAAAAAACTGAACTGCTACTTATTGGGTCCCCGGCAACCCTAAAGAAACTAGACGAAAAGTACAACTCCTTTAAAAAGGTTAAAAGAAAAATGCTGTTCAGGAGAGGTATGCCCCAAATTGGTTTCTCATTGCATTTCTCTGCTGCAGGTCCCCAAATGTGAAACTGGCTGTCAAAGCTCTGGTGTCATGGGAATGAAAGTCTGGTCCTCCTTCAAACATGAGCCCATTCCTTTAAAAATACAAACCTAAGGCTGGTAGAGATCCTTTGTGCAGGGGGGCAAGATAAGAAAATTCTCCTGCTCCCCAGTTTTATGACTAAAACCACTTAGGCCATCATAAAACTGGCCATTAGCCCTTGAAGCCTCACAGATGCGAGGGAAACATTAACAATACTCCTATCTCTGTGTTGCATGCGGCCAAAACCTTGGGTGTCTTCTTAGACTTGATATTACCATGAACAGACAGGTCAACACAATTGCATCTGCTGTGGCATACCATTCAAAACTACTCAATGCAGCCAGACACTTCTTGCCTTTACAGAACTGCCTCACCATAGCAAGGGCGATAATTGGTTCCCAGTTGGACTATTGTAATGCTCTCCTAGTAGGCACTTCTGCTAAAAAACATCAGAAAACTTCAGATCATACAGAACAATGCCCTACCGGCAGCTACTGGCATCTCAAAAAGGGAACATATCACTTCTACCAGGAGACTAGTACACTGGCTCCCCATCAAAAGGAATGCTTCACCTTCAAAACTCTCGACATCACACACAAATGTCTTAATAACACTGCCCCCTGTACCTCTCCAAGAGATTTGCTAAACCCATCTCTGACAGACCTACAAGAAAAGCCTACACTAACATGGTCACCGTTCCTAAAACCCTGAGGACGGTGGATCCAGTTTCCCAGTCCTCGCCACGACACTTTGGAGCTCACTGCCAAACCTCATCAGAGCTGAATCTTCATTCCACGCCTTTAAGAGGATGGCCAAAGCTTGGCTTCGCTCACAAGACCATCCTAGCTCTACTAGTTCCTAATCTGCTCAGCCTGCCACTATATTCTACGCAGATGCTTCTGCGGACCACTCCCTGATGTAAATACTTTGTTAAATTGTACTTTGTAATTATTTGCAATTTTCCCTCTCCATGCGCATATGTTGACTCTAGTTTCTACACCTGCATTGCTCCTCACGTTTGTACATTCCTACTAGCAACATCTATCGATGTTACCATGCATACCTAATCGCCTGTCATGCACTTCGTAATTTATTGTGCATATGTCTCAGCTTTCTCTTATTCTACTGCTATCATCTTTGTATATTATGTTCTATGTAAGTATTCTCGATCTTATTGTACTGCTCTCATCTATGTATATTATGTAACTGAAACCTTCAGGAAATGCGCCCTGATGCCCCCGGGCCAGGTGCACTTTAGAAATAAATAAAATACAAATACAATACAAGAATACTTGCGCAGGAGGATCTAACTTCCCTTTAATGGCTGCAACGCAATGGAACTCCCTACCACCTCACGTAAGGAGCACTGAATCACACACAACCTTCAGGAAAGCCATAAAAATGCTGTTGTGTGTATAATGGGCCTCCTAGTTTTTGGTTGCCTCCCATCTGTATCCCTGCACTGTAACCATTTTCTAACCTACGAGCAAACCTTTGTACTGTGTAACTAAGACGCCATCAAGCAACAGCTGCAGTTCGCTTTACAAATACAAAATAAATAAAAAATAAACATTTACAAAATGGTTTCAGAAACATAACTTGGTTGAAATCTATCTATCTATCTATCTATCTATCTATCTATCTATCTATCCATTTTTTTTATAGCGCCATGTACTCAAGGGCCTCAAAATGCTGAAATGATTCCAAGGGCAGGCAAATAGGGCATATGCACGATTTCATGACAATAATTCCAACATACGCACTGCCTTTCTTCCCACGGCTGCTTTCTCCGTCTTTCTAGAACCACCTATCTCCTATCACCTTTGTACTTGATGTATTTGCAAGCTATGGTGCATGGCAGTTTGCAATACCGATTTAATAATATTCTCATTGCAGGCTAGTTGTGACATCCCTACTGACATGTAATAAGACAATGACACCACAATTGCTCTGTAATCAGTTATTATGCTTCATTTGTGACGTCAGAATTCCAGCTGCCACTACAGCGCTTAATTAAAGCCATGACAAGCTTTTCAAATTCCTTTCTTGTAAAGTAGCTTTCACGGGCACTTTACAGCCATATGCTGGGAGGATAGCTCAGGGGCAATGCGCTCGCCTTGGAAACATGACGAAGTAGAGCCGCACAGGTTCGATCCCCGGGTCCACGCTTAGAAGCTTCTGGATATTAAGTGCATTATAAATAACTAATTATATATATTCACTGATAAGGAGCCGTTTATGGTAGCGTGTTTATGTTGTGCACTGCAACGGTTTAACAGGAGAGCAAGAATCTGCATTTATTTATTTATAACGCGCTTGGACAAGGGCCCTTGGGCATGTCAGCGTGGGCAGATATACAGCAAGTATCCTAGGAGTCATGCGCGGGAGGCATATCAGCTTGCTTCCTATCAAACAGAATGTCCAAACCACTACAGACCGGGATATCAGCACTTCCACTCCCGACAATTCCCTGACCAGCAGTAGCGCTAGACTCCCCAGGCTGCAGTCAGTTCAGGGCTTTAGATTACCTGTGGTGCAGGGGAAGCGGTGTTCCTTCTTGCAACGGAGGGGCATTGGTCATCCTCGCTGGAACCCCCGTTTCCATTGGCAACTTCCCTGGAGACTGCGATCGGGTAGGAGGACCCGATCGCATTGGCTTCCTGGTTACGGGACGCTTTCCCGGTCACGTGTCTCGCCCCCTGTTCACTTGATCGGGCATCGCCGTGCATAAAGCCGGCCAGTTCGAAATGCTTGTTGCCTCACAGCTGTTCTTTGTATCGCTGTTCAGCATTTCGTCTCGGATTCAAGATTTACGGTACCCGACCTCGGCTTGCGGATCACGGACTTCCTTGCTAACTCCTTTGTTCTACTACCTTGGCTTACGGATCACGGACTTACTTGCTCGCTCCTTTTGTACTACTACTTCAACCGGCACAGACCACACGGATTTTGACCTTTGGACAACGTATACCGGACTGCCCCCGAAACACTCCCTGGTTTGTTGACTTTTCCATGCTCACCTGGCATCGACCTCGGAGTGCTTTTGGACTTGCCTTTGCCTTCCCCTAATCTGTCACGAATCACGCTCAAGCATTCAAGCCTTACCCTGTGCCACGAATCAACCAGGTGTTTGCAGTCGGCTCAGCCGGCTTCAAGAACTTCACTGCGCGTCCCCTGCACCACAAAACCGATACCAGGACAGTGTTACAGGACTTAGGTAAGAACACTTCAGTTATTCACTCGTGCCTGCATTTCTGTATACTGTGCCTGCTTGTGCTAAACTTGCCTTCCTTCCCACAGTCTTGGGGTCTTCGGCGGCGCCTGGTTCTTGTGCAAACAACAACAACACCTGTGGCTTCAAGGCTCGCACAAAGAGTGTATTCTATCTCTTTGTGGGGAACTTGGGGACAGAGGCCTATTACTCTTCACGACACAGCAAGTCTGACACTAGGGAAGTTTCAGACTGACGATCAAATCTAAAGATGCAGGTTATTGCTTATTCCCAATCACAAGAAGACGTTTTAGAGGCATGCAGCACATCAGCTGCATCTTAGTTTTTTTTATCCAAACAGATTGCACATGGATTATATGGATCAGCATTTTACCCCTTTCCCCAACTTGCCCCCCTCCGCCTTCAAAGCGATCCCTTCGGTCGAGCTCTTTGGAAGGAGGATCAAACTCCATCTGCTAGCAATGGAGGAAGCCCCTCAAATCCTGTGCCCTCCTATCCCAAGGAACCGCGCAGAAGGCCCCCAGGAAAACACTACCTGCCCCATTCTCTACATGGTCACCTGTTGCACTGTCCTCCAGTCACTGTCCCTGTGCTATGTTCCCATTCGTATCCCTTCGCCACCCCGCATGCGTGTTCAATCCAACGATGTAAGGGCAACTTACCCTAGGACGACCTCTGACAGTGCCTACTTTTGAAGTCATTTCTGTGCCCGCAAGCACTGTCTGTAGCCCAGTCTCCTTCAACAGATGCTGCATCAACTCCTACCAGCTGGGACCATAGCAGTGGCTATAGGCATGTGTATCGAGCTATGGGTAGTCCAGTTAAAAAGATGCGCCATACGAGTGATTTATAGCACAGGGAACGGTAGCGGCCACTAAGGACGACAGGACGCTTAGATGAGTTCTAACTGTCTTTATTAACAAGACAAACTGGTGGGCATAACTTGTCCTTATGCAGGGCAGGGGAGTTACTCACAGTTCCAGTTTGGGCCTCCCATTTGCTTCACTGGAGGCAGGGTGTGCACATGGATGGCACACTGTAAGCTTCCAGGGCCCCCATGTGGCCTCCTGTGGCATTGGACTTATGCCCTGGAAGCTGGACTGTATGGGCTTCTCTGGGCCCCAGTTATGGTGGCTCCTTATCAGGAGCAGCGCTGTCTGTAGACTATTGGTCTCGCGCTCCCCCAATTGTGCGGCAACGTTCTCCCTGACGATCTCACGCGGAGCGTGGGCTCGCAAGATCTCGTTATGTTGAGATCTCACGAGATCGCGCTCACACGATCACGTGACGTCCCCACACACCTCCTTTGCTGGGAAAAGGATAGATCGTCATTCCATGACAAAGTCTGCAAACTTGCTGGGTTTCCTTATCTCTCTCTGAGGTCTGCCTTGATATGGAAGCGGGGCAGGGCTGTGGGAGCACTCTTGGGGAGGTGCGGGTGATTCAGGTTCTCCTTGTCTTACCCTTCGCTGTGACTCCCTAAGTGGGGTTGGGGAGTTGGCGCTTGAGAACTTGTCGCCGTAGGGTGACTCTGAGTCATCTCTTCCTGACTGGCAAGGGTTTTCGGATGGCTCTGTTGGTCTGGGTCTTCTCCAGTTTCCCAGTGTGGCTGCTCAATGGATTCTTTTCTGCGGTACATGGCCACCATTTCTAGATTCCATCTCCTTCCGTCGCTGGTAAAACATTTGGTTTGACCCTTTCTCAATGACTTCTATGGGACTGCTGTATCTGGAGCCGGTTGAAGTGTCTTTGTGAGGGAGACGTATCTTTACCAGGCCGCCTTTGTTAACTGCTGTCTGGCGAGCGGCTTGACGCATGTCCCCTTGAGCCCTCATGGCTTCTTTGTTACGTTGCATACGAAAAACTACATTTTCCATGTCCACATCTTCGTCGGCCCTCACTTGATGGAGCCAAGGTGGTACCAGTGTGGATGCTGCCCTTCTCCCCCTTAGCAGATGGAATAGTGAAACGCGGGTGATGGCGTTGGGGGTGATGCGGTGGGCTGTGACAGCCTCCTTGACCGTCTTGTACAGGTTTAGGCCTGCACGATGCTCTACTTGCAGCGCCCCTTTAATGAAACGGTTCGCCCGCTCGACCAGGCTATTGGCCTGTGGGTGGTAGAGACTTGCTCTCTGCTGTCGAATGTTGTTGAGTTTGAGGAATTTCTCAATTTCTCGAGAAACCATCTGGACTCCATTATCCGTCACAATTTCCTCGGGGAGGCCTTCGCACTGGAATATGGTGGTGAGTGCTTCGATGACTGTGCTTGTGGTGATGTCTGAGGTGAAGTCAACTTCGACCCACTTGGAGAAATAGTCGACCGTGACTATACCATATTTATGTTCTGGGGGCATGCTGTCCAGAGGCACGATGAAATCCAACCCTAATTTGCGTCACACCCCTTTGGAGACTTCGGTGGGCAGCATTTATTTATTTTATTTTATTTTATTTGCATTTGTTAAGCGCACTTGCAGCCCATGAGGCATCGAGGCGCTGTTACAGAGGAAACACAGATTAAGATTAGATTTTTTCTTTGTCTTAGTTACGTATTTATAACGCGCTTAAACACTCGGAGGTTTCTAAGCGCGGACCCGGGGATCGAACCTGTTGTTGCTTTGTGTCGTCTTGCTTCCAAGACGCGCACGCTGCCGCTGTGCTATCCTCCCGGGACATGGGGGGCTTGTCTCACAGCCAGGCGCTTGTCACTGTTTGTGCACTCATGGCACCTTTCAACCATTTGTCGTATGTCCTGATCCATGCCTGGGCACGAGTAGGCGTCGCGTATCCTGCATCTGGTCATGTTGCATCCCAGATGGCCTGAGTGTGCTCTGCACAGTATCACTTTGCGAATTCCGCTGGGCCGGATCACTTGGTCGCTCTCTGAATGAGACCGTTCATGGTGGTGATTTTGTCGTTCACCTTCCAGAAGGGACGTAGGCCTTCAGGGATTGTTCTTTCATCAGGCCACCCTGCGTGGACCCAGGCTGCTACGCGCTGTAGAGCATCGTCCTGCTCGAACTCCTCCTGCCTGTGGCGCTCACTTAGGTCCATGTACTCCCCGTTCCTCAAGTCACTTATAGAGGCTACGACACATTCATCTTCCAAGAATGTGGTCCCAGGGGCGTTTTGGTTCAGGAGTCTGGACATGCAGTCCGTTTGCGTGTTTTTCCAGCCAGCAATGTGGGCTATCTCGTATGTGTACTCTTGCAGTTTTGCGGCGATCCTGGCCAGTTTCGAGTGGCAGTCTTGGTGCCGCCCAAGCTCAACATGTGAATGAGGGGTTTGTGGTCGGTGACCAGTCTAAATTTCGTGCCCCAAACATGTATTTATTTATTTATTTGCATTTGTTAAGCGCACTTGCAGCCCATAAGGCATCGAGGCGCTGTTACAGAGGATACACAGATTCAAGATTACATACAGGTGCCAGATGGCTTAGTTACAGTTTGGCAGGCATATACGCAGTGGAGGAAACAGATTTAGTTTACACAAAAAGTCTGGTTTTGATAGCCTTACGAAAGGCTAGGTGGGACTCAATGAGTCTTAGGTGAGGAGGCAGGGCGTTCCAGTGCGTGGCTGCTAGGGTGGGGAAACTGGAGCCACCCGCGTGCACTTTCCGTGAGGTAGGCGTAACAATGGTGTTGGCATAGATGGATCTGAGCGGTCTTGTGGCGGAGTGCCAAGTTATTCTGTTGGTCAGGTAAGGGGGAGCAAGTTCGTGGAGGCATTTGTGGGTGAGGGCAAGAGTTTTAAAGACAATTCTCTCTTTGACAGGGAGCCAGTGTACTTGTCTTCTGATTTCATAGATATGGTTTCTCCTTGCGGTGCCGGTGGCTGCCCTTAGTGCATTGTTTTGGGCTAGCAGAAGTTTGGCCAGGTTTTTGTTGGAAGTCCCCACGAGAAGGGCATTACAGTAGTTAAGTCTTGACGGGCCAGGAAGGGCCTGGCTGCGTTGAGGACTTTGGAGTAGTAAGCTGAGGAGGCAGTAATGGCATTGACCTGTCTGTCCATCGACAGGTCGGAGTCGAGGTAGACTCTGAGTGCCTTAACATGGTTAGAGACCCTAATTGGAATGTTATCAATAGTGAAGGAGTCGTACTGATCTCCAAGGTTAACGAGGGTGAACGGTGAGCCAATAAGGAGGAGTTTGGTTTTTTCGCTGTTGAGGCAGAGCCAATTCTCAGCCATCCAGGATTGGATGGTAGAGTAGATAGAGGTGAGGGTGTTGGAGTCTGCTATGTAGTCGCTGTGAGTGGGATGAGTACCTACGTATCGTCCGCATAGTTGGTATATGAGATACCAAGGGAGTCAAGGATGCTAAACAGAGGTCTAGTGAAGAGGTTGTAAAGTGTAGGTGCGATACAGGATCCCTGAGGGATACCGCAGGTGAAGAGGCTGGGGGTGGCGCGGCAACTTCAGAAAAGACTTTCATGGCCCTTTCTTGGAGAAAGGAGGTGATCCACTGGCAGGCTTTAGGGGAGAAGTTGGCTTGGGTGGCTAGGTGGTGACACAAGGTATTGTGGTCAACCAAATCGAACGCTGCGGAAAGGTCAAGGAGCAGTAGAAAGGCAGGTTTGCCTGCGTCTCTGAGATCATCCATTTGGTTTTTCAGGTCTAGGAGGGCTGTTTCAGTGCCATGTCGGGGGCGGAACCCAGATTGCCGTAGGCTGAAGAGACGGTTGTCCTCTAGGAACCTTTGGACTTGCAGGTAGGCTGCTTTGTCCAAAATTTTGAGCAGGAAGGGTACAGTAGTGATAGGCCTATAATTCCAGGGACGGAAAGGTCCAGCAAGGGTTTTTTGAGGAGTGGGCGTACCCAGGCTTCCTTAAGTCCTGATGGGACATGGCCTGATTAGAAGGATGAGTTGATAAAGGCTGTAAGGAAGGGGGCTAGGCTGGGTGCGGAGTCTTTGATGAGGCTGGCAGGGCAGGCATCACCTTTGCAGTTGGAGGATTTAATAGAATGGAGCATGGTGATGACCTCTTGCTCGGTGATATTTTTGAATTCGAACATCGGGTAGGACGTGGTCTTGGTAGGTGGCTTGGCGTGCATGTTTGCTATAATGTCAGAGAGGGCTTTTTGGTGGCCACAAAATTTAGTTTGGAGGGTGTTGAGCTTCTGTAGCATGGCAGATTGAATGCTGTTACACCATTTCTCATCTTTGATGACTGAGGAGGGGGGGGGGCAGATGGTTTTTCGAGTTCCCTGAAGATGGTGAATAGTTCCTTGGAACCTGACTTGGCATCAGCGATCCTGGTGTTAAAGGAAGCAGCCTTTGCCAGAGTGATGTTGGCCTTGTATGATTTGGAGATGGCTTTGAATTTCTGTTCAGTGGCTTCAGAGGGGTTCGCTTTCCATGTGGATAGTGCAATCCTCTTCTGCGCACATTGGTCGAGGAGTTCTTTGGAGAATCATGAGTTGGCATGTTTGGCTTTTTTAGCTTTTTTGAGAGTCAGGGGAGCAATGGCATCCACAGCTGACGTGATGGCTTCCTTGACGGTATTGGCTAAGGTATCAGGGTTGTTCGAGGCAGGACTTGAAGGGCTGGGTTGAGGAGGTAGGGTGCCAAGTTCTCGACTGTGAGAAGGCGAGAGCTCCTGGCGTAGGTGGCAGGGCATGGTGGTGGCGGAGATAGAGCCACTTGTTGGTTCCGAGGATGAATTGGATGTAGTGGTGGTCGGACCAAGGAATAGGGTTGTTGTCCGTGATGAGAAGGGAGCAGTTGTGATGGCTGACCCAATCAAGGGTGCGTCCTTTGATGTGTGGGCTGGGAAATGGAGTGCGCGAAGCCTAGGTAGCAGAGTGCCTTCTTGAGGTGTTTCGCAGGGGAGTATTTGGGGTCGTTCAACCCTAGGTTGAGGTCACCAAGGAGTAGAATCTGTGAGGTCTTTTTGATGTTGTGAGACAGTGCAGTGATAAGGGTGTCATGGAAGTCGGTGCATGGTCCTGGGGGTCTGTAGACAATGTGCATGGATATGGTGCAGTTGGGTGAGACATTAATTTTTAAAGGGAGGTAGTCGCTGTTGCTGTCAAGGATGTCTTCAGCTTCTCTGATGGAAAGGGTGTCTCTGGCGATGAGGACAACGCCTGCACCTCTCTGAGAGGTGCGGTCTTTCCTAAGGATTGAATAGCCAGGTGGGAGGGACAGTGATAGGGCTGGGCCTGAGCTTTCATTCAGCCAGGTTTCAGTAAGGATGAGGAGGTCGAGCTTGTCTTTTATAAGCAGGTCGTTGATGTCGAGAGCTTGGGCTGGTGAGGAGCGGGCATTGAGCAGGGCGCACCTAAGTATGTGGGTAGAGGAGGGCAATGGGAGGGGTGTGCTGGTAGGTGGGTCAGAAGAGCTAAGTGGTGTGGTCACGGGAGTGTGAACTATAGGATCAAGGGGCATAGGAGCATCAGTAAATTGCATACATTCAATGGGGGCGCCAGCAGTAGGCCCAATAGCCAAAGGAGCATTAGTAAATTGCACACATTCAATAGGGGTGCCAGTAGTAGGCCCAATAGGCAAAGGAGCATCAGTAAATTGCACACATTCAATGGGGGCGCCAGCAGTAGGACCGATAGGCATGGGAGCATCGGAGAGCTGCGCACAATCCATTGTGGCAGTGGGGGCGCTAGCAGTGGGTACAGTGGAACAGCGGGGCGGAGGTAGAGATTCAAAGTCAATGTTATTAGAGGGGTGGTGTTTGTTGTTATGAACCTTTGCTGTCATGGCGTGGCGTGGCAGAGGACTGCGGGGCAGTCCTGGGGCCCAGGGCGCATTTGGTGCCAGCGCACCTGAGTAGTGGCGGCTGGCTTCTTGTGGCCAACCTGGCGTTGCGGTAACCCACGGTAGGGGTACAGGTGATGGGCTTGGTGGGCAGGGTGCAGGATCGTAGTCGCGTATTCCTGCTGTTGTACAGCGGAGGGCGTGCAGATGCTGGCAAGGTGGGCGCACATGCGGGGTGAGTCAAGGGGGCATTGAGGCTGTTGGCCTTACCTTGAACTGGTTCAGCAGGGCGTTGGGGCGCCATCTGCGCCCTCGAGCAGCGGAAAGCTGCAGAGAGGGGTTGAGGCCTTGTCTCCACATAAGATCTGAAGTAGTCGACGGCCCAGGCACATGCCAACATTTCTTTCTCAACGGTGGAGTAATTCTTCTCCACTGATGATAGGGCTTTTGATGCAAATGCCACAATATTTTCAGTGTCGCCCTTCTTCTGGGTCAGAGTGGCCCCCAGCCCGTACGCGCTGGCGACCATTGTGATACAGGTGTCCATTCAGGGTTGAACGGTTTCAGGCATGGTGCATGTAGAATTCTCCTTTTGATTTCAGTGAAGGCTTAATTTTGTTCTGGCCCCCATGTGTAGGCTGCCCCCTTCTTCAGAAGCTCCCTCATGGGGTACGTGGTTTCGGAGAACCGTGGGATGAATTTTGCATAGTACTCGGCTAGGCCCAGGAACAATCGTAGTTCTTCTCTGGACATCGGGGTCGGGGCGTCTGTTATGGCCTCCATAAGATTCTTCTTGGGGCTCACCCCTTCACTTGAGATGCCGTACCCAAGGTATTCTACCTTGCTCACTCCAAAAATGCATTTCTCGTGGCGTTGATGGACGCCTCCCTCTTGAAGCTTGCTCAGGACTGCCCTGGGTGCTTTGTCATGGGTCTAGTTGTCCTTGGCCTACACGAGGATGTCGTCCTGAAAGAATGAAACATTTCTGAGTCCTTTAAGTAGGGAATTCATCATCCTCTGGAATGCGGACGCTGGCAAAGACAACCCAAACGGCATGCGGGTATATTGAAAAGTGCCCAAAGGAGTGATGAACGCCATCAGGGGGCGTGAAGATTTGTGTAGAGGAATCTGGTGATAGGCGTCACACATGTCCAGCTTCGAGAAGATGGCCACTTCTTTCATCATGAGGACAATTTTGCTGAGGAGCGGAAAGCTATCGGTAACAACCTCTAGATTCAGGCTTCTCAGATTGATGCATATTCTGAGGTCTTTACTGGATTTCTTTTTAACTAGAACCACTGGACTCAACCACTCGGAGGATTCCAAGGTCTCGATGGTTCCTTCTTCGACCATTTTCCGAAGGTGGGCATCTAATGCAGGTCTTGCCGTGGCAGGCACTGCTCTAACTTTGTGTTTCACTGGCACCACTTTGGGTTTCAGATTAATCTTGTGGACAAAGTTTCTCACTTTCCCCGGGTTCTCGGAAAACAGGCTAGGGAAAATCTACTTGAAATTTTGCGCTGCTCCTGAGGAGACCATGAGTATCTGCTCCGGAGTGCTGGGATCCAGTTCAATACTGAGTCTGTGTTGATCGTCCCATCCAAGCACGGCTGGGCCTTTGGGTGAGAAGTACACTTTGGTGGTGGTAGACCTCCCTTTGAATTCAATCCGGGCTCTGATGTAGCCCAGCAGGTTGACAGTTGCACCTCCGAAGACCGTCGGTTTTTGCCTGCTTTCCACTTGTGCTTGTCCCATCATCTCCTTATACGTGTCGATGGGAAGGATTGTGAGGTCTGATCCCGAATCTGCCATGACACGTGTTTCCCTTCAGTCCACTTAAATGGTGCAGTGGGGCTTTTCTCTCCTGGTGTGGAGGGTGTTGACCATGATGACCATGGGTCTGTCCTGTAGCTCGTCATCATCGCTTGAGGCGCGGTCACCATCGACGTGGGAAACGGTTTTCTCCCGCCAAGTACATGCCGGAGCCACATGACCAATGCGTCCGCACTTGGAACACTCCTTATTCCTGGCGGGGCAGTCACGATCATTCGCCATGTGCTTGGTACTGGCGCATCTATAGCATTTTGGTGCATCCTTTTGCCTGGGGCTTTGTCTCTTGGGCTGTTGCGGGACTGCTTGTCTCTGCGCCCTCTCCATTGTAGCGCCGCAAGTTCGGGTACGGGCAGGTGGCTTCCCGCCTCTTTGCACCTGCTGGAGGTTTCTTCTTCCGCCCTGGCGATTTGGATGGCCTTGTCGAGGGTCACTTCTTTTTCTTGAATGAACTTGTCCTGCACTTTGCTGGAGTTAGTGTGGACGACCAGCATGTCGCAGATAACTTGTTCTGCGTTTTCGCCGAACGCGGAAAGAGAAGCCAGCTCCCTCATTCTGGTGATATAGTCGTCCACGGGTCCGCTCCCTTCTTGTTTACGGGTGTAGAACCTCAGCCTGTGTAGCACCACGTTCTCCTTATTGGTGAACCTCTTCACGATGCGACGGGTCGCCTCCTTGTAGACGTCGTCGTCGTCATCTAACACGGGTATGGCTGTTAAACTGGCAAAGATGCTCTGACCTTCAATCCCCATTGCGTTCAGCAGCATCGCCTTCTTCCTGGCGCGGGCATATCCCGTGCCGCCCACAGCCTCCAGATACGTGGAGAAAAGGGGCTCCCACTGCATCCACGGGATTGCCGGGGTCCCAGGTGAGGGGAGAAACGCAGGGGGCGGTGTGGCACCTTGCATGGTGGGCCCGTGGGCCTTTTAGTATCCTCGTCGCCTATTATGTAGTGGCCTCTAAGGACGACAGGACGCTTAGATGAGTTCTAACTGCCTTCATTAACAAGACAAACTGGTGGGCATAACTTGTCCTTATGCAGGGCAGCGGAGTTACTCACAGTTCCAGTTTGGGCCTCCCAGTTGCTTCACTGGAGGCAGGGTGTGCACATGGATGGCACGCTGTAAGCTTCCAGGGCCCCCATGTGGCTTCCTGTGGCATTGGATTTATGCCCTGGAAGCTGGACTGTATGGGCTTCTCTGGGCCCCAGTTATGGTGACTCCTTATCAGGAGCAGCGCTGTCTGTAGACCTCTTGGTCTCGCACTCCGCCAATTGTGTGGCAACGTTCTCCCGACATTCTCTCGCGGAGCGCGGGCTCGCGAGATCTCGTTATGTTGATATCTTGCGAGATCGCGCTCCCGCGATCACGTGACGTCCCCACAGGAGCCGAAACATAATTCTGATCCTAATGCTGCTACGGAATCGCAATAGCCTTTCCGCACGACAACTCCTCAAATGTATCCACGCTTTTACTCACCTTGGGGTAAAGCCTAATTGCCCATCCATATAATATACCTGCCATTACTTTTAAAATGTATGCTTCCCCCTCAAAATAGAAGCGTTCTGTTGCACCTGCATGGGAAAAGGCGCAAAGGGTGTGCAACACGGGAACTCTCATTTACTTGTTGTAAGTGGAACAGCAGTGATATGAGCTGGCACTGTTGGGCTTACATCTCTATCCTTCAAACATGTTAAGGTCCTTAAATGCCTCCTTACTGTCAAATGCGCGGATTTCTTACTGATAATCTTCATTACGCCTAGTCTCTTCCTCGTCCCAGTGCTTAACTTTGAGTATGTCCATGCTCACAGGAACTCTCTTTTCAAGCTGGCCTCCTCTGGCCCCTCTTATCCCAGGAGGTATAACCTCCCACTTTCCCAACACACAGCAGTGAATCCAAAGCCAAGTCCTGGGAAACATCTACCCACGGGTGAGAGGGAATGGTAGTCTGTATTGGGACGAGGAAGAGTAGGACTAGGATTAATGACGATTACTGAAGCATTACCGCCACGTTCTTCTTAATCCACCGGCTGGTAGTAGTAGTTGAAGGCCTGCAGCCACAAACCCCGCCCCAAAGGTGACCAAGAGATGAGCAGGAACATGAAAGGACTCCATCTGGAAATGATGGTGCAAGATCACTGGCTTCACATCCAAGCAATGCCAAGCCTCCTCCTCAGGAGAGGAAGGAACATAGAAGAAAGCAGGAAGGACCACCTCCTGAGACCAATGGAAACAGAGGAGACATTAGGCGCAAAGGCAGAGTGATATCGCAGGACCAAGGCCTCCTCCCAGACCACCAGAAACGGAGGCCGACACAGGAGGGCCCTGATTTTCCCCCGACGATGAGCAGAAGTAACCGCAACCAAAAAGGTAGTCTTCAGTGTCAAAAACGTCTGCTCGATATCCACCAGTGGCTCAAACGGGAGGCTTCTGCAACATAGCCAGGATCAAAGGAAGATCCCAAGGAGGATCCCCAACCGGGCCCAAAGAAGGAGAGTCTGCCACCCCCTTGAACAGCATCAAGAGCAGAGCCCCCCCCCCCCCCAGCCTGAGGGGACCAGTTAACCCAAAAGGCCTGAAAGGCTGCCCGTTGAGAACAGAGAGTAGAGACAGCCAACCCCTTCCCAGACCCCCCATGGAGAAATTGTAAAATGTCAGGTAGCCCGCAGACATGTGCCAGAACACACTTGGGGAACACCAAGACAGAAAATTGGCCCATTGACGGTCATAAGAATTAAGCGTAGAGGACTGACGGACCTTCCCAGCAACAGCAGCTGAAAGCCCTAACGCCTGCAGAGCCCTCCTCTCAGTTTCCAGACCTGCCAACGGATGGGAGAGGAGAAGGGGGGACCGCCCACCCTCAAGGGAGACGGCCAACACAGCAACACCCACGGAGGGACAACTGCATCTCCAGAAGAAACAGGAATGCCCCTCTCTGAGGCCAGTAAGGGACGATCAGGACAAACACCCCCGGGAACACCTTGATCCTGCTGATGACCCATGGAACCAGGTAGATCAGAGGAAAGACATAAAGAAGCTCTGGGGGCCATACCAAGGAAAGAGCATCGCGCTCAAAAACACTTGTGCATGATCGCAATATAAACACATTTTCATATCATATCATAGCATCCACACCCCATGTCCCCAGGGATGGAGCCCAGGAACAAAACCAGAGAAGCTGTGCGATGCAGGGGAAGACAAAGATGTCCAACTAGCGGAGTCCAAACTGCCAACTGTGAGGAATTTGACCATCCGCACGGGGAGTGTGCGCTCACCTAGGCTTTTTTTGTAATGAAATGGAATGCTGGGGGATCAACCTCTGTAAAATGTGTGAGGTTAATCTGCACACATTTTCCTATGCTGACCGTACCACAAACACATAGTCGTGTGTACTCTGGGTGAACACAGCCTACAGGCGCAGTCCTCCTGTCATGTTCAGCTGGAATGTGACAGCCATGGGTACCTCAAAGCATCTCAAGAAGGGGGAAGGCAAAACTCTTGCCATGGCCAGCATCATTAACGGACAAAGGCTCCATGGATCCGCCCTATCCTTTGTCTGCCCTACTGGTGGCAGTGCGTACTGATGAGAAGTTAATTGAAGCAGGCCTGCGAGAGTGTCATGATGCCCGCTCCCGGGGAGCCGGTTCAAGCCCGGCGTCCCCGAAAGCGGACATCCAGTCCCCAAGGAAGGACCCAGCAACCCCATATAGGGGCCCTTTGGACAGTGTCCTGGCGCCATAGGCGCCAGGCTCATAAAAGACATCAGTCCTGGCGCCATAGGCGTCAGGCTCATTATGGGAATGCTTGGGTGCACTTACCTGATGCAGACCATGCTGCAGGATCCCGGCCTCCTTGAGGCCTGAAAGGAACTACTTTACCTGTGGGACTAATTTACCATCCGGGCGTGGTCGGGGAAGGATACATACCTGATTGGAGGAAGGATACATACCTGGAACTTCTTCCAAGGCTATTTAAACCCCACCCGAACAGCCACACGTGCTTCGCGTTGTTCTGCATCTAGCAGCTGGACGCTCACCGTGTCTGCTCCTGCATCCTGACTTCTGCCACGCCTGCCAGCATCCTGGATCACCTGCAAAGGAAGAGAAGAAGAGAACAGAAGAAGGAAAAGTCCTTACCTGCTAAATCCGCATCCCGGAGACATCTCGCCGACAATCCTGAAAAGGAAGACTTTAATTTAAAAGCTCAACGAGTCGATCGCTGCAGCTCTGCATTCCACTCACCTTTACAGGGTGCCTCCATGTTCAGCAGCGGTCATCCGGATTCGCAGTCACGCCCCAGCGCCTAGGGAGAAAAACACCAGAACAAAAGGTGAGAGAGAGGAGGGAATAAGGAAAGCTAAATCTCCATGTTAAGACTTACCTGTTGATTCATTCCCTCTTCATTTCGGGTCCGTGCCGCATCCTGGCATTTCCGGACCCCGGCCCCTAAGGGGAAAAAGAGACATCAGCGTTAATGAGCGAATGAAAAGACATTATCAAAAAACGCTCATTAAAGACTTACCTGATTTCTACAAGGATTTCACCTCTCATCTCGGGTCGGTGCCTGTTCCCCGGCATTCCGTACCCCGGCCCCTATGGGGAAAAAGACACTAGCATTAGTACATTAATGCATGGACACAAGGGGAACCTCTTATCAAAAAACTTACCTGGAAGCCAAGCAAGTTTGGTTCTCACCAATCCGAAAATCCAGTGAAGTAACTGGATACCAACGCGCCCCTGCATCAGAAGCAGGATGGAGAGCTCGTCCTTCCAGACCCTAAGGTGAGACGCTACGAGAAATCACAGAAGGGTCTCAAGGAGGGTGAGAGGGGAAAGTGGGAGGCCGATTGCATTACCCCGCAGACAGTTAATCCCTTATTTTCGCCTACAGAAGGATACTTCTGCGAGCCAGACAAGCCAGATTTGGGGGCCCGGTCCAGTCCGTCTTCCGAACCCTGCGCATCACCTTAGAAGAGGTCACAGCAGCGCGAACCAGGCCAGCGCATCCGTGGGAGTCAGGTGAGCGTAACAGAACGCGAAGCCTTCCTACAAATTCCCACCCAGGCGCTATGGAAAGTTCTGAGACTGATCAGTTGGCCCAATTACTGGGGGAATTACGGGCCAAAGTACATGCCACTCATCAAGAGACTAATGCCCTCAGGAGGGAATTAATAATATCAAAGGAAAGAACTGATGACCTGGCCAGACAGCTTTTGCAAGGTCAAGCTGGGCAAACTCCTCTACCCGGTTCCGGAGGGAACCCCGCTCCTGTGGTTTCCAGTAACCCTGTGCAGATTAATCTACCTGGAAACATGCCGCTGGCCCCACCCAAATGCTTTGCTGGGGACCCCAAACGATTCGCCGTATTCATGAATCAGTGTCGTTTGCACTTCCTATGCAGACCTGGGGCCTTCCCTAATGATCAGACCAAGGTAGCCTTTGTATTGTCATATCTCAGCGGCTGCGCTGCCGATTGGTCAGTTCCACTGGTTACTCAAGATGACCCGATTCTCCGTGATTTTCAAAGGTTTCAAGCAAGCATGGAAACGTTATTTGCTCGACACTCTCAGGGGCAGGCTCTGGATGACAAACTTCTATCCCAGCGACAGGGCAATCAGGACCTCCTATCCTATATTGCAACCTTTAATAGACTAATTGTGGAAACGGGATGGCCAGAGGATAAAAGAGTCACGTTGTTTTATCGAGGCCTTCGCAGAGAACTTAAAGATGTCTTGGCCCAAGTTGTAAATCCGCCCCAAGAATACACAGAGTATATAGACTTAGTGGTCCAATTGGATCACAGACTTCAAAACAGAAAAGCAGATCGGTCCAGTTTTGAGACCCGGGTGTTGGTCAAGACCCATGCTAATCCCAAGGGAGTTGATGTCTCTGAGCCTATGCAAATTGGAAGGGTTAAAGGACCCTTAACTCAAAAGGAACGTGAAAGGAGGCGGCAGTTAAAATTATGTCTTTATTGTGGGAATTCTGGACACTTTCTACGAGATTGCCCAGCAAAACCGCCCCGAAAGGCGGTAGGAGCCGCTGATAAAAACCATGAAGACTCTGTTTCGGGAAACGACTCCGCCCGACAAGTGTAGGGGTCCGCTTGCCGAGCTTGAAAACTAACTCTCAGACCTCGCATTTCATTGTGCCAATGGTTCTCGTAGATCCAGAACAGCCTAAGCGGTTGCATGCAGTAATACATACATCGATAGTGGGGCTATTGGAAACTATGTGGATCATGAATTGGTCTCTAGGATTAACCTCCCTCTCCGTCCTAAAACCAGCAAAGATGTCATCACCACAGTCGATGGAACTGAAATTGCCTCTGGACCGGTAACACATTCCACTACTGAGGTGACTCTTATTGGTCCCGACGGCCATCGGGAGGGTGTTGTGTTTGATGTAATCAAGGCTCCACAGTTTCAGGTTATTCTTGGAATCCCTTGGTTAGAGACACATAATCCTTGAATTGATTGGCGAGCTAAGAGAATAACCTTCCCGGATTATACACAAACCTGCTACCCAGAAAACCTGAAGATTAATCTAGCATCTGTAACCTCCATGCAACTACCTCCGGAATACCAAGACTTTCAGGACATCTTCCAAAAGGAACAGGCCAACACGTTACCTCCTCACAGATTGTACGATTGCCAAAATCGATCTGGTCCACGGTGCACAACCCCCTTGTAGCAGGATCTATGCCCTTACCGAACCTGAGAATCTGCATTTGAGACAATATTTGGATCAATACCTAGCTAATGGTTTTATTCGCCCGTCAAAGTCCCCGGCATCCTCGACTTTGTTCTTCGTGCCCAAAAAAGAAGGCGACCTTAGAACTTGTATCGATTACCGCGCATTGAACCAGATAACAGTTAAAAACCGTTATCCTCTGCCTCTGATCCCTGAACTCCTTGACCAGGTGAAGGACACTTGCATATACACCAAGTTAGATCTCCGGGGGGCTTATCATCTGGTACGAGTTAAAGAAGGCGACGAATGGAAAACTGCCTTCCGTACTAAATACGGATTATTCGAGTACCAGGTGATGCCTTTCGGATTGTGTAACGCGCCGGCTGCCTTCCAATACTTCATGAATAATGTCCTTCGGGAACTCATCGATGTTTGTGTTGTCGTATATATCGATGACATTCTGGTGTACTCCTCTTCGGAATCTGATCACAGAAAACACGTCAGGGCAGTACTTGAAAAAGTGCGCCAACACAAACTATTTGCTAAATTGGATAAATGTGTTTTCCATACCACAGAAGTCGAGTTTCTAGGGTTCATCCTGACACCCAAAGGAGTCCGAATGGACTCAAGAAAAGTGGATGCCATCCCCAAATGGCCATCACCTAGCTCTGTAAAAGGGGTTCAAAGCATGCTCGGCTTTGCCAATTTCTATCGCAGGTTTATCCCGGAATTTTCACGTGTGGTACAACCCATTACTGCACTCTTGAGGAAAAATAAACGTTTTGAATGGTCTGAAGAAGCCGAGCAGGCCTTTCAGGATTTAAAAGCTAAGTTTACCTCCGCACCTATTTTGAAACAACCGCGTCCAGATCTTCCTTATGTCGTCGAGACTGACGCATCCAGCCTAGCCATGGGAGCTGTCCTGTTCCAAAGAGATCCCGAAACCAACCAACTGCATCCCGTAGCATTTTGGTCCAGAAAATTCTCAGCACCCGAGGTTAATTATGCAATCACGGACAAAGAACTGTTAGCCATTAAGTCCGCTTTTAAAGCCTGGCGGCATTATCTGCTTGGCGCTCGACATACCATCACAGTGATCACTGATCACCGGAATTTACAGTATTTGAAAACCGCCAAGACTCAGTCATCACGGCAGCTCCGATGGGCTTTGTTTTTCGCTGAATTTGATTTCGTGATTACCTATCGACCTGGCTGCAAGAATGGCAAAGCAGATGCCTTATCCCGAATTGGAATGGGAGAATCTGATACAAACTCAGAACCAGTACCAATAATTCCCGAACAGAGGATTCTAGGTATGACTTCGTTACAGACGCTTGAAGACATTCAAGCCAGAGTGAAACAACTCCTGGACCCTCAAGCTTACAGGAATGGATACAAAAGGGATCAGACTTTACCATAGATAATGGTTTACCTTATTTCCAAGGACGCTTATTCCTGCCACATAAGGAATTACACAAACTAGTTATTTCCGGTTATCATGATACATTAATAGAGGGACACCCCGGTATTGCCAAGACAGAGGAAAAGGTGAAACGACAATTTTGGTGGCCCTCTTGGCGAAAAGATGTTAAATCTTTTGTGATGTCCTGTGGTGTTTGCGCCCAAAATAAAAGTCAAAAGAAAAGACCAGCCGGTCTCCTTCAACCTCTAGACATACCACCAGCACCCTGGCACACCCTATCAATGGATTTTATTACGGACCTGCCTCCTTGTTCGGGGTACAATACTATTCTGGTAATTGTGGATTTGTTTTCCAAAATGGCCCACTTTATTCCTTTGAAAGGTTTACCTTCAGCTTCTGTCGTAGCCAAAGAATTCCTCAAAAATATTGTTCGGCTACATGGATTCCCATCTCTACTAATCTCTGACCGGGGAAGCCAATTCATTTCCAACTTCTGGCGCAAATGTTGTCAAATGGCGCAGATCGACGTAAGATTATCGACCAGTCACCACCCTCAGACCAATGGTCAGACCGAGAGGACAAATCAGACCCTAGAACAGTACTTACGGCGTATGTTACAGCAATCTGAAAGCAACTGGAAAGACATTCTTTGGATAGCTGAATACGCATATAATAATTCGGTACACTATGGAACTGGCCACAGTCCTTTTTATACTTTGTTTGGGCATCACCCTCGAACCTCAAACCTTGACTCACCTCAGAACCTCGGAATGCCTGCAGTAGAACATCTGCATTCTACAATTACCCAAGCCTTCAAAGAGGCAACTACGTATTTACAACAAGCCAAGAGAAAATACAAGCAGAATGCTGATCTACATCGGAGTGAAGCACCTCCGTATCAGATTGGGGATCAAGTGTGGTTAGCTACCAGACATTTACCACTCAAAGGGCCTCAAACTTTTAACCCAAAATATCTGGGACCTTATTCTATTACGGCAATAATTAGCCCAGTGGCTGTTAAACTTGATTTACCAGCTAGTATCCGAATTCACCCTGTTTTCATGTGTCACTTCTGAAACCAGTGGTACCTGGAACCCGACTACTCAAACCTCCAGAACCTATTCTAATAGATGGGGAGCCCGAATTCGAAGTGAAGAACATTTTAGACTCAAAAATGTTTAGGTGAAAACTGTTCTACCTAATTGATTGGAAGGGGTACGGACCACAGGAGAGGTCGTGGGAACCCAGCGACCATGTGCATGCACCTCGATTAGTCAGGAAATTCCACCGACTCTTCCCAGACAAACCAAAACCCCCGGAGGGAACAACCTTGGGAGGGGCCTTGAGGGGGAGTGCTGTCATGATGCCCGCTCCCGGGGAGCCGGTTCAAGCCCGGCGTCCCCGAAAGCGGACATCCAGGCCCCAAGGAAGGACCCAGCAACCCCATATAGGGGCCCTTTGGACAGTGTCCTGGCGCCATAGGCTCCAGGCTCATAAAAGACATCAGTCCTGGCGCCATAGGCGCTAGGCTCATTATGGGAATGCTTGGGTGCACTTGCCTGATGCAGACCATGCTGCAGGATCCCGGCCTCCTTGAGGCCTGAAAGGAACTACTTTACCTGTGGGACTAATTTACCATCCGGGCGTGGTCGGGGAAGGATACATACCTGATTGGAGGAAGGATAAATACCTGGAACTTCTTCCAAGGCTATTTAAACCCCACCCGAACAGCCACACGTGCTTCGCGTTGTTCTGCATCTAGCAGCTGGACACTCACCGTGTCTGCTTCTCCATCCTGACTTCTGCCACGCCTGCCAGCATCCCGGATCACCTGCAAAGGAAGAGAAGAAGAGAACAGAAGAAGGAAAAGTCCTTACCTGCTAAATCCGCATCCTGGAGACATCTCGCCGACAATCCTGAAAAGGAAGACTTTAATTTAAAAGCTCATCGCGTCGATCGCTGCAGCGCCGCATTCCACTCACCTTTACAGGGCGCCTCCATCTTCAGCAGCGATCATCCGGATTCGCAGTCACGCCCCAGCGCTTAGGGGGAAAAACACCAGAACAAAAGGTGAGAGAGAGGAGGGAATAAGGAAAGCTAAATCTCCATATTAAGACTTACCTGTTGATTCATTCCCTCTTCATTTCGGGTCCACGCCGCATCCTGGCATTTCCGGACCCCGGCCCCTAAGGGGAAAAAGAGACATCAGCGTTAATGAGCGAATGAAAAGACATTACCAAAAAATGCTCATTAAAGACTTACCTGATTTCTACAAGGATTTCACCTCTCATCTCGGGTCGGTGCCTGTTCCCCGGCATTCCGTACCCCGGCCCCTATGGGGAAAAAGACACTAGCATTAGTACATTAATGCATGGACACAAGGGGAACCTCTTATCAAAAAACTTACCTGGAAGCCAAGCAAGTTTGGTTCTCACCAATCCGAAAATCCAGTGAAGTAACTGGATACCAACGCGCCCCTGCATCAGAAGCAGGATGGAGAGCTCGTCCTTCCAGACCCTAAGGTGAGACGCTACGAGAAATCACAGAAGGGTCTCAAGGAGGGTGAGAGGGGAAAGTGGGAGGCCGATTGCATTACCCCGCAGACAGTTAATCCCCTATTTTCGCCAACAGAAGGATACTTCTGAGAGCCAGATAAGCCAGATTTGGGGGCCCGGTCCAGTCCGTCTTCCGAACCCTGCGCATCACCTTAGAAGAGGTCACAGCAGCGCGAACCAGGCCAGCGCCTCCGTGGGAGTCAGGTGAGCGTAACAGAGAGGCCTGGTCGCAGAACTGACAAAGGACAGGATGCCCAGCACCCTTTTGATATGCATTTGTGTCAACCTGAAGTCAGCTCCCGCCTCTTAGTTTCAAAGGCAGTGAAATGTCATGTCTGGGACAACTGTTTACAGTGGTCATCCGCGCAGGGGACCCCATTCAGGAAGGTACGAGTATGTGGTTTGGCGGCGACGATAAGTCTGGTCTGACTGCTCCTTCAATGGAGACCTGTCACTTTTAATCAGTACCACAGAGAGCTCAATTACCCAGAGAGACACTTTGATCCACAACAGACAGGAAGATGGGTGGGACTTAGTAGTACATGTTGTCACCCCTTTATCTTTCCTGTTGCAAAGCACTCTGGTTATGACCTCCCACATAACAAAAGATTATTGGTGGGGACCCAGGATTGGTTCATTAAGGTATGCTTATCCTGTACCAATAACTGGAGGCCATTTGGCTGTAAAAGAAGGTTGAGGCCCTCGTTTGGGAGATAATCTAAAGACTTTGCAAGGAGTAGCACGAAGAACTCATTGGTATCCTGAGTGATGATACAGTCTGCCTTACATCTTCCACCAGTGAACGAAGGCCAGGAAATTCAAGAGGGAAGCAAGATCCCTCCCCTAAACATCTCCCAGGGAACAGAGTGAGATACTGAATCCAGAGGATACTCAGAGCAGCTCCAGAACCGGTACCCAGCCGGGACACAGCGTGCCCTGCTAGGCTCTTTAAGCAAGCTTCCTAGGTGGGAAGTGCCAGAGTATCTCTGAACCAAACCAAGGACAAGGCCGTTGCCTGCAACAGTCTCCTCAGCGTGGGCCATCCACCTTGAAGGTCCACACAAGTCAAGTGAAGAGGCTAGGAGGATTGTCACAACAAGCATCAACCAGCGTCCATCTTTTAAGTACATTTTCGAGGCAGTCAAGCCCTCGAACCGCGACCGGCTGAACCACTGACTGTTCACGCTCCAGTCACTAAAGCCATTCGAGACACTTGGGCCAGCGTTACAGATCCGCCAACTAACACAGAGACAATGATTCTTGACCCTGAGGCTCCGTGTAGGACAGCCTTCAGCTGTACGTCCAGCCTCGCTTGACGAACTGCCTGCCACCTGATACCCGCAGCTGTCTCCTGTATTGAACTCTGTGGCAGGAGCTACAAAGTGTCCTGGAACCAACGCAACCCTGTTGAGTATCAACAACATCCCAAGCACCAGGTACATTGTGGTTCTGTCCCCCTGGTCCTTCTCCGAAGGTCCATAGAGACATTCATGACCCCTTACTCCCTTGGTGCTGAAACAAAATAACCTCGAACAGTTAGGACTGATTGCTTTACCGACTACCCTCCTGTCAGTATCCAGGGTGCAACCCTTTACTTCATGAAACTATCTGTCCTCTGTGTTCCTTTACAGGATGGGTTGTATTTTGTAGTGTGCTAGAACTGTCTGGTGCAATAATAACACATTAGATATCTTTATACAACCTTGACTGGACAGTCCCATTTATCATTGGTTAATAATTGTATTTTCGCTGTGTTGCAACTAACCAACTATCCACGACTTTGCAGAGATAAGCCTGCCATTCCGCCTGTTATAATTTTCTTGTGTTTCCAATCTGTTTGGATCCCTTCTTGTGGGGTGTGGGGCTGATTGATGGTTTAGAAACCGATATTCGTCCCTGTACCACTGGTGCCTCTGAAGTTAATTTGTCACACCAACACACCTCCCCAAAAACCTCAGGGCAAAGGGACAACTCCCCCGAGACCAGAAACATGCTGCTGAGATGGTCTGCAGTGACATTGTCCATCCCCCTGGATATGAACCGCCCTCAAGGAGACAAGGTAAGCCTCCGCCCAGGTCCCAATGGAAAATGCCAGATCCTCCAGGGAGCGGGACCCCGTCTGATGGTTGGTATAAGCCAGAGCAGCAGTATTGTCTGTCTGAACCAGAACATCCTTCCACAGGAGCGAAGGCCAAGCGACCACCAGGGCCCGCTGAGCAGCAGCCAATTCCTTACAATTGGAGAACCTCCCCAAGTCCATAAGAGACCACTTTTCCTGATGAGTCAATTACAGGACAGTCGCCCCCCAGCCCAGGCCTCTGTCATCGGTGGTAAGAATTATCGGCAAGGCCAGGGACAAGGGCACACCCCTCTGCAGATTGGACCTTACCAACCACCAGTGAAGGGACGCCCAGAGGGCCGAGGAGACCGGGGATCAATGAGTCATATTGAAGGGACGCCAGGCGCCAAAGGGACAGCAGGTGACGCGCCAAAGGTCTCAAATGCAGCTGGATCCAGGGGACCACAAAAACACAGGAAGCTATGTGACCCTGGAGAGACAAACGGTCCCTGGCCAAAGCTCAAGACCCGTGACGGAGAACCTGCAGGAGTGAATGGAGTCGGGAGGCCCTGTCCAGTGGGAGCCGAACCAACTCCTCCCGGGTATAGAACTGGGCACCAATAAATTGAAGAGTCTGCAAGGTAGACAAGCGGGACTTCGGAAGCAGGGCACAACAGACAAGACGAAGATGGGCTACCACGCGGAACCGGGAACTGGTTCAGATCAACCAATCATTCAAGTAGGGGGACACCTGAATCCTGGCCAGGTGCAAAGACGCCACCAGGGGAGCTAATAGCTTTGTGAAGACTCAAACCGCAGATTTGAGACCGAAGGGCAGAACTCAGAACTGGAAGTGATCCAGCTCCATGGAAAACCATAGGAAACGCTGATGACTCTGGAAGATTGGGAAATGGTAATACGCATCCTCTAGGTCGAGGGAAACCAACCAATACCCCCTTGATACCGCCAGGATGACGGACTGGAAGGTCTCCATCTTGAAGCGCCAAGACCGAACCAAGGCATTTAGATTCTGCAGGTTGCTGATGAGACGAAAGGAGAGCCCCTTGGCTTGGGGACCAGAAACACTCAGGAATAGAAGCCAGTCCCCCTCTGGCCCGATGACACTTGGACAATGGCCCACTTCTGAAGAAGGTCCTGAAGGGCAGAGCGCAAGGCCACCCGGCAACCTAACTCTGTGTGAGCTTAGAGCCCTTTAGGAACGTGCATGTAATGGATGGGATCACACAGAATAACTCTGCGTCCAAATAACCGAACCAGCAAACATCAACGGGCATACGCTCAGGTTCTCTTAGCGATCTTTTCACAAAACATGGTTTATATGTCAAAAATATGTCAGATGTGACATCATACTAAGTGGCAAAAATGAAAAACCTACTATGGGTCAGCATTGGCTTAAGCGGAACATCTAAGTATATTATCTATAGGAACTAGGATTGTGTTTGGCTGCCCACTGTCAGGTGGACAGTATATACCTACCTCTAAAATATGTCATCTTCAGATACATTAGATACAAATTTCTCAATGGTTTTCAAACTATAAGGTCCTTCGTTATTGGTAGGTAGAATCCTGTGCAGTGCCCTTAGGGACCACTACACACAATTAAGACTACAAGTGGTAATACAATTTCACCTTTGGTACAAGCCTGTACTGCACTGTTAAAGTGGTAGCAGTAGCGGAGCAGCCAGACTTATCTCAAGAGTAAATGAGCAGTAGGACCACAATTACTGTGACTCAAGCAAACACTGACTCAAGGTTTCAGGTAAAAAATATAAGTACATTTATTTAAAACCATTTGTTCATAAAACACTTCACCTCTATAATTTCAAAACCACACGTAAAATACACCACACACAAACACTTCCACTTGTTCCAGAAAATTCAAGGTAAGTACATTAGGATTTGACAGACCGGTGTTGCGATACTAACGCGTACCTGCGGATAGAAATGCTCACAAAGTTAAAACACACTTTGTACTTTAGAATTTTGAACAAGGGAAAATGGATTAAAATCACAGGTAATACTTTTGTCTAGGCAAGGGAATTGGAGGATTTGTTCAAAGATACAGATTAAAGTCAATAGGCCTGCGCCAGTGTCAATGGAGCAGATGCTCAGTTGCCGAGGATCACACGTTGAACAGTTTGAGATTCGAGATGCTAAGAGTACTTAGATATTGTCAATTGGAAGGAAAAGTTATAAGACGGAGGGAAGAAAGTATAAATCTTCGTGGAGGAAAAGGGTTCACCCCGATTCCAGGTGGTCAGTCAGAGAGAACGCCCAAGTGTGCACAGTACCTTATTCCGTTGTAGAAAAGCTGGTGCCATGGCAGTTGTTCCTGGTAGTTCCTGCAGACTCGCGGTTCCTGCGGCTTCAGTCGTGGGGACAAGAAGGAGGACGTCTGGAGCAATCTGCACTACCCAGGGATGAGGCCAGCAGCAGTGAAAAAGGCAACGATGAATAAAAGGTGCGCTCCTTTAAATCAGTAGAGGGCTCTTCTGATGGCTATCCGGACCACTACAGCACAGCAGTGATTTCGACCCAGGAGAGGATGTTCTTACTGAAGAAAGGGTGAGCTGGTTGATCCCACCAGGCTCAAGGGAAGAAGACTCTGGACTGGATCTTCTCTTGTCGTTGAAGGGTAGATAGCTCAGGACTGCAGCAGGGCTTCACCAGGATCCAGGGTTGCAGCAGCCGTCTTCTTCTCCACTTCTCTTTGGTTCCTTGCAGTTCCAGTGGCGCCTCTGCCTTCTAGCCCAAGAGTCCTGCCTTTTATGCCAAAATCCCCCATTCACACAGCCTGGCTGTCAATCACTCAGCAGGGGGGTTGTCCCGCCCGGACAACCACCTCAGCCAATCAACACAAAGTGCGACTCGGGTCTCCAAGGAGACCCTGTGCAGAGGGTGACTACACCCCTCCCTCACATTCAGCCCACCTACACACACAGACGCCAAAGGAGGGCTTCTGGTTAGAAGCCCGCCAAAGGTGGGTGAACAAAGGAGGCAAACCTGGTTTGCCACGCAAAGAAAGACCCAAGAAGGATGTTAACAAAAAGAAATGGCGACTAAACCCAACCGCCGCCGAAATAAAAAGTATTTGGGCAAGTGGGTTTAAAGCCTAAAACGTTACCATGTTATATAATAAAACCGCGGTAGGAAAATTAGGTTAGGTACCACTGCCACCAGCCAAGTCTTTATGTTAAGGGAGCGAAACAATGCTCCAAGAGGCACAGATATAAACGGCTAAGAATTAACCCTTTCCAATACTCCATATAAAATGGGGTGTACTGGATCCGTGGTTAAAAGTGACTATGTAAAGTTAATGGCAACTTTACCCTTTTCTGGGGGACAGTAGTCAGCCCCAGAAAATGGAGTCGGTGGGAAGCCTAAGAAACAACCCTGTGTTACTGCACTGAAGGTGCTGTGTACCACACAAAAGCGTGGGGCTACTGAAGTGGTGTACTCCAGAGTACACAATCACAAAGACAGTCAAAATACACATGGCAAAACACAGGTAAGAGTGGGGGAAAAGCTCACACTCTTACCAGGTGGAAAAAATAAACTCCAGAAATCCAGCAAAGCTGCTGGGGGACTCACTAGGTGAGGGAAAATAGCCATAGAATGACAATTCTCCCTAACAGTTATATGGACCACTACAATTGGTTGGAACGCTTGTGCCATGTTTGGAATATTCGGTTCATTTAGAAGCACATAAGCCCAGACCCAGGTGCAAGGAGATGGGGCATGATACCACCTACGCATTAATTAGCCCAGCATCTCTCATCACCCCTGCCTTCTGCCATGAAGATTGTCTTTGAACATGGCCTTGCAAAAGTATCCTTGTCTTCAGAATTCATGGGAGTGTGCGCGCTCACTATCGTGTTCTGAGACTCCAAGTCCGAACTCTCTTTTCATCCTTGGCTAACATGACAGGAGACCACGATTTGGTCCATTTTGCATGTTTTAAATGTATTAAATCAATTAAACTTGGCAATCTTGGTGTTCTTTCTTTGCATCTTAACAAGGGATGATTCATCCTTTGCACGTTCGCTCCTTTCCAGAATAGATAGCTGACCTTGGCTTTGCCTGCATCCTGTTCACTACGCATAGCCAGCTTCTATGATGACTTAGTCTACTTGCATTTCAGCATCTCAGGACACATGCGACACCCATGAGGACAGAAATCAGCATCCCTAGCCAACTCCAGCCAACAGCCTCACCCGCTCCATATATAGAGTTGTGTGAATGTTAGCACTTGCCACACTTAGGCTAAGTTGTGGACATTTGAATGGGTATTGACCAGACAGAGTTGTGAATGAAGGCTGCTGCCGCCCCTGGACGTAATTGCAAGCGTCAGCATATGCCATGTTTCGAAGGGGCTGGGAGCGATAACCTGCATGAGCAACTGAATAAGATAACAAATGCCAACCAGCCACCACATAGGGATGGTGTAGCCTTGGCTAGTTGATGCCGTGCACTGACTGGATTGGGAATCCTCTCTGGGCCAGATTTGAAGGGACGCACAAACGCCTGCCTGCCCGCATACAGACAGGTATCCCATAGGACAAACTGGGGAAGGATTATGAATGTGAGTGGATGCCATGTGTGAAAGGGAATGGGAATATCAGATGGCACCAAATCAGGATGGAGATGCAGAGATGCTCCCACACCTTACCTGGAGAGAATACAGAAATGTAGCGCCTCACTTCCAGACAGCAATGCTAATTTAACCAATCCACTAACAATTTCACCCCTCTGCATACACCTCTCAAGCCCTTGCCAAACACAACCACAAGCCTACAAAACAACAATCCGCACAAACTTTACTACACTGCAACAACAAAACAAACCACACATAGACTTGCACAACAGCACACGACGACTACCGACTATAAAACACCCCAAGCCCAGCCAACAGACTTACTGGGCTGAGGCCACCAACAGCACATCACTGCTCTCTTGCACTTTTCTAGCTTATTCCCACTAACTCACCCCCACCCTTCCCTTTTTCAGAGCCGCCAGAGCGCCAGGGGACCACTCCGGTGGTGATAGTGCACGGTACAAATATCTTTAACATTAACATTAACATCTGTACAATTATTGAAAGGTTGATTCTCTGCAGCACTTTGTGCATGTGTAATCTTCTTTTTCGTATTTAAAAGTTCACTTGATTCTTTACTTCGTCATTAGTTTCTGTAGGATCCATACATTCTCTTTAGCTAGTATCTCAAGACATCGTATACGATCTTTGTGACGTCACTAGCTCCTTTCTTTGCTCTTTTTCATATTCTTTCAGGGAGTTCCTCCCTTAGGTTGTCAACGCTTCGGGAATACATTTGGTATGGTTGTCTCAATGGGTATCTTCTTTCGAACACACATTGTGGTATTGGCACAGCTGCTGACGTCAAACATGGCACAATCTCAGCTGTCCAACATATGGGAGGTAGGGGGTCAGGGTTTCCTGCAGAGGCATTCAGCTGCTCCTCTACATTCCCCCTCTGGTAGTGTCCTCGACCACCTTCTCAATCATTTCCACATCCTGGTATTTTCTCTTGAGGAAATGTTTCTTTGGTGTCCATATCTTCATCACCCCCCTCAGGGAACCTGCTGATTTGACATGTTCATCTACACTCCAGGTCATGTAGTTACATTGTCCATTCGGGGTACAATAGACCCATCGTCCCACGCACCTCTTATGATTCTTTGGATACAGGAACTTCATTCCCTCAGGTACTGCAATGCTGACCTCTATTTATTTTCTGACAGCGTCATCAGTCAGCTCCTTGGCGTTTGGTTCAG
This sequence comes from Ambystoma mexicanum, assembly GCF_040938575.1. NCBI lineage: Eukaryota > Metazoa > Chordata > Amphibia > Caudata > Ambystomatidae > Ambystoma > Ambystoma mexicanum. The sequence continues at coordinate 1,218,824,590 of NC_090936.1, forward strand.
GTGTGACATCAATCATGATCTTCATCCCTACCACCTTCTTTGCCATTTTCTTGCATTGGGCAAACACCATCCTGACTACACGGAATCCGGACATTACTAACAGTAGTATTACTCCAAGAACCTTAAATATATTTGCCAATCACTGTGCAATCCACTAAACCAAAGAGGCAAACCAGCTGTCATCTTCAATGTCATCTGTCTCGTCTTCCATCTTGGTATGCAGGTCTGACAACAATGTTATGGTCTCTGTTAAGGTTCCATTTTGGTCATCATACGAAGGAATAAATGTGCAACATGATGGCCCGATTTTGGTGCAAACCTCTCCTTCCATCACTGCGATCTGCGATCATATCAAGGACATATCGATTCTGGAGGGTCATCAGTCGTATGGCCCTCAGCTCATATTTAATGCTGTTGAATCCCTTTATGGTAGCATTGATTGTCTGCAAAAGCTCCCATATGGTGATTTGCAACCACTTGGCATTTGCCACAGTTTGGATCCCAGGCATGAATATAGCTGTCATTATCATAGCAGTCTTGCTGAACAACTTGTGCTCCTCAGGAATGGTATCATACGCTGTTACCGATTTGGCTGAGAAATAATTTTCTCTTTTTGTCAGTCGGAGAAGTTCAAGCGATCTTCTTTTTCTCAAATGGGCATCTACTTTTGGAAATTCACCAATTTTTAGGTCGCTCTGAGGAATCACTAATGCTGAAACATGGATGAGTACCAGGGAACATACTCCGCCCCACTCCTTGGGCAACTTCATGTAAGCTGTAGATCCACAAGACCAATATCAATCCATAAGGACGGCTGTTCCTTCTCCCATTCTGGGGACGTCAATTGTGGTCCTGCATTCTTTGTTATTTCCTACATGGTTCTTACCATGTCTTCAGCATAGTGCATAGAAGCATAGTGTTGCATTAACGAACAGGATAACAACTAGTCGGCCTCTACCCATGTCAATAGTTTGGAGTGCTTGGCCCATGACTTTAAGCATCCATTATTCACTTTCTGCACTTCTTGCACAAAGTCAGTATTCAGAGGATGAGCTGCACAGGACACCATTCCTTCTTCCCATCCTTTCTTGGTATGCACTCGTCCATAGATAAACATTTGAGTTTGTTCCCAACATCCAGGTGATCCTGCTATTTATTTTCACATCAGGACAATTCATTCTCTTGATTTCTTCAATGATCACCTCATCCTGTCCTGCAGCAGGATATTCATGCATCTTGCTCTGACATCCAGGTTCCTTCTCCATTTGTGTGGTCTTGATATAGTCATCCTGGTATGAAAACGTCCATTTTGATCTCCATTGCAAGGTCGTCCAATATCCTTGAAACTGTCCTCGAGTATTACATGCTGCAAAATGGCTGAGGCGCTTTTCATCGTGTGCTGAAACCTCCTTTCGAAATGAAGGTCCTTACTGTATTCATGGCATAGGGGATGCGAGAGCAGGCATAGCAACTCTCATCAGCTGCTCTTTCCCCCACCTTTTTTCATGTGTTGATACCACATGTTATTCCCCAGGTGAGCTGCATTATCTAGATATTTATTTATCCCTTCATTGTATTCCTCTGCATCTCTTTTATGTCTCCAATATACTTATAGCAATCAATGAATTTATCATTATTCATTTTCATTGTGGGGAGAACCATAATAGCTCTTTCTTCAGGTAGAAACATTAACATTAAGATGATAGAGTCTGTGAAAGATAATGTAAACAATCATGCAAATATATATCATGCATACAAATCTGGGGAACCATTTCTCACGCCATCCTACTGTTTGCTGAACTTGTTCGCTCTCTATGATCATGCCATCTTCTTCATTAATCATTTTTAACACAATCATCAAGTTTGTTTTATGCCTGCAACTGTACAATTTGTTCAATTATAGCCATAAGGAGTCTTCTTATCACCGGGCCGTTTTTAGGATCCTGTACAAAGGTGTGAAAATTAATGTCTCTTCTAACAAGAGCAGGTTAAGATTGAAGTATAGCCGGTCAAGTGGCACAGCGAGTAGAGCGCTCGCTTTGACATCAGTGCAGAGCCTGCGAATGCAGGTTCGAATCCCGGCAGCGCCAAACTCAGCGTTTCATCCTTCCGAGGTCGATAAATGAGCACCACACACCATGGGTAATAATAAGCAGCGCTCAGATACCTGAGGGTTCGTAGCGCTAAATAAATGCCAAATTATTATTATTATTATTATTATTATAAACACAAAGACAGCAACCACAAGCCGATGAACGTCACTGTCGGCAGGTATCATGTAATTTTATCATTTAAAACAAACATTTTTCACGAAATGAATCCGCACACTGATCTCTTTTCCAATTTCTGATCAAGAACTGACATTTAGGCAGTACTCTGATGCATTATTCTCTGCTTCAATATATTTCTAAAAGGTTATTTCAAAACTTCTGGAATTCTCTGCAAGTCCTTGCACTTCATGCTAATGTGTATATAAGGAGTGTCTATTGAATTCCAGTCCAACTAAAGTATGTGTTAATCACTTGTTGCTTTATCGTCCTTCTTCTTAGTCATCAGTCAAGTCTGCACACAAACATATTCTTCTTCTTTTCTTGCTTCTGGATCAGCAACGGTGGGAGGGAATGTCTCGCCTTTATAAACATTCACGTTGTTTAGGTGCAACCAAGCTCGTCTTCCTGATATTTTGACAGCAGAAAGGGACACTTCCTGAACAATGAAAGGGCCATTAAAACGAGGCTCGTGCCACTTTTGGGTAAAATATCTAACTAGGATCAGGTCCCCAACATATAACTTAGGTGGTGGTAATAGTTCACTTGGATTGGTTGTTGAATTATCTTCTTCCGTGTTCTTAGACCATCCCCCTGACGCTTGACTTGATATGAAATGAAAGAAATACTGGTCAATACAAATACATGTCAAATAATCATGCATCTCATCACCTAAAGTTCTAGCCAAACTCTGGGCATCGCTCCTAATCCTAGACGGAGGTGTAAGGGGCATTCTCATTCGACATCCTGTAACTAGCTCATGCGGGGTGAGCTGGTGGTCCGACCCAGACTGATTCCGAAGGGCATATAAGGCCAGGCCTAGGCAATGCAGCCATCCCTTTTTCAAAGTCAATTTAATCTTGGCATCCTTTCTTTGAGGAGGCCTCTGAGTCTCTCACATACCCTGTTCATTTGCAGGTGATACGCAGAAGAGAACTTGTGCTTTATACTTAAACACCCTATTTGTTCGAATAGCTCATTGACAAAAAGTGGCCCATTATCGGATCTTAGTACTTCACACACACCCCACTTCGGGAATACATTGCACGCTAAAAACTTTGCTGTGCAAGTGGCATAAGGGTGTGTACACGGACCCTCCTCGATCCACCTAGAAAAGGGACACACTACCACTGATAGATAGCTATATCCATTACATGTTTGCAGCATATTGACATAGTGAATATGTAAATGTTGAAACAGACCATTCGGTTGAGGTATTACTCCTCTGATGATTGTCAGTGTATGCCCAATAGTACACTTTCGACCCACGATGCGATTCACCATAAATAGTGCAAGGTGTTCCAGCACATAAGGAATGAACTAGTATTCTGCAATATTAGCAGCAAGACGTTCTCTAGTTACATGCGCAGGGTAAAGCAGCTGTTCATGCGCGGCTTCAAAAAAGGTTACTGCCCTCACTGGCTTTCCAGTGCTGTCCTGTCACCATAAAGATTCCGTAGGGGATAAAGAACATCCTCTTTATTTCCACAGTTCTTGCTCTTCCTGTGGTGTGCTACCCTGAATCTCTATTAATTGGGTTATTGACAACTTATTATACCCCTCTTGTACTAACATGGTTGTAACTGAATTCTCTTTAATACTCTCAGTATCAAAACTCAAAATTTCTGGAGAATATGTAACCCTTGTGGCTTCTACATCTGTGGCTTTGTTCCCGCAAGAGATAAAATGTGTTTGCTTTGTATGCGCTGAAAAATGAGACGGTAGTCTAGAACTTGCTACCACCTCGAATTCTCCATTTAATCTGTGTTTTACTATTGCAGCACCTGAATGCCTTTCCCCACTAGGCTGATACATTTTTGAAAAACCATCAATGAAGAGAATCTCCCATCCCGCTAAAGCATTCTGCTTTAAACAGGGTATATCATCATAAAATTGAACATAATTGCCACAGTCATGCACATGATCACCTTCTTCTATGGGTTCAGCTATAAATGTGGCTGGGTTCACTATTTTACATCTTACAATTTTAATCGCTGGGTTAGAAATTATTACCTCATAAGCTGAAGCTCTTTGGGATGTTAATGTGCCCTAGTGTTTCTCTAAAATGGCAAATAGAGCATGCTCCATGTAAAGGGTCATAGAACAGCCCATGACAATACTTGTGGACTTCTCAATTGCAAACGCGGCGGCTGCCAAAGATTGTTCACAAGGGAAGTGTCCTCTCATGACTGGGTCTAAAATCCCACTGTAATATGCCAATGGTTTGTACCCTAGTGTGGTTCTTTGTGTATGCATTGCTGTCATTACTTACCCATCTGTGTGTGAAAACAAGTTAAATTCCTCAGCATAATTGGGAATTCCTAAATCTGGGGCAGTCCAAATTGCTTTTTTCAATTCAAATCATTCCTCCATTTCTTCGGTCCATTCTAGTTTTGTTGTGCTTTCTTTAATGCTTGCAGAAGTGGCCTTTTGTTCATACTATAATCAAACACCTAGGCTCTAACGTAATTGCACAAACCAATTGCATCTGTCTCACTGTGTTTGGTTTTGATGTTTTCATGATTGCCTCAGCTCTCTCAGGTATCACTTTCTTTCCTTCATGCGAAATCAACTGACCTATGTATAACACCTCTTCTTAACAATATTGTAACTTCTCCTTGTCCACCTTATATCCCTTGTCTGCCAGAATAGTCATTAATTGGATAGAGTCCTGTCTGCACTCATCCTCTGTTTTACTGCAAATCAATAGGTCATCTACGTATTGTATCACCGTACTTTTGAGATCAATATTTCCTAGATCCATCTGTAGGACTCTGTTAATGATTGATGGGGACTCACAGTACCCTTGAGGCAAACAACTGTGTTTTAGTCTTTTTTGGAAAAACGTAAATGAAGTCAAGTCTTGGGAGTCCTTATGCAACGGGATCAAGAAAACGCATTTTTCAAACTGATCACTGCAAAGTATCGAGCTTCTACTGGGATACCACATAATATTGTCACCGTATTAGGAACTAAAGGAAACTCAGCATCTACGATCTGGTTAAGAGGTCTCAAATCTTGGATAAATCTCCACATCCCTCCTTTAGATTTTTTAATCGGATACACTGCAGTATTACATGATGACTCTGATGGCACCAGAATCCCCTGATTCACCAGTGCTGAAATAGTATGAAATATACCTTCATCAGCTTCTCGAGACATGGGGTACTGTTTTGCTCAGGGTAAAATTGATCCTGGCTTAAGTTTTATTTTAACCTCCCCTATCCCCTTCAATAAACCTACATCATAAGGGCCTGTGGTCCATAGGGCACTTAGTACTTTTTCAAGATCCTCCTTCAAAAATGCTGGTTGCTGCCACATTATCGCCATTCTTTGTGGAACTTCTATTTTCTCTATCCTTATCCAGTATGTAATGCTCATGAAGAACACTACTTCGTCATCACTTCAGTCTTCCCTGAACATATCATCATCAGTTATGTCAGTCAGTCTGTACCCCACCTCAAGAACTATCGCTGTTCTCCATGGTCTACCCTCATCATCTATTTCTTCGAGCATTGCCATTTCATTTTGTACTATAGCTGCTTCCAACTCTATGGGAATAGTCTGTTCCCCCTCCTCATTGTAAAGACTGGAGGGGGGTTATCTGTACTCCAGCTCTCTATATGGCAGAGTAGAAGCACAGAGCACCCCTGATTCTCTAAGCAGTAGCAATGGACGAGCAATCAAGGCTTAAGCTCTTAAGAGGTGATGCAGGCTGACTCTTAAGTACAGTGTAGTCCCCAAGCACCCACAAAGAGATGTCCACACACTATGTTAGTGATAACACCGTTTTTTATATAAATAAGGTTCAAGTTATATACACACACAATAACACACTTTGTGCTCAGGCAATATTATAATGATAAATATGAACAATATCTATGTGGTACCACAGTTAACATTTGATTCCATTAAAATGCACCAACTGCTGACAGTCTCAATGGCATACAAATCAATTAGCAATGTGAACCAACACTAGACATGCGAGAACAACAAGTTGGGTTAAACAATTGGCAGAGTACTTTGTCCCTACCCAAGACACAGTTCTGTGTGAGGATCCCCCACCTGGGCAACCTGTAAATAAAGTATACTGACAAGCCCAGTCCATATATTGTTTAGCAGAGTCTTGTACCCTTCTAAAAATGTTCTACTACATCAATGTACCTGGTTTAGCAGAGTTCTTCGATGGTTCGTCGATGGATCCTTCTTGAGTGAACTCGATTTAAGGCAGGAGCCACAGATCGTCGAGATTCCTTGAGGAAAAGGTGAACACGGTCGTCAAGGGCGCAGCTTCGACCTTCGTGGTACTCGTCGACGATTGGTCTTGGATGTCCTGTGAAGATGAGGCGTGCATTGCACCTCAATGATGAGAGTTTGTTGCAGCAAAGCAGAGTCAATGAAGAACATAGGCCCAGCAAGGGCGTCAGGTCATCGGCGCTGGTGTTGATTGTCAGGGCTCAACCGCGGCTGGCTTTCGCATCTTCGTCGGCATATTTGTGGATTTCAGGTGGCAGGAAACCCACTGGCAGATTCTCCACAGTTCGTCAGTGACCTCGACTTTCTCCGGCGGGACAAATCGGTCGACGGTGATGTGCAAGGGAGTCCTTGATTTCAAAGGGCCTCATTACACGTCAACAATGCACAGTGAAGTGTGATGGTCCCCCCAATCATGTGTCCATATGAATGCCGTGGATCAAGCCACAAACAGACATGCATGCATCACCACATACCCGTTCAACACAGAGCCATTCATGCATGACCCACCTAACATCCCCATTACCTGCATCCACACTAAAGACCCCTAAAGGCATAGGACGGCATGACGTATTCATTCAGCATAAAACAGGTCACCCATTATTGATGATTTTCCACATTTCTCGCCCGTACAGGATCACACACAGAAACTAAGGAGGCACGCACTTCCACACCTGCTCCCACATCCAGCAAGAAAGCCAGGAGGGATGCCACAGGGGACACCGCCACATCCTCAAGGGCAGCCAGGAGGAGTGACCATGACCACAGGGACAAAGGCAGCAGGAGCACCAGTTGCACGCAGCCACAGGCCATGCCTGCTGCCGTTGTGGCACCCACGGGAGTGTGTCTCCCAGCAAGTGAAGGCAGCATTGAGGGAATACACTCTGCTGCCACCAGCTCAACAAGTGAGGCAGCGGCCACTGCCCCACTTTCGGATGAGGAGGAAGCACCTGGCATTGAGGATCTAAGCCAGAGCCCCAGACCAACACGCCCCTTACTGTCAAGCCAGAGGCTGTCATCAGGTCCGGGTAGCCAAGGAGAATCACCCATCCCCACCCTTGAAGGGCCATGGAGCCCCCAGGTGTTCTCACCTGATGCAAGTGCCATGGATCCAGGCACATCAGCCATCCCACCATCACCCACCATGCAACATGACCTATCATCCATCTTTCATAGGCAGACCGAGATGACTGGTCTAGTAGGGCAGCATGTGGCTGAGACAGGCCGCCTGAGGGAGGACATTGGTACATTTGCACAGCAGACGAGGGAGGCCATGGAGTCATGCACCAACCAAATCTGCAATGAAATGGGCTAACTCAGGGAGGCCATGAACCGCATAGCAGACACAATTGAGCGCTGATGCCCACTCCCAACCCAGGAAGAACCGGGCCCAACCTCCTCTGGGAGTTCACGGAAAAGAAGCCCCCTACGCCGGTCTCTGCGGAACCTGCGGCGCACCACTTCACAACCACCAGATGAGGGAGCAGGCACTGGCAATTAGTGCCAGCAAGGACTGGGTGCCACATGTGGAGAAGGACACATTCACGCCATAAGGCTCACATGGGGGTGTTGTGGGGGAGGGGCGTAAGGGTGATTTTGGGAGTGTTGTGGGGGGAGGGGGGTAAGGGTGATTTTGGGAGTGTTGTGGGGGGAGGGGGGTAAGGGTGATTTTGGGAGTGTTGTGGGGGGAGGGGGGTAAGGGTGATTGTGGGAGTGTTATTGGGGGAGGGGTGTAAGGGTGTTTTCACAGTTGGGGCCCTGCACTTATTGTCTTTTGTTCACAATACACTGTTTGAAAGTTTACACTGGCTTGGCATTCATCATTGTGTGTGTGTACTGTATTGGGGAGATGGTTCTTTGTGGGACTGAACATATGCATCAGGGCAGTAATACCCATCTTTATCCATTACAGTCATACCTTGTATGACATGCAATCTGATGCATCAGATGCTGACGCACATCGTGTCCTGCCTGGACATTGCCACTTGCATGTCCCTGCGGGCCTTTTGAGCCATCCTCATCACCATCCACACCATCCTCATCTTGTGCTTGCATGTCAGGTGGCATAGTCACATCCCGCCTCATGTAATTTCAGTCCCGCAACACACATGCCATGCTTTACTTCTGCACTTTGTCATGGCCGTACAGGAGGGCTTCACCCAGCACGCTTAGGGACCGGTGCTGTGTGTTGTAGAGGCCGGATGCCTGCTCCATCACAGCGCAGGTACAGCTATGTGCAATTTTCTTGTCCTCTTACTGCTGGTTCTGTAGTATTTCTGGGTGCCCTGCTGGTGCTTGCTGCGCCTGTCTTGCCCTACTCCTACTCCTACTCCTCCTGCGTCTCCTCTGTGCTTCGTGCTCACATCCTCAAGCCCATGTAATGCGGGCAGTATTGGAGGCATTTTTGTGTGGGAAGGGGTGTGGGAAGGGGTGTGGTGTGCCCTTTTGTGCTGCCATAGTCTCCATCCCCTACACCTGTGCTGGATGTGTCCACCTGTGGCAGGTGGACTGCTCAGGTCTCTTAATGGGTGGTTCAAGAAGCCGGTATTAGCGCCATGGCGGTAGGGTGTTTTGGGGTCTTTACCATGCCGCTATTACCATGTCCGCCTACCTTGTGATGGGATGCTATTATCGACATGCCGCTATTTCCGACCTGGGGTTCGCGCGCCCACGGACTTGCTGCTATTAGTGCCACCGTACTTAATGATGGCGCTAATAGAGGCAAGTCCGGGTCGGAATTGGATAGGAAATTTAGAGTTACCGGTATTCACTTACCGGTAACGTTATTTCCTTACCGCCGTCCGTGTAATGAGGCCCAAAGTGTCTTACGCAATCGAGCGTTGTGGCTCTGGTCGACGAGGTTACAGAGGTCCTCCGAACCTCAGTCGATGGTGATGGTCGTCAATGGCCCTGACATCCTGGTGCTTCACTTCAGATTCCTCGGTGATCCCTGTCTCCGGTCGGCAGCCTTTCAAGGACTGACTTCCAGGGAGCCTTGGTGAAGGTTAGCTGGTGCACGATGTTCCCTCGTAGCTCGAGAAGAGGTCTCTTAGCCGGGTCCTCTCTTGGATCAGTTCTTGGAGACACGAGAGCTTTCAGATTGCGTCGAAGGAAAGCAGCAGCAAAGCCTTCTTCTTCTAGTTGGGCTTCAAGGTAAGCATCAAATTCCAACTTCCGCTTCTGAACAATTCTGATAAGTGAGAGGTCCCTAGATATACTGTTCTGTCTCTCATAAACAGCTGAGCCAGGCTCAGGCAGCCAATCATTCAGAAGGGCATTCAGCAGACAGGCAGCCAATTAGGTTCACAGTGCATTCAGACCATTCTTCTCCATCCAGACACTAACAACAAGGAATGTGGATTGGGACAAGCACCCAGCCATCCAGCACTCCACACTGCATGCATACCAATTTCGGGCAGGGCTGTCTCCATCATTGTGTCACACACCAGAAACCAGATACCCATAACATGAAATGTATATTGGTCACACACTCCATTCACCCAGGTCCCACCCCAAGGGTGTACACACAACATACAGTCAATGGGAAGGCTCCAGCCAGTCTGGCCTGGACTTCCCTAAATACCATATATGGAATTTCCACCCAACAGCCAGTCAGGAGAAGGGACAGAGTCAGGGCTTCCCAGAACATTGGGAAAACAAGGTAACAGGCAATAGAAAGCAAGAGGCCACAGGGGTCATCTTGTCTCCTATCAGGAATCAACTGATTCCAATGGCAGGGCCGGGGTATCCCAAAATGGAGGATACTCAGCGCACCTGTCAAATTCAGCATGGAGCTGCCACCAGCACCATACACCACTCTGTGGGCCACACACAGGTGCCAAAAAACATACACTAAGGGTACAGAGTTGTACCCCCACACATGGGTGCCATAAGGATATCCCAAGGGTCTGTTCACCACAACCAAAAAAGGAAGAGCTGCACTGCAAGGAGTCCCACATGGACACCTGTGCAGAAAACAACACAGAACACACATGAAAAAGGAGTACAGGACAAGGACAGGGAGGCCCTGTCCCTCCAATGTATTTCCAGCATCACACTCATCTATAGGTATAAACATTCATCAGGTATACTCACAATCTGTCCTACCAGGCCAGGTAGACTTGTCCGTAAAATGCTTACCCTATATAAAAGAAATCTCTGGATCTACTGAAACGCCTCACAGAGCTACTTGCACTGTGAATGCCAGTACGAACTCTCCCACGTTTAATTAGTGTATTGCTGGAGTGGAGCACACTATTCCTTGGTCAGTAAATGAAATCGTCATATTAAGTTTCATCATTAAATCTCTTCCTAAAATGTTAACCAGTGTCTGTCATGAATATAACACAGGGACGGACATGTCACATTCTCCTATCGAGACTGGTGATTTATCAGTAAAAGGAACTCGACTCATTGCTCCAGAGAACCCTTGAGCATTCATGGCAATACCTGACATTGGATATTTTCCCTCTCGTATACACGAATAAGTTGCTCCAGTTCTACAAGAAAAGAAAAGGATTTGCCTCCTATCGTCACATCAACCCTTGGTTCTTCTTGGGGTTCTGGTGTCACAAATAGTACTAAACACCTCAAGTCACCCTGTGAGCTGTCTTATTGTGGATACAAGCTCATCCCCATCCCTGTGAAAGGATTTCCTCCTACCACAGTGGGCCTCATTACAATGTGGCGGTCTGGTAACAACGGTGCCGGTAAGCCTACCGGCACTGTTGTTACCGGACCGGCACACTGCGAGTCTGCCTGCCGGAGTATCTGTGTCCGACAGGACTGACGCTGCCGATCACAGCAGCTGCGGTAGGCATACCTACACAGAAGCACCAGCACGGTTAGTAACAGTGCGGGTGCTTCCGTGCTCCCCATTCCCCTAGAGTCCTATTGGACCCCATTCCCATAGAGTCCTATTGGACTCTATGGGAATGGGGAATTCCATTTTTCCGGCATCTGACTTTCCAGACCGGCAGGGTTAGAATCCTGCGCTGTACCGGCAAGCCAGGCACTGGAAAAATGTGCAAGTCTGGCGGAAACCTGCCGGATTTACTGGCACGGTTACCCCCGGGCTTGCAATGAGGCCCAGTGACACCTCCTATTCTAGGTGTCAATGCTTGTCCTGTATTTGCATACTGCTGTATCTGCATAGGGGCTTGTTGCGACTACCATTGTGGCGGATTCATTTGTACTTGTCCCTGCTGTTGCACCTGCTGTACTTGCGGTGCTTGTGCCTGATAAAATGTGTGATCTTGGGCAAAGCCTTCTCTGGTCTGTGTGCTGTATGGCGGAGGATAAGCTGCCCCCCTCTGGAAAATTGGACATTTTGTACATTCGCTTGGCTCCCACATACGCTTGCAATATGTCCTGTCATTCCACAATTCCGGCATACTGGGGAAACCCTCCTGTTAATCCCTCCTTGGTTATTTCCTCCCTGTGCACTCCTTTGTTATTCTGAAATGTGCCTCCTCTTCCCCTATAGCCCATACCTCACTTTGAGGCGTAAACCCATACCCACCTTGGTCCATCGGGCACGAAGTATTCGCCTGCGATGTATCTATTGCTTCCAGCATTCCCAATCCTTTCTCCGCTTGTCAGTACTGCTCCTTCTATGGCAAATTTTGACAACTTTTTCTGAACTAACTTGGCTTCCCCGATCTTCCTATTCTCATCTTTCTTCTTGTTTTTCTCTTGTAATAACCGACAATGATGCACTATCGTCAACTGTATCTCAGCACATAGCTTCGCTTCCATCCCTACTTGTTTTTTCATCTGCCCCTGTACTGGCCCAAGCAACCCCTGATATAAAATGTGGTAAAATAATGCCACTGTGTTTTCCCACGACTCGAGAGTTTCAAGTTGCCATTTCTCCTGATTGTCCTGAATGCAAGCAATAGGGTCTTCGTCTTCATTCATTTTACGTGTCATAATTGCACCCATATCTGAAGTGTTAGGATATTGTACCCTGAGAGCCCTCCAAACGCCTGCTCTACAGTTATTAAATGGCGCTCCATCATGTGCTGTTTTTTGTGCAGTCACACTTGAATATCCCGCTCTCCTCAATATTTCATCAGCCATCTCTCCAAGAATGGCTGCCAGGAGACCTTTTATGTCCCACATGGCCAGCGTATTTCCTCCTGTCATTTTCTCTAATTCGTATATACATTTTCCAGCCCCTGAAGTCAAACTAGGGAGCTTGCATTTAAAGTTATCCTTGTCCATCTGTGGCAATGGAATGTATTGCGGTCTTGCTCCCCCCCTTCTCTAACAAGGGGAACTGTGTGAACCCCATCCCATAGTCGGATCCCACTTTTAGTCTATCCATGGCAGGGATAATCGTCGCTATCTGTCTCCTTGTCTGGTGATCGATCACCATTCCCTCGAGTTACAAACTCGCTACCTCGTCTTAACTGTTGATAGACCTTATCGATCCTTTCTCCAATGCTTTTCGCATCAAATCTTTCTTTTTCTAGCACTACTATAGATACTGCTGGCATTACTTCCTTTATTGGAAGAATCTCTTCCACTCTGTCCCATCGTATTTCTGGGCTTGACCTAATTCATTCCTTTAGGTTGAGACTGGCATCGAAACCTTGCAGTCTCCTTTTTTGTTCTATTTCTTCATCGACTTCCCTTCGCTTTCTTGCATCTCTTCTAATTCTTTCTTCCTCTTGCTTTTGTTCCTTTCAACTCCTTACTCCCTTCCCTTTTTCCTCTTCTTCTCTGTAATCTTTTGTCCCTTAGTCTTCGTGCTTCTTCCTCCTCTCTCCTTCTTTGCTTTCTGCCCCTTTCTGCTATCACTCTTTTTCTATTGTCATACTTTCTTTGTTCTTCTGCCCGTTCTTCAATTTTCTCTTGCTCCTCCTGATATATCTGCTCTCGGCCCTCCCTACTTTTCCTTTTCTGCTCATCCTCTTTTTAATCTTTTCTCTCGTTCCTCATCCTTCCTTTCTTGTTCGTCCTTATTTTCTCTTTGCCTAACTTCCTCAATACTTTCCCCATCTATCTTGGGTAATATCTCTCCTCCCATTCATTCGTTTTGTATGCGCACTACCTTGTCAGCCTTATCTTTTTCTCCTTTCCATATCTTAATCTCCCTGTCTATTTCTGTAGACAAATTCGACTGCTCACTTTTTTGTTCCATGTCTTGTATGAACTTATAAATATCTTCCTTTCTTTTATTCTCTTCCGGACTATCGCGCTACTGTAAGCGTTGGGTTCATATATTGGATTACTGTACCCTCCTTGATGCTCTCAATTCCTTTAAAGGATACACTCCTATCTCTTCCGTAGCAACACTTCAGGCAAGGTAAGCAGAGATGAGGGCTCAATGCCTTCTCCCGTATGCTGATTAAGCATCCACTCCTCAGATGGCGGGTCTTCTCTTTCCTCTTGATACATCTTTCAAAGCTCTAAAATCTTGAATCCTTTCTCTAATGTCTTCCCTGTGTATGGAGCATGCAAGTATGTGGTCATGTGTTGCAATACCGCTCTTGACATTGATCCCCCTTGTTGCCACGGCATGAATATTCTATCTGCTGTGCCCTTTACCCATTCTGCATTGTACTGTTTGAGCTTGGGCATATGTTTTGGCAGTATCTTGCATAGATGCATGAGAAGAGTATCCCGCATAATGACTAGTCTCAATTGACTGTCAATACTAACCAGACCACTGAGAAATGTCTCTCTCCTCTCCCCAACCCCTCCCTCCCTCTTCTCTCGCCACCCATGGACACATGACATACTTGGAACTGCCACCCGTTTCGGTTTTTCTGATATACCCAAAGTACCCATATTACCCTGCTGCCTCTTATTGTCAGTACTGCTGTCATTTTCAGTTGAATGCCTATGTTTATCATGGATTTGTTGTATAAACCCAAATAAACAGAGTTATAAAAAAGTAAAAATACTAACCAGACCATTAAATAAACCTTTGACCTTAGCTAAATCACAACTTTTCAATGTTTTGAAAACAACAAATATGAGCGAGCACCATCAATTGCTGCTCAATCCTCTTGTTTCAATGGCCTATCCTTTTGATTGGCGCCAATCGTTTTACTACACTTTATCTTTACTCACTGTTACTTTTTCAACTCTTCACAATTTCTATTGTTCCTCGATATTTTACTCAACAAACAACATTTAGACTAGTCAGACATTTACACTTTATAAAACACTGTGGTCACCTCTTCCCTCGCCTTTACTATTTTACCTTGTATAGGGTTTAAGACATCACCTTATGCAGTCCTGGCTGCACGTTTTATATTTCACCCTACTGCCAATGGAGTATGAAATGTCTTCTTCTAATTCCCTTGAATTAGGATCCTTAGGCGGTCTCTCCTATTTCTACAATTATTTCCCCGTTCCTCAAAATGATCACAATCCTGTGTCTTTATTTGCCATTCCCCTTGGTCTACTCACCATTCGTTAATCACTTGAGGCCTTCGGTATCGACTCCTACTCCAATCTGACCACTTCTCTTTCTGTCCACAGAGCACCTGCAGAAACCGGGCAGGGATTCCTTCAAAGAGGGACCTGCCCACTGTCACGGTTCTTCTTGCAAGTTTATTTCTATTTGGCCGCTCTCCACAGGAAACTCTGCGATCTTCCAGCTAATGGTAGAGGATGCCTGATTGTCCGAATATCTGAAGCTGAACTAGTTTGGATCTTTTGAACCATCCGCACCACTACCATGTGAGCTTAGGACCCTTTATGAACGTGCATTTAATGGATGGGATCACACACAATAACTCTGAGTCCAAATAACCGAACCAACTCAGGTAGATGGCAAAGTACTGTTTTATTAACAATTATCTAAAACAGGGAGTTTACAATGAACATCAATGGACGTACGCTCAGATTCTCTCAGCAATCTTTTCACAAAACATGGTTTATATGTCCAAAATACGTCAGAGGTGACGTCATACTACATGGCAAATAATGAAAAACCTACTACGTGTCAAGATTGGCTTGAAGGGGATCTAAGTTTATTATCTATAGGAACTAGAATTGTGATTGGCTGCCCACTGTCAGGTAAACAATATATGCCTACCTCTAAAACATGTAATCTTCAGAAACATTAGATTCACGGTTTCTCATTGGTTTCCAAACTATAAGGTCCTTCATTATATGGACCACTATAATTGGTTGGCACGCTTGTGCCATGTCTGGAACATTCGGTTCACTTAGCAGCACGTAAACCCAGACCGAGATGCCAAGAGATGGGGCATGACACTACCTCCCCACCCAATTAGCCCAGCATCTCACATCACCCCTGCCTTCTGCCAAGAAGATTGTCTTTGTAATTGGCCTTGCAAAAGTATCCTTGTCTTCTGAATACATTGGCGTGAGAGCACTCACTATTGTGTTCTGGAACTCCAAGTCCGAACTCTATTTTCATCCTTGGCTCACGTGACAGGAGACCACGATTTGGTCAATTTTCCAGGTTTTGAATTTCTTAAATGAATTAAACTTGGCCCTCTTGGTGTTCTTTCTTTGCACCTTACCAAGGGATGATTCATCCTTTGCACATTCGCTCCTTTCCAGAATAGATAGCTGACCTTTGCTGCTTCAGTCTTGACGCCAGGCCAGACAACCTTCCCATGCAGCTCCACGATTCAGCTTATTCTTCCTGCACCACAATTTTCCCTTCCCTCGTCATGAGTCCTGGCTTACTAAATGCATGATACGGATGTCCAGCTTCTATACGATGCCGGCTTCGTCTACATTCTATTCGCTACGTATAGCCAGCTTCTATGATGACTTAGGGCCTCATTACACGGTATGCAGTAAGGGTTTACCGATACTGGTAAGGGCACCTGTACTGGTAAACCCTTACCGCCTTACTACGAGGTCCCCTTGCCGGTCCCGACCTCAATGGCTGGTTTTACCAGCCATTAAGGAACGGGCTCGCAAAGGGACCTTGGTGCTAATTATGGTATCGCAATTTGCGGTACCGTAATTACCTCCTTCCCCATTCCCATTGAGCCCTATGGGGGCATAAATGGGAATGGGGAAGTGCCTTGGTGAATGGGGAATTACCGGCCCCGCTCACCTTGGAGGCCGGTAATTCCGCCATCCACCAAGGCGGACACGGTAAAACACTGGCGGCAATCATGACGCTAATAGCACCATGGTTACCGCATACAGTGTAATGAGGCCCTTAGTCTACTTGAGTTTCAGCATCTGTACAATTATTGAACGGTTGATTCTCTGCCCCACTTTGTGCATGTGTAATCGTCGTTTACATATTTAAAGGTTCACTTGATTCTTTACTTTGTCGTTAGTTTCTGTAGGATCCATACATCCTATTCAGCCAATATCTCAGGACTTCGTATACGTCTCTTGTGATGTCACTAGCTCCTTTCTTTGCTCTTTTTCATATTCCTTCTGGGAGTTCCTCCCTTAGATTGTCATCGCTTTGGGAATACATTCAGTATGGTTGTCTCAATGGATATCTTCTTTTGAACACACATTGCGTTATTGGCACAACTGCTGGTGTCAAACACGGCACAATCTCAGGTGTCCAACATATGGGATGTAGGGGGGAAGGGTTTCCTGCAGAGGCATGCAGCTGCTCCTCTACACTTGGGCAGAGGAGTCACCCGGAGACCGGACTCCAGAGGAGGGGAAACAATGTCCAGCCGGTACCCCAGGCGCACCTTGGACGAAGCACAGGTGACGGAGGCCAACTGGTCCCAGGCCCAAGAAAAGTTAGACAAATGCCCCCCTCCACCCTCCACACTGGCCAGAATTGGGCATCAGGACCCCTGAGTCTTAGCAGGGTCCTGGAATGTCAGAAAGCACCCCTGAAACCCTGTTTCCTACGATCCGCACAGGGACATGGAATATAAGACTTGCAAGGAACATGAAAACCACTGGTCGAGGCAGGAGCCACCTTCTTCCTCAATTTGTCTGCATGTTAATCAGCTTTAATGACCAAGTGAACTTTGGACTCCAGAGCATCACCAAACAACTTCCAACCATCAAAGGGAAGCTTCAAAGCAGCAGGCTTCTGGGATACTTCAGACTTCCAATCCCGAAGACACAAAGGCCACCTGCTATAGATAGTGGCGCCCATGGCCAAAGTGGTGTCCGAACACCACCAGCATAAAACAGGACTGACATGAACTCAGACTGATGGTGGCTGAGCACAGTCAGTGACATCAGCCAGGGACTGGTGCAGATTCTGAAAGCCAGCCAACACAGTATCCGCATCATAGAACCTATAGGTGCCGGCCCGTGGGGCCAGATGAGACACCATGTAGGATTTCTTGAGGGCAGAATCTACCTACTTGTCCACAGGGTCCCTGACAGCAACCTCCTCAGCAGACATGGAGGAATGGCCCACAAGGCTGGCCAGAATGTCATCATGCTCCACCGCAGGAGGCATGCAGGATTCTTCGCCCCTGAGGGGGTACAATTTAGCCTTCAAACAAGGCATGGAGATCTGTTCCAATCTGGCCCACTCACGAAGGACCTTGTCCCGCATGGCAGAAATCAACCGAAGACCCAGTTTGGGGGGATGTTTATATTGTCGAATAGATGGCTCAGCATCCCTCTCCACAACAGAAGGCTTCTGAAACCCCATAGAAATGTAGATCTGGTCCATCGCTAGCTGGACCTCATCCCGGTCCAAGTACTTGCCAGAGCATCCTCAACATTCGATGAACAGGAGGACCCAGCAGCGTCCAAGGAAGAGGAAGAAGAACAAGAAGAGGAAGACACAGGGATAGGTCCAGGCACACCAGGAACCACAGCACAGGACGCCATGGATTCTTTAAACAGGGCTTTAATATCCTTACTAGAAACCCCAAGAGCCGGGTCAGCCACCTTCATCCTCTTAGCCACCCTGGAGGAAGAGGAAGAGGCAGGCTCAGAATGCCTTCTCTTCTCAGAGTGCTTCCCCATGCCGGTATCGCAGAGAAACAAATCACAGCACCCCCGGCAACCCCGAACACCAAATATAAACTAAGAAACCCTGGAAACCCTTGGATGGCGTCCACGTTGCCCCAGCAACACCGCAATGTTGAAAGCAAAGGCCCAGCAAGCCACCCTGCCTCCCAGGGGAACAGCTGCCAGGGCTGAGCTGCAGATTTAGGCCACAGACCGGGCCGGCAGAAAAAACGGCGAACAGGAAAGGCGGGTCACCTCTAAACTGACCCCTCATCACATGGAAAGCCAGCGGGCCGTGAGTCAGGGAAAGGAAGCACCGCGGCTGAAATCTATCCACCCAGGAGGAAGATGCAGAACAGGAAACGGGGAGGACGGAGGCCCCACAACTGCCTCCCACCCTCAGCACACTCACTGTACACACTGGGTGTGGCACAGGACCCCCCCATCCCCTTGGCGAGAAGGCGACGGTCACCTGGAGGCCAACGGGCACACTCAGCTTGCTGGAGGACACCAGCAAAGCAGCCGACAGACCCCACAGCCCCGCAGGGGGCCTGGTGGGAACACCAGCACTCTGCAGCGAACAAGCAACACAGAGATGCTGCCAAGTTCAGGACAGCAGCCACTGCCCCTCAAGAGCCCTGCACGGAGAGGATCCAACAGTTCTGGCAGGAACAAAAGAACTGCCATGTGTTGAGTAAGAAGGAAGATGTATCTCCTGGGAGGGGAGCAGCCAGAGGAGGCCAGCTTGAAAAACAGTTCCTGTGAGCATGGGCATACTCAAAGGTAAGTACTGGGACGAGGAAGAGGGACGTGGAAGTAATGAGCACCCAGCACCCATGTAGATGATGCAAGCCTGTTATGCATTCATATCAGGAGTGTGCTCCCAGAACTATTGTTTGCAAGGATGCTGGTCAGCTATCAGTTGAGCCGGAGCACAGCACCCCGGAAGTGTGCAGGTCACATTTGTGAGTAAGGTGATGTGTGTATTTCCCAAAAATAGGGCATCTAAAAAAACACTTCTCTGCACTATTTTTAGAATCAGACCTATTAGAGCTCAGATTACATATAGCAGTGCCCTGATTACTTTCTGGTAATATACAGAAAATTCTATTTGGCCGTCTAGGGGCCGCTCCCTGTGGGAGGTACCTTATGCACTGTATTTATATACCTCTTAGTATGAACAGGAGGAACTGCCAAAACAGCTTCCCCTGGATATACCAAGCACAGACTAGAGCAGTGGTAAAAGAGGGCTGGGCAGGGAGAGGTGTTAGCGGTCACCGCGTGTCCCGTGAGCCCCCCAACCCCCGGACACAGACACACGGACACAGTGCAGCTGGTGCGGCCTCCCCGGTGGCTCTGAGGCCGCTGGGAACGCCCTGTTTATTTATACAGGCATGCGACAGAGTGGTACGTCACACTGTCACGTGCGCGCCCTTAAGGGGTCAACGCCACACTCCTCCTTTTTCATAACAACAAAACAGCTGACAAGGAAGAACTAACTATCAACATCACAGCACACAATATCAACATGTCCCTGGAAACCCCTTTAATGATACCCACCCTGGGTCCCCCAGTGGTATCATTCTCCAAGCTAGGCCCGGAAGACCCTCCGCATATGGAAAATAAGGCACAATCACCATATACTAGTGACACGACAGACACAAGGTTCGATTTTCCAAGTAATATGGTTTATTTCAAAGTATGCTCAGTCGGCCGACTGTGGTCTAACGTCTCGCAACGTGTATCACCCAGACCTCGTGAGACGCAAGAGAGTGAGCATCGCTCAAGCAGCAACATATATACAAACATGCAATCTTTGAAGGCAAATCAAACCGCCCATAATGTATCTTTAGGGCTAGGGTTCGGTGATTGACAATCATGACAATTATGACACATTATGACAAGTTTCTTATTGGTTCTAATTATAGTTATTCTAGCAACAGTTGCAGAGACAGTTCTTTATTATGGAGAATATAAAGCTCTTGTTCAGCAAGGATATCATGTTCGTAAGAGACACACATTCCTTAGTACGTTATCTACCCATTTCTATTCGTGAACCAGGGGTCAGACTGTTCTGAGGCAGATCCGCGAAGGAGGACCACTAAAAGAATATAATTCATGCTTTAACTGCCTATTGCTACAGCTTTGGTAAGACAGGCCGGCACCTGGGCCGCTGATTAAATGCAGTTTCTGCTTGCCTCCAAGGACTTTGTGAGGGAGGAAAACAATGTATTTCTGTACTGTTTGGCATTCCTGTCTGAGTTGATCTTTCAACATGCATGCTGTGGCCTCGCACCGTGTATGAGCTTGAATAATAGAATACATTTGCAAAGCGGTTTAGACAGGAAAGAATAAAAGCAAATGGCGAACACTTTCACAAAATGGACGCCCTCTGGTTCCATTGACGGTTCTGTGTTTGCAATGTTTGTCACACGTATTCACATGATGCGATTGGTTTTCGACCAATATAATATACATGCTATACAATCTATAGGGTTGTTTCTGGACTAACATCTGTGGACTCTGGGGTATGACAAATGGGACGACCCTCCCTTAGTCCATGTCATAGTCCATAAGACGGTCAGGTTTCCCTTGCCTTGTCCTCAGGGGCTACCGCCTGCCAGTCTCTCTGGTTGGTGTTCCTTCACCATGCAGACCGTGTTTCGGGGACTACGCTCGAACTAAGGGTCCGCCGCCCTTGTCGGGCACCTCCTCCAGGTCCATGTCCGCCATCGTCTCTGCCCTGGGCTCACCCAGTTTCTTAAAGAAGCTGGCATTCCTGGCAACAGATGCCGTTCCATCGGATGCGGTCACCATTGACCCCTTCACTGCCACCACGTCCAATGGAGCCGGCTCATAGGTGAGGGGGAGCTTGCCCTGAGGGTGGTGATTCCTCACCAGGGCCTCATCCCCCGAGGCAAGTCTTGGTGTTCTTAGACCCCTCTGGGCATTCTCCAGCTCAGTTTGTGCCCTTCTCTCCTCCTCCACCTGCTCATTATTGATGACGGCAGGTTCACACTCCCCCACCTCCGGTATGATGTCTCTCGGGCAATGCTGAAATAAGGCCTCCGCCGGCTCCACCCCCATGGATGAGTGCGGGGTAGCCCTGTACCCTTGCAGGAACACATACAGTGCCCTTTGCAGACACTCGCCTTTGCCTTGGGTGATCCAGAAAACCTTATTCAGCGTTCGCATCATCCGCTCCGCTTCTCCATTCGCTCGGGGCCACAGTGGGGTAACCTTCATGTGGTATATGCCATACCCTTTCATGAGGTCGGCAAAACTCTCACCCTGGAACGGGGCCCAGTTGTCAGAACATAGCACCTTAGGCAGTCCATGGGTGGCGAAGATCGTCTCCAGCGTTACCACCACTCTTTCAAACGCCACAGACGCTACGAACTCCAACTCAGGAAATCGGGACCACTCATCGACAACCACCAGGAAATGTGTGCCCCTGGTTGTGGAGCCAAAGTCCACGTGCACCACCTCCCATGGCCGTGTCCCTCTGGGCATGATTTCGATGGTTGGCTCATGCAGCGCCGGTGAAGCTGCCTGGCACCACACACAGGAGGCCACAAATTTCTCCACCCTCCTTTCTAGCTCCAGGAACCACACTTTCTGCCGGAGGCGGGCCTTCGTCTTCGGCGCCCCTTGGTGCCCTTGATCTGCCAGGGCGATGATTTGTAGCACCCTGGGCTGTGGGATCACTATCCTGTCCCCTCTTAGCAGCAATCCTGAGTCCAAGAATGTCAGCTCCTCGCGTACCCGCCAGAGCTGTTCCAGGGCCACTTTTGCCTCATGTGTTCTCAGGGCCAGGGACTCCATCACAGTCCTCCATGCCCCGTGCTCCATGGCTGCTTTCAGGATGCCAAAACACTCATCTGTCTGCGAGGCCTGTTCCAGCTCTTCTACCGGTACCGAATTGGGTGTAGCCGCCTCGACCACCAGCCGTATATTTTCATCCGCCTCCTCCGCAGCCGTAGATGGCTGGTCGCCCCCCCCCCCCTTGGGCGCCTGAAAAGATAGTCTGCAGCGTTGTTGCTGCCTGGGAGGTATACCAATGATACGCCGTATTACAGGAGCGCCAGCATCCACCGGTGTATCCTCACCGGAGGTTTGGAGGACGAGCCCGCCATGATGGGAAGTAGGGGCTTATGGTCCGTGACCACCGTCACTGGCCTCCCTAGGACATACAGTCAAAAATGCCTACAGCCCCAAAGTACAGCGAGCGCTTCCCGCTCAATTTGCGAGTATCGCTGTTCAGTGTCCGACAGCGCCTTGGTGGCATATGCTATCGGCCGGACTTCCTGATCAGCCCCCACTTGAGTGAGGACCGATCCGAGGCCATAGGGGCTGGCATCCACGATGATCTCCATCTGTAAGGCCGGGTCAAAGAATGCCATTGTGTCCTCAGCAGTGAGGGCACCCTTGATGTCATCAAAGGCAGCCTGTTCCAGTAGCCCCCACTGCCAGGTGACGTCTTTCCTTATTAGTGTCCGCAACGGCTCTGACCGGGATGCCAAGTTCCGGATGAACCGGCCACAGTACGTGACCATGCCCAAGAAACTCCTCACTTAAGCCACGTTCTCTGGCGGCCTGGCCTCCTGAATGTCTCTCACTTTGCGTGGATCAGGGGACACCCTGTCGGCCTTAAAGACAAAGCCGAAGAACTCTATGGTGGTCTTGAGATATTCGCACTTGTCTCTATGCAGGGTGAGTCCCAGGGAGTGCAGGCGCTCAAATGTCTTTGCCAGGCGGGCCAGATGTTCTGCCTTGGTCCTCACGAACACCAGGATATCATCACTGATATTGAGCACCCCTTCCAGGTCTGCAAGGGCCCCTCTGATGATATTCTGAAAGACCTCCACCGCTGAAGACACCCCAAAGCTGAGCCTTTTATACCTGTACAACCCCTGCTGTGTGGTAAAGGTGGTGATATATCGTGACTCAGGATGGAGCACCACCTGATGGTACCCGGCCCGGAGGTCCAGTTTGGAAAAGAACCTGGCACCCTGTAGTTCGGATATGATGTCATCAATTGTAGGCGTTAGGTGTCTCTCCCGCTTTATCGCCTTGTTGGGTAGGCGCATGTCCACGCAGGTTCTAACCGAATCGGGCTGCTTGTGTTTCCGGGCAATCACAATCGGGGAGACCCACGGGGTGGGGCCCTCCACCTTTTCGATCATGTCCAGGTTATCTAACTCTTGATCCACCAGGTCTCTGAGGTGGAATGGCACCCGCTGATGTTTCAACGCCACAGGTTGGATAGCGTCATCAATGTCTAGCCGGACCGGTTCGCCAGCCATCTGCCCTATGCCCTCAAACAGAGATGAGTGTTTGCCCAGCAGCACCAGGATGTCATCTATGACATTAGAATGTATGTGAAGGTTACGATGCCTAGGGCCTCTGCCGCTGCACAGCATAGTAAGGTGTTGTTGCTCACTGGCGTGACGTAGAACCTTCCCCAGATTTTGGCTTCCCCATATCTCACATCTGCTATGAACGCACCGTCCAGCCGAATTGGCTGCGCCCTCCCGAATGTGAAGATGCGCGTCTTCGGCGTGGTCAGGACAGGCAGGGAGTGCATGGTGTCATAATGTTCCCGGGCCATTACGTTCACAGATGCTCCAGTGTCCACCTACATCGGTATAGAATCCTCATTGACCAGTACATTGCATTTGGGCTGTCGCTTGGAGTTGGAGCGCAAGTCACCCACACTCGACACAAAGTATACATTTTCTTCTTCTTCTTCCTCTTCCTCACCTTCAGGACCATTTCTGTTGTCCCCTTGGTCCACCTGCGCCACATTTGATGAGCGCTGTTGGCAGAAGAAACTGGCCTGGACCGGCCCTCTTGGGATGATCATCGGTGTCAGGGCCTTGCACATGCAGGCATAGTGGTCAGCGCCCCCACAGCGGCCACACGCTTTTCCGATGGCTGGGCACTCCGCAGGATGTGGGAGGTCGAACCCACACTTCAAGCATGAGTTGACCGATGATTGCCCCCTATCCCTTTGGTTGCCTGCTGGGCGTCTCATCCCTCTGCCTCTGTCGATGGCACAGAAGTCCTCCACCTTGTTAGGGCGCACTCCTGCCCCCATGCGGGTCGCCCGCAGCTCAGAGACCTCATGGCACCTCCCCAGTTCCAGGATGCAAGGGAGGGTGATGCCAGGCTACCTCAGGATCTGGCGGTGCAACTTTCCAGACACACCCCCCTGGATGAGTTGGTTTCTTATCATCGTATCAGGGTCATTCCAGGCACAGGGGACTGCAAGCCTGCGCAGTCTCCCATAAAATGTGTCCAGCGTCTCATCGTCCTTTTTGTGCGCTGCGCCCATGAGGAAGCATTCGTAATCGGCATTTGCCATGGGCAGAAAATGATTGTGGAGAGCGTCCTTTGCTGCTGCATATGAACCATCTGTAGGTTGGAGGGACAGGAACCCCTCATGTACCGCCGGGCCAGCACAGTACAAGAGGGTAGCCACCTTACTGTTGTAATTAGTCTCCATGGTGGCTCTAAAGTACATTTCTAGCCTGTCCATCCACATTTTACACCTTGGCCCCAGACTTGATGGTGCACCTGAGATATCAAACTCAGGCATTGGCTGCAGGTGTCAACACTGTCAATGCTTTCTATCTTCTGCTGTGATACTTGGTTTCCATGCTTCCAGGGAAACACCAACCCACTCCCTTCAGCTTCCTCTTCACCTGAGCTGTTGGTTAAGGCTGTCTCCACATCCAGGTGTCTGCGGGTAAAGTAGTCCTTCTCTTTCTTTTGCGGTAAGTTCCTGCCTCAGGTAGAAGCCATAGTGACCGCCTGTGAGCTGCAGGACTGTGGCTCCTATATCCCGGGTATAGGCAAAATACAAGGGGAAAAAAGCTTTCGCTTGACACAATGGATATGCGGGCAGCCGTAGATCTTAACTCTGCTTCCCACAGAGTTAGGGATCCACGCGAGGAGAAAAAAAGTAGCTGGGCAGGAAAAAACCCAGGCGGAAGGACAGCCGGTTTCGTAAGGAGAATCGGAAGTAGATGGAGCCAGAAGAGGAACCAGGAGGGAGACGGAAAAAAGAGTGAGAATGCCAGAGCAAAGGTAAGAGGGAAGGAGCTGACAGAACCTGGATGAACACCATAGGAAGAGGGCGCCAGAGCCGGTAAAGGGGAAAGGAAAAGCTTTGTGCGAAGCGAAAGTAAGAGCACTAGCGTGACAACCAAAAAAAGCTGTGAGTCAAGACGGTTGCAACGCCAAGACTGCTGGGAGCGGAAGAGTAAAGTACCTCCCAGCAGTCGCCACAGTGCAAAAGCCTAGACCGCCATGAGCAGAAAGAGAGAAAACGTAAAGGCTATACCTAGCATCGGAACCCGCCTCCCATACTCCAACGTGGAAGCACTCACCAAGTGCGATCGTGCAGGACAGCAGGGCTCCAGGTGGTTTCAGCAGTGGTCTTGGTGGTAATGCTGGTGGTGGCTGTTGGGCCGCTGGTGGAGGGGCTTGCTGTTGGGCTGCAGCTGCAACTTGGCCGGCTTCCATGATGGCGAGTGCACAGGCATCCCTGATGTAATGAAATAACAGGGGCCGCAATTCACACCTCACCTCCTTCACAGATGGAGCTAGGCAGGCCCTTGATGATTCACTGGCACCAGTTGTAGTCAATAACCTCCAAGGATCAAGGTTCCCCACAGTCACAATGTCCCTCAACAAAGCAGGGCAGATGCCAGGCAGTTCAGAGGTCCCAAAAATGGAGCAGGGTGGGTCCAGGGTGTGCACACAACAGCAGGCCTTCCCTGGCTCCACACCCACTACTCAACGAAAAACAGTGAAAATACTGGAAAATCACTCCCAATACACATTCAGTGTATCATTTGGCTATCTGCCACCTGAATATCCAAAGGTTATGCCTGGATGGTTCACCGTCACTTCAAAACGAAGGCGCTACCTTCCAGGGCCTGAGATCAAAGATGGCCGCCGACCGCGTGGATTATGCCCCTCTCCGCGGCATGTTTCATGCAGTGCGCTTTACGTCAGCTCATCAAAACCCACTGATGAAAGTTACCCCTTTCCTGGGTCATGATTCCAGTTCGTCGCCACTATTAGCGGTCACCGTGTCCCGTGAGCCCCCCACACCCGGACACAGACACATGACACGGTGCTGCTGGTGCGGGCTCCCCGGTGGCTCTGAGGCCGCCAGGAATGCCCCGTTTATTTATACAGGCACGCAACGGAGTGGTACGTCACTCCGTCGCTTGTGCTCCCTTAAATGGGCAATCCCACAAGAGGGAGCTGGACCAGGAAGATTGGGACTCTGGATTAGAAGTATTGAAGATTACTCATAAATCATCTGAGCATTGCCCCTCATCATCCTCCCTTGTCCCAGTCCTGTCACTTTAAGGATGTACCAAGCATCCAGTATTTGATAGCAACAAATACACAGAAGAAGATGCTTTGCAGT
Source organism: Ambystoma mexicanum (assembly GCF_040938575.1). NCBI lineage: Eukaryota > Metazoa > Chordata > Amphibia > Caudata > Ambystomatidae > Ambystoma > Ambystoma mexicanum. The sequence goes on from NC_090936.1 coordinate 1,218,851,458, forward strand.
CATGCCACCCTAATCATTTCAGACAGAAAGGGCAGCTACACCACCAGTAAACCAGCCACCAATCCCTTTGGCGAAACCACCTGTTGCTCATGGGCAGCCACAATGGTCTCCCAAACCTATGTAACCATAGACTGCTTTTTGCCCTACTGACCTGGAACAAATGACACACAAAGAAAGACAGAAGCCCTTAAGCTTGTCAGTACAAATGGACAGCTCTACCCACTACTGCTATACTCATAGGCCAGTGCAGAAGTGGTACTGGTTTATCTAGAACTAAACAAGGGTTTATGTTTTGAAACTAAGCCAAAGGTGCCAGGATGTGACAAACCAGAACGCCCAAGAAACCCTCCTCTGAGGGTCCTACTGAGAAACGAACGGACACCACTCCATCTTGCTTTGTCATAATATAAATGTGAAAGGGAATCAAGCATATATCTTGCATCATTCTAAAAGAAGCAATTACATTTCCCTAATTATTCATACTCTCAGTAGTAGTAGTAAGTGTTGTTATTCTTTTAGCATCTTTCAGCATTGGTAGGTCCCGACGAGCTGTAGGTTGAACTCCCTTGGGGGACCAATGTCCAGGTATGGGAAATTTCGTCACAGGAGTTTAGAGTACATGTGTGCATTTTGGCTGAATTGAAAGTTGGGTAGGCGTGGTCATGCCCCTACTAGCTACCCATATCGAGCTGGCAAGTAGATGGGTGCTTTGAAGTTGGTGTGAGCGAGTGCGAGAGTAGTAGAATAATAATGTGTCCAGCTAGACCGATTTCCTGTCGTGGGAGATGGCTGTATTCTTATGGCAGAGGTGGTGTGCAATATGTCATTGGGAACGGAGTATGGTTGCAGATGTCTGGGAGTTAGTGGCCTTGCCTTCGGCTATCTTCCATTAGTGTAGAGTGAGATATGTACCCGTCGGCAGTTACTGGCTTCTTGGTTTCGTGGATGCGGTAAGGACTCTCTCCTGTGCTGTGCAGAAGGTCTAATTCATTCCAGTACCAATAGGAAAAGATGTGTGGAATGCTTGTCCCAACCACACTTACTGCTACTACACAACAATCAATAATGTCCTCCTCAAACGCTCACAACATGAAAACAACCTTCACTGATTCACAAGCACTATACATTCAAAGGGAGACCATCACACTTTATTCTGCTACCTAAACTATAAGGTGTTACCTCAACATGTTTTGGTACCCCTTTGACAAAGTGACCTTTGGGAATGTGATCCCCATGTCATCTAAGCAAGCTGTAATGAGGGGGACCCAATCCAGCAAAAAGTGTGTGTTTGTGGGAGATGGGGGGCCAGGGATGAAGTCCCTGCTCTCCCTACTTTTTTATCAATAATAGAAGATAGTTCAATATAGTCATTAAATAATGTGGGTGCTTGCAAAAAGATGATCCTACAGAGCAGAGGATCAAAATAAACAGACGTTAAGGGTGGTGCAACCGCTTGCGCACTCTAAACAATTGCTGCACACTCCCCAAACAGAGACCATTAAGGCAAGTAAGTCCACAGAGCACAAACGCAGGTGCAGAGGGCTTGTTTTTACAGGTTACGTGAGTTAGCACACTTATATTCTTAGGTAAAAAGGCAGGTAGGTTGGGCTTAGTGAACTGTATTCAGTAGAATTGTTACTTGTTGTAGGGAGCATATTGGAGCCATGCAGTGTTGAAAGTTGCAGAGTATCATGGTTTAGCTAAAGGCTGTGGGTGTCATTTAACTGAATTTCAGTTTTGCTGTTGGGCAGAAAAGCGTGTAGAGCGAAGGTCAGGATGGAAGGGGATGACAAACAAAGTCCAATTAATTGTTGCAAGGGAGTATTTTCTCATGGGCTGTTACGCTCACCTGGCTCCCACAGGGGCTGCAGTCGGACCCGGACAGCTGCGGTCTCCACCAACGTGATGCGTAGTGCAGCGATGACTGACTGGATCTGCCCTCCTAATCTTGTCTGCTTAACCCGTAGAAATATTCTCCTGCAAGTGGAGAGATGGATTTAGCCACTTGTGGATTCAAGTGATGGCACCCCCACAGTCCTAACCAACTCACCCCCCCCAAATGCCCTCACAGCAATCTCACCTTATATTCTTGAAAGATGAGCTCTCCATCCTGCGTGGATTTGCAGGGGCGCGTCGATTCCTGTTACTTCACTGGTTTGAAGGCTCGGGAGAGTTCCGGAGAGTATTGACTCTGAGGTTCCTGGTGAGGACCAGTAAGTATTAAGTTCATAGAGTTCAATATGTCCGATGTTCACTCTTGTTCCCACCTTCCTTTCTTGTCTTGCAGCTGGCTCGTGAAAAGATGCTCTTGTGGCAGCTGGTGGCGCTCAGGTAACAGTCTGTATTACCCGGCGCTGTCCGATAAATGTTGCACGAGGAAAACGTGTTGTTTTGTCTCTCTTTACAGATGCGTCACGTGAAAATATGGAGAGTCACAAAAGGATGCCTCCGGTGGTAAATCAGGTAAGTCTATGGTGGTAAGAATTATTTTTGTTGGTTCCCTCGGCTCACCTTGTGGTTTTCTTTTGTCTCCTAGGTGCCGAAGTTCGGCGAAGAAATGATGGAGGCAGCGCCGACCCGAAGGATGCTGTGAAGACTGGTGAGTATGGCGCGGCGCTGCAGATGGAGGTGCGGCGCATGCAGAAATTATGTTCTTTACAGGTCCGGAGACGAGATGGATCCAGAATCAGGTGTGGAATAGAAATAAGTTTGTTTTCTAACCTTGTCCCTTTCTTTCCTCTTTGTATTAGGAGCTCCGTGTTCGAGGCGGGCGTGGCAGAAGACTGGATGCAGGCTGCAGGCACGGTGAGCGTTACACTGCTGGATGCAGAATAACGCGAAGCGTGTGTTGCTGGTCGGGTGTGGTTTAAATAGCCTCAAAAGTAGTCCCAGGTAAGAAGTCCCTAGAACCACACCCGAGTAAAAAATAGTCCCTGTAGAAAAATAGTCCCTTTCAGGCTTCATGTTGGATTGGAGTCATTTGCAGCATGGTCTGCCTGAGGTAAGTAATGACTATGAGCCTGGCGCCTTAGGCTCCACGACTGATTCCTACTATGAGCCTGGCGCCTAAGGCGCCAGGACTGAACCCAGATAGCCCCTAGCCGGGGCTGCTGAGGTTTTACTAAATGTCTAGATGCCTGCTCCCGGGGCTGATGGGCTTGGTCCGGATGCCTGGGGTAGGCATCATGACATGGGCATACATTTGCTCTTCCGACAGCAAGTGCCTTCCCAGATGATACCCCAATGAATACACAGTGATTGTGAAGGACATACTATTTATTTTTATTTTTTATTTATTGAACGTTTGTTTGGAGCCTATATATCAAAAAGTGTTTCCAGGTGCCACAAGACAAGGGGGTGGACAGAGGAGAAAATAACATTAACGGTCCTACCAGGCCTTGCGACATTGGGATAGTGCAAGTGCAGTAACAGGAAGTGCAGGGAGAGGGGAAGAGGGAGAAGTGCAGGGGAGAGGGGGGCCCAAGGGCTGGGCAAGTGCTAATGGAGGCCCAGGGGTACAAGCGCTTGGGGAACAAAGGATTGGGGTAACTAGTGAAACGGAGTGGGGGTTGTACCAGACTCAGTAGGCTAGTCAGAGAAGAGTGCCTGAAAGCAAGTGCTGGTAAGAGGTGAGGGGGAAGACTGGTTGAAGGAGGGGCTGGCCCCAGTAAGTCTCATGAGGGATACAGGCAACCAGACATTGAAGCAGGTGGAAATTATCAGGAGGGGGGAGAGGGACGGAGGAGGAGAAAAGGAAGGTCTTGACAAGCTTCCAGAATTTAAGGAGATTTGGCTCAAGATGGACAGGGGCGGGAAGGTTGTGCCAGAGGGAGGCTACAGCCGAGGAAAGAGATATATCCCCCACTCTCTGCTTGGAGAAACATCTGACCTGCAGAGAGTTAGAGCTAGAAGACCGAAGGACTCTAGCAGGGAGGTATTCAGGGAGTTGGATGTAGTGGATGTAGTGAGGTCTCTGGTCCCAGAAACCCTTATGGACGATGCAAAGGGTCTTAAATTTAATCCTTGTAACCACAGGGAGCCAGTGGGGAGATTGTAGGGCTGGAGAGATGCGGTCCTTGGGCTTGAGGCCAAGGATAAGTGTTACAGTCCTATTCTGGATTAGTTGAAGAAGGCAGAGGGAGGAAAGAGGCAGATTAAGGAAGTGGCTATTACAGTAGTCCAGCCTGGAGAGAATGTGTTTCTGGGGGAAGGTGTGGAAAGTGAGAATGTCTCTTAGGAGGAGAAGATGAAAAAGAGATGTCTTGGCAAGGTCAGCGATATGAGGTGAGAAGGAGAGAGAGAGGAGTCGAAGATGACATCCAGGTTTTTTGGTTCTATGTGAAAAGACCTCTTTCTAGAGGTCTTATGCGAAAAAGACCGATTTCAAATCATCGATTTTCTTCTGCTCGCACAACCAGCATATTTAGGTACAGTCAAGTGCAGCTTTCACTTAGGTCGCCTTTTATTTATTTTTTAATTCCCCCCGACTCCCACATTGCTCCTCCCCACCCCCACCCTCTCCTTCTCATGTGCAATTACCTCAAAATTGTGAGGTTTGTCCCCTGAACTCCCCTCTGTTAGCCTCTGCGTCCACCTCTCCCTCCCCTACCCTGACTCCCCAAACGGAAACACACACAGATACACAACACACACACCAACACAAATGTGCAAACAGACATCATTGTCTTCCGGGTCCTAATGAGCTTGTCAGTCCCTGCGCGCACATGTGTGCATCAGGGGCATGACAGTTCGATTTAGAAAGACCGCTCCATTGCGGTCACAGACCCATCTTTCTAAAGTGATATTTTTTCGAGTCGGGTGAAATAAAAAGGTAATTTCACCTAGAACTGTTTTTTTGCCTCACACAAGGGTGAGGGGAGGGAGCCCAAGGAAGCCAGCCAGAGAGAAGGAGGGAAGGAGGGGGCAGGAATCCGAATGAGTAGGATCACAGTCTTACTGGCATTAAGGCAGAGATTCTTAGAAGCACACCATGCCTGAATAGAAGTCAGAAAGTCGGGAATGAGAGGGGAAGGAGAGGAGGAACAGGAGGGAAGCTTAAAGGAGAGCTGTGTGTTGTCAGCATAACATTGGAAATGAGGGGAGAAGGTGAAGATCAGGTGGGCGAGAGGGGCAAGGTAGATGTTGAAAAGCCACGGAGAGTAGGTTAGAGTCCTGAGGGACGCCGCAAGTAGAGACTGAGATAGAGGAGAGAAACAAGCCCAGTCACAGTTGGGAAGGCCAATTCAAGAGGAAAGAAGTCTGCCAATCCAGTTCCCGGACTGTGATGCCTAGGGTATCACATAGCCGATTTATGAGGGTGGAATGATTGACCGTGTCAGATCTAGGAGGATGATGATAACGGAAGGAGAATTGGAGTCAAGGTTTCGTAGCAAGATATCACAGGTGTTCAGGAGAGCAGTTTCTGTGCCTCTGGCCGCTCTCAAGCCCGACTGGTGGTCGTGGAGGCAGCCAGCAGATTCAGTGTGATGGATTCATTGAGAGATGACCAATTTCTGTAGGTGTTTGCCCAAGAAAGGGCTAGTGGAGATAGAACGGTAGTTAGCCATGCAGGAAGGTTCCTTAGGTGGCTTTTTTAGGAGGAGGTGCACAAGGAAGTGCTTGAGGGGTGATGGGAAGGTGCCAGTGGCAAAATAATGGTTACAGAACTCGGCCAAGGAGGGAATGAGAGGGGCAATGTTGTCCTTGATAGTTCTAGAGGAGTAGGGGAGCACCTGTTTGGAAGAGACATTCATAGAGCAGACTGTCTTGATGACCTCATCCAGCGCTATGGGTGACAATTAGGAGAGTAGGGGAGAAGGAGAGAGGGGGCCAAAAGAGGCCTGGGTACAAGGGGGCGGGGGGAGTGTGGGGGGTAGAAGAAAGAGAAGACAGGATATCCTGAGTTTTGTTAGTGGGTGGCCAAGGCCATTCATAGGGCCTAGGATGGAAGTGGAGAAGTGGAGACAGAAGTAGGATTGGCAAGTTCCTTGCAGATTTTGAAAAGTTCAGCCGTGTTGTTTGTGGCCGACAGAGATGCAGGCTTGCATATGGGCACATTTCTTGGAGTGGATAGAGAGTCTGTATTTCCTCTGGAGAAGGCGACAGGCAAGTTTGTCAGAGGATGTGCTAGAAGCCAACCACTTCCGTTCAGCTTCTTTGCACTTGTGTTTAAGCGAGGCTAGGTCGCAATCATACCAACAATTGTACTCGGAGGCAGGTTTCGTGCAGATCCTCATGGCAGGGGCAAGGATATCAAGAGTGTTGGAGATGGAAAGGTGAAGTTTAGCAAGGGAAGAGTCAGTAGGGGAGTCAATAGCAGAAGTGGGGGGAGGAATGAAGGAGGCAGCAAAAGCAGCTACTGACACTCACTTCATCAGTCGAATGACGGAGGAGACTGGCAGTGAAGGCAGAGGCTTAGCCGGGGAGCCCAGGAGATATCAGCTGTGATGAACGCATCCAAGGTGTGCCCGGCTGAGTGTGTTAGACCAGAGGAAAGAATGGTGAGAGAAAGTGATTGTTACAAGCGTTACAAGCGTTTGGACAAGTGTGAAATATAACTTCAAAGTCTCAAGTAACGAAGGAAGCCACCTACCTGGATCAGAAACACTTGTTGAAGATGCTTGGAGAATTCTCCTGGTCGCCCCCTGCAAGTAGGAATTGGGTTTCCAGGGAAACCCTCTGGGCCATAAAACCCTGATGGTAGTAGAGATAGGACGTCTCTCCCTGGCGATTCTCCTGTGGGAGGACCGTTGTGTGGATAGCATTGTCAACTTCTTAGTGCTGTGAAGATAAGACGTGCAATCCTTCAGGATCTGTTGATTAAAGTATTGGGTTTTAGGGCTGGTGTTTAGAGGATGAGAGTAAGATTGATTGGAATCTTGCTTACCAGGCGTGCAGCAAGACGTGGAGACATGTTTGCAGCATGAAAACGTCTCGCGTGGCAAGAAAGCCACCTTAAGACTGGAGTGTGCTTTTGGGTAAAGAAAGTAAAGTGTAAGTAAGAGAATAGCCAACAAGACAGACAAGGTACGATATGTGCAGATGAACTACAAGTGTCTTCCTACCGGTATCTGTGAAGGCAGAGTGTTGTGACGATGTTATGCTGACAGCCGAGCGTTCGCAGACTTCTGGGTCTGTTGAACGCGAGGAAGGTTGCCGTGGGAACCGAATGTCATCGGTTGCGGACCGCTGAATGTTCTGAGAGGTGGATGAAATAAATGTGTTTAGCAAGTAAGAAAGACGGAACAGTTTCCCTACCAATTGCCTACATAAGTTCCTACGTACTTCTAGATGTTTGGATGATGGAGTGCAAGTAAAGGAATCGAGGCTGTCACAGGAGGCGAGGTCGCTGCTAACAGTGGCGGGGACTGACAGAGGGAAAGAAAAAACAGGATGAGCTCAGTGCAGAGGCAGGGAGAGAATAGAAAGTAAAGCGGAAAGGATCTCAGGACGAACTCACGGAGCAAAGCCATGGGAAGCATACCAACGCAACGCTGCTCTGTCCCTGCTGCCAGATAACTGTTCCATGACAACAGGGGTGGAGCTAGCCACCGAGAAACACTGCTGGAAACTGGAACACTGCTTCTCCTCCACAGTACCATCTTGGGAGGGCCAAGGGTGACCAACCCAATTCACCTCCAACGCTGCCATAAGGACCACTTGCGCCCGTGGGACATAACAAAGATTCACAGAGGTTGCGGAAGAGTAAAGTGGCTGCATCAGAGGAGTCTAATTGAATATTGAAGTCTCCAAGGAGGAGAAGCTTATAGGTCGAGGTTAGAAAAAAAGAGGTGAGGTCGGCCCACTCTGAGAGGAAGAGGGAGATCAGTGAGAGTGAGCCAGAGGGAAGGAGAGATGCAAATCTTACAAACAAGACATTCAAAGGTGGAGTAGGAATGAGGGGGTATGATGGAAGCAGGGACCTATTCAGGGAAGACAAGAGCTACTCTGCCTCCAGACCGGTTAGACCTTGGCCCAGAGGGGATCTTGTAGCCCACAGGAAGGAGAGTCTCAAATGCAGTAACAGAGCTGGAATTGAACCACATCTCGGTGAGAGCGAGGATGTCAAGGTCAAAGTCTTCAAGGAGGTGACAGATGTGAAAGGAGTGTTTGTGTAACGCTTACCTTATCTCTGTGGGAGCGTTGTGCTTCACTGATTTTATGGGTGCTGCTAGGACCTTGCTGAGAGTGGTGGGAACCCTGCAGTAGTGGAGAGAGAGGGGGAATAAATATCTGGTGAGCTAGGTGCTCCTACCCGTTCCAGCTCTTCAGTGTTTTCTTCCCTGGGCTTAAGTTAACCCTTAATCTCACCTGTGGATGGTAATTAGGGGGCTCTTCGTCCTGCTATCTAGCAGGGGCGCAAGTCAGTGAGGCTGCAGTCTCAGTGCTGGAGAATGGGGCTGTGTTAACCGCTGAGAATGGAGCGGCCTCTTCTTGGTGAGTGTCTTTAGTTCCTTATTGGATACTTAGCAGTGTCTTGTGTCTTGTTGTAGTTAAAAGGGGGGCCTTTGGTGATTAATTGACTCTGCTGTGGTTATTTATCCTTACTTGCAGGCTGAGAAAACAAGGCAATTCGGAAGCAAGCGGGGCTAAAGGAGCATCCGTGAAGGCTTAGGAAACTGAGGTAAGTCTGAGCGCGCTGCTTGGGATAGCGCAACATAGGACCGGAGCACACGTGGGTCCTTGAAGCATGGAGGAGTTTGTGGAATGCTGCAGTAAGTGTGTGCACGTTGGCCTTTCCATAAATGCGCAATCACAAGTTTCTTAAGGTTAATGTCTGTACCTTGTTTTTTTCAGGTTTAACACAGAATTCGGATTTCGCACCCAGTGGGAAATGCGAGCGCCTCTGGAAAGATCGCTGAGCTTGAGCGTGGAATTCACAGAAGGAACCCGCGGTGAGGAAAACTGCTGCGGATCGTGTCAAGCTTAGTTCTCTTGTCTGTGGATTTCTCATTATTTCGGAGGTCTTTAACATGTCTTCTATCTTCTTTTTCGGGTCTGAGAAATGGAGCGCCAGTAAGCGTTGTGCTGCTGTCAGCGGTAACAACGTGAAGCATTGGCGCGGGCGGGGCTTAAGTAAGCCTCCACGCCCAGACACTAGTCTCCCTGCAGCACACCAGCCGGAGGCTCACTATGCCGCCATCTTGGGGGAACGCCAAACCTTGTATCTCAATGGACTTACTAATGCTTGGGCAATAACAATAACAAGCACAAGGAATGTCTAGAATGCCAAGCCTGAACCCATCTAGCCCCTACATGACTACCCAAAGCAGCAGTGCTACTCTGTGGAGAAAATCCCAACCCGTGAGTTTTCTTGGTGATCATGACAGTTCCCCCCCGCCCTCCCAAGGCCCTCCCAAGGGTAGATCTCCCACCCCTGGTTTAGTGGGATGATTCTGGTGAAGCCTTTTAATTAGCCAAGGGCATGAATGTTGGAACTGGGTTCCCAGGTTCTGTCCCATGGGCCATACCCCTTCCAATGCACCAGGTAAAACAATTTCTTTCTGACTAATTTTGAGTCTAGAATGTCTTTTACTTCAAACTCAGGGTCACCTTCTATCACTACTGGGACTGGAGGATTCTGCACTCTCATTACTGGACAGACAGGCTTTAATAGTGAAACATGAAACACCGGGTGTATTCTTATTTTGGATAGAAGATTTGGGTTCAAAGCTACTGGGGAGATGACTGCCTCAAGGGGAAATGGACCCAAAAACCTAGGATGGAATTTTCTCGGCCCCTTCAAAGCAATGTGTCTGGAAGCTAACCACACCTTGTCACCCACCTTATATCTTGGAGCATCTCTTTGGTTCTTGTTAGCAAATCTTTTTTGACTCTCTTTAGCTGCAGCCAGATGTGTCAAGGCCTTTCTTTTTGCTTGAGCAATGTTTTCATGTAGAGTTCGAACTGCAGGCATCTCCAAAGCTTCAGGCAGATCAAAAGCTGAGGTCCGCGGATGACAACTGTACAAGGTGTAAAAAGGACTGAGACCAGTAGATGTATGCACTGAATTGTTGTAAGCGTACTCCACAACCCAAAGTAGATCTACCCAAGTGGGATCCGTTTAATGCAGAAGGCACTGGTGGTACTGCTCTAAGGTCTGATTAGTTTTCTCTGTTTGTCCATCAGTTTGCGGATGATGACTAGTGGATTAACGCACCTCAATCTTGGCCATTTCACAACATTTTCCTCCAAAACCTGGACACAAATTGGCTGCCTCTATCCGACACCACTGCCAACGGGAAACCATGAAGTCGTACAACGTGTTCCAGAAAAACCTTGGCCAAGGCTGACGCCGACGGAATTCCCTTCAGGGCCACAAAGTGCGCCATTTTGGAGAACATGTCCATGTTGAAACCAGAACAGGGTGGCAAATCTGTGATACAATCCATAGAGATGGTGTGCCAAGGTGCCAGGGGAACTGCTACAGAGGTTGAAGCAACCCAGCTGGTCTTTGCTTCTGCGACTTATTCTGGGTGCATATTTCACATGTCTGAACAAAAGTGATGTGATCCTTGCGCCATGTCGGCCACCAATAAACCTGCTTAATTTTTGCTGTGGTCTTGGCTATTCCTGGATAACCCTCCACCAAAGCGCCATGGTATTCTGCTAAGACTTGTTCTTGCAGGGGGGGCGCTGTTGCGCACGTTCAAGATGGCCGCCTAGGTGGAGAGCTCCGGCACGTTCAAAATCCTTGCAACAAATTCATCCTTCCAGCTCCAAGTTGGTTGACGGTTGACCATAAAATACTGCGGCGAAAGGTCTAAGGAAGAAATCCTGAAAACGCTGACCACAGCGGCCCCAAAACAGCGGAGATATCCGGGAGTGAGGCTGCAGCGACTGCTGGGCTGCAACACGGCCGCCCGAGGGCTCCACACAGCATCTACGTGAGCCCGGCGCTTGTAGACGCGGGTCGGCCGAGTGGGGGAGGGGCAACGCATCAACACCCGGGTGCGGCTGAGGGACTGCAACGCACTACATCGCTGCCCCCCGCCTGGGAAAAGACATAATCGCGTCGGACCAAGAAGGCGAGACCTGGTCGAAGGCTCTGCATCGGCGCACTCCCCCATCGAAGCGGAGGCCCGGCTCAAGTGCTGCTGGCGCAGTGAGTGATCCGGGGAGAGGGCCGCAAGAGCTCAATAATAACGACCTGGGGACGGGAGTATACACCTTGGTCGCGCCAAGCCTCAATCCCTCATTTGGGTTGCGACAGGGCTAAGGCTGCTACACCACCCTCTCATACAACTGCTGACATCAAACTCTGGTCTCCGGGGGACCCATCACATATACGTGGGAGAACGCAATCCACCTCACACCAGTGGTGGTAACTAATGGGCCGCACTGAGAAGAAGGCTGCGGGGGTGAAAAAAAACAGCCCAATGGATACCTTTGCCAGCTCCCAACCGCAGGTGACAACGGGGGGTGCGGCACAAACATCCGAAAGCCGAGACACTGACCCCTTGGATCGCCTGGCAACAATCGTGCAGAATGGGTTCCTGGCTGTTAACGTCAAGTTGGACGACATAGTGGCTACAATTGGTTCTCTAAAGAAGGCGAGAGTGGAAAAGGAAAGCACGCGCATCACGGAGGCAGAGAACAGAATAAGCTCCAACGAAGATGTACTCACACAACATGGCCGTGACATAGCTCTACTTCAAACCGAACTGCGCAAAACCCTGAATAAGTGTGAGGATCTCGAATCGAGGTCCCGTAGAAACAACATTCGGATAGTCGGCGTTTCGGAGACGTTCGGCAAGGGCTCCATGGAAAGGCAAGTGGAGGAACTGCTAAAGTCTGTGCTGGGGGCAGGATCCCTTTCGGACCACTTCCTTGTTGAAAGAGCTCACCGTACCCTTGCACCGCCTCCGAAGCCGGGCGCTCCACCCCGCACTATCATAGCACAGCTCCTCAACTACAGGGACAGGGATACAATACTCCGGCTGTCCAGAGAAAAAGGTATGTTACAACATGAGGAAAATAGAATCCACATTTATCCGGATTGCTCTGCGAACATACAATCACATCGTAGGTCCTATGAGATGGTTAAAAGACAGCTACGGCTCCGTGGTGTCCCCTACGCTTTAATGTTCCCCGCAAAAATGAGAATCCAGCAGAGAGGGAGGGCCCATTTCTTTGAGAATCCTGCTGAAGCTATGGCATACATGGAGGCCTCCATCCCATTGCCCCCTAGAGACCGAAATGTGGATCAAAATGCGAGACCCAATCCTGGTGAAGACTGAAGAGACCTGACAAATGGATGAAGCTACACCATCCACGCCATGGTATTTTGCTCACCTTCCTTCATATAAGTCGATACAAATGGACTGGACTGATCTCTGTAGTTACTGAGCCTGTGGCCTCTGGCGTGGGCGGCCAAGTGGCGACAGTGGCTGCCCCTTTGGAAATGTCCACTTACTCAATAGGAAAGCCCACCGGGCGAGTTATGAGTGTTCATGGGTTGCATCGTCGAGTTGGGGGAGATGATGCGGGTGGGGGGTCAGGTTGCGAGGCAACAGTTAGCTGCGTTGAGCTGTGGGTGAAAGTGGAGAGGGGGGTAAGTTGCTTTGTTATTGAGCTTGGTTTGAAGGTTAAGTGGTCTCGCAGTTGCGGTTGCTGCTCCCGCCATGTGAATACTGGAATTGGTTGATGGTATGGCAAGTGTCATTACACATGGGAATGTTACCACAGTGGGGCTGCGAATACCGCTGCTGTCCTGGAATGTAAGAGGTTTAAATAACCCGATGAAGGCCAGGAAGGTCAATAACTATGTTTCTAGACATTGCCCTCAGATCGTGATGTTACAGGAGACCCACTCTATGGACGCAGTAAATGTGAATATAATGCCCAAATGTGGTAAGACACGATATTATACGAGCTATTCGTCCCAGTCCCGGGGGGTCATCACTCTCATTCATCCCTCGCTGGGTTTCCGGACGGAGGGACACAAGGTGGATGAGATGGGGAGGTTCATACTTGTATGGGGGAAGATAGCGGGAAAGCAAATCACTTTGGTTAATACATATGGCCCCAACGTCGATGATCCAGATTTTTATTTAAACATTTATGAAACCCTCAACAAACTAGATGCTTCCTCCATAATATGGGGGGGGGACTTCAATATGGCCCTGAACCCGGGGATGGATAGATCCAGTACGAAAACAAGGACACCAACCAAAATGGCACTGACACTGGGGCAACTCCTTCCACAAATGGCGTTAATAGATGCATGGCGCACATTACACCCAGACGTTAGACAGTATACCCACTACTCATCCGTTCACCACAGTGAATCGCGAATAGACTACTTCTTTCTATCCCAGAACGTCTCCGAGACACTGCACAGCTGTGAAATCCTGTCCCGCACACTGTCCGACCATTCCCCGGTTACAATTGAGCTCAGGCTGAGAGATGCTCCTAGACCTGCCAGAAGATGGCGTATGCTGGCTGGGATACTTGGTGACCCAGGTGTAGCGGAGACCCTATGGGAAGAAATAACAGAGTTTTTCAAGAATAACGTTGGGTCGGTGGCACGAGTCTACACGATATGGGAAACCTTTAAGGTCTGGGCTAGGGGGGCAATTATCTCGAAATCCACTGGACTCCTGAAGGGAGTGAGGAGGGAGCTAGAAGGGGTAGAAAATACCTTGAACAGCCTTGAGGGGACGTATAGCCGTACACACGATAAGGCCGTTCTGGCCCAGATTAATAAGCATATTCAAACCTTTAATGAGCTGGATGCTAGAGAAATACATTATATAGCGGCCCCTGCCAGAGCACGCAGATATGGTGAAAGTAATAAGGCGGGCAGAACATTGGCTAACTTGATTAAACATGAGAGGCAGCCATACCCAATCACTAGCATACAAAACGCTGCTGGCGAGGTACTGACGAGCGAAGAGGGTATAAATGGAGAATTTGCCAAATTTGATCAAACGCTGTATTCAAATAAAGATAGGAAAACGACTACTGAGATTAAAACATATTTGCCGTCGCTGGGGCTCCCACAACTTTCACTCGAGAGTAAAATGGCACTAGATCAGCCGGTCACTGCGGAAGAAATGAGTGAGGCAATTATGGGGCTAGCATCGGGCAAAGCACCGGGCTCTGACGGGTTGGGGGCTGAATTCTATAAGGAGTTCCGCACGGAACTGATCCCCATAATGTTGGAACCCTGGGAGGAAGCCCTAGAGGGAGGCATACTACCCCCGACGATGAGGGGAGCCATTATCACTGTGCTGCCCAAACCCCGACGCCCACCCAGCGACATGTCATCATACAGGCCCCTTTCACTCATCAATGTTGATGCCAAGATTTTTGCTAAAGTACTGGCGAATCGAATGCTGCCCCTGGTCTCCACTCTAGTTTCATCCCCCAGAGGTGTAACGCTCACCTGATTCCCGTAGAGGCGCCGGTCTTGACTGGGCGTATACCGTATCTTCAAAGGTGCTGTGTAACACACGGCTGGCTCTTTGGGCTGGACCTCTGTGCACTGTATGTCTGACTCGAAGGGTAAGATGTCTGCAGATAGAAAATATGGGATTAATGAACTGGGTTATTGAATGTCTCTCTCTTCTTCCCTTTCTCTTCTCCTGTAGAACCCCAAAGGTTAACGCTCTCACCTTAGGTAAGTGAACGCCGTGCTCTCCATCTGCCTCGGGGCAGGGTGCTGTAACCAGTTTCTTCACTGGATAAGGGGAGCAGGCCTCTTGACTTCAGAGGACTGCTGTCCATCGTTTACTGCACGAACGGTAAATTTCGAGTAATTCTAATGTCTTTAAAAGTCTTTAGTAATGATGTCTCTTGTTTTGCAGGGTTCCAGCGATGGCGGATGACGGGCTGAAGTGAGTTGAAGATGGAGCCCGTGTGATGAATAGAAGCGCCTGGAAGCACGTAAGTAAGCGCTTGTTGCCTGCTTCACGATGCGCTCTAACTGTCTTTTATTTTGCAGGTACAAGTTCGGAGCGGCTGCAGGGTGCCGGAATACCCACTGGGTTAGATGTGGAAAGGAGTAATGGCACGTGAGTATTAAAGTTCCCCAATGTCTTTAAACGCACCTTGTTTTGTCTTTCAGATGCGGGTTGCAGCGCCGAAGGCCTCCGGAGCGTGCGAAGAGTTGATAAGCTTTTGTCTTTCAGATGCCGGAATGCAGTGCGAAGACCTCCGGAGCGCACGAAGAGTAGGTAAGCCTTTGTCTTTCAGATGCCGGAATGCAGCGCGAGGCGTTGGTGACCAGGTAAGTGAAGCGCTGTCACTGAAGACCGTAATGCTAACCTGTTCTTTCTTGTCTTTATAGGTGTTGCTGAAGACTGGATTCAGGATGGTAAGCCTTTTTCCTTAGGCCCAGGATCAGATGCAGAAGACACGATGAGCTGCAGAGGATGCAGAATAACGCAAAGCAAGATTCATCCATCGGGTGTGGTTTAAATAGACTCCTGTAGTGCTTAGGTGTCTCCTTCCACAGCCACGCCTAGGTAAGAAAAGAGTTCCTGCTTTCCAGAAGAGTTCCAGTGTTCCGAACCTAGGGAGTGGCTCCTGCCCCACCCAACAGGAAAAGTAGTTCCAAACAGAAGAGGATCAGAGGCTCAACTGGCAGGCAAGTAAGCAGCATGGTCTGCTGCAGGTAAGTCCACCCAAGCATTATGAGCCCGGCGCTTCCAGCGCTGGGACTGGGCATATTTATGAGCCTGGTGCCACTGGCGCCAGGACTGGGTCCAAAAGGTCCCAATTGGGACTGGTTGGCCCTCGGAACCTGGGTTATGGATCTGCTTCCAAGGGAGTTGGGAAAACCCTGACCTTTTGGAAGCAGAGATCATGACAGAGGTCCACCGCGCTGAACCTCCGTAGACTAGTATAATAGCACAGATTGACCCAGGCAGAAGCGCAGCAGCTGTAGCCCTAGACGCCGAAAAGGCGTTCGATTCTGGATCATGGGTCTACCTTTTCACGGTTTTGGAAGTGTTTGGGGTTGGGCCGGCGTTTATCGGATTCGTAAGGCTGCTCTATACTGCACCGGGCGCCAAAATCTGCACTAATAGAACCATTTCTGAGATGTCCAATTGGGTAGAGGAACTCGGCAGGGATGTCCCTTCTCGCCCATCTTGTTTGCCCTAACTATTAAGCCTATGGCAGCTGCGGTTCGGCTGAGACATAGGGACAAGGGAATTAACATGAAAGGCTCTATCCAGCTAATCTCACTTTACGCGGACGATACATTACTCTACGTCCGCGAGCCAGAAAAAAACATAACGTCCATTATAACTGATATACATGATTTCGCGGACTACTCAGGATACGTCATTAATATAAACAAATCGGAAATATTCCCACTCACACCCCACACTAAATGCCCTGCGAACACCTGCGGCCTTAAATGGTCGGACCAATATATTAGATATCTTGAGATGTTAGTGTCTAGGACCAGGCAAACTCTCTACACGGACAACCATGAGAAGGCGCTGCAAACATTGGGCACTAAGTTACAGATCTGGGGTCACCTTCCTATATCCCTGTACGGCAAGATAGCCCTACTCAAAATGATAGCCCTCCCCAAACTATTATATTTTTTTGTAAATATACCCATCTGGCCAGGTAGAGACTTTTTCTCGAGACTACGGTCGCTGGTAGTAACCTTTATATAGAACGGGAAGGCGGCCAGAATTGGGTGGGAGAAAATGACAGAGCCCAACGACACCGGAGGCATAGCGGCTCCAAACTTTGAGCTCTATTACCTGGTCGCACAGGCACAGTTTGCAAAATATTGGTACGAGGAACCTGGGGTTACACCACACACCTGGGTGGAAGCACAAACTATATTCCCAGCAGACAGTAAGTCGGTCCTATTTAATTCACGTCACAAAGACACCTGTGATTACGATCCGGTTAGCTGCACGGTCAGGGCCTGGGGGGCATTATTTAAACGACTGAAGCTGGAAACACCATACAACACAGAGGTCCCCTTGTGGAATTTTCCGGGCATCCCCCCTATGTCGGATGTGAGTATCCAGGAAGGCTGGGATCCACGCATGGAAATGAAGGTGGGTGATATGTTCATAGATGGTAAATTTGCAACCAGAGAGGACTTTACTAGAGCGATGGGGGGTGGGCCACACAAAATACTACAATACTACAGAGCAAGGGCCGCATTTCAGAAAAGATGGCCAATGTTCCCAGATGAACCGCCTCAACACCCCTGCACACAGCTCATCACAATGAAGGCTGGGCTAGGCATTTCTAAACTATATGGGGCAGTACAGGCCCACACCCCCTCGGTGAACCGGGTCAAGGACAAATGGGAGACAGACTTACAAATACCTATCCCGGAGGACAAATGGAACAGATATTGTTCACTCACAAAAAAGGTTTCATTGAATGCAGGATTACGTTTGATACAATTTAAACTCCTAAATAGGTTACACTACACGCCAGCTAAGATGGCAAAATTTATTGCGGAACATGGGGGGGAATGCCCCAAGTGTGGGGCCCTACATTCGGTCTCCTTCCACATGTACTGGAAGTGTCCTGCTCTCTTGAGATTCTGGGGAGAGGTGGCCGAAATATTGACTGAAATTACACAGATACCCCCACAGCTGACCCCCCAAAAATATTTATTCGGAGACATTGGCAAGTGCTCGGAGAAAACCAGGAGGCTATTAAATGTCGCATGTGCTGTGGCTAAGAAATGTATCCTGCAAGCCTGGAAGATGCCTGCGCCACCAAATGTGACCACTTTCCTCCGCGAACTTACATACATCAATGAATGTGAGGAACAATTTGTGTTGACTTTGCCAGGGGCAAGCCGACCAAAAGACATATGGGGCCCCTTCCGAACCTATCTGTGTGAGTTGCTCTCAGCCGATGAAAGGTCCATATAATGTTGAATGTAAATGTTTTCTTTGCTTGTCGACTTGTGTTTCTTGATGGGTTATGTTGCTGTAACTGTTGAGACCACCGTTGAACAATAAAAAGAGTTAAAAAAAAAAAGACTTGTTCTTGCAGGGCCCGTGTGGGCAAATACAAGCATCCCTGGAAATACGGTAAGTTATCTTGGATCGAGAACTGAAGTCCTTTAGACGCCCAGACTTCCAATTCTGTGGCTGTCATACTGAGACGAACATTTTCCATCAAATCTTCTAAGGGAGAGTCTGTAGCTCGCAGAAGCCCAAGCAGCTTTTCTCCAGGTATGATGTTCACGGGGTCGGAGGTAACATAGACATCTTCACCTTCCCCAATGTGTGATAAGGCGTCCGCCTTACAGTTGAGCACCCCAGGGTGATAAGTGATGAAGAGTTCATACTCAGCGAAGAACAGAGCCCAGTGGAGCTGCTGAGATGACTGTGCCTTAGCCAAACGCAGAAATTTCTTATAAGTGAGTAAAAAAACAGACACTTTACAAATGCAAAACAGCGATATGCAGGTAGGGAGATTCACAAATAAGCAGGTAGGCAGATTCGAAATTCCTTATAAGGGAGTAAAAAAACAGACACTTTACAAATGCAAAACAGCGATATGCAGGTAGGGAGATTCACAAATAAGCAGGTAGGCAGATTCGAAATTCCTTATAAGGGAGTAAAAAAACAGACACTTTACAAATGCAAAACAGCGATATGCAGGTAGGGAGATTCACAAATAAGCAGGTAGGCAGATTCGAAATTCCTTATAAGGGAGTAAAAAAACAGACACTTTACAAATGCAAAACAGCGATATGCAGGTAGGGAGATTCACAAATAAGCAGGTAGGCAGATTCGAAATTCCTTATAAGGGAGTTAAAAAACAGACACTTTACAAATGCAAAACAGCTAAATGCAGGTAGGGAGATTCACAAATAAGCAGGTAGGCAGATTCGAAATTCCTTATAAGGGAGTAAAAAAACAGACACTTTACAAATGCAAAACAGCTAAATGCAGGTAGGGAGATTCGAAATGCTGCACAAGTGAGTAAAAAACACAGTATTTGGTAAGGAAGGTAATTGCAAGATGCATACAATAGATGGGAAAATGTGGTCTGTATAGTCGCAGGCAATGCCTAGTGAGGAAGGAGAAAGGCACTGTGAAAGGAAGGCGGGAACATGATACATTTTGATATACGCAGGGCCGTCACAAGGGGGGTGCAGGAGGGGCAAACTGCCCCGGGCCTCGCGCCTAGACAGGGCCTCGCAGCTGCCAGAAGCACAGAAACATGTTCAGCCTCATCAAGGTTGTTGTGTGAGGTTCTCGCGTTCGCAGCATTTCCAGCTGAAAAGTTTGGGAACAGTGTTGACTATAGATCCTCCTTCCGCCCGCCCGGAAGTTTATTTTTATACACAGCTTTTTTGAAACTAAGGCATGCAGCTCTCAACAATGCATACACAAACATCCACAATATTAACCATCCAAGTGATAGACCATGACATCCTTTTTAGTTTTAGCTTTTAGGTGCGCCACCTATCAGTCAAAGCTACCGCATCATCCTACAGATAGGGGGAAATGGCACAAAGCGTGTAGAAGTTGTCTGGATACCTCCCTCTACCCCCCCATTGACTGCCTATGGCCATGCTAATACCTATGGCAATTCCCACCCAGTCCCTGACCCCTCCTCCCCCAAAAGACACTGCCTTATGGCAGCACTTTGAGCTAGCTTTAATAAAGCCTTACCTGTCAAACTTTACACTCGAAGCCCAGTGTTTTCTCAAGAGTCTTCTTGGAGTGAATGACTTAATGGACATTGTAAACACACCACTGGTGTAATAAAAATGTCTTAACCAGGTCTGTCTTCAGCCACTTTATTTAAAAGTGCCATGCGTGTCCTTTACTGAAGTCCTGTTAAAAACAAGAATTGGCAAAGCCAACCGTTTTGGCGTGTGCATAAGTATTAGGCATTTTCCAGGAACTGCTACTATTTGGGAAGGTTCTCGAACCATTTTGCACCTACTGCCATTGATGGTCAGTTAATTCCAATACAGCAGTACCTTTCCCATGCCTACACGAAAGCCCGAACTGTTGCCATTGCAAATGCTTGTTTTGCTGTACCCCTGATGCACAGGACCATGCATCAAGGGTAGAGCAAATTTAAATGTTACTACATGGCTAATCTGGACCACATTGAATGTAGGCCCGTCTAGCCAGTAATAACACTGATGTGCAGCCAGCCTGGATATACATTCTGGGAATTCTTACAGAGTAATACTGGCATATATTGGTGCAGCCTGCATGGACATACATGGAAACAGCCAGCATTAACATATTTTTATACTGGCATATGTATTGGGCAAGGGCGGCATGAAATGCATTTGAAAATGTTCCTGTGAATGGTTGGTGACTTGCAACTATTGGGTTTCCATGTGCTACCATACAACACCAATTGCAAACTCTATGGCTTCTACCCATTTTTTTAAAGAAATGGATGTAAAATGCACCATTTTACCCCAATGGGCCTCATTCCGACTCTGGAGATAGCCATGCCGCTATTTTCGGCATGTCTACCCCCAAATCAGGTACCGGTCCGGGTTCCCTGAATGGGAAAATACCGGACCATTCCGATCTTGGAGGGCCCGGTATTTCCCCATTCAGGGAACCCGGACGCTGTACATCCCCATTCCCATTTGAGCCCCATTGGGGCTCAACGGGAATGGGGAGGATGCAAACAACGGGCCCGTTAATGACGGGCCCATTGTTTGCATCCTGGTCTGCTCGCGGAACCCGCCTGGTTTTACCAGGCGTCCTTAGCGGGACCCGCGAGGAGACCTCGTAATGAGGTGGTAGGGAGCTAACGGGGCCGGCAGCTCTACCGGCCCCGTTAACCCCCTACCGCCAGGCTCATAATGACCCCAGTGGTAGGGGGTTAATGGGGCCGGCAGCTCTACCGGCCCCGTTAACCCCCTACCGCCAGGGTCATAATGACCCCCAATGTTTCAAACATTTTCTCGGGAGTGAGAACCCCTCTCAAGCACCCCTTGTTTAGTTTGGGCTCCCTCACCAGACTCCACTGAACATGTTACTTTGTATGATGTATGTTGTAATACGCATACAGGGGCTGGACCATCCTTAATGCTGGCGCCTTGCACCACACTTCGGCATGCCATCCTATACATATTTATGTATATGATACAAAGGTTAGTCTGACATAAACCTTTCTTCAGTAGAGAAACCTAACTTTGCTGTAGTTGATTCGCAGTTCTAGGAATAAACCATATTTCAGTTACAGGGATATTTCTCATGTCTCCTGTTTGCGGCTGTGCAGCCGCTGGCCCAGTGCAAATAATCATAAGGGGGCCTCACCAGATTTTTTGCCCCGGGCCTCACCACACCTTGTGACAGCCCTGGATATACGGACTGGGTGGAATTGACTGAGAAAACGGTGCTTTGAGTCCATCAAAGAACTGTGGTGCAGCAAGTCAATGAGGAAGGTGGATCCGGGCCATATGCAGGAGCAAGGACGGTGGGGGGCCGTGAGGCATAACACAGAAGGCAGTATAGGTAGAATAGAACACAGGAGTGAGGGAGAGGCGGCAAGTTAGTGTTCAGTAAAAGCACGCAGGGCAGGAGAGGACGCGTCAGAGGAGTGTCTGCATAGGAGCTAGATCGGCGATGTGGGGCCAGGTGAGGATGCTCACTGGAGGCACGAGTGAGAAGGAGGAGGGAGGAATGTCTTACCAGCTGTGTGCACAGCGGGGGATCCGGAGGTCGGAGACGGTGAGAAGCAGGATTGCGGACGCTACCATCCCTCCATCCCTCCAGGACCCACACAGACCCAGACAGGAAAGTCCCTGCCCTTTGAAGGCGACCCTTCGATGGGCTCGGCGTTCTCCTGCCAGCTCTCGGCCCTGGCACGGATATGATGAAGCCTGCGACCAGTCTTTTTGGAGGAAACCGAAAAGGAGCCCGTGCGTTCAGACATCTCTGTGTGAGGATTGTGCAGAGTCGGCCATCTTTCCATGTGACTTCAGAAATCCACTCAACTGTTGATTAAGGCTAATGTTATTTAATTGTGTGAGTCACACGAAGGACACAGGTGTTTGAGTGTCAGCTTTGTAACCCTGAAGAATGTCCGATAACATTCCTTTACTGTTAGAGAGCAGAATGAAACGTGTAGGATGTGTCCTGAGCGGGGATCAAGTCCAGGGTACACCCGGGTGGACGGCCCCGCCCACTTTTTTCAGAGGGCGGACATCATCCCACCTGGTATTTTAAAGGCTGTTTGTAAAACAGTACACTTTGGCTGTCTTTTTCATATTTATTATTTTAAGTGCGAAGTGGGGATTCGAACTGTGGTCCCAAGTTCAGAGGCTGGGCCCCTCACCAACAGCTCCATATGGCGAGTTGCAAATGGCAAACAACTAAAGCTGAAATGTCACATTTCGGGAGTGTACTCGCCTGGGAAAACATTGGCATTGATTCATGGAGTTTAAAACGGGCAAACTTTTTAAAATTTTCAAACACTATTAGAAGAAAATTTCTCTCTTGTTTTTTTTGCTTGTGTTGATTTTATAAAAGGCAAATGCCCGTTTGTCCTGTGCAATTTGTATGTTTATACGAAGCCGATTGATATACTGATTTCTGGTGACGTCATTTCCCATTCTGTATGTTAATGAGTCCCCCTACTTTTATTTTAGGACTTTACCCCTGGTTGTGAGTAGAGTAAGTGTCACAGTATGAGTAGGTGTGTAGTGTAGGATGTGTAGAAGAAAATCGACCAATAGGCCTAGTGCAGTGGAGTCTATCAATTGTTTTTTTTTATAGCTGACACGTCTGCAATTGAAGGGACTATGACATTTTATTTGTTCTAAAAGCAAAACATGATATAGCTAAAAACTGTGCAATACTAGAAGCAAATCAGTTCATAAATAGTTTTTGGATTGATACCGTATTTTGTGACTTTTTGAATCATTGCATCTGCGGGGTGCTAGTCCAAGGGTTTGGAGTATTTTAGTATACTCGAGGGAGCAAGTTTTCACACATCTCTGCCATTTTGGTTCGATTTTCTAGCACAGAACAGGCCCACAGTGGGAAATTCACTGCATATGTTCCCCGCTTGGTGCAGTGGGTCCAACTGTGCTCAGTATTTCGCTGCAGGTTGAAGCGAGAGGGCTCTTGGCGGATTCTGCCCTCATTTTAGCGTATGCTAAAAGCAAGGGGAGTTGCGCTGTATAATGGCTGCCATGTTTTTTCATGCCGCCCCCATTACCGATTACGGACGAGAAACAGAGGCAATTTGAAGTCAGACCAAAAACCCTTCAATGAATACAAGTCTTCTTTGAAGGTGCTAACGTTCTGCAATTAGAGTAGCAGAGATAGGACTTCAGTTTCCAGACCAAGCAGTTATGATATGATATGATAAGTTATTCATAACACGCTTAATACCCAGAGGTTTCTAAACGCAGACTCGGGGATGGAATCGGAGGTGCTCCATGAGCATGTTGCCCCTGAGCTATCCTCCTGAGAGAGTTATTCATCCACAGGTAGCAAAACAACATGTGGCGAACCAACTTCCGAGGCACCAGTGGTCCAGGGATGAATATCGGTTTCTAAACCATCAATCAGCCCCACACGTCTAGCACACCAGAAGGGATCCAAACAGATTGGAATACAACTGAATCATAAACCTCATTGTCCAATTTTGGTTACGTAGACGCAACGGCAACTCCTAAAGGTTGTGGATCGTTGGTTAGTTGCAACACAGAGAAAATACAATTATTACCCAATGATAAAAAGGACTGTCCAGTCAAGGTGGTATACACATATCTACTTTATTATTATCATCACAATAGACAGTTCCAGCACACTACAAATACGACCCACCCTGTAAAAGATTGCAGAGGACAGACAGTTTCAAAGAAGGAAAAGCATTGCACTCTGGATACAGACAGGAGGGTAGTCGGTATAGTAATTAACCGCAATAGTTCAAGAATACTTAGTATTAACATAAAGGGAGCAATGGGTTGTAAAATTACACCAAGGGCCTTAAGCGAAGGACCAGGGGGACAGAACCACAATGTACCTTGTGCTGTAGGAGTTATTGGTGCTCGACAGGTTTGAGTCCGTTTCAGGGAGCTTTGCATCTTCTGCGACAGAGTTCAAGACAGGAGACAGCTGCAGGTATCCGGTGGCAGGTAGAGCAAAGCTGGATGGATGGCTGCTGGCTGGCCTACACAGCAGCTTGAGGTCAGGAATCGTTGTCTCATTGCTGGTCAGTGGTTCAGAAGCACTGGTCGAGGCATCTCAGATGGTTTTATCGACTGCGGCGTAACAACAGTCAGCAGTGCAGACGGTTGCAGCTCAAAGGCCTCGACTGGCTCGAAAATGTCCTTTAAGGCGGACATCGGTAGATGCTTGTCGATGCACTCCTCCTAGCTTCATCACTGGGCTTGTGAGAACAGTCCAGAGAGTGTGGCAGGCAGCTGTCTTCTCCTTGGTTTGGTTCAGAGACACTTTGCCACTTCCCAGCTAGGAAGCTTGTGCAGAGCATAGCAGGGCATGCTGTGTGCTGGCTGGGTACCGGTTCTGGAGCTGGAACATTTTCTAGAGGTTGATCTACCATCATTCAATTTGATTTAAAATTTCAAACAAGCGCAGGCAAGCGCACATCCACCATGCTGATGGTCGACATGGGAAAAGGGGACAAGAACTTGAAGGACCACGAAGAGCAAATGGTAAGAATTGAGATGCAAGGTAGCCATGGCTCAGGGGTGTTTTATCATATGTAGTGGTATGAGAATTCCCAAACTCTTTTTCCAGACCGAAAATATGGGGCTGCCCTCTTGGTGTTACGCTCACCTGGCTCCCACAAGGCGTCGATCTGCACTGGACAGCTGCGGCCTCCACCAATGTGACGCATAGTGCCGAGATGACGGACTGGACTGGCCCACACAGCTTCGTTTGCTTGGCCCGTAGGAATGTTCTTCTGCAAATGAAGAAAGGGAATTAACCACCCGTGGAGTTGAGCGTTAACCCCCCCCCCCACTCCCGCTGTTCTCACCACTGATCACCTTTGGTGTCCCCTCTTATAGTCTCACCTGATGGTTTGGAAAGGTGAGCTCTCCATCCTGCATTGAGCGCAGGGGCGCGTAGATAACCAGTTGCTTCACTGGCTCGAAGGAATTGGTGAGTTCCAGAACAATATTGACTCTGAGATTCCCGGCAAGACGCCGTAAGTATGTAGTTCGTAAGAGTTCAAATGTCTGACTTTCACTCTTGTCCGATTCCTTGCAGGTTGCAGCTTGACCCTAGCGAAGAGTTCCTCATGGCAACCGGTAATATTCTGGTAAGGATTTGTATTATCCAACACAGTCTGGTAAAATAATGTCAATATGTAACCTGTTGCTTTCTCCCTTATTCAGGCGATGAGAGAAAGTACATACGCGATGGCTGCCTTGAATCTACGAGGACCATTGGTATGATGAAATGTGAGGTCTGAGTATCCTTCTTCAAGCTCGGCAAGCGGACCTTTACGCTTGTCGGGCGTGGTCGTTTCCAGAGTCTGACTCCATATGGCTTTTATCAGCAGCTCCTACCACCTTCTTGGGTGGTTTTACAGGGCAATTCCGTAGAAAAGGCCCAGAAGTTCCACAATATAGACACAATTGCATTTGCCGTCTCCTTTCTCTTTCCTTCTGGGTTAAGGGTCATTTAACCCCTCCGATTTGCATGGGTTCTGAAGCATCTGCTCCTTTGGGGTTAGCGTGGGTCTTGACCAACACCCGATTCTCAAACTTGGCTCGATCAGCCTTTCTGTTCTGAAGTCTGTGATCTAACTGGACCACTAAGTCTATATATTCAGCGCAGTCTTGAGGTGGGTTCACAACTTGAGCCAAGACATCCTTGAGTTCTCCTCGAAGCCCTCGATGAAATAACGTAATTCGTTTTACCTCAGGCCATCCAGTTTCCACTATCAACCTATTAAAGGTTGTGGTGTAGGATAGAAGGTCCTGGTTACCTTGTTGTAGGGACAAAAGTTCGTTATCCAGGGCCTGTCCTTGGGAATGCCGGGCAAATAGTCTTTCCGTGCTCATTTGAAAGCCCTGAAAATCCCGAAGAATTGGGTCATCCTGAGTAACTAGTGGAATTGACCAATCAGCTGCACTGTCGCTGAGATATGACAATACAAAGGCTACCTTGGCTTGATCGTTTGGGAAGGCTCCAGGTCTGCATAAAAAGTGCAAGCAGCATTGGTTCATAAACACAGCAAACCTTTTGGGATCTCCGGCAAAGCGTTCGGGCGGAGCTAATGGAATATTTTCTAATAGGTTTATTTGCACAGGGTTACTCGATGACACAGGAGCTGGATTCCCCCCGGGACCTGGTAGGGGTGCTTGTCCAGCCTGGCTTTGCAGTAGTTGCCTAGCAAAGTCATCAGTTCGCTCCTTTGACAAAATCAGTTCTCTCCTAAGGGCATTGGTTTCTTGACGGGCGGAATGCACTTCAGCCCTCAGTTCCCTTAGTAATTGGGCCAATTGGTCAGTTTCTGAGGTATCCATAACACCCGGGTGGGAATTTGTGTGTAAGCTTCGCGTTCTGTTATGCTCACCTGGCTCCCACAGGGGCGTCAATCTGAACTGGACAGCTGTGGTCTCCACGAATGTGACGCATAGTGCCGAGATGACGGACTGGACTGGCCCACCCAGCTTCGTTTGCTTGGCCAGTAGGAATATTCTTCGGCAAGCGGAGAAAGGGAATTAACCACCCGTGGAATTGAGCGTTAACCCCCCCCCCCATTCCCACTGTTCTCCCCACTGATCACCTTTGGTGTCCCCTCTTATAGTATCACCTGATGGTTTGGAAAGATGAGCTCTCCATCCTGCATTGAGAGCAGGGGCGCGTAGATAACCAGTTGCTTCACTGGCTTGAAGGAATTGGTGAGTTCCAGAACAATATTGACTCTGAGATTCCTGGCAAGACGCCGTAAGTATGTAGTTCGTAAGAGTTCAAATGTCTGACTTTCACTCTTGTCCGATTCCTTGCAGGTTGCAGCTTGACCCTAGCGAAGAGTTCCTCGTGGCAACCGGTAATATTAAGGTAAGGATTTGTATTATCCAACACAGTTCGATAAAATAATATCAATATGTAACCTGTTGCTTTCTCCCTTATTCAGGCGCTGAGAGAAAGTATGAAGTCTCAGGGAATAATGCCTCCGGCGGTAAAATCAGTTAAGTCTATTGTGGTGAGGAGGTTTCCCCTTGTTTGTCCCTTTGTTTCACCTTGCTGTCCTTTTGTTTCCCCTTAGGGGCCGGGGTTCGGCGAGAATGCAGTGGAAGCTGCGCCGACCCGTGAAGAGGAATAGTACCCCCGGTGGTAAAATCAGGTAAGTCTATGGGGGTAACTAATATTGCCTCTGTGTATTCCCTTGGCTCACCTTGCTGTTCTTGTCTTCCCCTTAGGTGCCGGAGTGCGGCGGGAGCATGCAGAAGGATGTGGTGGAATGTGAAGATGCTGCGAAGGCCAGTGAGTTCAGCGCGGCACTGCTGCAGGCGAGGCGACGCTCATAAAATAACTTCTTTCTTCCAGCTCGAAGGCGCGTTGGATCGGGAATTCAGGTAAGGATCAAAGGTATTGCTCTTGTTCTAACCTTTTCTCCTTCTCTCCCCTTTTTCTAGGAGCTCCGGACTCGAGGCGGGCGTGGCAGAAGACTGGATGCAGACTTGCAGGCACAGTGAGCGTTACGCTGCTGGATGCAGAATAACACGAAGCGTGTGTTGCTCTTCGGGCGTGGTAAAAATAGCCTCCAAAGTAGTCCCAGGTAAGTATATCCTCCCCAGCCCCACCCGAGTAAAAAATAGTCCCTTAGGTAAAGTAGTCCCTTCCAAGCCTCCTTTGGCTTGGAGCTCTTGCAGCATGGTCTGCATCAGGTAAGTTTGCAGCATGGTCTGCATCAGGTATGTTTTAATCTATGAGCCTGGTGCCTATGGCGCCAGGACTGACTCTCCATATGAGCCTGGCGCCTGACTGCACCCAAATAGCCCCTAGCAGGGGTTGTTGGGTTTGCTTAGTATAACTTGATGCCTGCTTCCGGGGTTGCTGGACTTTGTCTGGGTCCCCGGGGGTAGGCATCATGACAGCACTTCCCCCCAAGGCCCCTCCTAAAGTCATTCTTCCCTGTGGTTTCTGTTTGTCTGGAAAGTTATGGTGGAATTTATTCACCAATCGGGGTGCATGAACGTGGTCACTAGGTTCCCATGATCTTTCCAGTGGTCCGTAACCTTTCCAGTCGATTAAATAAAAAAGTTTTGACTTTATCAGCTTGGAGTCCAGGATGTTCTTAACTTCAAATTCGGGTTCCCCGTCTACAAGGGTGGGGTCTGGTGGCTTGGTTAGTCTTGTCCCTGGTTGCACTGGCTTCAAAAGTGACACGTGAAAGATGGGTGAATTTGCATATTAGCAGGTAAATCCAACTTGACAGCCACTGGGTTGATTATGGCCTTAATTGAGTAAGGTCCCAAATATCTGGGGTTAAAGGTCTGTTTTCCCTTTAGAGGTATATGTTTTGTGGCTAACCATACTTGGTCCCCTATCTGGTATTGTGGAGTATCACTTATATGCCGATCAGCATCTTTCTTGTATTTTTCTTTCGCCTTTTTTAAATGTTCAGTTGCTTCCTTAAAGGCTTGTGTAATCTTAGCGTGCAGATGGTCCACTGCGGGCATTTCTAAGTGTTGGGGCGAGTCAAGGTCTGAGGTTCGAGGATGGTGCCCATATAAGGTATAAAAGGGGCTTTGTCCAGTTCCAGAATGTACTGAATTATTGTATGCATATTCGGCGATCCAAAGAATGTCTTTCCAATTACTATCAGTCTGATGTAACATACAACGCAGGTATTGTTCGAGAGTCTGGTTGGTTCTCTCCGTTTGACCATCGGTTTGGGGGTGGTGACTGGTCGATAACCTCACATCGATTTGCGCCAATTGACAACATTTTTTCCAAAAATGTGAAATGAATTGACTGCTCCGGTCAGAGACCAATACGGACGGAAATCTGTGTATGCAAACAATGTTTTCGAGGAACTCTTTGGCCAGGATTGAAGCTGAAAGTAATCACTTTAAAGGAATAAAGTGGGCCATCTTGGAAAAAAGATCCACAATAACTAGAATGGTGTTAAATCCATTGCCTGGGGGTAGATCAGTAATAAAGTCTAACGATGAGGTGTGCCATGGTGTAGGCGGAATGTCTACAGGTTGTAAGAGTCCAGCTGGTTTTTTCTTTTGACTTTTGTTTTGGGCGCAAATGCCGCAAGACATCACAAATGATTTAATATCCTTTCGCCAGGTGGGCCACCAGAATTGTCTCTTAATCTTAGCTTCAGTTTTTGCAATACCTGGGTGCCCCTCCATTAGGTTATCATGATAACGGGAAATGACTAGCTCTTGTAGTTCCTTATGTGGCAGAAATAGCCGCCCTTGGTAATAAGGCAGGTCATTGGTGACAGAGTATTCCGGGCCTTTCTTTACCCAGTCCTGCAGGGCTGTAGGATCAAAGAGTTGTTGGATCTTTACCTGAATGTCCTCTAGTGTCTGTAGAGTTGTCATGCCAAGAATCCTTTGTTCAGAAATTATAGGTACTGGTTCTGGGTTCCCTTCTGCCTCTCCCATCCCTATTCGGGATAAGGCGTCTGCTTTACCATTCTTACAACCTGGTCGATAGGTTATCACGAAATCGAACTCGGCAAAGAACAATGCCCATTGGAGTTGGCGTGACGATTGGGCCTTGGCTGTCTTTAAATACTGTAAGTTCCGGTGATCGGTGATCACAGTAATGGTATGCCTGGCACCGAGAAGATAGTGCCACCAAGCCTTGAAGGCGGATTTAATGGCTAATAACTCCTTGTCGGTAACTGCATAGTTTAACTCGGGTGCCGAGAACTTTCTGGACCAAAATGCTACTGGGTGAAGCTGGCCAGTTTCAGGGTCCTTTTGAGACAGGACAGATCCCATGGCTAGACTGCATGCATCAGTTTCCACTATGTATGGAAGTTCAGGGCGCGGGTGCTTTAATACAGGTGCAGACGTGAATTTCGCTTTCAGCTCTTGGAAGGCATTTTCAGCTTCTTCAGTCCACATAAAGCGTTTATTTTTTTGCAAGAGTGCTCTGATGGGATGTACAACATGTGAAAAATCTGGGATAAATCTGCAGTAGAAATTGGCAAAGCCAAGCATGCTTTGTACTCCTTTAACTGAACTTGGTGATGGCCACTTAAGAATTGCGTCCACCTTTCGTGAGTCCATTCGGACTCCTCTTGGGGTCAGGATAAACTCAAGGAATTCAACTTCTGTGGCATGAAAAACACATTTTTCCAGTTTTGCATATAGTTTGTGCTGGCGCAATTTCTCAAGGACTGCTCGGACATGCTTCACATGGTCAGATTCTGATTAGGAGTATACTAGAATGTCATCGATATATACGACAACACAAACGTCAATGAGTTCACGAAGGACATTGTTCATGAAGTATTGGAAGGC
The DNA here is from genome assembly GCF_040938575.1 of Ambystoma mexicanum. NCBI lineage: Eukaryota > Metazoa > Chordata > Amphibia > Caudata > Ambystomatidae > Ambystoma > Ambystoma mexicanum. Next base: position 1,218,881,876 of record NC_090936.1, read on the forward strand.
TGCTGGTGCATTGCATAACCCGAAAGGCATCACCTGGTATTCGAATAACCCATACTTAGTGCGAAAAGCAGTCTTCCATTCATTGCCCTCTTTTACACGTACCAAATGGTATGCCCCCTCGGAGATCTAGCTTAGTGTATATGCAAGCGTCCTTCACTTGGTCTAGTAGTTCAGAGGCAATGGGTATCGGTTCTGAACAGTTTTCTGGTTCAATGAGCGGTAGTCTATGCACGTTCTGAGGTCACCTTCCTTTTTGTGGCACGAAGAACAAAGCTGAAGATGCAGGGGACTTGGATGGGCGAATGAAGCCATTAGCAAGGTACTGGTCTAAGTATTGTTGTAGGTGAAGGTTCTCAAGTTGCGTAAGGGCGTAGCTCCTGCTACAAGGGGGTTGTGCACCGGGTATGAGATTGATTTGACAATCGTACGATCTGTGAGGTGGTAAGGTGTTTGCCTGTTCTTTTTGGAAGACATCCTGGAATTCTTGGTATTCTGGAGGTAGTTGCACGACTGCTGTGGTTACTGGGCCCAGGCCTGCATTCAGATTTTTCTTTGGGTAACAGGTTTGTGCAGAATCCGGGAAGGTTATTCTCTTCTCTCGCCAATCAATACAAGGATTATGTGTTTCCAACCAAGGTATCCCCAGTATTATTTGGAACTGTGGGGCTTTGATTAGATTAAACACAATAGTCTTTCGATGCCCATCCTGACCCAATAGTGTCATCTCTGCGGTGGAATGAGTTACAGGCCCAGAGGCAATTTCAGTTCCATCGACTGTGGTGATGACATCTGAGGCGGCTTTTCGGCAGAGAGGTAGAGTCATCCTGGAAGCCAATTCATAGTCCACATAGTTTCCTATGGCCCCACTATCAATGTATGCCCTTACTGCGTGCATACGCGATGGCTGCCCTGGATCTACGAGGACCATTGGTATGATGAAATGCAAGGTCTGAGTATCCTCCTTCAAGCTCGGCAAGCGGACCTCTACGCTTGTCGGGCGTGGTCGTTTCCCGAGTCTGACTCCATATGGCTTTTATCCGCAGCTCCTACCACCTTCTTGGGTGGTTTTACAGGGCAATCCCTTAGAAAATGCCCAGAAGTTCCACAATATAGACACAATTGCATTTGCCGTCTCCTTTCTCTTTCCTTCTGGGTTAAGGGTCCTTTAACCCCTCCGATTTGCAGGGGTTCTGAAGCATCTGCTCCTTTGGGGTTAGCGTGGGTCTTGACCAACACCCGATTCTCAAACTTGGCTCGATCAGCCTTTCTGTTCTGAAGTCTGTGATCTAACTGGACCACTAAGTCTATATATTCAGCGCAGTCTTGAGGTGGGTTCACGACTTGAACCAAGACATCCTTGAGTTCTCCTCGAAGCCCTCGATGAAATAACGTGATTCGTTTTACCTCAGGCCATCCAGTTTCCACTATCAACCTATTAAAGGTCGCGATGTAGGATAGAAGGTCCTGGTTACCTTGTCGTAGGGACAAAAGTTCGTTATCCAGGGCCTGTCCTTGGGAATGCCGGGCAAATAGCCTTTCCATGCTCATTTGAAAGCCCTGAAAATCCCGAAGAATTGGGTCATCCTGAGTAACTAGTGGAATTGACCAATCCGCAGCACTGCCGCTGAGATATGACAATACGAAGGCTACCTTGGCTTGATCGTTTGGGAAGGCTCCAGGTCTGCATAAAAAGTGCAAGCAGCATTGGTTCATAAACAACGCAAACCTTTTGGGATCTCCGGCAAAGCGTTCGGGCGGAGCTAATGGAATATTTCCTGGTAGGTTTATTTGCACAGGGTTACTCGATGACACAAGAGCTGGATTCCCCCCGGGACCTGGTAGGGGTGCTTGTCGAGCCTGGCTTTGCAGTAGTTGCCTAGCAAGGTCATCAGTTCGCTCCTTTGACAAAATCAGTTCTCTCCTAAGGGCATTGGTTTCTTGACAGGCGGAATGCACTTCAGCCCTCAGTTCCCCTAGTAATTGGGCCAATTTGTCAGTTTCTGAGGTATCCATAATGCCCGGGTGGGAATTTGTGGGTAGGCTTCGCTTTCTGTTACGCTCACCTGGCTCCCACAGGGGCGTCGATCTGAACTGGACAGCTGCGGTCTCCACCAATGTGACGCGTAGTGCCGAGATGACGGACTGGACTGGCCCACCCAGCTTCGTTTGCTTGCCCCGTAGGAATATTCTTCTGCAAATGGAGAAAGGGAATTTACCACCTGTGGAGTTGAGCGTTAATGCCCCCCCACTCCCGCTGTTCTCCCCACAGATCACCTTTGGTGTCCCCTCTTATAGTCTCACCTGATGGTTTGGAAAGATGAGCTCTCCATCCTGCATTGAGCGCAGGGGCGCGTAGATAACCAGTTGCTTCACTGGCTTGAAGGAATTGGTGAGTTCCAGAACAATATTGACTCTGAGATTCCCGGCAAGACGCCGTAAGTATGTAGTTCGTAAGAGTTCAAATGTCTGACTTTCACTCTTGTCCGATTCCTTGCAGGTTGCAGCTTGACCCTAGCGAAGAGTTCCTCGTGGCAACCGGTAATATTCAGGTAAGGATTTGTATTATCCAACACAGTTCAATAAAATAATGTCAATATTTAACCTGTTGCTTTCTCCCTTATTCAGGCGCTGAGAGAAAGTATGAAGTCTCAGGGAATAATGCCTCCGGCGGTAAAATCAGGTAAGTCTATTGTGGTGAGGAGGTTTCCCCTTGTTTGTCCCTTTATTTCATCTTGCTGTCCTTTTGTTTCCCCTTAGGGGCCGGGGTTCGGCGAGAATGCAGTGGAAGCTGCGCCGACCCGTGAAGAGGAATAGTACCCCCGGTGGTAAAATCAGGTAAATCTATGGGGGTAACTAATATTGCCTCTGTGTATTCCCTTGGCTCACCTTGCTGTTCTTGTCTTCCCCTTAGGAGCCGGAGTGCGGCGGGAGCATGCAGAAGGATGCGGTGGAATGTGAAGATGCTGCGAAGGCCGGTGAGTTCAGCGCGGTGCTGCTGCAGGCGAGGCGACGCGCATAAAATAACTTCTTTCTTCCAGCTCGAAGGCACGATGGATCGGGAATTCAGGTAAGGATCAAAGTTATTGCTCTTGTTCTAACCTTTTCTCCTTCTCTCCCCTTTTTCTAGGAGCTCCGGTATCGAGGCGGGTGTGGCAGAAGACTGGATGCAGACTTGCAGGCACGGTGAGCGTTACGCTGCTGGATGCAGAATAACCCAAAGCGTGTGCTGCTCTTCGGGCGTGGTTTAAATAGCCCCCAAAGTAGTCCCAGGTAAGTATTCCTCCCCAGCCCCACCCGAGTAAAAAATAGTCTGTTAGGTAAAGTAGTCCCTTCCAAGCCTCCTTTGGCTTGGAGCTCTTGCAGCATGGTCTGCATCAGGTGAGTTTGCAGCATGGTCTGCATCAGGTAAGTTTTAATCTATGAGCCTGGCGCCAGGACAGACTCTCCATATGAGCCTGGCGCCATAGGCACCAGGACTGCACCCAAATAGCCCCTAGCAGGGGTTGTTGGGTTTGCTTAGTATAACTTGATGCCTGCTTCCGGGGTTGCTGGACTTGGTCTGGGCCCCCGGGGGAAGGCATCATGACACTTGGTTGGACCACGACCACACAGAGTACAGATACCAGGGGCTGCCCTATTGGAACTGATATCCACCATAGTGCCCGGATAACTACCTTGCTAGCTATGCCCCCGAACTACTAGGGTCCATAGGGCATTACAGTGTACTCTGTGGACCACGTGGGTTTGCCCAGCTCCTGGCAGGAACAGCAAACCAGCCACCAAATTCCTGGGGCTTAAAGACTCCAAGAGAATGTGTGGTCCTGCCATATCTGGTGGGCTCCAGCACGAAGACCCATGACCACAGGCTGCCCCCTTGGAGCCATGGTGGGAGCTATAACAACCTTGTTGAGAATTTCTTGTGGCCAAGCCCCAAGTATATGCGCTGTGCATGACTGACGCAATATCAAGCGTGAGCAGTTTGCGTTGACTCCATCTGGAAAGTCTACTATGGCGCAAAAGGATAACACAGAGCGCTCTTACTGCGCTTAGGCTGCCATGCAAAAGGGCAGCACACCCTCTCTGGAGAGTCCTAAAATCCGGCCTCGAAGCACAAAACACGGAATGTCTACACTTGTCAACTCACACCTTAAAGGAATGGTTCGGTCAAAATGTTTTATTGTCCCTACTGGTCGGCAATGTGTTTTCAAGCCTAAGTCGCTTGATTTTAGAAAAATTTCCTATGGACCTTACCTGAGTTTTCATCCATTAAATGCACGCGAAAACAGGCACCAGGGCGCTGCCATTTTGTGATAATCCTATCACTTGCCCCATCGCCCTGGCTGACCTGCTTTTGCGGCACTAAATCATATCCCCGCCTCTGAGCCTGTCATCAGCAGACGCGTACCGCCCATTTCACAACGCCAAAGCACGTTTTGTGTCAACAATCGCTGCGCTTCAGCTAATGACGTGTCGCCATGGAAATGGCAAGACGCCTCTTTCCTCAATAAGTATAAACAGACAGTTTCACAACACACAGCAGCAGATTTTCGATTCCATTCCTCTCTCTGTGTTACTTTGAGTATTTTGTGACTCGTTTCTGTGCTCTGGTCAGCTACCTTTGCCGCTTGTATCCCGTGTGAACACCTGTACCATCGCTATAAATTATTTTAGTTTGTTTACCACACAATGGCTACAATAATGCCCTACATGTACGAGCCTGAGTATACCGAGGAGGAACTACTGGAAAGGGAAACATGCGAAAACGATGGGGCTTCGGACGGCAGTTGGCAGGACGAATCAACGGATGAAGACACTGGACCTAGTCGCATGGACGGTGTTTCCACCTCGTGCACATGCAATCGGTGCAAGCTAATGCTAACCGAGGAGGAGAACTGCTGCTGCTGTGAAAACTCGGATGCGTGGCCTACATTTCGGAAGGCAAGGCACGGCCGCAATGCATCACCGAACTGCCAGACTTCAGGGCAGCCTGCCTCACACGGTCCGTGTTGAGGATAATGATGGTCCTTATGCACGAACTTCGCGCAACTGTTCGTCCTCTTAATCCGAGTAACGAGTAACGAGTAAGTATACTCTGCTTGTGATGCCACTACTATTTCATGGTCGTCTCCTATATCCAAAATTGCATCTACATATCATTGTAACGCATGAAAGTCGTTCAATAGTGTGCAGTGTTTAGATTGCATTTGTTCGAGCAGAATGCCATTAGTTACAAGAATTGTCATTGACAACAAACGTTTAATCAACTTATCTTGGTCATTTAAAAACAGTTTGTATCATTATTTTTCACAGGTGGTACCGGCTGGTGGCCTATCGTTCCTTTACATGGTGGCTTCATGGGAGGCTTGGACACCGCGTTCGAAGAGTAATACCCGCCTGTGCCGTTTGTGCCATAAGAGAAACTTTCCCGAGTGACAGCGGTCAGTACAGGGGATTTTCCCTCGCTGTGCTGCAACCGTTCCTGTACAATGTGTAAAGTTTTGTATTTTTGTGCTATCAAAAAAAGAAACAAAATAAAACACCACATATATTTTAACAATGGTTGTTTCGATTTTTTAAATGAATCAAGTGTGTCTCCATTCAGCAGTCTTCCTGTGCCTTGTCTGCACGCCCACCGGCCCATCCATCCATCCACCCCGCACCCCTATCAAAGGCGAAGTATACCTATATAAAGTATAAAAAAGTGGTTAGTTTAACATAAACAAAGGTCCATAACAACAAGTCCAGTGTATGCGCGCTGCCATGGGGGGCTGTCAGGGGCGCGAACGGCCAAGGTGACAAACACCATGTACACTTCAAAAGGTATCCCACGCCAAGGGGCCATCGCTCACATGGCCTCCTCAGACTCTGTGTCTCCAGGCAGGGCTCCCCCTTGAAGCAGGCCGCCCCTGCAATCCACATAAGTGTGTCTCCATTCAACAGTCTTCCTGTGCCTTATCTGCACGCCCCAGACCCATCCATCCCACCCCCCTCTATGAAAGGCGGTTCGCGCCAGTGGATGCGCGCAGCCATGGGGCTGCCAGGGGCGCGAACGGCCAAGGTGCCAAACAGCATGTACACTTCAAAAGGTATCCCACGCCAAGGGGCCATCGCTCATATGGCCTCCTCCGACTCTGTGTCTCCAGGCAGGGCTCCCCCTTGAAGCAGGCCGCCCCCCTGCAATCCACATAAGTGTGTCTCCATTCCCAGACCCATCCATCCCACCCCCCTCTATCAAAGGCGGTTCGCGCCAGTGGATGCGCGCTGCCATGGGGGGCTGTCAGGGGCGCGAACGGCCAAGGTGCCAAACACCATGTACACTTCAAAAGGTATCCCACGCCAAGGGGCCATCGCTCACATGGCCTCCTCAGACCCCGTGTGTCCAGCCAGGACCCCCCTCACGCTGGCCGCCCCCCGGCAAACCACATAATACCACGACATACACACATCATTCATTCACAAACACACCCCTGTTTGTAATACTTTATAAACCACTTGATATGTCTCATGAGCACATCTTTGTGCTTTGAAAGTCAACTCCTGAACGTGCTACCTGAGAACCACTGAGATCTATGCTAATCTGGTTGTCGTCGTGCCATTCGTGAACTTCTGTGACCGCTTCGAGCAAACTCGTCAGTGTGTTACCTGTGGCCATCTACCTGTTCTCCTGCAATATACTGCTCGGCTTGCTGAATCCAACTGTTTGTTGGTCAAGGTAAGGCCATGTATCCAATGTCATATTTCATTGATTTTTAAATTTCTATCTATTTGCGAGTAGAGTACTCAATAGTGCTATGTTCATTGGTCTCATTGATATTGACTTGAGTTTCCATTGTTATGCTATCAATAGATCTATTTATTTTCATCTGTGTCAATTGTCATCGAATTGCATCCTTCGGGGGTCCAGTCTATAATGTAAGCATGTTTCCTTCTCGTGCAAGACAGAACATCCAAGGGACGAGTCACATGTTCAGAGTTTAGTCACATAATTTATACATTTCTGCAACTTATGCAAATACTAAGCCGCACATGAAGAACTGGTATAGTTCCTGCGACCAAAACAAACCTTGCATTTAACACTGTATGGTTCATTTACTTTTGTATCACATTTTTATTCATCAAGATTGCATAATAATGTCGATATTTACTTTTCAGAATTTTCAACAATGCCTGCCTGTTCGATTAGCGGTTGCCCTTCGAAGACCCATGCTAAATCTGAAGGCACTACAATGCATGTATTCCCGAAAACTGTTGATCGAATAAGAGAATGGGTCAGACATTGCGGATATCCACTGGATGAGCTGGAAAGTAGAGTCCAACAAGTCTTAGAGGACAAGAGGGGTGATCGATACCGCATCTGCAGCCGGCACTTTTCCTCGAACATATACACAACATCTTGGGTAACAAAGAAGAATAAACGGCGAACAACCCGAAAATTGCTCGTGAACACTATTCCCACTCTATTTGTCCACATTCCGCCACTGGTGAGTCAAGTGTCCGGATTTAGCTTTAGGCCTTGCGGTAGTGTGTAGGTAGCCGAATGGATTCATTGATATTTTTGGTGTTGTGTCCCTTGTAATAGCTTTTTTAATAATGACATTTATCAATATATTCTTTTTCGACTTCATAACCCACAAACGAAATCTATATATGGGCACAGGGAACTGTGCTATATTGCGCATTTTCAATAGCATTACTCTCAAGTATTCTGTCTCCTTACATGGTAATTTTTAATATTGGCATTTCATTATCAATCAATAATTTACCTTTACAACTGCTTGACTATCCCTTGAATCTGAAGCAAGAACATTCTACATCCGTGACATGCTCGCAGTTATCAACCACTTCTAGCGCGTATCAGGTAATCTTACTTGGCTATTCCACTGCAGACTTGTTTTATGCATGTCAAGTAATATTTTTATTGTATCGTGTAATTATTTTCCCGAATGTTTGGTTAGTGCTTTCCAATTGATATACACCTTAGTTATCGTCCACTGGTGTTTGTTTTCAGTTATGATTAGTGTTATCCATAGTAATGCAAGTACTGTCTTTCAGGGAGATGCTGAAGCGTCCACCACATTGACAACATCCCTAGATGTTCTTAAGCAGCACGAGGTATGGATACTGACAGCTCCATTGAGCGTCATCATATAACGTGATTCCATTTTCTATACTTTCTTCCCTATTACCGCAAGTACTGTGTTTCAGGGAGACGACAGAGCTTCCTCTACAATTACAACATCCCTTGTAGGTGATTCAGATGTAAAGAAATCGGAGAAATAAGTCGATGAAATCTGATCATATTTAGATATTCCTTGATTCTTTTAGGCAATGCATCATTTGTGGTTATCTCTTTATATGTACCTGTGCCGTCGACCCCAAGTGTGTGTTATGTTTCCAATATTGAAAACCATACTAGTGCAAGTACTGTGTTTCAGGGAGTTGCTGATGCCTCCTCTCCAATACAACCATTCATGGCAGTCCATGCGGAGCCAGAGGTATGGATACTGACAGTTCCATCAAACTAGATCATCAGAGCTTGAATACTTGTTGTTTGATTGTTCTACACAATGTTTAATTTGTGTTTAGCTATTGAGGTGTACCTGTGTGTTCGTCCTCACATGTGTTTTATGTTTTCAATATTGTGATACATAGTAATGAAAGTACTATGTTTCAGGGAGTCGATGGAGCGTCATTCCGTGCTGTCTATACGGATCCAGAAAATATAGTCGCTGCAGCGCAAGAGGAAGGGAAGACATGCGGAAACGAATCAGAGCAACAGCGTGCAGATGTTGAAGTTCGAGTCAAGAAAGTTGCAAAGAAAAGAAACAAAAATAAGGTTAGTTACAAACAGTTCATAATTTTAGGAATTGTTTTGTGATGGGGACTATATTATGGTTTTTTTCTGTCAATTGTACTATACTTTATATTGGCCCTCATTACGACCGTGGCGGAAAGCGACTGACCGGAGCGCCACAGCGTAAATAGCGTTTCCGCCATTGCACGAAGGAGCAAAGTGCGGCCCATTCCGACCCATCGGGCACGAGCACCACGGCATGGCGGAAGTGCAAAGTCCGCGATGGCGGAAATGACCCCAAAACGGCCCACACCGCCGCCGTACGGCGCCCCAGGTGCAATACCGCCACCCCTCTTAGCGGTCACCGCAGTGTGCGCCTACCGGAAAGTACGGTGGCCGGAAATATACGGAAACGGAAGTTAAAACATGGGCCCGGAACGGGAAACATCCCGGCGTACACCTATAAATACACTAAAACCACACAACCACTAAAATCACTACCCTGAAACACACCCCAACCCGTCAACCACCCTAGCGAAACCAAGAATAATGGGAAAAGCAGCGAAGAAAGCGTGCGACCGCAAGCGGCAGGTCCACTTCTCCCGTGAGGAACTCACCGTGCTAACAGAGACCCTCCAGGAGAATGCAGCCGTCGTCTTCTGCACGCAAATGACCAGGACGGCACTTGCAAACAAGAAGGCCATATGGGCTCTGGTGGCACAGCGGGTAAGTGCGGTGGGGACCGCACCCCGCACCCCACAGCAATGCCGCAAGCGATGGGACGACCTGCGGATACGCGTCCGCAGCATACTCTCTGCCAACCGCAACATTGCCACAGCCACCGGGGGAGGTCCTGAATCACCCATCAAGTTGACCCCCTGGGAAGAAATCTGTGCCTCCACCATCGGAATGGAGAGCATAGAGGGAGTCGGAGGGATGGAGAAAGGAGTGCAGACATCCGAAGATACAGGTAGGTGGGCCAGGAAAAACAATGCCAAATCCACACAGTCCATCCATGTGAAGTACCATGCGTCCACATAGTGCAACAGAAACACATGTCCAGGAGAACGTCCACACACATCGGCCTGATAGCGCACGTTAAAACCCACAATAAATACATAAATAATTAAAAACCCCTAATACACGCACTACACGTGCAGCAGGCACACCCTAACTGCAGGCTGCCAAACAACTGCACCCTCACTCCACACACAAATCAAAGCACCTCCAAGGGCCCGGCCCAAATCACCCTCAGGTACCACCCCAATGCATGTGACACAATGCAATTCCAATTCCCACAGACCCACCAATAACCCTCACCCTCCTCTACTCCACCACAGGGTCCGATCCAAACGACGAGCTACAGGACACCCCTACCAGCACACCTGCAAAGAGGGCCAAGACCAACGGCCAGAGACCCTCCACCTCAGCTGCACGCATCAAGACACGGCAGCAGCACAAATCAGGTGGCAGCACAGAGGAGGGAACATCAACAGGCACCCCAGCAGCCAGCATGCCCACAACACCACCACCACAGGTCCCCCCAATGGATGCCACAGAAGGCACTGCCTCCGGTGGCAGCAGCACCATAGGTGACACCCCATTGATGGCAGCATGCTCCAACACAGAAAACGGGGATGCCGAAGTCAGATCCATCCATGACCTGTCCCAATCCCCCTGTCTGTCCCATCCCGTACAACATGAGGATACCACGCAGGGGCACCCACAAGACGACGACTGGCCATCCCCCACAAGCCCTGTGGCAATGCAACATGAGGACAACAGCCCCTCTGTGACACCCCCGCAAATGGCCTTGGCCCAGCAGAGGCAACAGTCCCTCGACCAGTTGATCGAACAACAGCAGCAACTGGCCACGCTCCTCAAGGACCATGCTGATGAATGTGGGGGCACTAAGGCAGACATAGAAACATCAACTGAGACACTTAGGGCACAAATCGAGAGTAGCACCGAGAGCCTGAGAGTCCAAATGGAGAGAAGCACCGAGAGCCTCAGGGGGGAACTGCATGCGACGGCCAAGGACGTATGTGCCGAACTTGCCGCAGTGCGCCGTGTGCTCACTGAGCTCTCGCAAACCCTTAGGGACATGCATGGACGTGAGCAGGCAGACACATCATCCGTTGCAAGCTCCGTCCAGGGCAGCCCCCAACGTAGATCTGGAAGGAACCTGCGCTCCACAGGCAGGGGTGCCCCTGATACCCGCAGAGGGGGCTTGCAATAGCGACAGCCCACTGACAATGAGCATCTTTGGACACTGGTGTTCGGGGGGGAGGTAGGGGGGTGGAGGGGGTGTGTTGGGCTCACTTGGGTGGCGGGTCGATAGGGTGTTCAACATGACATCACATATGCCATAAAAAGTGCACGATCAACCAATGAGATGTGTGGACATTGATCTTTGTGTACTAGGCCATCATAGGCGTACAGTCCATATTGTGCATGTCCCAGACACACGCAGTGCCACGAGTCCCGTGTCCATGTATCAGCCACCAGGCGTGAGTGCTAGAAGCATACATCAATGAGATGCTGACGAATGTCACGGGCCTCCGGTGCCTCGCAGACTCCATGAGGTGCTGCCACATCCCCACCCTCATCATGACCATCATCAGGTGCTTGCAGTTCTGCGTCAGGGGGCATGGGCACATTTCTACGTACGCACATGTTGTGGAGCATGACACATGCCATCACCATCTTTGCAACCTTCTCATGGCGGTACAGGAGTGCCCCGCCAGACCTGCTGAGGCAGCGGAAACGGCCCTTCAGTAGGCCGAATGCCTGTTCTATGACTACACGGGTACGTGAGTGGGGATGGTTGTAGTCCTCCTCATGCTGGTCCCGTGGGTCCGGACTGGTGTGAGGAGCCATCTCTTCAGTGGATATCCAGCATCACCTGTATGTGGACGAGAAACGTATGATGTGGAATGCCATTGATACGTACGCACACCCCCCCCCTTCCTGCAAGGTCATTGCCAATTCACATACCCCACATCATCATGCATGTAATGAGACTCACCGAGTAGCCAGGATCTGTTCCCTGCGTGTCGCTCCATGTAGCGTGGTATTGTAGAGTTCCTCAAGACCATAGAATCATGGGTTGATCCAGGGAATCGGGCACAACAATGTGTAATGATCCTGTTGGAGTCACACACCATTTGTACATTCAGGGAATGAAATTGTTTTCGGTTGCGGTACTGGGCCTCCATGGCATGTGGGACGACCAATTCCACATGGGTGCAGTCGATGGCACCAATGCAACCCGGTATGCCGCCAAGTGCATGGAATCCCACTTTCGTGTTTGTAATTTCCTGCTCCGAGCGTGGTAGGGAGATGTAGTCGTCTGCGTGCTGCAGGAGGGCATCGAGCACTTGCAATAGTGTCCGTGAGAACAGTGGCTGAGAAATGCCATGCAACTGTCCGACTGTGTGCTGGTAGGTGCCTGTGGCCAGGAAGTGGAGTACAGACACCACCTTCAGTAGGGGTGGGATGGCGGTTGGGCTATCTATCATGCTGACAAGGTCAGCCTGTGTCATGTCCACAATGGCGGCTATGGTGTCCCGGTCCAAACGGTAGAGGGTGTGGATCTGCTCATCAGTGAGGTTGAACGGATGTGCTCGGAGGCGTGGGATTGCGGGCTGCCTGCGTGGTGGTAGTGGCTGTGCTGGTGGGCCTTGCTGGCCCTGCCTTGCCCTCCTCCTCCTCCTGCGTCTCCTCCGTGCGGCCGGTTGTAGTTGGTGTTCGTCTTCCTCTTGGAGTTGGAGCACTTGCAGTGCTATCAGGTCCCCCAGGGCCAACATCGCGAGTCCTGCCGGTAGCATTTCGGTGTGGTTGTGGGAGGAGACTGGCTGTGCAATTCATGTGTTTTCAGGCTGTATGGCCTCCACCTGTGGTGATTCATTCCACCTGTGCAAACTGCTCTCCCCTTTGGCCGAGCACGTCACGCGCACAACGCTGCAATTCGGGGAATGGTATCTTGCTATTGCTATCATGTATTTGTACCCGATGGGCGTGTTGGATTGGTTGTTATGTTCATTCGGCTATGGTCCCATTGTTTCCCATTCTATCTGTGCAGTCGCGAACAGACTTGTGAAGGGTCAGTGGAACGTAGTACTCGAGTAACGGTGGGCCCTCATGCATCACTGTACCGAGTTGCAACGACGGGCGGGGCGTCCCATTCGTGGGTGAAGGCAGTTGCCATTTTCACACACAGCCGCACTCGATGGAATAATTAGTGATTTCAAACGGCCACAGATGCCTTTTCGACGTGATGTTGCAAATGAGGAATTCGAAGGGCGGCGCTTTCGGTTATCAGCTGGCGGCGAGGAGATGCCCACAGGTCTGACTGCAAATATAACGTTCTATTGTTCAATGTCCTTGAGACAGGGCCCATGGCGAGGGAGCAATGATTGATATGAATAGTTTGGGATGCGCATTAGCTACGTGGGCGATGAGGCCGGCCGTTCCCAAATACATGATACTTCACAACACTGGAATTACGGGCTGGGGCACTGTGGATTTTGCAGGCTGCATAACGCACAGACTCAATGGATGTTTCTAATGTCATGTGAGTAAATATTCAGGCGTTTTGATCCCGGGATGAGGGAATGATGAATGGATGCATGGGCAGGTGATTTGATACAGAGTTTGCCATGTACAGGGCTTCTTGGGATCTATCCGCCTCCCCTACGCTATGTGATGCAGGCCTGCCATAGTGGGACCATCGTCTATCTGGCCTTGTTGAGCCCTCCCTGTCTCGAGGCGCCCTCAGACACTTGTGTCCATGCACGTTGACATTCCCATCTGATGGATTCTGTTTTGACAGACGCATGCACAGGTACACTCGTTTGTGATGGTGTTTGCACCTCGATATAGATGGTTATGAGTCGCAAGTGGTTTTGGGGTGGTGATGATCCTTTTGAGTGGGCTAGCATGCATATGGCTGTGGATTTCGTGTGATCATTGAAGTGAGTTGTTCGAATGTAGTTCTGATGGCCATTCTGTTCTTTTTCTTTTCTTTTGGTTGACAGGTATCTCCTCCCCTTTTGCCACTGCCATCTGTATGCCACTCCTGCAGATGGATTTTACTCCCGACACCTGCTGCTTCGTGTTAATCGGTGGAGCAGCATTACGATCTTATGGGACGATCGCCAATGGCCCACATGCCCTTACGCAGTACTGGTGTCTCGGAGCAACATTTCGGCCTTTCAGCTGGACTAGTGCCTCCCCATTGGGACAGCCCTGCGGTTCTGTGCGCTTCCATGTTGCCTTTTCGTACGTGAATGTGGCTCTGTGTACCATGGGGGTACAGGGCGACACACAAGTAGTGGCTGGTCATTTCTTGCGGATGCAGCCCACAATGGTGGTTAGTGTTTTGGAGTTCATGGCCTGATGGCTGTATGGGCTTGGTGTCTTTGATGTGCATAAATTGCTATTCTGATTTGGCCCGTGTAGCGTTTTTCTTTGCAAGTGATGTGGCATATGCCTATTTGGGGGGCGATGTATTGTGAGGAGATCTGCATTGGGTTCCAGCTTCGGGGTTTAGTTGCGTGGTACTGTACTGGGCGCGTTTGCCTACTAAGCCCGTGGGGTCAGGGATGGGGGCTGCCTATATGACAGTTTGAATGTTGTCATGCTCAGGGGCGGGGGATTGGGTTTTGTGTAACAGATGCCGGTCAGCCAGGTGGACTGGTGGAATGATGTGATTTTCGGAATGTTGCTGGGCACAGGTGCCTGTTTGCGTGCGTTTCTTGGTGGGGGACTGTGGTCATGTCCATTGGGATGGCTTCTGTATTGGTGCCATCTGTGACCTGCAGCTCCCATTGGCCCCTCTTGTGTTGCTTTTGTTCGTTGGCATGCATGGGTGCTTTGTACATTTCAATGGTTGCATTGTGACTTCATTGCACCTACCGGGAGTTGTACTTTGTGGGCAGGGAGCGGTGTACAGGCACTCAGTGGGGCCGTTTACGGTTGATTCGCGATGCCGTACTTCTCGCCATGGCGGAATGGTACATTCCGCCATGCCTGATGGCGTTAGGTACATGTCCGCTAGGGTCGGAATTGGCGTACCGTTGCACCATGGTGGTGTTTGCGGTTTGGCATGGCGCGCGCGTGCTTGGTGCAGTTAGCGTTGGCGTTCACTACGGTGTCGCTAATGGCTTCGTACTTTGCGGTGACGGGTCATAGTCGCACCGAGCGCTATTCGATGGCGGTATTGCATTTCCGCCATCGTTTTTCGATTTCCGCCAGGGTCGTAATGAGGGCCATTGTGTTTAAAATGAACATCCCTTTTCCAATCTGTCCTCTAGTTACCCGTGGGTGTACGAACTATACATACACAGACAGTGAAGCAAATGAGAGATGTTGCTTGCCAGACCATTTACACTATGGAGGAACTATTAATTCAGACGCAGCATGTTGAGACTCGAGATGCTCATGTACAATGGCCAGAACATGAATTGAATGTGTCCAGAGAATCCAGTAAAGTTTTATTGGACCATTGCTACAGTTCGACCGCACCACCAAAAGAAGATGATACTGAATGTTTTGAAGATAGCTCTGAAGTAGTCTCAGATCAATTCACACAATCTACATCCGCCAAAAAAATGCCACCCAAAATGCTGTCGACATTGTTGTGTTCTCCCATCAATGCTGAAGTAACAGATGTTGAAATGACAGAGAATGAACCAGCAGCAGCACCCAACAACGCATCAGAACTTGATATCAGCGATATTTCTTTCAAATTTGTTGATATGTCCTCAACGGCACAGTCCGAAACAACTTTCATGCCGGATGACAGTCTAATGAAAGAGGGCAAATACATAGTATTCGACAGTTGATGGATATTATAAGTATGCTGAAATGTGGGCATTCCGTCAGAGGGAAAGTATGTGGGGAGCCATTGATTCATGTGACTCCTCAAAAACAAGGAAGTAACGTCAAAATACATGCCGCCTGTAGATTACATCATAAGTTCTCATGGTCTGCACAACCGATGCTGGGGAAGCTGCCAGCAGGCAGTCTACTGTGTGCAGCTGCCTCACTTTTTAGTGGGTCCAGTTTTAGAAATTTAGAGTCTTTCTTTCAGTTTGTGGGACTCCATTTCATTTCTAAAACGCAGTACTACAAATACCAACATGATTATCTGTTTCCGGCCATTAGTGATGCTTGGAAAATTGAACAATTGTCTCTAGCAAGTACATTCGAAGGCAAACGATTCAGGCTAGCCGGCGATGGACAGTGCGACAGCCCTGGATTTTCTGCCAAGTACTGCACCTACCACTTTGAGGACATGGATAGTAAGAAAATTGTGAGTTCGGTGGTCGTGCAGGTGTCCCAATGTAAATCCTCAGTGGCCATGGAGAAACTAGGATTTATAAAATCATTGCAATATCTACAATCAAGGGGAATGCACATCGACCTCATAGCCACGGACAGACACGTTTCAATTGCCAAGACAATGAGAGAGCAGTTCCCACATATTAAACATCAATTTGACGTATGGCATCTTGCTAAATCAATCAATAAGAAAATCTCGGCTGCAGGGAATAAAAAAGGTTTTGAAAGTATTTCACAGTGGTCCCAGTCTATCAGCAACCATCTTTGGTGGAGCTCCAAAACTTGTGAAGGGTCAGTGGAAATCCTACTTGAAAAATGGCGGTCACTGATGCACCACTGTACCAACGTTCACCGCTGGACAGAAAACCAACATTTCCACCAATGTGAACATGGCCCTTTGTCCACAGAGGAGGCACGGAAGAAGAAGTGGTTGATTGCATCTTCACCTACACACAAAGCCATTGAGAAGATTGTTTTCGATAAAACTCTTTCAAGAGATTTGAGGGGATTGACAGAATTCTGTTACACAGGAGAATTGGAGGTGTTCCACAATATATGAATAAAATACAGGCCAAAGCGATTGCATTTCGGCATACAGGGCGTGGAACATAGGACTCTACTAGCCGTCTTGGCCCATAACGAGAATGTGGGCCGTGAACAGTCTAGGACTACGGGAAATGTAGGGATGCCTCCGTACACTACGACCTTTGGAAAAAGAAGTAAGAAATGGGTGGTGAAACCAGTATATGAGGAAATGGAGTTCGACTTTGTTTAAGCCCTTATTGTTAGTGTACTAGAGAAGCACAGTGTGAATGGGATGAACAGGAAGAAGGGGAGGGAGGCCGCAATGAGGAAAAGAAACCAATGCCGTGGAAACACCTCCATGAGGGGGAAAGACAGATGGAAGGCCCCCCGAGAGTGGAAACAGCAATCCCACCTTCCCGGGCTGGACCCAGCGTCGATTGGGGCCGAGGAGACGGGCGAGAATAACCCAGCGGTTCCCGTTCCCTTAACACATGGAGCCGAACTTATGCCGGGAAAACACAGTGAGAGCCGGGCGGTCCCCGCTCCTTTCGTTCAAGGCTGGTCGGGCTCCAAGATGAACGCAGATAACGGGGAACTGTCACGGGTGAATACAGAGAGTCGTCCAGAGGGTTACGGGTCCTTGCACACGCCCGTCTCCCGTTCAGCCATGGGTCTCATGGTGTCCCCCACAACCATACAAACAACAGATGCCGCCACAGTAAACAGGTCCCGGTACCCGTTTTCCACGTGTCACTCACCTGCAGATTTGGGAAGCGAAACTCCAGAGGGCTTGGTTGTGTCTTCGTGCAGGGAAGCAGAAGGGCCCCGCAGGGTTCTGGTGTTGGTGGGTGAAGCTGATGGAAGGACCGTGGGCAAAGAGAAAGGGGGCGGGGCTTAGCGGGATATTTATAGAAAAAGGGCCCAAGGCAGCTCTGATTGGTTCAAACAACCCCAACCCCTATATAAAGCTGAAACTGAGGACAGACTGTGTGTGATTTTCGGATTCTCTTTCAAAGCATCGGGAGAGAAGGAGAGAGAACTGCACCTGAGACGCTCTGGGCCTACGAGGACTAGGCGACAACTCTTCGTTGGTCATCCTTATCACCGGAGAAGAAAGAAGGCTATTTGAGTACTTGAGCCATCCATTTCTTTTATTTTTATTTTGATCCTGAATAAAGGCTAATTATTTTCTTCAATCCAGCTGCTGTCTGCAGCATCCTTACACAATTTGGTGTCAGAAGTGGGATAAGGCAGCACGCCATGGAGGGAATTATTAAGACCCTGGCCGAAGGTCAACAGCAACTCCAGCAGATTATCCAGGTCCAGTCCCTCCAGGCACAGACGGGCCGTCAAACCTTACAACAAACACTACAGCTGCAAGCCGCCAATCAAGATGCGCTGAAGAAAGTCACGGACGCCATGGCAACAAGAAGAGGGTCCCCCATGGCTCCTACAGCAGTGCTACAGAAATTCCAACCCGGTGAAGATCCATGCTATTTCTTCTCCAACTTTGAACGAATTGTTTGCAACGCCCAATGGCCTGTTGAAAAGTGGGGACACTATATAGCCCCCTTGCTGACTGGAAGTATGCAAGGAGCATACCAAGCTGCCAATCCAGCTGAGGACATAGCGTATGCCGAAATAAAAAGGACCATACTGGAACGTATGGGTATGGATGAAGAAGCGTATCGGATCAGACTCAGAAAGACAAAATTGAGAACAGGGGAGACACCCAGACAGTTGTACTATCGCATCCAAGATCTGACTGAAAAATGGCTCAAACCATCCAGTAGCAGTGTCCAGGACATAGTAGATAAAGTCAAGTTGGAACAGTTCACAGAGGCTCACCCCTCTTCAATGCAATGTTGGGTAAGACAACACCACAGACCCACGCTGGCGGAAGCCATAGATATCGCTTCGGCTTTCCAGAAGGCGGGATCAGTTCGTATGCCTCCACCAGACCTCCCATCTACAAGAAACTCCAACCACAAAACCCAGGGTATAGGGGAACAAAGAACACCAAGAATGGAGTCAAAGGCTACACCATGGCCAACCTTAAGCCGACAGCCGCAATGTTTCGATTGTGGAGATTGGGGGCATATAGCGAGGTTTTGCCCCAAGAAACCTAAACCTGCAGAACCAATGGAAATCGGATTTATCCAAGGAAGAGAGTACCGGAGAAGTCGAGACCCCTATTACCTGGATGTTCGGGTGGATGGTACTCTCCGACAGGCCCTACTCGACAGCGGAAGTGAACAAACGCAGTCAGACCGGAAGTAAGTGGGGAAGGGCATGGGTTGGAAACTACCATTCCTATAAAGTGTGTTCATGGGGATACAAAGGCGTATCCGTCCAAAGAAGTCACCATAGAAGTAAAAGGGGTCGAGTCTAAGATGAGGGTCGCCATTATGCCTCACTTGCCAACACCGGTACTGTTAGGGACAGATCTGCCCTCCTTTCGGGACTGTGTAAAGGATGCAGAATGGTTGAAGACAGCTCCCTTTTCGCAAATAGAATTTGAACCTGCAGTTACCAGGTCCCCAAGGAAAAGTAGGAGAGAAGTGACAAGGGGAAAAAGAGAATGGGCAGAAGGAAAGAAGTTTACGGGGGTCATAGACTGGTTACCAGATGAGAAAAAGCCTACTTTCCGAAGTGAGTTAAGTATCGATCCCACGTTAAGAGCTGCCTGGGACCAGGCCATTGTCCCACCTGAAAAAGGTACCCCATATCCTTGCTTTAAATCATCAAGGGGTCTACTGTATCGGGTAACCAAAGACAAAGGAAACCTTGAAATCGAACAGTTGTTAGTACCAATGGGTTTTAGACCAACCGTAGTGAAACTGGCACATGATGAAAGAACAGGGGGTCATTTAGCAAGAGACAAAACTCAAGAAAAAATCTTAAAAAGGTTCTATTGGCCAGGAATCTATCGGGATGTGACCAAATTTTGCGAAGAATGTATAGTCTGCCAGAAAACCAATCCTCGAATACCTCCCAAGGCCTCCTTGCAACCTCTACCCCTAATACGGGAACCTTTCTTCCGTATCGGAATGGATATAGTTGGACCCTTGGAGCCTAACAGCCATGGACACCAGTATATATTAATCATTGTTGACTATGCCACAAGATAGCCTGAAGCCTTCCCCATGAGAGGTATAAGTTCAAAACAAGTCTGTAACCTGCTTGTTCCTTTCTTTGCCCGTGTGGGATTACCATCCGAAATTATTACCGACCAGGGAAGGAATTTTGTGTCTGAGGTGATGCAAAAAGTATGTCAACAACTGAATATCAGACAGATACGTACCACGGTTTATCATCCACAGACAGATGGTCTGGTGGAACGATATAACAAGACAATTAAACAGATGCTAAAAAAAGTAACTGAACCTACGTGCACTAATTGGGATCAAGCACTACTATGGGTACTTATAGTTTTAAGAGACACCCCTCAGTCCTCCACCGAGTTCTCCCCATTCAAATTATTGTTTGGACACAAGCCTCGAACAGTGCTGGATGTAGCCAAATGCGAATGGGAAGATCAGGAGGAAGAAACCCAGCTTACTGACTATGTCATTCATCTTCAAGACAACCTAACCAAGTTAAGAGAATTGGCCAGGGAGAATCTAGGCCGATCACAGAAATATCAGGAAAAATATTACAACCGCTCTACCCGGGTGCAAACTTTCCAAAAAGGAGACAAAGTACTAGTACTGTTACCCACTTCATACAATAAAATGTTGGCCCAGTGGAAAGGCCCTTATACAGTGGTAGCTGTGCTTGGCCCTGTTAATTATCTAATAGAACAGCCAGACAGGGGAGAAAAGACCAAAAATGATCACGTCAACCTCCTGAAGGCATGGAAGGAACCCAGTAAACCATCATTAGGGGTAAATGCACTGTCAAGGCATGGGCCATCCAGCAAGTCGGAACCAACAGCGCTTCAGGCCGTGCAGTGGGGTCCTAACTTAACAGAAGAGAAGAAGAAAGAATTAATGGAACTTCTTAACCCTTTAAGTAATGTTTTCTCTTTCTACCCTGGAAGAACCTCCCTAGTAGAACATCGAATAGAGACTCTACCGAACCAATATGTCAGAATAAGACCTTACCGGCTTCCGGAAACAAAAAGGGCAGTAGTACAAGCAGAAATTGAAGAGATGTTGAAATTGGGAGTCATTGAAAAATCCACTAGTCATTGGTCTTCCCCAATAGTGCTGGTCCCTAAGCCGGATGGATCCACGAGGTTTTACATGGATTATCGAAAACTCAATGACATTTCTACATACCAAGCATATCCCATGCCTCGCATAGATAAATTGTTGGAAAGGCTGGGAGCAGCTCAATATCTCACAACAATAGACCTTACCAAGGGTTATTGGCAGATACCTTTAAGAGAGGAAGAGAAGGTCAAAACAGCTTTCACCACACCATCGGGGTTGTACCAGTTTATAGTCTTGCCTTTTGGACTACATGGGGCACCAGCCACGTTCCAGTCATTGATGAACCAAGTGCTGAGGTTGCATAATGCCTATTTTTCGGAATACTTAGATGACATTATAGTATTCAGCAATAATTGGAAGGAACATCTAGTACATCTAGAAAGTGTCATCAAGGAGTTAGACAGGGCAGGCTTAAAAATCAACCCGGGAAAAATGACAATAGGAGCACAACAAACCTGGTACCTGGGATATCTAGTTGGGGGTGGAAAAATCCGACCTCAACTAGACAAGGTGGAAGCAATACTAAAGTTACCCATGCCAAGCAACAGGAAGCAGATTAGGGCCTTCTTGGGGTTCATGGGATACTATAGGAGATTTATTCCCCTGTTTTCCACCGTAGTCGCACCCTTGACAGAAGCTTTGAAAAGTACCTACACCAAGTCCATACACACGGACCAAGAAGCCCTTGCGGTGTTTAACCACGTAAAGAAATCTATTTCGGTTCTCCCGGTGTTGTGTTGCCCCGATTTCAAGAAGGAGTTCTTCCTACAGACTGATGCCTCGGGTGTTGGCTTAGGTGCCGTTCTTTCACAGGGTGTGGAGGAAGATTTGTATCCAGTGGCATTTATAAGCCGGAAACTACTACCACATGAAGAGTCCTATTCCACTCTGGAAAAAGAGTGTTTAGCAATTAAATGGGCTATAGAAACCTTGAGATAGTATCTATTGGGTCGTACATTTACTGTCTTTACAGACCATGAGCCGCTACAGTGGTTGGCGATACAAAAAGATTCAAACCAGCGGGTACTGAGGTGGTTCCTTACCCTACAAGCCTTTTGCTTCAGGACTATAAATAAACCGGCCTCATTCCAGGTGGTCCTGGATTATCTCTCCAGAAGCATGGATCGACCCGAACGGCTCGAATCTTCGGGGGGGGGTTTGTGAACGGGATGAACAGGAAGAAGTGGAGGAAGGCCGCAATGAGGAGAAGAAATGAATGCCGTGGAAACATCTCCATGAGGGGGAAAGACAGATGGAAGGCCCTCGAGAGTGGAAACAGCAATCCCACCTTCCCGGGCTGGACCCAGCGTCGACTTGGGCCGAGGAGACGGGCGAGAATAACCCAGCGGTTCCCGTTCCCTTAACACATGGAGCCGAACTTATGCCGGGAAAACACAGCGAGAGCCGGGCGGTCCCCGCTCCTTTCATTCAAGGCTGGTCGTGCTCCAAGATGAACGCAGATAACAGGGAATCGTCACAGGTGAATACAGAGAGTCGTCCAGAGGGTTACGGGTCCTTGCACGCTCCCGTGTCCCATTCAGCCATGGGTCACATGGCGTCCCCCACAACCATACAAACAACAGATGCCGCCACAGTAAACAGGTCCCAGTACCCGTTTTCCACGTGTCACTCACCTGCAGATTTGGGAAGCGAAACTCCAGAGCGCTTGGTTGTGTCTTCGTGCAGGGAAGCAGAAGGCCCCGCAGGGTTCTGGTGTTGGCGGGTGAAGCTGATGGAAGGACCGCGGGCAAAGAGGAAGGGGGCGGGGCTTGGAGGGATATTTATAGAAAAAGGGCCCAAGGCAGCCCTGATTGGTTCAAACAACCCCAACCCCTATATAAGGCTGAAACTGAGGACGGACTGTGTGTGATTTTTGGATTCTCTTTCAGAGCATCGGGAGAGAAGGAGAGAGAACTGCACCTGAGACGCTCTGGGCCTACGAGGACTAGGCGACAACTCTTCGTTGGTCATCCTTATCACCGGAGAAGAAAGAAGGCTATTTGAGTACTTGAGCCATCCATTTCTTTTATTTTTTTTTAATCCTGAATAAAGGCTAATTATTTTCTTCAATCCAGCTGCTGTCTGCATCATCCTTACACACAGATATGGAATTTTGAGCGTTTCTCTGCAGAGCACTCATGCATTTCCACCAAACATTGCCACTGTGCCATGTCCACCCAAAGCAGAGCTTGTTGAGAAGTTCAAATCCCAGTTTAAATAAATCATTGTAATCTGATAGTCTTTTTGAAAATAATGTTATTGTACAGTGTGCATACAAAGTATGCTAACCCTAAACCTTCCATTCACCATCCTGGGTGGCGAACAACATGGTTGTCATCCTTGACTTCTCTCTCTATTCACCTCATATCGCTGACCTTGTGAATATGTGTATGTATATATTTTTGTTGCTGTAACTAAGATTCGCAATCTCATGTAAATGCTGCGCACTGTTAACCGAGGGGAGGCTTGCGTAGTGCAAATAATAAAACAAATAAACAATAAATCTCACTTTCAACTCAACTCCTCGGGTACTTTATACTTTCCCTGACCTTCCCCCAAAAAGTCAATGTCTCCATAGTTATGGTTCTCTAGGGCTGCAAAGCTCGCGGACAACGAGGACAAAATTGGGGGCCTTAGAACGCGCCAAGCGAGGCGTTGCAGATGGGAGAGAAGCCAGTTCGCATTTGCATATTGAGGCCTAGTACAAAGATGGAGTCGAAAATTCAAGTTCTCACAGGTGGCTTTACACGGGATGTTGCAAAGTAAGAATGTACGCTCATGCAGAGTGAAGGTCAGCGGCTTTGATTTTTTGCTCGCGGGCTGAAGAGGCCCGTGAATCGCACTGGCAGTATAAGGTTCTATTGTTTTTTGACCTTGAGAGACAGGGACCATGCCGAAAGGACTTCATTTGAAGGAGGGGGCAATAACGTAAGAGACGATAAGGCTGAAAATTCTGAAACTAGACTGAGTTTCATGTTAGTTCAGTGTATGAAAAATCGTTGGCACAAACACAGTGGGATTTACGGACTGCATTACGCAGAGATACAATGGAAATGGCAAATATAATGTAAGTAACTCTTTAGACGCTTTTATACCGGAATGAATGAATGACTGAATGAATGAATGAAGAGCAAGTACAACATTTGTGGGATCGTCTTTCTACCGGGCACATGGGCATGCATGTGCCCATGCGACACGCATGTAGACAAACAGTCGTTTCTCAGTGGTTCAACAGTAAAAAAAAACATTCGTTTTTGTGTTTCCCTCGATTTATTTTGTTAGTTTTCGAATTGCTTTTAGAGCCGAACATACTCCATTGCACTATCCTCGCAAGCAAATAGTTTCAGCTCGCCCGTAATAAATAAAATGAATAATAGTAATAAAGATCGGCTGGTGAGACTAATTTCAATTTTTATGTTTTCTAAACAGGTACATCCTACCGTACTGCCACTGCCACCTATTCCAGACCCCGGCAGACGGATTTTTCAACCGCCAGCTGCAGCTTCTTGTAAACAACTGCACAACATTGACCATTTTATGGGACGGTCACCAAGAGGCCATATGCCCTTACGCGGTACTAGCGGCTAGAAGCAACATATTGACCTTTACGGTGGCCTAGTGCCTAGTTGATGGAACAGCCTTGTGGTTCACCGTGCGTCCAAAGTGCTTCTTTTAACGAAAACCAACACCCTGTGTACCATAAAGGAACAGCGCATGACTCACGATAAACTTTTCCGGATTTGCGAATCGAGAGAAAAGAAAAAAATTCCATTCTGATTTAATATGCCAATTGCTCAATATTCTCTGAACATTTAATGTCAAATAAATGTACTTTACCAAATGTACCGTATTGCTGTTTGATTTTAAAGTAAAGTTTCATATTCTGAATTGTGGCGCGCTGTGTTGTGAGTTGATCTGTGTTGGTTTCCGGATTCTGTGTGAAGTTGCGTAGAAGACGACTGGGCACGTTTGCCTACGCAGCACAGTAACGTCATGGAGAGAGGCGGGGAATATGAATGTTTTGATAATGTCAGGCTCAGGGGCAGGGGATATGATTTAGTGCCGCAAAAGCATGTCAGCCAGGGCGATCGGGGAAAAGATAGGATTATCAGAAAATGGCGGCTCCCTGGTGCCTGTTTTCGCGTGCGTTTAATGGACGAAAACTCGGGTAAGATCCATAGGAAATTTTTCTAAAATCGAGCGACTTAGGCTTAAAAACACATGGCCGACCCGTAGGGACAATAAAATATTTTGACCGAACCATTCCTTTAACATGTGCACGCACGAACACTAGCATGATTTCAGCATCATGTCCCTGCTCTCCTGGGCTTTATGTCTCCTGACTTCTAAAACGTCTTCAGCCACCCTTGTGTCTTGTAGTAGGGCATCGCGCCTCTGGAAGAAGAATCTTTCATGGAGACACCCCTACTTCTAAAACTGTGGATTCTCGGCTGCGTGCTCCTCTGGGACAACCTGAAATGTTCCCCTTATTTAAAAGATATTCAGGCGCCTTCACATATAAAGCTTTAAACAGCAGACATATTCGGGTGCTGGAACTACGAACAGGCTTGAAAGTGCGAGAAATGTTCCAGGGTATTTGTCCAGTCTTGCTGTCGGTCCCCATTCACTGCGGGGCTCATCCCTGCTCCCCTGGGCCCCTCTGATTAGCACCCACTAGGTATGCAATGCTGTTATGCTATGACATTTCTTTGCCTTGTTGTTCTACTCTATATCACCTTATGCTGTGCTTGTTCTCCCTTGTTACCCTCCCTTGCCTCGTCGCGCTCTGAAACACTTATCAAGATCAAATATCAATTACACTCTGCCTTGCTTGGAAACGCTATGCTATATTAAGTTTGGCATGCCACCCTATGCTATGTTAAGTTGCTGGGACATGCTATGCTATGTTGGTTTGTTAGGTCATCTCTTTTAAGATTCCTGGTGACTAAAGAAGTCACACTATGTCCGAGGAGGCAAGAACGAAGAACACTTGTGGAAAAGAGAAGCAGTGTGGATCCATAACCTCAAGAAGTCACTGGGGTTACAACAGAGGGCAAGAAGTTATCTTTACAAAGCTTTAGTGAAACTCAAGGGATGGACCCCATTTTAAAAAGTGATATCCTTAAAAAAGGGTGCCGTCTTTTCAGATCCAGAATAGGTCTCTTTTTCCTTGAAAGATGTTCGACTAAAAAGTGGATTGACTAAAGACCTTAATTATTTCTCTCACTTGGACTTAGCAGCTTCCTCTCTTGGTCAAGAGAATTGACCTCCAGCCATGAAATGTTGTGCCTTCTCCTGACCTAGACCGAGTCCTTGAGAACTCACTACTCCAGCCTTCGAGTGACTACGCATCTGAGAAGGCCAACCAGGTTGCAGGGGTTAATAGGGAATGGAAGGGGTCATCATCTGGAATGAGACACAGAGGACCCTTTGAGCCATGCCCCTGATACGGGTGCATGTTCTGCAAGTCTTGGTAGTGGTGAACTTCATCGTAGAAGCTCTGGAGTAGGAGCCTCTTTATCCATCGAAGGAAGGGCATGCTCTGAACTGTACCCCCAGCTTTAAATCATTGTATACTTGCTTGATCTTAACCAACCAACACTGAATGCGAGCACCCACATTTGGGAACCAGGTCAGAGGAGACCAACTTGTAGTGTCATAAGAAATATCAGAGAGAAACCGAAGCAGTTTGAGGATCATCCATAAAGGTTCAGAGCATTCTAATCCCTCTTGCAATGCTGGCCATATGGCATCAACACCCTGGTGCAAAAAGTCAGTGGAATAAGGTGCTTATGTTGAGGCTCGGACCGGGTAACGGCAGCAAGCACATGATTTATGCAAGTTGGCCTCGACCAATTAGAGGACTGGGCATCCTCAGAGACTGCAGCCCTTTAACTTGACTTCCTTGGAAGTAGGAAGCCTAGCTTGAGAGCTACTGGGTAATGCTTCTCTGACTATGACTATTGAATGGGGTATTTATGAGTTAAGAATCTAAGGCCCTCTATTCTCACTTCAAGAGACCATCTTGCCTGGCTCCAAAATGGAAGGCCAGCGGAGGGCGGGCCAGATATTGCTCATTCATCTAATCTTACCTTATCAGAAGTTGACGGCAACTCATCATCAGGGAATCCCCCTCCCACTCTAAAATTCTGCGGCTGGTCACAAGAGAAAAGAGACGATAAGCTTCTCTCACGCCATTCTCGGAAAGATGACCAATGCCTACGATAGCCCTGCAAAGTCGCAGGATGGCGAGATAAGCGAACCAGAAATTCTGAGACCCCATTTAAACCCTGCCTTTGGGGCCTTCACCTTTGAGCTTCTACAATGAAAGACTGCAGTCAGCTCTTCTCTAAGAGAGGAGGCAATTCTAGACGACGGGTGACCCTGACAAGAAGCCATTCTCTCAATTATCACCATCACTCCGAGAAGCAAAAAGCAAGTAATGTACTGTCAAAACAGGACCACCATTTTCACCGGGACTCCCCCGCTCCTGATCAACATATGAACCCTTAAGCTCATCCATGGAAAGGGCGCAAATAGGGTCCCATGGACCATGGAAAGACCCAGGACTGGCCAATGCATCTATACGCCATGTCAATAGATAGAGGGAACCGCGAGCAATAACTCTAATGTTTGCCTTTTGCTCTGAAACAAAGGGGTCTCTCACCAGCTTGCCAGATCTTTGCAAAATCCTGGAAGATACTGATCGGGATAAGGAAAGATTCTAGGGGCCCATAAAGTGGGGGTCTGAGCAAGTCTGCATCTGACTTCTGATATCATGGGCTGTGAACCACCAATGACAAGTGATCCCTTTCTGCACGACTGGCCAGGTCAATCACCAGATGATTCAAGGAAAGAGACTCTGCAACCCCTTGTGGACTCCAAGGGCCAGAGGAAGCCCCCCGCTACATGATGCGATCCCTGGAGGTGGAAGATATGGCCAATGCTCCTGCACAGTCCAAACTGACTCCATACAGAGGCAGTGTTTCACAAGAGTGCCAGCACTTTAGAAGAAGCACCACATGATGAGATGACAAGACTCAGTATTGCGTGGTGATATTCATTGACTGCAGCTCTTAGCCCTGAAGAAAGAGACTACTCCGAAATGCATTGGCTTCTGATGAAATAAATATGTACTGAGTTTTTACCTATTGGGACTGGGTTGTTTTGTCCAGGTGCTAGGGATTTTCTCTCCTGTTCGCTCCCGAAATGTGGCTTTATTTAAGACTTCGAATTTGTTCCATAACTGAATGCAATTATCTAAGAGATCAATGGTGCCCACCTTAACCCCATTTAATGGGTTCCCCCGAAGCACCATGTCACAAGGCCAGTACCCTGGCCTTGTCAATGAGGGACTCTCACTTTGTATAGTAAGGTAATGCAAAGAAACGTGTTATTTTATAGCGACCCTTTTCCAATAATGTTGGCCTCATGTTGGCCTCGCTGTGCATGGCTCTGTAAGAAAGGAGGGTAGGGTCTGTTAGCCGGATAGCAGGAGGGCAGATGCAGAAACCTTTGGTGTAGCTGGATTCAGGTTGGATGTACCCGTTCTATGCGTGCCGATGTGAAAATCTCTGTGTGTGGTTGATACCGACCAGGCAGGTTAGCCATATGGGCAACCCCCGGGTTGTGGAGTGCAAATATTGACAGCATTGTTGTTGATAGAAGATGGATAGGGTACAAATCTGTTAAGACACTAGACCTAGGAGGTCATCTGTAGGAATGTGGGAGGTGTAAGGATGCAGGACTTTAGTAGTGAGGAGTTAGTTGAGGGATGAGAGGGGCAGAAAGTTATGATGGTGGGGGAGTGAAGGTGTTGTTGCTTCCTGGCTCTTGGTTGTGGATTTCACTGAGATTAAGGTGCGGTCCAGTGTCACGCAGCAGCGGTTCCATGAGTGTGATTGGTTTGCCACAGATGATAGTGCCAAGAGGATCCAAAATGTCTTCTGTAAATAAGCCCAAGTTTCTGGAGCACAGTTTTTAGTCTGTTGCTATTATTTTTCATTTCTTTTAAAGTGTTTGAGTAAAAAGCCAAGTCTTGTGCTTCACTTGCAGGCAGAAAAGTTTGGGTAGGGTGTTGCACAGTTTTGTGGCCGGAACTGAAAAACAGGATCCTCCTTTGCCGTTTCATGTTGTAGTTGGGGACTAGTACTGGTGCAGCATTGTTGGACCGAAGTGAAGGAGTGTAGCGTTAAAACTTAATTCTAAAGGAGGAAGCACCCTCTTGTGTTATGAACAATGGGCGATGCACAAGGTTTTGAAATTAACCCCTTTTTTGATGGGCACCCAGTGTAATATGTTCAAATTGCTTTGTTCTGAGAAGTAGTCTTGTCTCTGCCTTTTAAACTCTTTGAAGGTTCCTCATTATGTAATCATTAGGTAATCTGGGAGTCTGAGATAGAGGCTGTTTGCATAATCTAATTTTGATAGTATTAACGAAATAATGGCCATTTCACTGTAGGTGAATGTTAAGTAATGTAAGTGCAGCGTGTTCCTTGCCTGTCCAACTCCAGCTTGAGGAAGTCGATGCAGACGCGATCCATGGGCCCAGAACTCTGCAGATGATGAAGATGGGCTGCAGGATGAGCCGCAGTCGTCCTGATGACACACCTGGTGCAGTGCTGTCAATAATACTCTACATCTGCCACTAGTCTAGGCCAGAAAAACCTTGAGCGGACCAGCTCGAAGGTTCTGTCACTGCCAAGATGTCCATGCTGGTCGTGGAGTGCCTACAATACAGCTCAGCGGAATCTCTGTGGCAAAACCAGGTGATGTAGCAGCCGGTCTCCAACTTTGCTTTCCTTGTACAGGACTCCACCCTTCTGCATGAGCATCTTGCACTCCTTCAGGATTACAGCTTGCTCTGGGTCATGAAGGACGTCTCTGGACACATCCGCTCCCATGGTCTTGACTTTCAGCAACTGAGCAATGCTAGTATCCGCTAGCTGTGACATACGGATCACATCTTGGGTCAGACATGGTAGCTCAGATACCTCGAGACTGGTGATGTTGCAGTAGACGACTGGTACCACCTCAGCTGAGGATCCCAAGCAATCCCTGCTCCTGACTCTGTCTTCCTTCTGCTGACTTGCAGCCTGGCAGATAGCTCTGACGCCTGCTGAAGACAAATCCTTCCATGAGGTGGATCCAGCTGTATCACCCGTAAGAGCATGAGTCCTCCGGGAGAGGGCATTGGCATTGATGTTAGTGCACCCAGGTCTGTACTGTAGACTGAAGTTGTTGTGGAAAGTGTGTTGAGACAACGGTGTCCGGTAGCATCCAGCTTCACCGACTTCTACACACACATAAAGGGGTTGTTGTCCATCCTCACCATGAAGGTGGCGCCGTAGAGGTAATCCTGGAACTTCTCTGTAATGGCCCAGTTCAATGCCAAAAATTACAACTTGTAGACTGGTTCATTCTTTTCTACCGCATGCAGGCCTCAGCTGGTGAAAGCGACTGGTTTCGTCTCACCGGTGATCTCCTGGTAGAGAACAGCCCCAACCCTCCAAACTCGCATCCACATGCAGGATGTAAGGTAACTGCGGATCCAGGTAGGCCAGGACTGGTGCTGTGGTGAGGGTCCTCCTGAGCCCCACGAAGGCCTGCTGGCAGTGGTCAGTCCAACGCTCACCAAAGGGCTCCTGTGGATGATATAAATGGACTGCAGAGTTGGCGATGTTCTTCCAGCTCCTCTGGGTAGGCGGGCACCCTTTGGGAGGTCCACAATTGGTCGGGCGATGTTGGCATATTCCACGACAAACCTCCTGTAGTAATTTCAGAATTCCAGGAAACTCTGTAACTCATTGAGGGTTTGAGATCTTGGCCATGTGAGGAGGGCGCCCATCTTTGCCGGATCTACGGCGATGCCATTTGCGGAGACGATGTGGCTGATGTACTTGACACTTGTCTGGCAAAACTGACACTTGTCCAAACTGACCTTTAGCCCTTGCTCCTGCAGGCGATCCAGCAGCTTCATGAGCCTCCTGTTGTGTTCATTCATGGTCCTTGCGAACACAATGAGGTAATCTAGGTACACCAGTACCTCCAGGAGGTTCATGTCACTGACGCTCTTCTTCATAAGGCGCTGGAAAGTCGCTGGTGCACAAGAGATCCCCTGAGGCCTCCTGACGAACTTGTAAAATCCCAACAGACAGATGAAACCTCTATTCTCACGATCCGACAGATGCATCGGGATCTGGTAGTAGCCACTCTGAAAGTCCGGGACCGAAAACCACTTACTCCCAGTCAGGCAGTCCAGTGCTCGCCCACCCGAGGTGTGATGTACTGGTCCGGAATAGTGCGGGTGGTGAGTCGACAGTAGTCGATGCACATCCAGACATCCCCATTTTTCTTCCGGGTGACGACAATTGGAGAAGCATAGGGACTTCTGGACTCCTGGATAATCCCTGCCTGCAGAAGATCATCCAGATGGCGATGCACATCCTCCAAGTCTCCTGGGGCCAGGTGCTGCGACCACTCCCTGAAGGGAGTGTTATCAGACACCCAGATCCGATGTTCAACTTCATAAGCCTTGCTAATGTCCCATGGGCTTGTGAAGAATGCCTCTGCACACAGAGTGAGCTGATCCCTCAGGTGGTCTTTGTCAGGGAGTTTCCAAAGTCTTTGGATCTAAAGCCATCTCTGAAGAACTGGTGGCGACACTCGCTGGGGCTACAGTTACAGTCAGGTGGAACTGTGCAATGATGGTGCATCCTGGTACACGCATGGTCCGATTGGTCACATTAATGACCAGTACCTTGATGGTCTTCAGGTCCGTTCCATCCGTTGTCACCAAGGTCCGCTGTACCAGTAAACCCCCTGGAAGTTCTCCACGTTCTGGTGCCTCCATCACCAGATGTCTTGGTCGTTGCTCCCCGCTGAGTCAGACTCTGTCAG
Source organism: Ambystoma mexicanum (assembly GCF_040938575.1). Lineage (NCBI taxonomy): Eukaryota > Metazoa > Chordata > Amphibia > Caudata > Ambystomatidae > Ambystoma > Ambystoma mexicanum. The sequence continues at coordinate 1,218,913,658 of NC_090936.1, forward strand.
AAACCATGACAGTGGCGTGTGCCGGGATTGTGACCTGTCCGAACCATGTGGTGCCAACATCTCCAAGGGGTCCATCGGGTGCAGCTTTGGACCGGATCTCTTTCTGAAAGTATGCCTGTTGGTACATGCGTTGCATGGACAACGTGTTGGCATATCGTGGTCCAGCCATCTCCCGACATAATGTTGCCAGGGAGTCAAACATTGAGAAATTGGTTCCGATCACCACCAGTGTTGCAGAATCTTCACTCTGCTGCAGACCAGAGCCAGGGTGTCGATAGGAGTGTTGACTCCAGCTACATTGTGTGGAAACTGCAGTCTGACCTAGATGTACCCCAGATATTTGCAAGGGTTGTCTCCCACGCTGAGAATGTTCAGCCCAGCCAAGAGCTCCAATGAGATATGCTCCAGGTGATTTCTGTAGAACGGCTCATAAACGATGGTCACCTGTGTGCCGCTTTCCAGACGCGCTTGTGCCTGTCGACCGGCAATGGCAATTGTCACGGTGGCTGGTGGTCCTCCAAGCCCATCAGGTATTGCCCATGATGTTCGGGTCCTGCGCTTGCAGGTACTTTGACTACAGGTGATCTCCCTCTCAAGTGGACTTGCCGGTCTGGGTGGATGCTGGTTCCCAGAGGACTTGCCCACTGGTGGTGTAACTGCAGCCTTAGGCCCATTTGGTGGCGCAGACTTGTTGATTGTCGCTTCTACTCAGTCGGAGCGCAGTAGTATTGAGGATGCAGGTGCTCTGCTTCCTGGTGCTCACTGGCGTTTCCCACCATTGCATGTGTTGGAGTATTCAAGGCCTGGAACCTTGCCGCGATTTGGATATAATCCAGTGGGTTTGTGTACATACGGAAGGTGTGGTCCTCCTGTCCACACCTATGGCCAAGGCTGGAGCGGTGCGGTACGCTGTTGGTTCACTTGGGGGTACCGTGGCTCTTGAGCGTGCCAAAAGAGCTGGTGTTCTCTCTCTCGGGATGGTGGTGTAGAACTCTTCCGCGTTCTGGTGGCCTGAATGTCATAACAGGCAGTGGCTTGGCCAGCACCCTCTGCAGCTGCATCACTTGGATAGTTTGGCACAACTCCTCCACTTGATGTCTCATATCATACTCCGAGGCAGCATATGGAGACACCAGTTGACTCTGTAAACTGTACACTGCGTCCTCCATCTTGCCCTCCAGAGTACACACCTCTCAGACTAGTTCATCAAAGGGTGGTGGTTTCTGGGTCCGTTCTCTGAGTTGTAGCTGCAGAAGTAACAGCAGCAGAGATTTGGCTCTGCGCATGACCTGTCACAGCCTGACCAGGTTCAGGCTGTTTGACTCAATCCCCTTCCGTTGAAAAGCCAGCTGAAGAATCGGCTCGGTCCTGGCCAGATATTCAGAGAGATGCTCACCCTGTTGGAGGCGGGTGGCATAGTACTTCACCATCAGATCCGCACCGGACTCGGTAGCTTCAAATACTCCATCCAGTGTGTACATGATGTCCAAAGCAGGACTGTGCAGACTCTAAATGACTTGACGCCTCTTCTCCCGGTCTTAAGCATTCCAGTCGTGTATCATCTGGTTGGTCTGGCCCGCCCAAAGTTAGTATTCCTCTTCGCCCCTCTGGGTTGGTTTCTCCCCTGAGAAGGTTCTCAGGCGGACATAGGGGGCATGCTCAGATGGTGCGGCAATGGTCTTGTGTAACACGTCCTTGAAAGCATCCGCCATGGAGGAAGGGATCAGTTTGCTGCCTCTTTCCTCTGGTGTAGCACTGGCATGCGCTCTAGGTCCTGGTAATGTAGGGGTGCTTACTGGCGCAGCCATGATGGCATCTACACTGGGCTCTTCAGGATGACAGGGTGCAGCGCTGGACAAAGCAGGATTTGGGCAAAGCATAGGTGGTGTGACTGGTGCACTAGCATGCAACCCTGACCACGTGTTCAATGCCCAGAGGATAGAACACTATTGGGTCTCCCCCATGGATGGTAAGGGGCAATGTCTCAGGATCAACTTCCTTAGGACTATAGCAGACCAGGATACTGGTCCCTACTAGGCCAGGGGCTTGACCCAGGCATTTAACCTGGCCTGTGAGGGACCCTAGGGACTCTGTCAACCTGAGCATCTGTTGTAGAGGGGTGCTCCAAGGGATGTCACCTATGATAAAGCAATGGTCAGGCTGAATCCCCTCACCCTCAGCCCAGCTGGCTACCTGAAGCCAATCCATGAGGATGTTACCTGTCTGTCAGATAGGGTGGCAAATCCGGTAAAATCAAAACACTGTGATTATAATACTATATACAAATCTCTATCCAAAACGTGCACAAAACTGAGTGCAAAAAAACTGAAACTTACGCTAGCAAACTATACGCTGTCCCAGGAAGGTAAAAAGGTAGGTATACGGTAAGCAGGTAGGATAGGGAGTGTGTATGCACACCAAAGGTGATCTCAGCAGTGCCTCCAGAAAATGTAGAGGGGTGATCCTCCAACGCACCTTATAGGGAGACAGGTGTAGGCCGGCACACAATATACAACTTAAACCTTTCCTTATAACTTGACCCGCCTCTTACCTGTCTCCAAACCCCGCTCTCCTGGGTTCAAGATCACGCCAGTGTACCTCGCTATGAAAGTGGTATGGGTAGAGAAGATCAAGAGGTTAGGGCAGTCAGGTTCCCGCAAACACCCCTAGGGAGGAAACACAAGGTTAGAGTAACTGGAGCACAAAAGGAAAGACCAACAAAAGGAATGCTGGTGAAGCTTTAGCTGTTTAAAGATTACTTTTCCTCTTGCAGTAAAAAGGGGTAAAACACAAGACACTATATACAAATTACCTTGAACCTAGCAGCTGTGTAACTAACAAATAAAACACAAAAATATCAAACGTTCTTTAAAAATATAAAATTGTCTTTAAAATATATACAAAGTCTATACAGTGCAATGTATTAAAAACTATTTATAATTGTATATTTATTTATTTTTGTTGCATTTGTAAGGCGCTTATACATCAAGAAATTGTGTTTCAAGGCGCTCACAGGGCAGGGAAGGGAACATGGGACCGAGAGGCAAATAGAATAACAATGGTGAGCAAGATAGAGGCGGTCCTACTAGGCCTTGTAAGCAAAGAGGGAAAAGGAATATGGTAAAGGGGGGTAAGTGCTGGGAATTCCATGGAGGGGGGAGTGCCAGGTAGTCAGTTGCCGGCAACCAGTAAGTGCCTGGCACATTTCTCTTGCTATAGAGTGTCACCTGTCAATAAAATAAGTGCATTCCTGTGAGGCAACTCAAGCCAGTGGGAGCCCGAGGGCAAGTGCTGTGAGCAGGAAGTGGCTGAAGGCGATTGGGCAGAAGGCGATTGGGCAGAAGGAGACATAAGGGCCCAGGCCACCAATCTCAGTGACTGTGGGGATTTAGCATGGGAGAGAGAGGGGGAAGGAGGAGGTGAAGAGGAAAGTTTGAGGAGCTTCAAGAATTTGAGGTGGTCTGGCTCAAGATGGAGAAGGAGGGGCAGGCTGTTTCAGAGGAGGGAGCCAGCCGAGAACAGAGATCGGCCGCCAGCTCGCTGCTTTGAGAAGCGCTTGTCACGCATAGAGTTGGAGCCGGCGGAGCAAAGAGATCTGGCGGGAGAGTATTTGGTGAGAGCAAGTTGTAGATTGCATGGTCCCTGGCACAGACAGCCTCATGGATGATGCAGAGGGATTTGAATTTGATCCTTGCAACAACCAGGAACGAGTAAAAATAATTTAGGGCTGGAGAGATACGGTGCCTGTGCTTGAGGCCAAGGATAAGTCTCACAGACCTGTTCTGGATAGGCTGGAGGTGCAGATAGAGGAAGAGGGTAGGTTAAGGAAGAGGCTGTTGCAGTAGTCCAGCCTAGAGAATACCAGAGCTCTAGAGACATTGAGCTTCTGGGGAAAAGTGAGGGAAGCAAGGATGCCTCTGAGCAGGTGAAGTTGAAAATGGGCCTTCTTCGGTAGGTCCAGGATGTGAGGGAGGAAAGAGAGAGGAGTCGAAGATGACTCCAAGGTTTCTGGCTTCAGCTGAAGGGGAAGGGGGAGAGACCATAGGAGGTTGCCAGAGTGAAGGAAGTAAAGATGGAGCAGGAATCCCGATAGGAAGGATCTCAGTCTTGCTGGCATTGAGGCAGAGATCTTTAAAGGCACACCAGGACTGGATAGCAGATAGGCAGCCGGGAATGATAGAGGAAGTAGCGAGAGGATCAGAGGGAAGTTTGAAGAAGAGTTGGGTGTCATCTGCATAACACTGGAAGTGGGGGGAGAAAGAAGAAATAAGGTGAGCAAGTGGAGCGGGATAGACATTAAAGAGCCAGGGTGAGAGGTTGTAGCCTTGGGGGACGCCACAGGTGGAGATAGAGGTGGGAGATGAGAAAGAGCCCAAGATAACCTGGGGGTTACGGTCGGTGAGGAAGGCGGTTAGCCAGTCCAGTGTCCACTCCAAGATACCAAGGGTATCATGGGGCCATTTTATGACGATGGAGTGGTTGACCGTATCAAATGCAGATGAGAGTTCAAGTAGAATGAGAACAGCAGGAGAGTTAGAGTCAAGGGATGCAATCAGTTTTTCACAGGTGTTCAGGAGAGCAGTTTCTGTGCCTCTGGATGCTCGGAATCCAGATTGATGGTTGTGTAGGCAACCAACCAGCTCAGTATGCTGGGTCAGTTGGGGGAAGACCAGCTTCTTCATGAGTTTCCCATGGAAGGGAGTGATAGAAATGGGGCGGTAGTTAGCCAGGCAAAAGGGGTCGGCAGAATGCTTTTTAGGAGGGGGCGCACAAGGGAGTGCTTGAGGGAAACGGGGAAGAGCCGGTAGCAAGCAAGTGATTGCAGAAATCAACAAGCGTAGGCGCAAGGGAGCCGATGTTGTCCTTAATAGTTCTGGAAGAACAGGAGGACCTGTTTGGAGGAGACCTTCATAGAGAGGATGACCCTACCTCAGATGTGATAGGAGAGAAGGAGAGAAAAGCTAAGGGAGGATGGGGGGCTTGGGATGTCAGGGGGATGGGAGGGAGGCAGGGGGAACAGGGGGAAGAGAGAGTGCTCAAGATTCCAGAGTTGTTGCAGTGAAGTGGGTGGCCAATGCAGTGCAGAGGGCCGGAGAGGGTAGAAGAGAGGTGGAGACTGCGGAAGAATTGGCTAGTTCCTTGCAGATTTTAAGTTCAGATATTGAGTTCAGCCGTGTGGTTGGATATTCCAGAGACGTGAGCCTGGATGTGGGCCCTCTTCTTGGAACAAATGGAGAGATGATATTGCCTTTGGAGAAGGCGACAGGCCAGTTTGTCAGAAGGTGAGCTTGAAGTCTGCCACTTCCGTTCCGCAGCTCTGCACTTGCGCTTCAGGGTTTCTAGGTCAGAATAGTACCAAGTGTTACGCTTTGTGGCATGTTTCAGGCGGATCCTCATGACTGGGGCAAGGATGTCGAGGGTGTTAGTGATAGCGAGGTGGAGGTTGCTGAGAGCAGAGTCATAGTTAGGGTCTGAAGTGGGAGGGGAGGGGGGATGAAAGTAGGTGCAAAGGCAGCAACTGACACCTGTTTCATCGGGCGAATGCCCTTGAACGAGGTTGGCAGAGTTGGAGCAGGTGAGGTCAGAGGGCCAAGAGGACCCAGGTGAGAGGAGAGTAGGGAATGGTCCGACCAGGAGAGCGGGGTGGCAAGTAGGGGGGAGCAGAAGATCACTGTGGATAAAGCCATCTAGTGTGTGTCCAGCCGAGTGGGTTGGACCAGAGTGGAGCATGGAGAGGGAGAGAGAGGTGCAAAGTTCCTGGAAGAGGGTGGTCGCTGTGATTGCAGAGTCAACGTGGATGTTGAAGTCACCTAGGAGAAGGAGTTTAGAGGTAGGTGTCAGGAGAGAGGAGGTGAAATCATTCTGAGAGGAACAGGGCGGTACAGCCAGGTGGTCAATAGATAGTGGAAATGATCAGCAAGGAAGTAGTAGAGATGACCAGCTTGCAGACCGAGCTCTTGAAGGGGGAGTATGGCTGGGTGGGTATGAGGAAAGAAGGGACCCACTCAGTAAGATCAAGACTACCCCGCCACCATCATGGTTAGGGCGAGGCTTAGAGATGATCTTGTAGCCATCAGGTAGAAGAGATTCAAAAGCAGTGACTGAGCTGGCCTTGAGCCACGTCTCAGTAAGAGCGAGGATTTTGAGGTGAAGGACTTCGAAGAGGAGGCAGATTTCAGCAGAGTGTTTGATGGCAGAGCGAGCATTAAGCGTGGCTAGCCAAAGCAGGTCTCTGCCTATAAATGAATTCCAATGAGGGGCACAAGGGGCGTGGCACACCAGCCGGAGGAGGGACAGAGAGAGAGGAAGAAGGAGTAACAGGCGCAGGAAGGAAATTGATGAGAGATGGCAAGCTCTGGTCAGAGAGGCAGAGGTTGGGTTGAGGACCCTGAGCCATGATAGTGCCATTGCAATAGATATGAATGATACATCTGGATGATGAGAAGCCCGCAAACAGTACTTCCCATCTAGTGCCACCTTTAATGGTTGAAGATGAGAAAGGAGAGATAAGATGATAAGATGAGAAGTTCAGAGATCTGGAGAGGGTTAAGAAAAGAGGATGACAGTGACAATTTGTCTGGAAGTTGTGCTGACGCAGGTGCCAGCGATGGGTAGACCAGGGTTAGTGGTCAGGAAATCTTTTCTAAACTTTTTTCTTCCAGATTTCATGAGAGAAGGGGATAGGTGATAGTATACCAGTTAGAATAGATAGGGGAGATGGTGAGTGCTACAGGGGTGGCAGAGAGATAAGGATGGAGGATAGAACAAGTGGCTGCACAGCACGGGTACTAGCTCCAGGTGGCCTAGTAGCCGAGAGAGAGCAAGCAGATGCAGTAGAAACACTTGAGTACAAAAATGGGGATGTATGGTTAGAAAAACACACCTAGCTTTGAAATTTCGGAAAGGCACACAAATGCAATGCAAAATGGGAGTGTAGAGTTGGAAAAACATACCTAAATTCAGAGTTTCAGAAAGACATACAAATGCAGGTAAGAAGAAAGGTGGGGTGAAGTGCCGAACAGTTCCATGATGGTAAGAAGGGAAGGCAGCAAGTGATGTTGTAGGGGGGTAGGAGGCCCTCTGAGCCCTGCCAAAGCCCTGACAGGATCAGACAGGGGCCTTAGTTCAGGGCCTTCGTGATGACCTTACTTGCATGACAACCTGGCCTGGGTTGTCTCAAGGTCCATCAGAGTGGGGGACCCCCAAAGTCTTTACATGGGCTGGGCTGCGTATGTCAGATGCAGCCAGCACTCAGAGGCAACGTGGGGAGCCACACAACTCACTCCACATGGGCCAGGTATGCCAGGTGTGACCCCGGGAGCTCCGGTGGGCCTCCTGACAGGGGGTGGCCCTTCATTTAAATTTAGCCCCTAGGAGGGCTTAAAACACATGTTGTGTGCTCCCCTGCTATGGGGAGCACCAGTCATTAAAGGCGCCCAGCGGTGATGGGATGCCACCCGGGGGGTGGCTATGCTTACAGGCACTCCTCTGCTAATCAGGGGAGTGTCAGCATAAAGGCCCAAACCACTGCGGTGCAGGGCGGAGAGTGGAGTGCCTAAAACCCTGTTGAAGGGTTCTCCAACTATGAACCAGTGTTCCGCTCACACCGTGACCATTTTCTTTCTTCTTTTTAGAGTAATGGGACCATCGCGTGCCCACGTGTGCAGGTCCCTTAGTCTAACCCTTTTTTCCTATTTCCCTGTCCCTGGTGCGGCTTTTGTGCGAGGGATCCAATTTTCTTTTTTTTTTCATTTTTGGGATCCTTGGTGCAGTTTCAGGCACCAGAGATGCTTTCTTCCATTCCCCCGACCGGGGTTACACATAGCAGATGGGTTATGGGCTAAAATGTGTTGTTCGGTTAAGCAGACCTCAATTGCACCTCAATATAGGCTCCATTGGTTTAAGTTGCTGCACTGTTGGCAGTTCCCTCCAGCGAGGGTGGCCAGAACACACTAGTCCCTATTGTTGGAAGTGGTGTGGCTTTTGAGGCTCGTATTGGCAAATGTGGTTGTGCTGTTCCTTTATTCAGGCGTTCTGGAGCGAGGTCCTGGGATCAGCCGGCCCTTTGAGCCTCTTTACATCTTGTTTGGGTTGGATATGGAGGAAGAGAGAAGCCTCGGACAAGATCACATGGCCCACCATCTGCTCGTGGAGGAGAGAAAGGGTCAATGAAGCAAAGACCCTGTTTGAGAGGGAATATGTGACGCTTATGAGCTTCCGTAGGCTTGGTTTCCCTTCATATCGAATTATATGCCGGACTGGACTGGAGTATTGGGCTTCAAATCCGTTCCGTTTGGACCATGAGTGACTGCTGTTTTATGAGTTATTACCAGGGGAATACTCGGAAGGAGGGGGTGGGGCAGTATGCGAGGGGGTGTTTTGTTAACACCAGCCGTCCACGCTTGGAGGAGAAAGACGAAACATGTACTGTTACTTGCATTCATAGCTATTGTGCGGTAAGGTGGTTACTCTCTGATTTCTGTCTTGAAAACCAATCAAATATATTTGGGGGGGGAAATAAATATGTAGGCACAATTTTGGAATGTCGCAGAGTAAAAAACTGCAATGGTCTCTACTTTTGCCTCTGGAATAGTAGCTTCACAAATCCCAAATCCCTAGAAAGAATTCTACGGTAAAGGTAAGTATAGCTGAAATGTGCTTTTGATGAGGGAACTGAGGATTGTCTGGGTTTCTTGTTCATGAAGTGTTTCAGCTTGCATACATTTACCTCACACACCGGTCTAGGTTTTAAGGATAAGGTTTTAAGTTGTTTTGCCTGTTTATGCCAAAGCAAGGACGTTTTGGCTTAAACCAATATTGAAGTCAGCAACAGAGAAAAGACTTGTGTGTGCCACAACATTCTCTCAGAATACCACGCAGGTGAAAAAGCATGTTAAGATTTACTGTAATCTGGTGGCCAGCACTGGGTGCACGTTGCAGCCTCCGTTGTTTGCCCTGAAACGAAGCAAAAGAAGAACAGGGACAATGTTGCGCGTTCACGGTGACAGCTCAGGCTTTTACACGTGATTATAACTAACCAATAAATGACGAACAACACTTTAGTCTAAACATTTATAACGAAAGAAATATCGATTTATTCCCCCTAACCCCGTTTCACTTCATTACTAATCTCACCCCAAGCACCTCCGCCCCCGTTTTAACCCCTGACCCCACCCCTCACATATAGTTTAAAAAATGTGGATTTTTTTCGTTATAAATGTTTGGATCGCATTTTTGTTCATTATTTTCCATTCGTTATAATCACAGCATGCCAGTTCAGGCACCAAGAAAATATACTCTTGAAGATCTGTAAGAAACTCGTGGTGGCAACAGTAAAGACAGACATCATAGTTCATGGGTGTTTATTCAACTTTATAATTGGTGAGATAAACGCCTAATCTAAACCTAAATCTAAGATGGGAGCAAGCTACGACCATCAAATAATAATAAGGCAGTCCTAGTGGCGTCTTGTCAAATAAAAAGAGCCTATACAAAAAAACGATTGCCAATCCTTACTTCTAAATTACAAAAAGAGTGTGGGATAATGTTTACCAAAAAAGAAAAAAGCGTTCACAAAATGATAAGTCAGGATGGTATGGCTGTGTCTCCCTTCCCCACGTTGGAAGCACGGGACAAGGCGGGACTCGCAAGCACAGCCCAGTCCTTGGCCTTGTCAGCACGAGGTTCACAGTTTACGTTGAATGATATCAAAACCTTCAGAGTCTAAGTCTCTGACTTTCAAATGTCTCTTGCCTTAGAAGGCCTGTGGTATGTCACAATGACAAACAAACAAAAGTTCTCTCTAGGATCTTGCACCTTGTGTGAAAGCTCTTTGCCCCCAGGATCTCCCTCCGTCGGGCTAGGATCCTTCTCATAGTTTGGGCCTCCCTCCATCGGGTTCACTACGGCCTTTCTTTAACACAGTTCATGTATTGCACATTTTCATCAGAAGCAAGGTTTTCCTTCTCCTAGCTTTCTTTTGGCAACACTCTGGTTCACACTTGCTACATTCCACAGTTCACAATCTTATTGGATGGCAGGGTTCCCTTCCCCTGGCTTTCCTCTGGCAATGAGTCAGAGACTTTCGATTGTACAAGGGATTTGACGTAACCCTTGTAGGACCATTCTGCCACCTTACGCCACCCTTTCCTAGGGCCTTCTGGTTCTGGTAGTTTCAAAACAGGTCCCGGTCAGAGCCCACGAGGCGCCGGACCCCTCTGCACCTGGACTTCAACTGTGATTTCTTTAAAGTTCATACACACACACACACACAAGTTCATTCTCATGCAAATTCCTTGTGCTCAAAATGTTGCTACTTGCAACCTTGGGCTCAACATAGCTCGATTTGCTATCAGCTTCCCCTGACTCACCGGCTGTGCTGATCCCGTTGGGTCCTCTGATCTCTGGAGTCAAAGATAGTACAACGGTAGCCAGCTAGCCTCTCCGCCTGCGTTATCAATGCGGGAGGCCCCCGTGTACCGTTGACATCTGCTACTCCGCACGCCAGCTGTAACTCCTGGTTTTATGACTTCCCTTTCGGAGGCTTCACAGGTCTGAGTTGAAAAGGGCTAGGGCAATTCCCCCTTCGTTGTCCTAACAGGTCTCGCTGCTTTTTTCCTCCCTTTGTACTGCTGGTTTGGTGTAGCTGTCTCCTCGTGCTTTCAGCAGTCCTCGAAGTGTGCTGTTGTTAGGGAGAATTCACATACAAGTGCTAAGTCCCTTCATCTTAGAGACCCCTAGCAACTTTGCTGGATTTTGAGGACTTGATTTTTTTATTTGGAAAGTGTGAGCCTTTTTCCCCACTCTTTCATGTATTTTGATGTGTGTTTTACATTTGTGTTCTTTGATTATGGAGTTTTAGATAACTCCATAGGCATCATCTTTTCATGTGTGTCACACAGCAGCCTCAGTGCAGTGACACAGGGTATTTTTAGACTTCCCACAGGTTTAAATACCTTCTCTGGGATAAACTACTGTTTCCCAGAGAATGTAAAGTGAAATTGACTTTACTAGTCTTTCCAAATTCATAGACCCAGCACACACATCTTACAATGGAGTGCTGGAGGGGTTACATAGTACCCCCTGTGTCTAAATACTCATGTAGCGGTCAAATGCTACCCTTTTCTATTGCAAAGGCTGGTGCCAGTGGTTTTACAACGAACTACCATGATCTTTTCGGACCGCGAACACCGGTACCTATGAATCACGGGACCCATGTTTTTCAAGATGGCGTCTTAAGCCCCTTTGTTTAAACAGACCCCGGTCTTCTTTTTTCGCTGTTTCTTTTTGGAAAGGTGCTTCTAGTGTTTGTCTCTGCGCGCCAAACCAGGTTTGGTCCCTTTGTTCGTATGCCTTTGGCGGGCTTCAGGACTGAAGACCGCCATTTGGCGTCTGAGTGTCTGGGGTGGGCAGGAAGTGAGGGAGGTGCCCGAAACTCCCTGTGCTTATTCACCTAGGAGACCCAAGTGCACTCTGGCGTGATTGGCTGGCTGACTGTCCGGCAAGGGCAGCCACCCTGCTGGATGAGTGACAGCTAGGCTGGAAAAAAGGAGAAAACTGTTTAAAAGGCGTGTCTCCAGGACTGGAAAGCAGAGTCGACCACTGGAGCGAAAGAACTGAACAAGAGCTGGAAGAGGATGGCTGCTGCAACTCCTGGACCGTTGGCTTGCCTGGTGAAGCCCTGCTGAAGGGCCGAATTGCCAAGTTCTTCTTGACAAAGAAGCCCCTTCAAGGACGACTTCTTCCTTTGAGTTGGTGGGACCAATCAACTCGTAAGCCACCTGGATACCATTCTCAAGGCTGGTTAGGATTAACCAGGAAGAGGGATACTAACTTGTGCTCTTTAATCTACAGCTACTGGAACGGAAGTGACTCTATCTTATTTGCTTTTTCGACGATCCCGTGCAGTGCAGGAGTCCCCTGGCGTCCTCCCTTTTGTCCCCACGACTGAGGCTCAGGAACAGTGAGATCTGCAGGACCTGCCACTCTCGCAGAGAACGTTTTTGAAACTTTCCCAACTTGCAGGCCTAATCAGCTTGTGACCCGACATATGATTCCTTTTCGCCTAAACTACTTCTAAGAACTTCCGCAAAGACTTTACCGTTTGATACCAGAACTGCTCTTTCCTATCCAGAACACTAGCCCATTGACTTTGGCCTGGCCTATTCACTTGAATTGAACTCTTCTGGTGAACTGAAACTATTTGCGCTATCTTAAAAAGTATATATGATCTATTTTACTAACCTTGTGCCCTTTGCTCCTTTCTAAGTAACTGAACTGCCATTTGGCTCCTATTTCAGGGGACCTCAAACTGTTTCAATACCTTAGAATTTTGTATTGAAGTGTATCGGTTTAGAATATAAGTTGCCTTCTTCTAGTGAAATGTTTTCTAAATGATTGTGTAATAAATTAATAAGTGTTTTTACCAAGAAACCTTGAGTATAAGTGTTTACTTGAACTACTGTGATTGAAAGTCCTCTGCGTAATTACTTGTACTGCTCACATTCACTCTTGAGATAGGCCTGGCTGCTCAGCTCGCTACCAACAAACTGTGTGATACAGAGTTATACCAAAGGTTCGTTTGGCTAACACCTGTAGTCCTAATTGTGCGTAGTGGTCCCAGAGGGTACTGCCTGCAATTCTGCCTAACACTGGTGGGCAGCAGTGAGGATAAAGTATAGTTGTACATTGAGAGTGCTGGTCTTACATTTGTTCAAATAACCTTCACAAGGATAAGTACCACTAGAAAAGCAATTGTTTTATAATGCCAGATATGGATAACTTCAAACAGGAAGCCCTGATCATTCTAACAGCAGATCAACTGAAAGATTTGTGTATAGTCAGGTCTCTCTCTGCTAAAGGCAAGAAAAATGAATTGATTGAGAAATTGTTGAATCATCAAAGACTGGGAGGTAGAGCTATAACCCACCCCCCCCCCCACAGCAAATGTGGATAATGTTGATGAGGATGATAATGATTCAGGGTCAGGCTCTAATGTTATTGATGAGTTAGATGAGTCAGAGGAGTCTCAGGATGTGAGCCCCACTACACCTTTACTTGCTTTAGCTCCTCAAGCTATAACCACAGGGACCCTACCAGGTCCAGTACTGAGTCCAGAATTTGTCACTCTTGAAAAGATGAGACTTGAGTTAGAGTTCAAAGGAATTCAAATGTAAACTGAAAGTAAACATCAAGAACTGAGGCTCAGAGAAATGGAATTGAATCATAAACTTGAAATGAAGAAATTGGGCCTCATTACAAATCAGGCGGTCCGGAAATAACGGTGGCAGTAAACCCGCCGCCACCGTTGTTTCCGGACCGCCTGATCCCGACTCCTGCAGGCGGGAGGTGATGTTCCCACCAGGTTTGACCTGGCGGGTTTAACACCGCCCGCCTGCAGGCGGACGAGGAAACACCGGCAGCATTACGAGATGCTGCCAGTGTTTCCGTGATCCCCATTCCCATTGAGTCCCATAGGACTCAATGGGAATGGGAATTAACACCATTCCGCCTCCGTGATTCCTGGAAAACCGGGATTGTAATGCCCCGGTAATTCCGGGAATCACGGAGGCCGAATGGTAATACGAGTCCGGCGGTAACCAGGCAGTTTTACCACCTCGGTTACCGCCGGACTCGTAATGAGGCCCATTGTCTCTTGAAAATAGTTCTCTCCCAGAGTCTTCTAGGTCTTCCAGTCCTAAGAGACCTTGCATGCCTAAGGAAGCTGTGAGTATGTATGAGGTGAGACTTGATATTTTGGATTGGTTGGCTGCTTTTGAATATAACCATGGGATTCAGGGTTTCACAGGGAATCAGTTGATTCCTTGGCTTTTGTCCAGGCTCCCCCAGATTGCATCTGATGCTGTAATGGAGGTGGGGGAACTTGAAAGATTGGAGTATGAAAATGTGAAGCTAGCTTTGATAGCTAGATTTGGGAAAACTCCTTCCCAGTACCTTCAGAGGTTTAGGACCCCCAGAAAGCACAATGCAACCTGGGTGTGTGAATGTTTGAAAAACTTGGATGGTTGGGTTAAGGGTTACGACTTAACACTTTTGAAGGAATGAGAAATCTATTTTTGTTGGAATCTATTTTTTATGCCTGGTCTCCTGAGCTGAGACAGCACTTGGCTGACTCTAAGGAAATTGATCCAAAGAAGTTAGCCAAGGCTGCTGATGTGTGGGTTGCCAACAGGGCCACTCACAAGGATTCTGGGGCAACTCAGAATAAGGATGATGGGAAGCAGCAAAAGAAAGATGGCAAAGAGAATTCTAATACCTCCATTCCAAAAGAGGGCCCCAAACATAAGAATGGTAAGCCACTAGGGAAACCAAATCAGGCTAGTGAAACCTCTGGTGCCAAACCAGATGGAGGTCAGCAGAGACCCCCATTTGTCAAAACATTTGGAAAATGTTATGCTTGTGGGTCAACTGACCATGTGAAAGGGGATCCCAGATGCAAGGGTAAACCTTCAGTGGTCCACACTGTCTCCTTAGCATTCTCCTCAGAGGAAGAAGTACATGTGAAAAGTGGTAACTTTCAAGTACTGTCCGAAGACCCCCTTGGAGCCTCTACCAGTGTTTCTTTAGTGTCCCTGGGTCTGTGGGAACAGCAGAATTTAGATGTCTATAATTCGAGTCCAGATAACACAAAAGAATATTACAAGGACAGTGTACTTGTAAATGGTAAGGAGACCCATGCCATTAGAGACACTGGGGCCAGCATTACTGTAGTGGATGAATCTTTTTTCAAGGCTGAGGATGTTGCTAAGGCACCCAAAAGCCCCACTAAGCTTGCTGGAGGCCCTGTTCAAATGCTTCCTAGACTGCCAGCTCTCATCCAGTGCAACAACATGACTGTCAACTGTCAAGATACCTGTTAGTGTACAGACTGAGGTGCCTTGGAGAGTCCTGTTGGGGAATGACTTAAAAACTCTTGGAGTTGTATCAAGCACCCCCAGGCCTCCCAGCAAAAGGAAACAGGAGCAGACAAGTAGGGCCAGTGAGAGTACCTTAGGTGGCACTCCAAAGGATGTAAGAAAGAGACAAGGGCAGAAGCCTTCTTTTTTGTTTAAAGGAGAGTTCCGGGACTTTTTTTTTTATTGTCCCTACGGTTCGGCCATGTGTTTTTAAGCATTACTCGGTAGATCGTAGAAAACTTTCCTATGGACCTTACCCGACTTTTCGTCCATTAACGCACTCGAAATCAGCCGCCATTTTCTGATAATCCTATCATTTCCCCCCATCGCCCTGGCTCACCTGCTTTTGCGGCACTAAATCAAATCCCCCGCCCCTGAGCCTGACATCAGCAGACGCGTACCGCCCATTTCCCAACGCCAAAGCACGTTTCGTGTCAACAATCGCTGCGCCTCAGCTAATGAAGTGTCGCCATGGAAATGGCAGGACGCCTCTTTCCTCTATAAGTATAAACACACCGTTTCACAACACACAGCAGCAGATTTTCGATTCCATTACTCTCTGTGTGTTACTTTGAGTATTCTGTGACTCGTTTCTGTGCTCTGGTCAGCTACCTTCGTTGATTGTAGCCCGTGTGAACAGATACCAGTACCACCGCTATAAATTATTTTACTTTCTTTACCACACAATGGCTACAATAATGCCGTATATGTACGAGCCCGAGTACACCGAGGAAGAACTACTGGAAAGGCAAGCACGCGAAAACGATGGGGATTCGGACGGCAGTTGGGAGGACCAGTCAACGGATGAAGAGCCTGGACCATGTCGCATGGACGGCGTCTCCACCTGGTGCACGTGCAATCGGTGCGAGCTAATGCCAACTGAGGAGGAGAACTGCTGCTGCCGTGAAAATTCCGGGTGCTTGGCCTACATTTCGGAAGGCGAGCCAAGTCCGCAATGCATCACCGAGCTGCCAGAGTTCAGGGAAGCCTGCCTCTCACGGACAGTGTTGAGGATGATGATGGTGCTTATGCACGAACTTTGCGGCACTGTTCGTCCGCGTAATCCGAGTAACGAGTAAGTATACTCTGGTTGTGATGTCAGTGATGCCACTACTATTTCATGGTCGTCTCATCATTCGAATGCATGTAAATTGGTTCCATGTTGTGCATTTTCTAGATAGAATTTTTTTCAAAGCAGAATGACATTTTTTACCTGAATCGACAGTGATAAGAAAGTTTTGTCATTTTAATACAGTTTGCATCTTTCATTTTCACAGGTGGTACAGGCTGGTGGCCTATCGTTGCTTCACTTGGTGGCTTCACGGGAGGCTCGGACACCGCGTTCGGAGAGTAATACCTGCCTGTGCGGTACTTGCCATTAGACAACATTTCCCCAGCGACAGTGGACAATACCGCGGATTTTCCATGGATGTGCTGCAACCGCAACTTTACAATGTGTAATGTTTATTATTTATGTTCAATTGAAATTAAGATCTAAAATAAAACCCAACATATATTTTAACAATGGTTGTTTTGATTTTTTAAATGAATCTAGTGTGTCTCCATTGAATAGTCTTCCTGTGCCTTGTCTTGTCACACCACATGTCTCCGGCCAGCATCCTCCCTCACGCTGGCCGCCCACCTTCAATCCACATAACCGTTGAACCCATATGCAGCACACATACATATGTTATTTTGCGGGTTGGCATCAAGCCTCCCGGCCTTGCCTCCTCCCCCAAAAATACTTACCACACCACTTTGTTCAAGCGTTGGCAATAAAAGGAAGGCCGTTGGATTTTATTGACACAAAACATGGTTATAGGTAAATAATCAATATGGTTGATCATAATAAATCATCCTTTTGGGCACCGGGTACAGAGATGACCCCCTCTGGCCCGTGCCGCCTTGCCACCACAGGCCAGCCTGCTGCTGACTAACTGCCTAGGCATCCAGGGTCTCCAAAGTGAACTGCACCCATATATTCTCCTGGGAGGCTGAGGTATTTATAAACTCACCCCCCTGCCTTCCATGTACTAGATCCTTCAGCCTGCCTCTTACATGCAGTTAGATGGCCTCTCCTTGGTGAGGCCCTGCGGCAAACGAGTCTTGTCTGCACGACCACCGCCCCAATCCACCCCCCGCCCTATCAAAGGCAGTTCGCACCGGGGTACTTGCGCTGGCAAGTGGAGCTGTCAGGGAGCGATAAAGGCCAAGAGGTGCCAAAGACCATGTACACTTCAAAGTGGTCTATAGAGCATGGGTTGTTGTTCCCATGTCTACCTCCAGACCCCGTGTCTCCTGCCAAGCATCCCCCCTCACGCTGGACGGCCCCCTGCAATCCACATAAGTGTGTCTCCATTCACGAGTCTTCCTGTGTCTTGTCTGCACGACCACCGCCCCAATCCACCCCCCGCCCTATCAAAGGCAGTTCGCACCGGGGTACTTGCGCTGGCAAGTGGAGCTGTCAGGGAGCGATAAAGGCCAAGAGGTGCCAAAGACCATGTACACTTCAAAGTGGTCTATAGAGCATGGGTTGTTGTTCCCATGTCTACCTCCAGACCCCGTGTCTCCTGCCAAGCATCCCCCCTCACGCTGGACGGCCCCCTGCAAACCGCATAATGCCACGACATATACACGTCATTCATTCACAAACACACCCCTGTTTTGAATTCTTTATAACCCACTTCATATTTCGAATGAGAACTTCTTTGTGCTTTGCTAGTCAACCCGTGAAGGTGCTGGTTATCTGCTCTTCGTCTCTGTGAACTTCCGTGACCACTTCGAGCAAACTCGTCAGTTTGCAACCTGTGAACTGCTCCCTATTCTACGACAAGAAACTACTCTGATCCCTGCATCTAACTGTTTGTTCGTCAAGGTAAGGCCATGTACCCTAATCATTTTGCGTCCAATTTTTTAATTTATATCGATTTGCTAGTAGTCATCAAATTGCATCCATGTTTTCTTTTCGTTCAAGACAGTACATGCAAGGAACTAGTCACATGTTCTGAGTTTAGTCAAATTATTTTTCTATTTTTTTAAAGTTATTCAAATACTTATCTGCATGTGAATAACGTGTATAGTTACAAGAACCAAAACGAACCTTGCATTGGACCTTTTATGTGTCATTTAATTTTTTAACATGATCTTTACTTTTCAGAACTTTCCACAATGCCTGCCTGTTCCATTGGCGGTTGCCCTTCGAAGACCCATAATAAATCTGAAGGTACTATAATGCATGTTTTCCCTAAGACAATAGATCAGATAAGAGAATGGGTCCGATATTGCGGATATCCACCGTCTGAGCTTGAAAGTAGAGTCCTAGAAGTCTTTGCGGACAAGAGGGGTGATCGATACCGCATCTGCAGCAGGCACTTTAGCTCAGACATGCACTCCACATCATTGCTAATAAAGAAGAACACACCGCGAGCGAGGCGAAAATTGCTCTCAACCGCTATTCCCACTCTATTCGTCCACATCCCTCCACTGGTGAGTCAAGTTTACGTATTTATCTCTCGGCCTTGCGGTAGTGTGTAGCATTAGCTAACAATAATTTCCCCATTTATGTATCCACTCAATATGAAGGCGGAAGATTCTCCATCCGTGTCGTTATTGCAGTCATCAGCCACTTCAAGCGCCTATCGGGTAATCTTACTTGGCTATTCTGCCACTGACTTGTTTTAGGCATGTAAATCAATAGTTTTAATTTATCGTGTAATTATTTTACCTAATGGTACACCCTTGTACTCGTCCTCTAGTCTTTGTTTTCAGTTATAATTATTGTTATCCAAAATAATGCAAGTACTGTCTTTCAGGGAGATGCTGAGGAGTCCAACGTATTGACGACTACCGTTGATGTCACTCAGATGCTCGAGGTACGTTTCAGGACAGTTCCATCGATGGAGATCATCAGATCTTGCATTCTTGTAGCGTGATTGTTACACACAATGTTTCTTTCGTTTTTAGCCATTGATATGTCCTTCTGTCGTCGCCCTCCTATGTGTCTTCTTTTTTCAATGTTGTGTTCATTACTAATGAAAGTCCTATGTTTCAGAGAGTCGATGGAGCATTAGTCCAAGAAGAAGGGGGAGCGTGCAGTTACGGGTCGGCGCAACAGCTTGCAGAAGTGTGCACCGCAGTTACAGCGTCCCTTGATGTTCTTATGCATTTCGAGGTATGGATACTGACAGTTCGATGAAGCGAAATCATATGACGTGATTACATCCGCTATACTTCCTTCTTTATTAACGCAAGTACTATGTTTCAGGGAGATGACGGACCTTCTTCTACAAGAACATCACCCCTAGTAGTTGATGCAGATCTCTGGGTGGTGACACTTCCAACGATCGAGCAAATCGAATCATATTTAGATATCCATTATTTATTTTAGACAACTGATCATTTGTGCAGGTCTATTTAGATGAGCCGTTCACGCCTGCACAAACTTTCTGTTCTTTTTATCAAAATAGAAAACCATACTAATGCAATTACTGTGTTTCAGGGAGTCACTGAAGCATCATCTTCAATAATATCATCAATGGAAGTCTATGAGGAGCCCGAGGTATGGATCTTGACAGTTCCATCTAACTAGATCAACAATGCGTGAATAATTGTCGTTTGAATGTTCTACACAAAGCGCTCATTCGTGTTTTGCTATTGAGATGTACGTGGGTATTGGTCCCCAAGTACATTTTGTGTTTTCGATATTATTATACATACTAATGAAAGTTCTATGTTTCAGGGAGTCCATGGAGCGTCAGTGCGTGATGGATGTGCTTATCAGGAAAACATAGTCATTGCAGCGCAAGAGGAAGTGGAGACATGCACACACGAGTCGGAGCAACAGCGTCCTGATGTTGAAGTTCGAGGCAAGAAAGTTTCAAAGAAAAGAAAGCAAAAGAAGGTTAGTGTCCTGGTCACTATATTATGTTGTTTTTCACTGTTAATAGTTCAATACTGTAAGTTGTGTTTAAACTGAACATCCCTTTTCCAATCTGTCCTCTAGTTGCGAGTGGGTGTACGAACTAGATCTACACAGACAGTGAAGCGAACGAGAGATGTTGCTTGTCAAACCTTTTGGCAGGGACTTGAGACTGGAGATGCATCGTGCCAATGGGAAGAATATGAAGTGATTGACAACGGAGCTATACCACCACCAGCCATTGATAGTGAATGTCCTCCTGGTAGTTCGGATGCAGTCGGAGATCAATTCACAGAATCCACACCCGCAAAAAGTAAGACCGCGAGAAAGTTGAAGAAATTGTTTTATTCACCCATCGCCGGAGAAGGAACAGATGTTGCAATGGAAGAGAATGAAGTGGACGACAATGAAACACCATCAATATCACTGAACATAGCGGAAGACGATTTCAGAGATTCTACCTTTCATGTGAGTGACATGTCCTCAACGTTACAGGCCAAACCAGCTGGGATGCAGAGTGACAGTATAAGGAAAGAGGCCAAATTCATTGTATTCGATAGTTGTTTGATTGATCTTATTATTCGGATGAAATGTGGGCATTCGGTTGGTGGGGAAGTATGTGGGGAGCCATTGATTAATGTGACTCGTGCAATTCGAGGCACTAACCTTAAAATACATGCCACCTGTACAAAATATCATCCTTTCACATGGTCTGCACAACCTATGCTGGGACAACTGCCAGCAGGCAATCTACTTTGTGCAGCGGCTGCACTTTTTAGTGGTTCAAGTTTTAAAAAATTAGAGTCTTTCTTTCAGTTTGTGGGAATCCATTTCATTGCGAAAACTCAGTTCTACAAATACCAAACCGATTATCTATTTCCAGCCATTAGCGAAGCTTGGAGAATGGAAAAAATGTCTATTGATAGTACATTCGCGGGCAAACGGTTCAGGCTAGCCGGTGATGGACAGTGCGACAGCCCAGGATTTTCAGCCAAGTACTGCACCTACCACTTTCAGGACATGGAAAGTAAGAAAATTGTGAGTTCGGTGGTCGTGCAGGTGTCACAAAGTACATCCTCAGTGGCCATGGAGAAAGTTGGCTTTGTAGCATCATTGCAAGAACTACAATCGCGGGGAATGGTGATCGACCTGATAGCCACGGACAGACACGTTTCAATTGCCAAGACAATGAGAGAACAGTACAAAAATATAAATCACCAATTTGACGTTTGGCATCTTGCAAAATCAATCAATAAAAAATTGTCGGCTGCAGGTAAAAAAAAAGAATTGCAAGGTATTTCACAGTGGTCCAAGTCAATCAGCAACCATCTTTGGTGGAGCTCAAAAACATGTGGAGGGTCTTTGGAAATTCTACTGGAAAAATGGCGGTCAGTAATGCCACACTGTACGAACGTTCACCGATGGAACACGAACCAACATTTTCACAATTGTGAACATGGCCATTTGTCCACAGAGGAGGCACGGAAGAAGAAGTGGTTGATTCCTTCATCACCCACTCACAAAGCCATTGAAAAGATTGTATTTGATAAAACTATAACAAAAGCTTTGAGGGGACTCACGGAATTCTGCCACACAGGAGATTTGGAGGTGTTCCACAATATGTGCCTCAAGTACAGGCCAAAACGATTGCATTTTGGCATGGAGGGCATGATAAATCGGACTCTTTTAGCGGTCTTGGCACATAACCATAATGTTGGCCGTCAACAAAGTAGGACGACCGGAACTTTAGGGACGCTTCGCTACAATAAGGCCTTCACTAAAAGAAGTAAACAATGGGTGATCAAACCAGTGTTTGAGGATATGCAATATGAGTTTATTGAGAAACTTATTGTTGACGTCCTAGATAGGCACATAAATGGAGTTGTGAACGAACCTGTGCAGGGGACAACTGCATTGCCACCCAACATTGCCTCTGTTCCATGTCCACCTAAAGAAGAACTCATTGAGAAATACACATCACGGTTTAAATGATTGTAATTTGATTGTCTGTTCTCTCGAGTCTCCTCATGTCGCAGGCCCATTGAATATGTGTATCTATCCAACCTTGTTCATTTGCGCATTAAATTAAACCAAACAGTAATATAAATCATTTTTCAAAAAATATAGAATGTCTCCGTATTTATGGTTCTGTGGGGCTGCAAAGCACGCAGACAAAATGCAAAGATGGAGTGTAAATTTCAAGTCCTGTGAGAATGCCTTACACTGAATGTATCTAACTAGGAATGTGTGCTCGTTCAAAGTGAAGGTCAGCTGCTTTGATTTTTTCTCGGGTGCCAGAATGGCCCACGACTCAGTATAAGGTTCTATTGTATTTTGACCTTGACAGGCCGGGACCACGTAAGAAACGATAATGAATAGAATTTCAGAAACGAAAGCCATTTAATGTTCGTTCATTAGAAGAAATAACGTCGGCATAGAAGGAGTGGTATTTCGGGGCTGCCCTACGCACAGACACAATGGAAAATGCAAATATAATGTAAGTAACTCTTTAGATGAGTTTATACCGCAATTTAATTACTATACAGTAGCTTTAAAGACGGGTTAAGTTGTACTTGTTCGTTCTATGTGGCATATTGTTTTGTACCGCGCACTATCTTGGGGAGAACCGTCTACTTTTACGGAAGCACCTCAAAACCTTTGCTTCTGCTTTCTCTCTCCCTCTCCCCTGCTACAACTGGTCCACTGTCTGCGATCTCGGTCCTGGGCCCTTCCACTCTCCACCTGCACTCCCTGTCAACCCCTGCACTGAGGGACTGTCTCAGTATCCTACAGCTCCCCCTTGACGTTTAAAACCCAGTTGCACTGTCCTAGTTATGAAATAATTTCCCGACCGAATATATAAAATGAATAATTTTAATAAAGATCTGATGGTGAGACTAATTTCATTTTTTATGTTTTTAGGTACATCATTCACTACTGTCTGTGTCACGAGTACCAGACACCGGCGGACGGCTTCTACAGCCGCCAGTTGCTTCTCCGCGTGAACAACGTTACCACCCTGACCATTTTATGGGACGATCGCCAAGTACAAGTATGCCCTTACGCGGTACTAACGGCTAGATGCACCATACAGACCGTTGTGGTGGCCTAGTGCCTCGTTGTTGGAACAGCCATGCGATTATCAGTGCGACCGAAGAGCTTATTTTATCGTAAACCAACACCCTGTTTACTGCACACGAACATCGCTTGCCTCAAGACGAACTATTTTGGATCGAGAGCAAATAAAAATGAAAATCGCAGAATATTCTCTAAACATTTGATGTCAAATAAATGTACTTTACCAAATTTATAATCTTGCCGTTTGATTTAAAAGTACAGTTTCATATTGCGAATTGTGGCGCGCTGTGTTGTGTGAGCTGATCTGTGTTGATTTCCGGGTTCTGTGTGGAGTCGCGTAGAAGACGCCTGGGCGCGTTTGCCTACGCAGCACAGTCACGTCACGGATAGAGGCGGGGAATATGAATGTTTTGATAAAGTCTGTTTCAGGGGCGGGGGATTTGATTTAGTGCCGCAAAAGCAGGTGAGCCAGGGCGATGCGGCAAGTGATAGGATTATCAGAAAATGGCGGCTGATTTCGAGTGCGTTAATGGACGAAAAGTCGGGTAAGGTCCATAGGAAAGTTTTCTACGATCTACCGAGTTATGCTTAAAAACACATGGCCGAACCGTAGGGACAATAAAAAAAAAGTCCCGGAACTCTCCTTTAAGGGGGGCCTGGTTCTAAAAGACAAAGTAAACTAAGAAGCAATAAAGGGGGGGGGAACCAGGCTATCCCTCCCTTAGGCGTGAAAGAGGTGGGGGGGACCTATTCAAAAGACTAGTCATTTATTTGAACTAGTTATACAGAGTTACACTCAAAATCAAGGGGCTGATTCATGGAATTATTTGCACTGAAAAACAGGGATTTGTGCACCATTCTGCCTGCAAAACCCCATTTGTTAAACAGGGATTTGCGGGCAGAATGGCGCACAAATCCCCGTTTTTCGGTGCAAATAATTCCATGAATCAGCCCCTAAGCATCTAAAACAAAGTTTAATAGAAGGAACATATTAAAAAACATTCATCGAAAAAGGGGTAGTGCAATTGTTACCCCAGAAAGAAAACAAATAGACATGTGTCTTAACATTGGCAGAAATATTTTCACATCAACAGAATTAATTTATGTGCAGTACTAGATATGCAACACATTTTCACTGTCGACACAGATTTGGTGTTTTTGGCTTCAAGGACCGATTGTAGGGTTTGTCAGTCAAATGCGTTTGGTATAGACACTAGGGTCTTGTTGCTCGAAAAATGACTTTCGGGGGCTTCAAGCTTTCTTCAGGACAACAAAAGGGTTTGACTAGATGTGCGAATGTTTATCTAAAAATAATAAAAAGGAACAAGTTAAAAGAGTGTGATTATGTTCATTCTTTTTGATTGAATGCGGACAAGAGTAGGTCTAAACCTCACCTTTAAATAGTGACGTCTAGGGAGACAGGGCTGGAGACAGGAACTGTCTTGCGTTCAGTTAATTTCAATCTCTGGTGCACATTGGCTACCTATAGTGGTGGAGACAGGCCATCAGTCATGGTGCCAAGAAACTCTACTGATAACTATTATATAGAAAAAGCAGAATTCAATTACCTGGCGAGGTTGATTTGAAAAAACATACAGACCGTGTGTGGAATTGCAGATCCATGATGGAGTACTGAAAAAACAGTGAGTGAATGGGCCAAAGGGTCTGGTTGAAGTGAAGACTGTGGTGACCAGTTTTGCACGAAGGACACCTATCAGTGGGTCTTAGTAATTTAAAAGGAAACGCATATAACTACGCTGATTTGGCAGCATGTTGTTGAAAAATACAAAGTTACACTAGAACAAGCAGGGTGGTTGTTCTGAAAACACAGTCTAATTGAACAAAAATGGATGGTAATCATTATAAACGCGGCAACACTAATCACTGTTTCTTTTTTTTAATCAAAAAAGCATTTACCACTATTTTTAGACAGACGGATGAAGGCGAGCGTCCCCAGCCAGCACGATCCACCCCGCAATGAGAGACAATGACGGACTCTCCCAAGTCGGGAATAAAGCCAAGACAGAGTGCGGGTGAGCTTAAATGGGAGTTTATCAATCAGAATAGGGCATGCAAAGAACTCTGCAAACTCCGAGAGCGCTCTGTCTGACAATAGCAAAGACAGGCGTATATATTTACAAAAAACGTCATCAGTGCCTACATACTATAAGGGGCACAAGTTCAATGGGATTGGGTGGCGATGACTAACTATAGGTGCTGCTGCAATGTGGTTGGCCTTGGCTGGAGGATGTCACTGGTCAGCCTCGTGGTTTGGGCTGGGCCTGGCAGGTCAGCTGAGTTCATCCGGGCGGTGTTGTTGTGCCATTGTGGCCATTGTCAGAGATGAATGTCTTTTCCTGACTTATTTGCCCTATGCCATGCACACCGCAGTCATTCAGTCATTGCAATGTTATCTTCTTTAGTAAATCTATCAATAGGTTATTCTACAGGTTAATGCAACACAGGAGGAATGCACCTTGTGAGGGGTTTGATGGTGATTTATCCGTGCATGGTTACCAGTGTCCTGTTTGACCGGTACCATAGGTCGTGGGGCTAAGTCTCCGGGCATGGGACGGGCGGTACATGTCTTTCTGTCTCGTTAGAAGTTATTATGAATGGGCTGTTGTGTGTTGCCACAGTATTGGGTGTCTTCGTTGCACCGGGTCATAAGTCTGAGGTGTTCCGGGGGGTTGTGGGGTTTACGAGGGGGCGCCTTGGATTTGTGTATTCAAGCGGAGGTTTACTGCTGGGCTGTAAATAATGCAGGTGGCAGGCCGTGGCCTTGGCTGCTGTAGCGGGGACTACAAATCTTTGAAGCGGCTCCAGCCTAGTTGGGGGAGGTGGAGCAGCGTGGCGCAGGCCTTAGCTCTCTTATTTGGCAGACTTTGCAGGGTGGGGGGGGAAAATGGCCTTGCACATATTCACAAAGGTATTTTTCTCGTGTGTTGCCGACTTTTGGTGAGAACATCATAAACATTTGAACATTCTTATAATACTCATTTGGATCACTTGAAAACATACATTTCAACTCACTACATGTCTCTCGAATATAGCCAGTCTGAGCACCTTACTAGTACATTATGTTTTAACAACTACAGCATTTAGTGAGGTAGTAGTGTGGTTGGTGGAGCATAGAGAACGAGACCCGCCATTGTACGCGGCGGTAATGGCATATAAGGGTTGTAGATATGTACACATGACTGGCGCATTTGCCCGCGTCTTTTCACACGAGCCTTATGTATAGTTACATTCGTCCTCCCCTGCACTCTAGCAGCATTAGTTCAGTTATGGCGCGGGACCGCGGGGTGTACGGTTTTCAATGATACATATAGAGAATAATCCCCCGGAATGCTTTTTATCATTTGCACACCCCTGCAGGGGTGTGGGTCCTTCATTGCTGGTGTCATGTAAACATGCGTTTCTTACAATAATTACACAATTTTACAGGTTTCTTTAGTGGAAGTAGTTGTATGGAAAGGATACACGTATTACAAGTAGTTTTTGACATTCGTATTTGGGTATTTTTCTGCTTTCATCGGATGACCATTCTACAGTTCTCCCCATCACCCAGGCCTCGCTGACCGGGTCATGCTGGGAGCAGTGATACACTGTGGACGATGAAATGTTACAGTGTTAGTATTTTATGCTAGCTCATGTCCGTCTTGTTCGTGGGAACGGGCTCACAGCGGATCTGCCAGAGTGCTGCGGCGACAGGGATAATTGAAACTCTCCGAGGGTGGGGGCCGCGCTACAGTGCGCTGAGCTCACACCATCTTTGATAGACAAAATGGTTTCTGGGCCTAGCTAAATTCAATACGTGTGGGCAATGTCTTCAGCAGGTGAACCCTCCACCACCTGGGCCCGGGTGGTCTGAGGGGACGCCCAATGAGCCATGGCCCTCACCTGGGGAGGGGATGTAGGCAAGGGGGGGTCTTTTGGACCACTCCTCCCCTACATTTCCCCCCTTTTGTTACTTAAGTAACGAATTCTTTACCTCATTCAATCTCCTACACTCTTCTTCGTCCATAATTGCCTCATCCCATGCTGGTGTGCCTTTTATCGGCACCCAGGCTCTGCACACCCCCCTTAAGCTCTCACCCCTCCTCGCATATTCATCTGGGGTACAGGTTAGGTATATACATCCGCTCTCTCCTTCCAAGTCTACCCACACCTCCTGATACCATTCTAGTATACGGGGCTCTCTGATGGTGGTGTGCCATAATTTGTCTATGATATCCTTGTCATGATACCTAGGCACTAGTTGATACCTTGGTGTATCATCAGTTCCGGTTTGTACCTGCACTTCCTGCATAGTTTGCATTGTCCCACGGGTGTTGCCCATTGTCACCATCATCATTGCACCATTAGGTACTGCGTTAGTACAACATCGAAGACCCACCTGGCATATGCAAAAAATTAAAAGGAGGAACACCACAGCTGGCATCAAAAATTTCACAGTCGTTCCAAGCCATGAGGGGCATTGTCATCAGCCGTAAAGCCCTTAGTTCCACTTTTATTACGTTGAACCCTTCTTCAGTGTCATTTGCCAGCTGAATCAATTCCCAGCGTGTTATCTGGAGCCATTTTTCGTTTGCCCTTGCTTGGACACTTGAGATGAGGGAGGCAAAGAATGTTTCTGCTGAGCTGAATAATCGATATCTGTCTGGGATCTGAGCCAACAGTTCTGATGATGCCTTTGATATGTAGTTTGATGTTCGTCTGTTACGGGTCAGCACCTCTCCCTTGCTCCCGCAAGACAGGACATACATTTGTGACTCCGCAGTCGGCTGGGCTGCACTCTGTTGTATGCGTTCCTGTGTCTTTTTGCTCCCATCGATGTGGCTTTCTGGTATTACCATTAGGGCTGAGTGCAGAGTGGCCATTGAGCAGCTGCCACTCCATGACGGGGGAAGGTGCAGGTATGCCTGGTTGCCGCATACCCAGTACGTGTCCATCAGGGCCGCTGTCCCTTTTCTCAGATCTGGGATGGTGAGGGTCTTGTTACAGTTCTTGTTTGTCCCCATGGAGGTTCTCCCCTCTCCTTTAAAACATAGTTCATAGTCTATTTCGTTCTGTAGTTTGAACGGTTTTTCAATGGCGGTTACCCAAGTTAGTTTTGAAATGTGTTCCTTCCATACTGGTGTGCATGTTTCTTCTATCCATCGCAATTTCTCTGGTGCCACACCTCTCAGTGCTTCAGCTTTACACATTACTTCTTCATCCTTCCACTTGTTGTCCGAAAGAAGTGTCCCTTGTATTACAAAAAATGGTTCCTCCAGACATACCACCCCTGCCGTCTTTGGATAGCAAGTTTTCTCGTTCTGCAGCATTCTAAAAGTAACTCCATGTGCCTGGAAGGTGTTCTTAATCCTGCATAACGTAAGATGAAGGAGACATTGGGCATCTATAATTGGCAACTCTTTGGGTAGCAATACTTTGGGTGTACCTGAAGCATGGGGAATGAGGGAGCAGACATAGCAGCTCTCGTTTGTTGTTTGTTTAGCTGTTGCACTCATATCCGCATACCATTTATTTGTCTGGTGGGGGTGTCGTGGGTCTTCCATTCTATCTAATCCTAACCCATAGTACTCATCATACTTCCTCCTTTCCGCTCCCCTTTTTCTTCTGTTATTTCTTTTCCTAATGTATTTCCCGGCTTCAAGGGTGATAGACACAGTAGACCCCCCTTTCTCCTTCCCGCCCCCCTTCACCCAATCATCATATAATATTTCATGTGTTGCTTTCATTCTTCCATTTTCTTCCATTCTATTATTTGACAATGTGTCTATAGCTATGGGGGCAGGTTGGCTGGTAGGGGTGTTATACAACCAGGATATGGCGGAGGGGTTTCGGTCGTTTAGACTGTGAGCATTGTAATTAGATATCTTTGGCGGGGACACTGTGTTATTTTGCATTTCACCCTGTAGCTCTTCGTTTTTTATCATGACAGCATTGGATGGTGTTGTATAATAACCCCATACAAGTTTCGTCCCGTCCCATACCAAGAAGTCACCTTCCTTAGTATTTACACTCGTGGTTGCATTACTTACAGTAGTGCTGTTAGTCCCTCCCCCCTCGTTTATCTCGATAGAGATGAACGCTATTAACCAGTATGTGACCAGGCCAAACATTAGTGTAAAAAACAATGTAATACACACTGATAGTCCACATTCATACGAATATCTGCATTTCTCAGTTAACCACTCTCTAACTCTAGTAAATGTATCCGTTGCAGGCTGCCTGTTAGATGCCATGGTAGTTCCTGTTCGAGATATAAAAGTGCATTAAGTGCATGAATGTAAACATTTTGTGGGCACTACCAGTGCCAGTTATATATTGACGGGGAATGGAAGCGGGTAGGGTTGCAGGGAAGGGTATTCACAGACAAGGGTGTAAACACGTCATAATTTGATCACTTCATTAATTACATATAAGTCCACAAGATAAAAAGAAAAAAACGTTTTATTTTTTTTTTAACCTAAAAAGAATGCAAGTATACTTATCAGTCATTTTCCCATTCAGGTCCATTACTGTCACACATACACAAGTTCATATTCAGACATTCTGCTCAGCTGCATCGTTTGCTGTTGTCTGTGCCTCCTCATCTACCTCCTCCTGCACATTACTATATGCTTTTCGTACATCTGTCAAGTGTACCCAGTATTTTAGGCCCTTTACTTTTACTGCCGTGGGCGTGCAGAACGCTACCTCGTATGGGCCATGGAACCGTGGTGCATTCCATCGACGCACAAAACTCCTGACATAAATGAATTCGCCCGGCATCAGCTGTAGCTGTTGCTCAGGCTCCGTGACAGACCCTGTTATGTTTCCCTCCTCTCTCGTGAAGGGTGGAGAGAGCTGTTTTGATATTGCGCGCGCTGCCCTTGTCAATTTCTTCAAATAGTCTGTGAACTCTTCTCCCAATATCGCGGCGCTCCTGTGTGCATCTGAGTGTTCGCGCAGTGGAGAGTGTGCTGTGTACATTCGTCTCCCAGTCACGATCTCGTGCGGGGACAAATGGTGGTCTTTGCTTGGCTGATTTCTGAGCTCAAATAGCGCAAGGGGCAGACAGTAAATCCAATTCTTTTTCAATGAAAAGCATAGTTTTGATAACCTGCCTTTTAACAGTCCGTTCATCTTTTCCACTACACCATTACTTTGAGGATGATAAATCGAACACAATTTATGTTTTATTCCCAATAACTTCCTTGAAAAGCTCATTTACAAAGTGAGTGCCATTATCTGAGCGAATAACGTCACAAATTCCCCAGCGCGGGAACACTTCCCTCACTAGGAACTTTGCAGCGCCTTTGGCATCAGGTCGTGCACATGGTCCTGCTTCTACCCACCTTGAGAATGGGCATACAACCACGATCATGTACCGTGCTCCATTACACCTTTCCCCCATGTCCGCGTAATCAATATGTAGCTCTCTGAATGGGCCAATGGGTTTTGGAATTGTTCCCCGGAGCGTGCGTAATGTCATTCCTGAATTGTATATTTGACATGTTGTGCATTCCATCGCTAATCGAGATACGTGTTCCTGGAGACAGGGCACGAACCATTCTTCCTGTATTTCTGCTGCGATGTGCTGTTTGGTATTGTGTGCAGGGAAGTGTAGTTGTTGAAACGCAATTTCCAATAACTTGATTAGCATTACCACTTTCCCTGAGTTGTTTTGCCGCCACAGTAAGTCTGTCGCCGACTTGCTGCACCCTCGTTTTGTCCATATTAATTTTTCGTCTGCACTAGCTCCTTCCTGTAATTCTAGTATTTGTGATACAGGCATCATGTTGTACCCTTCTGGGAGCTCTTCGTTTGTCTTGTGCTGCAGCATGTACTCACCTGCTTCATATTTCTGAAAATAGGAAGCCTCCTTGGCGGCAGCGTCCGCTGCCGCGTTTCCCAAGGACACAACGTCTGTGTTGGATGTATGGGCTTGGCACTTCACTATTGCTACCGCAGTAGGGTTTTGTAGGGCCTCAATTAACTCTTTCAACAATTCTGCATGCTGTACTGGTGTTCCGTCTGCCCATCGAAATCCCCTCCGCCCCATCTCGCTAGACCTCCATGTACTGTCGTCGTCATGTAAGCTGAGTCTGTATATATTGTCACTGCGCAACCCTTTGCTGCATGTAGTGCTTCTATGAGCGCAATCAGTTCTGCTGCTTGTGCGGAGTAATGTGATGGGAGGCGGTACTGTACTAGTGTTTCATACTCACCGTCTTCTAACCTCACCACTGCCATACCAACATGTTTTTCTCCCGTGTCCACATCAATCGATGCAGACCCATCCACGAAGTACACTTCCCCCTCGCTCAGAGCGTTCTCACACACCACTGTGTCCTCCCCTCGTTCTCCTGTGTAAGTTGCACAATCGTGGTCCTGCATGTCCTCTAGTGTGCATGCTTCTGTAATGAATGTTGCGGGGTTCACTGTCTTGCATCTCACCACATGGATATTGGCGCTAGACAATATGATCTCATAGGCTGTTGCCCGCTGTGTCGTCAGTGTGCTTTTTGACCTCTCAAGTATTGCAAATAGTGAATGTTCCACAAACAATGTCACAGGGCATCCCATTACTATTGTGGCACTTCTCTCAATCGCGAACGCGGCTGCAGCGAGTGATTGCTCGCACGCGAAATGGCCTTGCATCACGGCATCTAAAGTACCACTATAGTAAGCCAAAGTCTTGTGACCTAGGGACGTCTTTTGTGTCAGAACAGCTGTCATGAGTGTTCCCTTGCAGTGTGAGAATAGGTAAAATTTGCGTCCATAATCAGGATTTGCTAGCACTGGAGCGCTTGAAATTAACTCTTTTAATGATTTGAATGACGCGCTCATTTCTTCTGACCATTCTATTTTTTTATTTTCCCGTTGTGCTTCTTTGAGTGCTTGTAGTAGGGGTCTTGTGTATGCTGCATAGTCTAATATCCATGCTCGGCAATAGTTGCACATTCCCAAGAACTTCTGCATGTTTTTCACTGTTGTGGGTTCTCCTACTGATCTTATCGCTTCTACCCTGTCGGGGATTATTCTTTTTCCATCTTTTGATATCAGCTGTCCCAAGTATAAGACCTCTGTCAGGCAGTACTGTAGCTTTTCCTTGTCTACCTTGTACCCCTTATTGGCCAATAGAGTCAGGAGCGTTGTTGAATCCTTTCTACATGTTTCTTTGTCTTGTGCACACACTAGTAAATCGTCTACGTACTGAATGATCGTACTCTCAACTGATAGGTTTCCAAAGTCTTCATGCAATATGCGGTTGAATATGCTTGGGCTCTCACAGTATCCCTGCGGTAATCTGCAGTGTTCATATCTCTTTCCCCCCAGTGTGAATGCTGTCAGGTATCTACTCTCTTCAGCCAGGGGGATTGAGAAAAATGCGTTTTTCAAGTCGACTACTGTGAAGTGTGATGCCGTTTTTGGGATGCTGCATAATATTGATGCAGGGTTCGGGACCAAAGGGAATTCTTTCTGAATGACATCATTTAGGGGGCGTAAATCCTGTATCATTCTCCAAGACCCTCCCTTTGCTTTTTTGATTGGATAAATACATGTGTTACATGGGGAGTTTGAAGGCACTATTATCCCTTGTACTAGTAGTGCATCTATTGTCTCTTTTATCCCTTGTTCAGCTTCACGGGACAATGGATACTGTTTCACTCGGGGTAGAATTGCTCCTTGCTTTAGTTTTATTATCACAGGTTGTACTCCATGCAACAGCCCTACATCATGGGGGCCTGTTGTCCACAAATTATTTGGTACGAGTCTCATGTCATCATCAAAGAATGACGGCGGTGCTCCTACCACTGCCATCAGTTGAGCGGGGATTTCCCTAGCTTGAATCAAAATGTCACAGGGCATCGCTATTTCCATTACAATTTCACCATCCCCCTCTGCATCTGAAAAAAGATCCTCATCTGTTAAGTCTCTTAGGGCGATGTTGGCATTCGTGCACAGTACTGTACGCCACTCACATCCTTCCATATCTATTCCAATCACCGCAATCCTTTTCGCTGATACCTGTACAGCGTGCAAGTCTAATGATACCACTGACCCTGGTGCTGTGTCGGGGCACACTATGGGGCGGAAGAGGAACTCCGCTGGAATCCTCCAATCCATCTTCCTCAGCTCTGGAATTATGAGGGCCAATGTCTTTAGCCCTTCAATAAACATTTCCTCGTTTTCCGGCAAACCTCGTACTTCTTGTGTGGTCGTGTGGGCTTGTACTACCAACATTGCACGCAATGGGCATATTCCGGGTGTTGAACACACTATACCTCTCTCAGTGAATGATATGGTCATGTTGAGTTTACTCAGGAGATCCCTCCCTAATAAATTTATTGGTGAGTGTTCATAATACAGTAAGGGTGTCTTTACAGTCTTACCCCCCACTGTTACGTCCAATGCTTCTGTGTAAGGAACTTCAATTACAGCCCCAGAGAACCCCTGCGTCTCTAACTTCCGGTTAGATAGCGGGAACCGGCCCTCCCTGATACATGATTTCTCCGCACCCGAATCCACCATGAATATGAACTGCTTGTCTCCTATCTGCGCCCCTACCAATGGTTCCTCTGCTGCATCGTAGGTGGTAGATAGAACTGGACACGCAAGTGTTCTCTGTGGGCTGTCCTATGCGGGGTGTCTCATCGCCCCCCCTTCATTAAAGACACTTCCTGAAACTACTGACACGCCGCTGTAAGGTGCTGGTGCGAGGGCCCCATTTGCTGTTGTCGCAAAAGGGTTGCCTGGCGTGTACTGCATGTTGTCATTGTTTTGTGGGTGGTTCTGTGTTCTATACTGGTGCCCCTGTTGTTGCTCATTATTACCTTGGCCTGGGTTTCTCGGTTGTTGTTGTCCCATTGGAAGACCATATGGGCTCCCCGGGTGGGGATGGCCATACTGTTCTACCTCTTGGAACCCGTTGTTGGGTCTGGCTCTGCACTCCCTAGAGTAATGCCCCCATCTTCCGCAGTTCCAGCAACTCCCTTGTGCACCTCTAGGGCCCTGCCATCCATTTCCTCCCATTCCCCCGTACCCCGGTCCACCTCCTCTTCGGCCCCTGTACCCACCTCGTCCCCCTCGAGGGGTCCACTCTTGCCACTGCGGACCTCCGCCTTGCTCCTGCTCGTTCCACTGCCGCTGTCCTGCTCCAGCCCAATTAGTTGCCATCCTACCTTGTATTGCTACCAGCCCCTTCTCCTCCTCATCTCCCTCCCTGCTGTGGGGGAGTGCGGCTACAGCCGCTGCGACCTTCACCAACTTTGTCTGCACTAGTTTTGCTTCGTCTGCCAATCTCTTCTGCGCCACCTCCTTCTCCCTTTCCTTTATTCGCTTACAATGGTGTACTATTATGCTCTGAATCTCAGGCCATCCCTTCGCTTCAATACCTGCTATCTTGTCGAGCGCCTTTTGCACTTCCTTTGGGAGCCCTCTTTTTATAATGAAGTAAAATAAAGATGTCGATTGATACCAGGGCGTGCCC
The DNA here is from genome assembly GCF_040938575.1 of Ambystoma mexicanum. Taxonomy (NCBI): domain Eukaryota; kingdom Metazoa; phylum Chordata; class Amphibia; order Caudata; family Ambystomatidae; genus Ambystoma; species Ambystoma mexicanum. Next base: position 1,218,948,057 of record NC_090936.1, read on the forward strand.
GTTTCTGCTCTCCACATCTCTTGGACCCGAAAAATGTAATCCATAGCCTCCTCCCCGTCATTCATTGTACACTGCATTACTGACTGTAAGTCTGGCGTATCTGGAAACGTTTCTCGCAAGGCATCCCACACCCTTGCACGCACTGTGTTAAAGGAGGCCCCGCCATGGCGGTCGCAGTCTAATGTTACTCCCGGGAAACCGGCCTTGACCCATACTCTATCAGCCTGATCCCCCACTACTGATACAAGCAAGCTCTTCACATCTCCTATTGCTAGGGGTACCCCAGCAGTGTGTTTCTCAAAGGCGTATATCCACTTACTTGCCCCTCCCGATAACGGGGGCAATAGCTTTAATAAATTGGCTTTATCCATCTGAGCCCATGGGATATAATTCGGCCTCCCTCCTCCCCTATGTATCAATGGGAGATGTAGCCTTCCTTTTGTCGTTGCATCTACACCCATTTTGGCTGCTGAGGTTCCCAGTGATGCCATTTTCCCCACCCTGTTCCTTAATCGCCCCGTCCACTCATCATCCAGTTTTCTCATTGAACATGTACCATCCACCCCTTCACTTCCCCCTCCCATTGCCATGCTCAACCTGTCGCTTTCTTCTAAATCGTCCCTTATATCACATAGTAGTTCCTCTCTGTCCCCTATAGGCCTTTCTTCATTATCAATACCTCCCTCTCGTGTCCCTACTTCGATTATTCGTGTCGGTTCTTCCTCAATTCTGAACAGTATCTCACCTTTTTTCCACCCGTCTTCAAGTGTTCTATTCTCACTCGGCGCTCTAGACGTGCGCCCTGATCTTGCTGCATTAAGTGCTGTTTGTTCACATATGTCTTTTATCCTTGCGAGCTCATCTTTCGCTATTGAGAGTCTTGATTGTAAATCATCTGTTAGCTTTTCTATGTCCACCCTTTGTGTACATGCCTGGGCTCGCTCCGTTGTACTTTCATATGGCGGGGGTGCCGTTGGCCGGTGGGGTGTAATAGTTGTCAGGGGAGGGACATAAGTGGAGTCACTGTACCCTTCTGCGGGCACAGGCTTGTTTAATATCGGGTACAAGCTTATTACCTCTATTTGTGGCTCTACATTTGACGATTCTTTAGCATCTTTCTGTATCATCAGTGGATTGTCAGTGGTGGATGGTAGGTCAGCATTTAATGCTGGTGCCTTAGGCGGTGGTATCTCTTCAAATAACCTCCAGAGATCTAATATTTCCCTCCTATTGTGCAACTGCTTCCCCTTGTATTTCAAACAAATGCATGTGGCCACCATATCCAGAACACTTTTATCAAATGACCCCCCCTCGGGCCATATCTGGGGTAACCCCTCTCCTTTCAGCTCTGTTATCCATTGGTCATGATATTTCTTAATTCGCTCCGCGTACCCTGGTAGGTTCTTACAGATATGTGATAAGGGTGTTTCGGCCCCCATCTTTGTGTTTTCCTAGTACTAATGTGTCTCTGTGTGTCCACAATTACAATGTAAACCTATTACCAATATGGGTTTCGTCTTCTACTTCACATTCAATAATGGGCTCCTTTGTGCTTTTCCCCCTGACTGCGCAATACAAAACTGGCTGTACACAGTCTCTATTCTATTCTCTTTGGGGGGGGGGGCACATACAAGAGCAAACCATCAGTGATTTTGACAATATTAACCCGGAAATCAAAAAGGTACACACTCACTTCACCTTGTCATTTTTGTCTTCAAGAAGCTTTATCCGGCCACACTTATCATGACCATTCAATTACTATACATTTATAACCATTTTACACACCCACAGCACCAAATTGTCTTCTGACGCATACGAGGTGCACACACCTCTCTGTAACACTCTATTCACAATTCAAGCTGCCCTCCCTTTCCTCCCTAGCCGGCTGTCCCTGTCCGTCTTATTTAGATATATGGATGCGCATATATATATATATATTGGTCTGCTCTTCCCTCTTCTAGTAGGACTCTCTCTCTCTTACTTTCTCCCTAACGTTTTGTACTGATCTCACTTTTATTTTCCCCCCAACCCTAAATAAAAGAATAGAAAGAAGAAATAGCAGTCACTAATATATTCTCCGTGTCCCCCTTTGCCAGACACTTTTATCTTATTATCCACTTCTTCATATATTCCCAGTACTAGTCAAGATAGCACTATGCAGCGCCGCCTTCCACCCCCTTTCGGAGCTAGGTTCCCGTCACTTTTATGTCTTATTCACCTCTTAATCCTAATGGCCATATGCAAAGAAAAAGCAAAGAAAGTTTAGGATGATCCTTAGTAGATCTGCGTACCCCCCTTTTCTACCCCTCTTCGTTCTCTGTCCTAAATTTCTTCCTCCACCCCCTTTACGATCGCTCGCACTCAATACTCACGTACCCGTCTTGAACCGATAGTCTCCGAAACTGGGTCCGTCCAGGCAGTGTTGCCGTCCGCTCAACAGTCAGCCCCGGCGAGCGGTACTCAAAGGGGATTTTTCAACCGGGATCCCGTACCCTGTCTCTATTGAGTGCGCACTTCTTAGTGTACCGGTCGCCGTTGGCGGGCAGCCTCCCGGAGCCGGCGCACCGTGCGTATCCCTTTTCGACCGGAGATTCTAGTGCCAAAAGGGGACGGTAATGTTAGGTCGGGAAAAAATAATAATAATAATAATATTCACGCTTTCGGGGTCACCACTGAAGGCGAGCGTCCGCAGCCAGCACGATCCTCCCCGCAATGAGAGACAATGACGGACTCTCCCAAGTCGGGAATAAAGCCAAGACAGAGTGCGGGTGAGCTTAAATGGGAGTTTATCAATCAGAATAGGGCATGCAAAGAACTCTGCAAACTCAGAGAGCGCTCTGTCTGACAATAGCAAAGACAGGCGTATATATTTACAAAAAACGTCATCAGTGCCTACATACTATAAGGGGCACAAGTTCAATGGGATTGGGTGGCGATGACTAACTATAGGTGCTGCTGCGATGTGGTTGGCCTTGGCTGGAGGACGTCACTGGTCAGCCTCGTGGTTTGGGCTGGGCCTGGCAGGTCAGCTGAGTTCATCCGGGCGGTGTTGTTGTGCCATTGTGGCCAGTGTCAGAGATGAATGTCTTTTCCTGACTTATTTGCCCTATGCCATGCACACCGCAGTCATTCAGTCATTGCAATGTTATCTTCTTTAGTAAATCTATCAATAGGTTATTCTACAGGTTAATGCAACACAGGAGGAATGCACCTTGTGAGGGGTTTGATGGCGATTTATCCGTGCATGGTTACCAGTGTCCTGTTTGACCGGTACCATAGGTCGTGGGGCTAAGTCTCCGGGCATGGGACGGGCGGTACATGTCTTTCTGTCTCGTTAGAAGTTATTATGAATGGGCTGTTGTGTGTTGCCACAGTATTGGGTGTCTTTGTTGCACCGGGTCATAAGTCTGAGGTGTTCTGGGGGGTTGTGGGGTTTACGAGGGGGCGCCTTGGATTTGTGTATTCAAGCGGAGGTTTACTGCTGGGCTGTAAATAATGCAGGTGGCAGGCCGTGGCCTTGGGTGCTGTAGCGGGGACTACAAATCTTTGAAGCGGCTCCAGCCTAGTTGGGGGAGGTGGAGCAGCGTGGCGCAGGCCTTAGCTCTCTTATTTGGCAGACTTTGCACGGTGGGGGGGGGAAATGGCCTTGCACATATTCACAAAGGTATTTTTCTCGTGTGTTGCCGACTTTTGGTGAGAACATCATAAACATTTGAACATTCTTATAATACTCATTTGGATCACTTGAAAACATACATTTCAACTCACTACATGTCTCTCGAATATAGCCAGTCTGAGCACCTTACTAGTACATTATGTTTTAACAACTACAGCATTTAGTAATATGCATATATATTTGCATTACGTGAGGTAGTAGTGTGGTTGGTGGAGCATAGAGAACGAGACCCGCCATTGTACGCGGCGGTAATGGCATATAAGGGCTGTAGATATGTACATATGACTGGCGCATTTGCCCGCGTCTTTTCACACGAGCCTTATGTATAGTTACATTCATCCTCCCCTGCACTCTAGCAGCATTAGTTCAGTTATGGCGCAGGACCGCGGGGTGTACGGTTTTCAATGATACATATAGAGAATAATCCCCCGGAATGCTTTTTATCATTTGCACACCCCTGCAGGGGTGTGGGTCCTTCATTGCTGGTGTCATGTAAACATGTGTTTCTTACAATAATTACACAATTTTACAGGTTTCTTTAGTGGAAGTAGTTGTATGGAAAGGATACATGTATTACAAGTAGTTTTTGACATTCGTATTTGGGTATTTTTCTGCTTTCATCGGATGACCATTCTACAGTTCTCCCCATCACCCAGGCCTCGCTGACCGGGTCATGCTGGGAGCAGTGATACACTGTGGACGATGAAATGTTACAGTGTTAGTATCTTATGCTAGCTCATGTCCGTCTTGTTCGTGGGAACGGGCTCACAGCGGATCTGCCAGAGTGCTGCGGCGACAGGGATAATTGAAACTCTCTTAGGGTGGGGGCCGCGCTACAGTGCGCTGAGCTCACACCATCTTTGATAGACAAAATGGTTTCTGGGCCTGGCTAAATTCAATACGTGTGGGCAATGTCTTCAGCAGGTGAACCCTCCATCACCTGGGCCCGGGTGGTCTGAGGGGACGCCCAATGAGCCATGGCCCTCACCTGGGGAAGGGATGTAGGCAAGGGGGGTGTCTTTTGGACCACTCCTCCCCTACACGGACTACGCCTGAGCGTGTGGGCTGTGACTAAATAGTCCAGATTAGTTAAGTAACAATTTTCGAATGGAGGAGCTCACCATAGCGTGTAGAGATGTCTTTGAAGACCAGAGCATTAGTGTCACAACTATTACGCAGGCGCGTTAGAGAGCTAATACAACTCCTCAATGGAAGAAACTTTATTGAGGTTTGCGGGACCAGAAACGCACACAATGGCACGGGGGCTGTTATGAAATAGAGAATAACGCCCTAAAAACATTATTGGGGCTTATGTGGAGAGAGAACAGTGGAAATTCCTTGTTGTTAAATATTGAAAAGTGTCATTATGGAGATGCAAGCAAAAATGAATGAGTGCATGGTATTGTGCAACACTAGAGGGGGAACCTGATTAATAGGTCAATCAAAAAAAGGTACACATGATTATTTGCGTGCTAACATTGTTGTGTGGTTAGAATTTGGGGGCACATTTCATAGACAACTCATGGCTAATCTATTTTTTTTCTCACTCAATTCCAATCTGGTTTTTGAAAAAGCATAAATTATGTTCGTTTGCAAAATTCAAATATAGTATTTCAGCAAACACAAAAAGTATTCGTTTGCCTAGTTGTTGTACATACAATGCATTTGAGGATATATCTGAACAGAAAAACAAGTTATTTTTGGACATCAGAAGAAAGTCCCAATTTGTTACATGGAGAAAACAACATATGTTACAATAGCATACAATATGTGCAATTAGATGCAAACAAAGACAACCACTGGTCAAATGCATATAAAGGTGAAACGTCACTGTTTTTTATGTCATGATAACCTGCTTGTATGTGACTTCAATCTGAAAAAAACTTCATAGGCGATATTTTCTATTTTGCATTCAGTGTTCTAAGATGGGATCTTAAGAAGATTGCGGTATTTATAGACGGGTTACAGCAGAATGGTTAATTAAAGAAAAGATTCCACTCTATTGAGATGTTAAGGCCTTGTTTGACCGTGTCTAGACAGTAAATCCACTTTTGTTCTAAGCAATGAAGCATCATGTCACGGTCTCCTCCTCTGTAGGGATTTTTTACGGTTTCTATGATGTACCAGAAAATATCAGAATGAAGATGTTGTTATGCTTTGAATTGGGCAACCATCGGTTTATCATCTATTTCGTTTTTAATGCAGGATTTATGCTCATAAATCCTTTGATGGATTTCTCGTTTGCATTTGCCTATACATATTAAGTTGCAAGGGCATTTCATGCCGTACACTGACCATTTTGTTTTGCAATTGGTGAAGGACTTGTATTTCCATATCATACCATTGAGGTTGATTTCCTTTAGATCTTTTGTCAATGCACAAGCTGTGTATGTTCCACACCTATGATGGCCAATTACAGGTGTTAAATTCCACAAAGTGGTTTGGTTAGAAGTTAGGGCAGACTTCAGCAGAGGCCAGAGAGAGTGTCCTACTCTTGAGGGTCTTCGCCAACAGGCAGCTTCCCATCTGGATGATCTGAGAAGATGGCCTCTTCTACAGTGAACCAACTGAGTCTATCCCAGGGGACTACAGAAGACTTGTAGTGCCTCTAGAGACAAGACACCAGTTCCTACAGTTAGCCCACGAGATTCCTTTGGCTGGTCACTTGAGCTTCAAGAAGACCAAGGAAAGGCTTTCTATATACTTCTACTGGCCTAAGTTGGGGTCTGATGTAGATACATTCTGTAGGAGCTGTCACACTTGTCAGATCTCTGGCAAGAGTGGAGCCAAGAATGTGGCACCTTTGGTGCCCCCCTTAGTGGTGGGAGTCCCTTTCGAGAGGGTAGGTATCGACATTGTTGGTCCGTTAGATCCTCCAACCTCTTCAGGCAATCAATTTATTTTTTTTTTAAATCTGTTTTATTATTTTCATTGTGTCATCAACGTGAACATACACAAAAAACAAAGTGCAATCACACCCAACCCACCCTCCCCCCTCCCTATCCCAACTTGTCCGGGCCCAAACGTGTTACACCACCAGTTCATCCACGTGATTGTTGTGAGTCATCTGTGTCATCGCCAGAGGAGCTTCCCATGTTGGGGCTGAACAGCGTAACCGTTAGCTCCACCCATTGTAGTAGGTCGTCTGAGGTGTCCTGCCTTTGTTGGCACTGCGCCATCTCCCAGACCGCTGTCTCTGCGTTCGTCCATTTGCGGAGGTCTTGCCACCAAGTCAACAAGCAGGGGGCCCGCGGGCGCTTCCAATTCATTGCAATGCGTCTCTTCGCCAGTATATACATTAGGTCTTTTAGTTTATTGAGTGGTCTGTTCTTCTTGCTTCTGGGGTATGTGCCGAGGATGCATGCTTTTGGCGTATGAACTTCTAGGGTGATGTTCGCCTCGGCCACCTTGGCTTTGACCTGGGCCCAGAAAGACTGAATGGCGGGGCATCCCCAAAACATATGTATCATCGCCGCGTGGGCTTCGCTGCATTTGGGGCACCCAGTGGTCACAGCTCCACTAAATCTAGAGATGACGTCTGGTGTGAGATACGCTCTATTCGTAATGTAGAATTGGATGAGTTGGAACCTGGCGTTCCTGGATACTTTCCTGTGGTATCCCATTATGGCCCCCCATTCATTGTCTTCGAATTGTGATCCTAGTTCCTGTTCCCACGCTGCCTTACACTGGAGGTTTCGTTGGGCGACGCTGTCTAGCAGTGTGTCATATATTCTTGAGGTCTCATGGCCACCCTCGGCCGCCCCGAGCAGGTCCTCAATGTGTTCGTGACCAGTGTTTAACGGATCCGTTGATCAGGCAATCAATTTATATTGGTTGTAGTAGACCATGCTACTAGGTATCCTGAAGCCATACCTATGAGGACTGTTACAGCTCAGGCTGTTGCTAAGGCCCTTCTTGGTATTTTTACCAGGGTAGTTTTTCCTAAGGAAGTCATCTCTGACAGGGGATCAAACGTTATGTCCCACTACATGCAGGCCATGTGGAAAAACTGTGGAGTGACTTACAAGTTCTCAACTGCCTACCATCCACAGGCACATGGATTGGTAGAGAGGTTTAACTGTAGTATGAAGAGCATGATAGGTGCTTTATAGGAACCCCCTAGAAGAACCTTCTACTGCCATGCCTTCGATTTGCTTATGGAGAAGTCCCTCAGGAGGGAGGTGGATTTAGTACCTTTGAGCTTCTCTATGATCATCTAGTTAGAGGTCCATTGGCCCTATTTAAGGAGGGGTTGGTGAGTGCTCCTTCTCCCAAGCCATTGAGAGTCACAGACTATGTGTTTGGTCTCCAGAGGAGAATGACACACATGATGACAGAAGCATCTGATAACTTAAAAGCACGTCAGGCTCTGGTGAAGCATTGGCATGACCAGAAGGCCAACATGGTTGAGTTTACTCAAGACCAGCACGTTTTAGTTATGGTTCCTACCAGGCAGAGGGCCTTACATGACAAATGGAGAGGATCCTTCAAGGTAGTGGGACAACTTGGAGAGGTCAGCTATCTAGTGGACTTAGGCAATCCTAAGGAGGCCCCCAGGGTCTTTCACACCAACCGTCTAAATGCTTATGTCACCAGACCAGAAGTGGGAGCTTTGCTTCTAGCTTCAGCTCAAGAGGAAGAAGAGAGTGAATCTCTACCTGATCTTCTCAGGGGACAACCTTTAGATGAGAAAATAGAAGGAGTTAATCTCTCTTCTAATCTGGCACTGAAACAACAGGAGGAGTGCAAGTTTCTGTTAAATCACTTTGCCTCCCTGTTTTCACTATCACCAGGCTTGACCCCTTGGGGCCAGCATGATATTGTCACTGGTGACTGTTTACCTGTTAAAAGCAGAGGTTACAGGATGTCAGATAATGTCAGAACCCACATAAGGGAAGAGGTCAACAAGATGCTTGATCTCAGGGTAATAGAACCTTCCACTAGCCTATGGTCTAGTCCAGTTGTACTAGTGCCAAAGGCAGGATCCAAGGAGTTGAGATTCTGTGTGGACTATAGAGCTCTAAATGCAGTCACAAAGACTGATGCCCATCCTTTACCTAGGACAGATGAACTGGTGTATAGACTTGGTGCAGCCAAGTACCTCAGTACATTTGACCTAACGTCAGGCTATTGGCAAATAACCCTGACTGACCATGGCAAGGAGAAAACTGCATTTTCAACCACTGTAGGCCTCTACCAGTTTGAACTAAAGAATGCACCTGCAACATTCCAAAGGATGGTTAATCAAGTTCTGAATGGGATGGAGGACTTCTGCATGGTATACTTGGATGACATTGCAGTGTTCAGCCCTACTTGGAAAGAACACGTTGACCACCTAGGATATTGTTTGCAGGCTCTTGAGCAGGCCCATCTGACCATAACGGCAAGCAAATGTCACATTGGTCAGAGCAAAATGGTCTACCTTGGACATGAGGTAGGAGGAGGTGAAATAAGGCCATTGCCTAGCAAAGTACAAGCTGTACATGAATGGTCCACCCCTACTACTCAAACCCAAGTGGGAGCCTTCTTAGGTCTCACTGGTTATTATAGAACCTTCATTGAGAACTATGGGTCCATAGCTTCTCCCTTGAACGTGGTCTCCTCACCCAAATTTCCTAAAAAGGTCAGGTGGAATGAGGAGTGCAACAAGGCATTTGAAGGACTTAAGAAAGCCCTTTGTCAAGCTCCAGTCCTAAGAGCTCCTGACTACAGCCAAACCTTCATTGTGCAAACAGATGCTTCCAATACAGGTATAGGTGCAGTTCTGAGTCAGCTGGATGAGAAAGGTGGGGAGCACCCCATCTGCTTCATCAGCAGAAACCTGAAGGATCCTGAGACAAGGTGGGCAACGATTGAGCGTGAATGCTTTGCTATTGTGTGGTCACTCAAGACGTTTAGACCATACTTGTATGGATCTACTTTTTCGATTCAGACTGACCACCAACCCTTGAGATGGTTAATGCAGATAAAGGGGGGAAAATCCTAAATTGTTAAGATGGTCAATCAGCCTACAGGGGTTTGATTTTATCATTGAACACAGGTCAGAGTGTAATCACCAAAATGCTGATGGTCTCTACAGAATGTTTGACCGACTGGAGTAAGGAGATTCATCCAGGGATGGATTAAATCCTCCTGTCCCTTAGTCTGGGGGGGACGAGTGTTAGGGAGAATTCACATACAAGTGCTAATTCCCTTCAGCTTAGAGACCCCCAGCAACTTTGATGGATTTTGAGGACTTGATTTTTTTACCTGGAAAGAGTGTGAGCCTTTTTCCCCACTCTTTCATGTATTTTGATGTGTTTTACATTTGTGTTCTTTGATTATGGAGTTTTAGATAACTTCGTAGGCATCATCTTTTCATGTGTGTCACACAGCAGCCTCAGCGCAGTGACACAGGGGGGTCTTTTTAAACTTTCCACAGGTTTAAATACCATCTCTGGGATAAACTACTGTTTCCCAGAGAATGTAAAGTGAAATTGACTTTACTAGTCTTTCCAAATTCATAGACCCAGCACACACCATCTTACAATGGAGTGCTGGAGGGGTTACATAGTACCCCCTGTGACTAAATACTCATGTAGCAGTCAAATGCTACCCTTTCCTATTGAAAAGGCTGGTGGCAGTGGTTTTACAACGAACTACCATGATTTTCCCCAACCGCGAACACAGGTAGCTAAAAATCACGGGAGCCATGTTTTTCAAGATGGCGCCTTTAGCCCCTTTGTTTAAACAGGGCCATGTCTTCTTGTTTTGCCTTTTTTTTTTTGAAAGGTCCTTCTAGTGTTTGTCTCTGCGTGCCAAACCAGGTTTGGTCCATTTGTTCGTATGCCTTTGGTGGGTTTCAGGATTGAAGACCGCCATTTGGCGTCTGAGTGTCTCGGGTGGGCAGGAAGTGAGGGAGGGGCCCGAAACTCCCTGTGCTTAGTCTCCTAAGAGACCCAAATGCACTCTGGCGTGAATGGCTGGCTGACTGTCCGGCAAGGACAGCCACCCTGCTGGGTGAGTGACAGCTAGGCTGGAATGAAATGGAGAAAACTGTTTAAAAGGCGAGTCTCCAGGACTGGAAAGCAGAGTCAACCCATGGAACGAAAGAACTGAAGAACAGCTGGAAGAGGACGGCTGCTGCAATCCCTGGACCGTTAGTTTGCCCGGTGAAGCCCTGCTGAAGGGCCGAATTGCCAAGTTCATCTCGACAGAGAAGCCCCTTCAAGGACGACTTCTTCCTTTGAGTTGGTGGGACCAATAAACTCATAAGCCACCTGGATACCATTCTCAAGGCTGGTTAGGATTAACCTGGGAGAGGGATACCAGCTTGTGTGCTTTAGAGCTACTGGAACTGAAGTGACTCCATCTTGTTTGCTTTTTTGACGATCCCGTGCAGTGCAGGAGTCCCCTGGCGTCCTCCCTTTTGTCCCCACGACTGAGGCTCAGGAACAGTGAGATCTGCAGGACCTGCCACTCTCGCGGAGAACGTTTTTGAAACTTTCCCAACTTGCAGGCCTAATCAGCTTGTGACCCGACATATGATTCCTTTTCGCCTCAAACTACTTCTAAGAACTTCAGCAAAGACTTTACCGTTTGATACCAGAACTGATCTTTCCTATCCAGAACACTAGCCATTGACTTTGGCCTGGCCTATTCACTTGAACTGAACTCTTCTGGTGAACTGAAACTATTTGCACTGTCTAAAAAGTATATATGATCTATTTTACTTACCTTGTGCCTTTTGCTCCTTTCTATGTAACTGAACTGTCATTTGGCTCCTATTTCAGGGGAGCTCAAACTGTCTCAAAACCTTAGAATTTTGTATTGAAGTGTATTGGTTTAGAATATAAGTTGCCTTCGTCTAATGAAACGTTTTCTAAATGATTGTGTAATAAACTACTAAGTGTTTTTACCAGGAACCCTTGAGTATAAGTGTTTACTTGAACTGCTGTGATTGAAAGTCCTCTGTGTAACTACTTGTACTGCTCACATTCACTCTTGAGATGAACCTGGCTGCTCAGCTCGCTACCAAAAACTGTGTGGTACAGACTTATACCAAAGGTTGGTTTGGCAAACACCTGTAGTCCTAATTGTGTGTAGTGGTCCCAGAGTGTACTGCCTGCAATTCTGCCTAACTGCTGTCGTGCTCTGCCTTTTATTCCTGTGGGGAAGGTAAAGGGCTGTCAGGTGTGCGTGGTTATTGTCAATTGCCTGAGTACCTGACCTGTATGTTGGGACATGTCAGGTAACGGCTGGCTCTGGTGTTAGTCTGTTGTCTGTTACAGTATATGAAAGTGTTCGTGTGGGAAAGGGGGGGTAGAGCTTCTAAATACCCTACAGGGTAGGATGGGGAAAAGGTGGTACAGTGAAGTGGATACCGCGTCTCAACCATCAGCGTCCCACTTCCACTCCCCGAAGACCCCTCACCTAGGTGATCCTCCCCCAGGAACGGGATCCAATAGCGATGGCTGTGTCCTGGCCACCTGGACGACAGATCTCCAGGGACTAGCGGGTGAGACACCTTGAGGTTTCTCACAATCCGGAATGTACCATCTAATCCTGTGGTAGGACATTTCCTATGTGGATCCTGAAATGTCTGTGTGAATTTTGTATAACAAGTTTTGATTCACAATGATGTACACTTGTTATTTCCCTAGGAGAGTACTGCCTTCGGCTGAACACCAACGCTTATGTATACCTCGGTTAAAAAAGGACTATTGGTGGTCGGGCGTTCTCTGTGGCAGAGCCCCCGCCTCTGGAACGCTCTGCCCGCTTCCCCTGGGGATGATTGATTACTATTTTGTTTTTCGATAGGCTCTTAAAACCTTTTTGTATCCCCTCTATTTTGGCTAGTCTTTTCCCTTTTCTCTCTCCGATCTGCTTTTTGATGTTCAGTTACAAGAGCCAAGACACTGTCGGGTATTAGTTGCGCTATATCAAGTTATGATAACATAACCTACATTGGACTTTAAAATTCCACAGTAATTGTGATATAAAGAACGTTATTTACATGATCAAATGTCCATGGCATAAAGAATACATAGTTATGATTACCACGAAGGGTTCTATGTAATATCATCGACAGTCATTTTTACGATGGGTGTCCCCCTCACGATCCATCTCCCCGACCTATTTTTAACTGTTCCTGACCCCAACCCCTTATCTGCCCTTTCCCACCCTCCCCCATCTCCCCAAAATTTTTATGAGTTTTTTTCGGACAAGTGTTTTTGTTAAAACAGCCGCCGAAAAAACAACTGTCGATGTAACAACGTCATACCCCAGGAAGCTCAGCTCTAGGATCAGCAATCATTGGTCCAGGATTCGCAATCACACTTGTTCAGCACTTCTGGTACAACATTACATCGCCTGCAATCAATCTGATCCTGACTTTCCATGGATGGTCATTGACAGCATTAAGCTTGATCCGATATTAATCGCCTTTTAAGGCTTGAACAGCATTGGAATTTTCGTTTGACAACCCATCTCATGGGTTTAAACAAAGAAATCCAATGGTAATTTCTTATGTGAGGACCAAACAGTGGTTAGTGTCATTCATTAGAGTATCCTTTTGCTATGCACATGCATCCTTTAAGATGGTGCAGCCACAGCCTAATTACCTCTCTCTCAGTCCATCTTAATAGCAAGGTCGAAGGATGTAAGGGTGTCTTAAATATTGCACCCTAAGTTATATATGAGAGACCTGCCACATCATTACACATAGTTAAAAACAAAGATTTATTCAAAAAGAATTTTGTAAAAACAAAGATGTTGGTCCTATGTGCTTTCCACAAGGCACAATGTACACCAAAGTCAATGAAGTACAGAAAAAAGAAAAAAATGAAAAAATACACTTTCTCAAAAGCCAACGAAGTCAGTGACTGTGGTCAGTATGTGACATAGATTGGTTCAAAACTAGTATTCAATATTTTTCAATTTAGCTTTTCATAAGGGGACTTGGAGCATTATTAATAGTCCATGTTCAGAGTTAGACATATTCTTTGTGTTTTAAGGATGTCTACACATGTTTCGGCTACGATATTGCAAAGACACCATCCCTGGTGTCTTACTCTTCCAAATTGAGCCCCCTTCAGGACAATGGATTTCCTTTTACAGTGATCTGATGTTCACTCAATCCCCAATGGTACAGATATTTCAGGAAGCTGTGAAATAGATAAAGTGCAGAGGTCTGTATTACTAAAACATTTAAAAACATGGTGGCATGTCTCATATATTACAATGTTTTCATCCTTTTGGTGCATCCCACTAACCTTGTCGGTATCTAGTGGTTGAACTGGAAGCTTAGTTTGTGTAAAATGGAGAACTTCCTTCTTATATGGTTTTTGCCTTCCACTTCGGTTGGATTGGACTAATTGCAAATGGGAGATATTTTCCTCTTAATACTTTTTCGTATGTTTCCTTTTGGTGGAAGATGGTATCTGGAAATAACCATATGGATATAAATGTCACTTATCTATTCGTATTTGATTTTTTCAGTATTAGCATTATTTATTTTTGTGCACTGACCTGAGTTATTCAGGATTTTTTCGCGCTGTGTCTCGGGTTATCTTAGAGGTGAGATGCCTTGTGCTTGTATTGGGATCCCACGGGTTTCTTTGTTATGGCTGCCCAGAGAGAGACATAAGTAGAGATGTGTTCTGTTAAGGCGCTGTTATAGTTTCAAAAAACGTTTATGCCTTATCATGCGTTTGGTATTTCGGCGACTCAGTGCCATTTTGAGGTTTTTCCACAAAAAGACTTACATTGCACGGCGTCCTCGTGTTGTTCGCTTTCTTCCACGGTATCGCTCACGTGTTGTAGTGCTCTCGATATCACAAGCAGGCTTGCAGTACACGGCGTCCTCGTGTTATTTACTTTCTGCTTCCCGTTGCGGTGTGGGTCGCGTGTCGTGGTCCTCTCGCTTCCTTTTTTATTCTGCTTCCGAAAGTGGTAGGTATTGGCTTTAAGCTTCGGTATCTGGCTTCTGGAAAAAGACTGCACAGCGTTACTTTTTCTTTGTTATTTCATCCGCCATCTTAGGTGGATTGAATCATGTGTCACTTGTTTCTCGAGTTATTTTAGTTTATTGAGCGGAAGTCCCGCACTTTGTGAGTTTGATGTTGTCCCCTCATGAAGAAAAAGGGGAAGAAGGTATTGTGTGTACATGTTTGATGGTACAATATATGAGGGTTCACATGATAATATGATTCTCATTGAGAGTGTTGCATTCTGGGTGTAGTAGTTCATCTTGATTTGGCAAAATTAATCATGCTTTACAGATGCCAGACCAATATTGTTGGTGTTTTTTCTTTTTTTCTTATAGAGGTCAAACGATTATCTTGGCGAAGAGTTTTTAAGGGTTGGTGGTAATTTATCTAAAAGAAGATTCCCCATTCGACTGCCGTATTTAGACCGTTTTTTACAGTGTCCAAATGATAGATCAATTTTTGCTCACATTTACGCAGTGCCAGGTCCCTGTCAACGCCTCTTTTGGAAATTTGCACTGTCTGGATAATGAACCAGAATATTTCATTCGGTTTGTGTTTTAGGCGTGCGTAGTGTGCCACAAGTGGTTTATTTGGAATTAAATTTATAATACTCGACCTATGTTCGCCGATTCTCTGTTTGATTTGCCTTTTTGTTTTCCCCACATACAGCAAGTGTCAGGGGCATTCTATTGCATATACGACCCATTGTGAGGAGCAGTTAGTGAACGTTTTTAGCTGCCAGTTTCTGCCTTTCAGGTTTATGGTTTTCAAATTCTTCGTAAGTGAGCACACAGAGCATTTGCCACCTTTATAATGCCCTGTTACTGGTGGTAGTTCCCATAATGTTCTTTCTGGGTCTATAATGTGTGTTTCATTTGGATATGTGTGGACTAACGTTTCTTTGCGGTTTTTCTGCCTCTTGAAGGCGAACCTAGGTAAGGATGGGTTGAAATCATCAGTTGTAATGGTATTACCCAAATTGTTCGTTTACAACTGTTCAAATGAACAATTGACCGAATTTAAAGGGTCACAATTGACCTTTTCACAATTGACCGTATATATATATATATAAATATATATATATATATCTGTTTGGTAATATATATTTATATATATATAGGGGTTTTGAGGGGTTTGGCGTTAGGTGGGGGGTTGTGGGGGGTTTCCCCCCACATATATGTTACAATTGACCTTCACAATTCGGTCAATTGTGAAAAGGTCAATTGTAATTCGAGCAATTGTCAAACGAACAATTCGTATACATTCGTTGTAATTATGTGCCAATTCTTTATAACCAACTTACGGAGTCCGTGGCAGATGGGACTAAACGTTGTGACACATGTGATCTTGTCAGTTATTGTTTTGTTTGTCGGGTTGAGGCACGTGTCTCGATTGGCGTTTTTGGCTCTTTTGTAGGCTATGTGGATTTGTTCTTTTGGATCTGCATTGGCGTTTGGTCGGCAAATACAGTGTCGTCCGCATACAGCATCCATGGTACCTCTGTTCCATTTACCTTAGGGGGGAAAGATCTGATCTTGCATGTTCTTCATGTCCGCCATATATAAGGTAAATAGAAAGGGGGCTAAGGTGCATCCCTGTTTGATTCCCTGGGAGGTTTTGATCTTTCGAGATAACCCTCCATTAGCTGTAGTTTGGATCTGTATCAAGGTGTCTGTAAATAAGGCTTGACTAGCTTCTAGCAGATCAGCCGGGCATCCCCAGTTCTTCATTTTTAGCCACAGGCGCTCTCTGTTTATCCCGTCAAACGCCTGTTCGAGGTCAATAAAGGCCAAGTAGGTCGTCTTTTTCCCTTCCAAGGCCTTTGCCTTCATCAGGTTGATCAGGAACAAGTTAAGGGTGGTACCTACACCACTAATGAAGGCTGTTTGGCTCTCGTCCAAGATTTTAGCCTGAGTTGCCCATTTTTTTAAGTCTCTTAGCAAATAACTTGCCAATTGAATCCAACAGTGCTATCGGCCTGTAATTTCTAGGGTTTCCTTGGTCTCCCTTTTTATAAATTGGCACGATGTAAGCCTCTGTACACGAAGATGGAATTTGCCTTGCTTGTTTTATTTGTTGGAACAGTACGTATATTAGATCCGACCAGTCTTCACAGTTTTCTTTCAGCATTTTGTTTGAGATACCATCTGGGCCTGCTGCCCTGGTGGTGCTAAGTTTTTTAATTAGCATTACTATGTCATCTCTGTCAAATTCCAAAGCCCAGGGAGTTTCATCAGGCATCTTTTCTGGAGCCTTTTCCTGATTTTTCCCTTCATACAATAAGGTGTAATGGTTGAACCAGTTTTCCTCCGAAACTTGGTTAACGCCTATTGCCGATTGGTTCAGGTCTCTATTGTTAATTATGTCCCACATGCTTCTTATATTATTTGTTGACACTGCAGCTAGCATTTTCTCTGCATCTCTTTGTGTTCTCAGATAGCGGGTTGAACGTAGCCAGTTTTTGGATGTTTGCCGACACTTCCTCAGAAGTTCACCTTTTTCTGCGGAGTTGGCCTTTTTTATGCGTATAAAATCCGCTCTATATTGTTTTCTTCTGGCCACTAAAGGATCATCATAGGCATGCATCTTCTCAATTTTTTTCACTTTGTTAGGTTCATACTTGACCTCAAAAGCTTCAAGCAACCATTTGTATTCGACCACCTCTTCACCGTTCCCAATGGCTTCTGGGCAGTGTTCTCAGATTCTTTCACCAGCTTTGGTATAGCCTGTTTTTTAAGCCTCAATCGGTTTCTTCCCCATGACATCTCTGTTTCCATCATTCTTTTACTCCCTGGAGTTGATCTTATTTCCCAAGCGAGTTCTGTTTCCAACAAACTGGGGTCGCTATTCGCTTGCTTCGTTATTGTAAATGAATGTATCCATGCAAAAGTGTTTCCTCCTACAAAACAGTAGTCCAGACATGTTCCCGATTTTCCACTGTGCCATGTATTAGCACCAGTTAGATCTCCTCTCGTCTGGCTATTTAGCATCCTCATGTCACGGATTCGCATTTCCTCCATCCATTTTTGTTCTTTCCCTACTAGAAGTTCTGTCTCTTTAATTGTCCCCTCCTTATCCAACAGTTTAATGTTTAGATCCCCATTAAGGAGTATCAACTGGCCTTTTTCCTCAGTCATAGATTTATCGATGGCATTCATAATTGATTTTAAGTAATTCTCCAGCATCGGCATGTTTTCACTCCAATAGGTGTTGATCAATATCATCTTTACTGGCTCTTCTTTTTCCTCAGCTTTAAATGCTATTTTCAGTATTTGCACATAGGGATTTGGAATATGGTGTTCCAGCATTTGTAAGGGGCTATCCAATTTCTTTAGTATCATAAGGCCCGCGAATGGTCTTCCTTTTGGACCCTTTCTGGCCGGGTTGATGTAGACTTCATAACCCTCACACACTGGTGGCTCATGCGGCCAAGATTCCTGAATAGAGATGAGGTCGTATTTACCCAGGAAGCTACTGTCTTTAGAGAACAAATGTTTAAAGCCACTGGTGTTCCATGAGGCACAGTAGACGGGTCTTTGGTGACCCTCCTCAATCTATTGTTTCTTCTTAGTATTTAAAGTGCTAGCCATCCATGCCCATCCAGTGGGTTTTTTTCTCACTTCGTTCGGGTTTGTTTTAACCTTCCTCACGTTCTCTGAATTATCCCCAGTAAACCTCAGGGTTTTCAGTTTCTCAATGCTTTTTTTTTATTGTGGATAGGTTTTCCTTTTGATTTTTTATGTCTTCTTTTACATTTTCTCTTGTTTCCTTTTTTGTATCCTCTCCTCTGACTGGTCTCATTTTTTTAATACACTCCTTATCGTTAACTTTTTCCTTGTTGCGTACAGTCTTCTCCTCCTTGGGTTCTTTTCCTTCCTTCATTGTTGCTTTTAAATTTTTTTGCTTGAAGTCATCTTCCAGATTCTCTAGCCGGAAGCCCTTTTTTTTGAGGATATCACTGGCCGCCAGCAATTTCTGCTTGATCTTGTTAGAAGTAAGATGTAATATAACTTGATCCATCTGCTGCTCCCTTGGGAATTCCACTATTTTTATGTCATCTGTTGATATTGTGCGTAGGATTGAGGTTTGATTACAGAGAGTCATCACGTAGCTCCTATTTAACACTGCCCTTCTTGGGCCATTTGATGTTGTTTCTAGTTTTAGGTAACACCCTTTAGGTATGATAGGTTTCCTGGGAGTTGGTGGAAGCGAGGCTTGCCTTTTCTTGTCTTCAATATGCTCCCTTTCTCTATTTTTGCTTTTTGGTTTTGGTAGGAGCTTTCCTTGTTGGTTTCGTTCATTCGTCTCTTTATTGACCTGCTCCTTCCTTTCTTGTTCCAGGGTTTTGAAATGGATGGATCCTCTTTCATCCTCACTAATGGAATCTCTATCCGAGGAGGCTACCCTTTTCTCTAGCTTCTTAGGAATCTTTGGCAGATTCTCCCTTTGGGGTTTCAGCATCTTTTGATCTTTTGGATTTGTTCCCGGTGCGACGGTTTCCCAGTTGTCTATGGTTTGCCACTCAGATAGACTGATGCTATCCCATGCTTCCTCTTCTCTGTTTTTGTCCATGAATTCAATGAGATCACTTAGGTCTGCTGGTTGCTCCGTCTCTTACCATTTTTTCTCGTCTGTTGTTGCAATGTTTTTAACTTCCTTTTCCCTGTCATCCTCTGTACTATCCAACTCACATATTTTCAATTCTCTTCTGGGCTTCTTCGCACACTGTATGCTTTCTCTTCTGGGCAGTGTTCTCAGATTCCTCAGGAAGGCTCTTGAGCCATTTACCTTCCGTTTTAGGACTTCATTTTTTGTTTTTTTTCCATTTTCTGTTTTTTTCTTAGCTACCTCCTTCCCCTTCTGGAGGTCTTGCCCCTTAGAGGCACCGCCTGCAAAAATGGCAAAATTTGATTGATCCGGCATAGGGGTTGGGTCACATCTATCCTCCCCCTTTTTCCCGGGAGAAATCAAGATCACGTCTTCAAGAGGTAGACCTGTTTGTTCAGGGTGCATACCGTCACCTTGTTTCAATTTCATTGGGCCCTTTCCTCCTTTAGGATTTTCTCCCGACTGGTCCCATTCGTTTTTCTGTTTGTGAAAGCTTCTCATCCATTTGCAGTCCTCAAGGACTGCCTCCATCAATAGTGATTTATCATTGGCATCCCTTCTCGCTAATGCACCGTACTTCTTCCCTGCACTCTGGCCTTCCTCCATGGATCCCTCCCCTTGCCCCCTTCATTGTAGCTAGAAATCTCAGAGTCATCTTTGACTCCTCCCTCTCCTTCATCCCTCATATCCAGGACATTGTCGAAGAGTCCCACTTTCAGCGCTTCCTTCTTAAAGGGACTCTATCCCTCCTCACCTTCCCCCAGAGACTCAATGTTACCCGTGCTCTGGTTCTCTCCAGGCTAGACTACTGCAATAGCCTCCTCCTTAATCTACCTTCCTCCACCCTGCGACCCCTCCAGCTAACCCAGAATAGGGCAGAGAGATTTATCCTTGGACTCAAGCCCAGGGACTGCATCTCTCCTGCTCTACAAAGCCTTCACTGGATTACGGTCTCAGCACGATTCAATTCAAATCCCTCTGTATCATCCACAAGGCTATCTGGGGCCAGGGCCACTCTATCTTCAACGCTTCCAGTCCAAATACTCTCCTTCTAGACTCCTCCGTTCCTCCAGCACCAACTCCCTGTGATTTGCTAAGCAGAGAGCTGGTGGGCGATCACTTTCCTCGGCTGGCTCCTTTCTGTGGAACAGCCTCCCTCTCGCTCTGCGTCTTGAACAAGACCTCCTTAAGTTCCGAAAAAGCCGCAAGACCTTTCTCTTTAGCTCCTCCTTCTCCTCCTCTCTTCCCTGCTATTCTTACAGCAGCATGACTGATGTGCAGGGCCCTTATGTGTCCTCGGGCCTTGAACCCCCACATCTCTCATCCAAGCCGCTGTCTTTCCTTCTACTGCACTTACTTGGCTCACCACCTCATTGGTGGTTGCACTTACGTTCTTCTCCTTTTAGCACGTACCCTGAGCGCTTCTCCATGAGCATCAAAGAACCTTATCCCTCCCTCCTCCCCCCTCTGCACTTGCACGTTATGAACACTCACAAGGCACAGTAGTTTTGTCTCCCCTTCCCTTTATTCTCATTGTTTGTACTATTCATTGCAATTATTTATCCTTCTTGAATTCATTGTCTTCCAATGTTCCCACCCTGTTTGCCCTGTGGGCGCTTTGAAACAGTTTTGCTAATTGTATAAGTGCCTAAAAAGTGACCAATAAATAAATAAATACTGTCTGAGGACCAATTCTGTGTCCTTCTTGCAGACTCCTCCAGTGTCAGGGGCCAACTAGTCAGTGTGGGAAAGACACATGTGATCTACATCATCTATGGTGAAAGAAATATGTTGTGTACTCTTCTGTTGACACAGGCTTGCACGTTGAAGTTTATTTGCTACTTGTTGTTTATTTTGCTGTATTGCATTTCAATTTTTGTCCTTTCTGGCTAACATTTGAAACATGTGTAACTCTTATCTTGACAGATTATGTGCATGTTGTCCTCGCCAACACATTTTCTTCATGCCCTGAAGAAGGCTGTGCCACTGCAAATTGTTTGGTCTGTCTTTCAGCCGCAACTCGAGGAGGCAACCTGAATTAAGCTCCATTAGTCCTCTGGACATTCGGGTTGGAACAGAGGGGCATTGGTTTGCTTGTATCTATTGTTTCTGTGAATTATTTAGTGCACATGTAAAATGTTGAGGTGCATGAGCTGACACCCCAGTGCAGATCAAGGTGCACATAAGAGCAAGGAACTAAATCATGTTCTTCTATTTTTCTTGTTGGGCAATAGTTTGTGTTTCTATGGTGTGCGCACATGCGTTGTATGTTGGAGTTGGGCATTTTTCAAATTCTTTGGTGATATTGTTCTTTAGTAGTTTCCCTTTAGTTATAACTTGGTTCCTGTGGATGAACGAACATTCACAAATTTTAAAATGTATTATTCGACTTATGACGCTGAGCAAAATGTATGATTAAATTGATATCTCATATGTTTTCGACAAGTGGTTTCTTAAATATGTTTTGTGATTGTTGGGCTTAGACCAGTCGTCTTCAAACATTTCAGGTCTGCCCCCCCACCCCCAAGCAAAATGTGGGGAGGCCGGGCCCCCCACATTTGCCAAATGGACATTAAGTCAAAATGGCTTAGAACTACCGCGTGCCGTCCCTGCACTGTACTCCCAGTATTTTCCCTGGGCTCCCCCACCTGCTCCCATCACAGTCTCTGGACTCCCTCATCCCACTCCTCGCCCACTCCTAGCCCAGTCTCTGTGCACTCCCTACCCCAGACTCTGGGCTCTCCAAACCCTGCTACCACCACTATCCCATGACTCCCCAACCTTGCTCCCAGCACAGTCCCAGGGCCAGTAGTGGCTGGGGAACTTTTTTTTAACCTATCAAGGGTGTCTGGGGGGTTTACCCCCCGTGAATTATTTTTAAATAATGGTTTCAAATGTTGCATTTTAGAGCCAACCAGTTTGCAATTGGCGTTGCGGGGCCCAGGGTGCAGGCATGATATTTTTTACTGGACATCTATGATAGATGGGGTGAACAGTCTGTGGCCCCCAGGCGTAACTTAAATAATGTTATGTTAGTGAAATTAATAGAGAGGACATACACCACAAAGGCACCTTAGCGCTAGGAAGCAAAGTGGTAGGAAGTCTTCAAACCTATCTAAAAAAGGAGAGTTTTAAGAGAACGCCAGAACTGAAGATGTTTCCTCACCTTACTCATTGCTGTGGGTAGATACCATCCCTGTCCCCTGGGACCCACAGTGCTTAACACAATCAACATCATTGTGTGTGTATGCAAGGTGCTGGGCAGCCAAGTGGGAAAGCATGGTATTTTTGACTGGACATCTATGATAGATATGCAGTAAAAAAAATACCATCCCTGTCCCCTGGACTCCACAGCACCTCAGAAGGAGAGTTGGTTTTGGCAGGTGGGTAGGGGGATTGTGCAACAAAGGCGTTTTTAAATGCCTTTGTTGTACGACCCTCCTTCCCACCTCTACCCCTCACTCGCCAAAATCAGCTCAATGGACCAAAACAAACAAACACACACACACACACACACACATTCACACAGCAATCACTCATCATTCGCACATAGTCCCTTTTCCCTATGGCGGCGGCCATCTTAGATTCATTTTTTTTTGTTGCTTCGGAGATTGACGTCACTTGCGGCAGCCAATCTCTGGAGGAAAAAAAGAAATCCATTCGCACCCTGGATGAACCCTGGTGTGCAAATTGCTTTCACGACCCGACGGGGGGCGGACATGGCCGGTAATGACCCACATCCATCGACAAGACCCTTCCTTCGCTCGCCCTACCATTGCTCGGGCTGGCGGGCTGTTATTGCCCATGGCTGCCTCCCCTCCCCCCACCGGGGCGTGAAAGCAATATGTAACATACATCAACTAATGACTCCAAAGTGTCACTGAACGCTATTTTACAAGAAAGGGATCTGAAAATCTATCCATGGCTATAATTAAGGGTTGCAGTGACAGCACTGTAATGTTGATCTGTGCTGGCTCAAGGAAAACACATTTGGATTTGACGGCCAGCTGTAATAACTGATCACAGCAGTCTTGTCAGTTTCTTATTACAGGTCAGCAGTCATGTCACGGCTAGCCTGTAATGCAAGATAAAGTGCCCTAACTGTACACTATAAGGATGTTGCAAGTTACTGAGGAGTTCCGTGAACAGGTAGAGCCACGTGGTCAAAGGCCAAGTTTCTTTATAACAGGGTTCTGCAACCTTCGGCTCACCAGATGTTTTAGAATACGAAACCCATCAGCCCTAGCCAGTATAGTAAATGTTGAGGCATCATGGGAGTCATATCCTAGACGAAAACATCGGGAGAGCCGAAGTTACAGATCCCTGCTTTATAAGGTCCCGGACACCAGAGGTGGCTGGCAATATCCTTTTCACATGTGGTAGGAGGAATTGTATTCCTTATAATACCTGACCACACACTGGCAATCCCCTTTAATGCCTGGATTCTTGCTTAATCTAATGTAAGAGAGTGTCCAGTTGTCGGTACATATAATCAGTGTAGAATTGGTTTGGATTAAAAAAAGCAGTTATGCAGCTTCCAATGTGATGAAAGAAATAGTTTAAGGAGTTTAATAAAAATGTATCTAAAAATCGTTTACATTGTGCGCTTTAAAATAAGTAATACCATGCAGATTCTTGCTTTAATGTGTTCAACTCCAGCAGTGCAAAAAATAACATAGTACCACACACAGTTCCTTCTCAGTAAATGGCTGTAAAGTGTCACAGAAAGCTGCATTGCATGAAAGGAATTTGAAAAGCTTGTCACAGCTTCTCAATTCAGTGACAGCTGGAATTCTGGTCTGTGCTTGCTCAAGCGGCAGGGACGTCATTTAGGGGTCACCAGGGGTCGCACCTGTGCCCCTTGTGGTCTCCCTTGCTACCCCTGTGGTCGCCCTTGCTACTCCTTAAAAAAAAGCAAAAAATATCTATTTTTTTAATGGAAGCTCCTGGGCTGTCGCCAGTGCAATGTGGCTCTTTGTTTCTGGGGTGGCTGGCACTCTTGTTCAGACCTCTTAAAAAAAACAGGGGGTTCCACAAGTGTAGCACTTTGACCAGTGACCCTAAATAAGAAAGAATAGGAAGACCAAATAATTTGTCTTTCTGGAATTGTATACAGTAATTGCTGGAGTCATTGAAGGTTTATTTCAGGCACACTTCAGGGGGTGAGTCACGGATTTAGTCACGGATTCACAATGCAGAGAAAAACTTCCAAAAAGCATTCAGAGTAGAATAAGCATCCATTTGGGACCATGCATTTTGCTTTTCGCAAGTTGCTGTTATAGCATCTTTTTTTCTGCCATTCTCTCTGTTATGTTCATCACAAGACATTCCATCTCTGTGTGCTCAATCACTTAACAAAATCCTTGTGCTTAAAAGCTTGGTAACAGTGTATAAATATTTACCATAGCACATATAGAGTGGCCCTTGATTTCATTGTGCCGCAATTAATGCTTTGTTGTAATGTGTCTAACTTTCCTATCTCCATGGCATGCTGTTCAGGATGTTTGTTTGCATGTATGAGGTAACGAGGGCCCAGAGTATGGGATGTCATGTGAGTGCGCTGCTTTCCCTATTTTCCCAACCTCTGAAGCCTGAAAAGTGGATCCGGGCAGGCTTGACATGTGGCCAACTTTGCACCAGACCAGCAGATGTAATGGCCTGCTGTTAAATCTCAGTTACCAGTTTAATGGTATCCACTACAAAGTTTCATTTGCTTTCTGACTTCAAGAACATTCAGACACGTAATCGCTAATTTTACTATAGCCGGTAAAATAGCTATAGCCTGTCAGATAGCTCAGTGGATTGAGCGCTCACTGCTGCGATGTGTGTGTGATCTGCAGGTTCGAATCCCGGCAAGGCCAACTCAGCCTTTCATCCTTCTGAGGTTGATAAATGACGACCAACACAGGTATGCGTGTTCTATATAAAGCACTTAAGAATAAGTACTATATAACTTATCATTTGGCCCTGGACATCTGCTTGCATTCACAGTAATTTAGTAATATGGGCCTATACACACTGATATTAACGATACATATGGTCATGCATTATTGTCTGAAATGTGTATCACATTAGTGTATTTTTTGTAGTGTACTTAGGAACAGTGCAATGTGATTCCACTTACTGTTTTGTCAAGGGCCGTAATGTCACTTCGGGCTGAGGTCACGCGGCAATCAAAGGTCAAGGGTCATGTGATGTCACTTCAGCTACCACTGGCATGTTGATGGAATTACGTCCCTGTCAAGCAGTGGGCATGGTGACATCCCACGTGCCTGTAATATGTGATTACAGCATGATAGTGATGTCATTTTCTTATTACAGGTCAGTAGTGATGTCACAAGCAGCCTGTGATAAATAGGACCATTGTGTAGGCGTTCATGTGCTGCCTATGGTAGAGAGAGGATTAGATATGTAGCATAATTCAAAAGTGTATTATTATACAATGGCAGGCTGGCATAGAGCTAGCGCCAAGGGGAGGGTCTGCACGTGCGTCCTGAAATCCCATGAAGGTAAAGCCTGGTTGGTGCTCACCCGCCAGGCGCTATAGGCCGCCGCAGGCCTCAAGGGAGCGCAGAGGGGGGCTCTCACGTGAGATCGTTCTATTTACAGGTCAGTGCACGCCAGACACTTGCCCAGTTCCCGCCTTTATGTGTGTGCCTTACTCCTCGGATACAATGGCGTGTAAGCAGGGCGGAGATCAGGCGAGTAAATCCCTCAGCGCGAGGCGGAAGCCGGGATCACTAACCTAGCAAGCAAGGAGCGCAGGGTCGCCTTAACTTCCTCTTCATCACCTCCTTATCGGCTTCAGCGGGGGGTCTGATGCTGGGGGTGTGGAAGGAGGAGGCGAGGCCCTGAGGAGAGTCACGTAGCACAGCTCTGTGCACACCCCACCGGGGCCGGAGTGCCACACACCGTGATCAGGCCAGACGTCACTCACTCGGGGGATGGTCACCCACTGTGGGCTCCCGGGGGCTCGAGGGTGGCACCATGGAGCATGCTAAAAGGGTAGCAATGCCATCTCATTGCCAAGGCCCCACTAAGCGTTGTGCGCATGCTTAGAAACAAAATAAGGTGGACTCTTTGAATTGAAATGCGATTTGAAAGCTGGGATGTGAAGGCTGTCCGCATCATGTGTAGGGATATGGTCCCACGGCCTTATTGAAGTAGCTGTTTCCAAATGACCCCTACATTCCTGGGACCTTGTGCAATACATTTCTAGGGGCTGTGGTCACGGGGTGGATAGAGGTACAAGGCCCGCATACTTGCCAACCCTCCTGATTTAGGCAGTAGGCTACTGCTTTTTAAGCAGTCCAACCACCTACAGATGTGGGTGACAGATCCTACTGCTTGTTACAGTGGCAGGTAATATATGTGGCTCTAGGGCAATTCATCTGTCTGTGGGGTGGGCGGGTAAGTGATACCTTTGAGTGATGGCTCAGATCAATCCACTGACCTGGCAGCTACATGACTCTGCCCTGCACTCATGCCAGGACAGACCTTATGTTAACCACCAGTGAAGGCAAGTGGCAGAGCGTGCCACCATCACACGGCATCTGCCTATCAGACTGAGGAGGCTATCAGTCTCCATGTTGTTCAGTGTTCAGCCTGCACTGCAGGAATAAGTATGTATTTCCCAGGCTGCTGCGACAGAGCAGGGGCAAACGTTGCCTGCCAGCTCTGTGTGATTACCTTCTGGGAAGTTAGGTCATTGAATTTGGTGTTCACTTACCATTCACAATGTTGTGCTGTTTGGTGGGTTGTGCATTTTAGAATGCTCCAGTGGTGGCAACAATGCACGTTTTGTAATTTCATGTGATGTCATAGCTATGGTGAGTATTATTTTTTAAACCTGAGCAATCCTACATCTTTTTGGGGCACAGAATTTTGGCAAGTATGCAAGGGGTGCTGGGTGTAGCAGAGTTTTACCCATTTCAATCAGCCACCCCACACTATTTGGGTCTCTTTTATTTCTGAAGCTAGTTCCAAAAGATACGCAACGGAATGTTGGTTCTATGTGGAAACGTCACGTGAAAATGTTGCCAATAATACGGCCCCCAGGAAGCTATCTGTATACAAACGTACAAGGCGGACACCCCAACAATGACCCAAACCTCTAACGACACCTCCACAATCACCCGTGCTCCGTTCCTAAACCTTGCGCTAACTCGAATTGCTCCCCTTAACTCTTTCAGAACACTAAACGCCAAGCGCGCAAAAGCGTTTTATTGGCATGTTAGCAATGCAAAAGAATGGAAAATAAGCCGTGGACATCACTCCAACCCCGTACTGTTAATATTATAGCATGTGTCCATTGGTGCAATCCTGGGGCTGGCAGAAGGGAGGGACTGGATTGGGGACAAATGGGGACAAATGCTCAACGAATTAATGACACCACCGGCCGTACGCCCATCCTGAATAGGGAGGCCTTTGAGCAAGGTGGGAGGGTGGGTAGCGCTGTCCTGCTGCTAAAATGTCTTGTTCAAGCTGTGCTCTTGACACTGCGTGGACTGTTTCTCTGGATAGTGCACCAAAGAGGTCTGTTCCGTACAATGTGCAAGGACTCAAACATTTGACCAAATGCACACAGTTTATCGTTTTATGCATAAAACCAATAAAGAAATGTCAACACAAATAAAACATAACGCCAACCCCATCATCAGCTCCCTGCAAATGACATGGCCATTGCCCTACCCCAAGCCCTTGCTCTAATCCTAACCTTACACTCAGGTTCACCATAATGCTTACTTTCCTCTAACCACTAGGTCTACCCTATGCCAACATCAGCCTTCCCCAAGTTCCCGATCCTTTTCTTTAACATTTATAACATTTACCCAAACCATGACTATATTAACCCAAGCCTTACCCTAATTACCCCGTCACTTCATCTACCCTAATGATTAACCAAACCCCAACACCACCAACCCCGCAGCAACCACCCTGAACCTTAGTCTTGCCGTAATTCTAACCAAAATATTTAGCCTAACCCCCCACTCTATCCCTGCCCTAAACCAGGCCATCACAAGCCCACAAAACCCTCCTTAACCCTAACAATTCCCTGTCAACACGACATGTTTGGCTACTTTTCAGATGCATTTTCTTACTACATTTTGCTTAACCACTTTTTCACTGCAGAGGTATTTTTACCACAACTTTTTTCACTCACTACACTTTTGCTGGCAACATTTTCACTGGATATGATATGATATGATATGGCATTTATAACGCGCTTATACACAAGTGTTTCAAGGCACGACGAGGCAAGGGAGGGGGAACAGAGGGAAGACAGACAATGATCCTACTGGGCCAGGTGACATCCAGATCGAGCAAGTACATGGCAAGGAGGAAGGAGGAAGGTGCAGGGGAGAGGAGGAGGGAAAAGTGCAGTACATGGGATAATAGAATAACAACAAGTACAGCAAGCTGGTGGCAAATGCAAGGGCAAGTGCAGACATCCAGTGTCAAGTGTTGGTAGTGGGACTGTAGTAATACAGAGACAGTCCTGAGTGCGGGGCTGTGCGACTGGCGGTGGAGGGGACCTGGGCCTGAGATCAGATGGTGGCCAGGTAACCAGTGCAGTTAAGCTGGGGATTCAGCAGAGGAGAGGAGGCGAGAAAGCAGAAGCAAAGAGGAAGGTCCTGAGGTGCTTCCGGAACCGGAGATGGTTCTCCTCAAGTTTCAGTGAGGCAGGGAAGCTGTTCCAGAGGGAGGCCCCAGTCAAAGAAAGAGATCTACCACCAACTCGTTGCTTGGCGAAGTGACTGACCCTGAGGGAGTTGGAGGCGGATGAGCGAAGTGCTCGGGAGGGAAGGTATTTAGGCAGAGAGAGTTGAAGGTATTGAGGCCCCAGGCCCCAGAAGGCCTTGTGGACAATGCAAAGGGTGTTGAACTTAATCCTCGCAGCCAGTGGGAGCCAATGGAGAGATTTCAGTCCCGGAGAGATACGATCCCTGGGCTTGAGGCCAAGGACAAGTCTCGCAGTCCTGTTCTGGATGAGTTGCAGAGGGCGGAGAGTAGAGGCAGTCAGATTGAGAAAGAGGCTGTTGCAATAGTCCAGCCTAGAGAGTACCAGAGCTCTGGAGACAGTGAGCTTCTGGGGGAAGGAGAGGAAAGGAAGAATACCTCTGAGGAGGTGCAGCTGGTAGTGAGACTTCTTAGAAACATCAGAGATGCGAGGAGAGAAGGAGAGTGTGGAGTCGAAGATGACCCCGAGGTTTTTAGCCTCACAGGATTCACAGGTTATCACGGAGACGGTTTAGCAGGATGGCATGGTTCAATGTGTCAAAGGCAGAAGAGAGATCAAGTAAGATCAGGACACAGGGGGTGTTGGAGTCAAGGTTGGAGAGCAGGTCTTCACAGATGTTCAGGAGAGCAGTTTCCGTTATTCTAGCAGCTCTGACGCCAGACTGATGGTCATGGAGGCAACCAACAGATTCAGTGTGAAGATTATGCTGGGAGATAGCCATCTTTTTCAGGAGTTTGCCAAGGAAAGGAGTGATGGAGATTGGGCGATAGTTGGCCGGGCAAGACAGGTCGGCAGAGGGTTTCTTAAGAAGAGGGTGCACAAGGGAGTGCTTCAGGGGGGGAAGGGAATACTCCAGTGGCGAAGGAGTAGTTGCAGAAGTTGGCCAGGGCAAGCGCCAGGGATTCGATGTAGTCCTTGATGTTTTTAGAGGAGCAGGGGTGAACCTGTTTTGACGAGACTTTCATAGTTTGGACTTGTCTGGAAACCTCGTCTGGGGAGAACAGGGGAAAGGCAGAGAAGGAGGGAGGAGAGGTGGCCAAAGAAGTATAAGTTGAGGATTTCCATAAAAGCACGAATAAAACATGCATTGGCAGTCAATAGTTTTGGCATTTGTGTACAAGTGATAGGCATTTGTCAGCCACTACTGTAACAGTGCTTCATGGCCATACATGCCAAGTGCAGGAAAATAGCTTGAGCACATGTTACAATCTAACACCTATACACAAGCCAGAACAGATTTCTTTGACAACGATTGTTTCTAACAGGACTTTGGTTCACTGAAAAGATGCGAGGATACAGAGCTCCTAAATTAAGTGGCTAAAGGTACACCATGGGATTTCTTATACCAGCATTTCCAAACGCAATTTATCTATCAACTGAAAGACGTTAGAAAAACCATTAGCAGACCAGACCCTCTGAAGCACAAAGGGTTAGAGATCCAAGGATCCCATGAGGGTTTTGCCCAGAGGCAGCGATCGTGGTGGGTGGGAATGGGCAGAGATTAACAGGGCCAATGTGTGGGTAACATCTAAACGTTCACCAGGTGTGTGCACCGCCTCACAGCACATAACTGGTCCCCAATGCAAGTTTCTTGAGTCTTCTAGGTGGCGCTTGGCCACAACCCATGGAACAAAAAGTACACGTTGAAGTTCAATTAAAGTAAACATTAATGATAAAGTGCATTTTTGATGCTACAAAGAGCATCTACCTGTTAGGGAAGGCAGAAACCTGAAAAATGTTACCTACATTTTCAAAGAGAGCATATCCTGACATCGATATGGTAATCAGTAACTAGAGTCAAATGACACTTCACCCAATTAAAGATGCACTAGACCGGTATAGGTCACAAGACTATAATGCATGTACAAAAAATGATACCGAAACGTTTGGCTGCACGATGCCACTGAGCTTTCACTGGCAGTCCCAATTTGCACATTTGGGAACACACTGCATTGTTAGTTGCCTCCATTAGAGTGTCGGAAACAGCATTATATATATATATATATATATATATATATATATATATATATATATATATATATATATATATATATATTTGGTCAGACAAGGCGCAGCCCGGCTCTGCTTTTTTGCTCTATATACCAGCGTCTCTCAACGTTCACTCCTTATTTGTTTGTTTCAACTATCGCCTCTTAGCTGGCAGCTGAATAATCTTCACCAATGCCATCTCTGAAGGCATAACCAATTGCCCATCTGCCACAACCTGGCTGCGACTAAAGTCTTTCTCCATTGCCAACCCCTCCCGTCCCCCTTGGCAACCTCGCGCGTGGCTTTCGCCTTGCTGCTACCATTTCCCGACCATTGCACCCACACCGTTAATCACTGCCAGGCTATTATGCAAGTCTATGCAAAAAGGACGAGTAATCTCGTCCTTGGCACTTAAGGGGTTAAAAAAGTGTGGCAGTGGGGGTGCTGAAGAGATGGCTTTACTTTTGGGAGGCTCTCGATTCACGAGGGCTTCACGATAAAGAACAATTATAGCTGTTTGTTGGATCTTAACCCACTAATCTGCTTATCCGCCAACATGGGGGAGCCGTATAAAGGGACAAGCACAGCAGTCTTTTTTCCAGACTCGGTGCTGAGATCCCTGGGTTGGGGACCCGTACGCATAATGGGCGTGATCTTCTGAGGTGTTGGATATCAGACAGGTGGGCGATCAGACATTGTGATGTTTACTGATCTAAAAGCAGAGGACTAGCCCTGGCTCGTCCCGCACGATCCCAATCTCCTCACATCAGCCACAACACACAGACCAGCACATTGGGATAACAGGATGGAGCCCTGGTGCTCGCTCACAGGCCCCATGGGGGCATTTCAATATGATTGTCCCCTCACCCCCATGCTGTAGATGGGGTGAACAGTCTGTGCCCCCATGCGTAACTTAAATAATGTTATGTTAGTGAAATTAATAGAGAGGACATACACCACAAAGGCACCTTGGCGCTAGGAAGCAAAGTGGTAGGAAGTCTTCAAACCTATCTAAAAACGGAGAGATTTAAGAGAACGCCAGAACTGAAGATGTTTTCTCACCTTACTCATTGCTGTGGGTAGCTCGTTCCACAGCTTTCCTGCTGTAAGTGAAAAAGCATGGCCACCCATCCGGGCTCGTCAGGTTTTCGAGATAATCACAAGATTGGCCGTTTCGGAGCGAAGCTTCCGAGAGGGGATCTAGGGAGTACGTTTGTCCTGTAAGAACTCAGAGCCAAGATGGTAATAGGCCTGACAAACTGGGCAGAGGGCCTTAAACTTGATTCTGTCCGCCACTGGGAGCCAATGAAGAGCACGGGGCACCAGATTAATATGGGCTCCATATGGGAATCCTGTGGCCACCCTTGCTGCCATTTTCTGTAAACGTTGAAATCGTTGCCGAAGGCCCTTCTGCTAAGCCAGATAGAGGGCGTTACAGTAGTCAATACGACTAGTGATCAGTGAGGCCACCACTTGGGGGATGCAAAGCCCCAGGCAGATAGAGGAGTATCTTCCAAAAAAGTTTTAGAAAGAAAAAACCTGTTTACAGACAGTACTGACTTGAGCTGCCATCGAGAGTGAAGAAGAAAGAGAAACACCTAAATTCTCCACTAAAGCCACTGGTACATGGGGAATATCCCAGAACAGGCAGCCAATAAGAGGAAGTCCAAAGAGAAGCCCTAGAAGGCTAGCCCACCACCATCCGTTCCGTCTTATCCCGTTCAGTTTAAGCTAGTTGCCACCCATCCATCCCTTCATGGCTAACAGGTACTCGCACAGCCTTGACAACACTTCAGCCTGGTCGAGGTGGAAACGCACCAGGATCCGAGTGTCGTCCGCATAAGCGTAGCATCTGAAGCCGCAAGAGTGGATGAGGGTAACCAGCGGCTGAATGTAGATATTGAAAAGGAGAGGGGACAGGGCAGAACCCTGAGGAACACCATAGGATAGGGCGTGAGACACTGACAGAAAAGGAGGAAGAGAAAGCGATTGACCGCGAGCCGATAGAAAGGAGGAGAACCAAGCCAGAATGGTTCCTGAGAGGCCTGCTGCCGTTAGGCGAGATAACAGGATGGAATTGTCGACTGTGCCAAATGCTGCTGACAGATTTAACAATATCAGGGCACCTACTCCATCCTGATATGCCAGCAGGGTGAGATCGTCCATCACCAACACCAGGACACTCTCAGTACCCCGCCCTGGCCGAAAACCAGATTGAAAAGGGTCAAGTCCATAAGAGTGCTCAAGAAACAAAGACAATAAAGGTGACACCAAAGCTTCTAGTACTTTCCTAAGGACCGAGAGTGCTGAGGCACTATATTCACCTTGTACATTAGCAGAAGAATGTATACGCATTTGGTCATGAATACCCGAGACCTTAGTAATGAAACATTCAGCCAGAGAGTCGCACAGTGCCTGAGAAAGGGATACAAATAAATAGGAATGGATACAAAAGATTCTTCTTTAGTCTCAGGGAAGGCATCCAGATGGGAGCTGAAACACTAAACGGTCCCTGGAAAGCTACCAATTCCTCTGTCAGCAAGGTGCTAAACGCACATTAACAAGATTAAAAGGCAAAGAGGTGAAAACACTGCTGGGTGCTATCTGAGGCAGTCAGTGGCGTAACACAAAATGTGGGGGCCCCCCTGCGAGACCTCCCAATGGGGGCCCCCTAAACTCCGCCCCAACATAGGTATGCCCCGGCCACCAGTTTAGACCATGCCCACCACGATATGCTCCACCCATACACATTTGCTCCACTCGTATATTTACGAGCCATTCGTCCCACTCATACCTTGACGAGCATCTGCACTCAAGTACACTGTTCTCACTCTTATTTCGTAAACATTGCTACCAATTAATGTACAATGTATTGTATTTAATATATAGCACAGTCAGTATATACTGCAAAACATATATTATCCTACGACACATACAAACTAAGCAAATATATATAAAGAAGTGATAAAGATAACAAGCTCCAAATCAGAGTATAGTGATGGAAGTCAAATATTATCAAATATGTTTCTGCTTGTCAGTAACACAATACAGTCACTATCCCAAATCAAGTAATGGAAATTTGGAATTGCAGGTATCCAAAAATAAAACAATCTTAATGACATATGTATATTCACATATACATACAAAGAAAAGGCATGTGTGCATGTCAATAGACAGTGTATTAACATCAGTGGGAAACAAAAAAGGCAATTGAGCAAATGTTTTCCCTGGGACTTGCAGTACCGAAATGAAACATTTCATCTTTATTTCTTTGCCATTTTTCATCAAGTTATATAGTGCAGTGGTGAAGTGTCTGGCCTACAAACCTGACAACTGTGGTGTGATCACTAAGGTCGGATTTAATTCATGAATTCAAAGAGGACATTCAATAGCTGGGGGGGACTGAGTACACCACCTGAATAAAGTGGGTGGACTCCGTCCCCCATAGTGGTTTTTAAAACTTTAAATGGTGTGCATGTTTTAAACTTCAAGAACCAATACAAATGTTTTCCCTGGGACTTGCAGAACCGAAATAAAACATTTCACCTTTAGTTGTTTGTCATTTTTCATCAAGTTATAAAGTGCAGTGGTGAAGTGTCTGGCCTACAAACATAATTAACAAAACTGATTAAGTGCGTGCAGCATGTCCTTTGCAATGATTTGCAAAACGTTTTTTTGGGGGGTGACGTTTCCCCCTGTAAAATGTTTTTGTGAATCAGGGCAGGGCAGCAGGCCCATAATATTTTACACTCTCAACCAATAAAAAGCACCATTTCCAACAGGCTTACGTTACACATGTATAGTAGACATGGTTGTCCCTTAACTCAATGTACAGTCATAATTTACTACCACACGTAGGAGTAGCTTTTGCATGGCACCTGTAACAGGCTAATTTCAAATGAGGCTCTCAATAGCACGACGCAGACTGCCTTTGTGACCACGTTTGTCTCCACCGCCTGCTCAACCGCATATGAGGCATTTTCTGGGTGGTGTGGAAAAATGCATGCGACTATGTGCTATTTGTAGCTCCCTGTCCCTTTTTAACTGCCTCGGTCAGAAAATACTCCTCGGTCACTGCGTGCAATCAGTAACGACGGCCTTCATGTGGGAATATGGCGCCAATATTGCGCCCATCCTTACAGGGATTCCTGATGGATTATCAAAGGCAGTGAGAATTCCGTAGGCATTCAAGCCTCTCCACATTCACCAAAATAGATGGGATATACATGCTGTTGCTTGAGGAAACCCAAAGAGCGTATTTTCCACTCTTATCCCATCAGAGAAAGCTTAAACAAAATGGCTCTGATCATCGAAAATGCACCGAAAATGTGTACCCGCGTTTTTTTACTGATCCCTGCAATTTTAAAGCACTATTGAGAATGTTAATTTAAAATGAGGCTATACATCCTTACCTTTGCCAACCATAGCCATGAAGTCTGTGAATATTGTTGCGGGTCTCCTATTTGACAACCACACGTCATTCGCTATATAATCATGTAAACATAGGCGGATGCATGGTAATGGTGATTTAAAAAAAAGGATAATCTCGGATCGAATTTAGATAATGCGTGAGGAATAATGAACAGTGTTAATGCATCTCCTTCGAATAGGTGTTGCCAAGGTACTTTTCTCCGCAGGGCCTGCACTTTCTTTTTTATTTTTGATGGTTTTCTGATTTCATATTCTAATGGCATTTAGTTACGGGAGGTAATATTTCTCAAGCAGCTATTGATAATTGCACACATTCAGAAGCGCACAGACCGAATAATGTACAGCATTAAAGGCGTAAGATCAGTTGAGTTTTCAAACGGATGAATTAACATGAGCGGCCTCTGGCGTGCTCTGCTAACCGTGGAGCATTATTTAAAATCATGCAAGATTAAAAGGACGACCCCGTGAAATTCCACATTAGGCCTATGGATTTGGAACAACATCGAATGAAATGTAAAATAAACCCCATTTCAGACAGGGCTCCCACATAACGTTCATACAAAACAAATAGAACTAAAATGATGGACGTTACGTTAAGGACTCATTGAAGAGAAATACGTTACAGGAAAATCGTGAAATCAAAACAGCCCCTCGCCAAAGAAAGGTACAATCTTTGCTAAACCATTTTACAAACACCGCCCTTTTCCAGAATAACAGCTGCTTCCACTCACGGGAATACCATACGCGCCTTTTAATTCGGCCGATTAAAGGGCTGCCCTGACCTGGCTGAGAGCAGCCTCTTCAGAAAGCTATAGTGCTTGGACACTAATAAAAGCAGCAGGCTGAGTAAAGTCAGAGCTCCGCAGATTTCCGTCTCTGGGAGACATCGAGCCGAGGCCGGGTGCGCGCAGGAACACGCTGAATAGTGCTGACGACACGTGCAAAAGCTCTCACTGGGAGTCCCTTCCTTCAGAGCCGAGGCTTCGGGATCGATATTCGCTGGCGCGGCCTGAGCGTGACTCGGAGGCTGGGAAAGTCATTATGATAGGCCTCAGTCAGCAAAACACAGCTGTTGTGACTTGTGCTGCTGTGGCAGAGAAACGTGGACGGTGCTTGCGAGCACCCCATCCTAGCCCGGCCAATAGAGTCACGCATGCATGCACCATCATAGTAAGGCTGCCCAGTGCCCCTGCTGCTAAATTAAAATAAAAAAATAACTTACCTTAGTTGACGACCTTTCAAACTGAAGCCTCAGTAGATCCTGCCTGCCGAATTACAATGGATTACCACCCGGGCCGGCAACAACACACACTATAAGTCTCACTACAATCGTGCGTAGTGTGTCAGGGTGCGGGCGGGCCGTGTGACTCGCTCTCGGCTCGTGCGGAGGCAGGGCTAGCTTGCCAGCTGCGCATGCGCTTTGCAGCATGATGCAGCCCACGCGCAGGCTCAGCTCAGCAAATCTGCAAGGCAAGTTAGTGTGCCTGCCTGAGCTGAGCCTGCCGAGCGACAGTAGCTTCACGTGTGAGTGTGCATCCCAGGCGCCGGGTCCACTGCAGTGCAGACAGTCAGTAGTGCAGCACCCCAACGGCACCATAGACCCAGAGACAGAGGGCCAGACCGTAGTCTCTCTGGGTTATGGTGCCACTGAGGGCTGCTGCTCTGACTGAGAGAACACAGTCAGTGATATTGCTGTGCTGGGACTGAAAGAGGCGGCCCCTCTCAGTGACGATGGCGTGGGGGCCCCCGCAGCCCCTGGGCCCCCCCGCACCGCGGGGGCTGCGGGGGCCCCTGTTACGCCACTGGAGGCAGTCTGTAACCTGCAGCCAAGTGCACATTTGAAGGCTTCAGTTGAGGTGGCAGCAAAGGGCAGCGTGTACCATGCAGTGCACATGTAATGCCAAACAAGAAAGGTGTTGCTTGCTCTGTAGTAAGACTGCCAAAATAGAGGCATCTGCTTGCCCCTCCACGAGGCACTTGAAGACACACAAAACAGAATTGCAACACTGTGGGACTGAGTCATACAAGGCACTGACAATTTCTAATTGGGCCACCTTATCTCTTCCTTCTCCTGTAACTTTCAGTGTTATGCAGATGACACTCAGCTCTCCTTCAGTGTCCCCTCAGCCTCCTCAACCTCCCTCGCTCATTCCTAACTGTCCATCTGCGATTCAGGAGTGATGCGCCTCCAGAGATCTCTGCCTTAATGCCAGTTAGACTGAGATCCTACTCATTTGGACCCCTGCGCCCGCTTTCCCTCTCACCCTGACCGCCCACCTTGGGCCCTCTCCCTTTGCCTTCCTGTGAGACTAAAAACCTTGGTGTCATCTTCGACTCCATTCTCTCCTTCTCTCCTCACATTACGGAACTTTCCAAGAAGGCCCACTACCAGCTGCACCACCTCAGTGGTATTCTTTGTTTTCCCGCTTTCCCTCAGAAGCTCACTGTCTCCAGAGTCCTTGTTCTCTCTAGGATGGACTACTGGAACAGCCACTTTCTCAATCTGCCTTCCTCTACTCTCCGCCCTCTGCTACTAATCCAGAACAGTACTGCGAGACTTGTCCTTGGCCTCAAGCCCAGGAAGCATATCTCTCCAGCTCTGAAAGATCTCCTCCGACTCCCAGTGGCTGCAAGAATCGAGTTCAAGACCCACTGAATCGTCCACAAAGCTTTCTGGGGCTGGGGCCGGCACTACATCCAACTCTCTTCCTCAACACCTTCCTTTTCGAGCCCTTTGCTCTGCCACCTCCAACTCTATGATGCTCAGACACTACTCCAGGCAGAGATGGGGGTGTCGATCTCTCTCCTCTGCAGGTGCCTCCCTCTGGAATGGCCTGCTGGCCCCTCTCAAACTTGAGCTAGACCACCTGAAGTTCCGGAAGTAGCTCAAGATCTTCTAGTTCGCGTCTGCCTTCTCTCTCTCTCTTCCCTGCTGACCGACCTGTAGGCTGCACTGACTGGTTGCCTGGCTATCCACAGAGTCTTACTGGTACCAGGCTCCCCCATGACCAGTAGCCCCTGCACTGCCCTCCAGGCCCACCTTGCACTTAGGGGCTCTATCTGGAACCCTACAGTCCCCTGTCTCCATGCACTTAACCAGAGCTGCTTGCCCTGGCTGCACTTACTCAAAGCAATGCTGCACTGATTGCACTTCTCCCTCCCGTCTCCCCCCTGCACTTTTGTGTATCGCACTTGAACGATCTGAAGGACACAAGGCTGAGTAAGATTGTTTGTTATGTCCTCCCTCTGTCTTCCCTCCCTTGTTTTGCCGTGCCTAGAAAAACTTGTGTACAGGCGCGTTATAAAGGACTTATATCATATCATATGCCAGGGAGCGTTTGAAAGAGTTAGTGAGTGAGGTTCTGTTTGGGCACTTGTCTGCAATTAGCACTTCTTACCTGGGGATACAAACATATCTCTACAGCAGCCACTTTAACAACCTAAGTTATCTTAGAGAAACTGGAACCTGTATTGATGTATTTTGCTTTGTGTGAATATTTCGCTC
The DNA here is from genome assembly GCF_040938575.1 of Ambystoma mexicanum. Taxonomy (NCBI): domain Eukaryota; kingdom Metazoa; phylum Chordata; class Amphibia; order Caudata; family Ambystomatidae; genus Ambystoma; species Ambystoma mexicanum. The sequence goes on from NC_090936.1 coordinate 1,218,986,978, forward strand.
CTTGGTTTATGGCAGACACTTCTGTGGTCCCACCCCTCCCACATATGAATCTGTGTGTTGTTGGACCATTTATATCATGCAGAGGAACCCTTTGGTGAGCGTTGGACTGACTGATGCCAGCTGGCCTTCAGTGAGCTCAAGCAGACCCTCACAACAGCACCTGTCTTGGCCTACGCGGATCCGCAGTTACCTTACATCCTGAATGTGGACACTGGTATGGAGGGATTGGGACCTGTTCTCTACTATGAGACAAACAGTGAAACAAAACCGGTCGCGTTTGCCATCCGAGGCCTGCATGCAGCAGAAAGGAATTACCCAGTCCACAAGTTGGAATTTTTGGCATTGAAGTGGACCGTTGCAGAGAAGTTTCAGGATTACCTCTAAGGTGCCACCTTCATGGTGAGGACGGAAAACAACCTCCTTACATATGTGTTGAAGTCTGCGAAGCTGGATGCTACCGTACACCGTTGGCTCAACACACTGTCCACGTACAACTTCAGCGTACAATACAGACCTGGGCACACTAACATCGATGCCAATGCCCTCTCTCAGAGGCCTCATGCTCAGCCGGATGATACAGCTGGATCCACCTCGTGGAAGGAGTTGTCTTCAGCAGGCGTGAGGTCTGTCTGCCAGGCTGCAAGTCAGCATGAGCCAGACAGAGCCAGGAGCGGGGATTGCTTGGGATCCTCAGCTGAGGCGGTACCAGCCATCTACTGCAACATTATCAGTCTGGGGGTATCTGAGCTACCGTGTCTGACCCGAGAGGAGATCCGTATGTCACAGCTAGCGGATCCTGGCATCGCTCCGTTCCTGAAAGCCAAGACCACAGTGGCGGATGTGTCCAGAGACGTCCTTCTTGACCCAGAGCAAACTGCAATGCTGAAGCAGTGGAAGACACTCGTGCAAAGGGTGGAATCCTGTACAAGGAAAGCAAAGTTGGAGACCGCCTACTAAATTGCCTTGTTTTGCCAGCACAGAGATTCCGCCAAGCTATATTGTATGCAGTCCACGACCAGCACGGACATCTTGGCAGTGACAGAACCTGCGAGTTGGTCCACTCAAGGTTTTTCTGGCCAAGACTAGCAGCAGATGTCAAGTAGTATAGCCAGCACTGCGCCAGTTGTGTTACCAGGAAGACCGCAGCTCCTCCTGAAACCTAACTTCACTAACTGCAGAGTTCCAGGCCCATGGACCTCATCTGCATTGGCTTCCTCAAGCTGGAGATGGACAGGCGAGGTGTGCAGAACATCCTGGTTGTGACAGACCACTTCACTAGGTACGCACAGGCGTTTCCCACCAAAGATGAGCATGCCCTCACCGTTGCCCGTGTGTTGTGGGAAAAATACTTTGTGCACTACGGCTGGCCGGCCAGGATTCGTTCCATCCAGGGACCAGACTTTGAATCAACACTCATTAAGCAGATGCTGGAGCTGGTTTGCATCAAGAAGACCCATACAACTCCATATCATCCTCAGGGGGATGTTCAAGTGGAGAGGTTTAATCATACCCTCTTGGCCATGCTGGGCACCATGAGGACAGAGGAGAAGAACAGATGGAGTCAGCATGTGGCCACCCTGACCCATGCGTACAACTATACAAAGAATGATGCCACCAGGGTTACACCATATTTCTTGATGTTTGGAAGGGACACCCTGCTGCCTGTAGACCTGTGTTTGGGATTGTCCGCAGACAGAGCAGGCAGAGAGAACTACGCCAGCTATGTTAAACAGCTCAAGTGTCAACTGGAGTAATCCTATCAGCTCGCCCAGGCTGCTGCGGCAAAGACGGCAGAAGGGAACAAACGCAGCTACGACACCAAGATCAGGTATCAGGCTCTTCAACCTGGCGATTGGGTGTTGATCCACAGCCTAGGAAAGAGGGGACGCAACAAGCTAGGTAACAAGTGGGAGTCCCTGCCTTTCATCATAGAGCATCAGCTGGGAGAGCTCCCTGCCTACTGATTGCGAGAGGAAGGACGGCCAAGGAACTTCAAGACCTTACACCAGAACCATCTGCTCCCAGTCGGGGATGAGGTTGAGTTGACACTGGAGATGACAGATGAAGAACCAGCCAAGGGGCCGGTGATGAGACAGCAGTGACTCCACGCTGCAAGGCCCGAAGATGATCCTTCGAAGGTTCAATCCACAGAAGCTTCTCCAGCTACTTAGGCAGAGAGATCAGAAGGTCAACCGGAAGCCAGTGAAGATGCTGACGTCGAGAGTGATCAGTCAGTTCGGTGTCTATCCAGAACAAGGGTTAGATCAGACACTAGTGTGGGTCCCTACACCCACTTATCCAGATCCCATTCCTAGTGAACCTGAATCCGTTCTCAAAATATTGCTTCAGAGGTTGTTCCCAATCCTGCTCCTGTCGCCCCTGCCACGCTGGACGTGGTAGAGGAACCCTTACCCATTCCTCCACTGGAAGATAGGGACCCCGACTTGGTGCCAAGCAATTCCCCAAGTCCAGGGGGAAACCTACCTGAGGCCCCGGCTGTTCTCCGTCCTACCACCAGGGAGAGCACACCAGTTATGAAATTAATGTATGATACACCTGGGGTCCATGTGAGGTTCAAGTACATTCTTCTCAGTCTTCCATCCCTCCTTCTCTAGAGAAGGTTCCTAGGAGTTGAGGGGTACTGTGGGAGGTGTCTGAGATTCAAGGTACTGGGTGGCAACCGGTGGCCTGTCCTAAATCTTGGCTTGACAGGTTCACTGACCAGGTCAAAGCTATCCTCAGGACTGAGGATAGTTCAAAGTGAGGGAGCATTTAACCCTCGATCGGGGGATAAAGAAGGGATCCCGAAATAAAAAAAGAAAAGAGAATCGGGTCACTGACGCAAGTCACGCTAGGGACCCAGAAGTATGGGAACGGGTTAGAGTGAAGTACCCTCGCACATGGGCATGCAATCGTCCCTTTGCTCTAAAGAGAAGGAAAAAAAACAACGTGAGCGGAGCACCGGTGACAGTTAGAGAAGCCCTTTAACAGGCTTGGAGGCGCTCCGCTCAGCGCCGGTGACTGCCACAGCCCGGGCCTTTATATTGGCACTTCCCTGGTTAGCAGGGGAATGCCTATAAGCATTGCCACCCCAAGGTGGACCTCATTCCAGGGCACATTTAATTACTGGTGCTCCCCATAGCAGGGGAGCGCCTTGTGTGTGTTTTAGCCCTCCTGGGGCTTACTTCAGAAATTAGGGCCACCTCCCGCACAGGTGGTCACCAGAACTCCCTGGGCCACACCTGGCAGATATGGCCCAGGTGGATTGAGTAGTGTAGGGCCCCCCCATGCTACCTCTGAGAGCTGGGCTGCATCTGGCATATGCAGCCCAGCCTACGTAAAGACTTAAAGACTTTGGGGCCTGCCACCCACTGCCCGGAGAGTCACCATCAAAGAGCGCAGGAAGAAGGAAGGAAGATCAAGCGAGCAGCAAGGACCTTGAGACAGCCCTGGCCCAGTTGTCTTACAAGTAAGTCTTTTTAGATAGCTTTTAATACAGAGCACTGTATAGACTTTGTATATATTTTTTAAGACATTTTATATTTTTAAAGGACTCTTTTTATATTTTTGTGTTTTATTTTTAGTAACGCAGCTGCTTAGGAGAATTTAAGTTGTATATATTGTCTAGTGTTTTGCCCCTTTTTGTAAAAAAAATCACAAAACCCTGCTGTTATACTGGGAAAGTATATAGGAAAGCTTAAAACAACTAAGAAGAACCATACACCAGCATTCCTTTTGTCCGCCTTTCCTTTTGTGCGCCAGTTACTCTAACCTTGTGTTTCCTCCTTAGGGGTATTTGGGGAACCGACCTGCCCTAACCTCTTGATGTTCCCTAGCCTTAGCTTCTTCCTATGAAAGTACACCAGGGTGATCACGAACCCAGGCGAGCGGGGATTTGGAGATGGGTACGAGGCAGGTCAAGTTATAAGTGAAGGGTTAAGTTGTATATTGTGTGCCCACGTATACCTGTCTCCTTATAAGGTTTGTTGGAGGATCACCCCCCAACATATGTTTGCTGTGCAATGAGGAGACATTGACTTTTAACTTGATTGCTGCTCCTCAGTTCGGGTTGAGTTTGGGGATGCCCTGGTTGGTGACCCATAATCCAACCATTAACCTTTGGTGCCAAACAATGTGAAAAACATCTAGATGACAGGGCAGGGCTCACCACCTTTTTAGTGGAAGGTGCGGTAAAACAGGCAAGCATTGGGGCGGTGTAAACTGAGCTACCAGAAATGTATACAGAATATGCAGCGGTGTTTGATAAGAGAAAGGCAGAGACTTTACCTCCACACAGATCTTATGACTGTTTAATTCATCTAGAACCTCAGGCTAAGTTAACCTGCAGTCGGATTTATGAGTTGTCTGAACAGGAGAATCAACATCTGTGAAAAGACCTAGATGACATCCTGGCTTGTGGTTTAATTAGACACTCCAATCCCCCATTTCTTCACCTCTGTTTTTTTTCGTGCCTTAGAAGGAGGGTACATTGCGTACCTGCATTGATTGCAGACCTGTGAACAATGTGATCAAAAACAGGTTTCCACTTCCTCTAATACTTGTTCTATTGAATCAGGTGAAGAGAGTTGAAATGTATACCAAACTAGCTGTTCCCGGCGTAACAAACGCAGTTCTAGCATATTTTAAAGGTCAATATTGGTTGGTAATGCATAGGGTCACTTCTGTTCCCCTTCTTAAATATTGGAATTACCACTGATCACTTCTAGGAAGGGGACGTAGGTCCCTGTGACTTAGTAATGGTCATTGAAAAGGCTAAACGTTAAAAAGGCGAAACATATAGAAAACTTCCTTGAATTCGAAAGGCATCTTTTTATCAGATGGAATGAGAGGTATACGCGGTATAAGAACAGTATCTAAGTTCTATCCATCGATTATACGGGCCTCTATGATGTGTCTTTGTAGATGCGTAATTGTCAACCTTGTTCCATTGTAGAGTCCATGTGATGACATACGATTGCATAGTAGCATTATTACAGCACCTATTTTCAGTTTTAGCTCATGAGGAGGCATCCGTCCTACAGCGTTTAGCTCTTTAGAGACTGAAATGTAGAGCCGGTAATTGACTGTTCATTGACACTGGAACTGCTGTGCCCTGTGCAAAGAGAAGTTGGATGGAAAGAAGTGACTTGAAATTATTCTAAATTTTTGCGATAGTGGAAGGTGGAGGTGAAAGCGTAGATCTGTGTTCAAGTGGAAGGGTACACAGAGGTGTACGTTGCCATTTGGACAGCAGAGGGTAACCTAACACTGATAAATTGCATCAGCTGAGTACAGAAACATATCTAAGCGTTTTAACAGCGTTCCACATCTAACTGCTAACATTTGTAACAACACGCCCAACTAAATTAGCACCACAGAAAACCACATCACCTTCAGGAAACAGCTCAAAACCTGGCTATTCAGCAGACAATGAAACCTTGAAGGGACACCAGCAACAACAACACCACTGACAAACAACTAGAGAGGAAAAGAGATGGGCCAAAAGAACCACAAACAAGAACCTGGCTAGATACCATGAAACAGCATCCAAAGTGCTGCGCCAGAGGCTTCAACAAACGGATCGACTTTACTAACCCATTTTCCTTTCCTGCTTCTCTTACATAGCTGACACCACTGCACCAGACCCTGGATCAGCCACACTCCACATAAACAAACATAGAACCACTACTACAGAGGATAGCACAGGGGCAACGCACTGGACTTGCAAGCAAGACCATGCAGAGCAACAGAGCTTTGAATCCCGGATCCGCGCTTAGAAACCAAACTCAGGTATGGTATTAGGTGCGTTATAAAAAACAATTAAATAAGATACAAATACTACATCACGCACAGCACCTAAATATACAGAAGCACACCTAGAGTGAGGCACCCACATAGTCTAAAAAACCATCAAAAATGCATCTATACGCTGGGAAGAGTTGGGATATAGAACATTGAGTTATTTGTTCCCTGAGGGTAGGTTCCTCACATTACAGACTTGGAAGCAGGGCCACAGAGGTACGACAGCAGATATTTTACAGTTCTACAGGTTGAAGGCAGCGGCCACTAAACTGTGGGAGGGATACTGTAAGAAACCTGAAGGTGTCTCGCTCGCTAGTCCCTGGGGATCTGTCATCCAGGTGGCCAGGGCATAGCCATTGCTTTTGGATCCAGTTGCTGGAGGTGTACCAGTGCGGGAGGATCACCTGGGTGAGGGGTCTTCGGGGAGTGGGAGTGGGACACCTGATGGCAAGACGTGGTATCCCCTTCCCTGTAACACATTTACCCCATCCGACCCGATAGGATATTTAGAAACTCAACCCCACACCCCCTTTTCCTTCACAAACACTTTCACACGGACAGCCTGCTCTGGGAGAAAACAGACTTGCACCAAAGCATTGTACCTGACATGTCCCACTACTATGGTCAGGTAAGGTCAGGCAATTACTGGTAAACACTCACACCTGACTTCCATTAAACATTCTCACACGGATAAAAGGCAGAGTACAAGCACACACTCGGAGCAAGGCAAAGCACACGAAGGAAAAGTACTTTCCCGACAGCAGCTGAATGAAGAAAGGAAGACAGCAAACCAAGAAGGGTATGCAAGGAGGGAGATACCCTTGACCTTTTCAGCAAGAAGCCGTTACTTTCTAGAACACTTCAGATTAGAAAGCTAAAGGCCAGGAAACCAGACTGAAGAATCCTGTATTGTGTGTCGGAGATACCGGGGGTTATCCTGCACGGCTGACTGAGTCGGGGAGGAACAGCAGCCGCCGTAGTACCGTCCTTGGCTACAAGATTAAAGCAGCAACTGATAGATCATCACAGCCGGTGAGTTGGGGGGACCGATGCAAGACCGGTCTGTGTTGAAGTCAAGGTTGCAAGTGGCAACTTTGTATAACGAGCACAAGAACGAAGATTAAAACGCGTGTGATGAAAGACGCAAGGAAAGCTTAATTGCTGATGAATGTTTGAACATTAAAGAGAAAAGATACAATACCAGTTACAGAGTGGTCCAGCACCACAAGGGTCCCCAATCGATAGTCTCTGTAAGGTATCCAGCCAAGAAGTGGCAGAAATGAAAGTAGTAGATTGGCAAGAACATCGTTTGAGGTAAATCAAAGTGGTTCCTGTGATGGTTTACGTAAAACTGAGCACACATTTGAAAGTCTTTGATGTTTAATATCAAGAGGAAAACGTAGAAAGTGAGATTACATGGTCCGAGCAGGAACGAGGCAGACCAATTCTGAATATTGTGCTAAAAGGGTCCAAGCCCAAATGAGGGAGATCCACAGTCCAAGCCCAAATGAGGGAGGCTAAGTGTGAACATTGTGCTAAAGGGGTCAGAGCCCAAACGAGGGAGATCCATGGTCTGAGCCTGAGCTTGGGAGACCGATTGTGAACATTGTGGTAAAAAGGGGTCCGAGCCTGAAGGAGGGAGACACATGAATAACACTGAAAAGGAGAACTTGTCAATGTGAATATCCTGATAATAAAGAAACTTTGGTGCTTGTTTGTTACGACAGGCCATTCAACCAACTCTCTGAAGTTCAATAAACACCCTTGAACTGTAATCACCGTCTGTCTTCACTGTATGATACCATGCCTTCCTTACAGAGGTGACAGCGGTATCTCTGGTATTTGGTGGAATGGGTTTGTTACGGGCTGGATGACTGCTCTTGGGTACCGGCAGAAGCTGTGAATGCTCTGTAGCGAAGGCATCACAAGTATTGACACTGACACAATAGATACAATTTTCAAAACCTTTATTGATAATGTTGGGGTTGGAGAAACTCCTTTTCTGCCCTATAACTAAAATGGGAGTAGTCTTGACCATGAAACGATTAACAAAACAGTTCAAATGGCCTATGCTAAAAAAAAACGAATGCCTGCCCTATCTCTTGTACAAAAAGTTTGAAAAGGAGAAAATGTATGCAAAAGGAAAAGTCAGTGTTCAAATGATAATGTGGCTGAACCAGTCTCCTCCCGACGTTATGCCTCACGAGGTAAGGCGATTCTTGTAGGCAGGATGACACACTCTGGCTAAGCTTTCAACACAGTACACAGTTCACAACCGTGGATTGAGGCCCTCCTGAGCTTCCACGTTTAAAGTTCCTTTCTCTGGCGTTCAAAATAATGTTTCAATCAAAACGTTCACAAAGGTCCCAATCTGCCGGGTTCACCACACCATTCTCGTAGGTCCCCCTTTGCCGGGCTCAGACCTCTCACGTTACAGTTCACACAAAGTTGCAAGGGGGCTTCCTTCTCCAAGCTTAATATATGTCTGGTCTCCCTCAACCAGGCTCCTACCACTTTTGGATGCCGAAGCCTTTAGAATGTGTGTGGCTTTCTTTATAGACCCCGCAGGGCCACTTCGATTCAATGTTCACTATTTACTTTCACTCTTGCTGTTTGTTCGCTCTTTAGCTTCAAACAATGTACATTTCACAGAGACTTTTGAATGGGCTACTTCCTTTCACCGGACCACTCAGTTACTTAGTATCGCTTATCTTGCAGCTGTATTTCTCTTTAAAGTTCATTCACTTTAACACACACCGGTCTCTCAGGTCACTTACCAACTCACAGGCTGTGTGTGCTTCTTTCTTGTTTGGCACTTTCCGATTTTTGAGTCAAGGTTAGAACACAGGCTTGACCTCGCCTCCCCAACTTTGCCCTTCACCCGGGAGGGTCGCTGGCGTCCTTGAAAGACAATGCAATCTTCAATTGTGGGATCTGGCCTGGTCCACATGTCTTTCGTAGCCCATCGGAGGCAATGACCTCCAATAGGGTAGCCTTATGGGTTACGGCCCGCTACTCTCGTACCTTGGTCTGTTGCTCTGCTTCTGTAGTTGTGCCTTCATCCTGGAAGTTCTGCTCGTTCTCGTGTTCCACCCTGCTCATAGTGTGTCTTTAGATGTTGCCTTTTATTCGGGTGAGGAGAGCTAATTGGTATCAGGTGTATGCGCTTAGGATAAAGGGCCTGATTTTGCCTGACCTTATTAGTGGGACAACATGGTGGATTCCCGTAGGGAGTTATGGCCCTGTTATTCCTATGGGAAATCGTCCTTTCTCTTTGTCTGCTCTTTCTCGTCCTTGTGTTTCTCAGGATTGGGAAGGAAGAGATTGGGTGTGAACTCGAATACTCCCTGATGGTCGAAAAGGGGGTCGGGGGTGATGGAAATTACAAAAGGGATGAATATTGCATCTCCCCTTTGAATATTATCCCCCGAATTTTCCACTCATTTATTTGTCCCTTATTATTCTGTCTCCAGAATTGGGATTTGAGAGAGATGGTATTTCTTTAGTCCTTAATACAGTAGAACCCTGGGGAATAAGGTGGGAAAATTCATTGGGTGTTTCACAGCTCCCAGACAGGTAAGATAGTGCCACCTCTCTCATATGGTTAATCCGGGTCCTGAGAGTTCCCCTGCAGAGAATACTACTCTTCTAAGACTACATTGCCCATGAGGCTGCGCGCCGGCATACCCGCAGCACACACATTGGAACTTTGATTAGGGCCGGCCCTTTTCGTGCAAGGTGCTCGCAATTGCTTGTTTGGTTAGGCACGGGTAGAGGGGCAGTGACTGGTATGGTGTTCCGCATTCTTCAACAGTATCCCGATGGCAAAGCTTCCCTTCGGGTGCCGGTACTTATTCCAGTGCCGGACCACGATCAGTCATCCCAGGAATTTTCCTTGCTTTGCGCAGTGGCAATATGAGGCCAAGGACGCATGTTGAGTGCTGGGTGAAACGCTGGTGAAGTTCTCTTTCACGCTGATGTTCAGTGCACACATTCGTCTGCTCGGGTTAGCTCTGGAAGCGCCCCTAGCCTGAGATAAGTGCTGTGTTATGTAAAAGTGCTCTACGATGCTTATTATTGTGTGAACTTGAGTATAGTATGACCAAATCTTGTGATGTAACAGGAACCTCTGTGAAACAAAGGAACACTCCGTAAACCTTTTTCACTTATGTGTGTGTTAAGACTAATGCGTTCAACTAGGAACTGGTACTCTCTGTAAAGCAACACGGAGCAGGAAATCTTGCATAACAAAAACTGAGTGAGTGAGGAATTAAGGAGCATGATCTTTCAAAGATTGCCAATTGTGTGTTTGTCGCTTTGTTTGCTTATTGTATTGTGGCTGAGTTCTCGACAATTCATGCAATCATTACGTGTGCTCAGTGTAGTATGTCCTCTATGCAATCATTACATGTGCTCAGTGTAGTATGTTCTTCATGCAATCATTACATGTGCTCAACGTAGTATGTTCGATTATGTGTTTCAACCTTATGCAACCAGTAAGTGGTGATTAGGGTGGTCTGCCATATAGTAGTTAGGATTAGGGTTTAGGTGAAGCACGTAGTCAGGTGTAAAATATTGCTGACAGCAAGGAATTGTGTATTGTATGTCATTTTCTCTCAAACCCCCTCCATATCCAATCACGTACGCTAATCCTCTATCCAGTTTCCCTAATTCCCCCAAACTTTTCCACAACTTCTCCCCAACCCTCTTCCCCACATTGGCTGCCTCTGTGAGCCCTATTAGCTACACATCAGGCACCAGTGCCAACTAAGGTGGAAAGGTCATACTCCATTGGGCTTCCGTGGGGTGGGAGGAGTTGTGATTCCTCCCTTGGTCATTGCCTTTAGCCAAATGAAAAGATGTTACATTATTTGTTATAATAGGCAGTCCCATGTATGTGGCTATAGTAGGTGATTTAGGGAATTCCTCACAGGAACGGGAATCCTTGTGCACAAAGGGGGAGTCTCAGTGAGGTCCCACTTGCCTCACCTCTAGCCTTGGAAAGAAGGGACGAATACCTGCAATATATCACAACACCTAGCTCTGAAATATCTGAATAGGCCGGTGACTGGCAACAAGGTTAACACATTTGAGGGTTTGTGCAATTTGATTACATGTAAGGGTATCCTTAAGAATTGTGAGAGAGACTTACACCAGCTTCTAGCCTGCTATGCTTAACACCCCATAGGGTACAGGGCAAGCAACATCCCACTGGGGGAATCCCCAGGGGAAAAGGAATCCACAAGCAAGGGTTTTACTCCATCTCACTTTAACACAGAATCCCAAGTGTGTGTTGGCTATATGGGAATTGAGCAGGACAATAATGTGCAGGGCCCTTTAAAAGTGGATGGTTTGGTTTCTGACCTGTATTTGTTGCCGTCCTTGCCTGAAGAGTGGCACCAATGGATTATCCCATCTCGTTCCAAGGAGAAACATAAAGATCACAGGACCAGGACACCAGGGAAGAGAATCAGCCAGAGGCCGAGCTAGGCAAGTCTGCATGGGAGCGCAGAGGAGGGGACATCTTCCTTCCGGGAGGAGCCTACAAGCAGAGTCACAAAGACGGTGTGGTGGGCAAAGAAGCACAGAGCGCCGCGGCTGCCACTTCCAGTAGTCGGGGAGCCCCAGGAGCTCAGAGTCGCCAAAGCGAATAGACTCTAAGCCGCACCAGAAGCGTCATACGGGCTGAGTCGCCAAAGCGAATAGACTCTAAGCCGCACCAGAAGCGTCATACTGGCTAATGACCAAGTCCTGTCTGAAGAAGACAGGAGGAACCGCTGCAAGAGACCCAACAGCGAGAAACGGTTTGAGGTCAGAGCTGTGGTTCAGCGCAGGCCCAGGAGACCGCCTCCCCCAAGGAACACTCCCCCCAAGAACCAGGTACGTGGCATAGACAGAGGAGCTGGAGGTGGGCGGTCAGGCCACGAGATACCGAGATACCCCACGAGGGGGTGAGGTAACCGATAATCTCAGAAGGACTGAGAAGCCACGAGGGGCTGAGAACACTGATAACTTCAGAAGGTCTGAAAAGCCATAAAGTCCATGCCGGGCTGAGATCCGAGATACCCCACGAGGGGGTAAGAGCAATGATAACTCCTGAAGGGCTGAGAAGCCACATAGCCCAAGCTGGGCTGAGATCCGAAAATATCCCACGAGGGGGTAAGAGCATTGATAACTCCTGAAGGGCTGAGAAGCCACATAGCCCAAGCTGGGCTGAGATCCGAGATACCCCGCGAGGGAGTGAGACCATTGAGAACTCCTGAAGGGCTGAAAAGCCAGATAGCCCAAGCTGGGCTGAGATCCGAGATACCCCACGAGGGGGTGAGAGCATTCATAATTTCAGAAGGGCTGAAAAGCCATAAAGCCCATGCCGGGCTGAGATCCAAGATACACCACCAGGGGGTTTGAGCATTGATAACTCCTGAAGGGCTGAGAAGCGACATAGCCTATGTTGGGCTGAGATCAGAGATACCCCACGAGGGGGTGAGAGCATTGATAACTCCAGGTTGGCTGAGAAGGCACATATCCCACACCGGGCTGCAATCCGAGATACCCCATGAGAGAGTGGGAGAACTAATAATTCCAGAAGGGCTGAAGAGCCAGGCGGCCCAAGCTGGGATAAGATCCAAGATACCCTACCAGGGGGTGAGAAACCCAACAACCCAAACAGAGGAAAGCCAATCTTGTGTCTCGCCATCCCCAAAGCGCAGCAAGACGCAAGATACCCCGAGCTGTGGTGAAAGACGCTACCATTTACAAAAAGGCATACAAACCCAGACCAGTACAGCCTGCTATCTCCAACGAAGAGCATATATACAGAGACATTGGACAGTCTTGAGATTTGAATTGTTTGAACTACCTACTCAGGCAGAGTGCCTGGGAGAAAGGATAAGGACGTGTAGGTGGAGGCCAGATCCAGGTACCACGAGAAGAGAGAATGGCTAAAAGGACCATTGTGAACTGCATCACCAGACACGTGGTCTGCCAGAGAACTAAGAATTCTTTGTATATAGACCAGAAACCAACCACCACTATGCAACTAACAGGAGGAACAACTTTCCCAAGCCAAGGTTATGTTATCTTTTTGTATTAGTGTTTGATTTATTTCATTTGTTTTTTACATTCGTAAAGCGCCCAAACCCTGAGGCACCAGGGAGCTGTTGCGAAACCAGTTACATGATACAATTCTAGCGAAATAAATAGTACATTTTCACATTAAAGGATAGAACAGCACGAATAGCAGATTAAGGACAGCAAATAGTGTTCAGAGGCCAGAAGGCCAGAGTGGGTGCTTATCAGTTAGGTGAAAAGCCATGTTTTTAGAGATTTGTGTTTTTAGAACTTAGTGTCACTCTAGTGTTAGTGACACTTACACTTCAATGTTAGTGTCAACATTAGGTTAGATTCGTTTTGGACAGAGGACAGATATTTGTGTAAGCCATCCTGATGACCACCAGTTTGTTATTTTATTTTAAGATAAGGGAAACCATCACCATAGCAGTAGGGACAGGAAAGGCATTCTTTCCTTTAGTGAAAGTGACATGGCTAAAGCATGTCTTCATGTCAGTCTCCTATGTCTCCCTTTCCACAAAGGGTGATCCAGCCTGTAAAGGACATAGTTTGTGCTGATCTCTTAGAAGCAGCCATTATCAGTGTTGGCATCTTAGCCACAAAGTCACAGAATGTTCCTTAGTGAATCACCAGAGGAGACCTCATGCCAATGGCAACACAGCTCCTGGTCTGCTGTGGTCCCAGAAAAGCCAACCCTGAGTCATTTCCCCTTACCATTCATGTGGGAGGCCGATAGTGTCCTATCCTCTGTTCAGGGTTTCGGGCTAGCCCACCATCCGTACCTAGTCCAAATCTTGCCTTGCCCTACACTGCCCCATTCATCCCACAGCAACAAGTGTAGGTACTGTCATAGCTGCACCCACAAGCACCCCTGTTTCCTCTGGGCATAGCGGGCGTGCCAGTTCTACACCCGAGGATAGAGGTGCCAGAATGATTGCTTCCTCCGGATGCTTTCAAGGTTGTGTTGCAGGAGACAATCTGGCCAATATCTGTGCATGCTCTTGATCTTTCTCAGGGCAGAAATCTACCCTGAGAGCTGAAGATGAATATCAGATCTGGGCAGACCAGACCAATCAGATGATCCATGACTGGATAGCTCCTAACTGTAAAAAGCATCAACGCGTCCTCGAGAGCCTGCAAGGGCCTGCGATGAGAGTAATCCAGGCACTCAATGCCACACATCCAGACCCCACCATGGAAGATAGAATGTACACACTGGATGGAGTCATTAGAGCCACAGAATCAGGTGTGGATGTAAGGGTGAAATACTGCGATGCCCGGCGTCAACCGGGTGAGAAACTCTAAGATTACCTGGCCAGAGGTCAGCCGATTCTTCAGCTGGCTTTCCATCAAAAGGGGGTTGAGCCAAACATTCTGAACCTGGTCACGCTGCGACAAGTCATGCGGAGTGCAAGATCTCTGTTTCTGATGTGAAGGCAGCTGTGACTGTGGGAATGGACCCAGAAACCTTCTTCCTTTCAGGAACTGCTCCGGGAGGTGCGTACTCTGGAAGTAGAGATGGAGAACCCAGTGTCTAGACTACCCAGTCAACTGGTGTTCCCAAATACAGGCCCAGAGTATGACCTGGGACATCAAGTAGAGGAGTTGCATCAGACCAGCAGGTCATGCAGCTCCAGAGGGTGCTAGGCAGACACACAGTGTCTCCAGTGACATCCAGTGCACCAGCGCTTGGAAGAGGCCCTGCACCATCATCCCGGGAGAGGGAACACCAGCTCTTCCGCACACTCAAGAGTCACGGCAGCCCCCAGGGTACCAATGGCCCCAGCCCTAGCAATTCTACCACTGGTGTGGGCAAGAGGGGCACACCTTCCATATGTGCACAAACCCACTGGATTAAATGAAAGATGTCAAAAGGTTCCAGGCCTTGAACACCTCAGCACACACAAGATTGGAAAAGGACAGCGAGGAACAGAAAGCAGAGCACCTCAATCCTCAAGATTACTACGCTGTGACTGAGTGAAGCCAGAAAACATCAAGTCTTTGCTACCAGACAGGCCCAAGGCTGCAGTGACACCACCGGTGGACAAGCCATCTAGGAACCGGCATCCACCCAGACCGGCTATTCCACCCAAGCAGACGATGTGAGAAACCTAGAGGTGTCTCACTTAGGCGTCCCCGGGGATCTGTCATCCAGGTGGCCAGGACACGGCCATCGCATTGGATCCAGTTCCTGGGGGTGGACCAGTGAGGAGGATCACCTGGGTGGGGTCCTCAGGGAGTGGAAGTGGGACACTGATGGGTGAGACGCGGTATCCCCCTTCTTCCAACACCTTTTCCCCATCCTATCACGTAGGATACTCAAATACTCTACCTCCACCCGTTTTCTGACACAAACACTTTCGCACACCATGAAAAACAACAGACTAACATCAACGCTGTTTACCTGACATGTCCCAACACAAGGGTCAGGCAAAGTCAGGCAATTGACCAGTATCACACACACCTGACGGCCCTTTCCCTTCCTCAAAGGAATAAAAGGTGGTCCACGACCGCACAATACAAGCAAGACAGACCGCACAAGGAGAGCTATCCAAGCACAGCAGTCCAAGAGGAGGAGAAAGACAGCATTTACCGAAAGGGTGACGAGGAGAGAAGCGACCTTGCCCTTTCCAATAAAGGCCCGTGAAACCTGAGTGGAAGGAATCATAAGACTTCAAACAAAAGCCAGCGTGTGTTGCAGAAGATGCTAACGGTACACCGGGCCCTCCTCCACTGATAAACAAGCCAGGGAGAGATGACTGCTACCATGGTACCGTCCATGACTCCATAGACAAAAAAAGCCAAGCAGTTCATCACAACCGGTGAGTCGAGGGGAGAGCCGATAAGAAACCAAACTGTGTTCAACATAAGTAGCAAACGGCTAATTGAAGAACATTCAAAGAACTGTTAATACGAAAGGGGAATACCAGCTACAGAAGGGTCCGGCACCACGTGGGTGCTCACTCGAGAAACTCTGGGCGATACCCTATTGTTGAAACTACCGTTACCAGAAGACCTTCGGAAAGGTGCGAGAAAGGGGTCAAAGTGGTCATACGGGGGTCTATCAAAATCCTCTGTACAGTCAAAAGTCTTTGACTGGCAGATGATTGTAAAGTTAAGGGAAGTGAATCCTGCATCGTAAGAAAAGTAGAAAGAACTGTGTAATTGGCAAGAGTGAACCCGACCAAGGGATGCCGATGGAAAGGGGCAAAACCTAAAGTCCCAGTGAACAGTGTGTTGACAAAGGTGAACCAAATAGAGGGATGTACACAGTGAACTGTTTAAAAGGACATTAAAATGTGTGAATACCAGAAGTGAAATTGAGTTGACAAAAGCCGTAGTAAACTTGACGGAAGAAGGCTGCTATTCGAGAGGGGTCTGAGCCCGGAAGAGGGGGAGCCAAGGGTGAAGAATCAGCACCCAAGAACAATCAGAAAGGAACTTTTTTGTTTATAATGTTGAGCATTCCAGGCCCTTGGAAACACGAGATTTAACCACCGAAGGTCCTGATATTTTTAGGAGCTTTTGTAGATCTGAGGCCCCGAAGATTGGAATCCAAAAGGTGAAAAGTTATCGCACAACGTGTCTGTAGAAAGGAACTTGTGTTTATTATTTTTGTAAAACATCAGGTCCTCGGAGGCAAGAGACTTTTTGTAGAAAAGAGACTTAACCACCGAGCACCCTGGTACCTGAGAGCGGAACTGTAGTCTCGTGCTGGGAAAGCTTGAGCGTGTGCTGTGCTCTGGAATCCCACCTTGTCCCATGCTCAAAAAATGGGAAAGGGAGACCTGAATACTGCATCCTGACTTATTATTTGTGAACGCTTCTTTCTTTCCTGTGAATCTTATCCCACACCCTTTTGTATTTAGTTGTATGGACTGGCAATAGCTTTTTCTTAGTATAGGCTTTTTTATTTGACAAGACGCCACTAGGACTGCCTTATTATTATTTGACGGTCTAAGCTTGCTCCCATCTTAGATTTAGGTTTACATTAGGTATTTTTCATACCCGCTTATACAGTTTAATAAACACCCTTGAACTGTGATCACTTGCGTCTGTCTTAACTGTTGCCACCATGAGTTCCTTACAAAGACCACCTGTAGTCTAACTACAGCAAGTGCAGCACCCAAACACCATGGGGAGTACATGAAAGGCTCTCAGGACCACCAGCCACTTTGAGAGTTGCCATCTCTGGACAGCAGGCAGAAGTGCTACTGGATAGCGGCTCAAAGGTGACCATCATGTACGAGTCGTTCTACAGAAATCACTTGGTGCATATCCCAATGGAAACCTTGGCTGGACTGAACCTTTTCGGCATGGGAGACGACCTCTGAAAATATCTGGGTTACGTTCAGGTCAAACTTCACTTTCCACTTAATGTTGCTAGAGTCAGCACCCCCATCAACACTGTGGCTCTGGTCTGCAGCAGTCAGAGTGAAAAAACCGCAACACCAGTGGTGATGAGAACCAATTCCTTGATATTCAGTGCACTGGCTGTACTATATCGGTGATGGCTGGACCACATTATGCCAGCATGTGTCCATGCACTCCACATCAGCAGGCACATATGTAACAAGAGTACCAGTCCAAGCTCCACCTGATGAACCTGATGGATATGTCCACACCACCCGGTTCGGACAGATCATTATCCCAGCACATACCACTGTGATGGTTCCTGGCAGAGTGTGACTCAACGGCCAAGATGGCTGGTGATGGAGGCACCAGAGCGTGGCAAGCTCCCAGTGGGTTTAATGGTACAGTTGGCCCTGTTGATAACGGATGCCATTGACCTGCAGATCTTCATGGTACCAGTCATAAAGGTGACCAATAGGACCATCCACTTACCCAGGTGCACCATCATAGCACAGTTCCACTTGACCATTTTTGTAGCGCAAGGGAGTGCCGCCCTCAGCCCACCTGGGGCTGCGTTGAATCTGAAGACCTTGGACTTTGGAGACTCACTGACCCTGGAAAGGGAAAAGGACTATCTGAGGGAACCGCTCGCCCTGCACGATAACACTTTCTCCACCAACCTATGGGTCATTGGCAATGTCAACAGAATGGAACACTGGATCTGTGTGAGCGACAAGATGCCCTTCAGGGAGCGAACCATGGCGCCTGGCCCCAAAACACATGGCAGATGACGCCACCACTTGGTCAATCTGTTGCATACAGGGATCATCCAGGAGTCCAGTAGCCTGTACACTTCTCCCATCATCGTCTCCCAGAATCAGTCATGAGAACAGGGATTTCTGGATGTGCATTGACTACCGTCAGCTTTACACTCTCAGAATTCCAGACCAATACACCACGCCCTAGGTGGATGAGGCATTGGACTGTGTGACTAATCTGCGGATGTCGTCCCTTCTTCCCTAGAGGGAGAATTCCCCATGGGACCAGGGTGGAGCATCCACAGTACAATAATCCCTCTGGGGGTGGAACACAGAGGGAGGATCACATGGGTAGGGATTCCCCCTATGAGATTAGGGATGATTATTCTCAGGGAACGTGGTATTCTCCTGTCTTGATAACCCCAGCACCTTCTAAATACCCTTGTGAAACCTGAAATATCCAAAGACTTTAAGCATCTTGCTTCAGAGGGAAAAGGCTAGTACTGAGATGAGGAAGATCGCTTCAAAGAAACAAAGTGAGTGGTCTAGTTTATTCCGAGATGCCAATTGCCGGAATGGAGACAGCCCACCGGTGCAGGAAGAAACCCAGCTGTCAAACAGCTGAGATAAAAGCCTGAGCAAGACAAGCCTCACAAGAACGATTCACGAGAGAATGGGTCCCCAAGAAGGCACAGCAGTCTGCCTGCACCAAGCGAGGAGAGGGAAGCTGAACAGAAACCACGGAGCAAGGTAGAGGAAAGGCTGACGAAGATTCAAGTTTGAAGGACCGAGTGCGTTGGTGCCGGTACTTACCTCGAAGCTACCTGAGCTCCGGTGAGTCACTTGCAGTGCAGGACGTGCAGACGGGAGAGGGGAGATGCAGCCCAATGTGCTGCAGAATCAGCCTCTCTCCAAAAAGCTGTTGGAGCCTCAGCGAGCAGCACAGTGACTGGGGAAACGCAGGTACTGTTCAAGAAGGAGATAACAGGTACGCAGGATTACCAGAAGTTGTTTGAGGTCCAGGGAAGCTTAAAAGTGGGTCTGGGACCCAAAAACAAACTCAAACCCGTTGCTCACTTGGCAGGAGAGTAAACCAAGGGGGAGTAAAGCCCATCCGAGAGTCTGGGACGTGCACCCAAAACGGTCTGGGACCTGAAAGATAATCAAAACTTGTTGCTCGCTTGGCAGAATAGTGAACATAGGTGGAGCAACACTGCTGTGGGAGTCTGAGACCTGCACCCATATCAGAAACCAAAGCCTAACCACAAGAGGATCTGGGATTCAGTGAAAGAGACATTTATTGAGAATCAGCCAGTTTGGCGAGAGAGGACACCAAACCATCTTTGCGAGTTGGGGACCCGCAACCACATAGAAGTTTGGAAACCAGGGGGACAAAAGACCCTGGGAATAATAAACTGAACACTCTGCTTGGCGGAGAGGAATCTGGAGTCAATAGGATATAAAGATCGAAAATATAATAGACTTTACCTTATTTGTGATCCAGCATCTTGAAAGAAGAATACGCCTGGGGGAAAGGAGCACTACCCCAATCTTGGAATTTTGTGATTTTTGAACATTTCTTTTTATCACATTACTATCAGATAATTTGGGAACTTTTCTGCTCATTGAGAACACTAAGACCATTGTTTCATTTAGCAAGGAATACCCTTGCACAGTTATCTAAGAATTTAAGTGACTGCTCACCTGGTCTCTGCGAAGGTGTTGGGGCGCGGTTGCAGCCCTCCCTGAACTTGAATCACCCCCTCCAGGCCTCTCCCTCAGTAGAAAAGCTGTGAGCGGTGGTACGTGGTGATACTGCTCCTGCGTGGAGATAAGAGTGTGTGAGTGCGCCAATCTGTAATTGTTGTACCTCTTGAACCCCTCCCCCCAAAGTACGGTTTCTGTGAGCATACGCCGGCCCATAAAGCTCACCTGTGAATTATGGAAGATAAGCTCTCCATCCTGCTACTTCTGGCAGCGGCGTGTCGAATGGGATCTAGTTCCTTCACTGATCCCTGATAAGGATTAGTCCAGTCCAGCTGCGACTATGCTTCTCCTTATGATTGGTAAGTCTTTCATGAGCTCTTGTGATGCTGTTTGTTCTGTTTAATGTCTTTATATGTTGCTCCTATTTATGCCCGCAATATTGTCTCTCTTCTGTTTTCTTCCCTTAGATGGAAATGCGGCCTCAATGCAGCTGTGAGACGCGGCCGGATGGAAGATTGATGCTACCACAATATTCGACAGCAGGTAAGTGATGGTTTAAAGAAAAGCGCGAAGTATGGTGAAGCGCAACCGTAAAACTGACTGTTTTTTCGATGCCTAACCTTGTCTTCTGTTTTTCCTTGCAGGCGCTGCCGTCGACGATGGACTGTGTCGTGCTGCGGTGCCGAAGATTTCGGCATTCCGGAAAGTGTAAAGATGAATACTTGGTTCGCCGAAGAAATGTACATGTAAGAACAGCTTTCCCCAGTTGGTAAGTATGCTGGCAGGAAGCAGGATGTCCAGGAAGCAGGATCTTCAAAGGTAAGTCTGACCTCAGGCGACGCTGAGCGTTATGCTGCTTGCAACTGCAGAATAACGCAAAGCGTCTGTCTTGAGGATCAGGGCAGTTTATATAGCTGAGATTGTGGGCATGCCCATTAGGGCCGGCTTACCCGCCACACCCTGTCACTCCTAGAGAGTGAGCACGTGCAAAAGCAATCCATTAGCATCCACACCCAAGAATACACTTGGGGCTGCTTAATGGATGGAATGTTCAAGGTTAAAGCATCCTGCTTAATGGATGGAATGTTCAAGGTTAAAGCATCCTGCTTAATGGGTGGAATGTTCAAGGTTAATGCATCTGAAGTGCTATGTCCATAATAAAAGCTTTTTGGTGTTAAATGGATGTTCTTGTTTAGTTTTGTTCATGAGCCTGGCGACAAAGGCGCCAGGACAGTGTCCACCCAGGTCTCCTGTGCATGCGACCCCTGCATGCCTGTGCCACTGACTTCATGACCATGACAGGGACAAAAGTAGGTTTCCGACACAAAAGTGACAGACTTTTTGCTTTTGGACTTCCTGACATTTTCATTAGTTTACTCTGAGGCAGAGGTATTTTTCCAATCTTTTTGTGTTAATGAAAGTCGTTGCCCAAAAATATATCACCACTGTGTCCTACTCATACTTCTGCACCCTTACAGCTGTCTGACGGGAGACAGTGGTTTTTGGTCCTGGGCATGTGAGTGGCTTTTTCCAAATCCTCATGCATCCGGCGGATCGTGAGAAGACAGCCTTCATCTGCATCTCGAATTCTACAAATTCATCAGGATACCACAGTGGGTTGCCGGTGCACCAGCAATGTTCTAGTGCCTTATGGACTAGACGGTCAGTGACATGAACTTCCTAGAGGTGCTGGTTTACCTTGATGGCATTATCGTGTTCTGCAAGACACTGGAGGAGCACAACAGAGGCTCATGAAGGTGCTGGATCACCTACTGGAGCAGAGGTTAAAGGTTAGTGTGCACAAGTGCCAGTTTTTCCAGACTGTGCTTAAGTGCATCGGACACATCGTCTCTGCGAACGGCATCGCTGTGGATCTGTTAAAATTGACGCCCTCCTCACCTGACCACGACCTCAGATCCAGCAGGAGTTGCAGAGTTTCCTGGGATCCTGCAACTACCACTGGAGACTCATCACACGATATGAAAACATTGCACGACCACTTGTGGACCTCACCAAGGGATACCTGCCTACGACCAGTACTGCAGACCATTTGTACCATCCACATGAGCCCTTTGGAGAGAGCTGGACTGACCGATGCTAGAAGGCCTTCGAACAGCTCAAGTGGATCCACACCACAACACCAGTCCTGGCCTATGCCGACCCTTAGTTGCCACACATCTTATACGTGGATGCTAATCTGGAGGGTTTGGGAGCAGTCCTTTACCAGGACACCAACAGTGTGATCAGATCGGTCGTTTTCACCAGCCAAGCCCTGTATTCTGCGGTAAATAACTAATCAGTCCACAAGTTGGAATTTCTGGCATTAAAGTGAGCTGTTACAGAAAGGTTTCATAATTATCTCTAAAGTGCCAATTTCCAGGTGAGGATGGCTAATAACCCCCTGAAGTATGTGTTAAAGTCAGGGAAACTGGATGCTACGGTGCACCAATGGCTTACAGCATTGATTTGGGGTGTGGGTTCAATTCCAAATCCAGTTGCCAGATGAAGCCTTAATTTTTTATTTTTGATGAATGAGTCATTTGGACATCATTCAGAATCAGTGGAGAGCATCCAGGATCTGGCATGGACAGCTTGGCATAACATTTTGCACATACCATGTCAACCTACAATGCCAATATGAGCCTTCTAACATCGATGCCGATGCCCTCTCTCGGAGGCATCATGCTCCACTGGATGATACCACTGGATCCACCTCGTGGAAGGAGTTGTCTTCAGCTTTCTGCCAGGCTGCAAGTCAGCAGGAGCCAGACAGAGATGGCCTGGACTGCTTAGGATCCTCAGCTGAGGCGGTTCCACTTGTTTACTGCTTCATCGCCATCCTGGAGGTTTCTGAGCTGCCATGTCTGAGCCAAGAGGATATCTGTTTGTCACAAGTAGCGGATCCTGGCATCGCTCTGTTCTTGAAAGCCAAGACAACGGGAGTGCATTTGCCCAGAGATGTCTCTGGAGATCCAGAACAGGTTACAGTGCTGAGGGAGTGCAAAACGCGTGTGCAGAAGGGTGGAGTCCTGTACAAAGAAAGCAAAGTTGGGGGCCAGATGTTGCAATGCCTGGTTCTACCACAGCAGTTCCACAGAGCTGCACTGTATGTGCTCCACGACCAGTGCAGACATCTTGGCAGTGACAGTACCTTTAATGTGGTCTGTTCAAGGTTCTTCTGCCCCAGACTATCAGCCGATAAAAAGCATTATTGGCAGCATTGCGCCAGGTGGGCCACCAGGAGGACCATGGCTCATCCTGCAGCATATTTACATCACCTGCAGAACTCAAGGCACATGGGCATCAGCTACATCGACTTCGTCAGCTTGAAGATGGATCGGCAAGGTGTACAGAGCAACCTCGTGGTGACAGACAACTTTACTCAGCACACGCAGCCCTTCCCCACCAAAGATCAGTGCACCACCACAGTTGCCCACATGCTGTGGGAAAAGCACTTTGTGCACTATGGTTTGCCGGCCAGGATTCATTCTGACCAGGGAACACATTTTAAGTCTGCACTCATTAAACAGTGACTGGAGTTGCTTGGTGCCAAAAAAGACCCATAGAACTGCACGCTGCCCCTAGCGGGATGCCCAAATAGAAAGATACAGTCGCACTCTCTTAGTGATGCTGGCACCTTGAGGTCGAAAAGACCAGCTGGAGTCAGCATGTGGCTACAATCTCCCATGCTTATGACTGTACAAAGAATGAGTCCACCCGGTTTATGCAATATTACTTGTGATTTGGAAGGGACGCCCGGCTGCCTGTGTTTTGGTGTGTCTGCAGATGGAACAGGCAGCGAGAAGTACACCAGCTACGTGGAGCAGCTATAACATCAACTACAGCAAGCCCATCAGCGCTTTCAGGCTACTGTGGACCAGCACGCAGAAGTTAACAAATGCTGCTACGACACCAAGGTCAAGTTCAGCCTGCGATCGTGGATTGTGCCGCAGCCTAGGAAAGAGGGGACAGAAGAAGCTGGACGATAAGTGGGGGTGTGAACTGATCGTCAAAGAGTATCAGTTATTAGAGCTCCCTGTCTATGGACTGCGAGAGAAAGGATGGCCATGGAACATCAAGACCTTGCACAGAACCACCTGCTCCCAGTCAGGGATGAGGTTGTGTTAGTACCGGCAGACACAGAAGAGGCATCGCCCAAGAGCCAATGAGCAGACAGCAACAAATCCACGCTGACGGGCCAGAAGAGGAAGACCCTTTGATGCCTCAATCCCTGGAAACTCCTCAAGCTACGGAGACTGCCAGACCATCGGAAGGCCTCCTGGAAGCCAGGGAAGCTAGAGGGCCCAGGGTGATCCGTTTAGCATCTACCACGAGCCTTATAGTGATCAGACACTAATGGTGTTCCTCCACCTACTGGTCTAGGCCCCACACCTGAAAGCGTTCCTCCTGAGCTGTATTCTGATCTTGCTACTATTGCCCCAGCTACACAGGGCGTGGCAGAGCAACCCTTACTCAATCCTCCACTGGTAGATAGGCACCCTGACCTGGCACAAGGTGCACTGCTAGATCACCGAGAAAGCCAAGATGAGGCCCTGGCTGCTCTCCGCTCCACATTTGAGCCACCAAGAGTTCAGTGTGAGGTTCCCATTTCCCGTTCCTCACAGTTTTAAATTCCTTCTTCTCTAGAGCAGGTTCCTGGGAGTTCAGGGGTACTGTGGGAGATGCCGGAGATCAGGGTAGAGGGTGTCAACCAGTGGCTTGTAAATCAAAATCATGGTTAGATCGATTCATTGATTGGGCCAAAACTACCTTCAGGGCAGAGGATAGTTCATGTACCCAATTTGTGCTGCCCATTTGTATAAAGAAAAGAAAATGGATGAAGGTCCCCCTGTGCGTTTGCAGCACAGGGGACCCTTCAAGCTAAAGCAGACATGAAACCTTAAGCCAGCGCAAGCTGATCGCGGTTGCTATCAGTTGAAGTTTGCCAGGCCCTTACTTCTGAGGGTCGAACATGGCGCTCCGCTCAGAAGCAACATTAAAATGACCTGATTGAACCTGCCGTGTTGGATACACTGCGCCCCATTGCCATACATGCCAATATTCCGAGACACCTAGGATGGAGATTTCTTCAGAGAAATCGGGAGACAACAATTATCCCGTAGGAATGCATTGGGGAAAGTATAATTTTAGGCGAGAGAATGTGAAAAATAGCAGTATTTTCCCCTGCAACCCTGTGAGTCTCCTGCGAAATCAGGAGGGTTGGCATGTATGCATTGCCACTTCCACAGCCCGAGACTTATTTTACATGGCATCCTGTTGTCAGGGCTGGCACCTCACCAGGAATCACCACCTCTGCCCGCCCGGCTCACGTGTAGGCGCACTCATTTTCACCGCGGCCACCAGGGCTTCTATGTTCTAAGCTGCACACCCCGTCAGAAGGAGTGGGGTTCCGCATGATTGGTGCCGGGTACATCCCCTGCCACGCCGGGCCCTATTGAATCCCCGGGCCACTGCTGGCAGACGCAGAACATATAGTTTGGGGCCCCGCCACACTGCTGCTGCCCTGCCTGCACATCTAACAACATCTCACAAGATCATGAACAGCTTAAAGGACCCTAGGGCCAGACCTGGCCAGGCTGTCTCTCAAGTAAGGATTTTGTATATATTTTTGGTAATATAAAGTGAACTTAATAAGGACTTTTTTTGTTTCTTTTTTTGTGTATGGTTTCAAAACACCTTTACAAAGCTTTGAGTACATATGCTTCAATGGTAAAACAAAATCAGTTGAATAGAATCGATACTTAAAACAAGACATATGTCCATATACAGAAAATACAATACGACACAAATTTGATCCACATAGACAAATGAGTATATCCTCATACAGACAACACAGAATTTCACAATAAATAAAACTAGACAATTACCAGCATCTACAAATGCAAAGTGTGCAAATTATACAAAAAGTGCAAAGTGTGCAAATTATGCAAAGAGTGCAATTGGCCACAGATGTTGAAAGTTGTCGGTCATGCAGCCATTCCAATGGCCAGGCAATGCAATTCGTATGATGCATATCAGTCACAAGGACTTTTGATATATTTTTTAATGTCTCTTTTTGTTTAATGCAGCTGCTTAGAAATAGTTATAGTGTGTCTTAGAGAGTGTCACCCCCTTTTTATATAAAAAAAAATATATAAAACTACTAGTGTAGTTGGGTTGAGAGTGTTACCCCCTTTTTATATATAATAAAATATATAAAACTACTAGTGTACTGGGGTTGAATGTCAATATAGTCCAGCCAATAAGAAAATAAGGTATTGGTGTCTGCCTTTCCTTGTGTGTCGATTTTGTATGACCTGGCGCTTCTTCCTGACCAAGTCCTTTTTCTAGAGTGGCACACCCAGGAGGATCCATGTACTTAGGCAAGAGGTGTGTGGGTGGGTTCAAAATGTATAAGTCGAGAAAAGTGTTTTACCGTGCCCGCCTACACCTTTTTCCCGCCAACGCGTATCATGTTCAAATCTTGTGTGCGTGTTTTCACAAAAGGTGTTCGCCAGTGGGAGTTTGTGTGAGAGCAGGCTCTGCCCCCGTGTATCACTGCAACATCCCGTCTTTTTTTTTGTTTTAATGTAAAAAGAACATTTTAATCAAAGACCCGATTCGGGGTGCCGGATTGGGTGGCAATGACCAGGCAGCCAAGTTAACGATGGGCCCTGGTGCCGTTACCGTTACCATTTAGCTTGAATTGATGGGTCACACTAAAATAAAATACGTCATTAGCAACACCTTCACATCCCACACATTTCAACAAACATAGTGGGGAGATGTCTGGATCCGCTGACAACCACATGGGAAAGTGACGAAAAGGGCCCCAAAAGCCTGTTGGGCAGGTGGCTGCGGCCGTTAATTCTCGCAAGCAGAGTTGCAGCACAAGAGATTTTTTTTATTGTGTTTGGTTTGCAATCTAAATACAATAGATACAAACCTTTACAATTTAATACAAAAATAATGAACTTCACAATTCATTTTTACACTAAAACACCAGAGAACCAGCCCAATACCCCCAATAAGGGAATATGGGAAGAGAGACCAGGATAGCAAGAAGGTCAGATATCTCCCATTGCAAAGAAAGAACACAAGAGATAATCCAGGTTTTGACAATGTAGCGCTTGCCAGTTGGTAAGATAGCGCAGCGGGTTGAGCGCTCGCTCCTGCGATCTGAGTGTGATCTGCAGGTCGCAGGTTTGAATCCCGGCAAGGCCAACTTAGCCTTTCATTCTTCCGAGATTGATACATGAGGACCAATTTCGGTGTTATTCTATGTAAAGTGCTTTGGATTGAGGCGCTATGTAAATGACACATCATTATCATTAAGCATATTGGGACTAGTTTATGAATTTCTCTGGATAAGCGAGGCCATCTCCCAAACAGGCAGGCCAGTAGGAATATCAGTATCTAGGATTTTCAAAGTTGTAGCTAAGATTTCTTGGTATGGTATGCTATTGTTTATTTATAAAGCGCCTATACACAGGCAGTGTTTCAAAGCGCTCAAGGAGGGTGGGAACACGGGGATGACACAACAGTCGCTCAGAGCCCTTGAAATTCTGAGACCATAACGGTCTGCACAGGCAGATTAAGTAAAAAAAGATACATTTAACAGTCTGGATACAGCAAATAGGCCTGACAGTGTGTCAGGAAATCACAGCGATCAAGGAATTCTGGTAGTTTACCTCACGTTCAGAATTCACCAACTTCCATCCATAATCTTTTCAGGGGCATTGGGGGTTGCCGTAGAAACGCTGGCGTTCTGCATTTCGAGGATCACGTGTGCGATCACGTTAGACCCGTTTTCAGCAGGTCACGTGTTTGTTTTAATTCATTCTTATACTCCGCCTACGGTCACTGGGCTGCTTCTGAATTTTTTTCTGCAGCCTTAGTATACTTGTTACTCTCTGTCTTCTGACTTTGACCTTTTGCTACGTTTTACAGAATTCTTGTGCCTAGCCCTTTTGTTTGTTTGTTTGTTTGTTTTATTATTTATATTGCGCACCAGACCCGAGGGTATTAGGGCGCGAAGGCATAAAGAGGGTTGTTAAGCTTATGTTACATTGGTACGCAGGATTAAGTACAACTATGGTTACAATGCTGAGTGCATGAGCAGCAGGCAGAACGAAGGTTATACAGAGGTAAGTATGCACGGCTGTAGGACAAATATGTACACACAATAGATGCAAAGAAATACTGTGATACACATATATACAATAAATGCAGTGGTAGACACATATATACAATATATGGAAATATATACAATGAATGGTAGTAAAGTAAGGTTAGATGTCATGTTCCTTTAACCAGTGGATGGAAGAAGTCCTGGAAGAAGTCACCATGTTGCCGATTCCCTGGTACGCTCTTGACCTGCGTGTGTTCCGTGATTCTGTCTTTGTCATTTGCACGCACGTTGCCGAATCGGACTTCCCAACGGACTCGGTGCTTCTTTTTCTTTGATTTGGAACTGTTTGGATTATTTCCCTAAGTACCACGCTTCGAATCTCTGTTTCCTCGAGGACCCCGAGAACTGTGCCTGCTTCCTTCCCACCCAGCCCACTATCATCGACAGTAATACTGCTCAGTGCTGGGACTAGAGACTGCCTTATGGAGCACTTTTAGGCGTCCTCGTACCGGCGAGTCTCAGGTGGTTTTGGAACGTTACCGTTCGGACTAGAGACTGCCTTGTGGAACATTTTAGGCGTTCTCGTGTCTTCCACCTCTGGATTTTTCAAGTCTTCCATGTTTCTCACCAAGTAGCCCCACCTTTGATAAGATTCTCTAAGTACCTTGAATTGTATGAAGAAGGGTGGTTTGCTTCTTGTCTGCGCACAAAACACAATTGCAATCTCAAATACAACTAGATTTTAATTTGTCTTCAAACAGCCTGACACGTGTTTCGAGCTACAAAGCTCATCATCAGAGGCTTGAGTTCCTTGAGGAACCTTTAGAGGTGTGCCTAATATCCGGTATGTGCAAAGGTGAATTTAGAATTGTGCCTAATATCCTGGCTGTGCAAAGTGGAATTTATAAGGTGCCTAGTAGTGCCCTCTGGCTGCCTCTAGAAGTTTGCATAGTATCCTATCTGTGCAAAGTTGAATTTAGAAGGTCCTTAGTAGCGTCCCCTGGTTGCCTATAGAAGTGTGCATAATATCCTCTCTGTGCAAAGTTTAACCTAGAAGCATACCTAATTGTGTGGCCTAGTTCAACTGACTAGTATCCCTAATAGCCTCTCGGCGCATAGTTTAATTTAGAATTGTGCCTAATATCTCTGTGAAAAATCTGAATTTAGAAGTGTGATTTTAGAACTTTGCCTAATATCCTCTCTGTGTAAAGTAGAATTTAGAAGTGTGCCTAATATCCTCTCTGTGTAAAGTCGAATATAGAATTGTGCCTAATAGCGTGCCCTGGTTGAACTGACTAGTCTCCCTAATAGCCTCTCGGTGCAAAGTTGAATTTAGAAGTGTGCATAATAGCGTGTCCTAGTTGAATTTGGAAGTGTGCCTAATAGCCTCTCTGTGCAAATTTAGAGTTAGAAGTGTACAAGTGTACATGTGCCTAATAGCGTGCACTATTTGAACCGACAAAGTGTCCCTAATATCCTCTCTGTGCAAAGTTTTATTCAGAAGCGTATCTAACAGTTCAACTGACTAGCATTCCCGAATGGCCTCTCTGGACAAAGCTGAATTTAGAAGTGTGCCTAATAGCGTGCCCTGGTTGAATTTAGAAGAGCGCCCAATAGTCCACCCTGGTTGAAACTGTGCAAAACTTAAAACTTGAAGCGTGCCCAAATATCCCTCCCGTGCAAAGTTTAATTTAGAAGTGTGCCTAATATCCTATATCCTAACATCTCTGTGCAAACTCGAATTCAGAAGTGTCATAATCGCATTGAGAAAGTCTGACCTATAGCATATCTACGACATAATTGCACCTTGAAAGTGCTTTTAGAAAATGCTCCCTGTAGCATAGTTGAATTAAAAGTGTGCTTAATAGCGTGCCTTGGTTGAATTTAGAAGTGTGGCTAACAGCGTGACTTAGTTGAGTCTAGACGTGTGCAGAATAACATGCCCTGTTGAATTGAGAAGTGTGCCTGATAGCGTGCGCCTGGTTGAACTTAGAAGTGTGCCTAATAGCGTGCCCTGGTTGAACCTAGAAGTGTGCCTAATAGCGTGCCCTGGTTGAATCTAGAAGTTTTCCTATTAGCGTGCCTTGGTTGAATTTAGAAATGTGCCTAATAGCGTGCCCTGGCTGAATTTAGAAGTGTTAATGTAAACCACCATATCACATCTCCACGCTTACTCTCTTCTTTACACCACCACTCAACTAGAACACAGCGATACTATGACACCATTCGGTATAGCTGTTCTCATACCAACATCTGCCTCATACTCCCCATCACTCTAACTAAACACTGCTGGTTACACACCCCACAGCCAGGCGTTCTCCCCAGGCATAACGCAGCCAGAATCGGTCTGGATAAAACCTGCCAGATCGAACACATACTCCTGATCTCTCAACCACCACACCTACCACTAAGAAGCAGCTATCACACGAATGCCACACCAGCTGCACACATACCCGGTGCTCACACGCACCTTTGACCCTCTCTACTCTCTCTACTGACTTGAACTTCGGTTCCCGGGGGCGTTGAACCTACCAGCGCCTTCAGACCATACCAACGGTACATAAGGCGCTATATAAATGCAAAATAACATAACATAACATAACATATACAAAGGTACAATATACTTGTTTGATTAGTTGCAAATAGTTTGTAACTGAGGGCTCCACTATATAAATGCAATTGCGTGAGGAAAGCTTAATGTCGGTGTCTCCGCCTGTGTGCGGGAACTGGAGCACACACAGGCAGAGACGCCGACATTAAGCTTGAAGACAAATTAAAATCTAGTTCTATTTGAGATTGTGCTGCTTCTGTTAGTTATATTGAATTGTAGCTGCAAAATTGTACACATTTGTCTGCACAATGTCATGCACGTTCTACATACAATATCAGATAAATTTAGTCATAATGAGTTGTATATAAGTGTAAAATATGTAAAGGTTCTGGCAGTGTTTCCAACTGCGCGGTTTTGCTTTATTTGATAATTTCCACACTAGGAATTGATTTGAGTCTAAAAAAGCTGCACTTAACCAAATTGTACAACCGCCTCCGCTCGTCATCTCTATAATTTGAATTGTGTTATAACCGTATCTTAGCCTATAACATGTTGTATATTAGTGGTTAAGTTCTCCACAACGATTTTCGGGTCCAAATTAGATGACTTTAATTTGTGAAAGATACTCTACACTTACACCAGTTTTCATATGTTCGCACATTTCGAGAATTAACTACGTGTATTGATTTACAACAACATTTGTTTCAAACTCCCATTGTAGTTCAGTTCACATAACAGTAAGACTTCCAAATCCCAATACAACATGGCGCCTTGCACGTCACGTTACGCTACACAATCATGTGACACATGTGCATTTTACTAGGCGGTTTTGAACCGCCCATTGAATCACAACAGTGCTGGTTACACCGTGTATGGCAATCGGACCGCGTACATAGATTAACGCTGCATACGCAAATGCGACTCTCCACGAAAGGTAAGCTTAACAGACTCAGGCATACAATTCACTGCAAACTAATACGATCCTGCACATTGGGCTCTAGGTCTAATTTATAACATCTGGTTATCAGTCCACTTACACCCATTTGTTTTTTTCGATCTAGTGCCGTCACTCATCCAACTTACAAGGCATTGCTTCATACTTCAACTTAGTTTTCTTCTATCACGAATATGTCGAACATGTAAGTTGCACATTTTTCAGTACCCGTATTAGAGAAATGGTTCGGCCAAAACATTTTATTGCAAAAAAAGATGAGCAATAATGAAAAAAATCGATTGACACTTTTTTTTAAGTCCCTATGTAAAATTTTGAGAAAATGAAGCTCAAAATTTTAAAAAGGATGCACATGGGGGCATCCATTTGTGAAATGGATGCCCGCCTGTGCTTGCTTTTGCGGCACTAATGAAGGAAAAGCCAGCCAGCTGTAGTAAACAAAAGCTACCACTGGGTGGCTTTTCTTTCATTGGTACCGGGACTTGGAGGACGCAGACCGGAGACTACTTTTTATATTTTATTAAAAAAATAGCACTTACTGAGATACAGCTGCAGCTTTTCTGCCTGTAGTCTCCGGTCTCCGTCCTCCGAGTCCCGGCACCAATGAAGGAAAAGCCACCCAATGGTAGCTTTTCTTTACTACAGCTGGCTGGCTTTTCCTTCATTAGTGCCGCAAAAGCCAAAGCAAGCACAGCTTCCCTTTGAGCTTCATTTTCTCAAAATTTTACATAGGGACTTAAAAAAAAAGTGACAATCGATTTTTTTTATTATTGCCCATTATTTTTTTGCAGTAAACATTTTTGGGCGAACCATTCCTTTAACTGTAACACATGACCCATGAAAACTTGTCCTGCAGATCCTACCGCAAATATGTAAACTACTTTTCTTTTCACTTTTTTTCTCTCGTTTCCAATAGGATACTATTGTTTAAAGTTCAATCATGTTAAAGAGAATGATCTGGTTTATTTTCTAAATTCATTAACCACTAAACCCCTGATGAACCGCCAGAAACCAAGGCGGGGAAACACGTGTCGGGATTAGGCTGGGCACAACGAATTTCGAATCTTATTAATTTAAATTGCCTAAATGGCGAAAATGTCATGAATTGAATGACTTTATAATTGAAATGAATGCATTATCCAAGACAATTGCCAAAATAAATTGAGGCTAAGAAAACCACACCTTTTGTTTCTTTCACAAGTGAACTGTGTATTTTTTCTAAAAAATTGTGTTGACTGCAAAAGTTTTTTTGTCTAAGCGCGGACCACAATAAGGTCTAGTTCAGTCTTCTTTTGTATTTGAAATTGCAATTGTGTTTTGTGCGCAGTCAAGAAGCAAACCACCCTTCTTCATATTTTCCTTACGGTAGGCAACTTTGGCAGGATGTCCACACCTTGCTTCAATCTGCAGCCCAGCATCTAATTAATTTACAGTCAGGGCGCCAATTTCTCAACCGGTCCCTTTCTGCCAAAACACGCTTGATATGCCTTGAATTGTATATTGTTTATCATCCTGTAACTGTTTTTTTTAGGGTTTCTCACGTCACTCAAATTCATTGTGTTGTCCTTGCTCACAGGATAACGCCTAATCTGATTAAGAACAGAAATCTTGACTACTATCACGGATCTACCTGTTGGCTAAGGTATACATAACAACAGTCCTTGTCGCCATTTTGCACTCATTGTCTTTTCCTTGTGGTGTAAACTGTGTGTTTCCTTTGCAGGCCAGCTGTATCTTGTGGCGTCTATCCATCTTTGGGTCAATAGACTTCTCAGGCAGACCTTACATACTCCTGAGAGGTACATTGGCAGAAAGAACTCATCGTCTACACGCCGGGTTTAACTGCCTGAGCAGAATTACTCCCTTGGGAGCCCAGGGTATTTCTCACACAGCGATTCTGCGGTTTTTATCAAGTGCACATTAAGGGTCGAAGACAAGGGAGAACAGACAGACGATCTTCAGGCAGAGATGCATTCAGATCGTGCCAGTGCAAGACGGTCAAGGGAGGGGGGTCCAAGTGCACCCAATCGGTAGAGGCTGGTATAAGTGCGGAGAGAGAAGCTCTCATGGATTTATTCAGAAGTGCAGTGATGGGGATGAGGTGCAGGGCCCTGAGGCAAGTGCAAAGAGGACTGGCGGGGGTGTCCGGGACCTGTGAGACTCTCAGGTACACCAGGCAGCCAGTCAGCAAAGCTGTATGGAAGAGGAGGGAGATATGGAAAGAGCAGAGAGCTAGGTTAGCAGGGTAGGGGGAGAGAGACCCTTCCAGAACTCAGGCAACTTTGGACACCACCAGATGAAATGGAGAAAATCTGCAGTGGCGTTTAGAGCATTGTCCACTATGTGTTGGGTCAAATTTGTTTAGACAGGCTTGGGTAATATATGCCTGGTATAGAATCTTATATTGAATTTGTTTACAATTTGTATTAAAAGATACTGTTCGAGTATATTTGCATAAACTTGACCACATACGATCATCAATTGGTGTCTCTAGGTCCCATTTTCAGTTAAGATTACTTCTGGAAATTTTGGGATGGGTCTTTTGTTGAATGAATTTGAAGAGAGCGGATATATAAAGGCGTGTATTAGAAGCCGAAACTATACATTTAAGAATTGCGCAGGGCATGTGGTGGGGTGGTTCTTACTAGAACTTAGGGCTCCCAGCCCTAAACGCTGCATACCTGTGATAGTATTGAAGTATCGTTTTAAAATCATGACCTACTTTATTGACGAACTGAGCTTTGGAGACGAACATGCCATCTGGATACATATCGTATAGGCAGCATATACCCAAGTGGGACCAAGAACACTCTGTATCCTTGTCACATGTAGGCGCCGACGACTTAATGCCCCAGAGGGATATTTCTGGGGTATACTGGAATGGCATTTTCAAAGTTTGATGCAATTTACCGATGGCCGTAAAAGTGCAGGATACTGGATCAAATGTACACTCATTTCTTGACTTAGTGTCATGATCACAGCAAAGGTTCCTACAATTGCGTCCAAAAAGAGTTGGTCTTCACTCTACCATTCGTGGAGTTTAAGAAAAAGCAACTCAGGGCAGTATTAGGCATGGGCGGTACTTCCCAACTCTCAACAGGGCTGCCTGGTTTATGCTGGTAGAATGCGCAGTGTAGGTCTAGTTGTTTTCTCTCTCCTCCTATTTAAGCCCCTCCCCTCGAGCATTCCCTGCTTCGCGTTCGGAAGAATCCAGTCAACGCTTGCCGCTGTCCCGCTTTAGGTCCTGTCACGTTTTAGCGCCACCTGTTACTCTTTCCCTTCAGTCATTCCGGTTCCCTTTTTGGCCCGTTCCAGTTTCCCTGAGCTCCCTGCAATTCCTACAATTTCCAGTCATAGTATTTTCCTCAGTCGGCGTTTTGGAACTCCTGTCACAGACTTCATTTCGGTCACTCCTTTAGCCCCGTCATGTTTCCAGTCACGGAACGACTTCCATAATTCAAGAGTTTCCTGTCAGAAAAGTTTTCGCAAGTATCGTTGCTCTATCCTGTGAAGCAGCATGAGTCTTTTCATGATATAGTGAAATTTAATGTTGCATTGTAATTAGTTTCTGAACATTGTCTGCGCGTAACGTATGGAGCTAGTTGCGCTAGAGTGTTCCTCAGTGAAGGATCTTAGCTTGGCGTGTGTTCTTTACATATGGTTGTGAGTGCGTTTCCTGAGGTAAATTCGTTTTCTGGTTGTGGTGCCCATGAATGCGTGGGTGTAGAAATTCCTCACACATTTTAGACACTCCTACATTTCCCAGTCCTAATTCCAGTCACTTCAGTCCGGCTCAGTTATCCTGGTTCCATCTCCCCTCTTCAGAACTAGCGCCCCTGCACAGACGCAGGATGGAGAGCTAACAACATTAATTCCTAAGGTAATTGAAGAAGGGGCTGTAGTGTCATATGAGAGTGTAGAATTAGTCAAACTCCATAGAAGTGCTAATCAAAATTCTTAGAAATCTCTTGTGTTTGTTCTAGGAACTCACATTCGCATAATTGAAAGGGGGACTGGGAGCTACACCAATTGAGAAGAACAGAGTCACGTAGTTCCATCGTGAGTGTCCCCGCAGAGTCCAGGTAAGCGTTACAGAACGCGAAGCCATTGAAACATACTCTGCCTGGACATCATGGGAACTCCTGAGGTTGATCTGTTGGCCCAACTGTTGGGGGAATTGAGAGCGGAAGTGCATGCAGCACGTTCCGAAACTAATGCTCTGAGGAAAGAGTTAGTGGTAAACCGGGATAGAACTGAGGAGTTGGCCCGCCAATTATTGCAGTCACAAGCTGGTCAGATTCCGTTGCCTCCTGGTAACCCCCAAGCTTCAGCCCCAATTGCACCATCAGTTCCTGTCCAAGTAATCGTACCAGGAAATATTCCCTTGGCCCCCCCAGAACGCTTTTTCGGAGACCCAAAAAAGTTTGCAGTGTTTCTGAATCAATGCAGGCTACATTTCTTATGCAGGCCAGGAACGTTTCCCACAGACCAATCTAAGGTGGCCTTTGTGTTGTCTTACCTGGGTGGTTATGCTGCTGACTGGGCAGTTCCACTTGTCAATAGAGATGATCCTGTGTTGAGAAACTTTCAAAACTTCCAATGCGAACTAGAAAAACTTTTTGCCCGCCACACCCAAGGACAAGCATTGGATAATGAATTATTGTCACTTCGACAGGGTAATCAAGATTTGCTAGCATATGTAGCCACTTTCAATAGACTTGTTGCAGAAACCAATTGGCCTTCAGAGAAAAGAACTACCTTGTTTTACCGTGGGTTGCGGGGTGAGCTGAAGGATGTCCTAGCACAAGTGGTGAATCCCCCAGAAGGAATTGCCGAATTCATAGACTTAACCATCCAGTTGGATCACCGACTTCAAGATCGGAGAATGGATCGAGGTCGCCCAGAGAGTCGGGCATATTTTGTTCGCCCCAAGGAAACTTCTGGAAAGGTGTCATCAGAGAACCATGCCGAACCTATGCAACTGGGTGTCATTCGTGGTCCTATCTCCCAAGCTGAGAGAGAAAAGAGGCGACAGCAACATCTCTGTTTGTACTGCGGGAAGGCTGGTCATTTCCTGAAGGACTGTCCTGTGAAACCTTCACGAAAACCACTGGGTGGTGTTAGTCAGGAAAACAAGGAGCAAACTCCGGAAAACTTAAGTGCCCGACAAGTATAGAGGTCAGCTTGTCGAGCGTGAAGAAGGTTTCGGCGACCTCACACTTTGTGATTCCAGTTATCCTATTCAGTCAGGATTGTCCTACAAAAAGATTCACGCTAAACGCTTACATTGATTGTGGGGCCATCGGCAACTATATGGATTTAAACCTGGCAAGCAGATTGGGCATCCCGTTAACTGATAAGTTGGAAGCAGAAAATGTTTCTGGAGTGGATGGCACTCCCCTTGTGTCAGGTCCAGTTACACAACGCACTAACGATATCATAATGCTCTGCCTGGGGGAACACAAGGAGGAGATTTCCTTTGACCTTATTCAGGCGCCACAATTCCAGATCATCCTAGGAATTCCTTGGCTAGAAAGACATAATCCTGTCATTGATTGGCGTGCAAGAACTGTGGTGTTTGGTTCAGAGTGTAAAGAAACTTGTAATGGGACAGAACATGCTCAGGAAAAGAAACTACAGCCGAACACTCCAGAAGTCACGCTGGGTCTCATTGGGTTGTTGCCCTATGAATATCAACGGTTCCAGGATGTTTTTCAGGAGGAGAAGCAAGCTGAGGTCCTGCCCCCTCATAGACCTTATGATTGCCAGATAGATCTGGTTCCAGGAGCCCAACTTCCGTGCCATCGAATTTATGCATTAACTGAAAAGGAAAACCTCCATTTGAAAACGTATCTGGATCAGTATTTAGCCAACGGATTTATTCGACCATCCAAGTCCCCAGCAGCATCGCCTTTGTTCTTCGTGCCCAAAAAGGAAGGAGACCTAAGAACCTGCATCGATTACAGGGCCCTAAATCAAATCACTATAAAGAACCGATACCCCTTGCCTCTGATTTCCACGTTGCTGGACCAGGTGAAAGGAGCCAGGATCTTCACCAAACTAGACCTTCGTGGGGCATACCATCTCGTTCGTATTAAACCTGGAGATGAATGGAAGACTGCCTTTCGCACACGTTATGGACTCTTCGAATATCAGGTTATGCCCTTTGGGTTATGTAACGCTCCAGCAGCCTTTCAGTCATTCATGAATGACATTTTTCGGAAGCTTCTGGATATCTGTGTTGTGATATATGTGGATGACATCCTGATTTTTTCTGCCGACCCCCGGGAACATGTCAAACATGTAACTTCTGTTCTTCAAATCCTCGAGGAAAACTTCTTGTATGTAAAATTGGAGAAATGTCATTTCCATGTTCCAGAGTTGGAATTTTTGGGATTCATATTGTCTTCGGAAGGAGTGAAAATGGACAACAGAAAGGTTGACGCAATTCTATCCTGGCCAGCTCCAACATCAGTTAAAGGAGTCCAAAGTTTTTTGGGGTTCGCTAACTTTTATCGACGATTTGTGTCTGATTTTTCTCAGCTGGTTCATCCTATCACGTCGTTGCTGCGAAAGAATAAGACCTTTGTTTGGACAAACGAGGCTGGTGAGGCCTTCCAGAAACTTAAAGAGAAATTCACTGCAGCTCCTGTCCTTCAACATCCTAAGTTGGATCTTCCCTTTGTGGTAGAGACCGACGCATCCAACGTCGCCATGGGCGCAGTCTTGTCGCAGCGTGACCCTATCTCGCACGAATTACACCCAGTGGCCTTTTGGTCAAAAAAGTTCTCAGCAGCGGAATTAAATTATACAGTCACCGATAAGGAGTTGTTGGCGATCAAGTGTGCATTGAAGGAATGGAGACATTATCTGCTTGGGGCTAGGCACACAGTTACCATTTTCACAGATCATCGGAATCTGCAGTACTTGCGTTCAGCAAAGGCACAATCTTCGCGTCAGTTGAGATGGGCTCTTTTCTTTGCCGAGTACGACTTTGTTATCACATTTCGGCCTGGTATCCGTAATGGAAAGGCCGACGCTCTGTCCCGAATTGGTAAGGGAGAAGAAGCTTACAGTGCTACAACTCCGGTGGAGATAATTCCAGTTGAAAAGGTGCTTGGAGTCATGGATGTTACAGATCCATTATTTGAAAAATTGAGAGTTGAAATCAAAGCCAATATCAATACTGCAGAATTGCAAAAATGGGAATCCGAAAAGGAACAATGTTATGTACAGGACGAATTGCCCTTTTATAAGGGGCGACTATTCTTGCCCACTCAAAAGCTACGAGAGCAAGTGATCACAGACTACCATGATGCACTGATGGAAGGACATCCGGGAGTCACTAAAACATTAGAAAGAATCAAGAGATCGTATTGGTGGCCAACTTGGCGTAAGGATGTAATTCAATTCATCAAGACCTGTGGAGTTTGTGCTCAAAATAAATCACAGAAAATGAAACCTGCCGGTCTTCTCAAACCATTGGAAGTTCCGCCTCTTCCTTGGCATACACTCTCCCTAGATTTTATTACAGACTTACCCAACCGTGGAGGATTCGACACCATACTGGTGGTGGTGGATCTATTTTCTAAGATGGCACACTTTGTGGCATTGAAAGGATTGCCTACTGCATCGGTCCTAGCCAAGGTATTTTTGGAGAACATTGTAAGGCTGCATGGCTTTCCTTCCATTGTGGTGTCTGATCG
This sequence comes from Ambystoma mexicanum, assembly GCF_040938575.1. NCBI lineage: Eukaryota > Metazoa > Chordata > Amphibia > Caudata > Ambystomatidae > Ambystoma > Ambystoma mexicanum. The sequence goes on from NC_090936.1 coordinate 1,219,026,009, forward strand.
GGGAAGTCAATTTGTCTCTGAATTCTGGAAAAGATGCTGCAAGATGGCTCAGATGGAGATACGTTTGTCCACTAGTTATCACCCACAAACTGATGGGCAAACAGAACGCACAAATCAAACGTTGGAACAGTACCTCAGGTGCATGCTTCATCAAACTGACGACTCTTGGCAGAAAATATTGTGGATTGCAGAATATGCCTACAATAATTCCGTACACTCCTCGACTGGATTAAGTCCATTCTTCACTGTTTATGGGCGACATCCACGAACCTCGGTTCATGATCCACCTGAATCTTTGGAAATGCCTGCTATTAAGACACTGCATGACAACATTATAACCGCAGTTCACCTCGCCAGAAAACAGTTGTACTTGGCGAAGACTGCTCAGAAGAAATTTGCTGATCAAAGGCGAAGAGACTCCCCAGAATACAAGGTGGGAGACTCAGTTTGGTTGGCCACAAGGAATCTGAGGTTGAGAGGATCCAGGAAATTTCTTCCAAGATTCTTGGGTCCTTTTACCATTGAGAAGGTCATCAACCCGGTGGCCATGAAATTAACGCTCCCCAAAAACATGAAAATTCATTCAGTGTTCCATGTGTCTTTGTTGAAGGCTGTAAGTCCAAATACCCGAATCCAGGGTCCACCGGCTCCTGTAATTGTGGAAGGTGACCAGCCAGAGTACGAGGTAAAGGCTATCTTGGACTCTAAGGTTGTTCGCAGAAAATTGCATTACTTGGTGGACTGGAAGGGTTATGGGCCGCAGGATAGAACTTGGGTACCCCTCGAAAACATTCACGCTCCTCGATTAATTAAATCCTTTCATCTGAATAACCCCAGCAAGCCAGGGGGAGAAGGGTTCACCGTAGGAGGGGCCTTGGGGGGGAATACTGTCATGATCACAGCAAAGGTTCCTACAATTGCGTCCAAAAAGAGTTGGTCTTCACTCTACCATTCGTGGAGTTTAAGAAAAAGCAACTCAGGGCAGTATTAGGCATGGGCGGTACTTCCCAACTCTCAACAGGGCTGCCTGGTTTATGCTGGTAGAATGCGCAGTGTAGGTCTAGTTGTTTTCTCTCTCCTCCTATTTAAGCCCCTCCCCTCGAGCATTCCCTGCTTCGCGTTCGGAAGAATCCAGTCAACGCTTGCCGCTGTCCCGCTTTAGGTCCTGTCACGTTTTAGCGCCACCTGTTACTCTTTCCCTTCAGTCATTCCGGTTCCCTTTTTGGCCCGTTCCAGTTTCCCTGAGCTCCCTGCAATTCCTACAATTTCCAGTCATAGTATTTTCCTCAGTCGGCGTTTTGGAACTCCTGTCACAGACTTCATTTCGGTCACTCCTTTAGCCCCGTCATGTTTCCAGTCACGGAACGACTTCCATAATTCAAGAGTTTCCTGTCAGAAAAGTTTTCGCAAGTATCGTTGCTCTATCCTGTGAAGCAGCATGAGTCTTTTCATGATATAGTGAAATTTAATGTTGCATTGTAATTAGTTTCTGAACATTGTCTGTGCGTAACGTATGGAGCTAGTTGCGCTTCATAACTACTGAGTGTTCCTCAGTGAAGGATGTTAGCTTGGCGTGTGTTCTTTACATATGGTTGTGAGTGCGTTTCCTGAGGTAAATTCGTTTTCTGGTTGTGGTGCCCATGAATGCGTGGGTGTAGAAATTCCTCACACATTTTAGACACTCCTACATTTCCCAGTCCTAATTCCAGTCACTTCAGTCCGGCCCAGTTATCCTGGTTCCATCTCCCCTCTTCAGAACTAGCGCCCCTGCACAGACGCAGGATGGAGAGCTAACAACATTAATTCCTAAGGTAATTGAAGAAGGGGCTGTAGTGTCATATGAGAGTGTAGAATTAGTCAAACTCCATAGAAGTGCTAATCAAAATTCTTAGAAATCTCTTGTGTTTGTTCTAGGAACTCACATTCGCATAATTGAAAGGGGGACTGGGAGCTACACCAATTGAGAAGAACAGAGTCACGTAGTTCCATCGTGAGTGTCCCCGCAGAGTCCAGGTAAGCGTTACACTTAGGTGAGAGTAAAAGTGTTTGGAGTGGGAGGGACGGGCGACCTTCTTTCTAGTCTAACTTGAGGATAGAACTGAGGGTTAGGGAGCAAGAAAGCCGCAAACTGAGCAGGTGCTACCAAAAAGTAGAGCTCCATATCAGAAGCTGCCTGCCCTCCCTCGGAGATTAGCCCCTCTAGGGTTTCCCATGTTATTCTTGGGTTTTTCGGGTGCCATAACAGGTGTATCGATAAAGACAACAGCTGATCGAAAAATGTCCTTCCAGATTAAAACACGATATTTTGAGAGTAGTAAAGGAGTTTGGGGAGAATAATCATTTTGGCAATGGAGATTCAATCATAAAAGGAAATGGGCAGGGTCACCCATCTAGTGATTTTATAGCCAAGAACTTCCAAATAAGCAAGGAGATTATTCTTTAAAAGTGTCTCATGCTCCCTACTGACAGTAACCCCAGGTAAGTCGCAGAGGTCGGTTCCCACTTTGAGTTGCTTATATTAGATGGTTCGTTGTTGCGCCCATCAGGGGGAATAGCAAAGATTTAGTCCAGTTTATTCGGGGGTCCGAGAGTTGCCCGGATTTCTTCACTTCATGATTGAGTGGGTTAAGGTTAGTTTCAGGGTCTCTTATATAGAATAACAAATCGTCAGCATATAAAGAGATAATTTCTCTCTGACCTCCGTGGGCTAAACCCCTGTGAGTATGGGCTTCTCTAATGTAGGATGCAAGCGACTCCATAGCAACAGCAAAGAGGAGGGGGGAGACCGGACAACTCTGTTTAGTTTCGCTACTTAAAAGAGCGCCCAGGACTGCCTGACCATGAGTTCAACTCTAGCGGTGGGGTTGGAGTACAGTAGACGTACTGCTTTCAGCAAGTATCCAGAGATTCCAAGAGGACATCCCATGAGAGCGAGTCAAAAAATATTTTAGTGTCAATATGAAATAGCAAATTGGGCCTATAAGAGGCACAAAGGATGGGATCTTGAATAGGTTTCGCTAGTACTTTAATCATAGCTTCTCGCATAGTGGTCAGTAAAGTGCCTGTCTAAGGGCTTCATTCCAAACCTCGAGCAGGCATGGGGCTGAAATAGTACAAATGCTTTATGAAATACTGCTCTGAGGCATAAGGAATTCGGGAGCCCTGAATCTGCGTTTAGAGTATCAGTGGTGGTTATTGGAGAGGTCAGGTACTGCTTCCCACTTAGGTGAAGCCTAAGAAGTGGTAGGTCTGATATGTATTCCAGTTTAGCTTGAAGCACAAGGGTTTCGCACTGGGCATACATTGAGAGTTCACCTAGTATCACATCTGGGGATGAGAATAGTGCACCCTCCATACCCTTAATGACAGGGATCTCCACGTGACCATATTCATCTTTTAGTGTGTGAGCCAAAAAGTGTTCCGGCCTACCGGCTACCCCTTACTTCCTAGCCCTAGCCTGTGCGGATCGAAGGATGAAGTTGACGGTATACCGCTCTTTTGCCACTGGATTTTTCATTGCAGGACTTTTCATCGCTGTTTCTTTCTCGAAAAAAAAATCGTCGTTTTTGTTTTGGGTGGGGAGGTTAAAAATTAAATAAATATTTGTGGGTGAAAGGGAATAATAAAAAAAAAGAAAGGGTGGTTTTGGGGGGTCACCCCCCAAAAACAAAAACAAAAAACGAGTTTATTTCGATAGAAAAACAGCGATGAAAAGTCCCACAACGAACAATCCGGCCGCAAAATAACGTAGAAGCAAGTTGACTGCACGGTCTGCCAGCTCGCGGCATTCAGGGGAAGGAGGAGATCGTTCTCTAGGGTCTGTAGCTCCGTTTCTAAGTTCGTCAAAGTGCCCCTAATAGATTTGAGCACTCCACTTTCAATCCATATGCAGATGCGCCTAACGATTCCCACAGTGTGGACTTTGAGGTAAAAATGTAAGGATGGCTTTTTCGACCACACTTTTCAGGCTAGGCCTGTGAGGGCATGGCACTTAAACTACCAGGATATGAGCGTGCCATGATTTTCCCCTCCCCCTGCGCTTGTTCTAACAGGCGCAGGTGGAAGACCCTCATTTCTGCGCATTTAAGAGTGCATCCCATTTGAGAGTTCAGCATGCACTTTTCCCCCCTTATTTGTGCAAATGCACAAAGGGGGAAATAAGGGCATCTGAATGAGTGCATCTAAGAGGGTCACCACTAGCTAGGAGTTGGCGCCCCCCCACCCGATACACACAGCTGAGTGCGGCTCCACGTACAAGGAGTGCCTGTGCACCCACTGTGCTGCTGTGGCAATCCTAATGCCAGAAAGGATCAGCGGCCCCTCCCGGAGTGCCTGTGCAACCCCAACCACAAGCCTGAGGGAAGATGCCAGCAGAAGACGCTGCTGCACCTGATCTACCACGTCCCCAAGGGGGGTCATCCCAACAATGTGGATCGCTTGCACCCCTGTGTGAGCTTGACATTGACGGGACCCCAACATCTCTAGGCCCACAGTGGGAACTATGGCGGGAAGGCCTAGATATTTACTTTAATGCGACAGCAGAGAAAGAAGACCTTACAAAAAATGTTACGTTCATCTATTCAGCAGGGCCTGCAGTCCACACGCTGTTCAAGATCCTGCGCCCCACCGATAACTCATACAATGCAGCTGTCAAGGCGCGAATGGATTACTTCGCTCCAATGGTGAATACCGACTACGAGAAATTTGTCATGCGCACTGCCATGCAACAAAGTGAGGAAAACCTGGACAAGTACCACAGTCGCCTCAGACAACTGGCTGCAACATGCACCTTGGAGAACGAAGAGGTGGAGGTGAGACTCCAAATCATTATTGGGTGCCACTCAGTCAAACTATGAAAGCAAGTCTTACGTGAACCAGGAATTACACTCCCTACGATCCTTGAGCCGGGATGCTCCCACTAACTGGCGGACGTCAGAAAACCCAAGGAACAAGTAATACCTGGCGACAGAAGAAGCAGCAAAACCCCTAGACCCCAGCTCCCTGCCCACAGTGTGGGTATGATCTCCGCTACAAGAAGGACTGCCCAGTGAAAGTGTACTCCTGCACAAGGTGTGGAATTCCAAATCACTTTGCCAGGGTAGCAGAGCCTCGGCTCCTGCCAGTGTACCAAGAGAAAAAGGAACGTCCCAGAGGATTCCCACAAGACAGGACAGCCCAGTCTGCCAACAATACGTCCACTGAGTCGCAGGTGGACCCTCCAGGTGCCGCCATAGAGGATGAAGACAAAGTCGTTTTCTTCATATTGGCCGTACTCACAGTCGGTGGCCAGGGAAAACGCCAACCCCGATGCGCATTGACCATTCTGAACACCCCCGTCCATGTGCTCCTCGGCACTGGTGCCTCAGTCAACGTCATAGCCGACGAGCAGTACCGGACGCTACCTGGGGTTCCGTCACTTCAAGAGACCAGAGTGCCACTAGAAGGCGCGTTCATTGCCGCTGTTAAACACCATGGTGTCTCCATAAGAGCCAGATTCTAAGTGACCAAGGTAGCAACCCAAACTCTACTTGGCTGTGCAGCAGCAGACGCCCTGGGACTCATTCAATTGGCCCATGAAGTGTTCATCAAAGACATACAGATGCTGCTACAGAAATTCCAAAATATATTCAAAGGAATAGGGCAGATGGAAGGCAAACCAATCCGGCTCCACATTGACGACACAGTCCAGCCGGTGGCATTGAAACGCCGAAGAGTGCCTTCCCACCTTCATAATAAAGTCGAGAAGGAAATACAGAACCGAGTGGACCTCGATATCATCGAGCAAGTTGAAGTGCCCACATCTTGGGTGTCCCCATTCGTCATTGCCCACAAACCTAAACAACTGGACAGTGTCCACATTTGCATGGACATGCGACTGCCCAACAAAGCAATTAGAAGAGAAAGACACTTGATCCCCACACTGGATGACATTATTGTTGAACTAGAAGGCGCAACAGTCTTTTCCAAACTTGACCACCGCTCCGGTTACCACCAACTTCTACTCCACCAGGACAGTCGATACATCACGACATTCACAACCCACGTTGGCTTCTACAGGTATAAAAGGCTGAACTTTGACATCTCGTCAGCCACAGAGGTGTTTCAGAACGCCATACACAGAGCACTGGCGTGGCTGCCGGGACCCCTGAATGTGAGTGGCAATATTCTGGTGCACGCCAAGTCAGAAAGTGAACACCTGGAGCGGCTAGAGAAAGTACTGTTGAGGATCCAGTCTCTAGGCCTAACTTTTCATCGTGAAAAATGCGAGTTTCTCAAGAACAAAATTGGGACGGAGGGCTATCCGCCGACCCAGCGAAGGTCAGAGACATCCAGGAAGCCAATGCCCCAACTCTGTATCAGAGGTCAGGAGTTTCCTGGGGGGATGGTCAACTACTGTGGCCGTTTTATCGAAAACCTGGCCACCCTATCCGAACCCCTGAGAAACCTCACAAAGCAATCCACTGCATGGAGGTGGACAGCCCTGGAACAAACCTTGTTCGAGAACATAATGAGGGCACTGTCAGATGAATGCATACTAGCGTTTTTTGACCCCCCACAAGGACACTGAGATCATCGTTGACGCGAGCCCTTTTGGACTTGGCGCCATCCTCAACGAGACGGCTCCCCCTGCACCATGGCATATGCCAGCCGAGCACTCTCTCCAACCGAGCAGAGATATTCCAAGATTGAGCGCAAAGCTCTGGCCGTGCTGTGGGGATGTCGCCATTTCCATGTATAAATCTATGGGAAACCTGTGAAAGTAGTCACGGACCACAAACCCCTTTTACCCATTATGATGGGTGGGTCAGCTAACCTCCCCCCTCTATTGAAAAATGGTTGCTCGCACTCCAAGAGTACAACGTCGACCTCAAATACAGGCGGACTACAAATACCACCACCTCAACGTGACAAACACATCCCCCCGCCCCTAAGGAGGTCACTGCAGCCGAGGAACACCTACGGCTAATCACAGAAAGCTCAATCCCCAAATCGATGGACGTCGCCGAACTCAAAGGCAGCATCAAGGCATGAGGGCCCCACATAGTCATCCCTACGGAACTAACCGACAGAGTGATTGCCCTGACCCACCACGGTCACCAAGGCGCTGCCAAGACGAAGAGCTGCCTCAGGCTCAAGCTCTGGTTCCCGGCACTTGAATCGAAAGTAGAGGAATTCAGTGTTGCCAAGCAGCTGCTCCATAAAGCAAAGAACCTTCCATCCAGTGCATGCCGCGGAGCAAAGAGCCTTGGGAAACCATTCACATGGCATTTGGCTACACACAAAGAGACTCACACTTCCTGGTTATTATCGACCACCAGGACCCATCTCCTCTTTCACAGAGGACATTGCATCACTTATATCCATAAACACCAAACCTAACTCGCAAACCATCCTACTTGGGGACTTTAACCTCGGTTTCAACGATCCTAAAGACACTAACGCCCTTGACTTAGCCAACTCATTATCTGATTTGGGTCACATGCACATCATCCACGAACTCACCCATATCAAAGGTAGAACTCTAGACTGGCTCTCACACATCAATTGCTCTATTGACCTCCTATCTAATGACCCATGCATCTGGTCAAACCATCACAAATTAACCTTTGCTATCAAAGCTAACACTACTCATTTGACGCCTATCATCGCCCCTGCCATCCGCACGAGAAACAAGAAAGACATTACTCCCGACAAACTCCTACCTATACTACTCCCCATATTGAATAATACTGATTCAGATGCAGACCCTACAGCTCTAGTGGACACTTACAACCAGGCTATACTTAAAGCTCTGGATTCCATTGCCCCGCTAAAACTGCAGAAACCGAAACCACAACGTCACCTTAACACATGATTCACGCCACAGTTAAGAGAATTACGTAAAGCCAAAAGAACCGCTGAGGCACTTTGGAAAAAACACCCCACAGCTCCTAACAAATCTGAACTAACCCTAGTATCCTCTAGCTACAAAGAAGCCATACTCCTTGCCAAAAAAGACTCCTATAACAAAAGGATTACACAAGCGCCACATGAGGCCCATGCTCAGAGCTCCATAACCGGAGCCATCTTTGATTCCTCTGAATATATGGGGTCAATTAGCCTCAGGCGCCTGGGCACAGAGCACAACACGCCTGGGTACAGGTTGAACTTTGTCCTACCCACCAACCCCTGGCATCAAGAAGACACAGCTACCAAAGTGAGTTCTCAAGAGGCTAGCAATGCAACTGAAGAATGCAATTGTCAAGGTGCCAAAGACTCAGAGAGGAACAGGATTCTACTCCAAGATCTTCCTTGTCTGAAAGCCAGGGGGGAACAAGTTCAGACTCATCATAGATCTAAAAAGACTGAACAACTTCCTATGGGCCAGAAACATTACAGAAGATCCTCCTGAGGATCTTCAGGGGAGATTGGCTGGTTTCAATATACTTACAGGACACATACTACCACGTCACCATCTTCAGCACCACCAAAGCTTGCCGAAGTTCGCTGTGGGCAAGGATCATTTCCAGTTTCGAGTACTCCCCTTCTGCTTCAAATCATTTCCCTGGGTATTTATAGCATTGTTGGCTCCCCAGTGGCATCCCTGCACCAGAAGGGCATCCATATCTACTGCTACCGAGACAACTGGCTGGTCAGGGCCAGGGCCAGGAGCATAGTGCTGATCCTTCTTCGAAATGTTTATTAAGCACTGATCAAATGAGGATTCCTGATATGCCTCCCAAAGTCCCAGCTGACACCATCCCAGGCACTGCACTTCTTTGGGGCTCAGTTTTGGACCAAGGAAGGGAGGGTGCAGTTACCAAAGGACAGAACCTACAGACTCCAGAACTTGTTGTACAGTCTCTTCAGCCGGTATTGGGTGACTGCTAGGGACCTGCAGACTCTTCAGGGTCCCATGGCCTCTCATGTGTTTGTGGTTCCATGGGCAAGGCTCCATTTAAATCCTCTGATTCAACATATCCTCTCCCATTGGAACCTCGCGTCCCAGAATTACGACATGTTGCTCCCAATCACGGATTGTCTGTGAAGGAATCTACGGTGGTGAAATTCACATTCTCGTCTCCGAGCAGAAGTGAGTATGTCCCCGGTACCACAGTTCATACCTACCACAGATGCCAACGGCTGCGGCTGGGGGCGACTCTGCTGGGGCAATGTCATCAGGAAAGGTGGACTCGAGGGAAACTCACTCACTCCTCAAATTGGAAGGAACTGGCCACCATCAAAAGAGCCTTGATGTTCTTAATGGAAACAGTTCAGGGGAAGGCTGTCCTTGTGAGAATGAACAATACCACCACCCTATCGTATGTGAATTGTTAAGGGGGAACAAGATCTCAGTCCCTGGAGGACCTGGCAATGTCCATAGGCAAGTGGGTGGAGTTCCACTGATTTTTCCTACGTGCCATCCATTTCAGGGGAATAGACAATGGGGCGGTGGTCAGGCTAAGCAGGGTTTTCCCTGTGACAGAGAAAATGTCCCTACAATGATCAGTGATCCAGGAAGTTTGCAAGAGGTTTGCGGTGCTGTCGATAGACCTCTTTGCTTCTGCCTTCATGCCCAAGTCCCCAGGATCCACAGTCACAATGACAGGAGCTTGGGGGGTGGACTGACGAAGGACGCTGGTCTATGATTTTTCCCTAATACCTATAATCCTGAGGGTCATCGGGAAAATCCAGGAGAGCCCGGTTACGATCATTTTGATAGTCCCTTATTGGCTCAGGAGAGGGGGGTTCCTTCCACTTCTGGAACTTCAGATGGCGCCCCTTGGATATTGCCCAAGTGGCCATCCCCTCTGCAGGAGAAAAAAAAAGCATCCCGACCTTTCCTACATTGAATGGGGGTTTGGAAATAGAGAGAATACGACTGCAGGCTCTAGGCCTTTCAGGTGACAGAAGCAATCCAGAAGGCCTGTAGGTCTTCTACTCTTAAAACCTATGACCGCTTGGCAAGCGTGGCAAAAAGGATCTCCTGGCATTGCAATGTGGTCTCCCTGGAATATTACAGTTCCCCCACAAAGGTGCAGAAAAAGGTATGGCAGTGTCCACCCTATGCTCACAGTGGGTGGCGATACGTGCTTTCCGAGTCCCTTGATAGCTTCCTCCAGGGGGAGAGGTGCTGGTTAAAAGACTCCTTAAGAGTGTATTAGTTTCCAGACCACAGGAGCCATCACATGACCCTCCCTGGGATGTTTATGTTTATGTTTATTATTTGATAATGCGCACAAAACCCAGGGGTAGCCGGGCGCAGCAGGTAAAAGGTTACTTAAGCTTGGGTTGCATACAGAGTATAAAAGTACATAACAGTGCGGTACATACATGTCAATGCAAGCAGTTGGACTGAGACACTAACACGTTACAGTATTAAGAAAGCAGAATCATCTTGGACTGTATTACAAGGGTGTCATGGTCGTTGGGTGCCACTAGCATTAGTTGTCGTTCGACCAAAGCCAATTTTTTACCTTGCATCTGAAGTTGGAATAGGGTAGGTTAGCTCTCAGTGCGATGGGCAATGCGTTCCAGGCCTGGGCAGCTCTGACAGGGAAGCTTGCTCCGCCTGCTTTGGATCGTCTGAATCTAGGTGTTTCGAGCAGGTAGTGGTTGGTGGCCCTAGTGTGGTGGCTGGATGATTTTCTAGTCAATCTGGCTGAGATGTAGGGGGGTGCTGTGTTGTTGAGCCCTTTGTGGGTAAGTGATAGTGTCTTGAGCAGGACTCTGTCACTGATTTTGAGCCAGTGGTGATCTTTCCTAACGTTAGAAATATGTGCTCTGCGGGGTATGTCAAGGGCTGCTCTAAGAGCATTATTTTGGAGGATTTGCATTTTATTGATGATGGATTTGTTGGCACCTGCATAGAGGGCATGGCAATAGTCCAGTTTGGACATTACTAATGCCTCGGCTAGCAAGATGCAGTTAGTTTTAGAGAGGCAAGGTCTACAGGTCCTGATTAATTTACAGGTGTACGCTGTAGAGGATGCCAGGGTGTTAACTTGTTTTTTGAGAGATAGAGTGGAATCAAGGTAAAAGCCTAGAGTTTTTACCTCAGTAGCCTCCTTGATTGTGTTGCCATCTATGTTGAAGTTGCGATAGTTGGGACTCAGTTTTTTTAGGTTGGAGTCGGAACCCAAGATCAATATCTCAGTTTTTTCGTCATTTAGGCAGAGGCCGTGGGAGGCCATCCATGCCTGAATGAGGAGGTAAATTTTGTTTACTAAAGCTGTGTCTTTGACAAAGTTGCCTGATAGTGGTATGAGAATCTGCGTATCGTCCGCATAAATCGTATAGGTTACCCCTAATTTGTCAAGTTTGTCAAAGAGAGGCTTAGTAAAGATATTATACATTGTCGGGGAGACACATGAGCCTTGTGGGACACCACAAGTGATCTGGATTGGGTCCGCTGCCGCTACAGGGGAGAACACTCTCATCGTACGGTTAGGGATCTGCCACTGGTCGTGAATATGTTACAAAAGTCCCCCTTTGAGCCCATGAAAGCATTGATTTGAAATGGTTGACCCTCAAAACTACATTTTTAGTGGCCATCCCATTCACATCAGCCAGTTGGGTGAAATTGGAGCCTTTAAAGTGTTACTTTGTTTGTGCAGAAACAGTTATTTGCACAAACGCAGGAAAACTTTAAAGCTGCTAGTTTCAAGAAAGGCTTCCCTCGCCTACCTTCCTCTTTGCTTCTGCCTTCTCTCTTCCTCTCCCCTGCTGATCTCTGTCTGTTACTGCACTGGGCACCTGGCTACCCTCTGAATTCTGACCCAGGTCCCTGCCCCCCCTGCTGCATACCCGCACTGCCTCCTGGCAACCCTTGCACTTGGGTCTGTATCTGCAACCCTACAGTCCCCTTATCTGCACATCTTAGACACCTGTTGTCTGCGCTTAACTCTTGCACTTGCCACTTTCTGGCCGTGCTACTTGTTGTTGTCTTGATCCCGTGTTCAGCACTTTCCACTCCTACCCTGCCCCTGCCCTTTGCACTTTCCCCCGTCCCTCTCCCCTGTACTTGTGTGATCTCAATGTCACTGGGCCTAGTAAGATTGTTGTATTGTCCTCCCTTGCCTCGTCGCGACCTGAAACACTTGTGTATGGGAGCGATATAAATAAAATATCACATCATATCACACCTAACAATAATCAAATACACACATCAGCCCACTCCCCACGGATGCGAGCGGACATATAACAATGTTATAGGTGCTTTCTCATCTGAGGAGAAGGGGCTGATGTGCACACTTGCTTTTTATTAGGCAGAGAGGCAAGAAAAGACTTTTCTGAAATTAAAAGTGTTAAAAGGTTGTTGCATGTTGGCTCATTATATATGTATGCATGTGTGCAAGGAGTGTGTATGTAATCTATGTGCGAATGAGTGAGTGTGTATGAATGAGTATGATATATGGGGCTGGGTGTGCATGTAAATGAGTGAGTGAATGGTGAATGAGATGTTTAAATGAGTGAGTGAATGCGTGTGTGTGCGTGCGTGCGCTTATGTGTAATGCTGGGCCGCTACCATTTGATACTTGGGCCCCACGCCAGACAATCCTTGGGGTAGGACAGAGGGGGGCGGAGCAGCCAAGTTTGCCCTGCCCAGTTTCTGAAGTGGCCCCTCCAATCACCAGTTAGACCCTCCTCCCCCGAAATGTAGGTTTCGTTGCGCCTCAGTCTCGACCGCAGGCGTACCATTAGCATACATGCCATAATTTTGCAGCAGCTGGGAGGGAGATTCTCTCAGATGAATTTCTCCATTCTATTGCAATGGGGTTAAAGTTATTTTTGGAGAGAGGCAGTAAAAAAGAACAACATTTTTGTTAACAAAATCAGGAGTTTCCCGCCTAAATCGGGATGGTTGGCATGTATGCATTAGGAAGTCTAATAATGTGTTTGTCACCTTTGGAACTGGAGTGTGTGGCCAGAAGGCATCCATGACTACCATCTGTAGATGTTTAAAATCACTAATCTTAATGGCATATGAAAACTCAGACCGGAGTCCTAGAAGCTGAATACAGAGTCGGGCCACCAGAGGAGTGTGTAAAGACTGCACTGGAGGGGGTTACCTGTACTCCTGCTCTCTATATGGCAGAGTAAAAGCACAGACACCCTAGCCAAGATTCTCTATTGATTGGTAGCAATGGACGAGCAATCAAGGCTTAGCTCTCAGGAGGTGATGCAGGCTGGTTCTTAAGTACAGTGTAGTCCCCAAGCACCCACAAAGGAATGCCCACACACTATGTTAGTGAAAACACAGCTCTTTATATACATAAAGTTTGAGTTGTATACACATGTAATAACACTCTTTGTGCTCAGGCAATTCTATAATGATAAATATACAATCTCTATGTGGTACCACAATTACTCTTTGATTCCATTAAAATGCATCAACTGCAGACAGTTTAAAATGGCATACGAATCTATGCAACAGGTATCAACCATAAACTTAGGAGGAAAACAAGTTGGTTAAGCAATTGGCAGAATACTGGGACCCTACCCCTAGGCACAGTTCTGTGTGATGATCCCCCACCTGGGCAACCTGTAAATGATGTATTAAACAGGCCCAGTACATATATTGCTTTAGCAGAGTCTTCTCTCCTTCTACAAATGTTCTACTACCCCAATGTACCTGGTTTAGCAGAGTTCAACGACGGGTCGTGGATGGATCCTTCTTGAGTGGACTACCTTTAAGGCAGGAGCCACGGATCGTCGAGTTCCCTCGAAGAAAAGGTGAACAATGGCATTGAGGCAGCAGCTTCGGTCTGTGCGGTGTTAGCTGATGATTGGTTGTGGACGTCCTGCGAAGATGAGGTGCACGCTGCACCTCGACGACGATAGTACCTTACCGCAAAGTGTCAATGAAGAACGTAGGCCCAACAGGGGCGTTGGGTCGTTGGCGTCTGGCGTTGGCGATCGGGACTCCACCACCGGTGGCTTTCATATCTTCGTCAGCATCTTTGAGGACTTTGAGTGGTGGGAACCCCACTGGCGGATTCTCCTCGGTTCGTCTGCGACCTTGACTTTCTCCGGCAGGACAAAGCTGTCAACCGTGATGAGCAAGGGAGTCCTTGATTCAAAGTGTCTCTTAGGCAATGGAGCGTTGCGGCTTCGGTCGTCGGCAGCACAGCGTCAAGCTGTCCCTGTGATGCCGGAAATGCATCTGAGGGACAGGGCCTCTGAATCCTTGTCCTTTTTCTGTTTTTACCGTGTGTTCTGTCATGTTTTCTGCCCAGGAGTCCATGAGGGACTCCTGGCAGTGCAGCTCTCTTTTGGTTTGGTGAACAGACCCATGGGATACCCTTATGGCACCCATGGGTAGGGGTACAACCCTGTGCCCCTAGTGTATGTTTTTGGGCACCTGTGGGTGGCCCACAGAGCGGGGTATGGGCTGGTGGCAGCTCCATGCTGAATTTGACAGGTGCTCTGGGTGTCCTCCATTTTGGGATACCCAGGCCCTGCCATTGGAATCAGTTGATTCCTGATAGGAAACAAGATGGCCCCTGTGGCCTCTTGCTTTCTATTGCCTGTTATCTTGTTTTTCCCAAAGTCCTGGGAAGCCCTGACTCTGTCCCTTCCCCCTGACTGGCTGTTGGGTGGAAGTTCCATATATGGTGTTGTTGTAAAGGCCCAGCTAGACTGACTGGAGCCTTCCCAGTGACTGTATGTTATGGGTACCTCCTGTGGGTGGGACCTGGGTGAATGGAGTGTGTGACCAATATACACTCCTTGTTGTGGTTGTCTGGTTTCTGGCATGAGAGACAAAGACTGAGACAGCCCTGCCCGAAACTGGCCTGAATGCAGTGTGTAGTGTTGAATGGCTGGGTACTTGTCCCAATCCACATTCCTTGTTGTGAGTGTCTGAAAGGGAGGAGTGTGGCCTGAATGCACTGTGTGCCTGATTGGCTGACTGACTGCATGAATGCCCTTCTGTGTGATTGGCTGCTGTGTGTGTGCCAGCAGTGTGGATGAGAGACAGAATAGTATATCTGGGGACCTCTCACCACTGGAAATTGTTCAGAAGCATTCAGAAGCTGAGTCTCCACTCAAGAGTAACTGGATTGGCTGATCCTCGACGTCCAGCTGGAAGAAGAAGACTTGCTGTGGCATTTGCTTCGACGGAACTGAAGGTTGTCGAAATCGTCGAGGACTGACCCGAGAGAGGACCTGGTAAGGCGCCCTCTTCCCGTGCTCCGAGGGACCATCGAGCACCGCTGAATCTTCGCCGAAGCGCCCTGGAAGTCAGACCCTCGAAAGGCTGCCGACCCGAGACGGGACCGCCGAGGAGATCGAAGTGAAGCACCCGGACCTCGACGCTGTCGAAGTCCATTGCCGTCGACCAGGGTTCGCAGGTCTGTGTAACCGCTGGAGGCCCGTCGAAGTTGTGTTGCCCAGCCGTGGGAACCACTTGACGCCGTGCCGCCGACGACCGGAGCCGTCCGCTCCTTGCCTAAGAACATTTGACTCGAAGGACTCCCTCGTCCGCACCGTCGACCGCTTTTGCCCTGCCGGAGAAAGTCGAGGACGACCAACGCGCCGAGGAGAATCCGCCGGTGGGGTTCCCGCCACCTCACGATCCCAAAGACTCGAGCGACTCGACGCCCTTGCTGGGCTCCCGTCTCTACAATCTTTGCGGTCCAGAACTATTGTCATCGAGGTGCCCCGCACACCTCCGCCTTGCAGGACGCCGACGCCCCGACGCCGACGAGCACCGCTCGGACGAAGCTGCCGCCTCTTCGACATCGTTCTACCTCGTTCGTCGACGGACGTTCGACGCCCCGTGCCTCCCGCTTGAAAGGGAAGGCATTCAAGAAGGGCCGTCGATTCCCCGTCGCCGAGCCCCGAGGTCTTCGACGTTTCTCTACGCCTCTCGACGATCCGTGACTCCTGCTTAAAAGGGGGTCATTCAAGAAGGATCTGTCGACGCCTCTTCGAAGAACTCGACTCCACCAGGTACATTGGGGGGGTAAAAACATTGTAGGAGAGAATAAGACTGTTGAACAATATATGGACTGGGCTTGTGTCATATCCCTTTATTTTACAGGTTGCCCAGGTGGGGGGATCTCCACACAGAACTGTGTCCAGTAGCTAGGGCCAGTATTCTGCCTATTGTTTCAACCATCTTTTATCTCTCCTCTCTCTATTGCTGGTTTCCTTCTTATTGATCTGTGTGCCATTTTTACAGTATTGTGAATGCACTTTAATGAGGTCTAATATTAGTGGTACCACTTTAGAATTGTAGATATTTATCATTATTGGTTTTCCTGAGCACAAAGTGCATTGTTGTGATAAGTGTACATAACCCTTGAATATTAATTATATAAAGACTGTGTTTTCAGTAATACAGTGTGTGGACATTCCTTTGAGGGGGGCTTGGGGATACACTGTACTTAAGAACCAGCCTGCATCACCTCCTGAGAAGCTAGGCCTGGATTGCTCGTCCATCGCTACCGTAATCGAGAATCTTGGCTGGGGTCTTCTGTGCCTCTCCTCTACCATATAGAGAGCGGAAGTACAGACCCCCCCACCGGTCTTGACAAGCTGGTGGCAGCGGTGGGATGCTTATGGTTTTAAGACTCAGTGTATAACCGTGCCACTTACAAAATATCCGCACTTTATTAGATTAAGGTTTGGGTGTGTACCAAATAACTGCATTACAGGCAATGGAGCCCATTGCAAATGGTAAATTGACTCGGATGAGCTTAGAGGCTCTCCAGAGTGCTTGTGAAGCCAGGGAGTTGGACTTTGTGGATAAGTCTAGGGCTGAGCTGATAGCTGCCCTGGTGGACTACCAGACTGATGGTGAAACCCTTGATGAAGGGGGGGATGCAACCAGTGAGGACTCTGCCCCTGGGGTTGTCGCTGAATCTGTTTCTGGGAATGCCACCATTCCTGCTGCCTCTGTTCCAAACCCCAGCAATTCCATGGAACTTGAGTTATTAAGGATGAAATTGGCCTTTGAATATCGCAAGTTGGAAATAGAAGCTGAGCTTAAGAAAGAGGAGCTGGCACAGCAAGTGGAACTCAAGAATAGGGATCTTGCGCTCAAAGACAAGGACACTGAATGTCAGAGAATCCAGCTAGAGAGAGCTAGAGTGGAGACTTCAGCTAGACCAATTGAGAGTGGCAGGTCCCCAGCCACCAAGTTTATGAAAGATTTGGTTGGTGTGTTTGTGGAGGGTTCAGATATCCTCCAATGGATTGAAGCGTTTGAAATGGCTTGTGCAATTCATGATGTAGATAAAAGAGATTGGGCTAAGTGTTTGTTAAGCAGAGTGCCTCAAACTGGATATGACTGTATTCTGAAGCTGAGTGTGGAAGAAAGGGGTCAGTATGAGTGTATGAAGTCTGCTTTGATTGCCAAGTTTGGCAAGACACCTGCCCAATACCTTAAAAGGTTCAGGGAATTTAAGAAAAGAGAGAATGTGTCTTGGGTTGACTGGGTGAGTACTGCGCACATGAACATGATGGGGTGGATTGATGGATACAAGGTGAAAACTTTTGTTGAGTTGTCCCACCTCTTGTTTTTTGAGCATTTTTCTGAAGCCTGTTCACCAGAGCTGCGTCAGTATGTGGCTGACCAGAACATTTTGGACCCCTTTAAGCTGGCTAGGTTGGCTGACAAGTGGGTCTCCCACCGGGTGTCCCCTAAGGACTCCAGTGGGAAGGACAAGGACAAAGAAAAGGGGGCCTCTCAGAAAGCTGAGGAGTCCCAAAAGCAGTCACAGTCGGGTAAACCAAAACCTTCCTCTCCTAAGACCCAAAAATCTAGTGGGGATAAGTCCTCTGTGGGTGGGAATAAGAGTAGTGGTCCACCTGCTGCAAAGCAGGCTCCCAGTGGTTCCAGTACCGTACCCCGCACTCCTGGCACTTGTTGGGATTGTGGGGCTCTGGATCACAAAAGGGGTGACCCCAAGTGTAAAGGTAAGGCACTTGGAGTACAGGCTGTCAGCCTGACCTACCCTTACCCCGTGTCTGAGGTGGAGGCCACTGTCCTCCCCTCCTCTACAGGAATCACATTTGGTGCTCCAGTAGAGATTTCCTTAGTGTCCCTTGGGGCCTGGGACCAGTACGCAGAAGTACTGGCGACTATCCCACAGAACACCCGTAGATTTTTGAGAAGTGTCCTCTTGAATGGCCAGCCTTCTACTGGTTTGAGAGACACTGGGGCAAGCATGACAGTGGTGGACAGGACCCTGCTCAAGCCAGAGGACTATGAAGGTGCTCCTCTGCAAACCACCAGGTTAGCTGGTGGGCCTCCCAAATTATCGCCTGTAGCCCTAGTCACACTCATGATTGGAGACAAGACAGCAAAGCTTCCTGTCCTGGTTCAGGACAATGTCCCTGCTAACATTCTGTTAGGAAATGATCTAGTAGAGTTGGGGTTGATCTCGGATGGTCTTCCCATGACTGCTGCTGCAGTCACTAGGTCACAGGTGACACCGGGTCTGGCTGTGAGTCAGGTATCCGAGCCAAAGGCGAGGCCTAAGGCAAGAAGAAGGAAGACCAAGAAGGCCACCTCTGTGGAGGGAACACCTTCTCTTCCTGCTGTTCCGACAGCACCCAATGGGATCCATGCTCCGGACGGGCTGGGTCCAGCGGAAAACCCAAACTCAACTCCTGTGGGAGAAGAGACAGAAGACTCTCCTGTGGGAGAGGTTCTCAACCCGGAGGATCATCCCGACCTTCAATGCTTGTTAGCTGAAGGGGGACCCTCCCGGGCAGACTTCTGTAAGGGACAGAGAGAGTGCCACTCTCTCGAGGGCCTGAGGAAACAGGCCCTGTCCCAGGCACAAGGTGAAGTGCCTAGGACATTCAAGATTTATTGGGAGGGTGAGCTCCTTGTTAGTGAGCCCACTAAGCCCGAACCTGGTGCCCACAAGAGGTTGGTGGTACCCCAGGTTTACAGGCCCTTCCTACTGCAGTTGGCGCATGAGGTGCCCTTGGCTGGTCATCTTGGGACCAAGAAGACTAAGCAGAGGCTCTCTGCCCATTTCTACTGGCCACGGATGGGAGTAGAGGTGGAGTCCCACTGCAGGACCTGCCCAACTTGTCAGTTGTCTGGCAAGACTGGAGGCAGGGTCATTGCCCCACTGCAGCCATTACCAGTGGTTGGCACACCATTTGAGAGGGTGGGCATCGACATCGTCGGTCCCCTTGACCCTCCCACTTCAGGTGGACATCGGTTCATCCTGGTCTTGGTAGATCATGCCACCAGGTACCCTGAGGCAATACCCCTTCGGACTGTTACTGCCAAGGTGGTTGCCAGGGCTCTCCTGGGCATTTTCACCCGTGTTGGATTCCCCAAGGAGGTTGTCTCTGACCGAGGATCCAACTTCATGTCTAGTTACATGAAAACCATGTGGAAAGAGTGCGGGGTAACCTACAAGTTCTCCACCTCTTACCACCCCCAGACCAATGGTCTGGTTGAGAGATTTAACAAAACTCTCAAGGGCATGCTAGGTGCTTTGGAAGAGCCCCTAAGGAGGAAATGGGATCTCCTCCTGCCATGCCTGCTGTTTGCTTACAGAGAGGTACCTCAAGAGGGTGTTGGTTTCAGCCCCTTTGAGTTACTCTTTGGACATCCCGTGAGGGGGCCCCTCGCCTTGATCCGAGAAGGCTTGGAAGCCACCCCTCCAGGTCCCGCCAAGCAAGTGGGGGACTATGTGTTAGGCCTCAGGCGGAGGATGACACAAATGATGGGTCAGGCAACAGCAAATCTCAAGGCCAGCCAGGAATTGAATAAGTACTGGCATGACCTGAAAGCTTCGCAAGTGGATTGGACTCCGGGACAGGAAATCCTTGTGATGGAGCCTACCAAGCCTAGAGCTTTGGCAGACAAGTGGACTGGACCCTTCAGGATCATCTCCAAGATGGGCGAAGTCAATTATCTGGTGGACATGGGAGCCTCTGGGGTAGCCCCCCAGGTATTCCATGTCAACAGGCTCAAGCCTTTCCACAGGCGAGCAGAGGTCTCATGTCTCTTGCTAGCTTCAGGGCAAGAAGAGGATGAGAGTGAGCCCCTTCCTGATTTGCTGCATAGCAACCCTCAGGATGGCTCAGTGGAGGGAGTACAACTCTCTCCCGATTTGACAACAGAGCAGCAGAGGGCCTGCCGGGCTTTGCTCCAGCAGTATGCCCCTCTGTTTTCACTGACACCGGGCCTTACACCGTGGTGTAAGCACGAAATTGACACTGGTGACAGTGTGCCTGTCAAAAGCAGGAGCTATCGTATGTCAGATACCGTCAAAAACCACATCCAGGCTGAGGTCGCCAAGATGTTGGATCTGGGTGTTATTGAACCCTCCACCAGTCCCTGGTCCAGTCCAGTGGTCCTTGTCCCCAAGGCAAGTTCCCCGGCGGGCACCAAGGATTGGAGGTTCTGTGTGGACTACCGAGGAGTCAATGCCGTCACCAAAACGGACGCGCACCCATTGCCCAGGGCTGATGAGCTCGTGGACACTATAGGTGCTGCCAAATTTGTGAGCACCTTTGACCTTACCTCAGGCTATTGGCAAATAGCTCTGACGGACCATGCCAAGGAAAAGACGGCATTCTCCACACCTGAGGGACTCTACCAGTTTAGGGTCATGCCCTTTGGGTTGAAGAATGCCCCTGCCACCTTCCAGAGATTGGTCAACCATGCGCTCAGTGGGCTGGAAGCCTTTTGTGTGGCTTACTTAGACGACATTGCCGTCTACAGTTCCACCTGGGAAGAGCATTTGAC
This sequence comes from Ambystoma mexicanum, assembly GCF_040938575.1. Classification (NCBI taxonomy): domain Eukaryota; kingdom Metazoa; phylum Chordata; class Amphibia; order Caudata; family Ambystomatidae; genus Ambystoma; species Ambystoma mexicanum. The sequence continues at coordinate 1,219,046,719 of NC_090936.1, forward strand.
ACATCTGGATAAGGTGTTGCAGGCCTTGAAAAGGGCTAACCTCACTATCAAGGCCACCAAGTGCCAGATAGCTCAGGGGAAAGTTACCTATCTTGGTCATGAGGTAGGAGGGGGTCAAATCCAACCTCTCTCCAGTAAAGTACAGGACGTACAGAACTGGGAGACTCCCACTACTCAAACCCAGGTGAGAGCCTTTTTGGGCCTCACTGGGTACTATCGCAATTTCATGGCAGACTATGGAACCATAGCTGCACCCCTGACAGCTCTAACTTCACCCAAACAGCCTAGGAAGGTTAATTGGACTGAAGACTGTCAGAGGGCCTTTGATGGCTTGAAAGAAAGTCTGTGTAGGGCACCTGTGTTGAGTGCGCCTGACTACAGCCGACCCTTTATCGTCCAGACGGATGCCTGCGACACCGGAATTGGAGCTGTCTTGTCCCAGTTAGATGACAAAGGGAGAGAACATCCTATCATATTCATCAGTAGACAACTCAAGGGTAGAGAACTTAGGTGGGCTACTGTTGAAAAGGAATGTTTTAGTATAGTTTGGAGCCTTAGGCGTTTTAGGCCCTACCTTACGGGGTCCACCTTCAAGGTCCAAACAGATCATAAGCCCCTGAAGTGGCTTATGCAGATGAAGGGTGAGAATCCGAAATTGCTCAGGTGGTCGATTAGCCTACAAGGGCTAGACTTCACCATAGAGCACAGACCAGGGAAGAGTCACGATAATGCAGATGGCCTTTCCAGAAGGTATGTTGACCGTCTGGATGAGGGTGTCTATCCCGTGGGAGATTAGGCACCCTCCACCTCAGTCTGGGGGGGGCGACTGTGATGCCGGAAATGCATCTGAGGGACAGGGCCTCTGAATCCTTGTCCTTTTTCTGTTTTTACCGTGTGTTCTGTCATGTTTTCTGCCCAGGAGTCCATGAGGGACTCCTGGCAGTGCAGCTCTCTTTTGGTTTGGTGAACAGACCCATGGGATACCCTTATGGCACCCATGGGTAGGGGTACAACCCTGTGCCCCTAGTGTATGTTTTTGGGCACCTGTGGGTGGCCCACAGAGCGGGGTATGGGCTGGTGGCAGCTCCATGCTGAATTTGACAGGTGCTCTGGGTGTCCTCCATTTTGGGATACCCAGGCCCTGCCATTGGAATCAGTTGATTCCTGATAGGAAACAAGATGGCCCCTGTGGCCTCTTGCTTTCTATTGCCTGTTATCTTGTTTTTCCCAAAGTCCTGGGAAGCCCTGACTCTGTCCCTTCCCCCTGACTGGCTGTTGGGTGGAAGTTCCATATATGGTGTTGTTGTAAAGGCCCAGCTAGACTGACTGGAGCCTTCCCAGTGACTGTATGTTATGGGTACCTCCTGTGGGTGGGACCTGGGTGAATGGAGTGTGTGACCAATATACACTCCTTGTTGTGGTTGTCTGGTTTCTGGCATGAGAGACAAAGACTGAGACAGCCCTGCCCGAAACTGGCCTGAATGCAGTGTGTAGTGTTGAATGGCTGGGTACTTGTCCCAATCCACATTCCTTGTTGTGAGTGTCTGAAAGGGAGGAGTGTGGCCTGAATGCACTGTGTGCCTGATTGGCTGACTGACTGCATGAATGCCCTTCTGTGTGATTGGCTGCTGTGTGTGTGCCAGCAGTGTGGATGAGAGACAGAATAGTATATCTGGGGACCTCTCACCACTGGAAATTGTTCAGAAGCATTCAGAAGCTGAGTCTCCACTCAAGAGTAACTGGATTGGCTGATCCTCGACGTCCAGCTGGAAGAAGAAGACTTGCTGTGGCATTTGCTTCGACGGAACTGAAGGTTGTCGAAATCGTCGAGGACTGACCCGAGAGAGGACCTGGTAAGGCGCCCTCTTCCCGTGCTCCGAGGGACCATCGAGCACCGCTGAATCTTCGCCGAAGCGCCCTGGAAGTCAGACCCTCGAAAGGCTGCCGACCCGAGACGGGACCGCCGAGGAGATCGAAGTGAAGCACCCGGACCTCGACGCTGTCGAAGTCCATTGCCGTCGACCAGGGTTCGCAGGTCTGTGTAACCGCTGGAGGCCCGTCGAAGTTGTGTTGCCCAGCCGTGGGAACCACTTGACGCCGTGCCGCCGACGACCGGAGCCGTCCGCTCCTTGCCTAAGAACATTTGACTCGAAGGACTCCCTCGTCCGCACCGTCGACCGCTTTTGCCCTGCCGGAGAAAGTCGAGGACGACCAACGCGCCGAGGAGAATCCGCCGGTGGGGTTCCCGCCACCTCACGATCCCAAAGACTCGAGCGACTCGACGCCCTTGCTGGGCTCCCGTCTCTACAATCTTTGCGGTCCAGAACTATTGTCATCGAGGTGCCCCGCACACCTCCGCCTTGCAGGACGCCGACGCCCCGACGCCGACGAGCACCGCTCGGACGAAGCTGCCGCCTCTTCGACATCGTTCTACCTCGTTCGTCGACGGACGTTCGACGCCCCGTGCCTCCCGCTTGAAAGGGAAGGCATTCAAGAAGGGCCGTCGATTCCCCGTCGCCGAGCCCCGAGGTCTTCGACGTTTCTCTACGCCTCTCGACGATCCGTGACTCCTGCTTAAAAGGGGGTCATTCAAGAAGGATCTGTCGACGCCTCTTCGAAGAACTCGACTCCACCAGGTACATTGGGGGGGTAAAAACATTGTAGGAGAGAATAAGACTGTTGAACAATATATGGACTGGGCTTGTGTCATATCCCTTTATTTTACAGGTTGCCCAGGTGGGGGGATCTCCACACAGAACTGTGTCCAGTAGCTAGGGCCAGTATTCTGCCTATTGTTTCAACCATCTTTTATCTCTCCTCTCTCTATTGCTGGTTTCCTTCTTATTGATCTGTGTGCCATTTTTACAGTATTGTGAATGCACTTTAATGAGGTCTAATATTAGTGGTACCACTTTAGAATTGTAGATATTTATCATTATTGGTTTTCCTGAGCACAAAGTGCATTGTTGTGATAAGTGTACATAACCCTTGAATATTAATTATATAAAGACTGTGTTTTCAGTAATACAGTGTGTGGACATTCCTTTGAGGGGGGCTTGGGGATACACTGTACTTAAGAACCAGCCTGCATCACCTCCTGAGAAGCTAGGCCTTGATTGCTCGTCCATCGCTACCGTAATCGAGAATCTTGGCTGGGGTCTTCTGTGCCTCTCCTCTACCATATAGAGAGCGGTGGGGGGGTCTGTACTTCCGCTCTCTATATGGTAGAGGAGAGGCACAGAAGACCCCAGCCAAGATTCTCGATTACGGTAGCGATGGACGAGCAATCCAGGCCTAGCTTCTCAGGAGGTGATGCAGGCTGGTTCTTAAGTACAGTGTATCCCCAAGCCCCCCTCAAAGGAATGTCCACACACTGTATTACTGAAAACACAGTCTTTATATAATTAATATTCAAGGGTTATGTACACTTATCACAACAATGCACTTTGTGCTCAGGAAAACCAATAATGATAAATATCTACAATTCTAAAGTGGTACCACTAATATTAGACCTCATTAAAGTGCATTCACAATACTGTAAAAATGGCACACAGATCAATAAGAAGGAAACCAGCAATAGAGAGAGGAGAGATAAAAGATGGTTGAAACAATAGGCAGAATACTGGCCCTAGCTACTGGACACAGTTCTGTGTGGAGATCCCCCCACCTGGGCAACCTGTAAAATAAAGGGATATGACACAAGCCCAGTCCATATATTGTTCAACAGTCTTATTCTCTCCTACAATGTTTTTACCCCCCCAATGTACCTGGTGGAGTCGAGTTCTTCGAAGAGGCGTCGACAGATCCTTCTTGAATGACCCCCTTTTAAGCAGGAGTCACGGATCGTCGAGAGGCGTAGAGAAACGTCGAAGACCTCGGGGCTCGGCGACGGGGAATCGACGGCCCTTCTTGAATGCCTTCCCTTTCAAGCGGGAGGCACGGGGCGTCGAACGTCCGTCGACGAACGAGGTAGAACGATGTCGAAGAGGCGGCAGCTTCGTCCGAGCGGTGCTCGTCGGCGTCGGGGCGTCGGCGTCCTGCAAGGCGGAGGTGTGCGGGGCACCTCGATGACAATAGTTCTGGACCGCAAAGATTGTAGAGACGGGAGCCCAGCAAGGGCGTCGAGTCGCTCGAGTCTTTGGGATCGTGAGGTGGCGGGAACCCCACCGGCGGATTCTCCTCGGCGCGTTGGTCGTCCTCGACTTTCTCCGGCAGGGCAAAAGCGGTCGACGGTGCGGACGAGGGAGTCCTTCGAGTCAAATGTTCTTAGGCAAGGAGCGGACGGCTCCGGTCGTCGGCGGCACGGCGTCAAGTGGTTCCCACGGCTGGGCAACACAACTTCGACGGGCCTCCAGCGGTTACACAGACCTGCGAACCCTGGTCGACGGCAATGGACTTCGACAGCGTCGAGGTCCGGGTGCTTCACTTCGATCTCCTCGGCGGTCCCGTCTCGGGTCGGCAGCCTTTCGAGGGTCTGACTTCCAGGGCGCTTCGGCGAAGATTCAGCGGTGCTCGATGGTCCCTCGGAGCACGGGAAGAGGGCGCCTTACCAGGTCCTCTCTCGGGTCAGTCCTCGACGATTTCGACAACCTTCAGTTCCGTCGAAGCAAATGCCACAGCAAGTCTTCTTCTTCCAGCTGGACGTCGAGGATCAGCCAATCCAGTTACTCTTGAGTGGAGACTCAGCTTCTGAATGCTTCTGAACAATTTCCAGTGGTGAGAGGTCCCCAGATATACTATTCTGTCTCTCATCCACACTGCTGGCACACACACAGCAGCCAATCACACAGAAGGGCATTCATGCAGTCAGTCAGCCAATCAGGCACACAGTGCATTCAGGCCACACTCCTCCCTTTCAGACACTCACAACAAGGAATGTGGATTGGGACAAGTACCCAGCCATTCAACACTACACACTGCATTCAGGCCAGTTTCGGGCAGGGCTGTCTCAGTCTTTGTCTCTCATGCCAGAAACCAGACAACCACAACAAGGAGTGTATATTGGTCACACACTCCATTCACCCAGGTCCCACCCACAGGAGGTACCCATAACATACAGTCACTGGGAAGGCTCCAGTCAGTCTAGCTGGGCCTTTACAACAACACCATATATGGAACTTCCACCCAACAGCCAGTCAGGGGGAAGGGACAGAGTCAGGGCTTCCCAGGACTTTGGGAAAAACAAGATAACAGGCAATAGAAAGCAAGAGGCCACAGGGGCCATCTTGTTTCCTATCAGGAATCAACTGATTCCAATGGCAGGGCCTGGGTATCCCAAAATGGAGGACACCCAGAGCACCTGTCAAATTCAGCATGGAGCTGCCACCAGCCCATACCCCGCTCTGTGGGCCACCCACAGGTGCCCAAAAACATACACTAGGGGCACAGGGTTGTACCCCTACCCATGGGTGCCATAAGGGTATCCCATGGGTCTGTTCACCAAACCAAAAGAGAGCTGCACTGCCAGGAGTCCCTCATGGACTCCTGGGCAGAAAACATGACAGAACACACGGTAAAAACAGAAAAAGGACAAGGATTCAGAGGCCCTGTCCCTCAGATGCATTTCCGGCATCACAGTCCCCGCTTCTGGGCAACACGGCTTCGACAGGCTTCCAGCGGTTATGGCGGTCCTCTGAACCCTGGTCGACGACGGTGGACCTGATGTCCAGGCGCTTTTCTTCAGATTCCTCGGCGCTCCCCATCTCCGGTCGACAGTCTTTCGAAGGCGTACTTCCAGGGAGCTTTGGTGAAGGTTAGCTGGTGCACGATGTTCCCTCGTAGCTCGGGAAGAGGTCTCCTAGCCAGGTGCCCTCTTGGATCAGCTCTTGGAGACACGACAGCTTTCGGATTGCGACAAAGGGCAAGCAGCAGCAAGGCCTTCTTCTTTCAGCTGGGCTTCAAGATCAAGCATCAAGTTTTGATTTCAGCTTCTGAACGATTCTAGTCAGTGAGAGGTGCCCAGATATACTGTTCTCTCTCCCATTCACACTGCTGAGCCAGGCTCAGGCAGCCAATCATTCAGAAGGGAATTCAGCAGCGAGGGCAGCCAATCAGGCGCACAGCGCATTCAGGCCATTCTTCTCCATCCAGACACTCACAACAAGGAATGTGGATTGGGACAAGCACCCAGCCATTCAGCACTCCACACTGCATTCATACCAGTTTCGGGCAGGGCTGTCTCAGTCATTGTGTCACACTGGGACTGTAATAAACAAAAAGTATGGGAGCTTTACTTTGAAGCCGGTAATTGAATTTTACAAAACCAAGGTTATCGTGGCATTGACTTTCGGAGGAGAAGCAATGCTGGGCTGCCTGGCTGACACATGGTCTTGGTGCGAAAACACCTTTTGGAGTAGAGTTCTACCACTGCCTAGAGGGCCTCCAATTGCTTGCATTAGGTACGAGCTCGGATTAACATCAATCAATGCTAAAGTGATGTGGAACATGCTTACAGTCTATAGGAAGGTACTGGGAGCAGATGATTTACCTCACTACCGAATCCTGCGGACAGATGGAAATCAACAGGACAAATCTATATTAGACAAATGGAAATGACCTGTGCAAACACGATAAAACAACTACAAGCAGACCAAGTACTGTTGATCCAAAACCCCAATGCGGTAAAAAAGAAATTGTGGAACCAAGACTGGTGTGAAAACTCAGACCATAGAGCACAACATAGATGTATGGCCCAAGTTGCCTGGGAAGCAAGAGCAGTGAACACTCTTCCAAAATACCGCCAACATTTTGCATGTAGTAAAAATAGGACAATTTTTCTGAAATTCCGGATTAACTTTTTCAAGCTAAATCAGTAACCAATATAAAAAACAAAGATATGAACCCAGATGAAGAATGCAGATTTTGTAAAGCAGCAACGGAAACACTAAAACATCTGGTGTTATATTGCAAAAAATTAACTGAGCTGAGAACTATCCACCTGGGGACAGAAATTCTGAAGAGACCGAATTTAAATGGCGAAGACTGGTGGAACTTAATGTCAAATGGATCTGATATGAAACTAACCTTCGCTCTAACATTTTACTTAGAAAAATTGGAGGGTATCTTGGCTGAATAGTGATGTGCACATTTCTGTCAAGTTCTTAAAGCTCAGTACACCTTGAATACCCCCGGCATACGTGAGAAAAAGGATGTTTCGTAATCGCTGATTAAAAAGACAAATGAATGCTGCTAAAGAAATTTAAAAAATATATATTTTTTGTAAGATTGGAAATGTATGGAGGTGTAAATGTTTTTGTACGGTTAAGAATTTTTAAAGTTTGTAACGAACTATAAAAAAAAAGAATTCAAACAAAATTGTGTCGCACACCAGAAACCAGACACCCATAACATGAAATGTATATTTGTCACACACTCCATTCACGCAGGTCCCACCCCAAGGGCATACCCACAACATACTGTCCCTGAGAAGGCTCCAGCCAGTCTAGCCTGGACTTCCCAGCAATACCATATATGGAACTTCCACCCAACAGCCAGTTAGGGGAAGTGACAGAGTCAGGGCTTCCCAGGTCTTTGGGAAAACAAAGTAAGAGGCAACAGAAAGCAAGAGGCCACAGGGGCCATCTTGTCTCCTATCAGGAATCAACTGATTCCAATGGCAGGACCTGGGTATCCCAAAATGGAGGATACTCAGAGCACCTGTCATATTCTGCATGGAGCTGCCACCAGCCCATACCCTGCTCTGTGGGCCACAAACTGGTGCCCAAAACATACACTGGGGGCACAGGGTTGTACCCCCACCCAGGGTTGCCATAAGGGTATCCCAAGGGTCTGTTCACCAAACCAAAAAAAGGAAGAGCTGCACTGCCAGGAGTCCCACATGGACTCCTGTGCAGCAAATAACACAGAACACACATAATAAAAGGAGTACAGGACAAGGACATGGAGGTCCTGTCCCTCCAATGCATTTCCAGCATCACAGAGTGACCACCTCCTGGGGCAATATGCAGGGGTTTCCACTGTTGGACATCTGTAGAGCTCCAACCTGAGACACCCAAACACCTTTATTAGACACTACCAGCTGAACGTTGAGGGGTCCAGTTCAATGTCCTTTGGTGTGGGGGTGCTAAGATCCATATCACATTGACATTCACATTGACATACATGCCACATTCGGAGGCGCCAAGGAGGGAGATTTCACGAGAGAATTCGGGAGAAATTAATTTCCCCCATAGGCATGCATTGGGGCTAGAATTATTTTAGGCCGGAGAACGTGAAAAATAGCAATATTTTTCAGTTCAAAATCGGGAGTCTCCTGCCTAAATCGGGAGGGTTGGCATGACTGCATTGAGTTCTGTTCGGAAAACTTGTTGTTTCCTTCTTGTTGTTAATGGAATCCCCCTTGTTCTTGGTGTTCACAATAAAATTGGTGATGGGGATGTTGAACATTGAATTTAGAGTCCATGTGCTTACATGCCAACCGTCCGAGGCCCCTGAAAGGGAGTCACCCCGCCTAAATCCAGAGGGTTGGCATGTATGCATGTGGTTATTCGACATGGGCCCCTTCCCCATGGTTATAGCTTTGGTACATCGCAAAGGTAAGTAATGGGACTAGGAAGAGGAATGTGAAGGTAATACCTGGATTATTTACCAGTAATCTTCATTACTCCTAGTCCTACTCTTCCTCATCCCAGCATAGACATCCCTCCCCTGTCACCATACATTCCAACATTCTGAAGCACCTGGGAGGGAGATTTTGTCACGGAAAGTGGGAGAAAAGGATTTCCCCATAGGCTTTCATTGGGATCAGAATGATTTTAGGAGAGGGGGAAAGGGAAAATAGAAATATTTTCCATTGAAAAATTGTGAGTCTCCCGCCTAAATCGGGAGGGTTGGCATGTATGCATCTCAGAGGGGAAGTGTTGTATTGTCACGGGCTCCGGCAGTGCCATGGCCCGGAGTCAATCAGCAGGCCCACACACACAACACACGGAGCCATCGGTAGTGATTAACTGGCGAGCAGAGCTTCTTCTTCTTCTTACTGATAGATTGTTATCCATCAGCTGTGATTTTTGGATACCTAGGCTTGAGCCTCATTACTCCATCTTCTCGGGTTGAGTATGTAGTCGTGGGTTTGTATTCTTCTTGATCTGTGTGGTCTTGTCACAGTAGCATACATGCCAACATTGTGACGTACCTGGGAGGGAGATTTCCACAAGGAAATCGGGAGACATGCATTTTTTCCATAGGAATGCATTGGGGCTATGGTTATTTTAGGCGGGAGAGCATGAAAAATAGAAATATTTTTCACTGAAAAATCGGGACTCTCCCGCCTAAATCCGTAGGGTTGGCATGTATGCAGTAGGGCTGGTTTCACAGGGTCTTCGCAGTGATGGGCCGCGGGTAGCGGTCAAAGGGGTTTGCAGTGGTGGCAGTGAGTCTTCTGATCAGAGGGTTCGGGTTCCATAGCTCTCAACCTTTTTTTCAGCAAGGCGGGTGAAAACACCCGATTTTCTTTTTGGCGGGTGAGAGGCCCATAGAAGTGAATGGACGTATGAGGGACTTGGCGGGTGATTCCTCTGCTTTAAAGGCGGGTGACACCCGCCAAAAGCGGGTGAGTTGAGAGCTATGTGGTTCTGATCCAGTCTTCTGATTATTAGAAGGGTCACATGGTGTGTGCCACATGTGCACAACATGTGATGTCGCACGAGCCCAGGAGGGGCTTCGGGCATAACAGAAAGGTCGCCATGTCTTCGCTTTTGAATTGAACTAAGGTATCATGTGAGGATGGGGTTATATTTCCCAAGGGGAGGGGGGGCGAAGCCAGAGCAGAAAATGCTTAAAAAGAAATTTCTTGGGGAGACAGAGCCACTCAAAGGTAAGTACAGGGACGAGGAAGAGTATTGCTAGACGTAATGAAGATTATCAGTAAGTAATCCAGGCATTAAACACCTTCACAAACAGATTAAATGAAGTGGCCGTTTTCCAGTGGCAGTGATTCATGATAAGAAGAGAGAAAAGTATGCTACAATTAAAAGCAGATTCAATCCAATGAAACCACCAAGTATATTTGATGTCAATACTTTTTATAAATACATCACTGGCATACATACTGTAAAAGACGTGCCTATGGTACACATTTTAAAGCAGAAAAGGCCCATCAGGCTACTAAGTGCTGTGATCTCGGCGCCCTGTCACCCCTCTAAGATGGCCGCGCTATTCCTCCGCTTCCGCCTGGTCTCCCGTGGCATGGCTGCCTCTGCTCTCCCATGATGCACTGGTGCACATGGCGGCCCCCATGTCAGTGTGGCGTGTGTTATGAGTGGCACTGGATGTGGCATTTAGAGGATTTCTAAACTTTATCAGAGCGACTGGTAGCGCAGATCTGACCCCAGCCTCAGGGAACAGAGCGAGGGGCGTCACCATGAAGAACAAGTCCTCCCACCACAAGAGCGAGAACACCTTCAAGGTAGGGGCAGGGGGGCAGAGTGGGCAGTGGGGGGCAGTGCAGGAAGTCTAGTGCACCTTAGCTCTGCGTGGGCACTGCCAGCTGGTGGCGAGGTGGGCACTGGGCTGGCTACTGGCATACACCCCCCCCCACCCTCGTCTAGCAACGAGGATGACGACTGCTTAGACTCTTTGCTGTTTCAATAGCTTTTGACTTTATCCCGCTAAAACTATAACTCCCTCCAATGCAAGACGATGGGCACAGTTTGTTCTCCCACTTTCCGTCTGAAAATCTACCTCCTGGCGGGTCTACAACGTTGGTCTCTATCATGTGATGGGGTCTCTCTGGCATCGACGCTGCCTGCTGATAGTGGGGTCTGTCTGCTGGACATGGGCACTGACTGCTGGTGATGGGGTCTGTCTGATTGACATAGATGCTGCCTCCTGATAGTGGAGTTTGTGAGCTGGTGGTGGGGTCTGTCTGCTGGTGGTGGGGTCTGTCTGCTGGTGGTGGGGTCTGTCTGATTGACATAGATGCTGCTTGCTGATAGTGGGGTTTGTGAGCTGGTGATGAGGTCTGTCTGCTGGACATGGGAACTGACTGCTGGTGATGGGGTCTGTCTGCTTATAGCGGGGTCTGTCAGCTGGTAATGGGGTTTGTCTCCTGGACATGGGAACTGACTGCTGGTGAAGGGGTCTGTCTGCTTATAGTGGGGTCTGTCTGCTGGACATGGGCACTGACTACTGGTGATGTGGTCTGTCTGACATAGGCACTGTCTGCTGATAGTGTGGTCTGTGAGCTGGTGGTGGCGTCTGTCTGCTTATAGTGGGGTCTGTCTGCTGGACATGGGAACTGACTGCTGGTGATGCGGTCTGTCTGCTTATAGTGTGGTCTGTCAGCTGGTGATGGGGTCTGTCTGATTGACATTGATAGTGGGGTCTGTCTGCTGGACATGGGAACTGACTGCTGGTGATGGGGTCTGTCTCTTTATAGTGGGGTCTGTCAGCTGGTGATGGGGTCTGTCTGATTGACATAGATGCTGCCTGCTGATAGTGGGGTCTGTCTGCTGGACATGGGAACTGACTGCTGGTGATGGGGTCTGTCTCCTTATAGTGGGGTCTGTTAGCTGGTGATGGGCTCTCTCTGATTGACATAGATGCCGCCTGCTGATAGTGGGGTTTGAGCTGGTGATGGGGTCTGTCTGCTGGACATGGGAACTGACTGCTGGACATGGGGTCTGTCTGCTTATAGTGGGGTTTGTGAGCTGGTGATGGGGTCTGTCTGATTGACATAGATGCTGCCTGCTGATAGTGGGGTTTGAGCTGGTGATGGGGTCTGTCTGCTGGACATGGGAACTGACCGCTGGTGATGGGGTCTGTCTGCTTATAGTAGGGTCTGTCAGCTGGTGGTGGGGTCTGTCTGGTTGACATAGATGCTGCCTGCTGATAGTGGAGTTTGTGAGCTGGTGATGGGGTCTGTCTGTGGACATGGGACCTGACTGCTGGTGATGGGGCCTGTCTGCTTATAGTGGGGCCTGTCTGCTGGTGATGGGCTCTGTCTGCTGGTGATGGGCTCTGTCTGCTGGTGATGGGCTCTGTCTGCTGGTGATGGGCTCTGTCTGCTGGTGATGGGCTCTGTCTGCTGGTGATGGGCTCTGTCTGCTGGTGATGGGCTCTGTCTGCTGGTGATGGGGCCTGTCTGATTGACATAGATGCTGCCTGCTGATAGTGGGGTCTGTTAGCTGGTGATGGGTTCTGTCTGCTGGACATGATATGATATTGCATTTATAATGCGCCTATACACAAGTGTTTCAAGGCGTGGCAAGGCAAGGGAGGGGGAACAAAGGGAAGACAGAACAACGATCGTACTAGGCCGGGTATGATTCAGATCGCGCAAGTGCATGGAGAGGGGGAAAGGCAAAAGTGCGTGGGGAAGGGAGAGGGGAAAGTGCAGTACATGGGATAGTAGTATAAATAAGATAAATAAAATGGCCACTGTGGCAAGTGCAGACATAAGTGCTAGTAGGAGGACTGTAGGGATACAGAAAACAGTTCCCAGGTGCAGGGGTTGCCAGGGAGGCAGTGCAGGTGGGCAACTGGCGGGGTCTGGGCCCGAGAATCAGAAAGGGTGGCCAGGTAACCAGTGTCGTTTCTGCCAGGAAATTAGCAGGGGAGAGGGGGAGAGAAAGCAGAGGCAAAGAGGAAGGTTTTAAGGTGCTTCCGGAACTGGAGATGGTTCTCCTCAAGTTTCAGGAAGGCTGTTCCAGAGGGAGGCCCCTGCCGAATAGAGAGATCTACCACCAACTCGTTGCTTGGAGAAGCGACTGACCCTGAGGGAGTTGGATGTGGATGAGCGAAGAGCTCGAGAAGGAAGATATTTAGGAAGAGAGAGTTGAAGGTATTGTGGCCCCAGAAGGCCTTGTGGACAATGCAGAGGGTTTTGAACGTAATCCTCGCAGCCACTGGGAGCCAGTGAAGAGATTTCAGTCCTGGAGAGATACGATCCCTGGGCTTGAGGCCTAGGACAAGTCTCACAGTCCTGTTCTGGATCAGTTGCAGAGGGCGGAGAGTAGAGGCAGGGAGATTTAGATCGAGGCTGTTACAATAGTCCAACCTAGAGAGAACCAGGGCTCTGTAGACAGTGAGCTTCTGGGGGAAGGAGAGGAAAGGAAGTATACCTCTGTGGAGGTGCAGCTGGTAGTGTGACTTCTTAGAGACGTCGGAGATGTGAGGAGAGAAGGAGAGTGTGGAGTCGAAGATGACTCCGATGTTTTTAGTCTTGCAGGTGGGAGCAGGAAGAGGGCCAAGAGAGGCCGGCCAGAGAACTGCAGGGAAGGAGGGAGCTGGTGTGCCGATGAGTAGCATCTCTGCCTTACTGGCATTAAGGCAGAGGTCATTGGCGGCACACCACTCATGGATGACACACAGACAATCGGAGGTGAGGGAAGGAAAGGAGAAGGCCGAGGGTAGCCTGAAAATGAGCTGGGTATCATCCGCATAGCACTGAAAGTTGGGGCAAAGTGCGGCGATGCGGTGGGCAAGGAGTGCCAGGTATTGGTTGAAAAGCCAGAGCGAGAGGTTAGACCCCTGGGGGACACCACAGGTAGACATAACGATATCGGAGAGGAAGGACCCAAGTTGGACCTGGGAGGGTCGGTCGGAGAGGAAAGAAGTCAGCCAAGCCAGAGCCTGACCAGTAATACCCAGGTTATCACGGAGACTGTTGGCATGATTGACAGTGTCAAAGGCATAAGAGAGATCAAGCGAGATGAGGACGCAAGGGGTGTTGGAGTCAAGGTTGAAGAGCAGGTCCTCATGGATGTTCAGGAGAGCAGTTTCCGTGCTTCTGGCAGCTCTGAAGCCAGACTTATGGTCATGAAGACAACCAACAGATTCAGTGTGGAGATTAAGCTGGGAGATGGCCAGTTTCTCCAGGAGCTTGCCCAGAAAGGGAGTGATGGAGATTGGGCGAGAGTTAGCCGGGCAGGAGGGGTCGGCAGAGGGTTTCTTAAGGAGAGGGTGCACAAGGGAGTGCTTCAGGGGGGGTGGGAAGACTCCAGTGGCGAAGAAGTGATTGCAGAAATCAGCCAGGGCAGGTGCCAGGGAGTCAGTGTGGTCCTTGATAGTTTTAGAGGAACAGGGGTGAACCTGTTTAGACGAGACTTTAATCGATCAGACTTGTTTTAGAAACCTCGTCTGCAGAGAAAAGGGGAAAGGCAGAGAGGGAGGGAGGGGGGTGGCTGCAGAAGGGCCAGCGGAAGGGCAGGGAAAAGAGGGAGGGAAGCGATAGGAGGAAAGTGAGGACAGGATGTCCTGAGTTTTAGGAATGAAGTGAGAAGCCAGTGCCGTGCAGAGGGCCTGGGAAGGGACAGGAGAGTTATCTGACTGACCTGGGCACTGACTGCTGGTGATGGGGTCTGTCTGATTGACAGAGACACTGCCTGCTGATTGTGGAGTCTGTGAGCTGGTGATGGGGTCTGTCTGCTGGTCATGGGCACTGACTGCTGTTGATGTTGTCTGTCTAATTGACATAGACGCTGCCTGCTGATAGTGGGGTCTGTGAGCTGGTGATGGGGTCTGTCTGCTGGACCTGGGCACTGGATGCTGGTGATGGGGTCTGTCTGCTTATAGTGGGGTCTGTCAGCTGGTGATGGGGTCTGCTTATAGTGGGGTCTGTGAGCTGGTGATGGGTGTCTGTCTGCTGGATATGGGCACTGACTGCTGGTGATGGTGTCTGTCTGCTTATATTGGGGTCTGTCAGCTGGTGATGGTGTCTGTCTGCTTATATTGGGGCCTGTCAGCTGGTGATGGGGCCTGTCTGACTGACATACACTGTCTGCTGAGGGTGGAGTCTGTGATCTGGTGATGGTGTCTGTCTTCCGGACATGGGCACTGGCTGCTAGGGATGCGGTTTGTCTGATTGACATAGACCCTGCCTGCTGATAGTGGGGTCTGGCAGCTGGTGATGGGGTCTGTTTGATTGACATAGACGCTGCCTGCTGATAGTGGGGTCTGGCAGCTGGTGATTGGGTCTGTCTGATTGACATAGACGCTGCCTGCTGATAGTGGGGTCTGTCAGCTGGTGATGTGGTCTGTCTGCTGGACATGGGCTTTTGGGTGATGGGCACTGGCTGCTGGTGATGGGGTCTGTCTAATTGACATAGACGCTGCCTTCTGATAGTGGGGTCTGTTAGCTGGTGATGGGGTCTGTCTGCTGGACATAGGCACTGGCTCCCAGGGATAGGATCTGTCTGCTTATAGTGGGGTCTGCCACCTGGTGATGGGCTCTGTCTGCTGGAAGTGGGCACTGGCTGCTGGTGATTGGGTCTGTCTGCTGGACATGGGCACTGGCTGCTGGCGATGGGGTCTGTCTGCTGGACATAGGCACTGGCTGCCAGGGATAGGATCTGTCTGCTTATAGTGGGGTCTGCCACCTGGTGATGGGCTTTGTCTGCTGGACATGGGCACTGGCTGCTGGTGATTGGGTCTGTCTGCTGGGCACTGGGTCCGGTGATGGGGTCTGCTGATTGACATAGACGCTGCCTGCTGATAGTGGGGTCTGTGAGCAGGTGATTGGGATCTGTCTGCTGGACCTGGGCACTGGCTGCTGGTGATGGGGGTTTGTCTGCTGGATCTGGGCGCTGGAGATAGGGGTGCAGGGGGTCCTTCATCTGGACTTTGACACTGTCTGCTGATGAATGGGGTCAAAATTTAGATTTGATTGGAAGCTAAAAGCTTCTGGTTATTGGGCATCATCTGGTAGGCAGGAGCTACTACACAGAGCACTGGGGGGGTAGAGATCTGTCCGCATTCTTAGGCTGTGCCTGCTGGTGGGTCAAGGTTCTGAGGGACACTAGCGGCTAGTGACAGTGTTTTTCAGCTCACTATGGGAGTCGGTCAGTTGGAGTTTGGCTGGTTGGATATGTCATCTGGTGATTGTTTGCTAGTGATGGGTTCTGCCAGGTACCAGTGGGTTCTGGTTGCCGGCTATAGGGACTGTCAGCTGCACGTGGTATGTTGTCTGTCATCTGGCTTAGAATGTCTCATAAATTACAAAATGGGTGTCCAACTCCTTTATGAACAGTATTTGACCAGCTGGAAAATGTGTTAATGGTCTGGTATCACGAAAATGATGTTTTGGAATAATTGTTTTTCGTGATAAATTTATAATTCACTATTTAGCTATTTTTCCTGTGTTTGTTTTGATTAAGAGTATGAATGGGGTTGGGCTGCGAGTTTGATTGTGGGTCATGTTATTCTGTGTTTTGTAACTGTTTCAGTTATTGAATCATTTCAGTATTATCTGAAGAGATATATTTTCTTATGTGGTATTTTGGAGGTATTGCCATACTCAATAAATCAGAATTAGAATGTGAGCTAGTTATTTTAGGACCAAAGGTGAATTTCCTCCAGATAGTTCCTCTAAAGTCTATTATTGGTGATTTCTTTACGCAAGCAGATTTCTATAACAGCCCCTCTATGGATGGAGCTTCAAGCTGTCTGATTATCAGATGATATATCACCAAGTAATATGTTTATTATGGTTTTAACTTCAAGATGGGTAATGGTCCTCCTCTTAAAACACTGCAGATATCGAGTGAGGTATTGGGAATCCATCTATGCTTGACCTCAGTATGCGTGCAAATGGCCTCAAATCTTAACTTGGTTGTATGAATGGGGCCATGGGACCATGAACAGCTGCTTAACTAGTGATACACCGGGGGAAACCTACTTTAAAAGGGTCAACAAGGACATTCCACTATGGATTATTATTGTTGCTCGCTTTCTTATTGGTCCCTGCTTAAGGACTTCTTTGCAGTAGAAGATACCCTACACAATCATCACCAGTTGGCTCCTATAAAAGCCAATTAACTTAAAATGGGCATCACTTAACATACCCCAGGTCCAGCACAGGATAGTGTTGGGAAGTTCCATGCAATCAATTAAATTTTAGCATCCAAATCAAAAGACCATTTGGTGCTAATAAATATGCTTCCTTTAAGGGACCAGTGGTAAGGGGGTGGCTTAACACAGATTGTACTCCTGCTAATTATAGGTTCTTAGCTTTGTTAAAAAAAAAAGAAAAACCCAAGTTGTGACATTAGAATGGCCAAAGGTTTATGTAAGAAAGACCTAAAGGCTAGGAAAACCGAACTAGAAAGAATCTATTGGGAGGAACTTGTAGAGGCTGCAAAAGAAAAGAAAACAAATTCTGCCAGCTGGTTACTGGAGGACCAAAGCATAATTGTGCTATTAATGTCTTGGTGACTAGTGTCCCTGATCATCTCTCGCTCAAACTCTTTTCGTCGTTCTACTGTCCAACTGCAAAGGTAAATTATCAGGATACTAATTACTAGGCTATGCGGGTGGGGAGTCTGAATGGGATGGACTTCCCCGATTCTTCTTGCTTAGAATTTACCATCAAGGAAATCGGCAATGCTGTCTGTAAACGGAAACCGAAACAATGGCCTGATCCAGATGGTATAAGGGCTGACCTATTTTGTGACCAGGTACATTTCTGGGATTCTCATTTAACTATGGGATTTAATGCCTTTATTCGAACAAGCAAAATCCCCAAATCCTGGCAATCATCCCTGATTCATCCGATATAAGAAAAAGGCAGTAGCGAGGAACCCACAGCGTACAGGCCTATTCCTGGCTTGTTGTTTTTAAAATATTTGGTAGAGCCTTGTTGGACTGGAACAATGGGTTAACTCCAACTCTGTTTTATCCATTGTTCAGCTAGGGTTTCTCTTGCTTTGGACATACGTAAACAGACATTAGATTTATATTTGATAGTTTCTCTATATACATAAAAAGGGCCTTGCCGTTTGACAAGATTAACTGAACAAAACTCTAAGGTGTGCCAAGTTCTGCCAGCTGCCTGCCTGAACTATTAAAGGTACTTGTATTCTTCATCAAGATAATCAAGCCAGTGTTAAAAGCGACAGCAATGACCGTTGCACTACATTTTTCCTAGTGAGACCGGGAGTACGACAGGGGTGCCTGTTGTCCCTGTGTTGTTCTCACTGTACATTAATGTTATGTAAAGGTTCTTATACGGCACACTGTTGCTACCTGCATGGTTTCTTGGCACTCTGGTAGATCTGTAAAGCAAGGGGGAGAGAGGGTAAGTTAGTAGGTCTGAGCGGGAGAAAAGAGCAAGAGAGATGTGATGTGCTGTAAACATCTTCAGTTTGGTTGACACATTCACTGAGCGTAGGTGTGTTTTTCGTTTGGTAGCCACCATGTGCTGTTGGGCGAGGCTACGTGTGGTTTCCTTCGTTGTTGCGGAGTTCATGAAGCTCTACTTGAGCCTGTGCCGATGTCCAAAACATTGGGAATGTTTTCCTCTCTGTGCTTGCATACGCCAACAACACAGTTTTGATTGCTCATGCTCTGAGAGCACTACAAACACTTACCTCATATACTATTTTCATTAATAATTTAAATCTGAAAGTCAATGCCGATAAATCAGCAGTTATGCCTCTTGCCTACATGGTATGCCATATCAGTTTTCGACCAATGAGAAGTGATTAGAAGATTATCCCACAAGTTTGGGAATTTGATTACCTTGGTATACACTTTTCATCCATGGGGCGAAACACATTGCCAAACAATCAATTTCAATGAAACAAGCACAGGGTGCAGTGATCCGCCTTTATGACTTGTAGAGCCCTACTGCTGAATATGGTTTTAAAGGTTTATTATTTATAAAGCGCACAACAGCCCGAGGGCATTGTGGTGCTGTTACAGAAACCAATTACATATATCCACAATCGTGTCGAGATAATAGTCGGGTAATGCAGAGTATGGGTGGATAGCATATGCAATTGTTGATGATGGCATTCGGGACATTCCTGCTTAGGTTATTCAGACAGCCATGCTTTGAGGATGGTGCGAACTGCCCAATAGGATGGTTCTGCCCTTAGGGCAGGGGGCAGGAAATTCCACTGCTTTGCTGCAATGAAGGGGACGTCTGACTCTGGGTAGTAAGAGTCGGTGGGCATACAGTGTTGTGGTAGGTCTGGAGGAACAGGCTTAAACAACCTTCTGGGAGAGGAAGGGAGGGGCCGTGTTGGTGAGGCACTTGTGAGTGATGTCCAGTGTTTTGAATAGAGCATGCTCCCAGTGGGCTTCCCTCCTCGCCGCAGAGATGACCCTTTTCTGGGTGCCGAGGGCTGCTCTCGGCGCATTGTTTTGAATGACTTGTCATTTTTGTACATTTTCTGATGGTATGACTGTGAAGAGAACATTGCAGTAGTCAAGCCTTGAGCTTATGCCATCTCTGGCGATGGTGAGCCAGCTGTCATTAGACACAAACGGTTTGGCTGCGTTCATTAGTTTGGTAGCATAGGCTGCGGAGGTGGCAATGGCGTCCAGGTGTACCCTTAGGGTCTTGACCTAGGGCGAGATGGGAATCTGTATGTTGTCGATGTTAAAAGCTACATATTGGACAGAGTTGTTTAGTACCGCCAGTGGCCCTACCAGCAAGATTTCTGTCTCATCTCTGTTTAGGTAAAGGCGGTTTACTGCCATCCAGGATTGAATGGTGGAGTAGGCCACATTGAGGGCCTTGGAGTCTTCTTCGTAGTTGCCTGTAAAGGGGGAGGAGGACTTGGGTGTGATCAGCATAGTTGGTTCAGGATGTCAAACCGCCATCTCGGCAATATGTTATAGAGTGTTGAGAAGTTGCAGGAGCCTTGCAGGATCCCGCAAAGAATCGGGGATAGGGCTGCACTTGCATTCTCTGCAAACACTCTCATAACTCTGCCCTCCAGGAATGAGGCGACCCGTGAAGTTGCTTCATGCGAAAAGTGACACAGGTAGTGGGGTGGAGGCAAAGGATTTTGTGATCCACTAGGTAGGTCGAATGTGGCTGATGGGTCCAGAAGGAAGAGCAGGGCCAGCTTCCCTCGTCCATCTGTTTTTCTTTTTTTTCCAGCAGCGCTGAATCCAGATTAGCGTAGACCTAGTATGTGGTTGGTTTCTAGGCGGTGCGAGAACTTATTGCAAAGTTAATGAGAGAGCCAAATACTGGTCCTAGCTCGCTGTGGCGATTTTTATTATCTTGCACCATTGGAAATAATGGAGAATGACTTCATCTAAAGATTACTGTGTCTTCCAGATTCGACCCCCAAATAAAGCAGCCCGTTTGGAACTGGGTTTGAACTCCTTGTCTGATTTGGAATTTCAACCTGTTTGTGTTAGTTCTGCTTTAGGATTCAATCTATCCTGAGGGTCATTTTAAGTAGACTGAGCGCATCCTCAATCCTGGACACGATAAATGCACGTAGATACTTTACATCGTCAATAGTCTTAAGGAACGGCTATTTTCTGTTTCCAATCTTCATCGTGACTCCGGGGAATTGGTAAATCCTACTAGTCGTAATTACGGTATTCTGTCTACTGGCAAAATCTAGAATTATCTGACCTGGTCCAATTATACCCATGGGAGAAGCCTTGAAACCAGGGAAAGATTCAACAATTTACAATTTTGCGAGGTGGTCTGGACAGTTAACTGGCAATTGTTATCCACTATTTCTCTGGCAACAGTCTCGCTGTATCTGAAGCGGCGTCTGTAGCTCAGGTGCAGCTTGACATAGCATTACGCATAGAATAGCATTACGTCATGCTAGCATGACGTCATGCTCTGCGTCCCTAGTTCATTTCCTTGCTCCCTGCTGGCTGGCTCTGCGGCTGGATCTGCGAGCGAGTAGCCGTTGGGGGTCCTGGCAGAAGGAAAGCAATGGGGGTCTGATGCCTCGGGAGCCCTGTGGAAGTGGAATAGGAGTGCCACGGTACATTTGTGCCTTCTGTCCCTTGGAGATCTGGTATGGGTGAGACGCTGTTGTGAGGTTGACACCCATTTGCTGAGGCTGCTGCAGGAAAAGCGCAGTACAGGACATCCCAACAGAAATGCTGAGCGCTTAGACGGATTGTTCTTTTAAGCCCTCTTGGGGAGGGCTGCGTGTCTAACCTGTGAGCTCACGGGGCACCCATCCCTTCTGCCACTCCATGCTCATTGCTTTTGCTTGAGCTCAAATAGCTGCATAGCTGTTTCTCCTTTATTCTTTCTTGGCTCTTCACCCTGTGTATCTGCGTCTGTTTATGGTAGTATGAATCATGAGGAAAGCCCAGAGCAGGCTGCTGTTGCAGCTCTCGTCCGCAGTTGAGCCACTCCCCCCCCCCCCCCCCAGGTCTTCATCCCATCGCATTGATCCGGATGGACTAATGAAGGCAGTGCCGCCATCAGTCTGGTGGCAAGAATCTATCTTGGCACTGGTATTACTGCGAGAAATCGGCAATACCGGCTGCATATGGTGGCATCTTTACCCGGTTTAAGAATCAAAGAGAGCAAAGACTCCTTCATAGAATTGTGCACCTTGCCCGAAACAAGAAAGGAATTAAACAAGGCAGTTAGCGGGGTCAAGAAGAGTGATAGAAGGACTTCTGATTTAAGAGCAAGTTGATGGCTAGCTCCGTTTCTTTGTCATAGGAAGTTCAAGACGATCCTGCAGCACTTGGGTGATCCTGCGAGCCGTTGGTTGGGCAAAATAAGAGTCCAAGTCGGGTCTCTCAGCAGTCAATAGCTCCTTGTAGAAATACGAAAAGCCCTCAAGCTTTGCCTCTTCCGTGAAATGCAGCACTCGGTTCCCATCGCTAATGCCTGTGATATGATTTGTATTCTTTTGCAGTTTATAGGCCAACAGTCTGTTGGTCTTGTTTGAGCGTTATAAAATAGTTTTGTACGTAGTAGGGAGTAGGCGGTTTAAAAAAACTTTGCCGCTTCCGAGCCAGAACTGGCTTGTCGGAGCAGGATGAGAGGCCCCTGCGATGTGGTTTGGGAATGGAGCAACTCGTGCTCACACACTTGAAATTCCAGTCTATCCCTCTCTCGGGCTTCAAAGTAGGCAGCTGACCGACTTATGCAGCCCCCCCCTCCCCTTATAACTGCCTTCATTGCATCCCACTGAAATAATTATCAATGGCCATTTCTATATCCCCACAAACCACAGGATCTTGAAGCAAGGGATTGTAACGTTTCTATTTGCGTCGGCAAGTAGATTACAATCTGCAACTCCAATGAAACCAAAGAATGATCGGAAAACAATATGGGGCCAATAACGGCGCGCGAGGCACAGGGAAATAAGGTAGATGAAACCAAGAAAATTCCAGCCGAGCGTTCCCGCTGTATAACCCAGAGGAGAGAGATCCGGGAAAAGCCCTTGTGTGCGTATGAATAGTGCAAGTGATCTCTTTCTTTCCCATGGAGGAGCATCCAGACATCCACAAAACCCAGCTCACTGAAAGCTTTTAGCAAAGTCAGAGCATCCTGTGATCTGTGACAGAAAGGGGGTAGGTGGGTCTTGTCCATTGCGTGAAATTAAATTGAAATCCCTGCCAATAGCAATTCACAGTCTGCAAATCCTGCAATGGAGGGGAGCAAAGTTTCTGAGAACTATCGTTCCGGAAGTATAAGTTGCCCAAAGTCACCGGACACCCAAGCAAGGTTCCTTTCAGCAAGAGAAGCTGTCCATCCGGATCCTGCAAAACATCTTTTTTGATAAAGGGAATCCTTTGCTACCAATATTGCAACACCCCTCTTTTTTAACAGGGGCGGAAGCGAAGTATTGCCACGGGAACGCTCTGCGCCGTAGCCAGCTTTGATCCTACCGAATTAAGTGAGTTTCCTGGATCATTGCTATATGAAACCCAGATGTCTGGAGCCTATCCAACAATGGTCACCAACTTTAAGAGTTTGTTTCTGCCATCAATACCCCAATTCGTGTGAGAAGACAACATATGACAAAAGTCAAAATGAAGAAGCATCATTTCAGCAGATAACCCCCAGCCAGCCTTCCCCGGCTGCCACACAAACACATGCCACAGACAACTCCCCCATCCCTCAGACAAACAGTACCCCTCTGCCACCCCCTCCCTAACCCAACTAGAAAAGCTATAGTGGCCATCCGGAGAGGGCCCACATATGGCACACGTCCGTTGTATTGCCATCGCTTATCAAGAGAGAACAGTCAAGGAAGAGAGAGCTGAGTGGAGGAGTACACCCGGTGGGTGCAATCCACTTCTATGTCCTTGTCCTCTGGTCTTTGCTGGAGGGTTTTATACAAATTGAGCACACAAGCGTGTAACTCTGTACTTTGAATCTGTGGCGGGATACCTCTAAGGCATACATTATCCTGCTGGATCTATTCTCTGCATCCTCCTGACGTAATTGTAGCTGTGAATTACGCGATTCAAGATCATCGACCGCGTTGGACAACTGAGATAGCTCGAAAGACGTTTTGCACACACCATTCTCTAGGTCATCTATGCCAGTCTTGAACACATCGATCCTCTTATCAGCTGCAGACACCCTCTGAAACAGTTTGCTTAGTGAACACTGAATTTCCTTCTTTATTTCTGCCAGCATCGGCAAACGATCGGATCTGGCGGCTAGTGCAGATGCAGCGCTTTCCTCCTCACGCTCCGCTGGTATCTGAACATCAACAATAGGGCCAGCTTCTTGGATTTCTATTGGTTATGCATGAGAGCCAGCACATCACCACCCTTCCTGCCCTTGCTGCCGACATCATAAAGCCGAGAGAGAAGGTGGCACACATTATTCAATGTGGCAGAAGGCCTCCAGGCATCGCAGCAGGACTTGTGTGTAAATTGATACCAGCACCTTCTATACTTCAGCTAAGTTCCAGGGTTCGTTTTGCAGAGTGCTTGCATGTTATGGGCCAATGAGCCAGCCCAGGGCACCGGCTTCTATATGCACACGCCAGCCACCCCCCCCCCCCTCAACTCCTCTAAACATAAGTGGGTAATGCTACCTTTTCTGCATGTTTCTGAGCATGGCCGGCACTACAGGGAACTCCAGGGAGCTCTGATGCCTCTCCAGGCGACCCAGCCTCCTGTGCCTCGGCTCTGTGAGGAACTGCTGGTCGCCCCAGCTCGATGGTCTGCTGTGAGCCTGAAAAGTCTCAGCATGCTCCATCTTGATCTGGCGAGATGACGCCAGCCTCATCGCAAGGCACAAGGCATGTAGGGCCTCATCACGTGTTGGGTAACTCTATTACCACCACGTTTAAGGGTTGGCCCAGTCAGGAGTTGGGCATTAAATGGGAGCTTTATCTCCAGCTTTTTGCTGGAGATAAACTTCTCCATTTAACGCCTGTTTTTGGAGCTGTTAGAGCTGCGTTAATTGCACCGCTGCTAATGGTGCCCACCAACTCCATTGGGTCCGTTGGAGCCAATGAGGGATGGGGATTTACAGCTATGCCGCTACTCGTGATCTGGCGCAAATTGTGCCAGACCGAGTGGCAGTAACTCTAGTTGCGTTGGCGGTATCCCGGCGAAATTAGCACTGTGATACCCCCAACCTTGTGATGAGGCTTGATTTGAAAGTAAAGTGAAGTTTGCTTCTAGATTTGCAAATTCTGCATTTTTACTGCAGAACTCTACAGGTAACTGAGGTCATGGTTGTTGGTTTGGAAAGTGAATAAAACCCCTCCAAGTGGATAGATTTCGAGTTGGATAACGGCGTCTCGCATGGAACCATTATAACAAATGACAGTACACAATATTTAAACATGTCCTGCTGTTAAAAACAAATGAAGTTGCACAACTTCATAAGTTTGTACCCACCTGACCCACACATCCCTATTTGATATGATATGATAGTTTATTTATATAGCACCTATACACAATATGTTTCAAAGCGCTTCAAGGCAAGGGAGGGAACACTGGAAAATACAATGACATTCTTACAGGTCATGAACAAAAAGAATGTGAAATTAACTATCGTACTAGGCCTGACGACATAAGGAAGGGAGGGGGAGAGTGGGAAGGAAATGGAAACAGACAGGCGACTGCCATACTAGGCCTGACGACATTTCTGGTAGAGCCAGTGAAAAACAAAAGCTGAGGGAGAGGGGTGCAGAAAGGGAGGGGAGGAACAAAACAAGCGACTATCATACTAGGTCTGACGACATTTCAGATAGTGCTGGAGGAGGGGTGGGGAGGAAAAAAACCGGTAAGGGGAGGGGGGGGGGGGAGACTAGGTCCAGGGACAATTCTGGTAGAGTAAGTGCATAGAAGAAAGTAATGGGAGGAGGGAAGGAGATAGGAAAAGGGAGAGGGGAGGGCAGGAGAGAACAGGAGTAAGCAGTCAAAAGAGTGGAGAAGCAAGAGCGGAGAGTGAATACAATTGCAGAAGTTAGTAGTAACACATAATGTTGCAAGCCTGTATACAAGATGAAGATGGGAACAGCATGATTCAGGGCCACCATGAGTACAAGATGCAAAGAAAGTCCAGAATGAGAGATGAGAAAGGGTGACGCGCCATGTATGAATGAAGTCCATAAAAGCCAAATCCAGCATTGGCCACAAGACGGTGATGGTGAAACCAGAATTTAACAGGACAGACTCCTGCAGAACTAGGCTTGAGGGGGGGGGGGTTTGAGGGTTTTGAGGTGGGGGGGTCTACTTGTTTTATTCCGACATTCTCCATTATTGTCTTTGCCACTTCGCTCACAACAAAGTTATTTATGGGCATTCTACGTGGTCATGTGATGCTCTGTCCACAACATAACCCGTTCGACACTCGAGGTCTAATGTGTAATGCGTTGGTCGTTTAAAAACATATATTTTAACATTTGAAGGCCACCTACACGAGGTACTATTTTTTTTTTTTTTTTTTTTTTACCAAAATGTTGGTTCTGCGTGTTCACACAGGTGAAAGGGAAATTGTCACACGCCTTGTATAAAAATCGCAAGCACATTTATTAGCTCTGCAAAGAGTGTTCAGAGCGTATTGCTCACATTTAATGGAGTTTACGCGCGCCAGTCATTGTACAGAAATGTAGCGCTGGTTTTACAATTTCCAGCTTTATCTCTGCCAAGTTTATGCACCGAAAACGTACTACAGGTTCCAAGAAGCACTGGGAAGCTGGAGGGGTGGAATGGGAACCAAAGGAGAGGCCTTGGAAATAATCTTCAAAGTGGCCCCTTATTACACATTGTCAGGCTCAGCAAGCCGATCACTTTTCCTGTGAGTACATTTAGGAATACAATAGGTTATCACATAAAAGAGGCTAGGGGTCAGAGGCCTACCAGGACATCCCCAAAGCTCCTATAGGCCAGTCCAACCCTTCTGGGAAGTCATTTGGAAACCACACATTGAAATGAATAAACGTGTCCCTTATCACAGATGGGTTAGTGGTCAGGTGGTCATCCAGTGAGTCAGGATGTGTGGAGAAAGGACTTGACATCACTCAAGAGCAGGTCATTACTCAGAACTAAGAAGCGGCTAATAAATAAAACTCATCCACTCACCCGTGGCAAACATCAATCGCTTAAATGTGACCATTTATGTGAGACGAAAAGAAAACCTGTAAAGGGCAGCATGACGAAGTGTGCCATGGGCGAAGGTTACCCGCTCATGGAAAATACTCTTGTTAGTTTTGGGCTTATATTAGAGTAAAGGGAGGAATGGCATATGAGGAGGGACACACAGTCTGCAGGTGATATTTGGTTGGTTATGTGCCCACCCATGGCGATGCTTATTTCTTTGGCCATTACTGCCCTTCCCAAAACACCTCCTCATGGGAACTCTTTCAGCTAGCTTTAAACCTTACCATCAAACTATGCACTCAAAGTGCCCGCCACTGTTTTTTCACAGCAGTCTTCTGAGAGTTAATGGCTTAATTGGAGTTCAGCCATTCCATTTCCAAGCACTCTCTTTGTGCTTCACTTAAGTCCTGTTAAAACGAGCATTGGCAAAGCCAGCAGATTTGGCTTCTAAGTATTAAGCTTTTGCCAAGCACTGCTATTAAATGCCGAGGTACCCTCCCTAGTGTGCACCTGCTACTATCAATGGCCAGTTAATACCACTACGGATGTGCCTGGCAAGTGCCTTTCTCATGCCTACATGGATATGTTTGGATCAGAAGTGCTTGTAGTAACTCAGTAAGAAACTACTGTTATTACTGCCTGATTGGAAAAAGTAAACGTGTATCTTTTAATGTGTATGAATAACTAATTGTAAAGAGACAATGATTACAAAAACATTTCCTTTGTCCAGATAAATCATTGATGGGAAGGAAAGTAACCCCGCCCCCTTCACCCCCCCCAGGCGCTTTAAGAGTAAGGTGCATCCCATAACTATACTTGCGATGTACCAGGGGGACGTGCTAAGAAAACCTACACGGACACAATATTACAAATGCATAGGCTTAGTGCGCACATAAGTGCCATTTTTGTAGTTATGTTAAGAAAATTCGGCCCTGCAGGTTGCGCAGTAAACGCAGACCCTACAAAGATATTTTAACGTGTTATCCCAAGAAGGAATGCACCTTGCAAGGCCGCAAGACGGTACCAGGATCCTCACACTTCACGTTTATCGCAGCCAGGCCAAAAGCAGACCTCCAACCCCCACCCAGCCCACAATGAGTTATGACGCCCACAACTGCCCCAGTCCAAGACCCCTGAATTCCGCGATAGTAGGTGACCTTAGACGACCAACCATCAACCCAGTGGCCATAAAAGATCTAAAAGAACACAACCATGCCACCTTATTGCATAATGACAAACTTTGTAATACAAGGTCCAAAGCGAGGGTGGAAGCCTTCGGTGCGCAGAGCGTGATGGACAGAGTGAAGAACGTGTGGGTCAGCATGATCTTAATCCTCCCCCTTTGGCAGTCCCTGAGTTTCCCAGGTGCACGCCATAATGAAAGAGTAGCATTGTCTTACATAGTTACTAATTGCAAACTCGGCTTTGGTTCCCTGGAGATGAATCCAGCTGACCCCACATGATGGAAAACGGACGGACGGGGCTGGGACCAATAGCAGCCTGGTATCCCCTATAGAGCAGGCCGCCCTCATGTATAGGTTCTCGCCAACCAGTCACGCAGGTTTTTACTGTATATGTGACATCATTAGTGACAATGTGTTTCCTTTATAACATTCTGCTTGTACTATTTTTTTGGCAGAATGTTCTTGAACAGCAGAGTTCTTTGCTGGCCTACCTATTTTTAGTGTGATTTAAAAATGATCCTTGCAAAAATCCCTTGGCCTTTTTTCCCTAGCGGGTTGTATTTTCTTTTCTGCCATGAGTGTTTGGGGGCGTGCCTTCATTTGGTGACCCCTGACATGCAACCCCAGCCTCCATACCTGCAGAGGCGCCCAGCTACAGTGACTACTCCCCAAAACGAGTACTTCCCAGTGGCCGTACAGGAGTCGTCTTTGCAGCATTTCTGTCTGCTCTTTGGAGAGTTTGCGGCTCCGATGAGAAGTGCAGGCCGGTGTAGTTGGAACCATGTCAATGAGTTTGGGTGAATATGCGCATGCAAGTATAGCCTTGCAAGGGATAACAAGTAAGGGATAGATGTTATGGGAGAGTGTGAACACTGTGAATACGCAGATATTGAAATTGCAGGTGTGGCATCTATGTGGATTGTTTTTTTTTCTTATTAAATTTTGAGGAGAATATTAAGGAAAGGAAAATGGAATGGTAGGGAAGTGTGGGAAGAAGGTGTCGATACTCCTACTGTATAATGGAGAAAAAGGAAACGTATAGGAGCCCTGCGTAATTAGAGGGTTTGGGAATAGTAGTTGTCATTTTAGCTTATATTAGCTATTTTATTGGTGTTTTTATTGTGCTGGGTGGAGGCCCAGGAGGGACTTTGTGTAACTTGTATGTTCGAGTGTGTGTATTGTGTGAGCGATAGTGTGAAGAGAAGGAAGGGAGGGGGGGAAGAGTATTTTTTGAATTTTTTGAGAAAGAGAGGGAGTGTAAATTGGTTGTGTTTTTTGATAACCCTGTAACACTGTGTGCAGCGCATTAGTACAAGCGTAAGGGCAGTGGAGGCACAACCACCCCCAACATGGGAGGAGAAACACTGAGTATATGTGTAGGGCCCTACCGCTATATCTAGACAGAATTGAGAAGTACCATAAGCAGTGGGTGACGGGGACAAGAGGAAGGGGGATCCGCTTGTGGCAAGAGCAGGCCTCCTACAATAAGGGTATGCTAGAATATATGTACATTTTTCAAATGGACAAGTATAAGGAAAAATGACTACAAAGACAGACGGAAATATCTCTGCAGGATGTTTGAGGACATTGAACAGTGTAAGGAAGAGGACGGGCAGGACGATAGCAAGGGCGAGTGCCCAGGAAGTGGCCGGGGTAGTGGCAGTACACGGAGGGGATATAACCACTGGCATCTCGCCCTGCGGTAGGCTATACCAATCCGACATATATGTTCACAGCAGCGACAGCTCCGCCCCTCCACCCCCAACCCAGCCCCTCCCTCCCCCTTGCCTCCCATTTGGGTCCCCTCGGAGGCCCCAGGACATGCCGATGTTAGTAAAAGAGGTTTAGGGGTGTCATTGGCTTCAGCAAGAGCAGAATTAAATAGATTACAAACAGTGCAAAACGACGTAAAAGCTGACAGACCGGTAGAACAGGTACCAGGTGGATGCAAAGCAGGGGATTTCCTATTCAGCGTAGATAATACACCGATACAAAATGTGCATTTGGAAAAGGAGGCAGAAGGAAGACAACGGGGTGACAGCTTTGGATATGACCATGCTGACGGGTGGAATACATTCGACGAGTTCGTAGACAACGTGGGCAAAAAGCAGAACAGGCCTCCGAACAAACTCCTAGGGTAGAAGGTTTATGGGATGGGCGGTTAAGAAGTGGGTTTGGCCGGATGGCGGTAGCAGGGAAAAACAGAAGTAGGAAATGGAATGAAGGGAACAAAGCATGATTGCAAATGCCTCTCATACACAAGGGGACCAGCAGGCCTCACTGGGTGACAGGACTATGAGGGTGTTCTCCCCCTCTGCAGCGCAGACCCCATCCCTATCACCTGCAGGGTCCCACAGGGCTCTTGTGTTTCCCCTACTCTATACAATATATTCACCAAGCCCCTCTTTGACGATCTTAACCGTCTGGGTATCGCCTACACTAACTATGCAGACGATACTCCGATTCTCCTCCTGCTTTCTGGGGATCACGTCGAGGACTCTGCATTGGTGAATAGAGTGTATCTCATCATGGTCTTTGTCTGAATGATGATGAAACCGAGCTTATCATTTTGGGTACACCAACCAACTTTAAGAAACTAGGCCAGGAGTTCTCATCCTTCTTAATTGACGGTAACCTTATCAAGGTGGCCAAGGAGATGAAGACTCTGGGGGTTTACCTTGACTCTGCACTCTCCTTCGCTAAACAAGTGAACTCCTTGGCCTCTGCCACTGCTCACACATGTAAGCTTATCAGAACTGGTAACCCATTCCTGTCTGATAACTGCATGATCCTAGCCAGAGCCCTCATACTCTCTAGGTTGGACTATTGTAACGCCTTATACATTAGCTCCAACAAATCAATCATCCAGAGGCTACAAATCCTCCAAAACAATGCCCTAAGAGCGGCACACAGCGCAGCAAGAAGATCACACACATCTGCCATCAGGCTCAGCAATAATTTGCTCTCTACCCACAATAAGATCCTTCTAAAAACGGCATCCCTCACCTACAAAGCACTAAATAATGCCGCCCCCAGCTACCTTACAGATAGATTCCATAGGAGAACATCTACCAGACCCACAAGACTATCCCTCACCAATTGCCTCACCGTCCCAAGATTTAAGCTTTCCAAAGTTGGTGGTTGCAGCTTCCCCGTCAAATCGGTCCAACTCTGGAACTCCTTGCCACACCTCCGCAGAGAAATCCAACCATACCCGAATTTCAGACTTAATTACATTAATTGGCTACCAATCAGTAAGACCTGCTTAGGCACACTTTCTCTTCTGCACCCCTCTACTTGAACTATACTCTGTATATAAACTGTATATAATATTCTTGCTGTGTGTTAATGTATACTATTGATGCATCCCATCTGTTATCTGTACCACCCTGTCTACACCTGTAACACTTGTACTGAAGCTTTGCATAATACTGTAACTGTTACGCCCTGATACCTCTGGGTCTGGTGTGCATTATAAATGATTAAACAAACTATGTGCCATGGGCACAGATAGCCAAAAATGAATCTCATAAAAGCTCTCTCGGCCCTTGTGGTGGGGGCGGGCAAATGGATCTATGCATTCGAAAAGCAAACGGAGGGAGGAGTGCCCATAGCAGTAGGAGGCCTCAAAAGACTATTGGTAGCTACTATTGGAGATCAGG
Organism: Ambystoma mexicanum; assembly: GCF_040938575.1. Classification (NCBI taxonomy): domain Eukaryota; kingdom Metazoa; phylum Chordata; class Amphibia; order Caudata; family Ambystomatidae; genus Ambystoma; species Ambystoma mexicanum. The sequence continues at coordinate 1,219,077,830 of NC_090936.1, forward strand.
CTGCTGATGTGTGGGTAAAAGAGGGGTACCCGCGAGTAACCCTGGGGAAACAATACACAAAACCAGGTGTCCTTTAATAAGATTTGAGCGAAAAATGTGAGATACGCGGCGAAGAGCATTTCCTGACACACCCGACTTACAATCTATAATGCAATGCACTATGGGCGATGATGAAGATGCCACTCAAATTATTCTTAAGGTTCAAGAGATGTGGAGAGCAGAAACGGGTAACGCATGGGACCAATCAATACTCTTCTTCTATTTTTTTGTTAAACGGGGCCTACCCAAGGAAGTGCAGAAGGCACTAGACACATTTGTGGGTGTTGAAGGGATGGCCTGAAATACAGAGCATAATAGTACACCAGTGTAGGCGGATAAAAGAACGCGACAGGGAAACTACTCCGAGGTGTCAAGCAGAGGAAGCGAAACTAGTACAAAACATACTAGCCAAAGTGGCTGTGGAGGCGTCTGTGTCGATGCAAGTCCAGACAGAAGTGGCAGGGTACACCGCTAACTTTGCAAACGCAGAATAGTAGCGGTGTGGTCAGGAGGACAAGGACAGTGGGGCGGGAACACACAATATCCTGGCCCACAGTGGTAAGGACGACAACAACGAGGAAGAGGTGGGTTCCAAGGACCATGGGGAGGGGGTTTTGGGGGAATGGGACCCCGGGGAGGAGGAATGGGGCAATGTTGGAACTGTGGGAGGTGGGGACAATTCTCAAGAGAGTGTCGAAGCAGACAAGGGATGGGTTAGAGTTATAGTCAACAAATGATGGTATGCAACAAAATGATGGTATGCCCCCTCAAGGGGCACCCCAGGGGCCATCTCCCGGGATGACCTCTATACACTCTGAAATACACCAGGCATACACGCAGTTGCCCCCACAGATACCAGGCCTTCCCACACAGTAACAACCACAGCGGACAATGCAACAATACGTGCCTCACAACAACTTCCCGCAGAAAAGAAACATGAACCCCTTTAACGGAATGCCTAGTGGAACAGTAGCTCTGCTCCAGGGTGCAACAGTGGTGGGGGGAAAACCCCTTTGCATTTCCAGGGACAAATACCTACCATGACCAAGACAGCCCGCAGCACTTGCGTGTCCGTTCCTGTCGATGGCCCTCAACCCAGAAAAGGAGCCATTGGTGGGGACAGAGATGGGAAACGAGCAATTCATTTTTATGGTTGATTCGGGCACTGAGAAATCATGCACCAGTGAAGTGAATTTCCCGTTATCTTGCAAAACTCTCGACACGCATACTCTGGGGCTATTTCTACAGTTCCATACACTAAAGATTTGGATATAAAGGTTGTGGGAAGGTAGTACGCGCTCCCCTGCTATATTCGGAGAGTGGTCCTGTCAACTTGCACGGCAGGGATCTGCTCAGCAGCGTGTTTAACTAAAATGTTAAAACTACAACACTTAACCAATCAACAATGTGTTTGTCGTAGTTAAGCCACAGTACCTTAACATCATTCTCCCAATATTGATATCCAGTCTGAACACATTGGCGTCCTTCCTGTAAGCAGTTGCACACTCCATGCTGTTCTTTTACAATGAAATGAAGCCAACGTTCCTCTGTCAGGTACGCATATATAATCTGGTGTTCGTCCAAGAAAAACCTGCAAGTTTGTCTTTTAACAAGGAAACGCAAGACAAATGTTTCCAATTTCAGCCTTTCAGCGGCTGTCTTTGAGAGAGAGAACAGAACGGCAGCTTCGGCCTAACAAAAAATAATTTCCAGCTGCATCAGCTTATTTCAGTACCTGTTCTCGCCTGTTCAGTTTCACTTCTTAACTAGCATGGAAGTCCGCCATTTGTTCACACAAGCAACTTCATAGTAGGACATGTACTACCCATAATTATAATTGCTACCTATTAGTATCTGCTCTGATAAATGACAGTGCATAAGTGAGCCTTTTCTCTTTGCATGACGTCACATTTCAATATAGTGGATTTGTTTGTTTTTCTTTTACATGGATGACAAAGTAAGAATCATTCAAAGTGACTATTTTACAATTAATGAAGACGAGCAGTGTACGAGAATGTAAATGCATTTCTGTTAGTGTAAAGAAGCCTTTCAAAATGCTCTTCTCGTGTTTAACAAATGGCTGTACTTTGTTTGGAATTGTTGCACGCTCCGTTTTGTATTTACTTAATAAAGCGAGAAAATACCAGATCCATTGCTTTGACAAAATGATTCATATTTCAGTGATCATCTAGCTTTATCAACGCATTTTAACCCGATCGTGCAAACTGAAAGGTTCAGCAACATTCTCTATATCATTCACTTGTGCTAGGAAAGAGACGCTGCCAATGGTTATGAATGCACATGTGTGTTAAAGTCAACCCTGACAAAGTCAGTATGAAAGTTCCAGGCATATGTGGCTTGTCTTGGGCTGAGAGCTTTTCAGTTTATGATGGGGGGGGGGGGCTGCAATGGTAGAGGGGGGGTAGAAGATGGGAGTGTGCACCCAGAGACATTCCACTTGAGATGTGTGAATGAGACCAAGGATCGGGGGATAGCCGGAACAGCCTATGGTGTCATAGTGGTTGGGGGTGAGTAGGACAGAACCAGTCCAGGGATGGATGAGGTGTCAGAGGGAACCAGAAAGCGTGGAGGTGGGTACAGACGGGATCTCCGGAATGAGGCGTGACCCAGAACTGGCACTAGAAAACCCAGAGCTGGCCCAGATAAAAGGGTGGGATGGGAAGAGGGAGGACCAGAGCAACCAGTATCCTACTGGAGAGGTGTCATAAGGGGGTATAGCACAGCGTGCCAGGGGTCTTAGTGTGGAATGTCAGCCTGGGGAACGGGCAAACAGGTTTTGGCTCTGTCCACAGGTCCTTCGCCAGGCCGCTCATCAATGCTTCAAGTATGTGAGCGAGGCCTGGCCAAATTGGCACTGAGCAGCCAATCCACAGTGCTCCTCTGTGTTAGCACTCACCGTCTTGGCTGCAGGCTAGATGTTGTATTAAACTAATGTTTTTGTACATCACCAGCACAACCCCAAACCCTACACTTCTGTTACCAGTATGTGGTAGTATTCTTCTAGGCCTCAGGAGAGGGGTCCATTATATCTTTGGCTTATACCCTTGCCCAAGTTATAGTATATATATTATGGCGTAATAATGACCACTCCCCCAGTCTATTTCATTATGAGGTACACATGCCTTATTCACTTCTGCTGAACCATGTAGGGGGAGTAGCAAAGTTGCAAAAAAGGGGCTACACTGAGTCTTTTGTGGCAAGGCCTATAATTGGGCCTTCTCAAAAGGGGGGCAGGAACCCCTCTCAGTGAGCAGTGGGAGGCCTACCAGGGTTGTTGCCAGAGCCAGTCCTACCTCTGAGGTGCACAGTGGCAGCAGAGAGGGACCCAGTTCCTGCCCCCCTTGCCTGTTCTGTCCATTTGTTCTGTGCAGAACCGTATCTCCAGCCTTGCCTCTCAATACATATGCCCCCCAGTCTTCTCTTTCCGTTTCAGGGGCATTATTCAGAGGAGAAGAGCAGCTGGTGAACCCAGAAAGACAAAGAGGAAAGCTGAGAAAATCAGAGACGGCTACCTGCAAAATTGATACGCTGCATGGACCCACTCACCCCAACAGAGTGGCAAGAAAGAGTGGGACACCAGCTCCATCCGAAAGGAGGCGCGGCTTTGTCATGCAGAACGGTTGCAAAGCTGGGCAGCAGCCCCACGTGGCTACAGAACAAATTGGACCGACCAAGTTCGCCGATAGTCCTGATCCTCTAGACCACCATGGACTTGAAAGAGAAATGCCGCTGGACTTCCAGTAGGATCAAGGATGTTAATGGCCACAAAAACAAATTTTGAACTCTATCTTCCAGTAACAGCAGATCTGTGGGTTGGGCTAAGACCAGCTTTTAAGCCTTTCATTTTATTTTGTATTTTTATTTTATTGGACGTATGGCACCTATACACAAGTGTTTCCGGGTGCCACAAGACAAGATGGTGGGGGGAGGGGGCGGGGACAAGGGAGTAACAAAACAAAGATGGTTATATTGGCCTTGTGACAATCCCACCGTGAAAATGCTTAAGAAGGTGGTAAGTGGTGCTGGGGGGGGTGGGGTGGCCAAGAAGGCAAGTGCCAGGGGAAGAAAGGGGAAAAGGAGGATGAGTGCAGTGGGCAGGGTGCACCAAGTTGGGTTAGTCCGGGAAAGGGAGCCTGAGGGCAAGTGCTGTCGAAGGATGCAGGTTGTACTGGTGGGGGATGGTCTGGCGCATGTATGACTCTAAAGGGACCAGTCTCGAGTCGTAGCGGCAGAGGGAGAGTTAGCATGGGAGGGGAGGGGAAGAGGGAAGGAAGAGGAGAAAAGGAAAGTCTTGAAATGTTTCTGGAACTTTAGAAGATCCGGCTCAAGACGGAGGGGGGGGGGAGGCATGCCATTCCAGAAGGAGGAGCCGGCCACAGAAAGGAGTCTACCTCCCACTCTCTGCTTGGAGAAACATTTGACCTGAAGAGAGTTGGAGCCAGCGGACCATAGGACTCTGGTTGGGAGGCATTTAGGGAGGGAAAGCTGATTGTAAAGGAGTCCCAGGACGCCGGGGTGGATGATGCAGAGGGTCTTGAATTTGATCCTTGTGGTCAACCGGAGCCAGTGGCGAGATGTGGTCCCTGGGCTTGAGCCCAAGGACAAGTCTTGCTGTCCTATTCTGGATTAATTGGAGGGGGCGAAGGGAGGAAAGAGGCAGATTGAGGAAGAGGCTGTTCCTGTAGTCCAGCCTAGAGAGAACAGGGCTCTAGAGACATTGAGTTTCTGGGGGAAGGTGAGGAAAGGTAGAATGCCCCTGTAAGGAAGGCATGGTATCACCAGTATGACAGACACAAATTATGTAGTTCAAGGTTGTTTATTAAACTATTATTGGGTTGGAAAAACACCTATCTTTCCCCTCTGATCGACCCTCCCAGGGCCAACTGGGGTCCTTCCTATCATCTATCTTCCTCTCTACCTGTGGGGTTCCCCAGGGGTTTAACCTCTCACCCTGGCTCTTCAACCAATACCTGGCAACTCTCGTCCATTGAATTGCCATTTTCTGCTCAAATTTCCAGTGCTACGCTGATGAAACTCAACTCCTTTTCCAGCTCCCCTCGGCCACCTCCTCTCCCTCTCTCATCTCTGTTAGGCAGAATCCTGTGCAGTTCCCTTAGGGAGCACTACAGAAGATTAAGACTACAGGTATATGCAATAAATCCCCTTTGGTATCAGTCTGTACCACAAAGATTTAGTTGGTAGCTGTGGCTAAGCAGTCAGACTTATCTCAAGAGGGAGATGAGCAATATTTAAGGTCTACACAATAGGACTACAAGACTATGGAACAAGGAAACGCTGACCAAAGCCTTGTATCAAAAATATATATATTTATTTTACACACTCTTGATGTTCACACACAAATCACTATTCTTAAAGTAAGTTAAAACAGTCTGGAAAAGTATACACACTCCCTATTTAAATTGTAGACAAGTTTGAGCAAGAGTGAAAACTGAGCAAACCGGCACAGTGAAAACCAAGCAGAAATGGCACTCTAACAATTTCTCAAAAGGGAGGGAAAGGACAAGTTATACAGGGTTAAACTCTCTAACACACCAGCAACACTTCCAAAGTAAATTGTGAACAAGTTAGGCAAGGCAGTACTTTAGCATATGCAATACTGAGGTGAAAACCAAGCAAAACGGCTCTTCACAAGTTTAAAAAGAGGGAAGAAAAAGGTTGTTATAAGAGTTAGGTGCACCGACACATTTCTAGGTGAGAAGCAATCTAGAGAGGGCAGATGTAACAGATTTAGCCAGTGTCAATAGGCCTGTGCCAGTGTCAATGGTACGAGGCAAAGTGCCCAGGTGCAAAATGTTCTAGTAGCTGCAGTCAAGTCTTTGTTTAACGATTAGAAAAGGCAGTTGATGAAGGTGAAAGACAATGTTAAATGATGGGGGCGGCCAACCGAGTAGGTAAGTAAATGATTTAAAACACCTTTAGCAATACCCAACGAAACGGGAGGCCTGGCGGAACAATGTACCTTAAAAGTGGAAGAGGCTCCTGCGGTGGCAGTAGTTCCTGCAGTTCGGGAGATCCAGCAGAGCAGGAGAGGCTCTTGTCGTGGAGGAAGGTTTGAGTTACTGCACTGCCCATGGATGAAACCAGCCGCGGTGCTACCAAAATGAATAAAAGGTACGCTCCTTTAAATCGCGGTCCGGGTGGACGGGTGCCTGGCTATCCGGTCTCCGAGTGCAGGGCACTGGCGATTCGACCAAGGCAGGTCCTGGAAGGCGATTGGTGAACTGGTTGGCCCCACCAGCTCAAGGGAAGAAGACCCTTTCAGCGGAAGATCTTCTCTTGTCGTGGAGAAAAGTGGTGAGGATCTGCAGCAAGGGCTTCATCGGTGGTTCAGTCGTTGCAGATGTCTTCAGTTTCTCTCCTCTTCGGTTTCTTAGTTCCAGTGGCGATGTCTTGTCCTCCAGTCCTCAGGACCCTGCTTTTATGCAGCAAAATCCCATTCATACAGCCTAGCTGTCGCTCACACAGTGGGGTGGCTCTCCTGGCGGGAGAACCCCCCCAGCATATCAGGGCAGAGTGTGACTTGGGTTGCTGAGGCAACCCTGACCAGGGTACCTATTCCCCCCCCTCCCACACATCCTGTCTACCCCAAACTCAGTGGCGCTGAGAGGAGGGCTTCTGTGCAGATTGAACTTTTGAGATCGGATGATGAGGAAGAAAGTGGTCAGGCAAGATTAACAGTTAAATCCCTTGTTCAGTCGAAAGTCTTCAGTTCAAAGTTCAAGCATATCACAAAGTTCAATCCAATCTCAAGGGGCACCAACGTGGTGCCGGACTACTCTGCTACTTAGTATCGAACCTTCACTTCTTAAAAGTTCAAAGAGAACATTTATCGGCTTTCTCCTTTTACTCGCCTTTCATCAAACGCCTTACGTGACACTTTGTTGCTGCTCGTAACCTTTAAACATACGCAGCTCGGTTAACACAGTTGCCGTCAACTCACCGTCTGTATGCAAGGTTCGGCTTGTGGCTTTGATCGCAGAGTCGAGGGCGATACCACGGCAACTGCACTTCTCCCCTGGTTCGTCAAGTCCGGGAGGAGGGCACCAGGCATCTCGGAGGCTCCTTATGGGATCTGAAGGCCTTTCTTCTTCGACACACGTGCTGTTTCCTAGTCTTCAACAGCCCATCGATTGTTTGTCAAACAGGTCATGGGTACATCTCTCCTTGGTTTCTCCCTGTGACTTTTCGTCTGGCTTCCTCGATTCAGCTGCCGCCATGAATAGCATTCTCCTTCTCTGGCTCTGCTTCGATCCTCCCCTCGCTCGCTGCCCTGCTGCTCATAGTGTGCTCTCATGCCCTGCCTTTTATACGTGAAGGGAAGGGTAACGGGAATCGGGTGTGAGTGGTTTCTCCCAGCCCTTGAGAAGGTGGAGCTGAAACTTGGACTTCTTGGCAAGGTCTGTGATGTGTCGAGAGGGAGGAGTCAAAGATGATCCCAAGGTTTTTTGCCTCACAGGTGGATGAGGGAGTGGGACCCAAGGAGTCTGACCAGGGAGAGGGGGGAATCGGGGAGCAGGTGTCCAAATTAATAGGATCTCTGTCTTATTGACTTTAAGGCAAATATGATTGGCAGAGCAGGCAGTCGGGTGTGAAGGAGGAGGAGGAGGTAGAAGATGGAATATGGCAGCTTGAAGGAGAGATGTGTCTCATCTGCATAACCCTGGAAATGAGATGAGAAAGTGGAGATCGGGTAGGCCAGAGGGGCCAGATAGATGTTGAAGAGCCATGGGTTAGAATGGAGCCCTGGGGGAGGCCACAGGTAGAGTGTGGTGGAGGTGAGAAAAGGACCCATTTGAGGGAGGGAGAGAGGGAGGGAGAGAGGGAGGGAGAGAGGGAGGGAGGAAGGGAGAGAGGGAGGGAGGGAGGAAGCAAGCCATTTCAGTGTGGAGTGTCTGTTGGGGGATGACCAGTTTCTCCATGAGTTTGCCCAGGAAAGGGGTGATGGAGATAGGGCGATAGTTGGCTGGGCAAGAAGGGTCAGCAGTCAGTTAGGAGAGGGTGCACAAGAGTGCTTGAGGAGGTCTGGGAAGGAGCCGGTGACAAATGAGTGGTTGCAGAGGTCAGCCAAGACTGGGGCGAGAGAGGCAATGTTGTGCTCGATGGTTCTGGGGGAGCACCTGTTTAGAGGAGACTTTCATAGAGCAGACTACTCTAGAGATCTCCTCTGGCGCAATTGGAGAGAAAGAGGAGAGTATGGAGGGGCGAGGTGGTTGGAGAGGGGCAGCAGAAGACAGAGCGGACAGGATGTCTAAAGTTTTGGAGGAGAAGTGGGTGGCCAGTGCAGAGCAGAGGGCCTGGGAGGGGGGAGGGAAGAGGGAAGAGAAGACTGCGGTAGGATTGGCAAGTTCCTTGCAGATTTTAAAGAGTTCAGCTGTGTTGTTGGTGGTTTCAGGGATACAGTCTTGGACATGAGCAGATGGAGAGATGGTATTGCCTTTGGAGTAGGCGGCAGGCAGTTTGCCAGAGGATGAGCTAGATGGCAGCCACTTCCGCTCTGCAGCTTTGCACTTGCGTTTCAAACCTGCCAAGTCTGAGTCCTACCAAGAGTTGCATTTGGAGGCAGGCTTCATGTGCATCCTCACGAATGGGGCAAAGCATGTCCAGGGTGTTGGAGATAGAGAGGTGGAGATTAGCAAGAACAGAGTCGGAGGGAGAGTTTACTGAGGGGGGCGGAAGAAGGATGAGGGAAGAGGGAAATTCAGCGACTGACACGCGCTTCGTCTGTCGAATGACTGGGAAGGAGACTGGCAGTGCTGGTGGAGGAGTCAGGGGACAGGGTAGGTCAAGGTGAGAAGAGAGGAGAGAGTGGTCGGACCAGGAGAGAGTGGTAATGAGAGCATCGAGGGCGTGTCTGGCTGAGTGGGTTGGACCAAAAGGAAGGGTAGAGAAGAAAAGTGTTGCAAAGGTTGTGAAAGAGAACGGTGGCCCCATCAAGAGAGCCGAGATGGGTGTTTAAGTCCCCAAGGAAGATAGGTTTGGGGGAGGAGGCAAGAAGAGGGGACGGGTTGGCTCATTATGAGAGGAAGTAAGGGGTTGGGGGGGGGGGTTGTTTGTATATGATAGTGGGAGTAAGCAAGAAAGTAGGTGAGACAGACAGCCTGCAGACTAGGCTTGGGTGGGGATGATTGAAGCCGGAACCCACTCTGGGAAGATCAGACCCACACCACATTAGCTCGCAATGAGGGAGAGGGAGAGGGAGAGGGAGAGAAAAAAAAAAACACACACACGAACACACACAGAAGACACATGTACGGGTGGGAAGAGTGGTGGTGGGAGGAGGAATGGTGGTAGAAGCAGCGGGAGAAGGGGTGGTTTGATTCAGTGATGCAACAGGATAAACGCCAGCTACAAGTACTAATCGGAATGCACCAAAAACAGCGGTCATTGTCTTCTTTTATGGCACTTAAAAATGGTAAGCACAGGTACATGAACTGGCTGAGAAATCGCAGGAATGCCCTGAATCAACAAGATGTGGAACATATGCTGAATCTGTTCTCTTCTAAAATTACAGCAGAGATGTGGAGGATTCTGAAGGCGCTAAGCGGACTGTAGCAAGCAGTTACGGCAAACCCGATAGCCTCGAGTACCTGGGTGAGTCATTTCAGTTCTATTTTCAAAGGTCATGCGCAAGTAGAAGAGGCAGATGGAACCGAGACACCGCCATCACGGTCCTTTGAAGCCAAAAGAGATGGATATCCTGGAGTTAATAAAGACCGCAAGCGGCTCGAGAGCCACGAGGCCGGATGGCCTGACAAACCTCATACTCGAGGACAATCCGGAACAATGGGCAGACGTGATGCACTACCTGTTTAATAACATCAAACACACTACAGAGATACTATCATCTTGGTTAACATTGATTATAGTACCTATATTCAAGAAGGGCGACAGACATGTACCTACGAACTATAGGTCCATGGCCCTAACGGATGTGATGGGCAAAATGTTTGCAGCATTGGCACTAAAATAATTGAACGCATGGAGTGCGAGGACATATCATTATGATTGTTGGCAATCTAGATTTGTCAAAGGGACTGGCACATCCCTAGACATGTTTATAATTAATTTCTTCAAAATCAGAGCAAATATAACTAAAGGAAATCCAATCTTTCTGGCTTCAGTATTTATCACAGGCTTTTGACCTTGTAAATAACTCTACTTTGTGGTCTTAATTGGACGCATGGGTTACCCACAAGATTTGTGAGAAGCTATTGGGGCCCTCCACACGAACACAAAAATACAAATCAGACTGAACAATCAGGGTGATCTCACTGATTCTATTTTAACAACTATTGGTTTGAAGTAAGGGTGTCAACTGGCACCAGCAATTTTCAATCTTTGTGTGTCAGATGTGGAAAACACCTTTAACGACATAAGATGCTCCCCACCCAGATTGTCAGGGACTCCAGTAAACAGACCTTTGTACGCGGACGATCTAATAATTATGGATCAAACCGAGATCGGTCTGCTGTACCAACTGGACCCCCTATCAAATCAAATGGGCTGCAGATAAATGCTAAGAAATCCAGAATCTTGATTCTTGGGTCGCGAGTCAGAAGATTAAAGCACATAAGGTGGTCCATGGATGGTGTGGACATTTTGGAAGTGAAATACATTATATTTCTAGGCTCGTTAATCAACGATAGCTTAACAGACTCTGATAGAATCTTGAGCCTAAGAGGCAAAATCAAGACTCTGGCAGTACAGGACAAAAAAACATTTAGAACTCGCTATTGTAAGTTTTCCATCATCCCGCTATTAAAATTCTATGAATTGAAGGTTCTGCCTATTCTGATCTATGGGGCAGAAGCTTCTCTCACCTTATCTGGGAAAATGTTGTCCGCTCTGGAAGGTCAATTCTGGAGATCTGAGCTTAATCTGCCGAACTGCATACCATCAGCCGCAATAAGAAAGGATCTTGGTTTAAACTCAGTTTGTGACACCTGTGTAGAAAATTCTCTTTCTATCGGAAATGCCTTCTGCCCCTAGGTGAAGGGGGGATTTTCAACTCTTGGACACTCATTGCTACTGGGAAAAGAGACAATCCTTACAGAATGCAGAAACGTGTCTTAAGGTCAGTTAACCCAGCTATGTACGACAGAAAAAGTGCTTTTGGAAATCCCTAATTGGGTAAAGCGTAAAATTCTTGATCAAGATTGAATAAACACCTTGGCAGCGGTACGCCAATATAAGATCTACGGAAAAGGCCAAGTCGAAACCAGAAGCAGAGGCTCGTTGCCGTCCTATTTGGAAAAATTCCCTTCAGATAAAAGTCATCAACAATTTCTCAAACTTCGGCTCAACTTGTTGGTAACGAGGAAGTTCTTGAGAAAGGGAAAAAACCTGAACACGGAGACTACAGCTGCAGATTATGTAAGGACAATAACGAGACCATATATCATCTTGTAATGGAATGCTCCAGAATCAAAAACTTAAGGAGAAATCTGATGGGAATGTTTTTCTGCCACTTTCAATCTATGAGCGAGAAGGGCAAATGGGCATATATGATGCAAGGTACAGGCATTTTGCTCACTTTTGCCCCCCTGGATGTGGCGGAAGAAATCTTCAAAAAAAATTGAAGGAACATGCGATCCCTAAAAAGACCATTAAGAAGCTACACAATGAAAGGAATGTCCAGGTTTACGATTGTAAACTACTTTATGAAAGTAACATATTTATGTTGTGTTGATTTATGGTCATAATGTTTTTTTTAATGTAACTAAAAGCAAAATGTTTGGCTTTAAACCATATGCTAAAAAGAATAAATAAATAACGGAGCACTTTGCAGAGGTATACAACAGTATAGATGCATAACGGAGCGCTTTTCATAGGTATACAACAGTACAGATGCATAACCTACCGCTTTACAGAGGTATACAACAGTATAGATGCATACCAGAGCGCTTTTCAGAGGTATACAACAGTACAGAGTCATAACGTGGCGCTTTACAGAGGTATACAACAGTACAGATTCATAACGGAGAGCTTGTCAAAGCTATACAACAGTACCGATGCATAACGGAGCACTTTACAGAGATATAGAACTGTACAGATCCATAACGTAGCACTTTGCAGAGGTATAGAACAGTACAGATGAAGAACCTAGCGCTTTACAGAGGTATACAACAGTACAGTTGCATAATGTAGCGCTTTACAGAGGTATACAACAGTATAGATGCATAACAGAGCGCTTTTCAGAGGTATACAACAGTACAGATTCATAACAGAGAGCTTTTCAAAGCTATACAACAGTACAGATGCATAACCTAGCGCTTTACAGAGGTATACAACAGTATAGATGCATAACAGAGCGCTTTTCAGAGGTATACAACAGTACAGATACATAACATAGCGCTTTAGAGAGGTATACAACAGTACCGATGCATAACGGAGCACTTTACAGAGATATAGAACTGTACAGATCCATAACGTAGCACTTTGCAGAGGTATAGAACAGTACAGATGAAGAACCTAGCGCTTTACAGAGGTATACAACAGTACAGTTGCATAATGTAGTGCTTTACAGAGGTATACAACAGTACAGATGCATAACAGAGCGCTTTACAGAGGTATAGAACAGTACAGATGCATAACAGAGCGCTTTACAGAGGTATAGACAGTACAGATCCATAACGTAGCACTTTGCAGAGGTATAGAACAGCTATACAACAGTACAGATGCATAATGTAGCGCTTTAAAGAGGTATACAACAGTACAGATGCATAACAGAGCGCTTTACAGAGGTATAGAACAGTACAGATGCATAACGTATTGCTTTAGAGGTATAGAACAGTACAGATCATAACGTAGCACTTTGCAGAGGTATACAACAGTACAGCTGCATAACGGAGCGGGGCAACAGGTGGTAGGATACGGAAGGGCACAGAGGAGGGGTACAGCTATCCTTGGTGGCAGGGAGGAAAGGGGTGGGCGGGGTCTAGCGAGTCAGGTGGCGCGAGGGGCTATGTGATGTCTTAGCTGTTGCAGAGAAGAGACTCCTTGAAGAGGTATGTCTTGAGTTCTTTTCTGAATTGTTTGAGCTTGTAAGTGCTATGAAAACAGTTGTTATCCTATTTGATGGTACCCATTGTGTCTGATGTGGGGGCATGTCTGATGCTGACGAGGAGGCGGTTCCATAGTCTTGGGACGTAGGCAGAGAAGGTTTGTTTTCTGTTCCTTTGCTCTTTACAGTGGCAGATTTCAAGTCTGCACGTGTCCTGGCTTCTGGTGGTGCGCTGTCCGCCGGCGATACAGAGTTTCTCTGCGAGGTAGCTGGGTGACTTGGGGGGCCTGTCTTATAGATGATGCAGCAAGACTTGAAGGTGATTTGTGCGTGCAGTGGAAGCCAGTGGAGGTTGATGAGGGCCAGGGTGATGAATCTGCGTAGGCCTTGATGAGAAGTGCAACAGCATGTAGGACACTTCTCTGGGGCACAAAGGAGGACGACGGAGGCGAGTGGTTGTTTTGCCAGGGGTGAGTTGCCCGCAGAGAAGATTGCCACAGGGAGCTAGGAGGTATGAGGAGGGTATTTTACACCCTGAATGTTTGTGTGCTCGTTTTGGCGAGTGAGTGTTGAAACAATGCACAAGTTACAGGAGCGCAAATGCACTCCTACTTAACAGCTGGGTCAGTACCTCTGAGTAAATTGGTTGCAACTCGCATGGGGCCAGCCTGCATTTCACAACCTTCAGTGCCGACTCAACCTTTCGTCCTCTCAAGGTTGATACAATGCCAAAGCCTCTCACCCTGTGAATTCTATCTACACAGTAAATACCCACACCACATAAGCTTTTTTTTTACTTAGCAATGCTAGTCTGTGATGTGTCTAATTGGTTGGTATGAAAGCAGTGTGCTATTAATGCATTGTGGTGCGTGTGTTAAACAATGACTTATGTGTAGTAGGCAATAGGGCAGTATACAGAGATGTCTGGTTGTCTCTTGGAAGGTAAGACATGTTCAAGCACACTGGTGTAATTGTTTTTCTGACTGATTTTGTGACTAATGCGTGTTTAAAATGAAGATACTGGCTATGAGTGGAACACGTGTATGGGTGGGGCATATGGCGGTAGGTGTGGTCTAATTTTATGGGTGGGGCATACCTTTGTTGGGGCGGAGCTTAGGCCCCCCAAATCGAGAGGTAACGCACGTTTTGTATTGCGCTACAGTACAATATGTACCATCAAACCAGTGCGGGGTGCCATGTGGGGTGCCAGTGAGTGGGATATGGAAACCAGTGTGGGGTGCCAGTGAGTGGGATATGGAAACCAGTGTGGGGTGCCAGTGAGTCGTATATGGAAACCAGTGTCGGTGCAAGTGAGTGGGATATGGAAACGTGGGTGGGATATGCAAACCAGTGTGGGGTGCCAGTGAGTGGGATATGTAAAGCAGTTTGGGGTGCCAGTGAGTCGGATATGGAAACCAGTGTGGGGTGCCAGTGACTGGGATATGGAAACCAGTGTGGGGTGCCAGTAAGTGGGATATGGAAACCAGTGTGGGGTCCCAGTGTGCGGTGCCAGTGAGTAGGATATAGGAACCAGTGTGGGGTGCCAGTGAGTGGGGTATAGAACCCAGTGTGGGGTGCCAGTGAGTGGGATATAGAAACCAGTGTTGGGTGCCAGTGAGAGGGGTATGGGAACCAGTGTGGGGTGCCAGTGAGTGGGATATGGAAACCATTGTGGGGTGCCAGTGAGTCGTATATGGAAACCAGTGTCGGTGCAAGTGAGTGGGATATGGAAATGTGGGTGGGATATGCAAACCAGTGTGGGGTGCCAGTGAGTGGGATATGGAAACCAGTGTGGGGTGCCAGTGAGTGGGATATGGAAACCAGTGTGGGGTGCCAGTAAGTGGGATATGGAAACCAGTGTGGGGTCCCAGTGTGCGGTGCCAGTGAGTAGGATATAGGAACCAGTGTGGGGTGCCAGTGAGTGGGGTATAGAACCCAGTGTGGGGTGCCAGTGAGTGGGATATAGAAACCAGTGTTGGGTGCCAGTGAGAGGGGTATGGGAACCAGTGTGGGGTGCCAGTGAGTGGGATATGGAACCCAGTGTGGGGTGCCATTGAGTGGTATGTGGAAACCAGTGTGGGGTGCCAGTGAGTGGGGTATGGGAACCAGTGTGGGGTGCCAGTGAGTGGGATATGGAACCCAGTGTGGGGTGCCAGTGAGTGGTATGTGGAAACAGTGTGGGGTGCCAGTGAGTGGGGTATGGGAACCAGTCTGGGGTGCCAGTGAGTGGTATGTGGAAACCAGTGTTGGGTGCCAGTGAGTGGGGTATGGGAACCAGTGTGGGGTGCCAGTGAGTGGGGTATGCCCACCAGTGTGGGGTGCCAGTGAGCGGGTTATGGAACCCAGTGTGAGGTGTCAGTGAGGGGGATATAGAAACCAGTGTGGTGTGCCAGTGAGTGGGATATAGAAACCAGTGTGGGGTGCCAGTGAGTGGGATATAGAAACCAGTGTGGGGTGCCAGTGAGTGGGGTATAGAAACCAGTGTGGGGGTGCCAGGGAGTGGGGTACGGGAACCAGTGTGGGGGTGCCAGTGAGTGGGGGTATGCAAACCAGTGTGTTGTGCCAGTGAGTGGGGTAGGGAAACCAGTGTGGGCTGCCAGTGAGTGGGGTAGGGAAACCAGTGTGGGCTGCCAGTGAGTGGGGTAGGGAAACCAGTGTGGGCTGCCAGTGAGTGGGGTATGGGAACCAGTGTGGGCTGCCAGTGAGTGGGGTATGGAACCAGTGTGGGTGCCAGTGAGTGGGGTATGCAAACCAGTGTGGGGTGCCAGTGAGTGGGGTATGGAAACCAGTGTGGGGGTGCCAGGGAGTGGGGTATGGGAACCAGTGTGGGGGTGCCAGTGAGTGGGGGTATGCAAACCAGTGTGGGGGTGCCAGTGAGTGGGGTATGCAAACCAGTGCGGTGGACCAGTGAGTGGGGTATGCAAACCAGTGCGGGGGGCCAGTGAGTGGGAATATGGAAACCAGTGTGGGGTGTCAGTGAGTGGGATATGGAAAACCAGTGTGTTGTGCCAGTGAGTGGGGTAGGGAAACCAGTGTGGGCTGCCAGTGAGTGGGGTATGGGAACCAGTGTGGGCTGCCAGTGAGTGGGGTATGGGAACCAGTGTGGGCTGCCAGTGAGTGGGGTATGGAAACCAGTGCAGGGTGCCAGTGAGTGGGGTATGGAAACCAGTGCAGGGTGCCAGTGAGTGGGGTATGCAAACCAGTGCGGGGGGCCAGTGAGTGGGGTATGCAAACCAGTGCGGGGGGCCAGTGAGTGGGAATATGGAAACCAGTGTGGGGTGCCAGTGAGTGGGATATGGAAAACCAGTGAGTGGGATATGGAAACCAGTGCAGGGTGCCAGTGAGTGGGGTATGGAAACCAGTGCGGGGTGCCAGTGAGTGGGGTATGCAAACCAGTGCGGGGGGCCAGTGAGTGGGAATATGGAAACCAGTGTGGGGTGCCAGTGAGTGGGATATGGAAACCAGTGTGGGTTGCCAGTGAGTGGGGTATGGGCGTTGCAGGGCATGTTCTCAGTTTCACTGACCGCATTAAAAGCCTTGGACTGGTCAGTATTTTGCACAATATTTGTTTTCTAACTAGATGAATTATACAAACATTCCGATGCATGAACATGAAATCATTCAGCGATGCATTTACTTGAAATGAAACTATCACACACCCTACTCTGCTGTCATTATTTGTCTATAAATACAATGCAGACCTGGTAATATGAGAGATTGGAGCGAGTGTGAATGGGGGCCATTGTGCCTCATCACCCAAAATGCTATTTCTCTGACGTACAACTTTTCTTTTGCAGTTTCTCACCTTCTCGGAACGACTTGCAAATGTTAACATCGATATCATCCATCGTATCGACAGGACTGGGAGTAATTCTGAGGTGAGACTTTGAAGGATACTCTTTTATGGTCTGCGGGACTACGTTTGAAGAACTGTCCTTAAATGGCCTCTGTTTTAACGCTGACCCCATCTGTTGTCCTATTTGAAGCTGCGCACGTATGTTCTAGAGAGATATTTCATATTGATTGGTCACCTGGAGAGTTCTGCTCTTTGTTTCATGGGACTTCTTGCTGCTGAGCCTTCTTTCGTTGGACGCCAAAAGATTCTTTGTCAATCCAGGGACATGTTCTGTATTTTCTAGGCATTTGTGCAAGGTGAAGAGGGGGCTTGCTGCGCTTGTGATGGGGTGGGATCAACAACAGAACACTTGGTTGGAAGAATCCCTAGCACTGGGTTCTGCAACCTTTGGCTGTCCAGATGTTTTGCACTACGGCTCCCATCATCACTAGCCGGCATACTCAAAGGTAAGAGGTCATGGGAACTGTAGTCCAACACGTCTGGAGAGCTGCAGGTTGCAGACCCCTGCCCTAGTAGGTAAGAGTAAACCTGCGTAAGGTGTACTCGGGCAAGCATTGTAAGCATGGAGAGGGAAGTGACTTGGTGTAGCAAGGGTTGCTACCTCGACCTACTGACTAGTTTCCAGATACCTGTGGATCTTGTCTCTGGGGCTGTATTCCTAGTAGGACCGAATGACCCGTTCCTTCATGAGTCCCCAAGAATGCTTCTGGGTTTCGTCGTGCCACTTTTCCCAGCTCTCCCAGGGATTGCTTGCTATTTCACTACCCCATTTGTACAACTAGCCCATTATTGCTGCAAGGTAGTCCATCCAAAAACCTGCAAAATAAAGGTCTGAACCTTCTTTATTTCCTAGGGGATGAATATTGCAAGTGCATAGTTGTGTAGGGAGATTTGATGGCATCTAAGGGTTCTCATTTACATTAGGGTACTAAGAAATGGTCCCTAAGTGTGCTGGTGATAGGCCCATGGTATTTTTGCTGACTAATAGTAAACCTGCCGGGTCCTCAATGGTGGAGAGTTCCTGCCACACAGCACCGAAATGTAATTCTTTCTGCAGCATGATTACCTGCCGCAGGTCCTGGCATAGCCCCAAGCGGGCCTTTTGGCTTTCTCTGGAGCGGAGGTTAGGTTCTCGGAAGCGTGGTAGAATGAACACCATGTCACGATGTTTGCTTTGAGCCTGGAGTTTGGCTTGTCAGTCATGAATTTATGGCTGCCAAAACATTGACCGCGGTGTGGATGGTGATTGGACGGCTGGGGTAGCAGCCAGGTGCCTGCGTGCGTGCTTGTGAATGAATGAATGAATGAATCTCTGAGGACCTGTCCGGAATCATATGCAATGTAAAGTCGTCTTTTATATATACCTTTTCTGCCAATAATGTTGGCCTTGCTGCGCATGGCTCTGTAAGAAAGGAGGGCAGGGTGTATTAGTTGGGAGGCAGAAATCTTTGGTGTTGATGGATGCAGGCTGGAGGTACCAGTTGGTACCAGTTACCTGTGTGTCGATATGATCATCTCTAAGTTGTTTGCGGTTGGTACCAACCAGGCAGGGTAGACATGCGGGCAGCCCCCGGATTGTGGAGTGTAGAAATTGACAGCATGGTTGTTGATAGAAAGTACACTATGATGGGAAGTTGTCTGAAGGAGTGTGGGAGGTGTAAGGACGCAAGAGTTTAGTAGTGAGGAGTTGGATGAGGGGGGGTGGAGAGTGGGGGCGAGGGTGTTGTCACTTCCTGGCTCTTGGTTGTAGATTTCACTGAGATTAAAGGTGTGGACAGGTGCCAAGCAGGCGATGTTCCATGAGTCAGCTCGGTTTGTCACAGATTTTAGTGCCAAGAGTTTCGAAAAATGCTTGTTGCAAATTAAAATTTCTGGTGCACAGGTTTTAGTCGGTTGCTATTATTTTTCATTTAGTGGTTGGTTAAAAAGCCAAGTCTTGAGCTGTTTCCTGAAAGACGGGTGGCTCTCCTCCAGGCGGAGAGGTTTGGGTAGGGTGTTGAACAGTTTTGTGGCTTGAACTGAAAAAGAGGATCCTTCTTGCTGTTTCTTGTTGAGGTTGGGGACTAGCACTAGTGCAGCACTGCTGGACCAAAGTGTTCTGGAAGGAGTGCAGTGTTGAAACATATATGTCTGAAGGAGGAGGCCCCACTCCATAGTATGATTGATGGGCTATGCAAAAGGTTTTGAAACAACCATTTTTTTGGTAGGTAACCAGTGGAGAGTACGAAATGCTGGCATGATTTGTTCAAATTGCTTCATTCTGAGAAATATTCTTGCTGCTGTTTTTTTAATAAAATGTATTTATTTAATTTTGTTATTTTCTTTGGTTTTCCTGAACTCTGGGCAACATTCAACATGCAACGGGTAACTGTATCCCACCATCCTACCCCCTTCCCACCTCCCAAACCGAACCTTGAGTCTTCAAGGCATTAGTCTTTAATCTTTTTCCAATATGCAGAATTTATGCCGACAGTACCCTTCTCTAAAGTCTACATGCATGAAGTCCATCACCTCCTCCCAGTCTGTTGTGAATTTGGGTTGGATTCCCTGTAGCGAGCATCCATTCCATCGCTATGAACGGCCATACCTCAGCCAACCAGTCTTGTTGTACTGGGGGGTCTTTAGCCTTCCATTTCTGCGCCATCAGTAGGAGAGCTGCCAATGAGAGGATTGTATAAGCCTTCCGAGTAGTCTTTGCCCATCGCCTGTTAGCCTGTACATTTAGGCACAGTAGTCCCTCTTTTGGTCCCCTGGGCTTCTCTGTTCCGAATATTGTATGCAGATATTGATCGGTTTGTTTGTAGTACCCCTCCAGTTTTGGACACCCCCACCAAATGTGTCACCAGTCCCCCATCCCGCCAGCACTCCCATGCAGTATTGTGGTTCATTTGTTTCAAATGAGTGGGAGTGTAATGCCATTGTGTCATGAGCTTATACCAAAACTCTTATGTGCCTTTCTTGAGTTTGTTTCGGGATCTCTCGCCAGAGCCGCTCCCAGTCTTCCTGTAGCATGGGTTCCCCTACTGTGTCTTCCCATGCACTTGTATATTTTGTGGTAGCTCCTTGTTCCGCATCTAGCCCTATACTATATATGTAAGAGATTAGTTGTTTGCCGCCTGTGTCGGTGGCTAGGAATGTTTCAAACAGGGTTAAGGTGACAAGTGGCCACCTTCCGCTGTTGGGGATGCATTAGCCAGTGACGGAACTGAAGATATTGCATTCTATCTGTTTCAGATAGCCCTAGGTCACTCTTACACTGGATAAATGTCTTTATGTCCTGTCCCTGGAACATATCCCCTATTTTCGTACATCTCGCTTCTTTCCATTTCTTGAATGCCCCCACAGCGATGTCTGGGGTGAATTGGGGATTGCCAAACATCTGGGTACAAGAGGAGGGGAATGTAGTGAATTGCCTGATCTGGGCCAGTGAGCCCGAGTATTTTCTACTCCGTTTAGCGATTTCCGTGCTATGCATGTTGCTCGGGCGATCCATAACTTTTCACCTAATAGGGCGCCGTCCACAGCCTGGTCCATCTGGCGCCATATCTTCCCTGATTCCGGTGCCAGCTGGTCTTTGATTCTGATTTGGGCGGTGTTATAATACATGCAGAGGTCCGGCAGACCTAGTCCCCCTTTTTTGGTTGGCGTCTGGAGCAATTTCATCACCACCCGGGGGTTGAGGGGCTTGTGGTTCCAAATGTATGGGTTTATAATTTTGTACACTGCTCGGAAGAATGATTCCTGTGCTATAATCGGGGGGCTTGGAAATAGTATGGAAGTCTGGGAAGGACCATCATTTTCATCACGTTTATCCTGCCCAGCCAGGAAGTTGAAAGGGGGCCCCATTTACATAATTGTATCTGCCCGCCATCTTGGAATCAACTTTTCAGCTGCTTTTTGGATTCTTTTTTTGAAGTGTTCTCATTAGGTAATATCTAGTTTGGATAGTATTAGGTAAATTATGGTCATGGCCCTGTGGGTGAATGCTAAGTAAGGTACGGTGCATCGTAGCATACACAGCTGGGAGAAACAGATTCTGATGATGGCTTTGACCAGTGGACCAAGAGTGAGGGTATTGTCCATTTTCATTCCAAGATTTCTTACCATGGTTGACAGGTTTGGGCATGGCACCCTCTCGCCAGGCCACAGGATTGTGGTGGAATCAGAACCTGTAGAATTACAGAGCATTAGCTCTGTTTTTTTAGGGTTTAGTTTAAGTCCGTTTGCAGTCACCCATGCGTCGATTTGTGCAAGGCAGTATGTCCGGGGCGTTTGGTGATGGGTGGTTCATAAATGTGCACATTTGTCATCTGCATCGTTGTAACGGGAGATAACAGATTTATTGATGGTGTCAAGTAGGAGTGTCCTGTAGATGTTCAAAAGTAGAGGTGAGAGTGTGGATCCTGGAGTTACTCCGCAGGTGAGTGGGCGAGGCCGGGAATTGTAGTGGCCCAAGATTATGGTTTCCGTTCTACCCATGAGGAAGAAGGGGATCCAGTGTAGAGCTGATTCTCCAATATCAATATCTTCCTATTTTTAGGAGAATCTTGTGTCTGATGGTGTCAAAAGCTGCTGCAATGGTTTCTTCCTCATTTTTTAAAAGTGTATCCCAGATGGAGCAAAGAGCAGATTCTGTCCTGGGAGAAAGCCCAAAACAGTTCTGTGCCTTAGGATAAGTTTACCACCACAGGGTTTCTTGCGCAACCGGTAGGTATAAAGAGAGGAGTGCGACAGGGCTGTATTTTGGCCCAAAAAGTCAAACATAATCCTATTTAAACATCCAGTGAAAAAATGTAAAACTTTTGCCTGGAATTTGGGTGCTCAAACTATTCCAATTGTTACAGAAGTCATCTATTTAGGCACGCAGATAAGAGCGTATACTACCAAAAACATCTATTGGAACTATTGGAGTTAAAAATCATAAATTTGAGGACCCAAATGAAAAGAATTCACCTGCAGTATTGTACGTTTTTTATTATTCACATGATTAACTTTTATATTGGAAAGGTGATGCCAATTGTATTATGTTTATTGAATTTGTATAGCGCTTTAAGCCAAAGCGCTTTACAACTTAATTTCCAGGCTTTTGATATTGATTGGGATAAAATAAAAGCAAATATTTGGAAAAAATCATTGGCAATCTCCTGCTGTATTCCAATGGCCTGTATAAGGTATGAGTTAGGTCTTGTTTCTTTGTTTTCATATCTGCAATGGAAATGGATTGGAATGTACAGGTTAATTTTTGAATCTCCTCCCTCATTATATGAGGAAGTTGCTATATACAATCGATTTTTGAATAAACTGAAAATACAATGTGATTAAAATCTTGCATTATGCTGCTACTGATACCGAAACGTTGCTCCAAAATCCAATGAAAGTAAAAGAAAAATTGAAAAGGATGGATTGGATAAGAACTATTGAAAAGATAAGTGCAAAGCTCTCGCCCAGCCTTACTCGATTAGATAAGCCCAGATCCTTTCTGCCAGGATATTTAAAGAAATCATCAGATTCAAGCGATTGAATGCAATTTCTTAGATTTAGACTCAATTTAATTCACACCAGTGAAGTGTTACACGCCAGAGATAAAGAGAAATGTCCTTCAGATATCTGTGACAAGTGGGTCCAAATGAAGAGGCAAACAGTGGAGCATTTGTGTTCAGATTGTGCGGGTACATGGAACCTGAGATTTCAAAGATTTCGTAGGTTTGTAGATGATGCCCGCTCATTGGACTCTATTAACTTTTGGGACAGACTGGCATCTGGACATGAAAAATTTCTCACAGCTGAGGCAATTCATTTTTTAAGAGATTTGGATTTAATTGATTCTCAGTGTATTTTAGGGAGATGAAATAATTCTTTTGTATGTGTATTTGTGTATATAAGGATTGTTTTATTTTTTTCTACTTTGTTTTTGTGCTTTGTAATTTTTTAATTGAATGTGTGAAAAAGTCAAGATTTTTATTTTCTTTTTGTTAACTTGGCTAATGCACATTAAAAATAAATTTAAAAAAACACTGTGCCTAATTCAAGAGTTGGTTTGTTTTGATGCGTCCCGGAGTTGGCTATATACACATTTCTCCAGATGATTCCCAATGAAAGGCGTATTGAAGATGGGGTGATAACTGGCTGGGTCATATGGGTGAACTCTGGACTTTTTGAGCAAAATATGCAGATTTCAGCTGAGCTGGGACTCTTCCGGTGGCGTCGTTGAGGGGCGATGGGAGAATCAGCACCACGTCTAGAGATTTCGTGATTGATTTTTGTTTTCCAAAAACTAGTATTTAACATACTCTGGGAAAGGACAAATACGTGCGTACGTAAAACACATTTCAGTAGAATTATATGACCAATGTCGCATTGCGAGAAGACACACAGACAAGAGGTATCGGGTGACCATAGTCCAGTCCCTCAGTTGCCAACTGAAGATGCCATGGGCCACCCTTGCATCGCAGGAGCCACCCTCGCTGCCGGTCTCATCACACCATTGCAAAGCGTCTCAACAGGGGTGGTTTACCCACTATCGCTGGGCAGTGTTCTGCAAAGTCAATGAAGGGTCTCCAGGAGGACAAATATGCATTGCATCTTCCCTCAGGAAGTGCTGTAATTGTATCCACTACCAAAATGTCCCATAGTTTTACCCACCATATCTGGACGAGCGGGCCCTCCACATTTTTCCAATGGCGTGCAATAGTAAACTTGGCTGCCAGGAGAAAATGCCCAATCCGGGTAGCTATCGGACCGGTCAGGGGAAATAGCCCATCCCCTGTTATCCCTACCAAGACCACCTGGGGATCCATAGGAAGAGGCAACTCTGTAACTTCCTTAATCCTGGACAACACCTCCTTCCAGAAGAGCTCGATCGTTGCACATGTCTACACCATGTGGAAGAGAGAGCCCACAGCATTGCAGCCACGCAGCACTTTAGTGAGTCGTTTGCAGGGATCCGGTGGAGCCTCTCCGGCATAAGATACCACCTGTGGTAATCCCACTCCTTATCTGTGACACATCTGGAAGATTTATGCATTCTTGCCCATATTTGCAGCCATGTTTCTTTCTCTATTGACCCTCCTATATCCTCCTCCCATTTACTCCTGCATGGCAACCGCACCACTGGTTGCCTCGTATTCAGTAACCTATATAAATTTGCAATTCTATCCCAGGAACCTCCTCCCTGAAAGCCAGTTCCAGAGCATTCAACGGTCTAGAACTACATCTGCGCCGATTACTGCTATGGTGCACCGTTTCACCCTTCATCACGGATATACCATCCGGGGGGCTCGTCGGCTTTATACCCAAATATTTGCCCCTATGATAACCTATGACCTGAAATCTCTCTCTTATCGATTGATTTAAGGTGCTTATAGGTCATAGAGGGCAAATTCTGGAGGACAATATTAGGGCTCCCTGATTGCATTCCGAAGCCATTATTAGGCTAGGACTTGGCCTTATGTCACTTAAATCCAGCGTGTTAAAAAAACGGGCAGAATTGTATGTTGAAATGAGTAATAATCCTGCAAATTGTCTATTAACAGCCATGTATCAGGAAACGCTTAAGGAGTCTACGTACTGCCAATTTAAAGAGTATGGAAATATTTTTTGATGAGATATGTTGGTCACAGAGAGGGAGTGATTTTGCTATAATGAAACGGGCATTAAACGTATAGAGCTGTGGGATTGGCTTGAAAATGATGCCCTTCTAAATTGTTTAAAAAAGTACCAATCCAAACCATATATACTGTATACGTTTAAGAAGCTGCAGTAATATCTAAACCTTTGCCCTTCTCCTAGACTTGGGCGTTTTATCCTGCTCATGAGATTGGATTATCTGCCCGTACTGGCAGTTACTGGTACTGTAAGCCATATACCTTGGGCAGACCGTTGGTGTCGGATATGTAAGAACAGAGAAGCCATAGAAACTGCTAAGCGTTTACTATCAGAATGTCCCAATATGATTAAGATCTATCTCGCACAGTACGGTAACTATGTACATAATCCTGACTCAATAAGAGAGATGGCATTCTGGTTACAATGTATTAATACAAGGAATATGAAATTACTCGTCTCAATGTATAATGCCTGGCAGAAGATAGAGAGGACTGTGGGAATAACCATAGGAGGATCTGTGGACAAATGCTTCTTTGGGATGATGAGTTAATTAAAGCAATGCACAATTATATTGCTGAGTGATTAGGATGAGAGCATGTAGATTTTAACAGGGAAACATAAGAGTAGGTGGCTTTGAGACCCATCTCCTACCTACCCTATTATAAGTTAATAGGATATGAAATTCCACTACTTTTGCAGCAGATTGTTATTTTATGATGCACAAATATTTTCTTTATGCACATATACAATTATATTGGTTAACTGTTTAATTGTTTAACCTTGTAAAATGTATGTAATTTTATATTTCCTATTTTACCTTATTTTATTATGATTTGATTGTCTGTTGTATTTATATTATGTGTAAAGTTTATTTATAAACTAACACATTAAATAAATAAATACAACGGTCTAGTGGCCCCGACCTACATGGGGGGGGGGGGGGGTTGAGATGTCCAGTGTCTCAACTGCGCGTATCTAAAACGCTCTGTCTCTGGTATGGAAAAGGTATCTTTACATTCTTGGAAGGTTAGTGGACGTCCCTCCTTATACAACTGCTGTAATTCCAAACCGACAGCTATCCATGCGCCAAAACTCCTACCATTACACCCTGGTCGAAACCCTGGATTGTTCTAAATAGGAGTGAGTGGGCCAAACCCAAGGGTCATGCCCCACCTGTGGAGCGCCCTTCCCAAATAGTACAGTGTATTCCTAGTGCTGGTCTAGAGCGAGAAAACATGGGGCAAGTCTAGGGATCTCTTGCTAACATAAGGAACGTGACTTCGTCCTACCACCGATTGGGCCTGCTCTATACGTTTCCATGCCGGTTGTTTTCGGGATCACCCCAGGAGACTATGTGAGAAACCTTTGCAGCTAGGTTGTAGCAGAGCACGTCCAGGACTCCCATGCCCCCCAGACCCGTAGGCTCATCAACACCCTCCCTGAGATTCTTCCCCGTTTGTCCCCCCATATGATATATGATATGGCATTTGTAACGCGCCTATACACAAGTGTTTCAAGGCGCGACGAGGCAGGGAGGGGGGGGGGAACAAGGGGAAGACAGACAACAATCCTACTAGGCCAGGTGACATTCAGACCGCGCAAGTGCAGGGGTAGGGGAAGGGAAAAATGCAAGGGGAGAGGGGAAGGGGGGGGAAGTGCAGTACAAAGTAAGTAGAATAAAATAAATAGGGCCAGCTGGTGGCAAGTGCAAGGTAAGTGCAGACAAGTGCTGGGAAGGGGGGGCTGTGGGGATACAGACCCGCAGTGCAGGGGTTGCCAGGGAGGCAGTGCAAGTGGAGAGTGGCTGGGCCCCGGACCGAGGTCGGTGAGAGTGGCCCAGTTGCAGAATCAGTGCAGTTTCAATGAAGAATTTAGCAGGGGAGAGGGAGAGAGAAAGCAGAAGCAAAGAGGAAGGTTTTGAGGTGCTTCCGGAACCGGAGATGGTTCTCCTCAAGTTTCAGGGAGGCAGGAAGGCTGTTCCAGAGGGAGGCCCCTGCCGCGGAGAGAGATCTACCCCCAGCTCGTTGCTTCGAGAAGCGGCTGACCCTGAGGGAGTTGGAGACGGATGAGCGAAGGGCTCGGGAAGGAAGATATTTAGGAAGAGAGAGTTGAAGGTATTTAGGCCCCAGGCCCCAGAAGGCATTGTGGACAATGCAGAGGGTTTTGAACGTAATCCTCGCAGCCACTGGGAGCCAGTGTAGAGATTTCAGTTCTGGAGAGATACGGTCCCAGGGCTTGAGGCCAAGGACAAGTCTCGCAGTTCTGTTCTGGATGAGTTGCAGAGGGCGGAGAGTGGAGGCAGGCAGATTAAGATGGAGGCTGTTACAGTAGTCCAGCTTCGAGAGAACCAGGGCTCGGGAGACAGTGAGCATCTGGGGGAAGGAGAGGAAGGGAAGAATACCTCTGAGGAGGTGCAGCTTGTAGTGTGACTTCTTAGAGACGTCAAATATATATGAAGAGAGAGGAGAGTGTGGAGTCGAAGATGACCCCGAGGTTTTTTGCCTTGCAGGAAGAGGGCCAAGAGAGGCTGGCCAGAGAGCTGCAGGGAAGGAGGGAGTGGGTGTGCCGATGAGTAGAATCTCAGTCTTACTGGCATTAAGGCAAAGGTCATTTACGGCACACCATTCCTGGATAGCAGACAGACAGTCGGAGATGAGGGAAGGAGAGGAGGCGGCCGAGGGTAGCCTGAAAATGAGCTGGTTATCGTCCGCATAGTAATGAAAGTTGGGGCAGAGAGCGGCGATGCGGTGGGCAAGGAGT
Organism: Ambystoma mexicanum; assembly: GCF_040938575.1. Taxonomy (NCBI): domain Eukaryota; kingdom Metazoa; phylum Chordata; class Amphibia; order Caudata; family Ambystomatidae; genus Ambystoma; species Ambystoma mexicanum. Next base: position 1,219,105,135 of record NC_090936.1, read on the forward strand.
GCCAGATATTGGTTGAACAGCCAGGGAGAGAGATTAGATCCCTGGGGAACACCACAGGTGGAGAAAAAGATTTCAGAGAGGAAGGACCCAAGTTGGACCTGGGATGGTCGATTGGAAAGGAAAGAGGTCAGCCATGCCAGAGCCTGACCAGTGATACCAAGGTTATCACGGAGACGGTTGAGCAGGATGGCATGGTTGACAGTGTCAAAGGCAGAAGAGAGATCGAGCAGAATGAGAACACACGGAATGTTGGAGTCGAGGTTCAAGAGCAGGTCCTCACGGATGTTCAGGAGAGCAGGTTCCGTGCTTCTGGCAGCTCTGAAGCCAGATTGGTGGTCATGAAGACTACCAACAGATCCAGCATGGAGGTTAAGCTTTGAGATGGCCAGTTTCTCCAGGAGCTTGCCCAGGAAGGGAGTGATGGAAATTGGGCGATAGTTAGCCGGGCGGGAGGGGTCGGAAAAGGGTTTCTTAAGAAGAGGGTGCACAAGGGAGTGCTTGAGGGGGGTTGGGAAGACTCCAGAGGTGAAGGAGTGGTTGCAAAAGTCAGCCAGGGCAAGAGCCAGGGAGTCGATGTGGTCCTTGATAGTTTTGGAGGAACAGGGGTGAACCTGTTTAGACGAGACTTTCATAGATCGGACTTGTCTGGAAACCTCATCAGCAGAAAAAAGGGGAAAGGCAGAGAAGGAGGGAGGAGGGGTGGCTGCAGAAGGGCCAGAGGAAGAGCCGGGGAGAGAGGGGGGGAGGTGATGGGAGGAGAGTGAGGACAGGATGTCCTGAATTTTGGAGATGAAGTGAGAGGCCAGTGCAGTGCAGAGGGCCTGGGAAGGGACAGGAGAGGTAGAGACTGCAGCAGGGTTGGCAAGCTCCTTGCAGATTTTAAAGAGTTCAGCCGAGTTGTTAGATGCCGCAGAGATGCGGGCTTGGATAAGGGCTCTCTTCTTGGTGAGAACGGAGAGTCGGTATTGCCTTTGGAGCAGGCGGCAGGCCAGTTTGTCAGAGGATGAACATGAAGCACACCATTTCCTCTCTGCCACCCTGCACTTGCGTTTTAGGGTGACGAGATCCGAATCATACCAGGAGTTACATTTGGCTTTGGGCTTCCGGCGGATTCTCATGACAGGGGCAAGGATATCAAGAGTATCAGATATAGCAGAGTGGAGCATGGAGAGGGCTGTGTCAGGGTGGGAGTCAGCCGAAGGGGGAGGAGGGGCGAGAAGGTGGCAGCGAAAGCCTCAACTGACACGCGCTTTATGGGTCGGATGACCGAGAAGGTGGGTGGCAGTGATGAGGGTGGCTTTGCCTGTGGGGTAGGGAGGGTGAGTTGGGAGGATAGGAGAAAGTGATCACTCCAGGAGAGAGGAGTGGAGAGAGGGACGGAGAGGGGAAGGTCAGAAGAGATCAGAGCATCAAGAGTGTGCCCTGCAAAATGAGAAGGCCCAGACGGGAGAGTGAGAGAGAGTCAGAGGTCACGAAAGAGTCCAGTGGGGGGACAGGAGGCATCCAAGTGGATGTTGAAGTCACCAAGTAAGAGGAGTTGAGTGGTTGAGTACAGGAGTGAGGAGGAGAGGTCAGCCCACTCAGAGAGGAAGGAGGAAATTTGACCAGGTGGCCGATAGATCGTAGCCACGGTAAGGGAATGGCTAGGAGAGAGAGAGTCGGCAGACAAGACATTCAAAAGAGGAGTAGGTCTGCGCAGGAGTGACAGTGGCAGGAATCCACTCAGGGAAGATGAGGGCAACACCCCCCACTGCACGGTTGGGCCTGGGCACGGAGAGGATCTTGTAACCGTCAGGTAGGAGTGTGTCAAAGCTGGTGACAGAGCTGGCTGTGAACCAAGTCTCAGTGAGACCGAGGACGTAAAGGTCCAGTTCCTCAAGAAGGCGACAGATATCAGAGGAATGCTTGATGGCAGAGAGAGAGTTAAGAGTGGCAATGTGGAGAAGGTTGCCACCCTTGAAGGACTTCCGGGGAGGGGTACAGATCAGAGGTACGCCCTGCGGAGGTGTAGAAGGAGGTGAAGAAGGAGACCGATAGGGGGCAGGCAGGGAGGGTAGAGGCAAGGTAGCTGAGGACAGAGGAGGGGGGACAGCAGGAGAGGAAAGGAAGTTGATGAGGCGCGGGAAGCGTCTATCAAAGAGATGAAGGTTGGCCTGAGGGCCTTGGACCAAGACGGTCCCATTAGTGTAGACATTAATGAATGCCTTAGAGGAGTGGAAGGAGGCCAAGAGGATATCCCAGCGGGTGCCACCATTAATGGGAGAAGAGTAGAAAGGAGAGAGCACAGAGACCATATGAAGGGCCCATAAGTCAGGCGAAGGCACGAAAAAGAGGATGTCAGTGAGAGTTTCCTTGGAGCAGGCACTAGTGTAGGTGTCAGCGATAGGGAGGTCTGGGTTTGAGACCAGGATGTCCTTTTTAAACTTTTTCCTACCAGATTTAGTGAGGAGAGCAGGATAGTCAATAGAGAAGCAGTTAGAGAATATAGACGAGATAGAGAGCACCATGGAGTAGAAGGGAGTGGGGGAGGGAAGACAGACGATACGAGAGCACGCAGACCGGAAGTGAGCAGCAAGCACAAGTTTACCACATTTCAGAACAACAACAGTAAATGCGTATTAGGTGTACAGTAGAGGTGCCACCTAAGTTTGAGAATCCTGCGAATATATGAAAATATGAATCTGAGAATATTTCTTTGCAATGCACGAAACTCATGAGTCGGAGATCCTAACCGGCAACGCTAGACGGACCTATAACAAGCGTGGTACGAGATTCATCTTCACTGCTGCAGTCCTCCCAATCCATGATATCTCCTGCCGCCCCTCCTGCCCCCTAGCTATTTAAATCATTGACAACCCTTGGAACAGTGGCGGGAACTTACAGGGATACATGTCAGAGTTGCTAGGGATATGTACCCCCAAATAGGGGATTCTTGGGTCCACTGTATCTGTGCCAGTGCTCGAAATGAAGGGTCTATCCTGGGCACCCAGAGAAACATCCAGCCCAGGTGACTTGTCCAAGTTCATTTTTAAAACCTGAGATCCAGCCAAAGCTTGCCGATTCCAATAATAGTTGGGCCAAAGAGGGTGCGGGGGTCTTGGGGGGCTGAGCAGAATGTCGTCAGCATAGAGTGACCTTATACCTAACTCCTCCTAGGTCAATCCCCTCTATGTCTGTGTTGGCTCTTATAGGACAGGTCAGCGGTTCCATGCTCAATGCAAACCTCAGCGGGGACAGAGGGCATCCCTGACCGACATTTGCCCGTTAACCCGCAGGAAGTTTGATTGGTTCTGATAACCCATTTGATGTACCCAGGGCCAAACCCTAAACTTTCCAAGACCCCTTTAAAATAAACCAAGCTAGGTCAGTTTTTATTAACAAACATTGTTAGAAGTATTGATAAAGCGCAACTTTCACACAGAGGTATCTTGGCACCGACAATGCAGGCATGTCATTAATTGGTTGCTTGGCTGGCCACACCTATTTCTAGGCCACACCTATGATCTCTATGACTCACACCGAGTCCTAGAGATCAATGGATACAATTCATTGGGAGTTCAGTGCCAGAGGCCAACCGACTTTGACTTCTCCTCCTCCTCCATGTCAATAGAAACTTGCATGGACCAGTGACCCAACAGTAGGTTTATTAAGGCGCTATGGGTGCCCGGTCTACTCATTGCATGATTACTTGACTTCACCTCCTACATGCTTGATGTGCTGCTGATCTAGCAACCTGGTCCCAGGCGGCTGTGCACATTCCTGGTAAATGAGATCTATGTGATTTATGCCCCTTTCTGTTCAGAAAATGGACGTGGGAAGGGGGGGCAGGGGGTCAATGCCTGGGGCCCACCCTTCCAGCCCACTAACATGAAGAGACCTGTGAAGCTGAACACGCCTGAATGGCTTCTCTGAGTCCAGCTTTTCCTTGACCTGTTCCTGCCCCCCTACACCTCCACTTTGGAGTAGCATATCACCACACCACTATTTCTCAGGCATGCCTATTTAGTCCAGGATTAATCATGCAACCCCGTCATTCAGTGTGCCTGTCCCGCGTGAAAAGGACAGGAAGTTAACTCCAGGTACTCCAGAACCAAGCAACCAAAATCTGCAAGAACTGGAGGAAAAACCTGCTGATCCGGCCTCACTATGAAAGGCCTGCACTTGTTCCCAGTTGAATCCTGCATTAAATGCTAAATCCTCTGCTTTATGTCGAGAGGCTGCAAGACCTGGGCCCTGATGATCGCCACATCCGTGAACTAAAGGTGCCGCATTGCGAGTCATTTGGCATCGACCTAGGTTTAAATGGAAGAAGTGTTGTGGCAATACCTGTAGTGGTCAGACCCTGCACCTTAAGCTCTCTGGAATCCCAGGTAAGGGCCTCAACCAAGCTGTTAAGCTTGAAAATGAACCCGAAAAGTGGTTAATGCTCTACCTTTTCACCCTTCTCCACAAATCGGAGGGAGCAAACCCTTGTTTACCTCTTGGTAGCCCAAATACTGCATCTTTAGGTCAACAACTTGAATGGCCAGGAGCTTTAATGGACACTTTCTCTATTCGTGTCACCTGCATGCTGAAACGTGGTTGTCTGGCGACATGGGGGTTTATCTGGGGAGTCTGGGTGTAGGTTTTGGGTAGATATATTTATACATATGTACATTATATAAAGTTTCCAGTTACTCCCAAGATATATACATTGGGACAGGACTGGGGCTGGTAGAAGGACTAACGTCACACCACCCACCAGCCATCCTCACACAACTACAGTTTGCTCCAACTGATGCACATAGAACACTCGCCTACAATCACGCATCAACATTCCACCAAGCTGTCAACCAACTCACTTAGCAACATTCCATCAAGCAGAGAGTTGGGCAGCAGAAATGCAAGACAATACAATACAACACAACACAACACAACAAAGGAGGACATGGCTTTGTCTTAGAGCTTCCTCAGACGTAGATACAGCTTGAGTTGCAATGTGCCTAGATGCATGTACTATTGGACATGGGGCTGGGTGTGGTCGGGCTGTGGGTGGCTTGGCCGGTTACCATGGATGCTTTGTGGTGTCAAGCATTCTAGAGCCTTTGGGAATATATTCTTTGTCCTAAGGGTTTGGCTTGTTAGATGCATGCTTTCCTCTGCACCTGCCCAATCTAGAGTCCCTTTCGTCCAGTAAGTATGATTTTCTTTTTTATGCTTTTTCAATCTTCGCTGCTCATCTCATTGAAGGCCTTCAGTACTCGGACAACATCAACCATTGGCTTAAGGCAAAACACATGCCCTTTTTTAGTTTGGGCTTTTAGGTGTTGCTTGCGACGCCAATAAGGCGAAACTATTGCATTAGAGGACAGATATGGGGAAATGGCATATGAGAAGTGACACACTGCTTGTAGGTTTTGTTTGGTTGTTTGCCTACCCATTTACTACCCATGGCCATGCTTATCGCTATGGCCATTGCCATTGCCACACATTCTTGACTCTTCCCACCCAAAACACCTCCTCATGGGAACTCTTTGAACTCGCTTTAATCAAGACTTGTGGCCATACGGGGCCTGCCTAGTGGGGCTACATGCTGGTATCATGAGGGAATGCAAACTTACAAAGAAAGACACAGACACCATGGTAATACAGGTTTTATTAAAGTGTGTGGGTGTGTTTTATGTATGTGTTTTGGAGAAACCATCCAGCCCAGCATTGAGCTGGATGGAATGTCAAGAAACAAGAAAAAGCAACAATAGAAAATAGCTCCTCTACCCAAGAATGGGCTGGGCAGGGGACAGAAGAGAATTCAGACGGATTTTAAAAAGGAGAACGGTTGAAAAAATAAAGTTAAGGGTAGAGAGATAATGAGAGACTTACCTGGGGGATCGCTGGGGGCCTTGATCCTTTGAGCGCCAGGTGGCACATGGGGGACCCCTGTATAGACCACCTTAAAATGATATTTCTGATGTTTGTTAATCTGCTTAGAATCACATGCTGTGCATAGGTCCGACATCCATTGGTCACTGCGGAGTATTGCATTTTGTTTTTCGTAGTCGAAAAGGGACGTCGACAAGGCGTGTCTGAAACACTATCCCTATAGTGACGTGCGTTGTACCCACAATCCCTCACGCGTCGAGGTCCCTCAGATTGTTTTTTTCCGCCCAGCTTCTGGTCGCCGTCACGCGGAGCTCCTCGAGAGACATTGCAACTCCTAGACCTTTGGTCGTTTTCTCATTAATATTAAATAATCCCTCCCTCGACGCAGTTGTGAAGCTGTTCTCCGCCAAGCAAGATCTTCGACGGAGGGTCGAGCGGAGGAAATCCTTCGGCGTTGCCGAACACGTGGCCTGGCCTCGCAGGCCATATACAGTAGGGAGAGTGGGGTCGTGGGACATCTCTGGGTCTTTTCTGAGAATGCCTTTCACTTTCCCCTTCCTTTCCCTTGGGGTGGTTATCGCGATTTATTGCCTCGGCTATGGAGAGGACACCCTTTAGGTTTTGCCCGCTTTGCAAGGGAAAATTTACTTGGAAGGACAAGCATTCACGGTGTAACCGCTGCTTGCCCCTCGATCACAAGGAGGAAGGTTGCGCGGCTTGTCGGCTTCTTAAGCCTAAAACTCTTAAAGACCGTAGGGTTAAAAGGTGGGCGGCCTACGCGATGTCGAAGGCCGAAGGTTCACCCGCCGCTGCTACCACCGACAGTGACGAGGAACGCGATAACACGACCTCCGCTACGGAAGTCGAAAACCCCTCTAAGGAGTGCTCGCGCGCTTCGTCGTCTGTCCCCGGCCCCGCCGGGCTCGGCTCACGCCCTGCTTATGGGGATGAACACCCCGGCGACATTGACGCACACAAAAACTCACTTAAGCACACAACCCACGGCTCTTCTTCGTCTAAGACGAAAAGAGCTTCAGCGCCCAAGGAGACGCAGGTTCCACCGGCGGCCTCCTCGGACCGTTCGGGTTCGAAGCCCCTCTCGCAGCCGCGACCAGCGACTGGGCTTTCGGCAAATAAGGGCGCCACCCCCAAACCATCGGCCGGCGCGCATCAACAAAAGGCGCATACCGCCGTAAAACGATCGACACCCGTAGCGTCGAAAACGCAAGCTTCCGCCGACAAACGAGTCAACGACAAACGAGTCGCCGAGAGCTTGGCGAGGATCGCTGTAGCCGACGCCCAGAAGCGTATGCCGAAGGACACGTCGAGCGCTACGCACAAGTCGAAAGACACACCGAAAAAGCCCGAAGGAAGGCAGGGACTACCCCCTTCAGTCGGGGGGTCACCCAGCACACCTGAAGGTTTTTCGGAGGGCGACGGGACACTTTCCTCGACGCTTTGGGAGAGGTCGAGCCGTTTCCAGCTAGATGACTCTATTTTTCCCCCGCCAGACCGCTCTGGGGTACCCCATGAAACCATGGAAAGACTCCACCTCTGTATGGAGAGGATGAAAAGGTTTATTAATACCCAGACCTCTCAAACTCCCAAGAGGACTAGAGAAGGGCCTCAGGAGGACCCCAGGGCCAAAAATCCGAGGCTAGTCGATCCCCAGCAGGACACAGCCTCAGACTTCCATAACGTATACGACCTCACTGGGGAGGAACAATACTTGGAGGAAGAGGATGATTTCATGGACGATGAAAGACAGAACCAGGAGGAATGTCTGGAAGACGGGCCAGACATTATAGAGGAAGGCTTCGGAGAAGATCCAGAAGAAGGACCTTCGCACCCCTGGCAATCCCCATCAGTATATTCCGACACTGATGTCCTAAACCTAAATCCTCCTGACAATTCACCGGTTAGGAACACGTCTCCAATTGACGATCAGCCCTCTTTCAATGCCCTGTTGCGCAGAGCAGCAGCGCATTTCGAACTGGACACTGGGGAGCTCTCTCCAGAATTAGACTTTGTGGAAAGAGTAATTAAAGAGAAACCCCCGGTCAGCCAGACCATTCCCCTCCTAGCTTCAGTGAAGAGAAGAATCATCCCTTCGCTGGCCACTCCCGCATTGATCAGAGGGGTCAATCCGAGAATTGAAAAACTTTTCACTCCTTCACCCTCAGACCCGCTCTACATTAGGGGACATTCCATTCCGGATTCCCTAGTAGTATCTAATACTAGAAAGAGGGCAGGGGTACCACTTTCCACCAGTGAGGCACCCCCTGACAAGGAGGGCAAAAGGCTATATGCCCTTGCAAAAAGAGTAACTTCCTCGGCTGCCTTCTCAGCAAGAATTGCGAACAACAATTCTTTGCTTGCTAGCTATGCAGACGGGCAGTGGGCCAAACTGCGCAAGGACGCCGAGGAAGCACCGGAGCATTTACGTACACGCCTACTTTCAACTATTGGCGAAGGAACCCAGGTGAACCAGAGCATTGTAAAAAACTCTCTGGACGCGGCAGAAACAGCGGGACGTTCCCTGGTGCAGGGAATACTCCTAAAACGCCATGTATGGCTGCGCAACTCAGGGTTTAAACCAGAGACACAGGCGTCTTTAATAAATAAACCTGTGGAAGACTCTAACCTCTTCGGAAAAGCGGTGGATGAAGCTCTAGAGATGGCTAAAAAAGAGTTCGATACGATCAAGACTCTTGACCTAATCTCTAAGCCCACTACCAGACGCGGCTATGGCAACAAACGCTTTTTTCGTGGCCAACGCCAACAACAACAACAAAGCCAGCATCAACAATACCCTGCCACCAATTACCAGACCAATAGTGGGCAGTACAGCCAAAGAGGCCAACGCCGAGGTAAAGGGAGAGGTCGGGGATCCACCCCCAGAGGCTCCCAAGCCCCCAACAACTCCAAGTGACGCGAAGATTCGCGTCCCCTCCCATGCAACACCGGTCGGGGGCCGGATAACATCCTTTCTTCCTGCATGGGAGGAGATTACGTCAGACCGTTGGGTACTTTCCACCGTAGCCCACGGATACTGTATCGAATTCAACAGTTCCCCATCCTACAAACCCCGAGGGGACGTCGCATGACACCGGAACATCTTGCCATCCTTCTCCAAGAAGTACATCAACTGCTGAAAAAAGGAGCCATAGAGGTCGTGCCTCTATCTCAGGTAACGGAAGGTATTTATTCAGTGTACTTCCTTGTACCCAAAAAGGACCTAACCATGCGCCCTGTATTAGATCTGCGCCCAGCGAACAAGTTTATCAAACCCCAAAAGTTTTGTTTGGTAACCTTACAGGAAGTGATCCCACTGCTTTCTCAGGGAGATTACATGACAACATTGGACATGAAAGATGCATACTTTCATATTTTAATGTTGCCAGCGCACAGAAGATACCTCAGGTTCATGATAGAGGGCAAACACTACCAGTTCAAAGTGCTACCCTTCGGCATAGCATCGGCACCACGAAAGTGCTGGCAGTGGCAGCGGCCCACCTGCGCAGGTTGTCCATCCCAGTTTACCCTTACCTCGACGACTGGCTCATAACAGGGGATTCTTACGAAACATGCTTCTCCAATACCCAAAAGACGGTAGACCTTTTGTTCCAGTTGGGCTTCTCCATCAACGAAAAGAAGTCCAGTTTAGACCCCAGTCAAATCAAGCAATTCTTAGGGGCTCTAATTCAAACCAAGGACAGCCTCGTCTTCCCCTCCAAAGAGAGGGTTCAAAACATGCTGTTTCAGATCCCTCAATATGTGACCGGTCGAGAGGTGACGGTACGCAAAGCAATGCGCTTGCTAGGCATGATGGCGTCGTGTATTTATTTGGTACCTCACACGCGCCTGCGCCCAATGCAAGAGTGGCTCAACAGCCAGTGGTGTCAGGCCAGCGGACTATGGGAGGATCTAGTAGTGGTCTCTCTCGCTACGGTGGTGGACAAAGGAAAACATGGAAAAAGGGAAACCCTTTGCCACACCCGCGGCGGAAGCCACTCTAACCACAGACGCATCCCTCACAGGATGGGGGGCGCACCTATCCCATCAGACTGCTCACGGAGTGTGGACTCCGAACGTAGCATCCAAACACATAAATCTACTGGAGCTACTAGCTGTGTTCAAGGCGCTAAAAGCCTTCCAGGAACACCTACAAGGCAAGACAGTAATGGTCCTTACAGACAGTACTACAGCCATGTACTACATCAACAAGCAGGGGGGCACCCACTCTCCAGGCCTGTCCAAACTGGCCCAGAATATATGGAAGTGGGCTCTCAAACAGGACATGTTCCTACTGTCACTACATGTACCCGGGGAACTCAATCTGCTGGCAGACAGACTCAGCAGAGATTTCCCCCTGCCCGAAGAGTACGAATGGCGCCTGCACGAAGACATCGTCTTCGACGTTTTCACACAATGGGGATTCCCAGAGATAGACCTGTTCGCAACCCTGGAGAACTCACAATGCCTAAGTTACGCCTCCAGGTACCCCCAGAACCAATCCAAGGGGAACGGTCTGTCGATGCAATGGTCAGGGAAATTTGTTTACGCTTTTCCCCCGACTCCCCTTCTCAACAGAGTGGTGTACAAGATGCACCAGGAACAAGTAACCATGATACTAGTGGCCCCAATGTGGGCCCGACAACCATGGTTCGCTCACTTGATGGAGATGTCTCTATCCCCCCCAGTAAAACTCCCCTGCCCGTACAACATGCTGTCTCAGGACAAGGGCAAGACTCTGCATCCATGCCCCCAGAACATGAACTTAGCAGCTTGGCTCCTGAAATCATAGAGTTCGGACATCTACAGCTCCCGCAAAGATGCATGGACATCCTCAGGGAAGCCAGAAAACCTAACACTCGCCACTGCTATTCTAGCAAGTGTAAAAGATTTGTCATCTGGTGCAGGAGTAAAAGCATCAACCCTATTGACTGCTCTCCCACACATGTTGTCCTATACCTGACCCACCTACTGGATTCAGGTCTAGTGTTTAACTCCATTAAAGTCCACCTAGCGGCACTTTCTGCATACACCACTTCCCAACTCAAAGTGTCGTGGTGGAGGATACCTGTTATAAAGGCCTTCATGGAGGGAGTAAAAAGAATACACCCCCCGATAGCTGACCCAGCTCCCGGATGGGACCTTAATGTGGTACTTACCAGACTCATGGGCTCTCCATTCGAACCCATGCACAAAGCATCTCTTAAACACCTCACTCTTAAGACTGCTTTTTTAATAGCTATCACCTCCATCAGGAGAGTAAGTGAACTTCAGGCTCTTTCTATTCTAGACCCCTTCGTTACAGTTCACAGAGATAAGGTGGTTCTACGCACTCACCCTAGGTTTGCTCCGAAATTTATTTCTAAATTCCACGTAAACCAATCTATAGAACTACCAACGTTCTTTCAAAATCCTTCCAACTTGGGAGAAAGGACTCTGCACACACTAGATGTACGCAGAGCGGTCATGTTCTACATGGATAGAACCAGACCACTGAGGAAGACTAATCAGTTCTTCGTCTCGGTGGCAGCAGGAAGAGAAGGAGATGCGGTTTCAAAATCCACTATTTCTAGATGGATTGTTCAATGCATCACTCTCTGCTATACTCTTGCTAAGAGAGAACTGCCCTTTAGGCCAAGAGCACACTCTACTCGAGGCACGGGGGCATCCATAGCATTCATTGCAAATGTTCCCCTTGAGTCCATCTGCAAAGCGGCTACCTGGAGTTCTGTGCACACCTTTACAAAACACTACTGTCTAGATGCACACTCTAGATCTGACTCCCAGGTGGGACAGGCAGTATTACGACACCTTTTCTCTACTGTTCCTTCTCATAACCCACCGCCAACTCCGGGTACTGCTCGCTAGTCTATGCACAGCATGTGATTCTAAGCAGATTAACAAACATCAGAAGACAATGCATTACTTACCGTAAAAGCATTTCTGATGGTTGTATCTGCTTAGATTCACATGCGCCCACCCTTCCTCCCCGCTCGGATGGAAGGAACATAGACTTCCTTTATATCTCTCTCTTTTCTGTACTCACTCACGTCTAGAAGGCTCCCTCAGGGCAGAAAAATACAAACAGAGGGACCTCGACGCGTGAGGGATTGTGGGTACAACGCACGTCACTATAGGGATAGTGTTTCAGACACGCCTTGTCGACGTCCCTTTTCGACTACGAAAAACAAAATGCAATACTCTGCAGTGACCACTGGATGTCGGACCTATGCACAGCATGTGAATCTAAGCAGATACAACCATCAGAAATGCTTTTACGGTAAGTAATGCATTCTCATATCGAAACAAAGAAGGAAAGAAACTGCACTCTCCGCGAAGTGTGTGGCAGCCATGATGGAATGGATAAAGGCAGTAAAGTATATAGGGTACAGACATGCAAAGGGCGCCAGAATGCAACAGGAGCATGGCGTGCGTAGTGCACCCAGATGATAAAAGAAAGCTTGTCGCCAATCCAGAGGAAAAAATGATGCTGCTGCGCACAAACCCCACATTGATCACACACCATATAAATACACCGACATAACAGGTAGATTATGTGGCATACATAACATGATACAAGCATAAAGGTGGTTTAAAAAGGTCAATATACCAATAACAACTAATAAGAAAGGCTACAACCACATGCCAGTATGCCCAATTCATATTGCATAAGCAAAAATTGCAAGGGCTGTCAACGTAGAAAAATACATAGTTGAAATACAATTGCAGACACATATATGACAAAAATAATGCTTTGGAATGGAAATCAGCATACTGGTAGTGCAGAAATGTTGTGGTCTCCATAGTATAGGGTAAAAACAAGGTGCATTTGCAAGCTGAGATAATAGGATGCCTGCACGGTGGCATACATGGCTGCAGATTTAAAAAAGCATAAAACAATGGAAATATCAATACCAGCATAAAATAGAAAGTTCAGTCAATGTGCTTAGGTTGCAATGAAAAAGCAAACCTGCTGCCTAAGCAAATGCTGGCGTCCGCTACAAAACCCACTGAGAGTATAATCCTCGTGAGTCCGTCGAAGGAATAAAGTGCAAGTGCAATCATAAATAGCAGCATCTAAAAATATAAACATGAACTGTGTAGCAACTCTAAAGATAAAGTGCAACCATAGTGGCAAAAAATAGCAGCAATGTGTATATGTGTGTGTGTGTGTGTGTATATATATATATATATATATATATATATATATCCCCCGCAGGTCACAGCAGTGAGTGTGGGCGGTCCCCAGGTGCATAGGGGTTCGACCAATGCAGTGTCTAGGGTGCAGGATGTGCGGTGGCCCCACGTGGTGGACCGGGCCACCCTGGAAGAAGAGGAGGGTCCCAGGCCTCACCTGCCATCTAAGGCGGGGCCCAGTTTATCAGCGAGTTCCATCGGGAGAAGCCCTGCACCTTGGAAGGTACTGTAAAGTGGTGACTGTATGCAGCAGTCACCCCCCCCGTGACATTGGGTTTTTGTGTCTTTATTATAATTATGTACTGTTAATTAGGGTAAATGTTAAGTAGGGGAGGTTAGGAAGTTGGGGTAATAATTAGATAAGATGTTATATAGATGGCCATTAGTTCATGTAGGGGGGAGAGGGGAGGCCCCCTTACGTGAGGTGGTGTGATAGGTTGGCCGACTGCCCAAGGCCACCTTGCAAGATGGGACCACCCACATAGGTCATCCTCTGGCCTTGCACTCCATGTGGGTGGTACCTGAGCTTGGGAAAGGGTTTGATTGCGGCAAGCTCATCCTTGGGGTCCTGAGACCCCCTCTGAGGAAGGGTGAACTGACCATACTAACTGGCTGTCCTCACTTAGATGGAGCTCATGCCGGGGGAATCCTAGGGTTAAAGTGTAATATATAAGGGATAAGCGATGTTCAATAAAGAAGGGTCTGTGTCTGTTAAAAGTTCACTCTGGTTTCTGTCTCTTAGTGATCAAAGAACTCTGGGTGTAGACCATCTCCTGTTCACAGCGATTTTATTTTAGCAGGTGCAGCGTCCCTCCCCACACAGCGTGCTGGGGTGTGGTGGTATCCATGCGACTGTCCCTGCTCCGGGGAAGGGAAGAGTGCACCCTTGCATGGACCAGGGCCGGAAACCCAGGGGATACTTACCATCAATCTATGCACTCAAAGTGCCTGCTACTATTTTTTCAAAGCAGCCTGCTGAGAGTTAATGACCTAATTGAAGTTGTGCACCTGCTAACGGTGTAATAACTAGGTCTGCCTTCAGCCACTCCATTTGTAAGCACTACGCCTGAATGAATGGAAAAATGAACGCACCTATGAAGGGGCTGTGAAAAGGCTCAGTGGGGATTTCTTTCTGAGTCTACTGTGGCCAATCCTGATTGGTTTGGAGATGCCTGTACTGTTTCATCTCCGATCAGGGGCCTATCGGTGCAGTGGTACAGTTTTGTAGTTTAGACTTGTTAAAAGCAATGCACTCATTAGTCTGGACACACCTTTTATTGTACGTTTTGAATGTATGGTTGAAATGTTTGACACTGTGATGTTTTGATAGTCTCCTCCTCACACTGACTGTCCCTTTGCAAGTGCGTAATAAGTCACATCTCGTGTACATCTTCCCATATCTGCTACCGTTGCAATTAATTCTATAATCTGTTTTATTTCTATTAACCAGGAAGTTGAAACCTATTTCTATGAAGGATTACTGAAATGGAGAGAATTGAACCTCACACAGCACTTTGGTATGTATTTGTACTTGAGTCTGTATAGTCTCCAAAGCTCCTCCTTTGCGTCCTTGTGTTCTCCTCATCTGGCAAATAGTGCTAGACTACCATTGAATGTAACATTTCACGCTACCATCCCGGTGAGGAAGGCAACCAAAACACAAGAAACGCTAGGGAAACTTGAGGAGCTTCACAACTTGATTGCAAGTGCAATTATGCAGTTAGGCTCAGGAGCTCAGAGCTCAGAATGTTGACTACAACATCAAGATTGAATCTTAAAAGCATCTGCCTTCAAAATAGAATGTCAACCGTCCAAAGTGAGGATTCAGTTTATTGGCAATGTGTTTGTGGAAGCGTCTGTGGCAAAACATGCCAGTTTGTCTTCCTGTGGTATTGGATCCACCCTCACTGTTTTTGATAGACAAGTTTCAGCATTTGAATTGGGCTCCTTGTTCCCTTGATGTTCCTGTTATAACCCTCGGGGTTCATGTGAGGGGTCCATCAGTATAGGTCTGTGATGACGGAAGGGCACATACTTGATTTTGGAAAGTTGGTGATTCCATTTCCTTCAGGCACCCTTCTGTGCACTACAAAACCTCCTATTTACTGCATGGTGTATATAGAAAATTGCTCCTCCAGCAGGGCGACTTGCCAAGAGCTGCACTATTGGTATGTCAGTGACCAGTGTAAGGAAGGCATGGTATCAACAGTAAGACGGACACAAGTGACCACAGTTCAAGGGTGTTTATTGTTCTCAAGCATGGGGGCTGGCGTCGGACGTCCACCTCAATGAACCCTTGGTGTTGCCTGTTTTCTTCCCGTCGCCTTCGTCGCCGGCCGAAAAGACTTTGCACTCGCTGGATGTGGCTAGAGCGCTGAAGTTTTACGTGGACCGCACAAAGTGTTTTCGGAAGACGTCACAACTTTTTGTGAACTTTGGACCTGTCAATCAGGGGAAGGCTCTCTCAAAGGCCTCCATTTCCAGATGGCTCTCCGGCTGTATCATGTACTGTCATCGGTTGGCAAACCGACCCGCTGCCTGGCTGTCCGAGAGCCCATTCCACCAGAGCGATCGCAGCTACCACGGCGTTCCTATCTGGTGTGCCCTTGCTGGACATCTGCAGGGCTGCTACGTGGAGGTCGACGCACACCTTCACGAAATTCTACTGCGTCGATCGGGATTCCAGGGAGGAGTCCAGGGTCGGCCAAGCAGTGCTGCGCAATCTGTTCGCCTAAGGTGAGCCTGGTGAGGAGGTAAGAATTGCTTAATGTTGAGTTTGATGTAATGCTTAATGTTGAGCATTTGCCACCTCCCGTGGTTGTGCATGTGTGTACTGCTATGTATTCTTTATTCATGAGCATGTGAATCCATGCTAGACCCCATGCTGGAGAAGGAACAAGTTACTTACCTGTAACTGTTGTTCTCCAGCATGGGTCTGGCATGGATTCACATGCGAACCCTCCCGCCTACCCCTCTGCGGTTCTTCACTTGGTCATACTGCCACTTCACGTGCTACCATATCTGAAGATGGCTGCCAGAGGCGGGGCTTAGGTAGAGGGCAGTCATTGGCTGTGGTCAGTATGACGCAGAGATCAGTGATTGGTTACTACTACGAAAGACAGATCAGAAACGAAACTGATACTGATTTTTTCTTTACCGAGGATTCCCAGCCTGACGACGGGGAATATTCATGAGCATGTGAATCCATGCCAGACCCATGCTGGAGAACAACAGTTACAGGTAAGTAACTTGTTCCATCTTTCACAAGGGTGAGATAAACACCTACCTAAACCGAAATCGACAGATGGGAGCAAGCTACGAACATTAAATAAGGCAGTCCTAGTGTAGTCTTGTCAAATTAAAAAGGGCCTATACTAAAAATGCAATTGCCAATTCTTACCACTAATTTGCAAAATAAGGTGGGGTGATGTTCATGAAAAGAAATGTGTTCACAAAATGATAAGCCACAATGTTCGGGCCGCTGGCATCCCTTCCCCATGGTTTCAACACAGGACAAGGCGGTTCACTCGAGCATAGCACACACTCTGGCTTCTGCGGCACGAGGATACAGTTCAATTTTCACGGTTCAAGACCTTCTGTGTCCATGGTTCTTTACTTCTTGCAAGTCTTGTGCCACAGAGGGTCTGGTATACAAAAACAACACTAACATTTTTTACAGCACTCAATTTGGATGTTCACCCTGGATGCCCCTCAGCCGGGTTCAGATCCTTTTCAAACTATGTTCAGGTAATTCTTTCTCGGGCAACTCAGTTACCCGGGCCCTTTCAGCCGGGCTTAGGTCCCTTTCTTTCACTCAATTAGTCTCCCTCAGTCTGGCACGGACCAATTGTGATGTACTATCAAAGACTTTCAAATGTGCACAGGGTTTAGCTTGACCCGTTGCATGACCACTTCAATCTCAATATTCCTTTTTCTCAAACTGCGCATCAGTTGGATACCTAACAGAGACTTTCGAATGTGCACCCACGTGGCACCGGACCACTCCGTGTATGGTATCTTTTCTTGCCCTCCCAAAGTTCAATTATAAAGTTCAACAACTCCTTTTGGTTTCCAGTTATATGCTTGTCGCTCTTTGCAAACGCCTCACACACTGTTCTCTTTGTACAATGCTGGTATGGTATCAGCCTCTCCGACTCACCGGCTGTGCTGTCTTTTCTGATGCTGCTTTGTTGTAGGAGCCAAGGACAGTACTACAGCGACAATAGCTCCTCCCGCATTGGTTATCGACGCGGGAGAGCCCCTGGTACCTCCGACACACACTGTATGTTTGGTCAGCCTTAGTTCCTGGTCTTCAGTTTCTTACTTTCCAAGACTCGCAAAAATAATGGTTTTTAGAGGTCACGGGTACTTCCCTCCTTGCGACTCTCTCTGGTCTCGCTGCCTTTCTCCTTGTATTAAACTGCCATCTTGGAACTGCTGCTTCCTTTTGTGTTTTCCCTCGCTTAGAGTCTGCTTTCGTGCTCTGCCTTTTATCTGTGTGGGAAAGTGTGATGGAAGTCAAATGTGTCTAATAATCCGTAATTGCCTGACCATGCCTCACCATGGTGTTGGAACATGTCAGGTATACGGCTCTGGTGTTAGTTTGTTGACGCTCACGGTGAAATGGTCGGTGGAGCATTTCTGATTTGCTGTGTTAATGACATTGATCCATGTAAAACCTTTTAGAAATGTAGAAATATTCTAACTAGCATATACTAAAGCATTGAGATTTTTAAAACCCTCCAAACACTTAACAACCTACTCATCCTTATTTATAACACATTAATTCACTTTAAACACTTACATTCAATATTTCAATTTGTGCAAAGCTTTGTAACTTGTACAACCTTATAATTAATGTTACCATTTAAACTATGGAAACACATTTTGGAGTTTTAGAAAAATTGCCAGATTTTTGGTCGAACCACCAGACAATCCGTAAACCTTAAATTGAGCAACTCTTTGCATGGCTATGATTTTGGAGAATTCCTTTTTGGCTGCTCACAGATACTTGTTAGTCAGTATGGCTGTTTACAGCTGTTTGCCATGCAGTGGACTCAGTACATTGTAAACTGAGAAGCTTACCCCGGACGTCTGACCATGATGCTTTGGGAAATCTCTTGTCCCATGGATTTATGCCTAATGTTTTTGGGGAATGGTGCATCAGAACCCTACAGCATAAGTGCATTACCCTTTTCTTTTCGGGATGGTGCTGGTCTTGTTCTTTGCACCCGTAGGGCACCAAACCTTCAGCTGTTATTTGCCTTGCGTTCCCCTCTGTTATTGCATGGCTCTTAAGCATTCAGATCATGCTGCCATCCAGACATCCCATCACAGCCTGCCTCCTGGGCACTGCCGTACTCCAAACGTTCCTGACCAGTGACTGCTTCCCTAGCCATCTGCAGAGTCTGCCTCCCAGCCCTTTTGGAGTTTGCTTTCAACCTGCTCACTAGTCACCGGAGCCAGTTTGCTTGTTTACCCAGCCCAGGGAGGCAGTCGGTTCCTAGTCCCCCAACATGTCCTGCCCTATTAAGCCCCCCTGCACCTCCCTTTCCACATCTCCACCATCCTTGGAACCCTCTTACTTTCCATATGCAGCCTTGACCTAAATGAAACCCCAATTGTTTCATGCTCAAACTCCACCTCCAAGATAGACCAGCCTTGGAGTCCCCTATGTTTTACGCTCATGTCTTTTGATGCTTGGGGCATTTTTCCTTGCCGGCCCCTTTAGAGATCTCTTTGGGGGCACGACTCTTATGTTTGTTGGGTCTATTGGCATTGTGCCCACTAGTTTTACCGGGCCAGTATCGTGACCCAGGCAGTTGTACTGGTGCTGTTTGGCGGCGGTGTATTTGTATTTATCAGAGAACAGGGTGTCCTTTTGTACTGGGATAACGTACAGAGTAGGCAATAATAGAGGGTATTGAATGACCTATACCAGGTGGCGAAGGGGCAAGAGTGGCAACAAGTATCGGGCCACAGGGACTGTAGAGTATAATACTTCCAACATTGAGAGCCTGAGGCAAGAATGGATACGTTTGCAAATGACGTAGAGTGGTTCTGAGAGCAGCATGCAGGGGAGGGGTATAGAAAGTGGGGTGGGTTAGGAAACGCCTTGCATTGCTAGAAGGTGGAGCTTGAGCCTCCTTTCGGAAGAGTTCCAGTGGTGTGATGTCTTTGATGGCTGTGGGAGAGCATTCCGATCGAGTGGGGCAAGTAGGGAAAAGGAGCGAAGGCCCGAGGATGCAAGAGTGCTGTGAGGTGCATTCAGTGAGGCAGTGTAGTGCAAGACCATGGGTGGATTAACAGGCAAGTAACAGGAATTTAAAGAGGGGGGTGACTTTACATGGAGAGTCATCCAGCATTCTGAAGGTAGGTAGCGGTGGGGGACGGGGGAGAAGTATCTGGGTAGATTGAAAAGGGTTTCTGTTGCAAAAATGAGGACTTTCATGAGGGGAGCAAAGAGTCAGGACAGGGTTGCAAACAAGCACAATGAAAGGGGGTCCAATAGGAATCTATAGATGAGAAAGGGGATCTTTCCTAACGGTCTACATATATAATCATTATGTTACTATGTAATAGAGGCTGTGGGGATTACAGGGACTGTTCATGGATTATCACTGTGGATTCTGAACATGACTAAGTGATGTGTTTTACTTGTGTGTACCGATCCCTTTTACTCCCCACCCCTTACCCCCACTCTCCTGGCTGCCTACAAGGATCCTCTACTGACCGGGAATACAGCTCTCAACATAGCAGAATCCGCCCACTACACTACTCCCGTTTCTTCTCACTACTCGCACCGTCACAAACTAATTATATCCATGACCATAATTGGCATGTCTCCCCCTCACCATGAGAACTGTTGTTTCCTCCTCCTACCCCCATCAATAATTTTTCCATTGACTGGGCTATTTCACTCTCTTAATATGGACTTCCTCTTTAGGTAACTGAGGCCTCTCCCTCTGTGGCCTTTCGTTAAGTTCTTCCCTCCAATCTCTCTGAAATTGGCAAGTTCCTCTCTGAGTTATCTCACTTGGTTTCTCATAGTCTTTTCTCCTAGGCTGCCAATGTTTAAGAATAGTTCTCCTTTCCAAACCTTCTGGGTCCTCCCCACATGCAGGTTCTTGCTTTCTCAACTTTTCATATTCAACGTGACAGTCAATTGATAGCGTTCATCTGGTCCCCGTAGCCTCCCCTTCTCAGAATTGCCCGGTACCTTCATTCAGCGCATGCTGATGATTTACCATGCCCACCTTGGGATGTATCTGCTACGGCTTCTCGTCACGTCAGTTTCTTCGCTTTCGTTGTGGGCTCTGCTTTCAGTGCTTTCTGGACGCTTGGCACAGGCGTGTCGAACGTAGGCTTCATTACTCGCTTTCGCTAAGGTTTTATACTGGGTCCCAGACCCGCTTTGGCTGTCCCGTGGCGATGCCCTCAATTGCGAGGCTCTGCTCGCATTTAGGCTTACAGCGGCTTCCCCACTGGTCTCTCTGACAGGCTCCTGGTGTCTTTGCTCGGTTTTTCCTATTCTGCGGGCTCTCGTTGGCTCTGCGGGTACTCTGCTCCACCACTCAAGGCCATGTATATGTCTGAAGGTTTATCCAACGTATTGCTCTCTCTTCTTCCATATCTGGTTTGTTTCTTTTACATATTGTCTCGTGGGAAAAGGGGCGTGTTGTTTCTATTCATGGTTTGTCTTCTGTCCTGCATTACCCGAAGCCAATAGATATGAATCAATATTAATGATGTTTGGGGGCAGTCCCATGTAAGCAGATAGTTGGGCTAGTATAGGTAGATCCATGGAGGAATGGAAGTCTTTGTCCCCTTTAGAGGAGTCGCTCCCAGTGAGGTCCCACTTGTCCAGACCCCTAGGGAGTGTCTTGCTAAACTGGCTCACCTCCCTAGCATCAAAGGTGGTGGCTTCCATCCTGGGGAGAAGGGACACACACCCTAGATTCGTCACACTACACAAGTAGAATCGGGAATATCCCGAGCTGGGGGGCGGGGGGCTGTATGATATGGCATTTATAACGCGCCTGTACAACAGTGTTTTATAGGCGCGACAAGACAAGGAGGGGGAAACAAAGGGGGGACAAAATAACGATCTTACTAGGCTGTGTGTCATTCAGATCATGCAAGTGTGGGGAAGGGGAGACGTGCCAGGGGAAGGGGGAAGTGCAGTTAACTCGCAAGTGCAGCCAACGGGTGGCACATAAGTGCAGAGAGAAGGGACTGTAGGGTTGAAAAAAAGTGCTGGGGAGCCCGGAGGCAGTGCAAGGGCAACTAGAAATGCAGGACCCTGGGCCGGACGTTACAAATACCATATCATATCATATCAGAGGGTGACTAGGTGACCAGTGCGCAGAGAAGTCTGGTGCATCAGCAGGGGAGAGGAAGAGAGAAAACAGAAGTGAAAAGGAAGGTCTTAAGTTGCTTCTGGAACCAGACGTGGTTCTGCTCAGGTTTGAGAGGCAAGGAGGCCCCAGCCGAGGAGACGGATCTGCCCCCCAACTCTCTGCTTGGAGAAGCGTCTGACCCTCAGAGAGTTGGAGGTGGATGAGCAGAGAGCTCGAGAAGTAAGATGTTTTTGAAGAGAAAGTTGGAGGTAGAGCGGTCCCAGGCCCCAGAAAGCCTTGTGGACGATGCAGAGGGTCTTGAACTTGATTATTGCAGCCACGGGGAGCCAGTGAAGAGATTTCAGAGCTGGAGAGATGATCCCTGGGCTTGAGGCCAAGGACGAGTCTTGCAGTTCCTTCACTCTCACATCTCAGGAACATTAAGATGGCTCAAACCAAGATGGAGAGAGTGACGGAACCATTAATTGAGACGAGTGAAACAGTTTAGACCCTTGGGGAAGGTGCTAATCTGCCTTTCATCTAAAGATCTCCATGAAGCAGGACGTGTGTGAATAATCTCCTGCCTTATGCCTTCTGAACTAGGAAAACGTGAATGTGTGTTCAGATTGAGCCCTCTGTCTTGGGATATGATCCAGTCTACTTGGTGGGACAGAGTTAGTTTAGTTATCTTTTAGAAGAAACTGAAAAGGTAATTTGTGTGAACTGATTTAATAGTGTTGGTCTGACAGGGTGATGTCATTTATATGAAACTGCCCACATGTGAATAATTGATAACTAATGTGAACGGAAGCGAAAAGAGCATTGTTTGTTTTGTATCCCCATATGTTATTTATTCAGCGGCATACATCTACTCAGGCTGGTGTCCAACCTTGACCCCCAAGTATCAAAATGAATGGAGTAGGACACCCGCCCCCCCCCTTTTCCTTTGTTTCCAACACCCATTGTCTATGATAGTTTGTCACATCACAGTGGCTGGGCCCTATGCATGTGTCTAATTGGGGGTTCCCCATACTAATATTGACACACACCCCACCACCCCCGGGCTATTATTTTTTCCATGCTGTGGATCCCATTGCTTTTATCGTCATAAAAGAATTCCACGTGGTACTACCTTCTCAACCTATTGTGGCTGAGGATCCCTTACCTCCAAGTCTTTATACGCTGAGGATCCCCCTTTTCCATTAGAAAAACAGAAATGCACAACAATTTCAATATCTAACCCACCTCCTATCCAATCTATACCTTTCCACATCACCGAAATCCTTTCCAATCTATACTTTACCACATCACCAAATGTCCTATCCACCTGTCATTGACCTTGTACTCCATCCATTCACACATCACATACAATAATACACACATGTCCCCGTCTTGTTATCTCTTACAAGAGCCTACTTGCTTGTCCGTGTTCACCCGAATTTTCTCCGTTACGTGGTCCAATACCAGCCTGTTCTTCTCTTGAGCACGCCTCGCTTCAGAGAGCAGAGAGGATTTCTATTAAAATGGCTGTAAGAATGGCATGTAAGAATGAAGTTTAATCTTACAAATGAGGATGGTAACAAAGGACTCTGGTGCCTGAACGGTCTTCTCCTGTCCCTATTCTCGTTCCTTCCTGCCAAAGTAGTCTCAAGCAGGGGTTTATATAGGTCTGGTTTGCCATGGTGATGTCACTGGAGCTGGATCATGACTACAGAGAAATCCGTCCTCCTTCCATAATAGGGATGTTACAAAGCCTTCTTTCTTCATTGTCAGCAGTTTTGTCAGGGCATGCTTTCCTCCATTTTGTGAACTATGCAAAAACACACTGCAGCTCTGCAGACTTTTACAAACCTTGAGACCTAGCCCAAAGAAAACTAAACATTGTTATTTATGTACAAACATTTCCATTCATTTTATCTATATTTCCCTCATCCTGCTCGTTATTGGGGTGCTGTAGTTTCCTCCACACTTTATACTTCTAATTTATCCCATTCAGCATTTTGGCGCACAAAAACATGAGTCCTATTTTTAACTCGCATGGACCCTTGATGAACAGTGGACACCTGGTGAGTCAGTTTGTGCTGGTCATAGTGAAGAACACAGCACACTAAGCCTCTGGTCTATTTAGATCCCACAGGCTGCATTCCTTCTGGGAAGGAGGGGGCGTTTGACTCCTCCATAGCACTAACTAAGCTTTTAAAATGCCTGGGATCTGACATTAAAGATCTATCCAACTAATAGTTAATTGCGCTCTATATTAGACAATAACTACCTTCTTCGGTGCTTGCCTATGTCTGTGTATTTGATTATGCTTGACTTGAGTCACACTTGCTCACCCACATCGAAATTCCCATACCAAGGTAATCTTTTTCAATATTGGTACTAAAGATCCATGGGAAAACCATTTGCATGTGATTCCATAGCGGACTGGTTGGCCCTCCATCACACTCAAAAGACAGGTCTTTCTCGCATAATTATGTGTGCGCGCGTCGTCTTGCAGGTTAATGGGAGACCACAGCAAAATCAAGAGCCACCCTCCCCCACTTCTTCCCACAATACTCCTTCTTTGCTTGTGGGTACATCCGCTCAACCCCCAGTGTGTCCTAGCGTCCTGCCCAATTGCTTTGTGGCTCTCCACACCCACCATCTCTCTCCCCCTTTTTTGCTCTCTGCCATGCTTTTGACCTCTCTTCCCCCACCCCTTGCATGCTCCTTTCGTGTCTCTGCAGACGAAGGAGTGAATTCGGGCATACACTATTCCGGACAGGCTACCATTCAAGAAAGGCGCACTGTCAGGAATTCTTTTTCAAGCAAAGTGGTCGAAGTGGGAAGAACACCCTGACCCTCTTTATGGGGCAACTCCGGTACGCTGTGAAGTTGAGAACCACAGACCTAACCTCAGGCTTTCTCGGGCATCTATCGGCAGGTGGAGAGAGGCCAGGTAGTCTGAGTCACTGATTTGTCTTTGGCAGCAGAGATTACTGTTCTGTGTTTTCCAGTTTAGATCTACCATAGAGTGAAAATGACAAAAGCCTCTGCGCGGACAGCTTAAGCGCCCAAGCTCTGAGGTACGCAACACGATCATCCCAGCAGTGTACAGATAACATTTCAAGCTAATTCTCACGGCAAACAAATTACGCCGACTCATTTTGTCGAGGTTGTTTTTAGAAAATGTTATTCTTTCATTACACCTATTGAAAATGTGACCCCTAAATCACTTAATGTTCTGTTTAATGTTGCTTGCATGCATTCCAGTACACATTTTATGCTACAATGATTACTTTTTTTCTGAATCTTTACATGGGCAAATTCCATTTGTATGTAAAGCGATCTAGGAGAAATTGAAGTGTGAATATTGATGTAAAATGCATGTTGCATTCATTGGAGAGGGTTAGGAGACCTGCTTTTGGGTTAAGTTAATGTAAACGTAACCAGTCTCTTTTCTTTGTATACAGTGGCGTTCTACCGGGAGGTGTGCACCAAGTGCCAGTCCTTCAACCAGTTGGTGCACCATCAGAACCTCATTGTGCAGAGCCTCAAGACCCACCTGCAAGTCAAAAACAGCCTTGCTTATCAGCCTCTGCTGGAGTGAGTACAAACTGTCTCTCTCTCAAAGAATAGCATGGCCTAGATTTGCCAGGGGTGTTTAGTAGCTGTTTGTGTGTGCTGTACATGTACCCAATTCTACACCTGCCTTCGGAACGATTATTTCAAAAACAATTGTATGTGTATTTGGGCTGTTCATCCTTGGTTTTAAAATGTCCTTTAGGCAGCACGGCCTAAATTAGTTAGTAATGACTGATTTATTTTTAGATTGTTTTGTGTGCCATGGAGCTGGGGCAACATTAGTTACAAGGAGGACCATGAAATGCACTTTCCTGTCAAGGCAATCTTTTTTTGGCAAGTACAATGGGGCATGGTAAGTATCTTGCGCTAGTCAGGAGTAAGCGTGTCACTTTACCTTGTGGCCACGTGTGGGGGAAATCTGCTGGTCTTCAATCTGCTGTGCATCTTCGGAGGTCCTGCCCCTTATTCTCATTGAGTCCAGGGACTCATTTAGCGGTTCTCGGGCAATGGTAGCACCGTGCCCTGACTTGTGAGGGCATTGTTTGCTGCTGGCTGCGGACTTTAGTGTCCCCTGCAAGAACATCGATTATTTGCTGACTATAATAAAGGTGTCCCGTACAAACCGGACGAGGTTTTGGAAGATGGGGCCAGGTTTCTGTGATCAGGGAGAGGGACCAGTGTAATGTGCCTGACCAAATGCCTGTCTCGAGCGGGAGTGTGTAGTAATCAAGAATGATCCTTGTACCAGTGAATAACTGCAGAGACCAGGGACAAAAGGAAAGTAGCTCTGTTTCCTAATTAGTCTGGGGAGGGTAGGAGCTTAAAGGAACATGTGGATCCATGCA
The DNA here is from genome assembly GCF_040938575.1 of Ambystoma mexicanum. NCBI lineage: Eukaryota > Metazoa > Chordata > Amphibia > Caudata > Ambystomatidae > Ambystoma > Ambystoma mexicanum. The sequence goes on from NC_090936.1 coordinate 1,219,130,957, forward strand.
CTGATCTGTTTTCTCACCGTCGATCTGGATACATTCCTACAGTTGGGGTTCCAGTGGGACAAAGCTCCTAAAGGTGTAGAAAGTTGCTTTTGGAACCCTGGTTACCATGGCGCTGGATATTGCAGTTTCCAGTTGGTTAATACCCTAAACTGTGTCGCCAAGAATTCAGGACACTGTTGTTGGCTTGAGATGGGTCGTTTTTAATGGTTGGTTGGTTTGGTTACGATATTTGCCATGGTTTGCCAGAAAAGATTGTGTACAGTTGCATATACACCATATGCTGTTTGTATGTCTAGAGTGCTGACACGTGTTTCAACCTAGGTCCTTTCTCAAGGCTGTGCAATGGTGTGATGGTCATAGTGGTACCAAGTATGGTGGGAAAGTGCCGTGATAAACATGTTTTTAGTGGTGATGTGAGTACATGTTACGTTTGTTTTTTTTTTGGGCAGTTGTAAAGTTACAATTTGAGAGTTGTGTACATTGTAGATAATACATGGTATGGCAGTTCACATTTGACATGTGTACATTTGACAATTGGTGGTGAGCCGTGAGTGGACCGAGAGCTATGTGCGTGAAGGGTCAAAAAAATCAACGAAACAGTCATAATAGTAAGCAGGATATCATATATTGACAATTGCCAGAAAGTTTAGCACAAGGAGGGGAGAAAGAAGAGGATGCGTTAGTAATGGGTCAGGCATGGGAGCAGTCTTAGGTTAGTCAGAGTCTGTTTTTACTGTGAAGAAGTGGGCCCAGTGGGCCCTGGGTATTTGTAGCTGGTTAGCTTCTGTATGGACAGGTAAAGGGGATGCATTAGGGGCAGTTAGCCTGGCGGTCTATGGGACTGGAAGAACATGATTAGGTGCAGGGCCTGATGGGGCCAGGTGGAGGGGAATACCGCTCTGCAGTGTCGAGAGGAGTCGAGTGGTGGATGGGCAAGTAGGCTGTTAGGTCCAGGTACAGTGGTAGGCACCCTAGTAAGAGGGTTGCTGGTGCGGCCTCTGTATGAGCATGAAAAGTGGTCCTGGGGTATCCTGGTTAGTCGTTGGCCAGCAGTGGCTCTATACAGGGTGTAGGTAACCCAGGTGGGGGCAGCGAGTGGGCCGGAGTGGGTTCTCGGGATTGGCAATGGGGTGTGCGACGGCTGGTGATGCGGGCAGAGCCTCAGTCAGTTGCCAGCTGTGCAGTGTGCACATTTTTGGGCTCCCAGTTCTGGAGCTAGTGTACCGGTGTGCCTTCTCCGGCATGGCAGGGTGAGATGTGGCGGCTATGCCGTGGGATGAGACCCCGATGGAGGAGCCCATGATGAGCGGCGGCTCATCTTGGCAGAGCCCAAGTGTAGTGGCGAAGTGGGAGTGCAGGTTAGCCCTTGGGGGGGTGGGGGGGGGGGAGAGGGGGTTGTGTGTGTGTGTGTGTGTGTGTGTGTGTGTGTGTGTGTGTGTCGCGGCCGTGTGGTGAGCGAAACAGGGGCAGCAACGTGCTGGGAGGTTGCCGCCATATCAAGATAATTGGGTGTGCAAAGAGACTGGAGCAGCATGGTGGGGGCGGGTTGCGTTTGACCGTGTAGTAGTGCCCGGTGTTGGGGGGGGGTGAGAAACATACAGGCTTGGTTAGCCATGTCTCCCGTTGTTCTACATTGGGGAAGGCGCGACGGCCGGGTTGCACTTACCTAATCCCGGCAAGGCTGTGTGCAGCTGTCTGCGAGGCTCACAGCAATCGACTGTATGGCGAACCCGTGCTGCCGCTAGGCTGGAGCTTTATTACCTGCACTTTGATAGGCGGGAAGCTAAGACCAGTCTGTTGTGTGCTGATTGGCTGTTTCCAGCAGAGTTGTGAGGGACGCTGATAGGCTAGGGGGTGAGGGGCCTGTCAATGTGGATTGATATGTGGGCGGTTGGATAGCTGGAGCATAGTGCTGGTGAACTCACATATATCAGAGCACTTAACCTTCCTTTTAATGGATACGGAGTATTGTGCAGGACATGGGTGTATGGGCAATTGCTGGTGACTGATCCTGGATTGGGTGAGGAGGGTGTTCCCCCAGATGAGCGGGGGGCTGTTGATGGGACATGGGCACTTGATTGTGACTGGTGCCCCATGGATTAGAGTTTGGTGGTCCCCTGTTAGGAGGGGCTGGTGATCAGCCATAGTTGGTAGCGCTCGGTTGTAAAGCTCACCTGGTATCCACGGGGACGTCACTCAGCCTGTTCTGACCTCTTACGACCTCAAACCCTTCCCTGTAGGCTATTCGACTGGAGACTGCGCCTGAAACACAGGATTGGTAGAGTTTAACTCCCTATTGTCTCTGTGTGCTTGAGCCCCTTCTTTCCAGGGTCCAACCCTTCCCTTTGATCCACAGCTCACCTTGTTTTCTTGGAAAGTGTGCTCTCCATCCTGCTTTCAGCGCAGGGGCGCGTTGATTGATGCGGGCTCGTTGCTGCCTAGTTACTTCACTGGCAAGAGTCTGACAGGTAAGTATAATGAGTCTTTTGAACAGTTCTCTAACTTCGTTCCTTTACTTCCTTAGATGATGGCCGGCGTCCGGGGATGGCGACGTGCTGCTGAGATGAGTAGCGCTGAAGGTGAGTGAGAGCGTGATGCGACCCTTTCGTATTTGTATTGAACAGAGTTCTTTTTCTGTGTCTTTTAGGTGCTGCAACGTTTTCAGCGTGGATGCCGGTTATGAAGAACAAATGCGGCGAGTAAGCGTGGTATGCGGCGCCTCTAAATGTTTCCACGCTAACCTGGAGTGTCTTTCCCCTCTTGCAGATGGATGAGAAGTTCCGGAGACAGTTCCCCCAGAGCGGCTGGGATTCAGGTAAGCGTTTGAAGCTCGAACAGTATTTAAAAATAAGCAAAGATTTGCAGAAAGCTTACTAATCCCTTTTTTCTGTTCTTTTTCTTAGGAAGCGGCGTGCCGGGATGGGAAAGACACCGCCAAAGATGCCTGCAGAACAGAAGGAGCGATGAATGATGGGCAGAAGTGCTGCAAGGTAAGGCTGTTCCTAACAGTGTTCTTGTTCTTGCAGGAGCTGAGCGCAGAAGAAAGATGCAGGCCTACTGGAGACCGATTCGAACATGGTGAGTGTCACTCTGCAGGTGCAGAAAACGCAGAGCATGTTTCTCAGCATGGGTGTGGCTTAAATAGTCTCTGGGTATCCCAGGTGTCTCTGGGCTGAATCACACCCAAAAGACTAGACTGCTCATGCAGTTCTGGGAACCGAAATATGTGGGGGCATCCATCTTGTCCCCATCAATGCACTGCAAGTCCAATCCCCAATGTTATCCTATGGGAGTGAGTGAGTCTGGTGCCACAAGCGCCAAGTGGGTCTTTGGAGGGATGGAGAGGCCCTTGAGGGCCATGTAGGTGATCGTGGCCTGGCTCCAGCCTGACATCTTGGAGGGCTGGGGACATGAGGGGCAGGAATCATGACATCGGTGGCCGTCATGGTCCTGAGCAGTCGGTCTGGCGACCCGCGTAAGGGTGTAATGTTGCCCGTGGCGAGTACTGGACCTAGTGCACTAGAGATGGGTACCCATCCAAGGAGTGGTGGTTGTGGGCTAATGGATTGGTGAGCCGGCTGTTGTTGGAGCAGCGACGGGTGCATTGGTGATGCTCATCGCTTATAGTAGAGGTCGTGTTGCGTGTTATGTTGCAGGTCCCGCAGTTCTGTGGTGGCTGCATGGTTGGCAGGTCTGTTTTGTCTCTGTTGGGGAGTTGAGTTCATGTCTCAAGGCTCCCGGGCAGGTCCAGTCTGTCTCTGTTGGAGAGATAAATTCCTGTCTTGAGGCTCCTGTGTCGTCCCAGTCATGACCTGTGTGCAGTCGGAGCCTGGATGGTCTAGAGGGCTGGGGGGATTGAGGGACAGGGCGGCCCATGGTTGATAAGGGAGTGGGTGTTGCTACATAATGTCCTGAGGAAGGGATGGGATTCATAGAAACACATTGAGCTCATGGTCCTTGTTTAGTCCAAGACGGACATTCCTGTATTTACAAATGAATTTTGCCTCGCGTTGTTGGAATCGTCGCTCTGTCTCCTCCTCTCGGTTCCCCCGTGATGATTTCCAGTCCTATGAATCTGATGTCCTCCTTTTGTTCCAACTGGTGGTTTTCCTGCCAGGGCTGGGCCAGAGGTTATTTGGACCCTGGCTAACTAACCTAAGACTGCTCCCATGCCTGACCCATTACTAACACATCCTCTTCTTTCTCCCCTCCTTGTGCTAAACTTTGTGACAATTGTCAATATATGATATCCTGCTTACTATTATGACTGTTCTTTTGTTTTTTTAGCGCTTCACGCACACAGCTCACAATTCTCGGTCCACTCACGGCTCTCCACCAATTGTCAAATGTACATATGTCAAATGTGAACTGCCGTACCATGTTTTATCTACAATGAACACAACTCTAAAATTGTAACTTTACAACTGCAAAAAAACAAACGTAACATGTACTCACATCACCGATTAAAAACATGTTTATCACAGCACTTTCCCACCATACTTGGTACCACTATCAGCATCACACAATTGCACAGCCTTGACAAAGACCATAGGTCGAAACACGTGTCGGCACTTTAGACATAAAAACAGCATATGGTGTATATGCAACTGTACACAATCTTAACCATGGCAAATATTATAAACAAACCATTAAAACAACCTGTCTCAAGCCAACAACAGTGTCCTGAAATATTGGAGACACAATATAGGGTATTAACATACCAACTGGCAACTGCAATATCCAGCGCCATGGTAACCGGAGTTCCAAAACCAACTTCCTGTTTCTAAATTACTAGTGAGTTCATAGTTTAGAAAGTAAACGCACTGGATCGATCCACTGGCACATCTTAAGCTCCACCATCCTCTCGCCCAACTGTCACTCTAGCAACACGTGCATCGCTCGAATGCTCCATTCTCTCCATAGCCCACTTAGTATTCATGACCTCGCAGAAGCATTAATACACATTGGAACAGCTTTTGTCTCATGCAAAAGTGTATGCAACAATAAACACAAAAACAATAGAAAAGTACCCGTTGCCACCAGCTGGCGGGGTCGTAGACAAGTGTCAGAGGTGTATCGGATTGGGAGGAGTAGGGGGTTGAGAGGTTGAGAATAATCTCTTTCCTTAATTAAAGTATTCAGACATCTGCAGCCTTCCCAAACCAAAATGGCAATGAGGAATAGATTCCTGGAGAAGAAAGTAGAAGGAACAAGGATTCTAAGCTGCCTTCATCTCTTAAGTTGAAGTAACCGGACGTGTTGTTGGGGTCTCCAGGTTAAAGATGGGCCCTAACCAACTGGACCTGGAAATAACTTGTGGAAGTTTGGTAGTTTGGTGCTATTGAAGGAGAGAAGGGAAATCTTCATTCAAGACCAGTGGGAGCACAGCGGTTTTATACATTTTGAGACTAATATATAAAGTTAGACTAGCTCAAGGAACTTGTGATATGTGGATATGTATATAAAAATTAAAGTCGGGCAAGATATCAAGTACTAATAGTGTTGTTAAATACCTTCATATATGAGGGAGGGAAGCAGAGCTGTACCTTGTGTGTGACTGGCCGCTTGCGGTACAGTCTTCTGCAGCCGCTCTCTTCCCGAGTGCCTGACCTTACCGTGGGTGTGATTGAGATGGACCAGGCTGTGTGTTGGAGTGAGCGCAGCCAACCAGGCATCGTGCGTGCGCACGAGGAGTGCATGTAGACTCAATGGTGGTAAAAAGGTGCTTGTTCGTAGAACTAGCGCGACGCAAGGCAGCATGAACTAAAGATATCTCTGAATCGGCAGGACCAGTTCCTGACGTAACCACACCAGCATCTTATTCCTCAAGGCGTCCTTTGGTTCATACCTTACTGGGGCCTCCACATTTGTGATATGTACTTTTCTATGGTCCATTGCAGTCTTTATCAAATAATCTTCGGAGAGTGGGGGCATACAAGTGTTTCCAATACACAAACTCCTAGGGCAGACTGTGTTTAAGGTTCGTAATATCCTGGTGGGCATGGTGTACAGAGACCTGGACCAACTCTCCAGCTCCAACCCGCAGCATTGACCGCAATGATTGTGATCGCTGTCCAGTTATGATGGGTGTGATTGAGGACAAAGCTTGCGGGTTGGAGAACACTTTCTGCTGTTTCATGAGTTATTAATCGGGAAGTTGTGCCATATTCCTTAACTCAAGAGTTATTTGACAAACATTGTCCCTAGTATCCCTGGTGTTTATGCCCTTATCATCCACTAAGGATTCATTTATGCCCGTGGGGCCAAATGACTAGGATCTCATTGGGTTATTTGTGTACTTTGATTTATCCTAACAGTAAATTGATCCGTTTGGCAGGATTTATCTTCCTTTTGTCTGGATGAAATTGCAATGCAAGCTTATGCAACAACTCTCCCAAGAGCAAACATCTGTGAAAAGTTTGCATTGATTAAGCTCCCTAATTGTCCTTTTCTTTATTCTCACCCATTGTTTGGGACAAATATGACCTCATAGATTAGTTTGTCCATCTCTCCCCTCCATCAACTCTGATGAAGACGGCAGAAAAAGGCTGCAAAGTTGCTGTCTCCATACTTTCCACTGATGATTGGTCGGGCGCTGTTTCAACACTATTCACTTTAGATGGGTCAAGGGCGGTCAGAGATGACATTAGGAAGTCGGACTGCCAAATACAGCTGCTTATTCTCAGAGGGGCACCTCAGCTCTTCAGGTTTAACAGTTAGCTCAGTTGATAAATCCCCATTGATTGAGGGAGTATCCTGAAAACGTCCGGGGTAATCCTCCTCGGCAAAAGGACATGATCTCATGCCCTGCAACTGCTGCTTCCTTCATGCATACAGTGCCAGTACTTCCATTAAGTGGCTATTTCTAGACAGAGGCGTCTTGCATATAGTCGCCAGCTTTATGGGCATTTTATTAGCTTTAGCTCTCATGATGGGAATTATGAACACATTTATTTTTATTTAATGAGCATTTGTATGGCTCCTATACATCAAAGTGTTTCCAGGCGCCACAAGAAAAGGGGGATACAGGGGTAAAGATAACCGTAACAGCCCTACTAGGCCTTGTGACATTGCAAGTGCAATAACAGGAAGTGCAGGGAGAGGGGAAGGGAGAAGTGCAAGGGGGAGTGGCCAAGGGGCTGGGGAAGTGCTAAGGGAGGCCCAAGAGAGTATAGGGGTCAACTAGTGCAAGGGAGGGGAGGTGGACCAGACTCAATAGGCTAGTTGGGAAAGGGTCCCCGAGGGCAAGTGCTGGTAAGGGGGAGACTGGTAAAAGGAGGGCCTGCCCCAGTAGGGCTCATTAGGGACAAAGGCTACCAGTCATAGAACCAGGTGGAACTAGCAGGGGAGAGGGAAGGAGGAGAAAAGGAAGGTCTTGAGAAGCTTCTGGAATTTAAGGAAATCCAGCTGAAGACGGGGAGGGGCTGGAAGGCCGTTCCAGAGGGAGGCTCCTGCCGAAGAGAGAGATCTACCCCCCCAATCTCTGCTTAGAAAAGCGCCTGACTTGCAGAGTTATGACCTATAACGTATTACTGTTTGCTCTGCATTGTGGTAAACTAGGGTGTTTTTCTCCCCTCGCAGGATTCTCAAACTTAGGTGGCCCTGACCTACTACGCATTACTGTTTGCTCTGCATTGTGTTAAACTAGGGTGTTTTTCTCCCCTCGCAGGATTCTCAAACTTAGGTGGCCCTGACCTATAACGCATTACTGTTTGCTCTGCATTGTGGTAAACTAGGGTGTTTTTCTCCCCTCGCAGGATTCTCAAACTTAGGTGGCCCTGACCTACTACGCATTACTGTTTGCTCTGCATTGTGGTAAACTAGTGCCCTCCACTCACTTCCTGTCTGCATACTCGTGTCGTCCGCCTCCCATCCTACTCCATGGTGCTCTCTATCTCGCCTATCTACTCGAACTGCTTCTCCATTGACTATCCTGCTCTCCTCACTAAATCCGGTAGGAAAAAGTTTAAAAAGGACATCCTGGTCTCCAACCCAGGCCTCCCTATCGCTGACACCTACACGAGCGCCTGCTCCAAGGAAACTCTCACTGACATTCTTTTTCGTGCCTTCACCTGACCTATGGACCCTTCACATGGTCGCTGTGCTCTCTCCTTTCTCCACCTCTCCCATAAATGGTGGCACCCGTTGGGATGTCCTCTTGGCCCCTTTCCACTCCTCTAAAGCCATCATTAATGTCTATGCTAACGGGACCGTCTTGGTCCAAGGCCCTCAGGCCAACCTTCACCTCTTTGATAGACGCTTCCCATGCCTCATCAACTTCCTCTCCGCTCCCGCTGTCCCCCCTCCTCTGTCCTCTGCTACCTTGCCTCTCCCCTCCCTCCCTGCCCCTTCTCTTGCTCCCTCTTCAACTCCTTCTCTAACACCTCCGCAGGGCGTACCTCTGATCTGTACCCCTCCCCGGAAGTTTTTCAAGGATGGCAACCTTCTCCACATTGCCACTCTAAACTCTCGCTCTGCCATCAAGCACCCCTCTGATATCTGTCGCCTTCTTGAGGAACTGGACCTCGACGTCCTCGGTCTCACTGAGACTTGGTTCACTGCCAGCTCTGCCACCAGCTTTGACACACTCCTACCTGACGGCTACAAGATCCTCTCCGTGCCCAGGCCCAACCGTTCAGGGGGTGGTGTTGCCCTTATCTTCCCTGAGTGGATTCCTGCCACTGTCACTCCTACGCAGACCTACTCCTCTTTTGAATGTCTTGTCTGCCGACTTTCTCTCTCTCCTAGCCATTCCCTTACCGTGGCTACTATCTATCGGCCACCTGGTCAAATTTCCTCCTTCCTCTCTGAGTGGGCTGACCTCTCCTCCTCACTCCTGTCCTCAACCACCCAACTCCTCTTTCTCGGTGACTTCAACATCCACCTCGATGCCTCCTGTCCCCCCACTGGTCTCTTCCGCGAACTCTGCAACTCTCTCTCACTCTCTATTCTCCCGTCTGGGCCTACTCACTCTGCAGGGCACACTCTTGATGCTCTGATCTCTTCTGACCTTCCCCTCTCCCTCCCTCTCTCCACTCCTCTCTCTTGGAGCGATCACTTTCTCCTATCCTCCCACCTCTCCCTCCCTACCCCACAGGCAAAGCCACCCTCTTCACTGCCACCCACCTTCTCGGTCATCCGACCCATGAAGCGCGTGTCAGCTGAGGCTTTCGCTGCTACCTTCTCAGCCCCTTCTCCCCCCTCGGCTGACTCCCACCCTGACGCAGCCCTCTCCATGCTCTATTCCTCTATATCTGATACTCTCGATATCCTTGCCCCCGTCATGAGAATCCGCCTGAAGCCCAAAGCCAAATGTAACTCCTGGTATGACTCGGATCTCGTCACCCTAAAACGCAAGTGCAGGGTGGCAGAGAGGAAATGGCGTGCTTCATGTTCATCCTCTGACAAACTGGCCTGCCGCCTGCTCCAAAGGCAATACCGGCTCTCCGTTCTCACCAAGAAGAGAGCCCTTATCCAAGCCCGCATCTCTGAGGCATCTAACAACTCGGCCGAACTCTTTAAAATCTGCAAGGAGCTGGCCAACCCTGCTGTAGTCTCTACCTCTCCTGTCCCCTCCCAGGCCCTCTGCACTGCACTGGCCTCGCACTTCATCTCAAAAACTCAGGACATCCTGTCCTCGCTCTCCTCCTCTCACCTCCCTCCCTCTCTTCCCTGCTCTTTCTCTTGCTCTCTTGCAGCCGCCCCTCCGCCCTCCTTCTCTGCTTTTCCACCTTTTTCTGCTGATGAGGTTTCCAGACAAGTCCGATCTATGAAAACCTCGTCTAAACAGGTTCACCCCTGTTCCTCCAAAACCATCAAGGACCACATCGACTCCCTGGCTCCTGCCCTAGCTGACTTTTGCAACCACTCATTCGCCTCTGGAGTCTTCCCATCCCCCCTCAAGCACTCCCTTGTGCACCCCCTCCTCAGGAAACCCTCTTCCGACCCCTCCTGCCCGGCCAACTATCGCCCAATCTCTATTACTCCCTTCCTGGGCAAGCTCCTGGAGAAACTGGCCATCTCCCAGCTTAACCTCCATGCTGAATATGTTGGTAATCTTCATGACCATCAATCCGGCTTCAGAGCGGCCAGAAGCACGGAAACTGCTCTCCTGAACATCCGTGAGGACCTGCTCCTGAACCTCGATGCCAACACTCCCTGTGTTCTCATTCTGCTCGATCTCTCCTCTGCCTTTGACACTGTCAACCATGCCATCCTGCTCAACCGTCTCCGTGATAACCTGGGTATCACTGGTCAGGCTCTGGCATGGCTGACCTCTTTCCTTTCCGGTCGACCCTCCCAGGTCCAAATGGGCTCCTTCCTCTCTGACATCTTTTTCTCCACCTGTGGTGTCCCCCAGGGATCCAACCTCTCTCCCTGGCTTTTCAATCAGTATCTGGCACTCCTTGCCCACCGCATCGCCACTCTCTGCCCCCACTTTCAGTGCTATGCGGACGATACCCAGCTCATTTTCAGGCTACCCTCGGCCTCCTCCTCTCCTTCCCTCATCTCCGACTGTCTGTCTGCTATCCAGGAATGGTGTGCCGCCAATGACCTCTGCCTTAACGCCAGTAAGACTGAGATTCTACTCATCGGCACACCCACTCCTTCCTTTCCTGCAGCTCTCTGGCCGGCCTCCCTTGGCCCTCTTCCTGCCCCTACCTGCAAAGCTAAAAACCTCGGGGTCATCTTCGACTCCACACTCTCCTTCTCTCCTCATATTTCTGACGTCTCTAAGAAGTCACACTACCAGCTGCACCTCCTCAGAGGTATTCTTCCCTTCCTCTCCTTCCCCCAGAAGCTCACTGTCTCCCGAGCCCTGGTTCTCTCAAGGCTGGACTACTGTAACAGCCTCTATCTTAATCTGCCTGCCTCCACTCTCCGCAACTTATCCAGAACAGAACTGCGAGACTTGTCCTTGGCCTCAAGGCCAGGGACCGTATCTCTCCAGGACTGAAATCTCTTCACTGGCTCCCAGTGGCCGCGAGGATTAAGTTCAAAACCCTCTGCATTGTCCACAAGGCCTTCTGGGGCCTGGGGCCACAATACCTTCAACTCTCTCTTCCTAAATATCTGCCTTCACGAGCCCTTCGCTCATCCGTCTCCAACTCCCTCATGGTCAGCCGCTTCTCGAAGCAACGAGCTGGGGGTAGATCTCTCTCCGCAGCAGGGGCCTCCCTCTGGAACAGCCTTCCTGCCTCCCTGAAACTTGAGGAGAACCATCTCCGGTTCCGGAAGCACCTCAAAACCTTCCTCTTCGCTTCTGCCTTCTCTCTCCCTCTCCCCTGCTATACCTGCTAAACTCCCCACTGAAGTTTGCACTAAACCTGCATCTGGGCCACTCTGTGACCTCGGTCCAGGGCCCAGCCACTCTCCACTTGCACTGCCTCCCTGGCTCCCCCTGCACTGTGGGACTGTCACTGCATCCCTACAGCCCCCTTCCCAGCACTTGCTCTGCACTTACCTCGCACTTGCCACCAGCTGGCCCTTTTATTATTATTTATTATTTTATTACGCAACTTACCTTGTACTGCACTTTCCCCCCCACCTCCTCCCCCTGCACTTTCTCCTTTTCCCCTTACCTCTGCACTTGCGCGATCTGAATGACACCTGGCCTAGTAGGATCGTTTGTCTGTCTTCCCCTTGTTTCCCCCCTCCCTGCCTCGTCGCGCCTTGAAACACTTGTGTATAGGCGCGTTACAAATACCATATATCATATCATATCAGTTAGAAGACCGACAAATTATAGCAGGGAGGTATTTAGAGAGAGAGTGTTTGAAGTAGTGTTGTCCCAGGCCCCAGAAAGCCTTGTGGAGGATGCAGAGTGTCTTGAATCTGATCCTAGGAGCCAGTGGAGAGATTTTGGGGCTGGCGAGATGCAGTCCCTGGTTTTGAGGCCAAGGCTACGTTTTGCAGTCCTATTCATTATTAGTTAAAGACGGTGGAGAGAGGAAAGAGGCAGATTAAAGAGGCTATTAACAGTAGTCAAGCCGAGAGAGAACCAGAGCTCTGGAGACATTGAGCTTCTGGGGGAAGGTGAGGAAAGGGAGAATGCCTCTGAAGAGGTGAAGCCGAAAGTGAGATTTCTTGACATGATCAGCGATGTGAGGTGAGAAGGAGCGAGCGGAGTCAAAGATGACACCCAGGCTTTTTGCCTCAGAAGAGGTTGAGGGGAGGGGGACCAAGGAGGGCGGCCAGAGAGTAGGGGGTACGAAGTGGGCAGGAGTCCCAATGAGAAGGATCTGTCTTATTGGCATTAAGGCAGAGATTGTTAGAAGTACACCACGCCTGAATAGCAGTCTGGAATGAGAGCGGAGGAAGAGGAGGGAAGCTTAAAGGAGATTACAGTGTCGTCAGCATAGCATTGAAAATGAGAGAAGGAGGAGGATCAGAGGGGCAAGGTAGCCGCGGCAAAAGGATAATAGGGCCTCCGGCTACATTAAAAAAATTCACCAACCAATACTCCACATTCCTGTTAGAGAACATACAAATCCCGGTAATTCCTGCTGTCAATACCCTAGTGGTTCTACCCAGTGCTCCAGATAAGATTTTGAGGTGGGAGTATTTTACGCATGGTTTTTCAAATTAGAGGGTAAATGCAATTTCAAGAGAGTAAAAATGAGTTTTCTTCTCTTCAAGAGAGTAAAACGTATCCAACATACACCCAATGCATATGTAAAATCAGACCCAGAGCCCAAAAAAGTTGTAGATCAAAGTTGTCTGGCTTGGCTTTAACCATTTTATTATACTTGTGGAAAATATTCTGCCATAAAATAACTTACAAGTACCTGATACTTACACAGCTTCATTTTCAAAATTCTAGAGCCTAGAAACTCTGTTAAGAACTACTATAGATTGAGACTGATGTATTGCCTACAGAGGGAGTGTGAGTAAGCAATTGTTGGCATATGATTTACTTACGGGAACTTGCACATATCATTTTAGCAAAAGTCACAAACTGCTAATCTACCTTTCCCGCTGTCTGCTGCAGGAAATTAATGTGGATCGCCAGACACTATAGTTAGCAATATCACTTCAAATAACCAAAAAGTGCATGCAAGCTGAATTGCATTATGGTAGGCATATTTATAGTTTTACTGGTTTGTTTGTGTACAAAGCCAAAAACCATAATTCTGGCAATTACAGTTAGGAAGAAATGCAGGCAAGTGCATAAGTTGAAGACTGGTCCCAAAGACCTACTTCAACACTAAAGTGTGTGATCCTGGACAAATACTTTTGCCACTGTGCCTTTTGTAGCAAAAATAGAAATTGGTACTACAAGTGATTTTATTTCCAACTAGTTACTACTAAAAAAGCCTGACTGGCCTCTGTTCCACTGTTCGACCTGTAGCATTAATAGTAGTGACCATTAATATAATGGACATGACAAAGTTTGTCTCTTGGCTTACTCCTTGCTGCTTGTTTAATATAACTTCACATGAACTCCTTGAGTATTAAAGACTTGTCTGTACCTTCCCCCATCTTCTACTTCCATCCTAGGAGAGCAGTCTTGATTGCTCTATAGGTTTCCTCCTAGATAGCCAAGAATCTGCATCTCGGACATAACAAGCAACACAGCAAATTCAGCCCATGACCGCTAATCACATCAGTGGTGGAAGTGGAAAAAAGGAACTAGTGGTCCTCTGGTTGCATCCAAAAAGTAGGGAGTAGGATGGCCGGACAGATGGGGTGGGAGGCAGGGTGGAGTATGGGGGCAGTGGACCAGGATCACAAACCTTGGCTGAACAGTGAAGCAGCGATTTTAATCCACTCTGCAAATTTGACCACATACCTTCCAAGCGTTACTCAGTACAAATAGTTTGGATTTCAAGGCCTACAGTAATGATGTCTTAAAGAGTTTACTTCCAAAAACAATATTGCATAATAACACCACATGGCAACATGTAAATCCTTACATCATGTTAAGCCTGAATGGTAAACTAGAAGTCTCAAAAATCTAGTTAACCCCACTGTACTTTCAGTGATTTAATAAAAGAAGTTTTGTAATACTCAGATATGGAGATTATTGCCCTCTACTGCCATCTAGTGGAGGAAAGTGTACTTCTTAATGAAAATAAATACAGCGTAAACGGTACGCAGAAGAAAATTAAATGCTCTGTAATGGCTTTAATTACATGCGTATAAAGCCAAGATACGCAGCTTATCTGTAGGGCTGGGTATGCCTGGACGCCAAGTCAGTGCCGTCGCCTCATCTGCAACATACTCCTCCAAACTACTGAATGCAGCAAAACAGTTCCTCTCTACAGCAAGCAGCCTTGCCATAGCCAGAGCCGTCGTAGGCTCTAGGCTGGATTACTGCAATGCCCCATTTGCTCGCACATCCTCCAAAATCCTCAAAACTCCAAGTCATCCAAAATAAAGCACTCCGGGCAGCCCTCAGCATCCCTAAAAGGGAACACATCACAACAGCAAGACGAGCAGTCCATTGGCTGCCAATCAGTGAAGTGGAACCAGTGAAGTGGATGGAACGTGTGAAGATAACGTATGTGGATGGAGAAAGGATAACGTGGGTAGAATGAATGAAAGGAGCAATGCATAAAAAGGTTGGAGTGCATGGAACGGATGGACCACAAGGAACTATTGGAGTGGGCTCATTCTCAAGCACCTAAGGTAAACCACCATATCACATCTCCACGCTTACTCTCTTCTTTACACCACCACTCACCTAGAACACAGCGATACTATGACACCATTCGGTATAGCTGTCCTCATACCAACACCTGCCTCATACCCCCCATCACTCTAACTAAACACTACTGGTTACACACCCCACAGCCAGGCGTTCTCCTCCGGCATAACGCAGCCAGAATCGGTCTGGATAAAACCTGCCAGAACTTCACATACTCGTGAACTCTCACCCACCACACCTACCGCTAAGAAGCAGCTATCACACAAATTCCACACCGGCTGCACACATATGCGGTGCTTACACGCACCTTTTGACTCTATTTCTCTCTACTGACTTGAACTTCGGTTCCCGAGGGTGTTCAACCTACCATCTCCTTGAGACCATACCAATGGTACAGAAGGCACTATATAAATGCAAAGTAACATAACATCAAAGAGAGAGTCCTGTTCAAAACATTAGCCATTACTCATAAGTACCTTGCTAACTCAGCCCCGCTTTATCTCTCCCAGAAAATAAGTAGAGCCCATTCCTCCAGTCCCACTAGAACCCCATACACCGACAGACAATTGAGCCCCCAAAGTCAAACGCACCAAAGCAGGAGGTGAAAGCTTCCCTTTTATAGCAGCCAAACATTGAGACTTGCTGCCGCCCTCGCTCAGAGCTGAACCCTCCCATGGAGCCTTCCGCAAAGCACTCAAAACATGGCTGTTCAAATAGTACCACTCTGTATTGGGTACTACCTCATGCCAACTGCAACTGTGTGCATACGCCATGTATCATATGCCTAAGATTCCTGTAACAGCGCCACAATGCCCTTGGGCTGCTGCATGCTTTATAAATTAATAAAATAAATAGAACCCTGAGGGACGCAGCAGGTGGAGAGTGAGATAGAGAGGAACACACTCAGTTGAACCTGAGAGGGCCTATTCGAGGGAAGGAGGTCAACCAATCTAGTGCCCGGTCAGTGATGATTAGGTTTTCACGAAGCCGATGTACGAGGGTGAAATGAAGGCAGAGGATAATCGAGGAGGATGAGAACAGAGGGAGAGTTGGAATCAAGGTTTGAGAGCAGGTCATCATAGGCGGTTTCCGTGCCTCTGCCTGCTCTGAAGCCAGACTGGTGGTCGTGAAGACAGCCAACAGATTCAGTGTGATGGATTAATTGGGAGATGACCAGCTTCTCCAAGAGTTTGCCCAAGAAGGGGGTAGTGGATATATGGCAGTAGTTAGCCGGGCAGGAAGGGTCCGCAGGTGACTTTTTTTTTAGGAGGGGGTTGTGAGACAGGCATGGTATCAAGAGAGAGACAGATGTTAGTTTCAAAATCTTTACTAAGATTCCTGGGTTGGTGTAATGGCTGACTGGCCTAACTCTAAAGGGATGGTTCACTTAACTGATCTAAGGCCGTCGATGTCTGATAGTGCAAATTAAGTCTGTCTGTGTCTAAACCTATGCTTGCCCTCACTCTTTACAAAAATATGATTGGAAGTCTTTGAAAAAGAAAAAGATTGGTTCAACAGAAAATAGGAAACCAGAGTTGGTTTTAGGTGGTTTTCTCACCAGGCATAGTTGGTCAATGTCACAAAAATGAGTTCCTTTAGAGAGGGCTGTTCATAAGACCTTCTCCACAGAGCCCTTGCAATATTCTCAAATACTTTAAGTCTTTGGTTTCTCGGGGTTCCCTTCCCCAAGCTTTAATCTTTTCAACACCACAAAACATTAAGTCTCCTACTTTGCTAGGCCTCGCAGGGTTCCCTTCCCCAAGCTCATGCCCCTTTCAGTTTCCAACACAAATTCAGTTTTGTCAGGATGCACTTTGCTTTTCCTTCAATAAAGTTCAAAACGATGTGCGTAACACACAGAGCAATCCATGGCCAAGGAGCAGAGTTCCTAAAGGAGAAAAAAACCGTCTACCATCTGACAATACCACACAGATCAAGCAACATTTGCATAGAACCAAAACCATACAATGAAAGAAAAATTGGAGGATCGTCCTTCTCTCACCTGGCAACAATCACCTGGAATGACCTACCAAAAAACATACGCAACAAAAGGGATCATCTGGAATTCCGGAAACTACTCAAAGCTTGGCTCTTTGGCCCAGAAACAGGAGGAAACGACTAGGCAGCTTAGACCCAGCGGGAAACAAGAATCCCAGGAAGGCACCCATGACCCCTAAAATAATCTTCCCTGACCACCCATGTCCACTTACCGCTAATTCACAGAGGAATACTAGGTAGGTAAGATCCCCACACGGGATGGGCAGGGAGGGACCAGAATCCCCTATACCAAACATCCCCATCGTAGGATGGGGGAATACGCCAGCATAAGCCAGGTACACATACCACTGTAGTAACACAGAAGAAAACTGCCAATCCTCAACAGGCCTGCAAACTAGGCATACAAACTACAATACCGAACACACAGGGTAATCCTAGGTTTTGAGCACAGAAACACAAAGAGAAAGAGGTAAGGAAAACCTGCTAACCAATTCTCAACTTTCTGTATACACTTCTCATACGGAAACTCACACAACCACCTCTCGGCACAGCAATCTGCACGCACTGCACCACATTGCAACAGACTAACAACACATAAGCCGGCGCAACAGCACATGGGAATTTGCACAGATCGGAAAACCTCACTTCAGCTCAGTGAACGGTGAAATCGAACTGAAGCTCCCAACAGGACATTGCAACTCTCACTTTCCTATTCCTACTAACCCATCTTCTCCCCCCTTCTTTACACGGTACAAATACCTTTAACATTAATATCATGCAGCACTAGCTCGTGTGCTGAGCCTGGAGGAGCAGGAGCTCCCTCCTTCTACTGCTGGAGCAGTAGGCAGCCCTGCACTGATGCCCTGGAGCCCTGCCTAACTCCAGGTATGCTACAAGCCACCAGATGATTCTCGCAACTCGGAGCGCGAGCGTGCCGTTTTTCTGCAATTCGAGGCGGATTATTGATTAATATATCCGCGCCGCTCCTGATTGCCCAGGGGACCACATCCACGTAGGTCTTGCCCCATTACTGCACTTGGAGTGCATCTAGCCACCATTGGGAGACACGAGGTCTGCCCCACTTCAAGATGGCCGACCGTCACTGCCACAACACTCCACTCGGCCCCACAGCCCTACAAGCATCGTGATTGGCTCCTCTCCCCTACTTGGGAGCCAACCACAAGCCGGCAGGCTTGGAGCCGGCCCACCACGAAGGCACCCACAAAGGCACTGTGCCTGTCTTCAGCCTGTCTACACCGTCGAGCCTAGAGCCAGGACCCCTTGCCGTCCACCTACAGGGTAAGCATACTGCCCCCCTCCTCCACAATCCACTCCCAACCTTCGAGCTAGAGCCCTGATCTAGCACCTCCCAACATTGCTACGTCCAAGGTCCCGCATGCACCGTTGTGCTCTTGAACTGCAACAAAAAAAAAAAAAAAATATTCCAATGCACAATCCATAGCCAACCAACCATGCTCTTGCCCTGCTTTGCAATATGCTGTCATCTGATAATAGCACCGGCACCACGGTCACCTAGCGACCATTGTATTACTGTGTAGTGCCTTATGGTCACCCAGAGACCACTGTGATACTGTGTAGTGCCTCATGGTCACCCAGAGACCACTGTGATATTGTGTAGTGCCTTATGGTCGCCCAGAGACCACTGTGATACTGTGTAGTGCCTCATGGTCACCCAGAGACCACTGTGATACTGTGTAGTGCCTCATGGTCACCCAGAGACCACTGTGATATTGTGTAGTGCCTTATGGTCGCCCAGAGACCATTGTGATACTGTGTAGTGCCTTATGGTCGCCCAGAGACCACTGTGATACTGTATAGTGCCTTATGGTCACCCAGAGACTACTGTGATATTGCGTAGTGCCTTATGGTCACCCAGAGACCACTGTGATACTGTATAGTGCCTTATGGTCACCCAGAGACCACTGTGACATTGTGTAGTGCCTTATGGTCGCCCAGAGACCATTGTATTACTGTGTAGTGCCTTATGGTCACCCAGAGACTACTGTGATACTGTATAGTGCCTTATGGTCACCCAGAGACCACTGTGACATTGTGTAGTGCCTTATGGTCGCCCAGAGACCATTGTATTATAAACCATTTACCCACCAAACTAAGTACCAGTTACGCACAATGTCCAGCCTACTAAGCTTCTACTGCATCATGGCTATTGCTACACTTCCTGCTACTAGCAAGCTGGGCAGCTACACAGAGACCCCACTATATTCACATGCACCTCTATCACATATATCACCAGATATTATTACTAACACTCATGCATACACTGACTCTAAACACCAAGCTCTGTCAGAACCTCTAGCTTACACTTCCAAGCCTAGCTCCACCCACGATAGAAATAGCAAACTACGCGCTAGACTTAACAAACTCCATGAGACACCCAGACGACTCCTCCCTCCCACAAAATCTGTAATGAAACATCAAATTGGCAATACAGGCTACGCTTCCAACCACACCCGAGCTTCAACGCTTACCCAAATATCTATGCCCAAGACAAAATCCAGCGCTAAAAACACTCCTAATCCTACACATACCAAAGAGGAAACTAAGGATCATTCCTATAAAGGAGCACTTCTCAATGCCAGGTCATTAGTTGCACATGCCCTTGAGATAGCTGATCTAATCACTGAGAATAACCTGGACTTCATTGCTATAACTGAAACTTGGCTACACCAGGCAGCAGGCCCTTCACTCATGTTAGCCATACCTGACGGCTACACTATATGTAGACAAGACCGAGAGGGCACCCGCGGAGGCGGAATTGCCATTATCTCTAAATCAAGCCTCTCACTAAGACTAGCCCCTGCACTAACGCTACAATCCTGTGAAGCCCTCACTGCTAAACTCCTTATAAATAATAATCAATCCCTAACCATTCACCTAATCTATAGACCTCCAGGCCCGCTTGGGACCTTCAAAGAGGATCTACACAAGTTACTAACCCTCAATGCTAAAACCACCTCTCAATTGCTGGTATTAGAGGATTTTAACTTAGGATTTAATGACAAAACAGATGTGCATGCCGCGACCATCGCCCAAGCTATTAACTCCCTCGGCTTCTCCCAAAAAGTTAACAACCCTACCCATACGAAAGGTAGAATATTAGACTGGGTCGCTGACTCTAACTGTACTACAGTCATCTCCTCTATCTCGGCTTTATCATGGTCTGACCACTCATTAGTGTCCTTTGACCTCCTAACCTCCCAACCATCCTCTACAGTCGTCCCCATGGCACTCTCATGCCCCACAAGAAACAAAAAGAACATGACAATAGATAATGTCATACCCGCTATTCTTCCAACCTTAAACGCCTTGCCTGACAATTTAGACCCCGGCACTTTAGTTCACGAGTATAACACAATTATGACTGATACTTTGGACAAAATTGCCCCACTTAAAATGCGCACAAGTAAACCCAAAGCCCATCTAAATAAATGGTTCACGCCAGAACTCAAGGCTTTACGCCTCATCAAGAGAAAATATGAATCCAACTGGAAATTATGTGCAACTGCTGAGAACAAGGCTAACCTAATATCTATCTCCCGTCAATACAAAAACGCAGTCTGTCTGGCTAAGAAAAACTCATACAACGATCGTATCGCTAACTCCAAATCAAGTATGAAGGAACTCTTCTCCATCCTAAAGGAACTTGAGTCACCTATTGCCATACCAGACACTTGCATTAAAGATCAGACCTGGTGTTCTGACATCCAATATGCTCTAACTAATAAAATTACTACCCTCCAAAACAAAATTCAACTGAAAAAAGACTCGCTTAAACTCCCTACACTGTCACCACCTAAGGCGATCCACATGCCTCAACATACCAAATTTTCCTTCACTAAAACTTCCACACTTGAGATTGAAAAAATCATCCTCACCCTCAAACCATCCAACTGCAAAGGTGACATCTGCCCAGCACAGCTAATAAAAGACGCTGCCAGAGACCTATCACCATTTATCTCCAAACTTGTCAATGCATCCTTCTCCACAGGCATCATCCCAGCTAACCTAAAACAATCCTGGGTGCTCCCGTTGCTTAAAAAGCAAACTTTAGATCCTCTCATCCCCACCAATTACCGCCCAATCACCACAGTTCCGTTTCTGCTAAAGATCCTGGACAAAGTGGCCTATATACAGATTCAAAACTACCTTGAACAGCACAAACTACTAGGATCTAGACAATCTGGCTTCCGCCCACTACACGGAACGGAAACAGCCCTGATTGACTTAAAGGCCCAAATAGACGAACTGAGAGATCAGGGTAAGACAGCCCTCCTCCTCCTACTAGATCTTTCAGCTGCGTTTGATCTTGTGGACCACAAAGTCCTCTGCAAACACCTAGACGTTGCCGCTCACTTCTCCACCCAAGCTATCAGTTGGATAGAATCCTTTCTGAGTGAGAGAACTATGAGAGTCTTTTTCCCTTCGGCAGCAGCTGACCCTATACCCATTACTTGTGGAGTCCCTCAGGGATCCTGCGTCTCTCCGACCCTTTACAATATATTCACCAGACCTCTGTTCGATGATCTGGACAATCTCGGTATCACCTACACTAACTATGCAGATGATACACAGATTCTCTTCCCACTTTCTGGGGATCACAGCGAGGATGAGGAGTTGGTGAATAGAGTGTATCTCATCATTCAGGCATGGATGGCCACTCACGGTCTTTGCCTGAATGATGATAAGACAGAGTTGATCATTCTGGGCACACAAGCCAATATTAACAAATTGGGCCCGGATTACTCAGCCTTCAGCATAGACGGAAATGCCATTAAAGTCTCGAGGGAAGTAAAAACACTTGGTTTTTACCTCGACTCTACCCTGTCCTTCACTAAACAGGTAAACTCCCTAGCCGCCACCACTGCTTACACCTGTAAATTGATCAGAGCTGGCAAGCCCTTCCTGTCCAATACCAGCTGCCTAATCCTGGCTAGAGCCTTAATTCTTTCCCGACTCGACTACTGTAATGCCCTATACAGTAGCGCCAATAAAGCTACTACCCTAAGACTTCAAACTCTACAAAATAATGCTCTCAGAGCTGCATTAGGAATAAAAAAGAGGGAGCATATCTCCTCGACTAGGCGGCAACATAAATGGCTCTCTACTGAGAATAAAATCCAGCTAAAAATGATCTCATTAACCCATAAGGCCTTAAATAATGCTGCTCCCAGCTACTTGATGGACAAAATAAAAAGAAAAACTTCTAATAGACCCATGAGACTCGCCAACTCCAATTGTTTGGCAGTACCTAGATTCAGACTTGCCAAAATTGGTGGCGTCTGCTTCCCTGTGAAAGCTGCTAACCTGTGGAACGCCCTGCCACCTAACCTAAGAGCTGACCAACCCTTCCCCCATTTCAGAAGGAACCTTATCAAACACATTATCGCCAACAACGACTTAACACCCGAACACTCACAAGTGTAGTCCTACCTAATGCACCCTGACGTGACATCAACCATTATGTTTATTACTGCTAATCCTGTATATTGTTAACTGTACATTCATGTAAATACGGCAACTCTTTATCTGTACATTCTTGTAATTTGTGAAATATGGTGTAATATTGTAAATTCATGTATATAACATTGTAACATTGTAAGCTTCGCATATACTTGTTGCTGCGCCCGGTAACCTAAGGGTCTGGTGCGCAATATAAATAAAATAAACAAACAAACAAACAAACAAACTAGCTATTCTGCCTCTGAGTTCCCTTCCCTAAGTTTAGGCCCCTTTCTGGCTTCAAACACAAGTCAGCTTGTCAGGATGCACCTTTCCTTTCATATACAGTTTGTTCACATACACTTCACTTGTGGGGTACAATCGGAGACTTTCAGACCGCCTGGTTCTTTACTCTCCTAGGCATGACCACTCTGAACTGTAACCCCTCTCTTTATTCCTTTTAAACCTTTCACCTTCAGGTGCTACTTGCGCCCTTATTCTCCTTTGCTTCTTCCTCATGCACACTTGTACCTTCCTTTTTCTGTTCCCTTTTTTCCACCGTGCACTCTTGCACCTTCTTTTACTTTATTATTGCGCATCTTGCACACTTTACATGCTTTCTTTTCCATTAATGTGCACCCTTGTAGCTGTCCATTTCTTTTTTGTGCTTCCTGCATGTTAGGAGAGTTTTTCTGAAGTTCTACCCAACTTAATCAAAACCATTCAACTGAGGTAGTACAAGACTCCACTCTTAGTATAAGGCTGTGCCACCTGAGTTCATGGTAGCATAGACCGAGCAGGCAGGCTTATCTATGAAGGGAGAGAGGGCTGTAGACAGGTACAAAGAATCTATAACCCCCAAATGGATCAATGGAAACACTGACAACCAGAAGTATTATACAAAAATAAAGGTTTATTTTAAATACAGTTCGGCCAAGTTAAGTCTTTGGGTAAGTACTGGTCAAAGTCATAAACACATTATAGAAAAACACAACTCGATGCTTGAAGGTAAACCGTCCAAAGCACATAACCTTATTTGGAACACCTAACAGTAGTTCTAGGGAAGTCGAACCTTTTTGAGCACATTCAGTATAGTACACACCTATTCTTGGTAAGTAAAACCAATGGTTACTTTCAGATTACATTGAGTAATACCACGGTAGTAGACCCTAGCAGTTGTACTGTGATGCTCAGCATCAAATCACATAATCAGTCAACTGGACAATATACGTTTTGTGAATATTGTAGCACTTACTCTAGGTACACTAAAAACCTATAACTACTTTTGTGATAACACACAGTTATACTAAGTGATTGAAACCCAACGATGTAATATTCAATTGCATGTGCTTTTGAGATCAGTGAAACACAGATTGAGATAATCAGTAACTCTTGTAACTTATTTTTGGATGGCACACAGCTAACACAAGGTAAGTAAAACCCATATACTTTTTCAAGGAGCTATCTGCAAATTGGGGCAGGTATAAACCTAAGACTATTTTTCTGTCTGTCTAAAACAGACTCAATTCTAGGTAGATAAAATGCAGACTTATTCTGGACAGGCTAACAGCAAGCCACGGGAAGCAAGACCCAGTTGGGGGACATTCATACTATGATCCTAACAGGAATAATACAATTAAACCAACAGCATTTTATTGGGGATCGGGGGGAGGCACAACCAATTCACAGGTGAGTAACTTAACCTTGTATATACTTTTCAAAATAGTGCAACACACATTCAAGGTAAGTAAGCACTTTTGTAACTGTTCTCTCTGAATTACAGTTACCATCAACTTCGTTTACAAGTCATTATCTTTTAAACATTTATTGTCTTTTCTAGGCAAAAGGCCCAATCCCAAAAGTCTTTCCCTTATTCTTGGAGCATGAGTGTTCAGTGGCAGAAGGGGCGTCACTAGGGTCTAGTGTCCAACAGGCAGTGTCGGCATCGGTTCTTAAGTAGCAAACGTCAGAGTTCCTAAGGAAGACTGTTCAACCAGGTGAGTATTTTACTTTAGAGTTAGTTGAGGGTCCAGGGGCTTCACAGCAGACACACTAGAAGGATTCCAGCCGGGAGCCTGGGTGAACTGGACGAGAGGCCTCCCTATCACAGAACCCCCTCCCCCACCCCCCAAACTATACAGGAATCACAAGAGACTTAAGGTAAGTAAATACCCAAGCCAGCACAGTACCTCAGCACAGTAGAAGATTTTGCAGCAGGATGACTTCAGGATCTGCAACAAAAAACCTGGTTGGTGGATTCCGTGTCATGGTGACTGAAAACAGGACTTTGGAAGGGACTTTGCAGCAGGGATCAGCAGGGAAGATTCTAGGTAGGGTTTTCCTCGCAGCTAGATGCAGCTCTGTGGATTTGGTGCCTTTTCGGGAGCACAGAAGAAGACAGAATATCGTTGGTCGTATTCTTGTTGTTACAAAGGTACAGGAATTTGTAGACTTGAATTGTGTCTCTGGCGTTGCAGCAGGATGCCCACAAAGTTTCAGCGAGGTTCGGAATTCAGAAGACTGTGCACCGCACAATGGCTCGAGGTCCCATGGTATTGCAGCCCTGCAGGTTTGTAGCACAGCGTGGGGTGACTCAGAATGCAGGTCTTCTTGAGTCTAGTGGGTCTCACCAGGCTATGGGTAGGGGTTGTCAGTTTTGGAATCCCCAGGTCGACTGGAAGGAAGGGCTACAGTAGGCTATGGTTACACAGCAGGCTTCCTGGTCGCTGAAAATCGACTCGGCTGCTTTTCCTTCATCCTCTTCGGTTTTGGTTCCGGTGGTCGACTTGTATTCAGCTTCCAGGTTTGGAGTATTTACCAGGAACTTCAGCACAACCTCTGCATTCTCTCCTTGCATTTTACACAAGGGGCAGTCTGGTTGTCCAGTAGGGACCCCCACTGGGATTTGTCCCCATTCAGGCAAGGGCTGTGGTTTTTTGGACTCCTCCCTCGCTTTCTGACTTCAGACGGATTGGAGCCTGGGCGAGGACTCCAGGGGACTCCTGCCAAAGATAAAAAACGCAAAGTAATATCCCGCCCAAGATATCGGGGGAAGGAACAAGAAATGACAAACACTAAAATGGCAGAAAAAGAAGACTAGGGCCTTTTTGGTAAAATGAGCACCCCTGGTGCCTTTACCGCAGCTGTACAAACAGCCTGCGGTAAAAGTGCACCTAATTAATAAAAGGTATCACCGCTACCAGCCATTAAAAGGTAAGCTTGTCCCTGTAACATAATTGTTAGTTTTAGTGTGAAAGGGCATACATTGCATCTCCCCAGCACTCCACATAAGGTGGGGGTGCTTGGTTCACAGAATAAAATGTAAAAGGGATCCAAAGATCCTTTCTACCCTTGGGAACTGTAGTTCTCTCAAGGTCAGAAAAAGAAAGTTAAATGGGGAGCCTTAGGGCACCCCAGCAACAGCAGGCACTTATTGCCAAAAGGTTGTTAAAGAGGATAACTTTAAAAAGACACTATGGAGAGTCTAAAAAATGACACCCATAAAAAGAGTAAACGATTCTGTGAGTGTGGAGAAAGGTTCCCACTCACTGAGGTATTAAGGAAAAATATCCCACTTGTAAAGCAAAACTTTCTGGGGTTGACACAGGTCAGGAAGATTTATCATTACTATGAAAATCTTAGCTAACACTGCACACTTGACACACTGTTCTCTCTTTACTGTGCGTGCTTTGCAATCTTTAAAAGTCTTTATTTCACTTTTCCTTCTTTGCACTCTTCAAATGCCTGTCCTTCACTTCTACTTTTCTTCTGCGCCGCTAGCATAACTTCCTTCTTTCCATTTCTGACAATTTCTTACACTTTCTGTCATTTGTACACTTTTTCTCACTTTTCACTTCACTCCATGCTGCTTTAAAACTCTCCCGCTCCGATTCAGTCAAGCGGCCCCTCTGGATACACAGGGTTGAGGTCAGGGTCTCACCAGCTGCCCCTCAGGCACCCTTGGGACCACCACATGTCCCAAAGGAACAAGCATTTTACCGAATGCTATCAGCAGGATACAGGCTGCCTTTCTTCGGCTCCTTGGAAGCACGGCTCCCTAGCCACCCTGCAGCCCCTCACAAACACAGGGCCAGCGTCTCGGCATGCCGTTCCCCTCCAGGCTTCAAGTCCTGCTGCTCTCTGCTCCTTAGCTTCTCTGTTCCCGACAGCATCGCCAGCTTGCTCTCCTTGTGGAGAACCACTCCTTTTATAGTTGGATAAAAGTCAAGTGGGGTCAGGTGCGAATGGTAATTATTAAATGCCTGACCCTGTCTGACTCTATTAGTAGGACAACTTGAGTCCTTTCTATAGTAGGTTCCTCTTAATATCCCATGTTGTTTCTATGGGTAATCTTCACTGATCTTAGTTGCCTCCTCCTTGTCTCAGTATTTGTTGGAAATGGGGAGGGGGAGATGGGGGTCAGATTGGATATACCCCATGAAGTCCGATGGGAGAGTGGGCTTGGTATTATTGGAAATGGGGAAATACCATATCTCACCCTTGGGTATCCTCCTCCCAATCCCTCGTGACCCTCCACTCAGGTGATCCTCTCTCGCTTGTCCATCCCCAGGGTCTGGATCCAAAAGTGATGGCCCTTCCCTGGCCACCTGAATGAAAGATCCTGAGGGAGTAGATGGGAGAATAGCGTCGGGTTTCCCACAGGGTGCACAAGACGTACATGAGGGATAATGGAAGGAGCCAGTGGCAAAAGCATGATTACAGAACTCAGTCAAGCAGGAAGCGAGAGAGCCAATGTTGTTGTTAATAGTTCTAGAGGAGCAGGGGAGCACCTGTTTGGGTGAGACTTTCATAGAGCAGACTGTCTTGGTGATCTCATCCGGCGCTATGGCTGTGAAGGAGGAGAGAAAGGAGGAAGGAGAGAGCTGGGCTAAGGGAGGCATGGGTACAGGCGGGAGTAGGGGAGGGGTGTTAGAAGAGAGAGAGAGGGAACAGGATGTCCTGAGTTTTGGTAGTGAAGTGGGTGGCCAAGACCGTGCAAAGGACCCGGCAAGGAAGAAGAGAAGTGGAGACAGAAGTAGGATTTGCAAGTTCTTTGCAGATTTTAAATAGTTCAGCTGTGTAGTTTGTGCCCCCAGAGATGCAGGCTTGGATGTGACCCCATTTCTTGGAGCGGATGCAGAGTATGCATCACCTTTGGAGCAAGCAACATGCCAGTTTGTCAGAGGATGTGCTAGAAGCCAACCATTTTCGTTCAGCGACTTTGCACTTGCGTTTATGCGAGGCTAGGTCGGAATCATACCAGCTATTCCACTTGGATGCAGGCTTCATGCGCTGTTGGAGATGGAAAGGTGAAGGTCAGCAAGGGAAGAGTCGATGAGGGAGTCGATGGCAGGAGTGGGGAGGAATGATGGAGGTGGCACTCACTTCATTGGTCGAATGACAGAGAAGGCGACTGACAGTGAAGGCCAGAGGCTTTATGCGGAGCCAGGGAGCTCAAGATGGGAGGAGAGGAGAGTGTGGTCAGACCAGGAGAGCGGGGTAGTGAGAGAGTTGGAGAGGGAGATATCCGCAGTGATGAGCACATCCAGCGTGTGCCCGGCTGAGTGGGTTGGGCCAGAGGGAATAATGCGAGTCGCAGAGGTTGCATAAGAGGAGAGTGGCTGCATCAGAAGAGTAGGTGAATATTGATGTCTCCAGGTAATTGAAGCTTCGATGTTAGAGGTCAGAAGAGAAGAGGTCGGCCACTCTGAGAGGGAGGGGCAGGTCAGCCCGGAGTCTTGTAGATGGGAGTGAATGAGTAGGGGAGAGGCAGAGCTTGTAGACAAGACATTCAAAGGAGGAGTAGGATTGAGTGGGCATGACAGACGCAGGGGTCTATTCAGGGAAGACTAGAGCCACGCCGCCTCCAGACTGATTAGGTCTGGGTTTGCAAAGGATCTTGTAGCCCTCAGGAAGGAGAGTGTCAAAAGCAGTGACAGAGCTGGCATTGAACCACGTCTCCGTGAGAGCGAGAACGTTAAGGTGAAAGTCTTCAAGGAGGTGACAGATGTCGGAGGCGTGTTTGACAGCAGAGTGAGAATTCAGGGTAGCGAGGTGAAGCAGGTTACCACCTTTTTAAAGGTCTTCTGAGGCGGGGTGCAGGGACTGGGTACATCAGTCTGTGGGGGCGAAGATGCCTGGGAGGTGGCAGAAAGGGCAGTGGCAGGAAGGGTGAGGAAGTTAATGAGAGGGGGAAAAAACACCTGTCGAGGAGGAGGTTGGGCTGAGACCCCTGTGCAATGATAGTGCCATTATGATAGACATTAATGATGCATCTGGATAAGTGTGCCGAAAACACTTCTGGTACCACCATTAATGGGCGAAGTGGAAAAAGAGGAGAGGATGGAGACCATATGGGGAGTCCTCAGGTCGGGGGAGGGGACAGTAAAGCAAATGTCAGTGATAGTTTGTCTGGAGGAAGTGTTGACGTAGGTGTCAGCAATGGACACGTCTTGAAGTCTGGAGGGAAAACATTTAAAAAGGATACAAGGAGTGCTTTTTTAAATGTTTTCCCTCCAGACATCGAGAGAGGGGTAGGAACGTGACAGAAGAGCAATTGGAGTAGATGGGAGAGATGGAGAGCACCATAGTTGAAGGGGGAGGAGGGGCTGGAGTGCAGGAAAGGGGATTGCATAATACACGCCAAACTCACCAGGCGTCCTAGCAGCATTGTGGGGGGGGGACGAGTCAATGCAGCAATGGAAACAGTAAAAACACAGGTTAATGGGAAAATCCCAGGTTACAACAGGCAGCGGGGGGGGGGGTAGGTGGAGGAGGGGCACACCACATTTCACAGGTGTGGAGGCGCAGCTAGCAGGAGCAGCCAAGAATGATATGAAATAAGGGACGCTATTCAACATCGTCCAGAAGGGCGGCTGCTTTCCCTAACTGGTGTTCCCCCAGTACCAAGAAAGCATAAAGATTTCTCCAAGTCATTAAAGAGCCAGCAAATCGATACAAGCAGCTATCAAGCAGTCCCGCGGTGCCCGATCTGGCTCGGTCCCTCAGCATGCACATCCTGCTCCACCCAATCTGGATCCTTTACTAAACTCTATGACCCAGGAATATCGCAGCCCCCAAGCCACAGGACACCCTCTACCTCATGTTTCCTCGCATCTCCGAGGGCGTCAGAGCTGAGCTGAACCCACAGAACGCCATCCACCTCTCGTCTCCATGCAGCTCGGAGAGCATCGGAGCTGAAACACTAAAGGATGGACCCTACACCATGCAGCTGCTTCCAACGTGCATATCATCTGCCGGCATCAACTGTACTTGCCGTGCTATGTCTGGCCGCCCTCTCACATTACCAGGGTAAGAGTCAGGAGTACCTTAGTGGAAACCCTTGCCTAACACTACAGATTAGCTTTAACCAGTGAACTCTTAATAAATCTCCCTAGCAGGGAAAACACCCATTTTATTTGCTAGGAATGCTACCTCACATCTGGGTGACGGTGTCTGCCAGTAAATGTTGCCTGGGTCTCCTTCAAACAAGCGCCATCATCAACATATGGTAGTTGTGTGGCAAGGCACAGATTTTCTGGATTGAAATGTCAGCCTTTTTAAGCTGTTCATCTCCCACTTGATTGCATATAGTTCTATTTGTGGATTTCCCAGCTACACCCGGAGAGTGCAGGAAATCTCTTGAAAGGCCATCCGTAGCTGTCCGCTGGGCCAAGGTCTGACATGGTTGTAAGAGGGGCATTCAGGACGTCTGCCAATATCACAATGTTTGACCCTTTTTCTGAACTATGCAGGGGCAATGACTCCACCCACAGGCAATCAGTGTTGCGTCGCAACTTCACCCTGTACTCGACAGACCAGTATGATGTGTTTGTGTGTTACCAATAACCATTTGTGTAGTGTGAGCGGATATATGTATGATGCTAAGCCAGTGTACTGTGGTACTAATGCACACTGTGATCTTGACACGGCCCATGCCTCCATGCTAATGTCTTCCATTTCTCTTTGTCCTAGTGGGCTGCCACTCTACTGGCCCACATGCTCCGTTTTCAAGTGCTGAACAGCCTGCCCCCCTTTTCGAGTCTCTTACTACTCTTGCTTATCCAATTGTATCTCGCACACAATTGGATCTGGAAGGAGATAGAACTGGCCCAAAGGACTGCAGAAAGTTCTGTTTTTTGCCTTTCAAGAGCATGTATGTCTGATAGTGGCATGCCCTAGATGCTCTGTGCTGCCCCACCCCCATACACTTCAGTTATACGAGGCACTCCTCTAATCATACCTGCCCCTATCCGAATCCAGACTGATCTGTCCGATCAACCGTCCCCACCTTCCAATGTCCAACGGGTCCAAATCCAACAAGTCCATGGAATCTCTGGCTTGGACATCAATCTGGCACCCATAACAAAGGTCGCCTACTCTAATAGTGCAGGATAGGGCAGTCCAAGAACAATGAGTATTCTCCCAAGGCCAAGATTGGGGTACACTGGCCAATGGCATGACGAGTTTGCCGTCTGTCCCATTCACCCCATTCCAAAGGGAGGGTGTCACTCCTTGACATAGTCCCTATCCCCTTACCTCTGGTGACTTGCAGACTTACTCTAAAAAAGAATGACCTCTCATATGGGCATTAGGGGAGGGGGGGTTACCTTGGCAGAGCTCTTAGAGTATTTCACAGCAAGCCTGGGAGAGGCGGGGGTCCCTCTGGAGCGACTTGCAGGAAGACCAGGAGCATCCACTGGCTCAGGTGAGCCTTGAATCACAGTACATATGGATATCCGGTTTGGGCTGAAGCCCCGCCTCCCTCCAGTAAATACAGATCTCATCCTCTTTTGTCTTTTGATAGAGGAGGGGTTGCAGAGCCCTGTGCTCTGCAAGGCTCAGTACCTCGTCGTGATTTGGAATACTCTGCAGATTCCAAAGATCCCTGTGGGATGGCCCCAAAAGATGGCACTTCATCTCGCTTTACACATCAACTGCACAGCCATAGAGACCTACATCTCTGCATTCAAGCTCTACTACCAAAGGCCTTCAGAATGCCCTTTAAACTCCAGTATCACAGGACCAGGCTATGTAATAGACTCCAGCTTCTAACGCCCATAAGCTGTTCACATGCGTAACTCCACAACAGTCTTCCATTGCCATCACTATCCCAGCTCCAGAGAAAGTCGCATCTTGGATGTTAGGCAAAGTTTGAATGCAGTACCCTCTGGGAACACTACAAACAACTATGACCACAGGTATAGGAAAACCCAATCTTTGGTATAAGCTTGTACAACACAGTTTTGGTAGCGTGTTGAGCAGCCAGGCTTATCTCAAGAGGGGAAATGTGAGCTGTAGTGGAGTTACACAAAGATTCTGTTACTTGTATTCAAATAAACTCTTACACTCAAGGTTTCTTGCATGAACAATTAATTATTAATTTATTAGTCAGTTATAAAGCCTTCTTTAGAAGGGAGCAATAGAATAGTAACCCACAAATGTACTTCAATACTGTACACTTTGAGTTTCTGAATCGGATAAGACACTTTTCGGATGGCCCGCAGATACAACCTACACCCACAGGTGACTTCAGAAAACGGGAGTGCTGGGGACATTAATATCTTACTGTTGGCATTCAGAACACTCTTAAAAAGTTGGTAAAAGGCAAAGGTTAAAGCAGGGCAAATACTTTCTGATAGCACTTAGAAGGGTCATTCAATTCAATAGGCTAAGCCAAAGTCAATAGGCCAATGTCTTTGTATAGGATGCAGCACTTCAGGTAAGTAAATGGAAAAGTCTTTGCACAAGTTATTAGGAGTCTTTGATAAAAAGAACCACCAAATGTAGGGCGACAAGCTGATTAGACTTGTGAGTTGCAGAAGTTACAAGCACTTGCACAGTAAGAGGTAGTTCTCTTAGGCTGGTTTTACAGAACCTTGGTAAAGAAGAAAAAATGCAGCTGAAGACTAAGGTGGGAGACAGTGGCAGCGCTAAGGTGGAAGATAGTGGCAGCATTTATAGTATACTGTCAAGTATATAATATGTCTTGAGTTGATAGCCATACTTTAGTTTTGCTCTTGAAGGCTTGGAAGGAGGGCTCAGCTCTGATGGCATTCGGAAGGGTATTCCAGAGCTTGGTGGCCAAGACCGAGAAGCTGACGCCACCAATTTTTTGTCGTTTAAAGGGAGGGAGCTGTCAAAGCTGGCAACCGGCAAACTTTACTTTCAGTGGCTGTTTCGCATTGATATTGATTTTTTTATTTCTATCACGCTCGAACACAAGTGTTTCAGAGTGCGACAAGGCAAGGGAGGGGAGCAGGGGAGACCAAAACAGCAATTTTACTAGGCCCAGTGACATTGAGAACGCGGAAGTGCATGGGAGAGGGGGAGGGGAAAAGTGCATGGAAGGGGGGAGAAGTGGAAAGTGCGAAGCAGAGGAGAAACAGATGAATAACTAATAAAGGCAACAAACAGTGGTAGTGCAGCCAGCTATTTGCAAGTGCTAGGTTTAAGGCAGCAGACAGGTTAGGTCTGATAAGTGCAGGAAGAAAAAGGGGGGGGGCTGTATGGATACAGATACAGACCCCAGTGCAAGGGGTGGCCCGGAGGCATTGCAGGAGGGTGAGCAGGTACCTGAGCCTGGAGGACAAAGGGTGGCCAGGTGCACGGTGCCAAGAGAGGTACAGATCAGCAGGTAAGAGGGGGAGCGAAGGCAGAAGAAAAGGGGAAGGTCTGGAGGTGCTTCTGGAACCGGAGATGGTTCTCCTCAAGTTTTAGAGTGTCAGTGAGGCTGTTCGACAGGGAGGCCCCAGCCGAAGACCGAGATCTACCCCCAGCTCGTTTCTTTGAAAAAGGACTGACCCTGGGGGAGTTGGAGGTAGAGGAGCGAAGAGCTCGAGAGGGGAGGTATTAGCGGAGGGATAGGTGAAGGTATTTTGGACCCAGACCCCAGAAAGCCTTGTGGACAATGCAGAGGGTTTTGAATGTAATCCTTGCATCCACTGGGAGCCAATGGAGAGATTTCAGAGCTGGAGAGATACGATCCCAGGGCTTGAGGCCAAGGACAAGTATTGCAGTCCTGTTCTGGATTAGTTGCAGAGGGCGGAGAGTAGAGGCAGGTAGATTTAGAAAGAGGCTGTTACAATAGTCCAAGCTAGAGAGAACCAGAGCTTGGGATACCATGAGCTTCTGGGGGAAGGAGAGGAAAGGCAGAGTACCTCTGAAGAAGTAGGAAATTTGACTTTTTAGAGACCTCAGATATGTGGGCAGAGAAGGAAAGGGTGGAGTCAAGGATGACCCCGAGGTTCTTAGCCTCGCAGGTGGGGTAGGAGGAGGGCCAAGGGAGGCTGGCCAGAGAGGCAGGGGAAAGGATGGTGAAGGTTGCAGCTCCTTGCGGTACAGCAAATGGCAATAAGCACTGTTCCTGGCTGTCAAGGTGGGCTTTCCTCACATCTGAGGTCACGCACTCGACTGAGGGGGGGGGGTCAGGCTTGGTCAGTCCTGCTTTGTGGGAGTCCGGAGGATCTTCCCAATGCTTTAGGCCAGCATACAATCAACACACTCAATCTGCTGTCCCTCTCCCTGGCTCTACGGTTTCCTGCAGCAACTCTGATGAAATTCAACCAGCTCCGAGATGGGTGTCCATGTGGCTTACTTGGGAGTTGATTGGTCCCACCAACTCAAAGGGAGAAGTCGTCCTTGCAGGGGCTTCTCTGTCGATGCGAACTTGGCAATTCGGATTTGCAGCAGGGCTTCACCGGGCAAACCAACGGTCCAGGAGTTGCAGAAGCCGTCCTCTTCAAGCTCTTCTTTGGTTCCTTTGTCCAGTGGTCGACTCTGCCTTCCAAGCCAGGAGACTCGCCTTTTATTCAGTTCTCTCCCATTCATTCCAGCCTTGCTGTCACTCACGCAGCAGGGTGGCTGTCCTTGCCGGACAGTCAGCCAGCCAATCTCCACAGAGTGCATTTGGGTCTCCTAGGAGACGAAGCACAGGGAGTTCGGGCACCTCCCTCACTTCCTGCCTACCCCAGGCACTCTGGAGCCAGAGGGGGGTTTCACCCCTGAAGCCTGCAAAAGGCAAATGAACAAAGAGACCAAACCTGGTTTGGCGCGCAGAGGAAAACTCTACAAGGACCTTTCTACAAAGACCTGGCGAAAAACAAAGACCGGGGACTATTTTAGCAAGGATGGCTGGATGCCATTTTGAAAAAGATGGCTCCCACAGTTAACGTTACCGGGTCCGCAAACAGTCGCGGTAAATGCAAACCTTGCTAGTTCAAAACTAAACCACTGCCACCAGCCAGTCAATTGAGGAAAGGGTAAGCAAGTACAATGCTGAGTAAAGTAAGTTTCACTTTACTGCTCTGAGAAACAGCAGTTTATCCCAGAGAAGGTATTTAAACCTTGGGAAATCTGAAAGACTTCCCTGTGTCACTACACTGAATGTGCTTTGTGACACAATTGTAAAAGATGCCGCCTATGGGAGTAGGTTAGACTCCATAACCAAAAAGAAACAAACAGAAAACAAATAGAATTTAAAAGTACAAAGTCCCAAAGTTCAGCAAAAGAGCTGGGGGTCTCTAAGGGAGAGAGGAATTGGCACTTTTTTGAGAATTCTCCCTAACACTGGCAATGCAAGGTCATCTTTGGGTGGAATGCGTCAGTCCCACCACTGCCAAGATTTCTCTAATGATCTGCATGTCTTTCCGTCTTTCGTCTGGGGTGAACTCTATTTGTTTATTTGCAATTGGGGCAATCGCAGCAAAGCTTCCCTGGGCCTGTAGGAGTTGTCCTGAACACGAGAGGGCGTATCAGCAAGTATGAGTGATTTGCTAGATGTAGACTGTCGTGCAGTGTTTGTGCTACTACGCTGTGTGCTTCCTTGAGTTGAGAATGATGTTCTTTTTTTGTAATTTGTTTTTTCATCTCTTTTTTTTAATGTAGACTGGTGGTGCAGTTGGCCCGAGACCTGCAGACTGACTTTTACCCCCATTTTCAAGACTTTTTTCTTACTGCCACGTCGTTACTGGATTCCAAGGATACAGGGCTCCTAGAATGGGTCTTCACAGCGCTCTCCTACCTCTACAAGTACCTCTGGAGGCTTATGGTGAAGGACATGCCAAGCATATACAGGTAGGATAAGGAACCAGCAAGCATATCTTGCTGCCACGTGAAATGGTTTAGACCAATATAGTCCTGCTAGCCTGAAATGGTTTACGTTGTGCATAATTAGGCCATGCACATTGTATTTCTTTTCCATTGGTGAAGCCCAAATGTCTTTAAAAGACAGTGATAACTTGTCTCATAAGCTTGTATTAAGTGGTTTATTGCTGTACACATTGCAATGTAGCCCACTTTAAGTTTGTTCGAGTAGATCTCCCTTTTTGTGCAATACTCTCCCCTCTTGTGAGTCCCCCAGCACTTTGTGCTGGACTTGTGGAATTTTTGACTAGTTCTCCTGAGTGAGTGCGAACCTTTTCCAAACTCACTCATTCTATTACTCTGACCTTGGGAACCCTTTTAACCACTTTTTGGTATTTCTTTTTTGGAGTCGTGCCTTCCTCCCACTTTTCTGGTGTCTGCCTTTTACTAAAGCAGCACACAGCACTTTCTGTGCAGTGTTGTTGCTTCCACTGTTGGGAAAGATTTCTTTTTACAGTACCTGTTCCTTGCATTTCTATGGACCCAAAAACTTTCTGCTTCATTTTTGCAGTACAGTGAAGCCTTACCCCTCTCTACACTGGCTTTTGCTCATTTGTCATGGAGAAACTGACATGTCCTTCAGGCTGTCAGTACTGGGAATCCATTTTCCTTTGTCTTGTTACTTTGTTGTCTCTTTTGGTAACTTATCACTTTGCTAACTTTTTATCATTGTACAAAGCATCTTACAATGCTGTAATTTACTTTAGGCTTACTGTGTTTACAGCGTTTGACTGCCAACTGTGGCTAGTGTCCCAACATGGCGTGCCAAATGGCTTTTCTTTTGTGCCTGGGCCATCTTGTCTTTAACCCTTCTTCCAGAACTGTGAGGCCAGGAAAATCCTTTCATGGACTTCCAGTGCCCAGGAAAGCAGAGGCTTTTGGCAGGCTACTGCAGTGCCATGGCAACTTCTGCTGCTGTCCTGGAAGAGCCATGTCTTGTAAGTGATCTTCAGTAGTCCTCTGAAGGAGCTGTAATCTTTGAGGTGGAGGGTACATCCGTTCTCTTGGTCAGCTTGGAGTCCTACAAGAAGAACCTTCGGAAGTGCCCCTGTACTGCCCAGTGGCGGACTATCTCAGAGTTTGGGCTACAGTGCTGCAGGCGTTGCAGTTCGGAGTTGAAGCCTGGAACTTGAGGGAGATACTCGGCTTGTGCTATAAGACTCAACTCTGTGAAATGTCATGGTCCTAGCATCAAGAGGACCTGAGATAGGAGGTGAAGTCTGACTGCGGCTAGTAAATACTCTTGCGTCACCGTGCATCGGTGGCAGTCATCTGAAACTGCGTTCCTGTGTCCAGTCCAGGGCTCAGAGGGGCCCTGCATTGAGTTCTGCTGCATACTCCAACCTGAAGAGCTTGCACCAGCATTTCTCACCAACTGGAGAAGTGCTCGAACCTGCAATCCCTGGGCATCAAGGGCTGAAGCTGACAGCGGGAAAAGCGACATTAGATCCTAGTCAGAAGACCTGCAAAGTCCTGAGAAGAATCGGCATGTGGGGGCTGAGTAGTAACAATACTTACCTGAACCCCTACCTCCCTCTTACAAGGTTTGATAACATTTAGAAACTTAATAGTTTGGCTTTGTCATTGCTTGTTCACGTTGGGGACACTTTTGTTAGTTAGAACAACTTGTCCTCTACCTCTTGGAACTGTTCACTCGACCCCAGAGACCCTACCTTCATTTTTTCCAGCCTCACAAAACTGTATGGTACTTTGGTGAACCTTTGGACACAAGGCCCCATACTTCTTAACAATGGACATCTGAAGCTATTACTGTATCTCTGTGGACCTGTAGTGCTTATACTAATACTCCCTTTACAGGGGTTCTATATGTATTTTGCCCTACTCCAGTGATTGTGTATATGTTTCTATTATTAGTGTTGTGTGATGTTACGTGATAGTCATTTTTCTCAGTGTTTCATGGCCATAAATAAATGTGTTTTATAACTGATTGTCCAAGTGTGTTCCCTGTCTGTTCACTGTGTGTGTCCATTGTGGACCCCTTACAAGCTCACCAGCTCTTGAGACTTAGCCTAGACCCCTCGCCCACCTACCTTGAACTGGTTTGGCTACAGCTCCCAAGGTTGTCCCTTTCACAATACTAGTTTGTCATTCTATACATCTGTCCACCAGGCCAGAGTAGAGAAAATCAGTCCCAACATCCACTTTATTATTTTCCCTTTGTCATATCACTGTTACCAGGGCTGGGGATAGTGTTTCTGATGCTTGTTAATCTGCTTAGAATCACGTGCTGTGCATATAGTCCGACATCCAGTGCTCACTGCGGAGTATTGCATCTTGTCTTTCGAGAATCAAAAGGGGACGTCGACATGGGCGTGCCTGTAACACTATCCCTAACGTGACGTGTAGTGTACCCAAAATCCCTCCGATTGTTTTTTTTCCACCCAGCATACTGGTCGCCAGTGACCCAGTCGGCGTTGCCGACCACGTGGCCGGGCCTTCCAGCCGGCCTACATATTAGGGAGAGTGGGGTCAGGGTGGACATTTCTGTAAAATCTGAGAATGTCTTTCCCTTTTCTCACTCTTTTCGCTCTGGTCTTCATCACTTTCCCTATCCTCAGCTATGGAGAGGACTCCATTTAGGTTTTGCCCGATTTGCAAGGGAAAATTTCCTTGGAGAGATAGGCATCGACAGTATAACCGTTGCTTGCCCCTCGATCACAACGAAAAAGGTTGGCCGTCGCTACCTCCATTGGTTCCCAATACTTCCTCACATTTACCCTGAATTGTTAAGTTATGTTATATTATGTTAAAGGTACTTATATAGTGCACTGTCACCAACGGAATTGGTCCCCAGGCGCTCTGGGGGATCTGTAAACAGGAAGGCGGGTGGGTACAGTTTGTCGGGTGGAGGAGAGTGGGAGAGGTTGTGTGCTGTTGGCGGCTTCAGCTCGGTATACACCGGTTGCTGGGCTTTGGTGCAAGTATCGGATTGGGCAAGACCTTGTGTGCTGTTTGTGTTGTTGATGCAGTGTAGTAAAGTGCGTGCAGATTGCTGGGAGAGAAATGGTTGTGTGGGTTTTATGTGGATTGAGTAGACGGAGATTTGAAGATTAAGTTAGTGGGAATCTGTATCCTGATTCTGATACTTCTGGTTCCGTTTGAGCTGTATCCCTGTGGGTGGGGTTGTTGCTGATTCCTTATAGACGGTCTTGCTGTGGTGTGATGGTGCGGCGCAGACCACACTGTATCCTAGTGAGTATTGTATGGAGTTATAAGGGATTGTGAATCCTCCACCTTTAGTGTCACTAATGGGACCTGGGAGGTGTATGGTGACTGCTTCCCCAGAAAGCGACAGGCCCTGAGCTATAACGTCTAACCTAGCAGCAGCAGGGATTTCAGGGCACGCAGTGCTGCAGTCCATATCGCCTCCTTCAAATAAAATGGGGCGCATGATGGCTGCAGCATCACCACAAAATATGCTTCAAAATTGGGCATCTTTATACCTTCTTGATCGTACAGCCTCTGCAATTTTGTTAGTGCTATCCGGCACCTTGAATTGTGATATGATATGGTAGGTTGTTTATAACGTGCTTAATACCCAGATGTTTCTAAGCACGGACCCAGGGATCAAACCTGTGTTGCTCCGTGTCGTCTTGCTTCCAAGGCGAGCATGTTGCACCTGAGCTATCCTTCCGAGCCATAAGAAGCTCCGGCATGTAAAGTCGAGTCCAGTCCATTAAAACAGCCTTTGGGGATGTTGTACGGAACATTGGTAAAGAAATGAAGATGCCTCGCTAGCACCACCATTTTTAACAGAGCTACCCTCCTTCAGTGAAAGCGGCAATCTGGCCCAGAAAGCCATGGACTTTTTTACTGTCTCTTGCGTGTTCTGTCTTGGGGTCATGGAAAATATCCACTCCCAGGTATCTGAATGTGTGAAGCTCCCATTTGATCTGTAGCACAGGTAATGTGCTCAGATATTTCTCTATGTACCCTGCTAAAGGGAACACACACGATTTCTGTGCATCAATCGTTATGCCAGATAGTTCTGTATAGCGCTCAAGCGCGTCCAAATTTTACTGTAAATTGGTTTCTGGATGTTGTACGTATAAGAGCATATCAGGGGATCAAGTTATCATTGCCCTGTATGACTAAGCCCGTCTCCTGATATTCCTTACGAAGATACACCACCAATGGCTCCAAGGCCAGTATAAATAGCATAGGAGACCATGGGCAGCACTGTATGGTGCCTTTACCCAACTGCCATTGTTCTGAAAAGTGGGTACCGGTCTTAACTCTCGCTATTGGGCTGCTATACAGTATCAGTACCCATTTTATTTGTTGACCCCATACCGAAACTCTGCAGCACCGCTAGTAGCCACAGCTATTTGACAGTCAAAGGCTTTGTCCGCATCAAGCGAGACCACGGCATATTGACGTGTACTGGCATGGATAGGATCAATTACATGGTGTAACCTCCTCAGGTTACACGTTATATTTCCGTCTGGGACGTATCCCGACTGGTCTGGGTGTATAAGTTTGGATATTACCGGCTTGATCCTATTGGCCATTAAGGCTATAAGAATTTTCCTGTCCTGATTGAGCAGCGACAGTGGTCTGTAAGATACGCAGTCGGTGTCTGGCTTGTTGGGCGTCAATAATGGGACTATAATAGACTCACTCAGCGACCCTGTTAGTATGCCCGTGTCCAGTGCTTCATTCAACATAACCAACAACGGGGGCACCACATCTGTTAAATTCCTTGTCAAATTCAATGGGCAATCCGTCTGCACCTGGTGCTTTTCCGTTCGGCAACACTCTTATGGTGGCCTCTAGCTCCTCGATCGTTATGGGAGCCTCTAACCTATCCACTGCTTCTGCATCTAGGTTGGGGAGATCGATCTGTGCCAGGGCCTCAGCTATTGCTGACGATAGTGTGGCAGATGTTTCTGAATATAAATCCTTATAATAATCGTAAAAGCACTTGTTAATGCTTTCTTGCATCACACAAGCCTCCCCACCTCCTCCTACGATCTCCCATATCACGTCCCGCTTAGACTCACTTATGTATAGCCAGGCCAACAAGAGTTGCGGCTTATCCCCGTCAGCGTGTTGCCTTAATACATATTTCTTATAGTTTAGCTTGCCTAATCTTTCCCAGTTTATAAAACATTCCAGGTGAAATCTGACGACTTCTTGGGCCCTATCTCTGGACAAGTCTCCAGAGCAATCCATGGCCTCCAGTTTGGTCTCCGCCTTACATAAATCATTCTTGATCATAGCTTGCATACCCTTTGCCTTAGCTATTGCCGTCCCCCTGATCACCACTTTGAAGGCTTCCCACAAAGTGCCCGCTTGGTCTGCACTTCCTGTGTTGTTTTTGAAGTAGTCCTTCACTCCTTCTCTCAAATGTTCCTGGAACTGCGTGGCCTAGGAGGGTGGTTCTGCCGCTTGACCACTAGGGCAGCATGATCTGATAGCACCCGTGCTCTATATTCTCCCACCTTAAATTCCCCTAGTGTCTCTTCACCTGTGAATACATCGCCTAGTCTAGTATATAGATCTTTAGGAGCGGTGTAATAAGAATATCCCTGGCCACGCAGGTGTAGAGTTTTCCGTGTAGCAGACAATTTGAATGCTCGCAATAATGTATTCAAGGCTTTGGCTGACGGGCCTGGATGCACCAATGTATCATCTGACCTGTCTAGTACCGGGTTCAGCATGCAGTTAAAGTCTCCTCTCCAAACTACTGCACCATCTCTATATGTGCCAATTCAGGGATATATACGATCGAATCTAGGTGGCTGTATTGTGTTTTGATGCATATGTATTGATAATACAGAGCTCTCTCTGTTCCACAAGTCCCTGAATTATAAACATCCTACCATCGTCCTCTCCTAAAAGTATTAAGGACTTGAAATGGTACAGACGGCGCCACCCATGTCAAAAGCCCTCTTGCAAACTCCCAGTATGGTGAGTTTAGAGTTATGCCATTCCATTTTTTCTAGCTAGGGCAGTTTCTTTCCTTCGTGAGGTGCGTCTCTTGAAGGAGTTCTATATTGATTTTCTGGTGCTTCAAATATGACATTATTCTATTATGTTTGATATAACTGTTGAGCCCCCTGACGTTCCTCAAGGCTTTTCTAAGATCTCCCATCCAGAATAAGCATTTCCACATACCTCGACAGTCTGATGCGCATATTGTACATTCCCTGTGTGGATCTATAGGCTAACCTCCCACTAACTACCCCAACTCCCCTACCCACCCTCTGCCCAAAAATTACCCAGCTCAATACCTTGTGCTCGGGCATCCCTGCTTCTCACCCCTGCACAAGTTGCTTGTCCTGGTGTCTGGAGTGCGGCAGGCGGATGCTCAACAACTGGTTCCACACTTAGGTGAAGGACGCCTCTGTGCAGCGCTTTTACAGATGGAGTGCACGCTGCAGGCTCCTGTTATACATAGTTGTTGGTGCCTGAATCGTGTCCAAAAGGCCCCACCCCTAGTTGTCTGCCAGTCATGTCTGGTCCCATTCCTGCGGGCCATTCAGCTTGTATTTCCTTCTCCTGACGTCTGTTGGTCCACTTCAGTTGGCAAGTTTTCCATATCCATCCATGTGTGTGCATCCTCCGGGGTGTCAAAGAAGATACCTCAACATTTATTTAACCCTTTCCACCGTGATGAGTATAATAGCATATACTTGAGTGACGCCCCTCGCAGCCTCCTCTTGACAGAAGTGAAGTGCATCCTCTGTCTCTGCACCTGCAAGGTATAGTCTGGGTATGCAGTAACATTGGCCGACACACGCTGTATTGTGCCACCTCTCAAGGATCTTTTCCCTATCTTTATCCGGGCTATGATAGGCCGTGGAGGGGCTCCTGGTGGCGGTTTCTTTGACAGTGA
Organism: Ambystoma mexicanum; assembly: GCF_040938575.1. Classification (NCBI taxonomy): domain Eukaryota; kingdom Metazoa; phylum Chordata; class Amphibia; order Caudata; family Ambystomatidae; genus Ambystoma; species Ambystoma mexicanum. Next base: position 1,219,173,091 of record NC_090936.1, read on the forward strand.
CCTATGAGCCCTTACAACTGTGAAGCCCTGAGTGAGGGTGCCTGGGCTGGTTTCTTGTAACAGCATGTTTGAGGGGGATTGGGTCCTCCGACGTATTCCATATCTATGACAGTAATCACCACAGCTGTGCTGCTTCGGAAAATCTTTCTGCGTCCTGCGTCGATGTCGATACGCCACCCTCGCTGACGACCTCCGACAGCCGACGTCACTGGGTGTTATAAGTAGGACGCACAACGCCCATAGCCTCAGTTCCGTTTTTTCCACAAACGTGTTCGCTTCGGAGATCTCGGCGCTCCTCGACTCTTTGGAGTTTCTGTTGTTTATCGGTTCTTCGAACCTGTTCGTTTGTGCAGTTATACTTCCTGATGTCTACCTCGTGTTCCACCCCGCGTCCGGGCTTCAAGAAGTGCGGGGACTGCGGGTCCAAGATGTCAGTGACGGACTCGCATGACGCCTGCCTCTGGTGCCTCGGGGAGGCCCATGACACGGATGATTGTGTTGACTGCCAGTCGCTTACGTCCAAAGCCTTGCGGGAGCGCAAGAAGAAACTGTGGGTCGGTAAGGTGTCCAAGCCACGGAAGTCGAGGTCTGCGGGGCTTTCGGCGGAGGATTCGAGGGGCGACTCTCTGCATCGTCGTCGAAAGTCCAGTGGGTCTCGGTCCCGGAGTAGGTCCTGCCACTCCTCTGCCTCTCCGAGGCACTCCCGGAAGCGCCGTCATCGGTCGCCTTCCCTGTCCTCATCCGAGGACTCGGCCCGTTGGCGGGTTGCTTATCCCACCAAGCATGCGACGCCGGAGGAATGGGGTTCCTTCGGTAAGAAAATGCTAGCGATACTTGAATCGCAGGGCACTCGTCTGTCCGCGCCTCCGAGTGGGGTCGGTTGAGATCGGTCGACAGACACCGCTCGTACGCCTTCGGGCTTGGGTGGTCGGCACGATCGCGGGAATGGTCCCGCTCGGACAACGGGAATCGTTCTCGTCATGCGTTCCAGGTCCCGGTCTTCGATGCGCTCGATACCGTGTGCACCTGTGATGTCTTCGAGGAAGATGTTGACGCCTCTGGCGCCAAGGTCGCCGAAGGACTCTTTCAAGGCTCCACCTCCGAAGAAGTCGTCGACGCTGTCGAGGGACATGCTCGGGGCTCTGCCCTCGAGGCCTGTGTCGATGTTGTCGATGCTGTCGGCGCCGCATTCAGCGTCGAATCCGATTCACTGGACGCCTTTCGAGGCTGTTTCGACAGGGGTACCCCGGGGCACGGTGGAACCCCCTAGAAAGGCTCTGGCCAAAGTCAAGCATGGTTTTGTTCCCCATTCTGTGCCCTCTTTCCGCCATCTTGAGTACATTTCAGAGGATGATGAAGGCTCTGACGAAGGCTTGGTTCCGGTTACGGTGCCAGATGAGCTTCTCTCGGGCCATAGCCAGTTTGATGACCTGAGGCAGTCACTGCATGATGCCAGTGGACTGGACACCTCTCCTGAGGTGGAGTTTTGTAGGCCGGAGCGTGGCACTCATGACGATTCTTCGTACCGGCACCTTATGTCTCGGGTCACCGAGTACTTGGGATGGTCGGCTCCCCCAGGGGAGTTTGTTCAGGATGATCTCACGGACATCCTTGTTCTTGGTCCCCCCACTGACCCGGTACTGCTGTTTCATATGGCTCTGCAGAGAAGGGTGGCGGAGGCTTGGACTGCTCCGGAGAGTCTCCCGGCAGTGGGCAAGTCTTTGTCGCGAAAATACCGTGCATCCAGTAGCGACCCCTGCTACTTGTCCAGGCACCCCACTCCGGAGAGTTTGGTGGTGCAGGCGGCTACGGCCCCGGCAAAGCAGGCGGCGTACCCTACCATCCCTCCGGATAGGGACAACAAACGTTTTGATGGCTGGGAAAAGATGGTGTTTTCTTCTGGGGGTATGGCACTTCAGGCAGCCAACTCCATATGTGCCTTGTCTTGTTTCACGCACACTCTGTGGAACTGTGTTGCGTTAGCGGCTGAACATATTCCCGAAGGGGACGAACAGGATGGTTTCCTTGCTATGGTTCAGGATGGCAAGGATGCCATGTGTGAGGCCGTTCAGTCGGGTTTGGACATGGCAGATTGTGTCAGCCGGTCCATGGCGGCGAGCACCGTAATACGCAGGTTTGCGTGGTTGCGGCAGTCTGGGTTCGCTCCTGATGTGCAGTCCCGGCTCCTCAACATGCCCTTTGACGGTGAACATCTTTTTGGCAGAAAGGCTGACGAGAGCCTTGAGAGGTTGCAGACCTCCAAAGCTGCAGCGAAGTTGTTGAGCGCTGCAGTCTGACAACCTCCGCCTTTTCGTCCTAGGGGACAGCAGTGGAGGGGAGATTCCTTTCGCTATTACTCGTCCTTCAGTAAAGCGAGAGGAGCTGGCAGTCAAAGAGGCCATCGCAGGGGTACCAGAGGTGGACGACAGGGTACTCGAGTTGCCAAGGCCGCTCGGCCAGTTGCCTCTTTGCCCTCAGGCAACGCCGCAGCCGCTACCACTCAGTCATGAGGCCAGGTCCCATGGTTTGCCGGTTAGGGGAAGGCTGGCGCAGCATCTTGTAGAGTGGCAAGCCATTACTTCAGATGTGTGGGTACTGGAGATCATAGCCCACGGCCAGTGCTCCAGAAGAGATTTTGAGGTGGGAGTATTTTACGCATGATTTTTTAAATTGGAGCGTAAATGCAATTTCAAGAGTAACAATGAGTTTTCTCCTCTGCAAGAGAGTAAAACGTATCCAACATACACCCAATGCATACGTAAAATCAGACCCATAGCCCAAAAAAGTTGTAGATCAAAGTTGTCTGGCTTGTCTTTAACCATTTTATTACACTTGTGGAAAATATTCTGCCATAAAATAACTAGCTTCATTTTCAAAATTCTAGAGCCTAGAAACTCTGTTAAGAACTACAAAAGATTGAGACTGATGTATTGCCTGCAGAGGGAGTGTGAGTAAGCAATTGATGGCATATGATTTACTTACAGGAACTTGCACACATAATCTTAGCAAAAGCCACACACTGCTAATCTACCTTTCCCGCTGTCTACTGCAGGAAATTAATGTGGATGGGCCAGACACTAGTTGGCAATATCACTTCAAATAACCATAAAGTGCATGCAAGCTGAATTGCATTATGGTAGGCATATTTATAGTTTTACTGGTTTATTGTTTGTGTACAAAGCCAAAAACCATAATTCTGGCAATTACAGTTAGGAAGAAATGCAGGCAAGTGCATAAGTTGAAGACTGGTCCCGAAGCCCTACTTCAACACTAAATTGTGTGATCCTGGACAAATACTGTTGCCCCTCTGCCTTTTTAGCAAAAATAGAAATTGGCACTACAAGTGTTTTATTTCCAACTAGTTACTACTAAAAAAGCCTGACTGTCCTCTGTTCCACTGTTCGACCTGTAGCATTAATAGTAGTGACCATTTATATAATGGACATGACAAAGTTTGTCTCTTGGCTTACTCCTTGCTGCTTGTTTAATATAACTTCACATGAACTCCTCGAGTATTAAAGACTTGTCTGTACCTTCCCCCATCTTCTACTTCCATCCTAGGAGAGCAGTCTTGATTGCCCTGTAGGTTTCCTTCTAGATAGCCAAGAATCTGCATCTCGGACATAACACGCAACACAGCAAATTCAGCCCATGACGGCTAATCACATCAGTGGTGGAAGTGGAAAAAAGGAACTAGTGGTCCTCTGGTTGCATCCAAAAAATAGTGAGTAGGATGGCCGGACAGATGGGGTGGGAGGCAGGGTGGAGTATGGGGACAGGGGACCAGGATCACAAACCTTGGCTGAACAGTGAAGCAGGGATTTTTATCCACTCTGCAAATTTGACCACATACCTTCCAAGCGTTACTCAGTACAAATAGTTTGGATTTCAAGGCCTACAGTAATGATGCCTTAAAGAGTTTACTTCCAAAACCACAAATTGCATAATACCACATGGCAACATGTAAATCCTTACATCAACATGTTAAGCCTGAATGGTAAACTAGAGGTCTCAAAAATCTAGTAAACCCCACTGTACTTTCAGTGATTTAATAAAAGATGTTTTGTAATGCACTCAGATATGGAGATTATTGCCCTCTACTGCCATCTAGTGGAGGAAAGTATACTTTTTAATGAAAATAAATACAGCTGAAATGGTACGCAGAAGAAAATTAAATGCTCTGTAATGGCTTTAATTACATGCATATAAAGCCAAGATACGCAGCTTATCTGTAGGGCTGCCCATGGCTACTGTCTTCCTTTCCGGCAGAGGCCTCACAACAATCCACCAGGGAATCTTTCTTTGAAGAATCGGGATCCGCTCCTTGCGCAGGAAATTCAATCCCTGCTGGAGAAAGGCGCCATAGAACTGGTGCCTGTAGCGGAGAGGGACAAGGGATTGTATTCGCCTTATTTTTTGATTTCCAAGAAAGACGGGTGATTGAGACCCATCATGGACTTGCGTGGTTTGAACAAACTCCTCAGGAAGGACAAGTTCAAGATGGTTACTCTCTTTCAAGTCCTCCAGGCCCTTCAACTTCAGGACTGGTTGGTGTCTCTCGACCTCAAGGACGCCTATTTTCATGTGCCGATCCATCCAAAACATAAGAAGTACCTGAGGTTCGCGGTTGGCGACTCGCACTTTCAGTTTCGGGTCCTGCCGTTCGGATTGACCTCCGCCCCGAGGGTCTTCACCAAGCTCATGGTAGTGGTGGCAGCGCATCTCAGGAAAGGGGGGATTCACGTCTACCCCTACCTGGACGATTGGTTGATCAGGGCGCGCTCTCCCGAGCAAGTCCTGGATCATTTGTCCGTCACCTGCCACTCCCTCCACAAGCTGGGCTTCTCCCTCAACTTAAAGAAGTCCCATTTGACGCCAACTCAGAGGTTCCAGTACATCGGAGCAGTGCTCGACACGTCCCTGGGGCAGTGTTTTCCTCCCCAGGTGAGGACTCATCACATTCAGCAGATGGTGCACAAGTTTCAGCTTGCCCAGAGTCTCCCAGCGTTCGAGTTCTTGAGATTGCTCGGCCTCATGGCATCCTGCATTCTTCTGGTGCCAGAGGCCAGGTTGCGGATGTGATCTTTGCAATGGGCACTCAAGCTCCAGTGGTCTCAGTCCTCCGGCAGGATGTCGACCCTGTTCAGGTGCCGTCCTCGGTCGCCCAGGACCTTCTGTGGTGGGCTGTCGCAGGCAATCTGATGAAGGGGGCTCCTTTTTTGGCTACCCTGATGTGACGATCGTGACAGCCGTATCCCTTAGGGGATGGGGAGCTCATGCCAACGAGTTGACAGTCAGCGGTCGTTGGTCTTCGTAGTCCAGACTCCGTATCAATCTGTTGCAGCTGAGGGCAGTCAGGCTTGCCCTGAAGGCTTTTCTGCCGACTGTGAGAGCAAAGAATGTCCTGGTCCTGACAGACAACACAGTGGCTATGCACTACCTCAACAAAAAGGGGTATGCTCTGAGCAGGCAGAGCGCTATCTCTCACGAGTGGGAATTGGCTCAGGAGATTCTCATGGAGATCTTCGCCCTTTGGGGGACCCCTCAAGTGGATCGCTTCGCCTACAGTGTCAACCGGAAGTGCGAAAGGTTCTGCTCGTGGGAATTTCCTCTAAGAGGAGTCTTGGGAGACGTGTTCATGGTGGAGTGGTTATACCCAGTGCTGTACGCGTTTCCTCCAGTCCCCGTCATCTCACAAGTGCTGTGGAGGTTACGAAGGTTCGGTTCCCGGATGATTCTCATTGCTCCGGTGTGGGCCCGGAGGACGTGGTACCTGGACCTTCTCGAGTTGTCCATCTGCCTTCCACGTCGTCTTCCCTACCGAGACGATCTGCTCTCACGGGAGTGGGTTCAGATTCTCCATCCAGAGGTCAGATCCCTCAACCTTCACGCTTGGTTTCTGAAAGGTTGAGGTATAAGGATTGGGACCTCCCTGAAGACGTGATGGAGGTGTTGCTTTCAGCCATAAGGCCCGCAATAAAGTCCCTGTACCATTGCCGTTGGCGAAAGTTCTGCGACAGGTGCAGGGTTAAGAATGTGGATCCTTTCGCATGTGACATATGTGACATTCCTGTGGTTCTGTCTTTTTTTGCTTTTTTTTAGCCCACAGGGGCTTGCAAGTGGGTACCATTAAAGTTTACCTGGCAGTGCTGTCCATATTTAAGCGCTCATCTGAAGTGTTCTTGTCTTAAAAGTCCTTTAATTTCTCAGTTTCTAAAAGGGCTCACTAATGTGTTCCCTCAGTCACCTTTCCAGGTGCCTGGTTGGGATTTGAACCTTGTCATCAAGTTTCTGATGGGTGCTCCGTTTGAGCCTTTGCATTCATGCCCTTTGAGACTGTTAACTCTTAAAACTGTATTTTTGGTTGCGGTCACTTCCGCTCGCAGAGTGAGTTAGTTACAGGCACTTTCAGTTAAGCCACCCTTCACTGTATTTCATAAGGACAGGGTTGTCCTTAGAGTTTGGCCTTCCTTTCTTCCGAAGGTGGTGTCGGACTTTCATTTAGGCCAGAGGTTGTTCTTCTGGCATTTTATCCTCCTTCACATCCTGGTAAGGAAGAGGAGAGGCTCCATAGGCTCGATCCTAGGAGAGCTTTAAGCTTTTATATTTCACGCATGTCCCGGGTCAGAGTGGACGATCAACTCTTCATTGGTTACGCTGGAAAGCGTTTGGGACAAGCTGTGACTGAGCATACTTTGTCTCGCTGGATTATTCTGGCTATTTCTGAGTGTTACCGCTTGGCGGGTAAGGACCCATCGGTCGGCTTGCGGGCCCATTCTACCAGGGGTATGGCTGCCTCTACTGCCCTACGGAAGGGTGTTCCTATTCGTAACATCTGTGATGCAGCCACCTGGGCTTCGGTCCATACTTTTGTACGTCACTACTCCCTCGATTCCATCCGTGGGCAGGATCTGCCCTTTGGCAAGGCTGTCCTTTGCTCCGCAATTTGATTGGGCATTCTAAATTTCTGTATTCTAAATTATTTTCCCACCTCCTTGCATTGGTACTGCTTTGGGAGTCTGTCATAGATATGGAATATGTCGGAGGACCCAATCCCCTCGTAGAACAAGTTACTCTCTTACCTGGTAACGTTCTTTTTCAATGGGATGGTCCGACGACGTATTCCATATCGCTCCCTCCCTGCCTTCCCCGCTACAGAATTTCTTATGCGATTGCAGTTTACGTTTCCGCAGGGCTTTGTATGGTCAGACTGACAGAAGACTGGTGCCACACGTTTGGGGGAAAAAACTACAACTGAGGCTACGGGCGTCGTGCGTCCTACTTATAACATCCAGTGACGTTGGCCGTCGAAGGAGGTCCTCGAGGGCGGCGCATCAACGTCATCGACGCAGGACGCAGATGCCGAAAGAATTTCCGAAGCAGCACAGCTGTGGTGATTACTGTCATAGATATGGAATACGTCGTCGGAACATCCCATCGAAAGAACATTACCAGGTAAGAGAGTAACTTGTTGTTCTCTATAAAGTTAGTCAGTTTTGCGCCCTCTTGGCCTTCAGGGAGTCCCATGATTTTTACATTATTGCTTCTGGCCCACCCTTCTACATCTTCAACTCTACCTTCAAGATTCTGCAATTGCTGCTGCAATATTGTTGCATCCCTCGAGGTGTCTTTCTGGCTGGCTGTGTTCACTGCAACTTGTTTTCCAGAGTTCCTGTGCGTTCTGCGAGGGCTCGAACATCTTGCTTCAGCAGATTCACATCCAGGCTGATGGCATCCACTTTGGATTGTAGTGCAATCTTCAAGGCTGCTAATGCCTCCAGGACCTGCTGGCCTCCTTTTGCTTGTTTTAGCTCTCCTCGTGAGGATAAGGTCACTGGTGCGGTGCTCTCAGCCAAGTTCATGAATTTCATGAAAGTGTCCAACGTAAGCTGCTTAGACTTTTTTTTTGGGACTTGGACACCATGGATGGTTCTCACGGTGCTGGCTATTCCGCTCCCTTTTAATTACGTTTTTCGTCCCTCGTAGTACTACAGGTCGCCAGCTGGTATCAAGTGAGGGTTGTTCGCTGTATTCAAGGGCAACTGCACTGCCTTCTAGGTGTCTGACGTGTTTCGCTGTTGGGTGGCGTCACCTGTATCACCGTATTAGTAGCGTTGGTATGCCGCTTCAGGAGGTGGCTGTGTTCCCCATCGTGTGTTACACCCGTGAAATTGCTTATCGCAGTCTGGCAATTGCCTGTGAGCATCACCTTGTATATGTGTCCACTGATGCATGTGTCTATGCAGGTCCCTCCTTGGGGTCTTCTATGCCTAATAGAGGCAAGTTGTTATCACATACACTACTGTAATGTCTCTGCTTGGACTTATCCTCAGGTTGTAGTCTCTTGAACACATATATCAGCCGTAAAAATGTGCACTTGCCCACAATACTGGAGGCATTGCGCCCAGCTGGTCCCTGTTTCGCTGGGATAGCCGGACTTCATTTGTAGCTTATCCTGCTTCCTGCGGTATGCTGTCTTATATGGTGCAGTTATGTGTCTAGATTAAGTCCAATTTTATTTAGCCTTATGAGGATATGTGCGTTATGTTCGGCGTGCTTCTTATATTTCGCCCCTTCTCCTGGGCTGTGACTACATGGATGTCTATTGCATTGCATTAGGCAGTGCTATCTGCGACTTGTTTCAAGTGAGTACGCACCTTTATGTGCCGCTGTAGACTGGGCCAGCTAACGTTCTTGCCCGCCTGCTGCGTTCTGTCGCAGACAGTTTCGTATGTTCCTGCCTTTGGTCGGAACTGATGGCGGAGAGTCTGGTGTTGACACAGGGGTTCCACCCTATCGATGCACACTAGGGCTTGCACAGTGTTTGTAATGTGCTTGCCCATGCTGCTGTGAGCCAGGCAGCTTGTCCCTCTAATGAACGCCGTCGCCCCCCGACCTACCACTTCACTTGCGGCCCCTCCAGCAGTCACGGTGGCCGCAGATGCTGTTTTTGTTCTGGTCCGGCTCCCGGGCTCCACTGCCTTCCCAACGCTGTGCAGCCGTTCACTCCGTGGCTGGTATTCCTCTTGCTCCACTGTGGGCACAAAGCGGGATCCAATCAGCCACCGGGGTATCCGATATATGCAGCCACCACCTTTATATTGCTTTGTGCTTTTGCAAACCCAGGCTACTGCTTCGCGTCCGCCATCTTGCTATTGCCTCCGTCGGTTGGGTCACTTTCTTCGCACAGCTGCTCCCTGTAATCTGTACACCCCCAGTGTTCTATTTGCACTCGAGTATGCCCACATTACTCATCCCTCTGGTGAAGCATTAATAGGGATCCTCACACGCAGGGGCCAGTGCTGCAGGCCAAATCATACCGGATTGATAGGGGCTGTACGAAAAGCTTCCCTACTGCATGGCTATCTAGTCACGCCCCTGTGCTTCAATAAGGTAGTTATTTTGACTTGAGCTTAATGTGCTTAACAACTAACTATCATTTCATTGTACCTGAATTCCAGAGTTAAATCTATTTTATCTCTTTCTCACCCCAAATCATGACTAGTGAGCACTGTTCATGCATTTTCTTTACAGAAGGAGGCTTACCGTCTCATTGGCTACTTCTGTCAATTGATTAAACACACAGTTGTGGATCAGCTTTCCCTTTCTAAATGAATAAATAAATCAACACAGTATCGATGATTTTGATCTGTATTTGTATATAATCAAAGCTGTAAAGGGGTTAAGGAAATGGAATTTCAGCAGTTAAACTGGCAATTCTTTAAGTACTTTGTTTTTTGTTAGAGAAAGGAAAAAACATAGGCTTTTGTGAAGGTGACACCACTTTCTTCTTCTGAAAACCTTCTGCACCCTACTCCGGTTGGGTGACCCAACTGGAGAAATTCTGAGATCCTCTTTATGCTGTTCGACTAAGGCCACCCTGTCCTGGGTGGGCCACACGAGTTGGATAGATGTTCTCTGGGGCAGTTGTGCATGTCTCTGCCCCCCAAATTGAACATATTACGTTTTATACGATTTCTGGGTTTTGAAATAGACTTGTATGTAGACTTATTTATTGTGTCCTTGATTGCTGTGCAATTTTCATTGAGTGACCCTGCTTTTTAAAACATTTGTTGTCGTTTTTATGTCTAATATCTAGTATTTCACTAATACATTTTCCTTTATTTACAGACTGTACAGTACACTCCTTGCTCACAAAAAAGCCCACATTCGGAACTTTGCAGCAGAAAGTTTTGCTTTCTTGATGAGAAAGGTGAGTGGTTTTTGGTATTGAATTGTAATACTCGTCTAATGCTACTTTGTGATGTGAGATGATTCTTTTTGAATTTGCAGTAAGAGAGTTTGTTATACCTGTAATATGCCACCGCTGTATACAGATTCCAAACTGTAAATAACAGATCACTATCCTGACTCAAAGGCAGCAATGAGGATGAATGCAGAGTCTACCTGGTAACTGAATACCTGCCTGCTGCAGTGTTTGCCTGGATGGGATTGATTCTCCAGGGAAGCCCTCTGGGGAAGAAAACCCTGTATCCGGATCTGGCTGGATAGGTGTTAGGCAAAATTCATATGCAGTACCCTTTGGGACCACTACACACAACTAGGACTACCGGTGTAAGCAAAACCAACCTTTGGTAGAAGTCTGTACTACACAGTTTTGGTAGCGTTGCTGAGCAGCCAGGCTTATCTCAAGAGGAGAATGTGAGCTGTAATGATGTTACACAGAGGCCTGCAATCACAAGTATTAAAATAGACTCTTATACTCAAGGATTCTTGGTAAAACACTTATTAATTTATTTCACAGTCAGTTCTAAAACATTCACTAGAATGAGGCAATCTATATCACACAAAAACATACTTCAGTACTTTACACGATACAGGTCTGAGGCATTTAAACTACTTTGAAGGAGGAGCAAAAAGGCATAGGTTAATAAAAGGAAGATTAGTTACTCTTAAACAGTGCAAATGCTTTGAGTTCATCAGGGGAGCCAATTCAATGCAATAGAGTAGACCAAAGTCAATGGGCTAAAGTCTTGTATAGGATAAAGCAGTTCTGGTAGTTAAACGGAAAAGTATTTGCCAAAGTTCTCAGAAGTAGTCCGTAAAAGAAAGGTTCATATGTTGGGTCACAAGCTGATTAGGCCTGCAAGTTGCAGTTTCAAGCACTTTCGCAGTGAGAGGTAAGTTCTCTCAGTCGGGTTTTCACAGTACCTTACAGGCAGTTTCTCCAGATCTTGCTCTTTCTGAGCCTCGGTCATGGGGACAAGAGGGAGGATGTCGGGGGACTCCTGCCCTGGGACTGGTCGCAGAGCTGGCAACTGGCAAATCTTCGATTCCGGTAGCTGTACTATAGCACACAAACTGGTGTCCCTCTCTCTCTGGTTATTCAGTTTCCTGCAGCACACTGAGGAAACTACAACTAGCTCCGAGAATGGTATCCAGGTGTCTTACGGGTCGAGTTGATTGGTCCCACCAACTCAAAGGGAGAAGTTGTCCTTGAAGGGGCTTCTTTGTCGAGATGAACTTGACTATTCGGACCTGCAGCAGGGCTTCACCGGGCAACCGACAGTCCAGGAGTTGCAGCAGCCGTCCTCTTCTAGCTCTTTTTTGGTTCTTTCGTTCCAGTGGTCAACTCTGCTTTCCAGTCCAAGAGACTCGCCTTTTAACAGTTTTCTCTCTTTAATTCCAGCCCAGCTGCCACTCACCCAGGAGGGTGGTTGTCCTTGCTGGACAGCCAGCCAATCATGCCAGAGTGCATTTGGGTCTCCTAGGAGACTAAGCACAGGGAGTTTTCGGCACCTCCCTCACTTCCTGCCCACCACAGACACTCAGATGCCAGAGGCGGTCTTCAGTCCCGAAGCCTGCCAAAGGCATAGAATCAAAGGGACCAAACCTGGTTTGGCGCGCAGAGACAAACACTAGAAGGACCATTCCAAAATGAAATGGTGAAAAAAGAAGACCGGGACATGTTTAAACAAAGGGGCTTAAGGCGCCATCTTGAAAAACATGGCTCCCGGAATTTTTAGCTACCAGTGTTCGCGGTCGGGAAAAATCATGGTATTTCCTTGTAAAACCACTGCCACCATCCATTTCGATAGAAAAGGGTAGCATTTGACTGCTACATGAGTTTCTAGACACAGGGGATACCAGGTAACCCCTCCAGCACTCTATAGGTAGATAGTGTGTGCTGGGTTTAGGAATTTTTAAAAAGACTAGTAAAGTCAATTTATCCTAACATTCTCTGGGAAACAGTAGTTTATTCCAGAGAAGGTATTTAAACCTTTGGGAAGTCTAACAAGACATCCCTGTGTCACTGCACTGAGGGTGCTGTGTAACACACATGAAAAGATTATGCTTATGGAGTTATGTAAACTAAACTAAAAGAGTCAAATACACGTCAAAATACATGAGAGTGGGCAGAAAAGGCTCACGCTCTTTCCAGGTACAAAAATCAAGTCCTCAAAATCCATCAAAGTTGCTGGGGGTCTCTAAGGCAAAGGAAATTAGCACATTTATGAGAATTCTCCCTAACAGTCCGACAGTGCTTCAGCAGCCCAGACGCAGGAAGGGATGGCAGACCACTTCAGGAGTCATCTTCTTAGTGAGTCGGCTGTTTGCCTGCAAGCGATTCTTGGCTCCACGGCTGATCTGAAGGAATGTCTGCAGGAGTCCTCTTGGGAGCAAGTCCAAGCCCACCAGTGATAAGGATCTGCACCATTCAAACAGCCAGTAGCTGTCCAATCGGAGACAACTACTGTTTTCACTTGTGCCCCACGACCAGACTCTCTTGCATCCTGGATGTGGATTGGAATTAGACAGTCCCACCCCTACCTCGGCGATGCACATACGCACACATGCGCTCATGCACATGCTTTCCTTGGCAAGTAAGTGCATGACCTTTTTATAAGGGATTTTCTGACCTGGCAAGGCAGGAAGAAGGGCAAACTAATGTGGCCAAAAAACAAGTGAACATCTTGTGGCACGGCCATTTTAAGATACTAGCCATGCTTAGTCGCCATATGTGGTAAACTCGAATGTGCACACTAGAAATAACTCCAATTGTAAAAATATATCTGCTGCCACCAGCTTGTCTTTAGGCACATATAAAAGTAACCAAAAATCCCAAGTGACGCTAGGATGACACAAAAGGATCCCTGTTGCACTGCATTGTAATGTGCTGTGTGCAATGTTAAAAAGGTCCAAAATGCAAATGGGAAACACAGTTTCCCAGTACTGATAGTCTGAGGGACTGATTGGTTTCTCCAGAACAATGACCGTCAGGTCAGGTCAGGGCAGTGAAGCTGAAGGCTTTACTTCCCCTCAAATAGTCAGAACAGGTTAAAAAGCAAAGCAAAAAGATTGGCGGTCCATAGAAACTGCAGATGGAAAGTTGTCAAAAGAGAAATCGTTCCTAAAATAAGAGTTTTTATTGTCCTGTTTGCCCATTGAGTGACTCCTAGTTGTTACCTCGGGAGGAACTTTAAGGCTGCATGGAGGTCTTACTGTGTTAGCTGATCAGTTTAAAATGTACCTGCCTGTACAGTCATCACTTTTGTGTCTCCTCTTCCAATGAATCCGATATGGCGAAAGCACAGAAAATAATTTGATTTTTGGTTTTCTTTAGGTTCCTGAGCAGAATGCCCTTTTTAATTTGATATTTATGGACCTTGAAAAGCACCCAGAGAAGGCGGAAGGTGTTGGGCAGCTGCTGTTTGAAATGTGTAAGGGTGTCCGGAGTATGTTCCACTCGTCGGCCTCAAAGGTAACGTCTGTGTGCACGGTCTATTTTATAACTGATGTCACTGTACCAATTATGCTACCCAAAATTGTTTGAATTCTTCAAGTGTTTTTATTGGTTCTCAAGCATAAACAAAAGGCTTGTTTCCTGAATCCCCTTTCATGCTTTATCACATAAATTAAACCACATCTACAGGTATGGTCAGCTTGCTGCTCTGCTCCTTGATTTTAGCATACTTTACCTTTATTTCCTTTTATCCGATTTACCGTGCAAGGCGTGTGACTGGACGTCGTGGTGCAGACTCTGCTCCTCTGATTGCACTATGGGTGCGTTGAAAACAAATTCTTTTCCTTGTAACGCTGGTTACCTACGCTTTTGCGGTCTGTTTTCACTTTCCTCTTCTTAGAGGGGGAGGGCCCTGGCTAGTGCGCAATCATATGCATACAGAGCTCTGACACTTGCCGGAAGCGCATCGGACGGGCGCAGCGGGCAAGAGCCTCACGCGTGGAAGTCGCGCCAAAGTCTAGCCTGTCTGTGCTCGTCCGTTCGCAGACCGGGCCGTGGGATAGAACCACAGGTATTCAGTGCACACATGTGCCTGTTTGCTATATTGCCCGCAGTGATTTGTTGTGCCTCACACCTACTGATACCTCTTGCCCAGTAGGGTTTTAAAACATTGGCCCCTAATGTTGACTGCCATTATAAATAGAGTATCTCATTATAATGCCTCCTATTGAACGCTCGCTCATTGGCCGCTCATGCTCCGGAGTGCTGCAATCTCTTATCTGTCTCCCAGCCTGATTTACTTTGTGTCATGGAAACTTGGCTTTGTGATAGTTCGGGCCCCTCCATAATTCAAGCCCTGCCTTCCAACTATAATATTGTACACTGTGATCGCCCCTCTATTCATCCAGGTTGAGGGGTCGCTTTGATTTTTAAATCCATCTTTAAAACCTACTGTATAGCGGCTGATCACTCTATCAAGATGGAAAGCTCATTAGTCTGCATTCCCATCTCACCGACTTTTACTTTGGTTGTTTTAGTGATTTATCGCCCTCCTGGTTACGATTGCACTTTTTCTACTGAATTTCCTGCTGTTGTGTATGAACTACAACAGAAGCATTCTAACCTTGTAATTGTTGGTGACTTCAATCTTTCAGTCAAATAAAGCTAGTGAGCTACCAATCTCTATTTTTCTTGCCTCTATGGCAGATCTTGGTTTCCCCCAATAGGTTACTGACTCCACATATCAGTTGGGTAACACTCTTGATCTTGTTTTTGCTCCTGGGATTCTTTGGTCTATTGCCCCCCCCCCCCCCCAAACACCTTCCCTGTTATCTGGTCCAACCATTTTGTTGTGTTCTCCATTCCACTCTTGGAGTGAACTTTCCCTGCTCGGAGACACGATACTCGGAAACGGTGCTGGCATTGTTCCATTGTTGGCATTGTGTTCCATTGTTAGATCTTGCAGCTTGCATTGCCTCTCATTGTGATGACCCTAATCCCTGCTCTCTGGCAACCTTGTCAGTCTTTAGTAGTGTAGCTGACTCTGTTGCCCCTCTTAAACTTTGCAAAATGAAAAACCGAACCCCTGAGCCCTGGTTCTCTGACAAATTGAAGTCATACAAATTACTGTGCAGGCAGGCTGAAAGGAAGTGGAAAGATGGCGATTTAGTTGCTGTTAGGGAGAATTCTCAAAAATGTGCTAATTCCTTTAACCTTAGAGACCCCCAGCAACTGGACTTGAGTGTGACCCTTTTTCAGTACTCATGTATTTTGATGTGTTTTATCTCTGTGTTTTCTTTGGTTATGGAGTCTAACCAACTCCATAGGCATCATCTTTTCAATAGTGTCACACAGCACCCTTGGTGCAGTGGCACAGGGAAGCCTTCCAGGCTTTCCCAAGGTTTAAATACCTTCTCTGGAATAAACTACTGTTTCCCAGAGTAAGTAAGTGAAATTGACTGTACTAGTCTTTTAAATTCCTAGACCCAGCACACCCTATCTTACAATATAGTGCTGGAGGGGTTACTTAGTACCCCATGTGTCCAGATACTCATGTAGCAGTCAAATGCTACCCTTTCCTCTCAGAATGGCTGGTGGCAGTGGTTTTACAACAAACTACCATGATTTTTCCCGACCGCGAACTAATCGTAGCTCCGGTAACATTAAATCGCGGGAGCCATGTTTTTCAAGATGGCGTCTGAACCCCCTCTGTAAAAACAGGTCCCGGACTTCTTTTTTTGCCATTTCTTTTTTGGAAAGGTTCTTCTAGAGTTTGTCTCTGCGCGCCAAACCTAGTTTGGTCTGTTTGTTCATTCGCCTTTGGCGGGCTTCAGGAGTGAAGACCGCCTCTGGCGATCGAGTGTCTGGGGTGGCCAGGAAGTGAGGGAGGTGCCCGAAACTCCCTGTGCTTAGTCTCCTTGAAGACCCAAATGCACTCTGTGGTGATTGGCTGGCTGACTGTCCGGCAAGGACAGCCACCCTGCTGGGTGAGTGACAGCTAGGTTGGAATTAATGGGAGAGAACTGAATAAAAGGCAAGCCTCTTAGCTTGGAAGGCAGAGTCGACCACTGGACGAAGGAACCGAAGCAGAGCTTGAAGAGGATGGCTGCTGCAACTCCTGGACCGTTGGTTTGTCCGGTGAAGCCCTGCTGCAGGTCCGAATCACCAAGTTCACCTCGAAAGAGAAGCCCTGCAAGGACTACTTCTCCCTTTGAGTTGGTGGGACCAATCAACTCAACAGTAAGCCACCTGGACACCTATCTTGGAGCTGGTTGCATCTTCCTCAGAGTGCTGCAGGAAACTGTATAACCAGAGAGAGGGACACCAGTTTGTGTGCGTTACTTACAGCCACCGAAATTGAAGTTTGCCAGTTGCAAGCTTTTTGACCAGTCCCAGGGCAGGAGTCCCTCCCCCCCGACGTCCTCCCTCTTGTCCCTACGACTGAGGCCCAGGAACAGCGAGATCTGCAGGAACTGCCAGGAACAGAAGTCTTCAGCTGCATCTTTTTCTTCATTTGTAAGGTACTGTCAAACGAGACTGAGTACTTACCTCTCACGGTGAAAGTGCTTGAAACTTTTGCAACTCTCAGGCCTAATCAGCTTGTGACCCAACATATGATTCTACTTTTTACAAACTACTTCTGAGAGCTTGTGCCGAGACTTTACCGTTTACTTACCAGAACCGTTTTATCCTATCCAAGACTTTAGCCCATTGACTTTGGCCTAGCCTATTGAATTGACTCTTCTGGTGAACTCAAAGTATTTGCACTGTCTAAGAATAATTGTAACCTTTCATGTTGAGTGTAAGAGTTTATTTGAACACTTGTGATTGTAGACCTCTGTGTAACATCATTACTGCTCACATCCCCCTCTTGAGATGAGCTTGGCTGCTCAGCTCTGCTACCAAAACTGTGTAGTACAGACTTATACCAAAGGGGGGTTTGCTTACACCTGTAGTCATAGTTGTGTGTAGTGGTCCCAGAGGGTACTGCTTACAAACTCTGCCTAGCAGTTGCAGATACAATTCAATTCCGCAAAGCCACTGTTACTTAACCAGGAGACAATCCTCATTGCTAAACAATCCTTTTTAGTGCTAAGGTTGAGACTGCAATCAATCAACCTAAAGCAATATTTGACTTGGTACACTCCTTGTCCTCTCCTACCAAAATCAACTCTGGGATTGTGCCCTCTCAGTTGTTTTGCTAATCCCTTTCCGAGTTCTTCTTTGATGAAAGTTACCATCCATCGTAAAATTGCTTCTGCCTGTGTCCCCCCGGCCCCCTTTACCTTCTGCTTCTCTCCCTCTGGACTCTCTGCCCACTGCAAACTGGTCTACTTTGCCTATTTTATCTGATGACGATGTTCCGGCTGCTATTGATAAATTGAAATCTGCCTCACCTCCTTGATCCTTTTACTCTCTCGACTTAAGGAGATCTCTGCAGAGATTATATCATGGATTACAATGGCAATTAATACTTCTCTCTCCTCTGGTCAAATTCCTAGTTATCTGAAACATGCATTGGTAATACCTGTTCTTAAGATGCCCTCCCTTGATCCCTCGATTTGATCAAATTACCGTCCTATTTCGCTTCTACCATTCTTTATGAAACTACTTGTCTCTCTTGCTTGGTGCCGTTCTTGAATCATCTAAATTCTTTGATCCCTTCCAGTCTGGTTTCCTGCCTGGTATGGGGGACTGAGTCGGTCTTGGTGTCCTTGGCCGATGACCTTAATCCCCTGGTAGATCAGGGCGGGGTGGGGGCGCTGATTCTATTAGATTTGTCAGCTGCTTTTGACACTGTAGACCACCCCACCCTGATTGCCCGGCTGTCTTCTGAAGCTCTTTTGGCCCAGGTACTTGCATGGTTCACTGCCTTTTTGGCTGATCGTTCTCAGTCTGTGTCTATATTTCTCATTTTACCACTGTCCTGTGGAGTCCCTCGGGGCGCTGCACTTTATCCCTGTTGGGACAGTATTTCTGAAGTCCAACTAAGGGCTTAGTAAAACCATTTAACTGAGGCAGTACAAGACTCCACTCTTAGTATAAGGCTGTACCACCTGGGTTCATGGTAGCGTAGACCGAGCAGCCATGCTTATTTTAGGAGGGAGAGAGGGCTGTAGAATCAGTACAAATTATATTGTAATACAAATGGTTCAAAGAAACACTGAAACACTATGTATGTAAAAATAAATGATTTATTTAAATACAGGTAGGCCCAGATAAATCTAGGGGTAAATAAGTACTATCACAAATTGCAGGTAACTGGGCGCAACAGAAACACGAATACTTAAAGCTTGGTTACAGATTACAAATACAAGAATACTTAAATAATCAAAGCTTAGTTACAAGTTAGACCATTGTTGGTTACATAAGGTTGAATACTACAAAGGAGAACAGAAGAGAGAAAATACAGAGGAAGGCAAATACTGAGTAGTGATAAACAGGAGAAAAAAAAGTAGTTAACAAAATACATGGGGAGCAAGAGCTGAGAACAAGAGGAAGGTATATCTGATTGATTCAAGAGTAGGTACAGTATATGTAATCACAATTATAATGAAACACCACTATATTTGAAGGTACAGAGACCAAGTACCTTGTTAGGTGTACCTTGTTTGGAACACCTAACAGTAGTTCTAGGGAAGTCCAAACCTTTTCATACACATTCAGTATAGGTCAAACCTATTCTTGGCGAGTAAAAACCAATGGTTACTTTCACAATTACAGTCAGTAATGCAAGGACAGTAGACCCTACCAGTTGTACAGTGACTCTCGGTACAAATCACATAATCAGTCAACTATACAATATACTTTTTTATCCAGTTCTACTAAGGATGAGTAAAACCTAAGGATGTAATATTCAATTACAGGTGCTTTTGAGATCAGTGAAACACAGATTGAGATAAGCAGTAACTCGTGTAACTTATTTTTGGGATGACACACAGCTAACTCAAGGTAAGTAAAACCCATATGCTTTTTCAATCTCACAAGGAGTCCAGGTTAGACCTTTCCCAGCTATACAATTAACTGATGTATGACTTATAAGGGACAGTTGGAACCGCAAGCTCTGGGTTAGATAGCATAGGGAAAGTAAACCCTAATGTTACACTTTACTGAATGACTCAAGGTTATTCTGGGTAGGCAACACCCTAATGCAGACTTATTCTGGGCCGGCTAGCAGCAAGTCAGGGGAAGCAAGACCCAGTTGGGGGACACTCCTAACAGGACTAATCTGATGATACCAACAGTTGGAGGACACTCGTACAATTATCCTGCAGGAATAATCTGGTGAAACCAACACATTACTTTTGGGACGAGGCACAACCTAATCACAGGTGAGTAAAATACCTTCATATCTACTTTCTATTAGAATGGCAAAAAACAGTTTCTAAGGAAAGAAAATATGTTAACCATACTTAAGAATAGTGCATCACACATCCAAGGCAGTAAGAACGTTTGTAACTGTTCACTCTTAGAGTTACTGTTACCAACCCACTCTTTTTCAAGTAAGTAATTTTTAAACATTTTTTTTTTCTAGGCAAATGGCCCAATCCCTTAACAGTCTTTCCCTAGTTCTTGAATCATGAGTGTTCTCAGTGGCAGAAGGGGTGTCACTAGGATTTAGTGTCCAACAGACAGTGTCTGAGTAGTTTAAGTAGCAAAAGTCTTCCTTAGGAAGACTGGGCAAACAGGTGAGTTTTTTGCTTTCGAGTTAGAAAAGGGTCCCGGGGCTTCGCAGAAGACACGCTAGCAGGATTCTAGCCGTGGGACTGGGTGAACTGGAAGAGAGGCCTCCCCATCACAGAAAACGCCCCGCAGCTACACAGAAATTTCAAGAGATTTAAGGTAAGTACATAACCAAGCCAACACAGTGCCTCAGCATTGAAGATTTTTCAGCAGGAGGACTTCAGGATATGTAGCCAAAATCCTAGTCAGTGGATTCCTTGTCATGGTGACTGAAAACAGGACCTAGGAAGGGACTTTGCAGCAGGGATCAATGGAAAAGGCTCTAAGCAAGGTTTTCCTCGTGGCTGAATGCGGTTCTGTGGATTCAAGGAGCACAGAAGAAGACAGAAAATTGCGGTTGAATTCTCGTCGTTACAAAGGTCCAGCACTCTGTTGAGGGGACTTCTCGGACTCGATGCATGTCTCTGGAGATCCCCCAGGATGCCCACGATGTTTCCGCGAGTTTCATAATTCGGAAGACCGTGCACCGCACAGTGGCTCGAGGTCCCATGGTATTTGGGTATTGAAGCCCTGCAAGGTCGCATCAACGCGTGGGGTGGCTCAACATGCATGCAGGTCTTCTTGAGTCTAGTGGGTCCGCTAGCCGCAGATTTGGGGTAGTGCTCTTAATGGCCACTACAACAATCTCAGCCTCCTGGCAATAGGACCCAACATTTGGTATAATTCTGAACTACACAGGTTGGTAGCGAGGTAGAGCAGCCAGGCTTATCTCAAGAGGGGTCAATGTGAGCAGTAGAGCAGTTACACAAAGATTCACAGTAATAAGTATTCAAAGAAACACTTAAACGGCAAGGTTTCTTGATAAAACAATTAATTATTAATTTACCAGTCGTTTATATAAGCCTTCTTTAGAAGGGAGCAATATTATAGCAACACACAGATACCTTCAAATGACACACACTTTCCTAAATCAGCAAGCACCCATTTGGGATGCCACACACACTTCCTACGCCCTCAGGTGACATAAATAGTTAGGACTCAGTGGACATTGATATGTTACTGTTGGCATTTAGAAATAGCAGTGAGATGTGTTTAAGGAAAAGGTTATTAGAACAAACAAGAGACCACAAATATTTTTAAGCAGGCAAATACTTTTCAGCCCTTCCCCAGAATCCGAGGCGAGAAGAGTCTTTCAGTGGAAACAGGCTAGGCCAAAGTCAATGGGCAAAAGTCTATGTAGCTGAAGCACTTCTTGCAGGTAAGTAGAAACGTCTTTGCACAATTTTTTTTAGAAGTTTTTAGTGAAGAAGAATAATCGATGTAGGGCCACAAGCTGTTAGGCTTGTGGAGAGTAGAAACAAATCTACAACAAGAGGTAAGTTCTCTTAGACTTTACAGTACCTTTAGTTAGAAGAAAAGCAGCAGATGACTGCAGCTCTACAGATCCTGGTGTTCCTTGGCCTCAGTTGTGGGGACAAGAGGGAGGACTTCTGCTGACTCCTGCACTGCAATGGGACGGTTACTGACAGCAACCGGCTATCTTCAAACAAGTGGCAATTCAACGTTTCAGCTCCTCGCGTCTACCGCAAACAGCACCACCGCGGTTTCTGGATGTCGAGCCGGACTTCCCTTGCATCTGGGTTCCCGCACTCTGTTGTGGCTCAGGCTCTGTCAGTCCTGCTTCCTGGGAGTCCGAAGGATCTTCCTGGAGTCTCTTGGCCAGCTCAAAAGTAATGCACACAAAATGGTGTTCCTCTCCCTGGTGTCTCGTTTCCAGAAGCAACTCTTTGGAATTTCAACCAGCTCCGAGATAGATGTCCAGGTGGCTTACTTTGGAGTTGATTGGTCCCACCAACTCAAAGGGAGAAGTCGTCCTTGCGGGGGGCTTCTCTGTCGACATGAAAATGGAGTTTCGGCAAAGCAGCAGGGCTTCACCGGACAAACCAACGGTCCAGGAGTTGCAGCAGGCGTCCTTTTCAAGTTCTCTTCGGATTCCTTCGTCCAGTGGTGGACTCTGCCTTCCAAGTCAAAAAGGCTTGCCTTTTAAGCATGTTTCTCCCATTCATTCCAGCCTGGCTGCACAATCTTCCAACTTGTCGTGGCTTGCCGATATTGCAGATCTGTACACACCTATTGTTCTGTAGGCGCAGTTCTTGCTAAACCTCTGGACTAAAAAGTTCAGTATGTACAGTAAAGGGGCTGAAACGGGATTAACACCGAAGTCTGCACAGTAGGCGGTCCACTAAGTGGCACCATACCTCCTGATGGTGGAAGGCGCCCAGGAGTCACTAATGCAGTTGGCAGCGAGTTGCAAAATGCCTGGCGGTTGCCATTGTTGCATGAAACCTTGCAAGCAATCAGGCGTAGGGCGCCCTCCGCTACTAGCGGGCGAAACTGACCGCTCAGGTCCTGAATAATTTCTTCCCTGTAAGGGAGCACTCTCGGGAAATCCGTAGAAAGTTCCATCACTACTGGAAACCATGGCTGGGACTATGAGCACTAGCCCTGCCTTCTCTCTCCGCACTTTCGCTACCACTCATCAACGTGACGAACGGCGGGAACGCATAGTGAACTGCTCCCCTCCACTGTTGCAGGAACGCATCCATCCCTGCTGCCTCCGGGTCTATCCTCCAACTTGGAGAACTTGGAGGTCTGGGCGCTGAGCCGGGTATCAAATAGGTAGATATCCATGACTCCTCAAACTTGTTCGCAGAGATGCTCAGGAGTAGCTTCCAGTCGCTGGAGTCTACCAGATATCGCGAATTCCAGTTTTGAGCGCCTGGTAAATATTCCGCTGACAGATATCTGCTGTTGCAGACAATGATCCCAAAAATCCTTTGCTAATTCCGCCAACATCCTGTACGATGTCCCTTCCAGTCTGTTGATATACCGGACGGCTGAGATGCATTTTTCTCAAAATGGACAACAGTTGGTGCGGTCGTTGGTGAATGCTCAGACCTTGAAAGACCCTGCCAGGAGTTCTAAACAGTTTATGTGGAGCTTTAGCTCTTCCTCAGACCAGCCTGCTCTGCGGGTGTCGGACTCACACTAAATCCGGAGTGTCCCAAATATCGCCCTCCCGTTCCAGGCTTCTATATTGTGGAGCCACCACTGTAACTCTGTAATGGCTTTGTGATCTAGGGTAATGAACTGGTGATAGCCTATTCCTCCCCAGAGATGTCTGATCTTCAATCTCTGGAGAGCTCTGTAGTGTAATGGCCCCGGGAAAATTGCTTGGATGGAGGCTGCCAGAAGGCCCACTATCTGAGCTAGATTGCAAAGTGAAATAACCTTTTTCGCTATCACAGCTCTCAGCTCCTTCTTTATCGATCTTCTCTTCTTTGCTGGCAATTCCAGCGTGGCCTTCTTTGTATCTATAACAAACTCCAACCATTGGGCGGGTCGAAGGTCTGGCTTGTCTGTGTTTATGACGAAGCCGAGAGGGGACACTAGGTTGCATACCTATTGGGCCTGACCCCGTAGTTGATCTGCGCTCGGACCTAAAATGAGGATATCGTCTAGATAAATTATCCTTATCCCTCTCTCGCGAATGGCCGCTGCCACTGGGCGTATAATCTTGGTGAAGGCCCACGGTGCGAACGCTAGGCCAAAGGGGGGGGGGGGTGTGAACTTCCATACTTGCGTGCCCCACATGAAACGTAAATGATTTTTTTGGTCTTTTTCTTAAATTCTTTTTATTGGTTTTAACAAACGAAAACAACCAAAAGAAACCAGACAGTGAACATCAATCATTGCTTTCGAAGATTATGTACAATATTATATGTCCACTCCTTTCCCGTTAGCCCCCCCCCCTTTCTCGAGCCTACTCCCCCCTCATCACCTTCCACCGCTCTATTTGGGGGTACTCTTCCCCTCTGCACTTCCCAAGGAGTCGTCTGTTGGGATAGACTCAGTGTATCTACTAAATGTCTCCATGCCCTCAATTTCTCTGCTTCCTCATCTCCCCTTCTGTTAACTGATTCACTCCACACCACCGTTTCCGCATTCACCCATTTCTGATGGTCATGCCACCAAACGTCTGCCTTTGGTATATTGCTTGCTTTCCAGCCCATGGCAATTCTGCGTTTGGCCAGTAGATAAGACAGGTCTTTGAGTTTACTTACATGTTCCAATTTACGCGGCCTAGAAAACTCTCCCACCATGCACGGCCACAATGATTCCACCTCCATCTTAATCCCCTTCTTGGACAAGGGGTGGGCCACTTCCCCTCCAGAATCTCCCCACTTCCAGACACGCCCAAAACATATGTATCATTCCTGCATTCACCTCCCCACATTTAGGACATGTCTGTATTCCTGCATTCTCAAAACGTGCAATCCTCTGAGGAGTCATGTATGCCCTACGGGTAATATATAGCTGGATTTGTTGCAACCTTGCGTTTCTAGACATCTTCTTGTGATATCTCTGAACCCTCGCCTACAATCTGTCACTCATAGTTTCCCGGCTTCTTCCTCCCAGTCCTTTCTCAACTGGAGTATCTACTTTCCCACCCTTGACATCAGTAGTTTGTAAATTCGGGAGATCTCGTGGCCTCCGTCTGATACATCATGAAATGTTTCTATGGCCGTGTCGGGCTGATCCTCTAGCACTATTTCTGACCAAGTGTCTTGATCTTCCGCACCAACCTGGTATAAGTGATAAATTGTCTCCGGTGTAGACTGGTGTCTTCCAATAGTGTGTCAAACTCCATCACCTTCCTGTCTTGCCATACATCCCCTAGCATTGCTATTGCCACTCAGTTCCCAATGCCTATGGATTGTCTTCCTTAATTGCCTGTCTACTCCCGTCAGTGCTACTAGTGGCATTTGTGGGGAACACGGGTCGGGTTCTCTATGACCCGGCAAGCCCTTCGCCAAATCCTCCATCCCAAGTCCAACATTCTTGTCCTTCCCTCTTGTTGTGATTTCGACACCCATAGCCACTCCTTTAGGAAAAATGGGACACATTCAGCCCTCAACAATCTGGACTCTGATGTCGAGTCTTCTGATAACCACCTAGCCACATATTGTAGTTGACTGGCCAGATAGTAGATCTCGAAATCTGGTAATTTAATACCACTGTGGTCATATTTGTTCTGTAGTTTCCATAGTGCTATTCTGTTTCTAGTGTTGTGCCATATGAACTCGCTTCATATACCTTGGAGAATCGCTTGGGTATCATATGTGGTATGTTCCCAAAGAAGTGCAACAACCTAGGCAGCACCACCATTTTAAGTAATGCCACCCTCCCCATCATGGTCAAGGGGAACTTGGCCCAGAACCTCATACTGTTCTCAATGTTAGCCACCGTCGTCTCAGTGTTTTGGTTTATATTCGGCTTCGACCGTGTGATATAAATCAATCCCTAGGTATCTAAAGGTCCTAGTTTCCCACTGCATCTGAAATACCGTCAGTTTCTCTTGTGGTATCCCTATGTATCTACCCAGGGGGAAAATACATGATTTCTTGGGATTCACTGTTATGCCAGACAACCTTGCATATCGCCCCATTACTTCCAAAATATATTGTAGGTTCTCCTCAGGGTATCTTAAATACAACTGCATGTCATCAGCATACATCAACATCAGGTGTTGTCCCCCCCCCCCTCGTGCTGATCCCCACCTCCCCATATTGTTGTCTCAAGTATATCGCCATAGGTTCCAGTGCTAAAATAAACAGCATCAGGGGACCACGGGCACCCCTGTCTAGTACCCCTACTGAGTTGCCATTGATCTCAGATGATCGCTCCCGTCCTAACTCGAGCCATTGGTGTACTGTACAGCAGTTGTACCCACCCCAGATACGTCGGCCCAACCCCATATTCTATCAAGGTCACCATCAATCAAGGCCATTTGACAGAATCAAAGGCCTTCAGTGCATCTAACGAGATTATTGCAACCTCACGTGGGTCCTTTTCCGTTTGTTCTATAACATGATGGAGCAATCTAAGATTGTTGGATAGTTTTACAAAGGTAGCGGGCGCCCCTCTCTCGCAAGAACAGACATGATAACCTGTTCAGTGGTTATTAACCACTTGAGAGTTTGCAGCCACTGCTTTTACTCACTGTGCCTTTCACAGATGGGAAATATCCATTTGCATATCAGTCTTTGTCCTGCCCAGGGGCAGTCCAGCACCGAAATACAATGGCAATTCCAATCTGAACGAGAGTACCACCAGCAACCCCATACACGTGTTTCACCCTTGTTGGGGATCATCAGTGAGGTGAAGCTGATGCCTCTCTAAGCACAGTGAGAGGGAGACCACGTCTGGTTGCCCCCAGGAGACCTAGGGTTACCAATCCCAGGTTCCTTAAAAAATAGTTTTACAAAGGTAGCGGGCGCCCCTCTCTCGCAAGAACAGACATGATAACCTGTTCAGTGGTTATTAACCACTTGAGAGTTCGCAGCCACTGCTTTTACTCACTGTGCCTTTCACAGATGGGAAATATCCATTTGCATATCAGTCTTTGTCCTGCCCAGGGGCAGTCCAGCACCGAAATACAATGCAATTCCAATCTGAACGAGAGTACCACCAGCAACCCCATACACGTGTTTCACCCTTGTTGGGGATCATCAGTGAGGTGAAGCTGATGCCTCTCTAAGATTGTTGGATATGCTTCTGCCCGGAACATACCCGGTCTGATCGGGATGTAGGAGTTTGTTAATAAGCGGTCTCAGCGTTCGCCAGCACTGCCGTGAGTATTTTGCTATCTTTCTTAAGCATGGGTAGCGGCCTATACGACCCGTAGTCCATGCATGGTTTGTTAGGCTTCAGAAGCGGGATGATAATCGCCTCTCTGTGATTCTCGCGGCAACTCCTTATCCAGTGCTTCATTTAACATTGCTAGTAGCGGGGGGAGCAACTCCGCCTTGTACAACTCGCTAGGGAGTCCGTCCGCCCCCAGTGCTTTATGGGTAGGCAGAAGCTTCATCACTGTTTCTAGTTCCGCTAACGTAATCGGAGCCTCTAAATTCTCTCTGCAGTCCCTAATTTGGGAAGGCCGATAACTTCCAACGTTTCCATCGCATCAATCTCTTCGCTGCCTTCAACATCTCTGTATAGTTGCTGCTAATAATCCAAAAAACTTTTGTTGACTCCTTGAGTATCTAGTATTTGTCCATTCATTCCCTGTACTGCCCTAATTGTTTGTCTGGGTGTCTCACTCTTATATAACCAGGCTAACAGCCTGCCCGGTTTATCTCCCTCTGCGTGTTGTCTTTCCACAAATCTTTTATAATTCAGGTTGCATAGTCTCACCCAACACTCCCCACAATCTAGTTGCAATTGTCTTATGGTTCCACCCTCCTCAGGGGAATGTACACTTTGACGCACAAGTGCCTCTAGTTTCATTTCTGCTTCGTGTAGCTCATGTGTAATCCCGCCTTGTAGACCTTTAGATTTAGGTATTGCTGCTCCCCTCACCACCACCTTGAATGCCTCCCATATTGTGCCAACCGATTCTACACTTCCTGTGCTATGTTCAAAATATTCCACTGTTTCCTTCCGCAGATCCTCCCTGAAAACTGTATCTTTCAAGGCTTCGGTTCCAAGTCTCCATTTCGCGATCCATGCTCTGGGCGGCAAGTATTGCCATGTTATAGTCAATGGTGTGTGGTCTGAGAGGACTCTGGCTTTAGATTCGGATTGTACTTGTTCCGACACCATCTCCGACATCGCAAACATATAATCTAACCGCGTGTCCAGGTTTTGTGGGGCCGAGTAGTGGGAATATTGCCTATCCTGTGGATGGTGCATCCTCCAGACAACTACTAGACAAAAGTCACTTATTAAGGTCCTCAGGGCTCTAGCTACAGGATTAGGCTTCCCTAACTTCGTATCTGATCTATCAACTCTGGGATCTAACGTGCAGTTGAAGTCCCCTCCCCATATAACTGTCCCACCAACATATGGGCTAATCTTGTTGTATAGAGTGTTGAAATGACTAATGGCGTTTTGGTTTGGGGCATACGTGTTGATATTGCTCAGCACTCTATTTTCTACTAGTCCTCTTGTGAGCACCATCCTCCCATCAGGCTCTATGGTGGACTGTAGCAGCTTCAACGGGACATGTGGTGCGATCCATGTGATCACCACTCTGAGTTTCCTGCGAGAAAGCAATATCTATTCTGTCTCTTCAGATACATCATATCCTTATTCCTCTTTAAATAACTATTGAGTCCCCTGACATTCCAGGTCGCTATCTTAAGGTCCCCCATCTCATCCATACTCCATTCTGCCCCTGTGCCCCTTAGTCCCTCTGATGCTCAGTGAATTATAGGTGTTGACTTGTTCCTCGATTCTCTTTAATACCCTTTTAAACTTGTCGGGTCTGAACCCTCTTCTCCTTCTGGCAGCCCCACCACTCGAATGCGGTTGCGTCTTGCCCGCCCTTCCGCCGCTTCTGCTAGTCTTTCCGTTGCGTACCTGTTGTTGTAATATGTGAACCTCTTAGGCGTTGGCCGTGCTAACGTCTGTGTTGGTTTTCACTGCACTTTCTAGGCCACTTGTGCGCTCTGCCAGCGCTCTCATATCCTGCCTCAAGAGGTTGAGGTCCACGCCGACTGCGTCGATTTTGAGTTCCAGCGCTGTTTTTAGTTCCGGCATGGCTGCACCAACCTTATTCCCTCAGGAGGATTTCAGCTCTGTTATGGCGTCCAGTATCAGATGTCCGTTACGCGGCGGGGTGGTCGTCCCTCGCGTATCGCCCTCTACTTGTGCGGATATGTTTGGGGAGAGTGGTGTTTTGGCGAAGATGTCCATCATGGGCTGTTTCCCTTTTAGTTTTGCTGCTTTTGAGCGCCATCTCTCTCGTCACTCCACTAGCCCTGATCGCATGCCTCACAATGTTATGTTGTCCCAATGCAGCCCAAATCTTATTTATGGGTTGTTGTCGTTCCCGGGGAGGAGCCCTGGGTAGGCTTCTCTTTCTGCAGCTTCTTCCAGGCTCAGCTCCTTGTTATAAGTTTAGTTCGCCTCCCTACACGGGTTTCGTGCTGTCTGGTGTGGAGCTGCGTTATTGCGGCCCTGCGTTCACACCACCGCCTCAGCCGTGTTCGTATGTCTGTACCTGTTAGCCTGGGCAACTCGTTTGGGCTTCACAGTGCAGTGAGTCAGTATCAACCCTTCCCCCGTGTTCATCAGGGGCCAACCTTCTAACTAGCATTCCACTCTTGTCTGCGCAGCTTCCCGTGTTTGCTTAGGCTTCAGCCACCACTTTCTCTCCCTTTGCCAGTGGCTTTGTTTGAGTTTCCAGGATTTCCCAGCTCTACCATGTATCTGCTGCTTTCGCCTGGCCTGCATCCAACATCTCTCATGGGTCTTCGTATTTTGCTTCCTGACCTGGTTAACTGAGCATGCACCTAGATGTGTTCATGAGGTTCATTATATTTAGCCATGCTTCTGTGGTCCCTCTCTTCAATGTTGCAGCCCATGTGCATTGTCACACGTTCTTTTTATTACACTGTTTGTACCTTGCTCAGCTGTGCCAATGAGCCGGCGGATGCGTGTTTCTGCAGCCCTTCACCACCTGATCGGGTCGCTGTAATTCCTACAGATGCTAATACAGTGTTTGTCCGAGTGGGTCGCACCTTCCTTCTGTGTGCGTGGGTTGTAGCAGTTAAATAGCGGCTCTTACGTCTGCCGTTCATTTTTTCTCCCCGTGTAATTGCTTTGTGTGACGATCTCGCCAAGTGTGCTGCCCTTATTGTGCCTCCGCTGCATATGGGGATCCGCTGCTATCCACGTCGTAGTTGGTTTCCATGATTCGGAAACTCTGTCCTTGTTCCCTGGAGCCTGCACTGTATCACCAGAAAAAGTATTCATGTCAATTACATTGGCCCTTTCCGTAGGGTTATACCATGCATTCCTCTGCAGTCTCCGATTCCTGGCTTACTCATGGACGTGCTTCCGATAGACACTGTTACACTTTCAATGCCATGCCATGACATGCAAGTGTGCCGGCGGCCATGCATTTGTCTCCGCAACTGTATCCTCAGTTCCAGTGGTGCGCTACTGTGTCCGGGACAATTCTGCCTTCTTCCCGAGTTGTTTCACGCAGGGCACTCTGCGCTGGGGACTCCAGCGCAAAGGTTCCCGCTCCATGAACTCTCAGCGTAGGCTCTTCTGTCTCGTTCTTTTTCTCCAGCTTGCTCATCAGTTTCGGCAGGGGCCGTGCACTCATCAGCGCCGTGCTGATCCACACGCCTACTTATCGACCTTTTCTGCTGCTTAGTATGCAGCCAGACTGAGTCTAATCCTGTCATAACCTTGTCAGGGCTCCTCCTCATTCCTTGCGGTGGCTCGTCAGAGCAGCCCTTTGTTCTTGTCCGGGTGCCATCTTGTTACAATGTTGTTGGGACACTGCAAATCCTCTTTGGTGTACCGCTCTCAGCATGTGCTGCGATTCACTCCGAAATTATGGTAATGTTGTGCCTGGGACCTTCATGGACCTGCAGCTCCAAAATCCCACCTCGTAGCCAGCATAGAATATATCTTCATCAGGATACATGCGGATCGTCAGGAGCCCAAAGGAGTCACGTCTTATCACTTGGCTCTGTAGCCACGCCCCCCTAATGTAAATACTTTTGATGCTCTGCCGCTATTGGGATAGTCAAGTATGCCTCTTTGAGGCCTAGTCGGGCGAGCCAATCCTCTGTCCTGAGTAGGTCTCGAAGAAGGTGGATGCCCTCCATCTTGAAGTGTCTGTATACGACCCATTTGTTAAGACTCTTCAGATTTATCTCTGGTCGAACTTTCTCCCCTCTGTGGACAAGGAACATGCTGCTGACAAAACCTGGACTGTCCTGACCTTCCCGCTCTATTGCCCCATTGACTGCTAGACTGCGCAATTTGTTGAAGAGTAGCGTTCGCGGCATGACCATAGAGGCTGGTGCCTGCGCTTGAGGGACAACCTATAAATTCTAGCTGCATGCCTAATGCTGCCTGTAATACCCAAGCATCGCTGGATAATTTGCGCCAAGCTTGCAAAAATTGGATCGTCTTGCCCCCTACACTGGAGGTTGACGGAACTATACTCACCGCCTGGCATGTTCTGTTGCCTGTAGGCTCCTCTCCTGTTTTTGGGAAAACGGGCTCTCGCTGGGAAGAAGTTATCCTACTGGCAGTTCTCCCAGAACTGTGCCCTCGGTCCTTTGGTTCTTCTGTGTATATTAAATCGACCGGACCCCGACCCCTCTGCCGTCTTGTCCCGGCGAAAACCCGACTGGGGAATATTCTCCTTATTGAACTTTGGGCTTTCTCCAGGGCGGAATATGTGCCGACAAATTGATTCATCTCTTTGGCAAACGCGTCCCCAAACAATAGGCCTTTTGCGCCTTCTCCCGCTTTGTACGACGAGAGGCCGCTCAACTTGTTGTCAATTTTTAACAGCACGCCCCTCCTTTCAGAAGAGAGTGCACATTTTGCATTCCCTAACAAGCAGACTGCGCGTTGGGCACAGTTCGCAAAGGCCTGCGGGTCCACTGGCATGTTGGAGTCCATGGCTCTTTCAGACAAATTCATATTCTTTGCGAGCGGGCCTTTGAGGTCCCAAGAGTTTATCTTGGCATCCACGCCACGCCCGGTCCACTCCTTTCCGCACATCCATGTATGATTTTGTGACAAAGGTCACCATTTTTGGGTTGAGGTCTGGGGTGTCGGTCACTTTACTTGGGGGCTCAGGTCTGGGACACTCCGCTCTCATTTTGGATCTTATCTTTCTGTCAAGAGGCCTCCTTATATGCTGTCACGTATTGAGCCACTCTGGGACAAGGCACCCAGTCTGTGGATTTAGGATGCCGTATCGCCTCCGGATCAAACATGTCTCCTAGACCTTCCTCATCTGGAGGTTGCTCCGATATGTCGGGTTGCTTAAGGGTTTGCTCCTCCTCCCCGCTTTCGTCCGGAGTATATCCGGCATCCTTTTCATCCCCTGTATTATACGCCCCTGGGGCAGGGGGACGAGAGCCTGGCACTGTCACCCTATCCAAAAAGGCTTAGTTCAGCCTGCTCACTGGTTCGACTGGCTCTTGGGGTCTCAGGTCTACCCCTTCTGGATGGCTCAGGGGCATCATAGAGTTCTTCCTCTTCCGAGCCTTCTTACTGCCCTGTTGTTCAACCCCTGATTTGGGTTGTCGATCTGAGGTTCCCTCGCCGGGGCTGAGCGCCCTGCTCTTCCTAGACTTTTCTTGTTCAGCCTTCTGCTTGTTTAGCATGGCTTCCAATTGGTCTAGCCTCTGAGCGAGGGATAAAACTCCTACAGAGACAGCCTTTGATAATGAGTCCCCTAGGACTCTCTTAAAACTGAAGGAGAGGTACTGATCCACCCCTGTGGGCTCCTCTGCCCACTCCTCTGAGCTCCACTCGGGGGATGTGCTCCTTGACTCGCTGGGCTGCACATAATGTGCTATGATGGTAGATGCTGGGGAACCTCAGACTTTTATCAGCCACGATGAGTCTGGATAGTGATTTGATGCTAATCACTATCTCTGTTTTATCTATCATTTTTTTATTTTTTCAATGTACATGTCACAATAAGGGCCTTGTTTGTGCCGCGCTGCGCCGTTATAAATCTCGAAGTTAAGAACCCGGGTCGCAATGGCACAGTGGCTTCTGGTGCAAACTCGACACTGAGCTGCGTCCTTGGGGTCCTAACGCCCTGCCAAGAGAATGTTGCTGGAGCTTCTCCGTATGAGGAAGCGGGGCCGGCTGCCTTTGCCCGCAGCACCGGCCCCGGCTCCTGAGTTGCTGCTTATGAGGAAACAAACATGGGTAAATGAAAAGGGAAGACGAGTGGCGAATGCTGCGTGTAGGGGCAGATGCTGTCGTGAGCGAGACGACAATTCACTCTGAATGTCTGAGGTAATGAACGTTGTGTTACTTTTGCAAACAGGCTTTCGCGATGGCTCTATAAATATATACGCGTGCGCTTCATATCAATACATTTACCAGAGTATATGCGAGCGCTTCAATCTACATGAGTTTATAGCATTGTATGTCACATCTATAGATATTATAGCAATGTCATGGGTAACGTTACAAAAGGTACTTATCTCATTGGACTTGGAAAGGGTCTCTCTTATAGGAGTGGGCAGAGCCTGATTAGGCACAGTGGACAGACCAGAACTACCCAAACCCAGAGGATTGTGGGGACTAGTAGTTTGTGGAGACATTTTCCTTCAATTTTAAACTATGCTACCCCTATTTGTGTTTTACCTCCAGACGATCTTGCAGGAAACAAAATGTGTTACCAAGTAAAAAATAAAGAAATGTTTACATTTCTGTGGGAGCAGTAATAAAGAAGTAAAGCATAATGCTCGCCTCCTGTCTCGACATAGAATTCATGGTACTGTAATTGTCCTCCATAATAATCCCTAGCTGGATACTGCTGAGCTTGCCTAGGGTCAAAATAATTATGCTGTTGCTCATTATTCCCAGTATTTGTTGTTATACTGTTCCTAGCTTCAGTTCTTAAAAAGGTTCCCCTAGTCATTACACGCCCATAAGAACGTCTGCGCCCTCTCCAGCACAAAGGGCACTCCCTTATCCAGTGATCTTCTGCCTTACAAAAATGACACCCAGCGTCTATCATACCTGTTCCCATATTTGGCAGGGCAATACCACTTCCTCCTCCTCCTATATATTATGTTTCCCCTTTGTATGTTCATATTACCTCTGCCTCTTTCTGGAAAAGCCTGTTGCATTAGCGCCCTTGCTTTTAATTCTTTCATTTTCTTTTCCTTCTCCCCTTTATCTTTAGCATGTCGATTTGCATAGTACTTAGCCATATTCAACATCCGGGGAGCAGTTTCAGTTGGCCATGTAGACTCATAGGTTTGTTTGCATTGTTTTAAATAAGGCAACAATCCTTTTACAAAATGTGAAAAGGGCTTTCTGTCCCTCTGGCATAGCCATGTCCATTCTGCTAAATGAAGTAAAAGCTTCTTCCTTTCGTGCAAAATATTTTTCAACTGACATCACTCAGTTTATCCCAATTAATTTGCTTGCGGGGAACCACTTCCTGGATACATGTTATCAACTGCGCTGGAAGAGCTATTATTTCTTTTGCCAATTCCCCAGGCTTCCCCCTTTTCCCTACCGCCTCTGTCACCTCTTCCCACTTTGACAGGATCTAAACTGTCCTGCATTCTACATTGGCGCCATATATTTGCTGGTAGAATACTTGACAACAACTGATCTATATCTCCCAATGTGAGCAGACATGTTTTAAGTACCCGGTCTGCCTGGGTGTAGCACTGTTCTGGATGTTATCTAATATCTGGATGATCTTTAGTAAAGAACATTAATTCCATTTGGTTTGAAGGGACATGAACCTGGTGTGTCGCATTTTCAGTGTGAAACCCGGGCACTTCTCTCATTGGGAACGCTTGAGTTACCATAGACTTTAACGGGGCATTTATGATCCAAAATAAAAATGTGGACACTATTGCAGGACATAACCTTGCATCAAGTTTATACTATGTACTATTGTAAATGCAAGCGTATCTCGTCCCTGGAGCACATATACTTTAGCTCGCTTCACTCTTTCTACCCCATTTTTAATCCATGCCACCACTACCTTTTCTGCAGTTTCCATGTTGTGAGCTGTAATTCTTTGAGCACAAGGTGGCGAAGAGACCACCTTGTCACTAGGCACCTGATGGGGGGGTTGGAGGACGTCTTTTAACCATGAAACAGTCTAACAATGGATCTGTGTCATCCTCTTGTACAGGAGGGCGGTGTTTCCACTGAAGGACCCATAGGTCAGTGCTCACCCTCTAGTACCTGTAAGACAAGATAGCTGCACCATGTGAGGAATGGGGGTGCAGGATTCACTTAATCCAACATGACTCAATAATGAGGACTCAGTAGTTTGGCAAAGGGAAGTCCGTTTAATGACAAGTAATCAAACAGGGAAACAATTGGAAATCAGCATCGTTGTGATCGCCTGTCTCGCTCCAACTTCCTCAAACTTCAGTTGAACAGCAACATTTAAACATAAAACTCGTCATCACTGAAGTCTGACTCTACAAATTCGTCATGCAATATAATTGGTTAGGAAAGGTAACTTAAGTATAGGTGGTGTATCTGTATATGGTAACAGAGCATGCGGATTGGATAACTCTTATCGGGTGGGCGTCTACGCCCAACCCTCTACATCAGGCGTGATAGACGTCACTACAACTACGACATCCCATTGGTTCTATCTATAGGACCCTAGATAATTTGGTCCCTTGTGATTGGGCAGGTTACACCCATAGACGTAAATCTCCATTTTAATTAGCAGCATGCAGACTGGACACCCAGGTGCCTAGTGTCCCAAGATTCAACCTGCCTCCCTTCCATCAATCAGGGCTTTTGAGCTATGTGTCAATTAGTTGGCTGGGCATGGCCTCGAAGCTGTAGCCTCTGTCATGACCACTGCCTCCAAGGTGTCAGACCTAGCCCAACATCCTTGGAAGCGGGGTCATGACCCTTATTCCAGGCACAAGCCGGCCCCCGTAGGGGCCTTTTGGACCTTGTCCTGGCGCCAGCGCCGCCAGGCTCATGCTCATAAAGGGACCCAGTCCCGGCACTGGAAGCGCCGGGCTCATATAAAAAGGATTGGTGCTTGGGTGGACTTACCTCCTGCAGACCATGCTGCTTACCTACCTGCAGGATGAACTCTTCATCCAATCTTGCTGGGACTACTTTAACTGCTGGGTGGGGCCAGCACCACTCCCAAGAATTACATACTGGAACTCTTTTCTTATCTCTGAAAGCTGTGGAAGAAGACGCCTAAGCACCACTGAAGGCTATTTAAACCACGCCCGATTGGTTTCACGTGCTTCGCGTTATTCTGCAATAGCAGCAGGACGCTCACCGTGTCGGCTCCAGCTGATCTTCTTCTTCTGCACCTGAAAACAGGAAAATCTTCAACTTACCTTCCTGAATCCAGCTCCAGCCTTCCGCGACATCTGAAAAGGAAAACGAGAACATCAGAGTAGCACGAGAAAGTACCAGAGCTGCTCTTACCACCTTCCGGCGCCTTCCAAGGCCTCGTGCCGCGATTCTTCGTTCTCCAGCCATCTGCAACTACAAAGAATACAGGTTAGCGATAACTCTGTGATATCTGTTTACCTGTGCCACGGTCTCCGCGAGCTCCGTTCAGCGCCATTTGTCCGCACCTGTAAAATACAAGAAGGACATTATTAGAGCTCAGGACTCCATTTCTACTCGCGTGCCTTGAGTGGTGATACCTGTCCATCCTCCGACACAATCCTTCGGCATCAGTCTTCATCGCCGATTGCACCGCGACCTGAAAGAAAGGGGAAAAAGACTTTTAAAGGTGCATTTAACTTCAGATGAACTTTTGCTTGCCTGCAAAAACTCCGGACTTCTCCACTTACCGGATCAGCATACCGAACCTGCAAAGAGGCAAGATTCTGAAAGGACAATAAAAAGACTCATATAAGGCACTCACCGTTCGTGCAGCTAACGACGGTCTTGCCTTCTGGACTCTACCTCCGCAATAAAAGGCTGAACTATCGTCCAGTGAAGTAACTGGCTACAGCGCCCCTGCACAGACGCAGGATGGAGAGCGCCGCTTTTACCTACCTAAGGTGAGCATGTGCGGCCTAGGAGAGTTGTAGGAGTGTCAGGAAGGGGAAAGGGCCAAAACCCCGTCAGGCAGAAGTTAACCCCTGTCTCACTCTCCAGATTAAGATCACAGTAAGGAGGGGGCCCTTCCAGGGTGGTGCCTAAGACCTGCGAGTGACTTTGGAAGGTTCGGAGAACGCCCAGACCAGACCCGCGCCTCCGAGGGATTCAGGTGAGCGTTACAGCCTCTTATCTGTAGAAGTTATGGCACCCTTGGATCTGGGTGACATCAGACGTTGGTAATTCTTCGCACCTGACTGCTCACATGTCTGTTTACTGTGAATCTGCTTCATTTTCCAGCTTTTCGTGTATTTGATTCTTCTTTAGCCTCGCCACCTGCCTGGGCCCCCCTTATCTTGACCTTCACGGGGCAGGCTGGTATGCTGAAGTTTCGATTCTCCAGCGTTGCCGCTCTCCCCATTTCCTTGGGTTGACCTTGAATTCCCAGGCATGAGCTGTTCTTTGTTGAGTTTCGATTCCGCTCTTCTTTCTGGCTTCAGCTGGAATATGAAACCTGGCCTAGTAGGCCTCTGGCCGCCTGGGCATACTTCTGCTTAACAAAATGGAGTTGCACTTGTAGAATGTGCCTTATTGAGGTAGATATATGGTTGGTGCTTGCCGCTCTATTAGTCTACTAAGCATTACAAGCAGTATCGTTTTCTTAGCTTCTTGCGTTCCAAGCCTATTTACATGCGTTAATTGGTTGGTTACTTCCATCTTGTCTCATAGCAACGTTTCCTTACATTTTAACATAGTCTCTTGCCTGTGTCCATTACATCTATTTTTCATAGCTGCTCGCACTGGCGTGCTATCCTTTATAGCTGTTTTTTTGTTCATTCGCGAGTCTGTCCAGGCCCTTGTGTCATTTCCACTGGCCATCCATTAAGGCTCTTTGGGTCTCTTCGTGGACCGTCTGCAGGTACTCTTCATTTCGTCTCAGCTGCTGGTATGGTTGTCTAAGAGGGTATCGTGCAGCCCATGGCTGTCTAGTTATGGGCGCTTCAACAGGTACAGCTCTTCTGATGTACACTGGGCAGAGTCCCAGCGCAGCTCTCTGTTGGTTAATTTGCTCCTCATACGTCACATACCTTGGCGAGTATGCTCCTGGTACCTCGAAATGGGGGGGGTAGGGGAGCAGGCCATGTCTGGGACCTCCTCTACACTCTAAAGTCACTTTTGATTCGGGTGCCGGGGCTGAGGGGGTAAGCCTTGGTTTACAAACACACCCTTAATCCTAATTGTATCTTCATGATCTCCCTCATCCTTTTTTCATCTCTTTCTGATAATATATGCATGCTTTCTCTCTTTCAATTTGTGGCTTATGTTTCTTAATCTGTGCTTCTCGCAGTTTTTTGTCTTGAATCTTCCCATTGCTTGTATATTTCCCATTGCAGGGGTCTAATGGCCTGATCGCCCTTAGCGGTTAGCACTTCCCTTAAATATGCTATCCTTTCCAGGTCAAAAGATCCATGTACTGGGAATTGCAGGTCAGGGTTGTCGGCAGTGTATTCATGACATTTTTGAAGAAACATCACTATGCCCAAGCCTCTTTTAATCATTAATTCCCAGCCTGGCGTTCCTTCCAGTGAGGTAGACACATGTTTTTATAACTCCTGTTGCCTCTCACAGCATTTTAATCCCATTTCTTTCTTTACTTTGTGATCACAAAGTTGAGTTGATAATGTCTCATTTAAATGTAGTGTGCCCACAATCCGTGCCATCTACAAGCTTGTTTCATGATTCATCCATGCCATGGTTTCTAACCTTTTATACACCAAGTGTATTTCTCTTATAATTAATTACCAGTATGCTTCCTATAGAAACATTACATTACATATCCAAGTGTTTCCCTATGGCTCATTAACAGTATGCTTTCACAGGGAACACATTACATAATGTGGCAATAAGACCCTCGGCAGCGGGCCAATACTGCCCACGGTAATGCTCCTGAGGCCTCTTTAAGGCCCTCGCTATGCTCGGGCGTGTAACTAGGGGGCCCCAGGGGCATTACCGTGGGCGGTATTGGACCACCGCCGAGGGTCTTATAGCCATTAGTACCCTGGCCCGTTAGACCGGGGTACTAATGGCATTTTTTTCTGTTCCGAAACGCTGCTGCGTTTCGAAAAAATTAAAAATAATGAAATGGCTGCCAGGAAAGAGAAAATGTAGTCCGTTTTCCATTTCCATTGGAGCCATCAGGAGCGGACGCGCTGGAAACAGAAGTGTTCCCAGCGCATTTGTTCCCGAGAAAAAGAAAAAAGAAGGTAAGAGGGGTTTTGATAGTTTGCAGGGGATGGTGTTGGAGGGAAAAATTGTACCCGAGTCCCCGGCGTGGACGAAGACAGCCTCCAGCCTTGTTGGGGTTCGGAGCGGGGATTGCCCCGTTTGGAGCCTCCTCTTTGGCTAAGGGGCTGCCACGCCCCCCGCCGGTAACAAACGCAGGCACGTCCGTGTGTCCATGAGATTGTTATGTGGTATGGCTCGGAAATGAGCCAATCACCTTAGTGCATCCCATGGACGCACGGACCGCTGGGAACTAATGAAGTGTATTTCTCTGTTGTTCATTTAACAGTATGGTCCCTATAGGAAATACATTTAATTCTTATAATATCAGATCATACAACATTATTGTGGAACTGTCTAGCCCCTTTTTCTGCAGTCCTGTTCCAGTGCTTCTCCAGGAATGTAAATCCTTTTTTTTTACACTGACCGTGGATTCTCAGTTGTAATGATCAATGCGTCGAAAAGGGTCGGCTGGTGAGAAAGTGTGGCTGCTAGGAAAACTTCTTGGCCTGATAACAGCAGAGCGCCCCATGCCCGACTCGCGCCTTTGCCTGCTGTCCGACCGTGGCAGCTTAGTCCAACTGGATCTTTCTGCAATGAGGTCCCATCTGGGGTGCCAAATTGTTAGATAAAAAAATTATAATACTCCTTTTTTTCATTTGAATCTAGCAAATAATTTCAAGACACCATGAAGCACCAGGACAGAGTGTTGGGTTTAAACGCTCTGCAGCTTTACTTAGCATGGTGTGAAGACACCATCTGAGCCCTATCTCTCTGTCTCTGCTCCCCTCCATTCATAAGGAGAGCATTTATTTATTTTACCACCTGTATTACATTATAACAACCATTGACTTGGGGCTAAAATTCCCACAGCTGCCCTTGACTAATTAAACACTCTTCATACGTGCTCTCGACGCAGGCCCAACAGTTTGACCTAGCCAGGACATTCTGTGTTTTTGCAGGCTAAGGGCTTCTTCAAAACATTTTCGCAGTTATCTGTTTTTGGAGAATATATGTTAAACACTTGCAAAGCTTACAATTTTAATACATGTTCCTAACAGCAATATTGGGCAAGAGGGGTCAGATGAAAAACTGTAACTCGGGATTACAATTCAGTAAGATAAATCCACTTGCAGGTCATGTGCCTTTTTTTTCTTCTGCATAGATAGGCATTTTATTTTGGTGAACAAACATTCACACTGTTAAGAGGCCTTACTACAAGTCCTTGGGCAAGGACTTGTGAAGACCAAGGTACAGTTCAGGTACAGGGATTCGGGCAAGTTTGTCATGACTCTCAATGCAGCAACTGTGACTCGTCGGTCTGGCTTCAAGGTTAAGAGGAGAGTGGGTTGGTAGCTGGATACAGAGAGTCACATGTCTGATGCTACACTTCGCATTTACAGAAGAATATATCATAAATGTTAAAGTCAAGCATCAGAAAGATCTTTAATGCAGGTTATTACTTAAAATAAATATCATAAAAATAGTGCAGTGTGTAAAAGACACTCCCACACTTTGGAAAAACATGGGCATACAATGTTGCATGTAGACATTAACAAAATGGAGGGCACATCTGCAGCTGTGAGGAAGCGCAGATGTGGGTATTTAGTTCAGATCACAGGTGACTCTGTGAAGACAAAGGGCTTTAGGCCAGGCTGCAGGGCAGGGTCCAAGAGGAGTAGCAGCAGTCTGAGCTGGGGTGTCCTGCAAAGGAGAAATTAGATTCTCTCGTTCCAGAAGGTTAACCTGGAGTGCCCACAGCCATCACTGGTCTAGGTAGCTTTAAGAGAGGACACAGGGCTGCCAAGCCAGAGGGTCAAGCGGCTCACACTAGATGGAAGAGCAGGAAGATCCTATAGCAGGATTCCAGCTCATGGACATGCAGCGTTTCCTTGTCAGGAGGATCAAGAGTCTGCAGCACCGCCAGCTTCAAGGTTCTTCATGGATGTTCAATCTGTCCTTCATTGATCCATGATGTTTAAAGTAAGCGAAATCTCACAAATGGCTCAGGGTTGCGCTAGTTATTCACACAAAGGAGCTAGTTCTCGGCCCAGCTCTCCATTCTACCTCTGTGCACCTTTCAAAATGTTGGCAGATATCCTATCGGGAATGGGCAGCCAAGCTCCTCTTTTGCAAATGCACACACATGCATGCAGGATACCTGTGAGGGCTCTGCTCAGAACTCATGTACGCACAATAGCCAAAATGGGTATCCCTTGTGTGAAAACCCGAAGAAGAAATACTGCTAAGAAATTGGCTTAGTTGTAGGGCTTAAAAATATTTACTGATAGATTATTTGCTCCCGTTTGGGTGTTAAGTGCCTACCAGCAGGGTGAAAAGGCTACCACACTGTTTAGCTTAATGAAAATTGCACAGCTACCACCAAACAGAGCCTCTAGGTGAGGGAACGCATACAGGGACCATAAGAGGTTCTCTGGGAGCTCCTCCGCCCAGGTAACTGTATAGGCTACTTAGGGCAGCATATAAATCATGAAGCTGCAGGGCAACCTGGGTAGTAGCCACTGTCAGTCAAAAGTATCCGGGACCCCAAAAAGACTACCAAAGATAGCAAAATGTGACCCTAAAATGGATTTCTGACCACCACTCATGATTTGAAAAATACTGCAAAGTAATAGAAATATTTTTGGAGATACAAGCTTTAATTGAATCTGTTTCCCATACAGGCTATCAATGCAATCCTTCAGAAGCTTGGGCCCATTACTGAGACGGAGACTGCATTACCGTGGAGTACAGTCGAGGAGGTCTTCAAGCACATGGTCGAGTCAGCCGCATCCCATATCTACAGGGAACATTTCGATGTGCTCTTCAAGTGCTTGCAGGTAAGTTTTCATAATGGAATGCAAAGATAATTTACACAGTTACAACCTGTAGTAGTTCCTGACTCTCTGAAGTTGACCGATTTGGGATAATATAGTCCGGCGTAGCCCGTGGCCTGTTCAGTAGAGGCCACATGCTTGTCCCCTAATGGACAATCGGAATAAAGACGCAGACACCAGGGTAAAGAGAGAATTTTTATAAAT
This sequence comes from Ambystoma mexicanum, assembly GCF_040938575.1. NCBI lineage: Eukaryota > Metazoa > Chordata > Amphibia > Caudata > Ambystomatidae > Ambystoma > Ambystoma mexicanum. Next base: position 1,219,214,938 of record NC_090936.1, read on the forward strand.
GTGTAGTTTGGGTTTTAAGTTTGTGTGTGTGTCTGGATACAGTATTCAGTAAGGAAAGAAAAAGAAAGAACAAGAGGACAGAGCTCCCCTGTCCAAGAATGGGCTCGGCAGGGAAGAAACAAATCCAAGATGGATTTCAAAAAGAGCAGTTGGAAAAAAGACAGTTGAGAGGTGAGGGAAGGAGACCGAGAAAGACAAAGATTTACCTGGAAGGGGGTGGAGGGTGCTCTGCCTCGAGTGGCCCCCCCAGGGCCTTCATCCTGAAATTGGCACCATGTGGTACGTGGGGAGCCCCCAGAGACAGAACCAGGAGGCCAAGCTGCTGATGCAAAGGGCGCAATTGGGTCCATGTCTCAGGATCGACTTCCTTAGGCCCATAGCAGACCAGGATACTGGTTCCTACTAGGCCAGGGGCTTTACTCAGGCATTTAATCTGGCCAGTGAGGGACTCTAGGGACTTCCTCAACCTGAGCACCACGGGGCGTCACCCATGATAAAGCAATGGGCGGGCTTAATCCCCTCACCCTCAGCCCAGCTGGCTACCTGAAGAGGATGGTACCTGTCTGTCAAATAAGGTGGCAAATCCTCAGATGCAGCACAGCACTTGGTGGCAGCTTGGGGATCCCCCCACAGCACTTCTCATGCTTGGCCACGTCTGCCAGGTGTAGCCCGGGCAGTCCAGGTGGGCCACTTGACAGGGGAGTGGCCCCTTTGATTAAATTAAGCCCAGAAGGGCTAAACACACATTGGGCGCTCCCCTGCTATGGGGAGTACCAGTAATTAGATGTGCCAGGGAATGTGGCCACCTGGGAGGCAGCAGAAGTAATTCGGGCGCTCCCCCGCCTATGTCCCCGGCGCTCCCCTGGGCATTGAACACATCGACAGGGTTCCAGGCTAGTGCACCAATCGCACCACCTATGCATATCCAAAATCTTGCCTTACCCAGTGTTGTGCCCTGTCATCCTCAAGCGCCCATTGTAGATGCTATCATGGCTGCACTCGTAAGCACCCTTATTCTACCACGGCTTAGAGCGCGTGCCAGTGCTACACCAGAGCATAGAGGTGCCGAACTGATCACTTCCTCTATGGCGGATGCTTTCAAGGACGTGTTTAATGAGGCCATTGCGATACCATCTGAGCATGGTGTCCGTGTCCGCCTGAGACCCTTCTCTGGGGAGAAACCAACCCCGAGGGGTGAAGAGGAATACCAACTATGGGTGAACCAGACCAACCAGGTGAAACACAACTGGAGGGCTACCAACCAGGAGAAGAGGCGACGCGTCATTGACAGTCTGTGCGCTGCTGCTTTGAAAGCCACCCAGGCGCTCTGTGCCACATATTCAGACCCCACAGCGAAGGACATCAGGTACAAGCTGGATGGAGTGTTTAGAGCCACCGTGTCCGGTTCAGAGCTCATGGTGAAGTACAGCGCCACCCGCCTTCAACCGGGTGAGTGTCTCTCAGAATATCTGGCAACAGAAGGGGATTGAGCCAAACAGCCTGAACCTGATCAGGCTGCAACAGGTCATGCGCAAAGCCAAATCTCTGCTGCTGTTATTTCTTCAACTACGACTGAGAACGGACCCAGAAACCACCACCCTTTGAAGAACTGGTCAGAGAGGTGCATACGCTGGAGGGCGAGAACGAGGACACAGTGTACAGTTTACTAAGTCAACTGGTGTCTCCAGACGCTGCTCTGGAGTATGATCTGTGACATCAAGTAGAGGAGTTGTGCCAAACCATCCAGGCGATGCAGCTGCAGAGGGTGCAGGCCAAGCCACCGCCTGTAATGGCATCCGGCCACCAGAGCACAGAAGAGGCTCTACACTGCCATACCGAGAGAGAATACCAGCTCTTCCGGCACGCTCAAGAGCCACGGCAGCCCCAGGTGAATCAGTGGCATACTGCACCGCTCCAGCCTTGGCTCCAGATTACACTCAAGTCGTGACAAGGTTCCAGGCCTTGAATAGTCCAACACACGCGATGGTGGGAAACGTCAGTGAAGACCAGGAAGCGGTGCACCTGAATCTTCAGAACTACTACGCGCCAATCGAGACAGAAACAAGTCTGCACCACCGGACAGGCCCAAGGCTGGAGTGACACCACCGGTGAGCAAGTCATCTGGGAACCAGCATCCTCCCAGACCGGCTAGTCCACCCGAGAGGAAGATCATGGCATGAGTAGTCGACCTCGGTGATTCTTACTTACCTGTTGGTGGTAATTTTTCGAATATGAGTTCAATTCCGAGTGTCTCTAGCAAGTTTGGTGCCCCCCTCGATCATCGGATTGTATTATATATTCCTCTCCCTCACACTCTGCTTATCTGGCTGTGGATGGTAGAGGTGTGGCCGAGGATTCTTCTCTGGGGACCCATCGGTGTAAAGGAACTGGGAGTGACACCCATTCTTATCTGAAACCTATTGTTCGCAAAATGTCCTTTTACCTTTTAAAATAACTTGCATGTTGGCTTGCGCTAAGCCTTGTGCAGGAGGACTTCTCACCCCTGTCGCAGGTAGTATCTGTTGAATGAACTCTTTTTAAGAGCGCTGAAACATGCTTGGTTAGTGTTCAGATGGATTTCTAGAATCTGGTCTGGTGGACAGATATTAGGAGGTCACCCTAGTTATGTTGCACAGGGAACACAGAGTTAGCCAAACCCCAATCCAAGGTATTAATGGGGAGCAGTCAAGGCTCGGTCTCAGTAGTGTGTGAGGGGGGTCAGGGGCCTTCAACGAGTCCACACAGAATAGCACACAATAATTCAATTTAGACACTCGGTTATACATTTTTAAATTTTATTTTAGGTCTTAGTACTACCTGCTAGTTTTATTTTTCAGTGTGTTCCTATCACATAACACGGTGTGCCCCAAAGTCACAGGTAAGAGATCTTCTTGTTAAAAGCATACAATGGGCCTTGTGGTGGTTACTAGTTTCAAACTATTTAAAAGTTCATCAACAATTTACTAGAAAATATGTAAGATCTCTCCTATCTTCCAGACCCAAGGCTAACCCAAGGGCAGGATACTTGACCCAGGTTCGAGGACCAACAGTGAGTGGAGGGGAGACGGGAGACAAAGGGACTTGTGTCCAGTGTTATCCTATGGAGGATGGGGGCAAGGGGGGAAACGGGCACACTGATGCTTAGTCCCCCCCCACACCCTGACACAGATTGTCCCAGTGATTGTGGATTGTCCCAGTGATTGTGGATTGTCCCAGTGATTGTGGATTGTCCCAGTGATTGTGGATTGTCTGGGGATTGTTGGGGGCTCAATCTTCTGCCCTTTGTTCCATTGAGAAATACCTAGGAGTTGCGGGTTTGAGGATTCTTCCATCGAGTGTAATTGCAAGATGCACCCCTATTGGTGAAGAAATGCAGAATCCAATGATGCAGCCCCCCCTTAGGACTTGGCGATGAGCACCATTTGCAGGTGACAACAGGCGTTCTTCCACTCGCAGTCACAGCAGCTGCCCCAGGACAGGTTGCCTTGAAGGTATGAAGCTGGAATTCGGGAAGAAGACGACTTGTGACACAAACTGGTGACCACTAAAGTTCCGGACTTCAACTCAGAAAGGTGTTGCTTCTGGCAAGGCCACGAGAGAGCTGCTCAGTCCACTGGCAGTTCTGGAAAACGTCTGAAGGCTCTGAAGGGCAGGCTCCTTGAGAGGGCATTGAGACTAGTTGGGCCCACTTGTCCAAGGGATGAACCATCGCTCAGGGTCTTCGGCGATCAGGCAGAGGAGCAGGGCATCACTGGGCCGGACACTGGAAGGGATGCTAGACTGCTTCAGGAGTTGTCTTCAGTGGTGTTTTGTTGTGTGGCAGCTTGGGTACTAATCATAACTGTGTAAATGCAAAGTTTCACCATTTCAAGGTTAACTTGCCCCCCACCCCACCTCCTTCTGGACTATATAGGGTCTTTTACCAGATGGTTGGATGTTCGCAGTTTGGTTGGAACTGTCTTCATTGACACTTACTGTTTTTGTGCATACTCTAGCTCCATCTTGTGTTGTGTGCCTACAGTACTTATTTTACACCTGATAGAAATGTTATGGGCTATTTCAATAAGGTGTGTATTTGTACAGCATGCCAGTGTTATGTGCTTCCTTTGGGGAACGGTGTGGACTAACTGAACATTCCTACAAGCCCTCCTTCCCTTCTGAAATTAAGCCTGATTGCACTTCCGTGTCTGCGACTTTTAGAGAGGTTGGGTTCCCTTTTGGTCAGTTTGTTGTTCCGTCATTAGGCCTGGTGTTTGTGCAGCCCTCACTAATGCCGGTATGAAAACCTCCCTGTCTTTGATTCTAATCCCATGGTAATGGCTCCTAGCAAGTGATCAGGACTGGCATTAGATCAGCCTCAATGGCCAAAGACACCCCTATAGATTGCTTGTTGCTTTTTGTGCACTCATGCACCTTCAATGCAACCATGAGAGTGGCCGTTTGCTTTTCACCCAAGTTCTTTTAGGGAACGTGCTGACAAAATCTTGTCTAATGCAGGTTTAAATGAAGGAGAAAAGGAAAATCATGTTACCCTTTTTTATTTTATTTGTCAAATGGTATGGTTGTCTCTTGTGATGGGTGGCACTCTGGCCCTGGGGTTACGTCGGCGGGTTTGGAGTTGGTCATCCCTAAATCTGCCTCTGTTGAGGTCCTGTTATCTGTTGAGCATTGAGAGAATAGTTCATCTGGGATAAAATGCTCTGTGTATGTGTATCAATTGTCTGTTATGCTCATCTTCTCTAGGAATCCCTTCTTGGACTTTGTGAGAAATTGACTTCAGCCAACAGGCTGGAATGCTCTGATCAGATTGAACGCCTTCTTCACGTGTATCTCCTCCTGGTGGAGCATGAAGAAGGCTCCAAGATACCAAAACCAAAAGAACTTTGCCAGGTAAGTCATGGATGTGCATGTGGACTGCTGCACACATTCAAATGTAAACCTGCATATGCGCACACTCATGGATGCGTACATGATTAATCCAAATATCTAACCATATGCATATGTGGGAATAATATGCAAAATATAATATGCGTGCTGGTATGAAAGAGAACTGTAAAGGCCCACATGTGTAAATGCAATTGTTAATGTGGTTAACTTGCAGCTGTTCATGAATGAATAATACCCAATTATAAAGTCTCACTTAGGCATGGGATATCTAGACATGGAAACTTGCATGCATGGATTTTGCATCAATACGTAGATGAGGTACAAAACTAAAAATGCATGCATGCATGAAGGCATGCATATGTTAACACGTATACATGCTTTGCAAACATGCACTATGTAGAGAAAGGGTATCTGGTCATTGCATCGACCTCCAAACCGTCAAATGCCATACCACTGAAAAAAATGCTTTAAAAAAAGCATTGAATGCATTTTTTTAAAAAGGGTTTAGTTTGGTAAAGGGTTTAGTTTAATTATTATGGGGTTTAAAGGTTAAAAGGGTGTTTGGGGGTCAAACCACCCATTTAAAAAAAAAAATGCATTTTATGCTTTTTTTCGATGCTTTTTTTTCAATGGTATGGCATTCAACGGTTTGGCAGTCGATGGAATGACTAGGGACCAGAGAAAGCTGTCAAGTGATGGTTCTATGAGTTCCTCAATGGTGAGAACAAAGCCGGGGCTCATACTGTGCTATAAAACACTGGCTCTTTGAAAATGTAGTCTGCTTTTGTTCAGAACATACTTTTGTTTTTTTTAATTTGGCATGGTGGGTGTATATGTATAATTCATCAGTTCCTGGGGTTTGACCAAGATGCCCTGGGAGGGGCAACAACTGTCTGGTTCCTGAACCTATGCTTGTGTCCGGCTGCACCAAGGTTTTTTACCCTGCCCACTGATGCATCGGGTCACCTGGACCCATTGGACTTGGAGACTGACGCTGTGACTGACGACCAGCCCCCTTCTAGTCTTACTAGTTTTACTAGAAGTTCCTGGAGCGAGAACATGATGAACATGCGCGCAGGGGCCCACCTCCTTGCTCTGTTTAACTCCATTTAGGGTCTACAAGCCTATTAGTCAAAGTATTTGATGCATCTCTGATTCACTTGCCAAGGAGGTCCGCACTGTCCATGGATGTAACTGCAAACAAGTGCTCCAACTTGCAGACATTAAAGTGCTACTGCTCTTGATAGAGGCTCATGGAATGGGAGGAGGGGGATCTAAGTGGGGGTTCCTCATTGACCCACCTGTTGCAAAGGGGCCTCACAACTCATACCCGGAACGTCCTACAAAGCTAGATACACTTGGTTTTTCTGACTTCTAAAGATAAGACTGACCACCATAATCCTGAGAAACAGCCATCGGCCATTACCCACTGTGAGCCTAGTGTGCACATCCCTATAACACAGCCCCACGATGAGCAATCAGCTCAGCAGAACATGCCCAGGGAACCCATTAAGGCCCCCAGCCCCACCGCTAAGCCCATTGTATCGGAGATCCGGGATTTAAGCACAGTGGGAACTCAAGCTCCCAGTGTGAAGGGAATAAAAGCACGCAGCACCTGTCCTGGGGGTGGTGGTATGACCAGCTTCTTACGACCATGGGAGGTCAAGAAGTGTCACAATATTTCTTCATGGGGTACCCAAACTACCTGCTAACAAGCAAGAACCTAAGGAGGCACTTTCAAATAAATGCCTACCTGATTCCGTACTGCAAGGGGCTGTGCGTCCAACCAGCAGTGTTCTTTCTGGTGCAAACCTTACACCATTGGGGAAAAGGCCAAATGGGAATCAACGTGGCTTTGGGTCCGAGGAGTCCGCAGTTGCGCTATGATTAGAGCATAGGGGATTTACCCCACTTCGTTTAGTAAGCTTCCATTCATTTCTTTTTTCCTTTTTCTTTTTCTTCTCTTTTGGTCTGATGTATTGTGATAATTTAAGTAAACGTTTTGTTGTGTTGGGATGTACTTTGATGGCCTGATGGCTGAGTAAAGTTATTTGATGATGATGATGATGATATGTGTTAGGGTAGATGTTGGGGAGAATTCTCAGAAATGTGCTAATTCCTCTCAACCTTAGAGACCCCCAGCTCTTTTGCTGGACTCTAGGACTCATTTTTTCCTGGAAAGAGTGAGACCCTTTTTCCCCCACTCTCTCATGTATTTTAATGTGATTTGGACTCTGTGTTTCTGTTGGTTTTAGGAGTCTGGCAAACTCCATAGGCATCATCTTTTACATGTGTCACACAGCACCTTCAGTGCAGTGGCCCAGGGAAGTCTTGCAGATTTTCCAAAGGTTTAACAACCTTTCTCTTGGATAACTACTGTTTCCAAGAGCAGTGAAGTGAAATTGACTTTCTGATGTTTGTTAATCTGCTTAGATTCTCATGCTGTGCATAGGTCTGACATCCAGTGGTCACTGCGGAGTATTGCATTTTGTTTTTCGTAGTCGAAAAGGGGACGTCGACAAGGCGTGTCTGTAACACTATCCCTATAGTGACGTGCAGTTGTACCCACAACTTCTCACGCGTCGAGGTCCCTCAGATTGTTTTTTTCCACCCAGTTATTGGTCGCCTTTATGCGGAGCTCCTCGAGAGACATTGCAAAATCATTTCCTCGACCCTTGGTCGTTTATTATTATTAACTATCACATAGATCCCTCCCTCGACGTAGCTGCCAAGCTGTTCTCCGCCGATCAAGATCTTCGACGGAGGGACGAGTGGAGGAGATCCTTCGGCGCTGCCGAACACGTGGCCTGGCCTCTCCGCCTAACACAGTAGGGAGAGTGGGGTTGTTGGTCATTTCTTTGTTTCACTCTGAGAATGCCTTTCTCTTTCCCCTCCCTCTCTTTCGAGGTCGTAATCACATTTCATGCCCTCAGCTATGGAGAGGACGCCCTTTAGGTTTTTTGCCCGCGTTGCAAGGACAAGTTTACCTGGAAGGACAAGCATAAACTGTGTAACCATTGCTTGCCCATCGATCACAAAGAGGACGGCTGTGCGACCTGTAAATTACTTAAACCCAAAACTTTAAAGGACCGCAGGGTCAAAAGGTGGGCAGCCTATGCGATGTCTAGGTCTGACTCCTCGCCAGCTGCCGCCGCCGCCGAATGTGATGAAGACAGTGATTACACGGCCTCCGTAACGGAGGTTGTAGACCTCTCGAAGGAGCGTTCCCGCTCCTCGTCGTCGTCCGTCCCCAGCCCAGACAAGCCCGGCTCACGCCCCGCTTATGGGGAAGAACACCCCGGCGACAAGGACGAACACAGAAAAACACATAAGCACATACCCCACAGCACGCATTAGTCGAAGACGAAGGCAGCCATAGCGTCAACGGAGGTGTCTGGTCCACCGGTGTCTTCCGGCGACCGTAAGGGTCGCAAGCCCTCCCCGCCACCGCTTCCCCGACCGGCGACTGGGCTTTCTGCAGATAAGGGCGCTAACCCCAAATCCTCAGGCGACGTACCTCGCAAGAGTGCCTACGTTGCCAGTAAAGACTCGGCACTGCATAGCGATCCCTCGACGGAGAGCGATCCCTCGACGGAGAAGCTGATCACCGAAAGCCTCGCGCATATAGCTTCTAAAGACGGCCAGAGACTGACGGCGGGTGACACGTCTAAAACCGCTCACAAGGCCAAAGAAACGCCGAGGACGCAGGAGGGTAGGCTGGGACAGCTCCCACCGTCGACAGAAGACCCTAGCCAGCGAGAAGGTTTCTCAGAAGGCGAAGGGACTCTATCTTCAACGCTATGGGACAGAACTAAGCAACTACAGGGAGAGGAAACTCCCATTTCACTCCCAGACCGCTCTGGCCTACCTTACTGAACTGTAGAGAGGTTCCAGTCATGTATGAACAAGCTAGACAGGTTCATGGCCATCCCAGAAAATAGGACACCCAAGAGGCCAAGGGAGGTTCTCTAGGAGGGGCCATGGGCTAAATACCCGAAGCTGTTTAACCCCCTACAGGAAGACATGAACTCTTACGACCTCACTGAAGAGGACTCTCACTTCCAGGAAGAGGATGAGTTTGTGAATAATGAAGACCAACAAGAGGGAGAAGGTTTTCATGATGAAACTAACATAGGTGAGGAGGGCTATGAGGAGGACCCAGGTGAAGGTGGCTCACAGCCCTGGCAGTCGCCATCAGGGTCTACAGACCCCGACATTATAGACATTTCTTCTCCTCAGACCACACCGGTCAGAAACCCCTCTCCAGTAGACGATCAGCCCACCTTCAATGCGCTACTGAGGAAGGCAGCAGCACATTTTGAAGTTGAAACTGGGAAGGTCACCCCCGATACTGATTTCGTCGAAAGGATTAAAGAAAAACCTCCCACTAGTCAAACTATTCCTATCCTCGCCTCAGTTAAGAGACGACTCACCCCATCGCTGTCCACCCCTGCGCTGGTAAGAGGGGTCAATCCAAGAATCGAGAAATTGTTCTCACCCTCTCAGTCAGACCCATTAGATATCGGGGGTCAATCAGTCACGGATTCCTTAGCGGTGACTAACACAAGGAAGAGGGCTGGGGTTCCACTGTCAACCAGCGAGGCACCCCCTGTTAAAGAAGGGAAAAAGCTTCTTTATGCAATTAGGATTGCTATGCTGATGCTCAATGGGGAAAGCTTAAGCAGGACATCGAAGAAGCCCCTTTACCTCTAAGAACTCGCTTATTGGCTACAGTTACAGAAGGAGCTCTTGTCAACCAGAGCATCATTAAGAACACTCTTGATGCGGCAGAAACTGCTGGCCGTTCTTTGGTGCAGGGAATTCTGCTGAAGCGTCACGTCTGGCTTCGCAATTCCGGTTTCAAGGCAGAAACGCAGGCGTCACTCGTTAATAAGCCAATAGAAGAGTCAAATCTCTTTGGAAGGGCAGTGGACGACGCACTGGAAAATGCGAAGAAAGAATTCAACACCATAAAGACCTTAGACCAAATCTCAAAGCCTACAAACAGGCTGGGATTTGGGAACAAGCGCTTTTTTCGTGGCTAACGCCAACAGCAGCAGCAACAGCATTACACTGCGGGCAACTGGCCCTCTAATCAGGGTACCGGTAACCAGTATAACCAAAGAGGACAACGCCGTGGCAAGGGCAGAGGTCGGGGCTCCAGCCCCAGAGGCACCAGCCCCAGAGGCACCCCGAAAAGTAACACCAAATGACCCGAAGGTTCGGGTCCCCTGCCATGCGTCTCCGGTTGGGGGCCGGATAACATTGTTCCTATCAACATGGGAGGGAATAACATCAGACCGGTGGGTATTGTCAACCGTAGCCCACGGGTACTGTGTAGAGTTCAATCGGTCCCCCACCTACAGACCTCCAAGGGGACGACGCCTGTCACCAGAACACCTCGTCATCCTCCTGCAAGAAGTAGAACAGCTGCTACAGAAAGGAGCAATAGAGGTCGTGCCCCTATCTCAGGTAATGGAAGGTATTTATTCAGTGTACTTCCTTCTACCCAAAAAGGACCCAACCATGCGCCCTGTACTAGATCTGCACCCAGCAAAGAAATTTGTAAAACCACAAAAATTTCGTATGGTAACATTACAGGAGGTAATTCCCCTGCTATCTGCAGCACAGAAAATACTTCAGGTTCATGATAGAGGGCAAATACTACCAGTTCAGAGTGCTACCCTTCGGCATAGCGCTTGCACCAATGGTATTCACGAAGGTACTGGCAGTGGCAGTGGCCCACCTGCGCAGGTTGTCCATACCGGTATACCCTTACCTCGACGATTGGCTCAGAACAGGTTAGCCCTACGAGACGTGCTTCTCAAACACCCAGAAGACAGTAGACCTTTTGTTCCAACTGGGCTTCTCCATCAACGAGAAGAAGTCCAGCTTAGACCCCAGCTAAATCAAACAATTCCTAGGGGCTCTAATTCGAACAAAGGACGGCCTTGTCTTCTCCTCCAACGAGAGGGTCCAAAATATGCTGTTTCAGATCCCTCACTATGTGGCCGGTCGAGAGGTGATGGTACGCAAAGCAATGCGCTTGCTACGAATGATGGTGTCATGTATGTATTTGGTACCTCACGCGTGCCTGCGCATGCGCCCAATGCAAGAGTGGCTCAACGGCCAGTGGTGTCAGGCCAGCGGACAATGGGACGATCTAGTGGTGGTCTCGCAGGCCTTGGTTCTCTCGCTACGGTGGTGGTCGAAGGAAAACCTGGTAATAGGGGAAACTATTCGCCACCCCCGCGGTGGAAGCCACTGTAACCACAGACACATCCCTCACAGGATGGGGGGCTCACCTATCCCATCAGACTGCTCAGAGTTTGGACTCCGAGGGTAGCTTCCAAGCACATAAACATATTAGAGCTACTTGCGGTGTTCAAGGCACTAAAAGCCTTCCAGACACACCTACAAGGGAAGACAGTGATGGTCCTCAAGGACAGCACCAAAGCCATGTATTACCTCAACAAGCAAGGGGGCACTCACTCTCCAGGACTGTCCAAGCTGTCCCAGAACATCTGGAAGTGTGCTCTCCGACACAACGTGTTCCTATTATCACAACATGTACCAGGGAATCTCAATCTGCTAGCAGACAAACTCAGCAGAGACTTCCCTCTGCCCTCAGAGTACGAATGGCGGTTACACGAAGACATCGTCTTCGACGTCTTCACACAATGGGGCTTCCCAGAAATAGACCTGTTCGCAACTCTGGAGAACTCACAATGCCTAGATTATGCCTCCAGATACCCACAGAACCGCTCCAAGGGGAACGGTCTCTGGATACCATGGTCAGGGAAATTTGTTTACGCTTTTCCCCTGACTCCTCTGCTGAACAAGATAGTGCACAAGATGCACCAGGAACCAGTCACCATGATACTGATAGCCCCGATGTCGGCCCGCCAACCATGGTTTGCGCACCTGATGGAGATGTCCCGGTCCCCACCAGTGAAACTGCCCTGCCCGTACAACTTGCTGTCACAGGACAAGGGCAAGACACTACACCCATGCCCACAGAACATGAACTTAGCAGCCTGGCTCCTGAGGTCATAGAATTTGGTCATTTACAACTCCCTCAGAGATGCATGGACATTCTCAGAGAAGCTAGAAAACCCAACACTCGCCACTGCTATTCTAGCAAGTGGAAGAGATTTGTCATCTGGTGCAGAGGTAAGAGCATCAACCCAGTCCACTGCTCTCCCACACAAATTGTCCTTTACCTGACCCATTTACTGGACTCGGGTCTAGTGTTCAATTCTATTAAAGTCCATCTAGCGGCACTTTCTGCATAAACCACCTCTCAACTTAAGGTGTCATGGTGGAAAGTCCCACCATGACACCTTAATTTCAATGTAATTTCATAAATATTTCATAAAATTACATGCATCTCATGGTCCTGATTAAGTCCCAGTATGGTACTTCTTAAATAGCAGATTAATTTGCATTCTTGTTGTCTGAGTTGAAGCCTAAGATTACCCCCTCGTTTCCCCAGCTTGATTTGCATGAGTCCAATAAATCTTAAATCTTCTTGATTATCAAGCTGATGATGTTGCTGCCTATGTATGGCCAATGGTGACTTCGGGTCAGCATTTCTTAGACACGCTAAATGCTCTTTTATTCATATTCTTAGTTGCCTACCAATGTACAGCTTACCACATTTACAAATAATCGCATATATAACTTAGCATGTTTTGCAGTTGATAAACTCCTTAATCTCAATTGTCATTCCATTTGCATCAGTAAAAGAATCGCAATTAGCATAAGCATATTGACACTGATTACAATTTCCACATTTAAAAAATCCCTTATTTCTTTTTAGCCAAGTTTCTTTAATATTGTCTTCCTTAACATTCAGGAAAGATGGGCTCAACTTTTGTTTGATAGTATTTGCCCTTGTAAAAGTGAACTTTGGTTTCTCAGTCAAGAAAGGAGACGGATCCTTATCTAGTCTTAGAATGTGCCAGTATTTGGACACCATTTTATAAAGTAAAGCGGAATCTTGTGAGAACTTAGTTATTATAGAAATATGGTCTTTCCCAGTTCTTTCTTTAACATGGTCAGATAAGAGTTCCACTTGGCTGCACTCTTTATACTTGTCTGCCGCTTTCTTTATACATCTCTGATTATATCCTCTTTTTGAATCTGTCTCTAAGTAGATCGGTCTCCCTAAAGTAGTCCTCATCTAAACTACAGTTTCTTCTGGCACGATAGAATTCTCCAGCTGGAATGTTGTCTATCGTAGATCTCTGGTGACTACTCTGTGCATAGAGTACAGAATTGACCTCCGTTGGCTTCCGAGATGTTTTAGTTTCTATCTGCCCATTCTTTACAAAGATATTTAAGTCAAGGAAATCCACACACTGCGAGCTTGCTGAACCAGTAAAACTGATCCCAAATCTGTTATTAGCATGTGCCACAAAGCTTTCAAATGATTCAAGCGACCCTTTCCATACAATTAGAACATCATCTATGAATCTCCTCCATGCAATTAAATTTGTTTTAAAAATGTCATGGTCATAAATGTGTTTCTTCATATTGCGCCATAAATAGGTTGGCCAAAGATGGTGCAAGCTTGGCACCCATGGCTACCCCTTTGGCTTGTGCATAGTATTTGTCATTGAAAATGAATACATTATTGTCCAGAGTGAATTTAAGGAAAGTCTTAAGCATATGAATATGTTAGGAAGCAGATGAATCCCTGAACGTGTAGTCTAATCTATGAACTGCTAAGTCATGGTCTATACTAGTGTAAAGTGCTGAGACGTCTAGAGTGGCCAAGAGATAATCTGACTCCCATTTCAAAGTCTTAAAGAATTGCAAAACATGTATACTGTCTCTAATATAAGACTTCATTTTGAGAATGTGGGGTTTCAATGCTTCATCTAAGTATTGGGACATGCCCTCTGTGACCCACCCTATGCCATTCATAATCGGTCTAACTGCTGGTAAAATTCTGTAACTCTTGTGTACCTTCGAAGAAAATAGAAGGTCGGCATGGTGGGTTCCGTATTAGTCAAGAAAACATTCTCATCATCTGTTAAGAAACCTCTATCGTACCATAACTTTATAAATTCTGAGAGTTCAATTACAATTTTCTTCGTTGGGTTAGATTTCAGAGGGGTATTACACTGTGGTGTACTTAGATGAGTCATAGCCATACTAATATAATTCTTAGCCCTGGTATGTGACACTGTATGGTATGGATCTTTTTAAAAAACTTATACAAAATGTATATACCTGATGAATATGTAACTTGGTACAGCCTTGAAAACGACCTGAGGTCGAAACACGTGTCGGCTGTGTGTTTGCTTGAAGAATAAAATTACTAATTTTGGAGATATATTATGCCAGCTGATTTTTGGATTGATTTGGAAGTAATCTATGGATAAAAAGGATGGACTTGTAAAAATAATTTCTGAAACTAAAGTTAAAAAATATATGGTTTGAGCGCAAGATATCCGCCCAAACCTTGCATTCTAATGAATACTTAAAGCACTCAGTTGAGGCACATATTGAGCGGGATCAGCAGACTCTTTGGGCCTTGGTGAAGAACTATGCCAGCTTCTGTTGGGTACTTTCCCCTGGGAGGAAGATGACATCCTGTGGTCCACAGGACGCGCAAAGGCTTCGAGAGCTCCGTGTCCTGACGGCATCCCTCCTTTTCTCATAAACAAGGATCCTTTGCTTTGGGTTGCCCCTCTGATCTAACGCACATTGCCCCCCCTCCATGGCATCAGTCAATCTTAATATTGATATACAAAAATGGGGATGTGGCAGACCCTATAAATTATAGGCCGATAGCCCTGCTAGATGCGTGCAGCAAAATCTTTTCGTCATTGTTGCTGAGAGACCTAAATAATGAGTTGGAGCCTTTAAACGTACCCTCGATTTGCCAGGTGGGGTTTCGTTCTGGTATGGGAACCACACTAAATGCAACAGTGCTATCGCTCTTGCTGACCTCTGTCAAAAAAAGGGGTGTCTTCCGTAGACATGTTGAGTGCTTTCCACACTGTGAGCCGGAACTCACTATGGAACAAACTCCATGATTGAAATATCCCATTAAAAAGTATCCAACTCCTTGCCCTGTTGCACAGTGAATCTGTAGTGAGGGTGAGATTGACAAGGGATGGGGCCATGTCGGGCCCCATAGCCACCTATGTGGGGCTAAGACAGGGCTGTGTCGTGGCCCCTACCCTCTTCAACCTCTACATCTCGCACCTAAATCTGCTCTGGGATTCAGGAGTTACATTCCCAGTAAAACTAGGCAATCTTATTAAATTGGTTTGCATTTGCTGACAAAATCATTCTATTTGACAGAACGCCCATAGGTTTCCATAAAAAGATGACTCTTTCACCAGTATGCTGGTAACAATAACCTTAAGGTTAATGGGAATAAGTCATGTCGGGCCCCATAGCCACCTATGTGGGGCTAAGACAGGGCTGTGTCGTGGCCCCTACCCTCTTCAACCTCTACATCTCGCACCTAAATCTGCTCTGGGATTCAGGAGTTACATTCCCAGTAAAACTAGGCAATCTTATTAAATTGGTTTGCATTTGCTGACAAAATCATTCTATTTGACAGAACGCCCATAGGTTTCCATAAATGGATGACTCTTTCACCAGTATGCTGGTAACAATAACCTTAAGGTTAATGGGAATAAGTCTAAGGTCATTGTCTTTACAATGAAACTGCGTTCAAAGGGGTTCATTTGGAAGGTGGGTGGTCAGCCCCTGGAGAAGGGTACAGACGATGAGATATACTAGGGGTTCACCCTCACTAACATCCACTCGAGGGAAGCTTGGAAAAGCTTTTTGAAAAGTGGTGTTTCCCCTCTGCAAGCACAAATGAAAAGAGTGTACCATCAGTTATGCCGTTATTTGTTACTTCTCTTGGTTAGGTTTTATCTGCAGAAGGTGGAGCCGACTATCTTGGCCATAATACCCTTTGATTTGAGGCCCTGCTTGAATACTTTGCAGGGCCAGCTGTGGAAGAAGACTTTGGGCCTGGAAGATTCTCTACCAAATGCAGTCATCAGGCACAAACTGTCTCTGGTCTCCTTGGCTGGAAGGGCCATATGGAAGAAGTTGGCAGAATACGCCAAATTTTTGAATCCTCCTAAAAACTCTTTACTTAAAATTGGGGGAATCCTCAACTCTACTCTCAACGACATCACACGAAGTGTTCAAGCTGGGAATGCGCAGAATTCTTTTGCTAATAGGCTCAATGATAGAAGAGCTTAAAATTACACTGCACTTAGTGAAGAAGTTGTTTAGGGTAGACAGGTGCGAAACCTGTGATCTATTGGCAACCATCCCTCTTTACACTGAATATGCAAAATTCAGAAGTAAGAGAGAAGAAACTCTTAAATATACCTGCCCTCAAAAAAGGAGGGGTCGATCTGTGGTTCCACCTAAACCAATTCCTTACTCTTGAGAGGAGAAGCAATTGGGACAAATCCTTAACAAATACTTACTTTAGGTTCTGCTTGGACCATAGTGTGGCGGAAACCCTGAAACACATTGTTCTGCAGTGTGTAGCTTTCAGGGATGTCGGGTTGCACTATTTGGGTTTCATAGAACTAGCAGAGCTATTCTGGGCCAGACTAATGTGGGGGAATGGTGTGAAACTGGTTGTAGCTCTGTATGCCTTTTTTTGCGTTTTTACAAAGAGGCTGGAGGAATCTTAGTTTAGCTAGTTTCCTCCATCATAGATCTGTTGTTGATTTCCTTTTGGTTTAGGAAGTGAAAGATCTGATGACTCACTTTTAATCAATTCTGTACGACCTGAAGTATGTGGGTTAGTGTTTGAACAAAGGATCTAGGATACATTTTGCATGTGATTTTACTTGCATTGTATTGTGCTGTACTTTATATAGTGTTTCTGTGTGCCTTTTTTGTTTGTTTTCTTGATCTGTTTTTGTTTTTGTGAAAGGCTTTTTTATAGGCTGAAACACAAAATAAAACCAAAAAGAAAATGTGTTTAGTTGTTTCCCTCTCAAGCAGAGCATCATCGCTGAAGCCTTCAGTGCGTGGGGCGGGGCCGTCTTACTTCTGAAACGCCTCTGTAACCACGTACTGCACTTGCGCTGTGACTTGATCCTGCCTTTGGGATTCATCTGTCTTACATTAGGTGCTGCTGGTGGGCTTCTTCCACTCTAGATCCCACAGAAACATTGGGACTGCAGGTCTTGGCACTTTTTGCAAATGTGAGAGCCTTTCCACGCAGAGCACAGCTTGCCCACAAGCCTTTGTCCGGTTGACTTGTGCTGAACTGTCGTCTTCCTCTCTTTCTGAAAAAGATAGAAAAAGCCTTACCTTTTTAAAAGTTCTCTACGTTTTCTGAAAGAGACTACTTTTCAGAACTGCTGGGAACATTTAGATACTTTTAGCTATTGTTTCTTGATTTATACATTTTCTTAATGTTTTACTTACCTGTAACTGTTTAGATGTCCCCTTTTGCCTTTTTATATATAAAGATTGTATTTTTCTAAGAATATTTTGTGTGGGCAGTCTTTTTTTGTCTTGTGTATTAAGGCTTCAGAGTTCGGCCTGGTCTGCTCCGCCTCACTACCCATTGCAGAGCCTGGTATACTCGAAGCATACCGTGTGAACCAAGTGCGGTGAATAAGCCTGTGCCCTATGAACAGTGCTCAAAGAAAAGCGTCATGATAGGTTTTTATGGGAATGTTTTTCTGCACTGTGACGGGGTCAGGGGCTGACCCTGTTAAGATGGGTGTGAGGAGGCAATGACCCTAGAGAGGATATGGGGAGTCGAGGGACACCCCTTCCCCCCCACTTCTCAGTATGCATGGAGCCAAGCATGTATATTGGTACCGTTTTCCTCTGTCTTAGCCAGGCCCCTCTCTTCTCTTTTAGGTGCTTCAAAAGAAACTTCAATCACCAGCACTCTGCAGACTCCTCAGGCTTCCCGGGAGGCAGCACCGTTAGGAAAGTTTTTATTTTTGTAAATTTCTCTCGAAGGTTTTCTATTGAACCCCATTAACTTTGCTTGTTTTTGACCCAGTACTGACATTTTTATTAGTTTCAGTTTTACAACAAACACATTCCCCCCCCCCCCTGCAGAGGCAGATTCCGTATTATCCTCGAACCATTATTTTCATGGATCGGTCGCCAAGGTTCACTGTAGGTCCAATAATCTTAGACGCTTGGGACACCAGCCAATTTGAAAGTCGTCTCTGAGGAAGGCCAGTGTTTCGCCCCAATTTTTTGCGAAGGTTTGAAGCGTTCCAGGTGTAGCATACGTTGCCCATTCAAGAGCCACAATCTCCCAAATTTTCCGTAACCAGTCACGTATCATGGGTACCTCTATACTTTTCCACCTTTGCGCTATCACTGTCATAGCTGCGAGCATGAGGACCATTCTTGCCTTTTCCCGGATTCCGGGTTCCCCCTCCCAGCATCTCCCTTAATACCAAGTAAGATTTGTTCCTGTGATCTACTTCCCCCCCGGGCAATAGGCCTGTTCCTGCGCTTTTTGCATCTCGTGCCAGAAGGGTTCAATTTTGGGGCATCTCCACCAGATGTGCTCTGCCGTGCCTTCCATCCCACATCCCCTCCAACAGGATCCCGAGGTCGCCGGATATATCTTATGGAGACTGGCTGGTGTGTAGTGCCAACCATACAGTATCTTATACCACCCCTCCTGTAGTTGGGATGCTCTTGCTAGTTTGGTGATCTTTCTCCATAGCCTCTCCCATTCATCTCTCCCGACCGCTCTTCCCAAGACCTGTTCCCATCCCCGCATATATGGCCAATGCTGTCTGGGTAGTGCGCTGTCGAGAATTTTATAGAGGTTCGATATTAACCCCTTCGACCCGTCATTAGACGAGAGGAACCTTTTGAAAATGTGTCATATTCCTGGTCGCAGCCTGTTTGTTGCCGGAGTTCAGAATCCAGTGCCGTAACTGTGCGTATCTAAGCCTTTCCACCTCCTTCACCCCGAATTCCCTCTTACAGTCCTCGAAAGAGAGAAACTCTCCGTCCCGAAACATATTCCCCAGTGTTCTAGCCCAGGTGTAAAGTCCCCATTATGAAAAAAAAATAGGTGTGAAGGGGGAGGGGAAGGTCGTGATTCCTTTCGTTCTCACCAGCTTATCCCAATTGTCCGCCACTAGTCTAGTTATGGTGCTCTCATAGAGATGCTTAGGCCTATGTTGCTTCGGAAGCCACCAAACCTCTGCCAGGTTATAGTGAACGACTGCTCTGTCCATTTTCACCCATTGTTTTGCATAGTTACCCCTTCCTGGAGCCATTCTTTTGATTACCCGTAGCTGCGAGGCCTCGAAGTATTGTTGAAAATTTGGCAGGGCCAACCCTCCCTCCCTCCCGTCAAAGCGCCATCAGAAGCAGTCTACAGATTCTCACCTTCTTCCCTTCCCACAAAAACGTATTAGTAATCCCTCTTAAATCCCTGAAAAAAGTGTTGGTATCGCCTGGGGAATTGCTTGGAAAAAATACAATGGGCGCGGGAGCCCCATTTTGATTGCCGCTATCCGACCCATCCACGAGACACGGAGGTTCCTCCACCTATGAAAATCATGCTTAATATCTTTCACCAGTGGGGGGTAGTTTGTGGTGTACCAGCCCTCGAGAGTTGCTGTGATCTTTACCCCTAAATATCGGATCCCTCCCGGACCCCATACAATGGCGGTGGCTGTTTTCAGCAAGTCACGATTCCCTGCCTTCAAGGTCAAGTTCAGGAGTTCTGATTTGCCCACGTTGATCTTTAGGCCTGAGACCTCCCCAAACTCCTCTAACAGGGTTCTACTAGCCTGGTTGGAATCTATATCGGCTCAGTCAGGGAGAGCAACATATCGGCTGCGAACGCTGCCACTTTTTGGCAGTCCACTCAAATGGAATGCCCCCAAATGGAATGCCCTGTATCGCTCCCTTTTCCCTTATTGCTTGGAGTGGTTCCAGATAGATTGCGTATAACATTGTGGACAGAGGACAGCCCTGTTTCGTGCCCCTGCTCAGCTTAAAGCGTCTTGACATCTCCCCATTCACTGCTATCCTCGTGGATGGCGTTTGATAGTTGGCCTGCACCATTTTCAAGAACCCACCCCCCAGGCCCATCTTCTGCATGACCCTGAACAGGTAGGACCGCTCCACGCGGTTGAACGCTTTTTCTGCGTCTAATGCTAGTAGGACAGCTGGAGTGTCCGTCCGCTGGTCTTTTTCCATTAAGTGGGCCACCCTCCTAATATTGTCCGCTGTCTGGCGGCCTTTTATAAATCCCCCCTGGTGCAGGTCTTTGAGCTCCGGGAGAAAGGGTTCCAGCCTATTCGCCAGAATCTTTGTATAGAATTTGGCATCCATTTTTAACAATGCAATGGCTCTATATGACGTCCTTTCCTCAGGGTCCTTGTTGGGTTTGAGAATCAATGTTAGTTTAGCTTCCTCCATAGACTGGGTTATTCTCCCTGTTAGCCTGATGGCATTAAACAGGGATGTCCGGTGAGGGGCTAGTTCTACTGCGAACATTTTATAAAAGGCTGCTGTGTAACCATCTGGGCCCGGGGCCTTGTTTGATGGTAGGTTGCGAATAACCCCTCGTACTTGATCTTCAGTAATTTCCCTGCCAAGGAGCTCCAGGGATTCCCCCCCTCCCCCCTGACTTTTCCCACCTGGACCTTTCCCAGGAACTCTTTCGGTGGGCTTGGGGACTCTGCGATGTATATAAGGCTTCATAGAATTCTGCCACTGCTTCTTGTATCTCTCCCCCTCGTGTGAACCGCTCCCCTGTGACTTTCTTCAGAGCCGTGATCGCGTTCTTAGATTTCGCCCCTCTTAGGTGACGGGCAAGGAGTGCATCGGCCTTATTGGCTTTTGCATAATATTTTTGACTAACTCTAAGGAGTGCCCCTTCTGCCTTCTTCCTCCGGAGGATCTCCAACTGCCCCAATGCACTTTTGTACTCCCTTGTGGAAGCCCTGGTCGGAGTAGTACCCATTTTTTGCCTTGCTGTTTCCACCTCCGCCTCTAGCTGCTCTTCCAATACCTTCAACTGTTTCTCCCTCTGTGCCCTTGCTGCTATCAACTCTCCCCTAAGAGTAGCCTTGAAGGCATCCCATCTCATCTCTTCACTCGTGTCTCCCCCCCCTTATTCTGTGCGAAGATGTTCCTAATCTTCTCCCATTTCTTCTCTGATTACCAGGTCTCTAAGAAGGGCTCCCGGGTATTTCCATCCCCACACCCCTCTTTCCCTGCGCCCCAGGTCCATGACCATGGATACCACCTTGTGATCAGCTATGCCGTTGGGGCCCGTCTTCACCTCTCCAATCCGGCCCATCAGACCTGTTGACACCCAAATATAGTCTATTCTAGACTGCGACCCATGGACCCCCGATAGGAAGGTGTAGCCCTCTTCACCTTTTTTCAGTTACTGCCATACATCCCTTAGCCCTGCGCTCCCAATCCTATCCTTAAGCTCTGCAGACATCACTGCACCCCCACATCCCCCCGGTCTCCCGGACCTATCTTGCGCCCTATCCCAAGCTATGTTTAGGTCTCCCAGTAAAACTATTTGCCCCCATGCTTTCTCCTCCAAAACTCCCAGGACCCGCCTCAAAAATTGCTCCTGACCTGCGTTCGGTGCGTACACCACCACTAAGGTATATTGGTTGTCCTGGTATGTCCCTTTAACTATTTAACTACAATATATCTCCCCTCCTTATCCCTTATGGTTTCAGCCACCCTGAAGTCAATAGAGTTCCTAATGGCCAAGGCTACTCCCCCGGATATGCTCCCCCCGGAAGCATGCAATATCTGATTGAACCCTCTCAGCTTCAGGCGCCCCTGATCTTTTAGTCTAAGGTGTTTTTCCTGCAATCCCAAGAAGTCTGGGCCCTCTTTCCTCATGAAATGTTCCAATTTCTTCCTTTTGAGGGGGGAGTTATGCCCCCTGACATTGTGTTAACCACTTGAACGGACATCATCTTGCATTGGCCCCCATCTTATTATTGGCCTAATTACTTCTCTGACGTAAATGCCCCAGGCACCCTCCATCCGGTCCTGCCCCCTTGATCTCCCCTTCTGTCCCCTACTTGATCCCTGAGCTCTACCCCCTGTGCCACATGTCCTCTGTAATCCCCCCTTTTGCACAATTACCCCATGTCTCTTTCCCCTTTGCTCACCCCTTTGTTTGCCCCTTATGTTGCCTCCACCCCATCCTAAGATGCCCCCCATCTCCCTCCCCTCCCCCACCCCCAACAGCCCCCCTCCATTCTCTCTCTCCCCCCACCGGGGCCTCATCGCCCTTGCTGACCCCAAGATGTTGAGCTCCCCTCCCCCCTTTGCATTGTTGACACCTTTTAGAGGTCCAGCACCCCTGTCTTTCTTCCAATTAGGACGCGTCCAAGGTCGCTGCTCCCGTGCCCATAATGGAACCTTTACCACTCCCCTTCAGGGGGACTCCGTTCCCCCTCAGGCCCTTTCTTCTTTTGTCCCCCCACTGTTGACCATTCCCACGGTCTTGACCTCGGCCTGCTGCTGGCCGTCTGCCCACTGTTGCCCGGGGGCCCATCCTCTAGGTCGATCTTTACCACATTGGCCCCCTCGAGTACTGACGTTATGCGTTTCTGGAGCCCTTCCCACTCGAACACTAGGCCTAATGGAAATGTCCATTTGTAGCGTATTCCCTGCTCATTAAGTACCTTCAGCACCGGGGCCATCCGTCTCCTCTTTAACAGGGTGCTATTAGCCAAATCTTGAAACAACGCTATTTGTTGGTCTTTATACATAATTGGTTACTTTCTCCTTGCCGCTTGAAGAACTGCCTCTTTCTGGGCGTATCTGGCAAATGCAGCCAGCACGTCCCTTGGCCTTGGGTTGAGTCCCCTGATCGGCCTGCCAACTCTATGGATGCGATCTAACTCAATTTTGTCCGGGGTAGTTTCCCCCAGAATTTCCGTAAAAATCTTCTGGACTTCCTGTTTCAACTCCTTATCCGCGATCGTTTCCGGGAGAGATTTTACCCTTATGTTTATCCTTCTAGATCTATTTTCAATATCTTCAATCTGAATTTTCAAGTTTTGAGTTGCCACATCGAGGCGCTCTATGGCCTCGGTATTTGCAGTAGTTTCCTTTTCCATTTCACAGAGGCCTCTCTCCAGGAGATCCGCCCTTTCGCCCAGTTGTCTCATGTCCCGCTTGATCTCTCCTAGAGCTTCATTCAGGTCAGTATGCATGAGCTGAAATTGATCCTGAAATGTCTTAGCAAGACTAGTTTGGAGTGCTTGGATTTCCCCCAGAAAATCCTGTCTTGTGACCAGGGCCAGTTCTTGCAGTTCCTCCAAAGCCCCTCTCTCCTCTGTCCCTTCGTGGCTGCTCCTGAAGCCTTCCTCCGGATCCTGCCTCAGCCAAAGGGAGTGAAGGGTGCCTTGTGTGTCGCGGTACCTTCCTGCTTTTCCCTTTGAGTCTTGAGGCCATCGTCCCTTTCCTGCGCAGGGAGATTTCCCCTGGATTCAGTGGGTATTAATATGATTCATGTTCCGGGGGCCCCTCTGCGGGCTATTAAGGTAAATTCACGGGAGTCAGCATGCTCACCCCGGGCCTCAGCCGTTTCTGTGCAATTTTGCTTCCCGCCCCTCTTCCGGGGAGTCAGCCCCCTTCCACTAGCCCTTATCTCTTGTTTTATGGTGTGGGCCCCGCAGTTGCGCTCACTACTCCATGTTCTGGGGTTCCAGAGCTCCAGAAGTCTCTCCTGTTTGTCCGTTTCGGGGGGTGTCCCCTCGAGGGGGGGTGCCACCCGCCAAGCACTGAGGGCCCCGCCTGGGGCGCTCAAAGCACAGCACCACTCCTCTGTTCCTCTTCTGCTCCTCCCGGAGCTCACAGAGCGGGTCCCCACTCCCCCAGGGTCCACACAGGCATGGGCATTCCCAGCTGTTATGGGGAATGGGGTGGCCCAGCTACTCTCTCCCTTCTCTGGGGTGGCCGGGGACCCGGCTGCTACTGGGGCCCGCCTGCTTTCTAGCCACCATCCCGTAGGGATCCCGACTCACTGTCTCCTCGGACTTCCTCCGGAGCCTCCAGTCCTCACCCGGCTCCTCCTCTCTGCGACACGATGAGCCCCAGGGCCGAGCCCTGCCCCGGCAGGGCCTGCGTCGCTCCTACGATGAGCCTGCGGGCCGTGGTCCAAGGCCCCGCCACCTTCTCTGCCTCGCCGCGGGGGCCTCCCCCTTTCCTCCTTCCTCCAAGGGTCCGTTTGTGTGCCCCCACCCGGGGCACCTGTTTCACACCAGGCGGAGCTTTCCTACTCTGCCCAGCGCCCGTCTCCAACGTTCGGGGCTGGGCCCGATGCTTTTGCCCCAGTCGGGGCCGGCGTGGAGCTCACGACCGCGTTACTTGCACTGTGCTGGGGGCGAAGGTCTTCGTCTCGTCCCTTGCCAGGACCCAAGGGACACACTAGCAGCCTTGCTCGAGAGCCGGCAGGATGTTAGCGGGGTGGTGGAACGCCTTAATCCCATCTGGAGATCAGGAACCGGCTGTCAGCACGTCTATACCATACCGGCCACCATCTTGGAATCCCCTACACTGACTTTTTGAAGGGAAGTAAAGCTCACGGCTTTGCTTCCCTTTCCTTGTTATGGGGAAACTGACTAGTCCTTCAGACTGTCAATACTGGGAAATGTGACGAATCCCCGGTTGTCGTCACTTCTTCCCTTGGGGGAGCCCCTTCCCATGAGGCTTGGGAGGTAAGGCTGCTACCCGATAACCATGGAGGTGGCACTCATCAGGTGGATCTCATTCATGGGGAGGGAAACACTCTATTTTATTTATTTTTGCATTTATGTAGCGCCCAAACCCAGATGTATCACGGCGCTGGCAAAGAAGCGGTCCTACTGGGCCTTGTGAACATTTGGAACGTGCAAGTGTAGAGAGAGAGAAGGGACAGGGGTGGTGTTTAAGTGCTAGAAGTTCCACAAAGGGGAAAATGCCAGAGACCAGTTACCCTGCAACTGGCTAAGTGCCAGGCAGTGACCATTTGGTAGGAGAGTGGTCACCAGCAAGTACATTAAGTGCAGGGCTGTGCGACAGCACAGGCCAGTGGGAGCCCAAAGGCAAGTGCACGGGGTAGGGCGGAGGCTGCAGGCGATTGGACGGAAGGCCAGAGCCCAGAAGGACACATAAGGGCCCAGGCCACCAATCTCAGCAACTGGGGGTTAGCGTGGGAGGAAAGAAGGAACAGGTGTCCCAATGAGAAGGATCTCAGTCTTTCTGGCATTGAGAGATAGATCATTAGAGGCGCACCAAGATTAGATAGTAGGCAGGCAGTCAGGAATGATTGGAGAAGTGGGAAGAGGTTCGGAGGGAAGTTTGAAAAAGAGTTGGCTGTCATCTGTATAGCACTGGAAGTGCAGAGAGAAAGTGGAGATACGGTGAGCAAGCGGCGCTTGATAGATGTTAAAAAACCAGGTTGAAAGGATAGAGCCCTGGGGAATGCCACAAGTGGAGATGGAGGTGGGGGAGGAGAAAGAACCCAGGATAACCTGGGTGGGAGGTCAGCAAGTCTAGTGCCTGCTCTGAGATACCCAAGGTATCATGGAACCGTTTTAGGAGGTTGACCGTGCCGAAAGCAGAGGAGAGATCAAGCTGAATAATAACAATGAGTGAGTAAGTCAAAAAAGCAGTTCTTCACAGGTGTTCAGACTCAGTATGCTGGGTTAGTTGGGAGAAGACTTCTCCAGAGGTTTCCTGAGGAAGGGAGTGATGGAGATAGGACGGTTGTCAGCCGGACATAAGTGGTCTGTGGAAGGTTTTTTCAGGAGGGGGAACACAAGGGAGTGCAAGAGGCTGATTACAGAAAGCAAGTGCAGGGGCAAGGGAGTTGATGTTGTCCTTAATAGTTCTGGAAGGACAGGGGGAGACCTGTTTGGAGGAGACCTTCATTGAACAGACAAATCTAGTGACCTCTTCCAATGTGATAGGAGAGGGAGGATGAGAGGCCAAGGGTGGTCGGGATGGGGGTTGGGGAGGGTGGAAGAAAGCGTATGATGTGAGTTTTGTTTTGCAGTGAAGTGGGTGGCCAGTGCAAATCAGTGGGCCTAGGAGGGAAGAGGTGAGGTGGAGACTGTATAAGGATTGGCAAGTTCCCTGCAGATTTTAGAGTTCAACCATTTTGTTAGATGCTCCAGTGATGCGAGCCTGGGTGTGGGTCCTTTTTTTGGAACGAATGGAGAGACGATATTGCCTTTGGAGAAGGCGACAGGCCAGTTTGTCAGAGGATGAACTCGAGGTCTGCCACTTCCGTTCAGCAGCTCTGCACTTAGTTTCAGGGCTGCTAGATCAGAGTCGTACTAGGTGTTACACATGGTGG
Source organism: Ambystoma mexicanum (assembly GCF_040938575.1). Taxonomy (NCBI): domain Eukaryota; kingdom Metazoa; phylum Chordata; class Amphibia; order Caudata; family Ambystomatidae; genus Ambystoma; species Ambystoma mexicanum. Next base: position 1,219,241,165 of record NC_090936.1, read on the forward strand.
CAGGTTTCAGGCAGATCCTCATAACGGGGGCAAGAATGTCGAGAGTGTTGGCGATGGCAAGATGGAGGTTGTTGAGAGCTGACTCAGAAGTGAGTCAGCAGTGGGAAGTCGGCCAATTGAAGGTGTAAGAGAAGGCAGCAACTGACACTTGTTTCATCAGATGGATGTCTGTGCATGAGGCTGGCAGGACTGGGGGAGGTTTTGTCAGAAGGCCTAGAGGACCCAGGTGGGAGAAGCGGAGGGAGTGGTCTGACCAGGAGAGTGGGGTGGAAAATGGAGCAGAAAGCAAAAAGGTCAGTATGGATGAAGGCATCAAGAGTGTATACAGCCAGGTGGGTAGGATGAGAGGGGAGAATAGAGTGGGAGAGCGAGGTGCAGAGGTCACGGAAGAGAGTGGAAGCCGAGATTGAGGAGCCGAGGTGGATGTTGAAGTCACCCAGGAGGAGGAGTTTAGAGGTAGATGTCAGGAGAGGTAAGGAGAAATCTGCCCATTCTGAGAGGAATGGGTAGATGGAGCTAGGCAGCCTGTATATAGTGACAATGGTTAGAGAGGAAATAGGAGAGATGCCAAGCTTGTAGACAAGGCTTTCGAAGGAGGAGTAGGGGATGGGTGTATATGAGGGAAGAAGGGACCCACTCACGGAAGATTAAAGCATCCCCACCTCCAGCACGGTTAGGACAAGGCTTGGAGATGATCTTGCAGCCATCAGGGAGAAGAGTCAAAAGCAGGGATTAAGCTGGCATTGAACCACGTCTCGGTGAGAGTGAGGACGTTGAGATCAAAGTCTTCAAGGAGGAGTCAGATGTTGGAAGAATGTTTGATAGCAGAGCAAGCATTTAGCGTGGCTAAGTGGAGTCGGTCATCCGGTTTTCCGAGGAGGGGTACAGGGGGGTGGTATGCTGGTCGGAGGTGGTGAAGGAGGTGCAGAGAGAGAGGAAGGAGGGGAAGCAGGAGTGGGAAGGAAGTCTATGAGAGACGGTACGCACCGGTCAAAGAGGAGGAGATTGGGTTGAGAACCCTGAGCCATAATAGTGCCATTGCGATAAACATTAATGATGCTCCTCGAGTATGAGAAGCCCGCCAAGAGTACTTGCCATCTAGTGCCACCATTAATGGGTGAGGAAGAGAAGGGGGAGAGAGTGAAGATCAGATGTGGAGTCCATAGGTCTGGAGAGGGGACAGAAAAGAGGATAACAGTGAACATCTGTCTGGAAGTGCCGCTGACAAAGGTGTCTGTGATAGGCCAGAGCTAGAAGAACAGAGATTTTCTTTAACTTTTTCCTTCCAGACTTCGTGATATAATAAGTGATAGAATAGCAGTTAAAGTAGATGGGAGAGATGGAGAGAGCCATAGCGATAATGGAGACGGGTGCAAGGGGAAAGAAGGAGATACTGCAGAGGCACGAGACGACTCACCAGGCGGCCTAGCAGCCGAAAGCAGTGTGTGATTTAAAAGCACACCTAGATTTGGGTTGTACAGAAAAATCCTATGTCGAGTTGGAGTAGAAAACAGCAGTGAGGTTGTAAGTCGGGGGGGTGGGAGGGGGACGCAAGAGTCAGCAGGCAAACAGAGTTTTGGACCAGGGCAGGTGATCCAGTGTGCTTAACAGTACAGTGGTTGTACGATACTCATGGTCCTGAATGCAGGGATGCAGTAGTTTGTTCTGTGTGCAGCAAGGGCTGGGAAGGTTGCAGGGGTGAAGGCATGGACAGGGCCAGACAATGGGCCTTAGATCAGGCCTTGGTGAGGGGCCGGCTTTTGCTGCCGGCTCCCCGGATTGGCTCTGAAGTTGCAGGCTGGGCTAATCAGTGCAGGGGTAGGACAGACACTCCAGTGGTGCATGTTGCAGTGGCCATGATGGAAAGTGGCTCAATTGAATTATTAATACAGCCCAACTGGGCTTTGCCACAAGGTGCCTGCGCAAGAACACAAATTCAGGAGTGCAGCGTTGCAAAAGTAAATTATGACTGAATCGGGCACATATTTTGCAAATTTGCATTTTGTAGAGTGCTCGACGCTACGGTCAGAAAAATAGTGCTCTGCCCCACAAACTAAGCCCTTAAGGGGTTACCACGCAGGAAAGATGAAGAACGCTGCCCCTGCAGCCTTGTGGGGAAGCGGGAAGCCACTGGAGGTTCCTCTGAGTTGCTATGAAGAATACTTGCGATATTTCTCCTAAGTTTCCAAATTTTGGGTTAGTACCGATAATACTGTTGAACTGTCATTACTGTCAAACGCTGTGCAAACCGTACCCGCAAGCAACTACAAACTAAGCAGTGGCCTTCTAAAAGTATTCTAAAGTATTTCAAAGTGTTTTGTTTAGTTGTACTAAGTATCTTAAAGCATATCTTGTGTAAATATAATAAACAATCATTTTAATATACATGTATGTGTAAGTGTATCTTTGATGTGCATTACTAACCGGGTTCAGTGTACTTTCCTACAGCTCACATCTTCCTCTTATGATAAACCTTACTGATTTTCCACTCTACCAAGGTTCTTTCCATGAGTAGTACAGACTGATATTAAGGGTTGGGGATCTCCAAACAATTGGGATCATTTTGTAAAGTCTACCTCACAGTGGACTTTGCGGAAGACTCCCCTAACATCTATCACCAGCAAGATATAAAGACGAGAGAAGGGTCCGGGATCCGCAAGGGAAGCAAGAGGACATCACAACCTCTCTTCCTCGTTGCAGTACCTGGCAAGGATCAGGTCTGCCAATACGGGACTGGGAACCATACCCAAAATAACAAGCCTGAGGAAGGGAGTCATTACCCAGCCTTCATGAACCGGGAAGCCAAGATGGATCAGGGGAAGGAAACCCATACCCTTTGGTGTTGTGTACAGTGAAACCAAATGGGAGAAGGCCTGGGGAAGGGAGTTATTCCCCTGGCACTGTGAAAGTGTTAAGAACAAGATACCTAGAGAAGGGAGCCATTTTGCAGGAACCCATTAGTGAAGGAAACTATGGGCAATAAGGAAGTATGTTTGAGTTAGAACTGAGAACTTTACAGCATCACAGACTGGAACTTTGCTTTGTTTCTTGGAAATTAATTGAGACCTGAGGAATGGAGTCATTTATGGTATGATATATTTTATTTATATCGCGCTCGTACACAGGTGTTTCAGAGTGCGACCAGGCAAAGGGAAGGGGAACAGGGGAGAAAACAAAAACAACAATCTTACTAGGGTCAGTGACATTGAGAAAGCGCAAGTGCATGGGGAAGGGAAAAAGGGGGAAAGTGCGTGGGAGGGGGGGAGAAATCGGAAAGTGCAGAACATAGGAGAGAACGAGAAAAATAATAAGTAAATGAGTAGATCAAGAACAGTGGCAGTGCAGCCTGTGAGTGGCGGAGTGCAAGGTTAGTCAGATAGGGTGTATCTGATAAGTGCAGAAGAAGAATGGGGGGACTGTATGGGTACTGATATAGGCCCCAGTGCAAGGTGAGGCTGAGAGGCAGTGTAGGAGGGTGGCATGGTGAGCAGGTACCTGGGGCCGAAGGACAGGGGGTGGCCAGGTTCAACAGTGCCGATAGAGAAAGCAGATCAGCAGGGGAGAAGAAGGGCAAAGGCAGAGGCGAAGAGGAAGGTCTTGAGGAGCTTCCGGAAACGTAGATGGTTCTCCTCCAGTTTCAAGGTGTCTGGGAGGCAATTCCAAAAGGAGGCCCCAGCCGAAGACAGCGATCTGCCCCCCGCCCCCAGCTCGTGTCTTTGAAATACGACTAACCCTGAGGGAGTTAGAGGAGCGAAGGGCTCGAGAGGGGAGGTATTTACGGAGGGATAGTTGAAGGTAGTTTGGACCCAGGCCCCAGAAAGCCTTGTGGACAATGCAAAGGGTTTTAAATGTAATCCTTGCATCCACTGAGAGCCAGTAAAGGGATTTCAGAGCTGGAGAGATATGATCCCAGGGCTTGAGGCAAAGGACAAGTCTCGCAGTCCTGTTCTGGATTAATTGTAAAGGGCGGAGAGTGGAGGCAGGTAGATTTAGAAAGAGGCTGTTACAGTAGTCCAACCTAGAGAGAATCAGCACTTGGGAGACAGTGACTTCTGAAGGAAGGAGAGGAAAGGAAGAGTACGTCTAAGGAGGTGCAGTAAGAAGTTTGACTTTTTAGAGACATCAGAAATGAGTGCGGAGAAGGAAAGTGTGGAGTCAAAGATAACGCCGAGTTTCTTAGCTCCGAAGGTAGGGGAAGGAGGAGTGCCAAGGGAGGCCGGCCAGAGAGTGAGGGGAAAGGATGGAGAGGGTGCACCAATGAGGAGGATCTCAGTTTTGTTGGCATTTAAACAGAGATCATTAGCGGCACAAATATTTTGAATGGTGATTAGACAAGTCAGAGTTGAGGGAAGGAGAGGAGGTGGCTGAGGGAAGCCTGAAAATGAGTTTGGTGTTGTCAGCATAGCACTGGAAATTTGAGCAAAAAGTGGAACTACAGTAGGCGAGAGTTGCAAGGTATTGGTTGAAAAGCCAGGACGAGAGGTTAGACCCCTGGGGAACACCACCACAGTAGAGAGGGAGATAGAAGATAGGAAGGACCCAAGTTGTACCTGGGAGGGTCAATCGGAGAGAAAAGAGGTCAGCCAGGCCAGATCCTGATCAGTGATACCAGGTTGTCACAGAGACGATTGAGCAGGGTGGTATGGTTCACTGTATTGAAAGCAGAGAAGACATCAAGTAGGATGAGGACAGAGGGAATGTTAGAGTCAAGGTTGGAGAGCAGGTCTTCACGGATGTTGAGGAGAGCAGTTTCTGTACTTCTGGCAGCTCAGAGGCCGGATTGGTGGTCATGGAGAGAGCCAACAGAGTCAGACTGAAGGTTAAAATGAGAGATGGCAAACGTTTCCAGGAGCGTACCCAGAAAGGGAGTAATGGAAATTGGGCGATAGTTAGCCGGACAAGAAGGATCAGCTGTGGGTCTCTTGACAAGAGGATGCACAAGGGAGTGCTTCAGAGGGGAGGGAAAAGATCCAGGGGCAAAGGAGAGGTTGCAGAAGTCAGTAAGGGCCGGGACAAGGGTATCAATGTGGTCCTTAATGGTTTTAGAGGAACAGGGATGGACCTGTTTTGATGAGGCTTTCATAGATCGGACTTGTCTACCGACCTCATCGGAGGAGAAAAGAGGAAAGGCAGAGAAAGAGGGAGGGGGGGGATGGTAGCTGAGGGTGGGTCATCAAGCAGAGCAACAGAGGGGAAAGGGGAGAGGAGAAGAGTATGGACAAGGTGTCATTGGTTTTAGAGATAAAGTGTGAGGCGAGGTCATTGCAAGAGGCGGGGTGGATACTGCAGAAGGGTTGGCCAGCTTCTTGCAGACTTTAAAGAGTTCGGCCGAGTTGTTCGATGCCGCAGAGACACAGGCTTGAATATGGACTCGCTTCTTTGTGCGTACAGAGGGTCAGTATTGCCTTTGGAGCAGGCGGCAGGTCAGTTTGTCAGAGGATGAGCAAGAGGCTCTCCATTTCCTCTTGGCTGCCCTACACTTACGTTTAAGTGTAGCTAAGTCAAAGTCATACCAGGAATTGCACTTGACTTTTGGCTTCAAACGGATCCTCTTGAAAGGGGAAAGAGCATTGAGAGTAGCAGAGCTAGAGGAGTAGAAGAGATACAGGGCTGTGTCGGGGTGCGAGTCAGCCTGGAGTGAAGGAGGGGGAGAGAAGGTGGCACCGAAAGCCTCGACTGACGCATGCTTCATGGGCCAGATGTCCGAGAAGGTGGGTGGCAATTTTGGGGCAGCCCTGGCTTGAGGGGAGGAGATGGGAAGATGTGAGGAGAGAGGAGTGGTGAGGGGGAATATAGGGAGAGGCCAGAAGAGATCAAGACATCAAGTGTGTGGCCAGCAGAGTGAGTCGGGCCGGAGGGGAGGATAGAGAGGGAGAGTGAATCGCAGAGGTCGCGAAAGAGCGCAGATGGGGGAACCGGGAGAATCCAGGTGGATGTTGAGATCACCAAGGAGGAGGCGTTGAGAGGTAGAGGGCAAGAGGGCGGAGGTGAGGTCTGCCCACTCAGAGAGAAAAGAGGTGACTTGACCACGGGGCCGGTAGAGAGTAGCAACAGTAAGGGAGTGGCTAGGGGAGAGACAGAGCCTACAGACAAGGCATTCAAAAGAGCAGTAAGTCTGTGTAGGGATGATAGTGTCAGGAATCCACTCAGGGAAGATCAGGGCTACACCCTCTGAGGGCTAGGTGGATCTGGGGGCGGAGGGATCTTATAGCTGTCAGGGAGGAGAGTGTCGAAGCTTGCGACAGAGCTGGCCTTGAACTAGGCCTCGGTAAGACCAAGGACATCAAGGTCAAGTTCTTCAAGGAGGTTGCAGATGTCAGCGGAGTGTTTGACAGCGGAGCGAGGATTGAGGGTGGCCAGATGAAGAAGGTTGCCAGCCTTAAAGATCTTCCGGGGAGGGGTACAAATCATAGGAACACCCTGCGGAGGTGTAGAGGGAGTATGAGATGGGGCAGAGGAGGAAGGGGAAAAGAGCAAGGTAGCCAAGGGAGTGGAGTAGGGGACAGCTGGAGATGAAAGAGAGTTGATGAGGCGAGGGAACCGCCTATCAAAGAGACAGAGATTGGCCTGAGGACCTTGCACTATGACAGTGCCATTTAGGTAGACATTAATGATGACTTTGGCGTAGTCAAAGGAATCCATATGGACTTCCTAGCGGGTGCCACCATTAATGGGAGAGGAGGCTACAGGACAGAGCACAGAGATCATATGAGGGGTCCAAAAATCAGGCAAAGGAACTACAAAGAGGATGTCGGTGAGGGTTTCTCTGGCAGAAGTGCTGGAATAGGCATCAGCAATGGGGAGACCTGGGTTGGAGGCCAAGATATCCTATTTAAATTTCTTCTTGCCAGACTTAGTCAGAAGGGAGGGATAGCTGATAATAAAGCAGTTTGAGTAGATGGGAGAAACAGCGCCATGGGCAGGTAGGTAGAGGAGGTATTGGGAGAAATATGCAAGTGCAACAGTAAGGAACATTCACTGAGCTAGCAGGTTACAGTTGAGGGCCAGAATAGTACTTTTGGAACTATAGTCCATTGTCCAGAAGAAGGGAGCCATTCCTCTGGACCAAGAAGATCGACTACCCCTTTAGTTTAGTTACTAGTGTGAGGGAAAGAAGTAGGCATTTAGACACACTACAGTGGACTCTTCATTTGCTTGGACATTCTGACCGAATCCTTAGTTGAGTTAGGGAGTGAGAGGTTTCCTCTTTATGTTAATTAAATAAAAGATGCCAACATTCATGCCACCTGTTTCTGTCTCCTCCTTCTGCACCCTTAAAATGTCCAACTGGAAATATTCTGTTGCTCTCTGTGGATTCAGAATAGCCCTAGGACACTCTTGCACCCCTCCGGAGTGTAAGCCTTGTTGCTCTGCTACCTAATTTAACTGGGTTTAAATAGACGTCAATGTCTTTCCTGTTTACCATAACAGGTTGGCCTCCCAGAATCCAATCCAGCTTAACAGGAAGTAAAGCAGCCCTTCTGACTTAATTTACTAGAGCAGAAAATGCATTTTTGTTTGGACCTAATTTCAAATTCCAAAAATGGGCTGTCGTTTCTCTGAACGAATTGGTATACTCTGCATTTTTATGAACTTTTCAACTTACTGCAATTGACCATGGCTTTGCTTAATGTTCACCTGGGTTCACTGTTTTTTCTTTGATCTCATTCATAGACATTGACGCAGGTACTGAAGGCACCCTGTTTGTCTGAAGGATGCTGCGAGAGCATTCTGGAGATTATCAGCACTGTGCTCCTTGCTGAGCGAGTTTCCCTTCCTGGAGCGACAGTGGAGGACACTGTGAAAAAGGTAAGGCTCCTTGTTGTTTTTTTTTTAAAACTGTTTATTGATGGTCTTAGCAGATACAACTCACTATGCAATCATAATATAATATAATACATCCATGTTGTTCGATATATCAGTTATCTTGTAGTATATACATTTATATAGGGGCATCATCGTCCGAAGATATTTCACATAAGTACATTCGAAACGGGGCCCATATATCCTTGGGGCGGTTAGTTGTAGGTACAGCTATCATGTATTGTCCTTCGCACTCATTCACATGTGACCGTTCTCGTAGGAAATGTTCAATGTTTGGCGGAGAGGAACTCTTCCAGCAATGTAATGGACACCTTTTTGCTGTTATACATGAGACATTAAGCAATCTCCTGATGGTTTCAGCACTCTTGCCGATGTCTCCAAACAAATATTGGGGAGTCATGGAGGCTGGAATCTGAGTTATCTCCTCTATTATTTCTGTAACTTTTCCCCAAAATTCAGCCACCACCGGGCATTCCCAATACACATGAAACAACCCCGCCTGAGGTGCTTTACATTTAGAGCAATCCCCGGTCCCTTCAGTTGTAAATTTAGCTACTTTGGCTCAGGTATAATGAAGTCTGTTAAGGACCTTAAACTGGATCAGGCGTAAGCCTGCGTCCATTGATACTGTTTTGGGGAGCATACAATATTTAGACCATTTCTCATCTGTGATGGTCGCGTTCAAGTCACTTTCCCCTTTAGCTTAACATCGTTCAGTGTGGGGGAGAGTGTGTCTGCGTCAATGCCTACAGTTTAGAGATTCCCAGCCCAGTGCCGGATGTTGCTGCTTCTAAACATGGGTTCACGGTGGGGCGGGGGGGGATTCGTCGGGAAAAAGTGGCCACCGTGTGCTGAACGCGGATTTCATTCTGTAGTATTGGAGTGCTCGAAGCGTCCTCTCTCCCACTATGTTGCGAAAGTTGTCCATGCTCACAAACTTCCTGTGAGGAAACATGTTCCGCATTTTAATTTCTTTGTTTGGGTCCCATAGCTGTTGTAGAGATTTATCTAGTGTTGGAGGGATGTCCGGGTAGTTCCAGAGAGGGGCGTCTGGGTCATATGGAGTATCTATTTTTAATCTTTTATATAATGCGCCGCATGCTTGAAATGTACTTCTCACAGGGTCATAGAGACATGTATCGATGTAGTTAGAAATAAAAGAATGGACCGTAGGTCGATAGGGGATGCAGCAAATTTCTCTAACCAGATGTGGGGTGAGCAATCTGACAAGTCATACCAATGTCTGGCGAATTGTGCCTGTGCTACTTGAAAGTATAATTCAAAATCTGGTGCTGCAATTCCCCCGGAACAGCACAGTTCGACCATTTTCTCCACTTAAATCGAGCAGTTTTACCATCCAGAGGAACGTTCTCACCATTGAATGTAACTTTGCAAAAAATGCTCTCCCCGGCCATAAGGGTACATTAACGAAGAGATAAAGCAGCTTAAGGCGGACGATCATTTTCAATATGGCAAGTCGGCTGTACATGGATTTGGGAAGCTTGGCCCAGGTTTGGAGCTTGGCGCCCAGTAGCTGTAGGACTTGTTTGTGATTGTCTGTATATAGTGTCTGCTTATCCCTGGACACCAATATGCCCAAATATCGGATATGTTGAGTTGACCATTTAAGTCCTGCGGTTGCCGTCGGGCATGTGGTGGCTGACGTCAAGGGGGAAGATCTCAGATTTTCCACTGTTAATCTTATATCCTCAGTATTCAGCAAATTTATGAAGATCAGTTATGATAGGTGTCAGATTAGTTTCAGGATCTTGGATGTATAGGAGGGTATCATCTGCATAAGTGAGGTAGATTGGGACGGACCCGACATTCGTATCCCTCTGTCCCCATGTTTCTGTTTGACAAATAGTGCCATAGGTACTATGGTGAGTGCAAATAGTATAGGCGAGAACGGGCAACCCTCTCTGGTGCCTCTGCCCAATGGGAACAGATCAGAGATTGTCTTGTTAGTAAGGACTCTGGCACCCGGTGCTGGATACATATCTTACAAAATTAGAGCCCAATCCAAATTTCTTAAGTACTGAGAGGAGGCATACCCATGACACCGTGTCGAATGCCTTCTCGGCGTCTAGGGAAACCGCCAATGTCCATGCTTTGGTGTTTATTTGCGCCATTATACCAAACTACCTAGGTAGGTTTAAAGCAGTGGATCTTGTAGGGATGAACCCGCATTGGTCCGGATGGACCAAAGTCGGCCTGCTAGATAGTAACCTATTTGCACATACTTTTGCAAACACCTTGGCGTCTGCATTAATAAGTGAAAGGGGTATATAGGATGACAAGTCCTGTGGAGGACGTCGGGGTTTTGGTAGTACTGTTATTATTGCTTCATTCATAGATTCAGGAAGCATGCTCCATTCTAACAATTCCTCCCATACTTTCAACATTATCAGCACTAGTTTCGACCCTCGGGCCATCTGAACCCGGGGCTTTCCCGGATGCCAGTGCCTTTATTGCTTCAATGATTTCTTCTTCAGTTATTGGTTGTTCAAGGGCCAGTTTAGTTTCTAAAGGGAGCATCTGGAATTCTAATTCACTGAGGTAATCTTGTATATCCTGTTCCATTTTTTCATCCCGGTTGGAGTATAACTCCTTGTAAAATTTGGTAAATTCATGGTTTATGGCCTGTTCCCCTGTGATCACCCCTCCCTCCGTTGAGTTACTACTCGTAATTAGGGTTCGTTGCCGATCGGCCTTGATAAGGTTGGCTAGGGACCTACCTGCCTTGTTGCCTTCCCCATATCTGCGTACTCGGGTTGGAGCTGCAATATATTGAATTTCCATGGTGGCCAATCGATCAAAGCCTTTTATGAGTTTATTTATGTCTGCCAGGGTATCTCTGTTATGAGTGTTGCTATAAGCGATTTCCAACTTTCGGAGTCGACTCTCGACATCTGCCAGCTCACGCCGGATGGACTTCAGCAGGCCCGTTGTTTTGGATATCAAAACCCCCCTGATCCATACCTTGAATGTCTCCCAGAGTGTGGAGTATTTATCGACCGTTCCTACATTGTTGGCAAAAAATTCTCCAATTTCTACATGCAGGGACTCAACTACATTGGGATCCGTTAATATGTTGGAGGCCATTCTCCACCGTTTTGCAGGTTTCGTGGTGCCCCGGAATACCAGTTCGTGTCACCGGGGAGTGATACGACAACGTGCGAGGATGGATTTTCGCATTTCCCCAGCGAGTCAGAGAAGGCGGCGGAGAGAAGCCACTAATCTAAACGCGATTCCGAATTGTGTACCGTGTAATACTGTTTATTCTCTCGTGTCGGGGTGCAGTTCCCTCCATGCTTCTATTAGTGCTAGTTGTGGTATCATTTGGCCCACCTTGATCATTACCTTGGCTGGCGCCCTGGTGGTTTTTGAGGATCTGTCAAATAGTGTCTAAGACCAAATTAAAATCCCCCCCCCCCATATAATATTAGAATCATCTACGGAGATGAGTATTTCCAGAATATTTAAGCAAAAACCAAGGTCGTCTATATTGGGGCCGTATGTATTGACTAATGGGACAGATTTACCTGCTAAATCACCCCATACAATTACAAATCTCCCCAGGGGGTCCACGTTGTGGCCTTGGAATCCCAGCGACGTGTGTAGTATCGTTATCACTCCTCTAGCCTGAGTGGAATAATCTGTATGATATGTTTGCTTACCCCAGGATGCTAATATGTTTGTATTCCCAGGTTCCTGTGCATGCGTTTCCTGTAGCATCACTATGTGAGGAGAGGTCCTGTTTACGTAGGCACCGATTTTTCTAGCTTTTGTGGGGTTAAGCCCACGAACATTCCATGGTAGGACCTTAATCCTCAGCCCGTCACCTGGGATTGCTTTTTGTATATTTGCGCCTAGTCCTAGATTTACTGGTAGAGAATTAGAATTTAGTGAGAGTGGTGTCAGCATCTGCAAGACCATGAACATGAGAACTTTTGAAACTTATAACCTTCAACTGCCACGCAATGTAAGCCGTGTTGATTCGGCTTCGGTGGAGCAACCTACCACCCGCCCCCAGTCCCCCAGCCCACCCGCATCATCCACCCCAACTCGATGTTCCCTCACAAACTTGTGGAGCTCTCCACGGGTAAAAGCGAACGAGGGGAACACAAACTGCCTCCTGCTCCTGCACTGTGTCCATATCAGAGATCCGTTATGGGTCTCTGGAAACCATGTCTGTATACCAACCGGAGTGTCTGGTGTGCATACCTTATTTCACAAAAGCCTTGAGGTCTGCTTCTTATAAAAAGGAGCAAACAAATATGAGAGATCTAGGCGCCAACAGGCTACACAGAATTTATTATTCACTTGTTTTCATCTGGTTCCTATTTCGCCTGGTTCCACAACTCCCTATGTTTTGTTCAGGTTCCTGCTCATGCAGAGTTGGTCATCTGGTTCCTATTTCTCCTGGTTCCACAAATCCCTATGTTTTGTTCAGGGTCCTGCTCATGCAGAGTTGGTCAGGGATTGTGTGGTGGGGGGGGGGGCCTCCTCCCCTGTTGTACTTGGATGATATCAGATCTAGCTATGCCGTGTTGCCAGAGCCTGCCACATGAAGTTGTTCGTTTTTGAGGTCCATTCCCCCAACATGACAATCCCCAGATTTATCGGCGTAGTGTTGCGAGCCGTGCCCGTATTTTTCAACACTATTCAGGGATAGCTATATCTGGCTTATACAGCTGTTTGGGTGTTTCCGCTTGACATATGAGATCCACGAGTGGACTGTGTCCCCCGACATAGCGTGGTTTTGTTATATTAAGTGTGTGTCCACCTAAGTGTTTCGATCTTCATTCGGGTGTTTCGATCTTCATTCGGGTAACACTGGCCACCAATACTGGCCCCTGTACACCTGTCAGCACCCAGCAAGGCCTTGTTCAGTTTACAGTCCAATTGTCCATGTTTGGACCTGGCCAGTGAGGTCTCTCGGCCTTGTGATTTCTCATTGGGCGGATGGTATGGATGCACTTATGTACTTCCCCAGTGGGCCGGTTGATTGGGAGAGTATTAGTTCGGGGTCAGATCACTGCCCTCAAGTAGGGTCTGAAGCTGTAGGGAGCGCGGCCCAGGGATCAGCTGCACAAGCGTACAGATAGTTTAAAGAAATGAGCGAACTAGACCTTCTAGTAGTCCGCACTTGTACAAAGAAAAAGCTATCGCAGTCAAAAAAAATATTTCAAAAGAATAAACAATTCACTCAAGGAGAAAGCAGTTGGTATAGTTGTCTTAGCCTCAATTTATTCCAGTTGTTGTCTTGTATAGTATCTTCATTTGAGTTGTGCAGTCATTCAAATTATTACATCATCACCATTTGAAAGGTTAGTTTCTCTTAATTAAACTTTATGTCCAGCCTAATCCCAACACAATTGTTTCCCCGCCTGTGATTTGGTGGTTCCTCAGGGGTTTAGTGGCTAGTATATAGTTCAAAAGTAAAGCAGATCATTCTTTTTTTTTGTGGTCATAAATTAAACATTATCATCCTATTGAAACAAAGAAAGAAAATAAAAGATGGAAAAGTATTTCCATATTTGTATTAGGATCTTCAAGGCAGGTTTTATGGGTCATGTGTTAGTGTTGGTAACAAATTCAAATAGTTTCAACTTACATGTTCAACATGCTTTGGGAGCTGTAGTAAAAGGTTTCAGAGCTGAAAACTGGCGATATGTCTCCTGAATCAGATAGATGGTGGCACTAAATGGAAACAGTAAACGGGTGTGAGTATTCCGTTGGCCAGTTATTTGCAAAATGGATCTAAACTTCAGTGCACAGTCTAGTGTTAACCTAAAGCAAGTTGTGCGCATAGGTACATTGGGCTTACCTTTAGTCGGATGTTGTTTGTCTTATTTGGCCTGTATTTGTACAAGCGGTGCGATTGCCGTTGGCAGTGTAAACAGCGCTGTTGTGTCAAAACCGGATGTTCAATAAAGCTAATTTGAAGCACGTACATCACGTGCTCATATTACGTGTTATCGTATGGCGCTCGCCATGTTGGATTGGGGTGTCCTGGTATCTGTCTCGTATGTGGTTTGTGTTACAATATATATTTGAAAATGTATTGATAGGAAATTAAAGCTCATGTTGGTCTCGAATTATGTAAACAAAGAAAAAAATACTTCAATTGGAAACAGTATATACATCGTGTGAGTTCACCTAATAGACCCAAAGCCTGTCGTGGAGATCCTTATATATAGTATTCTTCCATGTTATAGGCTAAGATACATGTTAGAAAACCAGGATTTCGTTTTTTGATGACAAACGGAGGCGGTCATACAGGGCTAATAAATACCCCATATGTACTCAAATCAATTTACAATGTGAAAATTGCAATGTATTGTACTAAAACAAAGTTTTTGAAACACTGCCAGAACCCGCATACATACTGAAATTAAAAAGATGAGCTGAATAAATTAGTTTGGTGTAAAGAAAAAGAGTAAAAGTACAAAGAAAAAAAGTACATGTCATTCTACAGGCTAGTTTCAATATGGCTACACAAAAATGCAAATCATATCCATCACACAATACTTAATCATACTTAAAATTATGGAGCTCCTGGACAACATTTAGGCCCGTATAAATTGTGTCCATAGACTATATCCAAAAGACTTCTCTTTTGCGAAGAACACTTTCCAGATTACCCTCTTTTTGCTGGGGAAAGTTTTTCTAGTCCATAACATTTGATTTTAGCTATGTCAGAGTTCAAGTGGTGCTGGTGAAAGTGAAAAGCTAGAGGAGATTTCATATCCTTATTCTTAATTTCTCTCAAATGTTCTCCTATTGTGGTTTTTCATTTTCTTATTGTGCTGCCAATATGACTTGTTACATAAGCATAATATGGCATACGTGACAAATTGACTGTTGCTGTTGATATATTGTTTGATTTTAATCTTTTTGGCAAAATAACTTTTGCAAGATTTTTTTTACTGTGATAATTTTTTCTTTGTACAAGCGCGGACTACTAGAAGGTCTAGTTCGCTCATTTCTTTAGTCTTCTTTCCCTCTACAGTCTGAGGGTAATAGACCTTTGCCCTGCTGCTTCTGCACTCACAATCGCCCTACAGAAGCAGCGACGGAATCAGCTAAAGACTGTGCTCTTTGTTGTTTCAGTACGGATAGTTTAGTAGCTTTCCTGCGGTGAGCTGGCGGTAGGGTTTGGCCCGTTCAATACATGCGCCACTCCTCACCTGCACGCTGATCTTCCTGCACTGCAACGGATAGTTAACAGACCTGCAGTGTGTATGGGTCGTTTCGGCAATGCATGCGCAGGCAATCACTTGTCCCCTTGCTTGGGCTAGTCACGTCCTCGCGGCACCAACAAACACCTCACTTCATTCTTCCATGCAAGGTCAGGCATCACAGGCGCTAAATCGGCGAATTTGGAGGGCGCGCCTCTTGTACCTTCCGCCCCGCGATGACTGCGTATTTTGTGTTACACGCGCACTTTTATTAAACCGTACAGGGTCTGCCAACCGTCACGTCCCGCAGTGGGCTTTTATATGAGTATTGGATGTACCAACTTATCAGGTCGCAGCTATCTCCCTGCTCCAAGCTCCTTTCTGCCATTGCTGGTTTGTTGTGGTCAGGCGGGCAAGTGAGCTATGCCTCACACCCAGCAGGGTCACAACGTTTCACAGGTGTATGGGATGTTCCCAGACTGAAAGTCTGCAGTTACTCACGACAGCGTAGGCCAGTGCAAGATCGGACAGGGCCGGGGCTCCACGCCGGGTGCCGTTGCTCAGACCTGTCTGTTGGCGGCCCGGAGGAGCTTACCAACTGCCGACAGCCTCACTGGTCAGCTTGCTTAGTTATGCGCCAATCTGCTCCTCAGCATCAGTTGGTTCGGAAATATCTTCCTCCGGTTTGCTTGGAGTTAACCATATCTCGGCGGCCTCCCCGAAATCGAGGCTCCACCCACCTGCAGCCCTCCTTCCTGCAGTGTCCCTGTCTCTGCAGTGGTGACTCATGGTAATCTCAGGCGGTCCGCGCTGTAGCCCTGTACCGGGGGATGTTGAACACGGTTATTACCAGAGATTTAGTTGCCGCAGCTCGACAGGATTTCTTCCACACATATCCGGATTCTTCAACTGTTTATTTATCTAAGCTTCAGCTCCATGGGCAGCTCCTATGCAGGATATATTTGGCTCAGGGTTTTTGTTGGGTGGGAGCAACAGCGCCCCCCCCCCCCAAAGGTAAGGCTCCTTGTGGGAAAGATTAATAACTTCATAGAAATATCAATTGTATGTATGCATGTAGTCTTGTATAGCACCGGAATCTGAGTGACCAGCATCCAGGCACTACCACAGTCTTGACTAGGATTACACCTTTCCTCTCTTCTCCCCTAATGAGGTATCCAGACAAGTCTGATCTATGAAAACCTCCTCTAAACAGGTTCTTTCCTGTTCTTCCAAAACCCTCAAGGACCACATAGAGACCCTTACCCCTGCTCTGGCTGACTTTTGCAACCATTCCTTCGCATCTGCCACCTTCCTTTCCCCTCTGAAGCACTCCCTTCTTCACCCTCTTCGCAAGAAGCCCTCAGCTAACCCCTCCCTTCCGGCTCATTATCGCCCAATCTCTATCACTCCTTTCCTGGGCAAATTCCCGGAAAAGCTGGCCATCTCCCAGCTTAATCCCCACACCGAATCCGTTGGCTGTCTCCTTGACCATCATTCTGGTTTCGGAGCAGCCAGAAGCACGGAAACTACTCTCCTGGACACTTGTGAAGACTTGCTTTCCAACCTGGACTCTAATCTCTGTCCTCATCCTACTCAATCTCTTCTCTGCCTTTGATACGGTTAACCATACCATCCTGCTGAACCGGCTCTGTGATAATCTGGCTATCACTGATCAGACGTTGGCATGATTAGCCTTTCCTTTCGGATCGACCCTCCAGGTCCAACTTGGATCCTTCCTCTCCTCGATCTCTCTCTACACCTGCAGTGTTCCCCAGGGGTCTAAACTCTCTCACTGGCTGTTCGACCAATACCTGGCACCATCCGCCCACTGCATTGCTGCTATTTGCGCCAACTTCCAATGCTATGCAAATGATACCCAGCTTGCTTTCAGGCTCCCACTGCTGCTTCTTCTCCTTCTCTCATCCCAGATTGTCCCTCCGTGATCCAAGAGTGGTGTGCTGCCAATGACCTCTGCCTGAATGCCAGCAAGACTGAGATCCTTTTCATTGGCACACCAACACCCTGCTTTCCACTCACTCTCTGGCTGACCTTCCTTGCTCCCCCACCCCCCCATCCCCTGCTCCCACCTGCCAGGCTAAGAACCTTGGGGTTATCTTCAACTCCACACTCTCCTTCTCCCCTCACATCTCGGATGTGTCTGAGAAATCAAACTATAAACTGCACCTCCTCGGGGATATTCTTCCTCTCCTCTCCTTCCCCCAGAAGCTCACTGTCTCCAGAACCCTGGTTCCCTCTAGGCTTGACTATTGTAATAGCCTCCTTCTTAAAATCTGCCTTCCTCTACTCTCCGCAACTCATCCAGAACAGGACTGCAAGACTGGTCCTTGGCCTCAAGCCTAGGGATTGTATCTCTCAAGCACTGAAATCTCTCCATTGACTCCCAGTGGCTGCTAGGATCAAATTCAAGACCCACTGCATCGTCCACCAGGCCTTCTGGGGCATGGGACCAAAATATCTCCACCTTTCTCTTCCGAAGTATCTTCCTACTTGAACCCTTCACTCCTCCACCTCCAACTCCTTAAGGGTCAAGCGTTTTTCCAAGAAGCAAGCTAGAGGCAGATCTTTCCTCTGTGGGCACCTCCCTCTGGAACAGTCTTCCTAAAACATGAGCAGAACCACCGCCGGTTCCGGAAGCAGCTCAAGACTTTCCTCTTTGCTTCTGCCTTCTCTCATCCTCTTCCCTGCTGATGGCATATCTGTCTCTGCACCGGTTTACCTGGCCACCCTCTGAACCACGGGCCCAGGTCCCTGTCCTTCCAGCTGCACCGCTGTGCTGCCTCCCGGCAACCCTTCACTTGGCTGTATCTGTAACCCTACTGCCCCCCTTACCTGCACTATCCATCACTTGTCGTACTGCACTTAACTTGCACTGCCATCCGTTGCTGCACCTCCTGTTTCATATCTATGTCCTATGACCTGCATTTCTCCTCCTCCTCTTTGTCTCTGCACTTTCCCCCTCCTTCTCCCCTGCACTTGCACAATCGTAAAGTCACTGTGTCTAGTAAAATCGTTATCTTGTCCCCCCGTGTACCTCCCCGCCTGCTCTGTCGTGCTTTGAAACACTTGTGTATGGGCGCACTATAAATAAAATATCATATATCGCTCGCCTTCCCCTGAATCCATCCCTTTGGTTAATTAACCTGGCACCCCTCTTGAGACTCTAATGGAATATTTAAATGTCTTTCTCGAAGCTGTATGAGGTTGCTCTGAATATTTCCTAGAGCCAGCAACGACTTATGAAAATTTGCATTGATTTTCTTTTATAAATAACTAACCAAACCACGATAACTAACCTACCCTAAATAAACGAAACCTAACTAACTTCTAAGCAAAGTGACATGCTCAATATTGAACTAGAGCTTCACAGATGAGAAGAGGTCTGAGATGACAACCTCTTCAATATTAAAATGTAAATTGACTGCAACAAACCCAG
This sequence comes from Ambystoma mexicanum, assembly GCF_040938575.1. Taxonomy (NCBI): domain Eukaryota; kingdom Metazoa; phylum Chordata; class Amphibia; order Caudata; family Ambystomatidae; genus Ambystoma; species Ambystoma mexicanum. The sequence goes on from NC_090936.1 coordinate 1,219,259,630, forward strand.
CCTAAAATGGCAACTTGAACCACCTTTGAACCTTAGGGAAAATGTAATAGGTAATAGTTCTGTAGTGTCACAGCCACACACCACCCCCGCCCCCACCCCACGAAGGGCACTGAAATGTGTGGGGTTAAGGCAGTTTTTGTACCACCCTCTGTTGAGGAAAATACAATCAATGTCCTTACTGGAGTGCCTAATACACCTGAGACGGAAGGAAAGCAAAACCTCTCTGAGGGTAAGGTAATGTGGGCCCTCGGCCAGAGTTTAAGCGCTCAACACCAAGCAGGCAAGACCCATATGGGCCTGCAAAATGTACAGAGCCCGAAAGTCACAACCCAACCTTAGTATATGTGGAAGGCCCTAGACCTGATGGTCAGCACATAAACTATATAACCGGGGTATGGCATAATATGGCAAACACAATTTTACCTACAGGGAACCTATGTTAAAAATCCCATGGCGTATAACAATACTCCACTTTCATTTTAGCCTCCTCCCCCAGGACTCAGTATTAAAATTAACGCTAAGGCACAATAGGAGGATGAAACCATTGCAAGCAATAGGCCAAAGCTTCCTAGAATAAAAGCTGTTTATTAACTGTTCATACCTTTCAATGGAAAATAGAAGCAGAGCTTGAGGCGAGGTTGAGGCAGTCTCCGGCAGCAGCAGTCTCTACCTTGTCTATAGTGGGAGGACCCACTTAAACTACAGCGTACACAGCGGAGCGGTGAGCGGAGCTTGAGGCGAGGTTGAGGCAGTCTCCGGCAGCAGCAGTCTCTCTACCTTGTCTATAGTGGGAGGACCCACTTAAACTACAGCCTACACCGCGGAGCGTTGAGCGGAGCTTGAGGTGAGGTTGAGGCAGTCTCCGGCAGTCCGCGGCAACCCCGCGGCTCACGGCCCTTCAATGAAACCCTGTGGGCCTTGTGAAACTTCTTCGCATGAAACTTTAATTATTACTCCAAGCCCACCGGAACTTCAATCCGAGCGTGCAGCACAGCAGCGCTTGTTAAGGAGCAATTTCAAGTCTCTGGACACTGTGACACTGAAACTGTCGACAAAAAAACCTAAGGCGCAAAGGAACATTCCCTGGCTTCCTCGGTTCACATTGCGCCAGATAAAATTCCTCCAACCCAATTCGATTTTGAAAACCCTTTCGGCGGTACCCAGCATTTGCCCTTCGTCCCTTGCTCGACACCCATGGAGTCCAACTTTCATGCGTTCCAACAAACACAGGCTCTCCCACCTTAGAACTTCCCATCTCACCTGTTCGGCTGGTTGCGAGCATGGAGGACCTCCGGGACTCGCTGGACTCACTGGACCTTCGCAACGCTGCAGTTCCCTCAGCGCAGCAGCCACCCGTCGCACTGGGATCTCCTCCCTCCTCTCCTTCCCACGCCCAGCCCGCTCAGCCTCCCCACCAGGCCCTCACGGTGGCGAGAGGTGTGGACGATTTGACGGTCGGAGGACGGTCAGCGTCTGCCCCTGTGCTTACAGCCTGGGCTGAGGCGGAAATACTGTGAGATCACCCGCTGAAGGAAGTGAACCCACGCGCGTGTGGAAGCAGCATTGAGCCCCAACGAGTCAGTCTTTGTCACCTGGCAGTGACCATTCTCCTCATAATATGGCCCCACGAGCTTCGGCTGAAAACCAGCCCCGCCTGAAAACCAAACGGCCGGCTCTGTGGCGTCCTCGCAGGGAATTGCCTGTCAGTCAGAGAACCCGCCGGCATCGACCGTGTTAACCATGGCTCAAATCCACGCAGCAACGGAGCAAACTGCTCCAACAAACCCGCCAAGAAATTGCAACATCGACCACACTCCTGCCTCTCGAAAAAAGCAAACAATAACAAAATCGGCAATTAGCTCAACCAAGGAGGATACTCCAACAAGTGAGCTGACTTGACCAAATACCCTGGAACTAAGCATTGGAAACCGCTCAATCACTAAAGACCTTTCTTTGTCTAAAATAAGCAAAGCCAGCATTTCCAAGACATCTCACGAAGCCATTGATGAACTGCCAGCAGTACTCGTCCCTGAACCTACTGACCCTCAAGTTCTGGTGAAGAATTACAAACAAGGTGTTCAACTCAAAAAAGCACAAAACCCAAAAAGAAAATACAAAAAAAAGACACAGGGAAGAAAACCCTTCCTTGCCCATTGCTATCTTCGGCTCTAAAAGACTTCTTCAAAAAACAATGTAAAAGAAAGTTGGATGAGGCAAACGAACTTTCGGACGCAGACATTTTGGAGGCAATCCAAGACCTCCCACCAGCCACCAAAGCAAGAAAAACATAGTTTGTAAAAATAAAAAGACCCTTCGAGTGCCGATAAAAGCTAGCCTGAGCTAAATAATGCATCGAAAAGAGGAAGGAAACCTACGAAGGCACAAAATGAGACCACAGTAACTATCCCAAAAGAAGTTACTCCAAGTATTTCTGCCGCCATTCTTCTGCCTGCACGTCCACTTACACCAAGCTTAAGCAGCTTGGGAAAACCTGAAGCTGCAACCAACATCAAAACTTTCACTCCTCCACAAGAGGAAGATCAAATTGGCACATTGCTGCCACTAACCATAGAAAGCATTCCCAAAGAAAAACTTGTCGATGGAACCGCACCGTCGTCTCTTCCAGCCCCAAACTACCAACAATCATTCGGGACTCAACCGACGACCCAATTTCCTCTGGATCAACAAATTGGGAACCCAAAAAATCAAGATCAACTTATTCAAACAGAGGAAAGTCTACTTCTACCAGAACAATCGTCGCATTCCACACCTCGACCACGATCTCCCCCAAAGAAATAGGAGATTAAGTGAAATAGCCTCCTCAAATCCAAAGGATTCGCCGTAAAAAAAAAGACTTGGCTACTATCATGTTGGCAATAACAATAGCCTTAGCGCCATTTGGGAAGCTCTCTGAAAATATCAACGACTCGTTAAAGGACAGCATCACAGTAACAGCAATGATGCACACCAAGTTGATATTTGTGGAAGGATTTATCACTGCCTTGGAACAAACAAATAAGAAGCATAGAGAAACCTGGGACCTGAAGCTATCAGTATGGGAGGAGAAGCTACAACTCCTCCAAACCACAAGTCAGAAAAAAAACCCTCAGATGATAAAGAAACACAGACCTCCCTCCAACCACAACCCATGAAAACGGCGCCGCTTTTTTTTAATCAAAAAAACAAAATGCCTTCACGTCCAACGGTGACTACGAAACCGGCACTCACAAGTGCCACTTCCAAAAAACCATCAGTTCCGACGACTAAACAACCCCTACTGAAGCTAACTAGAAGCCCTCAACAAGACTCGAGCTCAAGGAGAAAAGAACCTGCACTAGAGCCACCAACTAGTTCAAAGGGAAATTCCAAAGAAATTAGAAGAGAGACCGCGGATGAAGCGAATGAACTTGAAAATAATATCAACAATACCACTCATCCTATCCCCACGGCCTGCCGATGAATTCATCTGTCAAAGTTCATTGATCGACCTGTCACAATACGAGGACTCAGCAGAAATCTGTGAGCTTGACACGGAAACTGGAGATAGCTCTAAAAACCAACTTGCAATTCAATCGAACTCACCCAAAAAAGTCACTAACAAAACTTCACTCTCTAACCCGTGCACAAGGCCATCTAACTCAAATTAGGCGAAAGACACAAGTATTGAACAACTATACAAAAAATTAAAGTCTGCCGAATCAAATTCCTCGAACAGACACTCGTCTACTAAAGAAAAAATGCCTAAAACCGAACAACACGAATCTCCTTCAAGACCTAAAAACAAGATTACTGACTTGTTCAAAATCAAACAAAAACTGTTTGAAGATCACTACATGATCCTGAACAGAAGAACTGTCCTTAAGATCCTCAAGCAGGTCGATATACTCATCACCCTAAAGTCTGACGACTTTACGCTTATAGAGCCTTACCACGGAAACAAGCAAGCAAAGGCATATCTACATATCAAAAATTTGGCGCTTCGAGAGATTCCCCAAGAAGTTTACGCAAAAGTGGCCCATGTGGGCTTCACTCTGACGGAGATCCAGACTGCAAATAGCAACAAGAGCCAGACGGTAAATTACAAAAAAAAACAGTAAAAAACTACAGATACAAATCCCAAACTGAGGATCTGTATAGATCGAGAAGACTGGGAAGAACACCGCCTCATTGGGAAAAATCTGGCCATAACGAATTTAGAACTTCGGGGAAACTTCCAACTAGATTGGACTACTCGAAACATCACCGGGAAGCCAATGAAAGATTTGAAGAAAAAAGTGACTCAAGAAATTACAAAGAGCACGGAAGATCATCCACGTCCACCTATATATCATCAGCGCGCCATAAAGAACGAAGACCCGCATCACCAGACCATTATGTACGATCAAAACAAAATACAGTCCAGTCTACTATCCATCCAGACCCGAAGCCAACAAAAGACACATGGTCTTGGTTGCGAGATGCCTTCACTCCTGGCCTCAAAAGATAGCAGCAAACGCGGGGAGCCAATCCCTTATCGCGGCTACCCGAAGCAAACTACGAAGCTCTTCAGAACTCAACCCGATCCATAGCGTAATGGAACACCTAACCAAAATTGGTAGCTACAACTTGGGGGTCCAAGATATTCTTTGCCTCCAAGAAACGTGGTTACTGAATAAGCCTGCTCTTGACGGCTACACCATCGAGATCTCGCCAGCCCTAAAAGGTCCATTCGGTAGACCATCTTCTGGCCTACTGACTGCTATTCGGACGGGATCAAACATAAATATCAGCAAGATAATAGTAGCTACCTACGTTTTTCTGGCAGTGCTCATAACGAGCGATCAAAATTCTTCTGAAGTTTGGGCTATTATCAACGCCTACTGGAACCCACAAAAAACTTCTTCCTGCAAATTCTGTAACGAAGCAGCTAACATCATGATCAAACACAAAACCTTGAATATTCTTATCTATGGAGACCTCAATTTTAACTTCTTGAATCCGACAGACCACACACCGACGGCAGAAAGAGGGAAATTGTGGGTAACGCTAATGAACTCTAAAAACCTTCGAAAAGCTGCAAAATCTAATAATCAAACTACAATTCCAACATGGGAGCGCGACCAATCTACAGCAAATCTCGATTACATTTTTTTTTCGGAAAAAATCTACTTGAATATAGCTTCTTTTGAAGTAATCGGAACAGAAGCTAGTGACCACAATCTGTTAAATCTCACATGTAGCACAAGGTGTTGTGACCAGCAATTTTACAATGTAGCGGCCGAGACTAACACTTAGCTCTCTCGTCTACGTATGACCGTAAACGATATCAAAACTTTGTCAGATGAATATAAAATTCTTACCTCGGACACTGAAGCAAACAACACAACATTCAGGACTAGCTACATCCCATTGCTCCTGACCTACAAAAAACCCCAAAAAGGGCTCGACAATCGGACCGTAAATCATACCCACACTTACAATCGGAGCCTAGTGATCAGGCGCCGTCATCTAAGAAAATTAAAAAAAGAGGCTACGACTACGAGCTCTCCAACACTATGGGAATCCTATCTCCTCGAGCTGAGACGCTATAAACAGTGGCTAAGAAACACCAGATCAGCACTCTACCAAGCAGATGCTGAAAATATGATCAAGACCATAGCCAACAAAAAAACTCGAGAATTTTGGAAACTAGTCGATAACACCAAACTCCATCCTAATTCTCAGATGATAAACGCGGTCTCCGAAGATTGTTGGATTAACCATTTTTAAAACTGTGTGACCACCTTTCTCCCGAGAGGACAATATCTTCTACCAAATCTAACTGGGTCGACCTCTCTGATACAGAAGATATAAGGTCAATCATCTCGAAATTGAAACTGTCTCGTGCACCTGGGCCCGACGGTCTGGCAAATACCGATTTAAAACAACATCCGGAGGCCTGGTCAGCGGTTCTGAGTATGATATTCAAACACTGCAAAGAACGAAAGATAATTCCTAGTTCCTGGAACCAAGCTATTATCGTTCCGATCTTCAAAAAAGGCATTAGAGAAGACCCTTCCAACTATCGTCCTATTGCCTTACTGGACGTCATCGGTAAAGTCTTTGCTACTAGTCTTCTGACTCACTTCCAGAACTGGGCAAGAACTTCTCCAGCCAGGGACTCACTCCAAACGGGATTCCAGAAAAACGCTAGTACTGGTGCCAATATAATGATTCTAAACATCTTAAAAGAAAATGTTCTGCTTGGTGCCCAAGAATCTTCCTTGCATTCGTGGATTTATCCCAGGCTTTCGATAGAGTGGATAAATCAAAACTGTGGGCTAAATTGAAGAACTGGAACTGTCCTAACCAGATCCTTGATCCAATTATCACCCTTCACACCGACACCAGTGTTTCAGTCAGGCTAAACCATCAAGGGTTACTCTCCAACCCCATACTGTCCAATCGTGGAGTCAAACAGGGATGCCCTCTGGCCCCAGCACTCTTCATCTCCTTCCTTGGCGATTTTAAAACCTCACAAGATCTGATTAGATCCTTTCCTCCGAAAATCGGAAATACAATGGTTACCAGACTTCTATATGCGGATGATCTCATCATTCTGGACCATGCTCAAGTGGGCCTTCCACGCCAACTAGACAACCTGGCCCAGTACACCAAGGAGAACAATCTGGAGATATAAATCTAAAACGAAAATACTGATTCTTCAGAAGCAGGGGCTTAAAAAAAAAATAAGTCCTTGAAGTGGTTTCTTGACCACTCTAAAATTGATACTGTCTCCACATTCAAATACCTTGGAGTTGACATCGACAGCTCAAAAAGATGTTTAAGTATGCAGAAAACCCTGTGGTCAAAGACAAAAAATCTAACGGCCCAACTTCGTGCTGTCGACAGAAAATACGGCAAATACAGTCTCCTTCCGGCAATTCAATTCTATAAGTCAAAAGTAATTCCAGCATTAACATGTGGCATGGACGCCAGTCCCGCAATTCCATCGACCCTAAGGACTAAATTAGGTTTCATCTGGAGAGCAACATTAGGCCTACCGAAATCGACAGCTGTGGCACCTATAAGATGTGAACTTGGGCTGCTTTCCATGGAGGCAGTTGTCGCTCAGAGCACCATCCAACTCTACATGAAAATCCGAAGCCAAGAAAGCCTGGAAATATACAGGATGATTTCTGAGGAAATGGGAGCAACAGATCCCTTAACAATTGGGCTGACAAGCAAAGGCGTACATTGCAAGAAAGGGCTTACTCAGAAGAACTAATCCAGAATCCCATGAGAATAAAAGCAAAAATGGAGTGGCTTGATTGGATAAAAACTAATAACAATGCTGTCTCGAACAAACTATTAACTCACTTGCCGCCAGTCTTCAATAAACTGAAACAACCGATGGAATACTGTATCAAATACCAGAGCAAATTTCTTATGAGAACTCTGCTGAAAGCCCGCCTAAATCTTTTACCAACTCAGGAAGTCTTGGCAATTCGGTCCGCATCTAAGGAAAAATTCTGTAGACTCTGCAGAGACCCTCAAGCCACAGAATCTATCAAACATCTTTTGATGGTTTGTCCTGCTATTGACCAAGAAAGAAAGGCCTTCCTCGGTCCTGTATACAAAATATCTTACGTCGTGGACGAAAACATCTGGTGGAACCAACTCATTACAGGAGCCCAAACAAGACGGTTAATAGCAGCTACCAAACTTATAACCATCGCTCTGGAGAAGACTTTGCAAACGACATAAGAGAACCTTCGAAAAAGTACATCTCCGAGAAACTTACAAATACACAGAAATGTCCCTTTTCTCTCTTCTAGACCCAAAACGTTTTTGTAAAAATCTAAATTGATTAAATACAAATAAAAAAAATAAAAAAAATAGAATATCCCTAGGATTAGTTGGTGTTAACCATAGATTCACCCTAGCAGAAATGCAAGCTTGGTTCAAAACTCACTGGCAGGTAAACCCCCCCCCCCCCCCCCTTCCATAGTTGATTTTAGGAGTGTTTATTTATTTGATACTTTTGTCCAAAGCAATTGACAAAAGTGTAAAATAGACAGTTCAAAAGTATTAATTAATAAAACACCACAGCTAGACAGGTCAAATTTACATGACCGTATCGAAGAAAGCAGAAGGTACGAATTGAAATGTTTAAAAAAAAAAAGAGTGAACCTTCAACGTTGGTGAGTTCTAGAGCTTGAGGGAAAGCAGTTGGAATAAAGGAAGCATGAGGAAGCACAAGTTGGTCGAGGAACAGGCAAAGAGTAGCAGAACGAAGGTTACGAGTAGGCTGATGTAATGCATTTAAAGGAAAGATATAGAGTAATGCGAGCAGAAACGGGAAACAATACAGTCTCAATACCATAATGTAGAATAGATTGTGAAGTGAGATGTGCATTTTTAGGAATTCAAACAGAGGGCGCATCAATAGTGTATGCAGAGGCATTGGTATGGGGGGCTGGGTCTTTTCGTTGTAGCCCCGGATAGACCAGAGGCTACAACCTAAAGGCTAGCTAGCCCCACCGAGTCCCGACAGCCTCAACATTAGCATAGCCCTGGATCTATTCCAGACCTAGCAACACTCCTGAGTGTAGACGAAATAGTACTATAGATTGAAATCAAATGTTTGTAGCAGGAAAGGTGTGAAGATGATGTATTTTCCAGATACTATGGAAGTGAAAGCGACCGGATCTAACCACTGTGGCAATCTGTGCCTGGAAAGAAAGTGATGCATAAAAAAATAATACCCAAGTTATGAGCTTGATTTGAGGGAGAAAGACCAAGTGGTTAAAGAGAAATGAATGAAGGAGGTAGAATTTTGTGAGAAGCAGAGCAGAAAAGAATTACAGTCTTGTTAGGATTTAACCAGAGAAAACGAGAGAGCAACCAAGACTTTATTGCAGATAGTCAAGCAGAAAGACGATGAACTAGAGTCTGTAAATAAAGGAAATGATTCTAGGATTTGAGTGTCATCTGCATAGAGATGAAATTGAAAAACAATGTTAGTAATTTGTCGAGCTAAAGAAGTTCTATAGAGAATGAAACGAAAGGGCCCGAGAACCGACCCTTGGGGACCCTGTAATCGGAGGAGAAAGAACGCGAAGAAGAACCTTTCCAGGAGATTGTGAAAGAATGATTAAAATGATAATTAACCAGCTAAGAACAGACCCCGAGAGACCCAAGGAAGAAAGCGTAGAAACCAAATTAGGGTGGTTGACAGTGTCAAAGGCTGCATTTGGATCTAATATAATTAGAATTGAAGATCGCTTGGGATAGTGAGAGTGAAGAGTAGAATCGGAGATGGCAAGAAGAGTCATTTCAGTCGAGAAACCTGAGCTGCAACTAGAGGTTATTGAGAAGGAAGAAGGTTGTGAATGTTAAGATAAAGCAAACGTTCAGAGTGGACAAGCCTCTCAAGAAGTTTAGAAAGATATGGGAGGAGTGAGATAGGTGGATGTTTATCACATTATAAGGTTCTGAGGTGGGTTTCTTAAGTAATGGGATAACAGCTGCTGCTTTGAACATATAATGGTAGACCTCAGAGGTTAGAGAAAGGTTAAAGAGGGGAAAGGAAGAACTGATTTGACCACAGAGGTGGGTAATGGATCAGAAGGGGCAGCAGTAGGATGGGTATGAGTGCTGATGGAAGAAACCTCGCCCTCAGTGATTGGAGCAAAGGAAGAGAGGGAAGCAGAAGGAATGGTAGAATCTGCGGTTGGACAAGTCTGATGACCTTCAGAATCCTGGATTCCCAAAGAGCGTTTGTTAGGTACAGATTTGGGGTAGTGCTCTTAGGGAGCACGACAACAACCCAGCCTCCTGGCAATAGGACCCAACCTTTGGTAGAAGTCTAAAACTACACAGGTTGGTAGTGTGGTAGAGCAGCCAGGCTTATCTCAAGAGGAGTCAATGTGAGCTGTAGAGTGGTTACACAGTCACAGTGACTGGTATTCAGACTAACACTTAAACTCAAGGGTTTTTGATAAAACAATTATTTATTTATTTACCGGTCAGTTGTTTAAGCCTTCCTTGGATGGAGCAATATAAAGCATCACACACATACCTTCAAAATAAAATACACACTCTTAGTTCCTTAATCAGCAAGCACCCATTGAGGATGCCACGCGCACTTCCTACACCTTCAGGTGACCTCAATAGTTAGGACACTGTGGACATTGATATGTTACTGTTAGCATTTAGAAAGACATACCACGGTAGTTAAAAGTGAACCACTGCCATCGGCCATTCGTCGAGGAAAGGGTAACATAAACATTTTACATGAGAAGCTAGATAAAGGGGATACTATGTAACCCCTCCAGCACTCTATTGTAAGATAGTGTGTGTGCTGGGACTAGAAATGTAAAAGTGTAAGTAAAGTCAATTTCACTTTTCTGCTCTTGGAAACAGTAGTTGTCCAAGAGAAAGGTAGTTGCACCTTTGGGCAAATCTGGAAAACTTCCCTGTAGCACTACACTGAAGGTGCTGTGTGCTACAATGTAAAAATATGCCTATGGAGTTTGTCAGACTCCAAAAACCAAAAGAAACAGAGTAAAAATCACATTAAAATACATGAGTGGGAAAAAGGGTCTCGCTCTCTCCAGGTAAAAATGAAAAAGTCCTAGAGTCCAGCAAAAGAGCTGGGGATCTCTAAGGAAGAGAGGAATTAGCAATTTCTGAGAATTCTCCCTAACAGCATTGAAATGTTTAATGTTTACATTTTGTATAAGAAAAATGTGCAAAATCATATGCAGAAGAGTCGAAGAAGAGGAGGGGTCAGGGGATGGGTCAGGGGATGGCGGGGCAAGAATTTTAGTAGCGATAGAGAAAAGCAGTTTGGGGGTATTGGCCTGTGGTTGAATAAGATATTGAAACTGACCAGCTGTTCCAGTGTGTAGGTCCACAATTCCAATGGAATTATCATTAGGGAGTTCAAAGGGTCACTGCTTTAGTGACGGCAAGTCTGTTTGACCTCTTGGGTATGAATTATTTGTATTTTATATTTAGTTTATTTATAGTGTGCACCTTGCCCGAGGGCTTCTGGTTGCATGTTTAGAAGCAGTTACAAGTTACAGCGTATCAACAAGAGAGCAAATTACATAGAGAAACAATTTTACAATGTGTTCAGGGTGGAAAAAAGCAGGAGAAGAATCATGATAAGTACAGTACCGGCAAATAAATACAAACAATATACAAAATTAAAAGCCGGAGAGGAAACGTGAAAAGTACAATACCGGCCAATAAATATATACAATATGCGATTATACAAATATACAAGAGTTCAGGCAAGTCTAAGTAAGAGGTAGGGTCGGTATATGTGCAGAGTCCCGTAGGGTTACCAGTAGGAATGTAGTGTAGGGGCTCAGGCATCCTGTTCATGTAGCCACTGTTTGATGAGCCATTATGCGATGAGCAACCTCAAATAAGGCCAAAGGAGACCCCAAAGAAATGTTCTGGATATTGTAAAATGGATGCAGAGCCCCAGAGGGAGAAGCAGCAAAAAAGGGAGGGCCCCCAATAGAGCTCTATGGGAATTGCAGTAAAGACTCCCCTCCAAAGAATCCCTACCTTGGATCCGTCTGTTACCAGCATCGGGACCTTCAGTACCCAGGTCTCTTGATTCAGAGTGCCTGATGTACCAAAACAAAACACAAAGTTCTTTTCCTTTTATACATATTCCATTCGTGATTCACCCTGGATCCCCCTCAGCCTGGGTAATATCCCTTTTATATCATGATCGTTACTGTGGATCCCCCTCTTCCAGCTCAGATAACCTTTTTCACAATGTTCAGAAAATATTCTTTCTTGGCTGACTCACGGTTCACCCCGTATCCACCTCAGCCGGGCACAGATCCTTCCTCTTCCACAATTAGTCTCCCTCAGCCAGGCTCAGAGCAATTTCAATTCGTATTAAATTATCAAAGACTTTCGAATGTGCACAAGGTTTAGCTTGACCTGTTGGAGGACCACTTCAGTCTCCAATTTCCCTTTTCACTTTTGCCAACACGTTGGATACCCAACAGAGACCTTCGAATGAGCACCCATGTGGCACCGGACCACACTGTCTACGGTATCTTTCTTGGCTTCCAAAAGTTCAGTTACTCCTCTGGTTTGCAGTTATATTTGTGTTGCTCGTCACACACTTTTCACAACAGTTGTCTTTAGATTTCATCATACAATGTTGCCACCCGCAACCGTGGTTCTGGCACAGGCTGGTCTGGTATCAGTCTCTCCGACCGGCTGTGCTGTCTTTACTGCGTTGCTTTGTTGTAGGAGCCAAGGACAGTACCACGGCAGCAACCGTTCCTCCCCACATTGGTTTATCGACGTGGGAGAGCCCCGGGTACCTCTGACACACAATGCAGGTATTTTTAGCTTTAGTCCCCTGTCTTAAGTTTCTTATTTTCCAAGGTTCACGAAAGTAATGGTCTGAAAAGTTCAAGGGCACTTTCCTCCTTGCAACCCTCTCCAGTCTCACCGTCTTTCTCCTTGTATTAAACTGCCATCTTGGAACTTCTGCTTCCTGGTGTACTTTGCCTTGCTCAGTGTGTGCCTTCGTGCTCCACCTTTTATCCGTTTGGGGAAGGGTGATGGAAGTCAGGTGTGCGTAATGATCAGTAATTGTGTGACCATTGTATTGGGACATGTCAGGTATACGTATCTGGTGTTAGTCTGTTTTTGCTCACGGTGAGCTGTCACTGAGAAAGTGTGTTGTGAAAGTGGAGCGGGGGGGGGGGGTTCCTCGGTATCCTACCTGGTAGGATGGGGAAAAGGTGTTACAGGGAAGGGGATACCGCATCTCACCATCCTGTCTCACACTCCCCGAAGACCCCTCATCCAGGTGATCCTCCCGCACTGTTCCACCCCCAGGAGCTGGATCCAAAAGTGATGGCCGTGTCCTGGCCACCTGCATGACAGATCCCCCGGGACTAGCAGGTGAGTCACCTTCAGGTTTCTCAGTGTATACAGTGTTGTTTCTGTGTTTTAGCTAAAGCTGTGAGTTGTCACACACAAGCGTGCATTAATTTCCTCATTGGAATACTTTGAGTGAATTATATTTTGGGCCATTGTTGTAAAAACATGTTTAAAGTAGTGCTTGGTAATGCACATGCGTGTTTGCAGGTAGATCTATAGGAGTGTAGGAGGGGGAAACTGGATATCCTGTCCACATCTAAACATAACCTCTGTGCTGTAAAATGTACAGTCTTCTTGTCTTGCTAGACCCCCGTGGTAACATTTCCCAAAAGGTTGCTGGTAGCCGTTATTCTCAATGTGGTTGTTGCCTATAACCCCGTGGCATCTGTGAATCCTGGCACACCTTCTCATAATAGCCTCATGTCTTCCCTTTACAGGTGTTCTCCAGTGGATTTGAAAAACATCTTATCTTAAGGTTTTGTGAAGGGATGTTCACGATGAAGGAGTTTGAAAAGGTAAGTGACTCGGACACCACCTCTGTCTCGGAAGTTGAGAAAATGTGACTTTGGCTGTCAATATATTATTGCCTACACCACTTCACAGCGACACATTACATTGTATAATTAATACGTTTGTAAAGAGTTAATGGTTTTTGATGGGCTTTTTAAGGCAGTTCCTTTTAAAAACCACAAACAGGGCCCTTTCTTAACATTTCAGAAATGCAGACTGATGAGACATTGTTGTTTTTCACTCAGATTTGTTGTCATTGAAAGTGGCATTAAACCCATGCCCGTCTCTTCCTCATTCCTGCTCTAAATGTTTGTGGCCATGGCTCTACCAACATACAAATGTTTACATGCTTCCAAGCAGTTGACAGACAATACAGGACTGTACTGCTGATAACCCTGTAATTCATTTGCAGGAACTGGAGAAACTTTGCACTGTGAGACTAAGTTCTGTTTGGCTTTTGGCGGCCCTCTAGGCATCGTTTGAACTGGTTTAACCCCTTAATTTCCCCTGTATACTACACTGTATGTATAGGAGGCTACATAGGACCGAGGTTCGCCCGGTTAACTGTTTTATGGGGGGGAGGGGAGTTAGTTGGTGAACTCATTTTGGAGATAGGGGTATATGCACAGGAACGATGGTTGGGGAAGGAAGATGGGGGGAGACAGGGAAGCTTAGCAAGTTGCAAGCAAATAGGCAATAACGCCTAGGAGATCACGACAAGGGACGATTGGGAAACCAGGGCAGGGACGGAGGCCGGGTTGTTCGGTTCACGGCACTGCAATGCAAGTAGTGTTGGACAGCCGTCATGGAGGGACGGGGGTAGGGGGGCAAGGGAGGGGGAAGGGCTGTGACGGGGTACCATGTGCAGTCAACCACGCGAAGGAGCGGCGGTACAAGCTCCCACTATACCGAGGAGTTTTCAGCTGGTATAGTGGCAAAGGGGGATGGCTGATCTGAGGATAGGCACACTAAATGTTAAGGGTCTGAACTCCCAGAACAAGAGATCACTGACAAGGTAATATGGTCCATAAGCAGCTTTTAATGGTCATTCTTTCTCCAGGAAACTCATTATAAACGAGGGGTGGAATCCCCAATTACGGGGAGGGACGTGGCCACGATTTGTACTGGGCCTCTCCTAAGGACCTCAAGAAAGAAGGGCTAGGTATCCTACTAGCGAAAACATTTCGGCTGACAGGGACACAGATTAAGAGGGTTTGAGGGCAGGTTCCTGGGAATAAAGGTCTACCAAGAGGTGTACAATACACCCTAGCCATGGTCTATGTGCCTAATGCGGGGCAGATGAAGTTCCTACATAGGATATTTGAGATGGTGGAGGGATGGGTGGAGGGTATCATGGTCCTGGGAGGAGATTTCAACCTGGTGGGAGACCCAAGGACGGACTGTTGATCACTTAAAGGGGACAGGCAGAGGGCAGAGACCAAAGAAAATCTAAATTTTAGGCACTTGCTGCAAGGCTACCACTGGACTGACGTATGGAGGAAACACAATGCCGGCCTAGGAGGATGCACAGTCTTCTCCCTGCTGTATTAAACCTACACCGGGATATATATGCTATTGGTACCCCGGGAACAAGATGCAATAACACAAGGTCCCAGAGTTGAAGCGATAACATGGTTTTCAACACAAATTACTGGTGGAAGTTTGGAAGGTAGAGAGCCCTCCAAGGAGGGAAACGCGATGGGTGTGTAACGATACTCTGGTATCGGGGTAGGTGTTTAGGGACTTCCTAGTGAAGGAGATGGGTGCATACTTCACTACGAATGACAGTGGGGGGGTGGGCATGGCTACTATATGGGAGTCAGCAAAGGCAACATTCAGGGGACTGCTCATCTCCAAAGGGGCCCGGAAGAAAAGGGAACGGAGCCTAGTGGAAACGAGGCTGTGCAGCGAACTGAAAGCACTCGGATCGCAGATGGCCCGAGCAGATGCAGACAGGGGAAAGCTCCTGAGGGATATGCAGGATAAAAGGCAGTAGCTACACTCGATTTCCATAGGGGAGGTGGCCAAGCGGATGAGGTACACGAGGCAGAAATATTGCGACCAAGGTGACGTGGCTGGGGCAAATTAGGTCGAGGGATGATAGGATGGGAAGGAGTATTGTGGGGATACAGAGAGCAAACTGGACGGTGGCAGACAAGGAGGATGAGATCCCGTCACAATTTGCAGAATACTATAAGGGGTTATATTCCGAACTGGAGGAGATGGGGAGAGAGGAGATCCGCGGGTATTCAGAGGGCATGCAGCTCCCCAAGCTGGCAACAGAGGCATGGGAGGCACTAGACAAGGAAGGAAGTATTGTGGGCTATCCGCAAATTAAAGGCTGGGAAAGCCCCAGGTGAGGACGGATTCACCGCAGATTTTTACAAGCAGTACCGGGGATCTGTTAGCCAAACTATTTAACTCCAGAATGGGGGAAGGATCGGTCCCTCCTCCCTTCCCCCCGACGTTCCTCAGAATGTTAATTACAGTGATCCCGAAGCCAGGCACGATACAAAGCCCGTCACTGTTGCATGATAATACAGGGGCTACCTTAGCTCCTGGAGCCCCAGTCCCCAGCACACATCCACTCATTCCTCTGGAACCAGCTGAGGATGAACCATTCGCACAAGCCCCGAGCAAACCTTGTTCCCACATTCTTCCCCAGCCTGCTCACTCTTCTACCTTCTAGGCCCCCCCCCCAGCAACATCTATTGGTGATGACCAAACCCCTCCCTCTATCAAAGCAACTAAGGAAGTTGGAAGAAATGCATCCTTTCACACAGGAGCCTGCTGAAATATTAAAATAGCCCTTCTAAACACCAGGTCCCTCTACAGTTACGCTTGGGATATTCACGACTTCATTCTCGATAGGGACTTGGATTGAATGTGTCTTACAGAAACATGCATTACAGATGCCAGCGGTCCCATGATTGATTTGGCCAACCCGGAGGGTTATTCTATTTTCTTTAAAAATGGGGAACACGGTCATGGTGGGGGACAGGGGGCTTTATTACTAAAAGCAAACCTTATATCTCCATGTCATTTTCAAAACTGAGATTCTCCACATTAAAATGACACCGACCAACCAGAGCTGTAATTATTTAATTCAAATTTACCACCCACCCTCGGTCACGCCGGGTTTCAATGAGGTTTCTCAGCTGCTGAGCAAATTTAGTGCACCAAACTGCTCCACTCTCTTTCTAGGGGATCTGAATCGCTGGCTGGGAAACACCAGAGACAAAGAGGCTACTGATTTGGAACTGACCCTCAATAACATCAACTACTAAATTCTTAATAACAAACCTGCCACTTCAAATAACAAGGGGCTAGATAGGGTTGTGACCAGAAATCTTGCGGCTCATATGGTTTGCTTCACCCCGTGCATATGGCCTGACCACTACATTGTTGATTTCCACATCCAGCTACAGGGGCCTCACCCGAAAACTAACAACAATAAAAAAAAAAATAACTCATCTGTCAGAGTCCTTGCACACAGGCCTGTCTCGAGGCACTTACGGCAGGTACTGATGATACTGACTCAGCATAGTCTCTGGTGAACACCTTTTCTACTACCTTTGTGGACCTGTT
The DNA here is from genome assembly GCF_040938575.1 of Ambystoma mexicanum. NCBI lineage: Eukaryota > Metazoa > Chordata > Amphibia > Caudata > Ambystomatidae > Ambystoma > Ambystoma mexicanum. The sequence goes on from NC_090936.1 coordinate 1,219,276,619, forward strand.
AAATAGAATAGCTCAGCTCAGTCAGGGCCAACAGTGGGCACCAAAAATGGTTCACGCCAGAGCTTAGCTCTCAGAAAACTGTAAAAAGAAAACTCGATGCCTGGTAGCTAAATGCCCTTCTGATGAAAATAAAAATGCTTGGAAAGCATAGAAAACACTATATAAACTTAAATCTAGTGGAAACCAAGAAGAACTTCTTTAATACTTGGTTCAATGAGGCTACTAATAGACCAAGAAAACTTTTCAAGATTCTTAAATCATTGGATTAACCTAAAGTGTGTACCATATTGCTTTCACACACATCTCATGACTGTGCAGAAGTTCAGGCTGCATTAGAAGCTAAAATAACAAAGGCCAGAGATAAAATCACAAATGTCTTAGCCAGAACCACTCCGGCAAGAGACCATCGGCTTTGTCCCAAAAACACCTTAAATTCTCACGGTCCCTGATATCCATCACTGACAATGGGGTATATGCTCTCCACAGTGCGTCCCGCTACATGCCCAGAAAATAGTCTTACAACCAAATTGATTCTGAAGCGCAAAGAGCTGTTTGCACCTTTTCTTACTCACCTGGTCAGTGCATCCTTTCGGGACAATCCTATCCCTCAATTCAATCAAGGAGGTCATGGTTACGCCCCCTGCTCAAGAAACCCGGAATAGACCCCAAGGATCCAAATAACCTTAGACCCATCATGAATTTCAACTTCGTCTGAAAAATACTGGATACAATTGCTACATCCCAGCTTCAAGCTTTTGTGGAAGTGAATGGTGCTCTCCATAACAGGCAATCGGGTTTCAGACCAGCTCACTGTACGGAGGCGGCTCTCATCGGTTTACAAACTCACATGTTGAGTATCACGGATAGTGGAAGAGCGGGTATTCAGGGGCTACTAGATCTGTCGGTGGCTTTTGACTTACTTGACCATGACCAAGAAGTTCTATCAAACTTCATCAAAACCATTCATTGAGGCAGTACAAGACTCCACTCTTAGTATAAGGCTGTACCACCTGAGTTTGTTGGTAGCGTAGACAGAGCAGCCAGGTTTATTTTAGGAGGGAGAGGGGGCTGTAGAATCAGTACAAATGAAATTGTAATACAAATGGTCCAAAGGAACACTGAAAAACTATGTATTGTAAAAATAAATGGTTTATTTAAATACAAGTAGGCCCAAATAAATCCTGGGGGAAATGAGTACTAACACATTATATGAAATCACAATTATAAAAACACAACACTATGCTTGAAGGTATACAGACCAAAGTATAAACCTTATTTGGAACACCTAACAGTAGTTCTAGGGAAGTCAAATTTTTTCTTTTAAAATTAAAGCGAACACATTCAGTATCGGTCCCACCTATTCTTGGGGAGTTGAAACCAATGTCAGATTACATTCAATAATTCAAGGGTAGTAGACCCTACCAGTCATACCGTGACGGTCAATAACAAATCACATAATCAGTCAAATGGACAATATATGTTTTGTGAATAGTGGAACACTTATTCAAGGTACAGTAAAAACTTACAACTCATTTTGTGATAACCCACAGTTATACTACGTGAGTAAAACCTAAGGATGTAATATTCAATTACAGGTGCTTTTGAGATCAGTGAAACAGAGATTGAGATAAGCAGTAATTCTTATAACTAATTTTTGGCTGGCACACAGCTAACCCAAGCTAAGTAAAACCCATATACTTTTACAATCTCCCAATGAAGCCTAGGTTAGATCTTTCCCAGCAATACAAGTTGTATGTACCACCTATGAGGGACAGTTGTAACCAAAGTCAATGGGTTTGAAGAGTTGCATGGAGCCAGGACAGCCAAAGTCAATTTGAACAATGTCTATGGAGCTGAGGCACTTCTTTAGATAGCCCCGGGAAAGCAAAACCCAATGTTACAATTTATGAATGACTCAGTTATTCTAGGTAGGTAAAACCTAATGCAGACTTATTCTCGACAGGCTAACAGCAAGTCAGGAGAAGCAAGACCCAGTTGTGGAACACTCATACCATTATCCTGACAGGAATATCTAGGTGAAACCAACAGCATTACTTTTGGGAAGAGGCACAACCTAATCACAGGTGGGTAATCTACCCTTACATCTACTTTCTATTTAGAATGGCAAAACGGTTTCTATGGAAAGAAAGATGTTACATACTTTTGAGAATAGTTCAGCACACATTCAAGGTAAGAAATAACTTTTATGTAACTGTTCACTCTGAGTTACAGTTACCAGCCAACTCTTTTACAAGGAAGTCACTTTTAAACATTTATTCTCTTTTCTGGCGAAAGGCGCAATCCCTTAAAATTCTTTCCTTTATTCTTGGAGCCTGAGTGTTCTCAGTGGCAGAAGGGGGGTCACTACGGTCTAGTGTCCAACAGGCAGTGTCAGGATAGGTTCTTAAGTAGCAAAAGTCAGAGTTCCTCAGGAAGACTGAGCAAACAGGTGAGTATTTTGCTTTAGAGTTAGAAGTGGGTCGACGCGAAGCAGTACGCAGAGTTGGTCCGCTGAGTTGGCCGCAGTCCACGGCAGTCCAAGGAAGCCATGAAACTAATGGAACAGACCGGAGCAATCACCCATCCCACGAAGAGGGAGCCCACCGCCGACAATATTGTGCTTCCAGACCCCTCAAAAAGTCCTCCCGGACAGGTTTTAGAAAGCCAACACGCCCGTTGTGATGGCCTGAGCAAGGCCAGTGGAGGACTGGCCGCCAGCAAGGAAGACGCTCCCGCTCCGCTCTCTCTCATTATCTACCTACCATGCCGAAGTTATCCCATCTCCCTTATCAGACTGCAACACGAATACTGAACCTGAACAGGAAGCAAGGTCGAGGCACTCTTCGGCACGAAAAGCCCTGCAGAGTAATCGGGCACCTGCGACCTCAACTTCGCCACCGGTCCTGCTTACAGATCACAAAGGGAAATCCAACCCTACTGGCCTGATGGCCGAGAGGAGGCACTCGTTGGATCGAAGTACTGCACAGGACCTGGAAAATCATGGAACAAGAGAGCTACTCACACCCGGCCGGTGGACCACCGCGGTGGCGAGTGGGGTCTCGGCCGAGGGCATTGGAGGATGCCAACGACCGCACTCCAGTTCACCGGCCGAGTTTGTGTTTGAGACCACTCTCAGAACCCCAACGGTGACCTCTTTAGATCCAAACACTCAATAGAGCACCATGATCTCACCCGGAAACCAAACGGCAGTCAAAGCAAGGTACAAACAAGCAAACTTCCGATAAGCAAAAGTGAAAGAAAAGCATTTACCAAAATTCAGACCAAAGAAAATGTCACCCCTCCAAACTATAGACCCGGAAGCCTGCGCAGTACCGGTGCTTATACATTTTCTAATACATGGTGAACAAACTCTATATGACTCTTGCTCCAGCAACGAAGCACTATCTACAGAACTCTCATCTCTTGCTGGCAATTTACCCAAAAGCACTGTCCCACTAACGCCTCCCCTGCTGTCTGATCAAAATAGAGAGGGGGCCCTGACAGAAATCGACAGGGTGAGGACGCCCCCAACATCACATACCAACTCGCCACACACGGATCCATATTCACAAAAAAGAGAAAAGGCTATCGCAATATACAAAAAGAAAGCATTGTACAAGAAAAGGGGCAAAGAAATAGCAGAAAACACCACTACAAAGGCACCACAAAGAAAACAGCCTGGTACATCCAGAAAAACAGACCTAGGGAAAACCCCATTCCCGAACCCTTTGATGTCAACTGCCCCAAAAGACTTCTTCCAAAGCAATTCAAAAGAAAATTGGAAACAGATGCGGAACTATCAGATGCCGAAATTCTAAACGCCGTTCTAGAAATCCCTCCAGTGCCAAAACACGTAAAACGGTGGAGAAGGACACCAACACCTCGCAACACTCTTACCTCTGTTATCAGAATCTTCTCTACCAGAACCACTATTTGCAAACCCTCGTTCATCCAAAGAACTGAGAACGGATAATCTGATCGATTTATCACTTAAATCTACTCCTCTGGCTGTGGAAACCCAGAAAGAAAGGTCTTCAAACACGACTTTCCCAAATGCTCTAAATTGCGAGGTACTGGAACAAATAAAAGAAATATGCGATCAGTCGATCGAACAACCAACTGTGGCCTTAGATCTACAAACACTTTCAAACCTTGAGCAAACTCGAGCTACACAAGCAATCAACTCGAAGAGAGCAACAAATGATATACCAAACAAATGGCAACTATGCGAGAACATCCCTCAAGAGAACACACCACAAGCATTTGAGCATCCTCTGTCACCATTGCTCAGAGAAAAAACAAAGGAGGTAGAAATTGAACCTGATCACCCTTTACCTCATCGCGAATACCGGAAAGAGGACATCACTCCAGCCAAAAACAGAAGATTCAGCGAAATCTTCACGACTACGCACAAAGACTCACCATCAAAAAAAACAGACTTACTACCATGTCAGCCATTACCATTGCTCTGGCACCCTTCAGAAAGCTTTACGAAGGGATAAACGACTCCATGAAAGACTCCATAACGGGAACAGCTATGATGCACTCGAAATTAATCTTTGGTGAAGGTTTCATAACAGCACTAGAACAAAAAAACGCTGAGCAAGAACAGCGTTGGAATTCAAGACTCGAGGCACTTGAAGGAAAAATTAAATTACAAACGGTGCCAAATACATTGCCAGCACAACAAGCTAATCCAGCCAAAGGGACACAAACCATGACTGAAGGAAATGCGCCCCCCACAATAGAACCGATGATACGCTTCCTCAAAGCATGCCTGTCGAGATCGTGAAACCAACGCCTGTAGAAAGATTAGGAGCCAGCGCGTAGGGTGATATTGTAAGCACCAAAAAAGGTCCTCAAAAGAATTTAACTACTAAAACTCCAGCTATATTCAACCTCGCTAGACCGTCGGCTCAAATACAAAGCAAACCTCCGGCCACAAAGACACCGAAACCGACAAGCAAGCCTAAAGACACCTTACAGGTGGGCCCCAAAGTGATCGACATTGCCAAATCACCGGAAACTCCCAAAGACTTTATGGCTAGCTCCTCATTGATGAATTTAACACTTCACCTCGATCAAGAGGAAGACTCAGAACTATCATTTACCTCTGTACGTAACCCGGAGTCAACATCAAACACAGACTACGTCCATCAATCAAAAAGAGTGCGGTTTTGCACACTACCCCGAGTAGGCGGCCAAACATTAAGCCAATAAATGTTGCCCATACCCTGAGGGTACAAATAGAAAGAGCCAGGTCAGTCCCTCGAACCAATGAAAGTGAGAAAACCGACATATGCAAAAAACGAGATCCTGTTTACGAGACGACAGAAGCCTCTGAAAAACAAACCAGAAAAACAAGAAGTTCACTCTGTCAGTAGCGCAGATTCCACGGAAACGACTCCTACCCGCATCTTTAAGATGGAGCAGCTAACTTCAGGGCGAAACTACTTGGTACACAACAGATGATCAGTGCTTGAAATACTAAGCAAAGTGCAGAAACTTTGCGTTCTGAAAACCGAAGATATCACCCTGATTGAACCATACCATAGGGATAAGAAAGCCAAAGCGTACCTTATCATAAAAGCTGCGGCCCTACATGAAATCAAGCAAGAAGTGTACGCTGACTTCGAACATCTGGGTTTCCATATATCAGAATTACCCAAACCAGTTTCTGTCCTTCAAAAATCTTCTTCGCCAAGCCATATAGAAACATCAAGACAACGTTTTAAGTCCAGAACGGAAGAACTATAAAAAAAAAGGTGGGACAGTTGCCCGGGAACCTGGGAAGCCTCACGACCTAGATACCCTGGCTTAGACCGACACCGCCACAAGAGACGTGACTACCGCCAAAACAATCAGCCTAAAACAGACAGAAGAGGAAGATTAAGATCCGATAGGAACCACGGTTCCCTATGACAAACAAGCACCCGGACTGCAACAAAACATGGGACAAATTGTGAAGAATCTATCACCCAATCCCCTCCAAAACCTGTGACGCGGGTAGACCCATCGGAAACAAATCACGACAACGACGTGGTCCAGTAAGCCCTTGGAACTGGCTGAGAAAAGCACTAAAACCCAACCCAACGAAATGGCAACAAAGGGAAAAGGGTCATCAAAATTGTAATCGCCTTCTCTATCACAATGACATGTCATCAGCTAAAACAGTAAGCATGGTCTCTCGGAACACACGCAGCCACAAACACCTTACAAACCCAGAGGCACATGATCTGGGCACCTTTGATATAATTTGTCTCCAGGAGACTTGGCTGCTGGAGAAGCCAGCGCTAGACGGCTGTGAGATTCAAACATCACCAGCAGTCAAAGGTCTTTTGGGTCGACCTTCCGCAGGCCTCTTAACAGCCGTCCATTCTGGGTCAGGATTCACCATTGTAAGAAAAGTGGTAGAGGCCTATGGAATTCTAGCATTGCTAACTACATGGAACCATACTACATTAGGGACAAGAACCAGGACCACAACACATCTAGCAGGAATAAATCTTTACTGGAATCCTCAAAGAACCAAAAATTCCACCCTCTGTACAGCTGTCGCCGACACAATAGATATGTTCCTAATGGAGTTAAAAACCATTCACATTACTATTTGCCGGGACCTAAACGCAAACTGTGAAACCAACACCATCAATCGGCCCAATGAACACCTCACTTCAGCAGCTGCCGAACGAGGCAAGGCCCGGATGAACCTCATGAATTCAAGAAGTTTTCACAATGTAGCAGTACTTCGAGGACACCAGCCCTCCCTTCCATCCTGGGAATGGGCCAATTCAGCAGCTACTCTTGACTACATCTTTGTGACTCATGCCATGCTCCCGTACATCGATCTCTTTGAAATCATAAGAACTAAAAAAAGTGACCACAACCTTTTACATGTCATTGACCCCCATCTGCCACTAATAACAAGTATACGAATCAAAAGTCCACCACCGCACAGCAGTCACGCCGAAGACTAACAGCGGCTGGCGTAAGGCTTATAACAAATATATAGCAACAACACTAGCCAACACCAGGGATACAGCTGTGGCTAGACAAAACTAACTCCCACTGTTGCTAACCTTAAAAACAGGAAGAACAAAAGTGAAAAAGAACGATAAAAATGACATGCACAAGTATGATAAAACACTGGTATTCAAAAGAAAAGAATCAAGAAAATTAAAGCGTACCAGCAAACTTACACACTCGAACAAAGCCAAAACTACGCTCGAGAAAGCAACAAAAGACTATAAATCATGGGTAAGAACCCACAAAGCAAACCTATACCAAAACGACGCATAGAAAATGTTAAGGGTGTTAACCACCAAGAACTCCAGAGCCTTTTGGGCTCTGATAAAGAGGAAGGACCTGCAACCTAATATCCATCTCATCAACTCTGTGTCTGAAGCAGACTGGATAAACTACTTTACCAACCTCTTCGCCCCTCTGACTTCAGAGTCACCGACGCCAATCAAGTTGACTGAAACCAGGTGGGTCAATCTAACAGACACAGAAGATATCAAAACAGCGATCCAGAAACTTAAATCATCAAGGGTGCCGGGCCCGGACGGCTTAACAAATATCGATCTGAAACAGTACCCGTTGGAATGGTCTATTTTCATAAGCAAAATCTTCGGCTATTGCAAAAAGACAAAACTAATACCGATATCTTGGACACAGGCAGTGGTAGTCCCCATCTGTAAAATGGGAAAGGGAGATCGATCGGGCAAACTATCGTCCTATTGCACTGTCAGATGATATTGGGAAAATCTTCACTCCTCTACTCCTGGCGAGATTCCAAAAATGGGCCAGAACATCTCCCTGCTCAGACCCATTTCAAACCTGCTTTCTGAAAAATGCAAGTACCAGTGTTAACATTATGTTACAGAACCTACTAAAAAGCAACATCAGGACAGGTGCACCAAGAATATTACTAGCCTTCATAGACCTGTCGCAAGCTTTTGACAAAATAAATCGGCAAAAACTATGGAAGAAGCTGACTGCCTGGAAGTGCCCACCCGAAATTCTGGATCCGGTGATAGCCCTTCATACTGACACTAAACTACGAGTGCGGCTGAGCCAGAAAGGACTGTTATCGGAAGAGATCAAATCAGAACGAGGAGTAAAACAGGGCTGCTCGCTGGCCCCGGCACGCTCAAGCACCTTCCTGGGGGATTTCAAAAACACTGAAGAATCTGTGAGATCTTTTCCACCACAAATTGGCCAACGTCAAATATCTCATTCTATATGCAGACGACGTAATCCTATTAGATCAAACCCAAATCGGTCTGCCGCATCAGCTATCCAACTTGGCCAAATACATAGATGAGAATAACTTGGAAATCAACATATCCAAGACACAAATATTGATCCTGGAAAAAACCCCAAAAAAGAAAATGGAGAAATGGCACTGTTCACTCAACAGTACAAAAATAGAAGTGGTTCTCCATTTTAAATACTTGGGAATAATGGTGGACGCCTCGAGCAACGAAAAATCGATGCAACAAGCCTTGCTGGATAAAACAAAAACTCTAACAAGCCAAACTCGCATGATGGACAAGAAATATGGAAAATTCTCGTTAACTCCGGCAAACAACTTCAATAAATCAAAAGTTGTGCCCTCACTGGTATATGGAATGGACACAGCCCTGAACCTCCCAGCCACACTTTGGCAGAAGCTTGAAGGCTATTTATGGAAATCAGTCTTGGGACTTCCCAAGTCAACCTCGATGGCAGCCATCAGGCGCGAACTAGGCCTCCTTTCCCTGGCAGCGTCAGTTGAGCAAAGTCAAATTCAGCTCCTGAGAAAAATTCTAACTCCAGACAGTCTGCCGATATACCAAATAATTGGCCACAAACTTAAAAACGGTCACTGTAAGGCACTCGATCTTTGGGAACGCAACCTGAACAGCAAACTAAAAGACCTAGCCTGCACATATGCAGACCTGATTAACAACCCCAAACGAGTAAAAACAAAAATGGGGAACCAAGACTGGATCACAACTTGTGAGAAGGCCACAGCAAATGGACTACTGACCCACTTGCCACCCACCACGAATAAACTAAAGGTACTATTGGCATATTGCTTGAAATTTCCGGATAAACTCATGGAAAAAACTCATGAGAATACGTTTGAACCTATTACCTATGCAGGAAATCCGAGCTATTAGATCACTTACATCCTCGGACAAATGCAGACTGTGTGAAGGCGAGTCGGAACAGGAATCTTTAAGACATCTACTAATGAACTGCCCAAAAACAAGGCATCTCCGTGCAGCCTTCATATCGCTGCTTTTAGGAGAAGCATCTACTGGGGAAGAAGAGACATGCTGGTGTCGCCTTATAGCAGGAGAAAAAACCAGATGGACCTTAGCGACCGTCAAGATCTTAGAAGCAGGAATGAAGATGCCGATAACAGCCTCACCAATGGGCGACCTGCAAGCATAAACGACCTATACAAAACACAGAAACCATGTTGGACATCAACACGATCACAATAAACAGTCCTCCTTCCAGTCAAACCTGCACACATCGAAAATGTCTCTCAAAGTGATGTAAATTGTACTTAGCAGGATAACTGAAAACTATGTATTCTACAAGCAAAGAATCTTGTAAAAGTCTTAAAGATTATACACAAGTAAAAATAAAAAAGGGTCCAGGGGCTACACAGAAGATACCCTAGCAAGATTCAGGCAGTGGGACTGGGTGAACTGGGCGAGAGGCCTCCCAATCACAGAAAACACACCTAAACTACACAGGAATCACAAGAGACTTAAGGTAAGTACATACCCAAGTCAACACAGTACCTCAGCATTGAGGAGGACTTCAGGATCTGCAGCCAAAAACCCGGTCAGTGCATGCCTTGTCGTAGTGACTGAAATCAGGACCTTGGAAGGGACTTTGCAGCAGGGATCAACGGAGAAGGCTCTAGGTAAGATTTTCCTTGTGGCTGGATGCGGTTCTGTGGATGTGGTGCCTTTGTAGAGGAGCCCCGATTAAGACAGACTATCGCTCGTCGGATTCTCATCATTACAAAGGTCCAGCACTCTGGTGAGGGGACTTTTCGGACTCGATTCGTGTCTCTGGAGATCCACCAGGATGCCCACAAAGTTTCAGCGAGATTTGGAATTCGGAAGACCATGCACCGCACAATGGCTCGAGGTCCCAGGGTATTGGGGAATTGCAGGCCTGCAAGGTCGCAGCATGGCGCGGCATGGCTCAAAATGCAAGTCTTCTTGAGTCTAGTGGGTCTCGCCAGGCTCTGGGTGGGGGTCGTTGTTTTCGGAGTCCCCAGGAGATTGGAAGTAAGGGCTACAGCAGGCTCCGGTTACACAGGCTCTATGTTCGCTGGAAATCGTCTCAGCTGCTTTTCCTTCATCCTCCTCGGTTTTGCTTTCAGTGGCCGACCTTGTCTTCAGCTTCCAGGTTCAGAGTATTTAACAGGGACTACAGCACAACCTCTGCATTCTCTCTCTGCATGTTACAACAAGGGGCGGTCTGGTTGTCCAATCAGGACAGGCAGCCCCCCACTGGTATTTGTCCCCATGCAGACAAGGAGGAAGACAAAGGGCTGTGGAGTTTTGGACTCCTCCCTCGCTTCCTGACTTCACAGACAGACTGAAGCCTGCCTGGGAAGTCCAGGCGACTCCCGCCGAAGATAAAAATCACTCGAAGGAATTTCCCATCCTGGATGTCTGGGGAAGGAACAAGAAAGGTCTAGAAACACTAAAATGGCGAAAAAAGAAGACACAAGCCATTTTAGTTAAATGAGCACCTTTAGGTGTCTTTACTGCAGCTGTGATCACAGCCCACGGTAAAGGTGCACCGAGTTAGTAAAAGGTATCACTGCCACCAGCAAATTAAAGGTAAGCTTGTCCCTGTAACCGCATTTTTACAGTTTCAGTGTGGAAGTGGATACATTGCATCTCCCCAGCACTCCACATAAGGTGGGGTGTGCTGGTTTCACCTAATAAAATGTAAAAGGGATCCAAAGATCCTTTATACCCTTCGGTACTGTAGTTCTCCTATATTCACCTTTGGATGTTACACTGGCCCTGACTTCTATGCGGGTCCACGTGTGTCCTAAGAAATGATTTGCTGTACACATAACATTATGTGGCCACAGACTGGCCAGGGGGGACTCTTCTAGGAAATTGTAAACCGGAAGATAATGGCACCCGGATAAATTATTTATGAACCATTTACTAAGGCCACGAAAAGAACTTCTTGACCGATATTGTGAGAAGAGGTGTACACGACCCTTGTCCCGACCCGAAATGGTGAAAATTGAAAAAGAGGATACAATTGACAAAAAAAGGGGGTGAACCTGTTTCGCTGTAAAAACTAACCTTAGAGCGACTAAATTAAGAAGAGAAACAGCAACTGCAGAAATAAGTGTGCCACTCTCTGTCACTAGGAAGAATACTCCTAACAGAAGATCATCCAGAAACTGACCTTTAGCTCCAACCCCCAAAAAAAGGATGAGAAAGGAGACCTTGAAGGCTGGTGAAAATCAAAAATAAGGAACAGCTTTGAAAACAATAATTGTTTATGTATTTAGTGTTTTCTTCCCCTGAAGAATTTCCTGTACAGGAGTATGAAAGTTGGTCAGGAGGAATGAAACATGTCGGGTATGTTTGTGTTGAGGAATGAAAGAATGGACGAATGAGCAGCCATCTGTACAAAGTAAAGGAGATACTAAAAGACGGGATCTCATAATAATTGGAACCGAGATTAAGTGTCCCCTGGTTTTATTAAAGAGCTAGAACACACTAGATTCAAAAAATGCTTTTGGGATATAGATTGTAAGAATATATCTGTCAGCATGGGAGGCTAAAAATGTTGGTAATTACAAAAAGAAATTGAAAGAGAAAAAATTTATTGTTTTTACAGATATTGAAATATACTGTTTGTATAAAGGAAATGAAGAATCTGTATATTTTTTATATGAAAATAAATTGGTTATATTCTTTTTGATGATATAAGGCTCCCTGTAGTATGTCTGAATAGAATTGGGTAATGACATACATCGAGGGTCAGTAACTGGATGAACAGTGGAAAACAAGGGACAAGGGACGGTATGCACATTCAATACTATATTGTAGACAGTCTGTTGAAGAGGGTTGTTGCATATAGGTCCAAGACAAAAATAATAGTCTCCTAAGGTTAGCCAGAGAAAGTTAAAAGGGGAGCCCCTAGGGCAACCCAGCAACAACAGGCACTTATTGCCAAAAAGTTGTTGAAGAGGATAACTTTAAAAAGACACTATGGAGAGTCTAAAAAATGACACCCATAAAAAGGGTCTGGGGTTGACTCTGGTCAGGAAGATTTATCATTATTATGAAAATCTTACTGAACATCCTCTACACTCTTGGACAACTGGACAATTGCTCAAATGAGGCTATTGAATGGATCCACTCCTTCCTGTCCACCGTGAGTCCAGAATTCACCTGGGAGAAGCTTTTTCCATCCCCAGCTCCCACTCACTGCTGGGTGCCCCAGGGAGCCTTCATGCCGCCAGTACCGATCAACATGTACGGAAGACCTCTCTGCTCACTCCTTGAGGATTCGGGCAGATTTTTCACAAACTACGTGGACGAACACGCAGTTAGTCCTGGAAATCGGTGGTGATCACGCTCGGGACTCCTTCAATCTTCTCCGTACCTATAATATAAGTGAGTCATGGATGACCAGTAATTGGATGTGCCTCAACGGAAGCAAAACTGGGCTCTTGATCTCCGGCTTCCCGCAGGCACTTTCCAAACTGAATCCGGACTATAAAGGTTTCTAAATCTAGAACTGTACACTTCCAGTGCAGAGCAAGGTAAAAACTCTGGCCATCGTTTTGGAATCCTCCTTGACTGCTGACAACTACGTCAATCAGGGCATCAGGAACTGCAAATACTACCTTTTGTTTACTGAAGAACATTCAGTCCTTTCTCACTGAAAAGAACTGTGCCATTATTGTTTGAGCAACTATACTTTCGAGGTTGGACTACTGTAATGCCCTGTTGATTGGTGAAAACAACTCCTGCTTGCAAAATTGTCAAATCATACAGAATTATGCTATACGCATCATTAAGAGAATATCAAGAAGAGATCACATCTCCAATCACAGGAGAGATCTTCATTGGTTTCCGGTGCGGGCTCACATCAACTTTAAAGTAGGCACCCTTGTTCATTGCTGCCTCTTTGGGACTGTTACCCCCTACTTGGTCTTTAGTCTCCCGCTATACGCCCTCCACAAAACCTCCCTCCTCTAACCTGGCACTGGTCAAGTGTCCTGGATCTAAACACTCAAATGGCCTAGGAATATAATTTCCAGCTAGCGCTGCTAAACTCTGGAATGCACTTCCGCTAAATCTAAGACCAGAAGAGAATACAAGCACCTTCCGCAGAGGATTTAAAACCTTTCTCCAAGTTTCTGATCGCTCAAAATTTGCTTGGCCCTCTCTAGGATCTTGATTGTCCCATCTATTTGTTTGTCTAACTCGTGTTAATAAGTGCCCTGATGCCTGCAGGGTTTCGGCACGTAATAAATTAAATAAATAAAACTTTCCCAATGTCCAAACTAGCTGGAGTGATTTCGCTGAGAGAGCTGGCAGTCCAGGATATGACAGCTGCTTTCTGTTTGAATGGTGCAGGTCCTTTCATTTGGTTTGCTAGGGTCTCCCGTACCCCAATTTCTCAATAGGCGATGGGGTCTAGAACCATTTGGGATGTGGATCACTCTTCCCAAGAATCTGATGCTGGAGGACTGCTGCTGGAAAGACTATTGGCCAAGCCTGTCACTCAAGTTTAAGCTGTACCCTTCTGTTGATACAGGTGACCTGAAAGAGAAGCCTTCCTTCTTTGGGCCTAACTGATTTCGAGTCCTGTTCTGCTGTATTCCACTTCTGGAGTTCGGTAGAGTCCTTGAGCTTGCATCCGACTTGCATTCTCTGTAGAAGGGACTTCTCCATTGCTTGAATCTCGTCTAGCCCTGTTGCCAGCAATCTCACAAGCACTGTTGTGGGACAGGAACCTCACTACCCTGCTGCTCTTCACCTCAAGAGCGCCCTGCGTGGAGTTCGAGTTCCTGCATACTGCTCCATCGTGCCTGGCACCCCTCTGCAGGATCTCTACAATTGCATCTCTTCTGTAGTAGTGGAGTGCTCCAATGTCTTAGCATTCAGAGGCAGAGTGTTCTTCTCTCCAGTTTGTGTCCCAGCCCGGTGCCACCAAGAACAGTAGGTCATAGAGACCAGAAATCCTGAACTTCCAGGGCCAGCTGTCAAGCCTGCGCTTAGGAAGAAGCTTTGCACCTGCAACCTTTGGACCTTCTTTGGCACAGCCAATGTTGAGAATAGTTGCCCCAAGATTGAAACATGCCTGGGGTTTCATCTGATCAGGTTTGTGTGGCTGAGTTATCTACATGTCTTTGTGCCCCCCTGTTCTCATCAAAAAGCATTGGGCGTAAAGTCCTCCTTAGCAGTTATCTTTGCCTTACCGTAGTAGGTGGAGCGTGTATATAGAAGTTATGTCTGGACCCCCTGGACAATAAACTGGTAAATGTGTTGAACATCTTTTTTATCCCCTCATTTTAGTGCAATTTCTTGACACACAACTGTGATTTTGCATATTTACATCTACTGTCTTTACTTGCATCTGTAGCTTTACCTTAATGCAACTGTGTGTTACAGTATATTTTGGATACTTGCCTCTTAAGGACTGGATGGTACACTGCCTATGGTTTGTCTTTTTTGGAGTAATGCAAAAATGGCGTCCTGTTCACTTGGCCCCACTGCTCCTGTCCTGGTGGTGGGAATAGACACACCTAGGTAGCCGGGGACCAGGCTCAGACAGAGGAAAAAGCCGGCTGGGGGAAGAAAACCTGAATAGCAAGATGAGATTGGGGATGATACCAAAGGAACTCGAATCAGTTTGGCAGAAATGGACTGTACTCTGGTTAGTGGTGGACAGGGGAAAGCCCTTAGCAAGCAACACAACATTGAAAAGAAATGGGAGAGTCCATATTAGTGGGTGTTATAACTACGGAAGTCGGACACAAGTTGCGATACGGCTCACTTTGTTCACAGCGTTGTTTAAATCGTGGAAGGTCCGCACGCTGACTTGTGGTCCAGAAGTGAAACGTGCCCATAATAGGGAGGTCTGGGCACATTGTAGGTAAACACAGAACTAGTGACACCCCTGGTGCCCAGTACATTCTTGGTAACGTCTGGGTCCCTCTCCACCCGTGCACTGACCAGGGAAACTGATGCCAGGGGGGAGAGAGGAGTGGACATGCCCCGTGCCAGAACTCAAACTGCTCAGAAGGGAGAATGCCCACGAACGACACCCCAAGCTGCAGACACCAGGTGAGAACACCTAGACGCTGCCGCCACCATTCCAGAAAAGACAGCGAGGGGTGGTGCTATCCCATGACGCAACCTGTGTGGACAACCCATTCCTGTACAGTCTCTGTATTTGTCAAGTGCACTTTACACCAGTCTTTTCCCTCATGAGTCTAAGCCTTACTGCTCAGACTTTTTGTTTGCACCGTTCTGCTTCGCTAGCCCTACAATAGCAGTGGTTCTGAAAAACCCTCCTAACAGTAGGTCTGTGGAATGTGTAGTGTGTGGGATGTGTAATGTACATTATTTATATTGTTTTGTTTATCATGTTTTTAAATATGTATACTTACTTTCAAATTTAAATAATTTTAGGTTTTTCAAAATAACTGCTTTTACTGTTTGATAAATAAATTACAGATTGAATTAAAGTGCAAAACATTTCTGAATTGAATTTTGTTATCGCAATAGAAGTACTAATATTTTCTATGAAATGGTCCCTTTCCTGTGGTGAGTCACTGGGATTTCCCATGTTTCAGGCAACAGCAAATGGGTATAAGGGAAACTGGTAACGATGTACTAAACTGACAATTCAAACTGGTAATTACACGATTAGTAAAACAAATGCATACAAAATGAGAGCACGATCTATTGTTAAAAGTAATTAGCAGCCTACAGTTGCTTTGGAACTTTCATTAACAATTTTGTCAGCCCAACAAATAGTTTTTCTTTATTTTGAGTTTGAATACATTAATACGTTGTTTTTTTGGTTGTTTTTCAGCATTTTCTTCCATGCTTCCTGCAGTATATCGTGCTTTGTTTCACTACAGAAAGTCTGCTTAAAGATGAGGCCCTGGTGCTTCTGGCAAAACTTATCCTAGAAAAAGCTGAGCCGCCCAGTGTGGCCTCGATGGCCTTTGAGAAGTATCCCCTAATCTTCCCGGAAGAGGCCATGATGTAAGTATGTGCTGTGTAATACATGACCAAGCGGTTACTTCTTCAAAATAATTGCTTGAGAATAAAGGGTTCTCATTGTCGGAGAGACTGAGTTCATGCATTGCCAGGGAGATTTATCAGTTTGATGTTTAATCCCCTCTCCTAGTGAGACCCCCAGCATTTTTTGCTGGACTTCTGGACCTTTTCTCTTTCTCTTCTGAATGGGGGGAGCCTTTTTCCCCTCATTCATTCTTATTTGCTGACATTTGGGAACTTTGTTCTTTTTGTTTCACCTAATTCTATCAGGTCTTCTTTCCTCATATCTCTTAAAGGCATCTGTGTTGCACTTTTGCAGAACACAGTACTCTCTGTGCAGTGTTGCTGGGGACCCTCCTTGGCAACTGCTATAGTACTGAACTATAGAGTAATACTTCATATCCTTCCTAACACTTAAACCTGTGAGAGACTAGCACACACCACCTTATGTGGAGTGCTAAGTGGACACCTAGTATCCCCCTTCTCTCTGCTCCTGTCACTTTTTGGTCACAGAGGCAACCCTATAATTATGCCTGGTGGCAGTGGACGTGTTCTAGCACCTTTGGTGCTATTTCCTACTGCAGACTATATCCACAGCCTCGGTTTGGGCAGTGTTGCCGGGGACACCTATGGTCCTCCTTTAAAGTTCCTTTTCTAGATCCTTAAGTAACTACAGTTCTTAAGGATAGAGAGATGCATAATATCTGTCCCATAGTCTGAGAGATTGGCACACACCACCTTCTGTGGAGTGCCAACGCGATACTTGGAATCCCCATTCCCTCTGCTCCTGTGACGTTTTAGTCACATAGACAACCACATAGTTATGGCTGGTGGCAGTGGATGTGTTCTACCATCTATTGTGTATTTTTTATACCGCAGGCTATGTGCATAATAGGGGCACCCAAGTACCAAACTGAGGTCTCCCTTCTTTTTTCGCCATTACTAGCATGGTTGTTCTTTGTTGGCCCTTATTCTACCGTTCTGGGAGAGGGAGGTCTGCGTGGGTGTTTTGCCTTTGGCAGGAACCAGTAGGTATCCCTGCCTAGACTCCAGAGTGTCCGAGAGGCCAGAGCTGCCACATTGCTGAGAAGCCAACACAAACTCTTTCTTCAAACTGAAGGTACTGTGGGGAAAAAGGTATTGCTTCCCTGATTCCAAGAAGTCGCTCCAGAGCGTTGGAGTGCACGTAGAGGTGTCCAGGGCAACGCCCTCTTAACTCTGACCCAGGCTGCTGCTTGTGTCCCCTTTCCGAGTACGTTTTTAGGTCTCCTTTGTTAGTAGTTAACTTGCTGCCTCAATAACTGTAGACACTGGAAGAAATCCACAGGACCTCGTCCCAAATCGCTGTTTGTCAGACTTCAAGCCTCTCCGAACTGCCTTTAGCTAGGGTTGCGTTTGTGGACTTAACAGACTTGCCAGTCGAAGAACCCGTGTCTAGAACCTTGAACGAAGCTCATTTGCACTAACCACTTCTTTTCCTCCCTTTAAGTGACTTTTCTGTATGTGTTTGCAGAGTAAATGCATTACTGTATGACTTGTCGAAAACCGCATGAGTGTGCAATTACCAATAATCCAGTAACCTTGTCTTTTCCCTTTCTAACGTTGCTACAATTGTAACCGCAAACAAACACAAAAGTGAAAGTGCCCTTCGAAGTAGATTATCTAGTATTCCTGAGTGTTCTACCGTAAACGTCTGAAGTATTTAACGTTATTCTGGTGTAAATGTAATAAATATATATCTCATGTAAGACTGGCTTCTCTGCCACACTACCAAGGTCCTGAGCTAGTACATTCTGATACGAAGAGTTGGGGATCTACAAACCACCGGGATAGTTTACAAACTGCCAGTAGGACTGTAGGAGAACTCCCCTAATACTGAGTGCTCGTTTTAACATTGTGACTCGTGGTGCAGACAGGCAGGTGAGGGTCTGATTAGACTTTTTCTTTGTACTTGTGTTTCTTTACTTTTTACACGCTCCAGTGCCTGGTTTCTCCCCTTGGCATCCGCTTGGTTGCCGCTTCCTGCTCTTCCCTTCTGGGCCCTCGTACTAGCCCTCCCACCTCTCGTGATTGCTCCCGACTTTCCGGGGCTTGTGTGAGCCAACTCTGTGTGCGCTTCACACGACCCGAGCACTCTTCCCCGCCTCCCGACCCCAATTGGGCCATTGCACCTTATTCCACATGCCACCAGGGCTGCCCCCTGCCCATGGCAGACCCCTAGGCGAAGGGCCCCAAGGCAAAGGGCAAGCAATCGCTGCACCCCACTAAACTGACCCACCCCTCCAATTACTCTTATTTCTTTTATCGCACCACCCTTAAGCAACTCAGTGTACCGTATTGTTTAGCCATCTTTCACATCTCTCCAGGAAAGTCGCATTTCTTGCATCACTGTTGTGTTAAAACTAGACCGTATTTCCCTCCTTTTTATAATGGTCGAATTTGGCCATTTTGCAATGAGCTACACCCCACCCCCTTCCGTCCGTACTTCTCCTGCGTTCCCCTCTGGTGTGTTGCCTGCTTGTTGCCTCCTTCCTCTGTGCACCCTCACCCTCTGGTGTGCGGCTGTGGTCTGTGAATCTTTTCCTCCCTCACTCTCCCTACTTGCATCCCCTATGGTGCTTTCAATCTCTCATATCTTCTCAAACTGCTACTCTATCTTCTAGCCAATGCCTCAAACTAAGTCTGGAAGAAAAGAGTTCAAGATGGATATCCTGGTCCCCAACCCAGGCCTCCCTATCGCTGATAGACACATCAGCCCTTCCACCAGACACTCTCACCGACATACTCTTTGCCATTCCCTCTTCAGACGTATGGACTGCCCATATGGTCTGTGTTCTTCTTCTTTCTCCTCCTCTCTTCCCTAACACTCACATCGAGTGCACAGTCTCTGCTTCATCTTCCTTCAAATCTAATATTGTGAAGCAAAGTCAGACAATGGCCCCTCCTCAAAATCAAACCCTTCCTCCCCACCACAGACCTCAGAAGAGTGCTCCAAGCCCAGGTCCTTTCCTACTTGCACAAGGCAACAGTCTCATTGCTAGATTCCTAACCTCCTCCCTGGAAAGCTGTTCAGCGCGTGGCAGCCGGTCTCATTCGTGGGCTGAAGAAAACAAGCATGTTTCTCTGCTTTCAGAGATACTCCTTGGTATGTGTTGTAATGCGCACGGGCGCCTGTGGAATGTTGATGCCGGTTCAGGAGTCAACATTCCACAGCGGCCAGTTGATCAGGGACGCTGGAGGAGGTGGTGGTGCCTGTGGGGTCCATGCAATAAAGAGCTTTTATACTCTTACCCGTGTGAGGAGATTTTGTCATTGGCGACGAGGCTTTGTGTGGACCCCGGTTCCATGCGTGCGTTGGGCGGCTGTTCCTGCTGCTGCAGGCCCACCTCCAGCTTGATCAGCGCTGGGACGCCGGAGTCTTGGCGGCGACCACCACAGCCGAAGTCCGTTCCTGGGCACCGGAGGATTGCTGGGGGCCCCGTGGGGTACCAGAGGATTGGTGCCGCTTGCGCTGTCGCCCCAGAGTTGGGCAGTGCAGTGGCGGTTGCAGGCGGCCCCCGCTTGCATGTGAGTGGCTTTGCCTCGCCGTTTCGCTGCTGCGTGAGCCACGGGCTGGGGAGGGTGGCAGTGGTCTCCGGCAGCCGGCCAGGCGTCCAGCCGGGACACTGGTGAAGGAGTGACCTGCGACGCGACACTGATGCATGTAATCCCTGTGTCCTTCGTTTGTGTTGAAGAGTGCTGCCGGCAGGGGGCGGGGCTATGTAAGGGAGGAGGATATGTTGTAATGTGCACGGGCGCCTGTGGAATGTTGATGCCGGTTCAGGAGTCAACATTTCACAGCGGCCGGTTGATCAGGGACGCTGGAGGAGGAGGTGGTGCCTGTGGGGTCCATGCAATAAAGAGCTTGTATACTCTTACCCGTGTGAGGAGATTTTGTCAGTATGGTAAAAAGTATTCTATGTTTTGGGGTCCCTAACATTTTCTGATCTCCCCATTTTTTCCCAGTGAGCTCTGTTAAATTGGATTTCTCAAATCTGGCCTGGTGAACATATTTCAAAAGGCCACCCTTACTATAGTGAACAGGGGAACTTGGCCTAACCCAATCAGGGTAAGAATGGAGAGCGGTCAAGGCTTAGTCTCAGGAGAGGAGAGTGGGGTCAGGGGTCCACAATTAATCCACACAGTGACATACACCATGATTGTACGTAGACAGGTAAGTACAAAAATACTATATTTATTATAGGCCCAAAAATACTCTACGAAACGGAATCCAGCAGGTAATGCTATCACTCGTCACTCTAAATATAAAACATATATTGTATTGTATTGTATTTTATTTATAACGCGCAAACCCGCAGGCCCGGAGGCATCAGGGCGCAATTTGTACAAGGTTACAGAAATGCAGGAATAACAGAGCATCATATCAAACAGGGATCCAAAATGCAGGTCAAGCAAACAGTCATTATATATATTTACAAGAAGATCTTATATACATATGTACAGTAGTTTCAGTGCCGATAGATGATAGTAGTGGACGGTAAGTCAGGGTATGTCGGGAAGAGGCTCGAAGGCGGCCTTAATGCTGGTTGAGAAGCCAAGATCTAGTATTTGCTTTGAAGATATTGAAAGAGTCTTCCGCTCTAATTGAGACAGGGAGGGAGTTCCATAACTTGGAAGCTAAGACGGGGAAACTTGAGCCCCCTGCTTTTTGCAATTTAAATCTCGGGATCGCTAAACAGTGGGATTGGGCTGTTCTTAGAGGTCGGGAGGTAGAGTGGCGCGATAGTCGACTACCAAGGTAGATCGGGGCTTTGTTGGCTAGGCATTTGTGCGTAAGGGCAAGTGTTTTGAGTGAAATTCTCTGTTTGACAGGTAGCCAATTTAGCTTACTTCTGGTTTCTGTGATGTGGTGGTGTCGGGGAATGTTTAGCGCAGCACGAATGGCGTTGTTTTGTGTCGTTTGAAGTCTGTTCAGGTTCTCTTGGCTGGTGCCAAGATAAAGAGCACTGCAGTAATCAATTTTAGCCATAATAAGGGTTCTCGCTAGCGTGACGCTGTTGGACGTAGTGAGGAATGGTCTGCAAGCTGCGATGAGTTTGCATGTGTATGCAGACGCAGATCTGACAGCATTAGTTTGTCGGGTTAATGAAAGTGTGGCATCAAGGTAGAAACCTAACGTTTTGGTGTCTTTTGAGACACAAATGATATTACCATCAATGTTGAATGATTGATAGGACGGTTCTAGTCTGCTCAGACGTTGTGCAGTGCCCAGAATTAGGAGCTCCGTCTTGTCATCATTCAAGCACAACTGATGTTGGGCCATCCAGGCTTGGATGACCGAGTAGATGTCGTTAAGGGCTTTGGTGTCACCTAGATAATCACCAGTGATGGGGATGAGTATCTGGGTGTCGTCTGCATAGTTGGTATAGGAGACACCCAGATAGTCAAGCACATCAAAGAGTGGTTTCGTGAAAATGTTATAAAGTGTAGGTGACACACAAGAACCCTGAGGAACGCCGCAGTGAATCGGGGAGGGGTCCGCGGCTGCGGATGGGGCAAAGACTCTCATGGATCTGTTGCTCAGGAAGGATTTGATCCAAGCCGCAGCCGAGGAAGAGAAGTTGGCCGCTGAATGGAGGTGCTTGCACAGGATCTGATGGTTGACCAGATCGAATGCGGCTGAGAGGTCGAGAAGTAGTAGTAGTGCTAGTTTGCCTTGATCCTTTAGAACCTCGATTTGGGTTTTAAGGTCTAATAAAGCGGTCTCTGTCCCGTGTCTGGGGCGGAAACCAGATTGTCGAAGACCTAGCAAGTTGTTAGTTTCCAGGTAATTTTGGATCTGAAGTATGCGGTATACAGTCCCCTTTGTTTATAGAAATGCACACAATTTACCATTACACCTGAAAGGGTAGATAAGTACTTATACAATAGGAAAACCAGTCCACAAGAACAGAAGCCCTGACTTTGAGCCCAATCTCCGAGTTGAATGGGATTGTGTGCCATAAGGTTCACTAAATTCCAGTGACAGTTAGACGCAAGCCTGCTGTCGCCTGTGTGCAGTGTCGTGAACGATGACCGACTTGCAGGACAGAGAAAAACCTTGTGGCACTGCCATATTTGAACACTGGCAAATGTTAGTAGCCAAACGTGGTAAAAGCGAATGTGCTTGCTACAAAGATAGCAGAAATGGTAAAAAGGGTCTCCAGTCATTTGTTCGAATACAAAGGATCGAATGACAACAGGTTCGAAGCAAAATTATCAAAAAACATTTTTTCAAATGCATTTTTTATTTTTCGTTTTTTAAAAAATTTAATATAGTTAAAAAAATGTTTTTGTAAAGAAAACAGGGGTTTGGGGGGAACCCCCCCCCATACATTTTTTTTTTTTTTAAATGCATTCGACCCTTTTTTTCCCGATCCTTTTGCATCGAAAAAATGGCTTTCTATCCTTTGTATTTCCACCGTTTCACCTATAACCTTAGAAAAAGGTATCTGCTGGCACCAGCTTGTCTTTAGGCACATTAAAAAGTACCCAGAAATTCCTTTGTTAAAAGTCTTGGGTGATACAAATGTGTATCCTCTTTGCACTGCATTGAAAGATGCTGTGTGGAATATGAAAAAGATACCCAAACAGATAACAAGTATAAAACAAGTAGTGATACTCTGAATGACTAGTCAGAGTACCCAAAATAGGCAAAAGGCCAGTCGGGTGAAGCTGAAGGACCGGTCAAAAGCAAACCATACAATGTTTGGGGGTCTATAAAACATGGAGGGAAAGTTGCCTAAAAGGGAAAGCTTTCCTACCAAGTTCCACCCAAGTCTCACTGGGAACGTGACTCTGCTTGTGGTCCCCTATCACTCACAAAGGTCGCGGTTACCTCCGAAGAGCCCTTTGCATTTCAGAGTTGTAAACCTTACCAAATCGCTGTTCCGGCTCAGGTTTGTGGAATTGTACG
Source organism: Ambystoma mexicanum (assembly GCF_040938575.1). Lineage (NCBI taxonomy): Eukaryota > Metazoa > Chordata > Amphibia > Caudata > Ambystomatidae > Ambystoma > Ambystoma mexicanum. The sequence goes on from NC_090936.1 coordinate 1,219,299,872, forward strand.
TTCTAATACTGGCCACCGACGATGTAGCCATTTTGGCTCCCAAAAAGCATTTCTTTCTTGCTTCCGGCTTCCAAACTGGCATCTCTGGGGTTGTGAAATCCAATTTCCAGACAGCTGTACTTGGCTGCCCTGGTGTGTGATTGGGTGGGAACCCTGAATTGCAATGTAGGGTCATTTTCTGATGTGAGCTGCAGCCAGGAGCTCAGTCAGGATAGTGTGGGTGTGCCTGTGGTGCCCGATGGGGATGGTTGTCTGGGATAACCCTGGAATCCACATCCTGTGAGCTTGCCTTGGAAAATGCCCGGTAAATTTGGCGTGCGGTTGCTTATTGGTTTGAATGGTGCCTGATTGGACAGGAGGGCCACCCTATAGCAACCTAGTTTTGCAGTTTCTCCTCAAGAAATGCTTCTTCCTCCTGCGAGCGGCAAAGAGAATCTTGCTGTTTCTATCGTTCACCAACAAAACAACCACCATCATCGCCCTCGTCATGTCCAAAGTAGACTACGCCAATAGCCTAGACCTAGGCATGCCTGAACGGCTCCTAAAAAAACAACGCATTCAAAACGCGGCAGCCAGACTACTTCTGGAACTACCCCGAGGAAAACACACCACACCAGCGCTGAAAACACTATCAATAAAAAAACTAATAAAATTCAAAAGAATGTACGCACAGAGCATTACACAACGAAGGCGCTGAGTTCCTAAGAGACAAATTGCGCCTACATCAACCAACAAGAACGCTTAGATCAAGCATAGACATTCGCTTGGAACCGAAGCCCTACAACAAAAGAAAACTAGGAGGATCCTCCTTCTCTTACCAAACCCTGAAAACCTGGAACGACCTTCCAAAGTACATACGTAACACAAGAAACCACCTATTATTCAGGAAATTACTCAAAACATGGCTCTTCACGTCATAACTAGAAAGACTGGCCACAGGGGCACCGACATAACTAAAAACATCAGTGAGCGTAGAGCGACCGCGATACACACCGATCAATCAATGGGAAAAGCTGAGGTAAATATCCCACGACATACCAAAGGACCAAACGGGAGACAGTCACAATACGACCAAAGACAGTAAACACAGCGAACTAAGACACAGACTAGAACGAATCATCAAGAGGACCATGACCTTAACTATTACCTTCTCCAACAGCCCTAAGGACAAAAAATAGAGAGGGAAAGGAAGCACTGCATCATGGGCCCCAATGCAATGGGTGAGAAACAGAATGTTTCATCACTACACACGGTTCATCAATACAAAGCAGGAAACAATGCCCCACCACACAAACTGCAACTAAACAGTCCCGAGGATGCTCACCCCATGGAAACCAAAGAACCAGTCAGGACAGAAGGATATGAACGTCAACACGACCCCGACCCTGAACCATTCAAAGCCTCAACCGACCAGGATCACACTAGATCACCTGAGAATAGATATCACCCACCCTGTCCCACACCTGAAGATCCGGTTCAGACGCACCCACCAATCCAAACTATACTCAATAGGATATAGTTGGATCAGCGCAACACCACCAAAGCGAGTCGGTCCACGAGGAACCAGCAACATCCCAACCAACAGGTATACAACTCTAACAGAACCATAAGTACCTGAATCAGGATAAAGATCCCACTAACCCAACCCTCAATCTTCTGCATATTTAAACCCACACAAAACCACACAACCATCTCTCTCCCAGCAATCTGCACGCACTTTACCACACAGCATCAACAACACAAAAAATTCACCGAGAGCACTCGAGGCGTTCGTTCGCCCGATCCGATACTAGCACCAAAGCCCAGCACTCTGCGTATACCGAGCTGAAGCTGCCAACAGCACACCACTTCTCCCACTCTCCTTCTCCCCTCTTCCCGCCTAACCCTACCCACCCTTCCTGTTTACAGATCCGCCAGAGCGCCTGGTGACCAATTCCGTTGGTGACGGTGCGCTATGCAAGTACCGCTAACATACCATAACATAAAAGCATGTACAGCACCATGTTGCTTCCTAGCTAGGTTAGTGCTATATAAAACCCGAAATACAAATGCAAAAGCCGCCATAGTACCAACACGAGGAAGGTGGCTGAGCATCTGCACCAACATCTCACCTGTAGAAACCCAATGACGAGCTCTCGCTCATGCGCAACCCAAAGGAAATGGAGTTTTACGCTCCTTCCATGTGATCCAGTGGGCCAAGTTGATGCTGTACCTCTGCAAAGTGCTTTAGTTCCTCTGGAACTTCTAGGTCTGTGTCTGTAGCAGAAAAGGCAGTACGGTTTCCTACAGTAGAGTGGTATGGCTGTTGCTGGGTAGTTTTCTTTTTGCCTGGATCCAAATGCAGTACCCTAGTACTATTGCTCCAGTGTTGGATCCTCCAGTCGCTTGTGTAACCCCCGGCTCCAAAATGGGCTCTAGACAATAGGGGGTTATGGGAAGCATATAAATACATATATAAATAAAGACAAGACACACCAGGAGTTTATTCAAAGCTTTATTAAATGTGTATGTGCTTTACAACTTACCTGACTTTACCATGTTCCCCACCATGGGGGACACATGGAACCTTGAACCTAAAGGACAATGGCAGGTCTCCCCGGCCAACCAACAGAGACATGGACTGAACTGAAAAAAACATTAGAAGGTGACAGTTGAAAGGAGGTGGTTGAAGAAGAACATGGAGAAAGTCGGAAGAGAAAGAGCCCAGAAAAGCAGAGTTGCAGTCCATGGGAGGTTGTGGCCCCCCAGTGCATTCTGCGGGCTGTGTTTGCCAGCTGCAGCCCGGCGAGAAGTTGAGCCCGAGGCCATGTGTGCGGTGCATCCTGGAAACGACTAAAACCCGCGCCTGGAGGCCATGTGTCCAGGGGGTGGTTCCCTGAGCGCGAGAGTGGCCTGGGAGGCAGGCCAGGCCAGAAGAAAAGAAAGACCTGAGTAAAGATGACGCCCCAGGCTCGGGCCGTGTGTTGCTGCGACCTGAACTGGAGCGGTTGCAACGTCCTAAGCGGCCGGGGCTCAATGCGATGTGCGTCTGTTGGGCACTAAGACTCTAAGACTAACACACTTAGACTCTGCGGGCCTGGGAACAAGGACTTTTCTCTGTCTGAAGGAAAATAAAAACACTGCCACCAGGAAATGTAACCCCTGCACTGCTAGCAGGGAGCAGCATGGCCTTATAAGCCCAAAGGAGCATACAGGGGTGGCAGATTCCCAACTAAATAAAAACCACCACGGAGGAAATGAAATTAAGGGCTCATCAAGCACTGTCAAGAAATTAAGGGCTGCCAAAGCCCCTCAAATTAATGAAAGTAAGGGTGGTCAAAGGCCAGCAAAGCAATGGATAAAAGCACAAGTTTGTTTGCGGTTTGTCTTTGGCAGGAACTCCTCCCCAGAAGGAACAATCACCCTGTACAAGCCACCCGCGGCACAGCGGGGCATTTAGACAGACTAACCAGGGCAGCAAGGATGAGACAGACAATAAGGTACTGTGTTTGGAGGGGAACTTTACTAGGGCAGACTGCAGCTACCAATGTTTTTTCATTTTAAATAATTACACCCAAAAAGGTGCATGTGAAAAGTGGCAGGCTGTGATGTCCACAGGATAAAGCTCTGGGTGGAGAGCTGGAAAACCTGCTCAAGGTTAATATGAAGAGGGGTTTGTTCAAGGGGTATCTTTTACTCCCGTAGACGCATGGTGAAATGTAGAATGGGAGTCGTGGATTGGGGCTGGTGGTGATCTGAGCACAGTGGATAAGTGTACATGTTTCATAAATTACGCATTTTTGTATAAAAGCCTGTAAGGGTGTTGGGACTGATTTTCTAGACACAGACCTGGGGGACAGATGTATAGAAGGCCAACCTATATTGTGGCAGGAACAACTTTGGGAGCTGTAGCCAAACCAGTTCAAGGTAGCAGTGACGAGTGGTCTAGGCCAAGTCTCAAGAGGTGGCGAGCTTGTAAAGGTGGTCCACAATGAGTACACACAAGGGAAGCCACACATTATGCTTGGACAATATATATAAAAATAGTTATTTATTTACGGCCAAACAGCACTGTGAAAAATGACTACTATCAGGTAGAAGTATCACACAACAATACAATTAGAATACATATATACAGTCTCCAGAGTAGGCCATAATACAGATCAAACCCCTGTAAAGAAAAGTACAGATTACATTATGCACTACAGAGACAGAGAATTAGCTCTAGCTTCAAATGTCCTCCTCTAAATTGGCTGGGGCTTTATGCCCAAGAGTTCAGCGAATGTCCTGACATAGTTTGTTTCAGTGGAAAAAATGAAGGTAGGGTCTCCGGGTCCAGTGAACGATTCCACGGGTTAGAGGGCAAGTTATTCTAACTAACAAAAGTGTCCCCAACTTTCGTAAGGCTTGCGAAAGCAGGCAATGGCAAAGCCGAAGTGTTAGCAAAACTTTTAAAGGGAGTTTAGGGGCAGGTAAGAACCATTGTAACTCGCCCCCCGTACTCGGATTCTTCAGAGGACTTGTCAAGTCGATGGAAGAAGGTTTGTGGTTACGTTTCCCGCCGTCAGCCTCAGTCCTTGATTTGCTGGTTGAGGTTCGAGCAGAAGTTGGTGTCTTTGATTGGTGCAAGGACTCTTGGTGAAAGAATGCCGCAAAATACGAAGCAGGACCCCTCTCAGGACTGGACTCTACTCAGGTGAGCTGTTTCGGATGGCGGTCACTGCAGCACGACGATGCAAAGGGATTTGCTTGTCGCGGTTGGACTTTCCCTCCTACCTCGGGGCCCCTTGACGGTAGGACTCCGACATTTCCCTGAGGAAAGTCTTGTTGGACAAGCTGAGGATCCCCCAAGTTCCAGGCCTCAACTCGGAACCGCAACATGGACAGCACGGTAGCCCAAACTCAGAGCTGGTAAGCTACAGGGCGATCCTGGGGCACTTGCGAAGGCTCTTCTTTGCAGGGTACCGAGTAGACGTCAGGAATGGATGTCCTCTCCACTCCACGCGTTGCAGGACCCTCACAGGACTGCTGGAGATTGACACCAAGACGGGACTCTCCCAGGACGGCAGCAGATGTTGGTCGCCAGGCCTCCTTCTGAAGGGTCTCCGGTCTCCTCACGGGTCTCATAGCTGGACAGGAGCCTTGGCTCCTTCATGTTTCTCCAGGATCTCTAGAGTGGGTGCAGGGGTCATCTTTGTATCCCAAAAGCCAGTTAAGAGCAGAAACTTCCACTAGCCAATAGTAGAACTAGACCCACACACACCCCAGCAGTGGTCCAGTTAGGACCACTGGCGGGAACACTCATGCATATCACTTAGACACACGGAAACCAGTTTGTGGATTGGGACCAGACAGTCCACCCCACATCCTGCCAGTAAACACACATAGCCACCCAGTAGCCCGCCAAAAGCCTCTGCTTTCCTGGGCATTGGAAGTCCCTATAAGGATTTTCCTGGCTTCACAGGCCAGGAAAAAGACTAAAAGACAAGATGACTAAAAGACGCGAAAAACCTTGTGGCATGCCCATGTTTGGTCACTAGCCACAATTAGTAGCCAAATGCGGTAAGGCTAAAACGAAAAGCGTAAGGCTTCACTGCACTTTACAAAGTACAGGTAAGGATCAAAAATAAAAGCACAGCGTTTGGGGGTCCGTAGAAATGGAAGGAAAGGTGCAGTAAAGAGAAATCTTTCCTATAAAGGGCACCAAAACTCGCCTGTGGTGCACTGTGCCTTATTAACATCTGGAACTCAGAATTGTGCCCCATCTCCAAAATTAATAACCTTTTATTTGCAGGTTGCTTAGCACCCCACCAGAGCAGCTGGTCTGAGATGGTGGGGTGGTATACATGGGAACTGCCTCTGCTCTGGGGAAGGGAAGAGTACACTTTCCCTGACCAGGGCCGGAAAACCAGGTGATTTCAGTGACGTTAGTTCCTGGCCCGGAGTAGTTCTTATACCATGCCAGGGGAAAAAAAGCAAAACGGGGGCTACACTTGTGTTGCAGCCTTTTGTCCAGACCCACGACCTGCGACCCTGGATGATTCGTCATTGTATGATCTTTAGCGGCTGCGATGTGTCCCATCCTCCGTGGAGCACTGATTGGTTGCGATATTATATTCCTCTGCTGGGGCGGCCCAGATTGTTTCTAGGGACATCCGTTATAAACTGAATCCGCGATAGGCTGCCAAGTCAGGAAAATTGCTATGTCCTAGGCCATGTATTCTCAACCCTATTTGGACAAATAGGTATTTTTTTTTCCAAAACAAGAACAGGGGCTCTTCTTTCCTTAACTCCGGAGGACGTCTGTTCCATAATTTGGGACCAAAACTGAAAATCTGTGATCTCCTCTAGCCACACTAGGGATTGGGGGGGGGGCAGTCAGAAGAAACATATCCTTTGATCTGAGGGACTGTGTTGGCTGATCACAATTTAGCTTGTTTACCAGATACAAGGAGCTAGATTATTCAAACATTTGAATATCGTGCATCCGATCTCATCCTCCATGGCTAGCCAGTGAATGGATAGGCAAAGCCCTGAGATTGGTGCAGACTTCACTCCAAACACCAATCTAACTGCTGCATTTTGTGTCTTCGCAGCTGATAGATTTGTTTGACAGGAGCCCGGCCAGTACGCTGTTAGAGTAATCCAATTGGGAATTTACCAGGGCTCCTAACACTGCTGCATGGTCCTTCTGAGGTGCGTAAGGGAAAGCCTGCCATAGAACTTGTAGGTTGTAAAAGACGCCCTGCACTTGAACCCAAATTTGACCTTCACAACTAAGATCACTCTGCCATACGCAAGCAAGATTTGTAATCCTAGTAGCGTACTTCAATTCTCATCCCAGGGGAAAGGGAGGCGGGGGACATCTATTCTCACCTAATAGATGTTTTGGTCCAAACAAAATGAACTCCCTTTTGTTTGGATTGAGTTGGAGCCAATTAGTGGCCATTCAGCCACTGACTTCCTCCAAGCAGCATCTCACCCATGAAAAAGACTACAGGTCCTGGTTTACCGCAATCTAGTGATAAACCAGGACCTGTATGTGCAAGCTCTCCAACGATACGACTGCAAAGCCCTTTCTGCTTTCATTCTGTAACTGTGGAGTCCAAGGACGACTTTGATGGTTTTGGTTCATTTCCTGAGGAGCTGCGGTCTGTTGTTCATGTTGCCTATCTAGGGGGAATCACAACCTCTCCAGCGGAGAATTTGGGGCACTACTTTGGAGGCTCTTCATTGGTGACACTGCAGCACATCGTCTTCAACCTAGGGGTCCCTCTGCTCCATCTGTGGTCTTTGTTCCGTTAATATGAGACTGTGATCTTTTGTTGCAGGCTCTGCCCTTCCAGTCCTGAACTGCGACTCCTCCGGCAGCTAACGTCAAAGCTCCTCCCTGCATTCTGGAATCCCCATGGCTGTGACCCTTCATTGTTGAGTGGATGCTTTCAGGGGTATTTGTTTTGCCCTACTTGGGGTCTATTTTCCACTCCTGCAGCGTTAGGTGCACAGTGTGCAGACCCTGCATCTTTACCCATATAAAAGCATTGAGCCATTGACTTTCATTGCAAACCGCTCAAGCAATCACAGTTCAGCTTTATTGCAAATGGCGAAGTAGTTGGAAAGTGGTAGAGCAGTCTGCAGTCAGTTACCCTGCCGACGTGACTGCTGTGACGGAACCTATTTTGCTTTGGACTTGCTATTTGAAACAAATGCTGTGCGTTGGAAATAATTGCAGGAATAGGCAGCGTGTGCCTTTAACTCTGGGAGGGATGCTGTGTCCAGTGAGACGTGATCCAACCCCTCACCAGCTTCAAAATCCTGCGGGACCGCGAAGCGGCCGGAAAGTGGTAGAGCAGTCTGCAGTTTGCAATCCAGAATCGGGAAGCAGCCAGCAGCTCCCATTTTGAACCAAGTAAGTTCTGTAGCCCCAGCCTTGTTTTAACATTGGTGCTACGTCAACCCTGTCCTCTGAAGCCCAGGGAGCAGGCACTCCTACGATATTGCACGTAACGTTAAGGCTCTCCAAAGAGGAAAATTAGCCCCATTACATAAGTGCAGGCCGCCCTTAGGGCCTATAAGAACTGAAGTAATGGAACAGGAGCCCTCACTGGAAACTATGGAGCGGTTTCCCGACCAACAGGCCCCCCCCCAATCAACAAGTCGCATTTAGCTATGAGATTTCTCTGAGGGATTCTGTGGTTTCAGAGGGTGAAGGGAGCATCAGCGACTGTAGTAAAGCGGAAGGCAGATACATTAGGCGACTGTCATTTAAAGCAACAGGATCTGAAGCGCTGTGTCCCATTGAAGTAACAGTCGAGATTGGGGCAAGAACGACATTGTCGGAAAATACCCTGGAGACGACGACTGCGGTGAACCCCCAGGAAGAGCAGCTGCTCACCGCAGCTGTTACGCCAGATGTTGTTTCTGAGCCGGGGAGTTTAACAGCCGCAAAAAAGCTTCTGTAGTCCTCTGGAGAATGGGACTATAGTGCGATCTTCAGGTTTGGTACTACCAACAAAGGCTTTGATAAAAGAAAAAGACCTGGCCAAAAGACACTGAAATCTGTATGGCAACCTAGAGGCCTCTCCGCAAATACTTTGCTGTCTAAGCAGTGCTTCTCTTATAGAAGGTCTGACCTAAAGTCTAAATCTAAATCGACCCCTAAGGAAAAAGACGGTATAACCAATGGCAATTTGGAAGAGGGGTTTTGGTCCAGCCTTCCACCCCAAAATGAAATGGATCAGTTGGCATCTATAAACACGAGCACGGTGGGGTTGAGGACACCTCTTGGCGAGTTTGCCTCCACACCAGCCGATGACTCGGCATGTACGAGGGATGCAATTAGAACGGAAGGGGCAGTAGGAGCCTTAAGGGGTTCTCTTCCTGTCTGCAGTCTGCCCTGAGCTAGCTCCAACACTGAAACAACCTGTTTTGCTGAAACCAGCGAACTCGGAAAACCCAGTAAAAGAGGGGCATCAGCGAAAACGCCACAACCAAGATGGCCTAGCCATGTTGATAAAACGTGCCAAACGGAGTGACGTTGAAAGCGCACAAGATCCCCTCCATTGTAGTATGAGAACACATAGAGGTGCAATGTTAAATGGTGATCTGAATGTATCAAGTTTCTTGGACAGATCTCACCCTGTGCCTTCTGACGAAGACCTGCTTCTGGACATGGCAGCAGCACAGGTTGAGAACCAGGCGGCTATCAAGCTATCGATAGACGCAGCCATGATTGCAGCTTTTGTGATCACAATGTCGCCCTTCATGAAGTTATATGAATCTATTAGTGATCAAATAAAGGACCAGACTACGGTCATGGCCATGCTTCACACTAAGCTCCTCTTGATGGAGGGGTTATTAGATATTGGCTTCAATTTGCCACAGACACGGCGCCGTGTTGTTATTGAAGAAACCATTTCAAATAATGTGGACAATGAGGGGGACGACTAAGACAAAGGATCCCTGGTGACTCCGCATAAGACCGTCAGATTGCTCATGGATAAGATGCCTGACCGGCCAGCTGCAGGCGTTAAATTAAGAGTGATACCAAAGGCCACTGCCTTGAATTGTGCACTGGGTAATTTTTAAACAGCCAGAAAGGGGGAAAAGCGGGAAGAGGTCCCTATGGGCTAGTTTAAGACAATGGAAGAGATACGGAAGGACATGGCTGACAAACCATGGAACCAACACCGTAATTTGATGGTGGAGAGCCAAAGACCCAAGGCACGTAACAAGAGGCCAAGACAGTTCACATGCTAGAACCAAAGGTAATGATACTTTTCGCCTGCTGCTGGAAAGGATCCTCTTCATTGTGGACGACCTAATCCTGAATGAATAGAGCCAATATACTGAGGCTAATTCACTGTATACCTAGCCTCAGGAGGGTTCAATCAAGAGATCCTTTACTGGTCGAATTTCCAGAGGCAAACTGTCTGGACAAAGTCAATATTTACCACCTGCTGTCTGATGTGGCCAATCTAATGCCTATGGGCTCATCACTAACTGGCTTCATCATATATGGTCAACCCTGGACTTTAGGACCCTGAGGAAGACCGTGAGCCTTCAAGGACTCCAATATCCCAATGCTGCATGCCCAGGATTCTGAAGATTGTGGGATCACGAAAAAGAGACAATTCCTCTGCATCTAGACCACCTACCTTCAAAAGGCAACAAGAGGAGCCTGCGTATCACGGTTGATTGGGGGGGATGGGGGGGAGCCTGATAAATGAAAGAGTAAGATTTGAAGAAAACAGCAGGATTTCGACTGAAGAAAACTGGTCCTGGCTGGCAGGTGCACTAGCCAGCGAGACACATCGGTCATAACGTTCACAGCCAGACCCTGAGGAGGAGCCTCAGGTTATGTTTTTTTTTTTTTGCAACTGGAACACCAAAGGCTTCTCCATCTGTTCACAAAGGGAGAACTGGACTTTGACGTCTGTGAGAGCCACCAATATTGAATGGGTTTTCAGTTTATTTAAATCTGGCTGAAAAGTGGCACAGAGGAAGACCAACGGCAGGGTTATTAATGGTAATAAAAAAGGACAGTGGTCTTGAAGTCATAGCGGAAAGCAATCTCTGCCTGCTAATCCAGGTTTTAATTCTGAGGGGAGGACCGCTGTGGGCCCTTACCACTCGCATGTGTCCATTAATGAACCTGTACTGGAATATTACATATTTAAAATCGGCCGGTTTTGTTGAGACCGTCATGGCAGAAATTGACGAAGCATTGGTAAAATGGCTAAATTTGGAAAAAATAATTTCCGGTGACCTCAACATCCATTGTTTCAGCGATGAGGCGGAATTTATAAAAGATCTTGCAGTAAATGCAGAGGCTTCTGCTGTAAGAGTCTGGCAGTGGAGGAGTGAATTGGCTCTACGGAATATATTGGTGGTAAATGGTGGTGTAACAGGGATAATCCAGCAAGACCCGCGCGGATCTTGGGCTACTTCTTTGTTTAAGAATATATCCATGAAAGTCTGACCCGCATGGAGGTGCAGATTACGAAAGGCAGAGATCATAATACTGTAACATTCATGTGTAAAATGCAGCCACTGGCCCAACGAGACCGCATGTATTCCAAGATCGAAGAGACGGCAGGGCGAGCAAGGCTGAGAATCCCAGCCCTTACTAGATCACTACAAGCCCACGCGCGTAGCTACTCTGGATTACACAGAGGTTCAAGGCCTACAAGGAGGTAAGATCAGAGGGGCTGAAACCATCATTCACTGACCGTCACTGCCATGATATAGAACTGGCATCTAATACAAAGGTGTTCAATGGATTCAGGAGAAAGTGCATAAAAAGTGGGACACCGAAGCAAAGTAAGAATGAAAAAGACGGCACCAACAATATATAACTGGGTCAAGTCTCACAAGTGTGTTATGCTTCAGAAAGATGCTGAGAGAAGGCTCAATACATGGCGAATAATGAAGGCGATTGACGCCCCACAAGACTCTTTACTTTTGAATTCAGGGCCTCCACAAGCGTGGTTCGCCCACTTTTCGATTCTACCAACAAAGGTCCAGCTGCTGAAGAATAACCATTGGACCTTTCGGACAGATGAGGAGGATATAATGACTATGATTTATTTATTTGCATTTTTAAAGCGCTCAAACAGGCCGCGGGCATCGAGGCGCTTTTACAGGAATTGTTTGTTTTTTAGTTGCGTAATTGTTTTTTTTTCTTTTCTTAGTTGCGTATTTATAATGCGCTTAAACACCCAGAGGTTGAGGGGATGGAACCTGTGTTGCTTCGTGTCATCTTGCTCCCTAGGCGCGCACCTTGCCGCTGAGCTATCCCCCCAGCACGATGATCAGTGCGGCAAGTAATTTGAGGCCCCTGGAATAACCAATCAGAAGCCTGAAACAGAACCCAGAAACCTGGGCGTCCTTTATGTGGGAATTGCTTGCCCAGATCAAGAAAGCTCAAAGTACCCGTCTCATGGACATCTTGAATCATCGGGCGACCGGTCCGACCCGGGCAACTCCAGGCCTTTGCAGTCCTTGATGCAATTGGAACAATCTCCGGCGCTGCTGGCTTTCTTGAAAGGTGTATTTCAGAGAATTGACACTTCTGGGGGTGACACAGGAAGCCAGCTGAACCTACTGTAACCATTAAACCCCCACCCCATCCCCCAGTAGAATCTGATTGAACTATTGAACATGTCTATGCTGCCATGGCCTGGCCCTTGCAGGGCTGATTGGGACCAGTTGATCTAAGGAGAAGCCTACTTTTAATCAGCTCTATTGCAATACCGACACAATATAAAACCGGGAACTGATGCGAAATGTTGCAGTGGGACCATGGATTGGCGCCTTTAAAAAAATAATAATAATGATTAAATAAATAAATTAAGAATCGTTTCGTTTTTATTTTGTCTTCTTTTACCTTAACTTTCTTCTACTTCCGTTTTTCATAAAGGTATAATCGGGCTGTTAATAAGCATTGGTTCGCATTCTTTTTTTATTTGTTTCTACTTTTGTTTGACATAATGTGTAGCTAAAAGGTTTCAATTGAAAACCACAAGCTAAATAAAATAAATATATATGTTTTTAATTTACTGCAAATTGAATACCTGTGTGCCCCTCGTCAGGGGATTCCATCCCAGGACGGGCCTGTGAGCGCCTTGAGAGTGTCGGACGTGGAACACTCTGGAGAGGCTGTTGGTTCGTCCTGTCTGATCTTCTGTTTCTGGGAATGTATTTGCGTGCACTTGCACACGTGTAATGTAAGTAGGATCCCGGAGCAGCTGTAGTATGTGGGCCTCCCCTTATGGGCCTGTTGTGCATGTTTACTGCACCTTTCAGTGCCATCCTCCTCTCCAGAGTTGCCACGCAGCCTCCTCGGAGAGTCAGGATAACACTTGAGGAAGTGCCCCCATAAACCAAGTAGGTCGATGTATCGTGGCCGTTGTCATAGGAAAATAATCTCAGTAGCACACTCGAGAAAGGAGCTGAAGGTCCTGCTGTGCAGGGGATGCCTGGTTGCTCCTTGTGCCCTAACAGCATGTCTCGCCCCTCCCCCCATCCTTTTCTCCAGCTTGTTGCATTCTTGCTAGGTTGGCGCTATGTACTTCCTGTTGATAACTCTCTGTGCATGGACTCCTTCTGCACCCTGTGCAGTTTCCAAACCCTCAAATAGCTTCCAATGTTATATGATCTTAATCATGCTTTGACATGTGATGCTGGGCGCAGCTGTCCATTCATTGCCTGACCGATGGCGGAGCTTGAAAGCTTGCCACCCAGTGCTACTGCCAGCAATTGATTTCACATGCTGTCCATTCATTGCCTGACAGATGGCAGAGCTTGAAAGCTTGCCACCCAGTGCTACTGCCGGCAATTGATTTCACACTACAGCTATGCTGTCCATTCATTGCCTGACCGATGGCGGAGCTTGAAAGCTTGCCACCCAGTGCTACTGCCGGCGATTGATTTCACACTACAGCCATGCTGTCCATTCATTGCCTGACCGATGGCGGAGCTTGAAAGCTTGCCACCCAGTGCTACTGCCGGCGATTGATTTCACACTACAGCCATGCTTGTCCATTCATTGCCTGACCGATGGCGGAGCTTGAAAGCTTGCCACCCAGTGCTACTGCCGGCGATTGATTTCACACTACAGCTATGCTGTCCATTCATTGCCTGACAGATGGCGGAGCTTGAAAGCTTGCCACCCAGTGCTACTGCCGGCAATTGATTTCACACTACAGCTATGCTGTCCATTCATTGCCTGACCGATGGCGGAGCTTGAAAGCTTGCCACCCAGTGCTACTGCCGGCAATTGATTTCACACTACAGCCATGCTGTCCATTCATTGCCTGACCGATGGCGGAGCTTGAAAGCTTGCCACCCAGTGCTACTGCCGGCAATTGATTTCACACTACAGCCATGCTGTCCATTCATTGCCTGACCGATGGCGGAGCTTGAAAGCTTGCCACCCAGTGCTACTGCCGGCAATTGATTTCACACTACAGCCATGCTGTCCATTCATTGCCTGACCGATGGCGGAGCTTGAAAGCTTGCCACCCAGTGCTACTGCCGGCAATTGATTTCACACTACAGCCATGCTGTCCATTCATTGCCTGACCGATGGCGGAGCTTGAAAGCTTGCCACCCAGTGCTACTGCCGGCAATTGATTTCACACTACAGCCATGCTGTCCATTCATTGCCTGACCGATGGCGGAGCTTGAAAGCTTGCCACCCAGTGCTACTGCCGGCAATTGATTTCACACTACAGCCATGCTGTCCATTCATTGCCTGACCGATGGCGGAGCTTGAAAGCTTGCCACCCAGTGCTACTGCCGGCAATTGATTTCACACTACAGCCATGCTGTCCATTCATTGCCTGACCGATGGCGGAGCTTGAAAGCTTGCCACCCAGTGCTACTGCCGGCAATTGATTTCACACTACAGCCATGCTGTCCATTCATTGCCTGACCGATGGCGGAGCTTGAAAGCTTGCCACCCAGTGCTACTGCCGGCAATTGATTTCACACTACAGCCATGCTGTCCATTCATTGCCTGACCGATGGCGGAGCTTGAAAGCTTGCCACCCAGTGCTACTGCCGGCAATTGATTTCACACTACAGCCATGCTGTCCATTCATTGCCTGACCGATGGCGGAGCTTGAAAGCTTGCCACCCAGTGCTACTGCCGGCAATTGATTTCACACTACAGCCATGCTGTCCATTCATTGCCTGACCGATGGCGGAGCTTGAAAGCTTGCCACCCAGTGCTACTGCCGGCAATTGATTTCACACTACAGCCATGCTGTCCATTCATTGCCTGACCGATGGCGGAGCTTGAAAGCTTGCCACCCAGTGCTACTGCCGGCAATTGATTTCACACTACAGCCATGCTGTCCATTCATTGCCTGACCAATGGCGGAGCTTGAAAGCTTGCCACCCAGTGCTACTGCCGGCAATTGATTTCACACTACAGCCATGCTGTCCATTAATTGCCTGACCAATGGCGGAGCTTGAAAGCTTGCCACCCAGTGCTACTGCCGGCAATTGATTTCACACTACAGCCATGCAGTCCATTCATTGTCTGACCAATGGCGGAGCCTGAACGCTTGCCACAGAGTGCTACTGCCAGCAGTCTGCATGTCTTTCCAATCCCAGTTCATGGAGCACAACGTTGTTATTGCCTTGCACATTGGTGAGCTTTGGAGCAGCCGAGCAGCAGAGAGGCTGCCTGGTAGAAGTCACTAGAGCTGCTCTTTAACCTCTGACCCCCTGTGTGTGCCTGCATCTCTTATCACATGTGCAGCGTTGGCGTTCAGGCGGCAGCACACACTTCTACTTCCGTGGACACATTTCTGGCTGTTAGAATTCAGTTGAACCTTTATGGCTAATCTGTAACCGCCCCATGTTATTGTTGTGAGTGATTGCAGCCAGGAAAACGCTGTCCACTGCAGAATGGTAACGGTAATGTTACATTATATGGCTGTTTCTTAAGCTGTGTTCCCTCGTAGGGACTGTCCAGGAATGTCCCCCTTCGGGAGCAGTTTTCATGCATAGCTTCTGCGTTGGCTCAGTCTTCTGTGCTCGACCACACAGTGGAGGGGTTTGAAGGGCATATATATATATAACATGTGAGAGCACGGTGTGCGCCAGAGATCAGGGCAACACAGACTGGGAACAGAAAAGGCCATTCATCGAAAGCCTTCTATGGAGTGTGTATACATGGGGCTCATTTGGAAAGGCCCAATACATCACTGTATTCCTCTCTCGGACAGGTCGGCAAAGCTCCACACTCTCAGGCACACAGACGCAGATTGATGTTTTTGGGAAGCCCTGCGCTGTCTTGAAGAGGATTCCTGGGTAGGCTGTGTCCAGAGCCTGTGTAGACATAACCGCCCTGTTGGCCTTTCCTTCTGATCCATTCAAACACAAAAGACCCAAAACATAATGGCGGGAGGGGAGTATCTTCCCTATGTGGGCATTTGGCTGCCACTGCAGTAAAAAGGCAACAGAGTGGTGTGGCCAAAAACAAAACCCACAGATGCCACCTTGCGACTTTCCTAGACACTTTCTGGGTGAGAAGTTCTTCCGGAGCACCCAATCACTGGCGTTCTTGAAGATAACTAAGAGAGGCACGCCATAAAGGAGTGTCTGCTGCGGGTGAATGGGAGTAGAAGTCCCACTGACAGCAAAGAGAAAGTCTGCAACGTTTAGGAGGCTCGCTAAAGGAAACGCAAACATTGAATGAGCAGGCGAGCACAGTGGTCAAGGTGGCTAAGAATGAGTGGCAGGTGTGCTGGAGATACACTGCGCGTCTCTTCGTTAGGGTTATCCTGGCCGCCCCGGCAATGACTTGCTGGATGTTAGGGCAGTTTTTCTGTCCAAGGACTTAGTAAAACCATTCAACTGAGGCAGTACAAGACTCCACTCTTAGTATGAGGCTGTACCACCCGAGTACATGGTAGCGTAGACAGAGCAGCCAGGCTGATCTTAGGAGGGAGAGAGGGCTGTAGAATCAGTACAAATGAAATTGTAATACAAATGGTCCAAAGAAACACTGAAACACTATGGGCCTAATTCACAGAGCGGTTTTCAATGGGCTTGCACCCTTATAAACAGTGTCTGTGTGTGCCAGACCTGTGTGATCTGGACGAGAGACCTCCCAATCACAGAAACCCCCCCCCCCCAAGCGACACAGGAATCACAAAAGACTTAAGGTAAGTAAATACCCAAGCCAGTACCGTACCTCAGCACAGAAGATTTTGCAGTAGGAGGACTTCAGGATCTGAAGCCAAAAACCCAGTTGGTTGATTGCCTGTTGTGGTGATTGAAAACAGTACCTTGGAAGGGACTTTGCAGCAGCGATCAACGGGGAAGGCTCTATGTTGTATATATGACACATATGCAGTGTGTTTTACTAGAGGGAAATTGATCAAGCTGGGCTATGTAGGCTTGTTCTAGAATAAGCCCTGTGAGGTAAACATATTCTGGAATGTGCATCTCTGTATGTTGTTGATGCTTAAGCTGTGTCAGTTGAGCATGGGCTGTTAAAGGTGTTGGGGGGGGTCTTTTCCTATGTATCTGATTAAGACAAGTTATTCAATAAAGTCTACATATAACTTACCTGGTGTGGTCCGTGGCGCAACAATGGCGACGAGGATGGGATACTGAAGCATTACTGGCGTCCAGACTACAATCCATAGACCCCCAACACTGTGTTCAGAAGGAGGCCGCTACTCTGCTTCCCCCTGTTCAGGTCAGTTCCCACCGGATCAGGAAAGCGGCTGTAGGTAGCAGCTGACGACGCGCAAAGTGCCTGGAGCTGGCTGGAGCCAACCCATTTTAGAGGAGATATTCTTGAACTATGCTCCCTGAGCCGGCATTCGCCGGCGTGAGGGGCGGCCCACCTGAAAGGATCGTTTTCGCTGGAGCGGTTGTGCGCTGTTAAGAAGGGCCCTGAGGGAATCATTCGCTTCCCTCCACTGGAAAAATAGGAAAGAGGAGTTTGCTGCGAGAGCCCTTTCATAACGGGAGAAGCCTGGCTAGCCCGGGTGCTCGGGGCCGCTGCTCACTGTGGAGCTGCGATCGCTGTGGACCCGCGATCGGTCCGCAGAAGCTCCGTATGGGCCGCTGTGGAGCTGCGATCACTGTGGAGCCGTGATCAGTCCGGAGTAGCACCGCCTCCACGTGAGTGTGTTAATCACGTGGGCGAGGCTGGGAGCTGCATCGAGGAAGTGCGCTGTCTCTGCACGATCACGTGTGCGCGGCCGAGAGCAGCAACTGGGAAGTACGCTGTCTCCGCACGCCCAACCTGATCACGTGCATGCAACCAAAGCAGGAACCAGGAAGTGCTCTTGGATTGTAGGAGAGCAATCCGTCATTTCGCTCACCTGCCCAGGGCCCCCCCCCTTGGGGGAAGGCAGTGTGAACGCAGAGTGTGGACGTTTTGGAGCACTTTGGGGCACGTTCCAGTGTGACGCTGGAGCATATTCGTGAGTACAGGTGAGGGTGCTCCTAGACATAGTCATTGACATGGACATTGCTAACCAGACACTGTATGGTACATTAGAGGAGTGATTTCTTTTTTTTTTTTTTAGCACATATACCAGCTGTGACTTTCCAATAGCTAAGCTGCACTGCGTTTGTTGAGGAGAAAACAGAAATTCATAAGCTAATGCCCAAACTAGCTGTGACATTTTTACTGGTTAAACTGCTTTGGGTGGATTGAAGGAAAAGCAGCAATATCTTGAACCATTGTACTACATTTACTCTTTGGAGTGAAGGGTTAGCCATGGCACTTTCTGGAGTTCCTGGTCCACAAATATTCATGCCCACCCCGGGTCCACGCAGAATCAAGTGGGCTCCCTGGAAAAAGGGTTTCCTACACTGTCAAGGCTACCTGTGGGAATGGAATGTCAGTAGAACATAAAGTGGCAATGTTGATGCATTTTCTTGGTTATGAGGGGCAAAGGATATATGACACTCTCCCAGACATTCCTGAATTAGAGTTGGAAGGAGGATCTAATGATTTTGATGATGCTTTGGCTAAATTAGACAAACATTTTGTTTCCAAAATGAGTACTTTGCTGGAACGTTACCATTTTGGCATGCGGTTCCAGCACGAAGGAGAATCTGTTGAGGATTACATTACAGCTCTAAGGCATTTGTCTCTGCATTGTAAATTTGGGGGTGCACTAGACGAACATATAAGGGATCAGTTTATGCTCCATTGTTCTAATGATAAAATCCGCGAAGAGATTTGGTTAAAAGATGATCCAAATTTAGACGAGGTTATAAGCATTGCAAAGAGGATTGAGCATACATTAGTGTGTAGCCAAATTGTCAGTGAAAGAGAGTAAACCATTCCAAACTGCAGAGGTTTTAAAGGTGGGTGATAAGAGAAGTGTTATTCCAAAAGAGAGAGAGAAACAGAAAGCCAGACAGAATAAACGCCATGAGATTATTCAAAACAAAGGTGGAGGATAATGAGCAAGGTAATCGACGCATCCAGAAGGATAGCACCCAAGTTAATGTGAAAAGAGAAGATAGGTTGTGCTTTCGATGTGGTAGTGCACGCCATTTGTCCACATCCCCCATATGTCCTGGAAGGCGTGTGAATTGTAGTATTTGTAGGAAATGGGGCCATTTCAAACATTGTAAGAATTATCGGATTGGTGGTGAAAAAGGGACCCTGCTAATAGAAGAGTATGAAGGTATGTCGTCTGAGGAAGGTGATGTGTCAGAAAATGAAATTGTTACTGTGCACATGGTACGGTGCACAGGATCCGATGAATGCGAACATCCCTCTGCCTGGATAGAAGTGAATGGATGTCGGGTTAAAATGCTAGCCGATTCGTGCTCAAAAATCACGTTGATGTCCAGGGTGGTATTTGAAAATGTAATAGGAGGTTCTGTGAAATACTTGTTTCCCTCTGACAAGATGCCTTGTGGGTATAATGGAGACAAAATAGATATTCTGGGATGTTGTAATGCTGAGTTCAGGTTTAAAGGTGGAGTGACATATGGAAAAATGTATGTTACAAGAAAGGGAGAAACTTTGCTTGGTTGGAGGGAGCAGAGGGGGTTAGGTATTAAGCTGGATCCCAATAGTGAGGAGCAGGTACTCAATGTGGCTAATATACCAGGATAAAGTAAAAACAATTGTAACGGTTATGAGATGATTGTGAAATACCCTGAGGTTTTTAACAAAAGGGTAGGATGTCTTAAAGGGATGGTACATAAAATTGTTGTAAAAGAGGGAAGTAGGCCTGTGGCAGCTAAGCTCAGACCATTACCGTTATCAATGCGGAGGGCTGTACGTGAGGAACTAGTGAAACTAGAAAAAGAGGGCATCATTGAGCCTGCGAAGGCAGTGGAATGGATTTCTCCTGTGGTGGTGGTGAAGAAAGGAAATCGGGATTTGAGAGTTTGTATCGACTTAAGGGAACTCAATCGGTGTGTTGTGGCTGATCGCCACCCACTTCCCAATATGGGAGAACTGTTGAGTAGAATTGGGAATGCAAATTTTTTTGCAAAACTTGATATGGCAAGTGCTTACCATCAGATCAGTTTGGATGTGGAATCTCGCAAACTAACCGCGTTCATTACGCATGAGGGCATATATCAGTTTCGGCGCATGCCTTTTGGATTAATATCTCCATCCTCCGTGTTTCAAAAGGTTATGGACAAGTTGTTAAAAGATGTTAGTTTCCAAGACGACGTCCTCATAAGTGGAAAGGATGAGGAAGAGTTGCAAGAAAGGCTTGACATGGTCCTAGGAATCTTTAATGCAAGAGGTATAACTTTGAGGGGAGAAAAGTGTTTTTTTATGACTCGGGCTGTTGAATATCTGGGTCATGAGATATCGGAGCAAGGACTCAAACCAAAAAAGATTTGGTCAATTCCATTATGAAAACCCAACCACCAAAGAATAAAGCGGAATTAAGGTCGTTCCTGGGTGCTATTGAGTTTTACCATCGTTTTGTTGAGAATTATGCTGACTGTGTGACCAGTTTAAGGGCATTGTTAAGAAAGGGTGTTGATTTTGACTGGAACAGGGAGTGTGGGAGAGAATTCGAGGAGATGAAAAGGAAGATAGATATGACAAAACCTTTGACACAAGGAAGAGCACTATTCTGTCTGATGCCAGCGACACAGGCATAGGAGTTGTGATGTTACAACCTGACGTTGATGGCACAGAGCTGGTTGTGATGCATGCCTCTCGCATGTTGAAGGGTGCGGAGCTTAATTATTCCGTCCTGGAAAAAGAAGCCTTGGCGTGCCATCGGGGCATAGAGAAATTGAAACATTTTGTATGGGGTCAGGATTTTACTTTAAGAACGGATCACAAGCCTCTTAAGTCCATTTTTGAGAGTAAAGGCCTTGACAAAGTTTCGAGGAGGGTTGCTTGTTGGGTGACAAGATTACAGTGCCACAAATTCTCTATAGAGGTGGTGGCTGGTAAGTAAAATGTGCAAGCAGATCATGCCTCTAGGGTGAAATTGGAAAACTGTGAAAGTGAGGGAGGGAGAAAAATGTGCGGTGAAAGTGATATTGTTTTTGCTACTGTGGAAGGAATTATACAAAAGCAAGAATGGATTAGAGTATTGGAATCCCATGAAGTGTGGAAACGGATCATACATTTTGTGAAAGAGGGATGGCCTGAGAAAAGATTACTGTGTGGTGAGGAAAGATCACTATGGGAAGTGAGGGTCGAGCTGTCGGTGAAGGAGGGATTATTGTATCGGTGGGACAAATTGGTGGTTCCCGGATCTTTGAGGGAAAGGTTGATAAAATCTGCTCATCAAGGACATATAGGTTTGTTTAAGACCAAAGAAGTGATAAAGGCAGATTACTGGTGGCCAGGGATCGACCGTGAAATTGAAAGAGTGGTTGGTGCATGTACCGATTGTGTTAAATCGGGAAAGAATTTAATGGCGGTATCCCAACCAATGGTTGGGTCGAATGCATCTGAGGGAGTGTGGCAGAATTTGGCGATGGATGTCTTAGGGCCGGTTGACATGGGAGCGGGTCATGGTAGGTTTATCCTTGTCCTGGTTGACACCTTCCCGAGGTGGACTGAGTTCAAGATCATGAGAGAAGTGACATGTCAGTGTATTATAGAATTTTTGGAAGGTGTGTTTGAGAGGGAAGGCCTGCCCAGGAGCATTCTCACAGACAATGGTCCGCAGTTTATGGGGAAGTTGTTCCGAGAATATCTTAAGTGTGGGTTTGCGCACAAATGGACTCCTTTATATTATCCCCAAGGAAATGGTATGGTCGAAAGAGTTAATCGATGTATTATGGAAGCTATCCGAGGAGCGAAGGCATGTGGTCTAGACAAGAGAGTGGCGGTGAAGGAAAGGTTGTATGCATTGCGAATGGCTCCAGGTTTTGAAACCGGTGTAAGCTCGTTTGAACTTATGAGAGGCCGAAGGGCAAACACTTTAGTGTCGCCAGCATGGTTGGGCAGAGCAAGAGAGACGGATGTGGTGGTGGATGATGTGAGAAGGAGGATGGATGATCGCAAGGACAAATGGGTAAAAAAGATCAATGAAAAGCATCCAAGAAAAAGGACACTGGTTGAAGTTGGAGATTGGGTTCGGATAAGAAGAGCTGTGATTTCAAAGAAAGGAGAGCCTCTTTATACTGAACCTGTTAGGGTTGTGCGAATTTTCCGAAACGCTGTAGGGTTGGAAAGTGGTCAAATTTGGAATATGTCTAGAGTTGCGAAGATAAAGAGATAAATCTGCATTATATCTGTTTTGAATAAGTATATATAATTTTTTTTGTTTTCTTCATTATTTCAATTTCTTTTGCTGTGTTTCATCTTATGAATAAAGAAAAACTTCAGTTTTTTTTTTTTTTTTTATAAGGGAGGGGGTTGTGTTGTATATATGACAAGTATGCAGTGTGTTTTACTAGAGAGAAATTGATCAAGCTGGGCTATATAGGCTCGTTCTAGAATAAGCCCTGTGAGTTAAACATATTCTGGAATGTGTATCTCTGTATGTTGTTGATGCTTAAGCTGTGTCAGTTGAGCCTGGGCTGTTGGAATTGTTGGGGGTCTTTTCCTATGTATCTGATTAAGACAAGTTATTCAATAAAGTCTACATATAATTTACCTGGTGTGGTCCGTGGCGCAACACTCTAGGCAAGATTTTCCTCCCGTCTGGATGCGGCTCTGTGGTTTTGGCACCTTTTCAGGAGCACAAGAAGACAGAATATCACTGGTCGAATTCTCGTCCTTAAAAAGGCCCAGCACTCTTGTGAGGGGTTTTTCGGACTTGATTAGTCTCTCTGGAGATCCACCAGGATGCCCACGAAGTTTCAGCGAGATTCGGAATTCTGAAGACTGTGCACCGCACAATGGCTCAAGGTCCCAGGGTATTGGGATATTGCCGCCCTGCAAGGTCGCAGCATGGCATGGGAAGGCTCAAAATGCAGGTCTTCCTGTGTCTAGTGGGTCTCACCAGGCTCTGGGTCAGGGTCATCGTGTTCAGAGTCCCTCGGTTGGTTGGAAGACTGTGGTTACATAGCAGGCTCTCCGGTCGCGGGAAATCGTATCAGCTGCGTTCCCCTCATCCTCTTGTTTTGGTTCCAGTAGTCAACTCGTCTTTGGATACCTGGTTCAGACTCTTATGCAGGAACCCAGCCAATCAAACGGCCTTGAAACATTCAAACTTGGGGGTTTGGCAATACTTTCAGGACTGCCAGACTTCCAGTTTGAACTGGAATCTTGCACTCGGGCTGTAAGACAAAGGGCTGTGGAGTTTTGGACTCATATCTCTTCCTTTCTTCAGACACTCTGGAGCCTGGACGGGGTGTACACAGGATTACCGCCGAAGATAGAAAATCACATAAAGGAATTTCCCACCCTGGTTGTCAGGGGAAGGAACAAGAAAGGACAAGGAACTCTAAAATGGCAAAATAACAAGATTGGCCCATTTTGGCAAAATGAGCGCCCATGGGTGCCTTTACTGGGGGCTGTGCACACCACCCGCAGTAAAAGTGCTCCAAATTAATAAAAGGTATCACTGCCACCACCCATTAAAGGCAGGTTTGTCCTTGTAACATAAATGTTACAATTAAAATGAGAAATGGGATACTCAGTATCTCCCCAGCACTCCACATAAGGTGCTAATCTCACTTAATAAAATGAAAAAGGGATCCAAAGATCCGTCCTATCCTTGGGAACTGTAGTGCTCACAAGGTTAGCCAGAGAAAGTTAAAAGTGGAGCCCAAAGGGCAGCCCAGCAATAAGACAGTATGTGCCAAATGTTGTCAACAAGGATAACATTTAAAAGACACTGTTGGGTAAGATATTCACGGAACTGGTAAATCTTTGACCTGGGTCAACCCCAGAACTTTTTGCTTTACTAGTGGGATATTTTTCCTTACTACCTCTGTGAGTGGGAACCTTTTTCCACACTTGCAGAATATTTTATTCTTTTTATGGGTGTCATTTCTTTGACTCTCCATAGTATCTTTTTTAAAGTTATCCTCTTTTACAACTTATTGGCAATAAGTGCCTGTTGTTGCTGGGTTGCCCTAGGGGCTCCCCTTTTAACTTTCTTTGCCTAACCTTGAGAGAACTACAGTTCCCAAGAGTAGAACATATCTTTGGTTCCCTTTTAGATTTTATGCTGTGAAACCAGCACACCCCATCTTATGTGGAGTGCTGGGGAGATGCAATGTATCCCCTTTCACACTAAACCTGTAACAATTCTGTTTCAGGGACAAGCTTACCTTCAATGGCTGGTGGCAGTGATACCTTGTATTAATTTGGTGCACCTTTACCGCGGGCCGGGTGCTCATTTTACCAAAATGGACCCTGTCGTCTTTTTTTTCGTCATTTTAGTGTTTCTTGTTCCTTCCCCTGACATCCGGGGTGGGAAATTCCTTTGTGTGATTTTTATCTTCGGTGGGAGTCCTTTGGACTCCCCGCCCAGGCTCCAGTCTGTCTGAGGGCAGGAAGCTAGGGAGAAGTCCAAAACTCCACAGCCCTTTTTGTCTTCCTCCATGCCTGAAGGGGGACAAATACCAGTGGGGGCTGGCTGTCCTGATTGAACAACCGGACCGCCCCTTCTTGTAAAATGCGGGGAGAGTATGCAGAGGTTGTGCTGTAGTTCCTGTTAAATACTGCAAACCTGGAAGCTGAAGAAAAGTCGACCACTGGAACCAAAACTGAAGAGGCTGCTGAAGGAAAAGTGGCTGAATTGATTTCCAGCGACCGGAGAGCCTGCTGTGTAACCTGAGCCTGCTGTAGTTCTTCCTTCCAATCAACCTGGGGGACTCTGAAAAGACGACCCTGACCCAGAGCCTGGTGAGACCCACTAGACAAGAAGACTTGCATTTTGAGCCATCCCGCGCGTTGCTGCGACCTTGCGTTTGTCATGACCACTGGGTTTCCCCTTAGAATTGCCCCCAAGGTGTCTTGGTGGGTTGCATATCATTCCTGGGTTAAGAGCAGATAGGACAATGTTGGGCTATTTAAGAATCAGGCACTTCCTCATATCCCAACATGGCCGCCGGGTTGTTTTCCCTGAAGGCGGCTGTGTGGGGCTAGTTGTTGCTCACCGAGAACATAAGCACCTCCCCTTTGTTGTTCTGCACTTCGCGTCGTTTTCTGCAGTTGCAGTGGACGCTTACAGCGGTTCGGTTTCCTGACAAGAATTCCACATTACACTTCTACAGTGTTTTTCTAGTTTAGCAGCCCCTGTTCCCTTTCTAGTTTTCCCCCGTAGCTCCACAGTTTTCAGTTCTTATTTTTGGCCGTGATTTTCCTGTCACTTCTGTCATCATAGTCTGTGAGGAATTTCAGGTGTCATTCCGGTAGAGAGTTCGTCCGGATTTGGTTCTGACTCCCGTTTTCAGCGTACCGCAAGTATCACTGTCATAGTTAAAGTGCTCGCCAGTGGGTTTTTTAAATTTTTTTATTTAATGGGTCGCATGTGTTATCCGTAGAGTTTCCTCACGAGCGCATGTTTTTCAGGTATGCACCTTCCAGTGCACGTGAGTTCAAGGATTCCGTGTGGTGTGTGGAAACTCCCCAGCACTGAGAAAACGTTTACCTTTCTTTAATTACCTTCTCAGTCACAATAGTTAGAGGAATGCGAGTGCGTATTGGTGAACCTCTATGGTTAATGGAATAGCGCTTCTAGGCAGCTCCCTAGAGAGAGAGGGAGTGATTAGAAAAACTCACCAGGTTGCTTGTCGAGTTCTCCCTAGTGCAGCTTAATTGGTTTTCTAGTATATTTTCCAGTGAGTGGAAAGAGTAATTTGAGACACCTTCACGCACGTTAGGAAATATTATTTGGCTTTTTACTTTTATCTTGCACTTCCTGTGAAGACAGCCCATAGTTGGGGGTTCTGGGATTTCTCCTTGCTCCCCATTCTTACCACTTTTATCTGTATGCCATTCATGGAAGGTTGTCCCTACTTTTGACCATACTCGCAGTCTCCCTTCTACAGAACATGCGCCCCTGCGCAGAAGCAGGATGGAGAGCCCACCATAACATAAGCAAAGGTAAAAAGGGTGACAATTGGAGAAAGAGAGTGGTCAAATAGGAATAGAAGTTCCATTCTCATGCTGCCATTTTAGAATTCGTTATTAATAGGTTCCCTGTGTATTCCCAGATTCCTGGTGGCAGAGAGGAAAGAATCTTAATAGTGAGACAGCAACGCACACCAAGAAGAGTCGTAGTTGTCATCGGGAGTGGTGTCCCCACAGAGTTTAAGGTAAGCGTTACAGAACGCGAAGCCGTGTGGAAAAACAGTCTGCCTGGACATTATGGGAACTCCTGAGGTAGATCAGTTAACCCAACTCCTGGGAGAATTAAGGGCCGAAGTCCATGCAGCTCAGTCCGAAACCAGTGCTCTTAGAAGAGAACTAGAGGTGAATAGAGAGTGGACAGAAGAACTGGCTCGCCAACTGTTGCAGAATCAAGCGGAACAGGTGCCATTACCCCCAAGTAATCCCCAGGTTTCCTCCCCTACGTTGCCCCCGGTTCCTGTCCAAGTGGTCGTTCCTGGGAATATTCCATTGGCACCTCCGGAGCATTTCACTGGGAGCCAAAAAAGTTTGCAGTATTCCTAAATCAGTGCAGATTACATTTCTTGTGCGGACCTGGAGTGTTTCCCACTGACCAATCAAAGGTTGCCTTTGTGTTGTCTTATCTGGGTGGATATGCGGTTGATTGGATCATCCCTATTAACAAGGGGTATGGACCAGTGTTGCAGAATTTTACGGAATTTTAACGAGAGTTAGAGAAACAGTTTGCTCGTCACACTTGAGGACAGGCGTTGGACAATAAGCAAATGTCACTCAAGTAGGGCAATCAGGAGTTACTCGCATATGTAGCTACCTTTTTAATAGGTTGGTGGCAGAAACTAATTGGCCTACGGAAAAGAGGTCGTTATTTTATCGAGGATTGCGCAGTGAGTTGAAAGATGTTTTAGCTCAAGTTATGAATCCACCTGAAAACATCTCGGACTTCATAGACCTGACCATACAGTTGGATCATCGTTTGCAGGACCGAAGAACTGATCGAGCTCGTCAAGACAATCGAGCGTTTGTAGTTCACTCCAGAGAACCAGTGTTGAGATCTGGATCAGATACTCATTCCAAACCCATGCAGTTGGGCGGAATCCGAGGTCCAATTTTTCAAGCTGAAAGAGATAAGACGTCCACTGCAGCTATGCTTATATTGTGGCAAGGCTGGTCACTTTTTGAAAGATTGTCCAGTGAAACCTGCTAGGAAACCTTTGGGAGGAGTTAACCAGGACAAGAAGGATCAGATTGCGGAAAACTCCAGTGCCCGACAAGTCTAGAGGTCCGCTTGTAGAGCATGGAAAAGGTTGCAGTGACCTTGCACTTTGTTTCCTATTGTCCCTTTTAGTCACGAGATTCCCACAAAGCCATGCATTGATTGCATACATTGACAGTGGGGCAATTGGCAATTACATGGATATACATCTGGCCAGCATATTGGGATTCTCCTTAAGAAATAAGTTGGAAGCCGAGAATGTTTCCGGGGTGGATGCCACTCCTTGGTGTCAGGTCCCGTAACACAGTGCACTAATGATCTTATTATGCTTTGCCAGGAAGGACACAGGGAGAGGATCTCTTTTGACCTTATACGAGCCCCACAATTCCAGATTATTTTGGGAATACCTGGTTGGAAAAGCACAACCCACTAATCAATTGGTGTTTGTTACGCTCACCTGGTTCCCACGGGGGCGTCGACCAGAACTGGGCCGCTGTCATTTCCACCAGCGTGACGTGTAGCGCCGAGATGACTGACTGGACTGGCCCACTCAGCCTAGTTTGTCTGGCTCGCAAGAATATTCTTCTGCAAAGGAGAAGAGGAATTAACCACCCGTCGAATTGAGTGTCAACCCACCTTCCCCACTCCCGTGGTCTTCCCACTGATCACTCTTGATGTCCCCTCCTTAGTCTCACCTGATGGTTTGGAAGGATGAGCTCTCCATCCTGCGTCGCCCGCAGGGGTGCGTTGATGACAGTTACTTCACTGGTGTAGAGGAATTGGTGAGTTCCAGTATTGACTCTAAAGTCCAATTGTTCATAAGAGTTCAAATGTCTGCTCTTCACTCTGTCCGATTCCTTGCAAGTTGCCGATTTAATCCACTCGAAGATTTCCAAATGGCACTCGGTAAAATTCAGGTAAGTCTATTGTGTTTTTCCCCTTAGGGGCCTGGGTACGGCGATGAAGCAGAGTTGACTGCGCCGACCCGAAATGAGGCGAGTACCTCCCGTGGTAAATTTGCTAAGTCCTTGGGGGTAGCTTGTATGGCCTTAGAGAGTCTCCTTGCTCACCTTGCTGTCTTTGTCCCCTTAGGTGTCCGAGGGCGGCCGCGTGATGGAGAAAGCGTGATGGAATGCTGAAGTACCACCAAGCAGGTGAGTTCAGCGCGGCGCCGTAGGAATGCGAAGCGATGCTTCAAAGACTTCTGTCTTTCGGTTCCGTGGCGAAATAGATCAGGATTCAGGTAAGGATTAAAGTTAAAACTCCTGTTCTAACCTTTATCCTTTTTGTCTTCTTGTTTCAGGAGTCCCAGGACTGAAGCGGGCGTGGCTGAAGACTGGAGCTGCTGAAAACACGGTGAGCATTACGCTGCAGCAAGCAGAATAAAGCGAAGCACGTGTGGCTGTCCGGGTATGGTTTAAATAGCCTTGGAAGAAGATCCAGGTAAGTATTCTTCCACAGCCCAACCCAAGTAATAAAATAGTCACGTCAGTAAAATAGTCCCTCCTAAGCCTCATTTGGCTTGAGTGTTCATGCAGCATGGTCTGCCTCAGGTGAGTATGCAGCATGGTCTGCTTCAGGTAAGTTATCAATAATGAGCCTGGCGCCCATGGCGCCAGGACTGACTTTATCTTTGAGCCTGGCGCCATAGGCGCCAGGACTG
Source organism: Ambystoma mexicanum (assembly GCF_040938575.1). Lineage (NCBI taxonomy): Eukaryota > Metazoa > Chordata > Amphibia > Caudata > Ambystomatidae > Ambystoma > Ambystoma mexicanum. The sequence continues at coordinate 1,219,328,747 of NC_090936.1, forward strand.
TACCCAAACAGCCCCTAACTGGGGCTTTTGGGCTTGCTCCAAGTGGCATGATGCCTGCTTCCGGGGCTGCTGGGCCTGGTCTGGTCTTCCGGGGGCAGGCACCATGACGGCGTTGCCGAACTCTGACCTTTGCTTCTAAGTGTCAGGATTCATGTGCTTCAACGGAAGATTCAGTGAAAATGGTGCAGCCTGATCTAACTACTAAAACTACCTTAGGTCTCATAGGTTCATTACCAGATGAGTATTGAAGATTCCAGGATGTTTTTCAAGAAGAAAAGCAAGCGGAAGTGTTGCCCCCTCATAGACCCTATGATTGTCAAATTGACCTCACTCCTGGAGCTCAGCTTCCGTGCAGTAGAATTTATGCATTTACCAAAAAAGAAAATATCCATTTGAGGTCCTATCTGGATCAGTTCCTGGCTAATGGGTTTATCAGGCCATCCAAGTCACCGGCAGCCTCCCCTCTCTTTTTTGTGCCCAAAAAGGAAGGTGATTTAAGAACATGCATTGACTACCGAGCTTTGAATCAGATCACTGTGAAGAATCTATATCCACTTCCCCTCATCTCGACCTTGCTGGATCAGGTGAAACAGGCACAAATATTCACCAAGCTTGATCTCCAAGGTTCCTATCATCTTATTCGCATTAAGGAAGGAGACCAGTGGAAAACCGCCTTTCGAATGCGGTTTGGGCTCTTTGAATACCAAGTAATGCCCTTTGGGCTATGTAATGCTCCAGCGGCCTTTCAATCCTTCATGATGACATCTTCAGAGAATTGTTGGACATCTGTCTGGTAGTCTATGTAGATGACATTCTAATCTTCTCCACAAGCCCTTTGGATCATGTGAAGCATGCGACCTCTGTTCTTCAAACACTCAAGGAAATCTCTCTGTATGCCAAGTTGGAGAAATGTCATTTCCATGTTCCTGAAGTAGAATTTTTGGGATTCATTCTGTCTGCACACAGAGTCAAAATGGACAACAAGAAGGTCGATGCCATTCTCACATGGCCTGCGCCCACTTCTGTCAAAGGAATTCAAAGTTTTCTTGGATTCGCAAATTTTTACCAGCGATTTGTCTCTGATTTTTCTTGTTTGGTTCATCCCATCACGTCATTGCTCAGAAAGAACAGGAAATTTGATTGGACTAAAGAGGCAGATGAGGCCTTCAAAAAATTAAAGGAGAGATTTACTGCTGCACCAGTTCTCCAACATCCACGGCCCGATCTGCCTTTTGTGGTTGAAACGGATGCCTCTAATGTAGCCATGGGAGCTGTTTTGTCGCAGCCCAATCCAGACACCCAAGAGCTGCATCCAGTGGCCTTTTGGTCAAAGAAATTCTCCTCTGCAGAATTGAACTATACTATTACAGACAAAGAGTTATTGGCTATAAAATGTGCACTCAAAGAATGGAAACATTATCTGCTCGGAGCAAGACACACCGTAACCATTTTCACCGACCATCGAAACTTGCAATATCTATGCTTTGCGAAGGCACAATCCTCTAAACAGTTAAGATGGGCCCTCTTTTTTGCAGAATGACTTTATCATTTCAGTCAGACCAGGAGTACTAAATGGGAAGGCTGATGCCCTATCTCGTATTGGAAAAGGGGAAGAAGCTTACGTGCCTGTAACCCCAGTGGAGATAATGTCCGGGGAGAAGGTGCTCGGAGTTATGGACACCACAGATTCAACCTTTGAAGAGCTGAGAAAAGAGATTAAAACCAGCATCTCTAAGGACGAGTTGCTGAAATGGGAGTCAAAAGGAGAATGTTTTACAGCACTTGGATGGTTTACCTTTTTATCAGGAACGTTGGTATTTGCCCACACCCAAAACTGCAAGATCAAGTGGTTGCTAATTATCATGGAGCCCTGTTGGAAGGTCATCACGGAATAACCAAGACATTGGAAAAGGTGAAGAGATCATATTGGTGGCCAACTTGGCAAAGAGATGTCATTCAATTCCTTAAAACATGTGGTAATTGCGCTCAAAATAAGACTCAAAAAAGAAAAGCTGCTGGCCTTCTTCAACCATTGAGTGTACCACCTGTTCCCTGGCATACTATCTCGATGGACTTCATTACTTATTTACCTAATTGTGAAGGTTTTGATACCATTTTGGTGGTGGTTGACTTATTTTCAAAAATGGCACATTTTGTAGCATTGAAAGGACTACCTTCTGCATCAGTCTTGGCAAGAACCTTTTTGGAGAACATAGTGAAGCTACATGGTTTTCCTTCAATAGTAGTTTTGGATCGGGGAAGCCAATTTGTCTCTAAATTCTGGAGGAAATGTTGTGAATTGGCAAAGATAGATGTACGCTTGTCCACCAGTCCTCACCCCCAGACCGATGGACAAACTGAGCGAACAAATCAAACTCTGGAGCAGTACCTCAGATGTATGCGACATCAAATTGTAGACACCTGGTTAAATGTTTTGTGGGTTTCAGAATATGCCTACAATAATTCTGTCCATGCCTCCACATGACTTAGTCCTTTTTACACCTTACACGGCCGGCATCCACGGATGTCAGCCTATGATCCACTGGAACCATCGGAGATGCCAGCAGTGAAAACTCTGCACGAAAAAAATTGCTACAGCCATAGTCAAAGCACAAGAACAATTGTCCTTGGCCAAAGAGTCTCAGAAAAAATTTGCTGATAGTAAAAGATGTGATGCTCCAGAATATAAGGTGGGGGGATTTGGTATGGTTAGCCACTCGGAATTTGGCTTTAAAAGGATCTCAAATTCCTTCCGAGATTTCTGGGGCCATTTGCTATTGAAAAAATAATCAATCCAGTGGCCATGAAATTAACCCTTCCAAGGACCATGAAAATCAACTCAGTATTTCATGTTCACTTTTGAAACCAGTTCATCCTAACACTCAAATCCAAGATGCTCCAGCTACTGTGGAAGTAGAGAATGATCAGCTAGAGTATGAAGTCGAGGCAATTTTGGACTCTAAGATTGTGCACAAGAAACTATTCTAATTGGTGGATTGGAAGTGGTATGGTCCTCAGGATAGAACATGGGAACCCCTAGAAAATCTTCATGCCCCTAGATTGTTAAAGGCCTTTCACCGCAATAACCTGTGCAAACCCAGAAAAGGGGGTTGCAGCCTAGGAGGTGTTTTGGGGGGAATACTGTCATGACCACTGGGTTTCCCCTTAGAATTCCCCAAAGGTGTCTTGGTTGGTTGAATATCATTCCTGGGTTAAGGGCAGATAGGACAATGTTGGGCTATTTAAGAATCGGGCACTTCCTCATAGCCCAACATGGCCGCCGGGTTGTTTTCCCTGAAGGCGGATGTGGGGGTCTAGTTGTTGTTGCCCACTGAGTACATAAGCCCCTCCCCTTTGTTGTTCTGCGCTTCGCGTCATTTTCTGCAGTTGCAGAGGACGCTTACCGCGGTTCGGTGTCCTGACAAGAATTCCACAGTACACTTCTACAGTGTTTTTCTAGTTTAGCAGCCCCTGTTCCCTTTCTAGTTTTCCCCCGTAGCTCCACAGTTTTCAGTTCTTAATTTTGGCCGTGATTTTCCTGTCACTTCTGTCATCATAGTCTGTGAGGAATTTCAGGTGTCATTCCGGTAGAGAGTTCGTCCGGATTTGGTTCTGGCTCCCGTTTTCAGCGTACCGCAAGTATCACTGTCATAGTTAAAGTGCTCGCCAGTGGGGTTTTTCTGTATTTAATGGGTCACGTGTGTTATCCGTAGAGTTTCCTCACAAGCGCATGCGTTTTCAGGTACGCTCCTTCCAGTGCGCGCGAGTTCAAGGATTCCGTGTGGTGTGTGGAAACCCCCCGGCACTGAGAAAAAGGTTTTACCATTTTTTCATTCACCTTTTAGTCACACAATTTAGACAAATGTGAGTGCGAATTGTGTGTAAGGCAAAATAATTGTAAATGTGGGATCAAGCCCTGTTGGTGCGCTAGTGACCACTCTCGATTAGTTCCAAAACCAGCCTATGAAATTAGTTCGAATATCCTGGCAGCAAAACAAATACTACCACCTCAAACTTCCCACAAAGTTTGTGTATAACATTGAAAATTAAGGATTACGTTTCGGGGGAGTGTCTTGCACTCTAGGTCAGTCCTTTCAATGCGAAGAATATTTCAAACCGACGTGGCATATGTCCAAATAATGTGAGATTTGAATGATGTTTATTTTTCCCAAAGAACAACAGCCGACACGTGTTTCAACCCCTGGTCGTTGTCAAGGCTGTATACATCATATGTGAAACATAACAACATTAGTGACAATGTACATGACAGTAAAATTACTATTATATCATAGAATTAAACAAAAAAATATTAAAAAAAAGAGATAAGTCATACAATATGGTATCATGTACCAGGTCAGGATTTGATGGTTGGAGTCAGAGCAGGATGAGAGTTCAATGCCAAATGATAGAAAGAAAATATAAATTTGCAATAAGCAAATTGGCAATTATCCTCCCATTGTATTCAATATGCACTAATATATGGTCTTAAGAAATTCACCCTTGATACATGAACACCAAGCTTATGCAGGGTTTGTGAGATATTCCATCAGTCGGTACCTGATATGACCAAAATATAACAGGGATTTAGAAATCTAAATTGTATATCCTGTGTGTACTGAAATGATTAGAATGAAACCTACTCACCCTGAAGTTAGATCCAATGTCATTAACGACTAGTGGTTGCAATTCTCTCATGAAACCACTTGGACATCAAACATATTTCCAGAAGAAATCGTTATTGGTACTTCTGCAGTGAATTAACATATATGTATGAATCTATGATGAGCTATTTTGTGGCATGGACTGTAAAGTGATAATACATTAGTTGTCTTACCTTATTATGAAATGGCGGATTTACAAGCAAACTGAGTTTCAATGGACCATTTCTGGCATGAGTATCATAATGTGGCCTGTGAAAAATATATACATTTTTTTATTTTAATTTTATTTTGTTTGGTTACATTGTAATATAACCTTTCAAAACAAAGTTTTTGGTGCAAATAAATCATTAAATGTAAATGCAAGATAGAATTTTTTCATTATTTCACATTACATTTGAGAGACACATTTATTCATTTTGAGAAATTTTAAGTTTTAAGGGAAAGAAAAAGCCTGTTAAGCACCATCGTCCGAATTTCAACAAGAATCGCAGTTCAGTAGTTAATAAATCAAGATCTAATAAATAAAAATCAATCACTACACACATTTTATCGAGGATTAAGTTGTGAGTAGAACTGTATTTAAAAATTGCATAGTAGCTATTCTTATCGAATTTTTAGGTGTAGCAAACAATTCATACCATAATTCATCAGTAGAACGGGTTATATAATGTAGTCGTGTTAACTTATAGATGATAGTTTCCCTCTGCCTCTCCAAAGCAACACACACAATTAGTATGTGTTTGAGTGTCTTCTCCATCCCACCAATTTTACAGAATCGACAATATGATGCTTCAGCTTTAATTAGGCCTCTTCTTAGTAAAATGGGTTTTGTTGGCCATAGATTCATCCGGAATCTCAATGTTTGTTTCTTAATAGCAAAGAAGGACATTTTAGCAGATAATCAGCTGCCTGCTGAACATTTTTGTGACCAAACAGAGCTCTATCAAAATCTTTTCGTTCAAGAAACTTCTCTTGAGTGCGATTCCAGTCAAGTTGATATAATTTTAGCTTAGCTTTATTTGGGTTGTTAAGTAGCAAATCCAATGATGATTGCTTCATTCATCTCGGAGAGAACCGTATTTCTCCAGTCTGTCGGAAGCAAGTGTTGAGAGTGTAATAAATATAAATATACATTTTTTTGTATGGTCATATGATGTAGCCCTTGGATTTTAATCAATACCCATAAAGGTGATTTTTTTCTAATGTGTGTGTGCACAATGCTCCATTTAGCAAGAATAGCACTGTGCCCTTTATAATAATGTCTGGTTAGTGGGATATGAATGAGTGAATTGAAATGTGGCCCCATATATCCATGAACAGCACCCATCGAAATATAAAAACCTAATTCAAATAATTGCATCACAAAATTCTATACCTTCTGTTTGTGGGGATAAATCCCTGTCTCCAGTCTGTGCTCGTGGCAAAAACGCCATACAAAATGGCGCCCGTAATGTGATGACATCACACATGTGCGTAACGCGTGACGTCATCAATGTAAACATGATGACGCGCATTATCAGCGCAATAGATCTGTTATTGGCAACACCAGATGTAAACATAACACGCATACCTGCGCAAAACATCTGTTTTCAAGGGTATTGGGTCCTCCGACGTATTCCATATCTATGAACGGTAATGTCCACAGCTGTGCTCCTTCGGAAAATCTTTGGCTCCTGCGTCGATGCGCCGTCCCCGAGGACCTCCTCCGATGGCCGACATCACCCGATGTGATAAGTAGGACGCACGATGCCCATAGCCCCAGTTCCGTTTTTTCCGCGAACGTGAATCTCGGTACGCCTCGACTCGTTGGAGTTGCTGTTTTCTTTCTGGGTTCGTTGAACCTGTTCGGTTGGTGTGAAGACCTGTTCGTGGCGATGTCTTTCTCATCTTCGACCCCGTGTCCGGGCTTCAAGAAATGCGGGGACTGTGGGTCCAAGATGTCGGTCACGGACTCGCACAACGCCTGCCTCTGGTGCCTCAGGGAGGCCCACGATACGTGCGACTGTGTCGACTGCCAGTCGCTCACTGCGAAGGCCTTGCGAGAACGCACGAAGAAACTGTCGGTAGGTCGGGTGTCTAAGCCCCGGAAGTCGAGGTCTGCAGGGCTTTCAACCGATGACTCGAGAGGTGACTCTCCACGTCGTCGTCGGAAGTCCGGTGGGTCTCCTTCCAGGAGTCGGTCTCGCCACTCCTCTGCCTCTTCTAGGCATTCCAGGAAGCGCCGGCATAGGTCGCCTTCCCCGTCCTCTTCCGAGGACTCTGCCCGTCGGCGGGTCGCTTATCCCTCCATGCAAGCGACACCGGAGGAATGGGCTTCCTTCAGGAAGCAGATGCTAGCGATTCTGGAATCGCAGGGCACCGGTCCATCTGCGCCTCCGAGTGGGGTCGGTCGGCACTGGTCGAGAGACACCGCCCGTACGCCTTCGGACAAGGGTAGCCATTCTCGCCATGCCCGTTCCAGGTCCCGGTCCTCGACGCGCTCGAGACCGCGTGATCCTGTGCCGTCTTCGAAGAAGACGTCGACGCCTGTGGCGCCGAGGTCGTCGACTATTTCTCTCGAGGTTCCGTCTTCGAGGGGGTCGTCGAGAGACACGCTCGGAGCTCTGGCTTCGAGGACTGTGTCGACGCCGCAGATGCTGGAGGCGTTGCAGCTGACGTCGACGCCGATTCCATCGATGGCGATTCGCTCAACATCGACGCTTTTTCTGTCGACGCCGGCGCCGACTCGCTCAGCGCCCTCGACGCCTTTTGAGGCGGTGGTGTCGGAGGGGCCCCGTGGCATGGGATTTGCCCCTAAAAAGGCTATGGCTAAGGTCCAGCACTGCTTTGGTCCGCAGAGGTCTTCCTCTCCCTGCCTGGAGTACATTTCAGAGGGTGATGAAGGCTCTGATGGCGGCCTGGTTCCGGTTATTCTTCCGGATGACCTTATCTCGGGCCACAGTTAGTTTGATGACCTGAGGCAGTCACTGCATTATGCCAGTGGACTGGACACCTCTCCGGAGGTGGAGTTTTGTCAGCCGGAGCCTGGCACTCATGCCGATTCGTCATATCAGCGCCTTATGTCTCGGGTTACCGAGTACTTGGGTTGGTCAGCTCCCCCAGGGGAGTTTGTTCAGGATGATCTCACGGACATCCTTGATCTCGGTCCATCCACTGACCCTGTTTTGCCTTTTCATATGGCTTTGCAGAGAAGGGTGGCGGTGGCTTGGACTGCTCTGGAGAGTCTCCTGGCAGTGGGCAAGTCTTTGTCGCGAAAATACCGTCCAGCCAGTAGCAACCCCTGCTACTTGTCTAGGCACCCCACCCCGGAGAGTTTGGTGGTGCAGGCGGCTACGGCCCCGGCAAAGCAGGCGTCGTATCCTACCATCCCTCTGGATAAGGACGACAAACGTTTTGACGGCTGGGCAAAGAAAGTGTTTTCTTCTGGGGGTATGGCGCTTCAGGCGGCCAACTCCATATGTGCCTTGTCTCGTTTCACACAGACTCTGTGGAACTGTGTTGCATTAGCGGCTGATCATATTCCCGAAGGGGACGAACGGGATGGTTTCCTTGCTATGGTTCAGAATGGCAAGGATGCCATGTGAGGCCGTTCAGTCGGGTTTGGACTTGGCGGATTGTGTCAGCCCGGTCCATGGCGGCGAGCACCGTAATGCGCAGGTTTGCGTGGTTGAGGAAGTCTGGGTTCGCTCCTGATGTGCAGTCCCGGCTCCTCAACATGCCCTTTGACGGTGAACACCTTTTTGGCCGCAAGGCTGACGAGAGCCTTGAGAGGTTGCAGACCTCCAAAGCTGCAGCGAAGTCGTTCGGCGCTGCAGTTCGCCAACCTACGCCTTTTCGTCCTAGGGGACAGCAATGGAGGGGAGATTCCTTTCGCTATTACTCGTCCTTCAGTAAAGCGAGAGGAGCTAGCAGTCAAAGAGGCCATCCTAAGAGTGCCAGAGGTGGAAACAAAGGTACTCAAGGTGCCAAGGCCGCTCGGGCAGTTGCCTCTTTGCCCTCAGGCAAAGCCGCAGCCGCTACCACTCCGTCATGAGGCCAGGTCCCATGGTTCGCCGGTTGGGGGAAGGCTGGCGCAGCATCTTGTAGAGTGGCAAGCCATTACTTCGGATGTGTGGGTTCTGGAGATCATAACCCACGGCTACTGTCTTACTTTTCGGCAGAGGCCTCACGACAATCCTCCAGGGAACCTCTCTTTGAAGAGTCCGGATCCGCTCCTTGCACAGGAAATTCAAGCCCTGCTGGAGAAAGGCGCCATAGAACTGGTGCCTGTAGCGGAGGGGAACCAGGGATGGTATTCCCCTTATTATTTTATTTCAAAGAAAGACGGGGGATTGAGACCCATCATGGACTTGCGCGGTTTGAACAAACTCCTCAGGAAGGACAAGTTCAAGATGGTGACTCTTTCTCAAGTCCTCCAGGCCCTTCAACCTCAGGACTGGTTGGTGTCTCTCGACCTCAAGGATGCTTACTTCCATGTGCCGATCCATCCCAAGCCACTTTCAGTTTCGGGTCCTGCCGTTCGGATTGACCTCCGTCCCGAGGGTTTTCACCAAGCTCATGGTGGTGGTGGCAGCGCATCTCAGGAAAGGGAGGATTCACGTCTACCCCTACCTGGACGATTGGTTGATCAGGGGGAGCTCTCCCGAGCAAGTCCTGGATCATCTGTCCGTCACCTGCCACTCCCTTCACAGGCTGGGGTTCTCCCTCAATTTAAAGAATTCCCATTTGACACCAACGCAGCGGCTCTAGTACATCGGAGCAGTGCTCGACACGTCCCTGGGGCAGTGTTTTCCTCCTCAGGTGAGGGCTCTTCACATTCAGCAGATGGCGCACAAGTTTCAGTTTGCCCAGACTCTCCCAGCGTCTGAGTTCTTGAGACTGCTCGACCTCATGGCATCCTGCATTCTTCTGGTGCCAGAGGCTCGTCTGCGGATGAGATCTTTGCAGTGGGCACTCAAGCTCCAGTGGTCTCAGTCCTCCGGCAGGCTGTCGGACCCTGTTCAGGTGCCGCCCTCAGTAGCCCGGGACCTTCTGTGGTGGGCCGTCGAGGGCAATCTGATGACGGGTGTCCCATTTTGGCTGCCCTGGCCGGAGGTGACGATCGTGACGGACGCATCCCTCACGGGATGGGGAGCTCATGCCAACGAGCTGACAGTCAGCGGTCGTTGTTCTCCGTCGGAGTCCAGACTCCATATCAGTCTGTTGGAGCTGAGGGCCGTCAGGCTTGCCCTGAAGGCTTTTCTGCTGACTGTGCGTGGGAAGAGTGTCCTGATTCTGACGGACAACATGGTGGCCATGCACTACCTCAACAAAAAGGTGGGGGCAGGGTCACTTCCGCTGTGCAGGGAGGCGATGCAGCTCGAGTTCTGGGCCATCCAGCAGGAAGTTTCGATCTCGGCAGTTCATCTGGCCGGAGGCGACAACGAGACGGCGGACGCTCTGAGCAGGCAGAGCACGATCTCTCGAGTGGGAGCTGGCTCAGGAGATTCTCCTGGAGATCTTTGCCCTTTGGGGGACCCCTCAAGTGGATCTCTTCGCCTCCAGTGTCAACCAGAAGTGCGAAAGGTTTTGCTCGCGGGAATTTCCTCCAAAAGGAGCCTTAGGAGACGCATTCGTGGTGGAGTGGTCATTCCCACTGCTGTATGCGTTTCCTCCAGTCCCCGTCATCCCGCAAGTGTTGCGGAGGTTAGAGGTTCGGTTCCCGGATGATCCTTATTGCTCCGGCGTGGGCCCAGAGGACGTGGTACTCGGACCTTCTAGACTTGTCCATCTGCCCTCCACGTCGTCTTCCCTACCGAGACGATCTGCTCTCGCGGGAGGAGGGGTCAGGTTCTCCATCCAGAGGTCAGATCCCTCAATCTTCATGCTTGGCTTCTGAAAGGTTGAGGTATAAGGATTGGGACTTCCCTGAAGACGTGATGGAGGTGTTGCTCTCGGCCAGGCGGTCGGCAACAAAGTCTCTGTACTGTTGCCGTTGGAGAAAGTTCTGCGACTGGTGCAGAGTTCAGAATGTGGATCCTTTTGAATGCAACATTCCCATGGTTTTGTCTTTTTTGCTTTCTTTGGCCCACAGGGGCTTGCAAGTGGGGACCATTAAAGGTTACCTGGCGGCGCTGTCCATATTTAAGCACTCATCTGAAGAGTGTTCCTATTTTAGGATTCCTTTTTTGGTGCCAGGTTGGGATTTGAACCTTGTTCTTAAGTTTCTTATGGGTGCTCCGTTTGAGCCTTTACATTCTTGCCCTTTGAAGCTGTTAACTCTGAAAACTGTGTTTTTGGTTGCGGTTACTTCGGCTCGCAGAGTGGGCGAGTTACAGGCGCTTTCAGTTAAGCCACCCTTCACTGTGTTTCATAAGGACAGGGTTGTCCTTGGAGTTCGTCCTTCTTTTCTTCCAAAGGTGGTTTCGGAATTTCATTTGAGCCAGAAGGTTGTTCTTCCGGCGTTCTATCCTCCTCCACATCCTGGTAAGGAAGAGGAGAGGCTCCATAGGCTTGATCCTAGGAGAGCGTTGAGCTTTTATATCTCGCGCATGTCCCGGGTCAGAGTGGACTATCAACTTTTCATTGGTTACGCTGGAAAGCGTTTGGGACAAGCTGTGATGAAACAGACTTTGTCTCGTTGGATTATTTTAGCTATCTCCGAGTGTTACCGCTTGGCGGGTAAGGACCCTCCGGCTGGCTTGCGGGCCCATTCTACCAGAGGAGTGGCTGCGTCTACTGCCCTGCAGAGGGGAGTTCATATTCGTCACATCTGTAATGCAGCCACCTGGGCTTCAGTACATACTTTTGTACGTCATTATTCCCTCGATTCCATCAGAGGGCAAGATCTGGCCTTTGGCAAGGCAGTTCTCTATTCCGCAATTTGATTGGGCATGCTAAATTTGTATTCTAAATTCTTTCCCAACCCCTTGCTTGGTACTGCTTTGGGAGTCTGTCATAGATATGGAATACGTCGGAGGACCCAATCCCCTCGAAGAACAACTTAATTTCTTACCTGGTAACGTTCTTTCGATGGGATGGTCCGATGACGTATTCCATATCGCTCCCTCCATGCCTTCCCCGCTGCAGAATTTCTTTTGCGATTGCAGCTTGCGTTCCGCAAGGCCTTGTGTGTCTGACTGGCAGAAAACTGGTGGCGCACGTTCTGGGAAAAAACTATGACTGAGGCTATTGGCGTTGTGCGTCCTACTTATCACATCGGGTGACGTCGGCCGTCGGAGGTGGTCCTTGGGGACGGCGCATCGACGTCAACGACGCAGGACGCAGACGCCAAAGATTTTCCGAAGCAGCACAGCTGTGGACATTACCTGTCATAGATATGGAATACGTCGTTGGACCATCCCATCGAAAGAACGTTACCAGGTAAGAAAGTAACTTGTTCATTGGCAGCCAATCCATTCTATAGGATTGATGGAGCCTTCCTGAAATAGTGTTTAGAGGCGCAGAATGCTGATAATGTGTTATTTTTCGAAATAACAGAATGCAATCGTCCAAACTGTGCTCGAATGCCCCTTAGCTCTCATATTTGTATTCAGGATTAATTTGTACTTAATGTCAGTAGACTTGTCTTGTACCCTAATGCAAGATGAGCAAACATCTATGGTGTATGGGCAAATATATTATTGTGAAATGTATGTTATATACTGTGCGAAAAAATGCCTGTTAATTGCAATTAATGATTGAATCCTCCATTTTTTTTGTGAATTTGCATGTAAGTTATATGTTGGTAACTCTATGACATAATTCATGGTTGCCAATAAGGTATGAGATATACATTGTAAAGTTAGCTACCTACCTAATGGAAATCTAAAGGGTGTATATATCATTATTAGTGAATGGTAAGTATGATTCCCTTGGTGGCTTCCACTCCTTATGTAATAAAAGTTTTACTATATTGTAGGAGAAAAAGGACTTGTTCACGAGTAATGGGGTCAAACAGTTACGTTAGTCTGTATGTTACGTTATGGAAAAAATACCCATACGTGTCTAATATCTGGTTACTGAAGAATGGCACCACACAACCACTTAAAGATGGATATGTAACTAACCCTATATATGCTTAAAGAAACACATGCATTTCATGGTCCTAATTCAAATCCACTTGGGTGCATCTTAAGAAACATATTAGTTTGCACTCCTGTTGCCTCAATTTGAGCATAACATTGCCTCCTCTTTTGCCTAACTTAGCCTTCATTAGTCCAATGAAACGAATATCATTGATATTGTGCATTTGATGACATTCTCGCCAATGAATGGCCAACAGTGATTTGGGGTCATTGTTTCTTTAACTAGACAAATGTTCCCTAATCCGAACTCTCAGTTGTCTAATTGTGCTCCCTGCATAGAGCTTGCCACAGACACAAATGATAGCGTACACAACATTAGTTGTGCGACAAGTGATAAATTGGTTGATTTTAACCACATTGCCATTCATGTCTGTGAAAGATTGACAATTGCTGTGAGCATACTGGCAATGATTGCAATTACCACATTTGAAAAACCCAACATTTTTCTTCAACCAATGTTCTCCTGAATCATTAATTTTGGTTTCTAGAAAGGACAGACTAAGCTTTTGTTTTATTGTCTGAGCTCGTGTATAAGTGAACTTTGGTTTATCAGAAAGATAGGGAGTCAAATCATTGTCCAATTTCAATATGTTCCAATGTTTATCTACCAAGCGATAAAGAGTGGATGAGTCTTTTGAGAACTGAGTAATGATTGCAATGTGTTGCGATACGTGTTTTGCACTAGAACGCTCGGAAAGTCAATCTGACTGTATTTTTGGTATTTGTTCTCTGCTTTGTTAATGCATGTTAGTTTATATCCTCTGCTCAATAACCTAGATCTCAAAACTCTAGTTTCTTCTTCATAGTCAGAATCCCTACTGCAATTCCTTCTGGCCCTGTAAAATTCACCAGAAGGAATATTGTCAATTTTAGAGCATCAATGGCTACTTTGCTCCTGGAGTACAGAATTGACTTCTGTTGGTTTGTGAAAAGTCTTAGTTTGGATACTACCTTGTTCAATGAAAATATGCAGATCTAAAAAATCAATTGCATCTGCAGAGCCAACAAAATAAAGCCCAAAATCATTCTTGTTGACTGTACAAAATTATCAAATGACTCAAGATCTCCTTTCCAAACAATGAGTACATCGTCTATGAAACGTCGCCAAGCAATCCGATTGTTCTTGTATTCAGTATTGCTGTATATATAAATATCCTCAAATTGTGCCATGAAAAGGTTTGCTAAAGAAGGCGCAAACTTTTGCCCCCATGGCAACACCTTTGGCTTGAACATAGTACTGTTCATTGAATATAAACACATTGTTATCAAGTGTGAATTTCAGAAAACTTTTCAGTAAATTGACATGATCTAAATATGATGCAGAAAAATCACGAAAGATATAGTCAATGGTACGTATTGTAAAGCATGATCAATGCTAGTATAAAGAGCTGATACATCCAATGTTGCTAGCAAATAATCTGACTCCCACTGTAATGATTTCAAAAATTGTAAAACATGAGTACTATCTCGTACATATGATTTCATTGCGATCACATGGGGTTTGAGAACTTCATCCAAATACTGTGAGAGCCCTTCTGTGGCCCACCCTATACCATTCATTATCGGTTTTACAGATGGGAAATCAATATAATCTTTATGAATCTTAGGTAGAAAATACAGAGTGGGCATCACTGGTTCTGTGTTCAAAAATTGTTTTTCATCTTCTGTCAAGAAACCCTTTTCATACCAAAATTTGATAAGTTCCGAGAGCTCAGCAACTACTTTTTTTAGTTGTGTTGGATTTAAGTGGGATGTAGCATCCAGGTGTGTTAAGATGTAACATGGCCATACTGATGTAATCCGAAGTATTCATTACCACAATATTGCCCCCCTTATCTGCTTCTTTGACAGTAATTGATTTGTCTCTTGCCAGGTCATCTAAAGCTTTTAACTCTTCTTGACTTAAGTTGGATCTGATTTTCCTCCCTTTGTGAAAATGTTGGTCTAAATAGTCATGAATGTCTTTGGTCACAGCTCTGTGAAAAGTCTCAATAACATTATCTGATCCAAACTGCGGTGTAAATTTCGATTTAGGCTTAAATTCTTTGATTTCTATATGTCTGGTGTTTATTCCAAATCCTGACAGATAGTATGAGTGTCTGTGCTACTTTCTGGATTAAGAGACATTAAAGTTTCAATATTCTTAATATCTTTGATGGTGTAAGTGCTAAGAGGTTCAAGTGAGGCTTTACGCTCAAAGGTACGTACTTGTGTGGAAAGGAATTTTTTTCAAAAATTTAAAGCGATCAATTTAAAAATTAACAAAATCAGTGCCCATACTGGGTGCAAAAGATAAACCTTTATTCAATACTGAAATTTCAACTGTGCTCAGCTGTCTGTTTGACAAATTAATTACCAAGTCTGATTGTATCACTTGATCACTCGCTTCTTGCTGGTTGAGCGGGTTGGAATACCAGGACGTGAGATTTCTTCGTCTGAGCTTCCGATCCCGCTTACGCTTCACCCCTCTCCTGCCCCTGGTGTGAAATTTGGTGTTGGAATAGGTGTTACTGGTGGATTTGCGAATCTGACTTGTTTGTTGATGGTATATCGTTGATTTCCTTTTTTGTACCTCCTGATTTCTTCTAAAAAACTTTGCCCTACTTGAGAGCCACTTTCAGGCACTTCTTTGTCCCCACCAGTTGTGGAATTACTGTCATCTTCTGATTCAGGGTCTGAGCTAGCTGGGGTAGTGTTGGATGAATTAGATTGGTGCTTGATGGTAATATTATCATATTTTGGTTGAAAAGTATATACCCTTGATTTTCTATAGTCATTGTCATCCCTGTAAAACTTTCTGAACTTCCTTAATTTTATATCATCTTGGTATTCGCGTAAAATCTCGTTCATTTTCTCGTAATTCTTTGATTTAGTACTTTCAGCATTGGTCATGTTGGCACAAATCACTACCGTGAAAGAAGAGATAGCTATCACTCTCTTGTGTTCGCGTGTAGCATGTGTGATTAAAAGTTCCAATATAGTTTTTGAACTTTCGTTTAAAATCTTTTCCCAACTTTCTGCCAAGTCACAGTCCTCCTCATCATCAAAATTAGGCATAAGCACCCTTAATCCTCTAGGTGTAATCCCATTCTCCAAGTAATTGGTTAGTGAAGCGTGTTCCCAGTACTTGCTGTTTTCTTTTTTTGACAAGCTTTCTAATTTAATTAACTTCTGTCTTAATGTTTCTACTGTATTGTAGCTACTCCTGAAAGGATTTGCTGTACTACCCCTCAGGGCAGAAAGTGCAGCTCTGTCTTCATCTCTATTACACATATAATCTGCCATGTTGGCTCAGTGGAAATCAGCAGGCACCAAAGACCGAAAAGTGACGGGCAAAATAATTGTAAATGTGGTATCAGTCCCTGTTGGTGCGCTAGTGACCACTCTCGATTAGTTCCAAAACCAGCCTATGAAATTAGTTCTGATATCCTGGCAGCAAAACAAATACTACCCCCTCAAACTTCCCACAAAGTTTGTGTATAACATTGAAAATTAAGGATTAAGTTTCGGGGGAGTGTCTTGCGCTCTAGGTCAGTCCTTTCAATGCGAAGAATATTTCAAACAGACGTGGCATATGTCCAGATCATGTGAGATTTGAATGATGTTTATTTTCCAAAAGAACAGCCGACACGTGTTTCGACCCCTGAAAACTATTTCAGGAAGGCTCCATCAATCCTATGGAATGGATTGGCTGCCAATAACAGATGTTTTGCGCAGTTATGCATGTTATCATGTTTACATCTAGTGTTGCCAATAACAGATATATTGCGCTGATAATGTGCATCATCATGTTTACATGGATGACGTCGCGCGTTACTCACACGCGTGACGTCATCACGTTACGGGCGCCATTTTTTATGGCGTTTTTGCCACGATCACGGCCGAAAAATATTACTGAAGGGGACTGCTCCACAGACTGGAGCCAGGGATTTATCCCCACAAACAGAAGGTATAGAATTTTGTGATGCAATTATTTGAATTGTTTTTTTTTATTTCGATGGGTCTCTTTGGGAGAACAAGGTGCTGTTCATGGATATATGGGGCCACATTTCAATTTATTATTTTCAATGTTATCTTTCACTCATCCATATCTCACTAACCAGACATTATTATAAAGGGCACATTCTTGCTATTGTTATTGTGCTTATACCGCGTCAAAGCCCGTAGGCATCCAGTCGCCGAGAGAGCAGAGTACAGTGAACAGAGACAACCGCAGGGGATTACTCTAATAAAAGAGATGCGTTTTCAATTGTTTTCGAAAAGCAAGATCATCTGTTGTCTTGCGCAGGGATATGGGCAATGCCTTCCATGCCTTAGCTCTCTGGGTGTAAAAAGGCCCTTCCAGAGCCTCAGGAGCGTTTAACTTGGTGCTGTACCAAAAGATAGCCTTCAGCTGACCTGAGGTTTCTCTTGGGCTGGTAAATGCCAATGACGTCCTTAAGGTAAGCAGGAGCACTGCCAAAGATGCATTTGTGGCATATAGTTATCAATTTAAATTGAATTCTGCGTTCCACAGGAAGCCAATGCAATTTTTTTCTGGCTACAGTAGTGGGTTCTGAACGCTTCATTTGAAAAATGATGCGAATAGCTTTATTTTGAATTTTTTGTAAATCCTGGATTTCTGCTTTACCTGCACCACCTAAGAGTGCATTGCAGTAATCAATACGAGGCAAGATAACAGCTCTCACGAGCTTGATACGGTTTTCAACCAAAACTAGTGGCACAGCTTGCCTAAGCACTTTGAGGTGGTAATTAGTGCTAACATTAATGGCTGCAACATGTGCTTCGCAGTCTACACTGCTGTCCATGTATGTGCCCAAGGTTTTTACTTTCTGCACAGTGTTGATGGAGCTACCATCTATCGTAAAACCAGTGTACTCCTGCCCCAGCTTGATTTGTGCCTGGCGTGGGCCAAAGATCAAGAGCTCTGTCTTTGTAGCATTCAGACATAACCAGTTGGTGGACATCCACTTTTTTATCAGTTGATAAACCGCGTTTACTGCACATTGATCTATGTCGTAATTGCCAGTAATGTTAAGGACCAGCTGGAAGCCATCTGCATAGTTACAGAAAAACATCTGGAAAAGATATAATTCGTAACAGAGTGGAAAGATGTAGATGTTGAACAACAGTGGGGAAAGACATGCCCCCTGGGGCACACCACATGTTATAGTTTGTGACCCAGAGGAACTGTCTCCCCAATGCACCTGTGACAGACGACCTTCCAGGAATGCCCTCAGCCAAGTTATGGCATTATCGGAGAGGCCTCCAACAGTCTGCATTCTGTCGAGTAGGATTTTGTGATCTAGGAAGTCAAAAGCTGCCGATAAGTCTAACAACATCAGCAGCCCCGACTTGCTATCTTCTAGTCTAGAGAGCATATATATCTGCAGATCCAGAAGTGCACTTTCTGTGCCATGATGCCTTCTGAAACCTGACTGCTTAGCATGCAAGATGCCAGCCGTCTGGACATGGGCCTGTAGCTGGATGGTTGCTATCTTATCAAAAACAGGGTGTTGGTGATAGGCCTTAGGTTTGCCGCATCAGTGGGATCAAGACCTGCTTTTTTTAGCAGTGGTGAGACTGCCACGTTGTTTATTGATTGGGGAATCACACCTGTTCGGAAGGAAGCGTTTGCAAATCTGCAGAGAAAAGGTGCGAAAAGTTCCAAGATGAATTTAGATGGAAGTAATTTACCCCGGACAGTTAGTGGGGTGCATAGACTTAAGGATATTCAAAATATCAACAGCAGTGGATTCTCTGACGATGAAACCTTAAACAGGACCTGGTTGAGTATCCCTGCTTGATATAGAACCTGACTGAGTTTGACTGAGCTCCTAAATGGAGCATTGTGCACACACACATTAGAAAAAATCACCTTTATGGGTATTGATTTAAATCCAAGGGCTATATCATATGACCATACAAAAAATGTATATATTTTTCACAGGCCACATAATGATAACCATGCCAGAAATGGTCCATTGAAACTCAGTTTGCTTGTAAATCCGCCATTCCAGAATAAGGTAAGACAGCTAATGTATTATCACTTTACAGTCCATGCCACCAAATAGCTCATCATAGATTGATACATATATGTTCATTCACTGTAGAAGTACCAATAACCATCTCTTCTGGAAATATGTTTGATGTCCAAGTGGTTTCATGAGAGAATTGCAACCACTAGTCGTTAATGACATTGGATCTAACTTCAGGGCGAGTAGGTTTCATTCTAATCATTTCAGTACACACAGGACATACACTTTAGATTTCTAAATCCCTGTTATATTTTGGTCATATCGAGTACCGACCGATGGAATATCTCACAAACCCTGCATAAGCTTGGTGTTCATGTATCAAGGGTGAATTTCTTAAGACCATATATTAGTGCATATTGAATACAATGGGAGGATAACAATTGCCAATTTGCTTATTGCAACTTTATATTTTCTTTCTATCATTTGGCATTGAACTCTCATCCTGCTCTGACTCCAACCATCAAATCCTGACCTGGTACATGATACCATATTGTATGACTTATCTCTTTTTTTTTAATGTTTTTTTGTTTAATTCTATGATCTAATGGTAATTTTACTGTTATGTACATTGTCACTAATGTTTTGTTTCACATATGATGTATACAGCCTTGACAACGACCAGGGTTCGAAACACGTGTCGGCTGTTGTTCTTTTGGAAAATAAACATCATTCAAATCTCACATGATTTGGACATATGCCACGTCGGTTTGAAATATTCTTCGCATTGAAAGGACTGACCTAGAGTGCAAGACACTCCCCCGAAACTTAATCCTTAATTTTCGTATTGTGTGTAAACCCCCGGCACTGAGAAAACTTTTACCTTTCTTTAATTACCTTTTCAGTCACATTAGTTGGAGGAATGCGAATGCGTATTAGTGAACCTCTATGGTTAATGAAATAGGGCTTCTAGGCAGTTCCTTAGAGAGAGAGAGTGATTAGAAAAACTCGCCAGGTTGCTTGTCGAGTTCTCCCTAGTGCAGCTTCACAGGTTTTCTAGTATATTTTCTAGTGAGTGGAAAGAGTAATTTGAGACACCTTCATGCACCTTAGGAAATATTATTTGGCTTTTTACTTTTATCTTGCACTTCCTGTGAAGACAGCCCATAGTTGGGGGTTCTGGGATTTCTCCTTTCTCCCCATTCTTACCACTTTTATCTGTATGCCATTCACGGAAGGTTGTCCCTACTTTTGACCATACTCGCAGTCTCCCTTCTACAAAACATGCGCCCCTGCGCAGAAGCAGGATGGAGAGCCCACCATAACATAAGCAAAGGTAAAAAGGGTGACAATTGGAGAAAGAGAGTGGTCAAATAGGAATAAAAGTTCCATTCTCATGCTGCCATTTTAGAATTCGTTATTGATAGGTTCCCTGTGCATTCCCAGATTCCTGGTGGCAGAGAGGAAAGAATCTTAATAGTGAGACAGCAATGCACCTCAAGAAGAGTCGTAGTTGTCATCGGGAGTGGTGTCCCCGCAGAGTTTAAGGTAAGCGTTACCGCGTTGCTGCAAACCCCAATTCCCTGGGACCTCGAGCTACTGTGCGGTGCACGGTCTTCCGAATTCCGAATCTCGCAGAAACTTCGTGTGCATCCTGGTGTATCTCCAGAGACCTGAATCGTGTCCGA
The DNA here is from genome assembly GCF_040938575.1 of Ambystoma mexicanum. NCBI lineage: Eukaryota > Metazoa > Chordata > Amphibia > Caudata > Ambystomatidae > Ambystoma > Ambystoma mexicanum. Next base: position 1,219,349,137 of record NC_090936.1, read on the forward strand.
AAAGTCCCCTCAACAGAGTGCTGAACCTTTTGTAACGACGAGAATTCAACCACGATTTGATGTCTTCTGTGCTGCTTGGAAAGACGCCAAATCTGCATAACCGCTTTCAGCCGCGAGGAAAACCTTGCCTAGAGCCGCCTTCATCGATCACTGCTGCAAAGTTCCTTCTGAGGTCTTGTTGTCAGTCACCATGGCAAGGAATCCACTGACCGGGTATTTGGCTGCAGATCCTGAAGTTCTCCTGCTGCAAAATCTTCAATGCTGAGGTACTGTGTTGGCTTGGGTATGTACTTACCTAAAGTCTGTTAGGATTGCTGTGTAGCTGTGGTCTGTTTTCTGTGATGTGGAGGCCTCTCATCAAGTGCCCCCAGTCCCACTGCTAGAATCCAGCTAGGGTGTCTTCTGCAAAGCCCCTCGATCCTCTTCTAACTAAAGTAAAATACTCACCTGTGTGCCCAGTCTTCCTAAGTAACTCTGACTTTGGCTACTTAAGAACCTCTCCTGACACTGCCTGTTGGTCACTAGATCCTAGTGACCCCCCCCACCCCCCCTTCTGCCACTGAGAACACTCATGCGCCAAGAATAAGGGAACGACTTTTACGGGATTGGGCCTTTTGCCTAGTAAAGAAAATAAGGATGTGTGATGCACTATTCTTAAAAGTATGGTTAACATCGTTCCTTCCATAGAAACTGTTTTGCCAGTCTAATAGAAAATAGATGTGAAGGTATATTACTCTCCTGTGATTAGGTTGTGCCTCTTCCCAAAAGTAAAGTGTTGGTATCATCAGAATAGTCCTGTTAGGATAATTGTATGAGTGTCCCCCCAACTGGGTCTTGCTTCCCCTGATTTGCTGTTAGCCTGTCCAGAAGTCTGTATTAGGTTGTTGCCTACCTAGAATAACTGAGTCATTCAGTAAAATGTAACATTAGGGTTTACTTTCCCCGTGCTATCTAACACAGAGTCTGTGGTTCTAACTGTCCCTTATAAGTCATACATCAGTTACTTGTATAGCTGGGAAAGATCTAACCTGGCCTCCTTGTGAGATTGAAAAAGTATATGGGTTTTACTTACCTTGAGTTAGCTGTGTGCCATCCCAAAAATAAGTTACAAGAGTTACTGCTTATCTCAGTCTGTGTTTCACTGATCTCAAAAGCACCTGTAATTGAATTTCTAACGCTTGTCAATCTGCTTAGAATCACATTCTGTGCATATAGTCTGACATTTAGTGGTAACCGCATAGTATTGCATCTTGCCTTTCGAGGATCGAAAGGGGACATCGACATGGGTGTGCCTGTAACACTATCCCTAACGTGTGACGTGTAGTGTACCCAAAATCCATCACGCGTCAAGGTCCCTCAGATTGTTTTTTTCCGACCAGCTAGCTGGTCGCCTTATGCAGAGCTCATACTAATTGCAAAATTGTTATATTTCCTGACCTTCCGTCATTCCTATTATCGTCCCCTCTCGATGACTGCTCCCTAAACCACTGCTGAAGACAAGAAGAACAGACTTCGACGGCTGGTTCTCCGGTCGGCGCTGCCGACCACGTGGCGAGGCCTTCTGGCCAGCCTATACAGTAGGGAGAGTGGGGCCCGGGAATTTCTAGTCTTCAAGAATTTCTTTCCTTCTCCCCCCTCTTTGCCGTTCTGGTTTTGCTAGTATAACTGTGTGTTATCACAAAAGTAGTAATTTTTTAATTTTTATTATGTTTAAGGGTTTAAAGTAAGCAAGCTATCAAATAGCATTACAATTTTGGTTAACCATTTACATTCAGTTCTTTTTCGATCTATACTATTCGTTCAACATCGTTTCTGGTAAAACATATCCAGGATAAATATGAGTGTACTAAGAAGCTGGGAGTTTTAGGAGAAAAGGAGGAGATGAGGTACTAGATACAGGCAGTTTATTTTTTTTTTAAAAGGTGTTTTTATTCGCATTTCCATAAACATTAACATTTGGACTTTTAACATTGTCCCCCTCCCTCCCCACCCCTTTCACTTCCCCCGCCCACCGGCAGTTGCGTTGTTGTGTTACCCTTTTCACCCTTAGAGTCTTTGTCTCATCCTGTGAACATGTCCAATATTCGGATTCTGTCTGGGCACCATTTTAACATATAATCACTCTGTAAATAGTCTATTACAATTCCCCAGTCAGTTGTAAAGTTCTGGTGTGCTCCCTGTATGTTGTATGTGATTCTCTCCAACGCTACAAATGACCATACCCTCTGTAGCCATTCTAGATTGGATGGGGGTGTTTTCTGTTTCCATTATTGAGCAATTGCTAACCATGCTGCTGTTAGGCGACCCATAAAGTTCCTTTTTTGTGTTATCGTCAATGTCCTATCTTTGGGGTCCCACATTCCACATATCCATACTTCTTCCCCTAGGTCCACTGCTCCCTTAAACATTTCCTGCATTTGGGATCTTACCTCTGTCCAGTAGCCTTGTATTTCCGGGCAGTCCCACCATATGTGTCTCCAGTCTCCTACCTCGTCGCATCAACTCCAGCATTTAATTTGAGTTGTTTTGTACATTCTATGAAGTTTTTCTGGGGTGTAATGCCATCGTATCATTATTATCGTCCACGCCTCTGTCTGTATCGCCCGCGTCCATTTGGGGATTATTTGCCAAATATATGTCCATCGTTCCCTCGTGATTTCTTTCCCTAATGTCCATTCCCATTTCTTCATGTAGAGCCATTGCGTTTCTTCTGTGTATTTATAAATCTGTACATTGTTGAGACAAATTTCTTATCTCCTGGTTGTGTCATGATATATGTCTCGAATGGAGTTAGTCCTTGTTGCCGTCTCTATTATTCTCGGGGACGAGAGCCAATGATGTGGTTGTTCGTATTTAAATCTGTCCTTTTCCGTGAGATCTAGGAGGTCCCTGCATTCTGTGTAGGTTCTGATTTGTTGGTTTTCGTACATGTCCCCCACTTTCGTGCAGTTCGCTTCAGTCCATTTCCGGAATGCTCCTTTCTCTGTGCCTGGTTGGAATTCAGGATTATCGAATATTGGCATGAATGGGGCCGGGTCTATGGTCAGCGATTCGCTCTTGGTTGCCTTGTTCCATACTTCTAAGGTTGCGCTCATGATCTTGCTTATTCGAACATTCTGGTGTCTATTAGCAGGGGCTATCCAGAGTAGCTGGTGCATATTTGTCCTCGCCACTGCCCTATCCTGAGCTTCCCATAGTTTGTCTGATTCGTTAGGGATCCATTTCTTTAATACCCACAGTTGTGCTGCCTCATAGTACTTCCGGAAGTGGGGGAGTGCCATTCCTCCCACTGACTTTGGTGCCGTAACTACCTAATTTGATAGTGTCTGCGTTTTGTTCTGCCATATATATTTGGTGATTCGTTTTGTGAGTGATTTGAAGAATGATGATGGAATTTGAATAGGGAGGGCTTGGTAATAATATAGCAGTTTGGGTAGGATGGTCATTTTGTTGATGTCATTCTGCTCCACCATGTTAAGGAGAGTGGGTTCCACCTTTCTAGATCTCTTTTCACTTGGTCTATGAGTTTCTGGTAGTTCTCTGGATAGAGGCCCTTTATCGTATTAGTCATGGTTACGCCAAGGTATTTTACCCCCTTTTCCACTGTGCGTAAGTGCAGTTCTTCCGCTCACCTGTGAATCTCTTGTTTGTCTCCCGCTAGGACCATCACCATCGATTTTTGCCGATTGGTCTTCAGTCCCGAAATGGTGCCTTATTTGTCTATTTCTCTTATGAGATGGGGCAGTGTTTTCTGTTGCGCTCACCTGACTCCCACGGAGGAGCAGGCCTGGTTTGGAGTGCTGTTGCCTCTTCTATGGTGAAGCGCAGGACTCGGAAGATGGACAGGACCGGACCTTCAAATCTGGCTTGTCTGACTCGCAGAAATATCCTTCTGTGTGTGAAAAGGGAATATTAACAATCTGCGGGATAATGTGTAAGCCTCCCACTCATTTCTCACCCTCCACGAAACCCTTCTGCGATTCCCCGTGAAGTCTCACCTTGGGGTCTGAAAGGACGAGCTCTCCATCCTGCTTCTGATGCAGGGGCGCGTTGTAATCCAGTTACTTCACTGGATCATGGATTGTAGAGAGTTCAAGTTAGCATGACCTTCCCGGTAAAGTACTGTGAGAATTCGGTTTATAAGTATGAGCCCGAAATAATAATTGTCCGTTGTCTCTATTTCAGGTGCAGAACAAAGATTCCGAGATGAGCAATTGAACCAACGAAGGAAACTCAGGTGAGTTGTTTGATGAGAGGTTCCTTTAGTGTCCTATCATTAATGCACTAATGCTTGTGTCTTTTTTCCCCATAGGGGCCGGGGTTCGGAAATGCCGGAGATATGGCACCGACCCGAAGTGAAAGGTGCAGTTCCACTAGATATCAGGTAAGTCTTTAATGAGCGTTCAGGTAATGTCTTAGCATTCGCTCACTAACGCTGATGTCTCTTTTTCCACTTAGGGGCCGGGGTCCGGAAATGCCAGGATGCGCCACCTACCCGAAATGAAGTGGGAATGACCCAACAAGTAAGTCTTATGATGGCAAATTAAGGTTTTCTTATTCTCTTCTCTAGCTCACCTTTGTTCTTGTCTTTTTCTCCCTAGGTGCTGAAATGTGGTTGCGGATCCAGATGGTCGCTGATGAACATGGAGGCGCCTAGTAAAGGTGAGTGGAATGCGGCGCTGCAGCGATCGATGCAATGTGCTTTTAAAATGAATGTCTTCCTTTTCAGGATCGTCAGCGAAATGTCTCCGGAATGCGGATTTAGCAGGTAAGGACTCTTCTTTCTCCTATTCTCTTGTCTTCTCCCTTTGCAGGTGTTCCAGGATGCTGGCGGGCGTGGCAGAAGTCAGGATGCAGGAGCAGACACGGTGAGCGTCCAGCTGCTAGATGCAGAATAACGCGAAGCGTGAGTTGCTGCTTAGGCGTGGCTTAAATAGCCTTCAAAGTAGTTCCAGGTATGTATCCTTCCTCTCAGGTATGTATTCTTCCTCCGGCCACACCCGTGTGGTTAAGTAGTCCCCAAAGAGAAAATAGTCCCATTCAGGCCTCTAGATGGCCCGGATGTTGCAGCATGGTCTGCATCAGGTAAGTTTACACCAAGCATCTTTAAACACAAAGTCATCTTTTATGAGCCTGGCGCCTATGGTGCCAGGACTGTTGTCCAATATGAGCCTGGCGCCAAAGGCGCCAGGACTGAGTCCAAAGGGCCCCTACTTGGGGCTGCTGAGACTTCCCTCGGGGACATGTCTGCCTCTGGGGTAGCTGGGCCTGGTCTGGCTCCTTGGAGGTAGGCATCATGACATTTTAATCAGATCCGCCATTGCCATCATGTCGTCTGCATATGCCGCTGTTTTATGTGAGATCCCTTCCATATCGATGCCTTTGATGTCGGGAGTTGCTCTTCTTTTCTCGAGTAGGGGTTCCAGGAATATTGCGTATAGTAGCAGGGAGAGGGGGCATCCCTGTTTCGTTCCTCTTTCTATTCTGAATTTATCTGTAAGGTCTTTGTTCACCGCTATCCTACCCGTGGGTTTATTGTAGTTGGCCTGTATCTTTCTTATGTAGTTTTCTCCCATGCCCATTTTCTCCAGAACTGAACAGTATCGTCCATTCCACTCGGTCGAATGCCTTTTCCGCATCTATCGCTAGGATGGCTGCCGGGATGTTGGTGAGTCCCACCTTCTCGATTTAAATGTGCGATGCGACTGATGTTGTCGTGTGTTGTTCTGTTGGCGATGAATCCGGATTGATGCTGATGTATTAGTTTGGGTAGCAGTGGTGATATCTATTGGCTAAACCTTTCGTGTATAATTTGGCATCAATGTTTATTAGCGCATTGGGGGCGATATGAGCCTGGGCTTTCCGGATCCTTCCCTTTCTTATGGAACACCAGTATTTTTGCTTCGATCATGGAGGTTGTAATGTTGGCTGTGTCTTTGAAGGTATTAAAGAGATCTGTTAGTATTGGAGATAGGCAGTCAGCATACGATTTATAAAAGATAGCAGTGCAGCCATCCGGTCCCGGGGCTTTGTTTTTCGGTATTTCTTTGATTACTCTCATTACTTCCTCTGTTGTTGGTTCGGCTAAAGCTTTTTTCTCCTTTGGTGATATGGCTGGGAGCATTATATCTCTCAGGTAGGCTGACTATCCTTCCTTGTTCGGTTTATCCAAAGTATATATGTTTTGGTAGGAGTCTATGAAGATTTCTTTTATGTCTTTCGATTGTGTTTTGATCTGCATATGTTTATCTTTTAATGCTTTTACCATTTGGCTTTGTCGTTTGCCTTTTAATTGCCTTGCCAGGAGTCTGTCCACTTTGTTTTTTTTCATGGCATACCAGTGTTTTAGATGTAGGAGCTGATTTTCTGCTCTTTTCGTTTCAATGGCTTCCAGTTGACTCTGTACATGTCGGTAGGATCTTTTTAATTTTAGTGAGTGATTACTTCACATTTCCTCTTATCTCCTCTAAGGAGTTTTCTAGTTCGCTTTCACATTTTCGGGATTGCTTATCTTTTTGTGCTTTGAATGCTATCATCAGTCCCCTTATTACCACTTTGAAAGCTTGCCATTGTGTGGTTTTCGTCACTTCTGGTGTATTGTTTTGCTCAAAGTATTCTGCTATTCTCTCTGATAGTTTCCTGCATTACTGGGTCTTGTATTATCTCCCTTGGTAGTATCCATCTCCATAGTCCTGATTTTTTGCGTAGTTTGAGGAGTGTAATCCACAGGGGAGCATGATCTGATAGTGATATAGTACCTTTCTCCATGTCCTGGATCTCCCCTAGTATGCCAGTCGAGGCCCAGATATAATCTATTCTGGAGCTTGTGAATGATATGTGAATCCCGGGGTGCGGCCCCTTAGTCGTCGCCAAACATCTTCCAGAGCCAGCTTGTTCATGCATTGTTTGAGCGATTGTGTCAGGGTCCCCTGCTGCGTAGACTTGGAGTTTGAGCGATCTTCACTGGGGTTCCATGCCAGGTTGAAATTTCCTGTCAGTATTACTTCCCCTTCTATGAAGTTCTCTAGTTTGTTCAGGGTGTCCTTAATGAATCTGTCCTGGCCTATATTTGGGACATATATCGTTGCGAGCGTTAGTGGGCGATTTTCAATCTGGACTTTCGCAAACAGGTACCGCCCCTGTTTGTCTGTGTGTCTCTGATTTGTACGTTAAGTGTGTTCGCAAATGCTATCAAGACTGCCAAGACTGCCTGTAAGATCTGGTTGTATCCTTTCAGGCGAGTTCGTCTTTTTCCCTTCTCCTGTATATGTGTCTCTTGCAGCATTATTATATCATACTTCTCTTTATGCAGAAAGTGTTCTATCTTTTCCTTTTAACTGGGGAGTTTATCCCTCTAACGTTGTACGTTAAAATCTTCAGCCCCATTTTCTCCTTTGTTAGTCTGGTGTCCCTAGTTTCCCTTGTCTCTGTCAGGTTGGTTCGCTTCGTTATCTATAAATGCTGGTGGTTTCCCCGTTCCCCTCTTGTAACTTTCCCACAACTTCCCTTCCCCCCACCCCTTAGCTTGTTCCCTGAGAAGGTCCATGGGCCCTATGATTGCTTGGGCGTGAGGCCGTCGCACCATGCCCTCTAAAATCTCAGGTGTAACTTTTTGTTTGTGGGCAGTCCTAAACCCCACTGGTGAGTTATGGTGGTTTCCAAGATGTCCCCCCTGCTCTGCCGCTTTTATATCGCTATCTTAGGTCCTTTCTTTTGTATCTCACAATATGTGTTGTCTCCATTCCTGGTGTTGCTGCTTTACCTTTGCGTGTTGGCGGGGGTATCAATTTACTTTGGGGTTTTGTGTTTGGCGCCTTGATCTTTTGTTCTTAGTCTGCCAGCCTCTAGGGGCCCGTCACTCTCGGTTGTTGGCTCTACTTTCCATTGGTTCCTTCTCCTGATCTTGCATGTTCATTATTCGGGTGCCCTCCTCGCAGGTGGTGATGCGATGTTGTTTCCCTACCCACGTAAAAAGGAGTCCAAATGGGAAGGTCCATTCAAAGTGTGGATTGGGCTAGATCTTGAAAGAGGAGTATTTCTTCCCCGTTCGTTCTGATGTGGTCTATAGTTCTGGCTTTCTTCAATATTTGTTCTTTTTTGGATATATTGCGTCATTGCTACCAGGACGTCTCTTGGACGGGCTCCTGGTTCTCCCACTCTGCGTGGGCCCACTCTATGGATTCTGTCCATCTATATCTCCTCCTCTGTGCCATTTGTGAGTATGTCTTGAAGCACCTGCTGCACTGCTGTCCGCAGGCCTTTATCTTCAACCGATTCTGCCATATTTTTAATTTGTATGTTTGCTCTTCTGGATCGGTTTTCTAAATCCTCACATTGGGATTCTAGTTCTTGGGATAGTCTGGCCAATCGTTCTTGGGCTTCCGCATATTGTAGCATTTCTTCGTCTTGATTCTGGACAGTTTTCTCCAAGGTGTCCGTTCTCTCCTCCAAGCTTCCTATGTCTGTTTTCAACTCTTGGAGCGACTGTTTCATTTCCCCTTTCAAACTTTCCATTTGCACTTGCATGGTGGATATGAGTTGCTCCTGAAGTTCCTTGAACCACATTTTCATGTCGTCTTTTGTGGCCAGTTCTGTCCCTTCTGTCTGATCTAGTGTGGTCTTTTCCTTTGATTTTTGCGTGTTTGCTTTTAATGTTGCCCCCGAGTCTGTTCCCCAGAGTTGGAGCAGGTTTTGATCTTGTTTTGATTTGTTGCTTGGGGTTTGTGTTTGTTGTGCTTGGCGACATTTGACATGTATGCGCCTTTTGTTTCTTAGTTTTTGCCTGTCTCCTCTGTGGTGTCCTTGATGGCTTCTTCGCGTTTTCAAGTGAATGTCCTTGCCCCCGCTGCTCATCGGGATTCTTTCCCCTTATTGTCTATTGTTCTGGGTGAGGGCGTTTTTGTTACGTATTGTGTGGTGTGCCCTTTCTGACGGGGGTGCCCGGCCCTATATCCTTGTGATCTGGGTCCTGAGGAGGGACCTTTGTGGCTTATGGTGTTCCCTTTACCTGTCCTGAATCTCAGTGTTTTGTCTGAGATGGAGGGGTGGCTGTTGATTGTATATGTTGCCTTGTGGTCAGGGAGTGTTTTTTTTTTTTCCTTCTTTTTCTTCTGTTTTTCTTGTTTCCCCTCCCCGTTTACTCCTTTTCTTTCTTTTGTTTTCCCTGCTCTCCCATGGGCCTCTACTACATTTTGGTGATCTTCTCCCCGGCTCTGATGTTACTGGAGTGTTCGGCAGGTCGCAGGGGCCCGCCTCTTTGTCTTCTCGTCCCCGTTCTCCTCCTACCTGTTGAGGTTTTCTCTCGCGGGGATGCTCCGCTGTGCTGCTGAAGGGGGGGGGGGGCCACGACCCACTTCCCCCTCTTTCTCCGCCTAGTCCATGTGGGTGCTGTGTTGTGGGGACGGGGGGGGGTCTGTGGAGTGCGCCCGGGGGGCTCCGTTGCACCTCCGTTGCACCTCCCACACCACTCGCCACTGCCCGGCTAACCCCGCGGGCGTCCCTTGTCGGTGGGGGGTGGGCCACCATTCCCCCCCTATGTGGCGGGTCTCCTGTGCAGTCCTTGTCTGGGGGGCCTTTGCCTCAGTTGAATGCTTGTTTTCGCCCTCCTGTTGCACCGCTACTCAATCCGCTCTCCGCGAGGATGTTCCCGCCAGCGGTCTCGTCCTGTTACGCAGCAGGTATTTCTCCGCTGCTTCTTGACTTGGGGGCGAGCTGATCTCAGTTTCCTCTCAGTTCCTTCCCGGATGTGTGGGTCTCCACCTCCTTCTCTCTATATAACGGGGACCAAAGGCCTTCTTTTTTGTCTTTCTTGATTGTTGCGCCTCAAGCTCGGGGACGGAGCTCCGCTCACGCACGTCCTCCCTGCTTGGCCGCCATCTTGGAATCCCGATATAGGCAGTTTCTAATAAGTAGCTTTGAATGTTCAAAAGTATCCATTGTTCCCTATTTCATCATTCGCGCATGGCTTCTGCGTTTAATAAAATGGCTTCTATGAGCTTAAGCACTTCAAGACATGAACTGGTGCGCTCTCCCTTGATTATCCACTCCCACCAGTTCTGATCAAGGTTCATATGAGGCATCATTTTTATGTTCTTCAGGTGTGTGGAGCGTAAGTCAACCAAGTTAGGGCAGATAGTCACCCAATGCATCAAGGTTTCAATAGTGACCTCCATTCTGCAGAATCTGCAATAAGCCTCACTTAGATATTAATTTCCTCTCCAAAGTTGATCTCATTGGTGTTTAAGATGTTTAATCTCACTCGCAGGAGGAGATTTTGGTAAATTGGGGAGGGGATTTTTTTCAGATATAGGGGCAGATTGTTTAACCCTTTCTTTTCTTTTTCTTGAGACGGTCTGTTGAAGTCTTGATTTATCAGTTTCACAGTTTCAATACAGTCCTGTTCAGCTAATCTCTTCTTAATTTTTGTGGGAATAACAAGTAGTTCTTCTTCACACAGATCGTGGTCATTCATTATTTTCGCGGTTTGGAGCATGGAACCTTTGCTTTTATTTTGATCAACAAAGATTTCTTGAGGTGAAACACATTTAGCTAACTTAATTTTCCTATACAGTGTTATTGATTTCCATAACACCATGCTCTCAAGAGATTGAAGTTTGTTCTTGGCGGATAACCGCAATCTGAAGGGTATTAGGTAGTCGTAGGCATGTCCGCCAAAAAAGTCCTAACAGTGGCCAGATTTTCCATGATGGACATAACCTACCTTACCTTGCGCTCCATATGTCAGGATAGCAGCAACCTTTTGGCGGTAGAAAGCCACCAGGGTTATCGGAGAGTATCTCCCATATTTTTGGAGGATTTGAGTTCCTTGTGCTGCTAAGCGTTTAGTTTTTATTCGGAGTGATTGATAGTGAACATCACATTTTTTATTAATCAACACTCTTAAGAATGGCATTGAATCTACGACTTCCAGTTTCACGCCGTTTATCCACCAATTTTGGTTTCTGAGGTTCAGAACTCGAGCTGATGACATCTGTAGGACTTTAGATTTGTGGGCATTGATTTTTATATAATTTGTTTGAAGATACTGTTGAAAACAAAGTATTCTCCTTTGTAGGCCCACCGGGGTAAAGTCCATGAACACAATATCATAAGTGTAGAGTATCCATGGTATTAATTTAGTATTTATTTTAGGTGGAAAAGCTCGAGCTTCATCTTGGGGCACTCCTAGATCGGCGATGTAAAGGCTGAACTGGAATGCAGCTAGTGCGCACCCTTGTTTCAAGCCTCTCTGTGTGTGGATCTTCTTTGGTGGCACACCGGAGCTTAAAAGTCTGATTTGTACCGAAGTGTTTGTGTAAAAGTGCGCGAATTGCGTCAATTGGTCTAGAAAAGCCATATACATTCTTGTTCTGGCTTTTAATGCTTTAGATTTGAGTAATCCTAATATGAAGATGTTTAGCGATGTTCTGACACCTTTAATGAACCCAGTTTGATGTTGGTCCAGGATTCTTGCCTTCTTAGCCCATTTTGTTAGATCTCGGAGTATTGTCGTAAACAGCTCACCCATAGTCTAACAACGCAATGGGGCAGTAGTTGTGAGGATATTTCCTGCCGCCTTTTTTAAAGATTGGTACAATTGTGGCCTCACACCAGGATCTCTGTTTAGTTTTTAGGACTTGTTTGTAGATTTGCATTAAGATTTTACTCCATTCTTCAGGATTTTCTTTTAGTGAATGGTTTGATATCCCGTCTGGGCCGTATGCTCTGGAAGAACTGAGTTTCTTAATTCTTGCCTCAACATCGTCTATATCTAAGTTAATGTGCCACTCTTGTTGTAAATTTAAGGTTGTTATGATGGAAGTATCTTCTGGCCCTGAAAACAGTCTTGTAATGTATGCACCATCTTGCCTCGCTAATTTTTCCGATCATTTTGTCGATTCTGAACGCTCCACCATTATTTAGCAGTTCCCAAAGGTCTTGAGTGTTTTTCTGGGAGATTTGCTTTTAACACATTCTCAGCTTCAGATTGCATTTGCTGTGATTTAGTAGCAATCTACCAGTTTTTGTACCTGTGTTTCCTTAGTCGTATCATTTCTCTCCACTCCGAGGGCTTTGTATTTTTTAATTTTCGAATATCTGCTTGGAAGCGTTTTTTGGCTTTATGCACCATTGGATCGTAGTGGTTCTTCAAGTTCACCTCATGGGATTTACATGGTTTTAAAAAGTCTCTAAAAATCCACGTATACTCTACCTGGTTCATGTCAACATCTAGCGCTTGTTTAAATGTGTGGCCGATCTTAAGGATCTCATTCTTACCAATTTTTTATCTATTTCTGGCCCATGATAGTTCAACTGTGCCAATGTACTCACAATGGTTTTGGGATCCCTCTACCTCCAAGGCCATTGCAATTAGATCATGGTCACTTGTAAGTTGAGGCTTCACTTCTAGGGTGTTACTCTATTTTTTAGGTTCCCTGATACAAAGAAATACTCTAAACAGTATCTCTTGTTTTCCCGGCCCCATGTACTGCTTCCTGGAATATCGCCAGCTGTTTGTCCATGGAGCATGTATAAAGCTCTTACATTTGCTTGCTGGTCCCAGTTTCGGGCCTTATTAGACAAGTCCTTTTCTTTTTTTGGGAAGCCCTTATCTAATAGATTAATGTTAGTCACCACAAACGATCACCAGTGCCTCATTCCAACCGGGTGTAACTTGATCTATTTCATTACATAGAGTTTATATAAAGTCACATTCTTGAATTGAATTAACTCTCCAATAGACATTTATCCATATCACCATTCTTTGCTGTTTTACATTTTTCCTTTGTAGGTGTAAAGTCTGGATATATGGATTGGGGTTACTGTGCAGGATCACATGAAATTCTGAGGCTGTTTTTATCAAAGTTAATAACTCCGAATAGGGCCTTCCCATGAGACCCTTAACAGCTGGGTTTAGAAATGATTCATAACCATTGCATGCTGGGGCATTCCTTAACCAGGTTTAATAGATTCTTCCTCTCCTCCAAAAACAGAGGTTTAAAACCTCTGTTATTCCAACTGGTAAACCAAGAGCATGAAGTTGTTGTTATGTCAAAGATCTATTGCTTCTTTCACTCTGCTAGGGCATCAGCAAGCCAGTTCCAAGAGTTCTCCTTGGTAACAGCCTCTCTCTGCGCTTTTATCACGCTATTTCTCACTGTAAACTGAATTTTACGGAAGTCTTGTTTGTCTATGATTTTCCGCATTTCCTGCCCTGCCTCGTTCCCCAACCAGAATCTTTTCTTCAGTATTTAGTTGGGAGGTTTTCCTTTTTCAGATTTTGATTCACTTTTTCAAATCTCCTCAGATGGTCCCTGTTGATTTGGTTGAAAACTCTGTGCGATTATAGTTATCTCTTTTTGTATTAGAGCTAGATTTCTTCAAGGGCTCTCGACTAGAGTTCTGATGAACGTTTCTTTTCACTTCTCGTTTATCTTTAACTGGAGGCATTCTTAGTTCTCTCTGGTGAATGGATAACTGATAGTCTTGGAGATCATATCCCAATTGCAGTAGTTTCACATTCTGTTCTAGGATCGCCGTCTTGATTTTCCATGATGTCTGGTGTAAGACTACTTCATCGATCGATTTTCCAGAAACAAATTCAACTATCTTTATACCATCAGTACATATGAATCTTAAGCAAGGTATGTGTTGGAATAGTTTCATTACAGTTAGTCTATTCAAAATGTGTGCTTTCTGTCCTTTGTCAATTCATTCTAAATATATTTTTAGCTTTTCTTTTTAGGCTTTGAGCTGTAGTCCCGTTGACTTTTGCTTCTTGGTTTCAATTTTGGAATAAGATGTTGCTTATTTGGTGCTATCAATTTTTTTCTCTTTTGTTCCATTGTTAAGAAGTCTTTAGGCACCTCTTGCCTTTTCACAGGAGGTGACTCGCTAGTTTGTATTTTATTTACTTCTCTTTTTCTTGCTTAATCTCAGATTGTGGCAGCTAAGCCTTCAATTTCTGCCCATTCCGATACTGATGGGTAATTCCAGTGAGTGTCTTCATCCTCTTACTCAATGAGTTCTACCAAGTCACTAAGACATGTTTCGTCTTCGACTGCCGCATATTCCTCTTCATAGGAGATCAGATCTTCAGGGAACATAGTTTTTTCTCAGCTATAGGTAGATCTCTTTCAACTATTGTTAGTTCTTTCCTCGCTTTCTTCAAAGGCTGCGGAACTTCGAGCTTAGGCAGAGTTCACAGGTTTCTGAGAAATGCTCGTGAACCAGTCGCTTTCTGCTTTTTTCATTATTGGTTGATTTTTGGTTTTCTTTTTTTTTCCTTCATTATAGCTTTTTCTAATGAAGGTCCCCTGTCTCCCTTTGCTTTCACTGGATCCTTTTCTGTAAAGATGGAAAACATATTTCTTCCGGTTCGTTTATCATTTTCCGGCAGAGTTAAATCCACTGGCATTGCTTGTGTCTATTTTCTTTGAATCAGAGACCGGTTCATCTGTTTGAGATGGTGGTTTATTAGGTTTAGGGCTTTTCCACATAGAATGCATCCACCTGCAGTCCTCCAGTATCACTTCCATTAAAGTAGAGTTGTCATTGGCTTCCCTCCGAGCTAAGTCAGATAGCCGATTTTGCCACACCAGCAAAGTTTCTGCTTCCTTGTCTAGGTGGGATTCAACTTTTATTGCCAAGATCTCAATCGTTGTTAATTTCGACTGTATCATGGCAGTCAAGGTGCTTTGGTCTCTCGAGGCTTCATATAGCGCTTCATACAATTTGAAGAAGGGGGGTGGTGAGAGTAAAATGGAGGCTAAGATGGTTTGCTGAATTTCTGATGCATCGATATTCATTGTGGTGGCATTTAGATTTTCCTTTGTTGGTTCCCAATTTTGATTTTCCAGATTTGATTGAGAGGCTACTAGAGTCTGATAAATTGGGGTTAATTTGGGGAATTTGCTTCATCGCATTCGAACTTGAATTCAGCGATTTTGCTTTTCTGCTAGGAGCAAGATATTTTCCTCGCCTGGGCTCATCTCTTCATCTGGTAATGTGTCTTCAGCTTGACTAGCATTGTTCTTTTTTTAAATCACTTAAAGGTGATCTGGGTTGGAGTCCATCTGTTGACATGTTACATTCTATCTCCAGGAACCTATTTTGAATAGATGCCAGGCTCTTTCTTTTTTGAGTTGAGATCTTTTCAGCAAGTATAGAAAGATCTTTGACCAATTGTGCTGCACTGTCCGAGTTCTTTAGATTTTTCACAGATCCATGGGTTCAGGGCCGCTTTCGCTTGTTAAAGAGCCTTGCTCGATGTTGAGTTGCGACAACGATGTGCGTTCTTTCGTGGCATCTGTTCTGTTTTCCTTACTACACGTGTTCATATCATCTGGCTTTGTTAGAGTCCTGGATGAGTCGAGACTCGCAGTGTCAATGAAAACATCATCCAGATGAGCATCAATTGCTTCTGCATTAGGCACTGCTGATAATGTAGATACTTTCAATTGCCTTTTTTAAAAAAATAGTTTTCCTGTCGTCAAAGTGTTTCCAACTTCGGTTTCCATATTTGTCAATCCACCTATCGGGGAGATGTTATCTCATTGCCGACTATCATTTGCATTAGTGCTTGTTATTATTCGCTGTTCCTCCGATCTTTGTCATTTGATCAAGCCTGTCGGAGAACTTAGAGCCATGTCATTTACAGGATTTGGAGAACACTCGTCTTTTTCTGGATTTGAGCCGGCTTTGACATCAGTTGTAGTCTGAGTGTTTAAGACTAACTTTATTTGGTGGGTTTTCATTATCGCTTTGCACTTAGGGGTGTGTAAGTGGACGTGCTTCAAGAGATAAAATGGGAGCGCCTGCTTGTCTGAATTGCTCGGGACTTCATGGATCAAAGGGCGTAGCCCTGCAGTCTCCCCGGAGTTACAGCCGCTCGAACTGGGTCAAGCGGGCATAAGCACCTAGATGTCAGCGATGTTATACTTCAAGTTGCCCTCAGATTAGTTACTGTTTGTTTCAGCAGATAGCAGCAGATAGCAGATCAGCTCTGGGGTCCCAATTATACACGCCTCCTGGTGGTGAGCGGGCTGGTTGTTAGGGGGCTAGCAAAAGGCAGTGGCTGTAGCTCTCACAATATCACGCCGGGCCTGCCACCTGCTTCCTGCTAACTACCAACTGTCTCACTTTGCGCTTTTTCGAGCTTTTGAGTCTGGAGAGTTGTATTAGGGGGAGCCGCCCACAGCGTTCCCAGCATTCATCGTGGGTTTAAAGGGAACGGATCTTCTTCCACACAGCGTTCCAATTGAAATGTTGCAATGTTACCAAAAAATTGCAAACCAAGTGAAAAGTAGCTGCCCTATGTCCTGCCAACTGTCTCACTTAACTCGCTTCTCATATAAGTAGTTATAGGTTTTTACTGTTACTGGAATAAGTGTTTGATTATTCACAAACATTATATTGTCCAGTTGACTGATTATGTGATTTGTACTGAGAGTCACTGTACAACTGGAAGGGTCTTCTGCCGTTGCATTACTAAATGTAATTGTGAAAGTAACCATTGATTTTCACTCCCCAAGAATAGGTGTGACCTATACTGAATGTGTATGAAAAGGTTTTGGCTTATCTAGAACTACTGTTAGGCATTCCAAATAAGGTCTATATTTTGGTCTGTGTACCTTCAAGTAGAGTGTTGTGTTGTTATAATTGTGATTTCATATAATCTGTTAGTGCTTATTTACCCCTAGATTTATCTAGGCCTACTTGTACTTGTATTTAAATCAATCCTTTAATTTTAGATGCATAGTGTTTCAGTGTTTCTTTGGACCAGTTGTATTACAATTTCATTTGTACTGGAGTTGAGTGTTAGGCACCTAAGTGCAGCCCAATGGCAGATAAATGGATACGTGTGAGGTTGCTTAGTGGTGAAGGATGGAAAGGAGATGAGAATTTGGGTGTCATAAGGGAATAAGCATTCGGAAACGATTAGTTTATAAAGGAAGTGTAAAACATGAGAATTGGGAAGCCCCGGCGAGAGCAGAGGTGCCAGTGTGGTTCTGTGTGACAATTGATGAAATACGAGGACTGCCCCTGAACTTCGTGGGTCACATCATAGATAATACTGAAAATTTTACAAGCAGGCTGTGCAATCTCTCCTCTAGTAGCTCAGCCTGGTTATCAGCCGGACGTCTGACCTCCAAAGCTCCAGCTCACAGGCTTGTGTGGTGCAAATCGCCCATTCATTCCAATATATTGTGCTATTATTTTTCAGATTCACCGACGGACAGGGAGAAAGTGAGGCACGCCGGGATGGAGGGCACGTGCCGGTGCTAGACTATATTTTATCTTTGATTGAATTACCAGATGGGAAAGGTGTGGCCGACCTGTCGCTTCCTTGGACTGCCCTCGTCGTTCTTCCTCACATAAGGTAATTAATTTATGAACTGGTTTATTTGATTAACTGTTATGTGAATTTGTATTCTATAATGTGTAGTGATTATAAAAATTCTTAGCATATATATATATATATATATATTACAATTTATTTCTGGAGCTTGTGGATCTGCTCAGATCGCATGCTCTGCATAGTCCGACATCTAGTGTTAGTTGCAGAGTATTCCAAG
Organism: Ambystoma mexicanum; assembly: GCF_040938575.1. Lineage (NCBI taxonomy): Eukaryota > Metazoa > Chordata > Amphibia > Caudata > Ambystomatidae > Ambystoma > Ambystoma mexicanum. The sequence continues at coordinate 1,219,366,713 of NC_090936.1, forward strand.
ATTTGTTTTAGAAACTCAAACGGACGCCGACAGGTAGTGTTAGTAATACTGTCCCTAGTGGATGTGTACTGTACCCATGGTGCTTCATTCGTCGAGGTCCCTCAGATTGTTTTTTTCCGCCATCGAAGTCGGTCGCAAACGCAGAGTTCTCTTCTAGGCTGATGCCTTTAATTGGTTGAAAGTTTACTTGTGGACTCTTTATTTCCTTATTGTTCGCTTCGCTGCACGGCCAACAGACTGCTCAATGGCTTTTGGCAAACAACCTCATCATCGACGAATTGACTGATCATTGACCAGACACGGCCTGGATAGGCCTCTTCGGGCTTCTGCCCATTTTAGTAGGGAGAGAGGGGGGAGGTTCTCCATACTGACCTCTTAAGAGAATGCATATTCTGTCATCCCCTTTACTTTTTCATCACCAATCTGCCCTTGTAAAAATAATGAACAAAACTCCCTTTACATTTTGCCCTAAATGCCACCGAAAATTCCTGTGGAAGAACACGCACAGTGTGCAATTACTGTCTCCCGAGGGATCACCCCGAAAAAGTTTGCAAATCTTGTACATTTTTTCGACCTAAAACTTTAAAGGATTGGCACACCAAACGCTGGCCCGCTCACGCCATGCAGGCCAAAGCCTCCATCGATGTGACGGAAGACTCCAGCAAGGGTAGTATCGGGGTCATGAGTGGCATCGAAGGTGAGCAGGGGGCGTCGGAACCCCATGTGCGGGCCCCCAAATCCAATAAGCAGGCCATAGCACACATAAACCCAAGAACGCTCTCTCGCTCTCCGCAGCTCTGCTGCATGCTGCACCATCGGATATGCTGAGAAACCCAGCCGCGAAGAATCCAGGGGCACCGGAGTGCTGCCTTTCATCTGCAGCACCTACATGCCCCCAGAATGGTGGCCATGGTTGCCGTAGCAACCTCCCACAAATTGCTGTGAACAAAGAGTATCACTGCCACAGCCCGGATTCCAGATTGGCTTCCCATGTCTGCCAGCCTGCCCCCTCCCGCCCTAAAGGGAGAGGAGGCTGATCGACAGGCGAAGCCGGAGCCTGAAGGCCGGGAGTTAAGGCCATTCACCCTCTCCGTAGCTCTCCGCTGCTTGCGGCTGCCTGATGGATGCCCCACTTCCTGAGGAAGCGTACCTTCAGTCAACCAAGGTAAGTGCATACAAAAGTTGTTTAGGGAGGGGTCCCTAAAGCAAAATGTGGATCGGGACATCGAGGAAAAAAAGTAAACAATATTATCCACTATGCTAAAACGAGTACTAGACATTTAAAACATTTTTTTTGTTCGAAATGGTGTGTATCCAAAACAGATATCACTATTTATAGCCTCTGAAGATACTGAAAACAATCCCTATATTGGGTTGGTTCTCAATTTAAATAAATGCATATAAATGAAAAAAGGGCTGAGAGAACCAAAATCACAAACAGAAATAGAGCAAATAGGAAATTATTTTTTTATAAAATAGAAATTAATTTTCATAATAATACAATACTCAAACAAAGATGAAAGAAGGTCAAAACATCAATGAACAATTCAGTCAGTGAGATCTAAGTTTGAAACATTGAATATACGTGTATTTAAAGTGAAAAAAGAAGGAAAGGATGGCCTGTTTTACTAATTCAACAGTACCACAATGACCAATCATTCGGTCATACACACTATATTGTTTGAGAGCAGGTCTGCCAAGATAAGTGGCTTTCCTTGTTGGCTGCTCGACGGCTCATAGTGCTTTCCACTATATATACAGCACAAACTCCAAAACTTTCCTGAAATATCAGCAGAGGCATTCGCAATGCTGGTAAAACACAGCAAGAAAGCAGGATCACCTTTGGATCCCTGTCCCCCGGACATCTACAAATCAATCCTCGCACAAGGAACGCCAGCAGAATATTACAGAAACCTTTTAAATCTATCACTAGCAACAGGAACTGTACCAAGGACCTTCAAATCAGCATATATCAATCCACTTTTAAAAAACACACGTGGTGACGTAGAAGACCTCTCCAACTACAGGCCAATTTCAAACATTCCCTACCTAGCAAAACTCCTTGAAACCTACGTATACACACTAACCCAAGAACACATAGAAAATCACCACCTGCTAGACAAAGCACAAGTCGGTTTCAGACCCGCAAGAGGAACGGAAACAGCACTACTATCCATCTGGGACGACCTAAAAACTAACGCAGACTCAAACACAACCTCAGCCCTTATTCTGCTCGACCTCTCTGCAGCCTTTGACACATTTAGCCATGACACCCCAACCAAAAGACTAGAAGACATAGGCATAACAGACACAGCACTGCTCTGGACTAAATCATTCCTTGCGGACAGAACAGAAACCGTATGGATTAAATCCTTCAGATCCACCCCACAAGTTAACGACTGTGGAGTGCCACAAGGATCCTCACTATCACCACTGTACTTCAACATCTACCAGACTCCAGTTATCCAAATCTTCAAAAAATACAACATTACATGCTACAACTACACAGATGATACTCAAATCATCTACAAATTCGAAGACACCCAAGCCGATCACTCAACCCTCGAGTGTCTCGAAGAAGTTTTCAACTGGATGAATGACAACAATCTGAAAATCAACCCAGGAAAGACAGAAATCATGATCATATCCAAAGATCAAGAGAACGAAACCGCCATCCCGTGGCCAACAGAAATGGAAACCGCACCAACACCATCTAAGGTAGTAAAAAATCCTGATGGACAACACACTAACCTTAAAACCACAAATAAAAGCAATAGTCAAACGCTTTTTCCTCCTCCACACGGCAAGAAGAATCCTACCTTTCTGCTCCTTCACGCACAAAACACTCACAATCGTCGCCCTCATCATGTCAAGAATCGACTATGCAAACGGCCTCTACCTCTGAATACCAGAATACCTCATGAAGAAAAAACTACAATGGATCCAAAATACAGAAGCCAGACTACTCCTCAAACTATCCAGAGGCGACCACATCACTCCTGCCCTAAAAACACTACACTGACTCCCAGTGAAACATTGCATCAACTTCAAAACAATGTGCATAACGCACAGGGCAATCAATGGACAAGGAGCAGAATTCCTACAAAAGAAAATAACAATCTACAAGCCAACAAGACTCCTCCGGTCAAGCAACTAAATCCACCTGGAACAAAAACCATACCTTAAGAAAAAACCTGGAGGCACCTCCTTCTACCACTTAGCCGCAAAAACCTGGAACAACATCCCAAAAGAAATAAGAAACACCAAAGATCACTTAAAATTCAGGAAATTACTAAAAACCTGGCTCTTCAACACCACAGACTCAAACTGAAAACCAATACAACAGAAAGGAAAAATGACGACTAAACTTGACAGGACACTGACAACGCCCAGAACCGACCAAGAAACTCCCACCACAACTAGACAGGTAACGCCAAGTCAAATAGAACACAAGCGACACCTATTGGGACAGAATCAACAACCCCAGCCAATCCCAGCCAACATCCTCACTCGCCCCATAATTGCTACCAGGTACCACACTGTTATAGTTATCTGAATGTTAGCAATCACCACACTCTAACCTAGTTGTGGATGTTAGCAGGCATGAGTGGAAAGGGAAGGCAGGTAAGGTTACGAAGGAAGTTGATGGAAGTGGAGGCCAGATGTGAAAGGGACGGCGAGTACCGGACAAGCCCAGATCAGGACAGAGGTGCAGAAATGCTCCCACACCCCATCTGGGGAGATTATGCAAATCCAGTGCCTCACTTAGAGACAGAAATGCCAACTAAACAATCCACTAACAATTTCCCCCTTTGCATACACCTCTCAAACTCCAAACCAAACACAAACCTACAGCACAACAAACCGCACAAACTTCACTACACTTCAACAACAAAACAAAAAACACACATAGACTCACACAACACCAACAGTACACGACTACCGGCCGCAAAAAACCCAGGCCCAGCCAACGGACCCACCGGGCTGAGGCCTCCAACAGCACATCACAGCCCTCTTGCACCTTTCCAGCCTCCTCCCACTAACTCACCCTCGCTTTCCCCTCTTTCAGAGCCGCCAGAGAGCCAGGAGACCACTCCGGTGGTGATAGTGCGCGGTACAAATGTCCTTTAACATTAACATATATACCAAACTCCTGTTCTGCAGTATAACCCACGAGCTATAGCCAAACGCCTGAGAGCACGGACCTGCCATCAGTACCCATCAGAACCCCCTTCAATTCTGGTAAGGAACGCTTGCTTGTGCTCTCGCTCCAAGCGCCCTCAATGTACTCAGCATCCGGTAAAAAGAGACACCGACCCACCGACCGCTTACAGTCAGACACCATAGACCAGCTGAGTCTGAACGTTGACCAACATACACCGAACTCTGAGATTACGGACATGCAGGTGGCCAATGCCTCTAACCGTGAGATAGCTAAAACATCTCTTAATAGGCCAGTTGCCAGTGGCACTATTACACTGTTGAATCAAAGCATACCATTGCATGACTTGCTATGCCGATGCCTCCCAATGCTATCCAGTCTGTGCCATATACGATGATTATTGATCTGCCCATGTGTATTACTGCGCAGCCTGGCCTGCCCTTGCCCAATGTGATTAATATGGTCCGGCCCATGCCCAATGTGATTCATGTTGACATGCCTACGTGTAATACTGCGCAGCCTGACCGGCCCTTGCCTTGCACCCTCAATGCTCACCTGCAGATGCCTAATGTAATCCATGTACACCTTCCTATGCCTAACCCTGTGACTACTGACCTGCCGGTGTTAAAACTTGATAGCTCTGTACCTAGTCCCTCAAATAGGGCCTTACCTGTTGCTCCTCTTAAATGTGCCCTCATCACTGCTCGCTCCCTCCCTGCGCATGCACTTTATGTCCATGATCTCATTCTAAGCTGTGACACTGACCTACTAATGATCAGTGAAACCTGGCTCACGGAAGCCTCTGTCCCAGCACTTGCCATCCCTCCCAGGATACAATATCTTTAGACAGGACCGCCCTCTTCAGAAAAGTGGAGGGGTAGCCCTGATTGCAAAAGATTCCATTGCCAGAGGACAGATAGAAGGGGTTCTTGGCCATAACTGTGACTATCTCCCTCTTAAAGTTAAGGTCTCCGCTAACTGTACCATTGCACTCCATATTATCTATAGACCACCAGGGCAGTATCAGACTTCCAGGATGCTCTGATACGTGCTCTGTCGGATAATCTGAAGAAAACTCCCCAATCCATTCTCCTAGCAGACCTGAATATAGGTTTCAATGACCCTAATGATACCCAGGCAGCCTCCCTCAGTAAAGCACTATCCACCTTAGGGTTTACTCAGTCCATCAGGGAACCCACCCATGGTAAGGGGCGCACCCTTGACTGGGATGCCCATCACAACCATTCCATTAGAGTTACTGACATCTCCCCTATCCCTTGGTTGGATCACCACTCCATTCTGTTTGAACTCAATGGGCCTCATTACGAGTCCGGCGGCAACCGAGCCGGAAAAACCGGCAGGTTACCGCCGGACTCGTATTACCATTCTGCCTCAGTGATTCCTGGAATTACCGGGGCATTACGACCCGGGAATTCCAGAGGCAGAATTGTGTAAGTCCCCATTCCATGGAGTCCCATAGGACTCCATGGGGTTGGGGACAATGGAAACACTGGTTCAGTCTATGACGGAGCCAGTGTTTCCATTTCCGCCTGCATGTGGGTTGTGTTAAACCCGCCAGGTCAGACCTGGTGGGAGTGACACCTCCCGCCAGCCGGTCCGGAAAGAACGGTGGTGGCGGTTTTACCACCACTGTTTTTTCTGTGCCGGCTGACTCACAATGAGGCCCAATTTCTCTAGGGACCAAGTCAAACAAACCCCCCTCCCTTCAGCACTGGCCAGAAGCGCCCGGCAACTAACTAAAGAAAGGCTCACACCCTACCTGTTATTACTTGCCCTCAGGTCTCCGTCTCCAGTGACCCAGAAATTCTTGCCAATCTGTTCAAAACAGTCATCTCTCAGGCTGTTGACGTCACCTTGAAAAAAGCCAAGCGGTCCAAACATTCTAACGCCTGGTTCTCCAAAGAACTACTCGATCTTAGGGCTAAGAAAAGGACAGCGCTCTCCCTAATGACGCCTCCAAGTCAATTTTTAAGACTATATCCAAAGAATATAAAACGGCCATTATCAAAGCAAAAGCCTCCCCGTTCAACTCAAGGATAGCAAATGGAAATCGGGAACGAAGGATATTTTTGCCATCTTCAGGGAGTTGGAAACCCCCATCACTCCTCCTACAACACTCCACAAAGATGAAGATTGGTGTAATAATATCCAAACTGCTATGGCTGGACAAACTCAACATGCTCCAGAATAAAATCTTAGCCCATCAACATGCCCTTAGTCACCAGATATCCCAATCAAAGAACTGTACTCCCAGTGACTCACCCCCCCGCACCCCTACTTGCGTTCAAAGATATGAGCGGAGGTTATCGCTCTCCTTAAATCAATTAAACCTTCCTTCTGTAAAGGGGACGCATGCTCGGCTCAAGTTCTTAAAGATTGTGCCCTTCCCCTTGCTCACTTCCTCACAGCTTTCATCAATGCCTCTTTCCAGTCAGACCATGTCCCTACTGGTCTCAAGGAAGCATGAGTATGCCCCCTTCTTAAAAAGTCAACACTTGACCCAACAGTCCCAGGGAACTATAGACCCATTACGACAGTCCCTTTTCCTTTTGAAAATTCTTGACAAGGCAGCTTATCTGCAAATCCAAAATGTCCTTGAGGCCAACAACTTGCTGGGCCTCAGGCAGTCGGGATTCCGTCCAGGGCACGGCACCAAATCTGCGCTCCTAGACTTAAAAAATCAAATGTACGATTTCAGAGACACGGACAAACCCGCCCTCCTCCTGCTCCTTGATTTGTCCACGGTGTTTGATTTGGTGGATCACAATACTCTGTGTCGCCATCTCTCCATCGCCAACTTCTCCCCTGCAGCCATTGCATGGATCACCTCGTTTCTTCAGGAAAGGTTGATTAAAGTCTTCTCGGACCTGTGCCAACCCAAGCTTCATTAAATGTTGAGTCCCACAGTGTTCGTGCATCTCATCCCACCCTATACAGCCTGTTTACCACTGTTTTACTCCCAGTCTTGTGCCCTATCCCCCCTACCTACTGCTCTCCACGCGCCTCTGTGGCCTCAGCCTGGTTAAGTGTACCTCACTCTCTGCAGTTTGCTATGGCGCTCTCTATCTCTCCTATCTTATCAGATTTTTTATCTCTTATCCGTCACCTCTTACTAATTCCGACAGGAAGAAACTCAAGAGGGACATACTGGGCTCTAACCCAGGCCTTCCGATTGCAGACACCTATGTCGCTGCCTCTGCCAGAGAGACTCTTGCCAACATCTTCTTTGTCGTTCTCTCATCTGACCTACGGACTTGCCATATGATTGCTCTTCTCCCTCCTTTCTCCTCCTCAACCATCAATGGTGGCACCAGCTGGTAGGTCTTGCTTGCAATCTTCTCCACCTCCAGGGTCATCATCAATGTCTACTGCAATGCTACCATCATGGTACAGGGTCCTCAACCCAACCTTCTACTCTTTGATAGGCTCCTCCCTCGCCTTATCAACCTTCCTTCTCCTTCTGAACCAGCTCCTTCTGCATCCCTGGCTCCCTTGCCAGCTGTGCCCATCTTGGCTCCCTTTCCGCCTCGTAACCGCCCTTCTAGCCTTGCCACAGCCTCCTTGCCGCCACCCCCCACATTGACGACCTCGTCAGCCTCCTCTTTGGTGAACCTGCCACCCACTAACACAGTATCTGGGTCTCCCTTGCCCCCTGCGGCCTCTCACACTGGCTCTCTTCTCAACCACTGTGGTCCTGTCTCCCTTGCTGGCCTTGGCTCCTCCGCCCCCTTCTACCTCTGTCCCTCAGGCACTCTTGTCACTTATGGGGGGTGACCACTGTCCCCTGCTCCCCCCCCTTAAGTCTTTCACAGAGGGCAATATGCTACACATTGCCACGCTTAATGCTCGCTCAGCTGTCAAACACTCCTGTGACATTTGCAACCTCCTGGATCTTGATGTTCTTGCCCTCACTGAAACTTGGTTCAAGGATAGCTCTGTCGCTTGTTTTGACGCACTTCTCCCAGAAGGCTACACAATACTCTACCTGCCTAAACTAAACAGACCAGGTGGGGGAGTAGCAATGATCATCCCTGAGTGTATCCCTGTCTGTCATTCCCACTCAGGCCTACTCATCCTTTGAGTGCCTGGTTGGCAGGCTCTCCCTCTCTCCTAGCACTTCACTCCTGCTAACCACCTTCAATCGGCCACCTTGTCAGCCCCCACTCTTCCTTTCAGAATGGGCTGACCTGGCCTCCTCTCTCCTATCCTGTAATGACCATATCATTGTTTGTTACTGACAAGGCATGCAAGCCACTCTGAGCCTCTGTTCCTCTCAAAATGGCTGAAGCATTGGAATTGAATACATTCCCAAAAAAGTGGTTGCTGAGAGACCGGAAAGGTTCGCCAAAATGATTTGAATTTTTACTTTTGAGTGATGTGCAGATATATTGTGAAACATGAATACATTTTGGATCTACCAGTCTTTAGGTCACATACATTTGTGGTGCTTCTCATCTGATTTCAAGCCGTTAAATCTATATTTTCTTACAGGCCCCTGGGGAAGGAAATCATAATGCCACGACTCGTAAGTTTCATAGACTCACTCTTTGCCTCTTTGGACCAAGGGACCGTCAGCAAAGGTAAGGTTGCCCCGGGGCAGGTTTGAACATATGGTCATTATGTAATGTGTGTAAAATAAACGTTGAAACATAAATTTGTGTTTGGTTTGCTTGATAAATGAAAGTGTGCTCAATTAATGAAGCCATGTGGCGCATCACTTCTTCTGGTTTTCACCCTTGCTTGAAATCTGTTTTGTTTTATTTGTCTGTGAAATTATTATAAAAGGAGGTAAACCTCCACTGGGATCCAGCCTTGCACCAGTGTGATATTTTGTGAGGTTGTTTTGTGATGCCTCCTATGGCAGATCCCATAGGACACGTGACACCGAAGCAAGGTTCAAATCCGATTTGCTGTTGTCAGATGGGTAATGGAATAAACACCTGAGGGGTCCTCTGTCTCCGTAAGCGCCTCTGGCCCCTTGGATATCTCTAGGGTTTCCCAAGGCTGCCTTTGGAGATTTTAGAGCCTAGGTGCACACCCATCTACGGGCTCTCTCCGATTCAGCGGCACTTCGCGGTTTCAGCGCATCACAAACCGCACTGATGCAGATCGAATATCTCCGGTTGGACTTTCCTTGCTCCCTCGGTCTTGGAATCTGGTGAAGGGACTCTGGATCAGCATTTTCTGCTTCTGGAGTGTCCTTGTGACGCTCCTGGAGCTTTTGGCTGGATTCGTTTTGCGGCAGACGTTGCTCATGGTTATGGACACTTGACCCCTGGCATTGGGCTTCTGCAGCAATGGAGAGGCACAGCAAGTCAGGGATTGTGCCAAAGTCTAGTTCGTCTCTGGGTTAGTTGGTCCCACTAACCCAAGGGAAGAAGTAGTCCCTTCTGGAGATTCTCTGTCGATTTAAATAAATAAATAAATAAATAAATAAATAAATAAAGTTCAGCGCAGCAGCAGGCTTCACCTGTACTTCGAGGTCTTGGAGGTTGCAGCGGGCTTCTCCTCACGATTTCTGCTTCAGATGTTTCTTCCAGTGGCCGACTCTGCCTCTAGTCCCAAAACCCTTGCTTTTTAAGCAAGATTTCCCATACATGCACAGCCTAGGCTTTCCACCACACAGCATGGTGGCTGTCCTGGCAGGACAGCCAGCCAGTGAATCAGGACTGGTTTCGTTCAGGCACTCCTAGAGATAAAGGATGGGGGAGATTTGGGACCCTCCCTCACATCCTGTCTTTCCAGACTGTTGAGACAGATTTCTGAACTCTGACCTGGTGGGCAGATGGTCAGAAGGCCAGGCTAGTTTCTTGGAACAGGGTAACGTCTGGACAAGCCAGACCAATCAAGGTATCTATGGTAGGCGGTCAAGATTAAGTCTCAGAAGGGGTGAGGGTGACTGAAAGACCTCAATGAGCACACAGAGTAAGGACACTTACAAAATACTCCCAGACAGGTGTATATATCAAAAATATAAACACATTTATTACAAGGCCTTTGTAACTCAACACAAGGTAAAAGAATCACAGCAATCTTACTAAACCAACACAATCAATACAAGATATATAAAAGACCATTGGGGTTTAACGGCTTAAAAGCACGACATAAGTTCACAACCTAGAGGGGAAGGAAAATAGGCAGTGCAGATAGTCTTTAGGCCCCTTCGACATCGACAACACGCCCAATTAAGAGGCAGTGCAATCCCTAAGAAGAGGGGAGCCTTGTGCTCAATACAAGCTCACGCAGTTGTTCCAATGGGCAAAACGGGGTCTCTTCAGGGGTCTCTAGCAGCTCAGGAAGGTGGATGAGGCGATGAAGAATAAGTTCCCACTATTCAGGGAGGACCTCCATTTGAAGGCAGAGGCAGTTCCAGAGGGCAGGATGGAGTCGCTAGTTTGCACTAGCAGTGGAAAGGAGAGGGACCCCCAGGGGCCACTCATGCATAATAATGGCTGGAGGTGCTAGGGGCCACCGGTTAGGGTTACTCACCGGCCCCAACCGCACTCCGGACCAAACTTCGCAGTCGAGTCCACTTCGGTTGCGGGTTCTACTGCGGCAGTATGACTGCTCTGCGGCTTTCAGTTCCAAAGATAGTGAGGATTCCCAAACGGGACAGTGGCGATTTCTCCGCTCCGGGTGGGTGAATCGCCCTAGTTTCACTGCAGCAGGCTTCAGGGGCAAGAGGGTCACAAATGCAGCGCACCTGCAAAGGTAGTTGCCGCGGCAGGGCAACACGGTAACCGCGTCTACATCGGTCCTGGCGCACTCGTCTCACTTCAGACCTGGTAATGCCAAGTGTTCGAAATTCGGTGTGAGGGTGCCAGGGACACAGAGCTAGCAGAATACCAAGTTTCGAGGGCCGCCTCGAAACAGCGGAGACAGAGCAAAGGTGCTGCGTAAGCTGGTCAGCCCACTGACTGGCCCAGGGACACTTCCGAGAAGGCTTACTTGCAGGGTTTGTTGAAGGTGCCGAGAATAGTTGGTCCCACTATTCTAATGAGTCAAAGCGTCTTGGCAGACCTTCTAGGATGACCAGATGCAGAGGGGTCCCACGGGACGACAGCGGGCTCGGGGTGCCAAACCTTCCAGCTGGTCACCAGCGGTTCCTCGACTCAGTTTCGTAGTTTCAGGATACTTGGTTCCTATCCTTCTTTCAGTGAGAACTTCAGAGATCGACATGGTATGGGTGTTTTCAGCCTCCTCTTATCCAAAGTTCCGTTTGCGCCAAAACGGAGAGGATCAATGGGAGATCTGCTCACAAACACACACTCCACACATGGACCAATCATGGACCACAGTGGTCCCAGGCATTCACAGTACTCCAGACTCTCTGGCTCCCAGGATGTGTATTGGGGACAGACACCCCAGCCCACATCCTGGAGGCACACACACAAGGCATGCAGAAGCTTGAGGTTTCACAGGAAACTGCATGTCCAAATAAGGACTGACCCGGGTCGGCTCGACCCGGGGAAGGCAAAGGGGCAGGATGGCCAAAGGACAGGACAAAGAACATGGTGGCATGGCCATTTTGGAGCCAGGCCACCTGTTCATGCCAAATGCGGTTAACACGGTTTAAATGGAAGGAAAGGATTAAAATGACATGAACAGATAAGCTGCCACCAGTCCTGTCCATGACACATCTGCACATCTCCAAAAAAGTTCTACGAGAGCATCTAGGGTCATTGTGATTGACTATGAGACCCAAATGCACTGTACTGTAAGGTACATTGTGCACTTGTTGCAGAAAAGTTGCAACATTAGAAAAGGACTAAAGGAAACAGTCTCCCAGTACTGACTGTCTTAAGGGCATGTCAGTTTCCTCATTAAAAGTGAGCGAAAGCCCAGAGGAGTGCAGCAGAAGGCTGGGCTCCTCTGGTAAAGTCAGTCTATGGTGTCTAAACAGCAGCAAAAAGTTTGGGGGTGTACAACTGGAGGGAAAATTACACATAAAATGAAATCTTTCCTAAAAACACTGGAGCCAGGGGCATGCTTCAGGTCGCAACGTACAGAGTAAAAGCCAAGAAAGACCTCCCAAACAGAAATTGGTGAAAAAAGATGGGAGAGCGGGGGGGGGGGCATTTTTACAAGCTGAGGATTCAGCCTGCGGTAGAAAAGAACAATGGTAGTAAAAATCAAACCACAACCAATAGCCATTTAAAGTAGTGAGGGTAACAAAAAATGTTACATGAGAAAGTAGAATAAGGTGCTACTAGGTAACCCCCCAGCAGTCCACACAAGCTGGTGTGTGTGCTGGACCTAAAAAAGTAGAAAGCTAAGTAAGATCAGTTTCACCTTAATATTCATGGGAACAGTGGATCATCCGATAAAAGGTATTTTTAACCTTATGACAAATCCAAAGGATTTCCCAGTGACACTGCACTGAGGGTGCTGGGTGTCACTAGACAAAAAGCAGATGCCTATGGCGTTTGTCAGACTCCAAAAACAGTGAAAACATGAAATCAAAATCAGGGAAAAACGCATCAGAGACTGAGAAAAAGGTCCCACTCACTCAGGAATTAAAATTAAAAAGTCCTAATTCCAGCAAAAAAGCTGGAGGTCTCTAAGGTTGAAGGGAATTAGCACAGAAATGAAAATTCTCCCTAACACCCGGCAGACTTTCTTCCTTCTGTCGGTCCTCGACTCTTCTCAGGGCTGTCCGATAGCACAGCGAGTAGAGCGCTCGCTTTGACATCTGCGCTGAGCTTGCTAATGCATGTTTGAATCCCGGCAGGGCCAAACCCAGCCTTTCATCCTTTCGAGGTCGATAAATGAGCACCACACACCGTGGGTAATAATAAGCAGCGCTCAGATACCTGGGTTCGTAGTGCTATATAAATGCTAAATTATTATTATTATTTATATACCACTATGGTACTGAGACGAGGAAGAGACACCTTAGAACATGCATCACTCCTTTATTCACTCAGACGCACACAAACACCACTCTGGTGCTGGAACGAGGAAGAGGGATTCAGAGAATCAAAATCTTTGTGTAATTGAAGAATATTGCCTGCGCCTGAAGCAAAGGGGTGGTATAAATGGCCCACTCAGATGAGGTAAGGAGTTTGAGTTGGAATTAGACTTGGAGATCACTTGTAGAACGCTTGCAGACGGAGAGAGGCTGCAGGTGAAGGTAGGGAGATGTGTGTCTGAAGTGCTGAGGAGCTGCAGAGTCATTGCAGCGGAAGCAGATTGTTGCAGGTGTTTTCGGAAGGTCTCCAGTGGCAGGGTAGGGCTGCTACCCTCCTGGAGTTAATGGGACACCCTCTCCAGTAACCTGAGGTGGTGGAAACCCTGGAAGAGAGGCGTGCCGTGCCGGCAACAGCGACAGCCATGAAGAGCCGACCGAAGCGGAAGAGAGCACACAGACGGTGTACCCGGTGAGTCAAGACAGACTGAATGACTCCAGGATGTTGTGGTGCGTGCTGCGTGGTGAATGCAGGTCGGAGCGCTCGCGAGTCAGCGAAGGACAGCAGAGGCAATGTGATTGCCTGTCCAAATGTTAAGTACAGATAATTGAGAACTAAGATGACGTGAAGGTTGAAATTAATGAATTAAGCGGTTTATGAATACCGAAATGTTCTGCAATTGAAAAGGCCAAGGACCGGCCAGAAAAGCAGTGAACTTTAAAGCGCATAATGAGCCTGTGAACACGGTGCAAATTCCCAGCAGGAAAGTGAACTGGGAATTTGCAGCTATCTGCAAGTGAATGGTGACAAACAAGTATTGAAAAAGGACTGCAAGAATATAAGTCCAATACCATCTACTGAGCTGAGGCAGTGTAACTGTGGAAGAGAATCCAATAACGTGTCAGTTGCGTCACCTGTATTGGATGGACTGTGCGGTCTGACAACTGCGCCTAGACCGAATACACCCAACTAAAAAGAAGCCACTCAACTCCTCTATAAACTTATGGTTGACTGTCAAGAAAAGATTGTATATTGTGAACTGAAAAGATCTGGCCTTTGTGCGATTGGTGAAAGACACAGAAGCCTGAAAGCTGGGACGAATCCAGAGGATTTGTTTGTTTATTTATAGGGTGCCAGAAAACCCTTGGGTAGCTGGGCGCACAGAATAACAAGAATGCTTAGAACTTGGTTACAGGTTGCATATTATAGGTTGTTGGTAACATAAATTGTATACAGTAATTACATTATGTACATTCATTACATGTAAGGGTGGAAAGGTAACAAATTATATACAGTAAATACATTATGTACATTTTACATGTAGAGTGGAGGGGTACGTTTGTCATCAGATCATAATGCTCAGGGTCACCGGTTTCAGAGGTGGTTGCATCGAAGCCAGGTGCGGGTATGGTGCTTGGAGCTGTTGTAGGGCTGGTCCCTTCTTAGTTCAACTGGTAGGGCATTCCAGTACTGGGCTGCTTGGACAGGGAAGCTATTACCTCCTGTTTTTTTTAGTCGGCATCTAGGGGTTTGGAGGCAGAAAGAGTTGGCTTTTCTGGTTGGTCGTGCAGTGGTTGTTCTTATTATTCTATCCCTAAGGTATATGGGGGGGGCTGCGTTGTTCAGACATTTGAATGTTAGTGTGACAATTTTGAAGGTGATCCTATCGCTAATTTTTAGCCAGTTGTATTTTCTCCGCACATTCAAGATGTGCTCTCTAGCTGGGAGGTTCAGGGCCGTTCTGAGCGTGTTGTTTTGTAGGGTTTGAAGTTTATTGATGATGTATTTATTGGTGCCTGATAAAGTGCATTGCAGTAATCCAGTTTTGAGAGGATTAGTGCATTGGCTAGGATAATGCAGCTAGCTGGTGAGGGGAAGGGTCTGCATGCTTTAATATGTTTACCGGTATAGGCTGTGGATGAGGCCAGGGAGTTCATTTGTTTCCTTAGGGACAAAGTGGAGACCAAATAGAAACCGAGGGTTTTCACCTCTTTGGCGACGTGGATTATATTGCCATCGATATTGAAGGCGCTGTAGTTGGAATCGAGTTTTTTTAGGTTGTTGGGTGAGCCTAGAATGAGGATCTCCGTTTTTTCGTCATTTAGGCAGAGGCCATGGGTTGCCATCCATGCCTGAATGAGGGTGTACATTTTGTTTACTAAAGCTCTAGCCGTAGTGAAATTGCAAAAAGGGGGATGAGGATCTGGGTGTGGTCTGCATAATTTGTGTAGGTTACACCCAGTCTGTCCAATTTGTCGAATATTGGTTTAGTAAAGATATTATACATCGTTGGCGAGACACAAGAGCCCTGTGGGACTCCACATGTTGTCTGGATAGGGTCTGCAGAGTCTAAGGTGGGGAAGACTCGCATGCTTCTGTTGTCGAGAAAGGATTGGATCCAGGCTATGAGTTCACTTGAGAAGTGGGTGGCTGACGCTAGGTGTGAGTACTGCGTGGTCCACTAGGTCAAAAGCCGCCGACAGATCAAGGAGTAGCAGCATTTCATTTATCGTTGAGCTCGTCAATTTGGGCTTTGAGTTCTATAAGGGCGGTCTCAGCTCGTGTTGTGAAAACAGTGAGACACTTAAAAGCTTGGGGAAGGGAATCCCTTTTGTTTGAAAGTGAACTTTCTGGAATCGCCCCTTTTCCAATCAAGAGGTGCAAGAAGGTCTGAACCTTTGTTTGAGCCCTTTTCAGTTGATGCTGACATCCCTACACAGTTTGAATAAATAGATGTGAGGGCAAGTATAGGTGTTGGACTTGAACAGACATTTACTTTGGGCTTCCCGACACAGACTATTAGTTTCAGTTAGGTAGAGAAATCCCACCTTAGCATAGGATGAGTTAGGCCGTAGGTTAAGTGTGTAGCCCAAGCCTTCTCCAGTTGTCTGTGTCTACTTCCGGATGCCTTCACAACTCCAATGCAGTAGTTTCACCTTATAGGTCTGCAGCTTATAATAACCCAAACTGAAAAGGTAGACATATCCCAGCCTAGATAGAAAACACATGCTCTAGTATTGATACATGAGACTGCTTGGAAACAATGTGTAAGGACCACATGCCACAGCATAGATTGGGGGATGGAGGCATGGATTTGAAGTTACACGCAAGGTGCAGCTATTCAAACAGAGGCTGAGATTAGACGAGGGCCATGGTTTTCAAGCAGTGTTGCCCCCAGTAAGCAAATAAATATATTACTTTGTGGTGTTCTTTATGTCACTGCTCACTGTCACTGCTCACTATTACTATATAGGAAATAGACAATTAAATCATGATGCTGGCATTTTTGAGGAATGCAGTGTTAGGTAAGATTTGCATGAATGTGGTGAATCTTCCTGACCTCTGGCAACCCCAGAATGTTTTGCTTGGACTTGGTATTTATTTTGCCTTTTCCCTAGGTGAGTGGGAATCCCCCGTCCCCCTCTCACCTAGTCTTTTACTCTTTTTATGGGTGAGCTTTTTATGTCTCTCCATAGTTTGTGATTGGAGTTATAGTTCCCTATAACCTTTGGGCTTTAGCTGGGATGCCCCTTTGTGCTTCACGTGTTCATTTTGCTTATTACCTCTTGGGTGAAATACTGTTCCCAAGAAGGAAAGTGGGATTCCCATCCCCTTTACATTTATTTTAGTGAGCCAGCACATCCCACCTTGTGTGGAGTGCTCGGGGATACAATGTATCGCCTTGCTTACTTACTTGCTAACATTTCTGTTGCAATGACAACTTAACTTTGAATGGCTGGTGGCAGTGAAACTTTAGACTTAGTCATTATTCTCCAGCATGGGTCTGGCATGGATTAACATGATCATGAATATTCCAAGTCGTCGGGCTGGGAATCTTCGGTAAAGAAAAATTCAAATTCATTTTCATTTCTGAACTGTCATTTTCCTAACAACCAATCACTGGTCTCTGGGTCATACTGCCCCCAGCCAATGACTGCCCTCTACCTAAGCCCCTCCTCTGGCAGTCATGTTCAGATTTTTACTGCACGTTCAAGTGTTGGCAGTCCTTGTGCTTGGCTCTTGAGCTTTTACTGGGTTTTGCACTTTTTGAAAGAGTTTACTCTATTTTTTCCATCAATCGAGCTTCGTTCTCCATCGATCTAGCTTCTGATGAACGGGGACCCTCAAGGGCAGATTTAGTCAACTTTCTTCGTGGAGGATTCCAGAAGTTACTTCCAGGCCTACGCCGCGTGGACATGTCGGAGATGAAGGATTCGGCTCCCCTTTTCAAGATTTGTTCTGACTGCGACTTACGGAATGTCTTCTCGGATGAAAAGCAGTCCAAGTGTCTCTACTGACTGTACCCTGACCCAACGCACGTGGAGGAGGACTGTGCGTTTTGTCAGGAGATGGTGCCCTGCACGCTGAAGGATCTGCATCTGCGGCTCAAGGAGTGGCTACAGGCCAAAGCCCCTGCTCTAGGTTGGTCCCAGCAACATGCCTCCCCTGCTACCAAGAAAACTGAGCGGTCTTCTATGACCTTTGTGGGCGCCCCGCCCACGGGGGCCCAACAAAAGGCCAAGCACTGCAAGTACACTGTCAACGGCAACACCGTTGCGACTGGCTCCTCGGCAGCCAGGGTTTCCTGCGGCTTCGGTCACCAGCCAACGCTCGGGATCTTCATCAAAGAGGAAGTCGGACCATCCGGGCAAGCTCAAGGACAAGCGCAGGACCGGCCTGCCGGAGAAGGCCAAGGGGGGCAGGACGCTGCCCCTGCCCCCCCCGTACCCCAAAAAAGCAGAAGTCTGCGGGTCCGACCAAGGCCGTGAAGGCCCAGGAGCATATGACGAAGGCCCAACCATCTATCGAGAGGGTGGTGGCGTCCCTCGCGCAGGCCCGCAGGATGCACCCCAGAAGGCTAGAGTCTGCCAGGAGGGAGTCTTCTTTTCAGCCCATAAAGACGACACTGGAGAAGATGCCAGTCATTTCACTGAAACCAACTCCCCTGGTCGCAGAGAAATGGGGGGAGGCCAGGTAGTCCTCCAGGGCACAGTTATCTCCTCCTCAGAGGAGGAGGAGCTTACCGGCCTCCAGACCATCCAGGAGGAACAGTGTGTCGAGGGTAGGCCCTACGGCGAGGATTCCGACGAGGACGACGACGAGGAGACCGACTAGGAACAGCTGGGCGTTGGGGGCCTGGGCAACCAACCTACGCCACTGTCACCGGCTCTGCGTTCTCCTCCGTCACCACAGCCGCCTCAACAGCCATCTGGAGATATCTCGGCAGACATTCTCTGTTTTGCTTACTCTGGTCTCAGAGATCCAGACAAGGATGCCTGTTTCACCCACGGCCCCCGAGACCGACTGGGTAACCACCTACCAAGAAGAGGAAAGTTCACCCTCCACCTCCTTGCCACCCTTCGCACCCATCTCCCCTCCCCGAGGGATGAGACTGATCCTGACACGGCGATGACGGGCATGGACGACAGCGGGTTGGGGGACCTCCTGTCTCCACCTCCCAGATCTTTGCCTCCTGATGAGATCGGCTCGTTTCACGCCATGATCTCCAGGGCTTTGGAGCTCTTCCAGCTTGTCCCTGAGGGGAAGGTTTCCTATACCAGTGCTGCAAGGCCAAGAGGAAGACCTTCCCGTCGGTCCCACTCCTGGATTACATTTGGGACGAGGGGTTGGCCCTCATGAAGGACTCATGGACAGGCTGGGAGAAGAGGGACTGTTACGAGAAGTACTACAGGGTGCCGGACCCAACCGTCGCTGGACTCTATGCTTTTGGCAGCAGCCAAGAAGTCGTCTTTGTGCTCCTCCTCTTCGGCGGCCTCCACACCCCTCCTGGACAGTGAGGGGAAGAAGTTGGATGCCATGGGGCGACAAGTTATATCATCGGCGGCGACAACCATCAAGGCTGCCAACGCTCTCGCCATTGTGGCCTGCTAAAACCGGGAGCTGTGGTTCAACATCTGTCCCCTCCTGCACTTCCTTCCCGACGACAAGAGGTCGGAATCTTTGGAGATCCTGCAGGAAGACGAGGTGGCGTCGGGCCACGCCATCACGGTGGCCATGGACATCACCGACACGGGGATCTGCCAACTGGGCAACAGCGTTAGCCTTCGTCGATGGGGCTGGCTGAAAGCCATCAATTTTCGTCAGGACATTCAGTCGAGGGTGTTGGACGTGCCCTTTGACCGGAAAAATATGTTTGGGTAGGCCGTGGATGAGTCTATTCAGGCCATCAAGACGGACACAGACACGGCTCGTGCCTTGTGCGCGCTTCAGCAGCGACGGCTGTCCTTTCGGACCTCAGGCGGTAAATCCTATGTATCCTCCAAGGGTTTCAGTGGAGGTGCCTCGTCTTACTGTCAACCCTCCCACTCGTCGGCCCAGTAGAACAGGGGCCGTTCCAAGGCCTTCGGAGGAGGACGTCATTGCCCGGGTCCCCAAGGCGGCCCTTTGACATCCAAGCAGGTTTGTACCGATCGTGGCGTTGGGCCCCCACTCGTGCACCCCGGTGGGAGGCTGGTTGGCATACTTCATCAGCGTGTGGAAGACCATCTCCACCGACCGATGGGTGCTGGAAGCTCTCGCTCACGGACAACCCTTTAATTTCAACGGAAGTGTCCCCGAATACCACTGGTGGCCCGGCAGGAAAACCATGTCCCTCAGCTGCTGCTGGAGGTGCGGGCCCTGCTAAGGAAAGGTGCGCTGGAGCTCGTCCCAAAGAGGCTTCGGGGCTCCGCAGTGTATTCTCGTTACTTCCTCGTAAAGAAGACTGGGGGCTGGAGGCCTATTCTCGACCTTCGTCGACTGAACAAATACATCAAGTCCCAAAAATTCTGGATGGTTATTCATCATAACATGCTAGGACAGCTGGAAGAGCGGTACTTCCCGTCGTCGTTGGACCTAGAGGTTACATACTTCCACATCCCCATTCACAAATGACACTGCAAATTCTACCGTTTCGTGGTGCAAGGGAAGTACTACCAATTCAAGGCCCTTCCCTTTGGATTGAAGTTGGCGCCAAGGGTCTTCACCAAGTGCCTGGCGCAAGTGGGGATTCACATCTACCCTTATCTGTTCGACTGGCTCATCCGGGGCAGCTCGAAGGAGATCGCCTTCGACCAGACGTCGAAGACTGTGCGCCTGCTGACAGAGCTGGGGTTCTCGGGTGAACTATGCAAAGTCCTGCTTGATTCCATCGCAGGACACGTAGTTTCTGGTATCCCGACTCAACACAGTATCGTTCCTGGCATCTCTGTTGGAGGAGAGGATAGCGGCCATCTTGGGCAAGGTTCCACTGTTGCAGTGGAGATCGCAAGGGTGAGGTCCATCAAGTCTCTGTTCGGCATGTTATTGTGTATATACCTCATTCGGCTGTGCAAGCTATGGATGCGTCCACTACAGGAGTTCCTCGACGCCCGTTGGATACAAGTTTTCGGGAAGCTTCAAAGACACGATCACACTCGACGAGAGTTTCCGCCGAGCGATACGGTGATGGTGAGTGCGCGAACATCAGTCCACAGGCACGGATTTCCAGACCCCACCTCATCAGGAGACTGTCACGACGGATGCCTCCCTGGAGTGATGGGGAACGCACACCGTAGGTCTTCACACAGGCCTGTGGCTACCGGAGGAGATGATGTTGCACATCAACCTGTTGGAGCTGCGGACAGTGTTTTGGGCCCTCAAGTCCTTGCGTCTGTCCCTCAAGGGCAAAGTGGTACAGGTCTTCACGGACAACACCACCATGATGTTCTACATCAGGAAGCAGGGGGGCACCAGATCCCCGGCACTCTCCAAAGGGGCGCAGGACCTATGGCACTGGCCATAGCCCAGGGGATGTTCCTCGTCCCATTTCATCTTGCAGAAGTGAAGAACACTGTTGCCGACTCTCTCAGTAGGGAGCTGCACTCTTGCCACGGTTGGGAACTTCGGCAGACCAAATGGATCACCTGTACCGCAGATGGCGTAATCCTCGAACGCTCTGTTTGCGACGTCGATGAACAACAAGTGCCGGACGTTCGCCAGCAGGTTTCCCCAGCCGGGGAGCATGGGGGGATGCATTCTCATTCCCCTGAGACGGCCTGTTTCTGTATGCGTCCCCCGCTGCTGGTGCTTCTTCGACTCCTCAATCCACTCAAACGATCCCGGTGCAGGATGATCTTCATCGCACCGGTGTGGCCGAGGCAGATATGGTACCCCGACCTTCTCAGCATGTCAGCGTTCCCTCCAGTCAAGCTTCCACTGGTCGCAGATCTTCTCGCCAGGGAAGGAGGCGCAATGCTGAGCCTGCAGCGTTAGAGTTTGGGGGCTACGATCTCGCAGCGGACTGCAAAGAATTGCTTGCCAAGGCCAGGGCATCGTCTACTCTTAAATGCTATGGTCATAAATGGAGGAGGTTCTTGGTGTGGTGCCGTACACAGAAGATCGTTGCTCTACAAGTCACGGCTCCGCAGGTGCTGCTGTATCTGCTTTCGTTGGCCAAGGCTGGACTGGCGCATGCCTTCATCAAAGTTCATCTGGTGGCTATCTCCGCTAAACCATATCTCCGGGGCGGTCGGCATTATGGTCACACCGTCTGGTTAAGGAGTTTGTCAAAGGACTTTTCCGTTCGTTCCCACCGGTGAAGACTCCAGCCCCGGCGTGGGAACTCAATGTGGTGCTGACTAGGCTCATGGGTCCTCCGTTCGAGCCTATGCATTTGGCGCCTTTGAAATTTTTGTCGTGGAAAACAGCTTTTCTTGGGGCCATCACCTCCGCACGACAAGTGGGAGTGATCCAGGCCCTCTCGTAAACCACCTTACTTGACATTCCACGAGACGAAGGTAGTGCTACGACGCACCCTTCTTTCATTCCCAAGGTGACGTCGGACTTTCATCTAAACAAGCTCTTGGTGTTACCTGTTTTCTTCCCAACGCCTTTGTCGCCGGTTGAGAGGACTTTGCACTCGCTGGATGTGGCTAGAGCGCTGAAGTTCTATGTGGACCGCACAAAGAGTTTCCAGAGGACGTCCCAACTTTTCGTGAACTTTGGCCCTGTGGACCATGGGAAGGCCCTCTCCAAGGCTTCCATTTCCAGGTGGCTCTCCAGCTGCATCACCCATTGTCACCGGTTGGCAAACCGACCGTTGCCTGGCCGTCCAAGAGCCCATTCGACCATAGCGATCGCTGCAACTACGGCATTACTGTCTGGTGTGCACCTGCTGGACATCTGCAGGGTGGCTACGTGGAGGTCGACGCACACCTTCACGAGATTCTACTGCGTCGACCGGGATTCCAGGGAGGAGTCCAGAGTCGGCCAAGCAGTGATGCGCAACCTGTTCGCTTGAAGGTGAGTCTGGTGAGGAGGTAAGAGATGCTTATGCTGAGCCGTTGCCACCTCCAGTGCTTGTGCATGTGTGTACTGCTATGTATTCTTTATTCATGAGCATGTGAATCCATGCCGGACCCCATGCTGGAGAAAGGAACAAGTTACATACCTGTAACTGTTGTTCTCCAGCATGGGTCTGGCATGGATTCACATGCGAACCCTCCCACCCACCCCTCTGCGGCTCTTCTCTTGGTCCTACTGCCACTTTACGTGCTACCAAATCAGACGATGGCTGCCAGAGCAGGGGCTCTGGTAGAGGGCAGTCATTGGCTGGGGGGAGTATGATCCAGAGACCAGTGATTCGTTGTTGGGAGAAACAGTTCAGAAATTAAACTGAAACTGATTTTTTTTCTTTTTCCCGAGGATTCCCAGCCTGACGACGGGGACTATTCATGAGCATGTGAATCCATGTCAGACCCATGCTGGAGAACAACAGTTACATTTAAGTAACTTGTTCCTTACTCGCAGGCTATCAAATCAGCCTCGATAATGCACACGAGGGTCACCATTCTGATAGAATGGTGGGCTCCTTCTTTTTTCGCATCTCTCATTGGCTTGTTGTTTGTTAGGTCTACTTCTGCCATTCCAGGTGGGAAAGATCTCGGTTGAAGTTTTGTCTTCGGCGCAAATCGTTTGTTACATTCTCAGGCTCCAGAATGTCTGAGAAGACAGCAATCAAGGGAGGATTGCAGAATTCTGCATCCCTTTGTCTTTTCCTTACCTGAAAGGAACCAGTTCCTAGTGGGGGGAAACCCTTTCTGTAAACTGCAGGGAGAGTTTGCAGAAGTTGTGCTGTAGTTCCTGATAAATACTCCAATCCTGAAAGCTGCTTACAAGTCGACCACTGGAGCTGAATCTGAAGAGGAAAATTACAAACTAGAGAGCCTGCTGTGTAACTGGAGCCTGATGCAACCCTTCCTTTCCATTGACCTGGGGGTCCCGAAAATGACAACTCTTACCCAGAGGGTGGTGAGACCCACTAGTCTCAATATTACCTGAATTTTGAGTGATCCCACGATGTGCTGCGACCTTGCTGCATTGCAAACCGCCAATACACTGGGACCTCAAGCCTGAATGCAGTGCTACGTCTCCTGAAGTCTGATTCCTGCTTGAACTTTGGTGGACTCCTGCTGGCCGTCCAAAGTCATGATTCGAATCCCTGAAGTCCCCTCACCAGAGTGCAGGACCAAGAGAGTGAAGAGAATCCAACCAGCTATATTCTTTCTTCATCCAGTACCTGTAAAAGGGTGCCAAATCCACAGAGCTGCGAGAAGCAGCAAAGAATACTCTGGAAGCCTCCCCGATGTTGCCAGTTTTCCTTCAGTGTCCATACCGAGAACCCAAGGACTGGATCCTGTGCTGCTGCAACCTGAACGCGGCCACACAGAAGCTCTTCTTTTCGGCTGAGCTACTATGTTGGCTTGGGTAATACTTAAGTCTTTTGTGAAACCTATGAGGCTGCGTGGGTGATTTTTGTGGTTGGGGGGTTTGCCCATACCATTCGCCCAGGCCTAATGCTGGAACTCGTCTGTGAAGTCTGTTAACACTTTTGACTAACCTTTAAGCTAATAATTACTTGTTGACGAAGATATTCTCTGGAAATCTGATTTTCCTGCAACTGAAATCTATCCTGACCTGCCTACAGCTGGCTCCTAGACCCCTAAGGTCCCTCTTCTGCCTTTGGGAAAACTCTACACTAGGGAAGGACTTTGATGATCAGGCTTCTGTCTTGACAATCTAACAACTGTTGAAAGTGTGCTGTAGCACTGTAGCACCTGGAGCATTCCAAGTGCTGGATGGGATTACCACAATAACTAATCTCAGGCCCAAATAACCGGACAGACTCAAAGAATATGGCAAAATACTACTTTATTATCAGTTCAATAAAGTAAAGAAATACGACGAGCATATCAAATCACAGCTCACAAACTCATCGCATTCAATTACTCAAAAGGCTTTATACCTCAATGTACGTCGGCTATGACGTCATCCTATGTGGCAAACAGTAAAAACCTACCGGGGTTGGGATTGGTTAAGGGAACATATATACCTATAGTCTGCATAGGTGTTTGTAACATCATTGGCTCCCCCTTATCAAGTAGGCACGCCTTGAACTACCTCCAACTACATATAAAGCAGATGATAGCAGACTAACAGCAACAGCTAGGCTTCTGCAACAATGTGTAGTCCATCAATACATGGGCCCTCATGATTGGTTAGCACTATCGTCCAACCTTGGACATTCTGCTTGTTAGCTCCACGTAAGCAAAACGGAACCCAGGTGCAGGGAACGATGTCAGACAACTGCCCATTTGACTATATAACCTTCCATCTCTCATGAGTTAGGCCCTAAGCCAAGGCTTCTTTGTAGTTGACCTTGCTGACTGTTCTCTTCTCCAGAACTCTAAAGGGAGTGAAGCTACATTTCTATCTTCATCTGGAGCCTTGTGAATAGGTCTTGTTTCCTGTTTAAGGAAGGCATGGTATCAACAGTAAGACAGACACAAGTGACCACAGTTCAAGGGTGTTTATTGAACTTTCGCAAGGGTTTGATAAATGCCTAACTAAGCCTACATCTACGGATGGGAGCAAGCTACGACCATCAAATAATAATAATGTCCTAGTGGAGAAGTCAAAATAAAAGGTCATAAGTAGGATGGAGAAAAGGTGTTTCTGGGAAGGGGATACTGCATCCCACCCTCCGGTGTCCCACTTGCACTCTCCGAAGACCCCTCATCCAGGTGATCGTCCCGACAGTGGTCCACCGCATTGAACTGGATCCAAAAGCAACGGCTGTTTCCTGGCCACCTGGATGACAGATCCCTAGGGGACTAGCGGGTGAGACACCTTCAAGTTTCTCACTCCTGATCCAGTTCACTTCAATTATATTAGGTGCCATTACTCTCTTTGGCCTCTGGAGACTTGGTTGCTCCGTCTTGCATATTCTATCTATCTATCTATCTATCTATCTATCTATCTATCTATCTATCTATCTATCTATCTATCTATCTATCTATCTATCTATCTATCTATCTATCTATCTATCTATCTTCACTTTTTGTATTCCCCTTTACACCCATGGGCCTCTAGGTAGCTCTTCTGCATCTTTGTTCAATACTTGGCACTTGCAAATGTTCACTCCTTTACGTAATTAAGAGAAATGTGTAATGCGTATGTAGCTTATCCTTTTCGACTCCTTTCTTGCTTGCAGTTGCCTTTTGCTGCGGCATCCTTGATCCTGATTCAAACAAATATTCGATGTTCTTGCGCAAAGTTCTATTTCCAGTGCTCGTCAGCTCTGCAGCCTTCGTTTTTCTCCTTGAGGCTTCTCGCTTACATACCAAACCGACGTCCATTTTCTCAACATGGCTGTTTCACTTGCGTTATATTTTCTACATTAGCAAGCTTCTATATGTCTCATCTATCTTGCATTTCTGCGTATATACATCTACTAAATTTATTGTCCCTTATCTTAGTGTATATGATTTATTCATATTTGCATGCATGTTCACTTTACTTTACACCTGTCAGACATTACTTATAGTTCTTCTTTGTCCAGTGGTGTCTGCAGATTTCCTTCTACCACATCAGTTTGAGGGTACATTCGGTACGGATGTCTGGGCGCATAACGTCTTTCATATCTCCAGTGTGGTATTGGGATGATATCCGGTAACAGGCACAGTGTCTTCTTGTTGTTCTTCCAGTGTGACAGAGGTGAGGGTGTGGGGTCTAATGACATATACGTCTGCCTCTCTGCATTCCGCCCTCTGGTCGAATCCTTGACCACCTGCTCACTCTTCAACTTTTCTTCGCACTGCGTTTTTTCTGGAATCCATATCTTTGTCATCCACCTCAGGCCACCTGCATTTGTTGTGTTCATCCACACCCCAGGTCATATGGCAGCAATCCCCAGTCTGTGAACAGAACTCGCAACGTCCTTGCATAGTTCTTATGATCCTTAGGATATTGAAACTTCGTTTCTGAAGGTGCCACAGGACTTCCTTTCAGGTGCTCACGGGTGGTGTTTTTGGTTTGTGTGTGCTCATCAGTCACAGCATTTATGTCGATCATTAACTTCATTCCAATAGCTTTCTTTGCTGTCTTCTTGCATTGTTCTATGGTTATTCTTATAAGCCAGAATCCCAGCAGCACTAGCACTAGTATTGCACCCAGCATTTTAAAGGCATTTGCCATCTAGCTTGTAACCCTCAAAAATAGAGCTTAAAACCAATCTTGATCTTCGGTCTCATCTACTTCTTCCATCTTCGTATGCAGAGTTGACAGCATAGTTATTACCTCTATTAGAGTTCAATTTTCTCAATCTTGGCCAGGTATTTATGTACAGCAAGAAGGCCCAATCTTTGCACACATGCGTTTTTCCATTGCTGTAATTGAGTACAAGACATACTTGTTCTGGAAGGTCATGAGTCTGATGGCCCCCAATTCTTGTTAAATCGCATTAAATCCTTTTATTGTTGTGTTAATTGTTTGTAGCAACTCCCATCTGGTGATTTGTAACCACTTTGCATTCGCTGCAGCTTGAAGTCCTAGCAGGAATATGGCTGTAAACCATTGCCGTCCTATCGAACAATGTGTGCTCATCTGAAATGCCGTGATAAGCTTCTATTGATTTTGCCGAAAAATAGTTCCGTCTTCTGTCGGGTGAGTTTGAGCGACCTGTTTTTCCTTTGATGTGCACCCATTTTCGGAAAAGTCTGATGTGAATATCACTTTGGGGGTTCACCAATGCAGGAACATGTATTGTCAATATAGAATATATCGTATAAGCTTCAGATCCACAGGCCCAATAGTGGTCCATTATCACAGCAGTTCCTCCTGTCATTCCTGGCACATCAGTTATTTGCTTGCAGTCTTTATTTTCTCTAGCTTTGGTCAGATCTTTGTTTCTGAAGCATAGTGTTGCATTCTTTATGGGCAGTATGGGTAGAGGTCCTGCTTAGTCTTCCACCCATGTTAGTAACTTTGCACGCTTGGCCCAGTTCTTAAGACATTCATCATTCACTATTTGCACTACCTTCAGTGGTGCTGTTATCAATAAGTGTGCGCTGCATTCCAATATTCCTGCTTCCCATCCTGTACCAATGGCTACTTTTCCATATACCAATAACTGAGGTCTCTCTCAGCATCTCGGTATTCTTGTAGCTTCCCATGTATCATCACAATGCAGTCTCTTTTGTTCAACAATCCTCCTCTCTCTTTCAGTCAGATTACCAAATGAGTACAGGGGCATTCTGCTCTTACAATGCGGGTTGTGAGAAACTTGACCATGCTCTCCCACCTACTCCTCCGGGATCCTCTAGTCAGGTGGCCAGGAAAGGGCCATCACTTTTGGATCCTGACCCTGGGTGTGGATACACAAGGGTGGTTCACCTGAGTGGGGCATCAGGGGAGATTGGAAGGAGAACTACCAAAGGCTGAGACATGGTATTCCCCCTTTCCCATTCTACCTTAAACACCCTTTCCCTCAGCTTTTATGCGCTATTTCCAAACCCATTCCATCTTCCCGTCCCCATTACCCACAAATACTGGGACGAGGAAAAGGCAACCGGGAGTAGTGAAGTTTTCCAATCTATACCATAACACATCACCAAAAGTCCTATTCAATCTGTCATTGACCTCGTACTTCATCCATGCTCACCAACATACTGTCATACATACATGTCCCCTTGTTGTTATCACTTACAAGAATCTACTGAAATGTGCGTGTTCACTCAAGTTTCCTCCGTTACGAGGCCCCAATATTGGCCTTTCTTTCTCTCTGGAGCCACGCCCCACCTCAGTGAGCAGAGAGGATTTCTTTTAAAATGGCTCCTACTAAAACTGCTCAGGAAACGCATGTTTTTTCATTTGGGGGACCGGTCGCTGTAGATGGGTGTGACTCCTTCCTGGTGACTAGGCCTGAGCCTTCCCAAAGTTCGGGGGAAAATTGGGATCACTTCGGGAAAGTTACCTCTTGTAAGGGTGTCCCTAATTACGCTCACACCAGAATAAATACTCCCCTCTAGGGAAACAAGACAAAAAGTCTGTCTTGTATGGCTAACCAGTTTAATCTTACAAAAATGAGGATGGTAGCAAAGGACTCTGCTGCCTGAACGGTCTTCTTCTGTCCCTCTTCCGTTCCTACCTGCCAAAGTGGTGCCAGGCAGGGGTTTTTATAGTCCCATCTTCTTGTAGTGGCATCACTGGATATGGACCATAGCTTCATCCCAAACTGTCCTACTTCCATACTAGGGATGTTCTAAAGCTTTCTTTTCTTCATTGTCGGCAGTTTTTGTCAGGGCATGCTGTTCTACATTTTGCTACCTTATTCTGAAACACACTACAGCCCTGCAGACGTTTATAAACCTTGAGGCCTAGCCCCAGGAAAAATTAAACATTTTAATAAACAATTTTCATTCATTCTATCCATATTTCACTCCTCCTGCTAATGTTATCCGGGCCCTAAAGGTTCCCCCACAAGTAATACTTATCTGTCCCATTCTGCAGTTTGTTGCACAGAACATGTAATGCATATTCGTAGCCTGCATGGATCCTTGACGGACAGTAGACATCTGGTGAGCCACTCTGTGTGCTACCAGAGCTAACCTTAGTGACGAAGACCCAGCGGAAGCGACTGTAATCAATTTTTAGAATCTCACAGGATGCATTCTTTCTGGGACGGAGGGGGGAGTTTGACAGCACTTAGATTTTACAATGCCTAGGATCTAACATTACAAATCTATTGTTAGGGAGAATTCTCTGTTTAGGCTGAATTTCCTAACCTAGTGAGTCCCCCAGCAGCTTTTCTGGATTTTTGGGGTTTATTATTTTCTCCTGCCAAGAGTGAGACTCTTTACCCTCACTCTTGGGCATGATTTGAGTGTGTTTCTTTGACTCTAGATGTGCTTAATGGGCTATGGGGTCTTTTACTCCATAGGGCTTCATGTGTTTTTGTGATGTGTGTTACACAGCACCCTCAGTGCAGTAACACAGGGGTGTCATAGTGACCCCCCAGTATAGACTCCATACCCTGGGACTGACTACTGTCTCCCAGGGCATGTAAAGTCACCATTGACTTTACTAGTCTTGAATTCTGAACGGAACCAGTACAAACCACCATATTGTGGACGTACTGGCCGGGGCAATTCGATTGCCCCGGGGTCTGTTAGTCGAGGGGGCATGTCTCCGTCCCCCCTGATCGAGTTTTGGCTGGTGGCAGTTGATACTACTTTTTATATTCGACCGCGAATATATCTCTATGGGATTTCCCATTGTTCGAGGCTACCAACTTTAATTATTTAATTCCTATAGCCTCGAACATACCACCGGTTTATTTATTTAATATTAATTCTCCGGTTGGTATTTTTTGCCAGAACTCGGTTCTAAAATGGCGTTTGTGTTCGCTTCTGTGACTCCAACCCAAGTGGAGCCCTTTGTTCCACTTTTTGGCGGGCTACTCCACAGAAGCCCTCCAAAGTGGTGCCACTCTGTCTGGGGTACTTAGGAGGGGTGGAGGGGGATTAGGCACCCTGGACTGAGTTGCCTAGGCAACTCAAGTCGCACTCCGTCCTGATTGGCCCAAGTGGTGAGCCGGCCGGCTCACCACTTAGCATGTTTGAGTGACAGCTAGGCTGAGTGAATGGGGGTTTTCTGCATAATAGAGGGCTTTGGGGACTGGAACTTGAGAAGTCGCCACAGGACCTAAGAGTCGGACGAGGGAGAAGCTGAGCCGACCTGCTACGACGACACCACCGGTGGAGCCCTGCTGAACCGTCTCACCACTTTTCCCAACGACAGAGGAGATCTCCAGCCCGGAGAGTCTTCTTCCTTCGACTGGTGGGGATAACCAGTCTGCTTCCTTTTTCGCTTCCTGGAGCATCTCGTGGCCCCCTTGCCTGTGCCAAGCACCCCGGCAACCGGGATACCATGTTTCACCCCTACCGCGAATCAAAGGGTAGTACCTTTAACCGGAAAACTCTGTGGCTGGTTTCTTCCCTGGCATTGCAACGACCTTCACCTTTCCTCCACGTCGAGATCTTCTCTTCCTCTGGACGATGCCGCGACTTGCACCCGCTGCCAGGAACTGCCCCCGCTGGAAGATCCTTTCCACATAAGGTACCGTGTTCCACCTGGCTTCCCTTGCAACCGACTGTACAGGGTAGATTTAGCCCCCGGCTTTCGAACCTGGGTTAGCCTGGGACACCCTGGCTAAACTTTTCTGAGCCTAACTAAAACCTTTCTGAACTCCCTGCAAGACTTTTTAAGCCTGTTGTCATTGTGTGATCTTGGGTGCATTTGTGCCCTGCTCTCTCCAAGAGTGGGCCCGGCCTATGGGCTTCGGCTCACAAGTAACTTTTGACTTTCCTGCCTTGCTTAAAAGTTCCTAAGTATTAGTGTGGTGTATTTTCATACATTCTGCCTTTTTCCCTCCCTTTTTCGTTAACTTATTGGAGTGCCATCTATAGTTAAGCGCTCACCTCTGTCTGGAAATAAGTGGTGTTAACTAAGACTTGTCTGATAAGGAATAAGGGATGTATATATAATAATAGTAACTGTGTTGAGAGCGATTTACAATAATAGTGCTGGAGTGTTTCAATCAGTGTGTTTTTAAATAAATAATTATATACCTTGATACCAAAGCTCTGGTCAGTGTTTGCTTGTGCTATTGTGTCTGAGTGCCTATTGTGTATACTTTGAATACTGCCTGACTCTTCTTGAGGAAAGTCTGACTGCTCAGCCACAGCTACCAGGTAAATCTGGGTGGTACAGACTGCTACCAAGTGGGTTTACTGCTAAAACCTGTAGTCCTAAATCTTTTGCCGTGTTCCCAAAGGGAACTGCACAGGTTTCTGCCTAACATCTATCCAGCTAATAGTTAATTGCGCCTTATAGATAAACAATAACTGCCTTCTTCAGTGCCTGCCCATGTCTGTATATGTGATTATATTTGCATGAGAGAGCCTTCCTAGTGCCCCTGATCCCCCATGTCCATTATAGCACCTAAAAGAGGTCTTGCCTAACTTCAAAGCATTTGGGGGTGCGGGAGGACCCTGGCTCCTTCCCAACATTATGTACAGGACCTCTTCCTGGCAGTATTGTTTCTTTTTGTCCACTTTATAGCCTTTCTCTGCTAGTATTGTCATTAGCTTAACTGAATCTTCTCTGCATCTTTCTTCTGTCTCACTACACTAATGTCATCTACGTATTTAATTGTGCTCTCAAATTGTACCATACCCTGGTCCATCTGAAGAACCGTATTAAAGATTGATGGGGACTCGCAGTACCCCTGAGGTAATCTTGTATGTTTCCAATGCTGATTTCTAAACGAAAACAACGTCAAATCTTGTTAGTCCTTGTGAAGGGGAATTGAAAAGGCGTTTTTTAAATCTATAACTGTAAAATATTTGGCCTTAGCTGGGACGTTGCATAATATCGTAGCTGGAGTTGGACCCAGCAGAAACTCTGCTTCAACAATATTATTTAGAGGGCGTAGATCCTGAGTAAATCTCCAGAACCCCCATGTGGATTTCTTCACTGGGTACAGTATTCCCTGCTATATTAAAGCGGAAATGGTTTCAAGTATACCTTCATCTGCTTCTCAGGACATGGGGTGCTGTTTTGCTTGGGGCAAAATTGCTCCTGGTTTGAGCTTTAATTGAACTGTGCCTGCTCCACTCAATAGACCCAGGTCATATGGACTGCTGGTCCATAAGATGCTTGGCACATTTTCTAAATCTTCCCTCAAAAATGACGGTTTCTTTCTTAACAATGCCATTCTCTGTGGTATTTTCCCATTCTCAACTTTAAGCCAATAAGGGAGACTTATGAAAAATACTAATTCATAGTCTGAACACTCATCTCTGAACAACTCCTCAACCGTCAAATCTGTTAGTATGTATCCTTCGTCAAGGGCTATCGCTGCTTTCCATCCTCTTTCCTCATAATCTGTCCCATGAACAACCACCCTTTCCTCTCTTACCACTGCTACCTCTAGTTCTATGGGGATAACCTGTTCTAAATCATCCATAGTTATTTGTGGCCTAAACAAACATTTGTCAGATATTCTCAGTAATGTACCTATCAATCCAGAAAGCCATGTCAATAAAATATTGACTCCATACAAAAATACTTCGGGTTCAAAAGAACCCCCTCCTAACGCTTTTTGGCCTGTGAATGCTAATATGAATTCTCTTACATTTATGTAGTGTACCCCTGGAGTGGAGCACACTTTCCCTTTGTCAGTGAGAGACCTGGTCATGTTAAGTTTTGTCATCCAGTCACGTCCTAGTATATTAACTGGTGTCTGCCATGAATAAAATAGTGGCATGGAGGTTCCATGTAATAATGTCCCTGCAAAAATGTCTCCTGACAGAGTCGCAGTTTTTTGCAAAGACATTATTACAAGAGCACCAGGGGACATCCCTGCAACCCGTCCAAATATATAATGTCACCATATATAATGTTGCAATGGCTTTTCCCGCGACATTACATTATGCATGGGGACATTATGCATGGGGACATTATGCATGGGGACATTGTGCATGGGGACACTATTACTGGATACCGGCATGGACACGTCATGTTCTCCTATTGAAATTGGTAATTCATTAGTAAAAGGAAACAAACTCATAGCCCCAGAGAATCCCAGGGCATTCATGGAAATGCCACATAGGGTACTTACCCTCTCTAACATAGGAGTGGGTTGCTCCCATGTCCACAAGGAACGTAAATGTCTTGCCTCCTCTCATTACCGTGACCCTTGGTTCCTCTTGTGTCACATATAGTACTGAGCACATCGGGTTGCTCTGTGGCTTTCCTATTGTGGGTATAAATTCATCCCTGCACCTGTAAACTGATTTCCTCCCACCACTGTCACACTCCCTATCCTGGGTGTGGGTGATTGTGGGGCTCCTGTATTCTCCTTCCGTTGTGGCACTGTTGCTTGTTGCATCGGGGTGTACTGTAGTTGTGTCTGTACTTGTTTGTATAGGTGCTTGCTGTGGTTGCCCTTGTGGCGGCTGTGCTTGCAGCCGGATCTTCTGTTAGCTGTATTTGCGACGATCGTGTCCGATACTGCGTGTGATCTTGGGTATAATACTCAGGTG
This sequence comes from Ambystoma mexicanum, assembly GCF_040938575.1. Classification (NCBI taxonomy): domain Eukaryota; kingdom Metazoa; phylum Chordata; class Amphibia; order Caudata; family Ambystomatidae; genus Ambystoma; species Ambystoma mexicanum. The sequence continues at coordinate 1,219,400,231 of NC_090936.1, forward strand.
GTTCTGTACTATACTGTAACTAATAGCCCATCCCCCTCTTGGTGTTTGCCAGCTCTGCTGCATGCCACCTCTATTTCTACACATGCAGGTCATATGTCCTGTCCTCCCACAAGTCCTGCACTGCTGCACCTGTCCTTCATTAAATCCTCCTCCCCCTTGAGGGTTTTGAAAACAGCCTCCTTGTCCTCTCGATCCATTCCCTCTACTGCCTGCCCAAAAATGGTGCCCACCTTGATCTACCACATTGCTTGGCTTTGTAGTCTATAATTCTTGTGTGGCCATGCCTTCACCACTCGTCAACACTGCTCATTCTATGGCAAATTTCAGCAACTGTTTCTTGACCTAACTTTGGTTACTCCTGCTTTCTATTCTCAGCTTTTATTTTTTATTATTCTCTTGCACTAATCGACAATGATGTACCATAGTCCACTGTATTTCTGGCCATGACTTTGCTTCCATCTCTACCTGTTTTTTTATCTGCCGTTGCACTGGCTCGGACAGTCCATGACATAAAATATGATAAAATAATGCTACTGTTTTATCCCACGATTCCGTCGTCTCAAGACGCCAATGTTCTTGAATCGCCTGAATAAAAGCAACAGAATTTTCGTCCTCACCAATTTCCCTTGTCATAATCTCACCCATGTCTGATCTGATGTCAGTATATTGTATTGTAAGCACCCTCCATATATCTGCTCTACAATTATTAAATGGCATTGCGTCATGTGTTGTGTTTTGCGCTGTCACGCTCTCATATCCTGCTTGTCTCCAAATGTTGTCGGCTCTCTCCCCTAGAATGGCTGATAGTAGGCCGTTTACGTCACCCACTAACATCATTACCGCTGCAGTCAAACTAGGTAATTTACATTTCAAATGTTCTTTATCCATTTGTGGTCATGTTATATATTGTGGTCGTCCTCCCCCTTTCTCTAATAACGGGAATTGTGTAAATCCTGGACTACAATGGTATCCACCTATGCTTCTTGTCTTGCAGGTAGGGCTAGTTTCATCTTCGTCCTGGCAGTGACCTTAATCTACTTACATGAGGCAGGGATATATGCCCTTTGCTATGCGGCTGTGGTCATTCGGAGTATGGTATAGGTCCTGGTGTTTTTTCTTTTGGGTTTTCTAAGTCTGACCCTCTCTCTATGTTTGCATCTACCAAAAAACCATGTGTGCCCTCCCTGAGCGCGCTCTCATTTTCTTTCTTTCCTTCATCTGACATCATTATACCCCAACTGGCCCCTCGTCATCAAGATCTAGTCTACTAAAGGACAGCGTTCTATGCTTTTCCATCATTACATCATCCAATCTGCCTCCTCTTTCTTTTGGTGAAGATCCTTCGATACTCCCTTTGGTCTCGTAACCATCCTTCTCTCTCATTTGCCTATGTAGATCCCTAATCCTTTTCCCTATGCCTTCTGCATCATGCTCATCAGCCCATGTCGGTACTCTAGCCATCTCGTGCAGCTCCCTGCAGAGCTGTTGTGACCACCTCTCTTCTTCCCATCGTTCTCATTCTGTTTTTTCAATTTTTTCCACGGACTTCCTTCCACATTTATTAACAATGTGATCTATTTCGACATCCCTTTGTCCCCTATTCCTTCTCATTTCTTCTTCCCTTCAACTCCCTTTTCTCTTCTTCCTTTCGCCTTCTTTGCAACCTACGTTGTTTCAATCTGTTTCTATTTCTTCCCGTATCTTCTTTTTTCTTTCTCTTTTTTCTGTTCTTCATACCTTCTTCCTTTTTGTTCTTTTTCCTTCTGTTTGTATACCCTTTCTCTATACTTTTCCCGTTCCTCTTTCTTCTATATGTGACATTGTCAATACCCTTTGTCTTATTTGAGTATTATCTGTCCTCCCATTCACTCGTTTTGTACTATTTTCACCCTGCTAGCTCTGTCCTTTTCTCCTTTTTGTCTCCTGGTGTCTGCCCCTTCTTTCATCACTCTTTATGTTCATTGCGTGTGTACATATATTTACATTCTTTAATCTTGCTTTCTTCTAAATTATCTTCACTACTATAAGCAGGGGGCGGGTATATATAGGATTAACATACCCCGCTGGTGCTTTTTAACTCCTTTAAAGGATAAAGTCAGTTTTTCATCGGTTGCACTTTTGTCTTCAGAAGGAGAAAGAGGAGCTGAGGGCGCTGCACCCTCCCCTTTATGCTGATTAAGCATCCACTCCTTCTCGGGCGGCTCTTCTTTCATGCTCTGATACACATTTCCATAGCTCTAAAATAGCTAAACCTTTTTTAACTTCTTCCCCTAGTATGCAGTATGTAAGTATGTTATGTGTTGCAATATTGTTCTCGATAGCGAACCTTTTTGTGACCAAGGCATGAACATTTTGTCAGCCGTGCCTTTTACCCACTCAGCATGTTATTTTCTGATTTTGGGTCTGTATTTCTGTAATGTTTTGGACAAGTCTAGAAGGGGAGTGTCCCCAATAATTACAAGTCATTTTTTACAGTTAATACTTACCAGTTCTTTTATTCTTTTATTACTTTAATACATTTTCACCACAACAATCAATTCAGGCAAGCATCATCAATCGCCGCCCATTTCCCAAAGACATTTCTCCAAACAATTTTTCAAGCCTACACAATATTCTTTTTGCTTTTTAGTTTATGGTTCTATCGATTCTTACTATCCTGCTTTTATTATTGACAATCTAAGAATCTTATTTTTACTCTATTTTTTTTTCTCAACTGCTATCCTATGATTGCCGTCAATCGTGTGTTTTTAGGGTCTAATAATCAAATTATTACTATAGTTGTATAGTTTCAACCTACACCTATGTTATCACAACTAATTCAAAACACGTTAGCTTTTTACACTAATATTTTCACAACCCCAAACAAAACGTGCACAACAATTTCTATGATTTACTTCCTTACTGTCTCTAGCTCTTTAGCAAAAGTATCTCATCTCTATTTTACTCCATTTTGGAGTGTCATGCATCCTTCTTTGGTCTATGTGCAGAAATCACTTAAAAAATACTTTGTTCCAGAGTGTGAAGCAGTCCCTTCTATCTCCTTAATAATAGGAAACGAGGTATCTCTCTTTTAATCAAATATTATGTTCCCCACTATATGTACACATTAAAATACTACTTTATTATCAGTTCAATAATGTAGGTAAACTTGGTGAGCATAATAAATCGCAGCTCGCACACTCTCATCGCACTTCCGTCAGCTATGATGTCATCCTACGTGGCAAACAGTAAAAACATATCGGGCAGAGGGATTGGTTAAGGGAACATACATACATACATATCTATTGTGTACATCATTGGCTGCTCCTTACCAAGTAGGCACACCTTGAACTTCCTCTAACTATGTATAATACAGATAATACCATAATAGCAGCAGCGGATAGGCTTAAGCAACAATGTATAGTCCATCATTACATATTTTATTTATTGAATTTGGTTATACGCCCAAACCATGGGGTGTCACGGCGTAGATTACAAGATTACTTCATAGCTTAGTCATTACACGTTGGAGATATACAGGCATACAAGTTGTTACTTGTGAGCAGGTACATAGAGTTGCATGAGAGCATGGTTACATGAGAGAATGTTTGTTGTTTTTTGTATGGCGCACCACACCCGAAGATAACTGGGCGCAAGCAGTACAAGGAGACTTTAGGCTTAGTGATGCATAGAATTACAGTACAATTACAAGATATATACAATTACATCACAATATATACAGTTATATTACAGAGAAGCAATCTAAAGATGTGATTTCAATTGCTGACTTATATAATGGTGGGTACTGGCTCAATGTGTTATTTAGCACTAGATTGCAGGGTGAGCGTCATTAGTTCTGATCCATTTCTGTATATAACATCTGAAGCTAGGATATGTTTGATCTGCCCGGAGTGAGAAAGGGAGTGAATTCCATGTTTGTGCCACCATAACTGGGAAGCTTCTACCGCCCGATTTGGCTAGGTTGAAACTCGGTATGCTGAGGTAGCATGAGTTGGAGGACCTAGTCAGGCGATTAGAAGTTTTTTTGGCTATCCTGTCGGACAGGTACCGAGGTGCAGCATTATTTAGGCATTTGTGTGTCAGTGAAGTCGTTTTTAGCAGAATTCTGTCTTTGACAGCCAATGGTTTTGTCTGCTAATCACAGATATGTGATCTTTATTTGGGCTATTTAGTGCCGTTCTTGGTGCGTTATTTTCTAACATTTGGATTTTGTTTAAGATGCATTTGTTAGCCCCCAGTTAGAGAGCATTACAATAGTCTAATGTTGAAAGTATGAGGGCATTGGCAAGGGTAATGTAACTATTTGGGGAGAGGTAGGGTCTGCAGGCCCTGATTAGTTTGCATGTGTATGCTGATGTGGACGCTAAGGAGTTGACTTGTTTGCTCATGGTTAGGGTGGAGTCAATTTAAAATCCAAGCGTTTTTACTTCCTTTACAACCTTGGAGTTACCATCTATGTTGAAGGAGGAATATTCGGTATTGAGTTTAAGGTTGGCCGGGGTGCCTGAATGAGGAGGTAGATTTTGTTCACAAGAGCCATGTCGGAAGTATAATTGCCCAAAAGGGGTATGAGGATCTGGGTGTCATCTGCGTCGTTCGTGTAGGTGACACCCAGATTGTCCAATTTGTCAAACAGTGGCTTTGTAAATATATTGTACATGGTCGGAGAAACGCATGAACATTGGGGAACATCGCAGGTTATAGAGATAGGCTCTGCTGAGTCTGATGGGGAGAAGACCCGCATAGTTCTATTGTTGAGAAATGACTGAACCCATGCTACTGCGTCCTTAGAGAAGTGAGCTGCTGAGGCAAGGTGTTTGCATAGACTTCATGGTCCACCAAGTCAAATGCAGCTGACCAGTCAAGGAGGAGCAGCATGGCAATTTTCCCTTTGTCCGTAAGAGCCTCAATTTGTGTTTTTAAGTCAATCAGTGCAGTGTCAGTGCTGTGTTGTGGCCTGAAGCCTGATTGACGGGTGCTGAGGAGGTGATTTGTTTCCAGATATTGTTGTATCTGAATGTACGCTACTCTGCCAAGTATCTTTAGAAGGAAGGGTACTGTCGTGATAGATCTGTAGTTGGTTGTTGTAAAGGTCTTTTTAAGTATTCATTATTTCTTTTTTGTAATAGTCGGCAAATTTAGTCAAGTTCAATTTATTTTCTGCCAATGGGGTATGCTGCCATACCGCTTCCAGTTTTCTTTTTTTGTCTGAGTTCTTTTAAATGAGGGGTGAACCAAGCGTTCATGATGTGCTTGTGGTTTACTTTTGCGCAATTTGAGAGGTGCAGTAGAGTCTAGTGCTTTATACATAGTTGTATTATAGATGTCAACTAAAGTGTCAGGGGCTGTGGATGATGTTGGATTGTTTAATGAGGGCAGGATAAGTGGTAAGAGCCTGTCCATTGTGATGTCTTTTTTGTTCCTCGTAGGTTGAGGAGGGGCTATAGTCCTGTTTGTGTGTCTGTTTGTCTATTACCATAGTGAAGGTGATCAGATGGTGGTCAGTCCATGGCAATGGATAATTGGAATTAATGGATGGGTTGCAATTTAGGTCGGCCACCCAATCAAGTGTTCTTCCTTTTGAGTGTGTTGGTTGGTTTACTTTTTGGGTAAATCCTTGTTCTAGAAGCATATTGGTGATAGGTTTGGCGTCATTGTCTGTTTGGTCGTTAAAGCCAAGGTTGAAATCCCCTAGGATAAGTACCTGAGAGGTTGCGTTTGTATTGTTGGAAAGGATGCTTGAAATGTCATCCTCAAAGGATCCAGTTGGACCTGGGGCCTATACACTAGATAGATTGTTAGTGTCTTGGAGTTGGATATTGGTATTTTTGCTGTAAGCATTTCGCAGGAAGTATTTGGGGGTGATAGTATAAGTCTAATTGCTAGTTGTGTTTTAGCTATGATGGCGATACGTTAGTTCTATCTGCTTTGAGGATTTGGTAATTTCCAGGTACCGCTAGGGCAAGCGCTGGGCCTGCTGCATCATGTAACCAAGACTCAGTGACTGCTAATAGGTCAAGATTATTTAAAGTGATCAGGTCGGCTATGTCTGTAGCATGTGCTATCAGAGATCTGGCGCTTATTAAGGCCATGTTGAGGGTGGCAGAATGGTCATTGTTAAACGTTTTAGTGGGTTTGCGATGGTTAGGTTTGGTTTTAGTTAATTTCTGCAAGGTAGCTGAGGCTGTTTTATCAGGATAGTGAGGTAGATTACATTTGGAACGGTTGTTGTCAGGGTAATTGTCCTGTTTGGATAGGACGTTCGCTCGTGGTTCATGGATGCGGGGTAGCCTAGCTCGAAGTTTGTTGTTCCTTTCAAGGATTGGGCATGGTAGGGATCTGGTGCTAGTCATGGTAGTTGGAGTGTGGCTTACCGCGTGGCAGTTAGTGAAGATAGTCAGGTGGATAATTATTATGATGGTGACAACTAAAGATGTTTGATCAAGGTTATCTATAGTCCTATTTGCAGTGAAGTGCAAGCGGCTATAGTCCAGTTTGGTCTGCCAAGATGTATTAAGTCCGGAGAGGTGGGAGGTGGACACAGTGTAGGTAGGCTAGTCCCACATAGGGCAGTTCACAGTGGGCAGCTCAGAGTTATGCAGGACACAATAGGCAAAGTGGGCTAGTACACACTGGGCAGCTCAAGGTATGCAAGACAGTCGGCAAGGTGGGCTGGTTCACAGTGGGCAACACAGAATATGCAGGTCACAATAGGCAAAGTGGGCTAGTACACACTGGGCAGCTCAAGGTATGCAAGACAGTCGGCAAGGTGGGCTGGTTCACAGTGGGCAACACAGAATATGCAGGTCACAATAGGCAAAGTGGGCTAGTACACACTGGGCAGCTCAAGGTATGCAAGACAGTCGGCAAGGTGGGCTGGTTCACAGTGGGCAACACAGAATATGCAGGTCACAATAGGCAAAGTGGGCAACACAGAATATGCAGGTTACAATAGGCGAAGTGGGCAACACAGACTATGCAGGTTGCAGAAGGCAAAGTGGGCTAGTCCCGCCTGGGCAGAACTACAGTAGACTGGACAATTATTTAGTTCACAGAGGGCTGTCTTAGCATAGTAAGGCATCTAGGTATTGCAGATAAAGTGCAAGGAGAGTATTATAGTCAAGTATAGCATATGTGGAGAGAGTATGCATATCATTAGCTCTCAGGGTACTTAGCTAGTAGGTGGCACAGAGCTTAGTGTGGACGCATATTGCAGTTTACTTAGCGCATTGTATTGTTTGTTAAGGACATCTTACCAGGATATACAGTGGCAAATGGGTGACTGGAGAAGAACTGGCAAAGTTGCAGGCCCTGGCACCTCTAGACAAGCTTGAGGCAGGTGATGATCCTTCTTGTGTCCAACTAGATAATGTGCCTTTATAGTCAGTCATACAAGTTTACGTTCTATCTCATAAGGGTACTTCAGTATGAGAAGTTCAGGGAGCTGCGGCTGTTCATTACATTGGCGAGAGCATACCTTTATGGCCAGATGCAGGGGGTAGACCACACCTCGTTCACCAGCGCACAACAGGGCCTTATCCTTGGCTTTTGCCCCGGACGGCTGCCACCTTACGGCCGCGGCGATAGGCTGATGTAGGCAAGGTAACCTAGCAACGAGGACTCCTAGCCTCGTTTTCGTGCCGCGTTGCATGAATGGTTACGAATGAGGAAAATTGAGCAGTTACATGGTAATACAACTTTTAGTCTAATGATCTAATGTTTACATACACAATTATGCTATGATATGAAGGTCTAGTGGCTTTAGAAGGTATGAAAGAGCCAGATTTTAAGGGTTTTCTTGAATGTTGGGAGGGAGGGTTCATTGCAAATGTTGGCTGGTAGAGAGTTCCAGATTCTCAGTGCTGCTACTGGAAAGCTGGAGTTGCCTGTTCTCACATTCTTGAAGCGGAGGATGCAAAGGTGCATACCAGTGTTAGATCGAAGTGTTCTAGTTGTGGCTTTGCGGGTAAGGCATTGGTTGAAGTAAGACGGTGCAGTGCCCGATACACATTTGTGTGCTATCATGAGGGTTTTATGTAATATCCTGGCTTATATTGGGAGCCAATGGGGTTCTTTTCTATGATGCGAGATATGGTCTCTTTTTTTTATACCTAGCGCTGCTCTGAGTGCTCTGTTCTGGAGTAATTGCATTTTTCTTTTATGTCCCTAGTAGGAGAATATTGCAATGGTCGATCTTGGCCAAGATATGTGCTCTGGCAAGCGTGATGCAGTTTTGGGGCGTTAGGAAGGGTCTGCTTAGTGCTATCAGTTTAGCCGTGTATGCTGTAGATGAAGAGAATGCACTAATGTGTTTGCACATGGTAGGGCTAGAGTCTAGGTAAAACCCTAGCGTTTTGACTTGATTAGATATGGTGATAGGGGTACCGTCGATGACTATGGCTGAATATTGTGGGTGGAGCTCATTTAGTCGGTCTGGGGAGCCTACTATCAGGATTTCTGTTTTTTCCCCATTAAGGCAGAGTCTATTGGTAGCCATCCAATTCTGGACGAGAGAATACATTTTATTGATATCGATGGTGTCCTGTTCAAGGTTGCCTGGGATGGGAATGAGGATTTGTGTGTCGTCTGCAAAGTTGGTATATATTACTCCCATAGCGTCTAATGCTGCAAAGAGTCGTTTTGTATATGCATTGTAGAGCGTCGGGGAGAGGCGGGATCCTTGGGGCTCTCCCAGTGGCACTGTTGTTCGGTCTGCTGCTACATTTCCTAATGCTACTCTCGATGAACGATCTGCCAGAAATGACCACGGATAAGTCAAGTAATAGTAGGATACAAAGTTTCCCGGAGTCTCTGATGGCGTCCATTTGGTTTTTTAAGTCCAATAATGCTGTCTCAGTACTGTCATGGATGGAAGCCTGATTCTTTCTCCTGGTAGTTGGTTATTATCAAGGTGGGCTTGGACTTGTGAATATGCAATTTTATCTATGATTTTGAGAAGGAATGATTTTGGTGATGGGCCTGGAGGTGGTGGGGGTCTAAGGAAGTTTTTTTTGCGGAGGGGGGTGACCCAAGCTTCTTTGATGTTAGCTGGGATGGTTTTAGTGTTAAATGAGGCATTCAGGAAGTTGGGGATGATAGGTTCTAGTATGGGGGCGCAGGCCTTTACTAGTTTGGCGGGGAAACTGCCTCCTTTGCAGTTAGACGGTTTGAGAGAAGCTATGGTTTTTAGCACCAAATCGGGATTCACTGGTGTGAAGTGGAATTCAGGGATATTAGGTGTGGAATGAGTCAACACTAGTGTGGTTGGCTCTGTTGTGAGTGCTAAACGATTTCTATGCAGAGCTATTTTATTTGGAGTGTGTTCATCTTGGAGGCTAACGCATCCTGGATGGTGGTGCACCATTCCTTACTCACTGTAGCTGAACTAAGCGGGGGGATAGGCGTTTCTAATTCTCTGATGATGGAGAATAGTTCTTTGTTTGTGGCATTGGTGATGCGTAGATTAAGGGAGTTGGCTTTTTGAGTAGGCCCTCGTGATTGTTTGGCACTCCAGTCCAACCTTGGACATTCGGCTCGTTAGCAGCACATAAGCAAAACAAAACCCAGGTGCAGGGAATGACGTTGGACAACTGCCCATTTGATTTACTAGCCCACCATCTCTCATCAGTTAGGCCCTAAGCCAAGGCTGCTTCTTTGTAGTCGCCCTTGCTGATTGTGCTCTTCTTCGGTACTTTAAAGGGAGTGAAAGCACATTGTTATCTTCCTCTGGAGCCTTATGAATAGGCCTGGTTTGCTGGTTCTACAACACATGTGAGGCGACCATGATTTTGTTCATGCTGTCCTCTTATGTAATGGTATTTGATTCAATTATATTAGGTGCTATTACTCTCTTCGACCTCTGGAAACTTGGTTGCGCCGTCTTGCATATACTTTCTGCATTTTTGGTCAATACTTGACCCTTGCAAATGTTCACTCCTTTACCTAATGTAAGAGAAATATGTCCTGCATATGTAGCTTATCCTCTTCAACTCCTTTTGTGCTTTTAATTTGCTTCTTGCAGCGGCATCCCTAATCCTGAGTCAAACAAATATTCTTTATTCTTGCACACATTTGGATTTCTAGTGCTCGTCGGCTCTGCAGCCTTGGTTTTTGTCCTTGGTACTTCTTGTTTACTATTATATGAAACCGATGTCCATTTTCTCAACATGGCTGCTTTATTCATGTTATATTTCCTGCGTTGCTAAGCTTCTATGTGTCTTATGCACCTTGCATTTCTGCGCATATACATCTACGTTTCTTGTCGCTTATCTTCTCAGTCTATATGATTTCTTCTTATTTGCATGCATGTGCACTTTGTTACTTCAATCACATCTTCATTCTTTAAGTATTCATATATCGTTTCAGTGTGCCCTCGTCGCTTCTCTTCAGGACGTCACTTTGCACCTGTCAGACGTTACTTATAGTTTTTATGTCAAGTGGTGTCTGCAGACTTCTCTCTACCACATCAGTTCGAGGAACATTCGGCATGGTAGTCTGAGCGTATAACGTCTTTCATATCTTCAGTGTGGTATTGGGATGATATCCTGTATCAGGCATCGTGTCTTCTGGTTGTTCTACCAGTATGATGGGGGACTAATGACGTATACATCGGCCTTTCTACAAAAGTACTTTCTTGTAAAGCTGTTAGTGTGGTAACTGTATCTCCGCAAATAGCATAAGTTACAAAGTGCCTAAAAGTTAAGTATTAACTTTATGTTGCTGGTTGCTCCTTTACAAAGTATAGAAGTTTACTTAATAGCTTTGAATTGTGGTTCACATTCTAAAATGTAATATTGTTGGTAGCGTTTTATCATTTCTAAAGTGAATGAGTATAAAAGCCTTCCAATAGGATTTACTTGCCTTGAACTACCTTGCGTCCTTCTAAATGTCTGTTATTGGGGTTTGCTTTCCGTGATGTGCTTTAGGGCTTTCTAAGACAGTCTTGGATACTTATCTTTGATTTGGTTGTAGCCCCTCTTAAAAGTATATGTAGTTCCTTACTTACCTTGGAATACATTGTGTCTTTCTAAAACTTGTAACACTGGGTTGTGCCTTCCGTGAATTGCTTTAGTTTAGGGCTTTTCTAAAATAGTTTAACACAGTTCTTGTCTGTGAGTTGCTTGTAGCCAGTCAGGAAAGTGTAATATGTTGCTTACGTTGAAAAGCTGCTGCTCTTCTTAAGCTGAAATATTGCTGAGTTAATTCAAATAAGTACTTTTACTGGCCGGACTGAAGTCACTCTGTCTGTGGTTAAAAGAGTACATGGTAAATGACTCGCCTTTGGGTTGTGCTTTCCATGAATGGCTTTAGTGCACTTCTAAAATGCTTTCACTAGGTTCACACTTATCCTTGAGCAGTTTAAGGTCCCTCTAGGTAGTAAACAAGTTATGTTACTCCCTCTGAATTGCGTTCCAAAACATTAATATTGGTGTCCAACTATATCCATTCTGGATAGAATAAAGTTACATATGTTGCAAGATATGCTTGTTACATTCTTGGTCTAATCAAGTGTTTCTATAACTAAATATCACTGTGTATGTCCTGACCAATAGGGTCCACTGCCCTTGAATTACTCATTGTATTCTGAAAGTATACCTAACCTGGTTTTACTCCTCAAGAATAACCATGCCATTCTGAATGGGTAATAGGTTTGACTCACTCTGACTGCTGATTGTATTAAAAAATAAGGTTATACTTTGGTTTTTATAATTGTGTTTATATGATATATTATAGTAATTACTTCCACTTCCCCGAGGTTTATCTGGGACTACTTGTATTTAAATGAACCCTTTTTACAATCCATAATGTTTCAGTGTTTCTTTGGACCGTATGTATGCTACACCTTATTTGTACTGACCTCAAGCCCTCACTCCCTCATAAGATGAGCCTGACTGCTCTGCCCATGCTACCCACAGTCTCGGGTGCTACAGCCTTATACCAAGACTGGAGTCGTGTACTGTCTCAGATATGGTTTTATGAAGTCCTTAATTGGGCTTTAGAAAAACTGTCCTAACATGTATCTTTAACTAATTCTCTCTTAAGGATAACAAGTTTGAAATATTTAGGGACTGCTAATTTTGAGAAGTTAGTCACTATGAAATGAAATGGGTTTTCCAGGATGGCACATTGGCATAATGGTGAAGATGGGGTTCAAGTACAGTCTGCCATTTCGCCACTTGACCACATTGTTTCCCAGTACTTGTCATAGAGGAAATAATCATTATTTGTGACTTTCATATGTGCCTAAAGACAAGTTGGTGGCAGCAGATACACAGTAAATTCGAATGTGCACACTGGAAAAAATGCAAACATTGTAAAAATATATCCCCTGCCACCAGCTTGTCTTAAGTACATAAAGTAACCAAAATTCCTAAGTGTAAAAATCTAGGGTGATACAAAAGTATCCCCATTGCAAGGCATTGTAAGATGTTGTGAGCAATGTTAAAGTTAGAGCAATCTAAAAGATGGAAAGGGAAACATAGTTTCCCAGTGCCAGTAGTCCGAAGTTTTAAAAGGGGTTTGTGTGACAATATTTGACTAAAGGTTTTACTTGCTTATTGTGAAATTTAAAGGCCTAATACATAATGATATTTTTATAATTACCAGTGTAACTGAAGTTATTGGTGTTGCTCTGTGTGGACCTATTGTAGTCCTAATCACACTCACAGCCCTCCTGAGACTTGACTTCTCATCCACAGTACCTTGATTGGATTTTGGCTAACCTCTCAATGTCTTTCTTGTTCACCATAATCGGGTGATTGCCCAGAGCCCATATTAACAGTTTCCAAGAGAAGCAGGAATACTGTATAAAACAAACAATGCATGCGATTGTTGAGGGAGCTCAGGGAAAAGGCCCACGTGGTCTTGAAAGCTACTAGACACACGAGTGAAGCTAGCCCAATCTTATATCCTTGAAATTCCTTAAGTGTTGGCACTGGGCTTGACGCCTTCCACCCTCTGATATTTCCTGGTGCTGAAGCTAGGCTTTCCCGGTACTTGTCATCACAACACTCAGTGGCGGAGCTTATAGTGGTGGCATTTTGGTTTTCCATTCAGCTGTGATACTTGTAAACCTGTTAACTGAAATGTACTAAAGTTCGAAAATCCAGGGTCAAAGTTATGCAGCAGTAATTGAGGGCATGTTACAAAAACAGATCGTTTTCTGCTTGTTCAACATATTTTTGAAATGTAAAACAACGCTGAGCCTGTAATGGGAAATAACACTGCAGCTGAAGCGTGGAGTGGAGTGAAAAATTAAACCGTGCCGTTAGTCATATAGTGTGGCTTCTAAGTCTTTACACTAAATGGCAACACGGTTTTCAAGCATATCAAAAGATTGCTTATTAAAGTCACATTGTGAGGTAGAAAGTGCCTTCTTTTGGAAATCTCTCTATTTTTTGCTTGTGTTCTGTGAAGCTCTGACCATTTGTCTTCATAGAGTTCTATCAAGATCTCACTGGGGATGCAACAGTTTGTCGCCCTTAAGGGAACCCACCGGGCCACTTCCAAGGTGCCCCTTGGTCCACCTGGCCCAGACAGGTGTGCTAGCTCCAGTGGCTGGCAGTGTATTTGAACATGTTGGCTGCATGACCTGTACCCATTGTGGCTCACGGGAACCCCTACTCTTCCTGGAGGCTTTCAGAATGAAGTAGTTTGTGGAGTGCGTTAGGAAAGATTTCTCTTTAAAGCAACTTTGCCCCCATATTCTATGGACCCTCAAGCTCAAGCCTTCAGCGTCGCTTCCTTGGCCTTTTGCTAATTTGTTATGGGGAAACTGATCAGTCCTTCAGACTATCAGTACTGGGAAACTATGTTCCCCTTTTGTCTTTTACTTTTTACCTGTTTTGGTACATTTTCTTACAGTGCACACAGCACCTTCAGTGCAGTGGAAGATACGTTTGTATCACTCTAGACTTGTCACACTGGGATTTTTGGTTATTTTTATATGTGCCTAAAGACAAGCTGGTGGCAGAAGTTTCATTTTCTTTCATTTTTGCAGTACTTTTAGTGTGCATATTTATATTTACTGCGTTGGGCTAATAAACTTGGCTAGGGCGCTAAAATGGCTGTGCCACAAGGTTTTTCACTTTTCCTTTGACCATATTGTTTCTTTGTCTTCTTCCTGACTTCTCAGGTGAGCAAATCCTTAATATGGTTTGCTACTTTCGCGGGCTAGTGCATGCCACTTTTGATTGGACCCAGGAAGTGAGTTGGGACTGTCTGTTCCCAATCCACAAACTGGTGCCAGTGAGTCTGGTGTGCATGCACGAAAGAAACACACACTGGCCCCTGATTGCACCACTGCTTGCTGAGTGAGTGGTGCAGGACCTTGCTATCTGAGGGCTAGGTTTGATCACTCACCTGAATTTAGGATAAGAGGAGTCGTCCTGCAGCCATTCCAGTAGATCAGCATTGGAGCCGAGAATCCTGTGTAGCCGTGCAGCCGACTGAAGTCATGTGGCCAACTCTTGAAGAGGACTAATGCTAGGACAGCTTTTCTGAAGTCCAACTAAGGGCTTAGTAAAACCATACAACTGAGACAGCACAAGACTCCACTCTTAGCATAAGGCTGTACCACCTGAGTATATGGTAGCTTAGACAGAGCAGCCAGGATTATCTTGGGAGGGGGAGAGGACTGTAGGAAAGTATAAAGAGCCTGAAGGATTATTAACAAAATAGGATTTATTATAAATACAGTTAGGCCAAATTAAGTCTTGGGATAAGTACTTTGTCATAGAGTCATAAACACATTACAAAAACACAACACAATGCTTTAACGTTCACAGACCAACGTATAGACACTTTTCAGAAAACTAACAGTATTTCTATGGAGGTCAGACCCTATCAAGCACATTTTGTTTAGGACACACCTGTGCATGGGGAGTAAAACCATCAGTTACTCTTAGATTACTTTACAGTAAGTCAATGTGTGGTAGACCCTGTCAGTCATACAGTGACACTCGGTTATGGACTCACTTAGTAACAGGATACTTTTCTCAATAGTGGAACACCTATTCAAGGAACATCCTATTGCTAAATTCAGGATAACCCTCATTTATATCATGCGAGTAAGACCTTGTGGTGTAATATACAATTAGTTTCTTTTCAGATCAATGGAACACAGACTAAGGTAAGCAGTAACTTTCTACACTAATTGAGGATTGCACCATGCTCCGCTACACCTACAAGAAATGTTTTAAGAATGCTGCTCAGCTATTCTAGGCAGGTAAATCCTAAGGATGTAATATACTATTACAATGGTTTTTCAGATCAGTGGAACACAGACTAGGGTAAGCAATAATTCTTTAACTCATTTTAGGAGGGCACAAAGCTATTCAAGGTAAGTAAAACCTAAGGAAGACTTATTCTGGACGGGCTATACAACCGGTCAGGGGAAGCAAGACCCAGTTGGTATACTGTACATTTATATCCTGAAATAAAACGTGAAGTGTTGCCAACAGCATTACATTTGGAAATAGGCACAACCAATTCACGGGTGAGTAATATAACCTTACATATACTTTTCAGAATGGCAAAACACACTGAAGGTAACTAAGAACTTGTAACTGCACACTCCAAGTGACAGTTACCAACCAACTCTTTCACAAGTAAGTAAACCTTTAAACACTTGTTATCTTTACTGGGCAAAATGTCCAAACCTTAGACGTTTTCCCCTTTTATTAGAGCGTGAGTGTTCTCGTGGCAGAAGGGGGGATCGGGCACAACAGGCAGGTCAGGATAGACACAGATGTAGCTAAAGTCAGGGTTCCTGTGGAAGTTACTTAAAACAAGTAATATTTGACTTTAAAATTAGTTAGGGTTTGAGGGGCTTCAGAGAAGACCTCCTTGGAGAATTAAAGCAGTGGCCCTGGGTGAACTGGATGAGAGGATTCCCAATCACAAGAAACATCCCAAAAGCTTTACAGAAATCACAAAGGCTTATGGTAAGTAAATACCCCAGCCAACACAGTACATCGGCACAGAAGAAGAGTTTGCAGCGGAAGAGACTTCAGGATCTGAAGCCAAAAACCTGGTTGATGAATTCCTTGTCATGAAGACTGAAGATGGGACAATGGAAGGGATTTTGCAGCAGGGATCAACGGGGAAGGCTTCAGGCTAGAGTTTCCTCATCGCTGGATGCGGCTCTGTGGTTTTGGTGCCCTTGTCAGGTGCCAAAAGAAGACTGAATATCGCTGGTCGGATTCTCACCACTTGCAAGGTCCAGCACTCTGGCACTCGGATAAGAGGACTTTTCGGACTCGATTCACATCTCTGGAGGTCCAGCAGGATACCATCAAAGTTTCAGCTCGATTCAAAAGACCGTGCTCTGCACAATAACTCAAAGTCCCAGGATATTTGGGTATTGCAGCCTGACAAGATCGCAGCATGTCGTGGGATGGCTCAGAATGCAGGTCTTCTTGAGTCTAGTGGATCCCACCAGGTTCTGGGTCGGGGTTGTCGTTTTCGAAGTCCCCAGGTCGCTTGAAAGGAGGGGCTACAGCAGCCTCCTGTTACAAAGCATGCTCTGCAATCGCTGGAAATCATCTCAACTGTGGTTTCTTCATCTTCCTCTTCGGATTCAGGTCCACTACCTTTTCAGCTTCCAGGATCTGACTTTTATGCAGGACCCCAGTCAATCAAACAGGCGTGCAACAGTCAAACCTGGGGGTGGCAGTCCTTTCAGGACAGCCAACCTCCCAGTTGGAATTGGATTTTTGCAGGCAGGCTGGAAGAGAAAGGGCTGTTGACCTGTGGACTCCTCCCTCCCTCGCTTCCTGCCTTCACAGACACACTGGTGCCTGGGCGGGCTTGACCGAGGTCTCCCACTGAAGATAAAATGAACACAAATGACTTTCCGACCCTGGAGGGCAGGAGAAGGACCAGGAAAAGACAAGGAACACTAAAGTGGCAAAACAAAAAAGGCAGGGGCCATTTTGGTAAAATGGGCACTCTTGGGAGGCTTTACTGCAGCTGTGCAAACAGCCCACCAGAAAGATACTCCGAATTAGGAAAAACGTTCACTGCCACCAGCCATTTGAGTTTAGCTTATCCCTGTAACATAATTGTTGCAGTGCTAGTGAGAAAGGGGATACATTGTATCTCCCCAGCACTCCACCTCAGGTGGGGGCTGCTGGTTTCACCTAACAAAAGGTGCAACAGAACAACTATCCTTTCTACCCTTGGGAACTGTAGTTAGCCAGAGAAAGTAGAAGGGGAGCCCAAAGGGCAAACCTGTACCAATAAAAGGTATATAACAAAAAGGTGTCAAAGAGGATAGCATTAAAAGGACACTATGGAGCGTCGTAAAAATAACACCCATGAAAATAGTAAAAGAATCTGTGAGTGTTGAAAAAGGTTCCCACCCGCTGAGGTATGGGGAAAGATAATCCACTAGTACAGCAAAAGATTGAGGGTGTCTCACAAGTGAGGGAGATTTAGCACTAGACTTAATATTTTACCTAAATACTACCTGATCTGAGAAGGCCCTTGTTGGTGCTTTGACCCTTGGACTGGTGGGACCAACTTGTCTCCATGTCTTTTAGCGTTCTTGTAGCTTTGAGCCTTAGGAATTGTCCCTGGACCCAACCCAGTGGACCGACCAGTTCGTAATTGGGCTACCGTGCCAGAAGCTACAGTGGTCGCAAGCTAGTCCTTAGGTGAACTCCTGCCAGGTTTCAGCTTCCCAGCATCAAGGGATCCTATCCTGTAAGGCTTATTTCACGACTGGAAAGATTCCTGCTGTTGCCCGTGTGCAGTGACTGTCGCTGGAACCAGCTTTTCTCTGTCTGGTAGTGTCCTGAAGAGGTCTGCATCGATGCCTGCTCCATTTCTTCATCGAAAAGGGTTGGACCCGACCTGAATCTTTCTTGCAACCACAGCTCCTGGGCTTGTTTTACTGGATCCAACGGTAGGAATGCGTACCTCCAGCGACTCCGTCGACTAAACAGTAAGGGCTGTGAGTCATCGCAATACCTGCAGTTGCCCGTATCTCCTACATTCTAAAAGATTGTGAAGAATTCTGATTTATTCCATTCCTAGCTTGGTATCCCAACAAAATATCCCCACCAAAAATATTGCCGTAAATATGGCTGTTTGTCTCGCCATAGGAGATATTTTGGGGGGGTACTTTTTGGGAGCGGGGATTGCGGGGGTTTGCCCCACACATTTTAAAATAGTGCAGAGGTTACGGGGTGTCCCCCGCAGGGTCCATGGGTCAATTTTGCCACAAAAATATGGCGATATTTTTGTATCGCAATATTTTTGCGGGGATATTAACACATGGAACCCCTAGCTTTTGAACCATTTACTTAAAAAGCTTTTCTTAAAGATAGAAAGGGTACCTTACTTAACTGTATAAGCCTTGAGAAGTCTTCTGGAACATTTTTCACCACCACAGGAACATTTCCTAACTTTGTCCCCGCTCCTAAAGGTACTTTGTGACTTTTGGGCACAAGGCCTCATTTAGTTTAGGGATTGGACTTCTAAAGAGATCAAAACACTTGGGGTATACTTGGACTCTACCCTCTTGCTAAAAAAACAAGTGAACGCTACAGCCTTGTGCACACCCTACACAAACAATCTTATCAATGCTTGCAAAGCATTCCTCTCACCGTCGAGTTGCATCACTCTAGCCAGGGCATTTGTTCTATCAAAAATTGACTATTGCCACACCCTCTTCTTAGGAACCTCAGCTTAATTTAAACAAACTCCAGGTGTTGCAGAACAATGCCCTCAGAGCGGCACTAAGCATTCTGCGGCATGCCCACTTATCGATCTTCAGACAGGATGCCCACTGGCTCCCAGTATGGGATAGAATCACCTTGAGATCCCTAGTCATGATCCACATATGTCTTTCGAAAAAATGCCCCCAAGTACTTAGATGACAAATTCAACTTACGGCTATCAAACAGACCTACCGGGTCAATGTACACGCATTGTCTCACCAACCCTAAATTCAACCTAAAAAAAGCAGGCAGCTCCAGCGTCCCAACTCTAGCAGCCAAACAATGGAATGCTATGCCTCTATCCCTGAGAATGGAATCCTCGTTCCGGACCTTCAAAGCCAAAACAGAATTCTGGGTTGCCAACAAGAATTGTGCACGTGCCTGACCATTTTCATCTGGCCTTTTTTTTGTATCTCATCTGCATTGTATGTTTACTTGTACCTTCAGTGTGACAACCTTTTAACCTGGTCACTTGCACTTATCACTGCTCGCCATGCCTGTATAATATGTAACTACCTGTAACCTATTGCTTTTGCCTAAGTCTCTGGCGCACAGTTACCTCAGGGTTTGGCGTGCAGTATAAATAAACTAAGCTGAAGTTAGGGCTTTTATTCTTGTGGACTAGTTTTCCTATCGCAAAACAAAGAGGTGGGTTTCCCCTACTTCGCTGGCAGAGGGGAAGCAGCGATTAATATAAATGAAAAACCAGCCAGCGGAATGAATTGAAGATACTCAAACAGGCCGCTAAAAGGCCACCAAAACGTGGGAGGACCCCCAAGGATCACAACACAGATCAATCCACTAAGAACGGAACAATCGTTAAAAATACTGTATTTATTTAGAATTTGTACTCGTTAAAATAAGTATTAAATCATCTGAAGTTCTGTACAAAAAATACACAAGTGACAACATAACTACTCTTGTGTCAGGACAGACCAAGTAAGCAAATTTCACCACTTCTGAAATATTGGTGGAGAAGAACTCTTCCAGCTTTGAAGTACACATTTCTTGGCCACTATGCAACTTATATTTATAAATTTGGCCATACGCTTAGCATCGTCGGCTTTCCACACCCCAAACAGGACTCCCAGCGGGTCAGGGTCTATAACAGTGTCAATGATCTCCGATAATGTCCCTAGGATTCTCTCCCAGAATTCCCCCAGTTTATGGCATGTCCAAAACATATGCAGATGGTCCTCATTCCCCGCCTTACAGCGGGGGTAGGAGTGCAAAGTGGTGCAGGCAAATTTAGAGATCCTGAGAGGGGTGTAGTACAGTCTATTTAACAATTTATATTGCATGGCATGGTATTGGAAATTGAGGGAGACTCTATTGGTGTGCAAGCACATTTCTTCCCATAAGTGGTTAGAAACCTCTAGGCCCAGTTCATCTGCCCACTCACTGTGCGCCCTGGAGGGTCGAGTCAGGGCGCTCGTCAATAACATTTTGTATAATGAAGAAACACCACCACGGGCGCCCCCTGAATTAGCGATGTATGCAATCCCTAGAGAGTCTGGGGGCTTGTTGGGGAAATCGGGCCAAGAGGCGCGGAAGGCAGCACAGAGCCTATAGTATTGCAGAAATTCTAGCGCCGACCTGGAATGGCCCAGCCTCCATGTCTGTGGGTTTATGAACCGCCCATCGGGATTGAAGTCTGTTAGTGCCTGATAGCCCAGGGTGCCCCAGAGCCGCGCCGGGGCCGTGTTGTGTGTAGGCTCCAACCCGGGGAACCCCCACACGGGGAGCCACTTGTAATGGGGGTGCTGTTCTGCTGTTGCACTGAACAGTCAGCCCCAGCCATGCACGGTGGACCCGACTGGGTCGATGGGCGAGTCCGGTACATACTGCTGGTGCAATAGGAGTGTCATTACATTAACACTGGCTACTGCCAGGACCTCCAGCTTGACATGCGGGCGGGAAAGGGAACCAGGATACCAATGAGAGGCGTATTGAGCCCGTGCTGCCAACCAATACGTCATGTCAGGGGTGGTAAATCCCCCTCTTTCGTATGGGAGTGTCATATCTGACAATATTTTGCGCACCGCACTGGAGTGCCACAGGGACTGCGCGCACAGCTTGTGTAGTCTCGTAAAGTATTTCCCCCCTGGCCAGATGGGTATGTTACTAAATGTGTACAATAACTTGGGAAGCAATACCATCTTGATGAGTGAAAGCTTCCCAGCGAATGACAATGGGAGAGAGCGCAAACGGGCCATTTTGGACTCTGCTAGCTGTGCCGTGGCCAGGTAGTTGTCCGCTAGCAGTGTGTCTTTAGTTAGGGACACCTGGACCCCCAGGTACTTAATCCTGCCGGGTGACCAGCAGAGTGGGTATTCAGTGGCCGGTTGGTGGGTGGAGCTAGTAAGCAGAAAACCTCAGATTTGGAGTAATTGAATGTAAATCCCGAGTGGGTGCCTATGCAAATGATATCCCGTAGTATTGGAGCGAGATGGACAGCGGGGTCCCTGATAATTCCAGGGGTGCCTTTCAGTCGTATTCCCCTGTGAGAGTGGCACGCTCTGACGTGGTCCGCCATTTGCTCTATTGCCAGAGCAAAGAGAATAGGTGAGAATGGGCAGCCCTGTTGGGTGCCTCTGAAGAGCCGGATCAGAGCAGACGTCAGGGAATTGATTCGAACCCTGGCTACTGGAGAGGTGTATAGTAGTTTGATGTATCAGATCACATTGGGGCCAATGCCCATCGTCTCCAGCACTAACTACATGTACTTCCAAGATACCATATCAAACGCTTTTTGAGTATCAAGTGTGACCGCAACTGCATTCGAGCCTTGATTGATTCGTGCCATAACGTTGAGCAGCCGCCTAATGTTGTGGGAAGTGGATCTCCCTGGTACAAAGCCTGCTTGATCCTCATGGACCATGTGTGTCATAACCGGGAGGAAACGGTTCGCTATTACTTTGGCGAAGATCTTGGTGTCCAGGTTCATGAGCGAAAGGGGCCTGTATGAACCGCATTCATCGCCGGGTTTGCCGGGTTTAAGTAGCACCATTATAACGGCTTGACGCAAGGTGGGGGGAGGGCAGACACGCAGAGTGATTAGTCCCATACCTCTAGTAGCTTGGGGGCCAGTATAGCTATGTGTTCCTGGTAGAATTCAGCTGCGAGCCCATCGGGACGCGGTGCTTTACCTTACGGATATTTGATATGACGCCAACTATTTCGTCCATTAGGATCGGGGAGTCCAGTTGGTCCCTGGTTGCGGGGGAGATGCATGTCATGGGTATCTGATCGAGGAGATCCCTCATATGCCGTTTGCTATGTTTGGGGTGTTGGGAATAGAGGTTTGTATAGAAATCAGTGAAGATGTCCAGTATCTGCTGGTCAGACCATTGTGTAATACCTTGTCCGTCCTTGACCCAAGCGATCTGGGCCTGACCCCACTCCGCCCTTGTTAAAGTAGCCAATGTTTTAACTGGTCTATCGTCCTCTCCAGACCTCCGTGCGGCCTGTGGACAGCTTAAGTATTGGACTTCCCTGGTGGCGTGTGTGTTGAACGACTTGAGTTCCTCGCTAATTAGGGCGAATGTGGCAGGGTCGATCGATGTCGAACAATCCCGCTCCAGCTCTCGCAGTCTGGACTCTGAGCGACTGAGGTCTGCTCTTATTGGCTTCAGTACTCCCGCCTCCTTGGATATGGACATTCCTCTGATATAGGCTTTGAAGGCGTCCCAACGGACACCAATGGTAGTGGCCGGAGGAGTGTTGTGCTCAAAGGAGGAATTTATGTCCGCTAAGATGTCAGCCTTAAACACAATGTCCCGGAGGGCACCAGACTTGAATCGCCATGTGTTAAATGTTGCGGCGGGTATCCCTAATTCCACCGATAGGCTGATTGGGGCATGGTCAGTGGGGGTACGGGTCAGTATTTGCGCTCCCCCCACCCAGCCCATCATCCCGCTTGACACTAGGAACAGGTCGATTCTGGAGGAGCTATCGTGGACCGAGGAATAATGGGTATATTCGCGTATTTGTGGATGTAATATCCTCCCGGCGTCTTGGGTGTTAAGTGTTGTGCTATGTGCCTGTAGCCTGTGCGCCGCGCCAGTCGGTGACTTGGGGGCAGTCCCGGTCCTGTCCAGCCTTGTGTCTAGTATCAAGTTCATATCCCCTCCCCAGATGATCTGGACTCGTATCCCAGCAGTATAGATGCCACCGTGTCCACAAAGTCAGGGGTATCCACATTGGGACCATAAGTGTTCACAAGAAGATATTCTCTGTTTGCAATTGTGCAGTGCAATACAACGTATCTACCATCGGGGTCGAAGTAGCTCTTGTGTAGCATGAATTTGATGGATTTATGAATCATAGTCAACACACCTCCGGCCCGAGTGGAATAGGAGGTAGAATATCTGTTAGGTCCCCATGATGGTGCCATACTCATTGCCAAGGGAACCTTAGTGTGTTTCTTGTAAAAGTAGTATTTTGCAACCGTGTCTGTGAGCGTAAGCTATGATTTTACGGGCCTTGGTGCGATTTCTCAAACCCCGAACATTCCAGGACATTATGGTTGTGAGCATTTCAGTTGTCTAGGGTACATCCCAGCTCTGTTGTCGTAGCATGCGTTTGTAGTTAGTGTGGTCACTCTGGAGGCACTGCGATGTAACGTGATATGCTGTTCTGCCTCCGCCATTTCCAATATAACTCCCCCAATCAACTCCTCCCCCTCCCTCACCACCTCTTCCTGGCAGGTAGTGTCCCCAGGCTCCCCCCCTCCCCATTGTACCAAACCTTCCCTCAGAACAGGAGTTAGCGGGTAAACCCTAACATGGACCCACCACGCTACTGGCCCAACAGGGGCCAACAACCACCAACAACTCTACGAAAGTAACCATTGAAACCACTGTGGGGTGCACAGTTGCCGTGTGTTGACACTTAAACAAAGCAGGGGACATTAAGTACCGAAAGCGGTACGTACGTCAGCGGTACACAAAACAATTGCATATTACACGTCACCAGTGAAAGTAGCAAAACAGGGCTTGATCGATAAATTAAGCAACATGGGCCGTCTGTTCCCGGCAACATGAGACCAATTGGTAAAACTCAGAAGCAAGTACAAGCCTGTGCCAAAGTGAGCAGAATAGGATGAGGAGCAAATAGTGGCAGCAAGGAGGGAGCCAACTTGGCGCAACTGCTGCATGAACCGGGTGTATATGCAAAGTAAGATCAATGAGTCGTTATTACCATCATCTCATTAGGAAGCGAACATTAATGATCAAACAAAGGCAACATGAAATCAAACCAGCTAGTGCTCAGTTGTTGTCCATAGAGTCCCCTGCTAGATTGTGAAGGGTATCTGCGACTCTGTGAACATCACAGCTTCCTAGGGGCAGTAAAACATTTCAGTTTTTCTTTAAAAGTAATCTTGAGCCGTGCTGGGAACAATATTGCGTAGGGGACGTTACGCTCTCTTAGCAGTTTTTTATAGGGGAATATCCTGATGGTATTAGAGTCGAGGCGCAGGTCATCCTTCTCGTGTGACAGGCAGAGGATAAGGTCCCTGTCCCTATAATTGAGTATTCCAGCGATGATAGGCCTAGGGAAGTATCCTGGCTTAGGGCTCGCTGGGCTCGCTGAGCCGTGAAGTATGGGGACAAGGCAGGGTTGCCCAGTAGCTCTTTAAGTAGGTTCTCGACTGCCACCTCCATGCTCCCTTTAAGAGCATTCTCTGGGTCCCCAATAATGCGTAGGTTGTTCCTGCGCGAGCGGGACTCCAAATCATCGCACTTCGCCTTCACGATCTTCATGTCTCGGGTCAGGGAGGCAACCATGTCCTGAAGGGTGTGCAGCCCATCCTCGTTCGCGCCAATTCTGTTTTCTGCCTCGGTGATCCTGGTCCAAACTTGGTCAACCCAGGATTTAAGTGAAGCGACATTGGCGGTGATGTCGTCCAGCTTCTCTTGGAAAGAAGCAAAGTTCTTGGCCATTGATTCCATCATTGTAGTGAGATCAGGGGTCGGTGCGCTGGGGTGTGATTCGGATTCCTCCTGGATGGATGATGTAGTCCCCGGCTCAGACCTTGGTGCTGCCTTCGTGAACCTATCCATAAACCCCCACCTTATTAGCCCCCCAGGATCGGTTATACATTTCCGGTACAGTACGAGGCGCAATGGTGCCCCAGTGGGTGATGCCTCGGGTGATGTGGAGAGCAGAGGTACAGTTCAACGTAGCCTTGCCCAGCAAGTGCAGCCAGGGTGGTGGGGCACCAAATGAGGGCTCCGGGAGTGGCAGCGACACGGTCCAAAATCGAAGTGTTGATGGGGCTACAGTGAAGCTACAGTGGGTCAAGCAGCCATCTCAGCCATCCAGCGTTGAGTATATAGGGGTAGGGATGTGGTGTACCACCCCCACATAAGAGTAATGACGTGTGGTAATGGCAGAAGTGAAATATGCACGTGTCCAGTAGCTCCTGACCGTTGGAGAGCGAGGTTGGGGGCCCGTCAGGCAGATGAGCACTAAAGCAGAGGGAGCACCTGGACTGTGCCAGTCAGCCACGCATCAGTGATTATGGGGGCACAGTGGGCCCAGACAGAGAAGCCCCACCCATGGCCTAGTCCAGTCAGCAGGGGCCAGGTATTGTTGGAGAGGCAGGCAAGGACCCCATATGGCCTGTACACAGTCCAGAGGTACAGGTAGGTGTAGCGTTGGGACCATGCCAGGGAAGGTGCAGTGTAGAGTGGAGGTCCAGTAATTTGCCGGCAGCACAGGTAGCAAAAGCACTCAAAAGTGGACCTCCCCCCGCCCCCCCGAGCTCCTCACCTGCCCCACAAGCGCGCCAGTCCCAGCTCGCGGGGAACCTCCTCACGGGTCCGCCGGTGCCCGCAGTGAAGAGCGTGGATGCTCCCAGGGGGAGACGCACCTGACAGTGGCCTGCCGGGGACACGGGGCGTGCGGACCATGGGGACGGTCCTCCACCCAGGCTCTGCTCCGTGCCAGGTTCGGGTCGTCCCCCAGGCCCCCGATGTAGCCGGTCCGTAGTCCTGGGGAGGGCACCGACGGCCACAGCAGCACACCCGGATGTGGTGTGGTGCTCAGACAGGCAGCCCCCAGTATGCCGCCGATGGTAGGTGCAGCCCGCCGCCGCAGCGGCATATCGCCCAAGGCTGGATGGGCTGTGGAACTGAGAGCCACACACGCGGCCAGGCAGCAAACAGCTGTCAGTCGTGGCAGGTCTTCTGGACTCTGTATCCATTCAAAATTGGAGCCAAGCATCCAACAGGGTGTTAGATGTATTCCAAATCAGTATTTGGCGATGGCATCAAGGCAGACGGCTGATGCAGCCAGATTTGTGTCGGATCCACACAGAGCTCTAAAGCTAGGCAGCCATTTTTGGGCTGCTCAACAGCGCCCCTCCACACCCTACCGCTCAGTAATTTCTGCCTTAGGAAGGTGCTATCACATTTCACAGGTGTTGGGGAAATGATTGGCGGCAGCTATACTTTAGCTTTGGCTTTTCCAGGAGTGCAAGCCTTTTTATTGCATTGGTAGCTGTT
This sequence comes from Ambystoma mexicanum, assembly GCF_040938575.1. Lineage (NCBI taxonomy): Eukaryota > Metazoa > Chordata > Amphibia > Caudata > Ambystomatidae > Ambystoma > Ambystoma mexicanum. Next base: position 1,219,426,467 of record NC_090936.1, read on the forward strand.
AAGATGGGTTTCTAAAACTAACCCCTGGAGTGGATTTTGGGACCCCAACCTATTATGGTGAACAGGCACGACACTGAAGTCTAGCCTAACCCATTCAAGGTAAGGTAGCTGAGCGGTCATGCTTAGGAGGGGGATGTGAGAGGGTTGTAGGGCTACAATGAGTTCCAGTTAGACAGAAAACACTGAGTACTCGCCAGCATTTTCATGTTTATTTTGTTTGTGGCATGTAGTCTGTCAAGATTACCTTACTGTGCCCACTTCTCATAGCATGACAGGTGACACCTGGCATTACGTTGGTTCTGCCAGGTACTTGTGATCATTCTCTCCATCTTCTTTTGTTGCGTTGACACCAGTGTGTACCACTCTGGTGCCTGCATCTGGATGGCCATGGCGGATCCATCTTCCGTTGTACTTGAAAAAGATGAGAGAACTAATTGCATAACACTAGTGCCGTAATTGCATATCTGTAATATACATATGGAACATTAGACACCATTGACTTCAGAGTAATTATTGTTAGGACTAATGTTTAGGCCTGAACATATTTTTTCGATATGTCCATAGGTAGGAATTATTGAAGAGTTGATTTATTTTGTTTGCATCCATTTTAATGACCTCGCCGGTACTACACGCCGCACACCGTAGAGGGAAACCAGGGATATGATGCATCTATAGCTACTTACAGTTGCCACATGCCCAGTCCCACCTTTTCTTTGCCACAACTGCCTCAAAGCATGTTTTCTTCTGTTTATGCTCTGGCACTAGATAGTTGGGGGAAACAGACTAAGCACATAAACTGTCCAGGAGCGTATTTGGGTGGCAGGGCGACTATGAGTACAAATAGAACTTTCATTGACTGCAATATCCCAACATGTTGGGTAGAATTTGTATCTTGTGTGTAATTCTCCCCACTTGGTGAGTCCACCAGTACTTTTGCTGGATTTTCATCTGACTCTCCTGAGTAAGTGGGAACCTTTTTCCTCACTCTCACTCTTTCTTTTTCTGTGACTCTGGGAACGCTTTTTGGTTGCTCTTGATAAAGTCTGCCTTCCTCCATTTTTTGTGGCATCTGTAGGTTCCTATTGGAGCAACACAGCACCTTCTGTGCAGTATTGCTGGGAGCTTCTTGAGCCTCTTAGGTTTTTTTTTTACCAGGATAGCGGGGATACTTTTTTATCCTACCTATGCTTTCCTTTTGTACCCCCTCAGCCCACCCCACCTTATGTGGAGTGCTGAGGGAGGCACAGTGTATCCCTTTTCTCACTTCTCCTGTAACTTTCTAGTTACTGTGGCAAGTCTCTCTGAGTGGCTGGTGGCAGTGGATGATGTTCTACCAATTTTGTGAAACTTACATCGCAGGTTGTATTCGCAGCTGTGGCAAGGGACACATGGGGCACCATTAACCCCAAATGGTGCCGGTGTTCTTTTTTCGCCATCTCGCAACTTGTCCTTTCTTGAGCTTTCTTCTGCTGACCTGGGTGGGGGAAGTTCCACTCATTCCTTTGTCTTTGCCGTGCTCCCATTGGGAAGCCCATCTGAAGGCGCCAGTGTGTTTGGGAGGACAGGAAACTGGGAGGCCACCAAAACTCCTCAGGTCTTTGTCCTCCAGTGAGTCTGCTTGGTTCCAGTTTTGACTAGGTGCCTGGCTGTCCCACTGGGACAGCCACCACCTATAGTTTGAATGTAGAATGCCTGCTGATTGGCTGGGTTCCTGCATAAACGGCAAGGGTCTTGATGCTGAAGCCAGAGTCACCCACTGGGAGATCAATTCCGAAAAAGTAGAAAGTGGGACTACACCTGCAGCAATCTCCAGCGACTGCCAAATCCGACTTAGAAACTGCTGCAGCTCCAGTCCTTTCTTCTCTGCGACGAGGAAGATCATACCGGACGACTTCCTCCTTGGACTGGTCAGCCTAACCAATCTCAAGACCAGCTACAGTTTGAGCCATCCCACAACGAGCGGCGACCTTTCAGGCCAGCAATATCGAATACCGTGGGACCTCTGGCATGCTCCGGTGCATCGTCTCATGAAGCACGGTGCTGGCTGCAGACTTGTGGACCTCTTTCTGGGCCTACAGAGACTCCATCACGATCGTATAAGTCCCCCCAGCTGACTCTTGGACCGAGAGAAGTGAGAAAGTCTTCAGGATGACAACCGTTGCTGCCACAAAACCTGTATGGAGCCTCCACAACTAAGTGCCGCGAAGATCTGCTGGGCATCCTTGTGACCGAGTCTAACTGCCTGCTCCCGCCAAAGGTTCTTCATCCAGCTACCAGGGCCAGAGACCCGAACCAGAGCTGCTGTCTTACCTTGGGGATCGAAGAAGGTACTGTCTCATTCCTGCCTACTTACCTAGGCAGTCTTGGTGTTGCTGTTTGCTCCTCCTGAGCTTCTTTAGTCACATTGGGGTGGACGTCCCAACCGTGTTCTCCCATGCCTGAGGACATCAGTCCTAGAGGCAGTAATTCTTCAGGTGGCCTACCTAGCCCCCCTGAACCTTTTGAATCCAAGTTTGTTACTTGCTACAAAGAGCATCTGTGAATTTGACAACTTTGACAGCATGTGTCTTCCTTTGTACTGCCATCCATGGACCACTGGTCCCCCAGTGCCTCCATCTGACTTTTGAGACACCCATTCTCCAGCATGGGGTCTGGCATGGATTCACACGCTCATGAATATGACTGGGAATCTTCGGTAAAAGAAAAACAGTTTCACTTTAAAACTGTATTTCTCCTCTAAACCAATCATTGTTCTCTAGGTCATACTGCCCAATGGCATCCCTCTCTCTAAGCTCCCCCCCCCCTGGTGGCCATCTTCAGATTTTTACTGCACGCTTCAGTGTTGGGAGTACTCCAGTTGCTCTGTGAGGTAATTTCATGTTTTTTCATGAATATTTGCATAATTTTGCATTTTTACTGTTTTTTGCTTTATCGTCTTCGCCGAAGGATAGAGACCGGTAGTGGGGCTAATCCGACGAGAGAAAAGTCTGAGGACTGGTCGAATCCAGTTAAGCCTTCACACCAGAAGTTGACGATGGCACCATTGGCGAAGGCAGCCACAAGCACTTTGTCGTCCAAGCGAACGACGTCCACCGCGGCTCTGAAACAGAACGGGTCCAGAAAAAGTGGCGCCCACCCCGTGAGTGTCCTTGCTGCCCCCAAGGTGAGATATGGCTGCAGAAGCAGCAGCAAAGGAACCGAGGCCAGGCAAAGACCAGTTGTTCGAACGGTCCCACCTGTGGAGCCCCTCAGGTATGCCGACTGGCAGGCTAATGAGGGATAGACCGGCACAGATCTATTTGAGTACCGACAAAGGCATTATCTGCATGATGGATGCTGCTGAGACCAGGAAGGAACTCAGTCCCCTGTGTGGAAGAGGAGACGCATTATCCCGGACCCTACTCTGCTGGCTCTGTTTACCTCTAGACCTAGAGACATGTCTCTGGACATTTTTTTTTAATGGATTGTCCTCCAACGTATTCCACACCTTTGACATGTAATGTCCACAGCTGTGTACTTCGGAACCTTTTTCGGCAGAGGGCATCCTGCATCGACCCTCGAAGATCTCTGTCGAGGGCGACGTCACCGGATGTTATAAATCCGACGCAGAGCACCCGTAGCCTCAGTTCAGTTTTTTCTGCAAACTTGTTTGCTTTTGAGATTTGGTATGCCTCGTGTATTCCTCATGAATGTCTTCTTCGACCCCTCCGACTCCGCGGTCTGGATTCGACTTGCCAGGACTGCAAGTCTAAAATGTCGATTACCGACCTGCATTGCATTTTTCTGTGGTGCTTGGGTGAGAGTCGCAACACCGACGACTGTTCCACATGCCAGTCGCTAACTGCTAAGGCCTTGCGGGAGGGTAAGGGAAAGCTTCGGGTAGGTAGGGGTTCTAAACCCCTCTAAATCTAAGTCCAAGGGAAATAAGTCCACCCACGATTCGAGGGGCGACTCTCCGCGTCGGAAGGAGTCATGGGGATCTTGTTCCCGGAGTGGTTCCTGCCATTCGTCGTCCTCGTCTCGGCATTCGAGGAAGCACCGTCACTGGTCGCCTTCCCCTTCCTCCTCAGAGGATGGTGCCACGAGGAAAGTGGCTTGTCCAACAAAGTCCTCGACTCTGGAGGAATGGGCTGCCTTCAGTGAGCAGATGATGGTGATTTTTCAATCCCAAGGCACAGTTCCGGCTGCACCTTTTGCTGAAGCTGGCCAGGAACGGTTTCGATCTGTGGCTCGTGTGCCTTCGGGCTCAGGTCTCGGCACGAACTTCATCGGGAACCTTTGAGGTTCCGTTCGGACAAGGCTCAGATGGTGGCAATAGATGTGCTTCCATGTCTCCGTCCTGGTCCCCCGCAAGACTGCAGAAACCTGCTAAGGGCTCGAGGTTGGCGTCTACTCTGTCTGCGCCGTGTCCGTAGGATACGGATGTCGAAGCTTTGCTTTCATACCAGCCGTTGGCGCCCTCAACACCTTTGAGGCCTTTAGGCCGAAATTTACCGTCGGAGATCCCTGCTACTGTGGATCCTCCTAGGAAGGCTACTTCCTAGACTGTAAGGCCTGTTATGGACTCCAGGGCCTTGGCTGTTCCGAGACAGGACTTTTACCTCCCTCTGGATGACATCTATGAGGAGGAGGAGGAGGAGAGGTCAGATGTAGATTTTGACCCTGTTGAGCCTGATGTAGCTCCTGTCTTTTCAGGGGATAGTCATTTGGAAGAGTTAAGGCAATTTCTTTAATGCTAGTGGCCTGGACACTTCTCCTGAGGTGGAGTTTGGCTGGCCTGAGCCTGGGGCTAATGCTGAGTCGTCCTACAGGAGACTGATGGCTAGAGTCACGGAATATCTTGGTTGGTCTACTCCTACTGAGGCTTTTGTTCAGGATGACTTGAAGGATATTCTGGATCAAGGTCCATTCTCTGACCCGCTGCTGCCATTTAATTTGACCTTGCTGAAAAGGGTGGCGGCTACTTGGCAGACTCCTGAATCTCTTCCGGCAGTTCACAAGTCGTTAACTAAAAAAATACTGCCCTTCCGGTAGCAACACCAGCTACCTTTCATCTCACCCCACTACCGAGAGTTTTCTGGTTCAGGCGCTACTGCCACCTCGAGGGATGCGGCGTACCCTACCATTCCTCCTGATAGGGACAACAAACGCTTCGACGGTTGGGCGCGCAAGGTGTTTTCTGTGGGGAGTATGGTGCTTAAATCGGCCAACTCCACTTGTGCCTTGGCAAGATTTTCACACTGTGTAGAACGGTGTTTCTCTTGCGGCTGAGCATATTCTGGAAGGGGAAGAAAGGGATGGGTTCCTTGCTCTCATGCAAGATGGCATGGTTGCCTTGTGTGAATCCCTTCAGTCGGGTTTGGACACAGCCGACAGTGTTAGCCGGTCCATGGCTGCGAGCACCGTTATACGCAGATTTGCGTGGTTGCAGAAGTCTGGTTTTGCCCCGGATGTGCAAGCCCATCTTTTGAACATGCCCTTTGATGGCGTGCATTTGTTTGGCAGCAAGGCTGACAAGAGCCTTGAGAGGTTGCAGACCTCAAAAGCTGCGGCGAAATCTTTAAGCGCAGCTGTGTGTCAACCTCTGCCTTTTCGTCCTAGGGGACAGCAGTGGAGGGGAGGTTATTTTTGTTACTACTCCTCCTTTGGTAGAACGAGAGGAGCCACCAGTCAAAGGGGGTCAGCGTAAATGTACCCGTGGTGGTCTGGGGAAATAGAGGTGCCAAAGCCGCTCAGGCAGCTGCCTCTTTGCCTTCAGACGCTGCTGCAGCTGCTCCAAAACAGTCATGAGGCCATGTCCCATGGTTCGCCAGTTGGGGGCAGACTGTCTCAGCATCTCGAAGAATGGCGAGCTATTACTTTGGATGCGTGGGTTCTGGATACCATAGCCCACGGCTACTGCCTTCCCTTCCTAAAGCGGCCTCATGACAATGCACCGGGGAATCTCTCTTTGAAGCTCCCAGATCCGCTCCTTGTGCAGGAAATCTTGACCCTGCTAGAGAAAGGCGCCATAGAACTGGTGCCTGTAGTGGAGAGGACAAAAAGGGATGGTATTCCCCCTTTTTTTTTATTCCAAAGAAAGATGGTCACTCTTTCTGAAGTCCTCCAGGCCCTTCAACTTCAGGATTGTTTGGTGTCTCTGGACCTACAGGATGCTTACTTTCATGTGCCGATTCATCCCAAGCACAGAGTACCTGAGGTTTGCGGCTGGCGACTCGCACTTTCAGTTTCGGGTCCTGCCATTCGGATTGACCTCCGCCCTGAGGGTCTTCACCAAGCTAATTGTGGTGGTGGCAGCATATCTCAGGCGAGGAGGGATTCACATCTACCACTACCTGGACGACTGGCTGATCCGTGCGCGTTCTCCCGAGCAAGCATTGGATCAACTCGGTCTCACCTGCCGCTCCCTCCACAGGCTGGGCTTCTCCCTCAATTTCAGTAAGTCGCATCTGACACCTTCCCAACAGCTCCAGTACATCGGGGCTGTGTTGGACATGTCCTTGGGCAAGTGCTCGCCTCCCAAGGTAAGGGCTCATCACATTGTGCATATGATGGACAAGTTTCAACATGCCCAGAGTCTCTCGGCTTTCGAATTCTTAAGGTTGCTCGGCCTCATGGCATCCTGCATTTTTCTGGTGTCAGAGGGCATGCTGCGAATGAGATCCCTGCAAATGGGTTCTCAAGATGCAGTGGTCGCAGTTCTCAGGCAAGATGTCAGATCCCGTTGAGAGTCCACTCTCGGTCTCCCAGGATCTTTTGTGGTGGGCCGAGGGGAACCTGATGAAGGGGGAGCAGTTTTGGCAACCATGGCCGGCAGTGACTGTAGTGATGGACGCTTTCCTCACAGGAAGCGGGGAAGCGGGGCTCATGCGTAAGACTTAACCGCCAGCAGTCGTTGGACCCGTCGGAGTCCAAACTCCACATCAATCTGTTAGAGCTGAGAGCCATCAGGCTGGCCCTGAAGGTTTTTCTGCAGTCTGTGCAGGGAAAGAGTGTCTTGTTCATGATGGACAACACATTGGCCATGCATTACCTCAACAAAAAAGCCGGGAGGGTGGAGTCACTCCCGTTGTGCAGCTAGGCAATGCAGCTCTGGTTTTGGGCAAACCAGCAGGGAGTTCACTCACAGCAGTTCATCGGGCCGGCGAGAACAATGCGGCGGCGGATGCACGATCTCTCACAAGTAGGAGTTGGCTGAGGAAGTCCTTCTGGAGATATTTGCCCTTTGTGGAACCCCACAAGTGGATCTCTTTGCCGCCAGTGCCAACTGGAAGTGCAAAAGGTTCTGCTCAAGGGAATTTCCTCCGAGAGGAGCCTTGGGAGATGCATTCGTAGTGGATTGGTCATCCCCACTGCTGTACGCGTTTCCTCCAGTCCCCGTCATTCCTCAAGTGTTGGGGACGTTACGGAGGTTCAGATCCCACATGATCGTCATTGCTCAGATTGGGCCAGGAGAGCGTGGTACCCAGACCTTCTGGAAATGTCCAACTGCCCCCCACGCCATCTTCCATACTGAGAGGATCTGCTCTCGCTCGTAGCAGGGTTTAGGGATGTGGGGGGTGTCGGGTTCTCCATCCATAGGTCAGGACTCTCAACCTTCACGCTTGGTATCTGAAAGGTTGAGGTATAGGGATTGGGGACCTCCCGGATGACGTGATGGAGGTGTTGCTTTCAGCCCGGAGGCCGGCAACAAAATCCCTGTACCGTTGGCGTAAGTTTTGCGACTGGTGAAGATGACAAAATGTTGATCCTTTTCAGAGTTCCAATCCTGTGGTTTTGTCTTTCTTGCTTTCTTTGGCCCACACAGGTAGTGTCTGATTTTCATTTGTGCCAGAAAGTGGTTCTTCCTTCTTTCTATCCTCCTCCTCCTCCTCATCCTGGTAAGGAAGAGGAGCAACTCCATAGGTTGGACGATCAACTCTTTGTGGGGTATGCTGGTCACCGATTGGGCCAGGCTGTTACAAAACAGACTTTGTTCAGGTGGATTATCCTCACCATTACTGAAAGTAACCGTTTGGCGGGCAAGGACCCTCCTAAAGGGTTGCAAGCTCATTCCACTAGGGGCGTGGCTACTTCCACAGCCCTGCAGCGGGGAGTTCCTATAAGGAATATATGTGATGCAGCCACATGGGCTTCTATCCACACCTTTGTTAAACATTACTCCCAGGATACAATCCATGGTCAAGATATGGCCTTTGGTCAGGCGGTTCTTTATTCTGCCATCTGATTGGGTAATCTAAAATTCTTTTCCCTCCTCCATTTTCTGGTACTTCTTTGGGAGTCTGTCAAAGATGTGGAATATGTTGGAGGACACAATCCATTCGAAGAATAAGTTACTTACCAACTGGTAACGTTCATTCGATTAGCTGTTCCTCCAACGTATTCCACATCACCCTCCCAGCCTGCCCCTCTAGAGAATTTCCGATGCGATTGCAGCTTAAGTTTCCGCAAGGCTATGTGCAGTCAAGCAGGCGTTGGATATGTGCATGTCACATGTTACGGAGGAAAAAACATAAACTGAGGCTACGGGTGCCGTGCGTCCTATTTATAACATCTGTTGACGTCTCCCTCGACGGAGGCCTTCGAGGGACATCGATCCAACACCATCGACGCAGGACGCCCTCTGCCGAAAAAGTTTACCAAGTACACAGCTGTGGACATTACATTTCAAAGATGTAGAATACGTTGGAGGAACATCCAATCGAAAGAACGTTACCAGTTGATAAGTAACTTGTTCATCAACCCTACACACACTGGTCACTGAAATCCAGCAGAGTATGCTGCCGTCGGGAGGCCTGCACCTCCAGAACCTCTGAGGGTAAAATCTCCCTCGCGGCAGAGAAGGTCCAAGGGAGGCGCGGTTCCCAGGCGTCATCCGACCCTGCCGCCACTGCCACCTTTTCACAACAAGACTCCTAACGGCACCCTGGAACCGGACACGGCTACCACAGCTACTGGTACAGACGAGGACAAAGCTTTCATTGCGGCAGACTGGGAGACTGTGCACGTGGACGAGCCCCATTGGGCCTTCCCGCTGGACGAAGTTGGATCTTTTCATTTGGTCACGTCGGGGGCCTCGGAACTGTTGCAGTTATTTCCCAAGGAGATGCTGGAGGGTTTCCTGTACCAACGATGCGAGTCGAAGAGAAAGACCATCATGTCCATTCCCTTCCTGGACGACATCTGGGAGGAGGGCCTAGCCCTAATGAAAAATCCAAGTACGGCACGACCAAGTGGGACAGATTGGAAAAGAAGTACAGGATGCCTGATGTGACTCCCAGGTGCCTAAGGTCTTAGCCCTCTCCAGATTCGGTGGTCTCGGCCTCAGCTAAGAAACGCTTGGCGAAACCGTCATCAGAAGCCATGGTACCTCCGGACCAGGAGGGGAAGAAGCTGGATGCGATGGGCAAGAGGATAATTTACACAGCAGCCTCTACCATCAAGGCAGCAAACGCCCAAGTCATTTTGTCCTGGTAAGACCGGGAACTCTGGTACACACTGGGCCCTATCCTGGGCTTCCTGCCCGAAGACAAGAAGGTTGAGGCACTGGAACTCTTTCTGGAAGGGAAAGTGGCCTCAGATCATGCCATCATGGTGGCAGCCGACATTGCAAACACAGGAATGCCCATCAACAAGCTATTACAATAGTCCAGATGGGCATTCGTTAGAGCCCCCACTATATATAGTTGGATGATCTTCATCTGGAATATATGGCAACACCTTCCATAATGGTCTCGGAGTAGAACATTGCCTGTACCTTGGCTCCTACTTGGCCTTCACTACCCAAATTGTCTTGCCAGATACAACCCACATTCTGTACCCTTGAGGCAAAACCTACCTTTATACCCAGAAGATTGGGGACTGGTAATTCTTGGATGGCTGTGAGTAGATGTCTTGGTCGAAACAGGACAAACTGTTTTAGATGCAGGTCACGACCCTCGCCCAAAACCCCCTCTGGCAAACCCATTGGCCAGGTGGAGTCAGGACTCGAGCCTCTAGAGCCTGGCATCCTCTTCAAAAGCCCTCATGGGGCCAGTCCTGGCGCCAGGCTCTTACCCCATTAACAACAATGTGCTTGGGAACTACGTTATTGTATTGTCAGCCAGCATGAAGGCATCCACATAGCTTGGTTCCTAGGAACCAAGCTATGCAGTCTATTGTTTTGGGTGTGGTAGCCTAGGTACTAATTTACCTGGACTATTTTGTTGGGGCTATTTAAACCACACCCGAGCAAGATAACACGCTTCGCGTTACTTTGCAGCTTGCAACGTTATGCTCACTGTGTCCAGCTATTCCCTCGAATTTCGGAGAAGCAGAACCTGCAAGGAGACAAAAGGAACATCATTAGCAGCAGCATCTTACCTGCAGTCTTCATCTTTAAACACTCGCAGCTCCTGAGAACAGCTTCCTCAAATCTGCACGCCTCCCGGATAGAACAACCTGAAAGAGGAAGATGGAGGCAACATTAAAGAAAGCAGTAGAGACATTTACAAATTACGAACTGCTTAAACGGCTTACCTGGCTGGTCGCCTCTCGGCTGGCACCACTCCGGACATTCCACTCACGCTGACGAACACTGCGACCTACAAGGAAGGAAAACACAGGTTAGAAAAGGCAAGACTTTGCAGCGCTGCGCATAGCGCTTACTTACTGCATCATAGCGCTCTTAATGCGCCATCATTTACCAGCAGGGCTCAACCAAGCCAGTTCGCCACGCTGAAGCTCTGCATATCTAAGGGAGAAAAAAGAGGCATTTTAAACAAAGAAAGGCATGCAGGATAGCAACAAAACTAAAGAACAGCAATAAGACCTACCTGAACAATATCAAACGGACCGGCGTCAGTGAAGTAACTGGACCGCACTCGCCCATGAAAGACAACGCGCCCCTGCAAAGAAGGCAGGACGGAGAGCACGCCTAATTCTACCACAAGGTGACGAGAAGGCGCCAGAGGGACTGAAATCATAAGGGGGTTGAGGGAGGATACTTACCCCAGTCGGTCAGTCTTGAACACAGTCCTCCTGTATTTCCAGGCAGAACCTTCCCCGCAGACCACATCAGGACAAAGCTGAGAAGCATACCAGCGAGTAACCCGGCTGGGTGGCGTACCTGTGGATACCAGGTGAGCGTAACATGCATTCAATTGAAACTAATTAGTAGATATCCACTCACTAACCTCTTCCAAGAAAAGTTTGACCCTAGTAAAGGTTTCCTCAGTCACTGATTTTGATGAAGATCTGGGTATCGTCAGCATAGGAATGGTAGCTCATCCCAGGACGCCTCAAGATCTCCATCAATGGTTGAAGATATATATTAAAGAGTAGTGGTGATAGTGAGGACCCCTGCGGTGCACCACATCCTATGGTAGTAGGATCTGAAATGAAACCGCCAAGTTTAGCCTGCTGTTGACGATTCGACAGGCATGATTTAAACCATTTAATGGCGTGCTCCGAGACTCTGCCAACTGTCTCCAACAATCGAGCAAGATGATGTGGTTTACTGTATCGAAGGCGGCGGACAGGTCTAGTTTTACTAACAATGAGAGTTCACCCCCCTTACAGGCAGCCTTCATGCTCTTCCACTCAAGCATACAGTGGGCGCTCTCAAGGCAGTGGAGATTATTGGAGGCGCTGCCCGCAAGGCAGATCATCTCGCCCCAAGCATTCCTGAACAAGCCATTGCTCCGGGCCCCCATTTACGCACCCCAATTGGAGGCCGGCTGGTGAAGTTCATCAGCACGTGGGAATAAATCACCACGGACAGATGGGTGCTGGATGCTCTGACAGGGGCACACCTTGGAGTTCCAACGCAGGTGTCCTCGTATCCCTCTGATTCAGCTGCAAAAATTACACAGGCCACAGCTCCTCCAGCTGGAACAGAAATGTTCTGACGTTATTGGACCTGGAGGACGCCTACTTCCACATCCCCATTCACAGAAAGCACTGAAAGTTCCTGCGATTCGTAGTTCAGCATCGGCACTACCAGTTCTAGGGTCTGCCTTGCAGCCTGAAGTCAGCCTGAGGGTGTTTACGAAGGGCTAGCCTTACATATACCCCTACCTGGATGACTGCTTGGTGCATTCCCGCTTACAATCTCTGGCAAGCGAACATATGGTCAAAACCGTAGGTCTGCTGGCAGAGCTGGGGTTCTCCATAAACTATCCAAAGTCTTGCTTGAAGCCATTTCGGGACGTTCTTTCTGGGCGCACGCCTCAACCCTTGTGCAGCACTTGTCCTTGGCCCAGCCAGCGATAGTGCGGTCCATCAAGTCACTTCTGGGCATGTAGTAGTCGTCCTGCATCAACCACTTTCGGCTCTGCAGATTGCGCTTGAGACCTCTCCAGGAGTTCCTGAATGCAAGTGTTGGGGAACTTTATGGACAAGATTGCCCTCAACAAAGCGTTCTGGCAGGTGATGCAGTGATGGGCTGTTCGACAGCACCTCGTCCAGGATGCTCCGTTTCAGGTTCCTCCTTAGCATGAGATGGTCACCATGGACGCCACTCTAGAGGGATGGTACGCCGCCAGTTGCACGCCAGAGACCTCTGGCAACCAGAGGAAAGGGACCTACACATCAACCTCCAGGAGCTTTGGGCTGCTTTCTGACCCCTCCATTCTTTTCTGCCGTCATTGTTGAAGGACAAGCTGGTGAGGAACTTCACGGACAACACCACAAGCATGTTCTACATCCGGAAACGGGGGGGGGGGGCTCGGTCTCCGGCACTCTCCAAAGAGGCCCATGACTTGTGGCGATGGGCCATTCATCGAGGCATGTTCCACGTTCCGTTTCACCTGGCGGTAGTCGAGAACACCAGCGCGGACTCGCTCAACAGGGAACTGCGTTGTTGCCACGAGTGAGAGTTTCGCCAGGACCAGGTGATTCTGCTGTTCGACAAATGGGGACATTCTCTCTTTGTGCCAGAGGTTCGCCATCAGGAACCCGCAGCCCAAGAGCATGGGGGGCGCATTCTCGTTTCCGTGGACGGTTCCTGTACATGTTTCCTCTCCCACTTGTTGCTGAACAATTACAGTAAGATGTTATGTCCCTCAAAAAACTTGCTTTATGAAGACCTGAACAATATGATAGCTTCAGGATTGTTACCTATATTATCCAAATTCGTAAAAAGAATTGATGACATTTTAGATTTGGCTACTGTATCTAAAGAAGATCTTATAGCTTGCTTACCCTCTAATAAGCGGAAATTACAACTGTTGAGCTGGTGTCTCCAGTCAGATCGGATTGGCAAATATAGAATTAGCTTCATTTAGAAGGAAACTGGGTGATTTACCCAGTTATATTCTCCAGTTTCCTTGTTTGGCTGCAAGGGGTTTATACCTGCGCTTCAGATTAAATCAATTTTGTACCAATGATCCTATATTTAATTCTACCGCATGTTAGGGAGAATTCTCTTTAGGCTGAATTTCCTAACCTAGTGAGTCCCCCAGCAGCTTTGCTGGATTTCTGGAGTTTGTTTTTTTCTCCTGCCAAGAGTGAGACTCTTTTTCTCCCACTCTTGGACATGATTTATGGTGTTCCTTTGACTGTTACTGTGTTTTATGGGCTATGGGGTCCTTTACTCCATAGGGTCTCATGTGTTTTTACTATGTGTGTTACACAGCACCCTCCGTGCAGTGACACAGGGTGTCATAGTGACACCCAACCATAGACTCCATACCCTGGGACTACTGTCTCCCAGGGCATGTAAAGTCACCATTGGCTTTAATAGTCCCAATATAAGGACCGGGAACCAGTACAAACCCATCATATTGTGGATGTACTGGTCGGGGCAATTCGATTGCCCCGGGGTCTGTTAGTCGAGGGGGCATGTCTCTGTCCCCCCTGATCGAGTTTTGGCTGGTGGCAGTGGATACTACTTTTTATATTCGACCGCGAATATAGCCCTATGGGATTTTCCCATTTTTCGAGGCTACCAACTTTAATTATTTAATTCTCATAGCCTCGAACATACCGCCGGTTTATTTAATTAATATTAATTCGCCGGTTGGTATTTTTTGCCAGGACTCGATTCAAAAATGGCGTTTGTGTTCCCTTCTGTGACTCCAACCCAAGTCGAGCCCTTTGTTCCACTTTTTGGCGAGCTTCTCAGAAGAAGGAAAAGTCCTTACCTGCTAAATCCGCATCCCGGAGACATCTCGCCGACAATCCTGAAAAGGAAGACTTTTATTTAAAAGCTCATCGCGTCGATCGCTGCAGCGCCGCATTCCACTCACCTTTACAGGGCGCCTCCATGTTCAGCAGCGATCATCCGGATTCGCAGTCACGCCCCAGCGCCTAGGGAGAAAAAGACCAGAACAAAAGGTGAGAGAGAGAAGGGAATAAGGAAAGCTAAATCTCCATGTTAAGACTTACCTGTTGATTCATTCCCTCTTCATTTCGGGTCCGCGCCGCATCCTGGCATTTCCGGACCCCGGCCCCTAAGGGGAAAAAAAGACATCGGAGTTAATGAGCGAATGAAAAGACATTACCAAAAAACGCTCATTAAAGACTTACCTGATTTCTACAAGGATTTCACCTCTCAACTCGGGTCGGTGCCTGTTCCCCGGCATTCCGTACCCCGGTCCCTATGGGGAAAAAGACACTAGCATTAGTACATTAATGCATGGACACAAGGGGAACCGCTTATCAAAAAACTTACCTGGAAGCCAAGCAAGTTTGGTTCTCACCAACCCGAAAATCCAGTGAAGTAACTGGATACCAACGCGCCCCTGCATCAGAAGCAGGATGGAGAGCTCCTCCTTCCAGACCCTAAGGTGAGACGCTACGAGGAATCACAGAAGGGTTTCGAGGAGGGTGAGAGGGGAAAGTGGGAGGCCGATTGCATTACCCCGCAGACAGTTAATCCCCTATTTTCGCCTACAGAAGGATACTTCTGCGAGCCAGACAAGCCAGATTTGGGGGTCCTGTCCAGTCTGTCTTCCGAACCCTGCGCATCACCTTAGAAGAGGTCACAGCAGCGCGAACCAGACCAGCGCCTCCGTGGGAGTCAGGTGAGCGTTACAGGTGGAGCTTAGAGAGACTGCTGTCATTGGTTGGGGGCAGTTTTAAAGTGAAAATGAAACTGTTTTTCTTTTACCGAGGATCCCAGCCTGACTGGGAATATTCATGAGCATGTGAATCCATGTAAGACCCATGCTGGAGAACCATAGTTACAGGTAAGTAATTAAAATCTTCCCCAGATAGGGTTGGCCTTCTAAAATGTAGGCCTACACAAAGCCATCTAACTTCCCAGTATTGCCATCTAGTAAATGTTGCTTGATGAATGATTTGCTAACCTACAGCTACTTACCTGTTTCTCATCTGAATTCCTCTATCGAACAGAGTATTGCTACAGAAAATATTCTACTGTATATGTTGTGTGTGAAACGTTCCTTACCTGAATTGCATATTGATCTTAACATTTCCTCTGTGTATATGATAACCATATTGTTATAACTACAGTGTGTAAGTGTTTCCTTGACTATAGGGTGTACTCAAACGTGTTTGTACTCAACTACAGCCCTCCTAGACCAAGCCTTGCTCCTCGGCCATAGCTACCAAACCTTTTGGGTAGTACAGGCCAAACCTAAGAGTTGAAGCCCTGTGGCTCTAAGAGGGAGTTTTCTGAAGTCCTACCACAGGCAGACTTTAGTTCAACTCCCACACAGCCTCACCCAACATAAGACACACTGACGCAATGTGCATTGAAGCTTCTTTTCTAAGTGTCTGTTTCTTCTTGTCTTCATAGGAAGCTTGTTCGTAACCTGCCAAGCGGTAAACACGCTTCTGAGCTTGGATGAGTCTTCAGAAATTCTCCAATTGGTGCCGCCAGATCGTGTAAAGAATCTTTTAATGTAAGTTATCTCTGCCCCTGCTGCGTCGGCCTGAGTTGTCACTTTTTCCCAGGACTGTTTCTTTGGACGCAACAGCCTCATGTAATTGCCCAATCACCCGCTGTTGCCCACCTGTTTGGGTGACAGTTTTTTCCATTTCTGTTCATCTTTTTTATCAGGTTTTAGCATGTTACTTCATTTCACAAAAGTATAGCCAGATCCAACACTACCTGGAATCAAACGCAATCCTAGGGAAGAGGCAATCTGGATTCCGTAAGGGACACGGAACTGAAACTGCCCTTCTAGACTTAAAAAACTAAATCACTAACATCCTAGACAAGGGCAAGGCCGCCCTCCTCCTCCTCCTCGACCTATCAGCAGCATTTAACCTAGTAGATCACGACACTCTCACCAACCATCTAACACACGCAGCACACTTTTCCAAGGACGCGGCCTCATGGTTAACTTCCTTCCTCCAAGGCAGAGCTATGAAAGTCTTCTCCAACATAGCTCATGCTGCACCATCCATCATCCACTGTGGGGTTCCTCAAGGCTCCTGCACGGCACCAACGCTATACAACCTCTTTACCAAGCCCCTATTCGACAAACTGGACGCTATGGGGATCACCTACACGAACTATGCTGACGACACACAGATACTTCTGCCCCTGACTGGTAACTATCATCAAGACTCCACTTCCCTCCAACTAATCTACTCCACCATACAAGCCTTGATGGCCACCAACGGCCTCTGCTTGAATGGGGACAAAACTGAAATCCTCATCTTAGGCCAGAAGCCCACCCTTGCCAACCTCAACCCACTCTACACTAACTTTAACAGAGACAACTGCACTACCCCAGTCCTATCATCAGTTAAAACACTAGGTGTTCACATAGATGCCACCCTATCAATGGATAAACAAGTAAGTGCAATAGTCTCGGCTTCGGCACTGAGCACTAAACTCATCAATGCAATAAAACCGTTCCTTACAAAAGATAACTGCCTGTCCATCGCTACCGCCACAATTGGAGCCAAACTGGACTACTGCAACGCGCTCCTAGCCGGCACCTCCAAGAACAACCTAGCAAGGCTCCAAACCACCCAAAATAATGCTCTTAGAGCAGCATACCTAAAAGAGAGCACATCACCCTAGCCAGGAAAGCCGTCCATTGGCTCCCAGTCAAGGATAGGATTGCTTTCAAAATCCTGACCACCACGCATAAATGCATCAACCTCACAGCACCATCCTGCCTAGCTGGCACACTGTCTAGATCCCAATCCACAAGAACAACCAGATCCACATACGCCAACCGTCTCATCATACCACGCATCAATAGATCCAAGGCAGGAGGTATAGGCTTCCCATACCTGGCACCAAAGTTTTGGAACGCACTGCCCATCAACCTCAGAGCAGAAACATCCCTCCTCTCCTTTCGGAAACAACTTAAAACTGCTCTCTTCAACTAACTTGTGCACCTGACCACCGCTACTATCTCTATGTACAAGTACTCAAGCATAACCATTACCCAATGTAGCCAAGGGTACAACTGCCTGTAACTAAGTTTAAGAAACACTGTAACCAGCGCCACGATGCCTTTGGTCTGTTGTGCGCTTAACAAATGCGAATAAATAAATAAATAGCCACTAACGCCTAAACCTCTAGACAGAAAGTAGATGGTTAAACTTTTCAAGGTTTACCTAGTGATGGCTGAGGTCATGCATTCAACGTCCCCTCTTAGGAGGGGAGGGGAGGGGAGTGGGGTGGGCGAGAATACCGGCTAACGCAGGAATGTCCTCACAGAAGTGTCATGAAACTAGAGTGTATTTTACAAGAGGTGCTTTGCAGCAGGTGATGCAGGTTCCAAAGATCGGCGTGTGTTTGACACTTTCTTCCCGGCGCAAACCTCAGGATCTTTACAGGTCCAACTGGATTCTGTGTCTCAGGGAATCAGTGGGAGGGGCCGCCTGGCACCCGAGTGCCTTATCTTGTGCGGCTTATAACCCCCTGAGTTTCTGCGTGTTCCAATTGCTTAACTATTCATTTTTTGGCATCTTCTATTATAAATTCTGGCCCATACTTTTAAAGTGAGTTGCATCTCTTTTAATGTACTACATTTATTTACCTATTTCAATAGATGAATTACCTGTTACCATGCAAGATTCAAAACCCATTTAAAACAAGTCTTTACCAATTACAGACAGTGAGCACAATACATGCACAAGATAATCACAACTTTCTAACCCACAATTTAAGTGCATTTTGAGGACAAATTATTGCAGGAATCTGTCTAAATAATACTTCATCGTGCATACAAAATAATCAGTGCCTTGTCCTTCTAGAAAGCGGTGCAATTGCAAAATAAATAAATGTCATGCCCCTGACATGCCTACCAGTAAGGTGACAAACCTCTCCCAGTCTGTTTCAAAGTGTAATTCCTCTGGGATACAGTGTTGATAGCACTGCCACTTAACACAAGGTCTCATTATAGTTTCGACTTCTACCGACTAAATGGAGAACCAGCCTTGTCTTCTTCAAGGCAGACAGATCTTGAACTGTGCCGATTCTACAAAAAACAAGAGTATACTTAAATTAATAAACGTCACTAGCTAAACCAAATGCTCACAGGCTGAATGATGCTGCAGGTATGACTTGTTTGTACTCTGATGATTTTCCATTCATTCTTATTTCATGCTAAGAGTACCGGACAATCTGTGTACATTTGCATTGCTAACAAATGCACAAATTATATTCAGAATAAATCTGCTGTGAATTACCTTCTGTTTTTCACAGCTTATGAACAGGGGAAACTAAACGGCTTATCCGTGTATATGGAGCGCTTCATAGCGGCCTCATTGAAGGCTGTTGCAGCAGTTTCTACGTGTAATGTTGAGAGAGAAATATCAAGCAATATGTATCCTATTCTCCTACTATTCATAATACCATGTCTAAGATACAAATAATACTGAGTACCACCTGGAACTACCGCTGACTTCATTCATTCTGCCTTCGTCATCGCCATCTTGCTTTCCTTTGCAAACTTGCACAACCGAAACGTATGTGAAAAGTCACGTGTGAGCAAGATGAACTCTACCTGACTTTCCCAGAACGTCAGAAAGGACTAGAGCACTCATACGTTTAAGTGTTAGTTCCGGCACTTTCTGAAAGGAATAATACCCATACAGTAAGTGGAAAATCGATGTCAATGGACTAAACTGTTCATGCACAGAAGTATTTAAATTATTCCAAAACAAAGTGGACTTAGGCAAGGGCTGAAACATGCTTAAGTATGGCATCCAGTGTTAAAAATTAGACTTTGTTTCAGAAACACTCACTGAATTTACAAAGGAAAATAAAGTGTGAGAAACCTCGTGGTTTGGTCGATATTAGACTGCTTACAGGCAGTGCTAGTTATCAACTGAGAGGTCAGCAACAGCAGTTTCAGTGCGCCAGAATTCGGGGGGTTGCAGGGGTAAGGGGGAGGGTTTCTGAGAAGACCACCAGTGGAAACCCTCTCCTAGTTTTTTATTTGGGTTGGGAATCTGGTAGTTGCCAGGTCTCATTAGTTCAGAAGGTTCCTGGGGGGTCGGGCAGGTAGTTCTAGGAAGAGGGGACGTGGATAATAGAAGTGTGCATGTGTGAATTTGAACTTGGGCTTTTAAGTAGATTTTCCTCGTCTTTCTTCTATCCAGATGGTTGAAGAAGTGAAAATCTCGTGGCACAGTCCTTTTAAGGTGCTAGCCACAGTTAGTAGCAATTTGCGGTAAATAGAAAAGTGCACAAGGAAACTATCACAAAAACTGTAAAAATCCCACAGCTTACACCAGCTTGTTTTAGGCACCTTATTAAAGGGCCCAAAAAGCCATCAGGTAAAAAGCTATAAGGATATAAAGTATCCTTTCTGCACTTCACTCTAAGGTGATGAGTGCAATTGTAAAAATACAAGAATTCCAAAAGAGAGACAAAGTCTCCCAGTGCTGACAGTGTTGGGGACTAGTCAGTTTCCCCAATGAGCATAATGGACAAGGCAAGTAAAGCAAAGGCTTCACTGACCGGAAAAAGTCAGGACTGGGTTAAAAAATGAGCAGAAAGACCTGGGGTACCATAGGAATTTATGATGGAAAGCTGCAAAAAGAACATCTTCCCGAACAGCTTGAAACCATTTGAGGACTGTACTTTATAAGATTGTGGGAAGCTGTTTTGTGTTGAATCTAAAGAGTATTTTCTATTTCTGTGAATCAGATTGCTCGCATTTGTGGCAATGTGTTAAGACGGAGTTCTAGAATCTGGCCTGGTGGACAGATTTTAGAAGGCCACCCTAGTTATAGTGAACAGGGGAACTCTGAGAGGTTAGCCAAAACCCAATCAAGGTAAACATCCAAAACCCAATCAAGGCTATTCTCAGGATAGTGTGAGTGCAGTCAATGACCCTCAATGAGTCGACGCAGTAATTCAATTTAGACAGGAATGTATACAAATACAGAATTTATTCTAGGCCTTCTACACACACTGAAAAATGAAACTAGCGGGTGATCTTATCGCACAATACTCCATAATAAACATATATACATTCACCAAAGGTTCATAAATACATGCAAATGACGTATTCCACACAGACGATTAGCACAATAATGCTGTAATGATGGAACCCAGTCACAAGTGTATTTCCCTAAGTTTAGAAGTCCAAACGCTAAGATGAATGATGCCTTGCGCCCAGAGGTCACAAGAGCTGCAATGCTTCTCACCAGAATGAGTCTTTGCAGGTAAATTCTAATTTACTTGTGTTGGTAATAGTTTAAAGTATATATTCAACAAGGTAAGTAATTGTGTTTACTTATCCCCATGACTCAGATTTTCCCAGATGACTTGATGGGACCAACTGGGGGTCGCTGGAGGTTTGATTTCCTGCTGTTGGCTCCAGTGAGAGGTGCCCAGGAGCTGCAGGTGCAAGGATTCTTATGGTCAGCTCCAGATGCAGGTTGCAACCCCTGGCACTGAAGATATGCAAGATTCACCAATATCGGCCTCTTCAAGATAACTTCACAGGACAGGGGTAGGCGAGTTCCTGCAACAGTCTCTGCACGCAAACAACAAAAGGCGTCCTTCCAGTCATGGTTGTAGAAGTGCTTCCAGGACAGGATCCCTTGATACAGAGACGCTGATATATGGAGGGAATGTGTTAGGGAGTTTTTTCCCAAAGTACCACTCAAGGTAAGTAGCAATAGTACAGCAGTCAGGATTATCTTGGGAAAGAGAGAGGGCTGTAGGAAAGTACAAAGAACTTGTAACATGCATATAGTCCAAAGGAACACTTGAACACTCTAATGTTATATCAAAATAATGGTTAAAAACACACACACGCACGCACACACACCCCTTCAGAAAGTTAAGTACTGTCACAATTTTCAAACACAATGTATAACCAACCCAATCCATCTGGTAAGTAAATCATGGTGTAATGGCAGCAGGCAATTCAAGGTAAATATGCACCACTTTATAGTGATAGGTGTTCTGAAAGGGCTAGAGTCTGTTTCTAGAGACCACTCTAAACCTGTAGGATCCTCTACAGAGAATCCTACTGTAAGTCCTAATGTTAGCAGGGCAACCTCTAACAAAGGCACTTCAAAAACGAGAATCATACTCTACCATTTCAATTCCAAATATAAATCCTTGGACCCACATTGCTTCTGAGGAAGAGGTGGATAGGAACATTGGAAGCCTCTCTAGGCCTTTGAGGACTGGTAGTTCTCAAAGCTGGTGGAAAACCAGAAGCTTAAGTCTAAGGCTAAATATCTTGAGACTGTTGGGTCATCTACTGGAGACTCAATGTTAAATCCCAGTGTTAGGAGGGAGGCTCCTAACCAAGGTAAACTGAGATCTCAGAGGAAGTGGAAGCATGTACCATGCGTTGCCACTACTACTCCAACTAAGATACCCGAGACTCAACCTGATGCAGAGGGTGAGAAGGTGATTAATCATTGATAACCCTGTAGGTCTAGAGGACTTCTTTATAAGAATCCCTTGAAAAAATCTATTGCCAGTTCAGAATTTGTAACACCTGCTGTGGGACTGTTAATTCAGACCCCTTCTTTTAAGAAAAGCAAATTGCATAGCAATCAATACAGGTCCTATAGTTTGCTAAAGAAGAAGAACTATTCAACTAATCTCAGAGTTACAAAAAGATTTCTGATGGACTACACAGTAGGTTTAACCGACTGAGACAAGAGCTCCATCCAGGAGAGGATTATATCCTCCTGTCCCTTAGGAGGGACCAGAGGCAGTTAAGATTTTCATATCCATGTTAGGCAAGATTGTATGTAGTAATGCTGTGAAAGACTACACCAGCCTTGTCCTCTTGGCAATAGATACCCAACTTTCCATTGAGAGTCATCTAAAGTTGCCTCTCTGGCCAATCTAGTCTGCTCCTGCTTCCTTTTACTGGGAGGCCTGGGGGTGCTTGAAACAACTCCAAGAGTTTTTAAGTCATTCACCAACAAGACTCTCCAAGGCATCTCACTTTGTACACTGACCGGTATTCTTATAGTCATATTGTTGCACTGGATGATAACTGGTAGTCTAGGAATCATCTTGAGTGGGCCCCCAGCAAGTTTAGTGGGAGCCTTGGGTGCCTTAGCAACATCCTCAGGCTTGAAGACAGTTTCATTCACTACTGTAATGCTGGCCCCAGTGTCTCTAATGGCAGGGGGGGTCTCATGCCCATTTACAAGTACACTGTCCTTGTAGTATTCTTTGGTGTTGTCTGGAATAGTTATACATATCTACATTCTGCTGTTCCAACAGACCCAGGGACACTAAAGAATCACTGGCTGAGGCACCCATGGGGTCTTCAGCCAATAGTTGAGTTACCACTTGCCATATGAACTTTCTTCTTCAGGGATGAAGGCTAAGGAGGCATTGTGGACCCCTGAAGTTAACCCTTGCATCTGGGATCCCCTTTCACATGGCCAGATGACCCATAAGCATAACATTTACCAAATGTTTTGTGGAATGGTGGCTTCTGCTGACCTCCCTCTGGTTTAGCACCATAGGTTTCACTAGTCTGACCTGGTTTCCCATGGGGCTTTCCCTTATGTTTGTGGCCCTCTTTTGGATGGTTAGAATGAAATCTCTCTGTTCCCTCTTTCTTGTGCTGCTTCCCCTCATCCTTGTGAGTGGTCCCAAAATCCCTGTGAGAGATCCTGTTGGCCACCCTCTAGTCAGTAGCCTTTGCTTACTTCTTGGGATCAATCTCTTTTGAGTCCGCCAGGTGCTGTCTCAGCTCAGGAGAGCAGGCATCAAAAACAGATTTCTCATTCCTTCAAAGGTGTTCACTCTGTAACCCTTAGTAGCTTGCTCCCTACCTTGGATTTAGGATTAGATAGGCGTTCAACCATCCCATTGAAGTTCAATTAACACCCTTGAACTGTGATCACTTGTCTGTCTTCACTGTTTGATACCATGCTTTCCTTACACCGCGCAATACTTTTGGGATTTTTGAGATCGCTTTTTCAAACCTCACCATCAAAGGTTTTGCTTTTAGTGTGTGACAGTGTTTTTTAAAAGCAGTGTAATGAAAGTTGGTCTACTTGTTTGATAAAATGTGTTATGTACTAGGCATTTGCCAGATATTGCTATTAGATTGCCATGTACTCGCACCATTTTGTATCTGCTTTCATGATATTCCCATCCACTTCATGTCCCTCTGCGCCCAAAACACATCCTGTTAGAATCTTTGAGATAGCTTTATCAAGCTTCACCATTAAATGTGCTCAAAGTGTTTGACTGTGTTTTTTTTAAAGCAGTGTTCGGGAGTTAGTCTGTTGGTGTGATATAAATGTATTAACCAGGTCTGTCTTCTGCGACTCTATGTGTTGGGAAGTAGCTAGCCTCTTCCCGCAGCCCCAAGCGCTTTAGAATTAGGCAAGGCCTCTTTTAGGCGCTATCTAGGCGGGAGGAGGGGCACTAAGAAGTCGCTCATGCAGACAGACATGGGCAGGCATTGAAGAAGGCAGTTATTGTTGAATATAAGGTGCAATTGACTATTACCTGGATATATTTGTAATGTCAAGATCCTATGCATTGTAAAATCTTAGTACGGTAGATGCAAAACTCCCCCTCCTTCCCAAGAATGTGTCTTGTGCTAAAAAAAAAACTACAGGCTTCCGGAGT
Organism: Ambystoma mexicanum; assembly: GCF_040938575.1. Taxonomy (NCBI): domain Eukaryota; kingdom Metazoa; phylum Chordata; class Amphibia; order Caudata; family Ambystomatidae; genus Ambystoma; species Ambystoma mexicanum. Next base: position 1,219,450,462 of record NC_090936.1, read on the forward strand.
GCTCGCTAGCACTGGCACACATTAAGTGACTGATCAACTATCTACTGTCTGTCAAGGCCCATGCAGGCTAAAATGGGATTCACATGGTCGGTACACAAAATGAAGAAATGGGTCATATTGGTATTAAGGGTGGTGGAAACCTACAGGGCTCAGATTACCTGAGTAGAATGAATGGAATATGGATAGAATTAATGGAAATTGTTTATAAATGTTTAGGTTTTCCTGGGTCTAGGCCGCAAGGTTTGTAAAAATCTGCAGAGCTGCAGTGTGTTTCTATGTAAGGTAGCAAAATGTAGAGCAGCATGTTCTGAGAGAAACCACTGATGACGAAGAAAAGAAGGCTTTGGAGCATCCCTTGTATGGAAGAAGGATGGATTGGGATGAAGCCATAGCGCGTATCCAGTGACGCTACTACAGCAAGACCAGACTATATAAACTCCTTCCTGGGACAACTGTGGCAGGAGAAAGGAATGGATGAGGGACAGGAGAAGACCGTTCAGGCAGCAGAGTCCTTTGCTACCATCCTCATTTTTGTAAGATTAAACTTGTTATCCTTACAAGATAGACATTTGGTCTTTTTTCCTTAGAGCGTAATTGGGGACACCCTTACAATTAGGGACATCCTTACATAAGCACTATGTGGGTTGGTTTAGGCTTGTGTATATGTATTAGCAATTTACCAGTGTAAGGGTAGCCCAACTTACATGGGTACCGCTTCATTATACGGTTAACCCTAATCACACTCACACCAGATGAATGCACCACTCTAGGGAAACAGTAGTTTATCCCAGAGAAGGTATTTAAATCTTGTGGAAATCTTAGACTTCCCTGGGCTACTGCACCAAAGGTGCGTTGTGACATATTGTAAAAAATGATGCCTATGAAGTTTGTCAGACTCCACAACCAAAAGAAACTCAAAGCTCAGAAATCACATTAAAATACATGAGAGAGTGGGAAATTAGCAAATTTCTGAGAATTCGCCCTAACACTTATACCAAATGTTGGGTTAACTATTGCCAAGAGGAAGCTGGTGCAGTCTCCCACAGGGTATTGCATACAATCTTGCCTAACAGAGCCTTAGCCTGCATGAGCTTTTTGACAGACAGCCAATAGCTAGTGTGCCAGAGCTACTCAGTGACACAACACTGCATGAGCTCTGCGATCTAGTGCAGGCCACATTCCTTTTGGCAGAGTCCCTTCTTCTGTCATGCGTTGAGATTTTAAAACTAAATATAATGTAACATTTAGAAATGTATTCAGCTAATAGTTATTTACACCTTATAGTTAAATAATAAGTGCCCATCTTCCCCCTGGTCTCTTGTAGTGCCTAGAAACAGTTAAAAGAAGTCTTGCCTAATTCTAAAGCGCTTGGGAATGAAGGAAGGTGCTAGTTCCTTCCCAACATTCCCCCCTTTCGTTATTTCTACAGTGACCAACTCATCCCCACCCGACATATCTTCAACCCCAGAAATATTAGTTTGAGTTTTGATGTTTATTGTATGGCAAGATGTTTTAGATCCCCCAATTGATACCATCAACTTTGCACTATTAGGGACTATATTACCACAACATCGGAGACCCAATTGGCACGTGCAGAAGAGGACCAAGAAGAATACGATAACGGGAACCCGTTTTTTTGCTGCTGCCTGCAGCCATGACGGGACCCAATCAAAGGCAAGCGATAGGCAATCTGTGTTCTGAACTCCACCTTCTTTCTTCATTTGAACACCTAGATTGTGTACCGTCTCGATGATGTGTGATAGTGACCCATCTCATCATTCTACAGGGGTACAAAAGTGCAGCAGCTGCTTCCCAGCTTTTTGCACCCACTAGGCATTAGCAGCTGCTTGTGCCCCAGGAGCCAAAAAAGATTAAAAGAAAGTTTCTGCTGAGCTAAAAAGTCGATACTCATCACGTATTCCTCTGAGCAGTGCAGAAGTCCGTTGAGACATAGTTTGATCTCTTATTTCTTCCCCGCGGTTGAAAGTGCTCACTCCCCAAACTGCCAATACAAACTCAGAATAAAAGACACATCCCAGTAGGGAATGAGACTAAGAGAACAGGTTGCAAGGTTGTTAAAGTTTTATATGGTATTCGGCATCCAGAGAACTCTGCTGCCCTGTGAGCTCTCTGGCAAACATTACATTTACAATGGGTTATAAGACAAAAAAGTGTCATCAGTGATGTCTTCTACAGGGGTTACAAAAAGGCAATACTATTGGTTGCAAGGCGACGATGCATAGGGGCCTGTAGGTGCTGCTTCGTCTGGATTGGCTGCTCCTTTGGCAGGAGGGTGAGCCTCACGTGGTTCGGCTGGCCTTGTCCGGGTGGGGTGAGAGTCGGGTCACGTAGGAGATGCGGTTGAAACTAGCTAAGGTGGCATGAGTAATTATTCTAAACGTACAATAAACAATGACCATCAATATACCTTTCAGTAAATCATAGAGGCTTACAAGTTGTACATGCATAACTACATCATTTCACATTGGGTCACTCGTAGGGTGAAGGGTGTTGGGGTCTTACTTTCTGCAATAACCTGGGGACTGGGTTGGTCTTGCACATCTGTGCGAAATGGGGGGTGGAGTGACACATGTTAATTTAGGACAGGATATACTGTGGCAGAGGTCTGAGTTTATTGGGGGCACTCAGGGAGTGGCCAGCACAGTGGGGTCGGGGGGGGCACACTCTGTTACATCAAGAGAATACCTTCGGAGGGCACAGGGTTACCCAAGCAGTAATTTTCCAACAGCGAGCGTGATGGGTGAGGGAGCAGGTTTGTGGAGATGGATGAGCTACAAGGCATGGTTCAGGCTGGTTCACACACAGGACAGTGATCTCAGAGGAAGAATAGTATGACTCACAGTATTCATTGTTGCATTTAGCTTCAGTGCATCTGTGAGAAAGGGTCTTGGGCTGCACAGAAATGGTGGGGGTGGTTGGTGCTCGCTGTGCGCGGCGCTGCAGAGGGGAGAGGAGACGTCGTAGTGCCGAATCGCGGCCTGGTCCAAAGATGAGTCGAGGGTGCACAAAATGGAGTGCAAGTGTATCTTGCAATAGTCCCACCTCTGCTGCAGCTGAGGTCTTATTTCTCATGGTAGCAGAAGGGCAATGGAGGCGTCCCCCACTAGTGCAAGAGCAAGCAGTTCATCTCGTGTAGAATTAATGGGGGGGGGGCTAATTCGCCACTTCTTTCCTTACACCGTTGAAATCGTCCTTTTTCTATTCTTCCAGGATTACTAGTAACACCGAATGCCGGGTGGCCAATGAACACTTGCCCCTCCAGGATGTTGTTCATTTTCACTAGATATGAGCAGATCATCCACGTACTGGATGATTGTGCGTAGCACCTGACTTCAATGTAATCTGTACTGGGGTCAAATCTCTCAGTAACCCACCATCGGGTGGATTAATAGTCCATAATTGTGCTGGCACATATCGCATATCCTCCTAAAAAAATAAAGACAGGGTCACCACTGCCATCAGGGGGCACTGTACCTTCCTATATTGCACTGTGATATCATAGGGGATGCAGATTTCCAAAATGCTATCCCCATTTACCTCACTGTCCTCAAATAACTCCTCATCAGCCATTTTTTTAATTGCACTGTCGGGTCTACACATAATACTGTGCGCCACTAACACCCGTCCTGGTTTGTTCCAATCAGGACTACTCTTTTTCCGACACTACTAGTCTTTGCAAATCTAATGACAAAATTGTCCCAGCCACCATCTTGGGTGGACCATGGGTCGGAAAATAAAATCTGTGGGCACTCCCCAACATTTTGTCGCAATTTGAGGCGCTGGTTTTGCTAATACCTTGATGCCATAGAAAAATATGTCCGGGACCACAGGAACTCCAGACTGCTGACTCCCTTGCCATTGCATTGATTATTACCATTGCTCGAGCTACACACATCCCTGGAGTGGAACACACTACCCCTTGATCTGTGAATGATAGTTATATTTAGTGTACTGTAGGAACAAGGGAGGCGTCCTACTCTCCACAAAGTATATGCAATGATTTTATGCACAATTAATCAAACCTTTATGAAATTAAGTTGATCAAAAACATGTTTGTATCACTGAAAATCTGTTAATACACACATTTTTGTTACATCCGCCCATTTTATTTGGCTGTAGATATAAATTAAAGTTTAAAGTGCATCTAAACAGTATACACAAAACAAACAGTACAACAACTCCATCTGATTGAGCTTATACAAGTTAATAAATGCAGTCAAGCGTGTATGGTTGTATTGACGCTGCTGTTCTATTCAGCAGAGAGGATAAATACAATACATAATTCAGTTAATGAACAAGTCCTGTATTGATGTGTCCGTTAAGGTACGTAAGCAACCATAAACTCATGAATCTGATAATGTCACAATACTGGCAGTCATATTGTGTGCACCCTTCTAAAGGTACTTAGCTCGGGACATGAGTTGAAGATGTGTGATATCCATAACACCTTCTTGTACGCACTGATGTCATAGTGCGCTCACCACTAGCATACGTAAATGTCCATAAAGCCTTGAGACCTGCCTGTTGATAAATAGGTGCAGGATCCCAAGTGTCTAGTGTGAGCTCCCACTAGGGATAAAATGGAGACCTGGGTGTAAGGTCTACCGAAGCCTGGCAAAAAGGATGACCATGGGACTGGTCGACGTCTAGATTATGGGTTAGATGTTCATGTGGTCTATAGTAAGTGCAGTCCCCTGGGGGGGGTGCGATGACCACTGACGTTTTGCTCCTCTGGATAAGAGCCTTCTTCTAGGGCCAAGTATTAGGTCTCCCTAGAGGTGGGACATATAAGGACAGAGTGATAGGCATGTAACATGGTGGTTTATACACAGATAACAGCAAAGTGCAGCTAGTCCTGCACTCCTAAGACTGACCTTAGCTTGAGCTCCTGAGTGATCGGCTCACAAATGGTGGAAAGATGGATATTTCTTTTATGTTTGTAAGAGGGAGGAAGCATCCTCACCCATGCAGGCAAAGTGAATGGAAAGGAAGGCTGGTGGAAAAAGAATTTGGACAGGGTGGGACTAAGACTAGTGTGTGTGATTGTGGCAGCAATCATATGCTGTCACAGACAGTGACTTTGGTAGTTAACTGTAATTGTGGGGGAACGCATTCAAGGCTCCATGTGCAGTCTCTGTGTGGATACAAGTGCTTGCGGCGAGGGCTGGCACCCTATCGGGACGGGGACAAAATCAAATAATGCCAGTTAGAAACACCTGGTAATCGATGTGCAGCATTGTGTGTGCCCTGGTTTAAGTGAGCCACATAAATACCTGAAATGAATTCACGCTACAGAATGGCGAGTCGGCTGCTGTTAGTCCAGACGTTCTGCTCGTACTGCGGGCAAGGGAGCTGTACGTTCCGTGTTAGGTGCACATGTGCTAAGGAGTAGAGGCTGCGAGCACTGCACGTGCGCATTGGTGGCGTCGTTATGTCGCCATGGTCATCTCTCGAAAAAAGCAGCCACACTTGTTCTCCTGTATTAGTAGCGTTGGTGTGAGTTGGCTGGTGAGGGGTACTTCTGTGGTAGCACTAAATTGGAGCTGGATGGCAGCTAACTAGGCTGGGTCGGAGCTCGCACTGGGTCCCGTAGTCCAGCATGGCAGTGAAACACTAAACTGGATGCTGAGGATGGAAATTCCTGGACGTGGTATCATGATGAAGCAGATGAGTGGGGTGCACAAGTACCTGTAGCCTGTGAAGGTAACGTGATAGGGGGGCACCGGAAATGTACTGGGGTGCAAAAGCGTGACACTAAAATGTGGTGCTACTAAGCAATATTGGAAGCCACCAGAGGCAACAAAGCTCTCATGAAAAAGTAGAGGTGACCTGTAAAGGTTGCGCGAATCGGGGACTTAGTGGTATTAAGGTGGAAATAGGTACTCTTATATGTGATGCTGATTGGCAATATTTGAAGCCCACGGAAACGATGAAGCTCACATAGATAGGTGGAGAAAGGACCTGAAAGGCTTGAACCTGCCTTAAAATTGGTGCACATGAAACTCAGCAGACAAGATGGTAAAGTCACGTATGGTGGCCTCAGGTTAGGGCTTCATTAAGTCCTTTGGTGGTGGCCTGAAGTTTAAAAATCCGCCATGCTTCTTTAAAGTTAAGGGCATTAATGATGTTGGATGTGTCTTGCTCTCTGTCAATCACCCACCATGTAAACATGTCTGGTCCATGCTGTAATTCCATGAAGTGGGATACAAGTGGTGCCGTATGAGTTTTGCAACAGATCCTAGATCTGTGTTCCCCTATCCTCTTATGTACCGGTCTAGATGTTTGACCGACATAGCGGTGACCACATGGGCATTCAATCAAGTAGATAACATTAGCTGATTTGCAATTTGAGAAGTGTCCGAGTTGCCATTCTTTCCCTTAAATGGGGAAATAATTCAGTTTTTTGTTTTGTCTGCATGTTGTACAACTACCACATGGATGATGCCCCGAATCTCTTGCATGTTCCAGAAGGTGGATCTGTCGCTTTTGCGCCCAGTTCTAGCATGTGTGAGAAAATCCTTAAGATTCTTAGATCTTCTGAGTGCCATCCTGGGTGGTGGTTCCGCTGTGAGGCGAAGTTGAACTAGGGGCCAGAATTTCTTGATAAGACCCTTAAGTTTTGATGTGGACGGGCCAAACGTGGAGACACAAGCCATGTTTTCATTGGTGGTGTCACGTTGTTTAGGTGTAAGTAATGCTTCTCTGGGTGTATATTGGGCTCTCTTCTTAGTATTTTTAAGTAGTTTTTTCGGATAGCCCCTGTTTTCCAGTTTGTGTTGTAAAGTGGTGGCATGTGTTTTGAATTCTCTGATTTCAGTGCAATTCCTGCGTATCCTGAGGAATTGACCAAAGGGGAGATTGTCCCGTAAGTTTTTTGGATGATGACTCCAATACTGTATTTCTGTCAGTTTCTTTTTTTTAAAATAGAGCACTCTAGCTGGTTGTCCCTGGAGATGATGTTGAGATCCAGAAAGTTAATGTTCATGTTACTACTGTTTATGGTAAACTTTATTTCATGGATACATGCATTGATCCAGTTGAAGAAGCTGTCTAAATCCCGATTCTTTCCTTTCAAAATAAAAATGATAAAATCAATGTATCTGTGCCACAGGAAGATACTCTCTCAAAGGATTGCCTGTTTTGAGCACATAGCTTTGTTCATACTCTGCCATATAAATGATGGCAATGCTTGGGGCAAAGCCGGCTCCTATTGCTGTCCTGCATGTTTGTAAATGGGTCTCATTGAACGAGAAGTAGTTGTTTGTGAGTGCTAGATCCAGCAGTTCAACAATGAAGTTGATCGGGACCCTCCTTTGGGGCATGTGTTGAGTGAGGTGTTGTCTTATGCATTCCACTGCACTGTCTTGCGGTATGCTGGTATATAGACTTTTTATGTCCATAGTGACCAGCTGGTCCTCCATTTGGTTAAAGGGCTGATGTTCGAATATGGAAATGGTGGCCATGGTGTCCCGGAGGTAAAACATTTTTTTTTTTTGGCAAAGAGGTTTAAAATAAATGGTCAATAAAACGTACCCATCGGTTCGAGAATGGACTTACAGCCAGAGACTATGGGTCTGCCTGGTGGTGGATTGCTGTTTTTATGTAATTTCGGAAGGGCATAAAAGGCAGGAATTCTACACCCCCTCTGTAGTAGAAAGGCTTCTTCTTTTTCTGATATCCAATTGTGCTCTAAGGCATATCTGGTTACTTCCTGTATTTTGATTTTGATGCTGGGTGAGGGATCTTTTTTCAATTTTTTGTAATTATTTTCCTCTTTCAGCAGTGCCATCACCATTTCCGTATATTGTTCAGTATTTTGCACCATAATGACCCCACATTTGTCGGCTGCTTTGATGACAAGGGTTATATTGTCTGTTGGTGTCTTGAGAGCTCTGCGTTCCCCTGTGGACAGATTTTGCCTCAAATGTTCCGGAGTAGATTGAAGTTTCTTGAGTTCTTGTCTAATGCATTTTTCAAATGAGACAGTGGACGGTGGAATTTCATTGTCTCTCGGGTTAAAGTCTGAGTTGGGTCTCAATCTTGTGTCCTCTGGTATTGTCAGACAATCTTTGTCTTTGAAGAAGTCTTTTCTTCTGATGGTGCGAAAGAAGTCGGAGAGTTCCCCATCTAATTTGAACCAATCAGTGTGATTGGTTGGAACAAAAGACAGGCCTTTGGCCAGAAGAGATTTCATCCTTGGTCAGTGGTGTACTTGATAGGTTGAAGATGGGGATCTTTTCTAATGTCTCCAATTTCTCCTCCGTCTCCGATTGGGTTGGTTCCACTGTGGGTAATTGTAAAAGGGTATTTGTGATGGTTGTGGTGTGCCCCAGTACCCTCCTCTGGGACCCCCTTGGGCTAAAAAAGGCATCACAGAGGGTGCTTGAAATTGTCCACGGTTAGAGTATCTGCCTCTCGGTTGTAGTTGGTCATCGGCCGAAGAGTCAGAGCTGGAGGTGTCTGAAAAGGACACCCCTTTACTTCTGTTTCTAGTAGCCCCTCCTTGGCTGACTGTTCTTTATTATCTTTGTAGTCTGCAGACGGGTAAGGGTAGACGTGTTCGCTTTCAAAGTTTTTGATGTCTTTGGCCAGTTTTTTGTGTTTTTTCTCCAGGCTAGATTTATAGTACCTTATTAAAGAAGAAAGGTGCAGCTGAAGACTTCTGTTCCTGTGCAGCTCTGCAGATCTCGCTGTTCCTGGGCCTCCGTCATGGGGACAAGAGGGAGGATGTCTGGGACTCCTGCACTGTACTGGCACCGTCAAAGCTGGCAAACGTTACTTTCAGTGGCTGTTTTGCGTTTCAGCTCCTTGCGGTACAGCAAATAGCAATAAGCGTGGTTTCTGGTTGTCAAGGTGGACTTTCCTCACATCTGAGATCCCGCACTACCAAAAGCTTTAGGCCAGCTTACTAGCAACGCACACAATCTGGTGTCCCTCTCCCTGGCTCTACGGTTTCCTGCAGCAACTCTGAGGAAGTTCAACCAGCTCAGAGGTGGGTGTCCAGGTGGCTTACTTGGGAGTTGATTGGTCCCACCAACTCAAAGGGAGAAGTCATCCTTGCAGGGCTTCTCTGTCGATGCGAACTTGGCGATTCGGACCTGAAGCAGGGCTTCACTGTGCAAACCAAAGGTCCAGAAGTTGCAGCAGCTGCCCTCTTCAAGCTCTTCTTTGCTTCCTTCGTCCAGTGGTCGACTCTGCCTTCCAAGCCAAGAGACTCGTCTTTTATTCAGTTCTCTCCCATTCATTCCAGCCTTGCTGCCACTCACCCACCAGGGTGACTGTCCTTCCCGGACATTCAGCCAGCCAACCATCAGAGTGCATTTGGGTCTCCTAGGAGACTAAGTACAGGGAGTTTCGGGCAACTCCCTCACTTCCTGCCTACCCCAGACACTATGGAGCCAGAGGCGGGTTTCACTCCTGAAGCCTGCCAAAGGCGAATGAACAAAGAGACTAAAACCTGGTTTGGCACGCAGAGAAAAAAACTCTTAGAAGGACCTTTCCACAAAGACCTGGCGAAAAAAGCAGACCGGGCACCATTTTAATAAGGATGGCTGGCCGCCATTTTGAAAAAGATGGCTCCCGCGGTTAACGTTACCGGGTCCGCGAATGGTTGCAGTAAATGCAAACCTTGGTAGTTCAAAACTGCCACCAGCTAGTCAATTGAGGAAAGGGTAACATAAAAGATGTTGCATGAGCATTTAGACACAGGGGATACTAAGTAAAACCTCCAGCACTTTATTGTAAGATAGCGTGTGCTGGGTTTAGCAAGTACAATGCTAAGTAGAGTCAATTTCATGCTACTGCTCTGGGAAACAATAGTTTATCCCAGAGAAGGTATTAAACCTTTTGGAAATATAAATACTTCCCTGTGCCACTGCACTAAAGGTGCTGTATGACACAGTTGTAAAAGATGATGCCTATGGAGTTTTAGACTCCATAACCAAAAAGAAATAGAGGTAAAACTCACACAAAAATACATGAGGGTGGGAAAAAGGGTCACACTCCAGGTTAAAATCCTCAAAATCCAGCGAAGTTGCTGGGGGTCTCTAAGGTGGAGGGAATTAGCACATTTTTGAGAATTCTCCCTAACAGTTGTCAATAGGACTGTACACTTGAGTGCTCTCTGTGAGCTGTCCTAAGGATATGTAATTGTCCCGGGTAATGAAAAAGGGCCGCCTCGCCATTGTAACTCCTTGGAATGGGGTTCCACTGTTCCAACTGCCATCCTGTTGAGCTGTTTCCCCTCACCCTGCTATGTGCATGCGTTATCCCTACTCCTTTATGTATTAGAGGCATCTGCATATCTATTTTTTTTCTACCCCTTTTAGTATTCTTCCGATTTTGTACTACCACTATTAAATTGGGTCTATTTCTTGGTCTGTCCCTCCTCACTGCCTCTTGTGGCGGGGATGGGTTTCTCACCACCTCCTCTCATTGATCTCCTTCTTGCCCTGCCTCTTCATTATTTCTACCACCTTAATACTCCCCTCCATTTTCCCTTGCTTGTTGTACTTCTTGTCCCAGGACCGTCCATGCCCTCTGCCCATCATCTTTTTCAACACAAACATTTCTTCTTCCCCCAGGGTTGAATCTAAACAAAAAAATCACCTGACTTCCAATCTCATATTTTCTGCAACGGTACCCTTATTTCTGGTGATACTACTTCATATTCTTGTAATCTGACTATCCCTTTGCACAATGCTCTTAACTCGTTGTCTGTCTACTTGTGGACCCTCTGGGTACACCAATGCTACGGCCATGTTATATGGAGCTGCAAAAGCTCTTGCGCCCCCTCATTGCTAATCCTAATAATCCTGTTGTTGACACTGTCTACCACTGGAGGCTTATAGACTGGGTTTGTATACCCTGCTATAGCTTTATAGACCTGCAGCGAGGGCCATACTGGGCGTTATGGGCCCTGAAGACCGGGTTAAAGGACCTTTAACGAGGTATGAGGGACCATAACGCCCGGTATGTCCCGAGCTGCAGGTTTATAAAGCTATTGGAACACCCTCAGTATTTAAATTCGAAAAAAAGACCAATGACCGATAAATGCTGCATAAATAAATTTGTATTGAAATCGGTTAGCATCTGATGTAATAGCGCCTAACAAATGCTCAATAAATACCTAAATCAATAAAATAAACTGCTGGTGTGAGTGTTTTTTCAGTTAGGGCAATCCAGGGTTAATGTTACTTGTTTTAAAAGTAAATTTAATATTTATTTATTTCAACCACAAACACAAGTGTATTTTTAACTTTCAGTTGGTGGCAACTACATAATGATGACTTACTTTTGTTTGTAGATATTGCAGTTTCCTTGTTTGCAGTGTCTGTGTTGCACTGTTCTGGAGTTCAAAAGAAGGGTTTCCTTTACTTTGTTTTGTTGAGGGGGGCAGAGGCATGTCAGTTATGCTCACACAGCAATGCTACAGATAAAGTGTTGCCAGAGTTAATAAGAAAGCTTTCATATTGTTGGATTTCGTGAGTGGGCCGACCTATGTTGTGTATACACATGTTTATACACACATGGAAATATGGCAGATAAAGTGTTGCCGAAGTTCATTACAAACCTTTCATTTTGTTAGGGCTATGTTACGCATGCTCACACTGCAATGCGACTTCAAATGCTGCAGGAGCTTCATCGTTTAGCAGAGCTTTCTTGAGGGGGCGTGCCCACGCCAGGCACGCTTGTACAGCAACACAGCACACAGAAGTTTAACTGTTTCAGTTCTGTGTGGCGTGTTTCATTGCACTTGAACCCACGGCAGTGTAGGCAACGGCGGTAATCAATTGTAATTGCATTCTGCCCTAGAATGTTTGCGCTGTATCAGAGCTAAGCTTCAATTCAACATTTGCAGGCTGTATTGAATCTGTAGGATATACCAGTTCTTATAGCCCGCGGATTAGCCAATTGGGTTCCAGGAAACACCACTAGGGCGTTCTAATACAGATTTGGGCGCTATGGGATATATCACCTTACATTGGATCTCTTTTTCCTCTTCCTGATCTTCCATATCCTTGAATAATTGCCAGAGATCTAAAATCTCTTTTCTTTTTTGGAAGTTATTTCCTTTATATTTTGCTGCTAAAAAGAAGGAAATGTTTTCTAGCATGTTTCTGTTTTGGGAGCCCTGCTCTGGCTAGGAGCAGGACACAGCCCCCTGCCTTTGTTTCTACTATCCATTGTTTGTGGTACTGGTCTATCTCGTCACCAAACTGTGGCAGGACCCTATGCATGTGTTTTATTCGAGTTCCTTCCTCCAATATGTTGCGCACATCCCTAATGCTTCACTTAGACCCTACTGCTATGCCGTGTACACTGCTTGCTTATTACAAAACCCACTTTTTCCCCTCACCCCTTTATACTTTTTCCACTTTGATTTCACCCACTCACACACCGCGACTCATCCACCTTCCTTCCATTTTTACCACAAAAGACAGCAAGAAAAAATATACAAACATAATTGACTAAAATCCAGACCCATTCCTTATACTGAGCCACTACTGTTTTTCCTTATATCCTTTGTAATACCACCTTCCCAGCATTTTATCGTCTGAAAAGAATAATGCGTGGTACTACCTTCTCAAACTATTATGGCTGAGGATCCCTTACTTTCAGTCCTTCTAAACTGGGGCCCCTTTTCCTCTCAGTCTTTATATGCCAAGGTTCCCTTTTTCCATTATAAAAAGTCGAAAAACAGAAATACGCGATAATTTCAATACATAACCCACCTCCAATGCAATCTATTACCTAACACATCACCTGAAATCCTATCCAATCTATTCCATAACACATCACCAAAAGTCCTATTCCATCTATTGCATTGACCTCGTACATCATCCACGTCATACTATCCTATATTCATACATGCCTGTTCCCATGTTATCACTTGCAAGGGTATACTCACATGTTCATTTGGGTTTCCTCTTACGAAGCTGACCTGTCTTTCTGGAGGCACACCCTGCTTCATTGAGCATAGAGGATTTCTTTTTAAATGGCTTCTACTAAAACCGTTCAGATTACATGTGTTTTTTTATTTTTATTTGGGGGACCGGTCTCTGTAGATGGGCGTGACTCCTGGTGATTTTAGGCTTAGGGGTTCGCAAAGTACGGGGGCCAGATTGAGATCATGTTCGTGGTCACCACTGTAAGGGTAGCCCAATTTACAGGGCTACCCCTTAATTATGCTGGTACACCTAATCACGCTCCCATCAGAATGAATGCACCCATCTAGGGAAGCAAGGCCAACAGTCTTATCTTGCAAGGTTAAAAAGTTTATTCTATACTCCCTGAACGGCATCTTCTGTCCCTCTTCTGTTCCAAGCTCCTGCAGACTGGAGCCAGACAGGAGCTTACATACTCTTAACTTGCTGTAGTGGCCTCTCTGGATATGGGCCTGGCTCCATCCAAAACCGTCCTTCTTCCCTACAAGGGGTGCTGCAGTCTTCCTTCCTTCATGGTTGGATTTCTGTTTAGGACATACTACTTAACTTATTGCTAGCCTATTCAAGAACACACTGTAGCTCCTGTTTTTCATCATTTTGCTACATTATGAACATTTATATATAAACATTTTCCCGTCCTATTTCATTCATTGTAATCTTGTTTTTATCTGGTCCAGTAATTCCCCTTAAACCTTGTTTTCCATAATTCTGCATTGTGTGCATCGAGCCTTAGCCTGCATGGGCTTTTTGACAGACCGCCAACAGCTGGTGAGCCACTTCGTGTGCTCTGCCAGAGCTACTCGGTGACGCAACACCGCATGAGCTCTGCAATCTATTTTTAGCACAGACCACATTCCTTTTGGCAAAGAGCCTGCTTCTGTTGAGCGTTGAGATTTTAAAACTAAATAGAATTTAACATTTACAAATGTATTCAGCTAATAGTTATTTACGCCTTATATTTATATAACTGCCTTCTTTTAAGTGCCCCTCCTCCCCTCTGGTCTCTTGTAGTGCCTAGAAACAGTTAAAAGAAGTATTGCCTAATTCTAAAGCGCTTGGGAATGAAGGAAGGCGCTAGCTCCTTCCCAACACCAAGTACTGCTTTAGTTGGCCATGTACGCACACCATTTTGCATCTGCTTTGATGGCATTCCCACCTACTTCTTGCCTGTCTCCGCACAAAACGCATCCTATTGGGATCTGCAGTCTTCTGAGAGTTAGTCTACTGGTGTAATTAAAAATATGTTAACCAATTCTGTCTTTAGCCACTCTTATGTATAAGCATTATGTGTTGTTTTGGCTTGTATAAGTGCATTAGGAATTTGCCAGGTACTGCTATTAGATGGGCATGTAGTCACACCATTTTGCATCTGCTTGCATAGCATTCCCACCCACTGCCGGCCCCTGCCAGCCCAAAAACACATCCTGTTGGGAACTCTGAGCTAGCTTAATCAAGCCTCACCATCAAACTGTATGCTTGAAGTGTGTGACAGTGTTTTTTGAAAAAGCACTGTAATGAGAGTAACAGACTACTGATGTGATAGAAATGTGTTAACCGGGTCGGTCTTTAGCCACTATATTTATAAGCATTATATTTGTTCTTCTCTGTAGTTCTGTTAAAAACTGACATTGCGAAACCATCTGCTTTTTGCTTGTGTATATGTATTAGGCATTTGCCAGGTAATGCTGTTTGATGGCCATGTAATTGAACCATTGTACATATGCTTCTATGAATAGGCAGTTTATATTACTATGGCAATGGTAGGCAAGTCCCTTTTCTATGCCCAAACAAAAGACCAAACTGTTACCATTGCTAATGCTTAGGTTTGCATGCTGGGAGTTATAGTTATTCACTGGACTATAGCTGGTAACTGGCCTCTGAAAACCTCATTGGGCCCTACTGTCTATGCATTCCAATATTTATCTTGAAGTACACCATGTATGCACGAAACGTAAAACCAACACCAATTTTTGGAAAAGACTTTATTACATTTCTTTTTTATAAAAAAGGACAATTTTATTAAATTAATATATTTTTTAATGTTTAAAGAATTTAAGAAAATAACAATAAGCCAATACAATTGCCACTGCCAATGCTTGTTTTTAAATTACTAATGTTTTCTCCCATTCAAGACCTTGTGCTACGTGGTGCTGCCTTAACACCTTTCCATGTTGGCTGTATTTTGTCAGTGCACATTTCTTTTGCATGGTATGCCATTGCTAATTCAAATGTGATTCATCCTTCTACTGCACTGCTGGCAGGGACACACTTTGTGTGTCTGCCCTTTTGCAATATGCATTTGGACAGTTGTTTCTTTGGCTGGCTTCATTCCCTTAACAATGCATATGATTTTTTCTAGGGGTTTTGCCTCTGAGCCCTCTGTCTTGCTATTGGCTGATCTCTACTATACCAGGCTAGTTCTTTCCGGATGCCACGAGCCGCTGTCCCAGGCAAACTTGATGCAAATATTTCCCAAGCTTCAGCCGAACCTTTCAACTAATTTATCAAAGGTAATATAACTTGGTTTGGCTTTTCTGCTTGTTGGCATAATGATTTGTTTAAGTGCAGATAGTATTCACTTGCAGATGTGTTGTGGGTGGACATGGGCATCCAGAAAAGATGTGGCAAGGACAGTGGTTGGCAGATGCCCACCCTGGTTAAACTCTGTGCTTAAGACTATCTTCATCTCTGCAGAGTGACCCGTGTTCTCGCGCTGGCTGGTGGGTTCCAAGCTTTCTAAAGCATTGGCTCTCAAAAGGCCCACCTAGGAGCACCTTTCTCACTTCTTGCAACCAGACGTTAGTTGGCTTTGCATGTTGTTGCCATAGCAATCACTGATAAATTAAAGAAATTAAATGATATGTTCTCGCTATGCGCCTCTGAGTTTATTTATGAAATTACTTGAATACACGTTCTTCATTTTGTGCAGGTTCGACTCCTAACCATAAGGATTTTAAACCATTTTGAAGTTCTACTTCCAGCAAATCCAGAGGTATGTAGCATTACATGCATTGCAAATGTAATGTAACTCTGCCATTCTAGACATGGGTTTAAATGACTGCCGCCAGCTGTGGCATTCCTATCTGTTGCATCGTGGAGGGTCTACCATTCTTGCCATGGGTTTAAATGACTGCCGACAGCTGGGGCATTCCTAGCTGTTGCATTGAGGAGGGTCTACCATTCTTGTCATGGGTTTAAATGACACCGCCAGCTGTGGCATTCCTAGCCGTTGCATTGTGGAGGGTCTACCATTCCTGTCATGGGTTTAAATGGCACCGCTAGCTGTGGCATTCCTGGCTGTTGCATTGTGGAGGGTCTACCATTCTTGTCATGGGTTTAAATGACCGCCTGCCAGCTGTGGCATTCCTAGCTGTTGCATTATGGAGGGTCTGCCATTCTGCTCATGGGTTTTCAGAATTGTCCCTGGACTGCCCGCTGGACTGGCCAGCTTGTGGGCTACCTCTCCAGAGCCGTCCCCTTTTCTGAATTGAAGTCCAGAACTTTGGTGATAACCCCTTGTTAGGCAAAGTTTGAATGCAGCACCCTCTGGCAACTCTTCAAACTACTATAACTACAGGTATAGGCAATCCAACCTTTGCTATAAGCTTGTACTACACAGTTTTGATAGCGTGTTGAGCAGCCAGGCTTATCTCAAATGTGAGCAGTAGTGGCGTTACACAAATATTCAGTTACAGGTATTCAAATAAACTCTTACACTCAAGGTTTCTTGCATAAACAATTATTAATTTATCAGTTATAAAGCCTTCTTTAGAAGGGAGCAATATACTAGGAACATACACATACACTTCAATACTGTACACTCTGAGTTTCTGAATTAGACAAGGCCCTTTTGGGATGGCCCACAGACACAACCTACATCCACAGATGACTTCAATAACAAGGGTGCTGGGGACATTAATATCATACTGTTGGTATTCCGAACACTCTTTGAAGTTGGTAAAAGGCAAAGGTTATTAGAACACAAGAGACCACAAATATTCCTAAGCAGTTAAGTACTTTTAAAGTATCTAAGAAGAGTCATCCAAGTCAATAGACTAAGCCAAAGTCAATGGGCAAAAGCCTTGGATAGGATGAAGCACTTCTGGTAAGTAAATGGAAAAGTCTTTGCACATGTTCTTAGGAGTCTTTGATGAAAAGAAGAATCAAATGTAGGGCCACAAGCTGATTAGACCTGTGAGTTGTGGAAGTTGCAAGCACTTCGACGGTAAGAGGGAAGTTCTCTTAGACTTGTTTACAGTACCTTGGTAAAGAAGAAAAGATGCAGCTGATGACGTCTGTTCCTGTGCAGCTCTGCAGAGCTCACTTTTCCTGGGCCTCAGTCATGGGGACAAGAGGGAGGAGGTTGGGGGGATTCCTGCAATGCACTGGGACTGTTAAAACTAGCAACCGGCAAACTTCACTTGCAGTGGCTGTTTCGCGTTTCAGCATCTCGCGGCTACCGCAAATAGCAACATGATTCCTGGCTGTCAAGATGGACTGTCCTTGCTTCTGGGGTCCCGCACTCTGCTGAGGGGGCTCAGGCTTGGTCAGTGCTGCTTCCCGTGAGTCTGGAGGATCTTCCAAAAGCTTTCGGCCAGCTTCAAAGCCACACACACACAATCAGGTGTGCCTCTCCCTGGCTCTATGGTTTCAAGCAGCAACTCTGTGGAAATTCAACCAGCTCCGAGATGGATGTCCAGGTGGCTTAATTTGGAGTTGATTGGTCCCACCAACTCAAAGGGAGAAGTCGTCCTTGCAGGGGCTTTTCTGTCAATGCAAACTTGGTGTTTTGGCATTGCAGCAGGGCTTCACCGGGCAAACCAATGGTCCAGGAGTTGCAGCAGGCGTCCTCTTCAAGCTCTTCTTCGGTTCCTTCGTCTAGTGGTCGACTCTGCCTTCCAAGCCCAAACACTCGCCTTTTATTCAGTTCTCTCCCATTCATTCCAGCCTAGCTGTCACTCACCCAGCAGGGTGGCTGTCCTTGCCGGACAGTCAGCCAGCCAATCAGCACAGAGTGCATTTGGGTCTCCTAGGAGACTAAGCACAGGGAGTTTCAGGCACCTCCCTCACTTCCTGCCTACCCCAGACACTCCGACGCCAGAGACAGGTTTCTCTCAGAAACCCCGCCAAAGGCGAATTGAACAAAGAGACCAAACCTGGTTTTGCGGGCAAAGAAACTCTCTAGAAGGACCTTTCCACAAAACATGGCAAAAAAAGAAGACTGGGCACCATTTTAGCAAAGATGGCTTAAGACGCCATTTTGAAAAAGACGGCTCCTGTAGTTACTTTACGGTAAATTCAAACCAAGGTAATTCAAAACGAAGCCACTGCCACCAGCCAGTCAATGGAGAAAAACCAGTAACATAATATGCTACATAAGAAGCTAGACAAAGCGGATACTAAGTAACCCCTCGAGCACTCTATTGGAAGATAGTGTGGGCTGGATCTAGAAAGTTACAATGCTAAGTAAAGTCAATTTCACTTTACTGCTATGGGAAACAGTAGTTGATGCCAGAGAAGTTATTTAAACCTTGGGAAATCTGGACGACTTCCCTGTGTCACTGCACTGAAGGTGCTTTGTAATACAGTTGGAAATTACTCCATAACCAACCTGGTTTGGTAAGCAAAGAAGATCTCTAGAAGGACCTTTCCACACAGACCTGGCGAAAAAAGAAGACTGGGGACCATTTTGTCAAAGATGGCTCGCGCGGTTGCGAACAGCCGCGGTAAATGCGAACCATGGTAGTTCAAAACGAAACCACTGCCACCAGCCATTCAGTGAGGAAAAAGTAACATATAAATATGTTACATGAGCAGCTATACACGGGGGATACTAAGTAACCCCTCCAGCACTCTATTGTAAGATAGGGTGTGCTGAGTCTAGCAACTTACAATGTCAAGTAAAGTCAATTTCACTTCACTGCTCTGGGAAACAGTAGTTAATCCCAGAGAAGGTATTTAAACCTTGGAAAACCTGAAAGACTTTCCTGTGCTACTGCACTGAGGGTGCTGGGTGACACAATTTAAAAGATGATGCCTATGGAGTCCGCCAGGCTCCATAACCAAAAGAAACACAAAGTTCAGAAATCACATTAAAATACATGAGAGTGGGAAAATGGGTCTCTCTCCAGGTTAAAAAAAAAACCAAGTCCTCAAAATCCAGCAAAGTTGCTGGGGGCCTCTAAGGTGGAGGGAATTGGCACATTTCTTTTTTTTTTAAACTTCTTTTTATTATTCAGCGTGGCAGCAAAACACAGGCGAACAGCGTCCGGCAGTTACAGTATGAATACAGTGTACGTAATGTAGGTGCGCAGAGGTTACTACACATAATAACACAATCAATGGGCACAGTCACAGCATGGAGAGGGCAACAGAAGACTATGATAGGGGTGAGGACCCAAGCTGGTGGGGGGAGGTGGGTGAGGGGGAGGCATCCGGTGTTGCGATAAGATCGGACATTTAAGAGCGGAACCTGAGCCAGATATTCCTAGGCCTGGAGTCGGTGGGTTGCATATGGGACCAGGCTTCCTCAGAGTCCGAGGCCCACGTGACCGCTCTCAGCCATTGGGCGTGTGTGGGAGGTGAGGGGCGAAGCCAGCAGAGCAGGATGGAGCGCACCGCGAGAAGCAGGCAGAGGCCAGCTAGTTTTTTGGAATCACGGGAGAGGCCTGGGAGGTCATGAAAGAGGCATAACACCGGGGAAGGAACAATGGGATGGTCGAGCACAGCAGACACTGTCGAGCAAACTGCTTCCCAAAACTGTGAGAGGCGTGGGCAGGACCAAGTCATGTGAATGTAGTCGGCATCGTCCTGGCCGCATCTGGGGCAGCTGGCAGGGTGATCACTGGACATGCGATGTAGTCTGATCGGGGTGTAGTGAAACCTATGTAGTACTTTGAACTGAATGAGTTTAAAGTGGGGGTTGAAGGACACTCAATGTGTGCGCTCGCATAGGTGTGCCCAGCGCTCATCCGACATTTCAACACCAAGGTCTGCCTCCCAAGCACGCTTCAGTTTGGCAATGTCTGGGACAGATCTGGATTGTAACGTAGTATATAACCTGGAAATTTTACCCCTCGTGGGCCCAGGGGAGGTGAGCTCCTCAATGGCAGGGTCGTCCGGTGGCAACGCGGGGAACGTTTGGTAATTACGCTTGAGGGTCCTGCGGAGGGATGTATATTGGAGCCATACATTCTGGCCGCTCCTCAAGGGCAAAGGGAGATCGGGCCATTCAACAAATATACCCTGGTCAAACACATCACGTAACAACTCGTAGCCCGCGTCCGCCCAGCGACGAACCGTGCCTGGTGGAACCCGCGGGACCCCCGGGAGGAAATTCCAAAGAGGGAGGTTGCCGTGGAAGGCATAAGCAGTTCCGGCCAGCTTTCACATTTTCGCTAATGCGATGGATGTGCAGGCGACCGGGCACTGAGAGTCCAGTGCCAAGGGAGTGGGTTGTATCACCAAGGAGCGGATGTCCCGGTCACAGACCGCAAGCTTCTCAAGTCAGACATGTGGGGGAGGGTCCGTTGTATTAAACCAGTAAGAAGTATATTGGATTTGGGATACCAGCCAGTATTTAAGAAAGTCAGGGGCACCGAAGCCCCCGTTAGACATGGGGGTAGACAGGGTATCGATTTTTAGGCGGACCGCACCCGAGTGCCAAAGAAAGGAATTCACAGTACGGGTCAAATCACGGAAGAAGCCCCCCCCTGGCCACAAGGGTACGTTAGTGAACCTGTAAAGCAACTGGGGCAACACCACCATCTTCAACAGCCCTATCCTGCCTGCCAGGGAAATCGGGAGTTTGTCCCAGACCCGGACCTTAGCCGTCAGGTGTGTGAGGTACTTCTGATAGTTTTCCTGGAAGGTCAGCGCCTGCTGGCGCGTTACCACTATCCCCAAGTAGGTAAATGTGGATTGAGCCCATGTGAAACCAAGGGTGTCAGGAGAAGGGAGAGTGCATTCCGTGAGTGGGAAAAGAGTGGATTTCAAGCAATTCACTTTAAGGGCTGAGATTCGACCAAACTGAATGATGTCCTCCAGTATTGGGGGTAAGTTGATGGAGGGAGAACGCACAAACAACAATGCGTCATCCGCATATAGGGACACTATGTCCATCTGGCCCGCAGTGCGGAGGCCTCTATGAGCGTGGAATTGGCAGAGCATATCAGCGAAGGGCTCTATTGCTATAGCGAAGATCAAGGAAGAGAAGGGGCACCCCTGTCTCGTCCCCCTGGCGATCTCAAAGAGGGGGCCGCAACGGTCGTCGGTGCGGACCCTGGCCACAGGAGTAGAGTAAAGCAATCTGACCCAGGAGAGGAAGGAGGGGCCGAATTTGCAACTCTCGAGAACCCGTCATAGATACCTCCATGAAACTGAGTCAAACGCCTTTTGCATGTCAAGAGTGACAGCCACTGCGTGCGTCTTGGGACTGATTCTGTTAATTATGTTAAATAGACGCCTCAGGTTCAGGGAGGTAGAGCGACCTAGGATGAAACCTGCCTGATCCGGATGGATGATAGATGGCAGGAAGGGAGCTAACCGGAGCGCCAGAGCCTTGGCGTATATTTTGACATCACAATTTATAAGTGCGAGCAGGCGATATGAACCACATTGCGAAGGGGATTTACCAGATTTAAGTAGTACTGTGATTGTGGCCTCACAGAGTGAAGGGGGGGAATACACCGGCCTCCACAGACTCCTCCCAAAGAGCCAGCAAGTGAGGGAGCAGCTGTGACTTAAAATGCTTGTAAAATTCGACTGGGATACCGTCCGAGCCAGGGGCTTGCCCCGAGGATAAGGAGTCAATAGCGTCTGACAGCTCCTCCAGTGTGACTGGGGAGTCAAGGGAACCCGCGGTCTCCGGAGACAGGGTTGACAGAGGAAGGGCATCGAGAAAGGAGTCGATCTCCGCCACTGACACCTCATCTGAGTTAAAATATAGGGTTTCGTAGAATGTGAAAAATTCCCTGTTGATGTCTTGCGAAGAGACAGCCATGGAGCCGTCAGGCCTCTCAATTCCAAGTATGTGTGGGGACCCCGTCTCGTGACGGATCAGTCGCGCCAGAAATCGACCGGGGCGCTCACCCTCCCCGTATCTCCTCGCCATGCCAGGACTATCCAAAAACCTTTGTTCACGATCCGCAAGGGATCGGAACGTGTCCAACTCATCCCGATATCAGCCAGGTTGCCCGGGGTAGAGTGAAGTGAGCATGTAGCTTCCAGGGTCGAGAGTCTGTATTCACTAGTGGCAAGATCTCTCCGGATCGACTTAAGGACCCCATTCTCCTTGGACAACGCAATCCCTCTAATATAAACCTTAAAGGGCTCCCATAAAGTGGCCTGAGACCTTACCGCGCCCGTATTAGTCTCGAAGAACTCTTCAATCGACAGCTCGAGCTCGGAACAGAACTCCGGGTCCAGTAAGGAGAGGGGTTTCAACCTCCAGTTGCGAGTCCGGCCGGGATCAGGACACCAACCGATGGTAACAGTGACTGGAGAATGGTCAGACAGGGTTCAGGGAAGTAACTGTATAACATTCTTAACCAATTCGTTGGAGATCACCCATCTGTCAATGCGGGAATAGGAATCGTGGACTGAGGAGTAGAAAGAGTAGATGCGGGAATCCGGGTTGAAGAACCTCCATGCATCCACCATGGCCAGACGGGGTAGGGATGATAGTGCAGCGTAAGCTGCCCTGGAGAGGTGACGGGGCTTGGAGCCAGATTTATCGAGAGCTACATCAAAGATTGTGTTGAAGTCACCCCCCACAGAGGATAGGAACAAGGGGGAAGCCATCGAGGAGGGAGGTGGCCTGCACATAAAAATCCAGGTCATCTAGATTAGGGCCATAGATGTTCAGCAGAACAACTTCCTTGTGATGAAGCATGGCATGGAGCAGTACATATCTGCCTTGGGGGCCAATTAACGAGGAAATGAGGGTGAACTTGAGACTCTTATGGATGAGGGTCATGACCCCACGGCTTTGAGTGGAGAAGTCAGTGAAAAATCTATGGGGGCCCCAGGTTTTGGCGAAGCGCACGCACTGTTCCGAGCGGGCATGTGTCTCTTGTAAAAAGAGAATCTTGGATCCGTGGCGCTCGGCCTGCAAGTGGAGCGTCCTCATCTTTTTATAATTACCCAACCCCCGTACGTCCCAGCTCATAAAGGTCAGGTCACTCTCGATCACAGATGCGGTGGCGTTTGAAACAGAGAAAATGTCAATAACCAATGGGCCAGATTCGCAGCCCTGCGGCAACAGTTCCTGAGTGCCACACCACAGTCTGCCTTTGCTGCCAGTGCCAACTTTTTAATAACAAAACCCCAAACATGTCCCACCCCCACCCACATCCCCACCCCCACCCAACAGAGGGATGACATTCCCAACCCCCCTCAGCCAAAACCAAACCAGAGGCATCAGCGCCTGGGGGCCTGTAGGCCGGACTGGCCGCGTCGCTCCGGGCTGCTGCAGATCCAGTAGAACAAAAGGCGCCCACAATAGGAGTCGCATGTAACTTGGGCAAAGTACTTGTACATGGTGATATGGTACGTCTATGTAAGTTGAGCAGAACAAGCAGATTACGGGATAGGGGATCAGCGTGGCCCCGATGCGGGAAGGCGGCAGGGCCTGGCTACTCCCCGTCGGTAACCTAGGGTAACTGCAGAACCGTGGTCAGAGGAGGGGGATCAGCCAGGGAAATGTTCGTTAATGAACTTGGAGGCCTCCTCTGGGATTGAAAAGAACAACACCTGGTTAACGTGTTCTATGCGAAGTTTGGCGGGATAGAGCATAGCGTATTTGATTGAGTGGTCTCGCAGCCTTCGTTTCACCGCTTGGAAAGTCTTGCGTTCCCGTTGGACGGCTGTTGAAAAGTCCGGGTAAAGATGAATCCTTGCGCCGCCCAGTAGTAGCTCACCTTTGAGCCTTGCGGCCCTGAGGAGGGCGTCACGGTCACGATAGTTCAGCACACGAGCTATAATGGGCCGAGGCGGGGCACCGGGCCTAGGTTTAGCCGTCAGAGCGCGGTGTGCCCACTCAATAGAAAAGTGTGGAGAAAGCTTCGGCTCGTCGAGGAACGACAGGAGTGTGCGCTGAACAAAATCTTCCATTGGCTCGTGGACTTCATCCTCGGGAACCCCGATGATGCGGAGGTTGTTGCGCCTTGAGCGGGATTCCAAGTCCTCGTTTTTCTTTTCCACCTCAAGGACTCGGTTGGAGAGGGCGACGACCTCATAGCGCAGGGCACCCAGCGCATCCTCAGCGGAGCCGACCCGCGTCTCGACCTCCGACACCCGGCTATCAGTCCTCTCAATGTGGGCCTTAATGGAGGATATAGTGCCGTTCATGTCGTCTAATTTTGAGTGAAGTGCGGTGAAGCCCTCCCGAATAAAGTCCATCATATTTTGGGATTCCGGAGCTGCGTGAGACGAGGCAGCAGGGGCCTACTCGGCAGCCTCCTCCGATCTGACCGCCGCCTTCGCAAACATGTTGATGGAGCTCTGTTTCCTCGTGCCCCCTTTGGTCATCCTGGCAATATCGGAGGTCGAGGAGAAGGCAGGGGGGCACGGACCCCGCACATTGTAACACAGTGTACAAAATATGGTTAGGAACAGGAAGCAACCAGAGGCCGTGGATCAATGAGTAATAAGATATTGCGGCAGCCAGGGCAAAATGTGGAAGCGTAGCTAGCCCAGGGAGACCTGGGGGACAACGCCAGGGGAGCACAGATGCAGGAGACCACGGGGCGGGAGGTAGCGAGGTCCAGCGGTCACTGTAAAAGCAGGGCCCAGGCGTGGATGACTGAGTACGGTGAGTAGGGGGGAGCGCTCCTCGGCTCAATGACCTGGCAGTAGGACGGGCCGATCTCGGGCTCGAAGTCAGCAATGTGGGGTAAGGCGGGCCCCAGGTAAACAACAGATCCAGCAAGAAGTAGTGGCAACAGGAGCGCCGCGGCCCACTCAGGAGATAGGGGCCCCCCCATTGCAGGGATGCGGGCGGCCAGCGAAGATTAGGGCTCACCCAGTAGGGCGGGCGGGTGAAGATGGAACCACAAAGCAGGAGGGCCCGCAGCCTGAGCACAGCCAGCACAGGCGGGATCAGCGTCCGTGGTTGCCCCAGAGGCACAGAATCCAGCAGGGGGGAGGGGGCGCATAGCAGCACCCCCCCTTGACGTACCTTTATCACTCCCGGCTCCGCGTCCAAGGGCGCCGGGGTCTGCTGAGGGTGGGGGTGCGGGGGCAGGGGGGGTGGGGTGGAGGGGTGGGGGTAAGGTGGTAGGGCACCAGCAGTGTGCGGGCCAAGAGCAGAGGAGGCTCCAGGGGGACCGCCCGCGTGAGACGGGCCCAGGTGGAAGCGGGCGGCGGGGCCAGGGATCACAGGCAGTTGATGTGGGGAGGATCTCCAGTCCAGGGGAGGCGAGGAGCTGCCCATCAGCAGCGGCCACAGCCGTGGGACCTCCGCAGCGGTAGGAGGCGGCCCCGGGGCAAGCGAGGGGTCCGCGGCCCTGGGAGACACAATCCCACACGGTGGGACCAAACAGGAGCAGGCAATGAGAGGGATAGGGCCCCGGGGCACACCGCGGCCCCTCTCCAGAGCAGCCAGAAGTCCCTGGAACGCAGGAAGGTAGGCGCGTCTCCCTCAGGCCGGGTATTGGCGCGAGGCCGCGCCGACGGAGGGGGAAGGGCGAAGGGGCGCCCGGATCTCAGGATCCCCAGCTCTGATTCCAACAGGAGCAAGGCCAAGTGGTGCCAGGTCCCCTCAGAGGATCAGTCGTGCCCTCCAGGGCAGGGTGCCAGATCGGGAAGGTGCCCAAAAAAGGATTGTGGGATCTGCAGACCATGGAGAGCACAGGCGGCCATCTTGTTCGGCGCTCAACAGCGCCACCAATTGGCACTTTTCTGAGAATTCTGAGAACGCTCCCTAACACCATGGTCCGAGTAAAAAGTATGAATGAAAGGGGGAAAAATGCTCCCTCATTCAGGAGAACAAGAAAAATATCCAAGAGTCCTGCAAAGAGTGCCAGGGGTCTTGCAGGTAGAGGAGATTTGGCATAACAATTTTAAATCTCCCTAACTGTGAGGTCAGAAGAGGAGAGTGAATTGGAGAGCAAGACAAGGCTGTGAGATTCCCCCCGCCCCCCTCAGTGGATAACCTGGTTGTGAAGGGAGTAGTCAGATGGGAGGGAGTTAAGTTAAAGCCAGGCAGCTGCAGCGGGCTTGGGTAGGTTAAGGACCACTAGCATGACAATGGTGATGTCAGTAGGAAGTGACTCAAGGGGATGTCAGATCAGGAAAGGAGGAGTTGAGATGACCAAAGGGTCGATATAGATCCAGAATGTGAGTGGAGTAGGAAGGAGCAGATGTGAAATATTCAAAAGTGGATGATGGGGGGGGGAGGGGGTCTGGGTAGTAAAGGGGCCTTTTTTTTTTTTTTAAATAAGAAACCCTGCACCGCTGCCCTTCCCAACTGGTCTTTGAGTGGACGAAGGTTGCAGAGTCAGCGTGTAGAGCTGCTAGTGTAACAATCTGTTAGGTAAGAATTGGTGTAGTCACACTGCGCGAGACTACACAACACTTACATGCTTGATATTAGGTAACCCATCTTTTGGTATAGGTCTGTACTACACAAGTTGGAAGTGTGACTGAGCAGCTAGGCCTCTCGAGGGGTTGATGTGAGCTGTAGAGCTGTACAATTGATATTTGTAAATACAAGTAGACAAGTAGCCAAGTAACATTTACAGTCAAGGTTTCAGTTATAAATATTTAACGTGAGTTTTAAATAAGCATTTAAAAAAAAAAGGCAATTTCGTTGTAACAATTCAAATACACTTTAAAATTACTTTTCCGTGTCAAATAAGGACAGTGGACAATCTTCGGATATGCTTCATACATTACTCCTACACCCTGAGGTGACTTCAATCACAAGGATAGTATTAGCATTTATATATCGCACCAATACCTTTTTTTGTAGACTGAGTCGCAGAAAGAAAAGGGTTCGGAAAGTAAAAAGGTTAGAACAATTTCTCTGCATTTGTGAGGACAACTAGATCCTCCAATAAAATCTAGATAAGTCTGTCCCAGCAGTTCCAGTATACAACAAGCTACCACCTATGAGGGACAGACAGTATCAAAGTCGATGGATTTAGAAGGGTGCCTTTAGGGAGCCAGGGCAGCCAAAGTCATTTGGACACAGTCTATGGATCTGGTGCACTTCTTGGACAAAATTCTTGCACAAAGGTAGAGCGTTCAGAACAATGACTTGTAGGGTCACAAGCTGTTAAACTTGTGAAAGGAGAGTGCTAGGGGACACTCGCATCTTTTCCAAACGGAACGACCTGAGCTGAACTCAGTAGAGGTGATATGCTTACAGGAGACATGGCTAACAGCTCCCCCAGTATGCAAAGGATTTCTCATACACATGAACCCTGCAATTAACAACAATGGAGGTAGACCATCAGCAGGACGTATTACCTTAATCAGTCAAGACTTGGCAACAGAAATTATCGAATATCAGAATATAGGAAATTGGGCGCAAAACACCTTAGTCAAAATACAAGCGATGATACAACCACAGAGTAATAACGCGACTACAAGGACCCAATATCTAAACATCACCAATGTATATTGGAACCCGAGGAAAGTGCCAGAAGAAACAGCAATAGATACTATCTTTACTAAGATCGATAACATCGCCCAGGAACACCAAGAAGTCGAATTTATTATATGCAGCAATTTCAACTTGCATCTATTCGATGACAAAGGAGAAACAATAGAAGACCAGTTGCTGGAACACAGAGCACGAAAATGGATAACAGAGGCACGCAATAGAAACTTTGAAAGATGGGATGCACTTAACGTAGCAACAAACACACCGGTACCAACATGGTCAGGAGGGAAAATCAAATCAATTATCAATTATATTTACACTAGTAAGGAAATTACTCAAACTAAAATCGAAGCCAAAAATCTATTTAGTGAACATAGCGACCACAACATACTAAAGCGCTCATGGGAATTGAATATAGGAGTACGACCCAAAATAAATATACCCAATCTGTCGCTATCAAATAGAATGAACCGTTTGAGAATTCCGCATAAAAGACTAAATGAAATCACAGAAACATTAATGAATTCAAAGAAAGAAGATTCCAGTAAAATGAATTATGGATGGTTAACCAACCAATTCCAACTGAAGCAGAGACTGAATAACCACTCAAAGCCAGAACGAAAATATATATATATATATATATATATATATAACAAAGTTATCGCCGAAAAGAAATATGAAAAAAAAGCCATCATTAAAAGAGCACAAAAGAAATCCCCACAAACCAAAAAAAGAAAAATCGGCCAAGCAAAATAAAAATTCAAAAACTGGCTTAAAAATGCTAAAATGATGCAAGATCAAGAAAATGCCGAATCCATGATGGACTCCCTTAAAAACTGTAACACCAGACGTCTATGGGAACTATTGAAATCGAATAAAAACACAGAGAATGCAATGATAGTGGATGTCCCAGAAGCAGCGTGGGTAGAGTACTTCACAGAACTCTACAAAGAAAGATCAACAGTAGTGAACAAATTCCAGCAACACACGCAAAAGTCATGGAATATAAGATACAATATTATTGAAATTACCAACAGAATAAAAAAATTAAACACATCAAGGGCCCCGGGCCCTGACGGCATGTCAAATGCCACATTAAAACAAAACCCTGAAGTTTGGGCCCAATTCTGTGGCAAAATCATAGATCTGATTAACCGTACGAAAAATGTCCTGATTACGGGAAAATTGCAACACTAATCCCAATATATAAACCAGGATCATCTAAGGAGCCAAAGAACTACCGACCGTTAGCGCAAATTTTTGCCAACCTTATACTGACAAGATTAAACATTTGGGCAAAACAAACAAACCATCAAGCAGTGCGCCAAACAGGATTTGTGCGCAATGTCGGTACAAATATAAACCTGATGATCTTAAACCTGATGAAACGGGAAGCTGAAAGAACAAAAACGAAAACAATAGTAGCGTATGTCGACCTGAGATTAGCCTATGATAAAATCAATAGAGACTTGCTTTGGAACAAACTTGGACAATGGAGATGCCCTAACAACATCCTTGAACCAATCAAACTCTTGTATACAAGTACAAAAATACAAGTGAGAATGACTTCTGATGGAATAATAACAAATCAAATCAACACCTGGCATGGCCTAAAGCAAGGGTGTCCGCTGGCGGCTGCACTGTTCAGCCTTTTCACGTCGGATTTTGAAGAGCCCATAAGTACACCGAGCATTAATCTGCCGAAATTGAATGCGACTGCAGCACCTTGTTTGATCTACGCAGATGATATAATTCTATTAGCAAAAACACTGTGCGGATTACAAAAAGCCCTCAACAAAACTCATGAATACATGGAAAAAAATGAATTTAGAATAAACATCAAGAAAACAAAAATTATGTACCTGACAAAGAAGAAATCAAAAGGGAATAAAGCCTACAATTATTATCTTCAGGAAGAAAAATTGATCCAGGTCACAACCTATAAATATCTAGGAATATGGATCAATCAATCACTGACAGAAGCGCCATGGGCAGAACAGTTAGTCTAAAAACAGAATGCTTGCCAGACAAGGACTGTCAATCCATAAGAAATTCCGGAAATGTTCTCTCATACCAGCTGTAACATTTTACAAACAAAAGGTGACAGCGATCCTTGCGTACAGTGCTGAAACTATGATCAACCTTGACAGAACCATATGGATGAAACTCGAGGTGATCTACTGGCGGAAAGTACTAAGCCTACCCCAGAACATGCTGATGGCACGTATCCTTTATGAACTGGGCCTCCAATCACTAGAATCAATAATAGAATGGAAAATACTAGATCTATTCAGAAAAATGAACAGCGAAGAGAAGATACCGGCTTTGGAAATACTAAGAACCTCACAAGAACACGTTAATGATGCTACATTAAACAAATGGAAAGAAGTGTCTATGAGTATATGCAACAAAAAAGGAATTACACTCGAAACACTGACGAAGATGCCTCAAATCGCAAAAAAGAAGTTGAGCCGAACGGATTGGATCGAGACACAAGAGCATGAAAGACCGATACAAACTGACTCTGAAATGTGAGGGAGAGGCATGATCACTCAACCAACTTCCTCACTACCTAAAACTATATCCAGATCGAAGAATTAGAGACAAGTTTTTAAGTTTCAGACTGAACCTGCTACCAACAAGAGAAGTCCAGGGGAAATGGAGCCAAAATAAAAGTGCAAATAGCGACTGCAGATTCTGCCAAATAATAGGAAAAACAGAAACTCTCTACCATGTAATTATGGAATGCGAGGCACTAAACCAAAAAAGACTGCTCTTCAGCGCCAAATATCTTAGTGCCACAGTAGAAATGGAAAAAGTAGAAAGATGGAGCCAAATCCTGATGGGGAAACAGAAAGATGGTTGCAACCATAATTCACTTCTGGGAAATTATGTTGGAAAGCAGTAGCAGTAATGAAGAATAACAAAAGCCAAAATATTTTTTATTTTTTTTATAAGGAGGACAATGTAAATTGAACGTGAATGATAAATGTAAGGTTTAAGATGAAAACCAAATGCATTTTAATAAAAAAGAAAGGGGAATTGAAATCAACTCAAAAAAGGTATGCCAAGGCAATTCCCAAGTGAGAAAAGCACAGCTAAAGGCAATAAGGTAAGTACCCCAAGCCTACACAATACCTCTGTTTAGAAGAAGTGTCCCGTTGGATTCTGTCTAGCTACAGCGGTTCGGACCCTGGTTGCTGAGCCCCAGTCGTGGGGACAAGAGGGAGGACGTCTGCAGGGCTCCTGCAGCAGTACACAGGAAGATCGTCGGCAGCTACGGGCTCTTTTCGGTTCATTGGCCTTTCGCAGTTTCAGCGCTTAGTAAACAGCACTGATGCGGATCACGGACACCAGTTGGGCTTTCCTTGCTCCCTCGGTCCTGCACTCAGTTGAGGGGACTCTGGATCTGGAGGTTCTGCTTCTGGGGTTCCTTTGGAGGCTCCTGGAGCTTTTAACCATATTTTTTCTGCGGCAGACATTGCGCTCAACTATGGACACTCGACGCCTGGCATTGAGCTTCTGCAGCAATGGAGAGGCACAGCAAGTCATGGATGGTGTTGCAGTGGAGTTCGTCTCCCGGTTAGATGATCCCACTAACCCAAGGGGAGAAGTCGTTCCTTCCGGAGCTTCTCTGTTGAGGTGAAAAAGGAAGTCGGCACAGCAGCCGGGTTTTACCGGGCAATTCAAAGTTCCAGGAAGTTGCAGCTGGCTTCTTTCATGGTTTCTTTGTCAGGTGTTTCTCCCAGTGGTCGACTCTGCCTGTAGTTCCAAATCCCTCGTCTTTTACGCTGGTTTCTCCCCTTCATGCACAGCCTAAGCTGTCAATCACACAGCAGAGTGGATGTCCTGAAAGGACAGCCAGCCAGCCAATCAGGACTATTTTCATTCCGGCATTCCTAGAGACAAAGGGCAGAGTAGTTTCGGGACCCTCCCTCAAATTCTGTTCTTCCAGGCACACTGGAGCCTGGGGGGGGCTTCAGGGCTGAAGCCCGCTAAAGGCAAGACAAACAAAGGGCTCAAACCTGTCTCAATGCAGTAAAACCCAAGAAAGACCTCACAAACAGAAAATGGCGAAAAAAGAAGAGTGACCATTTTGACAAAATGGTCCCCCATGGGTGCTGTACTGCAGCTAAGGGTTCAGCCTGCAGTAGAAAAGCACAATGGTAGGAAAAAAAGTAAACCAGCCATTTAAAGTAGTGAGGGTAACATAAAAAATGTTACATGAGAAGGTAGGATAAGTGGTTACTAAGCAACCCCCTAGCACTCCACATAAGATGGTGTGTGCTGGACGTACAAAGAGAAAAGGTAAGTAAAGCCAATTTCACTTTACTATTCTTGGGAACTGTAGTTCACACAAGAAAAGTTATTTAAACCTTAAGAGAAACCCAAAGGATTTCTCAGGGACACTGCACTGAAGGTGCCGTGTGTCACCATACAAAAAGCAGAAGCCTATGGAGTTGGTCAGATTCCAAAAACAATGAAAGCACAAGATCTAAATCAAGTAAGAACACATGAGAGGGTGAGAAAAAGGTTTCACTCCCAAGTTTAAAATTAAAAAGTCCTAAGTCTAACAAAAGAGCTGGGGGTCTCTAAGGTTGAAGGGAATTAGCACTGAAATGAAAATTCTCCCTAACACAGTCACGAGGGAAGTTAGGCAGAATTGCATGGAGTACCCTCTGGGACCACCACATAAGCAAAAACCAACCTTTTGTATATGTCTGTACTACACAGTTTGTGGTAGAGAGCTGAGCTGCCAGGCTTATCTCAAGAGGGAATCTGAGCAGTACAAGGATGTTACACAGAGGTCTTAAAATCACAGTGGTTCAAGTATACATTTACACTCAAGGTTTCTTGGTAAAACACTTATTAATTTATCACACAACTTAATAATATACACAAATATACTTC
Organism: Ambystoma mexicanum; assembly: GCF_040938575.1. Lineage (NCBI taxonomy): Eukaryota > Metazoa > Chordata > Amphibia > Caudata > Ambystomatidae > Ambystoma > Ambystoma mexicanum. The sequence continues at coordinate 1,219,482,949 of NC_090936.1, forward strand.
AATACCAAACCAATAAGTTTCTGAGTAAATTAGGCTCAGCTGAAATAGGAGCAAAATGGCATTTCAGTTACTTTCAATGGGAGTAAAAAGGCACAAGTTAATAGAATAGATCACAAATACTTTCTTAGGCAGTGCAAATAGTTTTAGTTCACTAGAGGACTCAATTCAGTTTAATAGGCCTAGGCCAAAGTCAATGGACTATTATCTCAGATAGGAAAGAGCAGTTCTTGTAATAAACGGTAAAGTCTTTGCCAAAGTTCTCAGAAGTAGTTTGTACGAAAACGAATCATATGTTGGGTCACAAGCTGATTAGGCCTGCAATTTGGGATAGTTCCACGAACTTTCACCGCAAGAGAGGCGTTCTCTCAATCGGGTTGGCACAGTACCTTAATATGAAGCAAAAGATGCAGCTGAAGACGTTGGTTCCTGCAGATCTCACTGTCCCTGAGCCTCAGTCGTGGGGACAAGAGGGAGGACGTCTGGGGACTCCTGCACTGCACAGATTGTCGGAAAATGTTGACAAAATGGAGTCATTTTAGTTAGAGTAGCTGTCATCAAGCACACAAACTAGTGTCCTTCCCCCCGGTTATTCCTAACCAGCTCCGAGAATGGTATCCAGGTGGCCCACGATTTGATTGGTCCCACCAACTCAAAGGAAGAAGTCTTGTTTGAAAGACCTTCTCTGTCGAGATGAACTTGGCAATTCAGACCTGCAGCAGGGCTTCACCGGGCAAACCAATGGTCCAGGAGTGGCAACAGCTGTCCTCTTCCAGCTCGTCTTCGGTTCTTTCGTTCCAGTGGTGGACTTTGCCTTCCAGTCCAAGAGACTCGTCTTTTAAACAGTTTTCTCCCTTTCATTCCAGCCTACCTGCTACTCATTCAGCAGGGTGGCTGTCCTTGCCGGACAGTCAGCCAGCCAATCACGCCAGAGTGCATTTGGGTCTCCTAGTAGACTAAGCACAGGGAGTTTCGGGCACCTCCCTCACTTCCTGCCCACCTCAGACGCCAGAGGCGGTCTTCCGTCCTGAAGCCCACCAAAGGCATAGAAACAAAGGGACCAAACCTGGTTTGGCGCGCAGAGACGAACACTAGAAGGACCTTTCCAAAAAGAAATGGTGAAGAAAAAAGACCGGAACCTGTTTAAACGAAGGGGCTTAAGGCGCCATCTTGGAAAACCTGGTTCCTGCGATTTTTAGATACCGGTGTTCGCGTCGGGAAAGAAGTTATACTGCAACAAGGAACAATTTTCATATCACTAGTTCACTGTCATTGCTTGGATCTATGAACGTTTACAATTTTGTGGATTTTTAAAAAAAAATATATATATATATTTTGGGGATGCTTTTGCTGCTTTTGTTTACCACAAACAGCGTTGGGAGACCCCCCCGCACCCCACCTATGCCTTCACACCCATTTCTATATACCTTACTTCAAATTGCCATCTGCATGTTTGTATTTTTTTTAAAAGCAGCAAACATAATTCTGTGAGATTGCCATTCTGCAAAAGTGAGGAAATCCCATTGCTTCATTATTGTGCCATTTCTCTTGGATAAATCCCTTTCCCGTTATCTCTAGAAAGAGCCTGGTCTCTCCATATGTGCATATGAACCTGGCAGTCAGTCCGGTAATGATTGCTTCTGCTCTTGTATTCCAACACACATCCTTCTCTAGTATGTGCCCATCTCCATACACAGAGGGGTAGTGTGCGTTTCCAGTTCATGACGACTCCGGTTTTGTCCTCGCCAGGCATCATTGTGCATTTTCCATAGCTCAATACCAGCCATTTACTTGGCATAGGATTTCGTAGTGATGCAGGAGTAGATTTTAAATAAATGCTTGCTGTTGTTTTCTAGGAGCGAACAGAGGAGCTACAGTCGGTGTTTGCTACCTTACTGCAAGCTGAGCTCGTACCTGCGACGGTCCATGACTACAGGGAGAAGCTCCTACATCTGAGACGGCTACGGCATGACCTGCTGCCAGCTTCAGCCTCATGTGGCTCATTCCAAGAAGTAAGTATTCCAAGTGCCTGAACACTGAATGTGCATTGATTTTGTTCAGAGCTTAACAGGGTCTTTCAGACTAGCTCATTGAGTATTGTGGCTGCCACATTGATTTCAGCTGAATCCAGTTCTTGGTAGCCCATTCTCCATGCAGACACTGCGTACAGTGTGTTAAGCAAACTTTCTATGCTCTGAGGGTAATCAATGTGTTGTATCACCTAATGGGTAAACTGTGCAAAGATTTTACTTTCCATCCATAAAACTTCAGGGACTCTCTTCTTCCCTGCCAGAAAATCAAACGAGCACTCTACCAGGAGCTTCGAATCACTGCTCAACTGAACTGAAATTGAGCACGGGTTGAGATTTTCACATGAAATTAGATCGCTCAACTCCATGCAATCCTTGTAAGTTCCTGGGCATCAGTCGTGGGGATAAGAGGGACGACTTCTGGGGACTCCTGCAACACAATGGGAAAGTCGGCGGCAGCAAACGGTCAAACTTCAATTCAGCGGCACTTTGCGGTTTCAGCTCCTCGCAACTATAGCAAATAGCAACACTGCGGTTCTCGGATACCACTTCAGACTTTCCTCGCATCTCTGGGGTCCAGCACTCTGTTGAGGTGGCTCAGGCTTGGTCAGTCCTGCTTCAGGGGATTCTGAAGGATCTTCCTGGCGCTCGGGTCCAACTTAAAAGCGATGCACTCGATCTGGTGTTCCTCTCCCTGACACTTTGGTTCCAAAAGCAGCGGCAGTGGTAGTACAACCAGCTCTGAGAGGCTGTCCAGACAAATTCACTTTGGGGTTGATTGATCTCACCAACCCAAGGGGAGAAGTCGTCCTTGCAGGGCTTCTCTAGTCGAGGCGAATTTGGAGCTTCAGCACAGCAGCAGGGCTTCATCGGGCAAACCAACGGTCCAGGAGTTGCCGCAGGCATCCCTTCCAAGTTCTTCATCAGATTCCTTCTTCCAGTGGTCGACTCTGCCTTCCAAGCCAAAAAGCCTTGCCTTTTATGCAGGTTTCTCCCATTCATTCCAGCCTAGCTGTCAATCACACAGCAGGGTGGCTGTCCACAAAGGACAGCCAGCCAGCCAATCACCTTTGGGTGCATTCCTGTAACTAAGGGGATTAAGCACAGGGAGTTTCTGGCACCTCCCTCACTTCCTGCCCCTATCAGACATACTGGAGGCAGAGGCGGACATCACTCATGAATCCCGTCAAAGGCAAAATGAAGAAAGGGACCAAACCTGGTTTGGCGCGTAGAGTAAATCTCAAGAAGGACCTTTACAACAAGAAATGGTGAAAAAAGAAGACCGGGCCATTTTAACAAAATGGGCACCCATGGGTGCCTTACTGCAGCTGCAAACGCAGCCTGCGGTAAAAACACACAATGGTAGTAAAAAGTAAACCACTGCCACCAGCCATTAATTGCATAAAGGGTAACATAAAAATGTTACATGAGAAACTAGACAAAGGGGATACTAAGTAACCCCCCCAGCACCCTATGGTAAAATAGTGTGTGCTGGGTCTGGATAGTAAATATTTCAGGAATCGGGAGTAGAGGGTGGGTTCTAGAAGTTGAACACTCCAGTGCTAAACTTCGTATAAGATTTTGTGTTGAGTAAAGTTCATCTCCGCGGCCATTAGAGGTTTACTGAGTCATTGCAGAGCACGGAAAAAGAAAGCAGCATCTTCATGGACACATGTTGAAAAATGCAAAATCTCTTGCCATCCGGCAACTGAGACTTACCAGGACATTATCATCCACATACTACTCCAACCGCCTTGGGAAAGACCCACCGGGGTTGAAACACGTGTCGGCTGACCACCCTCTCTAGACAATGTGTCTACACTATGACAAATAAAACCACACTTTGAAAAAACAGAAATAAGTGTGAGATCCTTTCTTCATAGGGTCAACTAAGCATATTCTCCTTGCAAGGTAACCAGGATTCTTCTGTGCTAAAGTCAATTTCACTTCACTGCTCTTGGAAACAGCAGTTTCACCAAGAGGAAGGTATTTAAACATTTGGGAAATCTAAGAGACTTCCCTGTGCCACTGCACTGAAGGTGCTGCGTGCCACAATGTAAAGATGATGCCTATGGAGTTTGTCAGACTCCAAAGTCGAAAGAAACACAGAAAACGCATACAATTAGAAGTACAAAGTCCCAAAGTTTCAGCATAAGCTCTGGGGTCTCTAATGTGGGAGGAATTTAGCACCAAACCGAAAATTCTCCCCTACACTCTCCCACCCCCCCCCCCAGACTAAGGGTCAGGAGGATCTAATCCTCACCAGGATGGATCTCCTGTTGCAAGTCAGTTAAATGGCCTGCTGAGTACACCAGCAACCTTTTGTAACCCTTGCTATCGCACATTTTATCAGGTGTTTTCATTTGTAAGCAATATGACCTACATCTTTCTTATTTAATGTATAGGGGATCTGGGTTAACAGACCCTCAGAAGTTGACAACTTCTGAGCCTACAATAGGCTTTTTCAAGGGGTCCCTAGAAAGGAATCAGTTAGACCTAGAAGGGACTACATGGTTCCTCACCACCTCTCTCGCAAGAGCAGGTTGCGCCTTAGTTATAGGGGTTGTGGGCAAGCAGGGTGTATTCTTCCACTTCTTCTGAGATCTGGTTTTACCTGGCTTAGAAGTTTGCCTCTGAACACTAGGATTTGTACTGGAATCTTCAGCAGAAGATCCAACAGTCTCAAGGTGTTTAGCCTAAGACCAATCTTTCCTGGTTTTCCATCAGCTCGGAGAATTACCAATTCTCACAGGTCTAGATAGGGGTGCAATCTGTCTATCTATCTCTTTCTCAGAAGCAGTGTGGGTCAAATACTTTACAATTGGAGTGGCAATGATGCAGCATGGTTTGGGCTCCCATTTCCCTAATATTCTAGCCTTGGATTTGCCTTGGTTAGAGCTTAGCTCACTAACACAAGGACTTACAGTGGGGTTCTCTGTAGAGGGTCCCACAGGCTCAGAGGGGTCCCCTAAGGTTGCCCCTCTAGCCAATTTGGTTTGGTTCCGTTTCTTCCGACTGAGAGGCTTGTGGGTACTGGACAATACTCCTAGAGTTTTGAAGTCATTCCCCAACAGGAATCTCCCAGGCACCTCATTCTGAATACTGACGGGATCCTCTGTTAGGGAGAATTCTCAAAAATGTGCTAATTCCCTCCACCTTATAGACCCCCAGCAACTTTTCTGGATTTTGAGGACTTGATTTTTTAACCTGGGAGAGTATGTCCCTTTTTTCCCACTCATGTATTTTTGTGTGAATTTTACCCCTGTTTCCTTTGGTTATGGAGTAATTTCCAACTATATCACAAAGCACCTTCAGTGCAGTGACACGGGGAAGTCGTCCAGATTTCCCAAGGTTTAAATAACTTCTCTGGCATCAACTACTGTTTCCCAGAGCAGTTAAGTGAAATTGACTTAGCATTGTAACTTTCTAGACCCAGCCCACACTATCTTCCAATAGAGTGCTCGAGGGGTTACTTAGTATCCCCTTTGTCTAGCTTCTTATGTAGCATATTATGTTATCGGTTTTTCTCCATTGACTGGCTGGTGGCAGTGGCTTTGTTTTGAATTTACCACAACCGTTCGTGGCTCCGGTAAAGTAACTGCAGGAGCTGTCTTTTTCAAAATGTTGTCCAGCCATCTTTGCTAAAATGGTGCCCGGTCTTCTTTTTTTGCCTTTGTGGAAAGGTCCTTCTAGAGTTTCTCTGCCCGCCAAACCAGGTTTGGTCTCTTTGTTCAATTCGCCTTTGGCAAGGTGCCAGAACATACCAACATTTCAGCCCCTTTAAATGTATAATAGGACAAGACATAGTCTAGTTCCCTTTGCGCCCAAACGTACCTTACCCCTGGCATCCAAATTCAACAGAATTAAACGTTTAAGCGAACCTTCAGGTAAACCCCATTGAGAGAGTTTAAACCACAGCTGTCTGCGGTCAACACAGGCAAGTGCTGCGGTAAAATCGAACAATACAATATACAAGTATATTTTCTATTGAAGGCTTTATGCCTGATCATATTTAACATGAAGCCATTTATAGAAGTCTTCATATATGATCCAAAACCTAGTTGACTTTCAGACAATATATTCTGGTGTAGCCATGATCCAAGGGACAGAAGGGTGCTGAAGATCTTGCTAGAAGAGTCCAGCAAAGCAATCGGCTAAAACGATTGCTGCTTGTCGGAGTTCCTTAGAAACCTTTGAGTAGTTCTGCGAGTGACGTGGCACAATACCATGCATTCAACAACATAATGGATACCGCACAGCACTATTTGATGACTGCCATTAGGTCCAGTTATAGAAATCCAGCCTATCCAACATGGTATAACCATGAATGCAGGAACGCTAAGAATAGGCCCCTGGAAGTCCTAGAAGACCCTCTCCTGGCTAAAAGGAGGAAGCATCATACGTGCGTAGTAAAACAAGATAAAGCTCTGTGGATCAGAATGCATGGCTGCGTTTGATACTAGCTGCAAAAAATTCTAATAAGAGCAGATTTGGGAAAATTGTGTCTAGGGTGCCTAGTTCACCCATAAACACGACAAATATGTTCCCTTGATCAGGCTATATAAACACATAGAGGAAGTTAGCGACCAGGGAATAGTGAATATTTTTTACTGGGAATTGCCAGCATTGGCCCAGCCTCCACTTCAGTTTGGGGAGAAGAACTGAGGACTGCCTTGTTCCTAACTTCATCTGGAAAAGCCACAGGGCCGGAGGTGATTACACTTGAGGTGTTCAAGATGAATCGCCAGATATGGGTCCCAGTCTTCACGATTGTGGCAAAAGATCAAATTCCCCCAAGCTGGAAATAATCAATTTTAGTTCCTTTCTTCAAGAAGGGTGACAAACTATATCCCAGCTGTCACTGCCCCATCTCACTGATTGAGTCTTGTGCAAAATGCCTGGGAGAAGAGTAGTCCACAGTCATATAATTGAGCAGACAACGGATAAGAACAGTATGGCTTTAGAGCGGGAGTGGGCACAATAGAGCAGCTCATTTGTATTTATTAGGTTTATATAGCGTTTTACGCCAAAGCGCTTCACAATAAAACAACAAGAATACATAGTTAACAAGAAGTATAAAGTTACAAAGACATGAAACGAACCATCAAAAACAGTATGTGCATAATGAAAACCACTGCCACCAGCCATTCAGTGAGGAAAGGGTAACATAAAACCTGCTACACAAGAAGCTAGGAAAAGGGGCATACTAAGTAACCCCCTCCAGCACTCTATTGGAAGATATTGTGTGCTGGGTCTAGAAAGTTTCAATGGTAAGTAAAGTCAATTTCACTTCACTGTTCTGGGAAACAGTAGTTTATCCCAGCGAAGGTATTTAAACATTGGGAAATCTACAATACTTCCCTGTGTCACTGCAGTGAAAGTGCTGGGTGACACAATTTAAAAGATGATGCCTATGGAGTTGGTTAGACTCCATAACCAAAAAGAAACCAACACAGAAAACAAATCGAATTAAAAGTACAAAGTCCCAAAGTTCAGCAAAAGAGCTGGAGGGCTCTAAAGTAGAGAGGAATTAGCACATTTATGAGAATTCTCCCTAACAATGTGTGAGGAGGATGTTATGTTAGTTAATATGTGACATTTTAGTAGGCACTTACTATTTTTTGACAATTTACAGGATTAGTGGACTGTGAACTTTTAGGAAACAAATTGACAATTCATGTAAGTTGGGAGTATTGCCTAAATGTGATAGGGATGATAGATCATTAGGCAAATCGGTGTAAGAGTCACACAGGTTGTGGGTTTTTAAGAGTGTGTGAGCTGCAAGTATGAATCTGGATGGGTATGTTAGGAGTATATAAGTAAGACTAGATATAATTGTCTTGAGGATTTGCAGCACTGAGGTTGACATAATGCTACATGGACTTATAGGTTATACAAATCCATGTGTCAGGTTAGATCCTGTGACAGGCTATGAATTTTTAGATTAAGTTGGTAAAACCAATGTTTGAAGTTTCAATTTGGTTTATGCGATATGGAATTTCGTGTTAAAATTAAAACATGTCTAAAGTTTTAGCATACTTTAGAGCATGTTTTACAATGTTTATTATGGTGAGGAGACAAGTCAGTAAGTGTGGTCTATAAGAGTCACGCCAGGTTAAGGGTTGGGTTAGTCTGAATGGTATGTGAGCCATGCCAGGTCAGTATAAATGATGTGCGAGTCACGCCAAGTTAATAGTGTGGTTGAGTGAGCCACAAGGTTTTCTGGGTGGTAGCGCCTCCAGTGTTGGAATTTAGTTTGCTAAAGATGTGCGTGTGGTTGAGTGAGCCACAAGGTTTTCAGGGTGATGGCGCCTCCAGTGTTAGTATTGGGTATGCTAAAAATGTTTCGTGAGAGTTGCAGCTCTCCATAAAAAGATGTTTCTTCAGTGTTCCCTTGTGTGTCCAGTGTGACCCAGTGTGTGCGTAGGATGGGAGTTGTGATGTGCTTTGTGATGTGCCAGTAAGTGTGTAGTGTATTTGTAAGGGAAGGGTATGTGTTGTATAGTTTGTCTGTGTATGTTGGGAGCATGTGATGTCGCGTGGAATGTTGTGATCTGAATAGGAGAATGTTGAGTAAGGTTCCACACTCGGGCAGTTAGAGCTCCCCTGCCTGGGTGATGGGTGCTAGTGTTTTTTTATGTCCTATATACTTAAGTGTAACTGTAACTAAGAAGATGTCATTAAAGCTAAAGTAACCTATAAAGAAGCATGGAGGTCACTTCATTTCATCCCCCTATCCTGTATTTCTTGTCATAGTCTAATCTATATAGGTGAAGCCAACTGCATATGTTGATGTTCCTTTCCTATAGAAATAATGCATGTTTACTAGTGTCCACTTCACTACAGTATGAATATCCAACAGTCGCTTTGTAGATGGATACTCCCCCTTAAAGGCCTGCAGCGCTGTGCGGGATCAACCATCAGCAGATAACATTGGCAAGGTCACAACATATGCTTGCATCAGCGGAACATGTTGACATGTCATTTTACTGGTTTTTCTTGTTATTTGCCAAAATATATGGGATCCTTTTAAACTTTACCTGTTGTTTCTCATGTCAGGTGCCGCTTCGATATTTACTTGCAATGCTATACGTTAACTTCAGCCCTCTTTGGGATCCTACGATTGAACTTATCACGTGAGTATGGCCTTGCAAAAGAGACGTAGATTTTGTTTATAATGCTAATGAGGATACAATAGTTGAGAGTGCCAGTGGTACATATCACATTTTATTCTGGGATAGCTGCCTATAGAGATTTAAGAAACGCAGCGGACAATTCAGAAGAGAATTATAAAGTTGGTATTGAGGTTATGTGACGGCATGTCAACATGATGGCTTGTGACGATGTGCAGACCTGCGATGGCGTACCTTTTGGAAAAGAGGCTCACACATCAGACATGAGTGAGGTGAACAGCCAGTGTAGAGGTCTTAGGCTGATGACTGGGCAGAGGAGAGATATGGAGGTACAGAGAAAGTGCTTTAACGTCTGCAATGAGTCAAGACTACAAAGACATTTCCTGAAATTCGTTAGATATGAAGAGACCCGTACATGAGTTCTGCATCCGTAGAGTCTATAACTTGACGATTGATGGAGACAGGCTGGTATTGCTTGAACACCATGGAAGGTTAGTGGTGTGTGACCGTGCAGACCTTTGTGCACCAAGCACATTTCCTTCTGACGTTTTGTCTCTTTGATCAGGAACCAATGGATTACTTTAGTGCCGGTGTTATGCGCTTGGTACGATACATACCAATAATGAGCCTGGCAGCGTGGTCCTGTGTTCGCCTTGAGTCAGTCTAGTGGAGTGGGTGCCGAGTGTGCCACAAGTTCCAGAGAGAGAAGAATAACGGTTTTGGTTCTCTAAGGCAGCCTTGACTGCAGTGTGTCCAGTATGTCACGTGTTTTATGCAAGTCGCTGTTTAGCTCTGTGCTGTAAAAATGGCTTTTAACCTGCAGAACACAGTTCTGCTGTGGGATTAAGCTGTGGCCTCCAACTAAAAAAGTGCTGAAGCCAATAAAACTACTTGATAACCGTGTAAAGAAACTTTGCCACCTTTCTCTAGACATGTTTCACTTCAATTACTTGGGCATGTTTTGGAAATATTTTAGAGAACCTGTAAAGTTGAAGCAATGCACCTATGTATGAAAAGCTAGGCTACAGAGAACTACTATTTAATAACGATACCATAAGCGGGTCTTCATTCTTTCAAGATTTCGGGAGTGTTTTTCTATACAACCAGTGGTGTGGGGTTCATAGAGACCATATTTTGGTGGACAAGGGATTCAATCAAGATGGACCTAACGCACATTGTTACGCATGACTGAGCAGTAAGTCTTCTTTTAAGAGGGGAGGATACTGCTAGAAGGCACAGAACAAGCACACACATGCCTATGTGTTAGGTAAGATGGTCATATATGTGATACATCTTCCTGACCTGTGTCAACCCCAAATGTTTTTACTCATACTTGGTGATTATATTTCCTTGTGTCTAGGTGAAGGGGAATCTTGTTTCCCCTGTCACCTAGTATTTCTCTTTTTATGGGTGACCTCTGTCTGTCCATAGTGTATGGTTGGAGTTATAGTTTTCTATAACTTTTGTGGCTTGGGCTGGTTTTCCCCTGAATCCCATAGTTATATTCACCCAGCCAATCCAAAATATCATGTTTCACCTCGTACATACTCACAACTTCCTTAGGCATGCGAGTTCTCTTAGGACTGGAATACCTAGAAGACTCTGGGATAGAAACATTTTCAAGAGACAATTTCTTCATTTCAAAAGCATGTTGCATTTCCATTTCTCTTAGTTTGATTTCTTGATGTTTGTTTTCAGTTTGCATTTGTAGCCTTTTGAACTCTTACTCAAGTCTCATTATTTCAAGAGAGACAAATTCTGGGCTCAGTACTGGACCTGGTAGGGTCCCTGTGGCTAAAGGTTGAGGCCTAAGAGCTTGTTGTGGTAAAGAGGGGCTCACATCCTGAGACTCCTCTAACTCTTCTGACTCCTCAATAACATTAGAGTTAGACTCTGAATCATTATCATCCTCATCAACATTTTCCACATTTTCTGAGATAGCAAATGTGACAGACCTACTACTTAGACGTTGATGATTCAACAATCTTTCAACCAATTCATTTTTCTTTCCTTTACAAGGCGATTCCCGACCTTACACATTTCTTCAGTTGATCTACTGTTAAAATGATCAGGGCTTCCTGCCTGAAGTTATCCATATCTGGCATGTTACAATTGCTTTTCTAGTGGAGCTTAGCCTTGTGAAGGTTACTTTTTGAACAAAAGTAAAGCAGAACTCTCAATGTAACAACTCTAAAATGTATCCTCACCGTCTGCCACCACTGTTAGGCAAAGTTTGTATGCAGTACCCTTTGGACCACTACACACAACTAGGACTACAGGTGTAAGCAAAACCAACCTTTGGTATATGTCTGTAGTACACAGTTTTGGTAGCGTGTTGAGCAGCCAGGCTGATCTCAAGAGGGGAAATATGAGCAGTAGTGGAGTTACACAAAGATTCACAGTTACAGGTATTCAAATAGACTCTTACACTCAAGGTTTCTTCTATAACAATTAATAATTTATCAGTTCAATTGTAAAACACTGATTTGAAGGAGGCAATCTTATAGTGACACGCACATATACTCCAATACTGTACACTCTTTAAAAAAAGTAGTAAAAGGCAAAGGTTATCAGAACATGAGACTACAATTATTCTTAGACAGTGCAAATACTTTGCGTTCACCAGAAGAGTCAATTAAATTCAATAGGCTAGGCCAAAGTCAATGGGCTAAAGTCTTGGATAGAATAAAGCAAGTAGTTTGTAAAAATAAGAATCATATGTTAGTTCACAAGCTGATTAGGCCTGTGAGTTGCAAAGGTTTCAAGCACTTTCACAGTGAGAGTTAAGTTCACACCGTCTTGTTTTACAGTACCTTACAATGAAGAAAAAGATGCAGCTGATGACTTCTATTCTTGGCAGTTCCTGCAGATCTCGCTGTTCCTGGGCCTCAGTCATGGGGACAAGAGGGAGGACGTCGGGGTACTCCTGCACTGCGACTGGTCATAGCTCGCAACTGTCAAACTTCAATTTCAGTGGCTGTTTCAGTTGCCGCACTGGTAACAACGCTGGTCCTGGCTGTCAAGGTGGACTGTCCTTGCTTCACAGGTCCTGCACTCAGCTGAGGAGGGTCGGTCCGACGTCGTGGGAGTCAGGAGGATCTTCCAAACGCTTTTCGCCAGCTTACAAGTAACGCACACAATCTGGTGTCCCTCTCCCTGGCTTTGCGGTTTCAGGCAGCGCACTGAGGAAATGCAACCAGCTCCGAGATAGGTGTCCAGGTGGCTTACTTGGGAGTTGATTGGTCCTACCAACTCAAAGGGAGAAGTTGTCCTTAGCAGGGCTTCTTTCTCGATGCGAACTTGGCGATTCGGACTTGCAGAAGTGCTTAACCGTGCAAACCAACGGTCCAGGAGTTGCAGCAGCTGTCCTCTTCAAGCTCTCTTTTGGTTCCTTTGTTCCAGTGACCGACTCTGCCTTCCAAGCCAAGAGACTTGCCTTTTATTCAGTTCTCTCCCATTCATTCCAGTCTAGCTGCCACTCATCCAGCAAGGTGGCTGTCCTTGCCGGACAGTCGGCTAGCCAATCACCACAGAGTGCATTTGGGTCTCCTAAGAGATGAAGCACAGGGAGTTTTCGGCACCTCCCACACTTCCTGCCTACCCCAGACACTCTGGAGCCAGAGGCGGTTTTCACTCCTGAAGCCCGCCAAAAGGCAAATGAACAAAGAGACTAAACGTGGTTTGGTGCACAGAGAAAAACGTTAGAAGGAACTTTCCACAAAGAAATGGTGAAAAAAGAAGACTGGGACCTGTTTTTAGCAACAATGGCTGGGCACCATCTTGAAAAACATTGCTCCCGTGATTTAACCTTACCGGAGCTACGAATCGTTTGCGGTCGGGAAAATCATGATAGTTTGTTGTAAAACCACTGCCACCAGCCATTTTGAGAGGAAAGGGTAACATTTGACTGTTACATGAGTAACTAGACATAGGGGATACTAAGTAACCCCTCCAGCACTCTATTGTAAGATAGGGTGCGCTGGGTCTAGAAATTTACAGGGCTAAGTGAAGTCAATTTCACTTTACTGTTCTGGGAAACAGTAGTTGATCCCAGAGAAGGTATTTAAACCTTGAGAAATCTGAAAGGTGCTGTGTGACACAATGTAAAAGATGATGCCTATGGAGTTGGTTAGACTGGTTATGGAGCCTGACAAACTCTGTAGGCATCATCTTTTACATTGTGTCACAAAGCACTTTCAGTGCAGTGTCACAGGGAAGTTTTAATACCTTCTCTGGGATAAACTACTGTTTCCCAGAGCAGTAAAGTGAAATTGACTTTACTTACATTTGTAACTTTCTAGACCTAGCACACACTATCTTACAATAGGGTGCTGGAGGGGTTACCTAGTATCTATCCCCTTTGTCTAGCTTCCCATGTAATATTTTTTGTTACCCTTCCTTCACTCAATGGCTGGTGGCAGTGGTTTCGTTTTAACTACCGTTAGTTCGCAGCTGCAGTAAAGCACCAAGGGTGACATTTTTTTGTCAAAATGGCCCTAGTCGTCTTTTTTCAACAATTTCTTTGTGTAAAGGTCCTTCTTGAGATTTACTCTGCGTGCCAAACCAGGTTTGGTCCCTTTGTTTGTTTTGCCTCTGGTTCCAAGCTGTCTGGGGTAGGCAGGAAGTGAGGGAGGTGCCTGAAACTCCCTGTGCTTAGTCTCCTAGGAAACCCAAATGCACTCTGTGGTGATTGGCCGGCTGACTGTCTGGCAAGGACAGCCACCCTGCTGGATGACTGAAAGCTGGGCTGGAATGAGTTGGAGAGTACTGAATTAAAGGTGAGTCTTTTGGCTTGGAAGGCAGAGTCGACCACTGGATGAAGAACTTGAAGAGGACGCCTGCTGCAACTCCTGGACCGTTGGTTTGCCCGGTGAAGCCCTGCTGCTGTGCTGAAACTCCAAATTCGTATCAACAGAGAAGCTGTCGCGACCCTCGCCCAAAACCCCCTCTGGCAAATCCATTGGCCATGTGGAGTCAGGACTCGGGCCTCTAGAGCCTGGCATCCTCTTCAAAAGCACTCATGGGGCAGTCCTGGCGCCAGGCTCATACACCATGAACAACAATGTGCTTGGGAACTACTTTATTGTATTGTCAGCCAACATGGAGGGATCCACATATATGCGGTCTAGTGTCTTGGGTGTGGCAGGCCTGGAACTACTTTCCCTGGTACTACTTTACCTGGGCTATATAAACCACACCCTGACTGCAGAACATGCTTCGTGTTACTTTGCAGTTGCATCGTGACGCTCACCGTGTCCAGCTATTCCCTCGAACCTCGGAGAAGCAGAACCTGCAAGGAGACAAAAGGAACATCATTAGCAGCAGCATCTTACCTGCAGTCTTCCTCTAAACACTCGCAGCTACTGAGAACAGCTTCCTTGAATCTGCACGCCTCCTGGACAGAACGACCTGAAAGAGGAAGATAGAGGCAACATTAAAGAAAGCTGTAGAGACATTTACAAATTACGAACTGCTCAAAAGGCTTACCTGGCTGGTCGCCTCTCGGCTGGCACCACTCTGGACATTCAACTCGCGCTGAAGAACACCGCGACCTACAAGGAAGGAAAACACAGGTTAGCAAAGGCAAGACTTAGCAGCGCTGCGCATAACGCTTACTTACCGCATCATAGCGCTCTTAATGCGCCATCATTTACCAGTGGGGCTCAACCAAGCCAGTTCGCCGTGCTGAAGCTCCACATACCTAATGGAGAAAAGAGACATTTTAAAACAAAGAAAGGCTTGCAGGATAGCAACAAAACTAAAGAACAGCAATAAGACCTACCTGAACAATATCAAACGGGCCGGCGTCAGTGAAGTAACTTGACCGCACTTTCCCATGAAAGACAACGCGCCCCTGCAAAGAAGGCAGGATGGAGAGCATGCCTAATTCTACCACAAGGTGAGGAGCGGGCGCCACAGGGTCTGAAAGCATACGGGGGGGTGGAGGGAGGATACTTACCCCAGTCGGTCAGTCTTGAACACAGTCCTCCTGTATTTTCAGGCAGAACCTTCCCCGCAGACCACAGCAGGGCAAAGCTGAGAAGCATACCTGCGAGTAACCCAGCTGGGTGGCGTCCCTGTGGATACCAGGTGAGCGTAACAGAAGCCCCTGCAAGGACGACTTCTTTCCTTGAGTTGGTGGGACCAATCAACTCCAAAGTAAGCCACCTGGACATCCATCTCGGAGCTGGTTGAATTTCCAAGGAGTTGCTGCTGGAAACCGTATAGCCAGGGAGAGGAACACCAGATTGTGCGCGTTGCTTTTAAGCTGGCCAAGAGCTCCAGGAAGATCCTCCGGACTCCCAGGAAGCAGGACTGACAGAGCCTGGGCTCCCTCAATAGAGTGTGGGACCCCAGAAGCAGTGGTGTTATTTGCGGTAGACGCGAGGAGCTGAAACACTGAACAGCCACTGAAAGTGAAGTTTGCCGGTTGAGAGCTTTGACCGTCCCAGTGCAGTGCAGGGAGTCCCCCGAAGTCCTCCCTCTTGTCCCCTGGACTGCAGCCCAGAAGCAGTGAGATCTACAGAGCTGCACAGGAATGTCATCTGCAGTGTATTTTCTTCATTCTAAAAGTACAAAGTCTGAGAACTTACCTCTTGCTGTAGCGTTGCCTGCATCTTGTACTACTCAGAAGTCTAATCAGCTTGTGTCCCTACATTTGATTCTTCTTTTCTTCAAAGACTTCTTAAACATTGTGCAAAGACTTTTCACTGAACCTACCAGAAGTGCTTCATCCTATATAAGACTTTTTGCCCATTGACTTTGGCCTAGCCTATTGTACTGAATGCCTCTTCTTGAGGGGATCCAAAAGTATTTGCCTGATTAAGGATATTTGTGGTCTCTTGTTTGCTCTAAATAATCTTTTCCTTTGACTTATTACTGTATGATTCTCAACGCACCAGTGATATATTGATGTCCCCTTAGCTATTGGAGTCACCTGAGGGTGTAGGTAGTGTCTGTGGGCCATCCCAAAAGGATCTACTGAATTAGAGATATTAAGAGTGTGTATTTCATGAAGTGTAATTGAGTGTTACTATTATATTGCTCCCTTCTGAAGAAGGCTTATTCGAACTGACTGATTAATAATTGTTTATTCAAGAAACCTTGAGCGAAAGAGTTTATTTGAATACTTGTAACTGTAAATCTCTGTGTAACCCCACTACAGCTCACATTGACCCCTCTTGAGATAAGCCTGGCTGCTCAACACGCTACCAAAACTGTGTAGTACAAGCTTATACCAAAGGTTGAGTTTCCTATTCCTGCAGTCAGTGTTGTTTGTAGTGTTCCCAGAGGGTACTGCATTCAAACTTTGCCTAACAAAGGTTACCTTTATTTTCAGCTTTAGTAAATATGAAGTTACTAAACATATATTTGTATGCAATTTATTTATCTAAGAAAAGCAGGGATAAAGTTATGAAAATGATTCTTCTCAAAATGGAACCTGCCCACCTCATCGCAGCTGTTTCCCACATTTGGTGTACAGCCTTGTTGCCATGTTTTTTTCTGCATTTTATTGGGGATGGGGGAGGGCTGGTAAGGGAACATACATTTTGGAATTGTACGTTAATAGGGACTGGTGTGGGTTCAAGCGTGTTGAAGGTGGAGGGGGGCTTACACCTCATAATAAAAATTAAGCGAAAAATTTGACAAAATTGCCAGTGCAACGAGGTGTCCAAATGCTGTCAAAATATAGTCAAATGGAGTTCATTTGAAAGGCCTCATTCTGTAGATGATGCCATATATTTGACTTTACACTGACTACAATGGTTAAATCGATTTGAACTCTTATAACTCTAAAACAATACCCAATGTAGCATTCCTCAGCACATTTTACTTCATGGCTGGAATGTGTTCTTAATGCCACACGTTAAAAATCTGTTTCTTTGAAGACTAGTCCTCCTTCTCCCTAGATATGTCATGGGCAGATGGTAGGCGTCCACAAACCTTTCCTTCAAAGATGCAATTAAATCATTGCGTAGCTTCAGAACCTATTTACATTTGCTTGGTGCATCTGGTCTTTTGCGGTCTTAAAAAGGGATAATGCACAATTGGCTTCTCTCTCCTCAAGCTGTATCGGGCTATAAATGCAGTCACTTGGACTGATCAGCAGAGGAGTCCAGGCCTAGATTTGTATTAAATGATTTAACCAGATTTTGAGTTAAACTTTCCTTATTTTCTTAATTTTCTGTGCATATCCGTTAAGATGGATTTCTCAAATTTGGCTTGGTGGACAGTTTAGGCGGCCACCCTAGGTATATTGAACGGGGGAACTCTGAATGGTTAGCCAAACCCAAACAAGGTAAGGTAAGGTAAGGTGAGTGGTCAAGGCTTGGTCTCAGGCGTGAGTGGGTGAATGTGGTCAGGGGTCCACAATGAGATTACACATTGAAACAAAAAATAATTCCACTTAGACAGGTAAGTAGAAGAATACTCTTTATTATAGGCCAAAAAAATAAATGGGCCCAAACACCCTAGAAACGAAATGAATCAAGCAGCTAATGGCACACAACACGCAGTTATCAAACATATATAGTCACCTTAGGGTTTTAGAAATGCTTACAATTTACTTACCTGAAAGGCAGGTAAGTAATGATGCCGTACCCAAACGTTTAAAAAGCGAGCAAATGGAATGAACAAAACTTTATTATAAGGTTTATTGTAGGGTACACCGGGTTGACTGTAATTGATTCCTTGCCACCCTAACCCTGATTTTCCCAAGTGACTAGGCAGGTCAACTGGGGGTCACTAGAGGTACGTTTTCCCACCCTTGGATCCAGTAGAAGATGCCCAGGAGCTGCGTGAAACGCTTTACGATGAAGAAATGCAGCAGGCGTCTTCAGGACACTCTACCAGACAGAAGAACGTTGGTTTCAGGGACCGTCGCCACACCCGGGTGACGGCAGGCATCTCTCCAGTCACTGTCGAAGAAGTCCTTCCCTGCAGGATCACTTGATACTGGAAGCTGAAACGTGGTAGGAAGGTGACTTGTGGCAAGAACTGTCGACCATCAAAGTTTGGGATGAACACGCCGAACAGTGACACTTCTGGCATGGTAGCCCAATCCAGAGCTGATCGCCTAGGGATGATTCCAAGGGCTCAGGACTGCAGGAGCACGAGAAAGCATAGAGGCTGGTTGGTCCCACCAGTCCAAGGGTCGAAGCACCGCAGAGGGTTTTCTCAGATCGGGTAGTCCAGCAGAGCTTCACTGGGGCAATTCCAGGAAAGGTTGCCAGGCCTCTTCAGGATTCGTCCATGGATCTTCAGTCGGTTGCACTTCTACACAGGATACTTGGCTCCAATGCTGATCTACTGGAATGGTTGCCGGAGTCCTTTCGAATTCCAAATCCAGGTTCATGGCAAAAACCAGCCCATCAATGGTAAGGATCTGCACCACTCACTGTCATGATTCATGCCCCTCATGTCCCCAGCCCTCCAGGATGTCAGACTGGAGCCAGGCCACGATCACCTACATGGCCCTTAAGAGACTCTCAATCCCTCCAAAGACCCACTTGGAGTCAGACTTGACGCTTGTGGCACCAGACTCACTCACTCCCTTAGGATAACATTGAGGATTGGACTTGTAGTGCATTGATGGGGGACAAGATGAATGCCCCCACGTATTTCGGTTCCCAGAACTGCATGTGCAGTCTAGTCTTTTGGGTGTGGTTCAGCCCAGAGACACCTGGGATACCCAGAGACTATTTAAGCCACACCCAGGCTGAGAAACATGCTTTGCGTTTTCTGCATCTGCAGCGTGACACTCACTGTGTTCGGATCAGTTTCCAGTAGGCCTGCATCTTTCTTCTGTGCTCAACTCCTGCAAGAACACTGTTAGGAACAGCCTTACCTTGCGGCGCTTCTGCCCATCATTCATCGCTCCTTCTGTTCTGCGGGCCTCTTTGGCGGTGTCATTCCCATCCCGGCACGCCGCTTCCTGAGGAAAATGGAAAAGAACAGAAAAAAGGCATTAGTAAGCATTCAGCAAATCTTCACTTATTTTTAAAGACTGTATTAGCTTCAAACACTTACCTGAATCCCAGCCGCTCTGGGGGAACTGTCTCCGGAACTTCTCATCCATCTGCAAGAGGGAAAAGACACTCCAGGTTAGCGTGGAATAATCTAGAAGCGCTGCATACCGCGCTTACTCACCGCATTTCTTCATAACCGGCATCCACGCTAAAAACGTTGCGGCACCTAAAAGACACAGAAAAAGAACTCAGTTCAATACAAATACGAAAGGGTCACATCGCGCATCGCACTCTCACTCACCTTCAGCGCTACTCATCTCAGCAGCACCTCACCATCCACGGACGCCGGCCATCATCTAAGGAAGTAAAGGCACGAAGTTGGAGAACTGTTCAAAAGACTCATTATACTTACCTGTCGGACTCTTGCCAGTGAAGTAACTAGGCAGCAACGAGCCCGCATCAAACAACGCGCCCCTGCGCTGAAAGCAGGATGGAGAGCACACTTTCCAAGAAAACAAGTTGAGCTGAGGACCAAAGGGAAGGGTTGGACCCCGGGGAAGAAGGGGTTCAAGCACACAGAGACAATAGGGAGATAAACTCTACCAAACTTGTGTTTCAGGCCCAGTCTCCAGTCGAGTAGACTCCAGAGAAGGGTTCGAGGTCGTAAGAGGTCAGAACAGGCTGAGTGACGTCCCCGTGGATACCAGGTGAGTGTTACACTCACTCAGCCAGCAGTGGTCCAATCAGGGACCACTGTGGGTTTGACTCATGCATGCACACCAGACTTGCAGGAACCAGGCTTGTGGAATGGGAGCAGACATTCCCACCCACTTCCTGGGTCCACACACAAATGGCATGCACTTGCCCTCGAAAACAGCAGCTTTAGCAAGGAAATGCATGACAATATCAGGGATTTCCTGACCTGAGAAGGTAGGAAGAAGGCCAAGAAACAATATGGCAAAATAACAAGAGGAAAAACCCTTGTGGCATTGTCATTTTAGGGAACCAGCCACGTTTAGTACCCAGATGTGGTAAACGCGAATGTGCACACTAAATGTGCTGCACAAATGATAAAAATTTGCATATCAAAGTAGCCAAAAATCTCAAGTGGAAATGTCTCTAGGGTGATGCAAAAATATCCCAATGCACTGCATTGTAAGATGCTGTGTGCACTGTTAGAAAAGTTACCAAAACAGGTAAAAAGGGAAAGAGTTTCCCAATACTGAAAGTCTGATCACTTCCCCGTTGTCAGGGAGAATTCTCTTATAAGGCTAATTTCCCAAACCTAGTGAGTCCCTCAGCAGCTTTGCTGGATTTTTGGGGTTTGTTTTTTTCTCCTGCTACGAGTGAGACTCTTTTCCTCCCACCCTGATTTGAGGCATGTCTTTGACATTTGGTGTGCTTATGGGCTATGGGGTCTTTTACTCCATAGGGTATTGTCTGTTTTTTTGTGTATGTGTTACACCGCACCCTCAGTGCAGTAACACAGGGGTGCCATAGTGACCCCCAAACATAGACTCCATACCCTGGGACTGACTGTCTCCCAGGGCATGTAAAGTCTTACATGCCATTGACTTTACTAGTCCAAAATTGTGAACAGAACCAGTACAAACCATCATATTGTGGAAGTACTGGAAGGGGTTAATTAGATTGCCCCTGGGTCTGTTTTCAAGGGGGCACTGTCCAGTCCCCCCCTTGTCGAGTTTCTGGCTGGTGGCAGTGGTTACCACGCAAAATATTCCACCAGAATATTTCCTATGGGTTTTTCCCATTGATTTCAAACACACCACTTTTTGGTGCAATGTTAAAGATACCGCCGGTTTATTTATTTAATATAAAATCACTGGTTGGGTCTTTTTGCCAGAACTCTTTTCTAAAATGGCGTTCATGTCCGTCTCTGTAACTCCAACCAAGGTCGGGCCCTTTGTTCCACTTTTTTAGCAGCCTTCTCCACAGAAGCCCTCCAACTGGTGCCATTCTGTCTGGGTTCCACAGGATGTGTGGGTGGGGGAATTGGCACCCTGGACTGCGTTGCCTTAGCAACCCAAGTCACACTCTGTTCTGATTGGGCCAATGGTGAGCCGCCCGGCTCACCACTTAGCATGTTTGAGTGACAGCTAGGCTGTTGAATGGGGGTTTTTCTGCATAAAGGCAGGGCTTTTGGGACTGGAACTTCAGAAGTCGCTACAGGACCTAAGAAATCCAAAGAGGGGAGAAACTGAGCCATCTGCAACGACGACACCACCGGTGGATCCCTGCTGCAACGACCTCGCCACTCTCAAGATAAGAGGAGATCTTCTGCTGGAAGAGTCTTCTCCCTCTGAGCTGGTGGGATCAACCAGTTCGCCATTTCGCCTTCCAGGATGTCTCTTGGCCGAATCGCCCGTGCCAAGCACCCTGGCGGCCGGATAGCCAAGCTTCACCACTGTGACCGCGAATACCAGGAACGCACCTTTTAACCGAATAACTCAGCGGCTGGTTTCTTCCCTGGGCAGTGCAACAACTCCATATTTCCTCCTCGACGGGATCCTCTCTTCCCCTGGTCGAAACCACGAACTGCACCCACTGCCAGGAACAACTGCCACCACTGGAGCTTCCTCAACTTTAAAGGTACTGCGTTCCACCTGGCCTCCCTTTCTATGGATTGCTAAAGGTGACCCTTAAATCCTTGTCTTTCCAACTGGGTTGGCCCCCAGACCTTCTAACTTTACCCTTTGAATTAACCCAACCTCTTTTGAACATTTCTACAAAGACTTGAATGCATTTCTCAACTGTGTGATCTTGGGCGCATTTCACCTTGCTCCATTTAAAGTGGGCCTGGCCTATGGACTTTGGCTCTACAGTAGACTCTGCCTTCACTAACTTGTTTTGGTCTTTTAAAAGTGTTGGAACTGTTTTATTTTTATGACCTGCCTTTTTCTCTCCTTTTAACCTAATTATTGGAGTGCCATCTAAGTTACACGCTCACCTCTGTTTTGACAAAAGTGGTGTTTTGACTTAGACTTGTCTAGTAATTGCTAAGGGAGGTGTGTATACTTTTCTGATTGGGTTTGAACTTGCTTTTGATTTATAGTGATAGT
Source organism: Ambystoma mexicanum (assembly GCF_040938575.1). Taxonomy (NCBI): domain Eukaryota; kingdom Metazoa; phylum Chordata; class Amphibia; order Caudata; family Ambystomatidae; genus Ambystoma; species Ambystoma mexicanum. Next base: position 1,219,505,157 of record NC_090936.1, read on the forward strand.
GTATTTTCTAAAGTGTGTTAAATAATTATATACTTTTGATACCAAGCTCTGGTCAGTGTTTGCTTGCTCTACTGTGTTTTTAGCCCTATGGTGTATCCTCTGTATACTGCCTAACTCTTCTTGAGAGAAGTCTGACTGCTCAGCCACAGCTACCAGGTAAATCTGGGTGGTACAGACTGCTACCAATTGGGTTTACTGCTTACTCCTTAATCTTTTTGCAGTGTTCCCCAAGGGAACTGCACAGGATTCTGCCTAACCACCGTGACAAAATGAACAAAAGGACAGGGGAGTGAAGGCGAAGGCGTCACTTCTCTGTAAATTGTCAGGACCGGTACAAAAACAAAAGCAACACGTTTGGGGGTCCATAGAATATGGAGGGAAAGTTGCCTAAAAGAGAAATCTTTCATATCATTTGCTTCTCGTATCCATCACAGCAGAATTTTATGACACTTAATTGACACCTTACTTGTAGGGAAATGGCTAATCTCGAGCAAAAATGTTATTTTGGGCCTTTCTCATAAACTTAAAGGCAGCCAAGAAGCTCTTTGGGGTCTCAACAAAATTAATGTTGGACTGGCTGTTTGGAACAATGTGCTTTATTCCTTCGGGAAATATGCTGGTTTGCAGCCCAAATTTTTGATCCAGGAAGACTCTCACACAAAACTTGGCACTGTCTTCACCTCATAACAAGGGATTTCCTGTTAATTGTAAAAGAATTACTATCTAATTTATTTTCCAGTTTATACAAGCACTAAATAAAAAGTAGGAATCTTAAATGGTTTGTATGTGTGGAAAGGAAGACAACGCATAGCAACACAGGTTCGAATCCCTGTCTAGCACTTAGAAACTGGTCTCTGGTATTAAGCGTGTTCTAAAAGAACAATTATAATTAATGTAAAAAGATGCCTCTTGTTTTGCAGTTTTTTTTAAATTTAGAAAAACATTTTCTTATGTCAGTGAAATGTGAATTTCATTTTTGAACTGTTAATTGCCTTTGTGTTCTTTTTGCACAAATATGAATTAAGGCCAGTTGTGTATAAATAGTCATACATTTCTATGGGAAACACCCTGAAGTAGAACTCTGCCAGCACCCTGTGCAGCAGCCACATTCACCTGTGAAAGGCTACTCACATAGGTCATATGTTGTCGTTGGGATGCCCTAATATTATAAAATACCTAGGACCCCAAAAGAAAAAGGAGTCTCTAAACCAAATTAGTCAAAAACAAAGTTCAGGGCCTCTGGCCAGAGGTGCAATGTCTAATCCGAGGCCTATGATGCTCTGACATGGCTGGCCATGTAGTTAGACATTCCCTGCCCAGTGAGCATTGTAAGATTTGTGGATTAATCTATTTTAGATTATAGAGCTATTTTGAATTAGATTTAGTAGGAGGGAGATTATAGCAATCAGAAAGAACATTACTGTAGGTAAGTAATCTTTTTTTGTTTATGGGGAACATTCAAAGGGATTGAATTCCTGAGGCTATCATCACTTAGGCTTGTGCATGTCTCTGCTCTGTAAAGAAGATGACCCCCCTCAACCCCCGCACATCTGCTATTCTGCAGCAGTGCTGCTCATAGATGCAGAAATTGTAGCATTGTAGTTTGCCCTCTTGCAGTGTAATCATGTAAATCTCCTTGCAGCTCCCATGCAAACGGAATGGAAAACAAGGCCTTCTGGAAAATATATCACTGGCACCTGGAGAAATCGGCTCTAATTTCTGGTGAGTTTTATCTAATTGTGGATCAGTGAGAGCTTTATTGAAAAGATCTAGTACAATGTTCTATTCAAGTTTGTTATATATTTTCTTAAACTAGGACTAACATTGTATCTAATGTTGGGGGCAGGAGGGTGTAACAGAGATTTGTGGAAAAGACGTGTAGGAGTGTGTTAAGTAGAATTTCCATCTTGTGTGTTATTCTCGCCACTTAGTCTCCCATCACTTTTTGCTGGACTAGTAACTCTTTATATCGGTATTACCCAAATTGTTCGTTTACAATTGTTCGAATGAACAATTGACCGAATTTAAAGGGTCACAATTGACCTTTCCACAATTGACCGTATATATATATATATAAACAATGGGCTTACTAACCCCACAAGAAATGACATTCTTATCAAAAGATTTTCCTATTCTACCAATTATACACTTTATTCCGAAAATCCACAAGTGTATGAGAAAACCACCGGGCAGACCGATAGTCGCATCAATTGACTCCCTGCTTGAAAACACATCCAAATATCTGGACCATTTTCTTTTTCCATTTGCCCAAACCTTGCCCTCCTATATCAAGGATACGTCAGATTTTCTCCAGCAGATTGACCAAATACCATGGAAGCCAGGATATTTGCTCATAACCTTGGATGTTGTTTCATTGTACACTTGTATTGAATATCAAGAAGGCATGGAAGCTGCCAGAAGATATTTATCCACCAGATCTTTAAGTTTCAGGGATCACTCCCAGATGTTACTGGACATGCTCCATTATCGTCTCACACATAATGCCTTTGTTTGATGGGCAACATTACAAGCAGCTATGCGGTACTGCTATGGGTACTGCAGTAGCACCGACATATGCAAACCTTTTTATGGGCAACTGGGAGGCAAATTTGCTGGCTGATGAAACAATGCATCTACATACCAACAAGGTGGCCCTATGGGGTTGCTACATCGACGATTTGTTCATAATATGGGAGGGCAGTGAAACAGAATGGATGTGTTTTTTCAATACCTTGAATGCACAGGACCGCAATCTCAAATTCACCGAACATCCCAATTCACCAGAAGTGGTATTTCTGGACATCAAAATCAAGATCAAAGATGGAGTGATTACTACGGAAACATACCAAAAACCAACAAGTACCAACTCATTATTCCATGCAGATAGTGCACATCCAAGATGCCTAAAAAACAGTATACCATACAGTGAATTTCTGCGAATGAAAAGGAATTGCAGTGAGAGTAAAACATTTGAAGAAAATGCAATCAGAACAGCGACTAACTTTGTAGCAAGAGGCTATAAGAAGTCAACAATCAATAGCGCATTCAACCAATGTGCTAAACAAACCAGAGGGGATATCTTAAGAAAAAACAAAGAGAAAAGTCAATTGAAATCACAGGACACTAAATCTGATAATATAAGGTTTATCACAACGTATAACAACGGGGCCAGAGTAATCCAGAAAATTATGGGCAAACATTGGTCACTATTACAGAGAGATCTGGACATTATAAAATTCATTCAGACAAATGCAAGTGTGACATTCAGAAAAGCTAAGTCATTACAATCAGAACTGTCTCCAAGTCTCTTTGTAACCCCTGTACAATCTACAATACAGTGGTTAGCAAGCAACCAAATGGGGTTCTACAAATGTACCAAGTGCACAGCTTGCAAACATGGGATTTCTCTTAAACATTATTTCTGAGATTTGTTAATCTGCTTAGAATCACATGCTGTGCATAGGTCCGACATCCAGTGGTCACTGCGGAGTATTGCATTTTGTTTCTCATAGTCGAAAAGGGGACGTCGACAAGGCGTGTCTGTAACACTATCCCTATAGTGACATGCGGTGTACCCACAATCCCTCACGCGTCTAGGTCCCTCAGATTGTTTTTTTCCGCCCAGCTTTTGGTCGCCTTTACGCGGAGCTCCTCGAGAGACATTGCAAAACATATTTCCTGGACCTTGATCCTGACTTATTACATTAACACATAGATTCCTCCCCTCGACGTAGCTGCAAAACTGTTTCTCCGCCGAACAAGATCTTTTACTGAGGAGACTAGACAGAGGAGATCCATCGGCGCTGCCGAACACGTGGCCTGGCCTCGCCGGCCAACATACAGTAGGGAGAGTGGGGGTGGAACTATCTTGTTTCTCTTCGAGAATGCCTTTCCTTTTCCCTTCCCTTTCCCTCGGGGTTGTTATCACCACAAATTATTGCCTCCGCTATGGAGAGGACACCCTTTAGGTTTTGCCCGCGCTGCAAGGGCAAGTACACCTGGAAGGACGAGCATAAACGCTGTAATCGTTGCTTGCCCCTCGATCATAAAGAAGACGGCTGCGCGGCTTGTCAGCTTTTAAAACCCAAAACTCTAAAAGAAAGTAGAGTCAAGAGGTGGGCGGCCTACGCCATGGTGAAGTCCGATTCCTCACCCGCCGCCGCGGAAAGTGACGAGGAAGGTGATAACACGACCTCTGTTGTGGAAGTCTTAAACCTCTCGAGGGAGCGCTCACGCTCCTCGGCGTCCGTCCCCGGCCCCGACGGGCTCGGCTCACGCCCTGCTTATGGGGATGAACACCCCGGTGACAAGGACGCACAAAAGACACACTCCCATAAGCACACAACCCACGGCTCTTCTTCAACGAAGAATCCATCAGCGCCGAAGGAGACACAGGGCACCCTGGAGTCTACCTCAGACCGTAAGAGTCTAAAGCCCCACTCGCAAACGCAGCCGCGACGAGAGCCTAGCGAGGATTGTTTCCGCCGATACCCATAAGCGGACGACGAAAGACACGTCGAATACCGCGCAAAGGGCTAAAGACACGCCGAAAAAGCCGGAGGGGAGCCAGGAACTGCCCCCTTCCTCTAGAGGGCCTCCTGGCCTACCGGAAGGCTTTTCAGACGGCGACGGAAACCTTTCTTCGACGTTGTGGGAGAGGTCAAAGTGTTTCCAGGCAGAAAACACTAATCCCCCCCCCCCCCCCCTTAGACTACTCAGGGGGTACCCCATGAAACTCTGGAGAGACTCCATTTCTGTATGGAGAAAATGTAAAGGTTTATGGAAACCCAAAAGACCAAGAGAAGGACCTCAGGAGGACCCCAGGGTCAAATTTTCTAGGCTGTTTAATCCTTCACATGAGGAATTAGATGTGTATGACCTCACTGAAGAGGAACAACATTTTCAGGTAGAGGAAGAACGAAACCTAGAGGAGGAGGGTTTTCAAGAAGATCCAGATACAGGTGCAGGGGGCTTCGGAGAAGAACTAGAGGTAGTTACCTCACACCCCTGGCAGTCCACATCAGCGTACTCTGACCCTGATGCCATAACCCTATCTCCTCCCAAAGACCCGCCTATTAGGAACACATCTCCTATAGATGACCAGCCTACGTTTAATGCACTGTTGCGCAAAGCAGCAGCGCATTTGGAATTAGACACAGGGGAGACCTCTCCTGACATTGACTTTGTGGAAAAAGTAATTAAGGAGAAACCCCCTGTCAGTCAAACCATTCCTCTCCTTGCCTCAGTAAAAAGAAGAATCACCCCTTCTCTATCCACTCCTGCGTTGGTCAGAGGGGTCAACCCTCGAATAGAAAAACTCTTCAGTCCATCTCCTTCTGACCCTTTGTACGTCAGGGGCCACTCCGTACCAGACACCCTTGTAGTAACAAATACAAGGAAGAGGGCAGGGGTGCCACTGTCCACCAACGAGGCACCTCCACACAAGGAGGGGAAAAAGCTGTATGCCCTGGGGAAAAGAATCACAGCTTCCGCCGCTTTCTCAGCAAGGATCGCTAATAATAACTCTTTACTAGCAAGCTACGCAGACGCACAGTGGCGCAAGCTACGTAGCGACGCTGAAGAGGCACCAGAACCCCTGCTTACACGCCTTCTGGCCACACGGAAGGGACACTAGTGAACCAAAGCATCGTTAAAAACACTTTAGATGCTGCAGAGACTGCTGGGCGTTCCCTAGTCCAAGGGATACTCCTCAAACGCCGTGTCTGGCTGCACAATTCGGGGTTTAAACCTGAAACTCAGGCTTCCCTGATCAACAAACCTATAGAGGATACCAACCTCTTTGGTAAGGCAGTTGATGAGGCTCTAAAAAATGCTAAAAAGGAGTTTGACACAATCAAGACCCTTGACCAGATTTCTAGGCCCCCTAACAGACGCGGCAATGGCAATAAGCGCTTTTTTCGTGGCCAACGCCAGCAGCAGAATCAACAACAACAATACTCTGCCAACAACTGGTCCTCTAACCAGGGTAATAGTGGCCAGTACAATCAGAGAGGCCAACGCCGTGGCAAGGGGAGAGGTCGGGCCTCTACCCCTAGAGGTTCCCAGGCCAATAACAGCAAATGACCCGAAGATTCGGGTCCCCTCCCATGCATCGCTGGTCGGGGGCCGGTTAACCTAGTTTCTTCCAGCATGGGAGGGAATAACATTAGACCGTTGGGTACTATCAACCATAGCCCGCGGCTACTGTATAGAATTCAACAGTTCCCCAACATACAAACCCCCACGGAGACGACACATGACACCAGAACACCTCGCCATCCTTCTACAGGAAGTGGAACAGCTACTGGAAAAAGGAGCTATAGAGGTCGTGCCTCTATCTCAGGTAACGAAAGGTATTTATTCAGTGTACTTCCTTGTACCCAAAAAGGACCTAACCATGCGCCCTGTATTAGATCTGCGCCCAGCGAACAAATTTGTCAAGCCCCAAAAGTTTTGCATGGTTACCTTACAGGAAGTAATCCCCTTGCTATGACAAGGGGATTACATGACAACACTGGACATGAAAGATGCATACTTTAATATTTTAATGTTGCCAGCGCACAGAAAATACCTCAGGTTCATGATAGAGAACAAACACTACCAGTTCAGAGTGCTACCCTTTGGGATAGCATCAGCACCAAGGGTATTCACGAAAGTACTGGCAGTGGCAGTGGCAGCGGCCCATCTGTGCAGGTTGTCCATCCTAGTATACCCTTACCTCGACGATTGGCTCATAACAGGGGATTCTTACGAAACATGCTTCTCCAATACCCAAAAGACTGTAGACCTTTTGTTCCAACTGGGCTTCTACATCATAGAGAAGAAGTCCAGTTTATACCCCAGCCAGATCAAACAATTCCTAGGGGCTCTAATTCGAACAAAGGACGGCCTCGTCTTCCCCTCCAACGAGAGGGTCCAAAACATGCTGTTTCAGATCCCCCAATATGTGGCAGGTCGAGAGGTGACGGTACGCAAAGCAATGCGCTTGCTAGGAATTATGGCGTCATGTATTTATTTGGTACCTCACGCGCGCCTGCGCATGCGCCCATTGCAAGAGTGGCTCAACAGCCAGTGGTGTCAGGCCAGCGGACAATGGGATGATCTAGTGGTGGTCTCGCAGTCCTTGGTTCTCTCACTGCGGTGGTGGACAAAGGAAAACCTGCTAATAGGGACACCTTTTGCCACACCCGCAGTGAAAGCCACTCTAACCACAGACGCATCCCTCACAGGATGGGGGGGCTCACCTATCCCATCAGACTGCTCACGGAGTGTGGACTCCGAGCGTAGCATCCAAGCACATAAATCTACTGGAGTTACTGGCGGTGTTCAAGGCACTGAAAGCCTTCCAGGAACACCTACAAGGAAAGACGGTGATGGTCCTCACGGACAGCACCACAGCCATGTACTACCTCAACAAGCAAGGGGGAACCCACTCTCAAGGACTGTCCAAGCTGTCCCAGAACATCTGGAAGTGGGCTCTCAGACACATGTTCCTACTGTCACAACATGTACCAGGGGAACTCAATCTGCTAGCAGACGAACTCAGCAGAGATTTCCCCCTGCCCGCAGAGTACGAATGGCGGTTACACGAAGACATCGTCTTCGACGTCTTCACATAGTGGGGTTTCCCAGAAATAGACCTGTTCGCAACTCTGGAGAACTCACAATGCCAAGATTACGCCTCCAGGTACCCTCAGAACCAGTCCAAGGGGAACGATCTATCGATTCCATGGTCGGGGAAATTTGTTTACGCTTTTCCCCCGACTCCCCTTCTCAACAGGATTGTGCACAGGATGCACTGGGAACAAGCCACCATGATACTAGTGGCCCCTATGTGGGCCCGGCAACCATGGTTCGCTCATCTGATGGAGATGTCTCTGTCTCCACCAGTGAAACTGCCCTGCCCGTACAACATGCTGTCACAGGACAAGGGCAGGACACTGCATCCATGCCCTCAAACCATGAACTTAGCAGCCTGGCTCCTGAGGTCATAGAATTTGGACATTTACAACTTCCACAAAGGTGCATGGACATCCTCAGGGAAGCTAGAAAACCTAACACTCGTCACTGTTATTCCAGCAAATGGAAGAGATTTGTCATCTGGTGTAGAGGAAGAAGCATCAACCCGGTTGACTGCTCTCCCACACAAATTGTTCTGTACCTGACCCATTTGCTGGACTCAGGTCTAGTATTCAATTCTATTAAAGTCCACCTAGCGGCACTTTCTGCATACACCACTTCCCAACTCAGTGTCATGGTGGAAAGTCCCAGTGATCAAAACCTTCATGGAGGGGGTAAAGAGAATACACCCTCCAATAGCAAACCCAGCTCCCGGCTGGGACCTAAATGTGGTACTCACCAGGCTCATGGGTTCACCCTTTGAACCCATGCACAAGGCAACTCTTAAAGACCTCACTCTTAGACTGCTTTCCTAATAGCTATCACCTCCATTAGAAGAGTAAGTGAACTACAGGCTCTTTCTGTTCTAGACCCCTTTGTAACAGTTCACAGAGATAAGGTGGTTCTACGCACACACCCAAGGTTTGCACCGAAATTAATCTCGAAATTCCATGTCAATCAGTCAATAGAACTACCAACGTTCTTTCAAAATCCTTCAAATCTAGGAGAAAAGAGCCTGCATACACTTGACGTGCGCAGAGCTGTCATGTTTTATATGGAAAGAACTAGATCACTGAGAAAGACTAATCAGTTCTTTGTCTCGTGGCAGCAGGAAGAGAAGGCAATGCAGTATCAAAGTCCACTATATCTAGATGGATTGTTCAATGCATCACTCTGTTATATTCTTGCTAAGAGAGAACTACCCTTCAAGCCAAGAGCACACTCTACTCGTGGCACTGGGGCATCCATAGCTTTCATTGCAAATGTTCCCCTTGAGTCCATCTGCAAAGCGGCAACCTGGAGTTCTGTACATACCTTTACAAAACATTACTGCTAGATGCCCACTCTAGATCTGATTCCCAGGTGGGACAAGCAGTATTAAGACACCTTTTCTCTACTGTTCCTTCTCACAACCCACCTCCAACTCCGGGTACTGCTCGCTAGTCTATGCACAGCATGTGATTCTAAGCAGATTAACAAACAGAAGACAATGCATTACTTACCGTAAAAGCATTTCTGATGGTTGTATCTGCTTAGATTCACATGCGCACACCCTTCCTCCCCGCTCGGATGGAAGGAACATATAGACATCCTTATATCTCTCTTTTCTGTACTCACTTGCGTCTAAAAGGCTCCCTCAGGGCAGAAAAAATACAAACAGAAGGACCTTGACGCGTGAGGGATGGTGGGTACACCGCACATCACTATAGGGATAGTGTTACAGACACGCCTTGTCGACGTCCCCTTTTCGACTACGAAAAACAAAATGTAATACTCCGCAGTGACCACTGGATGTTGGACCTATGCACAGCATGTGAATCTAAGCAGATACAACCATCAAAAATGCTTTTACGGTAAGTAATGCATTGTCATACATCCTCGTACACAGAGAAATGTAACAATAACTAAACACATTACCTGTTCAGCATCTTACGTTGTGTACGTAATTACATGTGACTGTAACCTCTGGTATATCGGAAGCACAAAGTTGGAAGTTAAACTCCGTATGCTGCAACACCTCCGAGCCATTAAAAACAAAGATCCATCCTATCCTCTCGCAAAACATTTTGAAGAAAAGCACAATGGTGATATATCTTCCTTAAAATATTTTGGAATAGACAAAATATCCCCACATCCGAGAGGTGGCAATCGGGAAAGAAAATTTCAACAAACTGAATGCAAATACATTGTTGATTACCACACCAAGAACCCGGGAGGCCACAACAAAGACGAAGAACTCTATACCTTTGTGGGAGAAATGAACAATCTAGGAATAAGCTGTGTTCACAAATGTCTTCCCATATTTGTCAATATGTATTCTTAATCTCCTTTCTTGAATTAGATATTTGGTTTTAAACAAGTATTAATCTTTGTATATAACTTTGCAATATATACGTTTTTAAATTTTAAGGAGCTTTCCTAAAACACTGTACTGTATGCAGTAATCACAGGTCTCTATTTTTACATTTATTAGTCCATGCCTCAGATACCTTTGCATTTTTCTATTGCGCAGATCCTGGAAATGTGACGAACAAAAAATTAAGTAAAGAAAGCACTTCACATAATCATTGAATCCTTAGAATTGAATAGTTACATAATGAGATTGATCAAATGTTTTGAACACTAGTTCTGAAATGTAAAGATGAAACTTAATCAAATTCATGGAGTTTTGCCATTAATGGCTTTTAGAGGAATTTATCAGTGAATGTTGTATACTAATTGTATGCCACATAATTTGTAAGCACTATGCACTTTATTGAGGTAAATACGGGTAATAGCATTTTCTCTTATACAAAGACTACTGAGAAGCCAGGCTAACATGTTAGTCCAACCAATTTAACATAATTTTCAATCTCTGTATTGTATATATGTATACCATTGAAGGAGAACAATTAATAACTGTGTAACATATTGTAAAATAATAACATTGCTTCTAATTTCTTGCACCTTGAGCACCATGCACTTTATGGTCATAATAAAGCACTATGCACTTTATGGTCAACATAATTTACCAGCAAATAACAATGGAGGGACATGGACAAAGCATGGCCAAATTGCCAATACAAATGAACAATAAGCATGTTATGCAGATATTGGATACTCCAATAACGTCAAGGCATTCTCCATGCAGGAATGGTTGATAATAAATTGTCATTAAGGGTCATAATCCTAAACATTTAAAATTTCAAAAAGATGTGGTGTTCCAAGAATATTACATGCATTTGTGGGTTCAAACAAAGATTATTTATATTTTTCATATTTTTCGTTTTAAGTCACGTTGGGTTTTTTCAAAGAAATAAAATACCTAAGTCAATGGAATCATGTAAGCACAAAGTGTGCGAAAAAGTTGATAATGCATGTTGTAAAAAAGCATTTCCAATATGGCACCCATATAAACCAGGTTTAGCGCACACACATTTTCTACATGAAAGTGAAGAGGGACTATAACATCAGAGAAATGTTATAAAAAGAGATACCTGTCTTTTATTTTTACAATCCGACGAAGCCCGGAAGGGTGAAACACGTAATTGTTTGTTCTCTCCTGAAACTGCTTGTCCACCGTGTTTTCTTGCAAAATAAAGGACGTGATGGAGATCCTTCTTTGCATCTGGTTCATTTTTACTTGGGAGAAGAGGGCCGCCTAAGAAGCTTTGATTAGCTTTTTTCCCCTGTTCTTCTTTTTTTCGATATATAGATAGATCTATAGATCTATATATAGATATATATATGGATGGATGGGGTTTTGGGGGGGTTTGGCGTTGGGTGGGGGTTTGTGGGGGTTTCCCCCCACATATGTTACAATTGACCCAATTGACCTTCACAATTCGGTCAATTGTAATTCGAACAGTTGTAAAACGAACAATTCGTATACAACCATTATATCATCTTTACATTGTGTCAACAGCACCTTCAGTGCAGTGGCACATGGAAGTCTCTTAGATTTCCCAAAGATTTAAATACCTTCTCTTGGTGTAGCTACTGTTTCCCAGAGCAGTGAAGTGAAATTGACTTAACTTAAATTTTGTAACTTTCTAGACCCAGCACACACAATCTTACCATAGGGTGCTGGAGGGGTTACTTAGTATCCCCTTTGTCTAGTTTCTCATGTAACATTTTTATGTTTCCCTTTCTACAATTAATGGCTGGTGGTAGTGGTTTACTTTTTACTACCATTGTGTGTTTTTACAGCGGGCTGTTTACACAGCCACAGTAAGGCATCCATGGGTGCCCATTTCGTCAAAATGTCCCCGGTCTTCTTTTTTTTGCCTTTTCTTGTCGGAAAGGTCCTTCTTGAGATTTACTATGCATGCCAAACCAGGTTTGGTCCCTTTGTTCGTTTTCTTTGGCGGGATTCACAAGTGAAGCCTGCCTCTGGCTCCAGTATGTCTGGCAGGGGCAGGAAGTGCGGGAGGTGCCCGAAACTTGCTGTGCTTAATACCCTTGGTTACAGGAATGCACCCAAAGGTGATTGGCCGGCCGGCTGGCTGTCTGGCAAGGACAGCCACCCTTCTGTGTGATTGACAGCTAGGCTGGAATGAATGGGAGAAACCTGCATAAAAGGCGAGGCTTTTTGGTTTGGAAGGCAAAGTCGACCACTGGACGAAGGAATCCGAAGAAGAACTTGAATGAGACGCCTGCTGCAACTCCTGGACCGTTGGTTTGCCTGGGGAAGCCTTGCTCCTGTGCTGAAGCTCCGAATTCACCTAGACTAGAGAAGCCATGCAAGGACGACTTCTCCCTTTGAGTTGGTGGGACCAATCAACTCCAAAGTAAGCCTGTCTGGACATCCTCTCGAAGCTGCTTGTATTTCCACTGATGCTGCTGGAACCGAAGTGTCAGGGAGAGGAAGTGAGTTGCTTTTAAGTCGGACTCGAGCGCTAGGAAGAACCTCCGGACTTCCCTAATGCAGGACTGATCAAGCATGAGCCACCTCAACAGCGTGCTGGACCCCAGATGCGAGGATAGTCTGAAGTGGCATCCGAGAAACCCAGTTTTGCTATTTACTGTCAGACGCGAGGAGCTGAAACACTGAAGAGCCGCTGAATCGAAGTTTGGCCATTGCAGCCGCTGACCGTCCCATTGCAGAGCAGGAGTCTCCAGACGTCCTCCCTCTTTTTCCCACGACTGAGGCTCAGGAACAACAGGATCTGAAGATCTGCACAGGAACAGAAGCCAGCTGGAACCTTTTCTTCTAACCAGAGGTACTGTAAAGTCTAAGAGAACTTACCTCTTGTTGTGTAGCCTTACTTGCTCTCAGTTGAGACCTGTCTTGGTTACCGTGCAGAGTTGCCAAAGCTTTGCTCCTCACTAGCCTCCCGGCTTGTGGCTCTTCAAGTGTTCTATTTTCAACAAACATTCCTACAAACTTTGCAAGACTTTTTACCTACCTGCAAAGATGATGTTCAGCTCCCCTTGCCATTGAACAATGAACATTGGCTGTCCTGGCTCCCTGAGTGACTCTTCTTACCTCTGACTCTGTGCTTTTTCTTTTCCCCAGGGAAGGGTTCATTTACTGAACATTGTAAGGTTTCAAAAGTACTTACCTATTTATGAATTATTTGTTAACCTTTGTTTTATTCCTCTATTCTATCTTTTACACCAAACTCAGTATTGCTCTAAATGTACCAGCGATAAATCAGTGTCCACGTGTCCTAGCTATTTGTCACCTGAGGGTGTAGGAAGTGTCTGTGTGCCATCCCCAATGGGTATCATCCGATTTAGAGAAACTAAGAGTGTGTTTTGAAGTGTATTTTAATTGTTACTTATATATTGCTCCCTTCTGAAGATGCCTTATACAACTGACTGTGAAATAAATGAATAATTGTTTTATCAAGAAACCTTCAATGTAAGTGTTTTCTTAAGTAACTGTACTGTGAAACTGTGTCACAACATTACTGCTCACATTGACCCCTCTTGAGATAAGCCTGGCTTCTCAGCCACACTACCAACCTGTGTAGTTCAGACTTATACCAAAGGTTGGGTCCCTATTGCTAGGAGGTCAAGGTTATTGTAGTGCACCCAAAGGGTACTGCATACAATCTTGCCTTACAGGGGCAGACACTTTCTATGCAACGTTATGCAGCCCGGGAGTCTTGGCAATAATGGGCTCCGCTCCCCCACCCCCCTTACCCCAGAATCCCCCTGCTCCTTTTTGGTGAAAGGATCCCTGTGCGTCTTCACGCAACGGGGTTCCTTTAATTTATTATTTTTTATTATCCCCTACAATGTGTTACATTTGTTTCTCAGAGGGAAGTCTTCACCTTTTCATTGCAAGGGTGTTCAGCTGCAAGGTTCCTGGAATTGAGATCTTAGTACCGGAACCAACCAAAATTAAATCCTGCACCCAAAAATGACCTCTGCATCCGTGGACCAAGCACAGAAGATGGTGTCCCCAACGGAAATTCTAACCTCAGCAAAGATCTCTGGAGTAATCTGCATCAGGCAAATTAGTTAACATACCTCTTCCTAGTCTGTCCCTATCTCGCTCCTTCCTGACTTTGGTTGGTGGAAACCTGGTCAAGGATCCCTTCCTAGGCCTTTCCTATTGCATTTGGATTGAGAGAGTTACTTATCTGAACTTTCCTTAACTTATATTTAAATTTGAATCATAGCCCCTGGCATTGTCCCATCACATAGTAAACCTACCTGAAAAGTCTAACTTTGGAACTGATAACCTTAGGGCTCAAGCCCCCAAACCATTTTAGGTGTGGACTGCCTATGTGTCAGAGAACTGATTCTTGTTACTCTAAAGTGATTCTACTGAACTTTATGCATCTGGCTACTTATGTTTTACACTGGTTTTTATCCATTTTCATACAGCATCAATTGACAGGGATAAAATGCAACACATTGTAGGAATAATAATTAAGTCAGTTTCCCCATATAACCAAATCCTTCCTAAATCCTATCCAAAGCAAATCCTTATGATATAAAATATTGAACAATCTTGAAAAGCAAACCTCCCATAATAAAGCAACCAACAGTTGGAAAACAACACTTATAAAACACATAAGAAATACACACTCACCCTACACCCCCACAATACCATCCCACCCCTAAATTTCCATTAATAATGCATCCTTGCGCAGAAAACTCAGCCATATAAATGATTAAATGGCGCCCATAGTAAAAGGTATAGATCCTTGCGGCCCTTATTTAGCAACATCACCTTTTCATAACTGGATAGAACCTGTAACTCCACCAACCAGTCTTCCACATGTGTTTTTTTCCGAGTCTTCCAAACTTTTAAAATCTGCTTTGCCGCAACTAGTAAAGCTGTATTAATCAATTGCACATACTTCCCAGCAATCTCACATCTCCCTCCACGCGACACCAAAACTACTTGTGCAGGTCTCCTGGGGAGCTTGATATTCAGCATCACACCCACCCTATGAAACACTTCTCCCCAGAAACTTCACACCCTTGATCAGTTCCAAAGCATGTGTAGGTGCCCCAGAAACTTCAAACCCTTGATCAGTTCCAAAGCATGTGTAGGTGCCCCAGAAACTTCAAACCCTTGATCAGTTCCAAAGCATGTGTAGGTGCCCCTGTCTCCACCACAGCCCTAACATGT
This sequence comes from Ambystoma mexicanum, assembly GCF_040938575.1. NCBI lineage: Eukaryota > Metazoa > Chordata > Amphibia > Caudata > Ambystomatidae > Ambystoma > Ambystoma mexicanum. The sequence continues at coordinate 1,219,520,350 of NC_090936.1, forward strand.
ATCAATATCCAACAGCCCCAGTCCTGTGATGCCGCCCTAAAACCTTTAGTTGGATTAACCTCGAATTCACATCCAGTTTGTACCTTTATCAAACTTTTAGCAAACCCTCCCATCACATGCTTTCTAATGTCTCCTAAGCGTGGATATATATATATCTTTTTTATAGTGTTTGGAATCAATTGCCTAGAGGTTTTATTTGCTTAGTATGTTTTTAAAGGCCTGATAAATCATTGTTTGTTTCCATACAAACTGGAATTATTGGAGTGCTCTGTGTGTGCCTCATTGTAGCCTAGACCACTCTCACACCCCTCCTACTTCTAAGCCTTACTGCTCTGCTACCTACCTTGATTGGGTTTGGCTAAACCTTAGCGTCTATCGTGTTCACCATAATAGGTTGGCCTCCCAAAGTCCACCTCCAAGGTTGATTTTGGAAATCGATTTTACCCTTAAGTTACAGTATTGTGACCTAAGGTTTGTTAGGTGTAGTGTGCTATGTATGTATAGTATGACTCCCCTTTTACTATTCTTGGCTTAATGCATCTGTTTGACTGTGGCCTGGATGTGGGTCCTTGATTGGGTCTTGGATATTATCTCATTGTGCCCCGACATAACATGTGGCTAAAGGCATGGGTTTGGCGATGAGGCGGCTGTATGCAGCCTTGGTGGCCATTTTGCATCCATTATTTGACATTATTTTGCCTTCCTTTTGTGGCATATCTTCAAAAGAAGAAGCTTGAGCATCAAACCTCTTTCTAGCAGTAGTTACCTCTGCAGCGTCCAGAGAAACCGGCCTCGGTCTTAGAATGCTTGTATTTTTTTCAATCCAGACTTTGACCTTCAGGTAGGTGTTTAAAGGGTCAATTTAGTTTTCATTTTTACAGATTCTAACAGTGGGATGCAGTGAACCTATTGACCCGGGTTCGTCCAGGGTTTCCGTTAAGTCTTTAGTTTCGTCTTGTTCTGGAGTTCCCTTAGTAAATCTATAGGCTTCTGTTTTTAAGAAGGGTATCGTGTGAATAGAGAGCCCTTTTATGTGATTTTATTTTTTCTTTTTGTGGCCACAGAATTCAGAATTTGGTTCTTAAAGTTAACCATGATCACTAATCTATGCTTCTTATAAATCAATGAAGCATAGAAGCTTTCATCCGAGCATGTTCTAAGTGTGATGTCTTCTACTAATCATACCTTCGTATTGGTAATAAGAAACCACATAGAAAACCTGTGGACCTCTTTAAATGAGCGCTGAAATGAATATCCCTCTTCTTATTGCAGAGAAGGAGCTGCAAGATGAGCTGACAGATGAGCAGAGCGGCAGTGACGAGGCCAATGAGGAAACAATCCAAGACGGCGATGTGAGAGGCTTGTACTTTGAGCAGCTGAAGCTTAGAACCGACACTATTGACAGGACAGATTACACAAATTTCCGATTCCTACTCTGGAAGGGGATGGCAGAATTCCCAGAAAGGGTGGAGCCGAGGTCAAGGGAACTATCTCCTCTTCTGCTAAGGTTTATTAGGTGGGTGCCTGTTTAAGAGTTCGGGAGGGTAAGACTTATTCTGCAGCCTTACAATGAATGCCTTTTGAATCACAAATGTTGCTGAGTTTCTGTGGTTGTTCCTACTCCTCACGCTTGAATGTGTGAATTTATTTTGTGACGTAGCATTGAGGCGCTTGTGTCAATAGAGATTTCAGTCCTGACTTGAAGCTCTGTTGACCTTTACTCTTTGTTCATGGAAGGATTTATCCTTTTACTTTCTGGCGATTTGATGTGAGGTAATAAACTAGACTTCCTTGTCACACTCCCCTCTTTGGTCCAGTACAAACCGCGCCTGGAGTGCGACAGTGAGAGTGCAGTCTGCTGCAGCAGTTGGCCAGTCACCTCTGCTGAATTCAGTAGGAGCCGAGTGCATGTTTAATCTGATACTAACTTGTTATAACGATTTTGATAAATGAAGCCCTTATGTGCGTTCCACAGTAAATCAGTCGGCGAAATCGCTACAACTTTCAATCAACCAGTGAAATCCATCATCCAGCACAACTTGCATACTCAATCTGACAGGCAAGCCATGGGAATTTCATCAACTCTGAAACCCCGTGGCTCTAATGGTGGTGCCTGAGCCCATAAAGGAAGTAAAATCGTCACAGTGGGTGTTCAGGAGGGTGTTGCGTTCACCAAAATTACATCTTTTTTCCAAAACAAAAGTATTATTCCCCCTCTGTGCTTTCCTTTGGTGGGCCTTCTACCTTCGCAATATGAGCTGGTGAGGAGCATGTGTAACACTCCAACTAACGTTGAATTCCTTGACTAAGTTCTATTCTATATAAACCAAGTGGACATGGAACCGCTGATGAGCCCGGCAGTTCATTCGGAGCCGGAAGTGCCAGTCGCTACCGTCTTGCAACAATTGGGGAAATCCTCTAACCTTGTCTTTAATTTTGACAAGGGCCGTCTGAGTGTCTCTGTGGGTGCTTGTTAGGGAAGATTTTCTTATTTGTGATAAATCTTCCTGACCTGTGTCAACCCCAGAACGTTTTGCTTGGACTTGGGGATTATTTCTCCCTGTCCCTAGTTGAAGGGGAATATTTTTTCCCCTCTCACCTAGTCTTTTACTCTTTTTTATGGATTCCCTTTTTATGTCTCACCATATGTGTGATTGAAGGTATAGTTTCCTATAAGCTTTGGGCTTGGGCTGGGTTCCCCCTTTGGATTCCCTGTTAATTTCTCTTTAATGTACTCGGGTGAACTACTGTTCCCAAGGGCTAAAGCGGGATTTTCATCCTCTTTACGTTTTATATAATGAGCCAGCACACCCCACCATATGTGGATTGTATTCCCCTCTCCCCCCAGGCTTGAGAGTGTCTGAGAAGGAAAGAAGTGAGGGAGGTGTCCAATACTTTGCAGCCCTTTACCTTCCACCTTGGCTGAAAGGATCCAAGTCTCAATGGGGGGCTGGCTGTTTTGATTGGACAGCCAGACCGCCCCTTTCTGTAAGAAGTTGTGCTGGAGTTCCTGATAAATACTCCAAACCTGGAATCTGCTGGCAAGTCGACCACTGGAGCTGAAACCGAAGAGGAAGATGAAGAAACGATAGCTGTAGCGATTCCCAGCGACCGGAGAGCCTGCTGTGTGACCAGAGCCTGATGCAACCCTTTCTTCAAATTGATCTGGGGATCCCGAATGCAAAGACTCCTGCGCAGAGGCTGGTGGGATCCACTAGTCTAAAGAAGACCTGCATTTTGAGCCATCCCTCGACGTGCTTTGACCTTGCTAGGAAATAAGCCGGCAATGCCCTGGGACCTCGTGCCTGAGTGCAGTGCATGCTCTTCCGAATCCGTCCGAAACTTTGGTCGACTCCTGCTGGATTTCCAGGGACGCGATTCGAATACCTGAAGTCCCCTCACCAGTGTGCTGCATCCTGAAGGCATCCACTCCGAAACGCTTCCTTTCTCCTGAGAGACTTTGTGGCTTTGGGTAATACTTACCTTAAATCTTGTGTGAATTATGTGAGGCTGAGCAGGTGATTTCTGTGGTTGGGAGTTTGCCAATATCACTTGCACTAGCCCAGGCCTATTGCTGGAACACATATAGGGCACCTTCTCAGAAGTCCCTGAACACTTTTAACTAACCCTGAAAGTGAATACTTGTTTAAGAAGATCTCCTGTGGAACTTTCTTTCCTGCAACTGAACCCTATCTCAACCTGCCTACAGGTGGCACATAGACCAATAGTTTCCTTCTTCAGCCTCTGACAGAACTCATGCAATAGACTAGGGACGGACTGGATAAGAAAAGGCTTCTGCCTGGAAAAGTAAGAAGTGTAAAAGCACTTACTTGCTAAAGAGGTTGGTGTGTTAAATGCATCTCTGTGAAAGAAGTTACAAAGGTTCATTACTTTTATGCTTACCTTCGAGTTGCATTCTGCCCCTCTAAAAAGTATGTTAGTTTACTAACTTTGAATGGTGTTTCCCTCGAAGTAATACGTGTTGGTACTGCTTTAGTATTCTTTACTCAATGAGTGTAAAAGCTCACCAATAGTGTTTACCTACCTGGAATAACATTGTGTTCTCCTTAAAGTGTAATTGGGTCTTAATGGATTGCCTTTCTCCCGCAGACTCCTCTTTTGATATTCCCTCTAACTTTGCTGCTTTGAAACGTTTTCAACAGGGGGCATCGTGGACCTCGACCAGACCGTCGATCCGTCTTGCTCGGCGGCTGGTCGTCTGCTCCGGATGTAACATCAAGCGTTTTATAAATACCACGTCACTACGCTCCAACCTCAGTTCCTTTTTTCTGTGCGCTAACATGCTGCTTGGGAACACAGAGCTTCGACTCTCTCGATGTTTTCATCAGAAAATATTTTAATTCGTCAAATTCCTCAATGGGAGATGTCGGTCGCTCGGGTATCATGTTTCAAACGGTGTTCGATTTGTGGCACCAAGATATCCATCACTGACCCACAAGAGTTGTCTCTGGTGCCTCTGCACGGGTTATGGGACTGACGGGTGTCCGTTGTGTGCCAAAATGCAACCTAAATCCCTTTGCGATCGAGCTGCAAAAATCACTCTGGGTCGACTGCCTTCAAAATCACTGGTGCAGTCGATGGTTCGGTCTTCGGAGGCCGAAACTGAGGGGTGCACCTCTGAGATACATAGACGGAAGAAGAAACAATCCCACTCGAGGAGCCACTCTTTCTCGTCCCAAAAGAAGAAAAGGCATCACTGCCATTGTCGGCACTCCGAGTCGTCGACGGAAGAAGGTAAGCAGTCGGCTGGGCCTACCATCCACCAAGAGTGGGAGGATTTTAAATCCTCGATGCTTGATAAGTTCAGAAAGCATGCTGCAGTCAGCGTGGCTAAACCCCCCCCCCAGACTGCTGCTTGCCAGGTACGCCCCTTTCTGAAGTGGATGGGGCTGACTGCTGCTTGCCAGGTATGCCCCTTTCTGAAGTGGATGGGGCTGACTGCTGCTTGCCAGGGATGCCCCTTTCTGAAGTGGATGGGGCTGAGTGCTGCTTGCCAGGGATGCCCCTTTCTGTAGTGGATGGGGCTGAGTGCTGCTTGCCAGGGATGCCCCTTTCTGAAGTGGATGGGGCTGAGTGCAGCTTGCGAGGGGTGCCCCTTTCTGAGTACTTTCAGATAACTTGGCGGATGAGTGATTCTGGTAGAAAGAACCCTAACTTGGGGAGCGCAGCAGCCGTGCTTGTCATCATTCAGTTGCTTCACAACCCGGTGGAACTAATCCAGATGGTGTTAGGCCATATTTGAAGTGTTCAGTAAGTGTAGGGTTGGCAGAGGTAGCAAACCTCTTTGTTTGGCCCAGACTATCTTTGGCAGCAGTCAGCAGTAGATCAAAGCCAAGTGGCCATTGCGACAATACACTTCATGTGCCAAAGAGGGGTGTGATGCAGGGAGTGGTGCATAGCAACAGCATTTCAAAAGGTTCATTAAGATCTGTCGCCGATGACACAGCCATGAAGGGGAGGGTGTGCCTCCAGGGGCCACAACATTGTGGGGGAGGGGTTAATGGGTGGAGCATGGGCCTGGTGAGGTGTTCCGCAGTCATTTCTTATAAATCTTAGTAAATTGGGAGCACCCCAAGAAAAATACACTTGAGATGCCTAATACTCTAAATTGACTCTCTGAATCCCTCAATGCTTGTCTGCATTTCCACATGTGTACATTTCTCACTAGCAATCTGAGGAAACGAGGCAACTTTTATCTTTTTTGTCACCTCACACATTCTAGTGCCCCTCTCCCCACCCTCTACAGAATGGGCTCTGACCACTCCACAAACACATAGTTTTTAATGTCTGTCACGTCCATTTGTCATGCTTTTTGTAAGGCAATCGCTTCGGCCTCCAGTTGTGCTCAGGCTTGTGCATTTTTTTATTTTTGCCCGAGTGAAAGTCTGTGTCTTGATAAAGGTTTTACACCCCCACCCCAGTGTTCACTAGCAAAGTTATTGTTATCCTAGTGTTGCCCAGTCTCACAGAGATAGCAACGGATTGACATGAGGCCAAAGGTAAATTACTCACCTGGGTCAAGAACTCTAGAGTTTCAGTCAGGATGTGTCACTCCCTTCTATTAGCAGCCCACCATGCGGACATTTGTTTCAATTTCATGAGAAATATTAAGTGATATTGATTAATGCCAGTCGGATCACAGTAAAGTCATTATGCTCATGTTATAAACGTTGACTAACGAGATATATCCGACCGTTTAGAGCAGCTGTCCATGTTGCGTTTGAAAATGGATATAACTTGCTGCTCAGTGTTTTAATCTGCGTCTTTTCTATTTCTAGTAACGAATATTATCCGGCAGATTTATTGGTCGCTCCGACCCAGGACTTGAGAAAGAAAACCAAAAATCATACGGATCTCTTTGAGACAAAAGAGGCCGACGTAGAAGATGTCATGGAAGATGACCAGGAGCCAGAGGATGCGAAGTGTGGAGAGATGCAGAAGAAGAAAACTAGAAGAGCTGCGGGAAAGTAAGTACACTTTGGTTAACGAAATGTATCTTGCTTGCCCTTTTGTACTTGGAGGTAGTCGCCCACCCCCAACAACAAATATGTGCAATATATTGCAGAAGATGCCACCCAAGGTGTCAGCAAACTGGATCAAAACGTTCTGTCAAGCTGTTCCTGTTGATTTATGTAGAAGTTGTGTTAGGCAAAAAGCACACATTTTGCCACAAGTTGCCTCCCACCTGTACGTTGTGCTGGCTTTTCTGTGTTTTGGGCTTTTTCTCAACCATGCCTAATACAAAGCCTGCTTAAGGGTGTGGTTGTATTTTATGTGCTCGGCCTTAAGGACCCCTATGACTGCTAAGGCTGGACTCAAAGGTGCTACATATGTTCCAGAGAAGGTATCCCTTCTCAGTTATTCATGTGGTCAGGGTGGCATGGAGTTATCATTTTTACCTGTGGAGGAGGCAGTGCTTTTTGACCGCCTCCTCCAGTCCCTAACAGGAAATGCTGCCTTTGTTTGCTATGAAGACCTAATTATTATTATTATTATTATTATTATCATTATTAGGGTATTTATTAAGCGTGGACCTTGCTTCAGGAAGCAATGGCGCACTTTGCAATCATAAGGGCAACATCATGGTGAGGGGAGCATAGAAACCAGGGGGTGGGAAGCTTATGGGGAGAGGGAAGGTGGGCAATTCGTCAGCAAGGGATCGACAAGGAACCAGTGGGGATCAGTTCACTCAGTCTCAAGTAGTGTTGGGATAGGACTGTGTATTGACCTAGTAACCAGGGGAGGAACCAGTGGGGATCAGATCACCCAGTCTCAGGTAGTGTTGGGATAGGACTGTGTATTGACCTAGTAACCAGGGGAGGAACCAGTGGGGATCAGTTCACCCAGTCTCAGGTAGTGTTGGGATAGGACTGTGTATGGACCTAGTAACCAGGGAGGAACCAGTGGGGATCAGATCATCCAGTCTCAGGTAGTGTTGGGATAGGACTGTGTATGGACCTAGTAACCAGGGAGGAACCAGTGAGGATCAGATCTTCCAGTCTCAGGTAGTGTTGGGATAGGACTGTGTATTGACCTAGTAACCAGGGGAGGAACCAGTGGGCATCAGATCACCCAGTCTCGGGTAGTGTTGGGATAGGACTGTGTTTTGACCTAGTAACCAGGGGAGGAACCAGTGGGGATCAGATCACCCAGTCTCAGGTAGTGTTGGGATAGGACTGTGCATGGACCTAGTTGTTAGGGAGGAGACATTCCTTGAAGAGAGTCTTAAGCTCCTTCCTGAACTGTAGAAGCGAGTGGGCAAGTCTGATGTTGACAGAAGAGGTTCCAGAGTCTTGGGGCGTAGACGGAGGGGCCAGTCTTCTGTTTGTTTCCTGCCTGTACCAGTGGAGTTCAAGTCTAAACATGTTCTTCCTTCAGGTAGATCGTAGGCCTACAGAGGTGCTGAGTTTCTCATTGAGGTAGCTTGCGGACATCAGGGTGACATGCTTGTAGATGATGCAGCAGGATGTGAAGATGATACAGGCTTGCAGCAGGAGTCCTTTCAGTTAGATAAGGGTCGGGGTGATGTGGTCATATTTGCAGAGTCCTTTGAGTCGTGCTGCATGTTAGGCAAAGTTTGAATGCAGTACCGTCTGGGAACACTACAAACAACTATGACTGCAGGTTATAGGCAACCCAACCTTTGGTATAAGCTTGTACTATACCGTTTTGGTAGCGTGTTGAGCAGCCAGGCTTATCTCAAGAGGGGACATGTGAGCTGTAGTGGAGTTACACAAAGATTCACAGTTACAGGTATTCAAATAAACTCTTACACTCAAGGTTTCATGCATAAACAATTATTAATTTATCAATCAGTTATAAAGCCTTCTTTAGAAGGGAGCAATATAATAGTAACACACAAATACACTTCAATACTGTACACCGAGTTTCTGAATTAGACAAGGCCCTTTTGGGATGGCCGACAGACACAACCTCCACCCACAGGTGACTTCAATACCAAGGGTGCCGGGGACATTAATATCTTACTGTTGGCATTCAGAAGACTCTTAAAAAGTTGGGAAAAGGCAAAGGTTATTAGAACACAAGAAATTACAAATATTCATAAGCAGTGCAGATACTTTTAGAGTTCCCTAGAAGAGTTATTCAATTCAGTAGGCTAAGCCAAAGTCAATGGGCAAAAGTCTTCGATAAAGCACTTCTGGTAAGTAAATGGAAAAGTCTTTGCACAAGTTCTTAGGAGTCTTTGATGAAAAGAAGAATCAAATGTAGGGCCACAAGCTGATTAGGCTTGTGAGTTGTGGAAGTTACAAGCACTTCTACAGTAAGAGGTAAGTTCTCTTAGACTTATTTTACAGTACCTTGGTAAAGAAGAAAAGATGCAGCTGATGACGTCTGTTCCTGGGCAGCTCTGCAGATCTCACTGTTCCTGGGCCTCCGTCGTGGGGACAAGAGGGGAGGACGCTGGGGGACTCCTGCACTGGAACTGGCAACTGGCAAACTTCACTTTCAGTGGCTGTTTCGCGTTTCAGCTCCTTGCGGTACAGCAAATAGCAATAAGTGTGGTTCCTGGCTGTCAAGGTGGACTGACCTTGCTTATGGAGCCCCACACTCTGCTGAGGGGGCTCAGGCTTGGGCAGTCCTGCTTTGTGGTAGTAACGCACACAATCTGGTGTCCATCTCCCTGGCTCCTGGCTAGACGGTTTCCTGCAGCAACTCTAAGGAAATTCAACCAGCTCAGAGATGGGTGTCCACGTGGCTTACTTTGGGGTTGATTGGTCCCACCAACTCAAGGGGAGAAGTCGTCCTTGCAGGGGCATCTCTGTCGATGCGAACTTGGCAAGTAGTCACTGCAGCAGGGCTTCACCGGGCAAACCAACAGTCCAGGAGTTGCAGCAGGCCTCCTCTTCAAGCTCTTCTTCGGTTCCTTCGTCCAGTGGTCGACTCTGCCTTCCAAGCCAAAAGACTCGCCTTTCATCCAGTTCCCTCCCATTCATTCCAGCCTAGCTGTCACTCACCCAGCAGGGTGGCTGTCCTTGCTGAACAGTCAGCCAGCCAATCACCCCAGAGTGCATTTCGGTCTCCCAGGAGACTAAGCACAAAGAGTTTCGGGCACCTCCCTCACTTCCTGCCTATGCCAGACACTCAGGCGCCAGAGGCGGGTTTCTCTCAGAAACCCAGCCAAAGGCGAAATGAACAAAGAGACCAAACCTGGTTTGGTGCACAGAGAAACTCTCTAGAAGGACCTTCCCACAAAGACCTTGCGAAAAAAAGACCACCGGGCACCATTTTTTAGCAAAGATGGCTGTACGCCATTTTGAAAAAGGAGGCTCCCGCGGTTGCTTTACCGGAGCCACGAACGGTCGCAGTAAATACAAACCAAGGTAGTTCAAAACAAAACCACTGCCGCCAGCCAATTGAGAAAAGGGTAACATATAATATACTACATAAGAAGCTAGACAAAGGGGATACTAAGTAACCTCTCCAGCACTCTGTTGTATGATAGTGTGTGCTGGGTCTAGAAAGTTACAATGCTAAGTAGTCAATTTCACTTTACTGCTCTGGGAAACGGTAGTTGATCCCAGAGAAGGTATTTAAACCTTGGGAAATCTGGAAGACTTCCCTGTGGCACTGCACGGAAGGTGCTTTGTGATACAGTTGGAAAAGATGATGCCTATGGAGTTGGTTAGACTACATAACTTAAAGTAACAGTGTATAAAATCACATTTAAAATACATGAGAGAGTGGGAAAAAGGGTCTCACTCTCCCCAGGTAAAGAAATCAAGTCCTCAAAATCCAGCAAAGTTGCTGGGGGTCTCTAAGGTGGAGGGAATTAACACATTTTTGAGAATTCTCCTTAACACTGCAGCATGCAGGAAACATCTCAGGGGTGCCAGGGTAGTCGCTTGACATAATTCCAAAAGGGCATTGACAGGTTGGAGAGGACCAAGCTTTGGACAGCAGATCAGAAGTAATTTTCTGGGATGGAGAGCTTGATTTTCTGCAGGAAAGAAAGTTAGCAGCAAGCAACTTGTATCTTTCTTGTTATGTGCGGTTTGAAGGAGAGGCGTGTCGACATGAAGGGACTTGGCAGTGGTGGCCACCTGGTGTGTGAAGCCCTTGTGCTTCATAGCAGAGAGCCAGGTTGTGGTTGTTGGGGTGTTCGGTGTTGTTGGTCAGCAGTAGGAATTTAGTCTTGGAGGGATTGAGCTTTAGGTAAGCACTGAACATGGATCATTATGAGGCAGGCCTTGAGCCTGTGGATGTTTTCGATGGAGGATATTTTGAGGCAGCATGCTATCTGCATATTGCTGGATATGGATGTTGTGTGGAGGGAGGGAGGGAGGGAGGGAGGGAGGGTTCCAAGTGTTTCCATGTACGGATTGAAGCTCACAGAGGTCAGAATATATCCTTGCGGGACTCTACAGGAGATGGATAGAGTTGGTGTTCTGAAAGAATCCATTTGACCAATCTGATGGCGATTAGCAAGGTATGATTTGAGCCAGCTGAAGATGAACTTGCTAATCCCCATGCATCGATGTAGAGTGTCTGGTGGTCTACTGTGTCAAATTCTGCTGAGATGTCAAGGAGAACCAGGAGGCAAGGATAGCCATCAAGGATTTTAAGGGCATCGTATATCACCTTTATGGTAGCAGTTTCTGTGCTGCATCTGGGCCTGAATCCAGATTGGTAGGACTGAAGGAGTTTATTGACCTAAGAGGGGGCTGACGAGGTGGGGTTGCCATAACTATTCCTTGTCCATCTGTGTGTGTGCTGCGAAACGAAGTGGCTATCTTGGGCCACTGGATCCTTGTATCCCAGTACTCGGGGCTATAGTCAGCCTGAAACTGGCATATGCAGCTGCATAGCTGGGTTAGTGTGGATACATTTGTTTGTGAGCGGCCCTCCCAGAATGCCAGAATGCATGGGTTGTGCGCTAGGCCCTCACAGAATGCATGGGTGTGCTTGGAGGAGATAGTCATTGGCTGACACACCTCTTCTTAAATGATTTTTGGTGTGTGATTGGGTGCTGTGTTCCCACGCTGCCTGCAGGAGTTAAAATCTGAGCTCCCTTGCCCACTGGCCTTGTTTACTGCTGCAACTCTGTATCTGCACTCTAGACGCCATGCTGATGGCAGAAGGGCTGATGCTCTGTACTAGAATCCTTTGATGCACCAAAGAATCTGATGGCACAGTGGCACTTCTTTTCTCTGATCCGGTGTGAACAACTGGATCACAGCTCCTGCTGGAAGTCCTTGTCTCACTGAAGCTCATGATCGTGCCTGCATTGCCAGATTCAGACGTGGATGCCCCTTTGCTGCCAGGGATCTGAAGTCTCTCTGTGCCAAACTGATCAGAGACTCATCATCTCAGGATAGCAGGCAAGCTTTCTGATTCCATCCGCCCTAACTGGGAAGCTTCTGGACCTGTGCTGCCTTTGTTCGTGAACCACACTACAAAACTCGCCTCTTGTCTGCATTCCGTGGCTGGCTCCTCTCCAGTTTGACTTCCTAAGCTTCTCTTCAATAATAATTTTCCACTGGGTTTCTCAAAGCAGACACTTTACTCAAAAGCCAAATCCTGTGCGCAGGAAGACATGGGACCCCTTCAAGTGTGACTAATAATGACCCCAGCCGACTTACCTTTTCACTCCTCTGGTCCCAACCATCAACTTGGGAATTGCCAAATCTTCCCAAGGAGTCCTCCCTGCACTGGTGTCATCGCTAGAACCTAAGGTGACCACCAAGCCACGTGCACAGTGAACGCCTTTGGAAAAAAACAACTGTCTGTTCTAGGGTATTGCTCTCCTGACTCTCCGACACTGCTGCCAAGTATTTTCTTTGTTTAATTCTTTATCCATGGACAGCTCCTTAATGATCAAGGATCTCCTTTAAGGCTTACTCAACAGAAATTCGGGGAAACGGAGCAGTGCCACCCTGAAGCATCGGCAGATACCCGCATAAGCTGACTACCTAAACCACCAAGGAATTTTGGCACAGACCCGTGGCACCCCAGGAGAACTTACCTTTATGGGGTAAAAGGTAGGCCCTACTTATACCGCTTAAATACATTGGAGTACCCCCTGATCACGTTCAAACCAGAGTAAATGCGCTCCTCTAGGGAATTAAGGCCACAAGTCTATCTTGCAAGAGATAACAAACTTTAATCTTTACAAAGATGAGGATTTGGGGAATAGCAGAGGACTCTGCCATTCTGGCCAGCATTCGGTCTTCCTTGGCTGGCTCCCAGGTCCTGAAGACTGGTTCTGGGCCTGGGGCTTAAATACTCTTGACCTGGTTACTGGATACCGGCAGAGCTCATCCAAAACTGTTCTTGCTATACAAGAGATGCTGTATTCTCCAGTGTTGCATGGCCAGGTTTACATTTAGACCAACCTACTTTAACAATGCTGCATCTGCAGGAATACACTGTGCTCTTACTTAGCATCATTTTCTGTTATAAACATTCATACATAAACACATCTTACCGCCATTCTCTCACCTCTTCATTCAGTAATTTCTACAAAAAACCCTGTTTTCCCCATAGTATTCTGTATGTCGTGCTGAAACTTTAGTGTCCATTGGCTTGTGATAGACCGGAACAGCTGCTGAGTTACCTTGTGCTTTCTGCTAGAGCTAGCCGGGCCCCACACAATGCATGTAGTCTATTTTTAGCACAAGCTGCATTCCTTCTGGCAGAAAGCCTGCTTTGAGATTTGATTTTGAAACTACACAGAATAACAATTAGACGTGTTTTCAACTAATGGTTATTTGCACCTTATATTTTAAATACTACCTATCTTTATTTAGTGACTAGCCATGCCTGTGTGTGATTATTTTTGCATGAAAAAAGCTTTCTCAGTGCTATAGTGCTTAGATGTCTTGCCTAATTGTAAAGCGCTTGAGGGGTGCAGGAAGGTGCTAGCCAAAGCGCTAGCTCCTCCCCAACAGGGGGAACCTCGAAAAACAAACTTGAACATTGCCTGTGCCAGTCTGCCCTTATCTTTAAGCAGCAATCCCATGCTGAGAAAGTGGCCGGGGCTTTGCCCCGCATTTAACTCTTTTTCCAAAGGATGGGAAAGAGCAGAGAAATTGGTGAGGGAAAGTGTACCAATCGGCAGAGGTGTGCTACAAGAAGAGCCCGTAGGACATGGGAAATGCAGGTTTTTCAGGTGAGGTCAGCGGTGGAGGTGGTGCTGTTAAGATGGATTTTCAAAATGAGCCCTTTAGAGAGGATTTTGGGAGACGACGCTGTTATGGTGAACAGGGAGACACAGAGTTTAGCCAAGCCCAATCAAGGTGCGTAGTAGAGGTGCATGGCTTGGTCTCAAGAATGGTGCGCGCGTCGTCTAGGGCTGCAGTGAGTCCACACACAGCAACACCAATAATTTCAGTTAGACAGGTAGGTATAAAGATATACAATAGTTGCGAAAGATGAGAGAGGCGGGTGGGGCGCCAGCCTACAAAATTTTTACATCCACTGAAGAGCCTAAAATCAGTTGCCTGTTAGATCAATGGTGCACAAGAGTTCAAGAATGGATTGTTGCTGCGGAAATCAATAACTTTGACCTATTCTCCCGTCCCCAATTTGCCAAAAGAAAATTTGAAGCTTGGGCCTGGATCGTCAATGTGGAAAAACGTACAAAACTTGTTGCATCAAAATGGCTGGGCAATGCACAAAAAAAACTAAACTGCCAGCCTCAATATCTGACACGATGCTACTCTCGATTTTACCGTGAACAATTCCTTCGCTTCCGTTTAAACACCTTGAATTCGAAGGAAATTTTATGTCAAAGGAAACATCCCTCTGTAAGCAACAACCTCTGTCGCTTTTGCGCTGATTCTGTTGAAACTTTGAAACATTTAATCCTAGACTGTCTAGCCACTGCTGACCTCCGCTCTGTTTATCTAGGCAAATGTGCCCCTCTAGATGAGGATATGGCGGCTTGGTGGCATTTGATTTCCTCTGGACTAAACACTAAACATGTTTGCGCCATCGTAAATTACTTGAATGCGCTTCTGAAGCTTCCCCTTTAATTCAAGGGGAGTTTATTTTGATGCTCCAAGAGCTCGTATCTATGACTGCAATCCACCACTGGGTCGGTAGTGAAGGAACGAACGATGTGCTGATGTTTTGAAACAAAAGTTTTTTCTTTATATTAAAACTGTAGATTCGAGGGGATTGGGTCCTCCAACGTATTCCATATCTATGACATGTAATCACCACAGCTGTGCTGCTTCGGAAACTTTTTCGGCGTCTGCGTCCTGCGTCGATGACGTCGATGCGCCGTCGTCGAGGACCTCCTCCGACGTCCGACGTCATCCGATGTGATAAGTAGGACGCACGACGCCCATAGCCTCAGTTCCGTTTTTTCCGCGAACGTGTTGCTTCGTGTTTCTCGGTTTCAACGCCTCGACTCTTTGGAGTTCTGTTCTTCTCGGTTCTTCGAACCTGTTCGTTTGTGAAAATCCTTCTGAAGATGTCTACTTCGTCTTCGACCCCGCGTCCGGGTTTCAAGAAGTGCGGGGAGTGTGGGTCCAAGATGTCGGTGACGGACTCGCACGACGCCTGCCTCTGGTGCCTCGGGGAGGCCCACGACACGGATGACTGTATCGACTGCCAGTCGCTCACGTCCAAAGCCTTACGCGAACGTAAGAAGAAGTTGTCGGTAGGTCGGGTGTCCAAGCCCCGGAAGTCGAAGTCTGCAGGGCTTTCGACGGATGATTCGAGGGGTGACTCTCCGTGTCATCGTCGGAAGTCTCGTGGGTCTCCTTCTAGGAGTCGGTCTCGCCACTCAGCCTCTTCGAGGCATTCTCGGAAGCGCCGACACCGGTCGTCTTCCAGGTCCTCTTCGGAGGGCTCTGCCCGGCACGTCGCTTACCCCTCCAGCCGTGCGACGCCGGAGGAATGGGCTTCCTTCGGGAAGAAGATGTTGGCGATTCTTGAGTCGCAGGGTACTCAGCTGTCCGCGCCCCCGAGTGGGGTCGGTCGTGTGAGGTCGAGAGACACCGCTCGCAAGAGTGGTCGGCACGAGTCACGGGAGAGGTCCCGTTCGGACAAGGGGACTCGTTCTCAACGTACCCGTTCCAGGTCCCGGTCCTCGACGCTTTCGAGACCGTGTGCACCTGTGAGGTCTTCAAAGAAGGCATCGACGTCTGTGGCGTCGAGGGCGTCGACGGGCTTTCTCGAGGCTCTGGCTCCGAGGAAGTCGTCGATGCCGTCGACGCTCAGGTCGTCTAGGGACACGCTCGGGGCTCCGGCCTCGAGGGCTGTGTCGACGCCGCCGATTCTGGAGGCGCTGCATCTGTCGTCGACGCCGATTTCCTCGACGTCGACGCTGATCCTCTCGGCGCCGATGCCGGTTCTCTCGACGCTGGCGCCGATTCGCTCGACGCCATCGACGCCTTTCGTGTCGGAGGTACCCCAGGGTACGGGGGGACCCTCCTAGGAAGGCTATGGTTAAGAGCAAGCACTCTCGAGTGCCTTCTTTTCGCCACCTGGACTATATTTCAGAGGCGGATGAGGATTCTGATGGCCTGGTTCCTAGTCAGGTTCCGGATGACATTGTCTCGGGCCATAGTCAGTTTGACGAGTTGAGACAGTCACTGCATGATGCCAGTGGACTGGACACCTCTCCGGAGGTGGAGTTTTGTAGGCCTGAGCCTGGCTCTCATGCTGATTCCTCGTACCGGCGCCTTATGGCTAGGGTTTCTGAGTACTTGGGATGGTCTGCTCCCCCAGGGGAGTTTGTGCAGGATGATCTGACGGACATCCTTGATGTTGGTCCCCCAACTGACCCGGTTCTGCCGTTCCATATGGCTTTACAGAGAAGGGTGGCGGCGGCTTGGACTGCTCCGGAGAGTCTCCCGGCGGTGGGCAGATCATTGTCGCGAAAATATCGTCCAGCCAGTGGCGACCCCTGCTACTTGACCAGGCACCCCACTCCGGAGAGTTTGGTGGTGCAGGCGGCCACGGCCCCGGCGAAGCAGGCGTCGTACCCTACCATCCCTCCTGATAGGGACGACAAACGTTTTGATGGCTGGGCGAAGAAAGTGTTTTCTTCTGGTGGTATGGCGCTTCAGGTGGCCAACTCCATTTGTGCCTTGTCATGTTTCACGCACACTCTGTGGAACTGTGTTGCGTTAGCGGCTGAACATGTTCCCGAAGGGGATGAGCGGGATGGTTTCCTTGCTATGATCCAGGATGGTAAGGATGCCATGTGTGAGTCCGTTCAGTCGGGTTTGGACTTAGCTGAATGCGTCAGTAGGTCCATGGCGGCGAGCACCGTGATACGCAGGTATGCGTATTTGCGTAAGTCAGGGTTTGCGCCTGATGTGCAGTCCCGGCTCCTCAACATGCCCTTTGATGGTGAACACCTTTTTGGCAGCAAGGCTGACGAGAGCCTTGAGCGGTTGCAGACCTCAAAAGCTGCAGCGAAGTCGTTGGGCGCTGCAGTTCGCCAACCTCCGCCTTTTCGTCCTAGGGGACAGCAGTGGAGGGGTGGTTCCTTTCGCTATTACTCCTCCTTCAGTAAAGCGAGAGGAGCTGGCAGTCAAAGAGGCCAACGCAGAGGTACCAAAGGTGGACGACAGGGTACCCGTGGTGCCAAGGCCGCTCGGGCAGTTGCCTCTTTGCCCTCAGGTAACTCCGCAGCCGCTCCCACTCAGTCGTGAGGCCATGTCCCATGGTTCGCCGGTTGGGGGAAGGCTGGCGCAGCATCTTGTAGAGTGGCAAGCCATTACTTCAGATGTGTGGGTTCTGGAGATCATAACCCACGGCTACTGTCTTCCTTTTCGGCACAGGCCTCGCGACAACCCACCGGGGAACCTCTCTTTGCAGAGTCCGGATCCGCTCCTTGCGCAGGAAATTCAAGCCCTGCTGGAGAAAGGCGCCATAGAACTGGTGCCTGTAGCGGCGAGGAACAAGGGATGGTATTCCCCTTATTTTTTGGTTTCGAAGAAAGACGGGGGATTGAGACCCATCATGGACTTGCGCGGTTTGAACAAACTCCTCAGGAAGGACAAGTTCAAGATGGTTACTCTCTCTCAAGTCCTCCAGGCCCTTCAGCTTCAGGACTGGTTGGTGTCACTCGACCTCAAGGATGCTTACTTCCATGTGCCGATCCATCCCAAGCACAAGAAGTACCTGAGGTTCGCGGTTGGCGACTCGCACTTTCAGTTTCGGGTCCTGCCGTTCGGATTGACCTCCGCCCCGAGGGTTTTCACCAAGCTCATGGTGGTGGTGGCAGCGCATCTCAGGCAAGGGGGGATTCACGTCTACCCCTACCTGGACGATTGGTTGATCAGGGGGAGCTCTCCCGAGCAAGTCCTGGATCATCTGTTGGTCACCTGTCGCTCCCTTCACAGGCTGGGCTTCTCCCTCAATTTAAAGAAGTCCCATTTGACGCCAACACAGCAGCTCAAGTACATCGGAGCAGTACTCGACACTTCCCTGGGGCAGTGTTTTCCTCCCCAGGTGAGGGCTCTTCACATTCAGCAGATGGTGCACAAGTTTCAGCATGCCCAGACGCTCCCAGCGTTCGAGTTCTTGAGGTTGCTCGGCCTCATGGCATCCTGCATTCTTCTGGTGCCAGAGGCTCGCCTGCGGATGAGATCTTTGCAGTGGGCACTCAAGACGCAATGGTCGCAGTCCTCCGGCAGGATGTCGGACTCGATTCAGGTGCTGTCCTCGGTCGCCCGGGACCTTCTGTGGTGGGCCGTCGAAGGCAACTTGATGAAGGGGGCTCCATTTTGGCTTCCCTGGCCGGAGGTGACGATCGTGACGGATGCATCCCTCACGGGATGGGGAGCTCATGCCAATGGGCTGACAGTCAGCGGTCGTTGGTCTCCGTCGGAGTCCAGACTCCATATCAATCTGTTGGAGCTGAGGGCTGTCAGGATAGCCCTGAAGGCTTTTCTGCCGCCTGTGCGAGGGAAGAATGTCCTGATCCTGATGGACAACACAGTGGCCATGCACTACCTCAACAAAAAGGGGGGGGGCAGGGTCACTTCCTCTGTGCAGAGAGGCGATGCAGCTCGCGTTCTGGGCCATCCAGCAGGAAGTTCCGATCTCGGCAGTTCATCTGGCCGGAGCCGAAAACGTGACGGCGGACGCTCTGAGCAGGCAGAGCGCGATCTCTCACGAGTGGGAGTTGGCTCAGGAGATTCTCCTGGAGATCTTCGCCCTTTGGGGGACCCCTCAAGTGGATCTCTTCGCCTCCAGTGTCAACCGAAAGTGAGAACGGTTTTGCTCGCGGGAATTTCCTCCAGAAGGAGCCTTAGGAAACGCGTTCGTGGTGGAGTGGTCTTTCCCACTGCTGTACGCGTTTCCTCCAGTCCCCGTCATCCCGCAAGTGCTGCGGAGGTTACGGAAGTTCGGTTCCCGGATGATCCTCATTGCCCCGGCGTGGGCTCGGAGGACGTGGTACCCGGACCTTCTCGACTTATCCATCTGCCCTCCACGTCGTCTTCCCTACCGAGACGATCTGCTCTCACGGGAGGGGGGTCAGGTTCTCCATCCAGAGGTCAGATCCCTCAACCTTCACGCTTGGCTTCTGAAAGGTTGAGGTATAAGGATTGGGACCTCCCTGAGGACGTGATGGAGGTGTTGCTTTCGGCCCGAAGACCGGCAACAAAGTCTCTGTACCGTTGCCGTTGGCGTAAGTTCTGCGACTGGTGCAGGGTTCAGAATGTGGATCCTTTTGCATGTGACATCCCCATGGTTCTGTCCTTTTTACTTTCTTTGGCCCACAGGGGCTTGCAAGTGGATACCGTTAAGGGTTACCTGGCGGCGCTGTCCATCTTTAAGCGTTCGTCTGAAGAGTGTTCTTACTTTAAAATCCCTTTGATTTCACAGTTCCTGAAAGGGCTCACTAATGTGTTCCCTCCGTCACCTTTCCTGGTGCCCGGTTGGGATTTAAACCTGGTTCTTAAGTTTCTTATGGGTGCTCCGTTTGAGCCTTTGCATTCTTGCCCTTTGAGGCTGTTAACTCTGAAAACTGTGTTTTTAGTTGCGGTTACTTCCGCTCGCAGAGTGAGTGAGTTACAGGCACTTTCAGTTAAGCCTCCCTTCACTGTATTTCACAAGGACAGGGTTGTCCTTAGAGTTCGTCCTTCTTTTCTTCCGAAGGTAGTGACGGAATTTTATTTGGCCCAGAAGGTTGTTCTTCCGGCATTCTATCCTCCTCCGCATCCTGGTAAGGAAGAGGAGAGGCTCCATAGGCTTGATCCTAGGAGAGCTTTGAGCTTTTATGTTTCACGCATGTCCCGGGTCAGAGTGGATGATCAACTCTTTATTGGTTACGCTGGAAAGCGTTTGGGGCAAGCTGTGACGAAACAGACTTTGTCTCGCTGGATTATTTTGGCCATCTCGGAGTGCTACCGTTTGGCGGGTAAGGACCCACCGGCTGGCTTGCGGGCCCATTCTACCAGAGGTATGGCTGCGTCTACTGCCCTGCAGAGGGGTGTTCCTATTCGCAACATCTGTGATGCAGCCACCTGGGCTTCAGTACATAGATTTGTACGTCACTATTCCCTTGATTCCATCCGAGCACAGGATCTGGCCTTTGGCAAGGCGGTCCTTTGCTCTGATATTTGATTGGCTATTCTACATTTTGATTCTAAATTCTTTCCCTCCTCCTTGCTTTGGTACTGCTTTGGGAGTCTGTCATAGATATGGAATACGTCGGAGGACCCAATCCCCTCGAAGAACAAGTTACTTTCCTACCTGGTAACGTTCTTTCGATGGGATGGTCCGACGACGTATTCCATATCGCTCCCGCCCTGCCTTCCCCGCTGCAGAATTTCTTTTGCGATTGCAGCTTACGTTCCGCAAGGCTTTGTGTCTGACTGGCAGTTGACTTATGTCACACGTTCTGGGGGAAAAAACTACAACTGAGGCTATGGGCGTCGTGCGTCCTACTTATCACATCGGATGACGTCGGAGGAGGTCCTCGACGACGGCGCATCGACGTCATCGACGCAGGACGCAGACGCCGAAAAAGTTTCCGAAGCAGCACAGCTGTGGTGATTACATGTCATAGATATGGAATACGTCGTCGGACCATCCCATCGAAAGAACGTTACCAGGTAAGAAAGTAACTTGTTCTTCGCAATAAAATAAATAAATAGTTTATTAGGCTTTTAAAATACACACCAAGCAAGTAAAACCTAATCAAATATTGGCACACCAACACTATAAAACAGATCTATAAATTCACCCTTGGGAGATATAGGAAAGCATTTGATTCAATGACCAGTGCAATACAATTAAGTTCTCAGATGCAAGAGAAATGGGAAAGACACTTGAGGTTAATCCTAGAACAGCTTCCCTAGCTCTTGGAAGGTCCAACCCTAAGATGGTTTGAGGCCTTGTCCCCTAATGTCGCCAGTTCTAAAGGTATACTGCACAGGTACCTTTATTAAGAGATTGGAGATACCAGTGGTTATGATCGCTAAGTCGAAAAGGTGTGTAATGTTCAAGTAAGTAATCTAGCTCAAACCCAGTCACTAGGATAGGCCAAGGAAGTGTTCATTGACCCGGCCTCCACTGACCAAAGTCAGGAAAGAGTGATTTAGGAACAGGTATTTACGCCCTTGTAACCCTATGGATGACAGGGGGGAGTAGTTCAGACACAGGTATGTGAACTTACCCCCCGACTCCGAATTCTCCAGAGACCACTGCTGATGTTCTGGAATCTGTTGGTTAAGGACTCAATCTTCTGTGCTTGGTCCCATCGAGGAAAGGCTCGCGGGTGCAGAGGTCACTTTTGGGCAAGGGCTTTACTTTGGGTTGGTCACAGTGCTTGGGTATCGGTTCCAGACAGCATCTATTAGAACACCCAAATGAAGAAAGATGACAACTTCTGTGGAGCAGACCATCTCAAGACACCTCCGGGGCTCAAAGGAGGAGTGTTGTAACGAGAGTCACCAATCATTTGGCGATCTTCAATGGAGCCAGCTGTTAGGGAGAATTCTCAAAATGTGCTAATTCCTCTCTACCTTAGAGACCCCCAGCTCTTTTGCTGAACTTTGGGACTCTGTACTTTTTAATTCTGTTTGTTTTCTGTGTTTATTTTCTTTAGTTATGGAGTTTTAACTCCATAGGCATCATCTATTGTTATGTGTGTTACACAGCACCCTCAGTGCAGTGACACAGGGATGTCTTTTAGACTTCCCAAAGACTTCCCAAAGGTTTAAATACCTTTTCTGGGATAAAATACTTTACTAGTATTTTCCAAATGCCTAGACCCAGCACACACCATCTTACAATGGAGTGCAGGGGGTCTTACGTAATACCCCCTGTGTCTAAACACTCATGTAGCAGTCCAATGCTACCCTTTCCTATGGAAAAGGCTGGTGGCAGTGGTTTTACAACAAACCACCGTGATTTTTCCCGACCGCGAACACTGGTAGCTAAATATCACGGGAGCCATGTTTTTCAAGATGGGGCACTAAGCGCCTTTGTTTAAACGGGTCCCGGTTTTCTCTTTTCACCATTTCTTTTGGAAAGGTCTTTCTAGTGTTTTTCTCTGCGCGCCAAACCAGGTTTAGTCCCTTTGTTCGTATGCCTTTGGCGGGCTTCAGGACCGAAGTCCGCTCTTGGCGTCTGAGTGTCTGGAGTGGGCAGGAAGTGAGGGAGGTGCCCGAAGCTGCCTGTGCTTAGACTCCTAGGAGAACCAAATGCACTCTGGCGTGATTGGCTGACTGTCCGGCAAGGACAGCCACCCAGCTGGGTGAGTGACAGGTAGGCTGGAATAAAAGGGGGAAAACTGTTTAAAAGGCAAGTCTCTTGGACTGGAAGGCAGAGTCGACCACTGGAACGAAAGAACCGAAGACGAGCTGGAAGAGGATGGCTGCTGCAACCAGTGGACGGTTGGTTTGCCCGGTGAAGCCCTGCTGCAGGTCCGAATTGCCAAACTTCATTCGACAGAGAAGCTCCTTCAAGGACGGCTTCTTCCTTTGAGTTGGTGTGACCAATCAACTCATAAGACACCTGGATACCATTCTCAAGGCTCGTTAGGTTTAACCAGGGAGAGGGACACCAGTTTGTGTTTTTGAATCTACAGCTACTGGAACTGAAGTGACTCAATTTTGTTTGCTCTTTTCAACGATCTCGTGCAGCGCAGGAGTCATTTGTCGAAGTGTAGGAAAAGTAGTAGTGGAACTATGTTCCCCACTGGCCTGCGCCACTCCCCACAATCCCCATTGCTGCACCCCCTCCCATGCACAATACAAACCACATGCGCCTGCTGTTTAAGGGAACGTCCAGTGCAATGCACTGAAAGTGCAAGTTTCAACTTCTTCCTACACTTTTATTTTAAAACGAAACCGTTCCGGAACTGTTTCTTTTTAAAATAAAGGTATAGGAATGGTAAAACCCAATTAAAAGAAGTAGAGGAGCACCACTCCCGACCACTCCCGCCCACTTCAACCTCTGGCAGGAGTCCCCTGACGTCCTCCCTCTTGTCCCCACGACTGAGGCTTAGGAACAGCGAAATCTGCATGAACTGCCAGGAACCACGACTTCAGCAACATTTGTTTTCTTCATACAAAGGTACTGTGCCAACCCGTTTGAGAGAACGCCACTCTCGCGGAGAAAGTTTGCAAAACCTTCCCAACTTTCAGCCTAATCAGCTTGTGACCCCACAAATGATTTCTTTTCACGTAAACTACTTCTGAGACCTTTTGCAAAGACTTTACCGCTTGATACCAGAACTGCTCTTTCCTATCCAGAACACTAGCCCATTTACTTTGGCCTGGCCTATTGACTTGAATCTAACTATTCTGGTGAACTGAAACTATTTGCAGTGCCAAGAAAGTATATGTAATCTATTCTACTTAGTTCTTTCCTTTTTGCTCACTGCTAAGTAACTGGACTGCCATTTGGCTCCTTTTTCAGGGGAGCTCAAACTGTCTCAAAAGCTTAGAGTTTTGTATTGAAGTGTATTGCTCTATAATTTTAAGTTGTCTTCTTCTAGTGAAATGTTTTATAAATGATTGTGTAAATAAAAAGTGTTTTACCAAGAAACCTTGAGTATAAGTGTCTACTTGAACCACTGTGATTGTCCTCTGTGTAACCTCTTTTACTGCTCACATTCACTCTTGAGATAAGCCTGGCTGCTCAGCTCGCTACGAGCAAACTGTGTGGTACAGAGTTATATAAAAGGTTGGTCTTGCTTCAACCTATAGTCCTAATTGTGTGTGATGGTCCCAGAGGTACTGCATGCAAATCTGCCTAAAACCAGCCCAGCACAGCTTCTGTTCACGTGAGAAGGCTGAGTGTGCCTAATTGCGATACCTAAAGGAAGACTGAACACTAATCTTTACTTTAATGTGGCATACCTTTATATCTATATATATATATATATATATATATATATATATATATATATATATATATATAAACACGCATTGCCTAAGAGAAGAGTCTCCTTATATTAAAAGTGAAACTCGCCTTTCTCGGAGTTAAGAAGCAATCCAACTGTTACTGTGAAGTTAATAAAAGTGCAACTGGCCTAGGATAGATGTGTGCAAGCATTACCTGAAGCTAAGAGAGTGGCAGCAGGGCTTATGGGTAATTACTTGGGCTGAGAAAGTTGGGGTAGGGAAACTGACTGCTTGTAAAGACTATTTTGAAGTTGATGCAGCCTTTGGGGCCAAAGACCGTGGAAGGAAGAGAGAAGTGAGTCTTAAAGGCAAACCCAGGCTAATATTGAGGCAGACAGACGTGAGGTAAGGAGGCTGCCCCTTTTTAAGCGAGATATTTAGAGGAAGAGTGCCTTGTCTACTTGAAGGTGTCGAAGTCCTTTAAAGTGCATCTTGTCAAAGCCTGTCTAGAAGTACAAACCACTGAAGCTGTGGTAGTACTCCAAAATACTGAAGCGTGGGTGGTATATCTAGTGGTCAGTAGATGCAACATTGTAGTAGACTAAACAAAGCAGAGTACTGTGAGACAAGGGTGACTGTTCTCATAGTGAATCAAGTAGAAATTAAGTTGTTGAAGTGGAAACAGCAGGACTGGGAGGTCATTCTGATGAATATACCATTGTGAATCCTAAAACTGTAACTAAAGAAATACTGACTTTTAACCATGAACTGTGTACTGAGAAACAGGGATATTGTATTTCATTTGAACTGTGGCAAGTCTTCTTGAAGAGGTCGGGATTACCCTTAGTGCTATTTGGTGGAAGTGGAAAGTGGATATTTCACTAAGGAGAAGAGATTTGCTGTCATTGGAAATTGGGTTAACAAACCTTACTTTGACTTAGAAACATCAAGAACTGATTTGAGACATGTCTTTCTTTGGTTGAACATTAACAGTATTGGCCTTGAATCATGGGAAAAAGGAGTGCACCCAGGACACCAGAAGGTTATTCAGAAACTCTGAATGTTGTTTGTGTTGTATTGCCATATATTTTCTTTGTGTATTTGTTGTTTAGTGTGAGGGCACGATATCCTATGTTAGAGTGTTTTCCCTTAGCTTTGGTTAGGCTGGGAAATCCTTATCAGAGTCGGGATAGTAAGGTATTTTATTTCTTTTATTTTTTGAGATTAAAATGGCATGTTTTAATAAATCATTTAACAGTTGTCCGCCTCGCATTACTGACCTCTCACATTTCCCATTTAAAGACCTGATAAAGCAGGAAGAAGGTCAAAGAAGAATATGGGCAAAGAACACGTGTAAAACCTTGTGGCACAGCCATCTTAGAGTGCTACCCACCCTTGGTAGCCATTTGTGGTAAATGCAGAAGGGCACAAGTTAACATTACCAAAACCTGCTAGAAAAATAACTGCTGCCACCAGCTCATCCTAGTCACATTGTAATAGTAACCAAAAAGCCATTACGGAAAGATACTTCGCTGTAAGGTTATATGTGCAATTGTAATAATTCACAAAGAGAGACAAAGGGGCTCATTATGAGTGTGCAGGCCTGGTAAAAATGCTGGTAATACCAGCTCTAGCATCTTTGCTGGACCAGCACACGGTTTACCAGTTTAACGGTAGTTCAGACCCATACAGGCAAATAATTGCTGCTATCACTGGCATCTGTAGTACCGGTGCCAGTGATTGTGGCCAACCCATTCCATGGGAACTTGCTGCCGACACCCATAATTTTCTGGTAATACTGGGATATCGGGTGGCAGAAACGGTAAGTCAGGTTTGCTGGTAACCTGCCAGAGTCACCAACGGGATACCGGCAAACCTGTAATGAGCCCCATAGTCTCTTAGTACCGACTGGACTGATCAATTTCTCGATAAGAATAAGCAAACGGGCAAGGGAAGTAAAGTAGAAGGCTTTACTTGCCTCCAAAAGGAAGTACAGGGTTCAAAACCATCAGAAAGAAAGTGTGTTCCGTAGGATTCTATGGGAGGAAAGCAACAAAAAGAAATTATTTCCTAACAGTCACTAAGGTCTAGCCAAACTCTATCTGGGCAGTGAGACTGTGCAGCAAGGCTTAGACTAAAGTGTGTGTGAGAGAGTGGTGAGGGGCTCAGTTAAGTACACGCAGAGCACTCTTAATAATGTATAAAAAAAAATGATATTTAGGTCTTAGACAAATTCTTAGCAATGAAAGAGCACAGATAACAAACACACTAAAACAATCACTACTATTCTATACACGTGCACGTTGGTGTGCTCTGCTAAGATCACTGACACTTCACGTTTAGAATACAATTAAAGCAGTTTTAGAAGGATGTATGTGATTTCTTCAAAAATATTTCACCTAATGGAGATCTCATCGACTCCATTTCACTGAAAAAGGAAATGAAAACTTTTTAAAGAATGCGTGAGGAGACACCCGCTCCCTCCCTACCCTAACTTATACCCTGACCCCACACCCCAACTATTATGCATTACAGATATACCATTTCACTTAGCATTTTCGGTAAAATCTCATTAGGTGAAATGGTATTCGATGAAATCTATGGTACCAATTTTAGAATACTGTAGTGTGAAGCAAGTGAACAAAAGAACCAGGCAAATAGCCATCTGTTAGAGAACTAATGTTTTGAAAATAAAGGAGTTGAAACACCATACAAAGCCTCTTAAAATAAGGCACTATATATAAAATAAAAGTCCTCCGCCAGCAAGAAAAGATGGGGCCAGTGCCCTAGAGTCACCAGTCCCAATGTCTCTTCAGAAAGCGTGGTAACTTTTTAGAGTCTGAGCAAGAGTTGGCAAAGTCAAAAGGCCCATTTGTAAGTACCCCAATTTTAGATAACTATTGAAGAAATGTTCTTAGTAGAAGCTCTTTCAATACAAGCTCCTCAGGGGACGCCCAGGAGAGGATACTTGACCAGTCTACCACCCTTCATGGTCAGGTACCGTGGAGAGGTGGTAAGATCTTTGTGGCCGTTAAACCCTATTGAGGTGGGTGGGGTAGAGCAGGTATGTTTACTCACCCCCTCTGCACTCCAATTCATTCAGGGACCACCTGAGAAGTTCCTGAAATTGCTGGGCCTTCTGGAGTCGTGCCTTGGTTCCGTTGGAGAAAGTCCTCGGGGCAAAGGTCAATTTTGGAGTCAGGTTTTTGGGTACGGCTAGTTTGCAGTTCCGTGTTCTGATGTCTGTTCTGGACAGTGAACAGCTCTACTGGACTAGAGAAAGGATCACCACTTCAGCAACAGCCTCGGAGGACTGTCAGGACACGATGCATGCAGGTGGTGATCAGCAGTGGCCACTCCAAAGAAATGGTGTCAGTCAGCCATTATGGCAGGAACAAAGAAACTGCCCCTGCAAGGTCCCTGTTAATGGTGGGGAGCAGCAACGTTGGGCAAAGCTTCTTGTTTTAGAACCGGAGGATCTGTGGAGTCCCAAGGCTCGGGACAAAGACTGATGCAGCAAGGTAGCCCATTTAGAATCTTATCAGCCCACTGCATGGTTCCGAGACACATCCGAAGGCTTCCATGGGAAGGATCCTCAAGCAGGGGTTGAGGCTGGTTGTCGCCACTGATCCCAGAGAGAGTCAAAGTACCTATAAAGGCTTTCTGGAGATCTGCTAAGAAGCAGGGCTTCGCCGGACGGTTGAAGAACGTGTTGCTGGCTAGTTTCCGATAAGTTCCAGGTCTTCAGCAGTATTCTCCTCTTTGTAGGGTTCTTGACTCCAACAACGATCTGTTAAATGGCTTCAGCATCCCCCTTTGATCCAGGATTCAAGCAGGAGGCCCTCGGGCACACAAATGGTAATGATCTGCACCATTTAAGCTAGCGGGAGCAATCATTTCCTGGATAGCCTCTGGCCAACACACCGGCCCAGTCGACTGGGACCAAGCAGTGCCAACCCCCCACATCCTTCCACACACAAATCGCTGCTTGCCCTGGAAAGAGCTTTCCTTGAAGGGAAATTCAGACCCTAGAGGGCAGGAAGGATGCCAAAGGATAGGCAAATCTCGTGATTCAGCCATTTTAAGGGAATATGGCAGTCTAAATGATATACTGCAGTAAAATGTGCACATGACTATAAAAGAAGAAAATAGTAGACAAGTGTATCCGTTGTCACCAGCCCATCTTGGATACATCATCCTAGTAACCAAAAAGTAACAAATAACAAAGCTACAGGGACACGGTCTACCGTTCAGGATACTACTATGGGGAACAGAGTTCTTCTGCACTGATCCACTGATCGCCATAGGGAATGATCAGTGCCCCAAAAACGGATGCGCTAAGCAAGGTAAGGATAGCAAAAGGCGTCTCTGGGCCTCCAAGAGCCAGAAGAGGTTCTAAACAATAGCACATAGTTGAGAGGTGCCATAGATGCCTGTGGAGGAAAAAATAACATCTTTCCTAATACATGCTAACCTTTCTACAATGTTTTATTGAGTCTTGAAGCCTTTGGCTACGGTATACAGCTGTTTAATTTTCTCTATGGCTATAATGTATTAATATGTGACTGTGCATTAATATTCATATAATGCGCTGGGAGTCCAAATGTTTGTGGAGTCGTGTTTTAGGCCTGAGGGAATTTGATGTATTTTTCCTGTTGATTATATAGTGTTTCCCTTTTTACCCTATAATTTACCATATGTGTTAGCTGCTGACCATGGGCTCTAGGGCCTTCCACATATACTAGGGTTGGGCTGTGTCTTTGGGACTCTGCACATTATTGTGCCGGTCCATATTGTACTTACCTGCTTGCTAGGGTTTATAGGTCCCTGGTCCTCCCCACCCCCTGTAATTTTATGCTGGGTGCTCACCACTGGTCGAGCGCCCACAAATCGACAGTGTGGTTAGGAGACTCCTTCTATTGACATTACTGTTTTTAGAATATGCTGGTTAATACTGTGTAATATTACAGAAGTACTTATTTGACCTGATAGTTTTAGATCTGTTACTTAAATGCATTATGTATATGATGGATTGTTTATAACGCGCTTAATACCCCAAACTTTCTCAGCACAGCCCAGGGGATCGAACCTGTGTTGCTCCGTGTCGTCTTGCTTCAAAGGCGAGCACGTTGCCCCTGAGCAATCCTCCCGAGACTGATATACTGAACATGTATTGTTCAGTATATCAGTATGGTGCTTGTTCTAGAGATAAGGGTGAGGACTAATTGTACCTTTTTTGTTTCAGCATACTACTCCTACCTGAGAGTTAATTCAGTCACTCTAACCACATTACCTACACTGGGAGGTTTGGCTTTCCTTTTTTGCTAGGTGTATTATCCTCCACCTCCGATTAGTGGCTGTAGTGCCCCCAACAGAGGGTGGTACTAAAACGACATTAACACCTCCTAGCATCCTCCAAGGAAGGAAACAAAGATGCAGCTTCTGCAGAGCTAGATGTATGCTCAAAGGCAGTTGAGACTGACTACACCCCTGGATTATAAAGGGCAGTTGTGTGCCTGTCCAATAATCCAGTCGCTCCTCGTGCTGGAGATGTGCGAGCTTCCCCGCACTGACCAGATCCAGCTACTCTGGTTACATCTGACAACACAAGGTTCTTTTACCGCGCACTGTTGCCACCTGCATGGTCTCTCGGCACTCTGGCGGATCTGTAACGCAAGGAGGGTGGCAGGGCAGTAGGACTTGCTGGCAAAAAGAGCAAGAGAACTGTTATGTGGTGCTGGCAACTTCAGTTTGGAGAAACCGGTCACTGAGCAGCGTAGGTGTGTTTTTCAGTTGGTAGTCGCCATGTGGTGTACAGTGAGATTATCTATGGTTTGTTTTTTTGTTGTGAAGTGTGTGGCTTTTGTGGTGCTGTAGTGGTATGGTTGTGTTTAGTTCATAGTTTGAGAAGGTGCATGTAGAAGGGTGAGCAGTTAATACGATTAGTTATTGGCAATACATTTCCTACCCTGATGTTCTGACTAAACGCAACCTATATCCCTTCCTCTGTTCTACTGCGTTCCAATTACCACCCCCACATGTTCCTCCAGAAGAGATGTATTCCCTGTGCCCCTCTTTCTGCCCCAAACGCATTCCTTTATGTGCGACGCATTTCATACCCTCAGTGGTCATATTCCACTGTGTGACACATCTCCCTCCCTGGTTTCCACCTTCGGCCCTCTATCCAGGTGAGATATACTTCTGCTCTGCAACCTCCCTTCCAAGCTAGACGCCTCTCTTCTCCTCTGCCCTCGCCTCCAGTGCAGCCCACTCCCAAATCCTATTCATATATAAGGGTTTGTAACCATTCCTGCTGTCTTTATAGGCACAGCAAGGGGCATAAGGCTTTGCTATACTATTAGAGTGGAAGCTGAGGCTGTTAACCTGCCGATACATGCATAGTGTGAGAGTGGCTGATTTACACAGGTATTGTGTATGATTGAGGAGGCTGGTCTATGCGGGTAGGTTATATATGGTAACAGGTTATTTGAATAGGTTGTTTCCCGGGGTACTTAAGTGGTTGTTGTCCCCTCTTTTCAGGCTTGTTTCTTTTGGCAGGTTTTGCTTGGTTTGGCTTGTTTGATTGCTTTGATGGGGCCGGTTCCTTTACTCGTTCTTGGTTCATGTTGGGTGTTGTTCAGTCGCTTTCATCCCATTCATAGCTGACGAGCCAGGTTTTTAGACGTTTTCTGAAACTTAGATGGCCCTCCATAGTTCGTATTGCTCTCGGGGGAGGGGGAGTTTTATGGCTGTATGAGGGAAGGCTGAACCCCCAAGATTTTTTTTCTCATGTAGATTTAAGGTTCTAGGCGAATGTCGTTGCTGGAACTAAGTGTTCTTGTTGGTTCGTAGATGGTGCTTTTCTTTTGTAAGAATTCCACTCCCTGGCTGTGAATTGCTATGTGTAATATGCACATTGTTTTGAAGGTGTTTGGTTTTTTGACTGGGAGCCAATGTTGCATCCGTAGCGCTGGTGTTATGTGGTCTCTTCGGGAGAGTTTGAGCAGAAGTCTGGCAGCTGCATTCTGTTTTTGTTGCAGTTTCTTCAGTCAGTAGTCCGGCATTCCAAGGTGTTGGCGTAGTCTATCGTGGATATGAGGGAGGTGATGGCAAGTGTTTTGTGCATGAAGGCGAGGAAGGGTAGAATCTTTTTGATTGTGTGAAGATGGAAAAAGCATTTCTTAATTATCGCATTTACTTAAGGTTCTAGTGTTAACTTGTCTTCCATTAGGATTCCAAGGTGTTTGACTACTTTGGATTATTTGGGTGTCATTCCCTGTTCTGTGGGCCACGGGATGTCCTGGTTGTCGGGTGTAATCATGATTTCCATTTTGTCGGGGTTCATTTTGAGATTATTCGTGTTCATCCGTTGGTAGAGTTCTTTATGACAGTCTGTTAGTGTGGGGTTCTCTTCATTACCAGCGATTGCGTAGATGATTTGCACATCGTCTGCGTAACTGTAGCATGTGAGGCCGTGTCTTTTGGTGACATTGATTAGTGGCGTAATATAGAAACAGTAGTGGGGATAACGATCAGGATAAGGATCAAATAGAACGTAATCCACCACAAAACTCTACTGAGAGAAACATTAAACACTCTCACCTGAAGGATCTCCCTGACCAGAGCACCTATTGGGGACTATTGTGAACCCCTAATAGGAGCCATGACAGTTGGAACTTCAGAAGACAGACATGAGAAGGCAAAGGTTACTTGCGCATGCCATAGACTGGCCATTTCCATACAGCGCGACTAATGTCCAGTAGCTGGCCCGATCTCAAGGCTGCCTGCAATAGTCTATGATGAGGTTCATGTGTGCACAGGGTGCGCATGTTGAGGCTGAGCCCATGGCTAGGTTGATGGCTCTGTAGCTCCACAACTTCTTAATTGCCCAGATGGTGTTCTCAATTGACAGTGGGAAGTTGACATTATGTAGTTTGCCAAAGCGGTTAAAATGGTGCATTAATAGCATATTATACAGTGATATGGGTGCTCGTTTTGCTGTACTCTGTTACTTGGCCATGCTGAGGCCCACCTGGCCTGATCCATACAAAGAAATGTCCTATAAATTAATAAAGTAATAAAATGGGCAATGAGAACACAAATATATTCATCCGACCCAGGAAATGTAGATGATTGGAGAGCGTCATGAAATAATGTCCAGGGTGAAGGAATGGATTTCTAGCCTCTGGCCTGGCGGACAGATGTTTAGGAGGCCACCCTACAGGGGACATTTCTGGGAAGATAGCCAGACCAATTCCCAGTGGCTTAGAGAGCAGTCAAGATGAGAGTGAGGGTGATCATAGGTCTCCAATGAGCACACACAGTGAACCCCCATACAGTTGGACAGTAGTATACACACATACACAATTTATTATAGGCCCAATTACAACACAAATGAATCATGGAATGCAATAGTAAAACACTGCACAAGCAACATACTGTCATATATACAGTCACTGGAGTCAGTGCCAGAAAGTTAATAACTCCACCAATACATGCAAAGGAAAAGGGTGAGTAACTTTTATTTTATTTATTTGTTCATTTGTAGAGCGCTCCTGACCCTTGGGTATCTGGGCTATTTATAGCACAAACGCTCTTCAGAGATGGCAACCCTAACTTTATTTGTCCAGCCCTAAGATGAATAGAACCTTGTGCTCAATGTTCAATGCACGCGTAAAAGCTCCCGGTCGTGCATAAAGTGGTGAAGTGGTTTTCAAGAGTCAGAAGAGTATCTGCTACGATCAACAAAGCTGTTCCTGACCTTTGAAGCACTTTAGGAAGCGAATACTACCCAAGCCAGAGAGAATGGCAAAATTAATATTCAATGCGTTTGGCTGTGCAAGGTGCCTCTGTTAAGTGACTTCACTACTCACCTCCCTTAGCTCTGTTTTGGTACATACTTGCAGATGCACAGGCCCTGCGGGTGCGAATACAGATCCGGTTTGGGACAGGAGCTGTAACTCTTGCTGTTGGTACTCTTGTTCAGAGGAGAATTGCCTAGCATTTCGGTGCTGGACTGCCCCTGTGCAGAACAAAGGCTGATATGCAGGGATATTTCTCCTCTATGAAAGGTACAGTGAGCTAAAGACTTGTTTGAGACTCTCCCTGGAGCCATCCACCCAAGAACAGGTCAATGAGCTGTGTTCGTGCTGGTAGAGAGACTCCCAGACTCCCCTTTGTTTTGCATTTATATATATTGGTTATGTTCCAATTTTGTATTCATCTTTCTTGAAGTTGATTGGACTAGTGGGTAATCCCGAAAATAACATATACAATCTTCATAACCAGTCTGTTCCAAGGCACATTGTACAATCACCAGAAATTGGAGTGAGTGTGTCTAGGGTCATAAAACACAGAACCCCCATTGCGCGGTATTGTGAGGTACTTTGCGCAATGATAAAATGTTACTAGCAAGTGGCAACAAAGTCGAGACTAAGAGAAACAAAGTTTTTATTTACTGACAGCCTGAAGGACTTGTCAGTTTTCCATAACAATGAGCAAAAGCCCTGTGGAGTGGAACTGAAGGCTGCGCTCTACTGTAAAAAGTGAGGCTAGGATACAGAAACATGGAGGGTCATACCGTTTGCTTTGTCACTGGATGAGATCAACTCTTCTGAGTAATTTCCAGCTGATGTGCTGCGCTTTCTATTGGTAAAGTGATTTCCATGCCCTGGTTTAGTCATTGATGAGTGCATTAATAATTTCTACACTATGATGGGTAAACAGTACGAAGTTAGGTTTTAAAAGTGCTCTGGTCAGTTTAGGAATTTAATTTAAGAATAGAGAAAACCCACGAGTGAAAGATTTACCTGCAAAGGTGTTAAGTTGTCACGTTAAAACACTTTCAGTTCAACCTTTTGCCCTGATTTGTTTTTGCGGCCTCTTGCAGGTTAGAGTTGGGTTAATCAGTTGAAGGTAGCGGCGGACGATGTGCAAGTCCTTCTTTATCGCAGGTCACTTGATCAACCAGCTTCAGTTTCCAGATCAGAACACAAACTTATTTTCGTAAAACTCATGTTCTTCCTTTTCTGAGTAATGCCGCGGAAGTGTAAAGTAAGGTCACATATTGGGATTTCATTATACTCTTGCAGTGAGCTTCCTCCTTCTAGATCACGTGAGCAGTTCCCTGCGCTCTGCTGATATGGGCAAGTCACAATGGGCCTCATTCCGAGGCTGGAGCTATCCATGGAGTAAAGAGCACCATGGTAAGCAACCATGGAGCTATTTACTCCATGGAAATCCGGCATGGTGAATGGAGTAATTACCGGTCCATTCCAAGGTTGGAGGGACCGGTAAGTCCCCATTCACCATACCGGTTCCCCATCCCTGCCCCCATAGGGCTCAATGGGAATGGGGAAGGAGTAAATTACAGCACCGTAAATTACGGTGCCGTAATGTACTCCAAGGTCCCTTTGCGGGTTGGATTTTTAACGCCTGCTAAAAGCAGGCGTTAAATGCCAACCCGCAAAAGGGAACTCGGAATATGGTGGTAAGTGTTAACGGTCACCGTTGCCATTAACGGTGACCGTTAACCCTTACCTCCAGCCTCGGAATGAGGCCCAATGAGACCTGCTGATATTGGTCTTACCTCAAGCTCAGGGCCATGAGTACAGACCATACCGCCGAATGGAGAGAAAGAGAGCCATAGAAACAGTGGAAAGCCTTTGCCCTTGGGCATTCTCCAGCATTGGCAGTCGCTGCTGCCCACACTCTAGACATGCCACATTAAAGCCAGAAAAACAAATCGTGCAATTGATCGGTCTCTGGTCTGAGTAGTGTTCGGACATGTTGGGTAGCTTTTTAATTTCTAGGCTAAATCTCCTTCACCTGTGAGACCCCCAGCACCTTTTGCTGGACTCATGGATTGTTTTGGTCTGTTCTCCTGAGTAAGTGGGAAGCGTTTTACCTACTACTCATCTTTTGCTCTGTCTATGGGAACCGTAGTTCATTATTTTTGTACTTATTTTATGGAGTCTTGCATTGACATCGCTAATTTACTTTTGTAGCACACGCACCGTTTGTGCAGTGATGCTGGGATCCTTTTGGGCTTCCCTTTGTATTTTCTTCTATTCTCCTTGTGTGAACTACTGTTCCCAAGGGTAGATAGAAACCTTTTATCGTTTCTAAGTTTTATATTGTGAGATCAGCAGACCCTGCCTTATGTGGGGTGCTGAGGGGTTACCCTTTCTCACTGCTCCTTTAACATTTCTGTTAGTGAGAAGCACACCTGAATGGCCTGTAGCAGTGGACATGCTCTACCGACTTGTGTTATTTTTAGCCGCAGGCTGTGTTCACAGCCCCGGTAATGCACAGAAGGGTCGCCATTAACCCAAAATGGTGGCTGTATTCTTTTTTTACACCATTTCTTGTGTCCTCCTCCTGCCATGCTGGATGACGATTTGTGAAGCCCGCTGAGGCTCCAGAGTGTCTGTAAAGACTAGGGAGGAGTCCAACATATTGCAGCCATTTGTCTTCTGGCATGCCTGCCTGGAACCAGTTCCAACTGGGAGGCTGGCTGTCCCACATAAAGTGTTACTTGATTCAGAAGAATTCCACAGGAGGTTCTACAGCTTGTGCCTGCCTTTTTGACCCCAAGCCTGACACTGAAAGAGTCTCATAACTAGATAGGGAAGGACTCCTAAAGTCTAAGCTCTGGGAAAACGACTTCTAAGTAACTTCCCTTGTGTTGGTGCGGTTTCTGCCATAAGGATCTGAAACCAGGTTCTTATCTTTGAATTGTGTACACTAATCTTAAAGGTATTACTCGCCTTTTAATTACAGTCATTCTGAATAGTAATTGCCAAGTTCCTACTCACCTTTGAGTTGTTTCTACTATTCTAGAAAGTAACGACAAGCTCTGTAAAGATTTGTTTTTGAAACTCAAAAACGGACGTCGACAGGGCTTGTTTAGTAATATTATCCCTAGTTGGATATGTACTGTACCCATAGTCCTGCATGTGTCAAGGTCCCTCAGACTGTTTTTTTCCCACCATAGAAGTCTGTTGCAAATGAAGAGTCCTTTGATTAGCTAAAGTTGTACTTATAGACTTTCTTGCTTTCCTTGGTTATTCGCCTTGCTGAACAACCGTTTGACAGCTCGATGGCTCCCGATGCACGCCACCATCCTCATCATCGTCCAGATGCGGCCTTCACAGGCTTCTTCGGGCTTTGGCCCATTACAGTAGGGAGAGAGGTGGGAGGTTCTTCATACAGACCTCTTTTAGAGAATGCGTATGCCACCATCCCCTTTCTTCTTTTCTCGCCAATCTGCCCTTTCAAAATATAATGGACAAAACCCATTTAGATTTTGGCCCTCCTACCTCTGAAAATTCCTGTGGAAGGGCATGCACTGAGTGTGCAACCACTGTCGTCCGAGGGATCACGCCGAAAAGAATTGTACATCCTGTAAACTCTTTCGGCCTAAAACCCTAAAGGATTGGCGGACCAAATGCTGGGCCGGTCAAGCCATGCAGGCCGAGGCCTCCATCAACGTGATGGAAGACTCCAGTGAGGGCAATATTGGGGTCATGAGTGATGCCAAGGGTGAGAGGGGTTCGTTGGAACCCCAAGTGCGGGCCCCTTACTCCAAGAAGCAGGTCGGTGGTTCTGTGATGGAGAAGACACCCGGCGGTCAAAGCGCACACATGCACAAACACTCTAAGAACATACCCCACGGCTGACTCTCGACGGTAATGTTGAGTGTCAAGGGACATGCAGTGTCGGGAGTTAAAGCCTCAGGTTCTTCACTGTCCTCAGGGCCATTGCGCATGCTTTTGCCTCACGACAGTTCTTCAAAATCGGGAGTGAAAGTCGGTTTGGACACCGCAAATAAAAAGGCCCTCCTTTCGCACGTCGAAAAACTGGCGGCAAAATGCGTTTCGGCATGCCCTAAGAAAATGCTGAAAATGCATGAACTAATTAAGAAACACGTTAGTGCTTCTCTGCATAAGGCGAGGTTGCCGAAAACGTCTAATTCTTTTGACGCTCTTGGCCCCAAAAGAAACGCAGGCAGGTGTTTTCCATCCCTTTGGACAACCTCTCAGGGGCCATGCACCACAAGGATGTCACTCTCTCCTAGGCCACCCCTGTCAAGGATGTCACTCCCTCACAGGCTACCTCTGACATGTCAGAGAATTTTGTGTTTCCTAGACTTCATGGACCGACTTCCTGACCAATTAACAATTCTTAAAGATGCCTCACAGCCAGGGGCAACAGCAAATCCACCCCCTGCCAAAAAGTCTTGTCTTGGGCAACAGCCTAGCACCTCTGCTTTAGGCACTCCGGCCTCAACGTTCTAAGACACGTCTCAGACATACCAAGACCCCTATTAGGACTTGTATTCTGATGACACAGCAGACCCAGGGTCTCTCGGGGACCTCTATGGCCAAGAGCAAGACCAGTTTTATGACAATGATGACATTTACTTGATCCAATCGCCAGACCACCAGGACCAGCCGGTAGCAGATTTGCCTATTGACAAGCCACTCCAGTACAATGAACTGCTACTAAAGGCAGCACAGCATTTTAATATCGACACTCGGGAGGCACAGGTCGACAATGACTTTCTAGAAGATATTTTGGGGGACAAGAGGTCTGCTACCCAGTTGATACTACTCCTGCAGCCTGTCCAGAGACGTATCCAACCATCCCTACTTGCGCCTCGTCTCACAAGGGCGGTCAACCCTAGCCATTCAGGCTCGTGCCCACAGACCCCCTGTATATCAGGGGTCAGGTTAAGCTAGATTCCCTAGTGGTAACCACCACGTGGAAAAGGGCAGCACTCATCTGGGGTCGGCAAAAGATCCGATAGATGAGCAGAGCAAAAAGAAATATACTTTCGGGCGAAAGGTCGCCTCATCTGAAGAATACCAAAATCGCTAACACTACATTGTTAGCTAGTTACGGCTGCCACAAATGGAATGACCTGCAACGCCAAATGGAAGCCATCCCAGAACCACTAAAGGCTCAATTACTGAAGACTATATCCGAAGGCAAGCAGATCTCAAACTGCATCCTACAGAAAAACCTTGATGCAACAGATGATGCAGTATGCATCATAGTGGAGGGAACACTCATCAAGTGCCATGCTTGGCTCAGACAGTTGGGATTCAAGCTAGAGACTCAAGTAACCCTCTTAAACACGCCCTCAAGAGTGCCAAGGAGGTGTATGACACTTTTAAATTCCTTGGGCAGTTGACAAACCCTATTCCCAATGGGGCCAGTGTGTGCAACATTCTCAGGCTACTGTCAAGGTGGACAGCCCTCGTCTTGAGGCCAGTCATAAGGCCAAGGTTCCTCACGCAATTTTCAAAGAGGAAATAAGAGTCAGAGGAAGGGGCAGAACCTCGCCTGGAAGAGGCTCCCCTGCAATGCCACTCCAGTAGGAGGCCGAATGTATCACTTCACCCAAGCATGGTAGGGGATAACGTTGGACAAGTGGGTGTTGTGCACCGTGACAGGCGGGTATTGTATTGAGTTGCTCCAAAAACCACCCTACCGCCCGCTGAGACAAAAGAAAATGACAGCAGAAGAACAAAGCATACTGCTGGAGGAAATAAAGGCACTGCTTGAGAAAGACGGCATAGAGAACGTCCCGGCAAACAAAGTAAACTAGGGTATTTATTCAACGTACTTCCTTGTGCCAAAGAAAGACCTTACCATGTGCTCAGTATTAGATCTGCACCCTGCAAACAAATATGTCAAACCCTAGAAGTTTCGTATGACCACGCTCCAAGAGGTGATTCCACTCCAAAAACGGGCAGACTACATGGCTTCGTTGTACATGAAAGATGCTTATGCGCACAGAAAATACCTGCATTTCAGGATGGCGGGAGTACACTACCAGTTCAAAGCACTCCCATTGGGCATCGCCTCAGCACCAAGAGTATTCACAAACTTGCTTGCAGTAATGGCACCACACCTGCGCAGAAAGTCCATCTCAGTATACCCTTATCTGGACGACAGGCTAATCACTGGGAAAACTCCTCAAATTTGCAAATTAAATACGCAAAAGACAATGAACCTTCTCTTCAATCTGGGTTTCTCCATCAACGAGAAGAAATCCAGTCTAGGCCCCAGCCCAATAAAACAATTTCTAGGTGCTATCTGTTAGGGAGAATTCTCTGTAAAGGCTAATTTGCCAAACCTAGCGAGTCCCCCAGCAGCTTTGCTGGATTTTTGGGGTTTATTTTTATCTCCTGCTAAGTGTGAGACTCTTTTTCCTCCCACTCTTAGACATGATTTGAGGTGTTCCTTTGACTTTGTATGTGTTTTATGGGCTATGGGGTCCTTTACCCCATAGGGTTTCATGTGTTTTTGATATGTGGGTTACACAGCACCCTCCGTGCAGTAACCCAGGGGTGTCGTAGCGACCCCCCAACATAGACTCCATACCATGGGACTGACTACTGTCTCCCAGGGCATGTAAAGTCACCATTGGCTTTACTAGTCTTAAATTGTGAACATAACCAGTACAAACCATCATATTGTGGACATACTGGTCGGGGCAATTCGATTGCCCCGGGGTCTGTTGTTCGAGAGGGGACTGTCCAGTCCCCCTCGACCGAGTTTTGGCTGGTGGCAGTGGATACTACTTTTTATATTCGACCGCGAATATATTCCTATGTGATTTTCCCATTGTTCGAGGCTACCACTTTTTAATATAGCCTTGAACATACCGCCGGTTTATTAAGTTAATATAAATTCACTGGTTGGTAATTTTTGCCGAAACTTGGTTCCAAAATGGCGTTTGTGTTACTTCTGTGACTCCAACCCAAGTCGAGCCCTTTGTTCCACTTTTTGGCGGGCTTCTCCACAGAAGCCTCCAAAAGTGGTGCCACTCTGTCTGGGTACCACAGGGGGTGTGGGAGGGGGTTTAGGCACCCTGGACTGAGTTGCCTCGGCAACTCAAGTCGCACTCTTGTGTGATTGGCCCAAGTGGTGAGCCGCCCGGCTCACCACTTAGCATGTTTGATTGACAGCTAGGCTGAATGAATGGGGGTTTTCTGCATAAAAGCAGGGCTTTGGGGACTGGAACTTCAGAAGTTGCCACAGGACCTAAAGAATCCAAGGAGGGAGAAGCCGAGCCGAGCCGACCTGCAACGACAACACCACCGGTGGCGCCCTGCGGAACTGTCTCACCACTTTTCCCGACGACAGAGGAGATCTCTAGCCCGGAGAGTCTTCTTCCTTTGACTTGTGGGGATAACCAGTTTGCCCGTCTTTTCGCCTTCCTGACCATCTCGTGGCCGCCTTGCCCGTGCCAAGCACCCTGGCAACCGGAATACCACGGATCCCTACTAACGCGAAGAACAGGGTGGTACCTTGTAACCGGGAAACTCCGCGGCTGGTTTCTTCCCTGACAGCGCAACGACCTTCAGCTTTCCTCCACGTCGAGACCTCCTCTTCCTCTGGACGAAACACCGACTTGCACCCGCTGCCAGGAACAACTGCCCCCGCTGGAACGTTCTTGCCACTTTCAGGTACTATGTCCCATCTGGCTTCCCTTGCGACAGATCGTTCGGGGTGACAGTAAATCCTCGACTTTCTAACCTGGGCTAGCCTGGGACCTGTTAACTAACTTTTCCTGACTTAATCTCAATCTTTTGCAAACTTTCTACTAAGACTCTTTGGGCCAAGAATCCAAGGAGGGAGAAGCCGATCTAGCCAATCTCTAGCCAATTGGGTTTACTGCCAACCACCTGTAGTCCTAAATCTTTTGCAGTAGTCCCTAAGGGAACTGCACAGGTTTCTGCTTAACACTATCCTAAACACAAAATCGGAACTGGCTTTCCCCGCAAATGTGAGAGTACAGAACATACTGTTGCAGGTACTTCACTATAAGGTGGGTCGCCAGATAACTGTACGCAAAGCAATACACTTGCTTGGGATGATGGCTACATGCATTCACTTGGTTCCATACACGTGCCTGCGTATGCGTCCAATGCAGGAATGGTTAGTGAAACAGTGGTCTCAGGCAAGCGGACAGTTGGACGATCTATTGGTTCATTCTCTTCGCTTTTGCTCCAAGGACAACCTGTTGAAAGGAAAAACTTTTTGCGCTCCACCAGCGCAAGCAATCCTATCTACAGCCACCTCACTCGCCGGATGGGGGGGCCCACTTACTCCACCACACAGACCACAGTCAGTGGACAAACGCTACTGCCCAATGACACATCAACTTCCTAGAACTCTTGGCAGTCCTCAAGGCTCTTCAGGACTTTCAGCAACATCTCAAGGGTAAAACGGTGCAGGTTATCACAGACAGCACCACGGCCATATTCTATCTGACCACGCAAAGAGGCACACACACACACACACTCGAGTCTGTCTAAGCTATCCCAAAAATATGGAAGTGGTTACGCAAGCGGAACATGTTCCTAACATCTCAACATTTTCCAAGGGAACACAATTCTCTGGCAGACACTCTAAGCAAACACCCTCTACCAGAAGAACACGAGTGGCAACTCAACAGAGATATCTTACACAGAATATTCTCACTACGGGGTAACCCCCCACTAGATTTGTTCGCTGTTCGCCACAAACCTAAACACACAAGCCCAGACTTTGCGTCCAAGTTTACACAACCAGGGTCTAAGGGAAACTCCCTCTGGATGAACGGGTCAGGGAAATGTGCTTATGCTTTTCCCCCCTGACACCACTCCTGAGGAAAATAGTGCACAAGATGCACCAGGAACAAGTAACTCTGATCATGTTTTGCTCCTATGTGGGCGAGACAGCCTTGGTTTCCACATCTGCTCAAACTGGCAATGTGTGACCCAATCAAGCTCCCATGCCCATACAACATGTTCACACAACACAAAGGGGCATCCCTCCACCCACGCCCACAATCAATGAACTTGGCAGCTTGGCTCCTGAAGTCATAGAGTTTGGCCACTTAAATCTTCCACAGAGGTGTATGGATATCTTTAAAGAGGCACGAAAACCCAACACGAGGAACTGCAATTTTAATAAGTGGAAGAGATTTGTGATATGGTGCACATCACAATAACTAAACCCAATAGAATGTTCTCCAGCTAACATTCTTAACCACATGCTTTACCTACTAGACTCCGGCCTAGTATTTAATTCCATAAAGATGCAGATCTGGGGAACAGTGCTTTCTCCAGACGGATGGGAAGATGGTGTGCGGTAACTGGTCATCACAAACCAGTTATCGAACGAGTGGAAAATGGATGCAAACCTCACTGACTGAGGTTTGCAAAATTGCTGACATGGGTCGAAGAGAAAGGAGGACCATTGCAGATAGTGCCTTTGGCTAGTGCACAACTGTGCTTCAGAAACGGCGGCATGGGAAAAGTTAGAGAACATCAGCAATGTGGACGAATCTTTGATGCGCCAGGAATGAA
Source organism: Ambystoma mexicanum (assembly GCF_040938575.1). NCBI lineage: Eukaryota > Metazoa > Chordata > Amphibia > Caudata > Ambystomatidae > Ambystoma > Ambystoma mexicanum. The sequence goes on from NC_090936.1 coordinate 1,219,562,525, forward strand.
GGACGGGATAGCAGTGATAATGGATCACTACTGGGCCTGTGGATCCAGAGCTTGCATGAAGCTGCCCAGAGATTGGGGAGGACTCTGTTCTATAGTGATTGTCCATGTTCCAGCATTGGTGATCTCGAAGAACGACCTGAATATTGGTGAATTTCCAAAAGCAGATGCTCACCTGAGGAAAAAGAGATCTACTGAGCTCCTGAATCAAATGAAGAGGGAGAAGTATTTCTCAGCCAAGTCAATAGAAGCTTTTGATGCCATCCCATATGAACACAGGTTGTTCAGTCAGACTTCATCAATATTCACGACAATTTTTATGCCCAGGATCCAGACGGCAGCAAATATTAAATGGTTAAAGATATGCAGATGGGAGCTTCTGCAGACAATTAACACCACTATAAAGGGTTTCAATGCTATCAAGGAGGAGCTGAGAGTCTTAAGACTGATATTACAGCTATGGATGGAGGTGTTTGTGCCAAAATCAGAGAATCATGTTGCACATTCATACCTGCCCAAGACAACGAGAATGGCACCTTGACAGAGGCCATAAGGTTGCTGACAAACCTACATGTCAAGATGGAAGACAAAGGCATTTATTTATTTGGATTTGTATAGCGAACATCGGCCCGGGGGCATCATGGCACAGGTAACGGTATGCTCACTTGGTACAGGAATACATTGCAGCATTTAAGTACTTGGAACTGGAATACATTACAGCAGGTAAGTACATTCATTACGTTACATACAGTCAATATGTAAAGGAGAGGTGAAGAGGTGGGTTAGTTGAACAGAGTGGTTTTCAGCTGTTTACAGAATGCAGTGTAGGAATTTTCATTTTAGTGCAGTGGGTAGTGCGTTCCAGCTTCTCGGTGCTAGGTGTTGAAAGCTGGACATGCCAGCTTTGCTTCTTTTGAAGGTGGGTACGTAGATCTTGTTGGTCAGATGGGATCTAGTGGGTCTGGTGGACAAGTTTGAGGGTGATACTTTCGGCTAAGTAAGGAGGGGCGTCAGTGAAGAGGCATCTATGTGTGATGGCCATGGTTTTGAAAAGGATACATTCTTTTACTGGTAGCCAATGGGCCTCTTTCCTGGCCTGAGTGATGTGTTCCCTTTTGGGAATATTCAGTGCTGCTCTCTGGGCATTGTTCTGTGAGATTTGCATTTTGTTTAGATTTTTTGCAGAGGTGCCCAGAAGAGGGCATTGCAGTAGTCCAGTTTGGTGGCTACTGTGGCTCTGGCTATTGATAGGCAGTTTTTAGTAGAGAGGAAACGTTTAACCGCATTGATTACCTTAGTGGTGAGAGCAGCGGAGGAGCCTATGGCATTGACCTGACGTGACATTGACAGAGTTGAGTCAAGGTATACTCCTAAGGTTTTTACTGCTGAGGAGACCGTGATGGCGGAGTTGTCAATATTAAAGGTTATGTATTGAGGTGGGAGTTTGTTCCAAGGTTTCCTAACAGCCTTCTGGACAGGGTTCCAGAGGAAGTTTGAAAATGAGGGAAATAGAAGGCTGGTGTCGTCATGCGGAGCAGAGCTGACACGCCTAGAAAAGATGCACGAGGCAAAAGAACATAGACGTTCTATAAGATCTGAAGAAGGTGGTAAAGATGAGCAACATTTCAGGCTCAAGATGAAGATGCTCATGCTACAGAAACGCTGAAGAACATGCAAATCAGTTTACACTTGTACAGACGCATTAACGCAAATAGACCAGGTGATCTTAAGGCTGGCTACGTAGTGAATAGTTGCGGCGATGCCCCAATGTATAACACTTAGGAATGTATAGAACCTAGATATTCCACAGTGCACATTAAGCAAGGCTTGAAACCCTGTGATTAGAAAGGGTTTTTCAATGTGGCGCAGTTGGAAAATAACTAAAGGCGATGGAGAAATACAAGAAAGGCTTGGCTGGCCCAGCACCAAGAAGTCGAGGCCACCATGAGCCTGGTTGTCCATCCATTAGTTACATGAACGTGAGAAAGAAAGAAACGTCTGTTTGAGGTAGAATGGAAAAATACTGAAGGCGTCAAAAGTTCATAATTTAATAGAATTAAAAGCTGCAAAGAGCTTGAAAATACGGTCTCCAAGTCATATGGTCAGATCAAAATAGACATTGGGTCGATCTACACAGAAACCAAGAAGATACTCCCTTTATTTCTCAGGCACAGAGAGCTTCTGCAAGGCCAAGTTCAAAGCCATAAAAGCCATAATTGACTGGCAGACTGCAAGAGTGATGATAGATGTTAGGCTAATTGGTGGGGAGACATGATCACACCAACCCTCCCTGCACCTGGTATGGTAACCTGCGTGCTGCTAGCGTGTGGAATATTTCAGAAGGGTACAAGGGTGCCAAACCAATGGTAGAGGGCCCTGTATCAAAGAGCCCTATAGTCTGTATAACCAATAGAGTGTCGAGTATTAGTGTGATACAAAAGATGACGTGTACTTAGGATGGGCTTCATTGCCCACCTGACAGAGACCTAATCACGTCCCCCGTCAGTATGGAACGTATACTTAGATGTTCCCTGTAATCCTATCACATCCTTAAGTAGGTTTTTGTGGTTTGCCACGTAGTGTGACGTCACTTATAAACGTGTTTTTATGATATGCGTTGAGAGGAATCGAGCAAACGTCCGCCAATGTCTGTTGTAACTCTGTTTTAGACAATTGCAAATAAACAGCACCAAGTTTTGCGAACTTTCTGAGTCAGTCTGATTATTGATGTTTGAGTAACTTCTGCATCCCCATCTATCTCAAAGTATTGCTACCTCATCTTAAAGGACCCTAGCTCTATGGGTTCACGAGTTTCATAACTACAATAACAATTCTCATTCACTGCACTATGTGAAAATGTTACTGTCTTTCTCTTTACTGAGACGGGTATGAGTACTCCAATAATGATTCTCATTCACTCTGCATTGGTACAACGTTATATTATCTTCCTTTTGACTGAGGCAAGTATGATTTTTCCCATAATGGTTCTCCATTACTTCTCTGGGTTTTAGTAGTACAGTCTCTTCATCTTGACTGTGACGAGTATGAGCACTCCAATAATGATTCTCCGTCCCCCTCCCGTGTCTCCTGTTTTCCCTAATAACTGATGCTCTTAGGGATAACGCCACCGGGTTTTCTAGTCGTTCGGGGTCGGTTCTCTCTTTTTCCAGCTTGGCTTCTTGTATTCCTTCAATGTCTATTCCTCTATCTCACCTTCTGGGATATTTGTTCAGTAACTCAAATGCCAGCCTACTCTGTGCTTGCCTTTGCAAAGTGGTTTCAGTGTTGTTTCATTGGCGCTCTGCCCACCCCGGTCCTTCCGTGGTCACCCCATCTCTCTCTATCTCAGATCAAGGATGCCACGTATCCAGCTCAGTTTCTCTGTCTTCTTGGTACAGTTTGTAGCGTGTCCCTGTACCCTTCTCGCACTCGTGCAACTTCAGGATGTTGTCCACCCAGCCTCTCTCCTGAACCAGCGTTCAAGCCTTTTTGTAATTTGCGGGTTCTTCCCTTGCATCTCCAGGCTCCTCCTCTTTTAGGAATTACTTAGCGGTGGAGCTTCCCTGGCACAACTCATTGTTCTTTTCTCTCCATCTACAGCGGCTTCTCTTTGCCTCTGCATGTCATCTTCTTCGTCCCAGTTGCATGAGAATTTATTTTAAGAAATAATTACCATTTCCTGTTGACAATAACACATACTGATTTTCTCTTCATATAGGTTTTCACAGGAAGGTTTTGAAAAGGTTATTTTAGAATGTTCTCTAGGGAGTTCCCCACAGGAATGGGAGTTCTCGTCCCGAAATGGGGAATTTCTCACAGTGAGGTCCCACCTGCCCCTACTTGGGGTATTGCGAAGCAGGCTCACCTCCCTAGCCTCACAGGTTGCGGCTCCCCCTTGGGAAGGAGGGACAAATTCCCTCGATTAATCACAGCTGACGGTGAAAACTATCAGGACTGTGGGGGTCAGTGGAGAAATGTAAGTAGTGGAGGACAGTGGAGAATGTCGGAGGCAGAATCCGGTGAAGGTCAGGAGGGATGACGGAACAGTGATGGTCATCGGTGGGTGGGTGGATGGTTAAGGCGGTCAGGAATGCAGTTAAGACGGTCAGGAGGGTGGACAGTGAAGGTCAGGGTGCTAACAGTGCAGGAGGTCAAGAGGGTGAACAGTGAAAAAGGTTATGAGGAGGGGATAGTAAAGATGATCAGGGGGTAGATGCAGGTGACTGTGCGGATGTGATGGTAAATATCTGAGATATTGTGGCCATTTTAGAGTGCAATTTTAGATGCACAAGAAGACAAAAGGGGCAAAAGGAGAAGACCGTAATAAGTCACTGGGGAGAACATTGGTTTTGGGACACTGGAGGTGAACGAATGAGGGTTTGACAGTGAATCAACCGAGGTGTTTAGGGAGGATGGAGGTAACCGAAGGGGGGGGGGAGAAGGTGGTGCCCTTAGGGATGAAGGAGATAAGGAAAGAAATAGGGTAGCAGAAGAATCGAGGTAGAGAACGGAATGCAAGCCTAGCATGAGGGATTTGTGAATACCCGAACAAGAGAGACGTTTGTATACGAATTGTTCAAACTACAATTGTTCGAACTACAATTGACCTTTGCACAATTGACTGAATTGTGACGGTCAATTGTTACATATATGCGGGGAGAAAACTCCCACAACCCCCCATTTTGTTTAAATATATATATATCATATATATATATATCTTTCAATTGTAAACAGCATACTGAAACGCTGTTCCGTCGAGCAGCACTTCTCACATAGTTCCAAACACGTGGTTCCAAATACCTCGCCGCGGACAAAAATCAACAAAGAAACTGCACGGGTTGTATATAGTTAAACAACCTTTATTTCATAGTTGGCAGTAAAAAAAAAAGTCAAATGTCCCAGTCAAATCATTTGCCAGACGGCAGTCTGATGCGTTTTGTCACAACCTGGTGGCTTGTTCAGTTACTCGTACCCATGAGGAAGTTTGTTTTAAAACCAAACACCACAGTGATAAACATAGAAGAGGTGACTTACACAATGCACACCATAGCTAGTGGCCATGTTTGTTTGGGCTACCAAATGTAATTGAAAATTGCATGAAATTACATGCAAACTAAACCTGTTCAGTTCTATATAGATATACATATTTTTTTTATTATATATGAACGCCCTCATGGTTAGAAACGAAGGAAATGAGCCTTGAAATGATAAGTTTCCAATACAACGTACACATTCGTACCAGTAGCATATTACCAAGTCCATTGTATTTAGCTGAAACCTGCATACGCAATTAGGTGGCACATTCATTATGCAATATATACAATTGGAGTTCCACATTTCTACAATTAAGCAGTAAAACATGTTCTTAACATTTTAAATGCATAATGCATTCCCAAAGGTAATTTTTAAAGTGCATGGTGCATTCAAAGAAATTCAGAATGTTCCTAGGCCATATGCGGCTATTGTAAGTGCATAGTCCTCAATAAAAAATGTTTGTCAACACTTCATTTTATGTCAGGAACGTTATATGAATATATAAATGTATTTAATAATACTATGTATTATGTTAGAATCACTAACTAGTTCATATTTGTGTGTGAAATTCACATTCCTGATGCAACGATAGCATAGTATAAAGTGCATAGTGCATTCCTATGATAAATAAGCCGCATATGGCTTTGGGAACACATAATATAAAGTGCAAAGCGCATTCCTATAATAAATATTACACATTCTCAGAGCAGCATTAACATGATGTAAAGTGCATAATGCATTCTCATGATAGATAAACCGTATATGACTTTTGAAATATACATGCAAAGTGCAAAAAACGCATTCCTATGATGAATATACCATACATAACATAAAAAGAATATTCTATAAAATGTGATATAAAGTGCCATGTGCAAAGTGCAACAAGGGATAAATATCCAGGTACTTCTGATTCTTTGTTTAGAATCTATATTTCACAGTTATGAATATTGTTGATGTAGAAATAAGGATAGAATAATTCAGCTACTTGGATTTCATACTGTCAGTGTTACTTCCATTAATTGTTACAACCACATATACGAACAGATTTACATTAGATATAGGTGTGAAATAAAATAATATTCCAAGTCACCATAAAAAGTTGAGAGGAATAAAAATCCATAAACCAAAAGAGAAAAAAAGAAAGAAAAAAGAAACCCACACAAACAACGAAACATCAAGGATTATAATATATGGTCCTTAAAGTTGATGATAGTCTCTTTCTAGACTCTCTATGTTTAATGTAATGGGATGATTATGTCCCCAAGAAAGTATATTGTTCTTCATCAACATTATGGCCAACAGGGATTTTGCTCTCATAGTCGATAATGAATTTTGTCTCTTCTTGCCGGAGTAATTTCTCATTGTCTCCTCCCCTGGTGCCAGGAATGACCTTGTGTATACCACAGAATATTAGACTTGCCGCATCTCCATTATGAGATTCAGAAAAGTGCTTGGCCATAGGATATGTACAGTCTTTATTGATGATGGCTCTAACGTGTTGTAGGATACGTACCTTTAACTTACATTTAGTACTTCCAACGTACCACTTAAGACATATCAAAACAGACCACCAACTCTGATTTGCATGTGATTTTTGCTTTTTATGTGGACCAGATGTTTAAAAATTGGATGAATGTAACTTTTAAATTTTTTGTGCATATTTGCAAATTTTACATCTGGCGCACTTCGAGAAGCCTCCTCCTGCTGTAGAAAGCCAATTGGTGCTTACATCATTCTTTTCCACAGCCATATAGCTGTTCACCACTAGGTCTTTGATAGAGGTGCTCTTTCGAAAAGTAATGTCAGTATGCTCATTAAGTAAGCTACCTATATCCTTGTCAGCTTTCAGCACTTTCCAGTATCTATTATCTGTTTGATAATTTGGGAGTGGCTTCCAAATGTCAAAATGAGTCTGGTGGTATTTTCTTCTTTTTTACTAGGTCTGTCTTTGATGTTAACATTTTTTGTCTATTAATTTCTCGGACCTTCAGATATGCCCTTTCAGTGATCTTCTTAGGTTACTGCTGTTGTAAGAAATTTTGGGCAGTTACTTTACTAGCTAGATCAAAATCCATGATGTTGCTGCAGTTCCGTCTGATACAGATGAATTCGCCATGTGGGATGCTCCATAGTAGAGTTTTGGGATGTGCACTGTTTGCATGCAGCGGGATATTGGGATATACATCCCAAATGAAGAATGAATCCTCAATGTAGCGAAGCCACAGTACGATTTCTTTTTTTTTTTTTTTTTTTTGGGGGGGGGGGGTATATTTTTCATTAGCTTCTGCCCACACTGTGTTTTTCTCCCAATGTCCCATCATTAGTTTTGCATATGATGGTGCGAAGGTCGTACTCATCGCAGTTCCCTGGATTTGGTGTGTTAAAAATGAAAATGTTATTTTCCAGGTACCTTTTGATCATTTCGAGGATCATCTGTGAATGTTGTAGATGATTAAGAGATTGAGTATTGAGAAATTTTTGACATGCGGATATCCCATCGTTGTGCTTAATAGACCTGTGTAAGGACATGGAAGTTCGTAAATGTTTAATAAGAAATTGATGCTGTCCCTCGCATATGATGTTATGTGGATACAAAAATGCAAAGAACCTCATCCACAAATGTGGAAATATTTTCCAATACCGACCCGCACAGGGTCACAATCGGTCTTGCTGGTGATTTGAGGGGATTCTTATGAACTTTAGGGAGTAAATAGTAGGAAAGACGGAATTCTTAGAAAAAAGAAATTTCACCATTTCTTCCTCTAGAATATCTGCCTGTTGCCACTTGGTCAGGGAGGTCCATACTTCTCTTTCCAATTGTATGATGGGATTGTTGCTTAGTCGTTCATAGCAGCTCACATCATTTAGTTGTTTATAAGCTTCAGCAATGTAGTCCCATTTATTCATTATGACTATGTTGCAACCCTTATCTGCTGGTTTTGTTATATATTTATCCAGTTTTGCAATATCTGCTAACACTTTTTTTGGTTTTTATACAGATTGCTTTTAGGTTGCCTGTGAGTTGTTCTTCATTCGTCTTTTAAGTCATCAATCTCTACAATGGAGAAAGCTTCTATGTGGCTATTCTGGACACTTTGTGGATTGAATTTCGATTTGCACCTTAATTTACTTGTCGATGGCCAGTCTGTGCTGATGCCCAGTCTTTCCAAATTGGTAGCAAATTAATTGCTCTCCGTGTGACTTTCTTGTTCTAAATCGAGAGTTATCAAGGTGTCAATTTCTGCAATTGTAATTTCCGTCCTTCCAGAGTCTCTTTTGGCTTCTTTTTGTATGACGAGGTGGCAAAGAATTTGAGACGCAATTTTCAAATAAACCTGTCCAAATCTATCCTAGTTTGTACATAATCGAAACTGGCCAGTGGACAGAAATTCAATCCCAGTTTCAATATTTTAATCTCTTCTGAAGTAAGAATGTGGTCAGATAGATTGATAATCTGCTTTTTATCCATGGATTCTGTGGCATAGTCAGTCATTTCCCGGACCGCAATGATCTTTGCGGCAGAGTGCTGTTTGCTCCTCTGCCCCCTCCTTGTTTATTTCTCCCCCCTCTTCCTCGTCCTCTTGTGCTGAAAACTCCAAGTTTTTTGGTTGTTTGTCTGCCCATCCTGGCACAAAAGTCTAATTTCCTCTAAATAATTAAGGCGTATAGCTGGTTCTTCTTTTTCGCCTTCGGTGGCATCTGACTCAGAGGCTATTGATTCCTGATGGTTTTCATTCTGGACTACAGGGGCCGTTTGCATTTCCTTGGCTTTTTGTCTTATATGATCAAATCGGTGCGCAAAAGTGTATATGCGACCTAGTTCATAATCGCCCTTGTCTCTTAGAAATTTTCGTTGCTTTCTCAATTTGATGTCTTCCTCATATGTTTGTAATCCCAATTCAATACTGGCCTGGAGTTTCTTTCCTTCTGTCTCTTTTATAACTTTTTTTTCTTCCAAACCCTCTATTTGTTGTACGATTTTCATGCGATCATTTCCAGCATATTTCACTAGTAGCTGTAAAAGTATTTTTGAGCAATGGTCAGTTGCATCGCCCCATTCTCGTAACATTAGGGGAATCTTGCTCCTCAAATGATGGTGTTGTGAGAATCCTTAACCCACGTGCTATTCTGCCCACGTCTAGGTAATTTTGCAAGGAATGTTCCTCCCACCATTTACTGATCGCTTTTTTCCGAGCCTTTTCAAGTTGTTTTAACAATGAAATTTCATTATTGTCCTTTAGTTTGTCTACTCTTGGTATGTCCTTTTCCTTGGTAGTTGGAAGGGTTTAATTAAACGGGGAAGTTGCCTGTTCCTTTCTTGCTGCCTCTATGCTGGCCTGGGAAGCCATAATGGAAAAAATTAGAGATCAACTCTATTCTTGTTGTAAGTGTCCGTGAATTATTATTTTTTTTTAATTAGTTTGGAACGTTAATAACCTTCAATTAGGGTCAGTGGTCGCAATATAGCACTCTTTAGTTCATGTGCTCCGACGCGATTCCTTTTGTGGGGGAAGCTTGCATTATCAACATTCAAAGCAAAGTGTGTTTCAACAAGTTAGCAAGTCAGTAGGGGTACTTACCGAAGCAGCCTTCACTTCCTGCGCCCTCCGACACTTTCAGTTTGTGCTGCATACGGTGTTCCTCCTCTGACTCCTGCTTAAAATGAATGTTGTAGACAATCCTTTAGCGAGTTCCCAGCAGCTTTGGAGAGCATTTAAAACAAACACCACGACCGAAATGTCTCCAAGCGCTATTGTCCAATATTGAAGCGCTGGTGCTGCTCCGCGCTGCAACGTGGTCAGCGTGCAGATATTTCAATTATAAACAGCATACTGAAACGCTGTTCCGTCAAGCAGCACTCCTCACATAGCAGTTCCAAATACCTTGTCGCGGACAAAAATTAACAAAGAAACTGCACGGGTTGTATATAGTTAAACAACCTTTATTTCATAGTTGGCAGTTAAAAAAAGTCAAATGTCCCAGTCAAATCGTCTGCCAGACTGCAGCCTGACGCTTTTCGCCACAACCTAGGGGCTTGTTCGGTTACTCCTCCCCACGATGAAGTTTGTTTTAAAACCAAACACCACAGTGATAAACATAGAAGAGGTAACTTACACAATTCACATCATAGCTAGTGGCCATGTTTGTTTGGGCTACCAAATGTAATATATATATTTAAGTAGCGCCAGACACTTGTTGCCACTAAATGGGAGCATCGTACGAATCCGATGTTTTTACCTTTTTTTTGAACACCCTCATGTGCCCAAACGAAAATGCATATTGCATTCCCAAAGGTCATTTTATGTCAGGAACGTTATATGAATATATACATGTATTTAATAATACTATGTATTATGTTACAATCACTAACTGGCTCATATTTGTATGTGAAATTCACATTCCTGATGCAGCGATAGCTGGTCAAATATATGGTCAATTGTGCAAAGGTCAATTCGGACCCTTGACTTTCGGTGAATTCGGGCATTCGAACAATTGTGTTCGAACAATTTGCGTAATACCAGATAGACCAAGCGAGACGACCCATAAGTGGGTAAGTTGCAAGGATGGCCGAAAGTACTGAGGATAGACATAGGGCTATGGGTATCCCACCTGCGAGACAATATCCCCCCCACCCCTCCTGGCCCTCAAAGGGGATGGTGAAAACTGCCATGACACTACGGTCCTCGCTGTGTACTCCAACGAACTTGGAAGGAGGAGAGATCCAGGCTCTAAAGAGAGAAGAAAGGTGTGACCAATCCTGGAAACTGATTCGGAGATTATAAGGAGACCGATTTTTGAAATGGAGAAGAAAAGTTCAGGCCCCCTTTAAACCAGAGTTTTGTAGCTCAGGGAAGAAGGGTGTGGGTAGCCCTGAAGCCTGAACTTTTAAATATCAGGAAGGACCCAAAGTACCACAAGCAGTGAGAGACTTTATGCAAGGACCTTGGTCCAAGCTCAGCCCATTTGTTGAAAAGTGAAGTGGGAATGAGTTGAAAAAGGTAAGTTATGCAAAAAGGCTTCTCCTACCTCGAGAGTGAGTTCAGGGTCTGTTAGGAAGATTTATCAGTGTTATGCCAACACCCCTCTCCTAGTAAGAACCCCAGCACTTTTTGCAGGGCTTCTGGACCTTTTTTCTTGTTCTGTTTAATGAGGGGAGCCCCCCGCCCAAATCATTCTTTTCTGCTCTAATCATGGGGACCCTGTTCTATTGTTATAATTGTTCATTTATTTATAATTGTTCATTTATAATGCACTAATACCTGGAGTGGATTCTAAGCGTGGGATCGAGATTCGAACCTGTGTTGCGCTGCTTTGTCTTGCTTCCAAAACAAATGCTTTGCCACTGAGCTATCCTTCCTCCCCTAATGTTATACTCTTCCTCCCTCCATATATTTTACGGCGTATTGCTTTCCTCCATACCTTTTTAAAGGCATCAGCATTTCACGTTTGCTGCACACAGCACCCTATGTGCAGTGTTGCTGGGAGCCCTTTGGGCTCTCCTTTCTATGGTCTTTTATTTTCCTTAAGAACTACTGCTCTTAAGCATAAAGGGATACGTTGTATCCTTCCTAAAACTTTTCCTTTTGAGAGATGAGCACACACCACCTTATGTGGAGTGCTGAGGGGATACCTCGTATCCCCCTTCTCTCTGCTCCTTGTAACTTTTTAGTTACAGTAAAAACCCTATAGTTATGGCTGGTGGCAGTGGACGTAATCTACTGGCTTTTGTGCAATTTTCCACTGCAAGCTGTTTTCACAACTGTGGCTATGCACACCTATGTTCCAACATGGTGGCTCATTTCTTTTTTCTCAATTTTGTATGTGTTTTTTTTTTCCTTTGCCATCCTGTGATTGGGATATCTTGATGTGAGTTTTGTCTTTGTCGGGAACCCTCTGCGTCCGCCGAGGCTGCAGTGTGTGTGCGAGGGCAGGAAGCATGGGGAGGATTCTGAAACTCTATCCTTTGTCTGCTGATATGCCTGAAAGGAACCAGTTCCTGATTGGACAGCCACCCGCCCCTGTCTGTAAGCTGCAGGGAGAGTTTGTAGAGGATGAATGGGAAATCCGGATGAAAGGTGAGGTTCCTGAGGCAGAGGGAAGTCGACACTGAAACAGAAGATCCGAAGCAGAAGACCAGAGACCCCTGCCGACCCTTCCAGTAACCACGAAGAGACCACTGTAGTCCTGACCCCGTTTTCAAATCGACAGAGGTGCTCTGAAGTGGATGACTCCTTCCCTTTGGCTGGTAGGACCAACTAGCCATAAAATGACCTGCTGATCAAGCCCATGCCCTGTAATGCTGTGACCTGAACTTTGGTGAACTGCAGTTGGACCCCAGAGACAAGACCCCCATGTTCGGAGTCCCCTCAACAGAGGGCGGAACGACCGGGTGAAAATTGTTCATTGTTGGAGCTTGTAAAAAGGCGCCAAGACCGCAGACTGACATGCGAGTATGAAGAATTCCTTGCTCAGGGTCCTTTGTCTCGAATTCTGCTACGACATCCCTTCCAGAGTCCCCCCCCCTTCATCACCATGACCAAGGAACAGGAGACCGGGTCCACCGCTGCTGCATAGGAAAGACTCCAGCTGCATCTTCATCACTCCTCGGGTACTGTGGGGCTCGGGGTAGTACTTACATCAAGCCAAACTGGTGCTCCTGTGTTACTGGAATGCTGTATCAGATGTTTGGGTATTACCCATACCACTTGCCCATGCCTAATGCTTGTGTTAGTATAGGGCGTCTGTTCCAAGTTCTCTGATAACATTTCTTTATTCTATCAAAGCACCCTACCTGAAAGTAATTAAAGTATCCTGTGGAACTTTCCCTTTTTTGCTGCTGCGCATCTCTTTGCACCCCATCTCTACTGACTAGTTAGGGATGGACAGCTGAAGTATTGAAATCATTGAAAAGTCTTACAAAGTAGTATATTGCTGTTGCTGGTGTTGAATAACCCTTTCTCCTTACAACAGAACATTGTCTGAGTGACTTTAATAAGTTAATTGAACTATCATTGAACTGTGTTGCTGACTGATACATTTCACTGCTATTTGGCTTACTCGCCTGAAAAAAAGTGTTGCTGATGTTTTATATTGAGTTGATTAGTTGAAATAGTACTTGCATACCTGAATATAACTTTGCCTTGTGTATATAAAAAAAATGTCTATTTTACTAGAACTACAAGTGTGTACGAGTTTCTTTGGGCCTTTGTATTGACTGAGTTCATTAAACTTAACTACAGCTCGCATCTTCCTCCTACGATGAGCCTGGCTGCTCTGCCATTCTACCAAACCTTTGGGTAGTACAGACGTATACTAAGAGCTGGGGCCAGTAAGGCAAGGAACGTTTTATAGAGTCTCACTGTTTGGTAGACATTAGGAAAACTACAGGGTCCAAGCCATGGAAAGATGGCTGTCCATGAAAGGAAAGTATCAAAAAGAAACTCTCAATAATAACCTGGGGGCTGGCCTATGCCAGCTCGCCCATTACAGACACACAGGTGTGGTGTCTAGACAATCATGCAGGCCCTAAAACCACCAAAGACCCAGGCATTCGCACACTTGATGTAGATGGGGAAGTTTATGGGACTTTTAACGCTTCTATGTGATTACAGCGAATACATGTCTTGGGTGTATCTCTTAAGGGCAATGCTCGCCTTTGAAGCAAGATGACGCAGAGCAACACGGCTTCGATCCCCGGGTCCGCACTTAAAAACCTCTGGGTATTAAGCGCATTATAAATAACCAATTACAATTACATAACTGAGAATGCTTTTTCAGCGAAAAGAATAACAGTGAAAAAATATCGCCCTCAAATCTGTTTCTTTATGTGCTTACCTCAACCCCATTCCCACCCATTTTACCCCCTTACCCTATATCTATTTTTGAAAAACATTCAATGTCGATGTTTTTGTTTCTCTGTTATATCATTCTCTGTAATTGTATTTTCTATTATCACTGGATACCCTTTTAACAAGTCTACACCACTTTAAACTACACCTATGGGTACCATTGTTGCCTCAAAATGAGCCCACATTAGCAGAGTGGCCATTTGGTCATCTCCGATAAAGGGATGGTCCAAAACGGAATGGCCCTCTGCAGCACAAAAACAGCTGCATTAGTACCCTAAGGGCTACTACATAGGTGCATTGGACTACTAATGTGGCAAACCTGGCTACAACCCTGGTGACACCAAAGCTAAACATCAGCTGCCACTAGTGAAATTCACCCAAAGTACACTTTCCTGGGAATAGCCACCCTGGAACCACAATTGTGTGCTTCAACAGCAACCGTGCCCTCACAGCCATGTGGGCAACTAAGGGCAGCAAACATAAATCATCCTTTCCTCATGGTTGACTATTGCATCTGTCCAAACTGTCAAAATATAGATCGTCTGTGCCCTTGGCCTATTTGGGTCCACACCTTAGCAGGATCTCATCTCATGAAAACATGACTGCCTAGATTACACATGTTATTGCAGCGTACTGCACCAATTGCATATATAGCCGAGATGTGTGTTGGTCGCATTCGCTGGCAGAGCTCACATTCACATTGTATAATGTGTGCATTTCCGTGTAACCTTGAACTGCAACTGAAAATCTCGCAGCACCTTTAAAAAAGGTTTAAATGTTTCATAGTCTCAAAAAGGTGGATATTTGACACCTTCCCATTCTCCCCCAATGCTCAGGCCAAGAGTCAAGACTTTGACATTCTGTCTCAAGTACACCTACACCTACAAGTACAACGACCCTAACGATACGCACGCATCATCCCTCACCAATGCCCTAGCAGAACATAACTATACTCAAATCGTCACACTACCTACACATCAGAAAGGTAGAACCATCGACTGGGTCACAGCCCACAATTGCAACATCACTTGCAAAACACCCCAACCTCTCGCATGGACAGACCATCTCTTTATACCGTTCGACATCAACAATCCCAATCCCAAACAATCCCTGCTCGCACCTGCCTGTCTAACCAGAAATAAGCGAAATATCACAGCAGATACCCTCATACCACTAGTTCTCCCCCTCCTTAACTCGCTCCCAACCACCGCTGACCTCAGCCTCCTAGTAAACACATACAATGACGTCATATCAAGCGCCATCGATGCTGTGGCCCCACTCAAGTCACGTAAAGGCAAACCTAGAGCGCATCTGAACTCATGGTTCACACCTGAACTCAAAATACTTAGAAAACAGAAAGCCAAGTTGGAAACCCTATGGAAAACGACCCTCTCAGCCGAAAACAAATCTGATGACCATCTCCTCCCATTACAAAAAAAGAGATAATCCGCACTAAGAAGGAAGCCTACAATGTGAGAATTGATGAGGCAGGATCCTCTACGAAAGAACTCTTCACCATCTTGAAGGAATTAGAAAACCCCAACCCACCTATAGACACTTGCGCAAAAGACAAACCCTGGTGCACCGGTATCCAAAATGTCCTTGCCAACAAAATCTCTGCCCTCCAAACTAAAATTGAGGCTAAACGACTACAACTATCCAATAGTAACCCCTCCACCCCCAGCACATCGACCCCCACCAAAACCTCTGCTGGATTCACATTCAAACAGGTCACCACACTGGAAGTCCAAAAGATCATAGCATCCCTCAAACCCTCGAACTGCAAGGGGGATAGCTGTCCTGCAAGAGACCACTCTCCCTTCATCTCCAAACTCATAAACCTTTCCTTCTCCACCAACTCTATACCTGGCAACCTGAAACAATCATGGGTTCTCCCCCTTCTCAAAAAACAATCTTTAGACCCAGCCATTCCCACAAACTACAAGCCAATCACCACGGTTCCCTTCCTGCTAAAAATCCTCGATAGAGTTGCATACTTACAAATTCAGGAATACTTAGAATCTAATCAACTACTAGGGCTACGTCAATCTTGCTTTCGACCGCAGCATGGAACTGAAACGGCCCTGGTTGACCTCAAAAGTCAGATTGGTGACATCAAAGACAAAGGAAAATCTGCCATACTACTCCTTCTTGACCTCTCGGCAGCTTTCGACCTGGTCGATCATAAAATACTATGCTACCCCCTCTCATCCACCGCCCATTTCTCACCTTCAGCTGTCAGCTGGATACAATCTTTCTTAGCCAATAGAACGATGAGTCTTCTCACTGGCAGCTGCAGCAGATCCAATCCCTATCACCTGTGGCGTCCCTCAAGGATCTTGCGTCTCCCCCACCCTTTGCAATATTTTTTAAAAACCCCTCTTTGACAAATTGGACCATCTGGGTGTCACCTACACTAATTATGCAAATGACACCCAGATACTCCTCACCATCTCGGGCAACTACCAGGCTGACGTCACCAGGATCAACGAAATCTTCTCCATCATTCAGGCATGGATGGCCACACATGGCCTCTGCCTGAATGATGAGAAGACGGAACTTCTCCTGGTCGGCTCTCCTAATAATCTACAGAAACTCAGCCCTGCTTATTCCAACATCACCATTGATGGCAACACCATCCCCGTGGCCAAACACGTCAAAATCTTAGGCTTCTATCTCGACGCCAATACCAACCGGTCAAAACAAGTCAACATGACCGCCTCTTTTACCGCCTACACCGGGAAATCAGAGCTTGCAGACCTTTTCTATCCAAGAATAGCTGCCTCACACTGGCGAGAGCGCTTATACAATCTAAGCTTGACTACTGTAATAGCCTTTACTTAGGGGCTAACCAAGCCATAGTTAATAAACTCCAAGTTCTCCAAAACAACGCGCTGCGCGCAGCATTAAACATCCCAAGGAAAGAGCACATCTCCCCGTTCAGAATCGCTTGCAAATGGCTCTCCATTCAACAAAAAATCGACCTAAAAACCCTTTGCCTCACTTACAAAATCCTAAAGCCTCTTTCCACCCCGTACCTTACCAACAAACGCTCCTTGAAACCCAACACTAGAATGACCAGATCTGCCAACACCCTCTGCCTCATGGTGCCCAGATTCTCCTCTAAAAGAGCTGATGGCTCAAGCTTCTCGGTCATCGCCCCTCAACTTTGGAACTCCCTACTGTTGATCATCAAATCTGCCCCCTCATCCCATATGTTCAGGAAGGTAGTCATCGGTCGGCTACTGGACAAACAATCTAATCCTCAGCCAGACTAAAACCACGCATACTGTATATACTGTACATACCTTTCGATTGCTTCTATTGCTTACCTTAATGACACTGTCTGTATATATTGTACAGTATAACTGTAAATACTACCCATACTGTGCCTACTGTAACTTGTCTAAGCACCCTTTTACTCCAGGGTCTGGTGTGCTATATAAATAAAATAAACAAACAAACCTAACATGAGCCAAGTGGTAAGAGCTTGGCTGTCACTGTCATTTTAAGAGTGATTACTGATTGTTCTAGGCACTGACATGTTTTATTTCTCAAATGAAATGCATCACACCCTCCACCCCCAAATCGGGAATGGGCATTGCCACACATTCACATTTGGATGAAATCTGCAAATATGAGCGTATTTAATTAGATGTGAGGTCCTGATACACAGTGTTAGAGAGAATTCTCAGAAATGTGCAAATTCCCTTCCTCCTTAGAGAGACGTCAGCTCTTATTGCTGGACTTTAGTACTTTTAATTTCTAACCTGCAGAGAGTGAGACCTTTTTCTCACACTCATGTATTTTTCTGTGATTTGGACTCTGTTTCTTTTGACTTTGAAGTCTGAGAAACTCCATAGGCGGCATCTTTACATTGTAACACAAAGCATCTTCAGTGCAGTGCCACAGGGTAGTCTCTTATATTTCCCAAAGTTTTAAATACCTTCTCTTGGATAAACTACTGTTTCCAAGAGCAGTAAAGTGAAATGGACTTTTCTTACATTTTGTAACTTTCTAGACCCAGCACACACTATCTTCCAATAGAGTGCTGGAGGGGTTACTTAGTATCCCCTTTGTCTAGCTTCTCATGTAAACATTTTATGTTACCCTTTCTACAATTAAATGCTGGTGGCAGCGGTTTATTTTTTCCTACCGTGGTATGCTTTTACCGCAGGCTGTGTTCGTAGCTGCAGTAAAGCGCCCATGGGTGCCCATTTTGTCAAAATGGCCCCAGTCTTCTTTTTTTTGCCATTTCTTGTTGGAAAAATCTTCCTTGAGATTTACTCTGTGCACCAAACCATGTTTGGATCCCTTTGTTCATTTTGTCTTTGGCGGGCTTCACTGCTGAAGCCCACCTCTGGCTCCAGCTTGTCTGGCAGGGGCAGGAAGTGAGGGAGGCGCCCAAAACTCCCTGTGCTTAATCACCTTTGTTACAGGAATGCACCCAAAGGGGATTGGCTGGCAGGCTGTGTTTGGAGGACAGCCACCCTGCTGTGTGAGTGACAGCTAGGCTGCAAATAAATGGAAGAAACCTGCATAAAAGGTGAGGCTTTAAGGCTTGGAAGGCAGAGTCGACCACTGTACGAAGGAATCTGAAGAAGAACTCGGGAAAGATGCCTGTTGCAACTCCTGGACCGTTGGTTTGCCCGGTGAAGCGGTGCTGCATTGCTGAAGCTCCGAATTCGCCTCGACTAGAGAAGCCCTGCAACGGACGACTTCTCCCCTTGGGTTGGTGGGACCAATCAACCCCAAAGCGAACTTGTCTGGACATCCTCTCGTAGCTGGCTGTACTTCCACTGCTGCTGCAGGAACCGATTGCCAGGGAGAGGAACACCAGAATCGAGTGTCTCATTTTTAAGTCAGACCTGAGCTCCAGGAAGATCCTCTGGACTCCCAGGAAGCAGGACTGACCAAGCCTCTGCCACCTCAACAGAGTGCTAGACCCCAGATGCGAGGAAAGTCCATCAAGGTATCCGAGAAACGCGGTTTGGCTTTTTGCGAGAGCCGTGAGGAGCTGAAACTGCAAATTGCTGCTGATCAGAAGTTTGCCCATTGTTGCCGCTGACCTTCTATTCATAGTGCAGGAGTCCCCAGACGTCCTCCCTCTTGTCCCCACGAGTGAGGCCCAGGAACAACAGGATCTGCAGACCTACACAGGAACAATAGTCGGCTGGACCCAATTTCTTCTAACCAAAGGTACTGGAAAACTAAGGGGACTTACCTCTTGTCGTGTAGCCTTGCTAGTTCTCAGTTGAGACTTGTCTTGGTTGCTCTTGGAGAATTGCTTGCAGCTTTGCACCCCACAGGCCTCCCAGCTTGTGGCCCTACAGTGTTTCTTTTATACAAAAACTTCTAAAACATTGTGCGAGACGTTTTACTTAACTGCAAGACATGCTTCAGCTCACCCAGACATTTGCTCAACTAACATTGGCTGCCCTGGCTCCCCTGAAAGACTCTTCTTATCCTCTGACTTTGTGCTTTGCCTTTCCCACAGGAAAGGGTTAATTTACTTTGCATTGGAGGGTTCAAAAAGTACTTACCTGCTTAAGAATATTTGTTAACCATTGTTTTATTCCTTCCTCTTCCTCTTTTGACACCAAACTCAGTATTGCTCTAAATGTACCAGTGATATATTAATGTCCACAGTGTCCTAGTTTGTCACCTCAGGGTGTAGGAGGAATCTGTGTGCCATCCCAAATGGGTATTTACTGTTTTAAAGAAACTGAGAGTGTGTGTTTTGAAGTATATGTTTGTGTTACATATAGATTGCTCCCTTTTAAAGAAGGCATATACAACTGACTGTTAAATTAATAAATAATTTTTTAATCAAGAAACCTTGAGTGTATGTGTTTATTTGGATACTTGCCACTGAATCTCTGTCTAATAGCCCCACAGCTCACATTGATGCCTCTTGAGATAAGCCTGGCTGTGCAGTCTCTACCAACTTGTGGAGTACATGCTTATACCAAAGGTTGGATTACCTACTGCCAAGAGGCCTAGGCTGGTGCAGTCTCCCACAGGGTACTGCATACAATCTTGCCTAACACAAAGTTATGCAGCAACTTAATGTTGGATATTGTACTCTTTGTATCCTACGTTATTATGGCACATGCTAAAAGAACACAAATACAGCTGTTTCAATGACTGCTTTCCATTTTGGATTTGTCTTTTATTTAGGCAACTTATCGCACACTTGAAAGTTTTCTCCAAGTTTTCGAATCCTCGTTCCCTATTTCTGGAACCAAAGTTGTACGATCTCTATACGCAGGTAAGACATCCATTATCAATCAAATTTGTATTTATATTTATTTTGTATTAGAGTACAGAGCAGTGTAAGTAAATATGGCTGACTGATGAGGGAATCACGATTGTCAACCTTAATGTTAAAGTGGATTTTCAAAATCCTACCTGGGGATGGATTTTAGAAGGCCAGCCTATCATGGTGTCAGGGAGACACTGAAGTCAAGAGAAGGTAGCAGAGTGGTAAGGTTTACTCTGCGGAGTGGTATCAGAGTGTTCTAGGGCTAAAATGGGTCCACACAGAACAACGCTAAGTTAGACCATATACTATGATGTATTTAGACCATATACTATGATGTATTAGGCCTTTAAAATAGACACTAAGCAAGTAAAACCTCTAGTCAAATATTGTCAAACACTTACTATAAAACAGATATATACATTCACCCTCGAGAAGAAAGAAAGCATATGCTTTGATAACCAGTGAAACGCAGGTAAGTACTTGTATGCATGAAATTCAGTAAAAACACAGAATAACCACAGGATTGATCCCCTAACACTTGAGTCCAGCCCTACAATGGTTTGGTGCTTAGTGCCCTAAGGACATCAGTTACAAAGTTATACTTCCCAGGTAGCTTTATTAAGAAATTTGGATAATGCCAGTGGTTATGATCAATCAAAAAGGTAAGCAAAGTTACAGTAAACAAACCAACTCAATCCCAGTTATTAGGATGGGCCAAGGGAATTGATCCATGAAGTGATGGGCCTAGGGAAGCACCTACCACAAAGTCAGGAACAACTAGTTTAGGGACTTCAGACCCATGGGACCGGTATGTTAATCACCTCTTGACTCTGATTTCTCCAGAGATCACTGCTGAGCTTCCAGAATCTGTTGGGGACGGTCTTCTGTGCGTGGTCCAGTCAAGGAAGGCCCAGGGGTCATTAAGGCAGAGGTTACTTTCAGACGCAGGATTTAGTTTGTTGTCTGCTGCTTAGGAACCGGTTCAAGAGCACCTTTAGAGGTGAACACCCAAACAAAGACAAAATGAAGACTTCTGTGAGCCAGGTGACCTCAGGGCACCAATAGGATGCCAAGAAGACTGATTGCAGCAGGAGTCACTATGATCAGGTGGCCACAGGCGATCTTCACGTGATGAACAGCGGAGCAGGGCGTGCATGGCTTGTGTTGATGTAAGTAGGCATCTTGTAGTACACGTTGAAGATCTAAGGATGCACTCTGAATTTTGACGGCAGCACCGAGGAAGCCCAGGAGAGGGTTGGTCTATCCACCAGTTGGTCCAGGGACACCTCCAAAGGCTCAGATCCTGATGAGGGTCTTCTTGAGATCAGGCAGAGGAGCAGGACTTCACCAGGACTTCACTTGAGTTGGTGCTAGTCAGCTGCAGGAGTTCAGTCTCCTCCTAAGAATGAGCAAAAAGACGGGGGTAGCCAAGCAGAAGGCGTTGCTCCCAAACAAAAAATCAGGACAGGGTTCAAAATAAAGCAAAAAGAAAGGGTGTTAGATAAAACACCATGGAAGAAAAGCAGCAGAAGGAAAATCTTTCCTAAAAAAAATCACCACCACTATAACCTGTGTATCCGTGTCCTAGATGTCCCCCATTCCGTGGAGGTCTTGACCCTGTCGTGCCAAGCGTATTCAGCTATCCAGTCTCCATTACCATCTCGCCGGAGCCTGGAATCTATGACTAATGTCCCCCATTCCGTGGAGGTCTTGACCCTGTCGTGCCAAGCGCATTCAGCTATCCAGTCTCCATTACCATCTCGCCGGAGCCTGGAATCTATGACTAATGTCCCCCATTCCGTGGAGGTCTTGACCCTGTCGTGCCAAGCGTATTCAGCTATCCAGTCTCCATTACCATCTCGCCGGAGCCTGGAATCTATGACTAATGTCCCCCATTCCGTGGAGGTCTTGACCCTGTCGTGCCAAGCGTATTCAGCTATCCAGTCTCCATTACCATCTCGCCGGAGCCTCAAATCTATGACTAATGTCCCCCATTCCGTGGAGGTCTTGACCCTGTCGTGCCAAGCGTATTCACCTATCCAGTCTACATTACCATCTCGCCGGAGCCTGGAATCTATGACTAATGTCCCCCATTCCATGGAGGTCTTGACCCTGTTGTGCCAAGCGTATTCAGCTATCCAGTGTCCATTACCATCTCGCCGGAGCCTGTAATCTGACTAATGTCCCCCATTCCGTGGAGGTCTTGACCCTGTCGTGCCAAGCGTATTCAGCTATCCAGTCTCCATTACCATCTCGCCGGAGCCTGTAATCTATGACTAATGTCCCCCATTCCGTGGAGGTCTTGACCCTGTCGTGCCAAGCGTATTCAGCTATCCAGTCTCCATTACCATCTCGCCGGAGCCTGTAATCTATGACTAATGTCCCCCATTCCGTGTAGGTCTTGACCCTGTCGTGCCAAGCGTATTCAGCTATCCAGTCTCCATTACCATCTCGCCGGAGCCTGGAATCTATGACTAATGTCCCCCATTGCGTGGAGGTCTTGACCCTGTCGTGCCAAGCGTATTCAGCTATCCAGTCTCCATTACCATCTCGCCGGAGCATGGAATCTATGACTAATGTCCCCCATTCCGTGGAGGTCTTGACCCTGTCGTGCCAAGCGTATTCAGCTATCCAGTCTCCATTACCATCTCGCCGGAGCCTGGAATCTATGACTAATGTCCCCCATTCCGTGGAGGTCTTGACCCTGTCGTGCCAAGCGTATTCCGCTATCCAGTCTCCGTTACCATCTCGCCGGAGCCTGGAATCTATGACTAATGTCCCCCATTCCGTGGAGGTCTTGACCCTGTCGTGCCAAGCGTATTCAGCTATCCAGTCTCCATTACCATCTTGCCGGAGCCTGGAATCTATGACTAATGTCCCCCATTCCGTGGAGGTCTTGACCCTGTCGTGCCAAGCGTATTCCACTATCCAGTCTCCGTTACCATCTCGCCGGAGCCTGGAATCTATGACTAATGTCCCCCATTCCGTGGAGGTCTTGACCCTGTCGTGCCAAGCGTATTCAGCTATCCAGTCTCCATTACCATCTCGCCGGAGCCTGGAATCTATGACTAGCCAGACCCAATCTTGACACTGAAAGTGACCTATGCACCTGTGGCCCCTGGACCTTCCTCGACTGGACCAAGTCTAGAAGCAAGTGGGTCTATCAGATTTGGGAACACCTTGAAGTGGCTGTTGTAGAAACCGGAGTAAGGTGGGGCCACCCCAATCATAGGGTTGTGTAAGTGTAAAGTCCTGACCTCTCCCTTACCTGGCTTAGATCATTGGTGGCCCATTCAAGGATTTGCCTTTTACAGAGAACTGAAGCCCTCCGCTTCACTGCACTGGCCTTTTTACACAGTGTGTTATGGGGAAGCCGATCAGTCCTTCAGGCTATCAGTAATGGGGGAAACTGTTTCCCTTTGTCTTTTTACCTGGTTACCTTTTGGGCAACCTTAACAGAGCACACAGCATCTTGCAATGCCGTGCAGTTGGGATACGTTTGTATCCCCCTAGTATTTTACACTTGGGATTTTTGGTTTGTTTTATATGTGCATGAAATGATGTACCTTATGTACACTTCTGTAGTTTCTTCACATAAGCTTTATTATTTATAAGTTGCATCAAGCTGTTAAGTATGGAACTCACTGGGTCCCATCACCCAATGCTGTCTTCACTTCAACTGACACTGGACGGAACCCTAACATACACTCACACACTAACGTTCCACATTAGCACTCCAACATTCTCTCAGCTTATGCATACACTGACAAGCACTATACAACAGTGCATAAAGACAAGCTGTGGTAGCGGATACATTTTTACCACTTTTGCATTATTTTATAGTGTGCACATTCGCATTTACCGCGTATGGCTACTAAATGTGACTAGTGCCCTAAAATGGCCATGCCATGAGATTTTTTGCTTGTTCCTTGGTCATATTGTTGTTTGGCCTTCTTCCCATATAAGGTCATGCACTTGTCTGGGAAAGCTGCACCTATTGCGGGCTAGTGATGCCTTTTTGTGTGTGTGGCCCAGGAATTGGGTGGGACTGTCTGGTCCCACTCCACATTAGTGGTGCAAGAGAGTCTGGGTGGGTGGCATGAGGAAAACCCACAATGGTCCCCGATTGGACCATTGCTGGCTGTTTGAATGATGCAGAACCTTACCATTGGTGTGCCTGGACTTGCTTCCAATCAGGATGTATGACAGGAAGAGGACTCCTGCAGCCATTTCTTCCGATTACCTTTTGATCAAAGTATCCTGTGTAGAAGGGCAGATGACTGAAGGTCCGTGGACGACTCCCAAAGAAGCCCAGCATCCTTCTCTGTGACTGGTCCGGTGAAGCCCTGCTTGACTACCTGATCTGTGAAGGCCCTCTACAGTGCTTCAATCCTTGGACTGACGGGACCAACCAGTCTTTATGCATTCTCGAGGATCCAACCGCCCTGAGCATTCAGAAGTGTCCCTGGACCACCCTGTGGAGTGACCAGCTCTCTAGTTGGCTACCTCGGTAGAATCGTCATCCTTCCGCGTTCGTCACTGGAACTTCGGTGGTAGCCAGCTTGTGGGATAAGGTGCCTTCCTGCGGAATTTCAGCATCCCAGCATCGAGGGATCCTGCTTTGGAAGGTCCTCTTCAAATGACAGGAAAGACGCCTGCTGTCACCCGTGTGTGGTAGCCATCACTGGAGCTTGCGTTCCCCCGTCTGGTGAAGTGTCCTGAAGAGGCCTGCATCGGTGCCTTCAGCAATTTCTTCTTCGCAAAGGCTTGCACTCTGCTCCTAGAACCGACCAGAGGAATCCTTACGCCTGCTGCTCCTGGGCACCTTCTACTGGATCCAAAGGCGGGAAAACCTACCTCCAGCGAAAACCCTCCCCCGTGTCCCAGTCGACCAAACTAGTAATCTGGGAAAATTACAACACATTCACATCCCCCTGTTCTCCTTAGAAAAAACCTTACAATAATTCCATTACATCGCCTTTAGATTGTCAGATCAAAAACCTTGTATCTAAAAGATATGAATATTATTTTACTGACCTGTAACTTTGTGCAATATCTTCTGGAACTTTTTCATCACCACAAGAACTCCTCCTACATCTGTCCCATCTCCTAAGAACCTTTGTGACTCTTGGGCACAAGGCCTCATACATCACAGGGATTGGACTTGCAAAGTTAGGGAATCGTTCTTGTGAACTGGTTTTATTCTACTGCATCACTACTTGCATTCTTTTTTTGTCGAAGTTATTGTTTGCATTTCTTTTTTTCAATTAAGTTTTTATTGAACATTTTGCGATAACCGAAAACCAGATACTTTTGCAAAGCACAATTTCAACAAGAAAAAGATCCGGAGTACACCACTTCCCCCCCCATCCCATCCCCACCCTCAAACCCCCCCCCCCCCCCCCCCCCCCCTCCCACCCCAATAGTTACTGAGTACAGAATGGAACCGTAGAACCTGAGGAAAACGAAAACATAGATAAGAGATCATGTATCATATATTTGCTGACCCAAGAGGGTTCCAATTTACCAGCAAACTCAGCGGGTGGCTGAGAGCCTGGGCCCAAGGACAACGGGAAACGAGCTAATAAGCCATGCGTCAAAAAAACTGTCTCAGAGCCTCAGTCTCCATGTAGCAGAACCGGAGTCCAATCCCGCCTGAAGGTTTCCATTTTGTCATCGGCCAACGCTGACAATTTCTCATAGGTAAATATCACCCACAATTTAGACAACCACTCTGGTTTGGATGGTGTTAGCTTACCTTTCCAATTCTGCGTCAGAGCTAACCTCCCAGATTTCAACATACCCTTGATTGCCTGCGGGAAGCCACCCGAGGAGTCCTCTGAGGTTGAAACACCAAACAATATTTCCAGGGCACCTTTGGCCCCAGAGAAACCCATTATGTCTTTGATCCAACTCAGAAGCTCCAACCAGTAGATTTGAACAGACGGGCACTTCCACCACAGGTGAAACCATGTACCCTGATGGCCGCAATCCCTAGGGCACAGGGGGAATAGCCCCCGAAACAGACAGCCTGACCGGGGGGGGGAGATGCCATGCATGAAGGATCTTAAAGTTGTGTTCCATAGCTGCAGTATACAAAGAGCCAGAGAAGAGAACCTCGTATATTCTAGACCAGGTGGAGTCCTCTATTACAAACCCAAGCTTTTCATCCCAGAAGTGTTTAAACCCTTGTCTACCTTGCAGCCGGGCCTTGATTGCATTTCTAAGAACCTAAAGGCCACTGTAGTTTAGACCTCTCTCATACCTGCCTGTGTCTAAGCCTTACAACGCTGCTACTCTACCTTGATTGGGTCTGGCTAGACATCAGTGTCTTTAGCCTGTTCACTGTAGTAGGTTGCCCGCTCAGGATCCACCCCTAGGGTGGATTCTGAAAATCCATCTTAATAGCTTTCAAGGCCATGCTCCCTGAGGCAAAAACCTTTTTGATGAGAACGGCCATCTTCTTTCCCTCTCTATCTAGCGGAAGAGAATACGCCAACCTCAAATTAACTGTGGATGCTTTATACTTATTTATAAGCTCTGCAAGCGGGAGAGCAGGACGACGACTCTGCCGCAGGGCTAGTTCCGGATCAGCAACAGCTGCATTAAAAGGCAATGTGGTCTCCATCTGTGGGCCCCTTTTCAGGATCTGTTCTGGTAATTCACTAGTGGCTTGACTGTGCCCCAAGGCACTGCTATCTCAGCGACCTTCCTTTATTTAGCATCTCCAGATTAGGCGAAGTGTCAAGACCACTGGAATCTTTTAGACCCTATGCCAAATTCAAAATGTCAACCTTGTCGGCCAAAAGGTCTGGCAAAGGAGCTTGTCCGTAGTACACAAGGAGTTCTAAGCCAAAAGGGACAGCCTCGCCATCTTCAATAGGTCCAGCCCTGAAAAAACCAAGTGCTGGACTATGGGATATACGCACATGTCTTCGGCTCGGGCAAGGTGGTCGACGCATTGATCACAAGCTCCAGCGTCAAAAACCGGCACCAACAGTTGCTGTTGGAGGAACCAGGCTAATTTGCAACTCGACTGTGGGACGTCCTTAGCCTACACGGGTGCAGTGGAATGTGGGGGGCCGCTGATGAGGCCGAAGCTGTACTGGTTGAGAGGTTTTTAGGGGTGGTTTACTCGGTCTACACTTCTGATTAGAATAGGCACAGAGCAGGGGGCTTCTAGGATGGATGGCCAGCTTAGCGGTCAGTTCCTTGAGTCCTTTCGGGTTCATTCATTGACGCAAGCTACATTGCTTCACATTGTTGTTCACACGCAGACACCATGCACAACTTTTAATGTGGGTCCGTGATGGACATCTTGTAGTCTCAGCAGCATTTGAAACCCAATGCCTTGGTAACTGGCTTAGTGGCGCAACAAGAAATCGTTTCGCTCGACAGACTGCTGAGTGTGCTGGGACGAAAGAATGGCGGTTATGATGGACTTTCTGTCACTGTTCTCTGGACTCCCTCCTTTTGACCCTCCTATCTTGGTCCTTTCCTTCCTCCTGTTTCAATGGTGAAGGATTTAAGGGTTAAAATCTCTTCCACTCCGTCTGCTGGGGATCAGATCAGTGATGTTTGTGAGAAAGGCTATTTTCAGCTTAAAATTCTGCGCAATGTTCTTCCGTTCATACCACCCTGATTAGGGCACCGGTGGTGGCCTCTCTTGCTCTTTCCTGTTTGGACTATTGCAATGCTCTTTTTGTGGTGCAACCGGACTACTTCCTCCGGCGACTTCAGGTTTTACAGAATTCGGCTGCTAGATTTGCCATGTCCAGTACCTAGACATGCTCACATTACTCTGGTTCTTCGCTGCCTGCATTGACTCCCTGTGGTCAAGCTAGTTCAATATGAATCTCTTTGCCTGGTTCACCGCACCTTTTAGTGTATAGGCGTGGAATATTTGCAGGCACATTTTCGTCCTTATATTCCTGCTCAGGCATTGCTCTCGGCCCAGGCTTGCTTGGTTCTGGTGCCGCATGTCCATTTTTCCTGCCTTGGCGGATGTGCTTCCTCCATAGCTGCTGCTAAACTCTGGAATTCTCTTCCCTTGGCACTTTGTAGTATAAAGTGCCACCTGTCTTTTAGGCAGTCTTTGAAGACTTCTTTGTTTTAATTCGGTGGTCTCCCTTGTTAGCCCTCTTCCAAATGCTGCTAGATTCACAATGCCTTTGGGCGAGTGCTGCACTCGATACGTTTTATAACGGAACATCACATATAGGTCATAGTGTGGGCGACTTTATGCAGAAGCAGCATTTTATCCTGAGTAGAAGATGAGGGTCGCCCTCCTTGGTCAGGTCCCCTGGTGCAGTTTTTCAAGAAGAGCTTGCCTTGGAGGATATCAATCTAGATGAGGAATCTCTGGAATGGGAATTGTGACGAATCGCAGTTATTAGTTCCTTCTCCCCCAGAGGGAGACTCCCCTTGTGAGACTCGGGAGGGGAGTTTGCTCTGCAAGACCCTCCCTCGGGTTGAGGCAAGTGGGACCTCACTGGGAGAGACCCCGCCCTGTTAGGGAGAATTCTCAAAAATGTGCTAATTCCATGCTCAAGTCAAGGGTACACGTGGGTGGGGGGCGGAGTCCACCCACTTTACTCAGAGGGTGGGCTCAGTCCCCCCCCCCCAGCTAAAATGATAAAAATGGAACGTCCTCTGTGAATTTATGAATTAAAGCCGGCCTCTGGGATCAAACCCGGGCACTTCACCACTGCACTTTATAACCTGATGACAAATAACAAACAACTAAAGGTGAAAAGTCCCATTTCGGTACTGCAAGTCGCAGGGAAAATATTGGTATTGGTTGTTGGAGTTGTAAACATGCACACCTTTTTAAAGTTTTCAAAAAGATTATTAGCACAAAATATCCTCTTTTGGTTTTGTGTGTGTTGATTTTATGAAAGGCAAATGCGACTCATCCTGTTCAATTTGGGTGGTTATGCAAAGCCAATTTAATGAAATGTGCATATTTCAGCATCATATGCTAATTTCTGACGACATCACATCCCATTGCGTTTGTTGATGAGTCCCCCCACTTTAATTTGTAGGACTTGGCCCCTAGCTAATTCCCTTAAACTTAGATACCCCCAGCAACTTTTCTGGATTTTGAGGACTTGATTTTTTTAACCTGGCGAGAGTGTGACCCTTTTTCCCACTCATGTATTTTTGTGTGAATTTTACCTCTGTTTCATTTTGGTTATGGAGTCCAACAAACTCCATAGCCGTCATCTTTTACAATTGTCACACAGCACCTTCAGTGCAGTGGCACAGGGAAGTCTTTTTGATTTCCCAAGGTTTAAATACCTTCTCTAGGATAAACTACTGGTTCCCAGAACAGTAGAGTGAAATTGACTCTACTTAGCATTGTACTTGCTAGACCCAGCACACCCTATCTTACAATAGAGTGCTGGAGGGGTTACTTAGTATCCCCTGTGTCTAAACGCTCATGTGATATTACAATGTTACCCTTTCCTCTCAGAATGGCTGGTGGCAGTGGTTTTGTAATTAACTACCATGATTCACCCTGACCGCGAACTATTCGCAGCTCCGGTAACGTTTAATTGCGGGAGCCATGTTTTTGAAAATGGCGCCTGAGCTTCCTTTGTTAAAATGGTCCCCGGTCTTCTTTTTTCGCCGTGTCTTTGTGGAAAGGTCCTTCTCGAGTTTTTCTCTGCTCGCCAAACCAGGTTTGGTCTCTTTGTTCATTCGCCTTTGGCGGGCTTCAGGAGTGAAACCCGCCTCTGGCTCCACAGTGTCTGGGGTAGGCAGGAAGTGAGGGAGGTGCCCGATACTCCCTGTGCTTAGTCTCCTAGGAGACCCAAATGCACTCTGTGATGATTGGTTGGCTGGCTGACTGTCCGGCAAAGGACAGCCACCCTGTTGGGTGAGTGGCAGCTAGGCTGGAATGAATGGGAGAGAATTGAATAAAAGGAGAATATCTTGGCTTGGAAGGCAGAGTCGACCACTGGACGAAGGAACCAAAGAAGAGCTTGAAGAGGATGGCTGCTGCAACTCCTGGACCATTGGTTTGCCCGGTGAAGCACTGCTGCAGGTCCGAATCGCCAAGAAACCTTGAGTGTAAGAGTTTATTTGTATACTTGTAACTGTGAATCTTTGTGTAACTCCACTACAGCTCACATTTCCCCTCTTGAGATAAGCCTGGCTGCTCAACACGCTACCCAAATCTGTGTGGTACAAGCTTATACCAAAGGTTGGGTTGCCTATACCTATAGTCATAGTTGTTAGTAGTGTTCCCACAGGGTACTGCATACAAACATTCCCTAACACCCCCCCCTTTAGGGACAAGGACTCCCGTTCCTGTGAGGAGCTCCCTGTGAGGAACTCCCAAGTCAGCTTCCATAGCTGCATATATGGGACTATCTTCTATGAAGAGTGGTGTGCCAACTTTGTTTGGCTGAAGACAATGCAAAAAGAAACATATGTGGAAGAGAAAGGGAAGATGTCTCTTTAGCCGGAGACGTGTATTTCACTGCAACAACTCAGAGCAGAAAGAGAGTGTTATGTGCGGGGGAAGCCCCCTGACATTATCATGCTGTGTGAAGGCCGCGTATACTGTGTCTTTCAAAGAGTAAGAGAAACACAGTAAGATATGCCGGAGGCCCGGCATGTGCAACCTCAAAGGAAGCGGTACGAAAAGGAACAGAAGAGAAGTACCTGGTAGTGGCGTGTCCATGCTTGCAGACTGGTGGGCAGGACGTCTGAGGGACAGTACCAAAACTACACAGACGGGAGGCCTGAACGGTATTCAATGCTAGTGTCTGTGGGAGGCAGGCAGCTGACAAGGTATTGGAAACGCCAACCTGGTCAACGAGAAGAGAGAGAAGCAGTACCCGAGTGTGAGCCAAGCCCTGCATCCCTTTCCTGCACAACGTAAAGACCAGGGGAATTGGGAATAGCGGGAGGCCGCGGGGGAATTATTATATGCATGAAGAAACTCGTCCCAGTCCTAAGGATGAGACCAACACTATAAAACTGAATGATTGGAACATTCGAAACCTGGGAAAGTCGATAACAAACTTCCCAGTCTGAGAAGACCGGTGTCACTTGAAGAGATAGCATCGCCGAAAGTAGCTTACAAGAGAAGTAACCCATATCTAAAAGAGGGATTTAACCCGCCCAGGTGGGGAGCCAACAGAGACATGGAAATTAAACCCTGGGAGGAAAGGAAACCACCCTATATCTGCAAATTAGGAGGCTGGAGAAAGTACAACCCAGAAACACATGAGGAGAAAGACGAGATAAAGCTTACCAGATAAAAGGGCTGACAGCCTCAGAGAGAGAACCCATGGCAAAGAAAGCCTACAAGGGAAGAAAGACAAGCACAAGTTAGGAAATCCTGAGCAAAGAGACTGGGAAGAACATATATATGATAACAAGAGTGTGAGGAACTACTGGAAGGAAAAGTACTTCAAAGCTAGGGCCACAGAAAGCACGAGAATCAAGAGTCCTTCTGAAGAACTACAAAAGTTATTAAGAAAGACTATCTAAGGAGATTATGCTAAGAAGTATAAGAGCCAAAAAGAAACCTGTACATAAAAATATTATCCCAGAAGAACAAAAGACTAGGGGAAGAGAAGACATTCTCTTGGCATATTTACTTTAGTTAAAATTAGTGGTAGCGTCGGATAGAGCAAGTTTGGATTGGAGAAATATTTACTTTGAACTTCCCGACATCTGATGAGCACCTATAGCTCCTTTAGATAGGCAAGGAATTCTCTTTAGCAATAGGGAGAGATAGGTGTTATTCTTGTAATGTACATTTAAGCAAGTACAGAATGTCCTCCACGTATCCAACTCCTTATTCCAACCTGCCACAGAATCCATAGAAAGAAAGTTACTGGTATATGATTTTTTCAGTATATCAGTGTGGTGTACTTGTCTACGGATAAGACTGTGAACTAATGTTCGGAATGGCCTTTAATCACCTTAACCCAAACAGGCCCACCACTTAAGAAGTGAGTAGACGGTTGTTCATAAAGTAAGCTTATTGGACATTTCTCTGGGGAGCAGTTGGATGGTGTTGCAGGACAAAACTAACCGAATTACCAACAAACCACATCAGTTCATATCGTTTATACAATTTTGCAACAGTTAAAACACATCCAGATACTTTATTGCAATCCACTGCCCAAACATGATTGGACAAAAACTTCTTCAAAGAAATCCCACCTTTTCCCAATTCCTACGTTTTAATTGGCCAGTTTTATCTTTAGTCATCTTCAAATCCTATTCACAACACGCCTCTTAATATGATTTGTCCGTAGTAGATCATGGCATCAGCACATGGTTAGACATTTGTATTGAAACACATAATTCATTACTAGCAATAACCGGCCAATGGCCTTTAACCTTAAGTGTGTTTGCACATGGCTGCTTGAATATTTTAGCAATACGAGGAAGGCTTGAATAAACAGGTTTTTCTTTGAACTACTTATTGCGATCTCATTTGCCACAGACTCGTGGCTCCTCTTAACATACTAATTTATGGAACCACCAGTTGAGCACTTACAGCGTGTAATTTCAACCTGTAAAAACAATTGACCGCCGGACACCCTGGCCTCATCTTTATTGCCAGCCTAAGTAGATGGGCAACCCCCTCTATGCCACTTCAATGCAATGAGCGATATTACATCTGTTCCCTTGCGGAACTGTTAAATCTTTGTCCTGTTTGCAAACTGACCTTTTTACTAGATGACTAATTCTTTCTTCAGTCAACCCCACCCCCATGCCCGGAAAAACCAGAATGTTGCTGCTACTCAAGATTCACTGTGGAGGTGCTAACCACGAAGGTTGTGAAGTTACCCATTCACCTGACTTCTGAAAACCTGGCAAAGTCAGTTTAAAAGTCAGTGTATTTTACAAAAGAGCCACAACTACCATGTTTTTGATTCATTTGTGGACTCCTGAATTCCCCATGTCTTTGTATTATTGTGAGTGTATGTTTTTTTTATTTGGTGGGTTTAACATTTTATATTTATGCACGCATGCAAGCTAATATGTATCAATTTCTAGACCAAGAGTAACACTAAAGTAATATCTCCCATACATAATTACCTATACTCGATGTATATTAAATTGCAACCTCGCGCCCAATTTGCTGCCCCACAGTCATCAATATGGTGTGTGCATCATAGACACTTTGTGATCATGGGAACCCTTCCTAACCACCCCATCTCTAATTAAACCTTTGTGACAGAGTTAGGAAAGATTTTTCTTTTAACAACTTTCCCTCCATAGTTCTATGGACCCCCAAACTTTTTGCTTTTGTTTCTGAATATTTCCTGACTTTTTACAGGGAAGTGAAACCTTCAGCTTCACGTCCCCTGCCTTTTTCTCAGTTATGGTGAAACTGATCAGTCCTTCAGACTATCAGTTCTGGGAAACTGTAACTTATATTTTATAACTTTTAACTTTGCACACAGCATCTTACACGTGCTTCTCACGATGTTGGGTGCTTTCCTCTAACCAGGCCAGGGTAAAAAAAAAAAAAGCATTCTGTTAATTTACCTGATCATGATCGCTTTTACGATTGCGACGATTGCACTCTCTCTATGCAGACTGTGCCTCTCCTTTCTCTGCCCAGCACTACGGTGTGTACAAGAAGTTCATGTGCCTGCTGTGGTCTAGAACTACCACTACACTTTGCCTAACAGCAAACCGTCCCAAACAGTTTTGCAGCGGCTAAGAGGAATAATTACACCTAATGCTTCTAAGTGCTATACACTGCCATCTATGACTTTTTATGCTATTTTAAGAACTATACACAGTATACTAAATATGCTGAAGAATTGCTGAACTTATCTCTTAGACAGCTCCGAGTTCCTCCTGTATTTCCAAATCTTCTGTGCATCTCTTTTCTTTTTCTTCCGTTTTCTCTATCGTTTCTGTAAACTGTGACCTTTCTTAGTCCAGGTCTTGGATAAAAGGCAGTTTAACATTATTTTGGCGATTCAATTCCACTTCACAGCTGGCTCTCCACCAATCAGTCTTGAGATGAGCCCCGCCGTCTTGGAATGGGGCTGACCCATTCTCTTAAGGAATTTAGTTGAGGAAGAAAGGAAAAGATGGCTGTTTGTTCCCAAGCCTTGCCCTTACAGTCATACCGATTAACAAGGGGGGGGGGGGGTCCTGGGAGTCCCTCTGCCAGACATTAGTCCTGGTTACGAGAGACTTACCCAGAGTCTTTAGCTCACTATCTTTCACAGAGAAGAAAAATCCCAAACATATCAGTATTTGTCCTGCCCTGGGGCAGTCCAGCACCGAAATGCTAGGCAATTCTCCTCTGAACAAGAGTACCAACAGAAACCCCAGACACGTGTTTCGGTCTGGTTGGACCTCATCAGTAGGGTGGATCTGTGCCTCTCTAAGAATAGTGAGCAAGGGGTCGACGTCTGGATTCCCCTAGTAACTTAGGGTGAGACCCAAAGTTACTTAAATATGCAAATTAACAAGGGGGGGTCCTGGGAGTCCCTCTGCCAGACATTAGTCCTAGTAACGAGAGACTTACCCAGAGTCTTTAGCTCACCATCTTTCACAGAGAAGAAATATCCCAAACATATCAGTCTTTGTCCTGCCCTTGGGCAGTCCAGCACCGAAATGCTAGGCAATTCTCCTCTGAACAGTCATACCTACACACGCTGCTCACTTCCCCTGAGCGCCATACCCCTCACTACTGTGTGAACCGCTCTCTTCTGAGGATACCTTCTCAGCCCAGACCTGACAGAGCACCAAGGGAAAGCAATGATAGCCAAGCTGTAGAAGCCTGACTGGAACCCTTTTGGTCATCTTTCAGCGAGCGCATCCAGAAACTAGTGCTGGTGTCAACTAACAGCAAAATAAGCCTGGTCGTCACATTTTAAATGTTAGGATATATAAGAGGAGATATTTTCCAAACCAGAGTGAGCCTCCATGATTGGGATTTGCAATCCTGAAAAGCGTGAAATTTCATTTTTTGAAGACATTCTTCTCTTTGGTTCTTTACTGCAGCTGCTGTGTCATCAGGATCAGAATGTACAGAAAGTTGCCCTGGATTGCGTAATGACGTACCGACATCAACACCTGATGCCATACAGGTAAACACAGAATCATTTCACCAAACACTTTTCCATTTTCTAGTATGTGTAACCCTTTCCTCGTCTGCTGTTCTCTTACTCTGTTCGAGGTATCAGCGGCCTCGTTTACCAGTACTGTTATTCGCCCAATGTCAAAGGTTGTATTTTATTTGGTTGATTGGAGGACATTTCTTCAAGAAATACTGTACATAGGATGCAGAGTTTGGCTGAGGCTGTCCCCTATGGTGCTTGCCTTCCAAAGGGAGAATGATAGTAGCAAGCTGCTTGGTGAGCTGTTAATGTATAGAAGCACATAAGGGGAACATTCTCTATGCAGTGTCTTTGTGGAACAATGCCTGTAACTCGCGTTGCCCTGAAATTGAGTGATAGTTTTGATATAATAGGGTAGCTGCTTGTCGTTTTTTCCAGGTTTACTGAAGTAACATTGTCTGGTGCTCTCTTTTAACCACAGGGAGAATTTGCAACGGTTATTAGAAGACAAAAGCTTCAAGGAAGAAATTGTCCATTTCAGCATTTCAGAGGAAAGTACAATAGTGAAAGACGAGCATCGGCCAGAACTTGTTCCAGTGCTTATGAGGTTTGCAGGAGGTTCTACCATTGATTATGAACTGTTTTTCTGTGATTGATAAGGCTTTGCCAGGCACACTTTTTGAAGGTGGGCTTGTAAGAAACTGGGGAAAGGACAGTGCAAAGCTGGAATTCAAGCTAATGTTTGATGGCTACAGCAGTATAATTGAAAAGGCGACATGTCCCACCACAATCATTGTTGTAATGTGTTGAGTGGTCTACTAACCAGAATTACCTCCACAGGCCTATAACACTGGGGTCTCTTTTCCCAATCCAGTGTTGCAGAAAAGTGTGCCGTAGTCAACCCATATCGGAGTGGCTTGGCACTCCAAAGTTCCGGTATCTGTACGAATACATCAAATTCATTTCCAACAAATTCATATCAATCGGAATGTATTCATTGAAATGCTTTTCCATCGAAAAGCATATTCATTGAATGAATTTCGATGGGTTTTGATGGATTTTAGTTAAGGGTTAGGGCAAGGGTTAGGATTAGGGTTAGAATTAGGGTTAGGGCAAGGGTTAGGGTTAGGGCTAGGGCTAGGGTAAGGGTTAGGGCAAGGGTTAAACAATAAATACCACAATTTAGAGGGAGCTGTCCAGTGCTGAAATACATTAAAGATTTCAGCACTGGACACGGGTTACATTTTGAAAATGGAGATTGGTGTGGGGGATTACAGGGGGAGGACCTCTGGGGGTTGAGGGGAGTTTGGAGGGGAGATCCCTCAAATTAAAAATAAATACTGCAAGTTACAGGGAACTGTCCAGTGTTAAAAATAGTTTTTTGCACTGGACAGCTCCCTGTAACGTTATGTTTCATTGAAGTTCCATGCAAAAAAATGCGAGTGTTTATGTAACGAAACCCTATTCGATGAAAGGGTTTCGATGCATTTACACTTTGCACTTTATGTATAGTAATTTGATGGATAAAATTCGATGCTGCTTACCTTCGATGGAAAATCTTCATTGGAAAGACCATAAAGCAAAGTTCCCACTTTTAACTTTCCTCGACATATATGGTAAAAGTCTGATGTATTAAAAGAATTGCAGTTTCTTGGGTATAATTAAGAAGACTGTGTCTGTTGTAACTTAGTGTTTTGTATGCCTCTGCCCTTACGTCATGCGGTCACCTTCATGGGCGCCTGTAGTAATTCTGAGCTTTTTTCATGGGCTCCCTTTTATTCGTGTTACACCTCACTAAACTTCAACACTCTCCTATCTTTCTAGGGAACTGAATGCCTTCTCTCTGTGTGCCTTATCAAACCCTGTAGGCTTCCCATGCGTCGCTCATGTGTTGTGTCCCCACTGATTTGCACAGCTAAACGCGCTAATCAGGTTAGGTAATTTTGTTGTCCTCAGTATCATGTTGACTTAGAGCGCAGAGGTCTGCAGCCCTAGAGAAGGGATGACTTGTGTAGAGTATGAACACTTTGGGGCCATAGCCTGCGAGTTCACTAATCCTCCTTGCATTCATATTTATGCTTTGGTGCATGCAAATATTAACACACAAGGAAATTCTACAAGTCAAGGGGGAGCACCAAGCATGAAGGCAAGGGGCTAACACTCTGTGTAGAATACTAAATTCTATCAAAGCAGGGTGGGACGGGAAAGAAAGCATATGGTCATGCTGCCAGTAGTAGATGATGGAACATGATTTCTGATGCTTGTTAATCTGCTTAGAATCACATGCTGTGCATATGGTCCGACATCCAGTGGTAACCACGGAGTATTGCATCTTGTCTTTCGGGGGACCGAAAGGAGACATCGGCATAGGCGTGTTTGAAACACTATCCCTATCGTGACGTGTGTAGTACCCAAAATCCCTCACGCGCCTAGGTCCCTCAGATTGTTTTTTTCCACCCAGATAACTGGTCACCCTATAGCAGAGCTCTTCATGAGACATTGTTTATCTTACCGAATTGTCGGTTTAATCCCCGTTAAGTCACTTCGTCTATCAAGAACATCTTCGACGAAGACTACGGGGGAACCGTCTACGGCTGTGGATTCCGGCACCTAAGATCTGGCGTTCGGACCGCCACGTGGTCGGGCCTTCTGGCCGGCCTACACAGTAGGGAGAGTGGGCTCGGGGTTTGCCATACTGCTATGATGTCTTTCCTCTTTTCCACTTCTTTCCTTTTTGGTCTGGTCACCCTTCCCTTCTGCTATGGAAAGGACTCCATTTAGATTCTGCCCTCTGTGAAGGGTCAGATATCCGTGGAAAGACGAGCACACTTTGTGTACGCTGGTCTCCCCCTAGAGCACTAAAGCGGTGTTCGGCGTATAAACTCCTAAATCTAATCCCTTAAGGAGCGCCGGTTGAAGCTGTGGGCCGCATACGGTATGTCACGCGTGGAGCCTCCCTCCCCTGCCGCGACACCAGCCGAGAGTGACGGGGGTACATCGGATGACCAAATGTCCAACGTGGATGTTGTAGACCTTGAGGCAGACGATTCTAGAGCCGCCACGCCCGTCCCCGACCCTTCCAGGCTCGACTCAGGTCTTGCTGACAGGTGACAGGGGCGTACAATCGCACCACACAAAACACACAACCCAAGCGCCCTCCTCGACGACGTCGGAGAAGGCGCAAGCGCCATCGGATCGATCTGATCCGAAGCCTTCCCCGCATCCGCAGCAGCGCATGACGACTGGGCTTAATAAACATAACAAAGGCGCTACTCCCCAAACTACACACACTGAAGTTTCTGAACAAGACACTTCGACGAGTATCAAGGTTTCCAAGGCCCGTGCAGGCCCGAAAACTACGAGTAGGCCTCTAACTAGGGCTCTACCCGGGAAGCCATCATCGGAGGCGTTGTCCACCGAAGATTCGGTAACTATCAGTAAGAGCATCAACAGGATTGCTACGGCGGTGGGCCTAGTACCGGTTTCGCCCACAGTTATGGGCCAATCCGCTGAAAGGTTTTACACGGTTTTGGAAGACGATCCTGAGGACTCTTACGAAGAGAGCCAGATGCCCCTCTCAAGCACCCTGAGGAGATCCTCTGAACGCCTTAGGGCGGAGGACCAGTTTCCTGCTCAGCTGTGTCCATTTGGGTCATCCAAGTGGACCACGGAGCAATTTGAGGGGTATATGGATCGGATGCAGCAGGTTTTCGGGGCTTCTGATCAACCTCCGCCGAAAAAAGCTCGGGTAGACCCTAACCCTCATACACAAGTTGCCCAGCACCTAGATGTTCAACACTATGCTGATTATCAAGAAGATGTCCAGAAGGACACGTATAGAGACATCTATACAGAAGAAGAGGAGACTTCTTTTCTGGACAATTATGGGGAAGATCAAGGCGCAACGGACAACTGGGAGGACACCCAGCAGGACGATCACAATTCTGATATCGTTTGCCTCGACTCTCACCCATCCACACTGGTTCGGCAGGCTCCCCCGGTGGATGATCAAATGGCTTTCAACAACACGTTGAAAAAAGCAGCGGAATTCTTTTAAATTGCCACGCTTGAGGCACTGCCTGAACAGGATTTCGCAGAAAACATTATTAATGACAAGCCTCCGGCTAGCCAGTCTATCCCTCTCTTGAGCTCTGTAACGAGACGGCTGGCCCCTTCTTTGCTCACACCCGCTCAGACGAGGGCTGTGAACCCAAGGGTCGAAAAACTCTTCCGGCCCTCCCCCACCAACCCGCTTTACATCAAAAGGCACGCAATCCCAGACTCGCTGGTGGTGACCAACACTCGCAAGAGAGCAGGGGTTCCCCTTGCCACGGGAGAGTCCCCCCGGACAAGGAGTCCAAAAGGTTGTATGCTTTAGGCAAACTGGTCACGTCAGCTGCTGCTTATACCGTCCGGATTGCCAATAACACAACGTTACTGGCAAGCTACGTCGACGCCCAATTGAACCTACTCCAGGAAGGCCTCCAGGAGGTTCCGGAACCAACCAGAGCCAAGCTTCTCGCCATTGTCTCGGAGGGTAAACTTGCCAATCAAAATGTTGTAAAGAATACCCTGGACTCCGCAGAGACAGCAGGCAGGTCTCTCGCACAGGGTACTCTCCTAAAGAGACATGCGTGGCTGCGCACGTCGGGTTTCAGGCCTGAGACCCAGGCATCCATCATCAATAAACCCATAGAAGAGGCCAGCCTCTTCGGGAAGGCGGTATACGATGCGTTGGAGACAGCCAAAAAGGAGCATGAGACTATTAAGTCGCTGCACCAGATTTCCCAAAAACCCTCTTCACAGAGGAGCAGCAATTCTCGGCGGTCCTTTCGAGGACAAGCCTGCACCGCTCTAAATAATTTCGGCACGGGCAACTTCAACGCAAGTCAACCGGCTGCAAGCCCCACTTACTACCCCCATAGGGGTCAGAAGCGCGGAAAGAATAGAGGCAGAGGCTCCAATTCCAGAGGTGCGTCAACCTCGGGTCAGAAATGACCACCAAGTTCAGGTCCCCTCCCATGTCTCCCCGGTCGGGGGGCGATTAACATCTTTCCTCAAGGCATGGGAGGGGATAACTTCAGACAAGTGGGTATTAAAGACGGTCGCCCACGGTTATTGCGTGGAATTCGCCCGACCCCCACAGTTCAGACAGCCGAAACATCGACGCCTTTCTCCGGAACATCTGCAGATCCTGGTCCAAGAGGTGGAGGCGCTGCTGGGAAAGGACACCATAGAAGCCGTCCCGATTCTTCAGGTAAACGAGGGTATTTATTCAATATACTTCCTTGTAAACGAGGGTATTTATTCAATAATACTTCCTTGTACCCAAAAAGGATCTCACCATGCGTCCTGTTCTAGACCTGCGCCCAGTGAACAAGTTCATAAAGCCCCAGAAGTTTTGCATGGTAACACTTCAAGAGGTGATCCCATTGCTAAAACAAGGGGGCTTCATGACAACATTAGATATGAAAGATGCATAAATTCCTAAGGTTCGTGATTCAGGACAAACACTACCAGTTCAAGGTACTACCCTTCGGCATAGCCTCAGCGCCACAGGTGTTTACCAAGGTCCTGGCAGTGGCAGCAGCACACCTGCGCAGACTTTCAGTTCCAGTTTACGCTTACCTCGACGATTGGCTCATCACGGGGGACTCGTTTGACGTTTGTTTTTCGAACACCCAAAAGACAGTAGACCTACTGTTCAGCCTGGGATTTTCGATCAACGAAAAGAAATCCAGCTTAGTCCCCAGCCAAGTAAAACAGTTCCTGGGGGCTCTAATTCACACAGAAGACGGTCTAGTCTTCCCTTCCAGCGAGTGGGTTCAGAACATGCTCTCTCAGGTTCCTCAGTATGTAGCAAGTCGGAAGGTGACGGTACGCAAAGCTATGCGTTTGCTAGGAATGATGGCGTCATGCATATACTTGGTCCCCCACGCGCGGCTGCGAATGCGTCCCATGCAAGAGTGGCTCAACAGCCAGTGGTGTCAGGCCAGCGGACAATGGGAAGATCTGTTAGTTGTCTCGCCAGCCCTCGTTCTCTCTCTGCAGTGGTGGTCGAGGGAGAACCTCTTGAAGGGGAAAACCTTCACCACCCCTGCAGTGGAAGCCACTCTCACGACAGACGCATCTCTCACAGGGTGGGGGGCTCACCTGCTTCAACAGACAGCGCAAGGAGTGTGGTCCCCTCAGGTAGCGTCCAACCATATAAACCTACTGGAGCTACTAGCGGTGTTCAAAGCATTGAAAGCCTTTCAGGAGCAACTGTAAGGGAAGACAGTGCTGGTCCTAACCAACAGCACAACAGCAATGTATTATCTGAACAAGCAAAGGGGCACTCACTCTCCAACGCTATCCAAGCTGTCCCAAAACATCTGGATATGGGCTCTCAAACATAAGATGTTCTTGATATCCCAACATGTTCCAGGGGAACTCAATCTTCTGGCAGACGTACTCAGCAGAGATTTTCCTCTGCCAGAAGAATACGGATGGCGTCTGCACGAAGACATTGCATCCAACGTCTTCGCAGAATGGGGGTTTCCAGAGATCGACCTGTTCGCTACTCAGGAGATTGCCCAATGACCAGATTACGCCTCCAGGTACCCCCAGAACCGATCCAAGGGGGAACGGTCTCTGGATAACTTGGTCGGGGAAATTTGTTTACGCTTCCCCAAACTCCCCTTCTGAACAAGATAGTGCACAAGATGCACCAGGAACCAGTCACCATGATTCTGGTGGCTCCCATGTGGGCCCGCCAACCCTGGTTCGCGCACCTGATGGAAATGTCCCTCTCCCCACCAATCAAGCTGCCTTGCCCGTACAACATGTTGTCTCAGGACAGGGGGGAGACTCTGCACCCATGCCCACAAACTCTGAACTTAGCAGCCTGGCTCCTGAAGTCAGAGTTTGGACATCTGCAACTCCCTCAAAGATGCATGGACATACTGAGGGGAGGCAAGAAAGCCTAACACGTTATTGCTATGCCAGCAAATGGAAACGTTTTGTCATTTGGTGCAGTTCCAAGGGCGTCAATCCCACCGATTGCTCGCCTTCACACATTGCGTTATATCTAACCCATCTGTTGGACTCT
Organism: Ambystoma mexicanum; assembly: GCF_040938575.1. Lineage (NCBI taxonomy): Eukaryota > Metazoa > Chordata > Amphibia > Caudata > Ambystomatidae > Ambystoma > Ambystoma mexicanum. The sequence continues at coordinate 1,219,604,819 of NC_090936.1, forward strand.
GGGTTAGTCTTCAATTCCTTAAAGGTTCACCTAGCGGCGTTGTCAGCCTACACCACGTCACAGCAGAAGGTGTTGTGGTGGAAAATACCTGTGATTAAAGCCTTTATGGAAGGGGTTAAAAGAATGCATCCCCCCATCACTCACCCAGCCCCTGGGTGGGATCTAAATGTGGTTTTAACTAGGCTCATGGGACCCCCTTTTGAGCCTATGCATAAAGCTAGTCTGAAAGACCTGACTTACAAGACAGCCTTTCTAATAGCCATCACTTCTATCAGAAGAGTTAGCAAACTACAGGCCCTCTCGGTCTTGGACCCCTTTGTTACAGTCCACAAAGATAAAGTAGTTCTGCGCACTCATCCCAGATTTGCGCCGAAATTTATTTCAAAGTTCCATGTGAACCAGTCAATCGAACTACCCACGTTCTTCCAGAGACCTACTAACATGGCCGAAAGAAGCCTTCACACACTAGATGTGCACAGGGCAGTCATGTTCTACATGGATAGAACTAAACCACTGAGGAAAACTAAACAATTCTTTGTTTCAGTGGCAGCTGGTAGAGAAGGGGACCCAGTCTCTAAATCAGCAATATCAAGGTGGATTGTCCAATGCATCGCCCTATGTTACACTCTTGCTAGGAGAGAACTGCCCTTCAAGCCTAGAGCACATTCTACTCGAGGCACTTGGGCATCCATAGCATTCATTGCAAATGTTCCCCTCGAGTCAATTTGCAAAGCGGCAACCTGGAGTTCAGTACACACCTTTACAAATCACTATTGCCTAGACACTCATTCTAGGTCTGATTCTCAGGTGGGACAAGCAGTACTAAGACATCTTTTTTCTACTGTTCCTTCTCATAACTCACCTCCAACTCCGGGTACTGCTCGCTAGTCTATGCACAGCATGTGATTCTAAGCAGATTAACAAGCATCAGAAGACATGTATTACTTACAATCATCAGAAATGCTTTTACGGTATCTGCTTGGATTCACATGCGCCCTCCCTGCCTCCCCGCTCGGGGTGGAAGGAACATAGACTTCTTACTACTTTCTCTCTTCATGTACTCACTCACTATAGCCTTGGGCTCCCTCATGGCAGAAAAAATACAATCAGAGGGACCTCGGCGCGTGAGGGATCTTGGGTACTACACACGTCACGATAGGGATAGTGTTTCAGACACGCCTATGCCGACGTCCCCTTTCGGTCCCCCGAAAGACGAGATGCAATACTCTGTGGTTACCACTGGATGTCGGACCATATGCACAGCATGTGAATCTAAGCAGATAAAATTATCAGAAATGCTTTTACAGTAAGTAATGCATGTCATCTCAGATATGGGTCCTTTGCTGTACGGATGCCCAGTGTCCGTGTGCAGGAGAAGATGCAGCGGCAGCCAGAAATGCACAACCTCACATATATCCTTCATTCAGTGGATGTTGGTGTCCCATGAGTTGTGCTCTGTCATCTGCGCACACACCATTAACTGGTCAAGAGATTCATGATTCGTTTCAGGCCTCTCGGTTTCTGGAGTATTCCGCTACGTTCTACGGTTACGTCAAGGTGAGTTCTTCGGAAAGGACTGCAAGTTGCAAATCTACTCCTTGGGTTTCTGCAAGTCCCTTTCTGCTGCGATTCACCCTTGACTTACATTGACTAGAATCCTGCTTCCATTCCTTTCTTCCTGTGGCCTCTGAGTCTTGGATGTGCATTTCCCCCATAACTGGTTAATCCTATGGGGGGGCCTTCTACCAGCTCTTCATACTATTGCAGTGTGACTTTAAAGGGTACTTACCTGTACAGGTCCCTGAAGGTTTAGATCAAGAGGATGGAATTTCAACTGCTCCTGCTGATTTATTCTGCATCTCTACATCATTGTATTACACTCCTGTCTACTGAAATCTGCTAAAATACTGTTTCACTACTTGTTACGTTTCTATTTAATTGCCCAGAGTGTAATAACCTATCAGCTCAGCCCCTCTTTGCTTTTCACATCCCCCGCCTCTCCTCTCTTCTTGGTGTCGGAGACGAAGAACTACTGTACATCAGTCGCTTGTTGTCTTCACATTATTTAAAAAGTTTTCTCTTAAAATCTGGGCCTCTTCCTCCCTAACTAGTGTTAATCTTCCTCTCTTTTAACACTCAGCTTGCCTTTTTTTTTTACACTTTAACTTCTATGCCCTAAGATCTAAGAGATAATAACCATTTCCTGTTTCATTTCTGTTAATTCTAATATTCTCCCTCAAACCATTAGTTTATGCTCCTTGGCATCATGTGTGGCCATCCCTATTAGTCATCAGCACATCCCCAGGATAACAAGAAACCCTTTTTTAATGCAATCATTTTATTTTCCCCTTTTTTCACCAAACAATTAAATTTCCAATCTTTTCCATCTCCGCTTTCTCTAATATTAATAACCGACAGGGCAGTTGCTGAACGTCTATTAAATCTCTTGCTTTTCGGCAAAGTGGCTGATATTTACTTTTGTTAGGAAAAAGATACAGTTGTAACATAATGTATGAATGCTTTGAATTGCCATTCTACCATGTGTGAAGCTGTGACTTGCCTCTGAAGTGTATCAGGTGTTTCTCATAGCATGATGCGGCAAGTGTAAAGGCAAAACCAAAAGTGGTGTATGTGGCCTTGCAGTTGGAGCTGGTCTGTTCCTATCGGTGGTCGTGGATTGACTGATTCACGTGTCGGCTTGGCCCCTTCAGCGATGGCACAGATTGGCCGAAAGCTTATATGGAGGTTGGCCAGAGTGATGCAGTTGGCTGTGATTGTTCTAAACATTGTATACACTTTACAGTTTTCAGGCAGTGAAAGAACATAATGCATAAAATAGAGTGGTGTGGAATTACCTTTTTCTCCAGCATGGGGTCTGGCATGGATTCACATGCTCATGAATATTCCCCGTCGTCAGGCTGGGAATCCTCGGTAAAGAAAAAACCAGTATCAGTTTCGTTTCTGATCTGTCTTTCGTAGTAATAACCAATCACTGGTCTCTGCGTCATACTGACCACAGCCAATGACTGCCCTCTACCTAAGCACCGCCTCTGGCAGCCATCTTCAGATTTTTACCGCACGTTCATGTGTTGGGATCCTCGTGCTATTGCTCTCGAGCGTTAGTGCTTTTTTTCGCGCTTTTTTCACAAAAAAACTTCGATTCTTTCGGTCAAAAGAGCCTCAAGCTCCACCGATCCTACATCCGATCAACGGGGACCCGTGTCGGATTCATCTGTGCCCCTCAAGGGTGAAGATTTCGTCGAGCTACGCTTCGGAGGACTCCAGAAGCTTCTCAGGCCCTGTCTCGGAGATGGCCCAGGAGAAGGGAAGCTCGACGCCCGGAAAGCTGTTCAGGGTCTGCCCTGGATGCCAGCTGCAGAACGTCTTCAAGGAGGACGAACACTCTTTCTGCCTTTACTGCCTTCATGAGGACAAGACGCACGTGGAGAAGGACTGTGCGTTTTGCGGCAACATGTCGGAACGGACCATGAAGGACCGCCATCAACGTCTCGCCAACTGGCTGGAGGGTAAGAGCCCGTCTGGCGAGAAGAAGAAGAAATCCGAGCGGTCTTCTAAGACCTTTGAGGGCGCCCCGGCGACGGGGGCCCAACATAAGGCCAAGCACCGCGAGTCCGCTGGCACCGGGAGCGCCGAACGGTCGGGCTCTGCGGGCGCCAGGCAGGGCGCACCCTCCCCGGCACCATCAACCACGAGCCAACGCTCTGGGTCGGGTAAGAGGAAGGCCGAGCACCCGGCGAAGCTCCTGGAGAGGCCCCGGTCGAGCTCTAAGGCAGAGGAGGAGCGTGGCAGTGCCCCCTCCCTCAAGGATAAGGCGGTGAGCGCACCTAAGGTGGTGAAGGCCTTGATCCATCCGGCCAAGCCCTCTATCGAAACGGTCGCGGCGGCCCTGGCTCAGCCTGTGGTGGCTGCACCAGTGGTGGCGACCTCAGGGCCCAGAATCTCCCTGCCTCCTCGGAGGGAGTCTTCCTTTGTGCCCATCGATAGGACCCCCGTGAAACCCTCCGTGGGGAAGAAGAAGGGGGGGCAGGGCGTCGTCGTAGAGTCGGCCTCAACCTCAGAAGAGGAACTGATCGAGGTCTTAAGCCACGGCCTAGGCGTGGAAGAAGGCCAGCCCGTCGGAATGGACCCCGACGCAGGTGACGACGACATCGTCGAGGATACCGACGGGGCCCCTGCTCGCCCGTCGGATTCCCCTCTGCCAGCGCCGCAAGACAACTCGGCGGCCATTTTGTTGGCCATACAGTCCTTATGCTCCGAGATAAGGACGAGGCTACCGTTACCGACGGAGGAACCTCTCCCGTCGGGGGATCCAGAACCGGGACCTTCTGGTGTTCCCCCTACCAAGAAAAGAAGGATCCATCCACCACCTCCTTTTCAACCGTCGCGCCCCTTCCAGCCCTCCTCCCCGTCCACCCGAGGGGATGATACGGGGACTGACACGGCAGCGACGGGTACGGACGACGAGGCATACGACGAGGATTTTCCGTCGTCGCCTCCCACCAGGGCCTCTCCGCCCGACGAGATCGGATCTTTCCACTCCATGATCTCCAGGGCTTCCGAGCTTTTCCAACTCTGCCCTGAGGAGAAGAAAAAGGAAGGCTTCCTTTATCAGCGGCGCGAGGCCAAGAGGAAGACGGTCCTCGCAGTGCCTCTGTTGGACGACATTTGGGATGAGGGCCTTTCCCTCCTCAAGAACCCTTCCACGACGCCAGCTAGAAGAGACCGGTACGAGAAAAAGTACCGGGTCCCGGACACGGCCCCCCTATGCCTCCGGGCGCAGCCTACCCCGGACTCCGTCGTCTCCGCGGCAGCCAGGAAGAAAGCGGGGGGGGTGCGGCCTCCACATCGACTTCCCCGCCGGACGGCGAGGGAAAGAAATTGGATACTATGGGGCGTAGAGTCATCTCGTCGGCAGCGACGACGATTAAAGCGGCCAACGCCTTGGCTATCGTGGCCCGCTACGACAGGGAGCTCTGGTACAAGATGGCTCCCCTGCTGGATTTTCTGCCGGACGACAAGAGGGCGGAGGCCCTTGAGATCCTGCAGGAAGGTGAGGTGGCCTCGGACCACGCCATCACCGTGGCGACGGACATCGCCGACACTGGATTCCGCCAGCTGGGCAACGGTGTTTGCCTTCGACGTCGTGGATGGCTCAAAGCTACGGACTTCCGGCAGGACGTCCAGACCAGAGTCCTGGACATGCCCTTCGACGGGAACAACCTGTTTGGGAAGACAGTGGACGATTCCCTTCAGGCCATCAAGGCGGATACTGAGACGGCCCGGGCCCTTGGAGTCCTGCAACGACGGACGCCCTTTCGGAGCGGCGGAGGCAAGGGCGCCTCCAAAGGTTCCGGCGGCGGTTTCGCTTCCTACCGTCAAGCGGCCCGCTCGTCGTCGCAAGAGGCCTACAGAGGACGAGGCAAGTCTAGCGGACCCCGCCGTCGTCGCCAAGGAGGTCAAGGCGGCAAGGCCGCGTCCAAGCAGGATTGAACCGGCCTTGGGGTCGGGCCCCCACCGAAGCACCCCGGTGGGAGGCCGGCTGGCGGGCTTCGTCAGCGTGTGGGAGTCCATCTCCACCGACCGTTGGGTGCTGGACGCCCTGGCCCGGGGCCACGCGCTCGAGTTTCAAAGAAGGTGCCCGCGCGTCCCCCCCGTGGCCAGGAAAGAACTTCACGTCCCTCAACTTCTCCTGGAGGTAAAGGCGATGCTCAGAAAGGGCGCCATCGAACTCGTCCCAAAGAGGCTTCGGGGCTCCGGAGTCTACTCGAGATACTTCCTCGTGAAGAAGAAGACGGGAGGATGGCGCCCCATCCTGGACCTGCGACGTCTGAACAAGTTCATCAAGGCGCAGAAGTTCCGGATAGTCACCCTCCAGCACGTCGTGGTCCAAGGGCGTCATTACCAGTTCAAAGCCCTTCCCTTCGGACTACGGTCGGCACCCAGGGTATTCACCAAGTGCCTTGCACCGGTGGCGGCGCAGCTGCGCCGCGAGGGGATCCACGTCTACCCCTACCTGGACGACTGGCTCATCCGCGCCAAGACGAGGGAGCTCGCCGTGGTCCACACGGCAAGGACCGTCCAACTCCTCACGGACCTGGGATTCTCCGTGAACTACGCCAAATCCCACCTGGTGCCCGCGCAAGTCGCACTGTTTCTGGGAGCGAGGCTCGACACAGTGTCCCTTCTGGCCTCCCCGTCGGAGGAGAGGACCAGGACCATCTTGGGCAAGGTGCAACGGATGTTGGTGGCCGACGCGGCCAAAGTGAGGTCCATCAAGTCCCTCCTCGGGATGATGTCTTCCTGCATCTACCTCATTCCCATGTGCAGGCTCCGGATGCGCCCGTTGCAAGAATTCCTGGATGCGCGCTGGATCCAGACGACGGGCAGCTTCGAGGAAAGGATCAAGCTCGACGAGAGTTTCCGACGAGCGATACGGTGGTGGGGCACCCGCGCGCATCTGACGGCGGGCATGGACTTCCAGACCCCAGCCCACCAGGAGACTGTGACCACGGATGCCTCCCTGGAAGGGTGGGGAGCGCACACCGAAAATCTGCACGCAAGGGGACTCTGGCTCCCGACGGAGAAGTCCCTACATATCAACGTCCTGGAGCTCCGTGCAGTGTTTTGGGCCCTCAGGTCCTTCCTTCCGTCCCTCAAGGGCAAGGTGGTGAGGATCTTCACCGACAACACCACCACCATGTTTTACATCAGGAAACAGGGCGGAACCAGGTCCCCAGCGCTGTCCAAGGAGGCGCAGGACCTGTGGCATTGGGCCGTCGCCCAAGGGATTTTTCTGGTGCCGTTTCATCTGGCAGCCGGAGGTTCGCCAGCAGGTTTCCCCAGACGAGGAGCATGGGCGATGCTTTCTCGTTCCCCTGGGAGGGCCTGTTCCTCTACGCGTTCCCTCCCTTGCCTCTGCTAATCCGGCTCGTCAACCAGCTCAAGAGGTCACGGTGCAGGATGATCCTCGTCGCACCTGCGTGGCTGAGGCAGATATGGTTCCCGGACCTTCTGGACTTGTCAGCGTCCCCGCCGATCAAGCTGCCGGCGGACGCGGATCTACTCTCCAGGGAAGGAGGCGCCATCCTCCACCACGACCCGAAGTCGCTGAACTTGCAGGCCTGGCTCCTGCAGCACTAGAGTTTGGAGGATACGACATACCGGCCGATTGCAGAGAGGTTCTTGCAAAGGCCAGGGCGTCCTCGACTCTTAATTGCTACGGACACAAATGGAAGAGGTTCTCTGTCTGGTGCCACGCACAGAAGATTAACCCTCTACGGATTACGGCTCCCCAAGTACTGCCGTACCTGCTGACGCTGGCCAAAGCTGGTCTGGCACATGCGTCCATCAAGATTCATCTTGCTGCGATCTCCCGATACACCAGAACCACGGGCCGGACGTCCTTGTGGTCTCATCGTCTGGTGAAAGAGTTCATGAAGGGACTGTTCAGATCGTTCCCGCCGGTGAAGGCTCCGGCCCCGGCGTGGGAGCTCAACGTGGTGCTGACCAAGCTCATGGGACCTCCGTTCGAGCCTCTGCACTCGGCCCCGTGGAAGTTTCTATCGTGGAAAACAGCTTTTCTTGTGGCCATCACCTCCGCACGACGAGTGGGAGAGATCCAGGCCCTTTCCTGCAAGGCCCCGTACTTGACTTTCCACGACACGAGGGTAGTGCTCAGGACGCACCCCTCCTTCATGCCCAAGGTACCGTCGGACTTCCATCTCAACGAACCCTTGGTGTTACCTGTGTTCTTCCCGTCGCCTTCGTCGCCGGCTGAGAGGACTTTGCACTCGCTGGATGTAGCTAGAGCGCTGAAGTTCTACGTGGACCGCCCGAAGGGTTTTCGGAAGACGTCACAACTCTTTGTGAACTTTGGACCTGTCAATCAGGGGAAGGCTCTCTCGAAGGCTTCCATCTCCAGATGGCTCTCCGGCTGTATCATGTGCTGTCACCGGTTGGCAAACCGACCGCTGCCTGGCCGTCCGAGAGCCCATTCCACCAGAGCGATCGCAGCTACCACGGCGTTCCTATCTGGTGTGCCCCTGCTGGACATATGCAGGGCTGCTACGTGGAGGTCGACGCACACCTTCACGAAATTCTACTGCGTCGACCGGGATTCCAGGGAGGAGTCCAGGGTCTGCCAAGCAGTGCTGCGCAACCTGTTCGCCTGAGGTGAGCCTGGTGAGGAGGTAAGATGCTTAATGTTGAGTTGATGTGATGCTTAATGTTGAGCCTTTGCCACCTCCCGTGGTTGTGCATGTGTGTACTGCTATGTATTCTTTATTCATGAGCATGTGAATCCATGCCAGACCCCATGCTGGAGAAGGAACAAGTTACTTACCTGTAACTGTTGTTCTCCAGCATGGGTCTGGCATGGATTCACATGCGAACCCTCCCGCCTACCCCTCTGCGGCTCTTCACTTGGTCATACTGCCACTTCACGTGCTTCCAAATCTGAAGATGGCTGCCAGAGGCGGTGCTTAGGTAGAGGGCAGTCATTGGCTGTGGTCAGTATGACGCAGAAACCAGTGATTGGTTATTACTACGAAAGACAGATCAGAAACGAAACTGATACTGTTTTTTTCTTTACTGAGGATTCCCAGCCTGACGACGGGGAATATTCATGAGCATGTGAATCCATGCCAGACCCATGCTGGAGAACAACAGTTACAGGTAAGTAACTTGTTCCCTATACATCATATTCTAGATGTCTACCAACCAGTGTCCTTATGCATCGAGAAACAATCATCACACACTTATTTTCATTCTTGGCATGTGGAGCCGTGCAGATGTTTACTGACCTAATCAAGGTAAAGCCATGTGCGTGTAACTGTGTGTCCCATATTTCTCAGCTGCCAATTACACTTCCCGGCCCTGTGCAGTCCTACCAACCGAACATCACAGTCCTTGCTGTTAAAGACCAGCTACCTTACAAGTGACCTTGAATTACACCCAATGTGACAGGGTAAGGGACGTGAACCTGTAAAAAGGAAAGGGGGGGAACTCGGTCACTATCCTGCACCCTTTGTCTGCTATACATGTATTTCATGGTACCACTGTCTAGCTCCCGATATATTCCAGTACTGCTTCTGAACAGCGTTCACGTTCACTGTAACAGCAGCACAAACGCCAAACAAACAGATAATCAAAAACCCTGGCAACTAACACTGACTATGAATCTGCCCACAACCAAATACTGACCGGCACACCAGGGAAGAAAAAATGAAAACAAGCTTATTAGATCCACAGCACACCAGAGAAACCGCAGGAAAACAATTGGAGACTGCAAACAAAACTCTGCTGGAGAAGGGGAAGGGGGAGGGGCTTAATTGGTTTACTAAAGCCTTCCCCTGTGTGACCCAGCTCCTGAGGAAAAGATAGGCACAGATTGACTCGGTGTCAGGTGAGCACAAGAACCAATGAAAGGGGACGGGGAAGCGTTCGTACCTAGGAAAGCACAGTATATAGGGTGAGTAATTGGAAGGCAGAGTATGGGTTTTATGGGTGAGGTCGGGAGGTGTTTTTGAACCTATTCTTTTACCGGGAAGTGAACTTTTGAAAAATGTTTGTATGGGGAAACTCACCAGTCCTTCAGACTATCAGTACGAGAAAACTGTTTCCCTTTTAACTGTTATACTTTTGTAACTTTTTTGACATTGCACATAGCATCTTACAATGCAGTGCAATGAGGGATACTTTTGTGCCACCCTCACCTTTTACACTTGGGATTTTGGTTACTTTTATATGTGCCTAAAGAAAGCTGGTGGCAGCAGATATATTTTTCCCAATGTTTGCGTTATTTCTTGTGTGCTCATTTGCGTTTTCCTCGTATAGCTCCTAAACGTGGCTAGTGGCCTAAAAGGGCAGTGCCACAAGATGTTCTTTTGTTCTTTGGCCATATTGTAGTTTGGCTTCCTTCAAGCCTTACCAGGTCAGGAAATCCCATATATGCAGTCATGCACTTGCTCGGGAAATCGGTCTTACGTGTGAGTACGTACATCTGTGGTGCCCGACGGTGTGGGGCATGAGTGAAACCAATAGTTGTCCCTGATTGGACAACTACTGGCTGTTTATAAACTGCTACCATTGGTGGGGGCTTGGACTTGCTCCTGTGACTATTTGGGCACATGCCCTTATTCTTGTTTGGGAATAGACTGCTGGAGTTAAGGAAAATCACTTGTGACTTGGTTCCATCTTTACCTCATTAATTTACTTACCTCTTGTGGTGTTTGTCATTTGACTGCATTTTAAGAACCTATGGTGAATGTATATGTTTAATATTGAGTAGTGTGCAATAATATCACCTGCTGGTTTCATTCTTTTAGTGTGTTTTTAAGGCCTAGAATAAATATTGTATTTTTATACATTCCTGTCTAAATTGAATTATTGTGTATTTCACTGTATGGACTTGTTTGTTCTTTGGCTAACATCTCAGTTCCCCGTTCACTCCAACTAGGTTTTAACAGGTGAGATATAGGCAGTGAGAGAGAATGGCACCAATATGTAGGAGTGAAGTATTGAGTAGGAGAGTGAGGGGTAGTAGTGAGATAAGTGTGGTAGTTAGGAGTAGGGGGGAGTGAGGGAAGTAGATAAGGTGGGAGGGATGAGGGTTGGAAAAGAGAAGGTGTGGTGTAGAGGGGTTCAAGAAAAATGGTGCAGGAGAGAAGTGAGGCTTGAGTGACGATCGTGAGAGTGGGTGTATGAGGAAGGTTGAGCAGGAGTGAGGGTTGGAAGTAGAGAGTGACAGGAAGGGTTAAAGGAGCAAACCTTGAGGAGAAAGGAGGGATGAGAGGAGAGTGAGAAGGGGTGAGAGGAGCGAAGTGGGTGGGAGTGAGTGAAGAACATAAAAAGGATAGCAGAGGGAGACGGAATGAGAGAAGGATAGAGAGAGGGGGAGGAAAAGGGGGTGCTAGAGTAGGAGAGGGAGGAAGAGAGAGCGTACTCCTAAGATCAGAGCAAGGCGAGAAAGGGCATTTGAAAAGGAGAGAATGGACCTGGGTGTCTGTTACCAGCACAAGCATAATATTGTCATTTGACATCTGGGGAGGTTAGGGAACCGCTTAGCAAGTCCCGAGCGGAGTAAGACAGATAGAGCTTTGGCCTGTAGGCCCTTACCAATAGCGAGAATAGCCTTTAGATAGTAGGGGCTACCGATCTCTAGTTGAAAATCACACTATGGATTATGGAATCACTGGCTAGGGTGGAGGGGAACCCACGGGGAAGACGAGCCAGAGCTATGTACCTTAGACTGGCCCCTCTACAGGTGTTCCATAACAATACCAGCGCTATTGAAAGTTCAATGAATACTGTTAAACTTTCAGTGGCACTTCATGAGTTATTGATACCATCTGTACACTCGGCCACAGCGTAGAAGCCTAATACTATTGGACCATGGGTGAAGACAGATACAAGTGATAACAGTTGAAGGGTTTTTATTGAACTTCACATTTTTTTTTATTTATTTAATCACATTTATAAAGTTTGCAGCAGCCCGGAGGCATCGTGGCGCTTACAGATACAGTTGCTTGTTACAGAGTAAGAATACTTGGTTACATGACAGAGAAAAAAGAGACAACAAAACACTGGAACAGGAGGACGACATGCTGGAGAGAAGATGGCCGAGAGCAGGAGGGAGGCGGGGGAGAGGTTAGTTGAAGAGAGTAGTTTTGAGGGTTTTACGGAAGGTGGAGAGAGAGGATTCTGCTCTGAGCGCATTGGGTAGGGCATTCCAGAGTTTGGGAGCTAAATATGGAAAACTGATTCCTCCTGCTTTGGCTCTTTTGACGGTAGGAATGCGCAGTTGGTTGGCGTAGTGACTTCTTTTTGGACGGGAGGAGGTGTCTATGGAAATGGTTTCGGAGAGTTAGGAGGGGCAGAGAGGCTGAGGCATTTGTGGGTTAGAGTGAGGGTTTTGAAGTTGATCCTGTCCTTAACTGGGAGCCAGTGGGTGGCACGTGTAGCATGAGAGATGTGGTCTCTTTTTGGGTTGCTGATGGCTGATCGTAGCGTGTTGTTTTGGACTATTTGTAGCCTGTTTAGATTTTTGGCCGAGGTGCCAGCAAGGAGAGCATTGCAATAATCTAATTTGGCTCCAATGGTGGCACGGGCGATGGAGAGGCAGTTTTGGCATTTATTAGTTTGGTGAGTGCAGCGGTGGAAGCAATGGCACTGACTTGTCTATTCATGGAAAGGGTGGAGTCTAGGAAGACTTTGAGGGTCTTTACCGAGGGGGAGACGGGGATGATTGTATTCCTGATGGTAAAGTTGCTGTATTTTAGATCGGGTTTTGGTAGTATTTCTTTGGGGCCTTTGAAGATTATCTCTGTTTTTTCTCAATTTAGGCATAGTCCATTGTCTGCCATCCATGCTTGGATGGTAGTGTACATTTAAAGGAGGGCTGCTGCATCTTGGTCATAGGATCCAGTGAGAGGGAGGAGTACTTGAGTATCGTCGGCATAGTTCGTATAAGCTATGCCGAGTGAGTCAAGTTTGTCGAAGAGAGGCTTTGTAAATAGGTTGTAAAGGGTAGGCGCCATGCAGGATCCCTAAGGGACTCTGCAGTGGATGGTGGTGGGATCTGCATTGGCCTGGTGTGTGTATACCTTCATGGCTCAGCCATATAGGAAGGAAGTGATTCATGAGATGGCCTGTTTGGAGAAGTGGGCGGCATTGGAGAGGTAGGCGGTAAGTATGTTGTGATCAACGAGATCAAACGTGCCCAAGAGATCCAGGAGTAACAGGAGGGCCGGTTTGCCGTTGTCCATTATCTTAGTGATTTGGTTTTTTTAGGTCTAGGGGGGCAATTTCTGTGCCGTGACCTTTGCGGAAGCCTGATTGCTTCTTACCGAGGATGGCATGGATTCCAGGTAATGTTATATTTGGGTGTGGGCTGCTTTATCTAGGATCTTGAAGAGGAAGGGCACAGTGGTGATGGGACGGTAGTTCTTAGGGCAAGTGGGACCCAGGGTCTTTTTTTTTTAGACTGGGGCAGACCCACGCTTCTTTTAGGCTGTGTGGTACAGTTCCTGTGGCAAACGAGGCATTGAAAAATGCTGTGATGATCGTGGTTAGTGAGCCTGCACAATCTTTGATGATGTCTAGTGTGCCGATGTCTCCTTTGCAAGTGGAGGGTTTGAGGCGCTGGAGGAGATCTGAGACTTCTGCTTCAGTGACACTCGGGGTGGAAGGATTGTAAGGAGGGCTGTTAGGCAGGCTATGTTGGAGGGAGTTTGATTTTATTCAGGAGGGCTGCCTGTATGCGGCGCACCACGCTTAGTCTTTAGTTATCTCATCAGGAGTGGAAGAGGGGGTGATGAGATCTTTAAAGATGGCAAACATTTGGAGTTGGCATTGCTGATCCGTAGGTTGAAGGATTCAGATTTGGCTTTAAATATAGCTTTTTTGTATTGCGATTAGTCTTTTTTTAAATTCTTCTAGTGTTGAGTCATTGGGCTTAGACTGCCAATTGGCTAGGGCAAGACGTTTGCTGGAGCAGAGGGCTGATAGCTCTTCCGTAAACCATGAGTTGGTTTGCATGGATTATTACTTTTTGTCTTCCATTGGGTCTATGGCATCTATGGCTTTGGAGAGAGTGAGGGAGTAAATGTCGGCAAGGGAGGTGGGGTTGCTTATGAATGGTGGTTTGAGTTCCGGGATATCCAGGAATGGGAGGAGGTTTTGTTTGGTTAATTTCTTGGAGCTTCTAACCTTTGCTGGTGGAGCAGATGTGAGTACTTTGGATGTGGGCTTGGTGGGGATAATGAATTGGATGCAATTGTGATCCGTCCATGGGAGGGCAGAGATGGTGATTGAGGAGGAGCAGTTGGGTTGGTCGAACACTTATGTAAAGCCAAGGATGGGAGCAAGCTACGACCATCAAATAATAATGTAGTCCTAGTCAAGTCTCTATCAAATAAAAAGGGCCTAAACTAATAAACCTATTGCCAATCCTTAATTCTATACATAAGAGTGTGGGAAAATGATGTATGCAAAAGGAAATTGTTCAAGAAATAAAATGTCAGGACAGTTGAGCAGTTGGCATCCCTTCCCCACGTTTTCAGCACGGGGAAAGGCAGCACGTTCGAGCTTGGCACACACTCTGGCTTCTTGGCCACGAGGATACAGCTCAAAGAACAGACATAGGGGCCTTCTGCCAAAGTCGCTTTCAATAAGTTTCTTACTGCAGAGGGTCTGTTGTAACAAAGTCTCAAAGTTCCATTCCTATCAGTATTTTCACATGCACCAGTTCTTGCTTTCAATGTTCATTGTGGTTCTCCCTCTTCAGGTTGAGACCTCCTTTTATCCCAATATTCACACTTGGTCTCCCTAGTTCAGCCGAAGACTCTGATCATGGATCTCCCTCGTTCGGGTGTGGATCGTCTTGATATCACAATCGAAGCCTTTCCAATGTGCGATGGGTTTTGCTTAAACTGTTGCAGGAACGCTTTTGATTAACTTTACACAATTATTCTCATCAATCTTCTTTCGTTTCTCTTGGCGGGATTCCTTACAGAGACTTTCCATTGAGCACATCCATGGTGCCGGACCACTCTGTCAACTGTTTTTATTTCTCAAGTTCAAACATTCAGCAGTAGTTTAACTTTGCTTGCGTCTCATCACACGTGTTTAACAATGTTCGTTCCAGCGCTTGTTATACAATGTTGCCGCTTGCAACCTTGTGTACAACACAGACTGGTCGTGTATCGGTCTCCCAAACTCACCGGCTGTGTTGCTTTTTCTGGCACTTCTTTGTGCTTGGAGCCAAAGACTATACCACTGCTCCTCCCCACCTTGGTCAGCTGCGTTGGACGCCCTTCTGTATCTCGGACACACAATGCAGGATTCTCTAGCCTGCTTTCCTGGCCTTATGCTTTCTGTCTAAAAGGTTTCCTGAAAGTAACAGCGTCTGCCCGAAAAGGGCAAGGGTTTTCCCCTTCTCTGTAACCATTCTCGTTTTGCTGTCTTTCATCCCTTGTTTAGCTGCCGACTTGAAACTGCTGTATTTTTGTGTGCTTTGCCTCAGAGTGTGCTTTCGTGCTCCACCTTTTAAACATGTGGGGAAGTCTAATGGAAGTCAGGTGTGAGTGATCGTCCGTAATTGCCTGACCTCGCCTGACCAGTGCAGCGGGACATGTCAGATACACTGCTCAGGTGCAGGTCTGTTTTCTCCCAGAGCGGGCTGTCTGTGTGAAGTGCTGGGAAAGAGGGGTAAGGATCTCATGTATCCTACCTGGTAGGATGGGGTAAAGGTGTTGTCGGGTGTCCCACTCTCACTCCCCGAAGACCCCTCACCAAGGTAATCCTCCTGAACTGGTCCATGTTAGGTAGAATGTTCATTTCTGTGCCAATTCCCTTTAACAACCGCTCTTTTATTGGACTCTGGGCTTTTTAAATTTCACTCACTCATGGGTTTTCCTGACTATGATTTTCGATCTCTCGCCGTGGCAGGGGCCTCCCTCTGGAACAGCCTTCCTGCCTCCCTGAAACTTGAGGAGAACCATCTCCGGTTCCGGAAGCACCTCAAAACCTTCCTCTTTGCTTCTGCTTTCTCTCTCCCTCTCCCCTGCTAAATTCTCGACTGAATCTGCACCGAATCTGCAACTGGGCCACTCTCACCGACCTCGGTCCTGGGCCCAGCCACTCTCCTCTTGCACTGCCTCCCTGGCAACCCCTGCACTGAGGGACTGTCTCTGTATCTCTACAGCCCCCCTTTCCCAGCACTTGTCTGCACTTGCCTTGCACTTGCCACCAGCTGGCCCTATTTATTTACTTATTCTACTTACTTGTACTGCACTTCCCCCCTCCCCTTCCCCTTGCACTTTTTCCTTCCCCCTACCCCTGCACTTGCGCGGTCTGAATGACACCTGGCTTAGTAGGATCGTTGTCTGTCTTCCCCTTGTTCCACCCTCCCTGCCTCGTCGCGCCTTGAAACACTTGTGTATAGGCGCGTTACAAATGCCATATCATATATCATATGTTCCATACTGTTTTATGGGGTCTGGTAAACTCCATAGGCATCTTCGTTTGCATTGTGACACACAGCACCTTTTGTGCAGTGCCACTGAGCAGTCCCCTGGACTTCTCTTAATGTTTAACTACATTGTCTTGGGTGAATTTCTGTTCCTAAGAATAGTAAGATGACCCCTGTCTTACTTTTACTTTCTGGGTCCAGCACACACCACCCTATGTGGAGTGCTGGGGGGGGGGGGGGGATTTCCTTTAACCCTTCCCTTATGTAACATGTTACGCTAACTCACTTGAATGGTTGGTGGCAGTGGCTCCCTCAGCTTCAGTGCTGCACACAAGGATGACCATTTCCCCAAAATGGCCCCCTTCTTTTTGTGCAATTTCTTGTTAGTTATTTTCTTCTAGGCTTTTACTCTGTTGTTTGCATCAGGTTTGTTAGGGAGAATTCTCATAAATGGGCTAATTCCCTTCACCTTAGAGACCCTCAGCAACTTTGCTGGATTTTGAGGACTTGATTTTTGTACCGGGAAAGAGTGTGAGCCTTTTTTCCCACTCTCTCATGTATTTTGATGTGCGTTTTACTCTTGTGTTCTTTGATTATGGGATTTTAGACAATTCCATATGCACCATCTTTTCATGTGTGTTACACAGCACCCTCAGTGCAGTGACACAGGGAAGCCTTTTTCCGGCTGTCCCAAGGTTTAAATACCTTCTCTGGGATAAACTGTTTCCCAGAGAAAGTAAAGTTACATTGACTTTACTAGTCTTTTTTTAAATTCCTAGACCCAGGACACACTACCTTACAATAGAGTGCTAGAGGGGTTACCTAGTATCCCCTGTGTCTAGAAACTCATGTAGCAGTCATATGCTACCCTTTCCTATTGAAATGGCTGGTGGCAGTGGTTTTACAACAAACTACCATGATTTTTCCTGACGGTGAACACCGGTAGCGTTAAATCAGGGGATCCATGTTTTTAAAGATGGCGTCTGAGCCTCCTTTGTTTAAACAGGTCTCGGTCTTCTTTTTTCGCCATTTCTTTTTGGAAAGGTCCTTCTAGAGTTTCTGTGCGCACCAAACTAGGTTTGGTCCCTTTGTTCCTACACCTTTGGTGGGCTTCAGGATTAAAGACCGCCTCTGGTGCCTGAGTGTCTGGGGTGGGCAGGAAGTGAGGGAGGTGCCCGAAATTCCCTCTGCTTAGTCTCCCAGGAGACCCAAATGCACTTTGGCGTGATTGGCTTGCTGACTGTCCGGCAAGGACAGCCACCCTGCTGGCTGAGTGGCAGCTAGGCTGGAATGAATGGGAGAAAACTGTTTAAAAGGCGAGTCTCTTGGCTTGGGAAGGCAGAGTCGACCACTGGAACGAAAGAACAGAAGACGAGCTGGAAGAGGTCAGCTGCTGCAACTCCTGGAACGTTGGTTTGCCCAGTGAAGCCGTGCTGCAGGTCCGAATCGCCAAGTTCATCTCGACAGAGAAGCCCTTCAAGGACGACTACTTCCTTTGAATTGGTGGGACCAATCAACTTGTAAGCCACCTGGATACCATTCTCGGAGCTGGTTGTATTTACCTCAGAGTGCTGCAGGAAACTGAATACCCAGGCAGAAGGACACCAGTTTGTGTGCTTGAAGACAGCTACCGGAATCGAAGAATTGCCATTTTGCCAGCTTTGTTAGCAGTCCCTGTGCAATGCAGGAATCCCCCGACATCGTCCTACTTGTCCCCATGACTGAGGCTCAGGAACAGCGAGATCTGCAGGAACTGACAGGAACAGAAGTCTTCAGCTGCATCTTTTTCTTCAAAATAAGGTACTGTGAAAACCCGACCGAGAGGACTTACCTCTCACTGCAAAAGTTTGCTTGTATCCCGACATATAACTCTTTCTTCTGAGAACCGTGGCAAAGACTTTTCCGTTTATCTACTAGAACTGTTTTTACGTATACAAGACTCTAGCCCATTGACTTTGGCCTACCTATTGCATTGGACCAACTCCTCTGGTGAACTCAAACCATTTGCACTGTTTTAAAGTAACTCTACTATTCGTTTTATTAACTTATGCCTTTTTGCTACTACTTTGAATGCTCTGAATGCCATTTTGCTCCTCCTTCAAAGTAGCTTAAATGTTTCAGAACCGGTTAGTGTGAAGTATTGTAGGATATTTTTGTGATATTGATTGCCTCCTTTTAGTGAATGTTTTCTAACTGACTGACTGTGTAATAAATGTTTTACCAAGAAACCTTGAGTGTAAGTGTCTATTTGAATACTTGTAATGGTACACCTCTGTGTAACCTCATTACAAGCTCACATTCCCTCTTGAGATAAGCCTGGCTGCTCAGCTCGCTACCAAAGGTTGGTTTTGCTTACACCTGTAGTCCTAGTTGTGTGTAGTGGTCCCAAAGGGTACTGCATGCACACTTTGCCTAACACGTTTTGAGCCCTTTGTGTAGTTTGCCTTTGGCGGGCTTCAACGCTGGAGCCGCCCAGGCTCCAGTGTGTCTGGAAAGGGAGGAAGTGTGAGGGAGGGTCTCGAAACTTCCCTGTTTTTGTCTTTAGGTGTCCCTGAGTGAAACCAGTTCCTATTGGCCGGCTGGCTGTCCTGGCGGACAGCAACCCTGCTGTGTGATTGACAGCCTTGTGCTGTGAATGACTAAGAACTTGCATAAAAAGTTTTGGGGACTAGAAGGAGAGTCGACCACTGGAGAACAGAATCCGAAGAAGAAGACGAGAGAAGACACCAGCAGCACCCTCCTGGAATGTGAAGTGCCCGGTGAAACCCTGCAGCTGTGATGACCCCGTTTTCGAATCAACAGGGAAGACCCATAAAGGACGACTTCCTCCCCTAGGCTGGTGGAACCAACTAGCCTCAAGACACTCTATTTCGGCGCACCCCCGACTTGCTGTGACTTTCCAATGCTGCAGAAGCCCAATACGCGGGGTAGCTCGACCACTTGTGAGTGCATTGTCTTCCGAATCTGACAGATCTTCGTAGGCTTCCAGAGGACCCTTCAGAAGCGAGAAATCTGCATACAGAGTCCCCTCACCAGAGTCCAGGACCAAGGGATCAAGGAAATCCTAACCAGAGTTTTTCGTTATTCATTTGCGCTGAGAAAAAGGCACCAAAACCACAAAGAGACGCTGAATCGATGGAAATCCATTGCTGCCGAGTCACTCTCTCAAGTGCTGCTGCAGGAGCCCGCCAGACATCCTCCCTTTCATCACCACAACCCAGGACCAGGAACAAGGTCTACTGCATTGCATTGTGAAGACAACCAGCTGGAACACTTCCTTCATTTTCGAGGTGCCGTGGGGCTTGGGGTATTTTATCCTTTTGCCATTTGGGGTGCTTCCTATCTTTGGGAGTGCGATCTAACCCAACACCAAGGTTGGGCTTGTCTGTTAGGCAAGATTGTATGTAGTAACCCTGTAGGAGACTTCACCAGCCAATAGGTAACCCAACCTTTGGTATAGGCCTCTACGACACACGTTGGTAAAGTGACTGAGCAGCTAGGCCTATCTCAAGAGGGGTCAATGTGAGCTCTAGGGTTGCAACATATTTTCACAGTGACAGGTATTCAAATAACACTTATATTCAAGGTTTATTGATAAAATAATTATTAATTTAACAGTCCGTTTTAAAATAAGCCTTCTTTGGAAGGGAGCAATATGCAACACTTAAAATACACTCCTTCAGTTCAATAAAGTAAGTAGATACCCTTTTGGGATGGCAATCGGATATTCCTACACTCTGAGGTGACTTCAATAGTTAGAACACTGTGGACATTAATATATCATTTTTCACACTTAAATGGTAATACTGAAGTTGTGGCAAAAAGGAAAAGGTTAGGGAAAGAAACCATGGTTAACAAGTTTCTCAAACAGGGAAGAACTTTAGAATCCCCCAATGCAATGTAGGTTAACTGTTTCCCAGCTATACAAGTAAGGCATGAATGTCTTTTTGCGGGGACAGTTAAACAGTCAGTGGGTAAGAAGTGTCTTCAGGAAGCCAGGACAGCCAATGTCACTTGAGCGAAGTCTAGGGAAGCAGAGGCACTTGTTAAAGATTAGCACAAAAGTCCTGCACAATGTCAGAGTTTTGTTATAAAAAGAAATCACTGTTGGGCCGCAAGCTGGGAGGCTTGTGAAGGGCAAAGCTGCAAGCAACTCTGCAAAGGACAGCCAATGCAAGCCTCCAATGAGAGCAAGCAAGCCACACACAACAGGAGCTAAGTACCCCTTAGTTCACAGTACCTTGGGTCTGAAGAAAAGGTTCCAGCTCTCTTCAGTTCCTGTTGTAGTCCTGCAGATCCTGTTGCTCCTGGGCCTCAGTCATGGGGACAAGACGCAGGACGTCTGGGGACTCCTGCACTATGGTTTGAAGGTTGGCGGCAGCAATGGGCACAATTCAGATCAGCGGCACTATGCAGTTTCAGCTACTTGCAAATAGCACCACCGCGGTTCTTAGACACCTTGTGGACTTTCCTTGCTTCTGTTGTCCAGCACTCTTTTGAGGGGGCTCAGGCTTGGTCAGTCCTGCTTCGAGGGAGTCCTGAGGATCTTCCTGGAGCTTGGGTCTGGCTTAAAGACGATGCACTCTATTCTGGTGTTCCTGTCCCCTGGCACTCTGTTCCTGCAGCAACAATGAAGTACAGCGAGCAGTGAGAGGGGTTCCAGTCGAGTTTGTCTTGGGGCTGATTGGTCCCAACAACCCAAGGGGAGAAGTTGTCCTTGCAGGCCTTCTCTAGGCGATTAGAAATTCTGAGCTTTAGCAATGCAGCAGGGCTTCACCGGGAAAACCAATGGCCCAGGAGGTTACAGCAAGCGTCAGTTTCATATTCGGTTCCTTCGTCCAGTGGTCCACTGTGCCTTCTTGCAAAAGACCCTGCCTTTTATACAGGTTTCTCCCATTCATTCGCAGCCTAGCTGTCAATCACATAGCAGGGTGGCTGTCCTCCAAGGACAGCCCGCCAGCCAATCACCTTTGGGTGCATTCATGTGATCAAGGAGACTAAGCACAGGGAGTTTCGGGAACCTTCCTTGCTTCCTGCCATACACGCTGGAGCCAGAGGCGGGCTTCAGCAGTGAACCCCGACAAAGACAAAATGAACAAAGGGACCAAACCTGGTTTGGCGTGCAGAGTAAATCCCAAGAAGGCCCTTTCCAATAAGAAAGACCGAAGCCATTTTGACAAAATGGGCACCCATGGGTGCTATACTGCAGCTGCGAACGCAGCCCGTGGTTAAAACGCACAATGGTGGGGAAAAGTAAACCACTGCCAGCAGCCATTAATTGTAGAAAGGGTAACATAAAAATGCTACATGAGAAACTAGACAAAAGGGATACTAAGTAAACCCATCCAGCACCCTATTGTAAGATAGTGTGTGCTGGGTCTAGAATGTTACAACATGTAAGTAAAGTCAATTTCAGTTCACTGCTCTTGGAAACAGTAGTTTCACCAAGAGAAAGTATTTACACTTTTGGGAAATCTGAAAGACTTCCCTGTGCCACTGCACTGAAGGTGCTGTGTGATACAATGAAAAAAGATTATGCCTATGGAGTTTGTCAGACTCCAAATCCAAAAGAAACACTGAGTTCAAATAAATTAAAACACATGAGAGAATGGGAAAAAGGTCTCGCTCTCTCCAGGATAAAAATTAAAAGTCCTAAAGTCCAGCAAAAGTGCTGGGGGTCTCGAAGGTAGAAGGGAATTAGCACATTTCTGAGAATTCTCCCTAACAACCTCAATTTACCTGCATTGGCCTTACAGCTTGTGCTTTCTAAAGGTGACTCCCCTTGAGTTGCTGTGATTTCTCTTTTGAACACAGACTAAGAACATGTTTCTGAGAAGAAGAGCATCAGAACTTTGACCATTGACTTTGGCTGTCCTGGCTCCCTAACGGCCTCCTTCTGAAGCTATTGGCTTTGGCAGTGCTTGTTCTCTTACAGGTTTTAAATGTTGAACACTTTAATGTTGGGATAATCGACTGCCTACATCCCTTTTGGAGAATATAACTGTTATAACTTATCAGTTTGTTCCGATCTAAACCTAACCTTTCATTCCTGAAAAACTCTATATTGTAAAGGTGATACTATATTAATGCTACACTGACCTCAAATGACGTCACCTTTGAGTGCTGGAACATGTGTAACAAATGAATATATTACTCACCTGCTATTGCTCACGTTTTGAATTGAATCCTAACTTGGCATTAATGTTACAGCTAATTACTGCTTTTTAAAGAATGCTTTAAATATCTTTGTGTATAAATAAATAATTTATTATAACTTTAAGTGTGTAAGTGTTTAATTGGATACTTGCATTTACTAGTTTCATTGCACAGCTCAACAGCTCGCATTACCCCTCTTAAAATAAGCCTGGCTGCTCAGTCACGCTACCAACTTGTGTAGTGCAGGCCTATATTAAAAGGTGTGTCTAATACCAAGGAGATAAGTCTTGTGTAGTCCCAAATCAGTTGGACTGCACTCATTCTTACCCAACAGTCCACCCCCATGAACTAGATCCAAAAGCGAAGCTGTGTCCTGGCCACCTGGATAACAGATCCCTGGGGACGAGTGGGTGAGACACCTTCTGGTTTCTCACACTCCTCTTCCCTGTGCCTCGTGTTTTCCCGATGCATTCTTCTTTACACGTCCAACTCTTGGTGTGCACACGCCTGTTGGCTGGCTTCCCTAAACCAGTTCTCTTCTTGGATAAAGGTAGAGTTTTCTTACAAACAAATCTGGTGAAAGCCTCCTCATGACGTGGGCCCGCTTGAGCACATCTCAAGCTTATCACGCCAACTACATCTTGTACCATGCATCGTGGGGTCTAGGTATTGCTATCTCCATAAAATCCTCGCTTGAAGCAGAGCCTAACATTGCTGAAACTCTCACGTTTACGGATATCTAATCGCATTTGAGCCTGCATCCCCACTACCACAATATTACCACCCCCTCACATCCCACGTGAATTTACCCTTTACTGAATGTTTTTCTCGGTTGACTAATTGACCTTTTTTTATTCCCCACCGTCCCAAACCTTCTTCCTTACTAACGCATAATAAGGTCTGATGATATCCTGTTGGAGACACAATATGCCACCTTTTGAGACAGTTCGCCACCCTAAGATCACTACGGTGGTGATGGGTGTGCAGTATAAAAGGTGGATAACATAATGCAGCCTCAAATTGATAGGTAAATAAGAGCCACTTGCCACTGCTCCTATTCTTCTGGTCTACAACTTTTAGTGTGCAGTTGTTGGCCTAAATGTAATGTTGCAGGGAGAAATGTGCCATTTCTTGCAGTGTTAATATATGGCAATTAACTGGTCAGATTCGATGGAATTACATTAGTGTTGGATCGGAATTTGGGAATGTACATTAGCGTCTCATGCTGTATAAAACATTCTAGTGAATATTGCTCTTTATATAGTTGCCATAAGAACACATGTAAACAGGTATTCCGTCCTAAGTAAGTGGGGCGATGGAGAATGGTGCAGGGGGAGTCAGAGCGACTTCTCCTGCCTCACTTATGTTATTCCATTTTGAAATCTACATGACGTGGTAAAATGGGACTGTTTTGAGCAATGATGAGAGGAGGCAGCTGAATTGGTAGCTTAGGTAGCTAGTGTCTGGCTTCCTCTCTGACCATAAGTAGGATGTGTGGGGAAAAAAAGATGGAAAGTATATTTACTTTGTTAGCTCAATACTGGGTTTCCCTAAAACACTGGTCTGCAACCTGCAGCTCTCCAGATGCTTTTGACTAAGGTTCTCATGATCTCTGACAAGGGTTGTTGGAAGTTGTAGTCCAAAACACTGAGCGCCAAAGGTTTCAGAAACCTGCACTGTAAATTTGCTGTTAGTGTAAACAATTTTTTATGTTCTAAACCAAATTCAATTTCTTTTCATGGTATTTTGTTTTGAAGAATTCTGTATGGACGGATGAGAAGTAAAACCGGCAGTAAAACTCAGGGCAAGTCTTCTGCGGGCACCCGTATGTCCATCGTTCTGAGATTCCTGGCCGGATCTTTACCTGAAGAGATCCGAATGTTCCTGGATCTGCTGTATGAACCTGTGCGACATTACAGTGTTGGTAAGCAGCTTTAGTTTTGATGCAGTCGTGATTTCAGTGTGCTATGCTTACAGTGTGTACGGTATTTAGTTCTTGGATCTGCTGTATGAACCTGTGCGACATTACAGTGTTGGTAAGCAGCTTTGGTTTTGATGCAGTCCTTATTTCAGTGTGCTATGCGTAGTGTGTACAGTATTTCGTTTCTAGTATGTTTTTAGACAGAATTCCTATTATTAGGTTCCCTCAAATTCTTGCTCTATCTCTTAATTTATTTCGATTACTGCTTTATTTTTAGTGGCCAGATGGACTTTTGCTGAAGTCCTCCTGCCATTGCAACCCTGCTTTGCCTTATGTAAGGTATTTACAATGGATTGCATTCTCCCACAGATTCCTCATCTTGAGCTTCACTGAATTTTGTTTTGACTGAGTGCGTAGTGCTGCTCCATGTTGTATATGTCTGCACCATTCCTCGATTGCACTTGATGTCATATAAAAGGATGCACTACGCCCGTTATGTTATATACATTTATAATGCGCCCGATCCCCCAGGCACCAGCACGCAGAACCTCTGTTCCTTTTTTCCTCGTGCTTGTACACGGGCTGCAGCAGTCACTGGCGCTGAGTGGAGCGCCTGCAACCCTCTAGCAGGGTTTTATAATGGTCAACCGGCGCTCTGCTGGTGCTGGAGGTGACAGATTTATTATTCATTAAAGACTAAACAGACCCTGGTGTGCCGACGCACAATGGCCTCTTACTCTAGCTTTTTCCCACGCCGGGGATCCGGTTTTCTTTTTCTCTAATTTGAGCTGCGCCAGGGTTCCTTTCTTTATTCCCGCGACAGGGGGTTGCATATGTTTTACTCCCAAGTTTTATGGCATCTGTCTTTGACTTTTGCATTACACAGCACTCTCTGGGCAGTGTTGCTGGAAGCACCGTGGCTTCCATTTTTATTTTCTGTTATAGGGGGATATTTTTATCCCTGTACCTTTTCTATTGTGAGATCAGCACACCCCACCTTATGTGGAGTGCTGAGTATCCCCTTTCTCACTGCTCCTATAACTTTTTTGTTACAGTGACAAGCTAATATGAATGGCTGGTGGCAGTGGTGTTCTACCCTACCTACTTTTGTGAATCTTTTACTCCCAGGCTTTACTTACAACTGTGGTAGGGCATTGAAGGCCAAAACCGGTGACAGTGTTCTTTTCTCACCAATTCAAGATAGCGTGTCCTTTTTTGGTCCTTCTGCCGTGCAGGGTGGAGTAGGTCCTGGTTCACTTTTGTCTTCAGCGGATCCCTTTGTGAAGCCTGCCAAGGCTCCAGTGTGTCTGTGAGGGCAGGAAATAGGGGAGGACTCTGAAACTCTGCTGTTCTTCGTCTTCTGCTGTCCCTGCTTGGAACCATTTCCAATTGGCAAGCAGGTTGGCTGTTCTGAAAGGGCAGCCACCACCCAGAGTTTGAATGGTTTATTGGTGCAGATTGGCTGGTTCCTGCATAAAAGTCGTAGCTGCTGAGGCTGAAGACAAGCTGACCCCTGGAACTGAAGAAACGAGGAAGAAGAGATGCCTGCAGCCACTTCCGGACTTCAGGCGATGCCTTCTGTGTAACTGCTGCAGTGCGGCCCCTTATTCCAAGCGTCCAGAGAACTCGAAGAGGATGACTCTCAGACTGGTGGGACCAATCAGACTTGAGACGACCTGCATTTCGAACCATACCACGACGAGCTGTGACCTTCCCGCACTGCAACACGCCAATAACTTGAGACCTGTGGGCCATCTGGACTGCATCGTCTTCCGAAGATCGAATACTCCTGAAGCTTTAGCGGACTCTTACAGACCCCCAGAGGCAGGATTCCACTCCTTCCTGCACCACTGTGCTGCACTGAGAAAGCAGGACAAATCGACCGGGCAGTAACTGCTCTTTGATGGTGCTTTGGAAATGGAGACAAAATCTCAGAACCCTTTGCTGAGAGCCTCTTCACTCGACTAATGCCACGAGATCCATTCCAGTGTCCCTTTGTTCGACTGCCTGACCTGGAATCTGGTGACCGAGTCTGCTGCTGCATCATGGAGACGTTGTGCTGCATCCTCTTCACTGCATCCTCTTCTTCACTTCTGTGAGACTCTTGGTAGATCTTACTGTAAGGGAGGCATGGTATCACAAGTATGACACTGACACAAAAGGTACAATTTGTAAAAACTTTATTGAAGTTTTCAATAGGGTTGGAGAAACCTTAGCTAGGATGGGAGTAGTCTCGACCATCAAATAATAAATAAAACAGTCCTAGTTGAATCCGTCAAATACGAATGGCCTATAGTCACAAAAAAACGAATG
This sequence comes from Ambystoma mexicanum, assembly GCF_040938575.1. Lineage (NCBI taxonomy): Eukaryota > Metazoa > Chordata > Amphibia > Caudata > Ambystomatidae > Ambystoma > Ambystoma mexicanum. The sequence continues at coordinate 1,219,631,200 of NC_090936.1, forward strand.
CCTGCCCTATACCTTGTACACAAAGTGTGTAAAGGAGAATATGTATGTAAAAGGTGGTCAGGGTTCAAATATAAAGAATAAATGGGGCCGAGTCAGTTCCCCTGCCCACGTTGGACAGCACGGAGAAAGGCGGTCACTGTAGGCAAGATGACGCACTCTGGCTCAGATTCTCAACACAAAGGTAGTTCAAGACGTGGACCAAGGCCCACCTGGCCTTCCACGTTAAATGCTCATTTTCCAACTTCCAAAACACAGTTCAGCAAAGAGTTCACTCCGGCCCCCCTCTGTCGGGATCAGACCTCTTGAAGGAAAAGTTCACAACATTTGCAGGTGGTCCCTTCCCCTAACTTATTACACTTCCGGTCTCCCTCAGTCGGTCTCAGATCTTTTCCTGATGTTGAAGGCTTTCGAATGTGCGTGGCTTTCTCTACAGACCTCCGCCGGAACACTTCGACTTTCCAACTTTTAACTCACACTTTTGTGTTATTTACCCCAGTGCTTCCTGGTCTTTGTAGTTAAGATTTATCATTATTGTGCTTCATCCCCTGTCCTAGTGAAACCCCCAGATGAATGGAGCCTTTTTTCCACTCATTAACTCTCTTTTGGAACTCTATTCTTTGTAAATCTACCTGTACTATGGAGTCTGGCTGCTCCATAGCTCTTAAAGGCAACTGTGGTTTACTACTGCAGCACACAGCTCCTTATGGGCAGTGTTGCTGGGGACACTTAGGGTCCTCCTTTAAGATAATTTTCCTATATCCTTAAGTAAAGTACAGGATAAAGAGATAATTAGTATGTCTCCCAAAACTGTATAGTCAGAGAGATTGGCACACGCCACCTTCAGTGGAGTGACAAAAGGATACTTGGAGACTTTGTAGACACATAGACAATCACCTAGTTATGGCTGGTGGCAGTGGATATGTTCTACCAACTATTGTGTATTTTATATACCGCAGGCTATGTGCATGGCCTCGGTAGTGCACAATAGGGGCATCCAAGTACAGACTTGGGGCCTCCCTTCTTTTTTCACCATTACCAGCATGGTGGTTCTTTGTTAGCCCTTCTACCGTTCTGGGAGAGGGAGGTGTGTGTTTTGTCTTTGACGGGAAGCAGTAGGTATCCCTGCCTAGGCTCCATGCGAGTCCTCCACCCCCCTGTCCTTTGTCTGCCAGAGTGCCTGAATAGGACCAGCTCCCATAGGGTGTCTGGCTGTCCCGATTGGACAGCCAAACGCCCCTTTCTGTAAGATGCTGATAGCGATTGAAGAGGAGTGTGTGTTCGAACTGTAAAAAACATGAGGCTTCTGGAGTGTAAAACAAGTTGACCACTGGAAAAAGAGGTAACCGAAGAAGATGACGACCAGAGATTCCTGCAGACCCTTTGCAAGACTGTGAAGCAACCACTTCTGTCCTGACCCCGTTTTCCTTGCGACAGAGGAGCTCTGAAGAGGGTGACTCCTACCCATTGGCTGGTGAGAACAACCAGTCCCAAGGCAAACTTTGAAACAAGCCATTTCCTGAGGTACTAGGAGCTTCCAGAGCTGCGAAACCCCAATACCAGGCGACCTGCTGCCCATTTCGAGTGAATCATCGTGGAAAGGCTGAATCCGTCCAAATCTGTGCTGAGCCCATAAGGACACTCCAGAGATCCAAGCCAACTCTCCCAGAACCCCTCACCAGAGCTTGGGACTGCAGGAAGCAAAGAAGATTGACCGTACGATCCGTGTCCTTTGTTGGTGCTGCTGAAAAGGCGCCAAAACCGCAGCGTGAACCAAGAAGTTACTGAAAGTCGTGCTACAGGTCCTCCCTCGAGACTACAGCTGAAAGACACCGTTTATTGTCCTTCCTTTCGTCACCATACCATCCGTAGGTCGGCTCCAGAGCTGCCACATCGCGGAGAAGCCAACACAAACATTTTCTTCAAACTAAAGGTACTGAGGGGGAAAAGGTATTGCTTAACTGATTCCAAGAAGTCACTCCAGAGCGTTGGAGTGCATGTAGAGGTGTCCAGGGCAACCCCCTCTTACTTCTGACCGAAGCTGCTGCTTGTGTCCCCTTTTCAAGTCCGTTATGTCTCCTTTGTTAGGTGCTAACTTGCTGCTTCAATGACTTTAGGCAGTAGAAGAAAGCCGCAGGAACTCTTCATTATTCGTTCTCTGTTTGCCAAGATTTCAAGCCCTCTCCGAACTGCCTTTACCTCAGGTTGCGTTTTGGGACTTTAAAGACTTGACAGGCAAAGAAACTGTCTCTAGAACTTTGAACGAAGCTCATTCTACACTAACTGTTTTCCTCCCTTTAAGTGACTTTACTATATGTGTTTGAAGAGTAAATGTATTACTGTGTAAACAGTTGAAAACTGCATGAGTGCGCAGTAACTGATAATACGATAACCTTGTCTTTTCCCTTTCTAACGTTGCTACAAATGTCAACTCAAGCAAACACAAAAGTGAAAGTGCCCTTTGAAGTGTATTATCAAGGATTCCTAAGTGTTCTAACGTAAACTTCTGAAATATTTAAAGTGATTCTGGTGTAAATATAATAAATATATATCTTTTATATAACTATATGTGTAAGTGCTTATTTGCTGTGCATGTGTAACTAAGATTCAGAGTACTTGCCTACAGCTCACATCTTCCTCTTGAGATAAGCCTGACTGCTCTGCCACACTACCCAGGTCCTGAGCTAGTGCAGACCGATGCTAAGAGTTGGGGATCTACAAACCACTGGGATAGTTTACTAATGTCTTATTACCAGTAGGTCTTTAGGAAAACTCCCCTAACAGCTTCCTCACCGACTTAGTCCCGAGAGACGCTGAACGGAAGAGCATGAGCCGTGAGAGGCACAGAATCTGCAAGGCGGAGGCAGCGAGAAGGAACGGAACGCCGAAGAACTGCTTAATCTCCGTGGGAAAGCCTATGCACGCCATCAAGAGCCGGTGAGTCCACCCAAGGGAAGCTGGGAGACGGGGGTGTATTGCAAGCCTCCAAAAGCAAATAACATTGAATGGAGTTAAGAAGACAGTTTTTCTGAAGCCCAAGGGCTTAGTAAAACCATACAACTGAGACAGTACAAAACCCCACTTAGTATAAGAATGTACCACCTGCGTATATGGTAGCGTAGACAGAGCAGCCAGACTTATCTTAGGGGGGGGGCTTTAGGAAGGTACAAAGAACTTGTAGAATAGCAAGGGTTCAACAGAAACACAACCGTAAGTATTATAAAAAATAAAGGTTTATTATAAATACAATTAGGCTAAGTTAAGTCTTGGAGTAAGTACTTTGGCATAGTCATAAACATATTATAAAACACAGCACAATGCTTGAAGGTACACAGAACAAAGCATAGACCCTGTTCAGAAAACAAACAGTATTTCTAGGGACGTCAGACCTTATCAAACACATTTAGTGTAGGACACACCTATTCATGAGGAGTTAAACCACAAGTTACTTTAAGATTACTTTACAGTAAGTCAAGGGTAGTCGAACATGTCAGTCATGCAGTGACACTCTGTTAAGGAATCAGTTTGTAAACCAACCTGCAAGTTTACTTTTCTGAATAGTGGAACACTCACTCAAGGACCAGTAGAAACCTATAACTATTATTCAGGATAACACTCAGTTATGCTAGTTGAGTAAGACCTTTTGGTGTAATATATAATTTCAGTTGCTTTGCAGCTCAGTGGAATACAGACTTAGGTAAGCAAGAACTCTTTACATTAATTTAGGATTTCACCAGGTAGACAAAGTTCAGCGATACCTACGGAACACCTTTTAAGAATGGCACACAGTTATCCTAGGCAGGTAAAAAGTAAGGATGGAAAATACTGTTTCAGATCAGTGGAACACAGACTAAGGTAAGTAATAACTCTTTAACTTATTTTAGGATGACACACAGGTAAGTAAAACCTGAGGTAGACGTATTCTAGACAGGCTAACAGCAAGTCAGAGGAAGCAAGACCCAATTGGGGCACACATACATTTATATCTTAACAGGAACAGAAAAGTGAAGCCAACAGCATTTCTTTTTGGGAAGAGGATCAACAAATTCGCAGGTGAGTAAAATAACCTTACATACAAGTTTCAGAATGGCAAAACACATTCAAGGTAAGTGAGAACTGTTGTAACTGTACACTTTGAGTTCCCATCAGACGAGAGGACCGCTGTGTCTCTGTAGTTTAGGGATCCATTTCTCTAATGAGAAATAGCTGCGTCATTGCGAACAGGCTAGTTCCCATCAGACAAGGATTTTGGAAGGGATTTTGCAACAGGGATCGATGGAGAAGGCTCGAGGCAAGAGTTTCTTTGCGGCTGGATGCAGCTTTGTGGTTTTGGCTACCTTTTCTGGAGCGAGAATATTGCCAGTTGGATTCTCGTAGCTAATCTGCTCCAGCATTCTAGTGAGGAGACTTTAAGGATTCAATGTGTGTTTCTGGAGGTCCAGCAAGATGCCACCAAGTTTTCAGCTCGATTCGGAAGACGTACCAGGGTATTGGAGTCCGGTTCGTCGTCTTCGTAGTCCCTAGGACGCTTGTAAGGGAGGGTAACGGCAGGTTCTGGCTATACAGCAGGCTCTCTGGTCGCTGGGAATCGTCTTAGCCAAGTTTTCATCATCTTCGGATTCAGCTCCAGTGGTTGACTACCTCTTCAGCTTCCTGGATCGGACATTCATGCAAGAACCCATCCAATCAAACAGATTTGCAACATAAAAATCACAAAAAGGACGTTCCTGCCCTGGAGGGCAGGGGAAGATCCAAGGAAGGACAAGAAATGCAAAAATGCCCAAAAAAGGAGACAGGGGGCCATTTTGGTAAAATGAGCACCCACGGATGCCTTTACCGGGTCTGTGGAAACAGCCCACGGTAAAGGTACACCCAATTTGAAAAAAGGTTCACTGTCACCAGCCATGAAAGATAACTTTGACCCTGTAACAAAAATGTTACAATTAGAATGTGAAAGGGGATGCATTGTATCTCCACAGCACTCCATATACGGTGGGGTGTGCTGGTCTCGCCTAAATACAGTTTAGAGAGGAACAAATATCCTTTCTATCCTTGGGAACTGTAGTTCTCACAAGGTTAGCAAGAGAAAATTAAAAGGAGAGCCCAAAGGGCAACCCAGCAACAATAGGCCGTATATGCCAAAAAGTTATCAGAGGATCAAATTAAAAGGACTCTATGGAGAGTCTTAAAGTGACACCCATGAAAAGAGTAAAAGGATCTGTGAGTTTGGAAAAAGGTTCCCACTCACTGAGGTATAGGGAAAAAATAATATACCAGTCCAGAAAAAAGTTCTGGGGGTCTCACAGGTGAGGGAGATTTAGCACTAAAGTAAAAATCTTACCTAACAGTAATTTATGAGAAAGCATGAGCAACTGAAGATTCCTTAAAAAGAGAGAACAGAATTAGACATAAGAGACTATTAAGTCTGTGCGTCTGTGCAGTGCACATATGAGGAAAGCCCTGGCAGGAGACTATAACAGGCAGATTCAAGCTGCAAAAGTATTCATATAAGAAAGTAAGTCCTGGTAAGCAAGCACACCAGGCAAGGTCAAATCTAAGTCCAGTTAAAGATACAGCAGGAATGGCAAGAGCAGTGAAAACCTGTCCGAGTACAGCAGGTATCCTACAAATATAGTGTCTAACAACCAAGTTCTTTTGTATACCAATTCTGTTGTTGGTCAAGCAAAACCTAAGGAACTGATATTGTTGAAAGTATAAAATGGAATGAAGAGAAACCAGGGAAGGGAACCACCCTCTGGAACCTTTTGTGTTGGAGTTAGGCATTCCCTTTTTGAACATGTATATACCACTCAAGGCCAAAGAAATTACCCTTTTACCCTTAGAGTTAATTTGGTTAGAATGCGAAGGCCAGAATAGTACTTTGTCCACAGGACGGATTTCTTTTGGACCTCTTGAGCTCAGTCAGGCAGACCCTTAGTTTTATGTTAGGTGGGGAAATAACTCTGAGAGTAGGGAAAGAGGCATTTTCCAAACCCTTTTTGTGATGCAATAAAGGTTTGTGGCCACAATCAATGAACCCCCCTGTGGCAGTCTCTCATTCCTGGCTCCTCGCAGTTGTCTTTAGGGAATTGTACATGCTTTGCTTGTTTGTGTGCTTGTTGGGGGGCCTATCTGAGATAGTGGGCCTACATACAGACAGTAGGGTGGGGTCTGCATACATGCAGTGTGGTGGGCGAGTCCTTTTAGACGGTGACTATTTTTTTTATTTGATCCTGTATTATTCAGGACTGTGTAATATGTGCTAAGTACTTATTGGACCTGATAGATTTCTGTGTGACTTAAATTTCGGTGTGACTTAACAAGTGTATAGATTTCTCAGTTTATTAGTGTGGCTTATTTTCTAGTGATAAGTGAGTGGACTAATGGTACCTTTTGTGTTAGCCTGCTACCCATTACCCCTACCTTAGAGGTAAGCCTTGGTGCTCTGTCACATTACTTAACTTCAAGAGGAGTTAGGCTTACCTTGCGTACCAGTTGTATTAGTCCCCCATTAAGGTCAGTAGTTGTAGATCCCTCGACAGAGGGTTGTAAAAAACGTTGTTCAGTGTGCAAATCCTACATTCCTGGTAAAGTTCACAAGTGCATCAGCTCCTCTCATCATGACCGCCCCTTCTTTGCTTTTTCCAATGACGAAAAAGTGAGTAGTATTTTGGGTAATAGAAACACCTATTATTCAGAGTTCCACAATATGTCAAAAGTGGCGGTAGACTGCACTCTATAAACAATTATAATTTTCCATTCAAGCACTAATGTAAGTAAAGTGGTGGTAGCAATCAACCATATGTTGCGTACCTGCCAGGCAAGTAATTCAATAGGTTTAGATGCAGAACGTTCTTCATTGACTCGCGTACTGTATAATTCTTCCTGGCTAGGCGTGGCTGTCCAGCACAATGGAAAGAAAGTTTAGAGAATCAATCCATCTTCTGGTAGTATGCATCATGCTTCCTGTCGAGGGACGAGGAAATTGGTTCTGGCAGGGGAAGGTGGTCATATTACCAGATCTATTCAGAATATAATGACGCTAACTCAATCCGGGACGGCACCACCGTATAAGAGGAATCCCCCACTATCCAATCAGTCAAGTCCTTGCCTGTAGGTCCTGCTCCCCATCAGATGCTGACCGAGGTCACTTGTTGTCAGAGGTGACCTACTCCAGTCATTAGAGGTGCACCAGGTTGCTGCATTTCGTTAGCAATTAGAGCATTGTTGTGTTACTCAGGTGGATGTGCTCTCGATCGCCATGAAAAAATCAAATATTGCATCCCAATCAAATACCAATTCATAGACCATAGGTCGTGCCTTTTGAAATATGGCACAACCCTAAATGGTTGTAATAGGGGTGCTTGCGAAGTGACAACTTGGGAGGGGCTTGCCTTCCTAACTCGTTACGGACAGGGCTGACTGGAGTTGTATGAAGATGTTGACTCACTTTCTTGGGAATGTGATAGTTGTATCCATGGAGAAGGGATAGATGTAGCTGTGCCGCTCTCATTCCCTGCCTGCGATGGGGTGATCTGAAGTTTGTTTAAAGCAGGGTACAAAGTTTGCACTCGGTACTAGCCATTATGACTCTTGACAATTAAAAAAAAATGGGTTTGGTGTGTGTGTGTTTAGAATGAAGGTGACAAGTGACTCGTGGCTAGTAGCTTGCAACTTGAATATTTTCCCACTGTTTAAAGCCTCCAGATTGAGTCCTTGTTAGTTGAAAAGATCTGTCCCGTGGCTGGCGCTTGACTACCCTAATCTTGTTGTTGTCTTCCATTGGTTCACCATTGTCATCATCCAAGGACCACTGTTGGGGTTCTATATTTAGGGCCCACAACCCTACGTGGCTTGCAGGGGCTTACCTCTCAGTTCCTGACTCTCTGCCATGAGATGGAATTCCAGAGCAGTCAAGGCAACCCTCCAGAGCGGCTCGTTTAAAGGTCTAGTAATTACTGCACAACAGGGAGGTGTTCAAGAAATGTGGGAATACTTTGTGAAGCCCACGAAGGCTCCAGTTTGTCTGTGAGGACGGGAAGCAGGGGTGGAGTCTGAAACACAGCTCTTCTTTTTCTCCTGGGATGCCTGCCTAGAACCAGGTCCAACTGCGAGGCTGTCTGCCTTGAAAGGACTAACGCCCCCAAAGTTTTAATGTAGAATGAGTGTTGATTGGCTATGTTCCTGGATAAACAGCGAGGATCCGAAGACGACGATGACCAGAGATGCCTGCAGCACCTTCCAGCAACCGGAGAAGCCTGCTAAAGTACCACTGCTGTCCAGACCACGTTTTCAAATGGACAGGGAAGCACCGAAGATGACCACGTCCCCCTTTGGACTGGTGGGCATAATCAGTCCTAAAACGAGCTTCAATTCAAGCAATCCCACGACAAGCTGCAACCTTTCTGGGCTACAAAGCGCCAATACCCTGGGACCTAGAACCTAAGTGAAGTACATCGTCTTGCCGTGAACTAGCCCCCCCCTCCTCAAAGTCCTCAAAGCGAGGTGAATCTTTTGAATGAGAACCATTCTTCATTCGAGTCTGTGAAAAGTTGCCAAAACCACACAACTATATTGGAGCACGGAGATTCCTTTTCTGGGAGTCATTTCTCGCGACTGATGCCGCAACATCCTTTCCAGAGTCCCTCCTTTCAACACCACAACCAAGGAACAGGAAACTGGGTCCACCGCGGCTGCATCGTGAAGGCATTAGGCTGCATCTTCCTCACCACTCCTCAGGTACTGTAGGACTTGTGATACTTCCCTTGAGTAATTCTGTCGCTCCTTTGTTGCTGGAGTGCTGATTCCGGTGTTAGGGTGTTCGCCCAGGCCCACTGCTTGTGTGCATACAAGGAGCCTTTTCCAGGGTCCCTGAGCCCTTTTTGACCAACAAAAGCTTGATACTTATTTATACTTGAAGAATCCTCTGAAACTTTGTATTTTTTGCATCTGTGCCTTACCTGCTTTACCTCCAATCTGACTTTGAAGAACTCATACCTAGATAGGGATGGACTGCTAAAGCCGTTAGGTCTCTGAAAAGGAATATAAGTCTTAAAAAGTACTGACCTGCTATTGTTGGTGTTGTTTACCATTGTATTCCTACACCAGAACCTTTTCTGAGTTGCTATAACAGCGATTTTACTTACCTTTGAACTGTGCTCCTTAACTGTAGAAGTCTTATCCTATGGTTTACTTACTGGAAATATTGCATTGGTTTTCTATTTGAAATAGTACCTACTTACCTGAAGATTTAACTTAACCTTGTATATAAAATAAATAACTATATTGATAAAACTACAAGTGTGTAAGAGTTTCTTTGGGCCTATGTATATTCTAAGTTATTTGAATTTGCCTACAACTCACATCTCCATCCTAAGTTAAGCCTGGCTGCACTGCCATACTACCAATAACCTGAGTGGTACAGACTTATACTAGAAGTTGGGCCCTGCATACCAAAGGATAGTTTTATAAAGTCTCCCCACAGGTGGACTTTAGGAAACCTCCCTTAACAGGAGGGTCCACACAATGCTATATCTATAAAAATATATTCTATAGAATAAAATTATGAAAGGAAATGACAAAATAGTCCTGTATGTACAAAGAAATATACCTTTTCATAATGTTTAAAATATAGAAAGTGATCTCACAGCACCGTACAATATCCACGCACATCAAAGAAGACCATCTTGTGTTTTTTGTGGAACACAGGCCTCAAACACAATCGTCCCCAAGTCCCAATGAAGAGTGTACGGACCCATGGGAGTCTACAGGGCAGTGATTACCTGCTTAGATGCATAGTGGGTCTGCATATGAGGACTGCAATCAGTTTGAACCCATAGTAAACCTCCAGAAGGACAAGAGGACCCAACATAGGCAGTCCAGTTCAAAGGTTTCACTCACCACTTGCTGCAAAAGCGAAATTGCAGAGTAGTGACATTAGGCAGCATGCAAGGACACAGGTTCGTCTTTATGGTCTAGCTCAGCATGAGAGCCCTACAGCCACAGTAAAACCAAACACACACCCAACAGTCTAGGCCATGCATATGGAGCCATATGCTCTACCAGGGGCAACACATTGAAAGTGAGTTGCAGTTGTCGGGGAAACCTTTGTATGAGACTCTGCCGGCAAATTATAATTCAAATGGATTCTTTCCTGCCATGGATTCCTCTCCTACGATATCCCAATCCCAGCACAGCTGTTCTCCGGAAAGCTTTCTGCCACCAAGGGGCACAGCGTGGCTGCGCAGCTGTACTGTCTGGTACCTCTACGCACCTCGTGCCAGGTACTATGTCGGGGGCCAGCATGTATACCAGCGCAGAGCCACATTACCTCAGTTCCTTTTTTTCAAGCACTCTGTTCGCTAATCGGGAACATGCTCGACGAGCTTCTTATTTTTGAAAATGCCATGCTGACTGTCAAAGATCTCAGGTTTCAAGCCGGGTGTGCATTGCGGCTTGCAGATGTCGGTCTCCATTCTGCACCAGATATGCTTGTACTGCTTGGTTGAGGACCATGACACCAAGCATTTTGGGTTTGTTTCGTTCCATGCACCTGAAGACCCTATTGGAACGGGCGGCGAAGATCTCCATATTCATCCACAAGTCGAAAAGGTGAGGTTCTGTGGTTCGTATCGACGCTCCGAAGATTGGGGGCCTGCGCGTCGAGAAGAAGCATTGGAAGAGGACAAGTTTCCGAAGTGAGTCTTCTCATAGCCACTCTTATTCCTCCTCCAAGAAAAAGAGCCACTGCTCTAAGGGTTCCCCTGATCGCTGGCACAGGTGCCTTTTCCAACTCAGTCCTCCATGCTGGAGGAATGGGAGCCATTACGCCTGAAGATGCTTGACATCTTCACCAAGGCGCCAGCGGCACTGTCTGCTTTGGCTGCAGCACCCAAACGTCCCATCGTGTCTTTCGCGACCAGCAGGGTACCCTCAGAAGATCACTCCTGCATGCCTAAGGGCTCGTGCCTGGTTCAGGAGGAGAGCAAGTTCTCTCAGGACTACCAGGCCCCGCCCATGGGTGTCAGGTCAGGTTTATGTTGAAGATGTACATCATCTACGATTAGGAAGTCAACCAGATCCTTTTTGAGCTTCAACCTACGTGTACTAGGGAGATGAGACTCTTCCCAGATACATTTTACATGGGTTATGACGTTCTGAACCTGACAGAGGACCTGCAAGGGGCCAGCGATCTAGCCACTTCCCCTGATTTGGATATTTTACCAGCTCCCAGCACAGATAAACCTCAGGCCGCCTTCCAGATGGCTAATGTGGACGATATTCTGGGGCTCTCTGCTCCATCCAGGTCCAGAGTTATATAAAAGCTTTCTGACATTCTGGACGATGCCTCAAAGAATGAAACGCTCCTGCCTTTCAATGTGATGCTGGAGGCCCCAGTATTGGAAGTGTGGGGAAAAACCTGCATCTGTTTCGGTAGTGGACAGGGACCTGGTGAGGAGCACTGTTCTGCTTTGTCGGACCCAGCTTTTCTTTCCGCCCACGCTTCACCTGAAAGCCTGGTGTTACAGGCCGCAACAGCAAGTGTGAAGACTTCTACCTTTCCATTCCTTCTTTCGAATGCCTTCTGGTTCAGGCTGCGACAGTGAGCGTATAGACCTCTCCCTGTCTGTTGTAAGGGACGGAAAGGTAGAGTAAGAGGTCTGACGCATGAGGCAAGAAGGTGTTGCGTCAGGCAGTCTTGTACTGCAAGCCATGAACGCCTCTTGTGCAATAGCGAAATTCTCCTTCATCCTCTGGCCATCAGTAGCCAATGCGACGCAATACGTCCCAGAGGGAGGGATGGGTTTCTGTCCTTGGTCTTGAATGGCAAGGAGGCAGCACCTCGGATGCTGCAATCTGGACTAGACTTGGAAGACTTCATGGCAATGTCCATGGCCACTAGCACAGTGGTCGGGTGCCATTCTTGGCTGTGGATGTCAGGTTTTGCTGCCAGCGTTCAGACCAGGCTGTTGGACATGCCTATCGGAGAGAGAACCTTTTTGGAGCTAAGGCTGACAACGCCCTCCAGAAAATCCAACCGTGAAATGGCGACTGCTAAGACTTTAGGGCCTGCCGTCCAGCAGCCTTCCATGCAGTCCTCTTCTCGGTACAGGGGCTGTCTCCCTTTTCCCGCCTTTGCCCAGAGATGCCATGGACAACGTGCCAGGGCAGGCACTTGCTGAGAGGTAGATGAAGGGGTACCCAGTGGGGATGTGTTGCAGCAACCGCTGTCCCTTTTCTCCCCCGGGTGCCAAACCTCCGGGAAAGGCTTCATCACTCGTCACCAGTGGGTGGGAGACTTTCCTTGTTCTGCACGGAATGGTCAGAGACCACGTCTGATGCTTGGACCTTACAGGTCATCCATTAGGGCTATTGGCTCCTGTTTCTCTAGTACCCACCGGACCACGGTCCTCTGGCCACCCCACTGTCTCCGGATCCCATCCTCCTAGAGGAGGTTCTGCACTCAGAATGAGGAAGGTGCGCCACCTATTTTCTAGTGCCAAAGAAGAACATAGGCTTGCACCCCATTCTGGATCTGCATCTGCTGAACGTGTTCTTACGCAAGGACAACTTCAAGCTGGTCACTCTAGCCCCGTTCGTGCAAGCCATATGTCTGCAGGACTGGTTGGTTTCGCTGGATCTTTAGGACGCCTACTTCTATGTGCCGATTCATCTAAAGTTCGTAGTGGGCCAACAGCATTACCAGTTCAAGGTCCTTCCGTTTGATCTTTCTTCGGCATCCAGCGTTTTCACCAAACTGCTGGCATTGGTAGCTGCTCACCTCAGGAGGGAAGACATCCATTCCCTACCTGGATGACTAGCTCGTCCAAGTTTGCTCACTGGAGCTAGTGTCTGGGCATCTGCTTTGTGCAGTTTGGGCTTTTCCCTGAACTTCAAGAAGTCTCAGGTTCTGCCGTCTCAGTCTCTCTGATTTATCGGGGCAGTCTTGGATTCTCACCTGGGCGGGGTGTGGTAGGTTAGAAGGAGGCGGACAAAGTGGTGGCATTCGTACCAATGAATTTATTGAAATAATAAATAAAAGGGCTGTCTATCTCTAACAAGAGTGTTTGCCCTACCCAATATAAATCTTACTATGGTTCTCACCGTCAGTGATGTAGTCAAAATCAAATAGTCCATCCTCTGTCCAAAAACTACCCTACATTGACCCTACCACTAATCACAAAAGGGGTTGCATTAACAAACCAAAACATGTTCCAGGAGAAGGACTCCCTTCTCCTGGACAGTCTACCTCAGCCTTAATAGTCTATTTTGAGATTCTTGTGACATGATTAATCAGTTCCTTTAATTCCTCAATGGGACCCTTCCACATGATCGTAGGTATACCCTGTCTTGATTTTATTTACTGTTTCTTGTTTCCCTAATTGAGGGTCTTTGTCACTTCTCCTCTGGGTTTCTTGTAGTGTCTTTTCCTCCCTTTCAAAAGCTGCTTTACCACAAGCCATTCCTTAGCATCAATATTTCTCTGTCTCTCATTCCACTGAGACCAGTATCCCGGGACTAACCTGAATATTCTTCTGCCCCTCTTTACTTGCTTTCTCGTATTCCCAACCACTGAGATGGGCACAACAATTATCTTGATATTATTCATTATCTTTGCAGTGAATATCATGAGTCCCCTGGTAGTGTTTATTTGCTTTACTGATTTCACAATTACTGGGACATGTGCGAGGAGTCCCATAGTATTCTTTATTTTCTTTACTGGCTTCACTACCAATGGAACAAATGTGAAGTGTCCCGTAGCGTTCTTGATTAATTGTACTATGTTCAAAATCACTGGGACGAGGATGATGAGTCCCGTTGTGTCCTTTAGTCACGTTACTGCTGAATGTCTGCCTGTTGCTCCTCCCGGGTCTCCCGCCGTTTCTGTTACCTCTACTTTGCCGGGGTCTGCGTCACTGGTTCTTCTTGTAGGGTCGGGATCACGCTGTGCTAGTAAAACTATTCCAGCATTTTCTCCTTTTCTCTGCGTTGTTTACGGACCGCACGGTCCACCTCCTCGAGGTCACGCTATCACCTTGGAATGTCTTGCACACACACACACACACGAGTCGGCTCCCTGCCGGCACTGGACTGCTTTTCTCTTTGGTTCACCACGTTCTCACGACCGAGGACCTCCCAGATTCTCCTGGCTTCTCTCTCCCAGGTTTGAACTTCCCGGGCTTCCACTGCTCGGTGACAACTCTCTATAATGCAAGTCCTTCTTTACTTTTTATGCGGTTGATCTGGGTCCTCCCCAGCGGAGAATCATTGTCCTTCATCACTTTCGATTAAGTATTTATTACTGTGTGTTCACACTCTTGACAGTTTGGTCTACTATCCATGGGGAGTGATCAGCATTACTCCTCCACTCTTCATAGTATAGCTGGGTTCCATCCTGTTGGCACTCTTCATGCTTTCTTCACTCTTCCTCTTCTCAGTGGATTGGAATTTTAAGTATTGAAATTGTGTTACAGTTGCAAACAGTGGTCTGCTCAGGTTGCGTTTTCTGAGGTACTGATGGTCTGAGAGGTTCATAGAAAAGTGGGTCGGGCAGTTCCTACATGGAACTGGGAGCCCTTGTCCCCAAGAGGGGCGATTCTCCCTGTGAGGTCCCGTTTTCCGCCACCCGTGGGGAGTATGTTGCGTAGCAGGCTCATCTCCCTAGCCTCACAGGGAAGATCTCCCCTCTGGGGAGAAGTGACGAGGTCCCCTGAATCCTGACATAGGCTTTCCACCCTGATGATCGAGTGGCAAACATGATTGAGTGGCAAACATCTTTCGGATGGTCAATGTCCTCCAATCACAGGAGCATGTCTGTGCCTCTGCTTTTCTGCACGTTCTGGGTCTCATGGCCTTCTGCCTCTTAGTGCTGCTGGTGACGAGGATTCACATTAGATCACTTCAGTGGCTTCTCCGCCGCCAATGGTCAGAGTATTAAGTCCACATGTCGGACCTTCTACCCGTCTTGAGCCAGGTGGACCACGATCTTGTGTGGTGGGGGGGGGCGTGCAGCACAACTCGCCGAGAGGTGCATTGTTTCATTACCCTTAGCCCCAGGTGATGGTTGTTACGGACGCATCTCTGACTGGCTGGGGCCCTCACCTATCAGAGCGGACTGTGAGTGGACTGTGGTCTCACGTGCAGTTTTGATAACCTATCACTGTGCTGGAGTTGAGAGCGACCAGTCTGGCCCTGGTTGCTTTCCTCCCCTCTGTGAAACTCAAGACTGTTCTGATTCTAACAGACAACAAAGTGTCCATGCACTACCTCAATAAACAAGGTGACGTCCTTGCCTCTGTGGAGAGAAGCAATGAGACTGTGGTTCTGGCCTCTGGAGAACAGTGTCTGACGGCGGCGCATCTGGCTGGAAGAGAGAATGACCCAGCGGATGCCTTGAGCAGACAGGCTTCGGCCTCTCATGAGTGGGAGCTCCGTCAGGAAGTTCTAGACCAGATCTTCCTTTTTGGGGAACTCCTCACGTGGACCTCTTTGCTTCCAGTGCCAACAGGAAGTGCGAGTTGTTCTGCTCCAGAGAATTTCTTCGGAAGCGAGCTTTGAGGACGCACAGACGGTCAAGTGGACTTTCAACCTCCTTTATGCGTTAACGCCGATCCCTGTCATTCCACTGGTTATCAGGTCTTGAATGTAATCCTTGCATCCACTGGGAGCCAATGAAGGGATTTCTGAACTGAAGAGATACGGTCCCAGGTCTTGAGGCCAAGGACAAGTCTCACAGTCCTGTTCTTGATTAGTTGAAGAGGGTGGTGAGGCGAGGCAAATAGATTTTGTTACAATAGTCCAACCTGGTGTTAGGGAGAATTCTCTGTTTAGGCTGAATTTCCCAACCTAGTGAGTCCCCCAGCAGCTTTGCTGGATTTTGTTTTTTTTCTCCTGCCAAGAGTGAGACTCTCTTTCTCCCACTCTTGGACATGATTTATGGTGTTCCTTTGACTGTTAATGTGTTTTATGGGCTATGGAGTCCTTTACTCCATAGGGTCTCATGTGTTTTTACGATGTGTGTTACACAGCACCCTCCGTGCAGTAACACAGGGGTTTCATAGTGACACCCCACCATAGACTCCATACCCTGGGACTGACTACTGTCTCCCAGGGCATGTAAAGTCACCATTGGCTTTACTAGTCCCAAATTATTAACAGAAACCAGTACAAACCATCATATTGTGAACGTACTGGTCGGGGCAATTCGATTGCCCCGGGGTCTGTTAGTCAAGGGGGCACGTCTCCGTCCCCCCTGATCGAGTTTTGGCTGCTGGCAGTGGAAACTACTTTTTATATTCGACCGCGTATATTTCCCTATGGGATTTTCCCATTGTTCGAGGCTACCAACTTTAATTATTTAATTCTCATAGCCTCGAACATACCGCCGGTTTATTTAATTAATATTAATTCGCCGGTTGGTATTTTTTGCCAGGACTCGATTCTAAAATGGCATTTGTGTTCTCTTCTGTGACTCCAACCCAAGTCGAGCCCTTTGTTCCAATTTTTGGCGGGCTTCTCCACAGAAGCCTCCAAAAGTGGTGCCACTCTGCCTGGGTACCACAGGGGGAGATGGAGGGGGTTTAGGCACCCTGGACTGAGTTACCTTGGTAACTCAAGTCGCACTCTTGTGTGATTGGCCCAGCCGGCTCACCACTTAACATTTTTGATTGACAGCTAGGCTGAGTGAATGGGGGTATGCTGCATAAAAGCAGGGCTGTGGGGACTGGAACTGCAGAAGTCGCCACAGGACCTGAGAATCCAACGAGGGAGAAGCTGAGCCGACCTACCACGACGACACCATCGGTGGAGCCCTGCGGAACGGACTCACCACTTCCGGACGACAGAGAAGATCTCCCGACTGCAGAGGCTTCTTCCCCTGACTGGTGGGCAAAACCAGTTTACCTTCTTTCTTCGCACCCCAGATCGGTTTGTGGTCGAACTGCCCGTGCCAAGCACCCCAGCGGCCGGATAGCCACTTACGACTGAACCGCGAATCAACAGACTGCTCCTTTTACCTGAGAAACTCTGCGGCTGGTTTCTTCCCTGGCAGTGCAACAGACTCCTGTCTTCCTCCCCAACGAGATCCTCTCTTCCCCCGGACGAAGCACCGACTTGCATCCGCTACCAGGAACAACTGCCCCCGCTGGAGTATTCTCACCACTTTAAGGTACCGTGTCCGCCAGGCCTCCCTTTCTAAAGATTGCTACAAGGTAATAATAACCCCTTTACCTTCTGGACTGGGCTGGCCGCCTTGACCCCCTAACTGGTCCCTTTCTTTGGTCCAACTCCTTTTTGATCCATTTCAAGACTTTTGTGCACTGCAACCATGTGACCTTGGACACATTTCGTTTTGATCCTCTTAAAGCGGATCCGGCCTACTGACTCTGAATTCACGGTGTTACTTTGCCTTCCTCTCTTGTTGTGTTCGTGAAAAAGTGTTGGGATCTGTTTCAATTTATTCTCTGCTTTTCTCTCCCTTTTTAAAACGAATTATTAGAGTGCCATCTACGTTAAGCGCTCACCGCTGTCTGAAAATAAGTGGGGCTTTACTTAGAACTTGTCTAATATTCTTTTAAGGGAGTGTATATCTTTTAGTGACCGTGTTTTTGAATTGCTTACTATTAGTGACTGTGTGTTTTTCTAGATGTGGTTTTAAATAAATACTTATCTCTTTTACACCAAGCCCTGGTCAGTATTTACTTGTTCTATTGTGTTCTCTTGACCTATTGTGAATACTCTGTATACTGCCTAACTCTTCTTGAGGGAAGTTTGATTGCTCAGCCACAGCTACCAAGTGAATCTGTGTGGTACAGACTGCTACCAAGTGGGTTTACTGCCAAACACCTGTAGTCCCAAATCTTTTGCAGTGGTCCTAGAGGGAACTGCACAGGTTTCTGCCTAACACCTGGAGAGAACCAGAGCTTGGGAGACGATGAGCATCTGGGGGAAGGAGAGAAAAGGCAGATTACCTCGGAGGAGGTGCATTAGGAAGTTTGACTTTTTAGAGACCTCTGAGATGTGGGCGGAGAAGGAAAGTGTACAGTCAAAGATGACCCCGAGTTTCTCACAGGTTGGAGTAGGAGGAGGGCCAAGGGAGGCCGGCCAGAGAGTGAGGTGAAAGGATGGTGAAGGTGTACCGATGAGGAGGATCTCAGTCTTGCTGGCATTTAAACAAAGATCATTGGCGGCACACCAATCTTGAATGGCAGTTAGGCAATCAGAGATGAGAAAAGGAGGTGGCTGAGGGTAGCCTGAAAATGAGTTTGGTGTTGTCGGCGTAGCACTGGAAATTGGACCAGAAAATGGCAATGCAGTGGGCGAGAGTTGCCAGGAGTTGGTTGAAAAGCCAAGGCAAGAGATTAGGCCCCTGGGGAACACTATAGGTGGAGAGGGAGATAGAAGATAGGAAGGACCCAAGTTGCACCCGGGAGGGTCGGTCAAAGAGGAAAGAGGTCAGCCAGGCCAGAACCTGATTGGTGATACCCAGTTTGTTAGCTATGGCTGAGCAGCCCGGCTTAGTCTAGGAGGGAGGAGGACTGCAAGTAAATAAGTACAGACAACTCAGGGCACACCTATAGTCAAGAAGACCCTTATACACTGTAGTATTATAACATTTTTATTTATTATAAATACTTAGGCAACTAAGACAATATTATAATCACAAGTAAGTAAACGTATTCACATTTATACAGTAAGACTTGTAAGCATTACAAGTAGCAAATCAATTCTAACCACCATTTAGTAATCCAACACAGATACTGGTTAATACTTTTAAGCAGCCTATACTTCAAGAAGTCAAACCCTATGTGGGGATAAGAGTCTGAGTACGCACTGGGGAACCACTGCCTCTGGACGGCAAAAAAAGGTAGGCAGATGCTGTCAAAGTTGTCAAAAATAGCAGGTTTCGTTTGTGTTGTAGGTAGGAAAAAATGTTTAGTAAAAAGGTGGCTCAGGGGGTTCCATGTCTTAAAATTGCAGCAAAAATGGCCGTGTATGCAAAACATTGCAGCAAAAATGCAGTGGTTTTGCCACCACAACCATGTAAAGGATGCAGGGGAAACCCCCGCAACCCTGGACCCATTATAACATTTAAGGGGAGCTGGGGAACCCCTGCTAACCCCGCTCCCCTTAAATGGTATAATGGGGTACACCTTTACCGTGTCAAACCATGGCATTTTTGCCACCATTTTATTTACCAGCGACGTTTTTGCCGCCATTTTATTACCTCATACCGCTCAGGGAGGCCAGGTAGAGAGGATTGTTGACCAAAGGACCAGTGTCCTTTGGTCTGGGAAAACACAGTTGGATTGTCCTTCCCATGTGTCTCAAGCTCAGGATCAGTCAGATTCAACTCGGCAAGCATCCAGGTAATTACGTGTGGGACAGTACATTTCTTGAAGAAAGACCGCACCACAAGTGTGTCCCCAGGTGAGGTGACAGCAGCTCCTGTCTGGATTATTGGCCTGGAGGCTGAAGAAGTAACTTTTGGTGGGAGCAGACCGTCTGCTTCTTACGAGACTGGCTTGTTCGGACTTCACACAGGCTTTGGTTCAGCAACAATTGTTACATGGCAGACTTCTCTCCGTTTTTTGGTCCCCAACTTGAAAGGGGGGAGACCTCTCTGAGCGGGAAAGAGTCACTGGAGGTCCAGCAGGATGCTCACTGTTAGGCAGAATCCTGTGCAGTGCCATTAGGGACCACTACACACAATTAAGACTACAAGTGGTAATACAAGTTTGACCTTTGGTACAAGCCTGTACTACTATGTTAAAGTGGTAGCAGAGCAGCCAGGCTTATCTCAAGAGTATATGAGCAGTAGCAGAGATTACACAAACGGACCACAATTACTGTGACTCAAGCAAACACTGACTCAAGGTTTCCGATTAAAAAAATATAAGTACATTTATTTTTAAACCGTTTGTTATAAACACAACACTTCTATTAATTCAAAACCACACGTAAAATACACTACAACCAACCAATTCACTTTGTACGGTATAACTTCAAGGTAAGTACCCTATGTTTTAACGGACCGGTGTTGTGAAACAAAAGACGTTACCGGGAATAAATATGCGATCACTTTTTGACAGTAATGACAGTTCGGTCTTACTAAAGAAATGTGTATCCGCGGCAAGAAATGTTACCGGGGCAAAAACACACTTGGCACCTGAGATACCCAGAGAGAGTTGGGGGCAAAAATCATAGGCAATACTTTTGTCAAGGCAGACAGAATCAGAGAACACTCATGGACAGAAATTCAAGAGTCAGTAGGCCGTAGCCAGTGTCGAGTGGAACCGGGTTCCTGTTGTCGAGGATCACACAGTCGGACAGTTCACGATTCAACGTAGCCAGGAGTACTTAGATATTGTCAATGGAGGAAGCAAAAGTTATAAGGAGGAGGGAAGATACGGGCAAGACTTGTAGGAGGAGAAAAAGGAATCACCCAATTTCCTCAAGCAGAACACAGTACCTTTATTAAATGAAGAAGCTGGTGCCGCGGCAGTTGTTCCTGGTAGTTTCCCGCAGACCCACGGTTCCTGGAGCTTCGGCAAGAAGGACGACGTTTGGAGGGGTCTGCACCACACAGGGATGAAGCCGGCAGCAGTGACGGTGAATAAGAGGTGCGCTCCTTAAAAACAGGAGAGGCTCTTCAGATGGCTTTCCGGACCACTACAGCAGCGTGCAGCAATTTCGACCAAGGAAGAGGATCCTCTGGCTGTAGAAGATGAGCTGATTATCCCCACCAGGCTCAAGGGAAGAAGACTCCGGACTGGATCTTCTCTGGTCGTCGAAGGGTAGATAGCTTAGGACTGCAGCAGGGCTTCACCGGGACGGGATAGTTGCAGCAGCCGTCTTCTTCTCTTCGGTTCCTTGTAGTCCAGTAGCGACTCTGACTTCTAGCCCAAGAGTCCTGCCTTTTATGCGAAAATCCCCCATTCACGCAGCAGGGGGGTTGTCCAGCCCGGACAACCACCTCAGCCAATCATGGCAAAGTGCGACTTGGGTTTCCTAGGATACCCTGTGCAGGGGGTGACTACACCCCTCCCTCACGTTCAGCCCACCTAGACACCCAGGCACCTAGAGGAGGGCTTATTGGCAGAAGCCCGCCAAAAGACAGTGAACAAAGAAGGCAAACATGGTTTGCCGCGCAAAGTAAAACACAAGAAGGACTTTAACAAAAAGAAATGGCAAATAAACCCGACTGGAGCCAAAAGAAAAAGTATTTGGTCAAGCGGGTTTAAGTTCGAGGCTAGTATAATAGCCTACAACATTACCACGTTTATATAGTATAATCGCGTTAGAAAAGTTGCCACCAGCCAAGTCTAAATGTTAAAATAGCAAAACAATGATCTAGGAGTTACAGATAAAAAGGGCTAAGGATTAACCCTTTCCAGTAAAGGGTTTAAGATGGGGTGTACTGGATCTGTGGTTAAATGACTAAGTAAAGTTAATGGCAACTTTACCCTTTTCTGGGGGACAGTAGTCAGCCCCAGAAATGGAGTCAGTGGGAACTCTAAAAGACAACCCTGTGTTACTGCACTGAAGGTGCTGTGTAACACACAAAAGAAGGGGGGTACTGAAGTGGTGTACTCCAGAGCCCACAATCACAAAAACAGGTGAAATACACATGGCAAAACATGGGTAAGAGTGGGGAAAAAGCTCACACTCTTACCAAGTGGAAAAAAAATAACTCCTGAAATCCAGCAAAGCTGTTGAGGGACTCATTAGGTGAGTGAAATTAGCCATAGAATGAGAATTCTCCCTAACACTCACGAAGTTCCAGCCAAAACCGTCCTTCAAGAAACGATGCACAACAGATAGATCCAGGTCCCAGGTTATTGGGGAAATGCAGCCCAGGATGGTTGCAACTTTCCAAGGGACTGTCCAGAATGCAGCTTGGCGCCATACTGGTTAGGCCCACCAGTCCGGGGGCAGAGGTTGGCCGGTCTGGGTCGTCCTTGTCGAACAGAAGAGGAGGCTGGAGCTATGGCGGTCCCTCAGCAGTCCTGGTCGGTTGCTGGCAGTGGCTGCAGATGTTTTTCTTTTTCTCTGATCTTCGTTCCATGGGTTGAGACTTCTTGTTGCTCCAGGTGTTAGGCAGAAACCTGTGCAGTTCCCTTAGGGACCACTGCAAAAGATTTAAGACTACAGGTGTTGGCAGTAAACCCACTTGGTAGCAGTCTGTACCACACAGATTCACTTGGTAGCTGTGGCTGAGCAGTCAGACTTCCCTCAAGAAGAGCTAGGCAGTATTTAGAGTATACACAATAGGTACAGAGATACAGTAGCACAAGCAAACACTGACCAGAGCTTTGGTGTAAAAGTATATAGTTATTTATTTAAAGACACACTTCTAGATTACACTACCACAAAGAGAAAAGTAAATTCAGCACACAGTCACTATTATATGCATACAACCCTAATTACTTATTAGATAAGTCTTAATGAGAAACGCCACTTCTTTTCAGACAGAGGTGAGCACTTAACATAAGATGGCACTCTAATAAGTTTCTAAAAAGGGAGGGAAAACGGCAGAGTTATGGAAGCACACAAATTTCAATGCTTTTAAAAGAACCACAGTAAGGCAGGATAGGCAGAGTTCTACTGGAGAGCAAGGAAGTCAATTGCCAGGCCCACTCTTGGAGAGAGCAAGCAGAAGGGGTCCAGGTTCACACAGTGGGGTTATGCCCAAAGAGTCTTGCAGATAGTTCACACACAAAGAATGAAATTAAAGTCAGGAAAAGTTAGCTAGGTTGTCCCAGGCCAGCCCAGGTTAGAAAGTCGAGCGATCTGTCGCAAGGGAAGCCAGGCGGGACACAGTACCTTAAGTGTGAAGGAAGCTCCAGCGGGGGCAGTTGTTCCTGGCAGCGGTTGCAAGTCGGTGTTTCGTTCAGAGGAAGAGGAGGTCTCGCCGTGGAGGAAAGATGAAGGTCGTTGCACTGCCAGGGAAGAAACTAGCCGCGGAGTTCTTTGGTTAAAAGGTACTACCCTTCTCTTCGCGGTAGTGGTAAGCCCTGGTATTCCGGTTGCCGGGGTGCTTGGCATGGGCAAGGCGGCCACGAGATGCTCCAGGAAGGTGAAAAGAAAGCAAAACTGGTTATCCCCACCAGTCAAAGGAAAAAGACTCTCCGGACTGGAGATCTCCTCTGTCGTCAG
Source organism: Ambystoma mexicanum (assembly GCF_040938575.1). Taxonomy (NCBI): domain Eukaryota; kingdom Metazoa; phylum Chordata; class Amphibia; order Caudata; family Ambystomatidae; genus Ambystoma; species Ambystoma mexicanum. Next base: position 1,219,654,354 of record NC_090936.1, read on the forward strand.
GAAAAGTGGTGAGACGGTTCAGCAGGGCTCCACTGGTGGTGTCGTCGTTGCAGGTCGGCTCAGCTTCTCCCTCCTCGGATTCTTAGGTCCTGTGGCGACTTCTGAAGTTCCAGTCTCCAAAGCCCTGCTATTATGCATTAAACCCCCATTCATTCAGCCTAGCTCTCACCACTTGGGCCAATCACACAAGAGTGCGACTTGAGTTGCCAGGCAACTCAGTCCAGGGTGCCTAAACCCCCTCCCACACCCTCTGTGGTACCCAGATAGAGTGGCACCACTTTTGGAGGCTTCTCTGGAGAAGCCCGCCAAAAAGTCGAACAAAGGGCTCGACTTGGGTAGGAGTCACAGAAGAGAACACAAACGCCATTTTAGAATCGAGTTCTGGCAAAAATTACCAACCGGTGAATTAATATCTAATAAACCGGCAGTATGTACGAAGCTATAGGAATTAAATAATTAACGTTGGTAGCCTCGAACAATGGGAAAATCCCATAGAGATATATATTCGCGGTCGAATATACAAATTAGTATCCACTGCCACCAGCCAAAACACGATCAGGGGGGACGGAGACGTTCCCCCTCGAACAACAGACCCCGGGGCAATCGAATTGCCCCGACCAGTACGTCCACAATATGATGGTTTGTACTGGTTTCTGTTCATAATTTGGGACTAGCAAAGCCAATGGTGACTTTACATGCCCTGGGAGACGGTAGTCCATACCCAGGGTATGGAGTCTATGTTGGGGGGTCGCTATGACACCCCTGGGTTACGGCACGGAGGGTGCTGTGTAACCCATATACCAAAAACACATGAAGCCCTATGGGGTAAAGGACCCCATAGCCCATAAAACATATACAAAGTCAAAGGAACACCTCAAATCATGTCTAAGAGTGGGAGGAAAAGAGTCTCACTCTTAGCAGGAGAAAAAAATAAACCCCAAAAATACAGCAAAGCTGCTGGGGGACTCACTAGGTTTGGGAAATTAGCCTTTACAGAGAATTCTCCCTAACACCAGGACCCTCACCTTTATGCAGGAAAAGCATCTGGAACATCCAATCACCATTCCAGCCATGCATGCTGTTGGGCATGATTGTATGCAGTACCCTTTGGGTGCACTACAACAAGCCTGACCCTCCCACCGTGGTTGGCACAGGTGCCTGGTATAGTAAACAGAACACCATGTGGCAGCCAGTTGGGGGGGAAGAGGGTTAGGAAGAGGTTGTGGACAGGATGGGGCATTCTAGGGAAACTGGAAAAAGGTTGAAGGGAACCCTAGGGTGGATAGGTCGAGGGAAGCAACAGGAAAAAACCCTACACTACTAAACCTGCCTAATTCCTGACCATGACATACTTTTAAGTCACTTGAGAACACCTCAGCACATCTTAATACATGTACCTCAGTGCACATTGACATAAAAAACTACATAAAGCAAGCAGTATGGCACATACAATGGAGGAACTCACTTTCCCTTTTGAATGACATAACACATGGCCTATTTGGGCTAGCAGATTGCAACATTGATCACAATGACATGAAAAATATATACACATGGGAACTGGCTTCTGGTACTCATTTCCCTATACCAAACATAACCCTGTAGTGCAGTAATTCCTCTTATCAGTGTAACCCTATATGCCTGTTGAGGGAAGACTTGTGTCTGAATGTCCTCGAAGGCCTTGCATACCAGGGCGTAGTCCCTAATATTGTTCGTGTACAATGCAGCCGTAATTCAGACTTAGTACCGGACCTGCGGAGTACATTGCCGCCCCTCCGCACCCCAGCCCTTTAAGAACCAACTGTTCATGGTGCACAAACACAGAAACACATTCAAGCGTGGAAAAATACTCATTAGGCACTTATCTGAAGTCCGGGAGGCTCGGACGCCGTCCCGTACGCTGGATGACACAGCACTTCAAAGCGGCAGCCTTGCTGTGATTCGAACCGCCTGGTCACTGCCCGCCTCCGTCTCCGTTGAAATTTACTCCGACATGGAGCTCCGCACACACCCACAATAAGCCACACCTGCCGTGCGCCGTTTGGCCTTAAATAACCGTTCCTAATCCAACTCAGCAGGCCACACGCGCGCACGGCAGAGAACTAGCAGTCTCCCCAAGTGTTCATGGGAATTGTAGTCTTTGACCTATTTGTTCAGTTTCTGGCGTCTCTTCCGTCCCTGCCAGCCCCTAATCCTGACAGGGAGTTACACAGATATTCACAGTGACAAGTATTCAAATAAACTCTTACACATAAGGTTTCTTGATTAAACAATTGTGAATGTATTTAACAATCAGTTTGAGTATGCCTTCTTCAGAAGGGGCAATATAATAATAACACACAATTCTGATGTTAATCTGCTTAGAATCACATGCTGTGCATAGTCCGACATCCAGTGGTCACTGCGGAGTATTGCATTTTGTATTCGTAGTCGAAAAGGGGACGTCGACAAGGCATGTCTGTAACACTATCCCTATAGTGACGTGCATTGTACCCACAGTCCCTCACGCGTCGAGGTCCCTCCGATTGTTTTTTTCCACCCAGATATTGGTCGCCTTAACACAGAGCTCCTCGAGACAAATTGTAAAAACATTTACTCAAACCTTGGTCGTTATTTAATATTATACATTACACTAGATCCCTCCTTCGACGTCGTAGCTGCGAAGCTGTTTCACCGCCGAGTACGAACTTCGACGGCGGTGACTTAGACGGAGGAGATACTTCGGCGCTGCCGAACACGTGGCCTGGCCTCGCCGGCCTAATACAGTAGGGAGAGTGGGGTCGTGGGACATTTCTTCTATTTCTAAGAATGCCTTTCTCCCCCCCCCCTTCCTTCGGGGTTATCATCACTCGTATCTATATCCTCAGCTATGGAGAGGACTCCGTTTAGATTTTGCCCATGCTTTAAGGGCAAATTCACATGGAAAGACGAGCACAAGCGGTGTAACCGTTGCTTACCCCTCGACCACAACGAGGAAGGCTGTGCGGCCTGTAAACTGCTTCGCCCGAAAACTTTAAAGGACCGCAGGGTCAAGAGGTGGGCAGCTTACGCTATGTCTAGAGCTGATTCCTCACCCGCCGCCACCGAGTGTGACGAGGATAGTGATAACCCGACCTCCGTTTCGGAAGTTGTAGACCTCTCTAGGGAGCGTACCCGCTCCTCGGCGTCTGCCCCGGCCCCGACAAGTTCGGCTCACGCTTTACTTATGGGGGATGAACACCCCGGCGACACTGACAAACACAGAAGACATTAACACACAACCCAGGGCACTTCTGTGTTAAAGACGAAGAAAGCCATAGTGCCAACGGAGACGACGGACCCACCAGCGTTCTCCACCAACCATAAGGGTCGCAAGCCCTCCCCGCCACCGCAGACGCGACTAGCGACTGGGCTACCTGCAGACAAGGGCGCTACCACCAAAACAGCAGACGACGCGCCTCGTAAGAGTCCTATCGTCGCCGAAAAAGACTTGGCACCGCCCAGTACGACGCCAGACGAACCCTCGACGGAGAAATGAATCGTCGAGAGCTTGGCAAGCATAGTGATACACAGAAAAATCGCTCACAAGGCCAGGGGAACGCCGAGAATGCCGGAAGGGAGGCAGGGACCGCTCCCACCGTCGAAAGAAGGCCCTAGCCTACGAGAAGGTTTCTCAGAAGGCGAAGGGACTTTATCCTCGACGTTATGGGACAGATCAAGACGGCTACAGGCAGAACAGCCTCCTTTTTCGCCTCCAGACTGTTCTGGGTAACCACATTGGACTCTTGAGAGATTCCAATCTTGTCTGGAGAAACTGGATAGATTTATGTCCACTCCTGAACATAAAACTCCCAAAAGGCCAAGAGAGGTACTTCATGAGGACCCAAGGGCTAATATCCTAGACTATTTAACCCCCTTCAAGAGGAATCTAATACTTATGACGTCACTGAAGAAGACCCTCACTTCCAAGAGGACGAGGAATTCTTGGATAGTGAAGACCAACAGAACCTCGAAGAAGGTGGTTTTGAGGGAAACCTTGACATAGGTGGGGGGGCTTCGAGGAAGACCCAGATGAAGGTGGCTCACTGCCTTGGCAGTCACCAACAGAGTCTACAGACCCTGAGATCCTAAACCTTCCCTCTCCTCAGACCACACCGGTCAGGAATCCGTCACCAATAGATGACTAACCCACTTTCAACGCGCTACTACGGAAGGCAGCAGCGCACTTTGAGATTGAAACTGGGGAAATTACTCCCGATACTGATTTTGTAGAAAGAATCATTAAAGAAAAACCTCCCACTAGTCAAACCATTCCCCTTCTCGCCTCAGGTAAGAGACGAATCACCCCATCGCTGTCTACACCTGCACTGGTCAGAGGGGTCAATCCAATAATTGAAAAACTGTTTACTCCCTCTCCTTCAGACCCATTATACATTAAGAGTCACTCAATTCCAGACTCCTTGGTGGTAACCACCACAAGGAAAAGAGCAGTCGTTCCGCTATCAACCAGCAAAGCATCCCCAGACAAAGAAGAAAAGAAACTCTACGCCCTGGGTAAAAGAATTACAGCCTCGGCAGCTTTTTCAACCAGAATTGCCAATAATAATACCCTACTGGCAAGTTATGCTGATGCCCAATGGGGAAAATTACGGCAAGAACTCGAGGAAGTCCCTGAGCCCTTAAGAAGTTGCTTATTAACCACGGTAACAGAAGGAACTCTGGTTAACCAGAGCATCATTAAAAACACTCTTGATGCTGCAGAAACTGCTGGCCGTTCTTTAGTCCAGGGAATACTTCTGAAGCGTCATGTCTGGCTCCGCAATCCCGGTTTTAAGCCAGAAACCCAGGCGTCACTCATTAATAAACCAATAGAGGATTCTAACCTCTTTGGGAAAGCAGTGGATGACGCACTGGAGACTGCGAAGAAGGATTTTGACACCCTAAAGACTTTAGACCAAATCTCAAGGCCTCCCAATAAGCGAGGATTCGGCAACAAACACTTTTTTCGAGGTCAACAGCAACAACAACAGGAGTACAATGCAGGCAACTGGTCCTCTACTCAGGGAACCAGTGGCCACTACACTCAAAGAGGACAACGCCGTGGCAAGGGTAGAGGTCGGGGCCCCAACACCAAATGACCGGAAGGTTCGGGTCCCCTCCCGTGCATTGCCGGTCGGGGGCCGGTTAACATCTTTCCTACCAGCATGGGAGGGAATAAAATCAGACCGCTAATTCGAAGAAAGGACGGCCTCGTCTTCCCCTCCAACAAGAGGGTCCAAAGTATGCGGTTTCAGATCCCTCAATATGTGGCCAGTCGAGAGGTGACGGTACGCAAAGCAATGCGATTGCTAGGAATGATGGCGTCGTGTATATATTTGGTACCCCACGAGCGCCTGCGCACAATGCAAGAGTGGCTCAACAGCCAGTGGTGTCAGGCCAGCGGACAATGGGACGATCTAGTGGTGGTCTTGCAGGCCTTGGTTCTCTCGCTACGGTGGTGGGCGAAGGAAAACCTGGTAATAGGGAAACCATTCGCCACCCCCGCAGTGGAAGCAACTCTAACCACAGACGCATCCCTCACAGGATGGGGGGCTCAGCTATCCCATCAAACTGCACATGGAGTTTGGACTCCGGGTGTAGCGTACAAACACATAAACATGCTGGAACTACTAACGGTCTTCAAGGCACTGAAGGCTTTCCAGGCACACCTGCAAGGGAAGACAGTGATGGTCCTCACAGACAGCACCACAGCCATGTACTACCTGAACAAGCAAGGGGGCACGCACTCTCCAGGACTGTCCAAGCTGTCCCAGAACATCTGGAAGTGGGCTCTTAAACACAACATGTTCCTGTTGTCACAACATGTACCAGGGGAACTCGATCTGCTAGCAGATGAACTCAGCAGAGACTTCCCTCTGCCCGTAGAGTACGAATGGCGGTTAAGAGAAGACATAGTCTTCAACGTTTTCTCACAATGGGAGTTCCCAGAAATAGATCTGTTCGCAACTCTGGAGAACTCCCAATGCCAAGATTACGCCTCCAGGTACCCCCAGAACCAATCCAAGGGGAATGGTCTCTGGATAACATGGTCAGGGAAATTTGTTTACGCTCCCCCCCCGCCCCCGACTCCCCTTCTCAACAGAATAGTGCACAAGATGCACCAGGAACCAGTCACCATGATACTAGTGGCCCCTATGTGGGCCCGACAGCCATGGTTCGCTCCCCTGATGGAGATGTCTCTATCTCCACCGGTGAAACTACTGTGCCTGTACAATATGCTGTCACAGGACGGGGGCAAGACGATACACCCATGGGCGCAGACCATGAATTTAGCAGCCTGGCTCCTGAGGTCATAGAATTTGGACACTTACAGCTCCCTCAAAGATGCATGGACATTCTTAAGGAGGCTAGAAAACCTAACACTCGTTACTGCTATTCTAGCAAATGGAAGAGATTCTTCATCGGGTGTAGAAATGAGAGCATCAACCCTGTTGACTGCTCTTCCACACATATTGTTATTTACCTGACTCACTTATTAGACTCAGGATTGGTCTTTAATTCTATTAAAGTTCATCTAGCTGCACTTTCCGCATACACCACTTCTCAACTCAGTGTCATGGTGGAAAGTCCCAGTTATAAAAGCCTTCATGGAGGGAGTAAAGAGAATAAACCCTCCGATAGCAAACCCAGCTCCCGGATGGGACCTAAACGTGGTACTTACCAGGCTTATGGGCTCACCCTTTGAACCCATGCACAAGGCATCCCTTATGGACCTCACTCTTAAGACTGCTTTCTTAATAGCTATCACCTCCATTTGGAGAGTGAGTGAACTACAAGCACTCTCTATACTAGACCCCTTTGTAACAGTTCACAAAGATAAGATGGTTCTACGCACACATCCTAGGTTTGCACCAAAATTTCTTTCGAAATTCCATGTCAACCAGTCAATAGAACTACCAACGTTCTTTCAAAACCCTTCAAATTTAGGAGAAAGGAGCCTGCATACACTAGTTGTGCGCAGAGCCATCATGTTTTATATGGAAAGAACTAGACCTCTGAGAAAGACTAATCAGTTCTTTGTCTCAGTGGCAGCAGGAAGAGAAGGAGATGCAGTTTCAAAATCCACTATATCTAGATGGATTGTCCAATGCATCACTCTCTGTTTCTCTCTTGCTAAGAGAGAACTACCCTTCAAGCCGAGAGCACATTCTACTCGTGGCACTGGGGCATCCATAGCATTCATTGCAAATGTTCCCCTTGAGTCCATTTGCAAAGCGGCAACCTGGAGTTCTGTACACACCTTTACAAAACACTACAGTCTAGATGCCCACTCTAGATCTGATTCCAAGGTGGGATAAGCAGTATTAAGACATCTCTTTTCTACTGTTCCTTCTCACAACCCACCTCCAACTCCGGGTACTGCTCGCTAGTCTATGCACAGCATGTGATTCTAAGCAGATTAACAAACATCAGTAGACAATGCATTACTTACCGTAAAAGCATTTCTGATGGTTGCATCTGCTTAGATTCACATGCGCCCACCCTTCCTCCCCGCTCAGATGGAAGGAACATAGACATCCTTTATCTATCTCTCTCTTTTCTGTACTCGCGTCTAAAGGCTCCCTCTGGGCAGAAAAAATACAAACGGAGGGACCTCGACGCGTGAGGGATTGTTGGTACAATGCACGTCACTATAGGGATAGTGTTACAGACACGCCTTGTCCCCTTTTCGACAACGAAAACAAAATGCAATACTCCGCAGTGCACAACTGTTTGTCGGACTATGCACAACGTGTGAATCTTAGCAGATACAACCATCAGAAATGCTTTTACGGTAAGTAATGCATTGTCATACACTCCAAATTACACACTCTTAGTTTCCCTAAATCAGCAAATACCCATTTGGGATGGCACACAGACACTTCCTACACCCTCAGGTGACTTCAATAGCTAGGACACTGTGGACATTAATATATCACTGTTGCATTTAGGGCAATACTTCAGAGTATGTCAAAGGAAAAGATTATTAGAATAAAACAAGAGATCTCTCAAATATTCTGAAGCAGGTAAGTACTTTTGGTAACCCCCAATGCAAAGTAAGTTAAACCCTTCCTGGAAGGAAGACAAAACACACAGTCAGAGGGAAGAAGTTATTCGGGGAGCCAGGCCAGGCCAAAGTCAATTGGGCAACAGTCTAGGTGAGCTGAAGCAATTCTTGCAGGTAGGTAAAAGTCTTGCACAATGTTTTAAAAGTCTTTCTAGAAAAGAAGAAATGAAAGTAGGGCCACAAGCTGATTAAGCTTGTGAGGTTAAGAAGCTGTTAGCAACTCTATAGAAGCAACAAAGACAAGTCTCCACTAAGAACAAGTGAGGTTACACAACAAGACGTAAGTTCTCTTAGACTGTACAGTACCTTTGGTTAGAAGAAAAACGGTTAAGAAGAAAAAAAGTCGTGGGGACTAGGGGGAGAACATCTGGAGGACTCCTGCACTGCAACGGGACGGTCGGCAACAGAAAAGGACCAACTTCTAGTCAGTGGCACTTTGCAGTTTCAGCTCCTCACCTCTCTGCAAATAGCACCTCTGCGGACTCTTGGCTGTTGAGATGGGCTTTCCTTGCATCTGGGGTCCAGCACTCGGTTGAGGTGGCTCAGGCTCGGTCAGTCCTGCTTCCTGGGAGTCCGGAGAGTGGAAGAGAACCACACTGGCCACCAGGAAAGGGTCTGGGCTCTGATCCATTATATCAGTGGGGAAGAGAAGCCCACTGGCCACCGGGTAAGGGTCTGGGCCCCTGTCCACCATGACAGTGGGGAAGACAAGCTCTCTGGCTACCAGGGAAGCGTTTGGGACCCTGTCCGACATAACAGTGGAAAAGAGACCACCACTGGCCATACAAGAAGGGTCTGGGACCCCAACAGAAGTAAACCAACACATAGAGGAAGTCTTCCTCATTATAGTGGCAGTGATAAGTCCCCTAGTTACAAGAGAAGCCTCTAGGACCCCTATGTAAATGCACGAAACTCACGACGGATTCTTCCTAGTCAAGTGGTAAAGAGGAGACCACTAGATCCCAGATAAGGATTTGGGATCCTAACATGATTTGGGACATTGTTGAAAACAAGTCACAGAAGCAAAGTGAATATGAAGCTGGAAGCAGTAAGCAGGAACTGTATCAAGATATACCGGGAGGAGGGTAAGGGCGTCATTCTCCTGGTACCAACACAGACGTTGTGATAGAGATGCCATTGAAAGGGAGTCATTCCCCTTGGCTTTGTTTTGAACTGTGCCAAAGCAGACCAGGATAAGGGATGCATTCCCTTGGTCCTGAACTGAGAGTTAGGCGAAGAAGCCAGAGGAAGGGAGTCATTCCCCCTGGCCTTATTGCAAATTGTACCAAGCTATACCAGGGGAAGGGAGTCATTCCTCTTGGTTCTATTGGAAATTATACAGAGACACACCAGATGAAGGGAGCCATTCCCCTGGAGAGAACATTGTATAATCACGATCTGAAACCTGCAAGTTCGGGGAAGGGAGTAATTTCCTGTGGTATATTTGTTTCGAAGGGATTGTGTCCTCCGACGTATTCCACATCTATGACAGGGAATCACCACAGCTGTGCTGCTTCAGAAACGTTTTCGGCGTCGGAGTCCTACGTTGATGACGTCGATACACTGTCCCTCAAGGGCCTCCGTCGAGCCAACGTCACCGGATGTTATAAGTAGGATGCACGACGCCCATAGCCTCAGTTCCGTTTTTTCCGTGAATGTGTTCGCTTCGGAATCTCGGCACGCCGCGGTTCTTCTCCTGATTGAATCGGTTCTTCGAACTTGGTTGTTTGTGAAAGTATCATGTCTTTGTCTTCTACCCCGCGGTCGGGCTTCAAGAAGTGTCGGGACTGCGGTTCCAAGATGTCACTTACAGACCCGCACAACGTCTGCCTCTGGTGCCTCGGCGAGGACCACGCCACCGATGACTGCAATGAATGCCAGTCTTTGACGTTGAAGGCCTTGCAGGAGCGTAAGAAGTTGACTGTAGGTAGGGTTTCCAAACCCCGAAAGTTGAAATCCGCGGGGCTTTCGACCGACGTTTCGAGGGCCGACCCTCGGCGTCGGCTTAAGTCCAGGGGGTCTCTGTCCCAGAGTGGTTCCCGCCATTCCTCTGCCTCTTCTAGGCACTCTTGGAAGTGCCGAAATAGGTGGCTTCCACGTCCTCATCCGAGGACTCCGCCAGACGGCGGGTAGCTTGTCCCAACAAGCATTCATCTCCAGCGGAATGGGACACATTTCTCAAGAAGATGATGGCGATTTTTGAATCGCAGGGCTCCGTTCCGTCCGCGCCTTCGAGAGAAGCCGGCAGGAACGCGATAGGGCCACCGCTCGCACGCCTTCGGGCTCGGGCGGTCGGCACGATCATCGGGAGCCGTCGAGGTCCCGATCGGACAAGGTGGATCGCTCTAGCCATGCCCGTTCCAGGTCCCAGTCCTCGACGCCCTCGAGACCGTTGGAGCCTGTGAGGTCTTCTAAGAAGACATCAACGCCATCAGTGCCATGTCCGTCGAGGGACTCTCTCGAGGCTCTGGCTCCGAGGAAGTTATCGGCGCTGAGGCCGTCGAAGGACACGCTCGGGGCTCCAGCCTCAAAGCTGTTGTTGAAGACGTCAGCGCCTCGCTCGACGCCGATTCCGTCGATGCCTTTTGTGGGGGCTTTACCGGAGGTACCCCGGAGGACGGAGGAAGCTCCAAGGGAAGGCCCTGAATAAATCGGTGAGGCCTGTGTTTGAACCTTTTTCTGCGCCCTCATCCAGGGATTTATTCCAGCCTTTGGATTACATCTCAGAGGTGGATGAAGGGTCAGATGTGGAAGGGTTTGTCCCTCCTGAGGATCCTGACGAACTGTTGTCTGGTCATAGCCAGATGGAAGACGTGCGTCAATCCTTGCATGACGCCAGTGGTCTGGGCACCTCCCCGGAGGTTGAATTTGGCAAGCCTGAGCCTGGTACACACGGCGAGTCTTCGTACAAGCGTCTCATGTCGAGGGTGACTGAGTACTTGTGGTGGTCTGCTCCACCTGTGGATTTTCTGCAGGATGACCTGACAGATATTTTGGACCAAGGTCCACCCACTGACCATTTCTCCCATTTCATATGGCCTAACAAAGAAGGGTGACAGCGGCTTGGACTGCTCCGCAGAGTCTCCCGGCAGTGAATAAGTTGTTGCCGAAAAAATACCATCCAGCCAGTGGCGACCCCGGCTACTTGTCTTTGCGCCCCACTTCGGAGAGTTTGGTGGTGCAGGCGGCTACGACCCCAGCGAAGCAGGCGGCATACCATACCATCCCTCCTGATAGGGACGGCCAGCGCTTCGACGATTGGGCGAAGAAAGTATTTTCATCTGGGGGTATGGCTTTAAAGGCAGCCAACTCCGTTTGTGACTTCGCAAGATTCACTCACACTTTGTGGAATTGTGTATCTTTGGGGGCTGAACATATTCCCGAAGGGGAGGAACGGGATGGCTTTCTTGCCCTCGTTCAGGATGGCAAGGCTGCCATGTGTGAATCCGTTGAGCCGGTCCATGGCGGCGAGCACCGTGATGCGCAAGTTTGCGTGGTTGCAGAACTTGGGGTTTGCTCCTGATGTACAGTCCCGGCTTCTCAACATGCCCTTTGATGGTGACCATCTTTTTGGCAGCAAGGCTGACGAGAGCCTTGAGAGGTTGCAGACCTCCAAAGCTGCAGCAAAGTCGTTGAACGCTGCAGTTCGTCAGCCTCCGCCTTTTCGTCCTAGGGGACAGCAATGGAGGGGAGGTTCCTTTCGATACTACTCGTCCTTTGGTAGATCGAGGGGAGCTGCCAATCAAAGGGGCCAACGTAGGAGTACCACACGTGGAAAACAAGGTACTCGAGGTGCCAAAGCCGCTCGGGCAGTTGCCTATTTGCCCTCAGGCATTGCCGCAGCCGCTTCAGCTCAGTCATGAGCCCATGTCCCATGGTTCGCCAGTTGGGGGAAGGCTGGCGCAGCATCTTGTTGAATATGTGGTTTCTGGAGATCATAGCCCACGGCTACTGTCCTCTTTTCCGGCAGAGGCCTCATGACAATCCACCAGGGAAGCTCTTTTTGAAGAATCTGGATCAGCTCCTTGCGCAGGAAATCAAATCCCTGCTGGAGAAAGGCGCCATAGAACTAGTGCCTGTAGCGGAGAGGAACAAGGGATGGTATTCCCCATATTTTTTTATCCCAAAAAAAGACAGGGAGTTGAGACCCATCATGGACTTGTGTGGTTTGAACAAGCTCCTCGGGAAGGACAAATTCAAGATGGTTGTTCTCTCTCTCTTAAGTCCTCCAGGCCCTTCAACTTCAGACTGGTTGGTGTCTCTTGACCTCAAGGATGCTTACTTTCATGTGCGGATTCATCCCAAGCACAGCAAGTACCTGAGGTTCGCGGTTGGCGACGCATTTTCAGTTTCGGGTCCTGCCGTTCGGATTGACCTCTGCCCCGAGGTTCTTCACCAAGCTCATGGTGGTGGTGGCAGCGTATCTCGGGAAAGGGGAGATTCACGTCTACCCCTACCTGGACAATTGGTTGATCAGGGCGCGCTCTCCCGAGCAAGTCCTGCATAATCTGTCAGTCACCTGCCACTCCCTTCACAGGCTGGGCTTCTCCCTCAACTTAAAGAAGTTCCACTTGACACCTACCCAGCGGCTTCAGTACATCGGAGCAGTGCTTGACACATCCCCAGGTGAGGGCTTATCACATTCTGCAGATGGTGGACAAGTTTCAACGTGCCCAGAGTCTCCCGGCGTTCGAGTTCTTGAGTTTGCTCGGCCTCATGACATCCTGCATTCTACTGGTGCCAGAGGCCAGGTTGCGGATGAGATCTCTGCAATGGGCTCTCAAGATGCAGTGGTCGCAGTCCTCCGGCAGGATGTCGGATCCCGTTCAGGTGCTGCCCTCGGTCACCCTGGATCTTCTGTGGTGGGCCGTCGAAGACATTCTGATGAAGGGGGCTCCATTTTGGCTACCCCGGCTGGAGGTAACTATCGTGACGGACGCATCCCTCACGGGATAGGGAGCTCATGCCAATGAGTTGACAGTCAGCGGTCCTTGGTCTTTGTCGGAGTCCAGACTCCATATCAATCTGTTGGAGCTGAGGGCCATCAGGCTAGCTCTAAAGGCTTTTCTGCCATCTGTGCGGGGGAAGAATGTCCTGATTCTGACGGACAATACAGTGACCATGCACTAACTCAACAAAAAGGTGGGGGCAGGGTCTCTCCCACTGTGCAGAGGCGATACAGCTCTGGTTCTGGGCCATCCAGCAGGAAATTTCGATCTCGGCAGTTCATCTGGCCGGAGACGAAAACGAGGCGGCGGACACTCTGAGCAGGCAGAGCACGGTCTCTCACGAGTGGGCGCTGGCTCAAGAAGTTCTCTTGGAGATCTTTGCCCTTTGAGGGACCCCACAAGTGGATCTCTTCGCCACCAGTGTCAACCGGAAGTGCGAAAGATTCTGCTTGCGGGAATTTCCTCCAAGAGGAGCCTTAGGGGACGCGTTCGTAGTGGAGTGGTCCTTCCCACTGCTGTACGCGTTTCTTCCAGTCGCAGTCATTCCACAAGTGCTGCAGAGGTTACGGAGTTTCGGTTCCCGAATTATCCTCATTGCTCCGGCATGGGCCAGGAGAGCGTGGAACCCGGACCCTCTCGACTTGTCTATCTGCCCTCAACGCCGTCTTCCCTACCGAGACAATCTGCTCTCACGGGAGGGGGGTCGGGTTCTCCATCCAGAGGTAAAGTCTCTCAACCTTCATGATTGGTTTCTGAAAGGTTGAGGTACAAGGATTGGGACCTCCCTGAAGACGTGATGGAGGTGTTGCTTTCGACCAGAAGGCCTGCAACAAAGTCCCTGTACCGTTGCCGTTGGAGAAAGTTCTGCGACTGGTGCAGGGTAAAGAATGTGGATCCTTTTTCATGTGCCATTCCTGTGGTTCTGTCTTTTTTTGGTTTTGTTAGCCACAAGGGCCTGCAAGTGGGTTCCATTAAGGGTTACCTGGCGGCGCTGTCCATATTTAAGCGCTCGTCTGAGGAGTGTTCTTATTTTAAGATTCCGCAGTTTCTGAAAGGGCTCACTAATGTGTTCCCACCTAATGGGAGCTCCGTTTGAGCCCTTACATTCTTGTCCTTTGAGACTGTTGACCTTTAAAACTGTATTTTTGGTTACGGTTACTTCTGCTCGCAGAGTGAGGGAGTTGCAGGCACTATCCGCCAAGCCACCTTTCACAGTGTTCCATAAGGACAGGGTTGTCCTTAGGGTCTGTCCTTCTTTTCTTCCGAAGGTTGTGTCGGAATTTCATTTGAGCCAGAAGGTCATTCTTCCGGCGTTCTATCCTCCTCCGCATCCTGGTAAGGAAGGGGAGAGGCTCCATAGGTTGGATCCTAGGAGAGCTTTAAGTTTCTACATCTCACGCATGTCCCGCGTCAGAGTGGACGATCAGCTCTTTGTAGGATAGGCTGGAAGGCATTTGGGTCAAGCTGTTACTAAGCAGACCTTGTCCAGATGGGTTATCTTGACAATCTCTGAATGTTATCGTTTGGCGGGTAAGGACCCTCCGGTGGGCTTAGGGGCCCATTCTACTAGGGGTGTGGCTGCCTCTACTGCTCTGCAGAGGGGTGTTTCCATTCATAAAATTTGCGAAGCAGCTACATGGGCCTCTGTCCATACTTTTGTAAAACTCTACTCCCTGGATTCTATCCATGGGCAAGATTTGGCCTTTGGCAAGGCGGTCCTCTATTCTGCAATTTAATTGGGCATTCTAAAAGTCTAAATTCTTTTCCCACCTCCATACGTTGGTACTGCTTTGGGAGTCTGTCATAGATTTGGAATACGTCTGAGGACACAATCCCTTCGAAGAACAAGTTACTTTCTTACCCGGTAACGTTCTTTCGATGGGATGTTCCTCCAACGAATTCCACATTGCACCCTCCCAGCCTTCCCCTCTACAGAATTTCTTATGCCATTGCAGCTTACGTTTCCGCAAGGCTTTCTGTAGTCATACTGGCAGAAGATTGGTGCCACACGTTCGGGAAAAGACTACAACTGAGGCTACGGGCGGCGTGCGTCCTACTTATAACATCCGGTGACGTCGGCTCGACGGAGGCCCTCGAGTGACAGCGTATCGACGTCATCGACGTAGGACACTGATGCCGAAAATGTTTCCGAGGCAGCACAGCTGTGGTGGTTGCTTTCATGATGCCTGCCCCCAGGCATCCGGATCGAGTCCATCAGCCCCGGGAGCAGGCATCCAGATGGATTAAGTCCTGGCGCCCTAGGCGCCAGGCTCATATACTTTACTTACCTTATGCAGACCATGCTGCAAATGAGTCCAAGCCAACGTAAGGCCTGGATGGGACTATTTTATTACAGGGACTATTTTTCACTCGGATGTGGTTCTGGGGAACTTCTTACCTGGGACTACTTTGCAGGCTATTTAAAACACGCCCGAACAGCAGCCCATGCTTTGCGTTATTCTGCATCCAGCAGCGTGACGCTCACCGTGTCTGCAAGTCAGCATCCAGTCTTCTGCCACGCCCGCCTCGAATCCAGAGCTCCTAGACAAAAGGCAAAGAAAGGAGAAGAGGTTAGATCACAGACATTATTTGATTCCTTACCAGATTCCGGACCCAGCACATCTCCGAGCCTGGAAAGGACATCATTTCAGCACGCGTTGCTTCGCCAGCAGCAGCGCCGCGTTATACTCGCCAGTCCACCGCATCTTTTGGTAATATTCTTTAATTCGATGCATCTTTCTATGCCGCACCTATAAAGGGAGAGAAAACAGCAAGTTAAACTCATGCAACTTTTACCGGACGGTGTTTGGTAATACAGAGTCTTACCTGAACGCCATCAGCTGCCTCCAGGCAAAATTCTTTTGGACCCAGCTGCAACCTAACGAGGGAATGGAACAAGAGTGAACATCAGACATATTGAACTCTTTGAACTTTATAGACACTGGAGTCAATATTCCTCCGGAACTCCTTTAGTACCTTCAAACCAGTGAAGTAACTGGTATCTACGCGCCCCTGCATGCCATGCAGGATGGAGAGCTCATCATTTAAAAACATAAGGTGAGGTTACCAAAAGGGAATATCGGAGTTGATTAGTGGGGAGAACGAGAACTGTTGGGGGGCCATCACTAAAGTCCACGGGTGGCTAAATCCCTTTCTCCACTTGCAGGAGAATACTTCTATGAGTCCAGCAGACAAGATTAGGCGGGCCAGTCCAGACTGTCATCTCTTCACTACGCATCACGTTGGTGGAGACCGCAGCTGTCAGGGTCCGATCGACGCCCCTGTGGGAACCAGGTGAGCGTAACTGTTACCTGTCATAGATGTGGAATACGTCTGAGGAACATCCCATCGAAAGAAGGTTACCAGGTAAGAAAGTAACTTGTTCTTTGAAGGAACATTTCTTTGTACCCTGTCCAAGAAGCAGGAGAAGGGACATTTCTCCTTCAAGAAAGCAGTTTGTTACCTTTTTAGTTGTAGTGTGAGGGACAGAAGTAGGTTTTGACAAAGATAGGGAAAATTACTTTGACGGAATTCTGACAGAACCTTTTAGTATTAGTTTTGAGGCAGGGAAACCCCTCGTAGAAGCTAGGGACAGTAAGGGTCCTTTTCATTTCAAAATAAGTCTTATAACCAAAATCATGGCACCTTTGTGTCCGCATCCTTTTAGACGCACTTGCACTCACTTCTCTATATTTGCAACTGTTAACAAATACCTGTCCTGAAACAGTTAAAGTACCTAACGGATATACATTATATTTGTTCACATTGGAAATTGTCTAAATGTAGACCTGTACTTGTGAACTATAGGGCACTACCCTGTTTTAGAATAGATTGGTACTGCACAGACTCCATGAGTTGGGGCTTTTGTTTTTTGTGATATATAAACTGTATTTTGTATATAGAGATATGATGTTTATACATTGGCACAACTTTGTTCATTTGGATTTCTGATCACATTTTCAGGTAACTGCTGCTCGGCGGTTCTTAAAGCAGTCGAAGGAGTGGACCTTTCAAAAGTGCTACCTCTTGGACGCCAGCACAGTCTGTTCAACAGCTTTGAGGCAATACTAAAAAACCTGGGCCACCTGATCAGCCAGTACTTACCTGAGTTTTTGCAAATATTGCTCTGCCTGGTAGCAACAGTGTCCCATATACTTGATCAGCGAGAAAAGGTAAGAAGCATCTACCTTGCACCTCAAACGAGGCAGGTTACATGGGAGTTTGCAGAGAAAGCTGCCCTCACATATGATTTTTCATTTGGATAACTTTGAAAACATTGCACAGAGGAACATACTTTTACAGTACGCTGCCAATTGAAATTTTGTAAAGAAGCTAGTCTGAGGTGGTGACTGCCTGTGAATATCATTGGTAGATAATAACAGAAGGTTTTAAAGAGCAATTCCTGCTTGGTTTCTTTAATTTTATTTCCTCGCTATGTCTAAGACGATGTTGGTGCAAGCACTTTGTTACTTCAAAGTACATGACCAGCCTATTTTAGAAGAGAATGCTGTCCTTCTGTGGGTTTTACACTATAGATAAATGCCAGTCAGTAGTTTTCAGACACCTGTAGAAAGGTTTTGCAGTGCCCTAAACATGATGCGGGTGCCACGCAGTACTGTTTGTCATGTTTTCATCATTCCATGGTTTAACATTCTTTACCTTTATTTTTCTCCCACTTGAATTGCCTCTCCTCCTTCATAAGCAAATGGTCCTGTGTAAAGACTGGTAGGGGGTGTCTGTACTTCCGCTCTCTATATGGTATGGGAGAGGCACAGAGGACCCCCAGCCAAGATTCTCTATTATTGGTAACGTAGTCAAGCAATCAAGGCCTAGCTTCTCAGGAGGTGATGCAGGCTGGTTCTTAAGTACAGTGTAGTCCCCAAGCCCCCACAAAGGCATGTCCACACACTGTATTACTGAAAACAGTCTTTATATAATTAATATTCAAAGGTATGTACACGATCACAATAACGCACTTTGTACTCGGAAGTCAACAATGACAAATATATCCAATTCTAAAGTGGTACCACCAATGTTATCAAATCTCATTTAACGGTACGGTATGGTTAAAATGTAACACAGATCAATAACGAGGAAACCAGCAATAGAGGTAGGAAGGAACGCAAGATGGTTGAAACAATAGGCAGATTTCTGACCCCTACCCTCAGGCACAGTTCTGTGTGGAGATCCCCCCTCCCACCTAGGCAACCTGTAAATAAAGATATATAGAACAAGCCCAGTCCATACATTGTTCAATAGTCTTATTTCCTCCTATTAAGGTGTTACCCCCCCCCCCAATGTATCTGGTGGAGTAGAGTTCTTCGAAGATATGTCGACCGATCCTTCTTGAGTGACTCCCTTTAAAGCAGGAGCCACAGATCGCCGAGAGGCGTCGAGGAACTTGGCGTTCGGTGTCGGGGAATCGACGGCCCTTCTTGAGTGCCCTCCCTTTAAGGCAGGAGTCACGGGTCATCGAACGTCCGACGGAGAACAGGTTGAACTACGGCAGTGAAGTGGCAGCTTCGTTCCTAGCGGTGCTCGTCGACGACAGAGCTTTTTTATCCTGCAAGGAAGAGGCGTGCGGGGCACCTCAGTGACGATAGTTCTGGAACGCAAAGAGAGGATGAAGAACTGTGGCCCAGCAAGGGCGTTGAGTCGTTGGCGTCTCTGTGGTCTTTAGGTGGCGGGAAACCCACCGGTGGATGCTCCTCGGCGCGTCGATGGTCGGGCCTTCTCCAGCAGGATAAAGCGGGCGAAGATGCAGACGAGAGCGTCCGATGATCAAATGAAGTTCTTAGGCAAACGGGAGCACGGTGGCTCCGGTCGGTGACGGCAGTCGTCGACAGTGGCGGACAACAGTCCGGGTGCTTCTCTTTGGGATTCCGCGGCAGTCCCCGTCTCGGGTCGGCGGCCTGTCGAAGGTCTGTCTACCAGGGAGCTCTGGCAAAGATCAGCTGGTGCACGATGGTCCCACGTAGCTCGGGAAGAGGGCGCCTTTCGAGGTCCTCTCTGGGTCAGTCCTTGGAGACACAGCAACTTTCAGATTGTGAAGGAGAGCAACAGCAAGTCTTCTCGTCCAGCAGGGCTTCAAGGTCCAGCTTCAGTTACTCGTTGTAGTGGACTTCAGCTTCTGAACACGATTCCTAGCAGTGAGAGGTCCCCAGATATTCTGTTGATCTCCCATTCATTCCGCTGGGTCACACTCAAGCATCCAATCACGACTAAGGGCATTCATGCAGGCAGGCAGCCAATCAAGCACACAAGGTATTCAGGCCATTCACTTCTCTCCAGACACTCGCAACAAGTTATGTGTACTGGGACAAGTACCGAGCCATTCAACACTCAAACTGCATTCATGCCGGTTTTGGGCAGGGCTGTCTCAGTCATTGTGTCAACCACCAGATACTAGACATCCAAAACACAGAATGCATATTCGTCACACACTCTATTCACCCGGGTCCCACCCACAGGAGGTACCCACAACATACATCACTGGGAAGGCTCCAGCTAGTCTGGCCGAGCCTGCACAACAACACCATATATGGCACTTCCACCCAACAGCCAGTCAGGGGGAAGGGACAGAGTCAGGGCTTCCCAGGACTTTGGGAAAACAAGGTAATAGGTAATAGAAAGCAAGAGACCACAGGGGCCATCTTGTTTTCCATCAGGAATCAACTGATCCCAATGGCAGGGCCGGGGTATCCCAAAATGGAGGATACTCCGCGCACCTGTCAAATTCAGCATGGAGCTGCCACCAGCCCATACCCTGCTCTGCGGGCCACCCACAGGTGCCCAAAAACATACACTAGGGGCACAGGGTTGTACCCCCCCACCCATGGGTGCAGTAAGGGTATCCCAGGGGTCGGTTCACCAAACCAAAAGAGAGAGCTGCACTGCCAGGAGTCCCACATGAACTCCTGCGCGGAAAACATGACAGAACACACGATAAAAAGCAGCAAAGGACAAGGATACGGAGGCCCTGTCCCCCCTGTTGCATTTCCAGCATCACACCCTGTTCAGTACATTGCATTGCTAATTTACTGCAGCTTGCATGTGGTTGGAAGCATTTTGTGCAATTTGAAGAAATCGGTTAATATAATCAGGCGAACAGCAAGACTTAGACCTCCTGTAGAGTGACTTAGCGAAATAGGTTTATTTGAGACACAAGTTTATACTCATATTGGCAGTACAACTAATCTTGTCCTCGCTGGCTTACTAGTACATCTCTCCTGTTTCCCTTCCTGCACTAGCCAATTTCTCAAATAACTCTTGTTTTGGTGTGTTCCATAAGGTGCCGTATATGGTGCTTTTTCAGTCGCTTGGCAGTGCTTTTGAGTAAATAACTGGTCTCCTGGCTTCTTTTTGATACTTCCAATGCCCCCTTTCCCGCAACTGCTGCAGAGTCGCTTGTTCTCTCTTTGTGTTTTCCTCTAGACTCAGTAGGAAAGCCCACCTTGGATGAACAGGGTTACGCTACTTGGGTTTAGCCTGAACCACACAAGGTCTGATTGGTTGCGCTAGCCTATAATATGCAATGACATACTTCACTTTCGATTTGAAGATGGTCAATTCAAATGTCCAAGGCCGCTAGGTGAATAATTTAATCACAGTACATTTTTCTTTAATATTTCCTTAATTTATTCAGCCTACACATGTTTCGACACAAAGGTGTCTTTATCAAGGAAAGATGTGTTCCTGGTGATATGCTGTTTAAAAGGACTATTGGCTCTCCTAACGTGACAAGTGGTAGTCTTAGATAAGCAATCTGATCAGTAATTCGATAAATTTAGGAAAATGGTGCGGAAGTAGTCTTGTTGTTCCAAGCTCAGTGGCTTTTTCACGTTATATAACCCTTAGTAGGGGTCCGGGGGCCGCATTCACCATTTGCTTTTTTTTTTATCTGATTCTCCCTGGGTGTCATGATTCCTGCCTCTCGTGTCCCCAGCCCTCCAAGATGTCAGGCTGGAGCCAGGCCACGATCACCTACATGGCCCTCAAGGGCCTCTCCATCCCTCCAAAGACCCACTTGGAGTCAGACTTGGCGCTTGTGGCACCAGACTCACTCACTCCCATAGGATAACCTTGAGGATTGGACTTGTAGCGCATTGATGGGGACAAGATGGATGCCCCCACATATTTCGGTTCCCAGAACTGCATGTGCAGTCTAGTCTTTTGGGTGTGGTTCAGCCCAGAGACACCTGGGATACCCAGAGACTATTTAAGCCACGCCCAGGCTGAGAAACATGCTTTGTGTTTTCTGCACCTGCAGCGTGACACTCACTGTGTTCGGATCGGTCTCCAATAGGCCTGCATCTTTCTTCTGCGCTCAGCTCCTGCAAGAACACCGTTAGGAACAGCCTTACCTTGCGGCGCTTTTGCCCATCATTCATCGCTTCTTTTGTTCTGCGGGCATCTTCGGCGGTGTGATTCCCATCCTGGCCCGCCGCTTCCTAAGGGAAAAGAACAGAAAGGCATTAGTAAGCATTCAGCAAATCTTCGCTTATTTTTAAAGACTGTACGAGCTTCAAACGCTTACCTGAATCCAAGCCGCTGTGGGGGAACTCTGTCTCCGGAACTTCTCATCCATCTGCAAGAGGGAAAGACACTCCAGGTTAGCGTGGAAACATCTAGAGGGGACGAATACCGCGCTTACTCACTGCATTTCTTCTTCATAACCGGCATCCATGCTGAAAATGTTGCAGCACTTAAAAGAAACAGAAGAAGAACTTAGTTCAATACAAGTACGAAAGGGTCGCATCGCGCATCACGCTCTCACTCACCTTCAGCGCTACTCATCTCAGCAGCACGTCGCCATCCCCGGACGCCGGCCATCATCTAAGGAAGGAAAGGAACGAAGTTAGAGAACTGTTCAAAAGACTCATTATACTTACCTGTCGGACTCTTGCCAGTGAAGTAACTAGGCAGCAACGAGCCCGCATCAATCAACGTGCCCCTGCCCTGAAAGCAGGACGGAGAGCACACTTTCCAAGAAAAGAAGGTGAGCTGTGGATCAAAGGGAAGGGCTGGACCCCGGGAAGAAGGGGTTCAAGTACACAGAGACAATATGGAGTTAAACTCTACCAATCCTGTGTTTCAGGCCCAGTCTCCAGTCGAGTAGACTCCAGGGAAGGGTTCGAGGTTGTAAGAGGTCAGAGCAGGCTGAGTGACGTCCCTGTGGATACGAGGTGAGCGTTACACTGGGGGTGGTGAGTGGAGCCTCATAGGTCTGGTGTTACAGAAAGTCTTACCCCGTTTCAGGACACCTAGCGCACTGCAAGACGGATCTACTCACCTTCACTTATTGACTGAACCACACAAGGGTTTGGTAGAATGGCGCGCAGTCAGGCTTAGTCTAAGGAGGGAGTAGGGCTTTAGTGAGGTACAAAGAACTCTGAGCACACGCTTAGTCCAAGAAAAAACAGATACACTTAGAGGTTATATAGAAAATTGTTATTTACTATATACACTAAGGCAATTAAGTTGTCAATGTAACTCTATGGAGGACTGGAGGTTGCGAGATTCAGGCGTTCTGCAACCCTGAGGATCAAGCAAGCAAACTCCAGGTAAGTTTTTACCACGAGCAGGACAGTACCTTCAAGTGAAGAAGCAGTTGCTGCAGGACGACCCCAGCGGTGTGGAGACAGCAGACCTGGTCACAGGTTTCTCTGTCTTGGGGACAGAAGAAAGGGACGTCAGTGCTTCTGGTGATAGCTCTCATGCAGACAGATGGCCAGCAAAGGATCTTCGCGATTCTCTCTTGTTGGTGCTTTTTTCAGGCTTGGGTGAAGGACGGTTGTCACAGCGGTAGTCTCTTCTTTGTTTCTCAGTCCAATTCTCTTGTGAGGGGACTTCGGGAAGCTAGCTTGAGTCACTGCAGGCTTGGGAGGATGCCCACAAAGTTCCAGGTGAAACCACGCTTCGGGTGACAATGTACAGCGATGCAGCACAGATCCCCGTCTATTGGTGAATTTTAGGCCATGGATGTTGCAGCTTTTCCAGCGATGGTGCAAATTGTAGTTCTTCTTGGCACTGGTTAGGCTCACCAGTCCAAGGGAGGAAGTTGTTGTGTTCGAATCTTGCCTGTCACTTCAAATTTGAGGTCGGGACAGCAGCAGTTACTCAGCAGGCTCTGGCGGTCACTGGAAGTTGATGGCAGCGTCCTTCTTTGTCCTTCTTCGTTCTTCTTCGGAATCTTCTGTTCCAGTGGTCAGCTGAGGTTCAGCTCCAGGAGCTTGGAATTTATCCAGGAACACCGACTGAGTCTTCCAATCATGACCCATGCACAATTTAAACTTGAGGGGTGGTTGTCCAAAGGGGACAACCAGCCTCCCAGTCTGAACTGGTTTCCATCAGGCACACTTAAAGCCAAAGGATAGGGGAGTACCAGTCGGCGACCAGTGAATCCTCTGCCACCCAGAAAGGTAGAAGATGATATCGGAAAGGACAAGTCCTCTTGTTCAGGGCTTAACGTACAGCCACCATTTTGGGTAAATGGTGTCCCTTGTGTCTCCTACCGCATATGCAAAGGCAGCCTGCGACACAAGTCTGCAAAAAGTTATGGGAGAGTTAAGAAAAGGGGTACAAGGTCTCCCCTCAGCACTCCACATAAGGTGGGGGTGTACTGATCTCGCAAAAGAAAATACAGGTGGGATAAAAAGTATCCCCCTGCCTGGGTAACAGTGAGATGACCGAGGGAAAATAAAGAAATACTTAAGTAGACGCTCTAGGAGCTCCCAGCAACACTGCACAGAAAAAGCTGGACGAAAGCATGACTTCAAAAAGTGGTAAAAAGGGTTCCCACAAGCAGCGTAAACTAATGATCGAGTGTGGAAAAAGGATCCCACTCACTCCGGAGAACTACTCAAAAATCCAGGAGTCCAGCAAAATGTGCTGGGGGATTCGCACAAAAAGGGAAATCTACTGTAACACTTCGTCTTTTCAGAAAAGAATGGCTTTTTATGCAGCGTGAGCCCAGAATACTGTGATTTGTGTGTGCCATGAACATTTTGTTACCACTAATCTTGACAACCTAGAAACCCCAAAGCCTTTTAATTTTTTCATCAGACAAGCTTATATCTCTGGTGATCCGGGGAGCTTGAACTCGGGCATCAGGAGAGCCCTTCCGACACTAGGCACCTTCGATGTTGAGCCGTGACACAACTAAAAGGTTGCATTTGGAGCTTTTCAAGACACTTAAATGAGTGTGTAGTTGTATTGCAAACATTAATCCCTAACGGCCATGACCCTGATTAGTGACAAATTGTTTTCCCATTACGTTTCGGGGCAAACCTCCCTAATAGTTAGATTATGCTGAGCTCTGTTGGCTCCAAAGTATAAGGACGAAAAATATCAGAACCTAATTTATAAGAAAAAGGGAAGAAGGCTCATGATCTATTTTATTTTTCTGTCTTGCCTTATATGTGCACCTACAGGCCATGTTCTGTTCCCTTAAAAACATTGCATTGCTGCTGTTTTTTTCTTCATTTGTGTTGCTTTGCAGGTAGCAGCGAGAATAGGTTGTGTAATATTAGGAAAGATTTTCTTTTTGCGACTGGCCCTCCATAGCCATCTATGGAACCACCCATCTTTTTGCTTTTGTTTTTAACCTGTTATGATTTTTGAAGGGATTTAAAGCCTTTTTACTTTACTTACCTTAGCACTGATCAGTCTTTATGGGGTATAACAGTGTTAATAAAGAATGATTATATGTCGAATCATGTTTCACCGAATTTTGTTAAAGAATAACACATATATCGAATTGTTTTTATGTTGAACTATTTCATGAAGAATATAACAATTCTATAATTTATCTTTTACATGTTATATCAACTTTTTTAAAAATACGTTAATAGTATAAAAAGCAGAACGAGAATTATAAAATACAATATTTTAGTCGACCAGTAGGTGTCGCTCTACTGGTCATTTTTCTCATACGTATGTATAGGAACAATTGCTGCCATTTTGGATTTTTCGTGTCCGATCGGATGGAGTGTCTTTCTGGAGTTCCAGTTGTTTTTTGGTTTTTTGGATTATTTTGAAGGTTTTTTTCATATGCAACTTTTTTTAGTTCCATGGATTTTTTGGACCATGGATTGGATGTATTTTGATATTTTTTGTGGATTTCCTGGACGGTGGATTGGATCTGGTTTTTTTTATTTCATGTTTTCGTACTTTTTTGGGTGTATTTCGACTATGGATTCTTATTTTCTTTGTGTGGATATTTGATGTTTCTGAACTTGGTGTTCAGAGTGGTAAGTGAGTATCTTGTTTTTTATATGTTTATGTTAAATGCAACACTGTTCAGATAAGCTATTTTTTCCTGGTTTTCAAATGCAATTACACATTATTTCAGTCACTGCTGGTTGTTCCGATATTTTTTTCCTTGTACTGTGTTTTTTTCTTTAGAGATGCATTGGGCTATTTGCAGTTCCTGAAATGATTGTTCTTTTTTCAGATGTACCAAAACGCACCATAATGTAGGATTGCAAGTTTTAAATGACTGTCTAATTCCATTCTGCCGTCCCTCTAATTTATAGTTTGTTTTTGCATTTTCATGTATTACTGTTGAGTAACAATTCCACAGATTTGTACTAAAACGTGGTCTTCGTGTGCCACTCCTCGTCAATTGTCAAATCCAAGTTGAGTCATAATAATCCAAATTTGCTTCCAAAAAAGCTTAATTTGCTTTAGAAGTCAGTTTGTGTTAAAAGTTCATAAAATTCCTCTACATGATTCTCTTGTACAAAAGCTAATGCAAACAGTAATTTTATGTTGTATTTAAATTCTAAATCGTCAGTATAAATTCTAAATCAGGATATCTATTTTGCATTCCATTTTGCTGTATATTCCACCATAATGAGTGTAAAATGAAAAGGACATCCTTGAATTTTACTTTTCGTCAAGATTTCCGTTTTTGCCTTGATTTGTTGTATTTCGAAATCTAATATTAATTCTTGTTCATTTGGGGAGATTTTTTCTTTAATAAATCTATATAATTTGCTTATAATTTTCCTCGGATTTAGATGGCATTAGTGCGTGTATTAGCAGAACTAAAGTGTCTTCTATAATCCCGTGAACACTGTAAAACTCAAAATGGTTTTGGGCAGACCTAGAAAGTAGCGTCAACTTGCCACTGTTTCGGATATTTCAAATATTCAACGTTTTTAGTGGTTCCGAAGCTTAGTAATCTTCTATTTTTCCGCTGTCCCACAGTAAAAGGTTTTCATTTTTAGAAGTTACCATCCATTGTGGTGGAATTTTCACATCTTGATATCTTTCTGGAGCAGGCAGAAAGTGTGCTTTCCTTTGCCGGTGTTTACGGAATTGTCTTTGTAGTAGTTTGACATTAGGCATTTGGCCTGTTACATGAAAAATCGTTGCATACTCTCTTTATTATTGAGCCACTGGGCTCGTTTTCATTTGAATCTACAAAAGCAGTCATATCCGTAATTTTTTTTTTTATTACTACCTTGGTGCTGTTTAGTATGTGGTTCTGTGTACGCTCAATAACGATCTTCTCCCCCTGTGTTACAGCTCTTCCTCAGCAATTGTTCACGTTAATCAGCACTTTTCCAATATATTTTATTGTTTTTCTCCTTTTCTGAGTTCATTATAAATCCTTCTATAACTAGCTGGTTTTCCTTTTTTTTGATTCAATATATTTTAGCCTTTCACTCATTATGATTAACTCTGAAATGAACAGAAAACCTTATTATACTAACTGAAATGTCATTTAAGGACTTTTTTCAATTCATGAGTTGCTTCTTCTAAATGTTCGAACTATTTCTTTCACTTCATTTTTACATAGGGTCCTTTTCTCAAAGTGTAATGTTTACTATCGACATTTGTTCATTTCGTTATACACGTTACATTATATGAACTGCTCTCATGTTTCTAATTGCATTTCGGTAATCATATTTTCGTTATATGCTATTTGTTATAATATACCTTCGATATATGGGTTTCGTTATAAAGACATGTAACGTCTCTATGGCTATCGGTGCCGGACACTATCCTCCATTACGAAATTCCTTATTTGTTTTAAGCCGTCCACATCACCTTGCTACATAGTGTGGCCAGGTTACTTCGTATCCACTTTTCTTTTTTTTTTCTTTTTTTTTTTGTTAAACGTGTTTATTTTTTGTTCGATACACAAGAGAACATACATCATAACAAACAAAGGTTTTGCAGATTATTAAGCCCAATCAGTCCCTTTTTTTTCCGCTAGCCTTCCCCCCCTCATCCCGCCAACCCTCAGTCCTCACCCAATTCTTGGTCGTCTGCTCGCCGTTCCATGACTGTGTCCTCCGCCGATAAGGCGTTTGCCAACGCACGTGGCTTAAATGTTAGAGCCGGATAGCTCTCGTCGTAGTCTATTAACGGCGACCAGATGTTTGTGAAGCGGTGAAGTCGACCTCTACTTGCAGCTGTGATTTTCTCCGCTATGAAAATGTCCCATAGTTTAAGCCACCACAGGATCATTAGGGGGCCCTCCGGAGATTGGCATGTTCGCGCTACCGTGATCTTGGCTGCTAAGAGGAGCTGGGTTAGGAGGGCTGCTGTTCTGCCAGATCTTGGGTATATGCCTGGGATCGGGGCTCCTAGTAGGTTTGATTCCGGCTCCAGGGGCAGCGTGATCTTCGTTATGTCCGCTATCGCCGCCGTGCATTGGGATCAGAACTTTGCGACCACTGGACATGACCACCACATATGTATGAATGATCCTGGGAGGCCACATTGGCGCCAACAGCGGGGGTCCAAAGACTGGTTGATGTGGTGTAGTCGGAGTGGAGAATAGTACCATCGTAAGAGTAGTTTATGGGCACATTCTTGATTAGTGATGCAATAGGAAGAGGAATGGGCACAAGCCCAAATGTCTATCCACGTCTGGTCCTCTATCGGATGATCTAGGTCCGCTTCCCATTGAGACATGGCGGTCGCTCTGGTGGTGAGAGAGTTTGTCTGCATTAGCTTGTATATCGTCGAGATCCGACCTTGGTGTGGGGGGTCCGCTAGAGTCAGCTCTATGGGGTCCAATTCTCAAGTAGCTGCCACGCGAATTGATGGATGGGAGCACCAATGTCGTAGCTGTGCGTAAGAGAATCTGTCAGTTTCCCTTAGGTTAAAGGTGCTCTTACATTGGTCAAAGGTGGGCGGTCAGCCCTTTTCAAAGAGCTGGCCCAGGGAGTCGAGACCTCCTGCGATCCAGTTATTAAAATTCGCAGGGTGGGCTCCTGGCGAAAATGTTGGGTTATGGAAGACTGGGGCCGATGGGCTCAGGTCCCTTGGGATGCCCCTATATTTGCGTGTCCATTCCCAGGCTTTCAGGGTATGCTTGGTGGAGGAAAGCATGGTGGGCCATGTTCTTCTGGAGGTGGGAGATGGATGCAAAAGGAAGCGGAGGGTGAGAGGCAAGCAGGATTGTTCCAACTCGGTCCATCTTGGTTGATTTGAGCTAATGATCCAGGCTTGAGTGCGGGCTAATTGTGCTGCAGTCTGATATTTCTGGAGATCAGGGACTCCCAGGCCTCCTAGGTGTGGACTGGTCAACATCGTTTTCATTGGGATTCTTGATCTTTTACCCTTCCAGATGAAATGTAACACCGTCCTCTGGAGACGTCGAAGCGGTGGCCTGGGGATCAGGACAGGGAGCGCAGAGCAAGTATAAAGGAGTCGTGGGAGGAGGTTCATCTTGCACGCCGCTATCCGGCTCAGCAATGAGATCTCCTGTGAGCGCCAACGATCGAGGTCCTCCTCTAGGGATTTAAATAGTGGTTGGAAATTCGCCCGATAGATGTCCTCTGAGTGGGCTGTGATCTGGACTCCCAGATAGGGAATTGCCTTTTCCGATAGTCGGATCGGGCAGAGGGCTTCAAACGACGCTTTATCCTCAGAGTTCAGTCCTACCCCCAGGGCGGAAGATTTCATAAAGTTTATAGTGAATCCCAACGCTTTACCAAAGGAGTGCAGTTCCGCCAGGGAGGATCTTAGCGGTTGGGTGGCGTCCGTTATGGTTAACATCAGATCATCCGCGTATAACGCTATTTTATGTTGAGTAGGACCTACTTGGAGGCCTTTAACTCTGGGGTTAAGACGGATTCGCTGGGCCAAGGGTTCCATAATTAGGGCGAAAAGCAAGGGGGATAGGGGGCATCCTTGTCTGGCCCCACAAGATAGGGGGAATCGGATCAGATAGAAAGCCGTTGACTCGGAGCATGGTTTTTGGGGATTGATAATTCGCCAGGATGAATTTCTGAAATGTGGGGCCAAAGTGAAAAGATTCTAGAGTGAGTCGGAGGAAGGACCAGTCCACCTTGTCGAAAGCCTTAGTCGCATCCAGAGCCAGCACTGCCAGTTTTCGTGAGTCTCGTTGTGCGATCTCCACCAAGTTCAGGACTCTGCGAATGTTGTCTGGGGCCGATCTATTCATTATAAAACCTGTTTGGTCCGGGTCGATAATGTCCAGGAGCACTTTCGCCAATCTGTTGGCCAGCACTTTTGAATATATTTTGGCGTCCAAATTCAATAGGGAGATCGGCCTGTATGCCGCTATGTCATTCGGGTCCTTCCCTGGTTTCAGCGCCAAGACTGTGATTGACTCTTGCATCAATGGGGTAGTTGTTCCAGAGCCAGCAAAGGAGTTGAAAAGAATTGTCAGGGGGTCACCAACTGGGGGCGAAAGATTTTATAGAAGCGGGTCGCAAACCCGTCGGGGCCTGGGGCTCTTGGTTTAAGACTCTTGATGGCTTTGTCTACTTCTTCGCTCAAGATCGGGGACTCCAGTTCGTCTCTGGTCGTTTGGGAGATCTGGGGGAAGCGCTGCCTCTCGGAGGTAGGATTGTTGGTCTTTGAGCGATCTAGGAGATGCCGTCATCGTGTCTGTAAGATGGGTGACCGCAATATGCTGTCTGTCTCGTTCTGCAAATTGGACTCTCCCTTGCGAGTCCCGGAGTCCTAGGATTGTGTTTCGCTTCTTGATTTTTGCCAGCTTCTCCACCAGGAATTTGTTGGCTTTGTTTCCTTTAGCATAGTAACTTTGCTTGGTTTAGGCCAGCATCTGGGCTGTGCCTTCCGCATAGTGAGCTTCCAGTTTGTTTCGGGCTATCTGTAGAGCTCGGTGGGTTCTAGGCGTCCAGTTCTTTGCTTTGCATATTGCTTCCGCTTTCTCCACTTTGTCCTGCAGGGCCTGGCGGATTTGTCGCTTCTTTTTGTGATAGGCCGCTCCTTGGGAGATCAAGACCCCTCTTACCACCGCCTTCATAGCGTCCCATGTGGTGGCCGGTGAGGTGTCCTCGTTCTTGTTTTCCATGAAGAAGTCTTTGATAGCTTTCGCCGTCACGTCTCTCAGGGCCATGTCGAAGAGCGACCATTTGCGTTTCAGAGGTAGATCTGGGTCAGGAGCTCTCATCGTCAATATAATTGGGGCATGATCCGATAGGATTCTGGGGCCGATGATAACGTCGTCTGTGAAGGCTAACGCCTGGGGAGAAGACAACAGGAGATCAATGTGGGAGTAGGTTCTGTGGACATAGGAATAGAATGAATAGTCACAGGAGTCTGGGTGTAGAACTCTCCAAGTATCCACCACATCTAGAGTTCGGAAGCACTTGAGTAGAGCCGTCGCAATGCTATAATCTTTGAGCCGGGGGGTGAGATTTATCCCTAATTGGGTCTGGGACTCTGTTGGAGTCCCCGCCTATTATTGTCTGGCCCTCTATAAATTGTGATAGGGCTTCCTCCAAGGTAGAATAAAATTCCTCCTGCTTTTCATTCGGTGCATAGACCGAGATCAGCGAGTATACTTGGCCAAATATCTGGCATTTGATCACTACAAATCGGCCTTCCGGGCATAGTAAGGAGTCTAGAATTTGAGGATGGAGATCCTTGGTGAAGAGTATCGCTGTTCCCCCTTTCTTGGTGCCATTCGATGCTATAAACTGGAGCGGGAATTGTCTGTTTCTAAGTCTAGTGAAATCCGCTGGGATCAGGTGGGTTTCTTGGAGAAATACCACTGAGGCCTTTTCATCCTGCATACGTTGTAGAATAGATTTCCTCTTCTGTGGCGAGTTCAAACCTCTGACGTTGAGCGTCAGGAATCGGACTTTCTGGTGTAGCTGTAGGGTTTCCTGCTTTGCTTCAAGTGATCGAGAGATCGTTGGAGGGGAGGGACGGTGGGGGTCAGGCATCATCCGTGGGCTTAATTTCGTTGTTGCTCTCCAGTGATCGTGTTTTCTGAACCCTCCAACGGGAGGATAAACTTAACATTTTAGGGGAGGCCGGAGTTTCGTTTCCGGACAGTCCCCCAGCCAACAGGGCTT
This sequence comes from Ambystoma mexicanum, assembly GCF_040938575.1. Classification (NCBI taxonomy): domain Eukaryota; kingdom Metazoa; phylum Chordata; class Amphibia; order Caudata; family Ambystomatidae; genus Ambystoma; species Ambystoma mexicanum. Next base: position 1,219,685,703 of record NC_090936.1, read on the forward strand.
TCAGTGGTCTATTAGCCAACAGGGCTAGGGCCATCATTCTTAACTGGGTTTGTCTCCAAGGGTGAGAATGTGGTATACACCTTGGAGTGGGGGGTATGGACCGTGAAGGTCCCGCGGCAAACTTATCAGCTAACATACCTCAGCGGGCAAGAGGCTCTGAGCCGAGGTTCTCGTTGAAGTGTCTTATTTTCGGCGTCTCTGCGTTTTTGACCAGGGCTGATGGGCCTGCTTTCGAGGAGGCTGGTCTAGGTCATCGGGAGTTGAGGTTGGACTGCGAGGAGGCGAAGATCTTGGAGAAGCTGAGTGTAGGATCGATTTGGTATCCTCCAGGTGACTTATCGAGCGCTGGGTCCCTTGGTAGGTGAATGAGAGGGCTGTTGGGAATAGCCACCGGTATCTGATCTTCTGGCTCTGTAGAAATTGGGTCATGGGCTTGAGAGCTCTCCTTTTTTGGAGGGTCATCAGGGAGAGGTCTTGTTAGATCTGTAAGTGTGTGCTCATGAAGGATAGTTCATCTTTAGTGCGACTAATCGCTGCCAGAGCTTCTTTAGTGGAGTAGAAATGGACTCGAGTGATCACGTCTGGAGGGGGATCTGTGGGTACCCCTCGTCTCGGGTGTAGCCTGTGGGTTCGGTCAAGATCAGTTGGGTCTGGTCCAAATGTGGGAGAAGGGTTTGAAAGAAGTTTCCAATGTATTCTGGGAGGTCTTTATCTAGGATGGATGAGGGCACTCCGCGAATGCGCAAATTATTTCTTCGGGCCCTGTTTTCCAGGTCTTCCTGCTTAAATTCCAGGAGCTCGCTTTTATCCTGAAGGGTCCGGATCGATCCTTGCATCTCTATTATAGCTGCATCGTGGCTCTGAGTCAGGTCCTCGACTTCACCTAGTCTCTGTTCAGCTTCTGTAACCTGTTGGTCCGTGCGTTCTAGTTTCGTGGTGAATTCAGAGATGCATGATCTAAATTCTTCCTTAATCTCCAGCATAGAGGCCTGTATATCCCCTTTCGTTGCTAACTTTCCCTGTTCTTCTGAGGGCTTTTGTGGGGTAAGTTTCTGAGGGTCTGTTTTCTTGGCTTTATCTGTAGTTAACAACATCGTGGAGATATCCGAGTTTTTGGATCCCTTTATGGCCTTCGTCATTGTAGTGGTTTCAACGCTCTTGGGAGTCCAGATGGGATGTTGCAATAGGTTGATCAGTAGGTCCTCTGCTCAGGTGGGGGTCTGAAGCTTTGCCAAGGTTGCCCCCAGGAGCAAGCAGGCCAGTGGCAGGGATGGTGGGCCGGGGCGCCCCAGGGAGAGGTTGGGTCGGAGGGGAAGATTGGGCCCTGTGTGGTGGGCTTGGGCACACCGATGAGGGGGGGTAGCTCAGGATCAGTCCTCCGCAGCTGAGAGGCCGGGCCTGTCCGCAGTTCGCCCCCAGGAATCGCACAGGGTTCGGGGTTTGTCAGGTAGGGAAGGCACTTCCTCGCCATGGCATTGGTCTCGGGTCTCTAGGGGGAATTCTCTGCGCCACCTTCAGGGGAGAGACAGACCGAGGCCTCCTCCGGATCGATCCTGCTTATGTGCTTTTATTTTGTTCCGGATGCGGGGCCTTATCGGGGCTAGGGACAAGGCCTGCGGGGATTGCGCCACTCGCAGATCAGGAGCGGGGGGACCGCAACAGGTGCAGGCTGTATAACGCCGCAGGGGCGCCTACCTGGGTTCCGGAGCTTCTCGTCGCTTCCCCACCGCGGCTGTACCGCCATTCGCTTTCAGCCAGGTTCCTCGGGCAGGTGTAGAGGCCGGGCCACCACTCCACGCGATCCAGCGCTCTCGGGCTCCGGCAGCTCCGCTACTGATGTAGGTCGCGTCCCGCCTCGGGGAGGATCGCAAGGCTCCGGGACCCTCTGCAGATGGTGCGACGGCCCCGCGCAGGCCGAGCCGAGGCAGTTTGCCCGAAATCCGCGGGTCCGCCCCACCCTCACAACCGCCCTCCTCCGGGATGCCACAGTTGTATTGACTGTTGCTTGGGGCTCTTCGTCGATCCCTCAATTCCGCTCCGACTTCATCTGGGTCGATTATTCGTTTATGCCTCGATTAGGCCGCCTCAGTCGCTCCGCCCGACACTTACTTCCCCGGACTGGGATTGTCGCACTCGGCGACCAGCTTGGAGGCGAGATCCTGGGCCCAGGGGGGGGGGGGGTCTTTAAAGGAGCTATTTTAGCAGCTCCGTGTCCGCCAGCCGTCGCCGAAGGTTCCAAGGGGTGCCTCAGACTCTCATGCTTCCCTGGAATAGCAGATTAGTGGTGGATGCCCGCTGCAAGGGCTGCATTTCGCTGGATGCCGCGGGACTCAAGCGGAGGCCTTTAAAGGAGCATCCACATCGCTGGCGCTCCAGGCCACGCCCCTCCACTTTTCTTTTGTTTTAAGTAACATTTCTCTTACTTGCATGAGGTATCGAAGACAGGCTGGTGGCAGCGAATATTTTTCTACCGTGTTTTTAACTTTTCGAACGTGCATTTTTTTTTTTTCATTTTACTGCATAATGCAATTTACTGTACTGTATACTCTAAAATGGCTGTGCCACAAGATGTATTCCTGCCATTTGGCCATCTTGTATTTTGGGTTTCTTCCTGCCCTTCCAGGGCCGGATATTCCATATAAGGCAGTCTCTTTCCCAGGCAAAGCGGCAGTATGTGATTGTGCCCATATGTGGTGGCTGGGACTGTCTAGTTCAAGTCCACTTCCTGGTCAGAGTTTGTGTGTTGCTGGGCAGATGTTGTGGCCGGAGAATATTTTTTTTTTATTTTTTAATTTTGGTTCGTTGATAAAATCAACCTTTCAAAAAATGTTCTTCATACCAAATTAGAATATTTATAAAAATACAAAACAACCTAGTAAATACATATAAAATTAACAAAAGCATAATGAAACAACAATCCATCATATGGGATAGGGATAGGCCCTGCTAGTTTGAGTAGTGCTGATTTTTGCTATTGGTGGGCTTGTTGGCAACTCCAGCTCAAATTTGAGATAAATTGAGGACTACTGCAGCCATTCTTCAGATTGTCATTGGACCTTTTCGAAGAGAAGCATCCTGCTGAAGACACATGGATTGTTGCTAACCAGCATTGCCTATCATGCGCTGCTTGGGCTGGTGCATTTGGGACTGCTGGCACTCTCGCGGCCATTGATTGTTCTATCACGCTGCTGCTCTGCTCGGCTTAGCGGTCTAGTGATTTTCAACATGGCCGCCGCCGGGAGGTACTTGTTTCTTCTCCTCCCGACAGTCGGCGCTTTGCAACCCACCACTGTGGTAGCATTTTGGGTCCATGCGCTAGTATTCAGGGACGTAATTTCACCAAAATGCCAGGGTTAGCAAAAGTGACATCACACAATCCTTGACCTCTGATGACATCACAGAAAGTGCTGTCATCTGACACCACCACGAAGTGACATCACGGGAAGCGGTGGAGCACGACCTTTCACTCCTTGACAAAACAGCAAGTAGCATCACATAGCATTGTTTCTAAGTACACTATGAAAAATATGGTTACAGTATCACTGTAAAGTGATATACATTGTATACAAGAAGGGATCACCATATGTATCATTAATTAATATCTGTGCTTATAGGCCCATATTACAAAATTACTGTGAATGCAAGCAGACGTCCAAGGCCAAAATAAAATGATGTGTTATTATATAGGACTTGTGCTTAAGTGCTTCATACAGAACAAATATACTTACAATATCAACCAACCTGTGTTGGTACTCATTTTTCAACCAGAGCAGGAAGAAAGGCTGAGTTGACCTTGGCCGGAGTCAAACCTGCAGATCACGCACACATTGCAGCAGCGAGCGCCCTCCACCCATTGAGCTATCTTACCGGCTATAGCTAGCTGAAAACCAGCCATTACAGAAACAGAGGCACATGCTGCTGGGGTTTTTAGGGGTAGCAAGGGAGACCACAGGGCTAGCTAGGGAGACTTCAGGGGTTGCAGTTGCGACACCTTGCTACCCCTAAATTACATCCCTGCTTGTATTCCTATCTTTCTGCGGCCTCAACTTGCTCTATCTTACTTTTCAGCCCGCTGCACCTCTTCCGAGGTGCTTCCTGCTCCCTCTCCCTCGCTCTTCTCTTGCTCTGTTCTTTAGGTTCGGCAGTTCGCTTCCCAGCGTTCGCCTCCTTTATAATTGCCGACTCTCCCTTGGCTTGTATCCTTTCTTCCCTCTCTCTTACCTCTGCCTGTGTTACGCTCACCTGGTATCCACAGGGACGCCACCAGCCCTGGTTGGATGATTTGCACCCTCGAACCCTCTCCCGGTCCCTTGTTAAGGCCTCTGGTTAAAGATGGGTCTGCAATATAGGAGAGCTGGATTCAATACCAGATTGTCTTTGTTTTCCCAACTCCTTTGGCCTCAACTCCCCACCCCCCGCCCCCTTGGGCCCTCTCCTCACCTTAATATTGTAAAAGGTGGATTCTCCGTCCTGCTCCTCATGGCAGGGGTGCGTAGATGTGGGGGCGAGCAGCGACCAAGTTACTTCACTGGTGCAAGCCCCCCTGTGGGAATCCAGGCCTGCAGCGACTCCGTAGGTTTGCTGCTTTACAGTCTTTATATGTAGTTCTTATATTGCTCTTAGTTCGAATAATAATGTCTTGCTTCTTTCCTTTTAGGTATGGAAAGGTATTTTGGTGTTGTCATGCAGTTTGAAGATGAGCATGGGCCAGTAGGCGAAAGCGCGGTGTGCGCAATGCTGTCCGGTGAGTAATGCTCGATGTCGGCGCTGTTTCGCCTTTTATATTGCTAACCTGTGTCTTTTTTCACCTTGCAGGTTGCGATGCTCCTCGCCGAGCGCCGTAATGTTCCAGCAATGATTCTGACCAGGAGATGACTACCCAGGTAAGAATTGTGTGGCTTTCTTCATTCGAGAGGAAACGTGAGTAAACGCTTACTAATGCTGTTGTAAGGGATCACTATGAGCAGGAGTTAGGTTAACAAAAATGTTTCTTTATTGACTTCAAAGATGGTAACAAAAGAAGATTAAGTTGGGTAAGAACCCCAGTTTAGAGTCCAAAATTCGTTATCAGCAGGCTTGGTTAGAGTATAAGGGAAAAACCGTAGTTTAGTCTTCGTATGCCCACTGGAACCTCTTGGCTGCTTCCTTACTCTCTGCTGACCTCTGCAGCAGAAAGGAAACAAATCCGTCAGTTTTTCCTTTTCTCCTCCCTTATATAGGGACTTGGACAATTCCACCCAATCACGATGCTTCCCCGCCCGAAAGCTTGAAAAGCCCCACCCCCTTCCCTGGAGGATCCTGGTCGCCATAATGGAGCCCGCACTGGTGCCTCGTGTAGAACGCTGGTTTTCATTGTAAAAGTACACGGTAAGTTCTGTGATACAGTAAGGCTGTTTTCTACAGTTTTCTGTGGCGCATTCTTATGTTTATTAACACGCTCGTATGGTTTTCTGTTCCGGTCATTATAACTGCGGTTTGACTTCGAAAGGAACTTGCTACCCTTAATCTGAAAACAAGTTTTTCCCTCGGCTGCCTGAGCCGGCCCTGACTTCAGAGGGAACGTTTTTCCTTTGATGTGTAAACTATTTACATGAGTCCTGTCTTTTCCCGCGGCTGCCTGAGCCGGTGCTTTTATGAAGTCTGTACTTGTACGGCCGCGGCCGTGAATATCAGGGCCTGTGTGTGTTTCGTTTTCATGATCCAGCACCGTTTTATTTTCTGTCTCTTGTCCCCACCAACTCTCCCTTGGGTTTTCCGTGTCGGGAGCTTCTGTCAGGTTGTCACATACACCCCCTCCGGTATAAAGCTGATCGGGCTGCTCTAGACTCCGTGACAAATAGTCAGGGACAACCTGAAACACAGCTGGTTTGTGTACAGTTTTGAAACAGTAAGCTTGGAGTGGCAGAAACCATCTCAGAACCCTCTGATTTGAGTCCTTATGTACGGCTAGCCATTGCAAGGGGGCATGGTCTGTGAACACTGTGAAGTGTCTTCCCAGTAGATAATAGCGTAGACTTTCAATAGCCCATTTTATGGCTAGAGATTCTTTTTCCAGTGTTGAATAGGCCATTTTGTGTGGTAACAGTTTACGACTAATAAATTCTACCGGAAACAAATCATCTTCGGTCCCTTGTGAGAGCACGGCCCCCAAACCTGTTCCTGATGCATCTGTTTGTACGTAGAATTCCTTCTCAAAATCAGGATATCTCAAAACCGGGAGTGAGGCTATGTGTTTTTTTTACGTTCCAGAAAGCCATTTTTGCAGAAGAATTCTGTGATGCATCTTCTTTATAGGAAGACTTCAGGGCCTCTGTCAATGGACTGGCGATGCTGGAGAACAATGGGATAAACCTTCGATAATAACCCATGAAACCCAAGAAGGCCCTTATCTTGTTTCGGTTGCAGGGCATGGGTAGTCTCATGATGGCCTTCACTTTTTCGATTTGTGGTTTGATGAACCCGTGTCCAACAAGGTACCCCAAGTATTTAGTGTCCTTGGCTGCCAAAATGGTTTTCTTTGGATTTATATGTAATCCTGCTTTTCCCAACGCGGTGATCACTGATGTTAGGTGACTTAGATGTTCTTCCCATGTTTTGCTAAATACAATGTCGTCATCCAGGTATACTGAACTGAATTCTTTTTAGGGAGCTAAGACCCGGTTCATCAAGGCTTGGAAGGTAGCCGGGGCACCGTGCAACCCAAAAGGTAATGCGGTAAATTGGTACAGTCCTGAAGGTGTAGAAAATGCGGTTTTAATTTTGTCCTCTTGGCGTAGTGGTATCTGCCAGTACCCTTTGGTTAAGTCAGTGGTGATGTAGTGGGCATGATTATTAAATGCATCCAGCAGCAAAAATAAATTTAAAAAGCTGATTGTTTAAAATTCATTTGTGTCTGAAACTTGTTTTGATGCATTTTCACATTCAAAGTGTTTCTGTATTTATCTTGACATAATAGAAATGACCTAGGCCTACTCAAGTCAAACAGTAGTCCCCAGAAAACGTTATACGTCAGAACAGCCCCCATTGTTGATCTAGAATTTCGAGCCCAATGGTCTGCCGTAGTCGGCCCATCCCTCCAGTTACCAGGCTGTGCTTAGTTGGTCTATTAGTTTGTTTATTCTGGGCATCAGATAAGCTTGATAGGTTGAAATTGCATTCAATTTTCTATAATCCATGCAGAACCGGATGCTTACATCCGGCTTAGGCACCAAGACGATGGGTGATGACCAGTGACTGTCCGAGGGTTCGATTATCCCCAATCATAACATCTCTTCTACCTCCTTTTGAACTGCTGCCCTCTTTGCTTTAGGTAGTCTATAAGGTCTGACTCTCACAATTTGAGAGGGATCCGTGTTGATGACATGTTCTACTAGATGTGTTTTTCCTGGAAAGAACGAGAAAATGTTTTCTAATGGTTGTAGCTGGATCTCCAGTTCTTTCTTCTGTTTTGGACTGTTTTGGGGTCCCCATTGAACTGCCTGCATGGCTGAGTCTGTTTGTTATTTTTAGGGTGTTCATGCTGGCTATCTCGGCCCCCTTCCATTCTTTCAAGAGGTTTACATGATAGTTTTGCTGTTTCTCTCTTCTGTCTGGCTGCTCCACCAAATAATTCACGGGACCCAGAACTTGTATGATTTTGTAAGGTCCCCTCCACTGTGCCAACATCTTATTGGATGACGTGGGCAACAAAACCAACACCTTATCACCCTCTTGGAACTTCCTAGCTCTAGCACTATTGTTGTAGTAATGAGCTTGGGAGGTTTGGGCTCTCTCCAGATTTTCTCTGGCCATCTCCCTTAGTTTGTTTAGATGTACTCTCATATCCAGAACATATTCAGTAAGGTGAGTTTCCTTCTCTTGTTCTTCCCATTCTTTCTTGGCTATATCCAGGACTGTTTTGGGTTTATGACCAAATAACAACTCAAAGGGAGAAAATCCCGTAGACGATTGGGGTGTGTCCCTCAGTATCATTAATACCCATGGTAAGACTCTGTCCCAATTTTTGCCTTTTGGTGCCGTGACTCTTTTGAGCATCATTTTGAGGGTTTTATTATATCGCTCCACCAACCCATCGTTTTGAGGGTGGTAAATTGAAGTACGTATCTGTCGGATATTTAGCTGTTCGCAAACTTTCTTCATCACTCCTGAGATAAATTTACGTCCCTGGTCCGTTACTATTTCTGTGGGCAAGCCAACTCTTGAAAAAAATGGAACCAATTGGTTGCATACCTGTGTAGCGCTAATTCCCTTCATAGGAAATGCCTCCGGATATCTTGTGGCGTAGTCTATCACCATGATGTAGGAATATCCATGACTACCGGGTTCTAATGGTCCAACCATATCTATTTCAATTCTGGAAAAAGGCTCCTTTATAAGTGGCATGGGTTGTAAAGGAGCTTTTTTTGGTTTTTGTGGGTTGGTTTTTTGACATATAGGACACTCTTTGCAATATTTGGCCACTTCTCTGTATATTCCGGGCCGAAAGAATCTTTTTAGTAATTTCTCCTGTGTTTTCTCCTTCCCCAAGTGTCCTCCTACAGCATCATCATGTGCTATTCGTAGTACGGTCTCTATAAAGACCAACGGTACTAGTAACTGTTCCAATTCTTCCTTCTTTTGATTCAAAGTTACTCGGTATACCAGATCATTCTTTGACTTGAACCACGGATAGACTCCTTCCTTGTTATCTGATGTTGCTTGATCTCGAGCATGTTTTAAACTTGGGTCTACCAGTTCACTCCGGAAGGATCTGGTCCCTGATTCTGGTAACCAGTCTATTATTCCTACATATCTACGACTTTTTTTTAAAAAAAAATTGTTTTTTTTTTAAGAAAGATTTTTATTAATTTTCAAACCAAACACGCAGTGCATATTACAACAGTTCAATTGTAAGTGACTTAATCATGGTCACTGCTCTCCCCCTCCTGCCCCCCTCAGGAGCCTATTTACACCTCGCGCTCTGTATTTGCTGCCCGTGGCGGGGTCTCACTACCCGTGGATTCTGTCAGATCTTGCATTGTTCCAAATAATTCTGCAATTAATGATCTCCATGCCATCAAGGTTCCCACTTCTTCCTCCCCCCCTGCGTTACTAGCCTCTTGCCATACCATCGTTTCAGCCTCCGCCCATTTCTGCAACTCCTTCCACCACACCTCTACCCGCAGCTTGTGACACGTTTTCCATCCCATGGCAATCCTTCTTTTAGCAAGCACATATGCTAGATCTTTCAGTTTCCCAACATGTTTAAGTTTCTGTGATCTGGGGAACCCCCCCAGCAAACAGGCCCAGGCTGTGTCTATGATGATCGTAACCCCCTTTTCCGCTAGTTTCTGTGCCACCCCAGAAACGCCCAATTACTGGGCATGACCAAAACATGTGTGTCATGTCAGCCTTTTCCATGTCGCATTTGGGACACGCCTGCCGTCCAGCATTTGCAAATCTGGATATCCTCAAAGGTGTCATGTATGCTCTGTGCGTTACATACAATTGTATTTGTTTTAATCTCGCATTCCTTGACACCTTCTTGTGATATCCTAGGGCACGTTCCCACATCCCATCTTCTATTGGGGCTCCCACTTCCTCTTCCCAGTCTAATCTCAATTGTGTCAGATCCTTCCCGACCATAGTCATCACCATCTCATACAGTCTAGAAATCTCATGCCCCCCTTCCGATATATCATATATTGCCTCCATGATAGCATCTGGTTCTTCTTCCAATACTGTTTCAGGCCACATTTTCTGAATTTTTCTTACCATTCTCTGATATGTGATATATTGGCCCGTACATAGCCCCGTTTCTTCCCCAAGCACTTCGAAAGCCCTAATGGTTCCCTCTTGCCACATGTCCCCTAACGTTACCAACCCCACCAATTCCCAGTGAGCCCTGATAACCACCCTCAGCTGCATATCTCTGCCCGCCAATGCCACCAGCGGTACTTGCAGGGAGCATGGGAACGGGTCCTCCATCATCCGGCATGTCCTACGCCACATCTTCCACCCAAGCATCATCATTTTTGGACGCCCTCACATTTCTGACTCAGGCAGCCAGATCATCTCTTTCAAGTGAAATGAGGTGCAATCCTGCCCGAACAACCGTAGTTCAGGGGTCATTTCATCTGAGAGCCATTTAGCCACATATTGCAGCTGGCTCGCCACATAATAAAACTCGAAATTAGGCAGTTTGAGCCCCCTTTTTCATAAAAGTTCTGTAACTTCCATAGCGCCACTCTGTTTCGGGTACCCTGCCACAGTCCCTACACATGCTGTTTAGTTTGGCAAAGAACTTCTTGGGTATCATATATGGGATATTACTAAAGTAATGCAGAAGCCTAGGTAGGACCACCATCTTCAGCATCGCACCCCGTCCCATCATTGCTAGGGGCAACTTCGCCCAGAAATTCATACATTTCTCGATTTTCCCAATAGCTACCTCAGTGTTATGCCTATGTTCCTCTTCCACCGTGTGGTACACATCTATCCCAAGGTACCGGAAAGAGCTTACTGACCATGGTATTTGCAGCACTGGTAACCGTCCCATAGGGGTTCCCTTATAGCTGCCCAGCGGAAAAATGCTAGATTTCTGAGGATTCACCGCTATCCCGGACAGCCCCGCATACCTCTCCATTACCTCCAGGATGTACTGGAGATTTTCTTCCGGGTACCTCAAGTGCAGTAGCAAATCATCCGCATATAAGGATATCGGGTGTCGTTCGCCCCCCTACCTCAATACCTATCATGTCGTATTGTTGCCTGAGGTATATTGCAAGGGGCTCCAGGGCTAGAATATAAAGCATCGGGGACCAAGGGCATCCCTGCCTGGTGCCTCTACTAAGTTTCCATCTATCGGATATCACTGATCCCGTTCGAACTCTGGCTAGCGGCTCAATCTAGTCTCGCACACGCCTATGCTCCGGGCTCAGTAGGGTAAAGTCGCCCTAGTGGCCACTCAACTACTAGTTCTCAGGGGTGGGTTGCTTCTGTCCCGTTGCTCCTATTTTCAAATTTAGTACGCTTCATGTTAACACTATGCAGCTCCGATATGCATTTTATCCACTATATTCCAGTCCGTGCGGAGCACAAGGCCCGAAGACTACACAATGTCCATCCGGGCTAACTTTTCCCCCCCATGGCAGGGCCACCCTCCCCTTTACCCCCTCAATGTCCATGACACCGGCTCCTCAGTTGTCATTCTCCTGACGGTCTCGATCTGCCTCCTGTTCTGGGCAGCCTTGCAGGTCCAGCCATGACCCCACCTGCTCCGGTGTGTCGAAGAAAAGCGCCTTGCTCTTATGCAGCACCTTCAGTTTCGCCGGGTACAGGAGCATATATTTGATGCCAGCCGTAAGCAGCCTCTTCTTGATGGCCACGTAGCTATACCTCTGCCTCTGCATCGTGTAGTCCGGGTATGCCATGATGTTGGCGGATGCTTGCTCTATCGTCCCGCCCTTACGGAAATATTCCAGGATCTTCTCTCTGTCTTTATAGTTCAAGATCCTCGCAATTATCGGTCTCGGCGGGGCCCCAGGTCGTGGTTTCAACATCAGTGCGCGATGCGCTCGCTCCACCGTGAACCCCTGTGAGTGCTTGTCTGCGCCTATTTCCTGGAGGATCATGTTCTCCATGTATTTAGTGGGGTCCTGGCCTTCCTCTCCCTCCGGCAGGCCAACCATCCGTATGTTATTTCTCCTCACCCTTCCTTCCGCTTCTTCCACACGATTTTCGAGATTAGCAACCTGCTGTTTTAGCACGTGGACCTCTTTTGCGTTATTAGTGCTGACCTCTGTATTGGTCTTCACTGCGCTTTCCAGACCACTCGTTCTCTCCGCCAGTGCACCGCATCAATTTTGTTATCTAGGGCTGTCCGCAGGTCCGCCATTGCTGCACCCCATTTGGTGCCCATCTCCGTTATGGCCGCCAGGATCTGATGTTTGTCCCCTTCTGGGGCTTCCTCCGCGGGAGTCGCGACCATGCCTTGCGCCAAGTGTCCTTTGCACTTTTGTGAAGACCTCCATTGCCGGTTGTTTGGTCTTGGTTCTTAGTCCTTTAGCCGACATAGCGCCACCCTTTTTACGTGTCTGGATCTAATTATGCGCTGTTGTTGAGGCACTTCCAGGTTCTCAAGTCGTTGGGGTTGTAATCTCCCAACTTGCGCTTGTGCTACGGCGCGTACAATAGCGTCCAGGTGGATTGTATCCTCCCACGTGTATTTTACACATACAATCTTTGTTGGCGCATATAATGCAGGCAGAGTTTGGGTGCACCTCTGAGGTTACATTAGGCACGCTTACCAAGTGGCCATCAGTCCATCATTTTTAGCCCCCCAGTGCGACATCGAGGGATACACTGGTGCTCAATTGCATTAGATGTTTGCAGCCTACCCGTCCGTTCTCATACAATCGTTCATATGCATCCATGTGAGACTGTCCTTGAGCATAGTCTGCTGTTATGCGCCCCGCGCCACCTCCGACTTGCGCATACGTTAATGCTCGATCGCGGGCCTGTCCTTTATCTTTTCCTGCTGCGGCAGCCCGCCATGCGCAAGTCGGCTCAGCGGAGCCCACTAACACAGCTGTTCGCGTCAGGCAACGCTCATCACGGGCGTTTCCGACCCGCACCGCGGGTCACAGTGTATATGCAGCTCTTTGTGTTGCAGGGCCCGGCTGCTCCTCTAGCATCCGGCACAGCCCGGCGCCCAGTCAGTATTCCCGTATCTGCCCCTGCGTGTTCCGTGCCCACGGGCACAGCGTAGTCAGTATATCGCGGTCCCTCCTCATCCGCAGGCGTATCTCAGGCAGACACACCCGCTCGATGAGCCCCCAGTAGATGACCGGAGCTCCAGCTGTACTCTCAGAGGCCCCCTCGTTCCTGCGGCTGTGTCCAATTAGATCAGTCGGCAGCTGCTCCATTACGGGGATGCGCTCCTTGGGATCCCTTTGTTCTCGGCCGCCGCCGCCATCTTAGTGTCCGTCTCGCATCAGGAAATAAAGTATCCATTCGCCCACTCCAGAGCTCTGGGCGCGCCGTCAGCCTGCATACGTTCTTCTCAGTGCCTCCAAACGCGTTCGCCAATGTTTAAAGTTGCATTGAGGCAAAAGAGATTTACGGGTGTTTCCGACCCGCACCGCGGGTCACAGTGTGTATGCGGCTCTTCGTGTTGCAGGGCCCGGCTGCTCCTCTTGTATCCGGCACCGCCCGGCGCCCACACAGTCTCCCCGTATCTGCTCTTGCGTGTTCCGTGCCCGTGCGTTATCAATATATCACGGTCCCTTCTCCTCCGCAGGCGTATCTTAGCAGACACACGCTCGATGAGCTCCTGGTAGATAATCGGAGCTCCAGCTGCACTCGCAGAGGCCCCTCGTTCCCGCGGCCGTGTCCAAGTAGACCAGACGGCACCTGTAGCCATCGGCTGGGGCAGCTGCTCCATTACGGGGATGCGCTCTTCGGGATCCCTTTGTTCTCGGCCGCCGCCGCCATATTAGCGTTCATCTCTCGGCAGGCTTCAGGAAACAAAGTATACATTCGCCCACTCCAGGGCTCGGGCGCACCGTCAGCCTGCATACTTTCTTCTCAGTGCCTTCACACGCGTTCTCCAATGTTTGAAGTTGCATTTAGATGAAAGAAATGTACATTTCTACGTCGGATGAATTAGCCGGATCACGGAGCCCACGGAGCTCACAGCCTATTCCATGGCTGCCTAGCCACGCCCCATATCTACGACTTTCATGCCACAATTTTTGTTTTTCTCTGACTTCTCTTTTTGTCTTCTTAGGTCTGGGATGTGACTTATCTTCGATCTCAGTTTGAGCATAGGGCGCGGTATGCAGCCACTCTTGATCGCGTAGACATTCCTCAAATAAAGGTAGGTCTTTACCTACTAGCACTTGTGCCGGTAAATGGGGCATTATGGCGACCTTCATCCTCGTGCTAACCCCCTTTACCTCAATATCTACTTCCTGGGAGGGATATGCCTTGGTGTCCCCATGCACACAGGTAATAGGAATAGTTCCTCTACCCTTCCCCGCCAAGCCACTTACTTCCGGTATTATGGCGGTCTGCTCACTTCCTGAATCCAGCAGGGCTTGTCTCGGTTTTCCATCCAGTCGTACTTCCATCAGATACGGATCCTTCCTCCTTCGGTATTCTTGATTTTGGGCATATCCGATTTTCCATTGGCTCTGGCTTTGGTTTTCGTGGGCAATACCGGGCAATATGTCCCCATTCACCACAGTCAAAATATTGTGGTTGTCGGGTCGTCGTGTTCCATCCATTTCCTTGGCCTGGTTGACTGCTCTTTACTTCGGGTAGGGCTGCTCTTTTGGCCACCAATTCAATTTGTTGGCGTCTACCGACGGTGGTCGGGTAGCACCTGCTTTCTGAAACGCTGTTGCGATATCAGTGGCCTCTGCTAGACTGGGTCTATGATGTTGACGTACCCATCTTTGCATCGCGGAAGTTAAAGCCTCTTTGAATTGTTCGAGTTTAACTTTCTCCATTATTTCCTGTACTGATCCGGAGGCTGGTTTTAAACATTTGTCACAGAGATCGTGTATTCGGTAATACAGTTGCCTGGGGGTCTCACCGGTTCTTAGGCGGGTATCCCTTAGTCTGGCTCTGTAGGCCCTGTCGTCGACCCCCATTCGTTCTAATATGCTTTTCTTGATCTCCACATAAGTAACATCTCCTGTTGGATTTGCCGCCTGATATGCTCCTTGTAAGGGACCAGTCAATAATGGAGCAATGAAGTGGCCCCATTTCTCAACCTGCCACTGCGAATTTCTTGCCACTCTCTCGAAGTTGGTAAAAAAATACCCTGGATTTTCACCTTGCTGATATTTTTGTAGTACATTGGTTGGGGCTATGGAGTTACCCCTTGTAGCTGTCATAGTCTCTGTGATGTGCTTGATGGCATCTTGCGTGGCTGCCTGTATATGTAGAGCCTGCTGTAACGCCTGTCGGTCCATTTGCGCTTGATGCGACTGCACCTGCATTGCCTGTTGCAGTTGTTGCTGACCATCTGTAAGTGCTTTGATTATGGCCTCCATAGCGTTCTCGATCCCACCGCTGCCACCACTGATGTAAGGGATCACTATGAGCAGGATTTAGGTTAACAAAAATTTGTCTTTAGTGACTTAAAAGATGGTAACAAAAGAAGATTAAGTTGGCTAAGACCCCAGTTTAGAGTCCAAAATTCGTTATCAGCAGGCTTGGTTAGAGTATAAGGGAAAAACCGTAGTTTAGTCTTCGTATGCCTACTGGAACCTGTCGGCTGCTTCCTCACTCTCTGCTGACCTCTGCAACAGAAAGGAAACACATCCGTCAGTTTTTCCTTTTCTCCTTCTTTATATAGGGGCTTGGACAATTCCACCCAATCAGGATGCTTCCCCGCCCGAAAGCTTGAAAAGCCCCTCCAAGCCCTGCACCCTTCCCTGGAGGATCCTGGTCGCCATAATGGAGCCCACACTGGTGCCTCGTGGAGAACGCTGTTTTTCATTGTAAAAGTACACGGTAAATTCTGTGATACAGTAAGGATGTTTTCTACAGTTTTCTGTGGCGCATTCTTTTGTTAACACGCTCGTATGGTTTTCTGTTCCGGTCATTATAACTGCGGTTTGACTTCGAAAGGAACTTGCTACCCTTAATCTGAAAACAAGTTTTTCCCTCGGCTGCCTGAGCCGGCGCTGACTTCAGAGGGAACGTTTTTTCTTTGATGTGTAAACTATTTACATGAGTCATGTCTTTTCCCGCGGCTGCCTGAGCCGGTGCTTTTATGAAGTCTGTACTTGTACGGCCACGGCTGTGAATATCAGGGTCTGTGTGCGTTTCGTTTTCATGATCCAGCACTGTTTTATTTTCTGTCTCTTGTCTCCACCAACTCTCCTTTGGGTTTTCCATGTTGGGAGCTTCTGTCAGGTTGTCACAGCTGTCTTTCTTTCTCCTCTTTCCAGGTTATGGTATTCTAGGATGCATACAGTGCCGGATGATGGAGTCCGTACCTTCAGGTGAGTGTAAATGAAGTCGGCGATGGATTGAAGACAGGATACTGTATCCAGGTAAGTTTCGTAGTGTTCTTTCTCTCTCTGCAGGTCCTTGGTTTCGGTAAGCTGGCATCAAAGAACTGGACATGGGGAGCGTTACGCTGCCCACAGCAGAATAACGCAAAGCATGTTCTGCTGTTTGGGTGTGGTTTAAATAGTCTCAGGTAAAGTAGTCCAGGTAAAATAGTCCCAGGCCTGCCACACCCAAAGTAGTCCAGGTAAAGTAGTCCCAGGCCTGCCACACCCAAAAGACTAGACCGCATAGCTCAGTTCCTTGTAACTGAGCTATGTGTGTGCCTCCATGTTGGCTGAACCCCCCCAAAGTAAATAGTCCCATTCTAATGTTGGTCTTCATGATGGTTATGAGGCTGGCACCAAAAGCGCCAGGACTGTCTCCAAGAGAGTCTTCGATGAGGTTTTAAGGCCTTTGACCTGGCCCTAACTGGAAGGCTGACTTGCCAGTGAGGGCCAGGGGCAAGGGTCATGACAGCCTCTTGGCTTTCATTCCTCATACTCACTGAACTCCTCTGCTTGGCTCTGGCTCCATTCGGAATTCCCGCATTCTGTTTGGACCTCTGTGGTTCCTCCTCCCGTCTATTCCGGGTTCTCCTGCTCACTGGCATATCAACCTTGGCCACAGCAGTCCCGGAATCCATATTCCACTGGGGAAGTGGCTGATCCTTTATCTACTGAAACTTCGCTCACAAGCCACTTGTTGGACTAGTGCCATCCATGGTCCTCGGATCACTCCTGACCTCATCAGGGTTTTTTTGCCACCCAGCTTTTTCCCCCTTTCCTAGGTTGTCTCGGGAGCGAAGCCGGTGGCCTGCTGTCCCTCCAAGTGCACACTATGGCTTCCTCTCCAGGCAAGCCATATGTACACAAAAAAAGGAGAATCTCTGGAGGACGGAGACACTGCAAGACACCACCAGCTCAGGCGAGGAGGCGGGGGATCTTGTGGAATCTGAAGACGAAGCCTACCAAGTTGACACTCCCTCAATGATCCTGCTCTTGCAAGCTGTCAAGTGTCCTTGGACGACCCTGTGGACTGACCAGCTTCCACCTGGGCTTCTTCGTTGCATCGATCACTGCCATAATTCAGACTTGGGACTTGTGATAAACCTGAGGGTATTCTCCCAAGCAGACCTCGAGAATCCCGTATTCAGGTGGCCAGGGTAGGGCTGGCGCTGTCAGATCCTAACTGGGGGTGGACGAGCGAGGGAGCATCACCTGGATAGGGCAGCCCAGGGTTATGTTAGGCGGAATGCCCCAGGTGAGGCGCAGTATTATACCGGAGAAAGCGACGAGGAAGTCAAGCTCCTTCAGGCTTTTATAAGCGTTTATAAGCTGTACCAACTCAACCTCCCTTCCACCTAAAGAATCCCCCCTTGTCCAAATCCAACAACCCCTCCATATCTGGCAAATCCCCTAGGTATCCAAACCCTGTTACGCTCGAATATCACAACTCCCAGAATCCCTGTTTCCCTGGTTACTACCTGAATACTCCCAATCATTTTTCTCCATGTCCCTCTGCTTATTCTTACCTGAACACTCGGTCTACTTTGACAAAAAACTACAGTTCCCACACTCCCTCCTGTTAATTTGACGATAATATCCCTGGTTATTCCTGTCTGTTTCACAAACCCTACCAATCTCACCCTTAAGTATACCAACCCACTTGGTACGAGGGTTATTATTCCATATAACACCTTTTTCCCCATCCTACCCCGTAAGAAACTTGGAAACTCTACCACCACCCTTTTCCAACACAAACACTTTCCCATACTGTGAAAAACTACGGACTAACCGAGCCGTTTACTTGACCTGTCCCGACACAAGGGTCAGGCAAAGTCAGGCAATTGACCAGAACCTCACACACCTGATGGCCCTTTCCTTTCCCCACAAGGATAAAAGGTAGAGCATGAGAGCACACGACGAGCAAGGTAAACCACACTACGAGACAGCTATCCAAATACGGCAGTTCAAGAGGAGGAGAAAGGCAGCAAGAACTTAAGGGGTGACAAGGAGCGAAGCGACCTTGCCTTTTCCGACCTCGGCCCACAATTTATCCTGGAAAAGAATCATAAAACCGCAAACAATAGCCAGCGTGTGTTGCAGCAGATGTCAACGGTACACAGAGCCCTCCTTGCTGATAATCAGGACAGTGAGAGACACTTGCTACCGTGGTACCATCCTTGACTCCAGAAGTGGTTCCTCACAGCCAGTGAGTCGAGGAGAGAACTCGTAAGAAACCAAACTGTGTTGGGCGAAAGTTGCAAATGGCAAAGTAAAAGGGAAATTTGAAGAACTGTTAACTCTTCAAGGGGAAACTAGCTGCAGAGGGGTCGGGCACCATGTGGGTGTTCACTCCGGAGACTCTGGTTAATTCCCCCTACTGTTGAAACTACCGAAACCAGAAGGCCGTAGGCGAGCCGCAAGAGAAAGGTCAAAGTGGTCATACAGGGGTCTAGCAAAATCCCCTGTACAGTTGAATGTCTTTGACCGTCAAACGATTGGAAGCGAATCCTGCATAGTGAGAAAGTAGAAGGAACTGTAAGATTGGCAAAAGTGAACCCGACGGATGGATGCCTGCAGAAAGGGGTGATGCACGATGAACATTGTGTTGACAAAGTGAACCCGGCAGAGGGATGTCCACAGTTGACTGTTTAAAAAAACATTAAGACTTGTAAAAGTAAAGGAGAAATTGTTTTGGAAAAAGCCATAGTGAACCAGACAGAGGCAGGCAAACAGTCGAGAAGGTTCTGAGCCGGGAAGACGGGGATACTGGGGTGAAAAGCCATCACTCAGCGATTTATGTATATTATAGACGAAATCTTTTGAATACAATTAGTTAGGGGTCTGAGCCCGGAAGAGGGACACCCAGAGGTGAAGAAAATGCAAGCCATAGTGAACCCGACAGAGGCTGATATTCGAGAGGTGTCTGACCCGCAAAAGGGGGACCCAGGAGTGACGATTAATCACTCCAAATGCAATCAGAAAGGAATTTTTGTTTATTTTGAACATACCAGGCCCTCGGAAGCAAGATACTTAACCACAAAGGTCCTGATATCACTAGGAACATTTTGTGGATCTGAGCCCGGGCGAGGGGGATCCAGAGGTGAAAAGTCATCACCCAATATGAAAAGGAACTTTTTGTTAGTTATTTTGGACATGACATAGGTCCTCAGAGGCGAGAGACTTTTTGTAGAAAAGAGACTTAAGAACTGGAGATCCTGATACCTGAGAATAGAACTTTAGTCTTGTGCTGGGAAAGCTCAAGCCTGTGCTGTGCTCGAGTCCCGCCTTGTCCTGTGCTCAAAACGTGTGGAAGGGAGACCCCCGGCTACCACAGCCTGACTTTTCATTTGTGAACATATTTCTTTCTTGTGAACCCTATCCCACACTCTTTTTGTATTTAGTTGTAAGGATTGGCAATATTCTTTTTTTTTATTTTTTAGTGTAGGCCCTTTTTTTCGACGAGATGCACTAGGACTCATTATTTTTTGATGATCGTTGCTTGCTCCCAGCCTAGAATTAGGTTTAGATTAGGTGTTTTTCCAACCTAACTATACAGTTTAATAATCTCCCTTGAACTGTGATCACTTGTCTGTCTATTCTTGATACCATGCCCTCCTTACAGACTCTGCAGGCACTCAACCTGTGAGGCAAGAGGTTGCAACTGTACAGCATAAAGAGGGGCTTTGCAGAGCCAGCTTCTTTGTCTCTGCCACAAGGCTTGCCTTCCACCATCTGATGGTGGTGTCATCACCGTCTCGTGCCGGCATTGTGTAAGTTGTCAGCATAATGGTGGTGTACTAGTCATGCCAGGGTCGTCCAGCTGCCCACTCACGGGCACATTCTCACCAGAGCAAGGAGCCAATCTTGGTGCCGAATATGACCTCTGCAGCAGCGACCACAGGGACCCCTCCAAGGATGCCAATGCACAAAGTGGGCAAAGCGGATTCAGAAACCTCTGAGAGGGTTTCTCTGAGATCGGAGTACAGTGGGTGCGTCCAACCCTCCCGGTTCCATAGGTTTCAAAGGGCACACATTCCTAACCCTACCTGTTCCCAGCCTGGTTGGGATCAGGGAGTTTTGACCAAGGATGTATTTCTGGACTTGCCCTATGGTGGTGGGATGGGGATAGGGCCCCTAAAGAACTGTTTTTTTTTTTTTTGTTCTACAATTCTTGGACAACTTACACCTATATGTTGGCTTGGCTAACACTTGTTTGGCCTTATTAATCAACATATAAAGGGTTAACTTTGTGACTGGTGACTCGTAGGTTAATAGGCCCCGTCTCACGTAAACGACTTTTCCTTGCTACCTGTTTCTTACTAGCTTTACATCGCTTACATAAATATCTTCCCTGGCTTTTCTGCATTGCAATTGTCTAGTGTTCTTACTTGAATCCCATCTATTTTATTTATTGAATTCATTTGTGTAGCACACTAAGCACCGAGGCATCAAGGCGCTGGTTACAGGCATTCATGTTGCGAGCGTAAGACAGTGCTACAGTAGGTAGGTCTTGTTTCGTGGCTTGAGAGAGACGTGCCAAGAGGGCCGGGGCTGGGGGGCCCAGGTCGTGCCAGGCGCTCGTGTAAGCCGGAGCTACAGTCTTGGGAAAGGAGGGGCCCCTGGATGTCTCTTGTGAGAACAGCAGGGGCTTCGGGTGCTTGCCGGTGGTCCAATGTGTGGTGGTCGTTTATGAGCGGTAGTGGAGCAATGACCGGGAAGCGGAGTCCCCTGGGATCTCCGGCGCCTGCATCTAGAGGGTAGGGGGTAAGACGGTGCAGGTGGGCGGTGCGGCTAGGCCTTGAGGTCTGCGCCCTTTCGAGCTTCTGCGACAGGTACATTGGTGCTGTATCTGAGATGCGTTTATGCGTGATGAGGGAGCATCCAATGCGTGCGCCTTCTCGCCGCTGAAATGCGGGCACGTTTGGGGATGTTCCGTGCATCTAGATGTCTATGAAGTGAAGTGTTGGCGCTGTTGGTGAACGCAGACCCCAGGGTTTACATGGTGTGGTGCTATTTAGCTCCTGCTTCTACACCTGGAGAGCCTGGACACCTTGAAACCAACCAACAGGTACCGGGAGCTACCTCTGGCTCCCCTGAGCAACGGCTGCTTTACAAACATGCATATAGACATTCACTTTGAGTGTTTTAGACTGTAAATGGAGAAGAATAAGGGCACAGTTAATAGATCATAAAGCTGTGCATTCATTGTGGAAGCTGGAAGTGCAGTGCGATGTATGCTCGCTCCTGCCTCCCGAGTGACGCCTGACACCCAGGCGCTGTATGCTCGCTCCTGCCTCCTGGGGGACGCCTGGCACCCAGGCGCTGTGACGCCTGACACCCAGGCGCTGTATGCTCGCTCCTGCCTCCCGAGTGACGCCTGGCACCCAGGCGCTGTATGCTCGCTCCTGCCTCCTGGGTGACACCTGGCACCCAGGCGCTGTATGCTCGCTTCTGTCTCCCGAGTGACGCCTGACACCCAGGCGCTGTATGCTCGCTCCTGCCTCCTGGGTGACGCCTGGCACCCAGGCGCTGTGACGCCTGGCACCCAGGCGCTGTATGCTCGCTCCTGCCTCCCGGTCACGCCTGACACCCAGGCGCTGTATGCTCGCTCCTGCC
Source organism: Ambystoma mexicanum (assembly GCF_040938575.1). Taxonomy (NCBI): domain Eukaryota; kingdom Metazoa; phylum Chordata; class Amphibia; order Caudata; family Ambystomatidae; genus Ambystoma; species Ambystoma mexicanum. The sequence goes on from NC_090936.1 coordinate 1,219,707,371, forward strand.
TCCCGAGTGACGCCTGACACCCAGGCGCTGTATGCTCGCTCCTGCCTCCTGGGGGACGCCTGGCACCCAGGCGCTGTGACGCCTGACACCCAGGCGCTGTATGCTCGCTCCTGCCTCCCGAGTGACGCCTGGCACCCAGGCGCTGTATGCTCGCTCCTGCCTCCTGGGTGACACCTGGCACCCAGGCGCTGTATGCTCGCTTCTGTCTCCCGAGTGACGCCTGACACCCAGGCGCTGTATGCTCGCTCCTGCCTCCTGGGTGACGCCTGGCACCCAGGCGCTGTGACGCCTGGCACCCAGGCGCTGTATGCTCGCTCCTGCCTCCCGGTCACGCCTGACACCCAGGCGCTGTATGCTCGCTCCTGCCTCCCGAGTGACGCCTGACACCCAGGCGCTGTATGCTCGCTCCTGCCTCCCAGGTGACGCCTGGCACCCAGGCGCTGACGCCTGACACCCAGGCGCTGTATGCTCGCTCCTGCCTCCCGGGTGACGCCTGGCACCGTGACGCCTGGGACCCAGGTGCTGTATGCTCGCTCCTGCCTCCCGAGTGGCGCCTGGCACCCAGGCGCTGTATGCTCGCTCCTGCCTCACGGGTGACGCTTGGCACCCAGGCGCTGTATGCTCGCTCCTGCCTCCTGAGTGACGGCTGGCACCCAGGCGCTCTATGCTCGCTCCTGCCTCCCAAGTGACACCTGGCACCCAGGCGCTGTATTCTCGCCCCTGCCTCCCGTGACGCCTGGCACCCAGGCGCTGTGACGCCTGGCACCCAGGTGCTGTATGCTCGCTACTGCCTCCCGAGTGGCGCCTGGCACCCAGGCGCTGTATGCTCGCTCCTGCCTCCCGGGTGACGCTTGGCACCCAGGCGCTGTGACGCCTGGCACCCAGGCGCTGTATGCTCGCTCCTGCCTCCTGAGTGACAGCTGGCACCCAGGCGCTCTATGCTTGCTCCTGCCTCCCGAGTGACACCTGGCACCCAGGCGCTGTATTCTCGCCCCTGCCTCCTGTGACGCCTGGCACCCAGGCGCTGTATGCTCGCCCCTGCGTCCCGAGTGACGCCTGGCACCCAGGCGCTGTATGCTCGCCCCTGCCTCCCGGGTGACGCCTGGCACCCAGGCGCTGTGACGCCTGGCACCCAGGCGCTGTATGCTCGCCCCCTGCCTCCCAAATGACGCTTGACACCCAGGCGCTGTATGCTCGCCCCTGCCTCCCGGGTGATGCCTGGCACCCAGGCGCTGTATGCTCGCCCCTGCCTCCCGCGTGACGCCTGGCACCCAGGCGCTGTATGCTCGCCCCTGCCTCCCGCGTGACGCCTGGCACCCAGGCGCTGTATGCTCGCTCCTGCCTCCCGCGTGACGCCTGGCACCCAGGCGCTGTATGCTCGCTCCTGCCTCCCGCGTGACGCCTGGCACCCAGGCGCTGTATGCTCGCTCCTGCCTCCCGCGTGACGCCTGGCACCCAGGCGCTGTATGCTCGCCCCTACCTCCCGGGTGACGCTTGGCACCCAGGCGCTGTATGCTCGCTCCTGCCTCCCGAGTGACGGCTGGCACCCAGGCGCTCTATGCTCGCTCCTGCCACCCGGCACCCAGGCGCTGTATGCTCGCCCCTGCCTCCCGGGTTACACCTGGCACCCAGGCGCTGTATGCTCGGCCCTGCCTCCCGTGACGCCTGGCACCCAGGCGCTGTATGCTCGCTCCTGCCTCCCGAGTGACGCCTGACACCCAGGCGCTGTGACGCCTGGCACCCAGGCGCTGTATGCTCGCCCCTGCCTCCCGCGTGACGCCTGGCACCCAGGCGCTGTATGCTCGCTCCTGCCTCCCGAGTGACGCGTGACACCCAGGCACTGTGACGCCTCGCACTCAGGCGCTGTATGCTCGCCCCTGCCTCCCGGGTGACGCCTGACACCCAGGCGCTGTGACGCCTGCCACCCAGGCGCTGCTTGCTCACCCCTGCCTCCCGGGTGACTCCTGGCACTCAGGCGCTGTATGCTCGCTCCTGCCTCCTGAGTGACGCCTGGCACCCAGGCGGTGTGACGCCTGACACCCAGGCGCTGTATGCTCGCTTCTGCCTCCCGAGTGACGCATGGCACCCAAGCGCTGTATGCTCGCTCCTGCCTCCCGGGTGACGCCTGACACCCAGGCGCTGTATGCTCGCTCCTGCCTCCCGGGTGACGCCTGGCACCCAGGCGCTGTATGCTCGCTCCTGCCTCCCGAGTGACGCCTGACACCCAGGCGCTGTGACGCCTGACACCCAGGCGCTGTATGCTCGCTCCTGCCTCCCGGGTGAGGCCTAGCACCTAGGCACTATGACGCCTGACACCCAGGTGCTGTATGCTCGCTCCTGCCTCCCGGGTGACGCCTGACACCCAAGCGCTGTATGCTCGCTCATGCCTCCCGGGTGATGCCTGGCACCCAGGCGCTGTGACGCCTGTCAACCAGGCGCTATATGCTTGCTCCTGCCTCCTGAGTGATGCCTGCCACCCAGGCGCTGTATGCTCGCTCCTGCCTCCCGGGTGACGCCTGGCACCCAGGCGTTGTATGCTCACTGCTGCCTCCCGAGTGACGCCTGACACCCAGGCGCTGTGACGCCTGGCACCCAGGCGCTGTATGCTCGCTCCTGCCTCCTGGGTGACGCCTGGCACCCAGGCGCTGTATGCTCACTCCTGCCTCCTGAGTGACGCCTGGCACCCAGGCGCTGTGACGCCTGACACCCAGGCGCTGTATGCTCGCTCCTGCCTCCCGGGTGATGCCTGACACCCAGGCGCTGTATGCTCGCTTCTGCCTCCCGAGTGACGCATGGCACCCAAGCGCTGTATGCTCGCTCCTGCCTCCCGGGTGACGCCTGACACCCAGGCGCTGTATGCTCGCTCCTGCCTCCTGGGTGACGCCTGGCACCCAGGCGCTGTGACGCCTGACACCCAGGCACTGTATGCTCACTCCTGCCTCCCGGGTGACGCCTGGCACCCAGGCGCTGTATGCTCGCTCCTGCCTCCCGAGTGACGCCTGACACCCAGGCGCTGTGACGCCTGACACCCAGGCGCTGTATGCTCGCTCCTGCCTCCCGGGTGATGCCTGGCACCCAGGCACTATGACTCCTGACACCCAGGTGCTGTATGCTCGCTCCTGCCTCCCGGGTGACGCCTGACACCCAAGCGCTGTATGCTCGCTCATGCCTCCCGGGTGATGCCTGGCACCCAGGTGCTGTGACGCCTGACACCCAGGCGCTGTGACGCCTGACACCCAGGCGCTGTATGCTCGCTCCTGCCTCCCGGGTAACGCCTGGCAGCCAGGCGCTATATGCTCGCTCCTGCCTCCTGAGTGATGCCTGACACCCAGGCGCTGTGACGCCTGCCACCCAGGCGCTGTATGCTCGCTCCTGCCTCCCGGGTGACGCCTGGCACCCAGGCGCTGTATGCTCACTGCTGCCTCCCGAGTGACGCCTGACACCCAGGCGCTGTGACGCCTGGCACCCAGGCGCTGTATGCTCGCTCCTGCCTCCCGGGTGACGCCTGGCACACAGACGCTGTATGCTCACTCCTGCCTCCTGAGTGACGCCTGGCACCCAGGCGCTGTGACGCCTGACACCCAGGTGCTGTATGCTCGCTCCTGCCTCCCGGTGACGCCTGGCACCCAGGCGCTGTATGCTCATCCTGCCTCCCGAGTGACGCCTGACACCCAGGCGCTGTGACGCCTGACACCCAGGTGCTGTATGCTCGCTCCTGCCTCCCGGGTGACGCCTGACACCCAGGCGCTGTATGCTCGCTCCTGCCTCCCGGGTGACGCCTGGCACCCAGGCGCTGTATGCTCACTCCTGCCTCCTGAGTGACACCTGACACCCAGGCGCTGTGACGCCTGACACCCAGGAGCTCCTCATTTCGAACCCTGTATGTCTGTGGTGTGGATTTAGTATTTCTACTTACCTGCAATTATGTTATTACTATTATATACTATTACTGTTATTATATATATTACTGTATTTGTATACACTCTGCATAGGGTACTCTCTTTAATTAAGAGTACCCTATGCATGGCTAACTGAACCCCTCGACGCCCCCCACCCCCACTCCTCCACATCTAGGCCTTGCTGCTCTGTCACACTACCCTGAGAGAGATTGGCTAGACATGACCGTCTTTTCCCGTTGCTCGGAAAAGGGTTGCCTCTGAGAATCTGCCCAGGGGGTGATACATGCAAGTAAGGCTTCATCTGGTTTTACTGGGCTACATTACATGCAGATACACATATTAAAGCCGCGGGTACATAGAATTGAAACCCTTTACACGGCACTCCCTGCAGTCATTTCCCCTCTGAGCTGTTCCCTCTATTCCCAGTAATGTGAATAAGTAACCTTAGAAGTGTTTGCGAGGCCGGTCACTCATTTCCATGAAGTTAATTTAACACTTCATTAGCTAGCGAGGTGTGAACAGTTCAGAGGCCTCCTGCATCGTCTACCTTCTCGTGAATCATTCAAGGAAGTGCAGTAACTGCTGGGACGGTGGTTTACAGAGTGACTGGACTGGACACCTTGCATTGCATCTGTGGGAAGCCTCATGACTAGCCTCATGGCTTGCAGGCTTGCATCTGCGGGAAGCCTTGTGACTTGCAGACTTGCATCTGTGGGCAGCTTCATGACTAGCCTCATGACTTGCAGGCTTGCATCTGTGGGAAGCCTCGTGACTTGCAGGCTTGCATCTGTGGGAAGCCTCGTGGCTTGCAGGCTTGCATCTGTGGGAAGCCTCGTGACTTGCAGGCTTGCATCTGTGGGAAGCCTTGTGACTTGCAGGCTTGCTTCTGTGGGAAGCCTCGTGACCTGCAGGCTTGCTTCTGTGGGAAGCCTCGTGACATGCAGGCTTGCTTCTGTGGGAAGCCTCGTGACTAGCCTCATGACTTGCAGGCTTGCATCTGTGGGAAGCCTCAGGACTTGCAGGCTTGCATCTGTGGGAGGCCTCATGACTTACAGAAGCCTCATGACTTGTAGGCTTGCATCTGTGGGAAGCCTCATGGCTTGCAGGCCTGCATCTGTGGGAAGCCTCAGGACCTGTAGAAGCCTCATGGCTTGCAGGCTTGCATCTGTGGGAAGCCTCAGGACTTGCATCTGTGGGCAGCCTCATGACTAGCCTCATGCCTTGCAGGCTTGCATTTGTGGGAAGCCTCGTGACTTGCAGGCTTGCATCTGAGGGAAGCCTCGTGACTTGCAGGCTTGCATCTGTGGGAAGCCTCGTGACTTGCAGGCTTGCATCTGTGGGAAGCATCGTGACTTGCAGGCTTGCACCTGTGGGAAGCCTCATGGCTTGCAGGCTTGCATCTGTGGGAAGCCTCAGGACTTGCAGGCTTGCATCTGTGGGAAGCCTCAGGACCTGTAGAAGCCTCATGGCTTGCAGGCTTGCATCTGTGGGAAGCCTCAGGACTTGCATCTGTGGGCAGCCTCATGACTAGCCTCATGCCTTGCAGGCTTGCATCTGTGGGAAGCCTCGTGACTTGCAGGCTTGCATCTGTGGGAAGCCTCGTGACTTGCAGGCTTGCATCTGTGGGAAGCATCGTGACTTGCAGGCTTGCACCTGTGGGAAGCCTTGTGACTTGCAGGCTTGCATCTGTGGGCAGCTTCATGACTAGCCTCATGACTTGCAGGCTTGCATCTGTGGGAAGCCTCGTGACTTGCAGGCTTGCATCTGTGGGAAGCCTCGTGACTTGCAGGCTTGCATCTGTGGGAAGCCTCGTTACTTGCAGGCTTGCCTCTGTGGGAAGCCTCGTGACTTGCCTCTGTGGGAAGCCTCGTGACTTGCAGGCTTGCATCTGCGGGAAGCCTCTTGACTTGCCTCTGTGGGAAGCCTCGTGACTTGCAGGCTTGCATCTGTGGGAAGCCTCGTGACTTGCAGGCTTGCATCTGTGGGAAGCCTCGTGACTTGCAGGCTTGCTTCTGTGGGAAGCCTCGTGACCTGCAGGCTTGCTTCTGTGGGAAGCCTCGTGACATGCAGGCTTGCTTCTGTGGGAAGCCTCGTGACTAGCCTCATGACTTGCAGGCTTGCATCTGTGGGAAGCCTCGTGACTTGCAGGCTTGCTTCTGTGGGAAGCCTCGTGAGTAGCCTCATGACTTGCAGGCTTGCATCTGTGGGAGGCCTCATGCCTTACAGAAGCCTCGTGACTTGTAGGCTTGCATCTGTGGAAAGCCTCATGACTAGCCTCATGGCTTGCAGGCTTGCATCTGTGGGAAGCCTCATGACTTGCAGGCTTGCATCTGTGGGAAGCCTCAGGACCTGAAAAGCCTCATGACTTGTAGGCTTGCATCTGTGTGAATCCTTGTGACCTGCAGGCTTGCATCTGTGGGAAGCCTCATGACTAGCCTCATGACTTGCAGGCTTGCATCTGTGGGAAGCCTCATGACTTGCAGGCTTGCATCTGTGGGAAGCCTCATGACTTGCAGGCTTGCATCTGTGGGAAGCCTTGTAACTTGCAGTAATCCTTTGCTCAATACCCTGGACGCAGTTTTTACAAATCTAGGTCCCGAACACTGTGTTGTCTCTTGATTAAACTTCGCTTAAATAAGATCAACAAAATATACTTTGCAGTTTTGGCTGGGAAAGAAACGAGCACGTGCCCCTTTTCGAAGAGTTATGTGGCTCAGTCTGTGAAGTCAGCAGAAATTCATCCTGTTTTATAATTAAAGGTACTCTCTTCTCGCAAAAGTGCCTTTCTAAGTCTGGCCTGGGCAGTTGGGATGGGTTTTCATATCGTAAATATTTCTAACCACATTGTAGTCCATATACCCAAAGGTTCTCGAATATGCATTCTTCGTATGCCCTTAATGTTGTGTCTAAAATGACTTTTGGGTTGTCATTTTATTTAATGTATTTATTTTAGTGATCCCTTGTTACAGCAGGGCAATGAAGGGGATAAGGGGATTAGACTCAATTAAAATACATTAAAAAAATTAAATACAGTTGGGGGGGCGACCTACTATGCCTTGTGAGTGTTCAGAACGTGCAGGTGCAGAATAGAGGGGGGCATGGGGTAAGTCCTGGGGTGCTCATGGCAGAGCAACAGGTGAAGTATAATTTAATGTAAGTGCGAGCCTCCAGGGTGGAGGGTGAGCCGTGGCAAGTGACAGAACCTGGGGGCAATTTGTTAGGAGAGGTCAGGGCCCGAGGATGCATAAGGGCCCCGAACACGAAACGAGCAAGTGTGAGATTAGCAGCCGAGAGAGGGAGACGTTAGGCAAGATTGTCTGCAGTACCCGGTGGGAGACCACACCAGCCTTGTCCTCTTGGCAATAGGTAACACACCTATTGGTATAGGTCGGTACTACGCAAGTTGGAAGAGTGACTGAGCAGCCAGACTTATCTCATGTCATTTCGAATTTTGTATTTTTTTATTTTCGGGGGTCCCCTCCCCTAAATCCCCCATCCAATTTTGTATGTATTCCCTTATACCCACACACCCCCCCCTAAAAAAATCCAATGGGTGTTTTCGTAAAAAGAAACGCAGTAAAAAACCCATTGAAAAAACATCCCGCAATGAAAGGACGTTGTACCATCTCAAGAGGGGTAAATGTGAGCTGTAGCATCAAAATCCACACATACAAGTTTCCAAATAACACTTACACTCAAGGGTTTCTAGTAAAATAATGATTTATCTAACGGTCAGTTTTACACAAGCCTTCTTTAGAAGTGGCAATGTGCAACAATAAAAATACACTTCATAACACGTTCTCAGAATCAAGATAAGCAAGTAGATACTCTTTAGAGATGCTTCATACACACTTCCTACACCCTGGGCTGACTTCAGTTTCCAGGACAGTAATGGCATTTATATATCACTTTTGTACTTGGTAGAATTCTGAGGTTGTGGAAAGGAAAGGTTAAGGGAAGGTAAAAGGGTTAACAGGTTCTGAGAGCATGTGAGCACTTTTGAATCCGCTCCCGATGAAGGCTAGATAAAACCTTTCCCAGCAATATTAGTTCAGAACTAATGTATCACCTATGAGCGACAGTAAGAATCAAAGTCAATGGGTCAGAAGAGACTGCAGGGAGCCAGGACAGCCAAATAGAATTTGGAACAAAGGCAATGGAGCTGAGGCACTTCTTAGTCACTGTTGAGCCACAAGCTGTTGCACTTGTGAAAAGTTAGAGCTGGAATAACTCTAGAAAGGCAGCTACTGCAAATCTCAACTGAGCCAAGCAAGCTACAGACAAAGAGGTAAGTACCCCTTAGTCAGAACAGTACCTTAGGTTAGAAGAAGAGATTGCAACTGGCTTATTTCCTGGTTGCAGACTTGCAGATCCCTGTGTTCCTGGGCCTCAGTCGTGGGGACAAGAGGGAGGACGTCTGGAAGACCTCTGCACAGCAGTTGGGAGGTCGGGGGCAGCTACAGGCTCTTTTCAGTTCAGCTGCACAACACACTGGTGAGGTGATTCGAGCTTGGGTCGTCCTCAGGATCTTCCGGGAGCTTTGGTCCGGCTTAAAGACGTTGCACTCGACTACGGATTTCTCTACCACTGGCACTCGGTTCAAGCAGCAGCAAAGTAGTACAGTCAGTTGAGTTGGGGGAAGATCTTCCAGCAAAGTTCGTCTTCAGGTTAGTTGGTCCCACCAACCCAAGGGGAGGAGCGTCCTCTCTGGAGCTTCTCTAGTCGATTCGTAAAAGGAGTTTCAGCACAGCAGCAGAGCTTCACCGGGCAGTTCAACGGTCCAGAAGGATGCAGCAAGCTTCTCTTCACGTTTCCTTCGCTGGGTGTTTCTTCCAGTGGTCGACTCTGTCTACAGCTCAAGAAGCTTCGCCTTTTATGCAGGTTTCTCCCATTCATGCACAGCCTAGCTGTCACTCACACAAGGACAGCCAGCCAGCCAATCATGACTGGGTGCATTCCGGTTACCAAGGAGAGACTAAGGACAGGGAGTTTCAGACACCTCCCTCGCTTCCTGCCCTGCCAGAAAAAGGGCTCACTCTCTCCAGGGGGAAAATTAAAAAGTCGTAAAGTCCAGAAAAAGAGCTGGGGGTCTCCAAGGTTGAAGGGAATTAGCACAGAAATTAGAATTCTCCCTAATGCTAATCTCCCCCAGACTAAGGGACAGGAGGATTTAATCCACTCCTGGATGAATCTCCTAATCCAGTCGATCATACTTTCTGGAGAAACCATCAGCATTTTGGTGATTACACCCTGACCTGTGTTCAATGGTGAAATCAAACCCTTGGAGTCTGACGACCTTAACAATTTTGGATTGTCCCCCTTTATCTGCATCAACCATCTCAAGGGTTGGTGGTATGTCTGAATAACAAAAGTAGAACCATACGAGTATGGCCTGAACTTCTTCAGAGACCACGCGATGGCAAAACACTCACATTCAATAGTTGCCCACCTTGTCTCACGGTCCTTCAGTTTCCTACTGATGAAGCAGATATGGTGTTCCCTGCCTTTCTCATCCAGCTGACTCAGAACTGCACCTATCACTGTATTAGAAGCATCTGTCTGTACAATGAAGGATTGGTTGTAGCCAGGAGCTCTCAAGACTGGAGCTTGGCAAAGGGCTTTCTTCAGTCCTTCAAAAGCCTTGGTGCACTCCTCATTCCACCTGACCTTGTGGAATTTTGGAGAGGAGATCACATTCAAGGGAGAAGCTATGGTGCCATAATTCTTGCTGACGTTCCTGTAATATCCAGTGAGACCTAGGAAGGCTCTCACTTGGGTCTGAGTAGTAGGGGTGTCCCACGCTTGTACAGCTTGTACTTTGCTAGGCAATGGCCTTATTTCACCTCCTCCTACCTCATGTCCAAGGTAGACCACTTTACTCTGACCAATTTGACATTTATTATCCTTTATGGTCAGATGGGCCTGCTCAAGAGCCTGCAAAACATATCCTAGGTGGTGAAGATGCTCTTCCCAAGTGGGCCTGAGCACTGCAATGTCATTCAAGCATGACATGCAGAAGTCCTCCATCGCATTCTGAAAGTGATTTACCATCCTCTGAAAGTAAGCAGGTTAAGTTTTGAGTCCAAAAGGCACAACCCTAAACTGGAAGAGGCCCCCTGGCGTAGAAAATGCAGTTTTCTCCTTTGCATGGTTTGTCAGAGCTATTTGCCAATAGCCTGAGGTCAGGTTGTTAGGCAAAGTTTGTATGCAGTACACGCTGGGACCACTACACACAACTCTGACTACAGGTATAGGAAACCCAACCTCTGGTATAAGTTTGCACTACACAGTTTTGGTAGCGTGTTGAGCAGCCAGGCCTATCTCAAGAGGGGTCAATGTGAGCTGTAGTGGAGTTACACAGCGATTCACAGTTACAAGTATTCAAATAAACACTTACACTCAAGGTTTCTTGCATAAACAATTATTAATTTATCAGTCAGTTAGAATATGCCTTCTTCAGAAGGGAGCAATATAATAGTAACACGCAAATACACTTCAATACTGTACACTCTTAGTTTCTAAATCAGTAAAGACTCTTTTGGGATGGCCCACAGACACGACCTACACCCACAGGTGACTTCAATAACTAGGGGGCTGGGGACATTAACATCTTACTGTTGGCATTTAGAATACACTTAGATGTTGGTAAAAGGCAAAGGTTATTAGAACAACAAGAGACCAGAAATATTCTTCAGCAAGCAAATACTTTTGGATCCCTCAGGAAGAGTCATAAAATTCAATAGGCTAAGCCAAGGTCAATGGGCAAAAGTCTTGTATAGGATGAAGAACTTCTGGTAAGTACATGGAAAAGTCTTTGCACAAGTTCTTAGGAGTCTTTGATGAAAAGAAGACTCAAATGTAGGGCCACAAGCTGATTAGTCTTGCGAGTTGTAGAAGGTACTGTGTGACACAAAGTAAAAGATGATGGCTATGGAATTTGTCAGACTCCACAACCAAAAGAAACCGTGTTAAAAATCACAATGAAATACATGAGAGAGTGGGGAAAAAGGGCGCACACTCTCCAGGTTAAAAAAAATCAAAGTCCTCAAAATCCAGCAACGTTGTTGGGGGTCTGTAAGGTGGAGAGAATTAGCACATTTCTGAGAATTCTCCCTAACACAAGTCAAATGTACTGGGGAACTCGGCTGAACCAAGTTTGTCCACCAGCTCATCTGTCCTGGGTAAAGGATGGGCATCACTTGTGGTGACTGCATTAAGAGCTCTATAGTCCACGCAGAATCTCAATTCTTTGATTCCTGATTTTGGCACCAGTACAACTGGACTAGCCCATGGACTTGGTGATGGCTCTATAACCCCAAGATCAAGCATCTTCTATACCTCTTCCTTTATGTGGGATCTTACATGGTCTGACATTCTGTAACCCCTGATTTTGACAGGGAGTCTATCACCAGTGAGTATATCGTGCTTGCCCCAAGGGGTTAAGTCTGGTGTTAGTGAGAACAGGGAGGCAAACTGATTTAGCAGAGCTTTTTACACTCCTCCTCTTGTTGCAGAATCATATCTGAAGAAAGTTTTACTCCTTCAATTGTCTCATCAGAGGGTTGTCCCCTGAGGAGATCCGGGAGAGGCTCACTATCCTGCCCATCCTGATCAGAGGCTAGAAGCAAATCTCCTAGTTCTGATCTGGAAACATAAGCCTTCAGATGGTTAGTCTGAGAGACCCTAGGTGCCTCCTTGGGATTGCCCAATTCCACTAAATAATTGACCTCTCCAAGTTTACCTACAACCTTGAAGGGTACAATCAATGTATCCTCGAAGGACCTCTGCCTTGTAGGTACCATAACCAAAACTAGCTGGTCTAGAGTAAACTCCACCATGTTGGCCTTCTGGTCATGCCAATGCTGGAACAGAGCCTGGCCCAGGTTATCAGACGCTTCTGTCTTCATGAGTGCCATTCTCTTCCGGAGACCTAGAACATAGTGAGGGACTCTCACTGGCTTGAGGGTAGGAGCACTCTTCAACCCTTCCTTAATGAGGGGCAAAGGGCCTCTAACCGGATGACCATAAAGCAGTTCAACAGGGCTGAACCCAAACCCTGCTTGAGGGACTTCTCCATAAGCAAAGAGAAGGCATGGCAGTAGACAGTCCCATTTTCTTCTAAGGGGTTCCTTTACAGCACCTATTATGCTCTTCATAGTTCTATTAAACCTCTCCACTAATCAGTTGGTTTGGATATGGTAGGCAGTTGAGAACGTGCAGGTCACTTCAGTTTTTCCACATGGTCTGCACGTCGTGGGACATACAATTTGACCCTCTGTCAGAGATTACCATCTTAAGAAAATATACCCTGGTAAAGATGCAAAGGAGGGCCTTAGCCACTGCCTGAGCAGTAACAGTTCTCATATGTATGGCTTCAGGATAGCTGGTAGCATGGTCTACCGCAACCAATATAAATTGGTTGCCTGAAGAATTTGGAGGGTCTAGGGGACCAACAATGTCAATCCACATCCTCTCAAAAGGGTCTTCCACCAATTGGAGGGGCACTAAAGGTGTCATATTCTTGGCTCCACTCTTGCCAGAAGTCTGACCAGTGTGGCATCTCTTACATAACCTGTCTGCATCTCCCCCCATCTTGGGCCAGTAGAAATATATAGATATCCTCTCTTTGGTCCTCTTGAAACTCAAGTGGCCAGCTTGAGGAATCTCATGGGCTAACTGTAAGAACTTTTGACTCACCTCCTGGGGCACTACAAGTCTTCTGTGGTACACTCAATAGGTTCACTTTAGAGTAGGCCATCCTCCCAGTAAAGCCTATGCTTCCATGGCTCTTGCCCTTCCAGCGGGGAAGCTGTCTGTTGGCAAAGACCTTCTAAAGAGGGACACTCTCTTTGACCTCTGCTGAAGTCTGACATAGAGTGTCCACCTTCTGTAAGTAAAGTCTGCAGCTCAGGATGGTCTTTCGGATCTAGATCTCCAACGTAGGGAAGGTTTTCTCCAACTCTGTTTCACCAGTATCTGACTCTTCCGAGTTTGGTTTGTCCTCCCACTTAGCCTTAGCTGGGGAAGGGGTCACTGGGGTGACCTGGGACTGTCCTCACAGGAATGTCCTTGTCCTGTGAACAGGTTTAGGTTTCAAACCTTTCTTTCTCCCAGACACTTTAGATTTCTCTTTTGTCTCTTTCTTTTTCCTGGGAATAGAAGTATGTCCTTCCTGTGGACTGTGGGTTAGAGGTATTTCCCCAACTTCCCACTGTGAGTCTCCTAAGGTTGCCTCTCTGGCCATTCTTATTTGCTCCCGCTTCCTTTTACTTTGCCATTCAGGGGGAGCCTAGACAGGAGCCAAGGGATTAAATCATTCCCACTGATTGCTTGAAGACCATAGGTGTATTCAAACATACCCATCACATCAAGTTTAGGTTCATACATACTCCCTGCTTCTAAGGGCAGGCGAGGCCTTTTGGGACTAGCAGACCTAGAGGATCCTGAAAGGGAAGCGGAATCAAGGGACAATCTTTTCATATCCATTTCATGCTGCATTTCCAACTCCCTGAGTTGGATGTCTTGATGTTTGGCTTCATCTTGAGCATTCAACTTTTTGAACTCCAACTCTAATCTCATTCTTTCCAGAGACATATTCTGGGCTTAAGGTTGGACCTTGTGGGGTCCCAATGGAAATAGACTGAGGCGGAAGGGCAGGCTGTGGCAGAGAGAGGCCCGCTTCCTGGGACTCCTCTACTTTTTCTGACCCTAAACTGTCATCCCCAACATCATTTTCTACATTCCTTAGGATAGTAGGTATTACAGGCCTACTATGCAATCTTTGGTGATTCAACAACTTTGCAATTTCCTTGCAGTTTTACAAGTTAGAAAATGTTTGTCTTCAGAAATGGAGGGGACAAAGTGAATAGGAGAGGTGGCATCCTTCTGCCTGGTGATGGAGGTACCCAGCACTGGAGATGTTGAACAAAGTTCCTTGGAAGAAGGCCCCAGAGCCAAGAAGATGAGACACACAATGGTTTGGCAGTCAAATGAACCCCACAGAATGTTGGCCAATGTTGGGTATTCTTTTGCTACCTTGAGGAGTTCCATAAACCTTTTGCTAGCTTTTGGTTTCCTCTAGAAGGTCTTCCTTCTGTCAGAGAGGGACAGCTTAAAATGCCATATTACCACACTTGCAGTGTATTAAGTAAGCAATATTCGGAAAGGGCATAAATAGAACACTTGCTTTTGGAACTGCTATAGGCGAACACACTTGAGCGCCTTATTAGCCTTTATCTTCAGTAAATGAAGCGTTTCATCATTTCATCCTGAGCACTAAAATGTACGGATACTCCAAGCCGGTCTCTGACAGGTTCAGGAATATACACTATTTCCTCAGTCATGATGCAACACAAAACTGGCAATCATTGTAGCCCACCAAGGCTGGCAAACGGACTCAACACTCGCTGAATGCTGTGTTGCAATGGCGTCAAGGTTCCTTTGCACTCTTCTGTGTAGAGTCTGGACGTGACATTGGTACAAATAGCTAGCGCCTGGCCCCTTGACCTCAGTTCCTTTTTTCTGCATTCTCAGTACACTTCTTGGAACTATCTTCGCCACGGAGAATTTCCTCTGGCGCACTTCATAAAACTTCACAAACTAGTGTCGCCTCCGAAACCTTACGATTTCAAAAAGTGTTGAGACTAACACTAAAATGTTCTTGACAGACCCTCCAAAGGTTTGTTTGTAGGACCTTGGTACTAATCACCCCGTTGACGATTGTGATTCATGGCAAAACATGTGTGACAAATTGTGGGATTCAGTCACTTCTCGCAGAGGGGAGCCTCTTCATGCGAGACTATGGATGTGCGCCTGCTATGCAATATTCCCCCTAGGGGTGGCGGAAAGTGGGATCTCACAGGAAGAGACTCCCCTCTTGGCGATAGGGACTTCCGTTCCGAGAAGGAACTCCCTTTTCATATAAATCAAGAGACTGACCAGAAGGTATTGATAAAACCAGAATCCTCCTATGTGTTGCAGTGGTACCTTTTCTAAAGATAAATATCAAGTACGTACTGTGAAGAGTAGACACCAGAGAGGAGGAGGGATGAAGAGCTGCCAGACCCAAACGCAACAGAAGGATGACCGTGTGAGTTTGGGAAAGCCTCAGTCTGGTAACATAAAAATGGGAGGAGCAGAGCTCAGAAGGCGAGAGACCCGGGAGTTTCAAAAGGGTCAGAAGGAGAAACAAGTTTCCGAGGATCACCTGTGTCAAAAGAGCCTAAAGAGAGGCTCTGCATCGAACGAGTATCCCAGGCCAATGACAAAATGAAGGCTGGACAATGCACTGGTGAAAAATTGTTATGACCAGAAAGCTTAATTTGTTCTTTTTTCCTCGGGCCAAGAAATCCTGATTATGAATCCTAGAGTTTCACAGTCGGGTGCTTACTGCATTGTTGAAAGCCTGGGAGAGGTTAACTATTTGGTGGACCTTGGAAGACCTGGTCAGGCTCCCATAGTGTTCCATGTGAATACATTGAAGGTATTCATCCCTAGGGTTGAAGTGGGAGCCTTGCTTCTGGTTCAGATAGGGAGGAGGAATCTCAACCTCTCCCTGACCTGTTCCAGGACAGCTCTTCAGATTGCTCCATTGATGGTGTCAAATTGTCCCCACGACTGACTCCACAACAACAAGGTGAGGTGAAGACTTTGCTCAGGCAGTTCTCCCCCTTATATTTATTCACTTTAGGCTTGGCACCTTGGTCCGAGCATGACATTGACGCCGGAGAAAGTGTGCCTACAAAAAATAGGCGTAATAGGATGTCCGACAAGGTCAGATCCCACATAAAGTCTAAGGTCAACAAAATGTTGGATTTAGAGGTGATGGAACCCTTCATTAGTTCTTGGTCCAGTCCTGTGGTGCTGGAACCAAAAGCAGGAACTTCTGACTTAAGATTCTGTGTGGACTATAGAACTTTAAATGCTGTCAGCATGTCAGATGTTCATCCCCTTCCACAACCGGATGAGTTGGTGGACAAGCTTGGTGCTACCTCCCTTTTACAACACAAACACCTTCACACGGACAGCCCGCTATGGAAGAAAACAGACTAACCCCCGAGTGTCCCAATACAATGGCCAGGCGAGGTCAGTCAGGCAATTGACCATCACACACACCTGACTTCCATTAAGCTTCCCTACACGGGTAAAAGGCAGACCACGAGAGCACATTTTGAGGGAGGCAAAGCACACGAGGAAACAGTTTAGAGACAGCAGCTGAACGATAGAAGATGGACGGCAAAACAGGAGGGGATCAAAAGGAGGTAAATTCCCTTGATCTTTTTGACAAGGGACTGTTACTTTCCAGAACCCTCGAAAGCGTAAGACCAGGAAACCAGGCTGAAGAATCCTGCATTGTGTGTCTGTGTTACCCAGGACCCTCGCATGTCAATTATCAAGGCGGGGTAGAGGTAGAAACAGAAGCCACCGTGGTTCCATCCTTGGCTCCAAGAACAAAGCACAGTCGATGGAATCGAGACAGCCGGTGAGTTGGGGAGACCGATACAAGACCGGTTTGTGTTTAAGCCAGGAGAGACAACCTTAAGAGACTCTCAGTTTGAGGTTGAGAAGATTTCCAACACATCCAGTCCACAGGCAGGCCACCCTTCTACTTCCAAGAAAAGAAAAGATACAAAGGAGAATTCCAAGATCTCGGGGAGAAAGAAAGGTTTGAAACCTAAACCTGTTCATACAACAAGGACATCCCTGAGAGGACTGTCCCAGGTCACACCAGTGACCCCTTCCCTAGCTGATGCTGAGTGGGAGGACCAACCAAATTCTGTGGAATCAGCTACTGGTGACAGAGCTGGAAGAAAACCTTCCCTGCATTAAAGATCTGGATCCTAGAGATCATCCTGAGCTGCAGACTTTGCTTGCAGAAGGTGGACCCTCTAAGGCAGACTTCAGCAGAGGACAAATAGTGTCCCCCTACAAGGCCTGTGTCAACTGTCTGCTTCCCAACTGGAAGGGCAAGAGCCAAGGAAGCATGTGCTTAACTGGGGGGATGGTGTCCTCTACAGTGAACCTACGGAGTCTACCCCAGGGGACTACAGGAGACTGGTAGTGCCTTTTGGAGGTGAGACAGAAGTTCCTACAGTTAGCACATGAGATCCCTTTGGCTGGTCACTTGAGTTTCATGAGGACCAAAGAGAGGCTATCTCTGTACATCTGCTTGCCCAAGATGGGGGCTGATGTAGATAAATTATATAGGAGCTGCCACACTTGTCAGACTTCTGGCAAGAATGGGTCCAATAATGTGGCACCTGTACTGCCCCTCCCTGTGGTGGGCCTCCCTTTTGAGAGGGTGGGGATTGACATTGTTGGTTCCCTGGACCCTCCAACTTCCTCAGGCAACCAATTTATATTGTTTGTGGTAGACAATGCTACCAGGTATCCTTAGGCCATACCTATGAGAACTGTTACTGCTCAAGCAATGGCTAATGCCCTCCTTAGTATTTTTACCAAGGTAGGTTTTCCTAAGGAAGTCACCTGACAGAATGTTGGATCCCGTCCCACTACATCCAGACCATGTGGAAGAACTGTGGGTGACTTTCAAGTTTTCAACAGTCCTACCATCCCCAAACCAATGGGTTGGTGGAGAGGTTTAACCATGCTATGAAGAGCATGATAGGTGCTTTAGAGGAACCTCTTAGAAGAAAGTGGGACCTTCTACTGCCATGCCTTCTCTTTGCGTATAGAGAAGTCCCTCAAAGAGGGGTTGGGTTCAGCCCCTTTGAACTTCTTTATGGTCATCCAGTCGGAGGCCCTTTGGACCTGATGAAGGAAGGGTTGGAGAGTGTTCCTTCCCTACAGCCAGTGAGAGTAACTGACCATGTGCTAGACCTCAGGAAGAGGATGGCACTGATGATGACGGAACATTCAGAAAACCTGAAAGCAGTTCAGGCTCTGGTCAAGCATTGGCATGACCAAAAGGCCAGCCTGGTGGAGTTTACTCCAGACCAGCTTTTCTTGGTTATGGTACATACAAGGCAGAGGGCCTTACAGGACAAATGGATTGGACCCTTCAAGACTATAGGCAAGCTTGGAGAGGTCAACTATTTAGTGGACTTGGGCAACCCCAAGGAGGTCCCTAGGGTCACACTAACTGTCTGAAGGCTTATATTTTCAGACCAGAAGCTCTGCTTCTAGTCTCTGATCAGGAGGAGGAGAGTGAGCCTCTCCCTGATCTCCTCAGGGGACAACCTTCAGATGAGACAGTTGAAGGAGTAAAACTCACTTCCAATTTGACTCTGCAACAAAAGGAGTGCAAGGCTCTGTTGAATCATTTTGCCTCCCTCTTTTCACTGACATCAGGCTTGACTCCTTGGGGCCAGCATGATATTATCACTGGCAACAGTCTCCCTGTCAAAAGTAGGGGTTACAGAATGTCGAATCATACATAAAGGATGAGGTCAAGAAGATGCTTGATCTTGGGGTTATTGAGCCATCTACAAGTCCTTGGGCTGGTCCAGTTGTACTAATACTAAAAGCAGGAACCCAAGAGTTGAGATTCTGTGTGGACTATAGAGCTCTTAATGCAGTCACCACGACTGATGCCCATCCTTTATCCGGGGCAGATGAGCTGGTGAACAAACGTGGTTCAGCCAAGTTCCTAAGTACATTTGACCTGGCCTCAGGCTATTGACAAATAGCTCTGACAGACCATGCCAAGGAGAAAATGGCATTCTCCGCCCCAGGAGGTTTATACCAGTTTAAGGTTATGACTTTTGGACTTAAGAATGCACCTGCTACATTTAAGAGGATGGTCAATAAGTCCTAAATGGGTTAGAGGACTTCTGCAGGTCATACTTGAATGACATTGCAGTGTTCAGCCCCACTTGGGAAGAGCATCTTCACCATCTAAGATATGTTTTGCAGGCTCTGTAACAGGCCCACCTGACCATAAAGGTTAGTAAATGTCAAATTGATTGATCAGAGTAAAGTGGTCTACCTTGGGCATGAGGTAAGGGGAGGTGAAATAAGCCCATTGCCGAGCAAGTACAAGCTGTACAAGCGTGGGCCTCCCCTACTACTCAGACTCAAGCGAGAGCCTTCCTAGGTCTCACTGGGTATTACAGGAACTTCATAGAGAACTATGGGACCATAGCTTCTGCCTTGAATGTGATCTTCTCACCCAAATTACCCAAAAAGGTCAAGTGGAATGACGAGTGCACTAAGGCTTTTGAAGTTATGTTAAAGGTACTTGTATAGGGTTTATAGTGATAATGTCGAAATACATAATGTCGAAAAAAAAAATTTGAATGTCTTTTTTTTTCTTTGTTTTTTGTTCAAAATGGGGGGATTCCCCCCAACCCCCCCTTTTCATTTTTTTTCTGTTTTGAACTTTTTTTTACTTGCGGAACCCAAAAAAAATAACATGTAAATAAAAAAAATAAAGCATTCGAAAAAAAAATGTTCAACATTCTTTTTTCGACATTTTTGTAATTCGACATTATAACTGCACACCCTTGTATAGCGCATTGTCACCAACGGAATTGGTCCCCAGGCGCTCTGGCGGATCTGTAAACAGGAAGGGCGGGTGGGTTAGGCAGGAGGAGGGGAGAAGGAGAGTGGGAGAAGTGGTGTGCTGTTGGCAGCTTCAGCTCGGTATACACCGAGTGCTCGGCTTTGGTGCTAGTATCGGATCGGGTGAGGCCTCGAGTGCTGTGGGTGATGATTGTGTTGTTGATGCGGTGTGGTAAAGTGTATGCGGATAACTGGGGGGAGAGATGGTTGTGTGGCTTTGTGTGGGTTAAGTATGCAGAGGATTGAGGGTTGGGTTAGTGGGGTCTGTATCCTGATTCAGGTACTTATGGTTCTGTTAGAGTTGTATATCTGTGGGTTGGGTTGTTGCTGGTTCCTCGTGGGCTGAGTCGCTTTGTTGGTGCTGCGCTGATCCAGCTATACCATAGTGAGTATTGTTTCGATTGATGGGTGCGTCAGAACCTTTGGGTGTGGGACTGAGTAGGTAATACCTATTCTCAGGTTATGTAGTATGACAATGGTCGGTTGAGGCTTTGGACGGTTCAGGGTCGGAGTGGTGTTGATGTGGCGTCCTAGTGCATCAGTCTTGGTGAGCTTGTGTATTCAGTTGTTTGTTTCCTTCTGTCCTGACTGTCTTTCCGTTGGTTCTTTGTTTTCCGTGGGGTGAACATTGTTGGGGCTATTGTTTAGGTGTAGTTTTTTGTGTGTTGGGGTTTTTCTGCTTTATGCTGTGTATTGGTGGACAGTGTGTAGTGATAAACAATCTGTTTATCAACCACTGGATTGGGGCTCTTGGTGCAGTGCTCCCTTTCCCTCTCCGTTTTGTCCTTAGCGCTGTTGGGGATGGTTATAATTTAAGGTTGTGGTCCTCTTGATTCGTCCTAGTGTTTGTCTTTGTCTTGCTATGTTTACGGTCTTTGGTCGTATTGCGGCTGTCTCCCGTTCGGTCGTTTAGAAGAAAGCCCTTTGTCAAGCACCAGGCTTGAGAGCTCCTGACTAGAACCAATCCTTCATTGTACAGAGGCATCGAACACAGGGATAGTATTCGTCAACTGGATGAGAAAGGCAGGGAATACCCTATCTGCTTCATCAGTAGGAAACCGAAGGAAGGACTGTGACACAAGATGTGCAACTATTGAACGTCAGTGTTTTGCCATTGTGTGGTCTCTGAAGTTTAGGCCATACTTGTATGGTTCTACTTTTGTTATTCAGACAGACAACCAACCCTTGAGATGGTTAATGAAGTTGAAGGGGAGAATCCAAAATTGGTAAGCTGGTTAATTAGCCTCCAAGTGTTTGAATTTACCATAGAACACAGGTCAGGGTGTAATCATCAAAATGCTGATGGCCTCTCCAGAAAGTATGACTCACTGGAAAAGGAGATTAATCCAGGAGTGGATTAAATCCTCCTGTCCCTTAGTCTGGGTCGGGGGAACAAGTGTTAGGGAGAATTCACATTTCTATACTAATTCCATTCTAACTTAGAGACCCCCAGCTCTTTTGCTGGACTTTAGGACGATTTTTTTTTTAACCCTGGAAGTGAGTGAGACCTTTTTCCCACGCTCATGTGTTTTGACCTGATTTGGATTATGTGTTTCCTTTATTTTTGGGATCTGGCAAACTCCATAGGCCTCTGCTTTTTGTATGGTGACAGACCGCACCTTCAGTGCAGTGTCACAGAGAAATCCTTTAGATTTCTTATAAGGTTTAAATACCTTTTCTTGTCTGAACTACCGTTCCCAAGAATAGTAAAGTGAAATTGACTTTACTTACCTTTTCTCTTTGTAGGTCCAGCACACGGCATCTTATGTGGAGTGCTGGTGGTTACCTAGTAGCCCCTTATCCTACATTCTCATGTAACTTTTGTGTTACCCCCACTATTTTAAGTTGCTGGTGGCATAATATTCCTACCATTGTGCTTTCCTACAGCAGGCTGAATCCTCAGCTGCAGTATAGCACCCATGGGTGACCATTTCGTCAAAATGGCCCAGTCTTCTTTTCTTGCCATTTTCTGTTTGCGAGGTCTTTCTTGGGTTTACTCTGTGCATTGAGCCAGGTTGAAGCCCTTTTTTCCGTTTGCCTTTATCAGGCTTCAGCCCCGAAGCCCGCCTCTGGCTCCAGTGTGTCTAAAAGGATGGGATTTGAGGGAGGATCCCGAAAATCCCCTGTCCTATGTCTCTAGGAATGCCGGAATGCACCCAGTTCTGATTGGCTGGCTGGCTGTCCTTTCAGAACAGCCAACCTGCTGTGTGATTGATAGCTAAGCTGTGCATGAATGGGAGAATCCTGCTTAAAAGGCGAGGGTTTGGGACTAGAGTCAGTCGACCACTGGGAGAAACACCCGACGGAGAAACAGTGAACGAAGCTTGCTGCATCCCCCTGGACCTTTGAATTGCCCGGTGATGCCCTGCTGCTGTGCTGAAACTCCTTTTTCAATTCGACAGAGAAGCTCCGGAAGTGCCAACTTCTTCCCTTGGGTTAGTGGGACCAACTAACCCTGAGACGAACTCCACTGGAACATATTCCCTGACTGGCTGTACTACTTTGCTGCTGCAAGAACCGAGTTCCAGGGCTCGAGAAATCCGTAGTCGAGTGCCACGTCTGGAATCCGGCTAGAAGCTCCAGGAGTCTCCTAAGGACTCCACTGGAACATATTCCCTGACTGGCTGTACTACTTTGCTGCTGCAAGAACTGAGTTCCAGGGCTCGAGAAATCCGTAGTCGAGTGCCACGTCTGGAATCCGGCTAGAAGCTCCAGGAGTCTCCTAAGGACTCCACTGGAACATATTCCCTGACTGGCTGTACTACTTTGCTGCTGCAAGAACTGAGTTCCAGGGCTCGAGAAATCCGTAGTCGAGTGCCACGTCTGGAATCCGGCTAGAAGCTCCAGGAGTATCCTAAGGACCCTCCAGAAGTAGGATAACCAGAGCTTGAGTTCCCTCACCAGAGCGCAGGACCCAAGGAGTGAAGGAAGCCCAACTGGTATTCGAAACCCGCGTGGTGCTGTTTACCAAGCGCTGAAACCGCGAAGTGCAGCTGAACCGAGAAGAGCCTGTAGCTGCCGGCAACCTCCAAATTGCTTCCCAGGAGCCCTCCATATGTCCTCCCCCTTGTCCCCCTGACGGATGCACAGGAACACAGGGTCTGCACCACTGTAACAGGACAGAATCCAGCTGGAACACTCTTCTTCAAACCGGGAGGTTCAGTTTAGACTTTGGGTACTTACCTCATTGTCTTTGAACTGTGCTTTCCTCAGTTGAGACCTGCAGTGGTTTACATTCGGAGTTGATTACAACTCTATTTCTCACAGGCTAGACTGTGGAAGACATTGATTCTAAAAAGTAACTTGGCTCCATAGACTGTGCTCCTATTGACTTCAGCTGTCCTGGCTCCCTGCAGACTTCTAGCGCATTGACTTTGATATTGTTTGTCCCTCATAGGTGTTAACTTGTTTTAGACTGTTATTGCTGGGAAAGGCTTGTCTAGATTTCATTGAAAGATGTAAGTGTCTTCACACATACTGAGAACCTGTTTTACCTTTTTCTCCCTTAAAACCTTTCCTTTCTGCAATCTCAGAATCTGCAAAGTAATACTAGTGTGATATATAAATGCCATAACTGTCCTTGTGAATGAAGTCACATCAGGGTGTAGGAATTGTCTAAGAGGCATATCCAAAGAGTATTCACTAACTGAATCAGATTCTGAAAAGTGATTTTAAAGTGTATCTACATTGTTACAAGAATTGCCTTTTTAAAGAACACTTATTTAACAATTGTTGTTAAATAAATAACTATTTATAAGTAAAACCTTGAGTGTAAGTGTTACGTGGTTACTTGTATTTATGAATTGCATTGCTACAGCTCTGCAGCTCACATTTACCCCTTTTGAGATAGGCCTGGCTGCTCAGTCATACTACCAACCTGTGTAGTACAGACCTATACCAAAAGGTGGGTTACCTAATACCAAGCAGATAAGTGTTATGTAGTCTCACACATTTTTAGTACATCAATTCTTACCTAACTCTCCTGAGCCCAGCGACTCTTCTGAATTAGTCTCTCTTTCTCAGGGTCTGGCTCTTTCCTCAGTCAGTTCTGATGCAAACAGTCTCTCTCTTCTGTCTCTTAGGCCTTGGTTTGCAATGCTTTTTTTCCAACTAATATAATCAGGAAAATGACCCCTGAGGTCTCTTTGGCTTATTTTGTATTTTTCCTTATTACTGGGATGAGGGGGGATAACTCCTGATGCCTTCTGGACTCATTGCGTGAACTTCACAATTTCTGTGGCTGGTCTTATTATTTTTCCACCTAACAGGAGTTCTAGGGAAGTCAAACCAATAGTTACTATTTAGATTACTTTCAATAATGTGAGGGTAGTACACCCTAGCAGTTGCACTGTGACGCTCAGCAAGGAAATCACACAGTAAATCAACTGGACAATACCCTTTTCAGAATAGTGGGACACTTATTCCAGGAACAGTAAAAACCTATAACTACATTTGTTACAGCACAAAGTTATACTAGGTGAATACAACCTAAGAGTGTAATATACTATCACAGGTGCTTTTTGAGATCAGTGAAACACAGATTGAGATACGCAATGACTCTTGTAACTTATGTTAGTATGGCACACAGCTAACTCAAGGTAAGTAATACCTCTATTATTTTTTTAAAGGAGCTATCAGCAACTTAAAGGCAGGTGTAAACGTAAGACTCTGTTTGTGTCTGTCTAAAAAAGACCAGAGAAAACAATACCCAATGTTACTCTTTATGAATGACTCAAAGTTATTCTAGGTAGGTAAAACCTTAGGTAGTTTTATTCTGGACAGGTTAATAGCAAGTCGGGGGAAGCAAGACCCAGTTGGGGACCTCATACATTTATCGTAACAGGAATAGTAAAGTGGAACCAACAGCACTACATTTGGGAAGAGGCACAACCAAATCACAGGTGAGTAATATACCCTTACATCTACTTTCTGTTAGATTGGCAAATCAGTTTCTAAGGAAAGAAAGATGTTACATATACTTTTCAGATGGCAAATCATTTCTCAGGTAAGTAATAACTGTTGTAACTGTTCACTCTCAGAGTTACAGTTACCAATCAACTTCTTTTACAACTAAGTAACTTTTGAACACTTGGTATTCTTTTCAAGACAGAACCCTTTTCTTATCCAGTCCTTCCCTTATTCCATAGCATGAGTTCACTGAGAGGCAGTAAACGGACCCTAGTGGTCTAGGTGCCAGCTGTAGGCAGGGTGAGATCGGGGTCAGTTGCAGGCAAAGTCAGAGTTCCAGCGGAAGACTCACGCTAAAGTTAGTTGAGGGGGCAGGGACTTCAAAGAACACACCCTAGGAGGATTCCGCAGTGGGCCTGGGTGAACTGGATGAGTGACTTCCCAATCACAGAAAACACCCCAAAGCTATACAAAAATCACAAAAGCTTAAGGTAGGTATAATACCCCAGCCAACACAGTACTTCAGCACAGAAGAGTTGCAGCAGGAACACTTCAGGATCTGCAGCCAAAAACCCAGTAGATGGATTCCTTTGTCAAGAAGACGGAAGACAGGACTTTGGAAGGACATTTGCAGCAGGGATCACAGGAGAAGACTCCAGGCAAGAGTTTCCTCGCGGCTGGATGAAGCTCTGTGAATTTGTTGCCTTTTCAGGAGCCTAGAAGAAGACAGAATGTCACCGGTTAGATTCTCGTCTGCAAGGGCCAGCACTCTGGTAAGGGGATGTTTTGGACTGGAATCGTGCCTCTGGAGATCCAGCAGGATGCCCATGAAGTTTCCACGAGATTCGGAAGACTGTGCACTGCACAATGGCTCGTGGGTATTTGGATATTGCATCCCTGCAATGTTGCAGCACAATGTGGGATGGCTCAAAATTCAGGTCTTCTTAAGTCTAGTGGGTCGCGCCAGGCTCTGGGTCGGGGTCGTCGTTTACGGAGGCCCCAAGTCGATTGGAATTAATGGCTACAGCAGGCTCTGTGGTCGCTGGAAATCGTCTCAGCTGCGGTTTCTTCATCTTCAATTTTGGTTCCAGTGGTCGACTACCTCTTCAGCTTCCAGGAAGGACTTTTATGCAGCAACCCAGCCAATCAAACAGCCTGCAACATTAAAAGTTGGGGGGTGGCAATCCTTTCAGGACAGCCAGCCTCCCAGTTTGAACTGGAATCTCACAGTCAGGCTGGAAGACAATGGGTTCCAGGGTTTTGGACTGCTCCCTCGCTTCCTGCCTTCACAGACACTCTAGAGCCTGGGCGGGGAGTCCACAGGATTCCCGCCGAAGATAAAAATCACACAATGAAATGTAATTCCCTGGATGTCAGGAGAAGGAACAAGGAAGGACAGCAAGCACTAAAATGTTGAAAAAACAAAACAGGAGCCCTTTTGGTAAAATGAGCACCCATGGGTGCCTTTACTGGGGCTGTGCAAACAGCTGTATTAAAGGTGCACTGAATTAATAAAAGGTATCACTGCCACCAGCCATTAAATCTAAGCTTGTCCCTGAAATAGAATTGTTACAGTTTTAGTGTGAAAAGGGGATACATTGCATCTCCCCAGCACTCCACATAAGGTGGGGTGTGCTGGTTTCACCTAATAAAAATGTAAAATGTATCCAAAGATCCTTTCTACCCTTGGGAACTGTAGTTCTCACAAGGTTAGCTAGAGAAAGTAGAGAAAGCCCCTTGGACAAGCCATCAACAATGGGACCCTTATAGCCAAAAAGTTGTCAGAGGATAGAATTAAAAAGGCACTATGGGAGTCTTAAAAATGACACCCATAAAAAGAGTAAAAGACTTGAGTGTGGAAAAAAGATTCCCCCTCACTGAGGTATAGGGTAAAATAATCTACCAGTCCAACGAAAAGTTCTGGGGTTCACACAGATCAGGAAGATTTATCAAAGAGCGCCAGGGGACCACTCCGGGGGTGATAATGCACAATACAAGTATCCTTTAACATTAACAGCAATATGAAAATCTTACCATTGATAGGAAGATTTTATCTAACACTGGGTCTCTCACTGCTCCTGTCGCCTTGATCGTGGTGTGGGTGTCTCACTGGTTCTTCCCCAGGGTCCCAGGATGGCCTTTCTTATGCATGAGTTCTCCACATGCCTTTCTTCTGCTTCTCTGGTTCTGTTCGGCTCTGTGGAGCCCTTGATGTGACGATCCTGGTGCAGTTTACGAACCACGCGGTCCACCTCCTTGAGGTCACGCCACTGCCCGATTCCTCCAAATCTTCTAGAGAGTTGGTTCCTCGCAGACTCTGAGTGCTACTCAGACCTCTGCAGACCATCCTCTCTACCGAGGACCAGCTTCTTTCCACTGTCTTTTCTTCCCTTCCCTAGGTTTGAGCTTCCCAGGCTGTGCTGGCTCAACGCCAGCTTCCTATTTTGGCAAGTCCTTCCTCTGTTTTTCGCATGTTGTTGGGTCCTCCCCAGTGGATGATCATAGTCCCTCTTTTGTGTCCAATATGTATTCTTTATGCTTCCTTGGGACCAACTATTCCCAGTACTGTGAATCTTTACTGAAGGGGTGGTTGATATTACTCCTTCACTCTTCTTCTTCCCAGTACTGTTGAGCTCCAACCTTTTGCCATTCTTCATGTTTCTTTTGCTCTTCCTCTTACCAGTTGTTTCAGGTATTAGTTGAGTAAAAGAAGACATATTACATTAGCAAACAGTAGTTTGTTCAGGTTGGGGCTCTTGAAACATTGAGGCTCTCGTAGGGAAGAGGGTTAGGGATTTCCTTCACAGAGCGGGAGTCCTTGTACCCAAGTGGGGAGTCTGTCCCTGTCAGGTCCCGCTTACCGCCACCTCTAGGGGGAATGTTGCGAGGCGGGCTCCCCTCCCTAACCTCAGAGAGAAGATCTTCCCTTTGGGGTG
Source organism: Ambystoma mexicanum (assembly GCF_040938575.1). NCBI lineage: Eukaryota > Metazoa > Chordata > Amphibia > Caudata > Ambystomatidae > Ambystoma > Ambystoma mexicanum. The sequence goes on from NC_090936.1 coordinate 1,219,734,636, forward strand.
AAGAGACGAGATCCTGTGAATCGTGTCACCTCATTCAAAAAAGTGTATATTTTTACAGCATACCAGTGTGGGATGTTCTTGTGCGGTGTCTGTTGGGACTAAGTTGTACCGTCCTCACTCCTAACGTTAAGCCTGACTGCTCTGCTACTCTTACCATTGGAGAGTCTAGTCTTTCCTTTTGAGAGATGCACTTTTCCACCATTAGGTTAGATGATTACACAGCCCTCAAGAGAGGGTTGCGCGAAAGTCTCCCCAACACCAGCGCAAGGCCCTAAAAGAGGCAGCAACAGCCGGATCCACTGCATGGGTGGGATGAAAGCAGAACACCCAGGGTTGATGCAAAACCAAGAAACACACTGCTGCCCCCGCCCCAGCAACTCCAAGTCCCATGAAGCTGCCGGTGGAGCCCTGCGCGCGCGGGCACACGCGCTCTAGCGGGGGAATTCTCTAAACAACTAGGGATTAAATTAGGAGCTACCCTCACCTTCCTAATGAAAAGTGGCCAGGAAATCCTAACGAACAGTGTCTCCAAACCCATCTTGAAACTTGGGAAAATTAGGTCACTGGTAGCGATGCGCAGAGAAAGTGCACATGACGTAGCCCCTCTTATGATAATACCCTTACAGATGAAGCGCCCAGAGTAAAGAGATTAATCTGGATTGATCAGGGGACCCATCGGCAAAGAGGGAGGAATTATTAAGCCTTGCACAGGAAACATGATAACATGATGTAAGGGATACTCTGGTGATGTTAACTGTGGAGGTAGAAGAGGACCAAGAGACCAGCAGGAGGGAGGGAAGGAGCCGCAGTTTGTGTTTGAGTTTGGTGGATGTTAGGACTGATTTTCTATATTCTGGCCTGGTGGACAGATGTATAGAAGGCCAACCTATATTGTGACAGTGACAACTCTGGGAAGCGGTAGCCAAACCAGTTTAGGTAGCAGTGACAGGCGGTCTAGGCTAAGTTCTTCAGAGAGTTGAGCTTGTAAAGGGTCCACAAAGAAGTCTCACAATGTGAGTCACAAATTGCACTTAGACAGTATGTATAAAAATACAGTTATTTATTTATGGCCAAAACACACTATAAGAAAATGGATACAAGCAGGTTGACTTCTCACACAATACCATCAAACTAAATACATATATACATTCACCAAGTTATAATGCACAATACAAATCAAATACTCCTTCAAAGGAATGGATAGGTAAGTATTATACACCAAAAGGTCCACAGAGATGATCCCTATCTAAAATTGTCCAACCCTAAGTTGCCTGGGGCCTTCTGCCCTATTGTTCAGGATACAGTTCCACAGAACTTAGGATGCAGGACAAAATGCAAAAGGGTCTCTGGGGTCGAGTGAAGGGTTCTTAAAGTAAGGGTTCAATGTAGACAAGTGTCCAAAATTACCCCCAACAGTCAGGAGTCTGGCCAAGGCAAGTAATGGCAAAGCCAATAGTATAGGACATAGGATTATTAAAAGCCCATTGACCTATAATGGGACTACAGGACTAACTTAAAAGCTCTGTAACTTACCCCTCTTACTCTGAACTTCCCCAGTCTTGGTAGAACAAAGGAAGGGTGTCCTGGCTTGCTTTTCCCGCCAAAATCCGCAGTCCTCGATTTTCAGGGGGTTGCAGGTTCGAGTGTCAATCCGGTTGAGATCTTTTGCTGGTGCAAGGACTCTCCGTCGAGGAATGCAAAAACAAACGATGCATCGCCCCTCTAGCGACTGGACTTGAGTCAGAAAAGCAAGCTTCGGACAGTGCACGGCACACAAATCGATGCAACAGAATTCAGTAGCCGCGGTCGGACATTCCGGTCTTTCTCGGGTCCCCTTGGTGCTAGGATGCCGAAATTTTGCAGGGGGTGTCCTTGCAGTGGCAGCTTAGGGTGTGCACAGTTTCAGGCGAAACTTGAAACAGCGACGAAGTTAGCATGGTAGCCCAAAAAACGAAGCTGGTCAGCCACAGGACGGTTCCAGGGCACTTCCAACGGTGGTTTTTGGCTGGGCACCGAGCACACGTCTGGAATGGATGGTCCCTCCACTCCAAGGGTCGTAGCACCTTTGCAGGGCTATTAAAGATCTCGAGACAGACAGTGCTCTTCCAGGGCTGCAGCAGAAGTTGGTTGCCAGGCCGCCTTCAGTCAGGTTTCTTTGCGGGTTTCTCAGCTGGACAGAATACTTGGCTCCTTCAGATTTCTCGAGGATCTCTGAAGAATTCATGCAGGGGTCCTCTTCTTATTCCAAAAGACATGTAGGAGTCGAAACTCCCAATAGCAGAACTAGCCCACACACACACCCCACAGTGGTCCAATCAGGGCCACTGGTGGGAACACTCATGCATACCACACAGACTGACCCAACCCACATCACATCTTTCCTGCAAACACACAAAGCCCTCCAGTAACCCACCAAAAGCTGCTGCTTTCCTGGGCACGTGAAGTCCTTATAAGGATCTTCCTGGACTCTGAGGACAGGAAGAAGGCTGAACAACAAGATGGCAAAAAGAATAGGCAAAAATCTCGTGGCATGGCCATGCTTGACCAGTAGCCACAGTCAGTAGCCAAACGCGGTAAAGCTAAAACAAATTCCCCAAAAAGTGGGGAAAAGTCACTGCTGCCGACAGCCCATCTTTTAAGCACATCTAGAGTAACCAAAAAAAAATCCTGTTAGTCTAGGGCAAAACAACAATGCACCCCATTGCACTGCAGTGTAAGCTGCTTTGTGCATTGTTAAAAAGTTACCACAAGTGATACAAAAGTAACCCCAAGTAGCAACATAGTAACACGACTAAGGGAAACACTGTTTCCCAGTACTGATAGCCTGAAGGACACATCGGTTTCCCCATAACATGTGAGCAAGGCCAGTAAAGCAAAGCTTAAGGCTTCACTGTACTGCAAAATGTACAGGTCAGATTCAAATATAAAAGCAAAAGGTTTAGGGATAGAGGGAGGGAGAGAGAGAGAGTGATCTTTTTGTAGGGGTAAATATTAGCAATAACTATACCTCACGACCAGCCCACCACCTCCCTTGAGTGAAGCCTGGCTGCTCTGCTAAAGCTAGCACTATAGAGACTAGTGCATATCTTTTGGTTGGAAGCCCCGTCTTACCTTTAGGTTACATGATTTTCAACCCCTCACCAGAGGGCTGTTTACATTATCTTCCTACCAACTGCCTTTTAGGAAAATAGTGTTAGCTGCTCTTCCTACTGAAGCCTCTTGTTTTTGGATTTGCATTTGTCTGGCCACTGTGTAGAGTGAATCATGTTGATTAAAGCATTGCTCTTTCTTTGCAGATACAGTTAAGATTCATTAACCCACTGAAGAACTTGAGACGTCTTGGAATTAAGCGCATTGCTGAGTTTTTCTCTGACTTTGAGAACTACAGCTTCAACGCTGAAGAAATCGACGCAGTGTTTCATGCTGTGATATGGCCCCAGGTAAAAATAATACTAAAGAGTCACTGTCTTAATATTATAATTAAGCCATTGTTATTCAAATTTTTCCTATTGGAATAAACCAGCGGTTCATTAGTTTATGGGAAAATCAACAGGTTCACTTCTTTATTTGCTTTATTTATCGTTCTAGTCCAGTTTGAGTGGCAGTGTAATTATGTGCTGAATTCTTATCCACTCACAGGAAGACAGATGCTGTAATAGTTTCATTCAGCTGTAAGCCGTTGGCTTCTCGGGGCTCGTTCATCCTCGCCTTTATATCTGCTTCTGTAATTCATTTGCTTTTTCAACTGCGACACACTGGAAAAGGCCTTCCTGTAACATTGAATTGTAACTTCTTGTCCTCAGACCTAACTGTTACCACTAGTCTTCGTATCTGTTGTTAACGTTATTTATGCCTGTAACTCACAAGTTTTCCAGCGCCCAGTTACCTCTGGGTTCGGAGCGCGATACAAATGATAAATACAAAATACTATATTTATTTACGGCCAAAGAACACACTACGAAATTGACTAGTAGCTGGTAATAATATCAGACAATACTAATAATAAAATACATTTCTGAGGCTTGTGGAATCTGCTTAGAATACATGCTGTGCATAGGCTGACATCTAGTGGAAGCTGCAGAGTATTACAGTTGGTTTCAAAACTCGAAAAGGGACATCGACAAGGCATGCCAGTAATACTATCCCTAGTGTGACGTCCACTGTACCCATGATCCCTCATGCTTCTAGGTCCCTCAGATAATTTTTTTCCAACATTCTAGACGCACATGTATAGCGGAGTTCCTTTCGATGTAAAACCATTGACTATTTACAATTAGCGATAGTAATTGTGCCGGTGAAGACAGAGGAACTGCCCGTCAAAGATTCCTGCGACGGACTGTTTGGCCTTGGAAGGCCAGACAGAGCGAGAGGGGAGGCCATTTTAGGATCATATACTCCCCTTCCTACACTTTGTTCGCCTAGCTGCCATAACCTTTAATTATGAAAAATACACATTTTAAATTCTGCCCCAAGTGTAATCACAACTTCCTGTGGGTGGACAAACACTTAGTTTGTAACTTGTGTCTTCCAAGAGACCACATCAAATCATCTTGACGAGCACGCAGGCTATTCAAACTTCAAACCAAATACGTTAAAGGACCGCTCCACGAAACGCTGGGCCCACTACGCCAGGCAGCTCGAGGCCATGGAGGTAGAAGGCGCCTTTAGCGATGGCAATGATGCTGTCTTTTCGGACGTTGAGGGTGACTGAGTAGCTCCAGCTACTCAAGCGCAGGCCCCCGACCCCGTAGGACAGGCTGGCGGCCATGTTGTGGGGACTACACCTGGCAGCTGTAGCGCTACAAAGACACACACCACTAAGCACATAAGCCCGGGTAGAGACTCGACACATGGGTCAAGTGATCAACAACGTTCGACACCCAGGGAAAGGTCCGCTGAGTCCCGGTCCTCAGTCAATCTCGCTCGAGATCGCCACACGGCAGGGCCCAACCATCGAAAGACGGCAAGGCTGTCACTCACAAAACTCCCTCCGAAGGTCGATCGTCCGCGGACGAGGCCTCGGCCCTACCTGCATCCGAAAATTGACGCTCTGCGTCAGATAAGGTGGCAGGCCCCAAGAAGTCAGTAAAACACTCCTTTGGGTCCCGGGGGGCAGGAGGGTTGGGTGGGGTTAGATATCACAAAAAGAGCTCAAAAACTCCTCATAGGGACAAGAGCCCTCTTGGGGGAAAAACACCTCAGAAAAGGAAAAGCCTAAACAATCCAGGCCCCTAAAGAATCTAGGCCTAAGGTGGTACCTCCCACAGATGAGGATTTAGGACTTCCCCTCAATCTGTGGTAATTCCGAGTTCCAAAGAATGGTCTTCAGCTATTGACAGAGTGATGAGAAGAATGACCTTTATGGCCAATTCTTTCCAAAAGAACCCTGATTACCTTCAGAGTTTCAACTCCACTCCCCCCACCACAGCTCCATCTGGTTCTCAAGCCTCTGCCTTACCTACTCAACCCCCTTCTAAGAGGTCTCATTAAAATGTTCCTTTACAGAGTACAGTCTTAGATCTCTGTGACCCTGAATCAGACCAAGAAGATCTCTCCTTTGTAGAGGCATCTGACCTTCAGCTTATTATGGGGATGACGAGGACCAAGAGGCTAATATTTACTCAATAGATTCCCCTCTTAACTAAGACACTCCAGTTGTCGATTGTCCTATTGATAATCAACCCCTCCTCCAATGAAGTACTAGCCAAGGCAGATGAGCACTTTCAGATTGACACCCAGGAGGATAAAGCAAATCATTGGGGACAATAAGACAGTGGCACAGTTTATCCCGCTTCTGAAATCAGTGCAGCACAGAATACAGCCATCTTTAGAAGCCCCTAATCTCACACGGGCCGTAAACCCACGTTTAGAGAAATTATTCAGACCCGCACCTTCAGACCCATTATATATTAGAGGGCAACTGAAACCAGACTCCTTAGTTGTGACTACAACTAGAAAAAGAGCGTGCACACCCCTTGCTTCCTCTGAGGCTCCACCCGATAAGGAGAGCAAAAAGATGTATTCCATTGGCAGAAAGGTCGCCTCCTCTGCGGCCTATCAAACCAGAATAGCAAACAACGCAACACTCGTGGCTAGTTACAACTGCCACAAGTGGGACGAAATGTCTGCTTTTCTTTCGTCTGCCCCAGAGCCACTCAAATCCCAACTAGCACAGGTGGCTGCAAATGGGAGGGCAGTTTCTAGCTGTCTCCTTACAACCAATTTTGATGTGGTGGACAATGCCGGAAGAGTCCTTGCGCAAGGGACCGTTATTAAAAGGCATGCATAGCTGCGCCAGTCAGGTTTTAGACCAGAAACGCAGGCCACTCTAATAAACATGGCGGTCGAACCTAACGTGCTCTTCGGTAAGGCCGTAGAAGACACCCTTAAAACAGCAAAGGACGAGTATGACACTCTTAAATCTCTAGGTCAACTCACTAACAAGTCTTCCGGACTGAGGGGTAGCGGAAATGTTTGCAGTTTTCGAGGCCAAAACTTAACGAGGATCCAGCTACAATCAAGGTCAAGGTTCCTCCTGGGGAAATAATCAAGGCCAATCCTCCCAGGGCTATCCCAGAGGACAACGCAGAGGTCATGGTCAGGGCAGAGGCCCTGCTCGAGATGGCACACCAGCTCAGAGCAAGTGACGTTCCGCTTCAGGTGCCCTCCCATGCTTCTCCAGTAGAAGGACGCATTTCCAGCTTCACCCACGCATGGGAGGGAATCACCTCAGACAGATGGGTGCTGTCCACAGTAGCAGGCGGATACTGTATAGAACTACTCCAACGTCCCCACAACCACCCCCACGACAGAAGATCCACTCGGAAGAACATCAGCGTATCCTTCTTGAAGAGATAGCCACACTTATATTAAAGGACGCCATCGAAGTCATCCCGGCCGACCAGGTAAACAGGGGTATTTATTCAACTTTCTTCCTTGTGCCAAAGAAAGATCTAACAATGCGCCCAGTATTAGATTTGCGCCCTGCAAACAAGTATGTCAAGCAACAAAGGTTCTGCATGACTACACTACAAGAGGTAATCCCTCTACTAAAAAGGGGGGATTACATGGCAACACTGGATATGAAAGATGCCTATTTTCATATTTCAATTTTCCCAGCGCACAGAAGATTCTTGTGTTTTAAAATGGCGAACCAGCACTACCAATTCAAGCTGCTGCCCTTCGGAATAGCATCTGCTCCAAGGATATTCAGAGGTTCTGGCGGTGGTGGCAGCGCACCTGCGCAGGGAGGCAATCCCAGTGTACCCTTACCTCGATGGCTGGCTCTTTACAGGGGAATCGCCCCTGATTTGCAGACAAAACATTCAGAGAACAATCCACCTCCTTTTCCAATTAGGCTTCTCCATCAACGAGAAAAAGTCAAGCCTAGTGCTGCGCACTTCAAAACAGTTCTTAGGAGCTGTCTTAAACACAGACGAGGGGTTGGTATTTCCATCAGAGGAAAGAGTAAAAAATGTGTTATTGCAAATACCACATTATCAGGCCGGCCGCCAGATATGGGTGTGCAAAGCTATGTGTTTAATAAGCATAATGGATTCTTGCATTTACTTGGTTCCTCATGCGCGCCTGCGCATGCAGGACTGGTTGGCGAAACAGTGGTCTCAGGCAAGTGGTCAGTGGGACGATCTAGTGGTTGTTTCGCCAACACTTGTACAAAATCTTTGCTGGTGGACAAGAGAAAATCTAATGAAAGGAAAACCTTTCTACGATCCAGAGGTACAGGCAGTTGTCATGATAGACGCCTCATTGGCAGGGTGGAGGGGCTCACTACCTTCACCCCACAGCTCAGGGTCTGTGGTCTCGCACTGTAGCTCAGAACCACATCAGTCTGCTGGAACTTCTGGCAGTATTCAAAGCCCTTCAGGCATTCAAACCCTATTAACAAACCTATCTGTGCAGATCCTAACAGAAAGCACTACAGCAATGTTTTATATCAACAAACAGGGGGGTACACGTTCTCCAAATCTGTCCAGACTTGCACAGAAAATGTTCGAAATGGGCACTCAGATGTTCCTGTCGTCACATGTTCCAGTGGAACTCAACTCTCTAGCAGACTCATTGAGCAGAGATCCCCTACCAGAGGAACACGAGTGGCGTCTACACGAAGGAGTTCTAGAACACCTTTTCTCTCAATGGGGTTTACCAACTATAGACTTTTCGCTTCAAGCGAAAATCGTCAATGCCCAGACTTCGCGTCCAGGTTCCCCCAGCCAGGCTCCAAGGGGGAACGCCCTATGGATGAACTGGTTAGGGAAATTTGCTTATGCGTTTCCCCCAACGCCCCTCATGAGGAAGGTGGTGAACAAGATACACAGGGAACCGATGATGCTTATCCTAGTTGCTCCGATGTGGGCAAGACAACCGTGGTATCCACATCTGCGCAAACTGGCGATGCCAGTACAACCTACCCAACCAGCATGAGGAACTAACAGTGCACCCACAGCCGCACTCAATGAACTTGGCAGCATGGTTCCTGAGGTCATAGATTTCGGACATCTCAACATGCCATGGAGATCTTGAAAGAATCAAGAAAACCAAACACTAGGCACTGTTACTTTGACAGATGGAGAAGATTCGTAATTTTGTGCCAGGCTAAACAAATCAACCCCGTAGAATGTACTCATCTCACATTGATATGATGATATGGCATTTATAACGCGCCTATACACAAGTGTTTCAAGACGCGGAAAGGGAGGGGGAACAGAGGGAAGACAGACGGCGATCCTACTAGGTCAGGCGTCATTCAGATGTTTGCGAAGGGGGAAGTGCGAGGGGGAGGAGGGGAAGTGCAGTACATGGGATAAAGAATAATAACAGTAAGTAAAGTATGGCCAGCTGGTGGCAAGTGCAAAGGTAAATGCAGACATCAGGTGTCAAGTGCGGGTAATGGGGCTGTAGGGAGACAGACAGTCCCGAGTGCAGGGGGTTTGCCAGGAAGGCAGTGCAGGAGTTCGACTGGCGGTGCAGGAGGGAGGACCTGGGCCCGAGATCAGGGTGTGGCCAGGTAACCAGTGCAGTTTCAGTATCAGCCAGGAAGTCCGCAGGGGAGAGGAGGAGAAAAAGCAGAAGCAAAGAGAGAGGTTTTGAGGGGTTTTCGGAACCAGAGATTGTTCTCAAGTTTCAGGGAGGCAGGGAGGCTGTTCCAGAGGGAGACCCCAACCAAGGAAAGAGATCTACCACCAAACTCGTTGCTTGGAGAAGCGACTGCCACTGAGGGAGTGGAGGTGGATGAGCGAAGTGCTCGATAAGGAAGATATTTAGGAAGAAAGAGCTGAAGGTATCGAGGCCTAGAAAGGCCTTGTGGACAATGCAGAGGGTTTTGGACGTAATCCTCGCAGCCACTGGGAGCCAGTGCAGAGATTTCAGTCCCAGAGAGATACGATGCCTGGGCTTGAGGCCAAGGACAAGTCTCGCAGTCCTGTTCTGGATGAGTTGCAGAGGGTGGAGATTAGAAGCAGCCAGATTAAGAAAGAGGCTGTTGCAATAGTCCAGCCTAGAGAGAACCAGAGCTCTGGCGACACTGAGCTTCTGGGGGAAGGAGAGGAAAGGAAGAATACCTCTGAGGAGGTGCAGCTGGTAGTATGACTTCTTGGAGATGTCAGAGATTTGAGGCGAGGAGGAGAGTGTGGAGTCGTAGATGACCCCGAGGTTTTTAGCCTAACAGGTGGGAGCAGGAAGAGGGCCAAGGGAGGCCAGCCAGAGAGTGACAGGAAAGGAGGGTCCTCATTGGAACGGTGTTCCAATGAGGAGAATCTCGTTCTGACTGGCATTAAGGCAGAGATCATTGGCGGCACACCACTCCTGGATGGTACATTCTAATTTATATGCTCCATTTGCTAGATGCTAGATTAACTCCCTAAAGGTCCACCTGGCGGCTTTGTCAGCGTACCCGACCTCTCATAATAAGGTCTCATGGTGGAAAGTACCGGTCATCAGAAGGAGTAAAGAGACTCCATCCTCCAATATCTAACCCGCCGCCAGGGTGGGATCTCAATGTGGTACTCTCTAAGCTCATGGGACCCCCTTTCGAACCTATGCACAAGTCTAGTCTCAAACACCTGACTTATAAAACTGCCTTCTTAGTGGCTATCACTTCCATAAGAAGGGTTAGTGAAATCCAAGCATTGTCAGTGCAGGATCCTTTCTTTGTTGTACACAACGACAAACTGGCTTTACGTACTCACCCTAGGTTCTCGCCTAAATTCATCTCCAAATTTCATGTAAACCAGTCAATTGAGCTACCGGCTTTCTTCCAGGAACCCAACAGCTCAGCTGAGGTAAAACTCCACACACTAGATGTGAGGAGAGCAATCCTCTACTACGTAGAAAACACCTGTCTGAGGAAAACAGATCAATTGTTTGTCTCCATAGCGCCAGGCAGAGAAGGTGACCGCATTTCTAAGAATGCCATCTCTAGGTGGATAGTCCGATTATCCAACTGTGCTATTCCCTATCAGATAAGACACTGCCTTTTACGCCCAGGGCTCATTCCACTAGAGGCACAGGAACCACTGTGGGTTTCATTGCAAATGTACCCTTAGACAGTATTTGCAAGGCAGCCACATGAAGCGCTGTACATACTTTCACTCAGCACTACTGCATTGACACTCATTCCAAGACAGATACACAAGTGGGACAAGCGGTTCTAAGACATGTATTCGCTTGATCCTTCTCACATCCCACCTCCTTATTCCACTGCTCCCTAATCTATGCACAGCATGTGATCTAAGCAGACTCCAGAAGCCTCAGAAGGGATACATTACACATCGTAATCATATTTCTGATGCTTGTATCTGCTTAGATTCACATGCGACCCACCCTTCCGCCCCTCTGAAAGAAGGCGCATGGATGCCTATGAGCTTGTCTGATACGTATCTGCTTGGATACAACTGTACTCGCGCTACACCTCATGCTACCTCATGTCAGAAAAATAGCAATCTGAGGGACATAGACGCGTGAGGGATCATGGGTACAGTGGACTGGCACCCTGTCGACGTACCTTTTTGAGTTTCGAAAACAACTGTAATACTCTGCAGCTTCCACTAGATATCGGCCTATGCACAGCATGTGAATCGAAGCAGATTCAAGCATCAGAAATACGATTGCGGTGTGTAATGTATCCCATATATACAGTCAATGTAAATGAGTGTAAAATAATCGATGTACCCACACGATACCTGAAAGGGGGAAGGTAAGTAATTTGATAGATCACCAACAGTCCACGGAAATTAAAACCCTAGCTTATTAAGTCCCACCCACAGTTTTCAAAAAAGGTAGCAGGCGCTCCTCTCCAGAAAGAACATGGCATAACCTGTTCTGAGATGAGAGTTTGCAGCACATGCTTTTTGCTCACTGTTGTCTGGGGCCAAGTTTCTAAAGCGTTTAGGATTTGCAAAAAAATTAGGAGTAGGGTCCCAGCGGATGTGCAAATGGTTCCAGATGACAGATGAAGAATTTCACTGGTGAGTAAAACATGTTTCTACCTTTTGGAGGGCTTTAGGTAACAAGTATTGCCAAAGCAAAATATTCTAAAACTATTTTAAAGTTCTTCAAACTTTTAAAGGGTGCTGTGAGGGTCTAGGAGGAAGAGAGGGACATACAGGTGGCATGCTGATTGGCAAGGACCTTTATTAATAACACAAAAATAGTGGGTTTGGAGGAAATCCTAACCATCCCTATTGCTGAGAGGGGTTCATCTGCCTCAACAAACCTAGCTAATGAAACTGTCGGTGTCAGAATGTCCAAAGGAAGGTTTGCCGTCCTGTATCCAAATCCTAACCTGTCCCTCACACTCTAAACTAACAAAAGGTGAAAAGGGAAATGTCTCTTGGCTGTCGTCCTGCAGCCTAGCTTCAGCTTCTAAGTTCACAAAACAAAAGTTCCAAAAAGGTGCAACAAAGCAAACAAAAGTTCCACTAGACTCAAGCATTTGATTCCATTTCCCCAGAGTCTTAAATCCAGGTGTATCTTCTGTCTGCGGACCCTTCCCCCCAAAGTACTGCAACAAGGAAAATAGCTTGGTTCTGTTCTCCCAAGCTCTGCCATATTCCTCAACACCCCTCCTCTTGCACTCGCACAACATGGTTACCAGATCCCCTCTACCCCACTCGATCATTCACTCTGTTCTTTGTCTAACTTCCCCTTGTCCCACAGTCTTGGTTTGCTCCCCTGCCAACGTCTATGAGAGTTGATGGTAAAAGCAAAGTTTGTATTTTTCCTTGTTATGGTTAGGGGTGCGCTACCCCAGGATGGGTCCCAGATCCCATTCACTTGTTAATTCTTACAGTTCTTTCTTTAATTCCTCCTAACACCACAACCTTGGTTACTGCCTTGCCAAGGTCTGTGGCTACCACTTGTGCATGTAAAGTTTGTTTTCCTTCTTAATTCTGTTTGTGATGTCTTCTCAGGGTGGGTCACAGACCCCCTTCACTTGGTGTCTCTTCCCCAGTGAGTATTTCTTATGTATATTGCTTTTTGCTTCACCCGCTTTCTGGCTCTCCCCAACCCTCAGATTGGCCACCCTATTACCTGCAGGGCCTTGGCCGTCACCCTTCAGTTGTTGCTGTGGTTGCTTCTGTGGTTCACCAGGGCCTTTCCCGGTTCTCTCTGTGTCTCTTCTGCGGTTCAGCAGCATCTTAAGCACACCGGAACCTTCTCCGGGTCCTCTCTGCGTCCGCTCTGCAGCTCGGCGGCTTCCCAAGCACCCTCTGCGTGTGCCTCTGCGTGTATCTCGGCAGCCAATGCTATTCTGAGAAAGAAGAAAAAGGAAGAAGGCTAAAGGACAAGATGTCCAAGGAACAACCGAAAAACCTTGTGGCACGGTCTAGTTGAAACACCAGCCACTGGTAGTAGCCAAATGCAACAAAGACAACAAAAAGTACAGTAAAAATCCTAAATAACTGCTGCCACCAGTTTGGACACCTCTAAAGTAACTAAAAATCCTGAGTTTCAGTCTAGTGTGATACAAAAGTAGCCTCATTGCGCTGAATGGTAAAATGCATTGTGCAATGTTTAAATGTTACTCAATATAAATGAGCGTGTGAAAAGAAAAAGGGAAACATAGTTTCCCAGTACTGACAGTCTGAAGGACTAGTCTGTTTCCCCAGACTAAAGTGAGCAAAAGGCCAGTGAACCGAAGGTGAAGACTTCACTGCAAAAAGTCAGTGTGTGTGTGTGTGTTCTTGTCCTTGTCTTCGCGTCTTCGCCCAGGAAGGGGGTGCGACTGTCTGGTGCCAGATAGTCTAGGTGTTGAGAATGAGTGAAACCCTAATTGGAAAACTACAGGTGGTTTGAATGGCGCAGATCCTTGAGATTGGTGGGCTTGAGCTTACCTTCAGCCTAATTTTTACATAGGACAAGGACTCGTGCATCTATTTCTTCAAATCTGCTTTGGGGCCGAGAATCCCTCGAGAAGAACAGCTGACTGAAGATCCAAAAAAGACTCCTGAAGATGCCTGGCATCCATTCCTGCATCTGGCCCGGTGAAGCCCTGTTGGACTACTTGATCTGCAAACACCCTGAGCGGTTCTTCAGCCCTTGGACTAGTGGGTTCAACTAGTCTCGATGCCTTCTTGACAATTCAGCTGTCCTGAGCATTTGGAAGTGTCCTTGGACCACCTGGTGGACTGGTTAGCTCTCTCGTGGGACCTTGCTAGAACCGTCGATTTCCACAGTTATGCCCGGGAACTTTCATAGTCGCCAGCTTGTGGTACAAGTTGCCATCGTTCTTTCATGGATTCACATGCTTAGAACATTCCCCGTCGTCAGGCTGGGAATCCCCGGTACATTATATAGACCCTTTCCCGTAGGAAAACTTTTTCGACGCTTATGCGTCCTATCCACCTCGTTTTGTATCATGCGTGCCCGCGCCGTCAGGAAGCCATGATATAAATACAGGACCCGCCCCCGCACTCCCGTCAGATTTCAACCGTCTTTCAAAGTAGTGGGATCCTCGCGGTTACTGCTAATTGAAGCTAGGTTGTGTTTTCGCTTCGGCGAAGTTACGTTCTAAAGAAAATATGTCTGGAAAAGCTTCATTCCGTCCTTGTGCGACATGTGGACTCAAAAAAGTCTATGAAGGTGATGCCCACATGGATTGTATCTACTGTCTCCACCCGCACCACACGGCGGATACATGCAAGATATGCCAGGGTTTCTCCCAAAAAACCCTTAAAGACCGAAAAAGGAGGTTGGTCGACTGGCTTAACGACGGAGCGGGGGCCTATCCGGCATCAGAAGTTGGCTCCACGGCCTCCAGGAGCAAGTCGGAACCTCCCTCGAAGAAGGTGAGGCCTGTCGAAAAATGTCCTGCGGACAAGCATGCGGGGAAGCATGCTGGGTCTTCCTCATCACACAAAAAGTCCTCCTCCTCCTCATCCTCTAAGACGGAGAGGCAAGCGGCATCAAAATCCTCCTCAGGGGACCGTCCTAGGTCTTCCGTGAGTCGAGACGCTTCAGCAGGGAAGTCGGCAACGAAATCGACTACGAAGTCTAAAGGCTCGGTGCCGGCGACTGGCTCGTCGACACCGGTATCGCTGACGATGCCAATTACTATTCAGGCAGCAGCAGTGGGGATTCCTTCGTCGACGGGGACTCAATTTATGGCCTGGCAGGCAGAGGTTTGTGAACCGGCCCCCCCTGAGGTCCTGCTGCAAGACACGGCCTTGCCGGGGTCGTCGATGGAAGGAGAAGGTGACATGCTTATGCAGCCGTCGGACTTGGGCCTACGGCCTTCCAATACGTCGACGACGAGTGCGAGTGGGGGTGTGGTCCCTCTATCCTCGACGTTGCTGACCCCCCAGACGGTTTTGTCTCTGGATGTGCTTAATACACTTCAGAAGCTCCTGCAGCGTCTGGATACGCAGATCCCTCAGCCTGGCACTTCATCGTCGATATTTTCTGCACCTTCCGTCGACGAACAAGCTCAAGCAGCTCGCACGACGACCAAAAGCCCTTCGACCTCCCAGGTGGTGAAGGATCGTCCTCGAGCGCAGGAGGAGGGTGAGCTATCGGAGTCCGATTCTATACGAGGTGACTCAGGGTCGGACATCTCCCTGTCACCTTCGAGAGACCCAACATGGAATTCGGATGTAGAGGTAGAGTCTACGAGGAGCCAGGCACAACCGTCTCCGCCGGATGATGTGGGAGCCTTCCATGCAATGATGGGAAAAGCGTGTTCCGAGTTCGGCTTAATTCCTGAGGAGCAAAAGAAAGATTGCTTTCTTTTTGATCACATGGGTCAAAGGAGGAAATCGGTCTTTGCCATCCCAATCCTGGACCACGTATGGCAAGAAGGCCTCAAGACGATGCGTTATCCGTTCTCGGAACCGGCTATTAAGGGGCGTATTGAGAAAAAGTTTAAAGCTCCGGAGTCCACTCCAAAATGTCTAACATCACAGCCACTGTCAGACTCTGTGGTATCGGCGGCAGCGGCTAGGAAGGCCAGAGTACAGCAAAAATGTTCAACCCCTCCAGAAAGCGAGGCAAGAAGACAGGACGCCTTCGGGGAAAAAGGTGCTCTCAGTCGGCGCCACGACGGTAAGAGCAGCCAACTCCTTGGCGATTGTATCGCGTTACGATAGGGAGATGTGGCATAAAATAGCCCCTATCCTAGAACACCTGCCGGAAGAACATCGCAAAGCAGCCATGTTACTAGTACGGGATGGTGAGGAGGCCTCGAACCATGCAATTAATATTGCGGTGGACCTAGCAGAGTCGGGGTTCAAACAAATCAATCATGGTGTAGTACTTCGTCGACAAGCGTGGCTCAAATGTACTACTTTTAGACCTGAAGTCCAGTACAAAGTTCTAGACATGCCATGTGAAGGAGAACATCTGTTTGGAGACAAGGTCGATGAAGCCTTGAAGAGGATGAAGGAAGACACGGATACCGCTAGGTCTCTGGGCGCCCTCCAGACAGGTAGAAGTTTTCGTTCTTTTCGCCCCTTCAGGGGCGCCTCCGGAAACTCCCGCTTTGGAGCCTCTAGGGACCGTGGATTTAACAGGCCCTCATACTCTTCACAAGGCTAAAGACGGGCATCCCAGTCGGCACGTAGAGGCAGAGATTATCAAGCCTCCAGACGACGAGGCTCGGGTCCCTCGTCGACGAAGGACAAGCAAACCAGCAACCAATGACGGCCTTCGGAACGTCCTGGGGGGGGTCGAGTCGCTCATCATATCGACCAATGGGAATGCATCACCACAGATCGATGGGTTCTGGACACGGTTCGCATGGGTCATGCGCTGCAATTCAAAAACAAGCCTCCAAGTCTTCCGCCAGTGTTTTCGGCCCAGCCCCACCTTCGAGTTCTAAGACAGGAGGTGGCGCTTATGCTACAAAAAGGAGCGGTAGAACGGGTTCCTGTGGCACAGGAAGGACAAGGGGTTTACTCCCGGTTCTTCGTCGTCAAGAAGCCAAATGGAAAATGGAGGCCCATTCTCGACCTGAGGGTACTCAACAAATGGATAAAGAGCTCAAAATTCAAAATGCTAAAGCCCCAGGAGGTTATCAGGTCAGTGCAACCCATGGATTATCTGTCGTCGCTAGATCTTCAGGACGCATATTTTCATATCCCAATACGTCCACGACACAGGAAATATTTAAGGTTCGTCGTCGGGCAAAAGCATTTTCAGTTCAAGGTCCTCCCGTTCGGTCTCAAGTCCTCCCCCAGGACGTTCACCAAGTGCTTGGCCCCCATAGCGGCCCATTTAAGGAAGGACGGTCACCATGTCTATCCATATTTAGACGACTGGCTGGTCAGAGGCTCGTCCATGGAACAAACACCAAACAGTCTGGGGGCCACGATGTCCCTTTTACAGGAACTGGGCTTCGCGATAAACTTTAGCAAGTCCTCCGTAGAGCCCTCGGGGACCTTGGTCTGTCTAGGAGCGGAGTTTCATACGCACACAGGCCTTGTAAGACCATCCAGCGAAAGAACACAGAAGCTACTAAGCAAGGCGTCGGAATGGAAATGCGGTACCAGGGTGTCAGTGCGCAAATTCATGTCCCTGCTAGGGACCATGTCGTCCTGCATTCCGTTGATAAACAACTGCCGCCTGTTTATGAGACCTTGCCAGGAATTTCTAGCGGACCGTTGGATGCAGAGCCAAGGTCGCTGGTCCGACAGACTGGTCATCGACGAACAACTGGTACAAGCCGGAACAGCTCCTTCCATACTTGCTGTTCTTAGCTCAAAAGGGCTTATCGGTGTCGTCGATAAAAGTACACCTGGCCGCCATCTCCAGGTTTACACGTCAACGACATTCCGCACCGTTATTCAGCGACCGCCTGATTAAGCACTTCCTTAAAGGGTTGTTCAGGAGTTTCCCTCCCGAGAAGAGATTTCCTCCGGTGTGGAGCCTCAATCTGGTGTTAGCGTCTCTTATGAAACCTCCTTTGAAGTTTTTGTCCTGGAAATTGGGCTTCCTGGTGGCCATCACTTCAGCCCGACGTATTTCGGAAATCCAAGCTCTAATGGTAGACCCACCATACTTAAGATTTTTTAAGAGCAAGGTGGTCCTGGCCACTAACCCACAGTTCATACCGAAAGCGCCTTCAGTGTTCCATAAACATTCCTCTATTGTCTTACCTACGTTTTTTCCAGAGCCATGCTCGGGAGCGGAGCGCACGTTACACACATTAGACGTGAAGAGGGCTCTCAAGTTTTATCTTCATTGCACGCAACCTTTCAGGGAAACGAGGCAATTGTTTGTGGCCTATGGTCTGGGTGCTAAAGGCAAAGCCATTTCAAAGCAAGGACTGTCAAGATGGGTATCGTCTACCATTTCGTACTGCCATTCCAAGGCTGGGAAGCCTCTTTCGCGACGCCCAAGAGCTCATTCCACTAGAGCGGCGGCATCGTCGACGGCGCTGTGGTCTGGAGTCCCTCTGGGGGACATCTGCATGGCGGCTACCTGGGCGGCTACACACACTTTTACCCGCCATTACTGCCTGTCACAACAACATGCCGAAGATACTCGGATGGGACAGGCGGTGCTTCGACACCTATTCCAATAAGGTAAGCCCCGGTTGAGGGGTTAGATCTGGTTGCAATTATGATTGAATATTGTTCGTTCTCTATGTTAACTATTGCTGATGGGTGCACGACCATAGAGAACTGGCATTGTGAGGAAAGTATGTGAGTTTGCATGCACGCCTCCTCTCTTCGGGATGGTACTGCTATGTAATCTATTCTAAGCATGTGAATCCATGAAAGATCCAATGCTGGAGAAGGGAATAGTTTCTTACCTGTAACTCCATTTCTCCAGCATTGGTATCTTTCATGGATTCACATGCGCCCGCCTGCCTCCCCTGGCCATGCAAACTGGTTCCCCCACTACTTTGGGGGCCGAAATCTGAGGGAGCGCGGGGGCGGGTCCTGTATTTATATCATGGCGTCCTGACGGCGCGGGCACGCATGATACAAAACGAGGTGGATAGAACGCATAAGCGTCGAAAAAGTTTTCTTACGGGAAAGGGTCTATATAATGTACCGGGGATTCCCAGCCAGACGACGGGGAATGTTCTAAGCATGTGAATCCATGAAAGATACCAATGCTGGAGAAATGGAGTTACAGGTAAGAAACTATTCCCTTTGTGACCGTGACTGGAAGGACACCTGTCATGAAATCCCATATAAGCTGATGCATTTTCCCCAGGAAAGCTTTTGTGTGTGTATGTATGTGTGTGTGTGTGTGTGTGTCAGTCATGAGTGAAACCAATAGTTGTCCCTGATTGGACAGCTCCTGATGGTCTGAATGGTGCACATCCTTGCCATTGGTGGGCTTGAACTTACTTCCAGGTTGGATTTTGGATAAGAAAAGGACTCTTGCCCCTGTTTCTTCAGGTCAGCGTTGGAGTCAAGAATCCCCTGTTGTCGAACAGCCAACTGAACATCCGAAGATGACCCTTGAAGAGGCCAAGCATCCCTTCCTGCATCTAGCCCGGTGAAGCCCTGTCGAACTGTCTGATCTGCGAAGACCCTGCGTGCTGCTTCAACCTTTGGACTAGTGGAACCAACTGGTCTCAATGTTTCTTGAGGATCCAGCCGTCCTTAGCCTTTGGAAGTGTCCCTGGAATACCCTGTGGACTGTCCAGCTCTCTAGGGGGTTACCGCACCAGAACCGTTGCTGTTCCGTGTTTGCGTGCATCCAGAACTTTGGCTTGTGGTAGAAGTCGCCTTCCCAGCATCAAGTGATGCATTCCTGGAAGGACCTTTCCAATCATGACGAGGAACGCCTGCTGTCTATGCACGGTGGCTGTCGCTGGAACTTCCCTTCTCCTGTCCTGTGAAGTGTCCTGAAGAGGGCTGCATCGGTAAATCATGCATTTCTCCATCTCCAAGGGTTACACTCTGGTCCTGGACCAACCGGAAGAATCGTTGCATCCGCAGCTCCTGTGTACATCGTACCGGAACCAATGGCGGGAAATCCATCCTCCAGTGATCCTCAGTCGGTCCATCAATTCATTTGGGTGAATTGGAGTCAGGGGGGTGAGTAACAGCACCAGATGTCTCCCCTGTCCTCCCTAGGATAACATTGGGAACCTGTCTCTTTGTATCCTAACATTCTCTTCCACTGCATTTTGGGTGTCAAACTTGGGTAGTAACATCTGAAAGATTAAAACACATTTTACTTACCTAGTAACTTTGTTGCATCTCTTCCTTTGGACAGTCACCAACACAAATACCGTAACCTGTTCCAGATAGATTCTGAAAGAAGCATTCTGTCTCCTGTGACCTTTTGGGCACAATGCCTCATTCTTCTTAGGGATTGGACTGCTGAAGTTAGGGAAAAGCACTTGTGACTTGGTTCCATCTTTACTGCTCTCCTGTGCTGATTTAAGTCATTGAATGCATTTTAAGATTCTCTGGTGAATGTATATATGCTTGTTACTTAGTATTGTCTGATAATATCACATGCTAGTTTCATTTTTTTAGTGTCTGTTTGAGGCCAATAATAAATATTGTATGTGTATACATTCCTGTCTACATTGAAGTATTGTGCGCTTCACTATGTGTGCTCATTGTGGACATCTAACCCCACTCACACTCTCCTGAGAATAGTCTTGACGTTTTCTCCATGTTTACATTGAGTGAGTTTTGGGAAACCTCTCGGAGGTCCCTGTTCACTATAACTAGGGTGGCCTCCCAAAATCTGTCCACCAGGCCAGATTCTAGAAATCCATCTTTACAATGATCTGCCAAGATGCATCGGTGGGAGAGGAATCCATAGAAAGAACATTAATGGTTAGTAATCGCCCCATTATGTGTCTAATTACCTATGAAGAGAATCCATTGCTTGCCATGGCATGTCAACTGTACTTTACGCTAATCGCATTAGTGTTAGCCGCCGTGCGGCTTGTTCTTCTTGCCAGTGCAGAGTTTAACTCGACTTTTGTAGTAAACCTTTGCAGGTCTACTAAGGTGAGCTTCTCAGGACGCAACACCAAAAGTGGTTCTGATAAACATCCAGACTGATACTTTCATGTACTTCTCCTATACAGATGTGTGATTATTTTACATCCTGCTTCAATGTGATTTCTTTTAGATTGCCAGGCTTGCTGCGGAAAGCCAGTATTCCCCCACGCTTGTGCTGAAGCTGATCCACATCTGGAGCAAGAATGCAAGGTAATTTGATGCTAGATATGGAAGCCGGTTTCATAGGTTTCACGCTTTGCGTGATTTGTATTTTACTATCATCCGGTTTCTGTGCTCTCCTTATAGATGTTGTCCCTTTCAGCGCTAGTCTGTTTGCTGACTGGTTACGCACAGATCTTTCCCTTACTGGAAACCTCAGAGTTTCATGGTTGTCTCTCTTTGACCTGTTATGCGGTTCCTCCTTAGCCAGCTTACTCTCACCCACCTACTATGCCATCATTTTACTCTCTGCAAAGGGCCTGCCGCCTTTCCATCCAGTGACATACACAGTCTCTATTCTGGCTGTACCACTCAGTTGCATAGAGGAGCCCTCTCCACACTGGCAGACCCTGGTGTGAGGCTGCCTCTCTTCTGCTGCCCTCTGTGCCACCTCATACTTTTTGTTCTGACTCTCCAGACTGGGCAGGTACTAGCATCCGATGTTGCCCACTAAGGACCCTGAGATGCCACACTGGTTGTCCCAGGCTACTAATAGCATTAAGCTCGGAAGCAGGGGCCCTTAACGTCTGGTAACAGCACCAGTGCTCGTATAACATTGGCAGCAGGCCATTACTGGAGGGTAAACCACACCCCCCCACCCCCGCCTTGAGGCTCATTGTTTAAATATTCAGACACTGTGACAAGGTCAGCCACCTGGCTTGTCAAGAGGGGGCAGGAACCTCTCTATGTTGGGGTTGGGAGGACTACCAGGGAGTGTTCAGCAGCCAGTACATCCCTCTAGGTGAACAGTGGCTGTTGAGAGTGCTCCCATTCCCGGTGCTAGAATGTTTCTGTGCACACCATGGCTTCATTATAAGATGCTTGTCCGTGTTTTTCTCTTTCTTTTACGGACAAGTCATCATAACAAGAAACCCAGAAAGTATCACAAATTCAATCTGTAGCCAGTGTAGGAGTGGGCCTTTGACCACCGTAACCCCAAGCATGCCCACCCTTAAAGAGTAAGTGCACGCTTGGCCGTAATTCAAGTTTAGTGTACAAACTGCCAGGAGGAGTTAGATGACATCAAAGAGTCAAACTAACCTGTCTCACCAAGGAAGTGCCTGTTTGTGCCTGGGATGCTGGACGTGACGAGCTCTGCTGAAGGATTTTTGCTGTTGAAATAATATATGGACTTGCACTATTAGGTAGCCCCGCCCACCAGCATTGCAACAGCTCAAAAGGGCGTAGGCGTGCGCTCCAAGGAAGTGCCTGTTTGTGCCTGGGACGCTGGACGTGACGAGCTCTGCTGAAGGATTTTTGCTGTTGAAATAATATATGGACTTGCACTATTAGGTAGCCCCGCCCACCAGCATTGCAACAGCTCAAAAGGGCGTAGGCGTGCGCTCCAAGGAAGTGCCTGTTTGTGCCTGGGACGCTGGATTTGACCAGCTCTGACAAAGGAATTTAGCTTTGGACCAAATATATGGACTTGCACTATTAGGTGAGATAAGCTACCTCATAACGTGCAGAAAGTCACTGGATTGAGTATACCTTCAAAGGTATACAAACATGGTTTAATTTACTCATATTTCCCTGTTTTCTCTGTTAATATATGTAGCCCCGCCCAACAGCAATGCAACACCTCAAAAGGGATTGGGCGCGCACAACATGGAAGTGCCCAGGGAAGTGCCTGTTTGGCGGGGGAGCGGGATGCTAGATTTTATTTGATCTCTTTGTGGGAACTCAACATAAAATAAGTTGAACATTGTATTTTTGATAACAAAGCTGAACGGCTGTGTGCTACACAGAACGAGCAGCAGTCCGAAGGACTGCATAGGAGGCTTTTTGAGCCATAGTGCTTCATGAGTTAGTGTTCTTACCGAAGTAGGTTCGTAATGAGGAGTGCCTCGTGCAGAAGAAATGTTGGAAAGGTGCGGAGGTGATCAGCGCCTAAGGTACTTATAAAGGTTCTATAAATATTACCCTTGTTTTTTTTAGACAAGCAGGTTAGCGTTATTGTTAGGCAAGATTGTATGTAGTAACCCTGTGGGAGACTACACCAGCCTTATCCTCTTGGCAATAGGTTAGATTCCACTAAGACCTCTTGAAGCGAGCCGGATCCCTCTGCTCCCCCCCCCCCTTTGTGGAGAGTGCCCACACGGAACATACCATTCCTATTTCAACGCATGCTATATCTCGGTGCCTGAAGATATCTCACTTCCTGCAGATATCTCACTTCCGGAATCGGATCACTTGACCTGTGACCTGTGGCCAAGCCACTCCTTTGAGCTCCTCCATCCCGATCGGACATGACCAAAGGTACCGGTGGGGGTAAGAAGGCGGGTGCAATGGACAAGTTCGCAAAAGCAACCCTAGGTGATGACCCAGGCAGATTTCGGCAACCTCCGGCAGATCCACCCACGATCCACCCACGACATCCCCAGGGCCCCTGCATGTACAGACCTCTCGGGACTGATATCAGCATATTCCCGGGCTTCTGCATTCCTGTTCAACTGGAACAGCGCAAGTTTATCGGAGTTAAAAAGAGGCTGCGTGAAAGAAACATACAATATGCCATGCTGTTCCCAGCCCGCCTCAAGCTGCAATTCCGAGGCAAGCTCTACTTTTTTACAGTACCCAGTGAAGCATTGAAGTTCATAGAGGCGCAGAGCCCGATGGCTGACTCGGAGGCTGGACCAGCAGACTGACTCATATGAACCTGCTTGGGCAAGTCTGCTCAAACCTTGTACCTATATCCATGCAAACCTATGTGCCGATTGTAACCCACTATAATGATTAGGACACTCTTTATAGCTCAGTGCCATGCTGCAACGGCGCTCCCGCTTGCAGTTGCTCGTAAGTACCACATTGTTCCTAGTCCGGATGCCCAGTTGGCAATGGGGCGGCTTAGAGGAGGGAAGAGGGTGAGGGGAGTAAACTGCTAGGTTGGGGGAGGCAGTGAGGGAGGGGGGAATGTATGGCAGAATGGGATTTGTACCCAACCACAGTGGTATAAGGAGTGGTCATTGCTTGAAATGTTCACCTTAGCGCTGGTTGCACTCTATCCCTGGTTAGACGAAGGGGAACTAATAAAAACCTGGTGACTGGGCTCATTGGTACACAGGATGCACATTAAAGGGGCAGTGACATTCCAATCATAGACAGAGACGATCTGGATCAGGAGATGTTATGGCACAACAGGTGAAGATACTAAGCCGGAATGGTAGAGTTTTGAGGAACTTCGCAAAGTCACTCAACATAATATCCTACGCCCACAGATACAAAACCAATATATTGTTTCTACAAGAAACGCATGTCAAAGAGTACACTTGCCGCAATATAGCTACCTCTTGGGGCGATAATAGTAGAATAATACTATACCTCATTCTCCACTCAATCTTGAGGCGTCATGGTGATCGTCCAAAAGTCTTTGAAATTCGTGATGAAACGCACTCATGTAGATCCACATGGGAGTTTCGTGGTAATACACAGCGTCTTGGAAATCCTAGAACCATACTTATGAACACTTATTGCCCCAATACTGACTCTCCGGAGGTCTTCTCTTAGTTGAAAGACACTGTTGCTGGTTATCATGGCCTACCCCTGATATGGGGTGGCGATTTGAACCTTATTCTCAATTGTACACTTGACAAGACCAACATAGCCCCCCCACCCTCAATCCCCAGAAGCTCGCCAACTACTCTGTTATGCAGACACTCAATCTCAAGGACGCATGTCGAACCATATATCCGCTTTCAAGAGAATATCCAGTCTATTCCTCGGTTCACGACATGTCCTGTATTGATCTCTTTCTAATCTCTAGCTCATTAATGGGGAATGTGCTTGAGGCAGACATCGGCCATCGCACCCTGTCCGACCCCTCTCCCGTTTCGCTAACCCTAAAATTGAAAACTGCCCCATCCAGCTGCTATTGTAGGTTTAAATCCACAGCACTTCGGGATGTGGTGTTCAGGGCAGACATTAAGTTCGACATTGACACCAACGCACCAGACGATACTTCGTACAGCGTCAGGTGACAGCCTTCAAAGTGTACATCAGAGGCATGGCGATGTCTAGGTAGGCCGGGGTACTTAAATGCATTACAAGAGACCTTGAAAACTGTGAGAGGTCACTCAAGCACCTCGAGCTAGAACACTCCAGAACCTCTGACCCCACATTGCTGGATGAAATTGCTCAAAACTAGAGAGGTTTGAGAACCTCGCTTTGAGAGAAACCCAATATTTTTCCCGCCCGATTGCAGGCAGGAAATACTGCAAAGGAGATCGACTGGGAAGGACGTTGGTGAGGGTTGTTCGCTCTGAGCGCGGCCATGACCAGTTTGACTCCATCATGGATACACATGGGAATAATAAATGGGCCGACACAGATGTGGTTGAGGTGTTCTGCACCTTCTATCATATATTATACACTGGACCAAAACCAAGTGATGAACAAGCCATTTGCACCCTCCTACACAGTATTCCATTATCGTGCCTTACTGCTCAATCCAGGCAAGAGTTGGAACTACCGATCACCCTGGAGGAGATTGTGGCAGTCATTCACCCTCCCCAAAAGCAAAGCCCCGGGCCACGACGGCCTTATGGCTGAATTCTACCAAGAGAATGCAGCTGCATTGTCCCCGATACGCCTGTTGGTATGGGAAGAATCCCTCCACCTGATGTCCTTCCAGAATCCCTGAGAGAGGACCTAATCACAGTTATGCTAAAACCAGACAAACCTAGTAATGAATGTGGTTCGTACAGACCCCTATTCATCATAAATGTGACACCAAAATATATGCGAAAGTGCTAGCCAATCGCTTGCTCCCACTGATACCATATCTGGTCCACCCAGACCAGGCTGTGTTTATTCTGGGACGATCCACGACCCTTAATATTAGGAGGCTATTTAACATAATGGCTAGAATAGACCCCAGTGCACAAGCAGTGGCCAAAACATTAGACGCCCTAAAGGGCGTTTGACATGGTCGCCTGGGACTAACTCTTTGCAACATTGGATAGGATGGGATTCGGCCCCAATATGTTAAGGTACATCAAACTGTTATACACACAACCACTTGCCAAGGTTCTGGTTAACGGCTGCACATCCACAACATTTCAACCCGAGAGGGGCACCCAATAGGGCTATCTATTCTCTTTGCTTTAGCCATCGAACCTAGGGCGGAATACATCAGGATACACCACAGTCACTGAGGTATCCGCCTATGCGCCCCTCCTGAGACTGTTTCTTTATATGCAGATGATGTGATTTTGTACCTTAGAGACCCCTCAACTAACCTGACACCAATAATGTCAGATATCACACGCATCAGAGAACTCTCGGGCTTCACAATCAATTTCTCGAAATCCGAAATATTCCCCATTACTGACGGCACATTAGACTGCCGTGGAACCACCTCCCTACATTGGTCACCGGATTGCATCAAATACTTAGGGGTGATGGTTTCGTGCTCTCACTCCTCCATGTTACGAGACAATTATGCCTCTCTCAGTTCTTACACAGAGACAAAGATGCAAAATTGGAAAACTCTCCCGCTCTCTCCTGCCGCTAAACTGTCATTAATCAATATGACCATACTCCCCAAGCTCCTATATACCTTCCCTAAAGTACCATTATGGCCAGATAAACCATACTTTGCTGCTATGCATGGTCTGTTCGCACAATTCTTATGGCACTCCGGAGCGGTCTGTAAGAAATGGGTAGACTTTGCGTACTCTTATGATAAAGGCAGGTCGACGGCTTCTAACCTAGCACTGTACTGGATTGCTGCCCAAGCCCAGTTCGCCACGTTCTGGTATCCGATGGCATCGTCTCCCCCACATGTAAAATTGGAATCACTTGCCGCGGCAGACTCGGATCTAAAAACACTGATACTAGATCAGGGCTACAAGGATAATTGCCTGTTCGACCTGGTTGCCTCTACACTGCACGCATGGCGCTTATTATTCTCCCACACTGAAACTGATAAACTCTACTACGAATGGCTACCCCTTTGGAAATTTCCTGAAATTAAACCCACATGGGACAATGCCACCCAGACAAGATGGGAACGACTCGGCTACAGGGCTTTATGTTTGTTTGTTTATTTATATTGCGCACCAGACCCAAGGGTATTCGGGCGCAAAGGCAGAAAGAGGGTTGTTCAATTTAGGTTACATGTTACAAATAAACAGGGGTACAGCTACGGTTACAATGCTGTAGACATGTAGTGTCAAAAAATCACAGAAGTATGTACAGTGAGTTAACAAGAATGCAGATGTGACAGAAAAATAGAGCAGAGCAAATATACAAAATATACATGAGATCCCTAATGACAGTAGGGCGAAGTTAGGCATCATGATCTTTTAGCCATTGGATCAGATTAGATCTGAATTGCTGGTAAGGGAGATCTTCCCTTAGAGCAGTTGGAAGGGAGTTCCACAGTTGTGCCGCTTTAACAGCGAAGCTACTGCCGCCAGATGTAAGTTTGAATCTGGGTACTAACAAAAGGTTAGAGTTAGCTTTTCGCAAGGGGCGAGAGGCTGTTTGTCTGGTGAATCTGTCTATAAGGTATTGCTGGGCTGCATGGTTGAGGCATTTGTGTGTAAGGGAGGCTGTTTTGAGGAGGATTTTGTCTTTAGTGGAGATCCAGTTGGTAGATCTCCTAAGGTCTGATATGTGGGCATTTTTAGGGAAGTTTAGGGCGGCTCTCAGGGCATTATTTTGAAGTGTCTGAATTTTGGAGGTGATGTATTTGTTACTGCCTGTGTAGAGGGCGTTGCAGTAATCTAGTTTCGACAGGATTAATGCCCTTGCTAGAATGACGCAATTATTAGGTGAGAGGAAGGGCTTGGCTGCTCTAATTAGCTTGCAGGTGTAGGAGGTGGCTGAAGCCATGGAATTCACTTGTTTACCAAAGGTAAGCGTGGAGTCTATATAAAAACCGAGGGTTTTAACTACTTTGGCTACAGTAATGATGTTATTGTCAATTATGAAGGAGTCATAGTTGGGGCCCAGTTTTTTGATATTGGAAGAAGTGCCTAGAATGAGGAGTTCAGGTTTGTCGTCATTCAGGCATAGACCTTGGGCGGCCATCCATGCCTGGATGATGAGGTAGACTCTATTCACAAAGGCCAAATCCTTGTCATAATCTCCCGTCAACGGGATGAGGATCTGTGTATCGTCTGCATAGTTGGTGTAGGTGATACCAAGACCGTCTAGATCATCGAAAAGGGGCTTTGTGAAGATATTGTAGAGGGTGGGAGATACGCAGGATCCTTGGGGTACGCCGCAAGTAATGGGTGCGGGGTCAGCAGCTGCTAGAGGAGAGAAGACTCGCATTGTCCTGTTATCTGAGAAAGACTGGATCCATGCAACTGCTTCCTGTGAGAAGCAGGCTGCCGTGACCAGATGATTGCATAGTATTGCATGGTCTACCAGATAGAATGCGGCAGAGAGGTCAAGGAGTAGTAAGAGTGAAGTCGTGCCTTTATCTCTTAGTGTGTCTATTTGTGCCTTAAGGTCTAGGAGTGCAGTCTCGGTGCCATGCTGTGGTCTGAAGCCGGACTGTCGGACTCCTAGGAGGTGGTTTAGTTCCAGGTGGTGCTGAATTTGTTGATCAGCTACTTTGTCTAGGATTTTCAGTAGGAACGGCACAGTGGTTATGGGGCGGTAATTGGTTGGGATGGAGGTGTCCAAGGTTTGCTTTTTGAGGAGGGGGAGGACCCAGGAATGTTTCAGGTTGCTGGGTATGGTACCTGATGTGAAAGAGGCATTTCTAAGTTTAGTAATGAAGGGTGAGAGTTCACGGGGGGCGTCTTTTATGATTTGGGCTGGACATGGGTCGCCTTGGCAATTAGAGGGTTTGAGGGTGAGGATGACTTTCTCGACTTCTTTAGTGGAGACTTTGCGAAAGTAGAAGGGGGAGGGGGGTGTCCAGAGGTTTCAGAGTCGGTGATGGGTTAGTGGTAGCCTTGGAGGGGGGGGCCTATGTTAACAGTGTTTGGGGCAGTTATGGACGCTTTTTGGTTGTTGATCTTCGCCTGAAGCATTGTTATTTTGTTGGCAAGGGCATTTTGTATGCCTGTGCACCAGTTCTTGTCCTTGAGGCAGGAGTCGGGCGCTTGGTTGGGGGATTCTATTCTACTTCCTTCAGGATGGCGAACAATTCTTTTGTGTTCGATTTGGCTTGAATGATACGGGTGTTGTATGAGGTTTGTTTCGCTAAAATGATTTCTTTTTTGTAGAGGGTGGCTAATTTCTTCAGGTTGTTTTTGTTGGTGTCTGAGGGGTCTAATCTCCAGGTTTTTTCGCTTAGGCGTTTCTTTTGTCTGATGTCTTTCAGTAAGGGTGTGAACCAGGTATTTAGGTGTTGGCTGGGTTTGCTCTTCCTAATTTTCAGTGGTGCGATAGTGTCCAGAGAGGCGAGCATCACTTCATTGTATTTTTCTACCATGGAGGCTGGGTCAGACTGATCTGAAATGGAATTTAAGGTGGGGAGAATGAGGGGGATAAAATTTTCAGGGGTAATATTTTATGTTTCTAGTAGGTGCAGTGGGGGCTAGGGTACTGTTGTTCATAGGTGTGGTGGCTTTTAAGGTAAAGGATACCATTTAGTGGTCGACCATAGCTGAGGCATTATAGAGGTGATAGTAGTTGGGCAGTTATGTTCGGCAATCCAGTTGCGGGTCCTTCCTTTGATATGTGTGGGATCTGTGATCTTTTGGGAGAATCCTAGTTCCTCCAGGGTGTTGTTAATTTGTATGGCATTGGGGTCACGTGGGTCATTGAATCCAAGGTTGAAGTCGCCTAGGATGAGGCTTTGAGTGGAGCCTTTTAAATTGTCAGATAATAGGTTTGTTAGGTCTTCCTGAAAGGAGCCTATAGGGCCTGGTGGTCGATGAATCAGGTGGATGATGATGGTTTGATTGTTGGCAATGGTTAGTTTGGCTTTGAGGGATTCACAGGAGTTGGAGTTATGGGGTGAGGAGAGTCTTGGGGCTAGGTTATTGTTGACAATTATAGCCAGGCCGCCACCTCTAGACGTGGTGCGATCCATGCGTATAAGAGTGTAATTGTCTGGGATAGCTAACATAATGGCTGGTCCTGCTGCGGGATGGAGCCAGAATTCCGTGATGGCCAAGAAATCCAAGTTCTCATTTTGGATTGTGTCCGCTATTTCAGTGGCATGGGCTACCATAGAGCTGGCGTTTAATAAGGCGCCTTTTATTCCAGGTAGGGCGGGTGGGGCAGAAGGCGGTTGGGCTTTGTGTTGGCATTTAGGGGAGGAGGAATCTCTAAAGATTCAACTGTTGAGTTGTAGTCGGTGTTGGCCGGTGTTGGTTATGTGTAGTGGATTGTTGGTGGTAAGCAGGATGTGCTTGTTGTGATTAGAGGCGGGTTGGGCATTGGCTAAAGGGTCATACGTTCTTGGGAGTCTGGCGCGGAGTCTAAGGTTACGCTGTTGGAGGCTGCATGGTTTAATGGCCATGTTGGTTTTCTCCGGGGGTACATTACCATGATGTAGCTGATTCTGTGGTTGAACTAGGTTCATGTTGTGAAGGGTGGTCGGCCAATGGTGGTCAAGTGGAGGATGGTTCGGAGTAGAACCGTGTAGAGTAGTGGTAGATACATAATAGTGGGCTAGTGTAGGTCAAGGATCCTAAGCGCACATTACTAAAACAGGCACGCTAGATGCAAGTTTGCAGGGTGCAGGAAGCATGCAAGAATAGGTGGGCTGGAGGCTAGTGGGCAGATACAGGCACTTGCAAGCCAGTTACTAAAATAGGCAGGGGTGAGTGTGATAGCAAGCACATATGCGATTGAGCCAAAGGGGTTTGCCTGGATTCAGCAGATGTCTTCCCTGAGGCCAAAATCATCATGTCCTCCACTTGGAAACAGGGTCACAGGAGCTCCGGGGTGGATCTTCTGCAATACTACAGACTACGAGCGGCTATATCTGCCAGTTGGCCCTCCTACCCCTCTCAACCTCCAGAAACCCCCTCCTTGACCTACATTGCAAACTTTGGACACTGTAGACCTAGCCTCTCCACACTATACAAATTAGACACCATACCGATCCCCGTCCCTCAAGCCCGCGAGAGGTGGTCCCGCAAACTTCAAATGGAACTCCGAGATGATCAATGGACCCAAATGTGTAGGCATACCCAGACAGTCTCAATAAATTTGCGATTTAAGATTATGCAGTTCAAACTCCTGAATGATGTTAGGGAGAAATGTGCTAATTCCCTTCACCTTAGAGACCCCCAGCAACTTTGCTGGATTTTGAGGACTTGATTTTTTTTTTCCTGGAAAGAGTGTGAGCCTTTTTTCCCACTCGCTCATGTATTTTAAAGTGTGTTTTACTCTTGTGTTCTTTGATTATGGAGTTTGATAACTCCATGTGCATAATCTTTTCATGTGTGTTACTCAGCACCTTCAGTGCAGTGACACGGGCATGTTTTTTAGACTTTCCAAAGGTTTAAATACCTTCTCTCGGATAAACTCCTGTTTCCCAGAGAATGTAAGGTTAAATTGACTTTGCTAGTCTTTTTAAATTTCTCGACCCAGCACACACTATCTTACAATATAGTGCTGGAGGGGTTACATAGTATCGCCTGTTTCTAAAAACTCATGTAGCAGTCAAATGCTACCCTTTCCTGTTGAAATGGCTTGTGGCAGTGGTTTTACAATGAACTACCATGATTTTTCCCGACCGCGAACACTGCTAGCTAAAAATCACGGGAGCCATGTTTTTCAAGATGGCACCTTGAGCCCCTTTTATTTAAACCGGTCCCTGTCTTCTTTTTTTACCATTTCTTTTTGGAAAGGTCCTTCTAGTGTTTCTCTCTGAGCGCCAAAATAGGTTTGGTCCCTTTGTTCGTATGCCTTTGGCGGGCTTCAGGACTGAAGACCGCCTCTGGCGCCTGTGTGTCTGGGGTGGGCAGGAAGAGAGGGAGGTGCCCGAAACTCCCTGTGCTTAGTCTCCTAGGAGACCCAAATGCACTCTGGCGTGATTGGCTGGCTGACTGTCCGGCAAGGACAGCCACCCTGCTGGGTGAGTGACAGCTCGGCTGGAATGAAAGGGAGAAAACTGTTTAAAAGGTGAGTCTCTGGGCTTGGAAGGCAGAGTCGACCAATGGAACGAAAGAACCGAAGACAAGCTGGAAGAGGACGGCTGCTGCAACTCCTGGACTGTTGGTTTGCCCGGTGAAGCCCTGCTGCAGCTTCAAATTGCCAAGTTCATCTCGACAGAGAAGCCCCTTCAAGGACAACTTCTTCCTTTCAGTTGGTGGGACCAATCAACTCGTAAGCCACCTGCAAACCAATCTTGGAGCTGGTTATGATTAACCAGGCAGAGGGAAACCAGCTTGTGTGCTTGAATTACAGCTAATGGAACTGAAGGAACTACATTTTGTCAGCGTTTTCCGACGATCCCGTGCAGTGCAGGAGTCCCCTGACGTCCTCCCACTTGTCCCCACGACTGAGGCTCAGGAACAGTGAGATCCGCAGGAACTTCCAGGAACCAACATCTTCAGCCGCATCTTTTTCTTCATATTAAGGTACTGTGCCAACCCGATTGAGAGAACTTACCTCTCGCGGTGAAATTTTGTGAAACTTTCCCAACTTGCAGACCTAATCAGCTTGTGACCCAACATATGATTCTTTTTCGTACAAACTACTTTAAATGGTATATATGCATGGAATGTAAGGCATAAGCATCTTAAATCTAAAGGATATGGGGTGGATAAAACATCCTGGTAGAGAGTGCAGGGTGCAAAAAAGTAATAAGAAGGGTGCTAAAAAAGGAGAAGGAACTGGTTAAAGGTATGAAGAAGAAAACCATTATTTCGCGGACGGACACAATATTTGCACCCCTGGTCTTTACAACTAGAAGGGGTATGTTGGCTATAGCTCTGGCCATGCCACTTCACCAATCTCCGGGACTGGAACCTGAGTTGTATGATCAAGACGGAGAAGGGGGAGGCGTGGAGGGAACAGATGCATTAATGATGGAAGAAATGCGGGAAATGGTAGAAGGGGACGGGGTAGTGAAGGAGGAGCGCCAGGCCACTCAGTCACTCTACGTAGAGGAGGGGGAGTTAATGGGAGGGGGGATGACTTTAAATGGAAATCAAAGAGAGGATGGGGAGGTGAGGGCAAACCACGATAATTCTCTTAGATACCCCTTGAATCTTCTCTAAAGGTGTAATAACTCAACTGGAAAGGAAGGTGAAATCTAGGGAGCTGGGGGAGGGATGAGACGGGGAAGACAAGATAAACGATCTTACTAGGCGTGGTACAGTCAGATTGTGCAGGTGCACAGAACAGGAAATGCGCCCAGTCCCGTCAGAACATGGGTTAAGTGCTGAGAGATACCACTCTCATGGGTCGTAACCGAAGTGCAGTAGTGCTGGGGCAAGAAGTAGAGAAGAGAGAGCAGAAAGAGGTGGTTAGCAGTGGAGAGTGAGAAAGAAGGATGAGGCGAAGAGGAAAGTCTTGAGGCGTTTCCAGAACTTAAGGAGATCTGGCTCAAGAGGGAGAGAGGCAAATAGGCTGTTCCAGAGGGAGGAACCTGTAGTGGATAAAGATCTCCCCCAAGTCTCTGCTTGGCCTTGACAAACTGGCCTGTCGCCTGCTACAAAGGCAATACCGACTCTGTCCACACCAAGAAGAGAGTCCACATTCAAGCTCGTGTCTCTGCGGCATC
The DNA here is from genome assembly GCF_040938575.1 of Ambystoma mexicanum. Lineage (NCBI taxonomy): Eukaryota > Metazoa > Chordata > Amphibia > Caudata > Ambystomatidae > Ambystoma > Ambystoma mexicanum. The sequence goes on from NC_090936.1 coordinate 1,219,767,942, forward strand.
TAACAACTCAGCCGAACTCTTTAAAATCTGCAAGGAGCTGGCCAACCCTGCTGCAGTCTCTACCCCTCGTGTTGCCTTCCAGGCTCTTTGCAATGCCCTTGCCTCTCACTTCATTTCAAAAACCCAGGACATCCTGTCCCCCTCTCCACCCACACCCCTCTTCTCCCCTCTCCATCTGTGCTTGCTGACCCTCCTTTAGCCACCCTCCCACCATCCTTCTCGTTCTTTCCTCTTTTCACCCCTGACGAGGTCGCTAGACAAGTCCAATCTATGAAAACCTCATCACAACAGTTTCATCCCTGTTCCTCTAAAACCATCAAGGACCACATTGACACCATCGCTCCGGCCCTTGCTGATTTTTGCAACCACTCCTTTGCCTTGGGATCCTTCCCCTCCCCTCTGAAGCACTCCTTTGTACATCCTCTTCTCAAGAAACCCACAGCTGATCCTTCTTGTCCAGCTAACTATCGCCCAATTTCTATTACTCCCTTTCTTGGCAAACTCCTGGAAAAGTTGGCCATCTCTCAGCTTAACCTTCATTCCAATTCTGTTGGCTGTCTCCATGACCACCAGTCTGGCTTCAGAGCTGCCAGAAGCACGGAAACTGCTCTCCTGAACATCTGTGAAGATCTGCTCTCCAACCTTGACTCTAACATTCCCTCTGTCATCATCCTCCTCGATCTCTCTTCTGCCTTCGACACGGTCAACCATACCATCCTGCTCAACCGTCTCTGTGACAACCTGGGTATCACTGATCAGGCTGTGGCCTGGCTGACCTCTTCCCTCTCAGATCGACCCTCCCAGGTCCAACTTGGGTCCTTCCTTTCATTTATCTTCCTCTCTACCTGTGGTGTTCCCCAGGGGTCTAACCTCTCGCCTTGGCTTTTCAACCAATACCTGGCAACTCTCACCCACTGCATTGCCACTTTCTGCTCAAATTTCCAATGCTACGCTGACGATACTCAACTCATTTTCAGGCTGCCCTCTGCCACTTCCTCTCCCTCTCTCATCTCTGATTGCCTAACTGCCATTCAAGATTGGTGTTCCGCCAATGATCTTTGTCTGAATGCCAGCAAGACGGAGATCCTCTTCATCGGCACACCTTCACCATCATTTCCCCTCACTCTCTGGCCGGCCTCCCTTGGCCCTCCTCCTACCCCCACCTGCGAGGCTAAGAACCTCGGGGTCATCTTTGACTCCACCCTTTCCTTCTCCGCCCACATCTCTGAGGTCTCTAAAAAGTCAAATTTCCGACTGCACCTCCTCAGAGGTACTCTAATCTTTCCTCTCCTTCCCCCAAAAGCTCATGGTATCCAAAGCTCTAGTTCTCTCTAGCTTGGACTATTGTAACAGCCTCTTTGTAAATCTACCTGCCTCTACTCTCCGCCCTCTGCAACTAATCCAGAACAGGACTGCGAGACTTGTCCTTGGCCTCAAGCCCTGGGATCGTATCCCTCCAGCTCTGAAATCTCTCCACTGGCTCCCAGTGGATGCAAGGATTAAATTCAAAACCCTCTGCATTGTACACAATTCTTTCTGGGGCGTGGGTCCAAAATACCTTCAGCTATCCCTCCGCAAATACCTCCCTGTTAGGGAGAATTCTCTGTTTAGGCTGAATTTCCTAACCTAGTGAGTCCCCCAGCAGCTTTGCTGGATTTTTGGGGTTTATTTTTTTTCTCCTGCCAAGAGTCAGACTTTTACCCTCACTCTTGGACATGATTTGAGTGTTTCTTTGGATCTAGATGTGTTTAATGGGCTATGGGGTCTTTTACCCCATAGGGCTTCATGTGTTTTTGTGATCTGTGTTACACAGCACCCTCAGTGCAGTGACACAGGGGTGTCATAGTGACCCCCCAGTATAGACTCCATACCCTGGGACTGACTACTGTCTCCCAGGGCATGTAAAGTCACCATTGACTTTACTAGTCTTAAATTCTGAACAGAACCAGTACAAACCATCATATTGTGGAAGTACTGGCTGGGGCAATTCGATTGCCCCAGGGTCTATTAGTCGAGGGGGCACGTCTCCGTCCCCCCTGATCGAGTTTTGGCTGGTGGCAGTGGATACTACTTTTTATATTCAACCGCGAATATTTTCCTATCGGATTGCCCATTGTTTTAGGCTACTATCTTTATTTAATTATTTACGGTAGCCTCGAACATACCACCGGTTTATTTAATTAATATTAATTCTCCGGTTGGTATTTTTTGCCAAATCTTGATTCTAAAATGGCGTTTGTGTTCTCTTCTGTGACTCCAACCCAAGTCGAGCCCTTTGTTCCACTTTTTGGCGGGCTTCTCCACAGAAGCCCTCCAAAGTGGTGCCACTCTGTCTGGGGTACTTAGGAGGGGTGGTGGGGAATTTAGGCACCCTGGACTGAGTTGCCTAGGCAACTCAAGTCGCACTCCATCCTGATTGGCCCAAGTGGTGAGCCGGCCGGCAAACTAGCTAGGCTGAGTGAATGGGGGTTTGCTGCATAAAAGCAGGACTTTGGGGACTGGAACTTCAGAAGTTGCCACAGGACCGAAGAATCCAACGAGGGAGAAGCTGAGCCGACCTGCCACGACACCACCACCGGTGGAGCCCTGCTGGACCGCCTCACCACTTTTCCCAACGACAGAGGATATCTCCCGCCAGAGAGTCTTCTTCCTTTGACTGGTGGGGATAACCAGTTTCACCGTCTTTTCGCCTTCCCGATGTACCTCGTGGCCGCCTTGCCTGTGCCAAGCACCCTGGCAACCGGGATACCACGTTTTACCACGACCGCGAAACAAAGGTACCACCTTTAACCGGAAAACTCCACGGCTGGTTTCTTTCCTGGTAGTGCAACGACCTTCATCTTTCCTCCAAGTCGAGATCTTCTCTTCCCCTGGACGACGATGCAACTTGCACCCACTACCAGGAACAACTGCCACCGCTGGAGGATCCTTCCCACTTAAGGTACCGTGTCCCGCCTGGCTTCCCTTGCGACCGACTGTACGGGGTAGATTTAGCCCCCGGCTTTCGAACCTGGGTTAGCCTGGGACACTCTGGCTAAACCTTCCTAGGCCTCTCTAAACTCTTTTTGAACCCTCTGCAAGACTTTCTAAGCCTAATGTAACTGTGTGATCTTGGGCGCATTTGTGCTCTGCTCTCTCTAAGAGTGGGCCCAGCCTTTGGACTTTGGCTCACCAGTGACTTTTGCTCTTCTGCCTTGCTAACAGTGTTCCTGAATCTTAGAGTGGTGTACCTTTCCATATTCTGTCTTTTTCCCTCCCTTTCTAACAAACTTATTGGAGTGCCATCTAGTTAAGCGCTCACCTCTGTATGAAAATAAGTGGTGTTTTACTGTGATTTTCTAATAGGGAAAAAGGGGTGTATATATTATAATAGTAACTGTGTTTAGAATATTTTACAATAAGAGTGCTGGAGTGTTTTCAACAGTGTGTTTTTAAATAAATAATTATATACTTTGATACCAAAGCTCTGGTCAGTGTTTGCTTGTATTGTTGTATCTGAGTGCCTATTGTGTATACTTTGCATACTGCCTAACTCTTCTTGAGGGAAGTCTGACTGCTCAGCCACAGCTACCAGGTAAATCTGGGTGGTACAGACTGCTACCAAGTGGGTTTACTGCCAACACCTGTAGTCTTAAATCTTTTGCAGTGGTCCCTAAGGGAACTGCACAGGTTTCTGCCTAACACTCCCCTCTCAAGCTCTTCGCTCCTCTAGCTCCAACTCAGTCAGGGTCAGTCGTTTTTCAAAGAAATGAGCTGGGGGTAGATCTGTCTTCGGCTGGAGCCTCCCTCTGGAATAGCCTCCCTGCCACTCTAAAACTTGAGGAAAACCATCTCTGGTTCCGGAAGCACCTCAAGACCTTCCTCTTTTCTTCTGCCTTCGCTCCGCCTCTCCCCTGCTGATCTGTTCTCTCTTGGCACTGTGCACCTGGCCACCCTCTGTCCTTCGGGCCCAGGTACCTGCTCACCCTGCCACCCTCCCGCACTGCCTCCGGGCCACCCCTTGCACTGGGGTCTATATCTGTACCCATACAGCTTCCCCCCTTTTTCTTCCTGCACATATCAGACCTACACTGCCTGCTGCCTTAAAACTAGCACTTGCAAATTGCTGGCTGCATTACCACTGTTTGTTGCCTTTATTATTTATTATTGTTATTTATATGTTTCTCCTCTGCTTCGCACTTTCCACTTCTCCCTCCTTCCATGCACTTTTCTCCTCCCCATCTCCCATGCACTTGCTCGTTTTCAATGTCACTGGGCCTAGTAAGATCGCCGTTTTGTTCTCCCCTCCCTTGCCTTGTTGCGCTCTGAAACACTTGTACAAGCGCGATAGAAATAAAAAATCAATCAATCTGCTTGGAGAAGCAGCTCACCCGCAGAGAGTTGGAGGAAGACGAGCGGAGAGCTCGGGAAGGAGAATATTTAAGAAGAGAGCATTGCAGATAGAGTGGGCCCAGGCCCAAGAAAGCCTTGTGGACAATGCAAAGGGTTAAAGGCAGCCAGTTTGGAGTCGTACCAAGAGTTGAACTTTTTGGTAGGCTTTAGTCGTACCCTCATGACAGGGGAAAAAATATCAAGAGTGTTGGAAACGGAGAGGTTGAAGTTAGAGAGGGCTGTGTTGGGGTGTGTTTGGTAAGATTTTCATAGTAATGGTAAATCTTCCTCACCTGTGTCAACCCCAGAACTGTATACTTTACTGATGGATTATTTTTCCTTATACCTCTGTGAGTGGAAACCTTTTTCCACACTCACCGAATCTTTTACTCTTTTTATGGGTGTCATTTTTTAGACTCTCCATAGTGACTATTTAAAGTTATCCTCTTTGACAATTTGTTGCCAATAATTGCATGTTGTTGCTGGGTTTTCCAAGGGGGCCCCCTATTAACTTTCTCAGGCTAACCTTGAGAGAACTGCAGTTCCCAAGGGTAGAAAGGATCTTTGGATCCCTTTTACATTTTATTTGCTGAAACCAGCACACCGCATTTTATGTGCAGTGCTGGGGAGATGCAATGTATCCCCTTTCACGCTAAATTTGGAACAATTCTGTTACAGGGACAAGCTTACCTTTAATGGCTGGTAGCAGTGATACATTTTACTAATTCGGTGCACCTTATCGCGGGCAGTGTTCACATCTGCAGTAAAGGTACACAAGGGTGCTCATTTTACCAAAAGGGCCCCTGTCATGTTTTTTTTAATATTTTTGTATTTTTTGGCCTTCCATCTTCCTTCCCCTGACATCCAGTGTGGGAAATTCCTTTGTGTGATTTTTATCTTCGGCCAGAGTCCCCTGGACTCCCCGCCCAGGCTCCAATCTGTCTGTGAAGGCAGGAGGCGCGGGAGAAGTCCATAACTCCACAGCTCTTTGTCTTCCTCCTTGCCTGAATGGGGACAAATCCCAGTGGGGGGGCTGGCTGTCCTGATTGGACAACCAGACCGCCCCTTGTTGTAAAATGCAGGTAGAGAATGCAGAAGTTGAGCTGTTGTTCCTGTTAAATACTCCGAACATGGAAGCTGGAGACAAGTTGACCACTGGAACGAAAACCGAAGAGGATGATGAAGGAAAAGCGGCTGAGACAGTTTCCAGCGACCGGAGAGCCTGCTGTGTAACCTGAGCCTGCCGTAGCCCTTCCTTCCAATCGACCTGGGCACTCTGAAAACGATGACCCCGACCCAGAGCCTGGTGAGACCCACTAGACTCATGCATTTTGAGCCATCCCATGCTGTGCTTGCGACCTTGCGGGTTGCAATACCCCAATACCCTGGGACCTCAAGCCATTGTGCGGTGCACGGTCTTCCAAATTCCGAATCTCGTTAAAACTTCATGGGCATTCTGCTGGATCTGCAGAGACACGAATCAAGTCCGAAAAGACCCCTCACCAAAGTGCTGGACCTTTGTAACAACGAGAATCCGACCAGTGATATTCTGTCTTCTTCTCTGCTCCTGAAAAAGGCGCCAAATGCACAGAGCTGCATCCAGCTGTGAGGAAAATCTTGCCTAGGGCCTTCCCCATTGATCCCTGCTACAAAATCCCTTCCAACGTCCTGTTTTCAATCACCATGACAAGGAATCCACCTACCAGGTTTTTGGCTGCAGATCCTGAAGTAGTCCTGCTGCAAAATCATCTTCCATGCTGAGGTACTGTACTGGCTTGTGTATTTACTTACGTGAATTCTTTTGTGATTCCTGTGTAGTTTCGGGGTGTTCACTGTGATTGGGAGGCCTCTCGTCCCGTTCACCCATGCTCACGGCTGGAATCCTCCTGGAATCTCTTCTGTAAAGCCCCTGGACCCTCAATTAACTCTAAAGTAAAATACTCACCTGTTTGAACAGTCTTCCTTAGGAACTCTGACGTTTGCTACTTAAGAACCTACCCTGACACTGCCGGTTGGACACTAGACCCTAGTGACCCTCCCACCCCCTACTGCCACTGAGAACACTCATGCTCCCGGAATAAGGGAAAGACTTTTAAAGGATTGGGCCTTTTGCCTACAAAAGAGAATACGTGTTTAAAAGTTACTTACTTGCGAAAGAAGTTGGTTGGGAACTGTAACTGAGAGTGAACAGTTACAAAAGTTCTTACTTCCCTTGAATGTGTGTTGCACTATTCTGAAAAGTATATGTAACATCTTTCTTTCCCTAGTAACTATTTCGCCATTCTCACAGAAAGTAGATGTTGTGCCTCTTCCCAAAAGTAATGCTGTTGGTTTCACATTATTATTCCTGTTAGGATAATTGTATGAGTGTTCCCCAACTGGGTCTTGCTTCTCCTGACTTGCTGGTAGTCTCTCCAGAATAAGTCTGCATTAGGTTTTACCTACCTTGAATAACTTTGAGTCATTCATAAAGTGTAACATTGGGTTTTGCTTTCCCTGTTCTGTTTTAGACGGACACAAAAACAGCCTTAGGTTTACCTGCCCCAAGTTGCTGGTAGCTCCTTGAAAAAGTATAGGGGTTTAGATTACCTTGCGTTAGCTGTGTGCCACCCTAAAATTAGTTATAAGTGTTACTGCTTAACTCAATCTGTGTTTCACTGATCTCAGAAGCACCTGTAATTGAATATTACATCCTTAGGTTTTACTCACATAGTATAACTGTGGGTTATCACAAAACTAGTTATAGTTTCTTTTTACTGTACCTAGAATAAGTGTTCCACTGTTCACAAAATATATATTGACTGATTATGTGATTTGTTACTGAGCGTCATGGTACAACTGGTAAGGTCTACTACCCTTGAATTACTGAATGTAATCTGAAAGGAACCATTGGTTTTTACTCCCCAAGAATAGGTGTGACCTATACTGAATGTGTATGAAACGGATTTACTTCCCTAGAACTACTGTTAGGTGTTGTAAATAAGGTTATTTGCTTTGGTCTATGTACCTTCAAGCCTAGTATTGTTTTTATAATTGTGGTTATATATAATGTGATAGTACTTATTTCCCCCAAGATTTATCTGGGCCTACTTGTATTTAAATAAACAATTTACTTTTACAATACTTAGTGTTTCAGTGTTTCTTCGGATCATTTGTATTACAATTTCATGTGTACTGATTCTACAGGCCTCTCTCCCTCCTAAAATAAGCCTGGCTGCTCTGTCTACACTACCCTATACTCAGGTGGTACAGCCTTATACTAAGAGTGGAGTCTTGTACTGTCTCAGTTGAATGGTTTTGATGATGTTGGGTAGATCTTCAGAAAAACTGTCCTAACAGGGTGGGAGTCAGCCGCAGGAGTAGAAGGAGCAGAGTTGGTAGAAGCAAAAGCAGCCACTGACACACTTTTCATGGGTCGGATGACCTTGTAAAGAAGAGGCAGTGCCGGGCATACAGATGCAAGAGGAAAAGAGAGCTTCAAGTTAGAAGAGAGTGATCAGTCCAGGAGAGGGAAGTAGTGATAGGGATGGAGGGATGTCGGTTGAGATGAGAGCATTCAAGGTGTGGCCAGTGGTGTGCGTTGGGCCAGAGGACCTGAGGAGTCGGGTGAGTCGAGATGGATGTTGAGATCGCCCTGTGGGAAGAGTTTTCAGGAGGAGGAAAGGAGAGAGGTGGTCAGGTCAGCCCTTTTCAAAAGGAAGAGGGAAGGCTGACCAGGGGGCAGAGCAGTCAGGCTCATCATAAGAGGAAGATGTGGCTGTAGGTAAGTACATTGAATCTAGTTGGACATGCACTGCAAAGAAGCACTTAAATTTATAATTTATATAAAAGTATATATTATATTTACACCAGAATCACTTTAAATAAGTCAGTCGTTAACATTAGAACACTTAGGAATACTTGTTAATACAAGTCAAAGGGCACTTTCAGTTTTGTGTTTGTTCGCAGTTTCGTTTGTAGCAACATTAGAAAAGGGAAAAGGCAAGGTTATTGTATTATCAGTTATTGTGCGCACCTGCGGTTTCTAACAGTTATTACGGTAGGACATTTACTCTGCAGACACATATAGTAAAATCAGTTAAAGGAAGGAAAATGATTAGTTAGTGTGGCATGAGCTTGGTTCAAGGTTCTGGAGAGGGTTTCTTTGCCCAGTAAGTCTTAAGTCCCAACACGCAACCCTAGCTAAATGCAGTTTGGAGAGGGCTAAAAGTCTTGACAGCCAGCACAGTGTGAAGAGTTCCTGAGGATTTCTTACAGTCTCTAGTGTTCTTGAAGCCGCAAGTTAACAACTAACAATGGAGACCTTTGAAAGGACTCCAGGAATGGACCCAAGCAGCAGCGTTAAGAGGCGTTTGCGCTGGACACCTCTACGTGCGCTCCATGCTCTCAAGAGACTTCTTGGACTCCGTTAAGCACTACCTTTTCCCCACAGTAATTTTGTTCTTTGTTTGCCCTTCTACCATTCTGGACGGGGGAGGCCTGCGTGTGTGTTTTGCCTTTGGTGGGAACCATTGGGTGTCCCCACCTAGGCGCCATAGAGTCTGGGCAGGCAGGAAGTGGGGAAGGAGTTTTTCACCGCCCTATCCTTTGTCTGCCAAAGTGTCTGAATAGGACTAGCTGCCACTAGGAGTCTGGCTGCCCTAATTGGACAGCCAGATACCCCTTTCTGTAAATTGCTGAGAGAGATTACAGAGGAGCGAGTGTTGGAACTGTATAAAAGGCGAGGCTCCTGGAGTGAAAATCAAGTCAACCACTGGAAGCTGAAGTAACCAAAGAAGATGACCAGAGACGCCTGCATACCCTTTGCAACACTGTGAAGTGATCACGTCTATCCTGATCCCATTTTCTGTGCTAAAGAGGAGTTCTGAAGAGGACAACTCCTTCCCTTTGACTGTGGGAACAACAAATCCCAAGACCGACTTTCGTTTGAGTTATCTCCCGAGGTAATAGGAGCTTCGAGAGCTGCTGAACCCCAATGCCAGGAGACCTGCTGCCCATCTTGAGTGCATCGTCGTAGAAAGGCCAAACCTGTCCAAATCTTTGCTGAGCCACTCCAGAGATCAATTCAACTCGCCCAGACCCCCTCAGCAGTGTGTGGGACTGCAGGATCCGAAGAAGATTGATTGGGTGAATTGCGTCCTTTGTTGAAGCTGCAGAAAAAGGTGCCAAAACTGCAGTGTGACCAGAGAAGTTGATGAAAGCTGTGCCAGATGTCCTCCCTCGAGACTGATGCTGAGAGATCCCGTCCAATATCCTGCCTTTCGTCACCAGACCAAGGAATCCGGAGGTCGGGTCCAGAGCTGCAACATCACAAACATCCAGCACTAACATTTGCTTCTAACCTAAGTTAGTGCACAGGAAATAGTATTGCTTACCTTGTTCCAAAAAGTAGTTCCAGAGCGTTGGAGTGCACGTAGATGTGTCCAGGGCAACCCCCTCTTACCCCTGACTCAAGCCGCTGCTAGTGTCGCTTTAGCAAGTCCTTTAACCGGGTCTCCAACGTTGATTAAATCTTCTTTCCTAAAGACTGGAAAGTATCCACAGGAACTTTTGATTTCTTCTACTTTGGAAGACTTAAAGCCTCTCTGAACTGCCTTTTAGCTAGTGTTGCGTTTTGGACTTTAAAAGACTTACTGTAACCCTAACCAACTGTTTTCCTTCCTAAAAATCACTATCTTATGTGTGTATGCTAACTAAATACAATTACTGTATTACTTTCCAAGTTACGTTGTTAGGCAGAATTGCATGCAGTACCCTCTTGGACCACCACACAAAGTTAGGACTACAGGTGTAAGCAAGACCAACCTTTGGTATAGGTCTGTACCACACAGTTTGTTGGTAGCGAGCTGAGCAGCCAAGCTTATCTCAAGAGTGGATGTGAGCAGTAAAAGAGGTTACACAGGGGACTTTCAATCAAAGTGGTTCAAGTAGACACTTATACTCAAGGTTTCTTGGTAAAACACTTATTCATTTATTACACAATCATTTATAAAAACATTTCATTAGAAGAAGACAACTTAATATTATATACCAATACACTTCAATACAAAACTCTTAGCTTTTGAGACAGTTTGAGCTCCCCTGAAAAAGGAGCCAAATGGCAGTTCAGTTACTTAGCAAAAAGGACAAAAGTAAGTACAATAGATTGCATATACTTTCCAGGCAGTGCAAATAGTTTTAGTTCACCAGAATAGTTCAATTGAAGTCAATAGGCCAGGCAAAAGTGAATGGGCTAGTGTTCTGGATAGGAAAGTGCAGTTCTGGTTTCAAATGGTTAAGTCTTTGCAAAAGTTCTCAGAAGTAGTTTAGACGAAAAAGAATCATTTGTGGGGTCACAAGCTGATTAGGCCTGCGAGATGGGAAAGTTTCACAAGCTTTCACCGCGAGAGTGGCATTCTCTCAATCGGGTTGGCACAGTACCTTTTGTATGAAGAAAACAAATGTTGCTGAAGTCGTGGGGACAAGAGGGAGGACCTTGGGGGGTAGAAGGGACTCCTGCACTGTACGGGATTGTTGTAGAAAGCCAACATAATGGAGTCACTTCAGTTCCAGTAGCTGTAGATTCAAGAACACAAACTGGTGTCCCTCTCCCTGGTTAATCCTAACCAGCCTTGAGATAGGTATCCAGGTGTCTTATGAGTTGATTGGCCCCACCAACTCAAAGGAAGAAGCCGTCCTTGAAGGAGCTTCTCTGTCAAATGGAGTTTGGCAATTCGGACCTGCAGCAGGGCTTCACCGGGCAAACCAACGGTCCAGTGGTTGCAGCGCAGTCCTCTTCCAGTTCGTCTTTGGTTCTTTCGTTCCAGTGGTCGACTCTGCCTTCCAGTCCAGGAGACTCGCCTTTTAAACAGTTTTCTCCCATTCATTCTAGCCTAGCTGTCACTCACCCAGCAGGGTGGCTGTCCTTGCCGGACACTCAGCCAGCCAATCACGCCAGAGTGAATTTGGGTCTCCTAGGAGACTTAGCAGAGAGAATTTCAGGCTCCTCTCTCACTTCCTGCCCACCCCAGCCACTCAGACTCCAAGGGCGGACTTCAGTCCTGAAGCCCGCCAAAGGCACACGAACAAAGGGACCAAACCTGGTTTGGCCCGCAGAGACTAACACTAGAAGGACCTTTCCAAAACGAAATGGCGTAAAAAGAAGACCAGGACCAGTTTAAACAAAGGGGCTTAAGGCGCCATCTTGAAAAACATGGCTCTCATGATTTGTAGCTACCGGTGTTCGGGAAAAATCATGGTAGTTCGTTGTAAAACCACTGCCACCAGCCTTTTTAATAGGAAAGGGTAGCATTTGACTGCTACATGAGTGTTTAGACACAGGGGATACTATGTAACCCCTCCAGCACTCCATTGTAAGATGGTGTGTGCTGGGTCTAGGAATTTGGAAAAGACTTGTAAAGTCAATTTCATGTCACATTCTCTGGGAAACAATAGTTTATCCCGGAGAAGGTATTTAAACCTTTGGGAGGAGGTCTAATAGACAGCCCTGTGCCACTGCACTGAGGGTGCTTTGTAACACATATGAAAAGATGATGCCTATGGAGTTATCTAAAACTTCATAATCAAAGAACACCAATGTAAAACACACATCCAAACACATGAGAGTGGGGGAAAAAAGGCTCACTCTCTTTCCAGGTAAAAAGAATCAAATCCTCAAAATCCAGCAAAGTTGCTGGGGGTCTCTAAGGTGAAGGGAATTACCACATCTATGAGAATTCTCCCTAACACGCGTTATAACAGTATTACAGTAAACCTGTCTAGATGAAATTGGTACAATTGTAAGCGTTCAGCAATTACTGATTAAGAATTTTAACGGTAGTGTAAAGTACAATAAGTGTGTTGGTTTATCAAGTATTCAACAGTGACTCTTGTGTATATAAAATACATATTTTAATATAGATTTGTGTTTCTTTGATGTGCATTACTGATTAGGTTTTGAGTACTTACCTAAGCTCATATCTTCCTCTTCAGATAAACCTGACTGCTCTGCCACTCTACCAAGGTCTCTGGGTAATGCAGACTGGTACTAAGAGTTGGGGATCTACAAACCATTGGGATAGCTTACGTTTGTATTACCTTCAAGTGAGACTTCAGGAAAACTCTGCTAACAACTTGTAATCATTTTTTCAGGGGCCTTTGGCTTTAGCAGTCCATCCCCATCTAATTATGAGAGTCTGAGTCAGATTGGAGGGCAGAACAAGCAAGGCACAAGCTAGATAAAGTCAGGAGTTCCAAAGGATACTTCTGGTAGAAAGGAAGTAAAGCTTTTTGATGGAAATGGGTTTAGGGAATTCACACAGGCTTTTGGCCTGTGCGAACACTGAAAATGCACGAATCACTACTCCAGCAACAGAGTTTTGGGTCATTTTTTTCAAAAGTCCTCCCAAATAAGACTTTATAAAACTATTCTTGGGCAATACAGAAATTCCAACTCTTAGTAGAGGCCTGTACCAGCTAGTATAGGTAAGGTAGCAATGGCAGAGCAGCCAGGCTTATTTTAGGTGGGAGAGAGGGTTTTTATGAAGGTACAAAGCACTTGTAGCATATACATCTTGAAACACTTATACACCATGTTATATAAAAACATTAGTTTATTATATATATATTTCTGAGGCTTGTGGAATCTGCTTAGATCCCATGCTATGCATAGGCAGACATCTAGTGGAAGCTGCAGAGTATTAGTTGTTGTTTTCGAAACTCGAAACGGGATGTCGACAGGGCGTGCCAGTAATACTATCCCTAGTGTGACGTCCACTGTACCCGTGATCTTTCAGGCGTTGAGTTCCCTCAGATTGTTTTTTTCCGCCATCGTAACGAATGCTGATCACGGAGTTCATTTCGGCTAACGCCATTTGCCTATGAAAAATTAAGACTAGTTACTCTTTTCTGTCCTTTTCCAAACAGACTTTGAATAATTCATCGACACGGTGGAAAAGACGGCCGTCGGACGAATTCCAGACTTCACTAACCCTTTTGGCCTTGGAAGGCCGCACCGGGCCTAGGCCATAACAGTAGGTAGAGTCAGGGTTGGTCATTGTAGAATGCATTTTCCCCACTTTTCTCATTCTCGCCTGACTACCATTCCCCTTAAACATGCAGAAAACCCCATTTAAATTTTGCCCACGTGCAATAAAAAAATTCCTGTGGATAGACAACTTGTGTCTAGCGCATGAACACGACGAGGAGCATTGTCAAGCCTTCAAGCTCTTCAAACCAAAAACTCTGAGACCGGAGAACTAAACACTGGGCCCATCACGCCATGCAGGCCGAGGCTGCCATGGATGTGGAGGGAGCCTCCAGTGATGGCAGTGTCGTGTTCTTTACAGACAGCGAAGGCGACTGGGAACCATTAGGTTCCCAAGTGCGGGCCCCTGACCCCAAGAGACAGGCCGGCGGCTCTGTTACGGGGACGACACCCGGCGGCGAAAGCACTACCACAACCCCCGACACTAAACACACATCCTGGACCAAACGTCCACACACGGCGTCGTCAAGGGGGAGATCTAAAAAATCCCTGTCCTCTGGGCACTCGAGGCCCCGATCGCCCCAAGACAGGCCCCACAAGTTTAAAGACCAGAAAAAAGCCGTCCCCAAAACATCGACCGAACGTTGAATGTCGGGAGTACGCTGCGGTCTGCCCCACAGTCGAAAGTCGACATCACACGTCGAAAAAAAGGCTGTAAGTTCCAAAAACACTAGTTTATCACATCTAGTGAAAAACATGTCCCTGAGAGCCTGCTAAAATCCAAAACTCAAAGAAACACTCCTCCAAGAGCCCCAATCATACAGATAGGCCTAAAGACAAGCCTAATAACAGGAGGAAGAAGCCTTAAAGAACAAGGGCCAGCCTCAGGCTCCGGCCCAGTGTACACCCCAGGCCCATCCTACACCCCTAGGATAGGACTCTACCCCTCAGTACCCTGGTGTCATTCCCAGTTCAGCCACATGGACTGCGGAAGAAATAGACATGGTCATGACTTTGAAAAAAAAACACAGGCTTTCCAGAATTTTCAAAGCACACCTACAGCTGAGGCTTCCACTTCCCAGCCCCCAGCTAAAAAAGCTCAACCTGATACTCTCCCTATTCCAAGTCCAGCTCAACCAATACAAAGTGATCTGTATGATGTTCACACAGACACGGATGATATTGAGATCTATCAAGAGGCTGATAATTATTACGATGATGATGATGAGGAGGTGGTGTATAACCTTGCCTCACCAATTCACAGGATTCACCAGTGTCCGATTCTCAAGTGGGCAGTCAGCCTCTCCATAATGACATGTTAATCAAGGCAGCTCAATACTTTGGTATACAAACCCAAGAAACTTAGGTAGACAAGGACTTCGTGGACGTTATATTGGGGGACAAGAAGGCCACCACCCTATTCATCCCGATTATACAATCTGTCCGAAGAAGGATTTAACCTTCCCTGGAGACACCAAACCAGACACGGGCAGTCAACCCGCAGGTTGAAAAACTTTTCAGCCCAGCGCCATCTGACCCACTCTACATCAGGGGCCAGCTCAAGCCAGATTCGCTCATGGTGCCAGATTTGCTCATGGTTACCATAACCCGTAAAGGGCAGGGACACAGTTAGCCTCTTCAGAGACACCTCCAGATAAGGAGAGCAAAAAACTCTACACAATGGGAAGAAAGGTAGCGACTTTGGCAGCTTTCCAAACAAGGATCGCCAATAATTCGATGCTGTTGGAAAGTTATAATTGCCACAAATGGGACGAGATAACTACACTGACTCATGTGCTCCCGAGCCTCTAAAGTCTCGACTAGCCCTGGTAGCAGCAGACGGCAAAGCAACATCCAGCTGCACTCTAAAGGACAATCTAGATGCTGCAGACAATGCAGACAATGCGGGCAGGGTTATTGTAGAAGGGACAATAATAAAGCGCCACGCGTGGCTACGCCAATCTGGCTTTAAACTTGAGACCCAGGCTACACTATTATGCCGGTGGATCCTATAGTCTTATTCAGCAAAGCCGTGGAAGACGCATTTAAGTCCACCAAAGAAGAATGACACCCTAAAATCTCTAGGCCAGCTGACGAACAAACCACCAGGCCAGAGAGGCGGAAGCAATTTTCGTTGGTTTTGTGGCCAAAACTCTGAGAGGCTCTGGTTACAGGCAGGGTGAGGGCTCTTCCTGGAATAACAACCAGGCTCAAGCCTCAGAGGGATGCGAAAGAGGGCTGCGCCAATCTCGTGGCCAGGGGAGGTCCTCCACATCTAGAGGTGGAGGTACACCTCCTAGGCAATGACAGCCTGCTACAGGTCCCCTCCTATGCCTCTCCAGTAGGAGGGCGCATCTCACACTTCACCCACGCATGGGAGGGAATCACCACGGACAAGTGGGTGTTATCGACAGTAGCGGCAGGTTATTGTGTGGAGTTCATCCAAAAACCATCAAACCATACCCTGCGTCAGAGAAGATAAACGAGAGAAGAACAACTCATCCTTCTAGAAGAAGTCTGCACGCTGCTACACAAGGACGCCATAGAGATCGTACCAGGGAACAAGGTAAACAAGATTATCTATTCAACCTACTTCCTTGTGCTAAAAAAAATCCATCTATGCGCCCATTGTTAGACTTGCGCCCTGCAAAAACCTATGTAAAGCCACAAACATGTTCTTAGAGCACACCAGGCATCCGGGATGTCTGTAAATGAGCAAAATGGGAGTGTCTTAAGGACACTAAACCTGTCTGTATCGTCTGCAGCCAAGATGGAACCGTCCGTAGAACAGGCGCGGTGGCCGGCATGTTCGTAGTTAAACAAAATGAAGGTGTCCTAAGAACACTGGACCTGTCCGAACAGTCATCAGATCATGTATGCACATGCGCAGTACACCCATAAGTACAGCGAACATCGCGCCTGTCCCTACCTTTCCGTCTCACTTGTGTCGCACTTTTAATTAGTTTGAGGACCCGAACACTGTCCGTAGGATACTTGCGCGCATGCGCACGTTTCTTAGTCTGCATTTGCTGTCCAGCGGGCACCCATTTCCCTCGCATATGTGTTCAGGACGTCATCTTGTCACTGCACCCACGCTGAGCGTGTGGACTAATTTGCGCAGTTTGTGTGCTTCTGCAACATTACAAAAGAACTTATACACACAAGGGAAATTATTTCACAGTATGAAATCATCATTTCACATGTCCCATACAATAGCTGTACCTGTGGACGTATTTAACATTTTTGGAACGCTTTTGAGTGATGGTCATGAGCCGCACCCCTCCACCCATATAAATGGCCACACCCCCGAGCACATCTTCATTGTGCTTCTGGCTGTAGCAGATTGAGTTGTGCTGCCTTTACTGCTGTAGCGACCAATAGGAAACTAATCGTTATGGCATCCATGGCTACTGCTGCTTCATTAACCTCAGCACCACCGCCACCACCTCCCCAAGGTCCTGCAGAGGGATATACGGGTGAGGATGTAGAGATCGAGGAAGAAGAGAATGAGGTGGAGGAACTCCGCACTACAAGCACTCCCCGGGAGTCGTGGGTGTGGTGGTGGTTTTCCATTTTTGGGAACGTACTAAAAGCACGTGCGAACCTGGTCAGGTGTAACCAGTGCCAGTTGGTGCTGAGTCTCGGGAGACCTGGTGCATACAGCTTTGGTACGACAACCATGAAGCGACACCTAACTTCGTTCCACAGTGTGGACATTCGCAAGGTGGTGCCATGTGAAGAACGTAGTAGATTGAGTTCCTCCACAGCATCCTCCATGTCCGACCCTCTCACCACAAGAGACACTCCTGTGGGGGAGCGCATCCCTCCAGCTGCCTCACGAGCCATTTGCCATGCTGTTGACCCTTACCTTTTGAAGGTGACAATATTGTGTATGTATTGCGACGCAGTACTCTGCAGGGGGGAGAGTTTTCGAAGTGCTTTTGAGGCTACGGTCACAGAGCACCAGAAGAACTGCCTCCTACCTAGGTAAAGCTCACCCTATATCTTTCTCTCTCCACCTGCCCCTTCTTATCCCCGTGGTTGGTGTCCCTTCCTTACCCTCCTTTGCCCTCTATTCCTAGTGTGTCATGTGCCCAAAAGCAGTAAAGTGGAAAACAACAAAAATTACAAAAAAGCTCTTTTCAGAGCCGCCTTTCTCAGTTTAACAATAGAACTATCAAGTGACCGTTGTAGGCCTCCGCGCATTTTTGAAAAAGTCTGCGGACAGTCATAGGACACACAAAAATGGAGGGTGCAAGCGGTGCAAAACCAATGGACTTTACGCTGGGAGTCAGTGGTGGCTCTGAAAAGAGCCTTTTCGGTGGTATTGTGTGTGCTTCAAAAACTGTAGATTGGAAAAAACGGATTGTTAAATAGGTTACTGCGAATCCAAAAAAAGGTTGCAATGCATTTTGTACATTGCGAAGAAAATCTGATTGCCAGCATATGTGAGATGGACTCCATCTCTGCGAAAAATGAAAGGGCTGCGAAACAACATTTTTCATTGTGGAATGAGGACATGCCAAAATCTCTTAGAAAGGCACCAACAGCCTTATTCACATTGCGCCTTGCTTTCTCCGTTTGTGGACCAAATGCAGAAGAACGCAGCCATATTTGTCTTTGTGCAATACGGAAAAAACTATTTGGCAATTTGGAAACATGTCCATGACCTTCGCAAGTCCTTCCTTCATTGCAAATTGCAAAGAAATTCCAGAGACCTTGCCTAAACTGTTTCCTCCGAAATGAATGACAAGTATATCAGGATGACGCTCTGTCTGTAAAGTAGCACAGAGGTACCAAGTCCAGCCACCTCATTCCACGCACGCCATGCCAGTGCACTTCCACATGAGGAAATTCAAGAGCTGCACATAGACCGCAACTTTCTGCATGCACCTTCAACCAATGTATCCATGAGTCTCCCAAAATCCAGATAATCTGTTTTCAAGCACATAGAGCCATGGCTGTCTGGTCTCCTGTCAGGGAGAAGACGGTCACACTAAATTTCTCTGTTCACAACGCATCCACTGAACTTTACTGACCAATCCCTAGCTCTGTACATTCTCATTTGCATGCGTCTCCACCCCAGAATCCCCATTGGTAATATGCACTGCCTGCAAACTACTGCCGTGTCCGCGGACACATACAGGATCAGAGCGTGACGACTGTACATTTAAGTATTATTCCCCTTTTCCCCCCTTTAAGGTGGGCTCTGAAAAGAGCCTTTTTTTGTTTTTTGCGCAGATGCCTTACAGACACCTGTTTTTTGTTTTTTTAAAATATTTTTTGTTCATACTTTACTCCTACAACCATTACAGAACCTTCTCTAAAGCAAGCCTTACATTCCAAAAGAACATGGCATTTCCCAAAGAAGATAACGCAACACCATCTGCTTCAAAATAATCTGCTACTGGGAACAATGTTATCGTGGCTGCAGAAAAAAAAAAACACATACCAGCGCGTAACATGAAAGCACGCATGCCGTGATTGATGTTACACCTCCCAATACTTTGATCAGGACAGAAAACAGAACTGTTGTCCCATTTTCCTCTAGGGGGGTAACCCAGAAATAATTACTTTCGCATTTGGAAAGATGTTCATGACTACTTGAACCAACTGTTCCAAATCTTCCAACAAAGTACGTGAAGTCACGTAGTCCAAATGGCAAGTACTGTAGTGCAAAAGTACCACATGAGGAGTGGTCATCGTATGCATGTCTCTGCAAACTTGGAGAATTGCTGCAACATTGCGATCACTCTCAGCGCTCCACACCACCTCCACTCCTCTCACATCAAAATGGTGTGCCACATGCCTACTCTCGGCATAGTGCTGTAAGCCATGGACAAAAATATCTCCAAGCACCAAAACCCTGACCCCCCTCCACCTCTGCCATCTTCAGTATATGCACCGTCTTAAGACACAAAAGAGCAATGTGAACATCTGATGCCTACAGTCCCCTTTCCATGCTGGATTTGCTGTAGAAACCCTTATGTGACACGCCCTACCCGCGGACAAGCGTAGTCTACGTGCAGCATGTAACTCTTAGCCAGTCCTACCCTTTCCACACCAGTCGCGAATCCATTCCCTCATTGGACACAACTAAGCAGTCACACAACCATCCACCAATCACATTCAACATCGCTAAATCTAACTCTCATCAAAATTTCACACTTCAAATGTACTATCGATGACTCTGAATGGAAGTCGAATATCATTGCAAAGCACCTACTTCAAAAACTACTGTGCAAGTGTCCCAGATTTCTACGTACAGCTCCATGCATGCGCACATGCATGAGTATAAAGTACAGATATGCAATTTTAATCAGTGAACATGTGCAACCCTTATGATTTCATTTAAACAAATTAATGCCACTAAATCTGCATAGGCAATACATACCAACGCTCCACCTTTAAGTGCAAGATGTCCGATTTTTCATTGACAAACCGGACTACTTTAACCTATACATACGTTACAACCATCCCTATTTAGCATGAAACTCGATTTTCCATTAGAAAATGTCTGAATTTTGTACTGTGTACCGCCTACATTAATGCTACTTGCAATGCGATCGTATGAGAAAAATAAACGCTCCAGATTGCTGTGGTGACATCTCCCTCTGAGGGTGTCCCGATTTTTCGGAATCGTACTTATAATATGAAAGTAGAGAAATGTTTCCCATCTACTATAATGACCTGTCGCTTACAAACCTCTCTCCTATAGATAATACAGCTTTAAAAAAAACAAGGCATTTTCATAACCTAAAAATTGTACTAATTTCTGAAGCACGTGCAACTAACATACTGCAAATAACATACAAAGGCAGCACATAGTGAAGTGAAATGCACACATGCACTGTTGAAATATGAAAGGAGAATACTCAGACGAAAGATGCAAAATTAAAGTGTACAGTAACATCACTGCTTTAAACACACAAAGTTACTAACTTCTTTTTTTTACAATCGCATTGAAAACTACTGTCCTGAAAATCAACAGCATTAACACTGCAAACGACATATCAGAAGAAACCTGGTCATTTCGCAAAAAAAAGTAAGTATCGTACTACCTTTATATTCTAACTATTCCTCAAAGAGACTGTGTGGGTTATTTATTTAATTTGCGCCCCAAAGCAAACATTGATTTCTGAACCATTCTACCCACAAATCCCCATTTATTAAACAAAGAATAACATGCAGAATGGCTCACAAATCCCTGTGTTTTCGGAACTCAAATAACATACAAAATCCTTAGAATGTTAGTACTAGAAAACAAATAACTGTTTCAATTTCATGCCATTACGTTTACTATTAATGCTTCTCCTCACCACTAGCCCACTTTGTACTCTCATCTGAAGCACATTGTAGTAGTATACAAACAGAAAAATAGCCTTCCCAAATCATTGTAAGAGGCCAATGCTCATTCACACACCACCACAAAGAGCTTCCCCATCAAACTCATGCACGCATGCACACAGCACACATACATTGTACAACAGACCAAACCATGCCTTCTTTTTTTCAACAGACCTCAAAGAATGCCTACCAAAAAGCAAGTCCATTGAAAGGAACGCAGAAGTAGAGCAAATAAAAATAAGTGTCCAACCTAAGCATCCATCTGTAGCAGAGTTTGTAGAGAACGTTGGAACAAAACAGCTAATAGTCGTTTAGCGAAACAACGGAAGCTTCAACCACCAAAACTTTACCTCCTCCATCAAAATGTGGCACGAAACACAAAACTCTTCACATAAAATCGGCTACCAGTACTGCTAACAATGCTCCTATTAATCCTGATATAGTAACAAGAACCCATAGTAAAAAAAAAGTATTTTGGCAAAAACGTTTCGCCACAGAGTCCTTCAGAATCTAATAAGAGGACCGAAATCATCCTCAACCCTTAAAACCTACCGTAGAAAATTAATCCTACAAGCTCTCGTGGACAGTGCAATCCTTCTCGAAAGGAAGTTGTTTATATTTAGGCACCTCGGTCAACAACCTAAAAAAACTCCAAATCACGCAAAACGAGCTCTGGGCAACGCTGTCCATTCCCAAAAGGGAACACATCTCTCAAGCAAGGAAAGAGACCCACTGGCTACCGGTTAAGGAACGTATACTCTTTAAAACCATGGCCATCACACACGGATGCCTTACATCTGATGCCCCACCCTACCTCTCGGAAAGAATCACCCTCATCTCCTCCAACAGACCTACCAGAGCCCACCGCACCAACCAGATCTATGTCCCAACATTCAAGAGATCTAAATCCGGAGGGTCTAGCTTCCAAAACCTCGCACCTACAAACTGGAATGCCCTACCAACCTCACTAAGGAATGAAAAATCATGCACTACCTTCCGTAAAAACTTAAAAACCTTCCTGTTCTGATAATGTTCTACTACCTGTATGTATAATTATGCTACTGCACTGTAACCATAGCAAAGCATAATATTTGACTCGTACTGTCCTCTGCTACTTGTCACTCTCAATGCTGCACTTTGTTTTTGTTTTCTGTATTACCATTGCAACCGACTAAGTTTAAGTTTTACCTGTATCAAGCTCAAGCTCGCTTTAACAGCGCCACGATGCCCTAGGGCAGTTTATGTGCGCTTTATAAATGCAAATAAATAAAATAAATAAATAAAAATAAATATTAGTGTTAAATAGGAGGAAATCACTAACAAAACTAAGTACCAAACTACAAAAGAAACTTATCAATAAACGGAATGTGAACAAAAATAACTTCTTACATATTTGTGGAGGTGAATGGAGTCACACGACAACCACAGAACCATATTTTAATGAAGAAGCATACAAACAAAATCAAACAAACACAATTGCCATCCATAGCAGTGGACGAGGGTATTATAATTTAAGCCACACCCAGGCTGAGAAACATGCTTTGCGTTTTCTGCACCTGCAGCGTGACACTCGCCGTGTTCGGATCGGTCTCCAGTAAGCCTGCATCTTTCTTCTGCGCACAGCTCCTGCAAGAACACCGTTAGGAACACCTTACCTTTCGGCGCTTCTGCCCATCATTCATCTCTCCTTCTGTTCTGCGGGCATCTTCGGCGGTGTCATTCCCATCCCGGCACACCGCTTCCTAAGGAAAAGGGAGAAGAACAGAAAAAAAGGCATTAGTAAGCATTCTGCAAATCTTCGCTTATTTTTAAATACTGTACGAGCTTCAAACGCTTACCTGAATCCCAGCCGCTCTGGGGGAACTCTGTCTCCGGAACTTCTCATCCATCTGCAAGAGGGAAAAGACACTCCAGGTTAGCGTGGAAACATCTAGAGGCGCCGCACACTGCACTTACCCACCGCATTTGTTCTTCATAACCGGCATTCACACTGAAAACGTTGCGGCACCTAAAAGACACAGAAAAAGAACTCAGTTCAATGCAAATACGAAAGGGGTGCATCGCGCTCTCACTCACCTTCAACGCTGCTCATCTCAGCAGCACGCCGCCATCCCCGGACGCCGGCCATCATCCAAGGAAGGAAAGGAACGAAGTTACAGAACTGTTCAAAAGACTCATTATACTTACCTGTCAGACTCTTGCCAGTGAAGTAACTAGGCAGCAACGAGCCCGCATCAATCAACGCGCCCCTGCACTGAAAGCAGGACGGAGAGCACACTATCCAAGAAAACAAGGTGAGCTGTGGATCAAAGGGAAGGGTTGGACCCCAGGGAAGAAGTGGTTCAACCACACAGACAATAGGGAGTTAATCTCTACCAATCCTGTGTTTCAGGCCCAGTCTCCAGTCGAATAGCCTCCAGGGAGGGGTCAAGGTCGTAAGAGGTCAGAACAGGCTGAGTGACATCCCCGTGGATACCAGGTGAGCGTTACAGAAAAGTATCCCCTGAAAACTCAGAATTACCTCTCGATTCGACTGAACCAGACCGTCTAGTATACAAATGGCTGTGCACATCAATGTGTGCCATTCCTAACAAATCTTTCAAATCTTTACGTCAGTTCCTCAATCAGTATGTAAAAGGTAAAGTCAAAATTAAAATGAAAGTGCTGCAAAATATGGATATCTGTCCATGCGCAAATACACAGTACTGCAAGGACATTCATTAGCCTGCATTTCTGGACCTATTTGCAAAAGCACCTTTCATGATTTCAAAAGGATATCAATACATCATTCAAATGTAAGAAATCTAGTGTATAAATATACTATGCTAAAAGTCCAGCTTCAGAATTAGCCAATTTAAATAACACTCTTCTGCATGGTACACCCAAATACCTATAAGAAGAAATTGACCGTATCCAGAGAAAATATTTTCGAAGTGAAAGGCACTTAAAAAATGCAATAGTTGTAGAACAGAGTAGCAACAATTCTGCACATAGCAACCTTCTATTACACACATACAAAAAAAAAATACTAAAATTTAAAAGTGCATCGGCTGAAGTACCAAACCATGTGTGTGTGTTGCCGCAGAACGTTTTACAAAAGGAATACAAAAAATATGGACATAGCATACAAAATGAAAGACAATGAAGATTCCAAATGGTTTGAATTAGCTCTCTACCTTTTAGCAGAAAACAAATATCAAATAAGTGAACCCCTAATATGTTGCAGTTACTGCACTGCAAAACTAGACAACAACCAAACTCCTTCACCTGCTATCACAAATAATTTGGAATTGTTCCCACTACCAAAAACCCTGCAACAACTCAATTTGTATGAGAGCATCATAATTCAAACAGTTCACCCATTTCAAGCAATTATATGCCTTCACCCAAAAACAGCAAAATTACCTCCCTCTGAATTGGTGAAAGCCATTCGTGGCAAAGTAGTTTATTTGCCATTAGATCTAACCGAAAATGTACACACTCTAGGAGTGCAACGTTCAATATAGCATTCTTTAATTGTCTTGGTAAATGGTGTACCAACAAAAAGACAAACATTTGGCAACAACTGGTGGACTTACATAAAGTTAGACAAGCCTTGCAATATCTAAAAGACAGTAACAAGTACTACAAGGAAATAAATATTGAAGAAAGCTTAAGGGAAACAACTGAAATAATTCAAGAGCCATCAGAAACTGGACAATTCGAACTTCTGGATCCTGCTGCAGTATCCACTCTTTTGGACCAGTACACAATTCATCCATTGCATTCCAATGAAAGCATAGATGATGCACTAGAAACTTACCAAATGCGACAAACCAAAAGTTTGCCAATGCGTATATTGGAAAAAAGTATAGAAGCATGTTCTTTTCCAAGGCTATTTCCTACTGGCAAAGGTGGAAGATACGATGATAGACCCACTCAGATTATGGCATCAGAATACCGCTCATTACAAATGTATTCACAAGATCCCAGATTTAGACAAAATGTGGAATACATATTCCACCTACTCTTTGAAAGTGAACTAGGAATGCTGTGTTACAGAGTTGCAGACATTTTGAAATCTGGAACCCACTTTCAAAATAGGTCAGCTACGCAATTAATACAAAAAGTACAGGCAAAGGATGAGGTTTTACAATCACGTAGAACAAATTTGTTTGCAAACATGCGTGGTACAAAAGAATACTGGTTCTGACGTCATTGAGATGTACGTTGTATGATCAGAAACCTTGGACCACCGACTTGGTTTGTTACACTAAGTTGTGCAGAATATGCATGGGAAGATTTACATGAGTTCCTACGCATATCGAACAACAAAACCAACATAGAAATATTAACAACTGGAGAACTTTGCTTTCTAGATCCAGTTAATGTGTCAAGATATTTCCATCATCGTTTCATTGCTATGCTACACTTTATTTGCAATAAAACTGTTCCTCCCCTCGGAGAAGTGCAACACTTCTTTTGGAGAAAAGAATATCAAGCGAGAGGAGCACCACATATTCACATGCTTTTATGGATCAAAGGTGCACCTAAATTTGGTCCCGACAGTGATGCCACTGTTTTGCAGCTCATCCAAAAATATTTCACTTGTGAAATCCCTTCACAACGGACACATAGTGACCTGCATGGGCAGATTTTAGAATTTCAAAGACGCAAATGTAGCAAATATTGTCGTCGCAAATACAAAAACAAAGGTACATACTACACCAAATGCCGCTTTGGTTTCCCTAGACCAGTTACAGAAACAGGTGAAGTGAACATCTTCAGTTCGACAGTGTTATAGGTAAATCACCTAAGAACGCGTATTACATAAAAAGAACAGAAGAATCAAAATATATCAATGATTACAATGCAATCATTGCCCTCTTATGGAATGCAAACATAGATGTGCAGTACATTGCAGACAATTCTACTGCTGTTGCACGATATGTTACAGCCTACTTAACAAAAGCAGAAAAAACAGAGCTTCAAGACCTCTGGGATGACCTAGCATCAGACAAAACACCATCGCAGAAATTGTACAGCCTAGGCATAAAAATGCTCTCTCATAGAGAATGTGGCGCCTATCAAGCAGCAGATCGTTTAACCGGTACTGCTTTGTATGGAAAATCAGACAACATAGTATGGCTAAGTCTTGGTCCTGCTAAATCTATAAAGTTCTGAAATCATATGAGGACATAGAAACAATTGCCAGAAATGATCCCAACAGCCAAGACATTTTAAAAAAAAATATTTACTGGACACATACTATCCGAACAGGAGTAGCACTTTGGAAAGCATGTATCTATACCACATAGCTCAAAACTTTGCATACAAAAATAATGTAAAATCCGATGAAAGCAAAGGTAGATATAGAGTGACCGATTGTGAAGGCAGCTTAGTGAAATTTACCAAACGATGCTTAATTAATCATGTTAAATTGTCATTAAAAACTCAACAAAAAGAGCTATATTACATTTCTCTGCTACAACTTTTTAAACCATGGAGAAAAGAGGAAGAGATACTAGATAACTATGACTGCTATGAAGATGCTTTCAAAGCAAATGAAAGCGCTATCACTGATGTGAACTTTACGCAGTACAAAACAGTGTTACACAATGAACAGCAACACGAAGAACTTCAGGCCCAACTAGATAAGGACTCTTCCGACAGTAGTCAACCTTCTGTAACAGGAAGTCAAGAACCACTAGGACAACCACCAATAGCAAATGAGGCACAAGTAGCTATGGCAGAAATAGAAAACACCATGTATCAGTATCAAGAAGATACAGAAGACTTAACTGTACAACAAGCAAAACTTAACAAAGATCAGCGCACCATTTTTGAAGACGTAACAAAACAAATTGTACATGGTGTACAACACGGAAATAAAGAATGTACCTGCCAAAATTACAAACCTAGCCTGCTGTACGTCAGTGGTGAAGCTGGATCAGGGAAAACATTCTTAATCAAAATCATCAGCAAGTTCCTTCAACAATTGACAAACAACAAACTGTCAGCTCTTGTTACAGCCCCCACAGGTTTAGCTGCCTACAACATAGGCGGTGTTACTTTACACCAATTACTACTCCTTCCAGTAGAACACCAAAACAAATGAGACTATTACAAACTTTCTGCAGAAGCTGCAATGGAACTACGCAGAGTATTAAAACAAATGAAAATGCTACTAATAGATGAAGTGAGCATGGTCTCCAACCTAATGTTGACTTTGATTCACCTCCGATTGCAAGAAGTACTCAAAACAAACTATGAAGAACTCTTTGCAGGGAAACGCGTTATCGTTTTCCGAGATCTTCTACAATTGACACCAGTGAAAGGTGAACCTATTTTTAAAACCTTAGGACACAAACTCTGCCGTAAAACTTTTGGCAGCATAGGAAATGTCAACCTTTGGCAGCGTTTCCAATACAGAGAATTAACAGAAAACATGCAGCAATCTACAGATCTCACTTATGCCAACATCTTAAAAAGTATTAGAGTTGGTGTACTATCTCAAGAAGCACAAGCAATATTGAAAAACCGGCACATTCATGCACTTTATGGCGATAATGCATGTGCTACTGATGTTATGGAACAATTAGCGCGCAAAAATGTCAATTGTATGGCCTTAATGGCAACTCTTGCAAGCTGTTTCAAATTCAATGAAACAATGTTAAATAAAGAAATGCAACCAATAATGGAAATTAGCCCCACAGACAAACTAGACGTAAATGGTATGACACTACCCATGTGTTGCAAGCCACAACAAGACAAAATAGCTTAGAAAATTCAATCTCCAACACAGCTGGGTTGGAAAAAATATTAAAATTATCCTTAAATTGTAGAGTAATGATTAAACGTAACCTTGACTTGGAGTAAGGGCTAGTTAATGGGGTACTGGGTACAGTGTTTGGCTTTCAATCATACCCACGTGACAACCACATTCAGTTTGTCAATATTCGCTTTGACAAACTTTCAGAAGTGAAAAGGATAGGGCGCTCAACTGCTCGATTCCTTCTCTTCAAAGACATGTTCGTACGTAGAGAACAATTTTCTCTAACTCTTGCATATGCAGTCACCATTCATAAATCCCAAGGTCTTACACTAGACAAAGCATTGATAGATATAGGAAACAGTCTTTAAAGAAGGCATGAGCTACATAGCACTATCACGCTTACGTACACTTGACGGTCTATTTCTAATGAACTTTGATGCAAGTAAAGTGAACACTGATATTCCTTGCATTTTAGAATACAATAGACTGTGTTCACTGTACACCCCCCATCTGAAACAATATCCTGTTCCAGAAAAAGTAAAAAGTGGTAAAAGAAAATGAATTCAAACAGAAATGCTACAGAATCTGACAGAAAATCCTTCAAAGAAAACAAAAGAAGCGAAAGCTTCATCAATTACCACAAGCAAAGAAGAACCTATTAGGGAAAGTAAACCAAGTACTTCTTCAAAGAAGGAACAGAAACTCAGAAAAATGCACTCAGATACAGAACTAGCTGGTCCATTCAAATTTTCAAATTAAACTGTTGTAAATTGCTATGCAAATGTAGCAATTAATATTCTATTTCAATTGCCACCAATTGTTAACAATATTTACTTACACAGTATAGACCAATTGTGTTTTCAAATGTTAGTCCTTCATAGAAACACAACAAACAATCCTGACAACACATACAGTGTTGACGGAATAAGACAAGAATTGGACTACTGTGCTGGAATGGTGAGATTCACCATAAACTCACAAGAAGATCCACAATAATTTCTAATGTACTTACTACAAGTACTGGAAAACAAAAGCATACCTATAAATTAAATCTTCCAGATTTCATACATGTGGAAACATACATGCACTCTCTGTAGCAATGTGATACAGGAACAAATCCCAAATGAGCGATTTGTGTATGTATCCATACCTAATTGTGAATCCATTCCAGCAACTTGTACAGAATGCAAACCATGGCAGATTATGTACTATGTGCAATTCAGACAATTGCTCCATCTTACTGATACAAACACATAGTAACTACATAATACGTATGCTTCTACGTTATAATGCAGATGGTACCAAAAACAACTGCAAGCTGACTGGATTCACACACGGTCAAGTTTCACTTGGAAAGAAAACCTTTACAACAAGTAGGTATAATCTACCATGCAGGAGCTACAACCAATGCAGGTCACTACACTGCATACATTAAAAAGAAATGTGGATGGTTGGAATGTAATGATAGCACCATTACTCTAAAGCAGAGATTGCCAGCTAATCTTACAAATGCGTATTTAATCTTCTTAAAGCCAAAATTTAATAACTAATGTGTACTTCAACATTACCAAAAAATTCAGTGAAAGACTACAAACAGAATACGCCAACAGATAGCTAACTGCCCAAGAGTGTATAACAACGACACAGATAAATGAATATCACAGATCCGTAACAACAAATGCACAGCTAGAATACGCCAACAGGTATCTAACTGCTGTTAAAAATCAGCAACAAAGATAACATTAATCAGAAAGAAGAAGGAAGCGCTCAAAGAAAACAAAGAAATAGTTTGTAGCATAGCAAATAAAGTTTTTTTTTAATCTGACAAGAATTCCCCCCCTCCCCCAGACCCAAGGATTTGAAAAACAAACACAGAAACTGAGCTAAATGCACAGTACACTGGTTTGTAAACTAAATATGAGGGTAAAAAAAAGCTAACCTGTCTATTATACAATGTAATAAGTCTTCATAAAATACAAACACTAACATGCTTTTTTCTTTTATCACAGAAATTAAAAAAAGGATCGTTCCGCCAAGTACTAAGTCATGTAAGACATATATGGATTCTGAACAAAGTAAACAGTAAGTATAATTACAGTCATCTCATACATATGTGAATCTACATGTCTAATCTATGGCACTAATATGCTGCAGTGGCGGTAGGCTGGCCCTAGCATCTTCGTTGTATAACCTACCACCTACACTCTACGGCCAAGCACCAAGACTATAGGTACTACCCACAACCATCGCTGCATATCAAAACCATGGTGCTTGTAATTTGACTACTTAGAAGTTTACTCTTGGGTGCATGGTCTGCAGCCATGCACCCAAGATGCTAGGCCGTGCACACAGCTACCGCACCACACCACACCCATGTTCACTTATAACCTGACTGCTTATGACTTCAGTCTTTGGCCATGCACCCAAGACTCTGGGTCCTGGCCAGAACCACCACAGCATATCGCACCCATTGTGGCTTCTAATTTCACTATGTATAAAGTTGGCTTTGGGAGCATGGCCTTTGGCCATGCTCCCAAAACTCTACGCCCTCCCCACAACCACCTGAATGATGCTTCATACTACGAGTGTACCCATACCTGTGATATGCTGCAGTAGTTGTGGCCACAGGCTACAGACTTGGGTGTGAGACCATAGATTTTTCAATGTATGGGTATGCAGTATATAAAATCCTTAGTGGCTTACAACTGCAGTGCTTATAACTTTGTTCTTGGGTGCAAAAACTCTACGTCCTGGCCACAACTACCACACCATATGACACCCATTGGGTTGTGTAACTACACTACGTACAAATGTGCTGTTGGGTTCTCGTCCAGAAGAAAGTCAAGACTCTGGGCGTCGTTCTTGACAAAGAACTCTCTATGAAGTCCCATGTCTCCAGCATTAAATCTAGCTGCGGTCTTATAAACAAAAGAATAGGCTATATTCGACCATTCATTTCGGAAGAAAACTGTGCCCTTCTGTCCACTGCATTGATCAATTCAAGATTGGATTATTGCAACAGCCTCCTAGCGGGCACCACAGCCTCCAACATCCAATCACTACAAGTGGCTCAGAATATTGCTGTGCGTAATATCTTCAATCAGTCCCGTCGTACACACATCTCCACTTTTAGGAAAAAACTTCACTGGCTTCCCGTTAAACATCGGATAACGCACAAGATATTGACCACCACCCACAAATGCCTCAGCCTCCGTAGCCCTACTTATTTGTCAGCCCGCATTAGCATTAAATCCAATGCGAGGAACCTTCGTTCATCCTCTGCCACTATTCTCAAGCATCCAAAATACAGGACAGCCAAATTTGGAGGTACCACTCTTGACGCTCAAGGTCCCCTTCTATGGAACAAACTCCCAGCCCAGATGCGGCAGATCCTGGACTACACTGTATTTAAACGTGCTGTAAAAACCCACTTCTTCAATCTGGAATAACTCTTTGACCCTTCTTCTTTCTCTGCCATGTGTGTCTGTTTGTTTTGTCCGGTTTTATGTGCGCCCTGAGGCCTACAGGCATGTTGGCGCATTACAAGAATGATAAATAAATGGCCTTCGGCCAGGCACCCATGCCTGCAGCCCCTCCCCAAAGCCACCTGAGTGATGTACTACCACACCATATCGCACCCATTGTGGCTTGTAAGTACACTACGTTTAAATGTGCTGTTGGGTGCATGGCCTTTGGCCATGCACCCATGACTGCAGGCCCTCCCCACAGCCACCTGAGTGATGTTCAATACTACGGGTGTATCTGTAGCTGTGATATGCTGCAGTGGTTGTGGCCAGGGCCTAAAGTCTTAGGTGTATGTCCATACATATTTCAATGTATGGGTGTGAAGTGGCTTATAACTCCAGTGCTTATAAGTTTCTTCTTGGGTGCATGGCCTTTGTCCATGCAGCCAAGACTCTACACACTCCCCACAACCATCTGATCGATAATGAATACTACAGGTGTACCCATTGTTGTGACATGCTGTGGTGGTTGTGGCCAGGGCCTAGAGTCTTGGAAGTATGGCCTACGCCCTACGCCCATGCACCCAAGACTCTAGGGCCTGCCCACACCTACCAGATACATAATCAATTGTATGGGTGTGATGTATGAATGTGATATGCTGCAGTGGTTGTGGGCAGTGTGTACATGCTTGGGTGTATGGCATACAGCCTGCAACCATGCACCAAAAAGTCTACGTCTTCCCCACAACCACCGCACTAGATAAAACCCATGTTGGCTTATACGTTAAGAGGTTATAACTTTGTTGTTGGGTGCAGGGCCTCCCCACAACCACCTGAGTGATGTGCGATACTACGGGTGTATCTATAGGTGTGGTATGCTGCAGTGGATGAGGCCATATCATAGACTCTTATTTGTATGTCCATAGATATTGCAATGTATGGGTGTGCAGTAGCTTATAACTCTAGTGCATACAACATTGTTGTTGGGTGCATGGCCTTCGGCCATGCACCCACGTCGCTACACACTCTCCACAGCCATCTCATCCATAAGCAATACTACAGTTGAGCCCATTGCTGTGACATGCTGCGGTGGTTGTGGCCAGGGCCTAGAGTCTTGGAAAGATGGCCTACATCCTACGGCCATGCACCCAAGACTCTAGGCCCTGGCCACAACCACCACAGCATATTACACCCATGGTTGCTTATAAATCAGTGGCACACCCATAGAATGAAACATCGTAGCTGTAGCATGTACTCAATTTGTACCCAAGACACTAAGCCCTGCCCACACCTACCAGATACTTAATAAATTGTATGGGTCTGATGTCTGAATGTGATATGCTGCAGTGGTTGTGGGCAGTGTGTACATGCTTGGGTGTATGGCATACATCCTTCAGCCATGCACCCAAAAGTCTACGTCCTGCCCACAACCACTGCACTATGTAAAATCCACGTTGGCTTATAAATTTAGAGCTTATAAATTTGTTCTTGGTTGCATGGCCTTTACGGGTGTATCTATAGGTGTGGTGTGCTTCAGTGCTTCTGGCCAGAGTCTAGACTCCTAGCTGTATGTCCATAGATATTACAAGGTATGGGTGTGCAGTGGCTTAGACCTCCAGTGCTTATAACTTTGTTCTTGGGTGCATGGCCTTTGGCCATGCACACAAGACTGTACACACTCCCCACAACCAGCTAATCGATAATCAATACTACAGGTGTATCCATGGGTGTGACATGCTGCGATGGTTGTGGCCAGGGCCTACAGTCTTGGAAGTATGGCCTACGGCCTACAGCCATGCATACAAGACTCTAGGCCCTGGCCACAACCACCACAGCATGTCACACCCATGGCGGCGTACTAATGAATAGCATACCCATAGGAAAAAATAATGTAATTACGGCATGTACTCAATTTCAATGTTCGCAAACACCACGCTTGTCCTTGGAACAGTTTCAAGATCCCTGTGCACAGCACGGACTGAAATACTACCTTTATTAGACCCCTCATTTTCTGTACGTACAAGCATCCCGAACAAGGCGGCCATAGAAAATACATCATGAACACCTGCCGCCAGAACAAATGCAGTTTTTCACCCATCTCTTACTGTCTGAACCTCCCCAAGCACTATGACACATCAAGATAGCTTTCGAAACAGCATTTCGCCTCTGATCGCCGCTCTGCTGTCGGCAGATCCAAGATGTTGGGCGCATCCAAACAATCTGACGCAGAACACGTCTCACTGCAGCCAATCGGCAGAGACGTCGCGTGTCCGCGGTCATGACGCCAGCCCCTTAGCCAATCGGTATCTTGTCTGTGGAGCGAACAGAGAAGTGTGACAGCGGAGCGGACATCTACGTTTTTGAGACCTACTTTTTGGTCATTTAAAGAAAAGTACTTCACGGAAGGTCACCAAATTTACAAAAGCACGCTTTCAGGACCAAGCCCTGCTGCAAATTTGGTGAAAATCCGTCCAGCAGTTTGGCCTGTAGCCGTGCACAAAGTTTTTCCCCCATTCTGTCTGGGAAAAACAGAAGTTTTGGGACCCACCCTATAACTTTACCCCCCCCCCCCCCCCCCCCCCCCCCTCCACCCACCCTGAACCAAACCTCACAAACTTTGCAAAAAGAATTCAGAGTGGCCCATATACTTAACTTTTTTTGCAAAGTTTGGTGAGGATTCGTCCCGGGGGGAGCAAAGTTATAAGCTGCCCAAAAAGTGTTATTCCTATGGAAACAGCAACTTAACCATAACTACACGGCCACGGTGTGTATAGCAGTATGCAGTTCATGATAAGTAAAACCCAGTTTTATACTTTTAGAATGGCAGTATGCAATCCAAGGTGATTAAAACCCAATTGGTAGTAAACTAGTATACTTCTGTTTCAGGAACAGGTAGTTATAGTACCAACATTACCTTTTAGAATACATTTTAGTATAGTGGAACACAATTCAAAGGTAAGCAAGAACTTGGCAATTACTTGTCAGAATGGCAGTATGCACTTCAAAGGTAAATAATAACGTTGTAACCCATGTAACCTATTCTGTTTCAGGAATATGCATTTACAATACCAACATTTAGCAGTTCCTCCACAGAGGCCTTATGCTTTAGCAGTCCTTCCCTAATCTAGGGCATGAGTGTTCTCAGGGGCAGAAGGGGACACTGGTGGTCCAGTGGGCAGCTGTAGACGGAACAGTATCAGGCAACTGTAGGAAATGCTAAGTCTCTAACAAGTAAGTAACAAGCTTTAGAATTGGTAAAATGGTTCGGGGACTTCGTAGAAGGCTCCATGCATGTGTTCCAGCGTTGGGCCTGGGAGAACACTAAAACCTGCGAATCACTGGCCTAGCCACACTGGAGCGACCCAAAGACGTTAGGTAAGTTTTACCTCGGGCCACGCAGTACCCCAGCAGTGAAGAAGATGTTGCAGCTGGACACGTTCACGACGCAGAAGCTACGGGACCTCGTCTCTGGATTCTTGGTCATGGTGGGGAAAGAAAGGACACTGAATGGGAAATTGCAGCGTGATGGAGAGGAAAGGCTCTTTGCAAAGGATCTTTCATGGCTCTGTGATTTTGGCAGCCTCCGGAAGACACCAGATGAAGAACGGTTGTCTGAACGATTCCTCTCGCTATATCGGTCCAGCACTCTGGTTAGGGGACTTCAAGGAGTGGAATCTTGCTTCTCGAGGTTCAGCAGGAGTCCACCAAAGATTCAGTGAGATTTGTTCTTTCTGAAGACTATGCACAGTGTTAGGCAAAGTTTGAATGTGGTACCCTCTGGGAACACTACAAGCAACTATGACTACAGGTGTA
This sequence comes from Ambystoma mexicanum, assembly GCF_040938575.1. Taxonomy (NCBI): domain Eukaryota; kingdom Metazoa; phylum Chordata; class Amphibia; order Caudata; family Ambystomatidae; genus Ambystoma; species Ambystoma mexicanum. The sequence continues at coordinate 1,219,802,656 of NC_090936.1, forward strand.
AGCAAACCAACCTTTGGTATAATTCTGTACTACACAGTTTTGGTAGCGTGTTGAGCAGCCAGGCATATCTCAAGAGGGGACATGTGAGCAGTAATGATGTTACACAGAGGTCTACAATCACAGTTGTTCAAATAAACTATTACACTCAATGTTTCTTGGATAAACACTTATTAATTTATCAGTCAGTTATAAAACATTCACTAAAAGGAGGCACTTATATAATCACACACAATAATACTTCAATACTGTACACTCTAAGTTTCTGAATCAGATAAGACCCTATTACAATGGCCCACAAACACAACCTACACCCACAGATAACTTTGGTGACAAGGGACTGGGCATATGAATATCTTACTGTTGGCATTCAGAATACTTTTCAAGAGGAGTAAAAGGCAAAGGTTATTAGAACATGAAAGGTTACAATAATTCTTAGATAGTGCAAATATTTTGAGTTCATCAGAAGAGTCCATACAATTCAATAGGCTAGGCAAAGTCAATGGGCTAAAGTCTTGGATAGGATAAAGCGGTTCTGGTAAGTAAAACGGAAAACTCTTTGCAAAAGTTCTCAGAAGTAGTTTGTAGCAAGAATAATCATATGTTGGGTCACAAGCTGATTAGGCCTGTGAGTTGCAAATGTTTCAAGCACTTTCACTGCGAGAGGCAAGTACTATGTCTTGTTTTACAGTATCTTACAAATGAAGAAAAAGAGGCAGCTGATGACTTTGTTCCTGGCAGTTCCTGCAGATCTCGCTGTTCCTGGGCCTCAGTCGTGGGGACAAGAGGGAGGACGTCTGGGGTCAACTGCACTGCACTAGGACAGTCAAAGGCTCGCAACTTTGCAATCTTCAATTTCGGTGGCTGTAAGCAAAGCACACAAACTGGTGTCCCTCTCCCTGGTTTTACAGTTTCCTGCAGCAACTCTGAGGAAATTCATCCAGCTCCGAGATAGGTGTCCAGGTGGCTTAGTGTTGAGTTCATTGGTCCCACCAACTCAAAGGGAGAAGTAGTCCTTGCAGGGGCTTCTCTGTCGATTAGAACTTCGCAAGTAGGCACTGCAGCAGGGCTTCACTGGGCAACGCAATGGTCTAGGAGTTGCAGCAGGCGTCCTCTTAAAGCTCTTCTTCGGTTCCTTCGTCCAGTGGTCGACTCTGCCTTCCAAGCCAAGACTTGCCTTTTATTCAGTTGTCTCCCATTCATTCCAGCCTAGCTGTCACTCACCCAGCAGGGTGGCTGTCCTTGCCGGACAGTCAGCCAGCCAATCACCACAGAGTGCATTTGGGTCTCCTAGGAGACTAAGCACAGGGAGTTTCCCACTCCCTCGAATATAATCCCCAAGTCCAGCTGAAAGTGCTGGTGGTCTCACAGGTGAAGGTGATTTGGCATAAATATAAGAATCTAACCTAAAAAGGAGCTGCAAAACAACCCTTTAGTTCTTCCCAGAGTCTCACATTACCTTAGGGTTAAAGAGGACAATGTAGCAGGATGCCCTTACCGTGAAGCAGCAGCAGACCCCGCCACCGGATTTTTGGTTGCGGTGACAAAAGAAGGCACACTGGAAGGGATCTTGCAGCAGCAGGCAAGTGGAGGGATGCCCAGCAAAGGATTCTTTGTGACTCTGTGAATTTGGGGCCCTTTTCAAAGCACCAGTGAAGAACGGTTCCTGCCCGGTCAATCTGTCTCGCTTTATCCCGCTCCAGCACTCAGGTGAGGGGACTTCAAGAATTGGACTCTTGCCTCTGAACGTCCGGAAGGAGTCCACCAAAGTTTCAGGAGAATTTGCTCTTCGGAAGATGTTGCACCACACTATAGTGACAGCTCCCAGGGTATTGGTGAATTGCAGCTGGAGAAGGCCACAGCTCGTTGTAGGATGGCTCAAATTCCAGGTCGTCTTGGGACTGATTGCGCCCACCACTGCCAACTCCGGAATCCTCCCGCTCTTCTGTACCCCACTCCTCCTCACCTGATTCTTCAGTGGAAGACTTTTTCTTCTGTCCTTTCTTCTTGGGTGGCTTTTTCCTAGAGAAGAGGTATGGCCGTCCCCGGGGAGAAGCCACCCTGGTACCCTAAATATACAGGGGAACAGGGGACCCACTTCCGGAAACGCCAAATCAGAGGAAAAAAGCAGTGCTTAAAAAAACCTCTCAGGATGGTAGATGGATGACTTGGAAGGGGACTTCTTCCTTGATGTCTGCAGAGAGCTAAAGTACGCCAGAGTAAAAGCCTCAGGAGGGTGAGTTCTCCAGGTAGCAGTTCAAGGTAAGTAATCCCGGGGCACTTGGAGTAGCTTCTTATGGCTAACAGGAGATTCCCGAACGAAGAACGGGAAAGAAAACAAAGGGATACCAGAATAACTACAAAGCCGGAAGTGAGGGAAGACCAGAAAGTGCAACGGAAGAAGACCGGAAAGGAAAAAGACCATAGGCAGAGAAGAAGGTAAGGTACAGGGGAGCGGGAAAGCAATGCAGAGAGAAAACCTGAAATCGTAGGGAAAGCCCTGGAAAAGAAAGGAGAAGAGGAGGGTCAAGAAAAAGCCTCACGAAACAAAAAGAACCCCAAAGATAGAGAACAGAAGAAAAGAAAGCACTGCAGCGCCCGTGAACAATGAACCGAGGCGGGCAGGAGCATGGCGTGAGGAAAGAAAGAGGGCAAAGAGGGGAAAAAAACGAGAGACTAGTAAGGCCAAGGAGCAGAGAGGAGTACGGCCATGAAAGCAGTCCAAAACTTGAAGCAGCAAGTAGAGTGACGGCACCCGGAGCGGCAAGCAAAGGGTTGCAACGCACCGGACAGAAAAGTGGGCGTGGCTAAATACAGGAAGGAAAACAAAGGGGACAGAAAGACTAAACCGGTAAACCAGGAAGTGAAGGAATCCTTATGGGACATTTCAATGACGGCAGAGCCTCGATTACTCCATAACTGCCACGATGGTGTGCGCGGAGAGCGCATGACAACCACTCCAAGGGAGGGGAGTCATCCTCTTCGGAGCTCCCCTGTCACATGGAAGATGTAGTTAGGACATCAGCGGCCACTTGGCAGACTCTGGCGGTCGTTATAAATTGCTGCAGGCATCTCTGGTTGTCTTCATCAGGATTCTTCGTTCCAGTCATCAAATTGCCGTCAGGATCCATGCCTCTTATGCAGGAACCCACCCAGTCAGCAGACATATAGCATTCACACTGTGGGTGGTGGCTGTCCCGGCAGGACAGCCAGCCTCCCAGTTGGGACTGGTTCCAGGCAGGCACAGCAGAGGACAAAGACCAGCAGAGTTTGAGCCCTCCCCACTTTCCTGTCCTGAGACACACTGGCACCTTGGCCAATCGAACAAAGGCCTTCCCCACCTTGCACGGCATAAGAAGGACTAAGAAAAGGACAAGCCATCTTGAATTGGCAAAAAAATTACAGTCACCATTTTGGGTCAATGATTCTGTGTATTACTGCGGCTGTGAGCACAGCCTGTGAGTAAAAATTACACAAGTCAGTAGGATATAACCACTGCCACCAGCCATTCAGATTACCTTGTCACTGTAACCAAAATGTTTCAGGAGCAGTGAGAAAGGGGATACAGTGTAACCCCTCAGCACTCCACATAAGGTGGTGTGTGCTGATCACACAATAGAAAAGATGGGAAGGATACAAAATTACCCCTGCCCTTGGGAAGATGTTTTCTCACAAGGAAAATGACAGAAAATAAAATGAGAGCCCCAAAGTCAAAGGCAGATGCCACAAAACCTGGAGGAAAGCATTTCTCCAAGAAAAGGGTATAGAAAGAAATATACAAGGTTCCCATAGACGGAGTAAAAGAATGGGTGAGTGAAGAAAAAGGTTCCCACTCCCTCAGGAGAACTGACCAAAAAATCCAGAGGTCCATAAAACAGTGCTGGGGTACTCGCATGTGTAGCTGTCTATATTGAATTATTGTGTGGACTGATTGAGGTCCACTGACCCCTTTCACACTTTCCTGAGAATAGCCTTGACTTCTCTCCACGTTTACCTTAATTGGGTTTTGGCTAACCTCTCATAGTTATCCTGTTCACAATAACTAGGGTCGCCTCCTAAAATCTGTCCACCAGGCCAGATTCAAGAAATATATCTTAACAGTATAGGGTTGAGGAGAGTTCCCTGAATAGATGGTGATTTTATAATACCAGCACTAAGATCCCTGCACTGGCTACCATCAAGAGAAGGACTCACTTCAAAACACTCCTCATTGCGTACAGAGCAATTCACAGCCAACATGCAGAATTCCTGCAAGAACAATTTGCCAGGTATAGACCGAGAAGAGCTCTCGGATCCATCGACATATGTTTGAAATCCATCAATATTCGAAAAGGAAATACGGTGGATCTTCCTTTTCACACATCCCAACAAGACTCTGGACCTCGCTTCCCAATGAAATAGGCATGATAAAGGAACAACTGACCTTCAGGAAAGCACTAAAAACATGCCTCTTCGACCTGCCATCCTAGAAAACATACCATGATCAGAGGGAAACGCACAACGTCAATGCAAAAGATACATTGCAAAGTACAGGGTCCTGCTCTGGTTATCAAGCTAAGGAATTACCTAGCATCGCTATCCCCCATACAGTGGATATTATTCTGAAACACCAAAAAAAATCCAAGCAAGCATGGTGCAAGTATACCCCTTAAAAGTAACCCCCACTAAAACTCTTCTCACTCCTACAGACACCCCACTCATCTCCCAAATACGACAGACATACATGACTACTACAGCATTCACAATAATGCCAAAGAGCACACACCCGCACCTCCTCCAAAAACATGCACAACAAACGCACCCAAACCACCGGCACACAGCAGATGAACAAATCCCATATAGACTCAAACATCGAACCACCAATAAACCCATACTACCTGGAAGCAAACCCACAGGCAGCTACTATTTTTCCCAATCTGAAACTACCAATAAAACAGCAAAGCTTTCTTGCGCTATGCCTCTCCTCCCACTGACACACCCACCCCTCACCTGAGCACCTGGAGACAATGAAAATAGCAGCAGTGCCCAGTGCAAATCCCATTAACATAACATAAAATACTGTGTATTTTTATACTGTGCGTTTTGTGCCCTATTGAAACCATTAGTTCTGTATGTGTAAGATAATAAATGTTTATCGGTTTGGTGTATTTTTTATAGATAAGTGTGGGCGGTAATTGTACCTTTTGTGTCAGCCTATTCCTGATCACTCTACCGCACTAATTACCTTTAAGAGAGGCTTGGCTTCCTTTTTGGCTGGGTATTTTTGCCCTACTTCAGGATTAAGTGGTTGTCCGAAAACTGCCTTAACAAAACTCAACAGCAAATAAAAGCCACCTTCTTGGCCAGCGCCTGAATGCTTTCACTGGCTCCTTTTCTTTAACTTTGAAATCTGGAGAAGGTGGTACTTTCTCCCTGAAGTTGGCGATAAACATGCTGCCCAATGGCGCTGTTATCATGACCGCTGCGTTCCTCTTTGCGATTAGCATAATGTCTTATTATCGACGGTGTTGGAGACTTTCCGAACTTGGTGCTGGAGAGAACCCACGGCACAGATGTTCTCGCTGTGCCTTGCCTTTCCCTGAAGTCACCAGAAAGGTTTCTTAGTCGGACAAATATATGTCACAACGGAGAAGGAACATGTTAACTGGATTGTGGCAACAGGGAAGCTCTGTCCAACGCCAACTTGCGGGTATGTACCCTCTCCCTACGCAACTCAAGAATGTAAACAAGCTGTATTGGGGTGGGGGCCAAGCTGTGTGTGCAAGCCCTTTTTTGTTTGAATGGAATTCCATTTGTCTTCAATTTTTGAATGGGAAAAGATTGAAAACAATGGGCCTCGTTACGACCCTGCCGGTCCGCTAACAACGTTGCCGGTAGCCTTACCGGCACCATTGTTACTGGACCAGCGGAGTACAATTTTGCAGGCCGGATGCCCTCCTACCAGGTCTGACCTGGCGGGCGGAACGGCACCCACCTGCAGACTTTGAATTTTGAATGGTGCCAGTGCTATGTGACTCGAATGGGAATAGAGTTACTTTTTCTGGCCCTCGGTAATTCCCCAAAGCCAGGCGCTGGAAAATAACAATAACTCTGGCTGCCGTTTTTACCAGCACGGCTACCGCTGGGGTCGTAATGAGGCCCAAGGTCTTTGGTCAGTAACCATATGCCTCTCATACATTTTTCACCAGATTTTAGTTTCGAGGGGATTGTGTCCTCCGACGTATTCCACATCCTTGACAGTAATGACCACAGCTGTGTTGCTTCGGAAAACTCAGCATAGGCGTCCTGCGTCGATGATGTTGATACGCTGTCCCTCGAGGGCCTCCGTCGATGGTCGATGTCACCGGATGTTATATCTGGGACGCACAACGCCCGTAGCGTCAGTTCTGTTTTTTCCGTGAACGTGTTCGCTTCGGAATCTCAGCACACTCGGTTCTTGTACTTTGAATTGAGAAAATGTCTTCGTCTTCTTCTACCCCGAAGTCGGGCTTCAAAAAGTGTCGGGACTGCGGTTCCAAAATGTCCATCACGGACCCGCACAACGTCTGCCTCTGGTGCCTCGGCAAAAGCCACACCACGACGATTGCGATGACTGCCAGTCCTTGACATCGAAGGCCTTGCGGGAGCGGAAGAAGAAATTATCGGTAGGTAGGTTATCTAAAACCGGTAAGTCGAAATCTGCTGGGCTTTCGACCGACGATTCGAGGGGCGACTCTCTGCGTCGGTCTAAGTCCAACGGGTCTCGGTCTCGGAGTGGGTCCCACCATTCCTCTGCCTCTTCTAGGCATTCTCGGAAGCGCCGTCACCGGTCGCCTTACCCGTCCTCGTTGGAGGGCTCCGCAAGACGGCGGGTGACTTGTCCCACCAAGTCTTCATCGCCGGACAAATGGGACACATTTCGCAAGCAGATGATGGCGATTTTCAAATCGCAGGGGACCGTTCCGTCCGTGCCTTCGAGAGAAGCCGGCAAGGAACGAGCTAGAGCCACCGCTCACATGCCTTCGGGCTCTTGCGGTCCGCATGATCATCGGGAGCCATGGAGGTCCCGATCGGACAAGATTGATAGCTGTGCCAGGTCCCGGTCCTCGACGCCCTCGAGACAGTCGGAACCTGTGAGGCCTTCTAAGAAGGGATCAACGCCATCAGCGCTGTGCCCGTCGAGGGACTCTCTCTCGAGGCTCCGAAGAAGTCGCCGAGGCCGTCGGACACGCTTGGGGCTCTGGTCTCAAAGCCGTTGTCGAAGTCGTCGGCACCCCGGTCGATGTCGACGCCAATTCCATTGGTGCCCTCAACGCCTTTTGAGGAGAATTTATCGGAGGTGCCCCGAAGGGCTGTGGAAACTCGGAGGAAGGCTAAGTAAGTCAGTGAGGCCTGTCTTTGAGGCCTTTGATTTATTCCAGCCTTTGGACTATATTTCAGAGGTGAAAGAAGGGTCGGATGAGGAGTGGGTTGTGCCTCCTGAGGTTCCTGATGACCTTTTGTCTGGTCACAGTCAAATGGAAGACCTACATCAGTCCTTACATGATGCCAGTGGTCTTGACACCTCTCCAGAGGTTGAGTTTGGCAGGCCTGAGCCTGGTACACATGCTGAATCCTCGTATCGGCGCCTCATGTCGGATATCCTGGACCAAGGTCCACCCACTGACCCAGTGTTGCCATTTTATTTGGCTTTGCAAAGAAGGGTGGCGGCGGCTTGAGCTGCTCCAGAGTTTCCCGGCAGTGAATAAATCACTTACGAAAAAATACCGTCAACCAATGGTGACCCCTGCTACTTGTCAACGCACCCACTCCGGAGAGTTTGGTGGTGCAGGCGGCTGCGGCCCCAGCAAAGCAGGCTGCGTACCCTACCATCCCTCCTGATAGGGACGACAAGCGCTTTGATGGTTGGGCCAAGAAGGTATTTTCTTCTGGGGGTACGGCTTTAAAGGCAGCCAACTCTGTTTGTGCCTTGGCAAGATTCACTCACTCTGTGGAATTGTGTATCTTTGGCGGCTGAACATATTCCCGAAGGGGAGGAATGGGATGGTTTTCTGGCCCTCGTCCAAGATGGTAAGGATGCCATGTGTGAATCTATTCAGTCTGGTCTGGACATGGCAGACTGTGTCAGCCAGTCCATGGCGGCGAGCACCGTGATGCTCAGGTTTGCGGGGTTGCAGAAGTCGGGGTTTGCTCCTGATGTGCAATCCCGGCTTCTCAACATGCCCTTTGATGGTGTCGATCGTTTTGGCAGCAAGGCTGACGAGAGCCTTGAGAGGTTGCAGAACTCCAAAGCTGCAGTGAAGTCTTTAGAGCGCTGCAGTACGCCAACCTTAGGCTTTTCGTCCTGAGGGACAGCAATGGAGGGGGAGGTTCCTTTCGGTACTAGTCTTCCTTTGGTAGATCGAGAGGAGCTGCGAGTCAAAGAGGCCAACGTAGGAGTACCAGAGGGGGAAAGCAGGGTACTCGAGGTGCCAAAGCCGCTCGGGCAGTTGCCTTTTTGCCCTCAGAAACTGCCGCAGCCGCGTCCGCTCAGTCATGAGGCCATGTCCCATGGTTCGCCGGTTGGGGGCAGACTTGCGCAGCATCTGGTAGAATGGCGTGCCATTACTTCAGATGTGTGGGTTCTGGAGAGCATAGCCCACAGCTACTGTCCCCCCTTTCAGCAGAGGCCTCACGACAATCCACCGGGAAGGCTCTCTTTGAAGAGTCCGGATCTTGCACAGGAAATCCTATCCCTACTGGAGAAAAGCGCCATAGAAATGGTGCCTGTAGCAGAGAGGAACAAGGGATGGTAGTGCCCTTATTTTTTGATCCCAAAAAAAGACGGGGGATTGAGACCCATCATGGACTTGCGTTGGCTGAACAACCTCCTCAGAAAGGACAAGTTCAAGATGGTTACTCGTTCTCAAGTCCTTCAGGCCCTTCAACTTCAGGATTGGTTGGTGTCTCTCGACCTCAAGGATGCTTACTTTCATGTGCCAATTCAGCCCAAGCACAGGAAGTACCTGAGGTTTGCGTTTGGCGACTTGCATTTTCAGTTTCGGGTTCTGCCGTTCGGATTGACCTCCGCCACAAGGGTTTTCACCAAGCTGATGGTGGTGGTGGCAGCGTATCTCAGGAAGGGGGGGGGATTCACATCTACCCCTACCTGGACAATTGGTTGATCAGGGCACGCTCTCCTGAGCAAGCCCTGGATCATCTGTCCGTCACCTGCCACTCCCTTCACAAGCTGGGCTTCTCTGTCAATTTAAAGAAGTCCCATTTGACACCTATCCAGCGGCTCCAATACATCGGGGCTGTGCTCCACACATCCCTGGGGCTGTGTTCGCCTCCCCAGGTGAGGGATCATCACATTCTTCAGATGGTGAACAAATTTCAACGTGCCCAGAGTCTCCCGGCTTTCGAGTTCTTGAGGTTGCTCGGCCTCATGGCATCCTGCATTTTCCTGGTGCCAGAGGCCAGGCTGCGGATGAGATCTCTGCAGTGGGCTCTCAAGATGCAGTGGACGCAGTTCTCCGGCAGGATGTCGGATCCGGTTTAGATTCCACCCTCGGTCGCCCAGGACCTTCTGTGGTGGGCCGTCAAAGGAAATCTGTTTAAGGGGGCTCTGTTTTGGCAACCGTGGCCAGAGGTGACGATCGTTGTTAGGGAGCATTCTCTGTTTAGGCTGAATTTCCTAACCTAGTGAGTCCCCCAGCAGCTTTGCTGGATTTTTGGGGTTTCTTTTTTTCTCCTGCCAAGAGTGCGACTCTTTTACCCTCACTCTTGGGCATGATTTGAGTGTGTTTCTTTGAATCTAGATGTGTTTAATGGGCTTTGGGGTCTTTTACTCCATAGGGCTTCATGTGTTTTTGTGATGTGTGTTACACAGCACCCTCCGTGCAGTAACACAGGGGTGTCATAGTGACCCCCCAGTATAGACTCCATACCATGGGACTGACTACTGTCTCCCAGGGCATGTAAAGTCACCATTGACTTTACTAGTCTTAAATTCTGAACAGAACCAGTACAAACCATCATATTGTGGACGTACTGGCTGGGGCAATTCAATTGCCCCGGGGTCTGTTAGTCGAGGGGGCACGTTTCCGTCCCCCCTGATCGAGTTTTGGCTGGTGGCAGTGGATACTACTTTTTATATTCAACCGCAAATATTTTCCTATGGGATTTCCCATTGTTTTAGACTACTACCTTTATTTAATTATTTACGGTAGCCTCGAAAATACCGCCGGTTTATTTAATTAATATTAATTCTCCGGTTGGTGTTTTTTTGCCAAAACTTGATTCTAAAATGGCGTTTGTGTTCTCTTCTGTGACTCCAACCCAAGTCAAGCCCTTTGTTCCACTTTTTGGCGGGCTTCTCCACAGAAGCCCCCCAAAGTGGTGCCACTCTGTCTGGGGTACTTAGGAGGGGTGGAGAGAAATTTAGGCACCCTGGACTGAGTTGCCTAGGCAACTCAAGTCGCACTCCATCCTGATTGGCCCAAGTGGTGAGCCGGCCGGCTCACCACTTAGCATGTTTGAGTGACAGCTAGGCTGAGTGAATGGGGGTTTGCTGCATAAAAGCAGGGCTTTGGGGACTGGAACTTCAGAACTCGCCACAGGACCTAAGAATCCGAAGAAGCTAAGCCGACCTGCCACGACACCACTACCGGTGGAGCCCTGCTGGACTGCCTCACCACTTTTCCCAACGACAGAGGAGATCTCCTGCCGGAGAGTCTTCTTCCTTTGACTGGTGGGGATAACCAGTTTCACCGTCTTTTTGCCTTCCCGACGTACCTCGTGGCCGCCTTGCCTGTGCCAAGCACCCCGGCAACCGGGATACCACGTTTTACCACGACCGCGAAACAAAAGTACCACCTTTAACCGGAAAACTCCACGGCTGGTTACTTCCCTGGTAGTGCAACGACCTTCATCTTTCCTCCAAGTCGAGATCTTCTCTTCCCCTGGACGATGACGTAACTTGCACCCACTACCAGGAACAACTGCCACCGCTGGAGGATCCTTCCCACTTAAGGTACTGTGTCCCGCCTGGCTTCCCTCGCTACCGACTGTACGGGGTAGATTTAGCCCCCGGCTTTCGAACCTGGGTTAGTCTGGGACACCCTGGCTAAACTTTCTTAAGACTCTCTAAACTCTTTTTGAACCCTCTGCAAGACTTTCTAAGCCTAGTGTAACTGTGTGTTCTTGGGCGCATGTGTGCTCTGCTCTCTCTAAGAGTGGGCCCAGCCTTTGGACTTTGGCTCACCAGTGACTTTTTGCTCTTCTGCCTTGCTAATAGTGTTCCTGAATCTTAGAGTGGTGTACCTTTCCATATTCTGTCTTTTTCTCTCCCTTTTTCACAAACTTATTGGAGTGCAATCTAGTTAAGTGCTCACCTCTGAATGAAAAGAAGTGGTGTTTATTGTGACGTATCTGATAAGGAAAAACGGGTGTATATATTACAATAGTAACTGTGTTTAGAATATTTTACAATAAGAGTGCTGGAGTGTTTCAAACTGTGTTTTTAAATAAATAATTATATACTTTGATACCAAAGCTCTGGTCAGTGTTTGCTTGTATTATTGTATCCGAGTGCCTACTGTGTATACTTTGCATACTGCCTAACTCTTCTTGAGGGAAGTCTGACTGCTCAGCCACAGCTACCAGATAAATCTGTATGGTACAGACTGCTACCAAGTGGGTTTACTGCCAACACCTGTAGTCTTAAATCTTTTGCAGTGGTCCCTAAGGGAACTGCACAGGTTTCTGCCTAACAATCGTGACGGACGCATCCCTCACGGGGTGGGGAGCTCATGCCATCGAGTTGACAGCCAGTGGCCGTTGGTCTCCGTCGGAGTCCAGACTCCACATCAATCTGTTAGAGCTGTGGGCTGTCAGGCTAGCTCTAAAGGCTTTTCTGCCGTCTGTGCGAGGGAAGAATGTCCTGTATATGACAGACAATACAGTGGCCGTGCACTGCCTCAACAAAAGGGGGGGGTGTGCAGGGTCACTCCCATTGTGCAGGGAGGCGATGCAGCTCTTGTTCTGGGCCATCCAGCAGGAAATTTCGATCTTGGCAGTTCATCTGGCCAGAGATGAAAACGCGGCGGCGGACGCTCTGAGCAGGCAGAGCACGGTCTCTCACGAGTGGGAGCTGGCTCAGGAAGTTCTGTTGGAGATCTTTGCCCTTTGGGGATCCCCACAAGTGGATCTCTTCGCCGCCAGTGTCAACCGGAAGTGCGAAAGATTCTCTTCACGGGAATTTCCTCCAAGAGGAGCCTTAGGGGACACATTCGTAGTGGAGTGGTCCTTCCCACTGCTGTACACGTTCCCTCCAGTCCCCGTCATTCCACAAGTGCTGCAGAGGTTACAGAGGTTCGGTTTCCGGGTGATCCTCATTGCTCCGACAAGGGCCAGGAAAGCGTGGTACCCGGACCTTCTAGACGTGTCCATCTGCCCTCCACGTCGTCTTTCCTACTGAGACGATCTGCTCTCACGAGAGGGTGGTAGAGTACTCCATCCAGAGGTCGTGTCTCTCAGCCTTCATGCTTGGTATCTGAAAGGCTGAGGTATAAGGAGTGGGACCTTCCCGAAGACATGATGGAGGTGTTGCTTTCGGCCAGAAGGCCCACAATGAAATCCCTGTACCGTTGCCGGAAGTTCTGCGACTGGTGCAGGGTACAGAATGTGGATCCTTTCCAATGTTCATTCCTTTGGTTTTGTCTTTTTTGCTTTCTTTAGCCTACAAGGGCCTGCAAATAGCTACCATTAAGGGTTACCTGGCGCCGCTGTCCATATTTAAGCGCTCGTCTGTGGAATGTTCTTATTTTAAGATCCTTTTGATTTCACAGTTTCTGAAAGGGCTAACTAATGTGTTTCCACTGTCGCCTTTCCAGGTGCCGGGATGGGATTTGTATTTGCTTTTAAAGTTTCTAATGGGAGCTCCGTTTGAGCCCTTACATTCTTGCCCATTGAAACTGCTGTCCTTTAAGACTATTTTCAGTTGCGGTTACTTCCGCACGCAGAGTGAGTGAGTTGCAGGCACTTTCTGCCACGCCACCTTTCACAGTGTTCTATAAGGATAGGGTTGTCCTTAGGGTTCGTCCTTCTTTTCTTCCGAAGGTTGTGTCAGAATTTCATTTAAGCCAGAAGGTGATTCTTCAGGCGTTTTATCCTCCTCCACATCCTGGTAAGGAAGAGGAGGGGCTCCATAGGTTGGATCCTAGGAGAACTTTGAGTTTCTATCTCTCACGGATGTCCCGGGTCAGAGTGGACGATCAGCTCTTTGTTGGTTATGCTGGAAGGCGTTTAGGTCAGGCTGTTTCCAAGCAGACCTTGTCCAGATGGATCATTTTGACGATCTCTGAATGTTACCGGTTGGCGGCTAAGGACCCTCCAGTTTGCTTCTGGGCTCACTCTACTAGGGGTATGGCTGCCTCCACAGCTCTACAGAGGGGCGTCCCGATTCACAGTATTTGCGAAGCAGCCACGTGGGCTTCTGTCCATACCTTTGTGAGACACTATTCCCTGGACTCTATCCATAGGCAAGATTTGGCCTTTGGTAAGGCAGTCCTACACTCAGCAATTTCATTGGGCATTCTAAATTGATGTAATTATGCATTCTTTTCCCACCTCCATACGTTGGTACTGCTTTGGGAGTCTGTCAAAGATGTGGAATACGTTGGAGGACACAAACCCCTCGAAGAACAAGTTACTTATCTTACCTGGTAACGTTCTTTCGATGGTATGTTCCTCCGACGTATTCCACATCATACACTTCTAGCCTGCCCCTCTACCGATCTTATGCGATTGCAGTTTACGTTTCCGCAAGGCTTTCTGCAGTCACACTGGCAGGAGATTGGTGCCACACGTTCTGGGAAAAAACTACAACTGAGGCTATGGGCGTCGTGCGTCCTAGATATACCATCCGGTGACGTCGACCATGGACGGAGGCCCTCGAGGGAAAGCGTATCGACGCAGGACGCCTACGCCGAAAAAGTTTTCCGAAGCAGCACAGCTGTGGTCATTACTGTCAAAGATGTGGAATACGTTGGAGTAACATCCCATCGAAAGAACGTTACCAGGTAAGATAAGTAACCTGTTCTTCTTTTTTACTTTAAACCACATATGCACAACAATGAGTAGTGAACGCACAAGGCGATGTAGGAGAGCATGCTCAAACGTCACACATTTGTGTTGGTAATCAGTATGCGTAGTTGGTGCAAAAGTGTGTTTTAACTACTCCCTTGGGATAAGTGTCCAATATTTGTTATCCGCAATATTAATGTTAGTCAGTTTACATTTCTGTTTTAAATAAAAAATAAAGTTTAATTATTTTCTCTGTTTTCCTCCTTTTTTTCCTTATGTGTCAGGTACTTCCCATTGCTCGCCAAGCAGAAATCGGGACACCCGGAATGCGATGTGCTAACAAATGTTTTTGCCTTACTCCCCACCAAAAACATATCTGAGGAAACGGCCACCATTGTGATGGATGTGGCTGACAACCTCCTCAACAGTCCAGATTTTGAACCTACAGAGGACATCGCCAGTCTGCCACTAAGTGCAAGTGGCCTGGAAGTTCAATCGGAAGGTAGGCTACTTTCTGTTTCTGTAGACCGGGCCGGTCCATAGCCTTTGTGCCACAGGTTACTACCCCAGTGTATTAATGGACACAGGCCTGTGATGGTTAGTAAGCTGATGTGGTGTTTCCATTTTTGTGGTTAAGAAAGATTTCTCTTTAGGCAACCTTCCCTCCATATTCTAAGGACCCCCAACCGTTTTGCTTTTGTTCTTGAACCGGTACTGACTTTTTACAGCGAAGTGAAGCCTATCCAAGGCTTTTGCCCATTGCCTTTGGCTTAGACTATTGAATTGAATGACTCTTCTAGTGAACCCTAAAAGTATCTGCACTGCTTTGGAATATTTATGGTGTCTTGTGTTCTAATAACCTTTGCCTTTTACCAACTATTAAAGAGTATTCTGAATGCCCACAGTAAGGTATTAATGTCCCCAGTACCCTTGTTACTGGAGTAATCTGTGGGTGTGGGTTGCGTCTGTGGGCCATCCCAAAAGGGACTTGTCTGATTCAGAAACTCAGTGTACTGTATTGAAGTATATTTGTGTGTTACTATTCCATTGCTCCCTTCTGAAGAAGGCTTTATAACTGACTGATAAATTGTTTATGCAAGAAACCTTGAGTGTAAGAGTGTATTTGAATACATGTAACTGCAAATCTTTGTGTAACTCCACTACAGCTCACATTTCCCCTCTTGAGATAAGCCTGGCTGCTCAACACGCTACCAAAACTGTTGTGCAAGCTCATACCAAAGGTTGGGTTGCCTATACCTGTAGTCATAGTTGTTTGTAGTGTTCCCAGAGGGTACTGCATTCAAACTTTGCCTAACAGTGACAATGATTGACCCACCCCCGCCCCCCAACCCATTTTTAATTTTTGGAGGGTCGGCCTGCTAAGCTGGATTTGTAGAATCTGGCCTGGTGGAGGGATTTTAGTAGGCCTCCCTCGTTATAGTGAATTGGACAACTCTGAAAGGTTAGCCAAACCCAATCAAGGTAGCTGGATGAGCAGTCGAGGCTTATTGAGTGAGAGTGTGCGTGAGGTCACGTGCCCTTATAGGGTTCACACAGTACAGTACAGCACAGAATAATTACATTTAGACAGTCAGTTATAAAAATACAACTATTATAGGCGTTTAGATCACAATGAAAAAGGAATTGGCATTAGAGAAAAGACTGGAATATTAAGGAGATTCAGTGCAATGAGTTCAAAGAAGCTTATTTATTTATTTATTCTCATTTGATAAAGCGCACAGGCAGCCCAATGGGCTTAGTGGCTCTTGTTACAGAATTTGAACATGACTTATTAAAGCATACAGTGAAGTCATTACTTAGTTACAATAGTAGATATTGCAGTTACAGAGAGGAGGAAGAGAGAATGGAGAAGAGAGAGAAGGAGAAGTGTTAGTTAAACACTGTAGTTTTTAGTTTTTTCTGGAAGATCGGAAGAGAGGTTTCGGCTCTGAGCGTACTGGGTAGAGCATTCCATAACTTAGAGGTTTAAGCTTCTATCAGTAATAACAACTACAATATGTGAGACTTGACTCATCCTCATTATGCATCAAGTATATTTTGCTTTTCATTGCAGTCATTCTTTGTTGAATAATTAGTGTGCATCTGAATTGTCTCGTCATTGTGCTGGGTTTTATTTGTGATTCGGCCACTAGAAGACATTACAAAAGAATATTTATAAAAGGTGTAGGCCTTCTAAAACACTCATAATGTTTTATTTGCTGTTGATTATGTACATACCTATTTCCAATGGCACATGATGTATTGCCCTGTATTCTGTATCTTTTCAGAGTCGCTGAGCACAGGTGTGAGGCTCCTCCTGCCCCACGTCCCCTCTGTCTTGCAGTATCTCAGCAGAAGCATGCTAAATCCAGAGAAAATGAAAAAGAAAAAGTTTAGGGTACAAGTGAGCAAGGAGCTGAACATTCTTTCAAAGTAAGTACGGACTGGGCGCAAACGAGATATCTGCAATTATGTTACTTGTCATTTATATAGCGTCTTATGTACCATTGGTATGATCTCAAAGCGCTGGTAGGTTGAACGCCCTTGGGAACTGTAGTTCAAGGAGAGAGAGAGAGAGACGCGCCAGGGAAAGTGCAGCGGAAAGCTTTACTTCCCCTCAAAACGTCAGAACAGGTTAAAAAAGATTGCCATCCGTAGAAACTGTGGAGGAAAACTTGCCAATGGAGAAATCCTTCTGTAACAGTCATATATTGGAACTTGTGACCTTTGAACACAAGGCCCCATACATATACCATCTTAGGGTTGGACTTAGTCAGATAGACAAGGAAGCTGTACTTTCACTTATTCTGACTATTTCTACCGATCTTTGATTGCAGCTTAGTACCGCACTGGTAATTGATTCATATGCAATTCTATTCTCCTAAATGTGAATGTATCTATATACATTATATATGTTTTTGATTGACAGTACGTACCAATGATTTGTTATGCTTAGTTTGTGTCACTAAAGGCCTAATAAATAACTGTATTTTGATATACTTACTGTCTAACTTGAATTCCCAGAGTGAATCCTCGCACAGGGAGTCCCCTGAGCGTTTGTCGCAGGTTATTTTTCCCACCCAGTCCTCTGCACCAGAGGAATGGGTGCCATTTTGCCAGAAGATGTTGGACATCTTCGCCAAGGCACAGTCAGCTCCGGCAATGGTGCCGCTGGGTCCCATCGCATCTATTGCGACCGGCAGGATGCCCTCTGGTCCACTCTCCACACCTATGGGCTCGGGCCTGACCAGGTGGAGACAGAGGTGTCTATGTTAGGGAGATTTATCATGTTTACGCTTTATCTCCTCTCCTAGTGAGACCCCCAGCACTTTGTGTTGGACTTCTGGACCTTTTTCTTTAAATCCTGAATGAGTTAAGCCTTTTTCCACCCTTTCATTCTTGTGGACTCTGTCTTTTGGAGCACTATTCTTTGTATTCAGCTGTACTATGGAGTCTTTCTGCTCCACAGCTCTTAAAGGCGGAGTCAGGGCAGAGTCTGAGGAGCTGTTGGAGCGGAAAGTCTTTCTACCCTGTCCATTTCCTGCTGTGGGTGTGTCTGCCTACACCTAATCTACAAAGACTCATTCCCCCCGCGGAGCAGGCGTGGAGTCAGGGCAGAGTCTGAGGAGTCCGAGGAGTGGAGGCGTGCGGCCCCCTGGTTTGACACCTGTCCTGTGGTCACAGCTTTACACGACAATGCGCGAAACCCGCGCTCAATGCAAGCTGGTTTCCCCAGCAAGGACTACATCTGGCGACTCACATCAAGACAAACACTGAGATCCCGTCCCTGTCGCATGTGTAACTCGGAAAGTTTAAACAACTGCACTAGTGTAGCTTGTGCGGCATCAGGCTCTCCACCCCCACCACCCTCTACTTCATCCTCACCGGCAAGTGAATCACCTATCCCTCAGGTGAGTGCCTCCCGATGTAAGTACCGTAACATACACAAGAACTGTATTGGCAACTGCAGCGAGGCGTTTTCAAGCTCTGTTACCTGTGTCCCTTCGTCTGCACCCGCTGCTTGGCCGAGTGTTGGGGGGACCGGCGGGTCAGGTGGGCCCGCTTGCGCCTGTGTTGTCGGCGGCGTGGGCTGCGGCGGCGCCCTCGCTGCGTTGGATGTTCTTGTCCTCGCTGGCCACCCCAGTCCTGCGCGTGCGGAGCCCTCTGCGAGCCGGGCGGTTGTTGTGACGTGGACTCTGTGTTTGACACGAGCGGTTCGCAGCTACGTCTTGTCAAACCCTCAAAGCTCTCAGGATACATTAGCACATCTACTAATGGACACGCAACTACAAACCTGGAGTCACCCCGATTCAGATTTTATAGCGCCTTGGCCTCACCGGGTAATCCTGACACTTCATCAGCGCGCAGCCAGAAAGAGGTTTGTCCCTATGAAGATCCAGCTGTACTCTCCAGCAGTCCTACGTGTGGTATTAAGGTGCCCGTGTGCCCTGCACCACGACAAAGTGAAGAGAAGGGTGCTGACCCACGTTTGGACGGTGGTCTGGATGGCGCTTCGCCCCATTTGACACTGAACTCTTCTATTCACAAACTCACATCAGGGTATGAGAGAAGAAATTCACTTGAGGTGGCCAATAAATTGTTACTTGACCTCACTCGTCTTAACAAAGAAAGAGCTGTTAAAAACATATCAAATGGAGATCCGGCTCTGCATGCTCATGTAAACGACCATTCTGGCTCGGAGGCTTACCCTTCTACAACGCAGCCCCCAGTGCTCACCGCAAGCTTAAGCTCCCTATACAAACGCAGGATGATCGATGGGAGCATATCTCCCAGTCTGAGCTGTTCTCAGAATAAAAAACAAAAAATGAGCACCATAGAGCCCAGCAACCATATGGGTGCACCAGCCACCTCTTTATTCCCAAGGCAAGCCACTGATGCTACCTCTTGTACAACGAATTCCTCTTATGACCAAGCTTCAACGGACTCGTCCATAATGGAACGCCCCTACCCTAAGATCCGACGCCCGACACACCGCGGTAGGAGAGTGCCACCACTCGACCCTAAAAACCTGGAAGTTCCAAGAACAGTTCAGTATACCAAAGATCTACAAGCAACTATTATTTCATCCATGGCCATTTCCACTGCACCTTTTATCAAAATGTATGAGAACCTTAACGACATTATAAAAGAGCTGTCCTCGGTGGTGATCGCCATGAACAACAAACTGGAGACCATGGAAAACAAAAACTTGCATTGTAAGGAAGCCCTTCAAGAGTTACACAAAAAAACAGACTGGGCGCTTGAAACACTGTCAGAACATGCTAAAAACGCAAATCTAGACAAAAAACCTCTAGCCGAGGTAGCCAAAGAAGCGCTGGGTATCTTTAAACAACAAAAAAAGGAACATGTCCATCAAGGGGCAGTTACCCCCAATGTTACATCCCAGGCATTACGGCCACATGTCATACTAGCTTCTTCAACCAGTCCTGGGAGGTGCGCTTCAACTAATCCACCTGAGAATGTCCTTAGCAGCAGTAACATCATTGCTGCTTCTAACACAGCAAGTGAACCTGTCCATGTGCAAAAAGATCCAGCATCAAGTAACACGGGAACGCTAGAGTCCATTGTTCCCCACCTTGCTACCACAAACCCGATTGGCCTTACCTTGACACCTGGGACTAAGGGGAAAGTTAGAATATCCTCCACACAACCGCATCTTGCTACCATGTTGGCTGACGAATGTCAGCTTAGTACTCCGTTTGAAGCCGTACTAAAAGAGAGTCAGGCTGTTACGAACTTGGCACTACAAAATCCCCAACCGGCATCAACTTCAAAGTCGATACCTAACCAAGAACCGCCCTGTCCCCAATCACAATCGAGGTCTCCACCTGCGAGGACAAATCCTTTGCCTCCCATATATGACATCTTCAAGGAGACTATTGCTGCACAAAAGATCCCTTCAGCAAAACAGCAAATCAAAGGTGGCTTACCCAAAAAACCCAAAAATCAACCTGCAAGGAAAGCGAGAAGAGGTATCGACTCTCGAAAATTCTTACGTAACATCAAAACAGTTAATGTAACTGTCAACACTCCATCACTAAGGATAACATCCTTGAAAAAAAGCTGGATGAAAGCCCAGCAAAATCAGTACCATCAGAAACCAAGGAGACATCAAACTGTATTAGTGACGGTTCCGTCGACCTAATGAACGTATCTGTGTATGATGATGATGAACTCATCGTCGGAGACATGTCAGTGGCACCTCTGCAGGGCGGATCCAAGTCTTGCTCTGTTGCGCCAGCCCAGACTGTTTCAGATGTGCCTGACAATCTAACGCAGGAAGACGTGAAGAGCCCCCCCCATCTTACCGTTGAAGTCCAGTCAACAGGAGTCTATTAATGTGAATTTGCCTAAGGGAGTTTCTAGAATCTGTCAACTGATCAAACCACCGTCACTGTTGAACATAGACGATGGTTTGCAGACTCCCCGTTTTGTGACTTTGGACGACAAAAGACGGATGCTCGATGCCAAGACCCGCATAAAGAACTCTCCACCAGGTCCGCAGGTCGTGATTGAATCGTCGCCTGTGCCCACTAAGTGGCAAGCTCCAAAATGTGTGATACAGGCTGCAACTATCGGTGCCCACATGAAGAGCAAAACTGGGAACAAGCCGCTGTCAATTACAGATAAAACCACAAATCAAACAGAGCGGGTGAACCGCTCAAATAAACAGCCTCAAAAAATAATAGCAAAGGAGAGAATACAACAAATATCGACGCGGCAAGCAGCTTGTCGTCTGATATTGGAACGCATAGAATCTTCCGACAATCTGATATTAAACCGACAGAACGTGCTTCGGCTGTGTCAGCTGATTCCCAGTCTACGTGCGATAACTTCTGAAGACCTCAAAATAGTGGAATTTTTGAACGAAATGAAAACTGACGCTGTGATTCTACACTT
This sequence comes from Ambystoma mexicanum, assembly GCF_040938575.1. Taxonomy (NCBI): domain Eukaryota; kingdom Metazoa; phylum Chordata; class Amphibia; order Caudata; family Ambystomatidae; genus Ambystoma; species Ambystoma mexicanum. The sequence continues at coordinate 1,219,823,620 of NC_090936.1, forward strand.
ACACTCTAAGATCATAGCAGACGCACTACTGGATGCTGGACCAGTGTTGATGTCCCTAGGGTTTGACATAACTGAAGCCGATGGAGAAGCTCGGCATGTCTACCCTAAAGAGAGGTCACGTAGCAGATTGAATCAAAGACCTTCTGAAGACCACGAGAACAGCACAGATATAGATCCAAAGGAAAGTCATAAGTCCAGCCCTCCCAGAAATTGGGACTCAGCCGACTTTCCCCATGGGGGTGAACGGATAAGAATAACAGTTAACGGAATGGTAAATCCATCTATTACACGAGACATCGTGAGGACCCCTGTCACCATAATAGACAAATGCGACGATTGGTCCTGGTTGGCCAAAACCTTAAACACAGAATAGAGGAAATAATGCCAGGAACCGGAAAGCACTTATATATGTACTATAGGCTCATGGAACACTAGAGGCTTCATGCACCTGTTTGAAACAACATGGGCCTCAAATCTGGACATTCTGTGTTTACAAGAAACATGGCTCTCACAAAGTCCATTGTTGGAAGGATTCGAAGTAGCCATCAATTCTGCTATAAAACAAACAAAGGGCAAGCCGATGGCTGGCCTTCTTTTGGCCGTGAGGAAAGGTGCTGGACTTCGGATCGTGAATTCTTATAATCCATCATCACTAATTCAGGTCTCCACCGTTGTTGTCTAACAGAATGACACCAACAAGGAAGCTCGCGTGTATATTATCAACGTATACTAGAAACATAGACACAATGAAGAGCTCCCCTTTATCGACCACGTTACAACTCTGATCGATGATTTACTCTCAAAGGAGCAACCGCTAGACTTAATTATATGTGGGGATCTGAACATTGTCTGTATCCCAGATGTTGTTCCAAGCGGTGAAAACAACAGAGGCGATAGCAAACGCGAACAAGCTGCGTCCCAATGGTGTCTGGAACTGGATCTCAGAGGCTTGCACATGCTTAACGGACAAACAGTAGGTGACATCCCGGCCTGCCCTACGTGGAGAAGAGCTGACCAAAAATCTGTCATTGACTACATATTCGTGACTGAAAACATTCATAAGAGAACGTCGAAACTTGAAGTCATTAAAATGAAACACAGCGACCATGACATGGTAAAACTGTCAATCTACCACCCCTGTTCAGGTGGTCAGACCTGCTGGCCGTTTGCGGTGTGCACTGGGACCGGCAGGATCCGACTAAACCTTGCGGATACAGAAGTAGCGGCCATCTCTAATGCCTTTCAACACACTACAAAATCTTCAGAATATCAACATCTTTTGTCCAGTTTTGAGGCACGTAAACGCAATTAAAACACGTCGAGTTTTGTCCAAAACACAAATTCGACGTGTCTATTCTTCAACCAAAAAGAGCGATGAGACAAGAATTAAGAAAACTCAAAGGACCATACACCGCTACTTTGAGAGAGTGCAAAAGAGCGATCAAGGCCAAATATCGAAACTGGCTTAAATCCCATGCAGCGATCATGCTACAAAACGACTCAGAAGATATGATGCAAAAAATGGCTGGGAAAAACTCAGCGGGCTATTGGAAATTGATAAATAACACCATGGCTCCACAATACGCGCTCCAGGCCATTGCAGTCACCGAAGATGACTGGTCGAAGGTCTACACAAACCTCTTTTGCAGAGACAAACCTGTACCACCCTGGTTACCTATGACGTCAAACAAGTGGGACCTGGCGTTTGAGAGAAGCGACATCTTGGATGCAATTAAGAATGTGCATGACTCCAGAGCGCCCGGCCCCGATGGCCTAACAAACTATACGCTAAAAAAAAAAGATTTATGGGCAGACTTTTGCGTTATTCTGTTTGACCGAGTCATTATGAGCCGATCAACCCCAAAGTCTTGGAAAAGCGCTGTGGTGGTCCCCATTTTTAAAAAAGGAGACCGCTCAAACCCAAAAAACTATAGGCCCATAGCGCTTCTCGACGTGTTGGGGAAGATTTACGCTACCCTTTTGCAACAAAAACTGTCAAGGTGGGCTAATGACTATAACCACGTAGACCCCAGGCAAGCGGAGTTTGTGAAAGGGGTTGGATGCGGCCTAAACCTGTTGGTACTAAACCTCATAAAGATGGAAGCAATCAGAACAAATCAAAAGATCTACTTGGCCCTGATAGACCTGTCTTATGCGTTCGACAGCATAGACAGAGAGTTGTTGTGGGACAAACTCATCAGATGGAACTGTCCTCCCAGCTTAGTGGAAGCAATTCGTGAATTACACACGGACACTTCGATCAGGATCCGTTTAGAGACTAAAGGAATGCTATCTGCCCCTATCAGCACACACAAAGGAGTGAAACAAGGTTGCCCATTGGCAGCCATCATTTTCAATCTTTTTATATCTGATGTAAACGCAGCATTCATTGGTGCAACAATGTTTCCTCCGAAACTACATGGCTCGCCCATCAACTATCTGGTCTACGCTGATCTTATTTTGCTTGATCAGACTCCCATAGGCCTTCAGCGTAAACTAGACTGTCTTGACATCTATACCACAGCTAATGGTCTTCAAATCAACAAACAAAAATGTGAAATTCTAATTTTTGAGAAACTACAAGGCTGTATCTTCCGAAGAAAGAAGTACAGATGGTGTCTTGCCAATGAGCAACTTCAGATCGTAAAACACTCTACATACCTGGGTATGAAGATCAGTGCTAGCAGAAACGACGCGCCATGGGCTGAAGAGGTGAAAAGCAAATGTCGACAGATGGCTTGCCAAGCGTTGTTAATCAACAAAAAATTTGGAAAATTCTCCTTAAAACCAACAATTGAATTTTTCCAAAAGTGGTACCCGCCCTGATCTATGGCGGCGAAAACGCATTTGGCTGTACAAGCGATCTGTGGAATTCACTAGAAAAAATATTCTGGTCGCGAGTCCTACAGCTTCCCAAAGGTACCTCGACGGTCTGTCTCCGATATGAACTGGGCCTTATCTCGATTAACGCAAGAGTTACCTGGAACCTACTGTGTCTGTTTAGGAAAACAATGATAAAAAATCCAGCAATCCAATTCGAAATTTTACACAAGCCGGACACTGCCAAAGACTACACGAGTCTTTTTCAATGGAACCTCCTCTGCCAAACACTTTTAAAGGAGTTTGACATTTCCATTATAATGTTAACTGAGAATCCTGAGTTGGCAAAAACCAAAATTTGGAGAGCGGACTGGATTAAAACTTGCGAACTAAGAGCCAAATCTAAACTAATGCAAGAGGTCCAAGGTGAAGCTAAAGCTTATGGTCAGAGGTACACTTACCTAACCCTACTTCCGGACCAACATGCAAGTTCCTTATACATGCGCTTCAGGCTAAACATGATGGAAACAAAAGAGCGAGTGAGCAGTTGGGTGAAGTGTGCTGACACTGATCTAATGTGTAGATTCTGCAGTAAGAATAAGGAGACCTTAAAACACCTAATATTGTTTTGTCAAACTCTTCAACAACAAAGAGAAACCCACTTTGGAGCCCTGATTAATGAGCACCAATGTATGACGGCGGACGACTGGTGGACAGCTCTATTTGAGGGGTCCAACAGAGCAGTCCTATTTGCATTAACAAACTTTCTGCGCGTAGTAAAGGGACGTCTGGACGACCAAAAAGTAAAATTGGGTGTAATCAAAGACATGAAACCTATACCAGTCGTCATCGGACCTACCTCTTAACACGCCACGATGGACGTACTAATAGAGATGTTAAGACGTCAATGGTGGAGGGAGGGATGGATGGATGGATGGATGGAAACAAAAAATTCATACGTGATGTATGCTTTTCTTGTTTTGTTTGTCTCTTTTTAAAGGTTGAATAAACCAATAAAAAAATAAATAAATAAATAAAGGCATCTGTATTCTAATGCAGCACACACAGCTGCTTATGGGCAGTGTTGCTGGGGACTCTTGGGGACCTCCTTTTAAGATTATTTTTCTATCTCCTCAAGTAACTACAGTGCTTAAGGATAGAGAGATACTTAGTATCCCTCCCAAAAACTCAATAGCCTGAGAGAGTGGCCCACACCACCTTATGTGGAGTACCAAAGGGATACCTAGTATCCCCCTTCTCTCTGATCCTGTCATATTTTAGTCACATAGTCGGTCCAGAGGGTAGAATAGAGAGAGTGTCGCAGAGATTGCGGAAGAGCCCCAAGTAGGGATTGGAAGCAAACAGATGGATGTTGAGGTCTCGAAGTAGAAGTTTAGAGGCAGGGAAGAAGTGGTCAACCCATTCAGAGTTGAAGATGGCGACCTGGCCAGGTGGCCTGTAGATGGTGGCCACAGTTGGAGAGAGGCCAGGAGAGATGGAGAGCCTGCAGACCAGGCATTCAATGGAGGAGTAGGCCTGCGTAAGGATGACAGAGGCAGGGATCCACTCAGGAAAGATCTGGGCTACTCCACCTCCAGGACGGTACGTCCTGAGTTCAGAGAGGATCTTTTAGCCATCGGAGGAGAGTATCAAAACTTGTGATGGAACTGGCCATGAACCATGTCTCGGTGAGAGTGAGGATGTCAATGTTGACTTCAAGGAGGTGACAGATGTGTTTGACAACAGAAGAAGAGTTGAGACTAGCGATTTGGAGCGGGTTGCCATATTTGAAAGACTTCCATAGTGGAGTACATGCTTGAGGTACGCCCTGCGGAGGTGGTAGTGGGACACAAGGGTGGCCAGAGGCGTAAGAGGAAGGTGCGAAAGAAGTGGCTGGAGGAGGGAGAAAGTTGATAAGATGCAGGAAACGCCTATCAAAAAGGAGGCGATTGGGCTGAGGGCTTGAACCAAGACAGTACCATTCAGACCGACATTAATGATTGTCTTGGAGGAGTGGAAGGAGGCCAAGAGGATCTCCCACCTAGTGCTACCATTAATTGGAGAGGAGGCAAATAAAAGTAAAGTGTTTAAGAAAGAATAAGAGATTCAATTTTCTTAGAGACAGAACGGAATAAATATAATAAACTGTCAAGTGTGTTCCCATTAGAAAAACCCTGGCAGGAGAGTATAATAATAATAATAATTTGGCATTTATATAGCGCTACGGACCCTCAGGCATCTGAGCCCTGCTTATTATTACCCACGGTGTGTGGTGCTCATTTATCGACCTCGGAAGGATGAAAGGGATGAAAGGCTGAGTTTGGCCCTGCCAGGATTTGAACCTGCGTTTGCAAACTCTGCACGAATGTCAAAGCGAGCGCTCTACTCGCTGTGCCACTTGACCAGCTACCAGGCAGATTCACGTTGCATATGTGTTCATGTGAGAAAAGCCCTGGCAGGAGAGTATTCCAGGCTGATTCAAGTTGTAAGAGTATTCATATAAGAAAGCGCTGGTAAGAGAGCATACCAGCTAAGCTCAAGTTGGACGGTGTGTAAAGTACTTCACAGGGGGATGTCCTGATAAGGATACATCCGGACTCGCTAAAGACTGGGCTGATGTATCTATTAAAGAGGAGAAGAAACCTGGCCGCAAAGTAATCCAGTTATCCTACCAAGATTTAGACTAACAGCCAAGTTGTCTTGCATACCAGTTGTGTTGTTGATCAAAAGAAACCCAATGAATTGATATTCTTAAAAGTATAAAGCAGAGCAAAGAGAAATTTAGGGGAAAGGGAACTATCCGCTGGAACTATGAACTTTAACCTTCTGGAACTTTTGTTTTGGAGTCACCCTTTTCCTTTTTGAACCTTTGTACGCTACCCAAGGCCAAAGACATTTCCTTTTTCACCTTAGAGTTGATTTTCCAAATGTGAGGCCCAGAATAGTATTTTGGACAAGGGCCATTTTGCTTTGGACGTCTTCACATCCGACAGACCCTTAGTTTTGTTTTAGGTAGGGAAATACCTCTTGAAGTAGGGACAAAGAGGCATTTTCCAACCCCTTTTTGTTTCAATAAATGTTTATAGCCCAAACCATAAATCCCCTGTGTTCGTGTCTCATTTCTGGTTCCTCACACCATTTAATAGAAAGGGCAGGAAGGTTTTTGCTTCATGCAGTCTGTCCTTGAGGGTGGTCCATGCCTCCTTTACCTTGGCAAAGTTCTTTTTTGGTCTCTGGTTGGTGATCTCACGAGCGGCCGAACATCTGCCGTGTGGTAATGTAAAAGAGGGCTTTGGAGTCCTCGTTCAGGGTGGCAAGGAGGCATCTTGCAAGATGCTTGTCTGGCCTCTACACGGCCGACTGTGTGCCGAGAGCGATGGCAGTGGGGGATGGTTACAAGGAGGCACTCCACCTCGCAGAACTCGGGGTTCACCTACGACATTCAGGCTAATCATCTGTTCATTAGACAACCATAATCTAATCGAGGCTAAAGCCGACGATTCCCTTCAGAAATTCCAATACTCAAAAGCAACAGCCAAGTCCCAGGGCCTATTGGTGCAGCAAACTACAGCTTGTGCTTGCATGGGTTGAGTGTTCGGCCCTTCGCCGCTTATGCCCACCGAGGCCTCAGTCAAAAAGCAGTCACACTGTCCTCCTAGAGGCAGAGGACCGGGTACTACCCCCAGGGGTATATCCACCTCAGCAATGCCCTCCTCAGCCCGGGTTGTGAAACCCCTGTGAAGACTATTTCCGCCATCTGTCCCCGGCAGGCAGTTGGGGGGTGGGTGGGGGAGGGGGCGGGAGAAATCTCCCTGTTCAGTGTATAATGGGGTCACAACACGTCCAACATTTGGGCCTTGCTGGTCATACACCAAGGATATTGTCTCCATTTTGCTCAACACCCTCCAGTCCAACTCCCCTTAGCCGATAAATCCTGTCCAGTTGCAGGAGATCCACCAGCAAAAAGCCCTGTACAACCGGTGCTACGCTCGGAATGAGCCGGTGACTGGAATTGAATCTATTTTCCGGTTCCGATGGAGGACAGTGGCTTTGGCTCAGAACCTCCAGGTCCTCAATCTGCCGGGCTGGCTGGCTTTATTAGGTCTTCAGGATGCCCACTTTCATTTGCTGATTCATCTCAAGCACACAAGTAACAGAGACTATTTCAAAGCCATTTGGCGTGTGTTTCAAGCAGAAGGTTAATAAATAGTATTTCCAAAATGGTCCCGTGTTCTTAGATCTCTTCTAGCGTGTTCTTATTTGTCACCATGTTATGCCTTAGGCCAGCGACTGTTTCATTGAGTGAATTGTTATAGCTGTTTGTCCGTCGAATATTAAAAATAATCTTAGTAGGCCCATCGAAAGGGTAACCTGCAGAGGGCCGGCCGAATGCGCAGGAGAGACCGAGTGTAGCAAGAGAGCGCAAACCAATCAAGGTAGGTTCGGGGGTGGTTTTTTTACTGAGAATTTGTTTCTAAATTATGGGTTAAAATGGTGCATTTTACAGTAGACTTGCTATTCTAAATTAGGTAAAAGGCTACACAGATTACAATCGGTTTTGTAGGGTAAGACATTAACAGAGGCCCAGTAGATGCCAAGTTACCAACCTTGCACAGGAGAATTTTCCAATGCATTTTCATGTCTTTGTCCACTATGTGCCAGGCATCTGCAAGTGTAAATAACATATTCATTTCGATTGTGCCCACACATTCATTCTGGTGCACCTATAAATGCCAGTATTCATGTTTGTTTTGCTGATAATGCCACTAATGATACGATAACAAAACATGTTCCTGCAGGTTCTGCCAAATATGCCGGTACCCCCACATAAGATCATACTCCTGTTGGCTTTGCCATAATGCCTGTAAAAGATGTGATGCCAAGGTAATAAAACATTACCATGTGGCTGCACAAATGCCCTCCCCCATGTAAGAACACCTAGGCTGCCTTTGAACTTAACACCAGTAAAACAAGTCCTTGCCATGCCACAGTAAAGAAACATGCCATTCCCTCCCCCATGTAAGAACAATCATGTTCGCTTTGCCATTAATGCAATTTCAACATTCCATGCCACAGTAGTACCCAGACAGCCCATTCTAGTACCCTCAGAGGAACAGACGCACACACGCACCTACAGAGATATACACACACACGGAGATACACACACACACACACAGATATACACACACACACACAGATATACACACAGATATACACACACACAGAGATATACACACACACAGAGATACACACACACACAGAGATACACACACACACAGAGATACACACACACACAGAGATATACACACACACAGAGATATACACACACACGGAGATACACACACACACACACACGGAGATACACACACTGAGATATACACACACACACTGAGATATACACACACACATAGATACACACACAGATACACAGAGATATACACACACATACACAGATATACATACACACACATACACAGATATACACACATACACAGATATACACACATCCCTGAACATTCCTAAATCGGAACAAATCTCGGCCGCACGAAGAGCTGTACACTGGCTCCCGATTCAAGAAATAATTATTTTTAAAACCCTCTCGATCACGCAAAGGTGCATCTCCAGGTCTGCCCTGCCTTATGTCCCAGAAAATCTCTACGACTCACTCATCCAGGCCCATTAGAACACCATACTCCCATCGGCTGGCACAACCTAAGTTTAAATACTTTAAAGTGGGTGGATCGAGATTTCCATCCATAGCAGCTAAACAATGGAACTCCCTCCCACATCTTCTGAGTGCGAAGAGTCCTTTTGGGTTTTCCGTGGAGCTCTCAAAACCTGTCTGTCTGCATAATCTGGTGAGCCTATGCCTGATCTTCCCTCCTGGATCGTTACTGTCTGTATGTAACTTCCAACGTGTTCTTCACTTCTGTCTGTATGTAACTGTTAATCTATCCCGCATATAGCTACCAATTGCCAACTGGCCACTTGTAACTGGTACCTGTAACAGCGCCTTGATGCCTTCGGGTATTTGCATGCTTTATAAATGAATAAATAAAAAAACAATGTCATGCAAGGGCTTGTAGTGTAAAGGTGTTCTATTGCTTGTGCTATTGAATTAATGTGTTACACCACGATCTAGGCAACCTGAACCTGTCCCTGTGTTTCAGCAATCTTATTAAAGTTTTCTGATCTTGTATTACCTAATGCAGATGTTATGTGCATCAGTGATTGCATACATTAATGTTTTGTCATAATCAAATATTATTGCCTTTTTTTAGGATCAGCAAGTTTATGCAAGACAAAGAGCAAAGCTCTGTGCTGATTACCCTCCTAATGTCGTACCTTCACAAGAGTAACACTGCACAGGTACTCCTTTTCACTTCATTCCTTTAAGTGAACTCAGTTAAACATGCCCGTCTTGGCTCTGAATCCATTGCGAGGAATGGACTAACTACAGCAGATGTGTAATTCAGTTCCGTGCCCTCGCATGTCGCTCTAGTTAACTTGGTGCCAGCCACTTATCATTCTCATTTGTTTTTCCCTTGTTCAAGAACCACACAGTCTATTCTGTTATCAAATCTCATTTCAGACTTATGCACTGTTGGATATGCAGTGGAATGACTGTGGGCTACCAGAACCATGCAGTGGTGTGCACTTAGACATCTCACAGCACTAAAAAAACCAAGCCAATAACAGATAAATACACTACAAATGACACATAACGTTACATTATTATCGTTGTTTTGATACTCAGAGTTCATAGAAGAGAGGTTGAAGGTCACCATAGGGAGGAGTTTGGTGTCTGCAGCAGAATATTTATGGTAGGTTAGTTTGCCTGGTGTTAAACGATGTATGTACATGTATGTGGCTCATTACTCTCAAAGAGGGAGAGCGGAAAGTATTTCAGATGATTGGAACCAGAAGAGAGAAGCTTCATCCCTGAGGACATTGCTTGTGTTGTATAGATATGGTGGGATAGTGTGTGTTAAATCCGTGGGTACTGCAGGAACGTGTAGCAACAGTACTCTGGCAGTGGGTCCATTACACTATTGTGTCTGAGAAGGCTTTACATTGAGTGTCATGCAGACATCATAGAGATAACCAGGAGGGGGAGAGAGGCTGATGAGTCCTTTGCTGCGCTTGCTTTGAAAGCTAGTGTCTTGTAGGCAGCAATGTGTGAAGGTATTCAGGGGCATTAAGCCAGTACCCAAAGAGAGGGCATGCATATAGCAAATGAATACCCAAAAACGGGCCCTGTCATGCCAGTCAGAATACACATTTGTGGGGATTAAGCTATATCCAGTATTATTCTTAACAAACTGTTACAAATTACGTGCTGCCGGCATTCCACGATCGCTAATATGCAAGATCTGATCTAAGTATGCCCCTTGTTTCTGCCACCCAGGACAACTGTTACATCTGACATGCCTCTTGGATATTCTATGAACACACAAAAATGTATATTTTTCAGAACTTCTGATTGGCGCGAGCGTGCACATTTTGTGTTTTTGTTTTTGCTACTGCCTGTCTATGGAGACCTCTTGTGGGGTGCTCAGAGGGGCCCAGACCCTCCCCAAGCAAGCAGATGATGGCCCTGGGAAACCCTTCAGATAAGGGGTGTATTAGCCACTTTTGCTTCCTAAAAATAGGCAAATACTTCATAAAATTAAAAATATGCAGTACAAATACTCCCCGCAAAAATAGGAGTGACACGTACGACCTTGTGCGCCCCAGCTTCACTCACACAGCTCCATGGATATGTTGGGCCAGTAGTACACGTAGCACCACAGGAAGAAAGAACTATTATTACTCCCTGATTGGAAGAAGTAAACATATCTTTTTAATGTGTATGAATAACTAAGTGCAAAGAAATATTACAAAATCATTTCAATTTTCCGGTTAAAACATAATTTTACTCCCTTATACAAATACTTCCATTGGGAATATTTTTACTCCCTAAAAAATCATTTTACTCCCAACTTTGAAAAATAGGTAGTAACATACTCCACTTCAAAATGTCATCTGGAGCACTAGCCCTGAGGGTAGCTGCGAGAGGATCACCCGCCACCCCCACTTAGCCCCATGTTATCTAGAGGACTAGCCCTGAGGGTAGCATTGAGAGGATCACCCGTCATCCCCACTTAGCCCCATGTTACCTAGAGGACTAGCCCTGAGGGTAGCATTGAGAGGATAACCCGCCACCCCCACTTAGCCCCATGTTATCTAGAGGACTAGCCCTGAGGGTATCATCGAGAGGATCACCTGTCCACCCCCACTTAGTCCCAGGCAAAGGACAGGGGCCTGTCGCATGGAGAGACTTGGCTCCTTGAAAGGGAGGCCTTAGTTTGATTGGTAGCTGTGATACAATGTCTCAAATAGCAGCTATTCCAGTTATACCTGAAGTGATCACTACTGGTGGTTCCCCTTTAAAGGACCAGAGCTCCAAAACTCCAAACAAAGATGTAGAACACAAATTTATTTTCTGTGATGCGGGCGTCGGAACTCCAGTCAAGCCATGAAGGCAGTTTGAAGCAAGCCCGTACAGACACCCAGTTGAAAGTGAATTTTTCTACATAACTGACTCTAGCAGCCCATATAAAACAAACGAATATAGTTGCACTACCGGCACAATGACTTGGTGCAGCACAAACATGCAAATTGACATTTTCAGCTCTGCTTGCTCCATGAGCAAGCAAACACAACTATGGCATTTTACATTTTCTGGTATACTCCGAAATGCTTTTTCCTTGAAGACTCACTACTGGAGACCCTCACAATCCAGGAGTGCAAGCTCTAGGCTATCGACCCCTCAAGGAAACATGACTGGAACTGTGACATGCAAAGCAGCAGAGTAGAATCCAAAATGGCAGCTACCTTTAATCATTACTATTATTATGGTGTTCAATGAGCATGGACCTAGCATCTTGTTTGGTACAGATTTGGGGTAGGACACTTGGGGAGTACTACAACAATCTCAGCCTCCTGGCAATAGGACCCAACCTTTGGTAGAAATCTGAACTACACAGGTTGGTAGTGTGGTAGAGAAGCCAGGCTTATCTCAAGAGGGGTCAATGTGAGCAGTAGAGCGGTTACACAAAGATTCACATTGACAAGTATTCAAACAAACACTTAAACTCAAGGTTTCTTGTAAAACTATTTATTTGCTTGCTGGTAGTTGTTTAAGCCTTCTTTGAAAGGGAGCAATATAATAGCAACACACAAATACCTTCAAAAATACACACTTTTAGTTCCTAAATCAGCAAGCGCCCATTTGATATGCCACAAAGACACTTCCTACACCCTCAGGTGACATCAATAGTTAGGACACTGTTGACATCGATATGTTACTGTTAGCATTTAGAATAGCACCGAGATGTGTTAAAGAAAAGGTTATTAAGAACAAGCAAGAGATCACTAATACACTTAAGCAGGCAAATACTTTTCAACCCTCCCCAGTCTCGGAGGAGAGAAGAGTCTTTCAGTGAAACAGGCTAGGTCAACGTCAATGGGCAAAGGTCTATGTAGCTGAAGCACTTCTTGCAGGTAAGTAGAAAAGTCTTTGCACAAGAAGTCTTTAGTGAAGAAGAAGAATCAATGTAGGGCCACAAGCTGTTAGGCTTGTGAAGAGTAGAAGCAAATCTACAACAAGAGGTAAATTCTCTTACACTTTACAGTACCTTTGGTTAGAAGAAAATGCAGCAGATGACTTCTGTTCCTGTGCAGCTCTGCAGATCCTGGTGTTCCTGGGCCTCGTTCGTGGGGACAAGAGTTAGGACTTCTGTGGACTCGTGCACTGCAATGGGACGGTTACCGACAGCAACCGGCAATCTTCAAGCTAATGGCAATTCAATGTTTCAGCACCTTGCGTCTACCGCAAAAGGCACCACCGCGGTTCCTGGCTGTCGAGATGGACTTTCCTTGCATCTGGGGTCCAGCACTCTGTTGAGTTGGCTCAGGCTCGGTCACTCCTGCATCCTGGGAGTCCGGAGGATCTATCTGGAGCTCTTGGCCAACTTAAAAGCAATGCACACAAACCAGTGTTCCTCTCTCTGGCATTTTGGTTTCCAGCAACAACTCTGTGGAAATTCAACCAGCTCTGAGAAGGATGTCCAGGTGGCTAACTTTGGAGTTGATTGGTCCCACCAACTCAAAGGTGGAAGTTGTCCTTGCAGGGGCTCCTCTGTCGATATGAATTTGGAGTTTCAGCACAGCAGTAGGGCTTCACTGGGCAAACCAACGGTCCAGGAGTTGCAGCAGGCGTCCTCTTCAAGTTCTTCTTCGAATTACTTCGTCCAGTGGTCGACTCTGCCTTCCAAGCCAAAAAGACTCACCTTTTATGCAGGTTTCTCCCATTCATTCCAGCCTGGCTCTCAATCACCCAGCAGGGTGGCTGTCCTTGCTGGACAGCCAGCTGGCCAATCATGTAGGAGTGCATTCCTGTCTCCTAGGAGACTAAGCACAGCGTGTGTCGGCACCTCCCTCACTTTCTGCCCGCACCAGACACCCTGGAGTCAGAGGTGGGCTTCACTTGTGAAACCCGCCAAAGACAAAATGAATAAAGGGACCAAACCTGGTTTGGCGCGCAGAGTAAATCTCAAGAAGGACCTTTCCACAAAGAAATGGCGAAAAAAAGACGACCAGGGACATTTTGACAAAAATGGCACCCAAGGGTGCTTTACTGCAGCTGCGAACGCAGCCCCCGGTAAAGACAGACCACGGTAGTAAAAAGTAAACCACTGCCACTAGCCATTCATCGAGGAAAGGGTAACATGAAAATGTTACATGAGAAGCTAGACAAAGGGGATAATGTAACCCCTCCCACACTCTATTGTAAGATAGTGTGTGCTGGGTCTAGAAAGTGTAACTAAAGTCAATTTCACTTTACTGCTCTTGGAAACAGTAGTTATCCAAGAGAAAGGTTGTTAAACCTTTGGGGAAATCTGGAAGACTTCCCTGTAGCACTACACTGAAGGTGCTGTGTGCTACAATGTAAAAAGATGCCTATGGAGTTTGTCAGACTCCAAAAATCAAAAGAAACACAGAGTAACAATCACATTAAAATACATGAGAGAGTGGGAAAAAGGGTCTCACTCTCTCCAGGTAAAAATGAAAAAGTCCTAGAGCCCAGCAAAAGAGCTGGGGGTCTCTAAGGTAGAGAGGAATTAGCACATTTCTGAGAATTCTTCCTAACACATCTCTACACAAAGGAGCAACTATACAAGTTGTAGGGGGAAGTCCACAGTGAGGGAAGTAGAGATACGAGAGAGGGACACCTAAGAACTGAAAAGTGGCTCAGATCACCCACAGCTGAGCGAGTTAGGAACAGCCAAGCATTGGCCCTCACTCGCATATCTAACCAAAGAGGGATTTCTGGCCTGTAAAGGCCCACCTTCTGAGTAAGGCTGTGTCAGTGTTTGGAGTAGGCATTGACATGAAGAGATTGGAGAGCAAGGAAGGAGTTGGGCGTGGAGTGTGGAGAAGTTAATGGAGTTGATGGAGGTATTTCAAATGGATTCATTCCTTCCATGGCTTCCTCATCTATGATGATCTTTCTCCAACACAGCTGTCTTTGGAAATTGTATCGCCACCTGGGGTCGCAGCACGGCTCCTTGTTGGCTCCTCTCTGCTCCCCGTGCTGGACGTAACATTGGGTCCACTATAAATATATACATAGAGAGAGAGAGAGATGCTGCGCTCTTTGACCTCAATTCCTTTTTTTCTGTGCACTCTTTACACAACGGGAACAGCGCTAATTGTTAGCTTTCTACTGCATCATGCCTAACACCAGTAAGGCATTGCTCCTGACTCTGGTACCCCTCGCCTCTTTATTTGGTGGACCCATGAGCAATCAGGCTGACCGTGGTTGCCTTCCTCCCCTCAGTAAGTGACAAGTATGTGCTAGTCCTAATGGGCAACAGGGTGGCCTTGCATTAATTCAATATGCAGGGTGATGTAGGGTGCTTGCCTCAATATAGAGAAGCAATGCAACTCTGGTTCTGGGCTCTGGAGAACGGCGTATCTGTGGCCGTGGCCGATCTAGCTGGTGCAGAGAACGTCATAGCGGATGCCTTAACTAGGCCTTGTATGAGTGGGAGCTCTGCCCCAAGTTCTGGAAGAGATCTTCTCCTTGTGGGAGGACCTCTCAAGTGGACCTCTTCACCTCCAGGGTCAGCAGGAAGTGTGTATTCTGCTCCAGAGAATTTCCTCGGCAGGGAGCTGTGGGGGGGCACGCTGACAAACAAGTGGGTCTTTGATCTACTTTATGCATTCCCCGTTATACCACAAGTTCTCAGTTGGCTGCACTGGTTAAGGTCCATGTTGATTTTGATCACTCCAGACTCGTCCCAGAGGACATGTCCATCCACCCTCCCTTGTGCCTCCCATTGAGTGAATCTGAAGGGTGGGTCCTCACCGGAACTGCAGGAGCTTGATCCTTAATGCTTGACTGCCGAGAGGCTGAGATACAAGAGTGGGATTTGTTGGCCGACGTCCTGAATGTACTGCTATCAGCTCCATGCCAGACACAAAGTCCATTTATGCCTGCAGATGACGTAAATATTCAGCTTGCTGTAGGAAGAATGGTCTGGACCTTTGCACTTGTCCTACCTTCTCTGTTTTGGATTTTCTGCTTTCATTGCCCCGGACGGGCCTTTAAATTGCCACTATAAAGAGCTACTTATCTGCTATATCATTCTTTAAAAGGATGCCTTAAGCAAGGATCCTTATTTCACGGTCGCCACTGTTATGCAGTTTTTGCAGTAATTGTGCATCCTGTTTTCTCCACTCCAGTTTGTTCTTCCTATGTGGGACGACTTTGTAGCTCCCGCATTCATGTTTGAGAAGGTTGCACACACATTACTGTTTGAATTTCCATTGCGGAGAAGGATGCTCCCTTAAGTTGAGCAGTCCTCTAGAGTTCTGTGGATTAGGTGGTGCTCTCCTCTCTCCTCCCGATCCACCTAATGCTGCAGTAGTCTTTCATAAATGAAGAATCAGTGGGAGGAAGGAATCTATCAGAGGAACAATTTACTTACGTCTCAGTATGTTTTTTCAAGGGATTGCATTCTCCCGCTGATTTCTCATCTGATAGATATCCTTCAATTGTCAGCTGCTCAGAAACCTTTTCGACGGGGGCGCAGTACGACTAGACCTTGATTGTCGACTTCTCTTGATTCAACCATGCCACTTCTCTACTCCGGATGTGACTTTGGCCGTATATAAATTACATTACTGCACCACTGTACCTCCAGTTTCTTTTTTCCGTGCACTCGGCACGCTGCTTTTTTGGAACGTTCTCAGTGTGAACAATTTTGTTCAATAATTCGTCGAGATATCAGGACCTAACATGACCTAAACCTTTCAAGCGTTGTCAGTACTGCGGCTCGAAGATGTGCATCACCAACCCCCATGTGATATGCGTGTGGTGTCTGGGGAAGGAACACAATGTAGAGTGGTTCCTGGCAGCAAATGAACCCGAACTCTATTAGGCAACAATCAGTGAAGTTGGTGCTCGGGTGGCCTCCATCGAAGTCTCTGGCGCGCTAGAATTCCAAGTCATCGGCCATGACAACAAAGGCCCCACACCCGAGGAGGACAAGGCACCATAAGAAGGCAAATACATCTTTGTATTCCTGAAGCGCCTTCCGTCCTTCGTTGTCGTCATCCTCCTACAAAAAAAAGACTCCATTGGTGTAGACACGACTCTGATTAATCAGAGCAGCGGGGTAAGTCCTACCTGAGTTTGGGTGCCCTGAGGGAAGAGTGGGGGGCATTTAAGGAGCAAATGCTACAACTTTTCCAAAAAGCTGCAGCGGGTACAAAGGACTCTGGTCTTGATTATGCAGGCGAGTGAGGCACCAGTTGCTCCTGGAGGCTCCGGCAGGAAGGTGACCATGTCAGATTCTGTGTCCTCGTGCTTGACCACAACTGAGACTGATTCCAGCACTATGGCCCTCAAGGCACTGGCGCTGACTGGCCTTGCTGGGCTGATCCTTTGTTAGGGGAGTTTTCCTAAAGTCCTCTTGAGGTAAGACTCCATAAAACTATGCCAATGGCATACAGCTCCCCAGCTCTTAATACAAACTTGTACTACTCAAGGAACCTTGGTAGAGTGGCAGAGCAGTCGGGCATATCATAGAAGAAAGTTGTGTGCTGTGGGATATGCACGGAACCCAGTTAGAACAGTAGTCCAAAGGAACACTTGAAATAATAAACTTATATTAAAATATATATTTATTATATTTAGACAAGGAATGTCTTAAAATACTTGGCTCACTTAACCAACACGCATAGGATTACTTATAAATACTTTTCAAAGGCCACTGCTTAATTGGTAATTGTTTGCAGTACAATTGTTAGTTTGGCACTAATGACAGTTCTACCCAAATATCGGTACGACCGTGCACTTGGTTATTGTATTTAGTTAGCAAAACCACATAAGATTATTTTAGGAAGGAAAAAGGTTGGTTAGTCATACAGTAGCAGAGCTTAATTTTCTATATGCGGTTTCTGGGCAAACTAACGCTTTTAAAGTCTGATCCCTAAATCTATGTAAAAGAGAGGGCTCAAAGTCTTATGAGACAGCAGACCTGCAAATGTTGCTGTGGATACTTTCAGTCTCCAGTTAAAGATTCTACAAGAATTAACACAACATTGGTGACCCTGTTCAAGGACTCACTAAATGAGATACAAGCTCACAGTTTGGCCAGAGGTAAGAGTGGGCACCCTGGACACCTCTACACGCAGCCATCACTCTGGAGCTACTTCTTGGCTAAAAATAAGCAATGCCTTTTCACCCCATAGTACCTTAGGTTAGAAGAAATATTCGTGGCTGTATTCTCCGGACCTGGGGTCCGGATACCTCGTTCTGGTGACAAAAGGGAGGACTCTGATTGGGATGTCTCAGCAGCAGTCTAGGGAGAGAGAGAGAGAGAGAGAGAGAGAGGGCGAGGACCGCTGGGACGGGGTTCTTCATCTTCTCTGGTCAGTCTGTGGTTTTGGTGCCTTTTTCTTACCACAAACAAAGGGAGCGATTCACCAGGTCGATCTTCTTCGATTCCTGGAGTCCTGCACTCTCGTGAGGGGACTTTGCTGAGCTCCAGGTGAACCTCCAGAGACACAACCTGACTCACCCAAGACTTGGACTGATTTGGCTTTGGCAAGATGATGCAGTACGATTGGGTCGGAGGTCTCCAGGTTTTCGCATTCTGCAGCTCTAGAAAAGTCACAGCACCTCAGGAGATGGCTGAGATGGTAGTTCGTCACAGGGCTGGTTGGTCCCACCAGCCAAAGGGAATGGTCATCCTCTTTGGAGCTCCTCTTTTGCATAGAAAAAGGGGTCAGGACAGCAGTGGTAGCTTCATGGTGTTGCAAAGGGTGTGCAGGCATCTCTAGTCGTCGTCTTCTTCGGTTACTTCAAGTTCCAGTGGTCGACTTGCCTTTCACCTCAGGAATCTCATCTTATATTTAGTTTCAGCACACACTCCTCTGGAATATCTCAGCAGTTTACAGAAAGGGGCGGGTGGCTGTCCATTCAGGACAGCCAGACCCCCAGTGGGCAATGGTTCCATTCAGGCACTCAGGCAGAGAAAAGGCAGGGGAATGAAAAACTCCTCCCCCACTTCCCAGACACACTGGAGCCTAGGCGGGGACACCAAGGGTTCCCGCCAAACACACACAGACCTCCCCCTCCTTGAATGGTAGAAGGGCTAACAAAGTACAACCACGATAGAAATGGTGAAAAAAGAAAGGAGCCAACATGTTAGAACATAAGTGACCCTATTGTGACCCTATTGTGCATAAACGGGACTGTGAATACAGTCTGCGGTAATAAAAATAGCACAATAGTTGGTAGAAGGTGTTCACTGCCACCAGCCATAACTATGGGGTTGTCTATGTGACGAAAATGTCACAGTAGCAGAGAGCAGGGGAATACTGGATATCCCCTTGGCATTCCACAAAAGGTGGCGTGTGCTAATCTATCATAGTATAAAGTTTTAGGAGGGATACAAGGTTGCCCTCTATCCTTAAGAACAGTAGTTACTCGAAGATAAAGAAGGAGAACCAAAAGGGTTCCCGGCGACACTGCCCATAAGAAGCTGTGTGCAGCAAAAGTAAAACACAGATGCCTTAAAAGAGATATGGAGGAAAGTAGACTCCATAGGGCAGGTAGAACACAGAGAATAGAGTTCCAAAAGCCAGGGCAAATCAGAATGAATGAGTAGAAAAAGACTCTGCTCATTCAGAATAGAAAAAAAAGGTCTAGACGTCAAGCAAAAAGTGCTGGGGGTCTCAATAGGAGAGGGGTTAAAGCATAACGATGATAAATGCCTGAACATCTCGTCTGCATCAACAGTCAAGCGTTACTTTGTCCCCAAGTCTTGGTCTGTATTTTTGACACCATGAGGGTATCCCCCACCCCTTTTTAGCTTAGAGCAAATGAGTGGGGTATTGGCAGAGCAGATTTGCTAGCTCTGACTCTGGCTGAAAGTTTGCACAAGGCAAGCTGGCTTGACATGTCCCTAGACCTTGATTTGCAACAGGCTGCCCCCCTATGACCAACCCAATCCCCGGTACAGGAAGACTGTTGACAAAGGTGGTCGAAGCCTTGGGTTTGAGCACCCCAGTCAAGCCCCTGGTGGCATATGAACTAACCGACATTGTGGATAAAGGGCTGCCGACTGAGAGGGCATTACCATGTAATGCAGCTATATCTGATATCATAGCACACTGTGGCAGAGGCCATGATCCATGCCAGCTGTGGATGCCGATCGCACCAAAAAGGATGTGGCTGCTAGGGGAGAATGTATCCTTCCTGTCATCTCACCCTATACCAGGAGGACTGGTGGTCCAAACCACCACAGCGAGCTCTAGGCCGGCCACATCTACCTCCAAACTTCCCACAGACCGGGAATCCCAAAAAACAGATGTCCTGTCCAAGAATATCTTTGTATCAGGGAGCATGGCCATGAAAGCAGTCATTACCTCCTGCACATTCGCTAAATATTCCCACAGACTGTGGAGGATTATGCAGAACCTGCAGAGCACCTCCCAGATGGAGAGGTGAGTAATTTCTTTTTAACATCATTGACGATGGCAAGGATGTGACATGGCAATCACTGCAGATTGTGGAGGCCGTACAATGGGGACGTCCACGGTACTGCAGAGGTCAGCTTACCTCCTCACTTCAAGGTTCTCAACTAATGTTAGGACCTTCACTTCCTTCTGCAGGGGTCCCCCATTGTCATCAGCCTCAAGGTTGCCCCCTCATCTGCACCCCTGGAACTATGGTAATGCCTGCCTCCGTTTTCACTGCGACCAGGAGCTGCGCACTAACTTGTCTCGAGACAAGCTTTTAAAACTCTCTAAACAAACTACAGCCCTACAGCCCTAAATAATGTACCAACCTGTACAATTTTGTTGAGTACAGATGTAGATTGGGGGATGTAATTTCTGGGTACAAATTGTTAGTTAATAATCTCCTTCTATTTTCGAAGGATATGTCTGCATTAACAAACTTTCTAAAACTTTTAAACTTCCTCAAAGTAGTTGTGTGTAAGTAAGCTTTACTTTATGGACTGCTCTGTCACGCTACCTTTAAGAGTCGGCACTACCACACTGGAAACCCTGTGCATTGGTTGTTCTCCACAATTCCTCACTAGAGGACTTGTAGAACTATGTCCTAACACTCCCCCCACCACCCCCTTCCATGGGAAGTAGAAATAAGTTCCCACACACAAGGGTGGCAGTTGTATTGAGACTTGTTTGAGCCCCGGTGGGATCTAAAGCTATTCCACATAGAATGAGGGATAACAATCTGGTAGGTCCTTAGTGTATTGATAAAAGAAAGGGTTTCTCTGGTGTACAATGTGGCAGCAACCTATAAGCGCCTTTAACAGAGAAACTGACCAAGGCGCGGCCTAACCTGGCACAGTAGGATCAAAGAGCTCAACTGGCCTTCGAAAACCTGATGAACACCCTCTGTAAGAGCACAGTCCTGACCATGCGTGACTTCTGTAAAGAATTTTCAGTGAATTGCATTTCTTCACATAGTCTGCATTTTGATACATCCTCCCCTCAGCGCTAGCTGCTCTGATAATTTCAGCAGGGGGGCGTAGACGGTCCTTGAGGCATTGGTGCCGAGTGCCCTGTCGGACCAGCCGTGTGGACATCAACGAGGGACTGAAGCTATGTGCCGGAGTCTAGGTAGGTGTTCTTTGAATCTGAGCACCGACTTTGGCAAAGAGGGGGATCCTGTTACTTTCATGATGGAGCCAATGGGGTTGTAAGCAGGGTTACAGCATGTGCCAGACTTTCTCACGGACCAGGCTGGCTCGTTGGCACAGGCGAAGGGATTGCACAATGCGAGTTGGCTCGACACATTGCCCAACCTCAAGTTGCAGCAGGTGTCACTCTATACCCACCCCAATGCCCAGCACAGAAAGATGTTTGAAATGGTAGTGGTGGCTTTTTCAGTCAGACCTCTTGGAAAAATGTTAATCTTTCAAAACTAAATTAACTTTTTCTGGATGAATAGGACCCATTTTGTCAACCAGTGGGCTTTTCAGTTGCTGGTTAGTAGCCAGGACTGAGAAATCGTCGAATGCAATATCTTCACCTGGCTCTTTGTGGCCAGGGCTGAGGTAAGCAGAGAAAATACTTAGTCAAGAAATCCCTCTTTAAAGGTTGCACTGGATGTTAAAAGAAAACATCAGGCTTGCATCTATTGCTTGAACCCTCATGAAACTGAGGCTTGTGAAATATGTCAAACTTTCACACAGAAAACCCTTCTGGGCAGGCACCGGAGAAGACTTATTTTTTCAGAGGAAAACAGGTGCCATTCTTCAGATGAGGAATCCGTTCGAACCGCCCCAGCCTTTCTCTGCAGAACCCCTCATAAGCATGTTCCTAAAAAGAGGAGAGCTTCTTCAGTAGAAAGGGTCATGACACCACGCCGAAGACGCCAAACACCAAAATCAGGCTTAAAGTCGTCAAGGGATCCCATCTAATGCTGAGAAGCACCATAAGTCCACAGTAAGCCAATTGTAGTTGACGAAATACGAACCGCCAAGCAAAACCTTGTCGAAGGCGTCCACAATCTCATCTATGACAGGCATATGGCATCCACTGACAAGTCCACGGGGCGGCCCTATTCTGCCAAATTGCCTCTGGACACGTCGTCAATGGACACTTCATCGATGTGGTCACTGTCGTCAAGACAGGACATTGCCGATTGACGGACCATCCATGAAGGGACCATCCACAACCAAGCACTTATCAACCGAAGAGCTTTCGTCAACGGATAGGCCATCATCTAGCAAAAAATATTCGTACACAAGCAAACACTCATCACCAACCCACTCGTCAATGGACTTAACACTGTCCACAGAGAAGGATTTGTCCACCAGCAAGCACCTGCCTACTTTCCACTCGTCGTCAGACCATCGCCAGTCCATAGAAATAGACTAACAACAAACCCCACAACCATCCAGGAGCAGCATAATTAATCTCTCCCCAATAAAGGTGATGACAGAGCTGCCAGACATTATTCGACAAGAAGACATTTCTGATATGAAAGAACACAGGACATAAACACTACCAAGGTGGATAGCCACCCTTTGGCAACCACAGTCAGAACGCCTTCAGGATACAGAAGGACCCGTTCCAGCCCACTCTCATGCAATCACTGCAAAATATTCTGGTAGTGTTTTAAAAGAGGAGGAAAGTTCCATCAACAGAGATGACCACAATGCTGCAGGCTACCGCAGTGGGTGAGACCACTGCCATTACACCATCAGTCCGTAGGCAGAGAAGTCCTTCACCTTCAACCTCATCAATCACAGGCTCCATTGTATCGGACCCAGCGGCAGTGCTGCTCCGCAAGAGACCAAGGAGCATCTCACTTCCAGCATCAATAAGGGCACGATCTCGACAGAGGATCCCTATTCATGGCAGGACTCCACAGGAGACCCATACCAAGATTTTTTGGTCAAGGTGGCACCGACAGAGGAAGGGGAGCTTCCACAGGATTCACCGCAAGATGATGTAGGTGAATGGGATGGTTAGGTCTTCACCAAACAAAAGAAGCAGGAGTCTCCTAATGGGTGTTCCCTGCAGACGACACGCTATAACAGGCCATCACAGACGTTTGGCCTAAGAGTGTCCATCGAAGATAAAGTCAAGGATTTACGAGCACAGAGATGAGAGAAGGACGACCACCACAATAGCAATGCTGGACACCATTTGGGAAACTGGCAAAACCATATTTAAAAGCCCATTGTCCACACCAGCTACGACGGATCGCCCGGAGAAGAAATATAAAACTCCTGATAGTGCATCACTGAGCCTCTGAGGTCAATATAAGCCGGACTCAGTCATAACAGTGATGGCCAGGAGAAAGCTAGCTAACCAGGCATCTCCTCTTACAGCCCCACCAGACAAGGAAGGCAGAAAGTTGAAGGCAATTGGCAGAAAGTGATCAGCTTTCACTTCACAATCAGAACAGCGAACGCTCTGGCTATGACTGATCGATATGACAGAGAACTCTGGCAGAAGATTAACAGATTCATTTCATGGTACACCTGCCAGCTCACCTGCAAGATGAAGCTAAAGCCCTCGTCAAAGATGGAAAAGCCACTTCAAACCACTTAATAGACAAGCCAGTGGATGCAGCAGAGGTGCCAGTTAAGGCAGATAGATGGCCCACGGTTCCGTTCTCAGACGCTAGGCCTGGTTGAAAACCACCAACGTCCGCCCAGAGGTTGAAGCACAAATTCAATACATGCCGTTTGATGGTCATGAGCGGTTTGGAAAAAAGATTGATGTCCATCTTAAGGTAATAAAGACTGACACAGAGGCACAGGACCGTTCAGTCATCAAATAAAGGGTACCCTGCACACAGGCCAACATTCGTTCAAGATACCCGCATACCTCTACAAAGTACAGAGCACAAAGGGGCACACAGGGCTTGGGACAATATGTCCAACCAGGCCAGAATCCTCCGCAAACCCCCAACCACACAGCACCCCAGTGGGAAGAAGGGTCAGCCACCATGCACAACACTGGAGGAAAATCACGTCTGACAAGTGAGTGCTAGAGATGGTGGTCAAAGGCTACACGTTGGAATTCATTAGGTCACCACCAAGGTCATCTGCACAAAAGACAAATATGCCTCACTTATACCAGCTCAAATTGGAGGCGTTCAAATTGAGAAGTTCCGCGTCTGTAGAGCAGTACAGGTTTTTACTCCCAGTTCTTCCTCATACAAAAAAAGAATGAGGAATGACACCCGATTTTAGACCTGCGCCGCTGCAAAAAGCATGTGAAGCACATCGCATTCAAGATTACAACCCTGCAACGCATCATCCCCTCGGTGTAACGAGGTGCTTCTCCAGCATGGGGTCTGGCATGGATTGACAAGCTCATGAATATTCCGTCGTCAGGCCAGGAATCCTCTGTAAAAGAACCGTTTCACTTTCACTTACAAACTGTATTTCTCCTCTAAACCAATCACTGAACTCTGAGTCATACTCCCCCCAGCCAATGACTGCCCTCTCCCTAAACCCTTCCTCTGGCACCCATCTTTAGATTTGTACCGCACGTTCAAGTGTTGGGAGTCCTTGTGTTTTGCTCTGTGAGCTGATCTAGGTTTTTCATACTTTTTCAGTAAAAAGTTGGATTTCTGTCAAACAGAGCCCGTATGCTCTTTCTACATATCGGCTGACAAGCGGGGATCCGTTTGTCAGTGAATTTCCACTCCCCTCAAGAGCAAGAATTGTCAAAATTTCATTGAAGATTCCATTAGGCCATCGGGCCTTCTCCGCACTCCGGACCATGTCAGAGGAGGAGGGAAGCTCCCTTTTCAAGCTCTGCTCCAGTTGCGGACTGCGGAATGGGTTTGTAGAGGATAAACACCTCAAGTGCGTCTACTGTCTCCAGCCGGATCACAGGGAAGCAGATTGCGAAATCTGGCCCGGGTTCTCCAAATGAACTGTGAAGGATCGTCACAGTAGACTGGCGGTGTGGCTCAGCGCCAAGGCCTCTGCCCCGTGCAGAAGTAGGGGCATGCCTCACCCAGGACCCACTGATCCGAATGAGCAGGCTTCTAAGTCCTGTGAGGGCTCTACATCCATGGGGGCCCAAGACAAGGCCAAGCACCTCGAGTCTGTTTCTGTCGGGGGTGCCGCGCAAGCGGGTCCCGTGACGGGCAGGGCACGCTCATCTTCACCATCTGCCTCCGTCTCCAGCCATCGCTCCAGCTCCTCCTCGAAGAGGAAATCGCCTAACCCGGCGAAGCTGCAGGAAAAGCCAAAGAAGATGAAGGCGCAGGAAAAATGTCTGGCCTATCCTAGAAGGCCCAGGGGGCCTAGGTGAAGTAGTCGACAATCGAGTTGGTGGCGGCCACCCTCTCGAAGGCCACGGCGGCTAACCCTGTCAAGGTAGCCCCGGCAGTGCCCTGAGGATCCCTGCCCCCGAGACGGGAGGCATCGGCCAGAACGGTGGAGAGGACACCAGAGAAGAGGATGCCATCCCTGAGCCTGAACCCAACTCCTCAGGATGCAAAAGGTGGGGGGTGGGGGGAGAGAGGAGCCCTCGACCGTACTCCAGGGCACGGATATTTCTTCCTCGGACGAAGAGGACCAAGCGCCTGTATACACGATCCACGAGGACGTGGGAGACGACGTTGATTACTCTAATGGCGAAAATCCTGATTGGAACAATGGACGTGACGACGGCGGACCTGCCACTGAGGACGATGCAGGGCCTAGTAAGCATACTTTGAAACACTTGTGTATAGGCGCGTTACAAATGGCATATCATATCATACCGCCCGTCCCCGCGGAGGGATGTATCACTGTACATCCTTTTGACCCTGCACACCTTCATGTCAGAGATTCAGAAACGGATGCTGATAACACTGCCGACCCGAGACCAACCTCAGGTGAAAAAAAGGAAGAAGCACCCTACGCCACTGCATCAATCTCCACACGTGCCTCCATCCCCCCCCCCACCCCTCTCCAGAGACACAGGGATGGACACGACGGCTATGAACACAGACAATGATATGGTCACGGCGGGCGGTTCGCCGCAGCCAAGGGCTCCCCCCCTCCCGCAGACAAGGTGGGGTTGTTCCATGCCATGGTCGCCAGAGCGTCAGAACTCTTCCAATTGACCTCAGAGGAGACCAGGAAGGAAGAGTTCTCACGTTGACCAGGCGCGTGAGTGCCGGCGCGTGAGGGCAAGTCGTTTAGTGCCAGTTTGGGTACGGGTGTGGAAGCAAGCATCTTGTGAATTGAATTACTTAAAGTATGACCTCCTTGAAAATGCAAAGTGAGTTTACCTCACCCCACTTTAAATTATGTATTTCACTCCTTAACATCCGGGCACTGGTAAAGCACGGAGCTGAAGTATCAGACTCGCTTATTAGCAAAGAATGCAACCTCATGTCCATTACAGAGTCATGGCTCCCTCCTAACATACCCAGTGTTAGGGAGCATTTCTGGTGAGCATTTCCACTGAGGGTTCAGAGAAAGGAGATATTACAACATAGTAGATCAAGGGTCCGCCTCTTCTTAAAATACCAGGAAGAGCATCCCCAACTGGTAAGAGTACACAAAGCCAAGCTACGACTGAGAAATGGCAGATGAGTGTTAGGGTGAATTCTCTGTTAAGGCTAATTTCCCAAACCTAGTGAGTCCCCCAGCAGCTTTGCTGGATTTTTGTGGGTTTTTTTTTCTCCTGCTAAGAGTGAGACTCTTTTACTCCCACTCTTAGGCATGATTTGAGGTATGTCTTTGACTTGTTATGGGCTATGGGGTTTCTTTTTACTCCATAGGGTATCATCTGTTTTTCTATATGTGTGGTACACAGCACCCTCAGTGCAGTACCACTGGGGTGTCACAGGGACCCCCAAATATAGACTCCATACCCTGGGACTGACTTCTGTTACCCAGGGCATGTAAAGTCACCATTGGCTTTACTAGTCCAAAATTGTGAACAGAACCAGTACAAACCATCATATTGTGGAAGTACTGGTAAGGGGTAATTCGGTTGCCCCTGGGTCTGTTTTCGAGGGGGCACTGTCCCGTCCCCCCTTGTCAAGTTTCTGGCTGGTGGCAGTGGTTACCACCGAAATATTCCACCGGAATATTCTCTATGGGATTTTCCCATTCATTTTAAATTCACCACTTTTTGGTGCAATGTTAAAGATACCGCCAGTTTATTTATTTAATATTAAATCAACGGTTGGGTCTTTTTGCCAGAACCCGGTTCTAAAATGGCGTTTGTGTTTGCCTCTGTAACTCTGACCAAGGTTGAGCCCTTTGTTCCACTATTTTGACGAGCTTCTCCACAGAAGCCCTCCAAGTGGTGCCACTCTGTCTGGGTTCCATTGTCATGACCTACAGAACACGCCCCTTTTGGACTTCCTGGTCCTTGTCTCAATGGGGCTTGCACTCTCTGGTACTCCCAACATGGCCGTCCAGCGTGAAACAGCTTCCTCGCTCTACACGTTGGACGTAGCGTGTTCTATTAATAGACCATGCCCCCCTCCGTGGCTCCGCGCGTGTCAATGCTATTGCGAAATAGCGACAAGACGTGTGCTCCGTAGCTCGCGGTATTGCTTCCCTGATTCTGTCCCTACTAACTCCATTCCTAGACCCTCTCCTTTCTTTCTTACTTCCTGGACTTGTGTGCTGAGTAGTGCACTTTCTTAATTTCCCGGATTCCTGGATCGTTGCATCCCAGAACTTTGAACGATCGCTGGAGTCGGAAGAGACTCGTGCAGCCTTATTCAAGACCCGATCCGTCAGCAAGAAGGCATCGACCAAGAAATCCAGCTAAGATCGGACTCCGGTGAGAAGGGGGAACTCCTTGACATCCATAGGAGGGGTGGAGGGGGGGGGAATAGGCACCCTGGACTGCGTTGCCTTAGCAACCCAAGCTGCAGCTACCTCACCACTTTCCCGACGACAAGAGAAGATCTTCTGCTGGACGAGTCTTCTTCCTCTGAGCTGGTGGGACCAACCAGTTCACCCGCTTCGCCTTCCAAAGGCGGCCTTTGGTCGAATCGCCTGTGCCAAGTACCCCGGCGGCAGGATAGCCAAGCTCACCACTTTTGACCGCGAATAAAAGGACTGCACCTTTTAATCAGGAACTCCGCGGCTGGATTCATCCCTGTGCAGTGCAACGACTCCAAGTTTCCTAATCGACGAGATCCTCTTCCCCTGGTCGGAACGGCGAACTGCAACCACTGCCAGGAACAACTGCCCCCGCTGGAGCTTCCTTTATCTTTAAGGTACTGTGTCCTGCCTGGCCTCCCCTTTCTACAGATTGCTAAATGTGACCCTTAAATACTTGGCTTCTATACTGGGTTGGCTCCAGACCTCTAACTATATCTTTTGAACAACCCCAACCTCTTTTGAATACTCTGCAAAGACTTTCAGTGCACTTTAAACCGTGTGATCCTGGGCACATTTCGCTTTGCTCTATTTAAAGTGGGCCGGCCTACGAACTTAGGCTCTACAGTATAACCTGCCTTTCTTCCCTTGCTCTGAACTCTTAAAAGTGTTGGGAACTGTTTAATTTTATGCTCTGTCTTTTCTCTCCCTTTTTAACGTAAACTATTGGAGTGCCATCTAGGTTAAGCACTCACTCCTGTCTTAACAAATAGTTGTGCTTTAGCCCTGACTTGTCTGATAGTTATCAAGGGAGGTGTATATACTTACCTGACTGTGTTTTAGATTACTTTTCATTGAGAGTGCTAGTGTATTACCTAAAGTGTGTTTTAAATAAATAACTATATACTTTTTATACAAGCTCTGGTCAGTGTTTGTTTGCTCTACTGTGTTTTGGCCCTATTGTGTATACTCTGCATACTGCCCTACTCTTCTTGAGAGAAGTCTGACTGCTCAGCCACAGCTACCATGTAAATCTGGGTGGTGCAGACTGCTACTAATTGGGTTTACTGCTGCTCCTGTATTCTTAATCTTTTTGCAGTGTTCCACAAGGGAACTGCACAGGATTCTGCCTAATACCCAGTGCTGCTACATTGGCCCTCCTCCCTGGATTCACCGTGTTTAGAGCTGATCGCCTGGATCACTGTGGTGGGGGAGTTGCTTTGCTTGCAGCAGATTACCTGAATAAACATGTAAATGTTCATGATACTCCAGAAGGCTGCCAGAGCCTTCTTGCTAAAATTAATCTTCATGCTAATTACTCATTGACTGTGTTACTTATCTACCGGCTGCCTTCTGAGAGGCCTGTATTTGAGGAACAGTTTACTAATTTAATTATTAAATCACTCAAAGCCAAGACCCCCATGATTGTTATGGGAGATTTTAATCATTGGGCCGATGACCCAAACAATACCTTTGCTACCTCCTTGCTTGCTACTCTCGGGTCCATTGGTTTCACGCAACATGAAGCTGGTCACACACTGGACTGGCTTTTTACTCAAGTGTCCATAACGGACTTGAATATCATCCCATGTGCCTTGTCTGATCATGAACAGATTACTTTTGACATTTTCATGCCCAGTTCAACCACTTCCCTGAAAATGACCACTCCAGAACAGCTCCTGGCTAGAAATGTTAAAAAGCTTTCTCCTGACAGTTTCTCTTCTCACTTGCTGCATCTTCTTAAGCCCAGTCATCTGATTACCAACGCTGATGACCTGGCAAACCATTTTACCAACACTATTAATCACATTATGGATTCCTTTGAACCTAGGAAGTCCCGCTTAAAAAAAAAACAAAGCTAACACAAACTCTTGCTTTGATGATTCGATTACCGCACTGCGGCGTGATAAACGGAAATCAGAAAGAGAATGGAGAAAAGATCCTACCCCCTCATCTTCATGCCTATAAATGTCTAGCAGCCAATTTAAAGCAAGCCATTATATTAGCCAAATCTGAAAGCTATAATAATCGGATTACTTCTGCAAAGTCGAGTACACATGAACTATTTAGCATCCGCAAAGAACTTGAAGGCAAAACTCAAGTAGGACTTGCCGTTCAAAAGGATTACTGGTGTCCGCTCATCCATAATGAATTTAATCAGAAAATTCTGGGGGGCACAAATACTATTGACTCTCAGGTCAATCAGATCCGTTCCAAGGCATCCAGCTCACCTAAGCCTACAGAGGCATCCTTACAAGCGATTAATGGAAATCCCCCTCAGAGGATTTTTCATTTTAAGTCCATCTTGGAGTCCCATATTTGTGAAATTGTGGAGAAAATGAAATCCACCTCGTGTGTGGGTGATCTGTCCTTCGAGAATTTTTAAAAACTCCATTGAAACATTGTCACCATGGGTAGCTCACCTGATAAACCTGTCCTTTAAAGAACCCAATGACCCTCAGTTGCTTAAGGAGTCCTGGGTGACTCCCCTCATAAAGAAAAACACACTTGATCCTCACATTCCTAAAAACTACAGGCCAATTACAAATGTGCCATTTATGCTTAAGATTCTTGACCGAGAAGCATATGCTCAGCTTCAAGAACACTTGGAGAGTAACCATCTCTTTAATGTCAAGGATGTCAGGCTTTCGGGCCAAACAAGGGACCAAAACGGCACTTCTGGATCTCAGGTCAGGTGTGGCGGACATTGTAGATGAGGGCAAACCAGCGCTTCTTATGCTCCTTCGATTTGTCTGCCGCATTTGACCACTCACTATTGGACCAGAGACTATACAAACAAGCACTCTGCTCTCCTCTGGCCAGTCAGTGGATCGCCTCATTCCTTGGCCCCAGTTATGCATGTGTGGCCATGGATGAGGCTTGTTCCCAATCAGTACCCGTTACATGTGGGGTGCCCCAGGGTTCATGTATCTCCCCAACTCTATTTAACATGTACATCACCCCCTTCTTGCCCTCTTAGATGACCTGGGTGTTCAAATCATTAATTACGTGGATGACACCGAAGTCATCATTGAATCATACGGAGACTATATCAAGTATTGACCTTTTTAACAGCATTTATAAATCAATTCAGGCCTGGATGGTCACAAATTAATTGGCCTTGAACGCCGATAAAACTGAATTGCTGGTTATGGCATCTGCCAAAAAATTGAAAACACTCAGTTCCGCCAATAATACCTTTACCATTGCAGATATTCCTATTAAAGTTGCAAAGTCCGTAAAGACCTTGGGCAGTACACTGGATGCCAAACTTTCTATGAAGTCGTATGTTGCCCAAGTTAAGGCATCCTGCGGCTATGTCTCTAAGCTTTTAAGCCACATCTGCCCTTGCATCGCTCTTCAAAATCGGACACTTTTAATGCACTTTAGTGACAGCACTCATCAACTCGCATCTCGACTATGGCAACAGCCTCCTGGCAGATACTGCTATTAGCAACCTGCACCCATTGCAGGTAACTCAAAACAACACAGTCAGTGCCGTTTTCATCTCTTAGAGATCACGTTACGACAGCTAGACGAGAACTTCACTGGCTTCCCGTAAAACAGGGTATTACACACAAGGTGCTCACCCACAAGTCCCGTCATGCCAATGCCCCCAAGTATATCTCTGACCAATTATATGCCTGTAGAATAACTTGTACACTATGGTCTACTGACCCCCACAAAGCTTATGCAACCCCGATTCAAACTATCAGGTTTTGTAGAACCAGATTTGATATCCAGGCCCCTCAGGCCTGGAACAAGCTCCCATCTCACCTTAGCAGGTTGAGTCCATTGTAGAATTCAAAAATGGAGTTAAAACTTGCTTGTTCAACCTCGACCATGACCACAGTGTTCATAATTACATACCGGGGACTAATCCAGCCCTCCACTAATTGACCAGGTTTACCTTCTTCCCACAGGACCGCCCTTAGACCGTTGTTTGTTATGTCCATGTTTATTGTGCGCTCTGAGGCCCACGGGCCATTTAGCATGGTAGAAAATTAAATCAAATCAAGGTTTCCTATATCAACGACGCGAGGCCAAGAGGAAGACCATCTTGGCGGTGCCTCTCCTGGATGACATTTGGGAGGCGGCCCTGGCTTTGATGAGAAACTCTGCCACAAGGGATCGGCTGCAGAAAAAATACTGGGTGCCTGAGTCCGCACCCAAATACCTAAATTCACAGCCTTCCCCAGACTCGGTGGTCTCGGCGGCAGCAAGGAAGAAGTCATCTAACCCCTCGTCTTTGTCCTCCGGATAGCGAGGGGAAGAAGTTGGATGCCATGGGAAGAAAAGTAATCTACTTGGCGGCGTCAGTCAAGGCGGCCGACACCCTTGCTATCCTGGCCAGATACGACAGGGAGCTGTGGTGTAAAATGACCCCACTGCTGGCGTTCCTACCCAATGACAAATGGGTCAAGGCTCTTTCCATCCTCCAGGGGGGGGAGGTGGCATCGGACCATGCCATCAAGGTGGCCCTGGACGTTGCGGAAACGGGGTTGCAACAGTGTCTACCTCCATCATTATGGCTGGTTGAAAGCCACCAACTTCCGTCAGCAAGTCCAGACGAGGGTTCTGGCCATGCCCTGCGACAGGGATAACCTTGTTGTCAGACCATTAAGGCGGACACTGAGACGGCCCGTGCCTTGGGCACTCTTCAACGCTGCACGTCCTTTTGTGTATCTGGCGGTAAGTCTGGCAGATCGTCAAAGGGTTTCCGTCAGAGGGTCCTCTTCGTACAGTCAACCCTCCCATTCCATGACCTAGGAGGCCTAGAGAGGCCGTTCCAAGGCTTTCGGTGGAGGTGGCCGTCATCGTCGCTCCCAAGGTGGCATGCAGGCCCCGAAGCAAGATTGAACCTGCCATGACGTTGGGCCCCCACCCATGCACCCCGGTGGGAGGCTGACTGGCGGGCTTCGTCAGCGAGTGGAAGAATATCTCCACTGACCGTTGGGTGCTGGATGCTCTCTCCCACGGACACCCTCTAGAGTTCCAGCAGAAGTGTCCGCGGATACCTCCGGTGGCCCGGCAGTAACAGCGGTATGACATGATATGATATATATGATATGGCATTTATAACGTACCTATACACAAGTGCTTCAAGGCGCCAGTCCCTCGGCTCCTGCAGGAAGTACGGTCCATGATAAAAAAATGAGGCGATAGACCTGGTTCCAAAGCGACTGTGGGGCTCCAGAGTCTACTCCAGATACTTCTTGCTAATGAAGACCGGGAGCTGGAGGCCCATTCTAGACCTGCAGCATCTCAACAAATACCTCAAGTCCGAAAAATTCAGGATGGTCACTTTGCAGCAGATGCTCAGCCAACTGGAGGAAGGAGACTTCTTGACGTTGCTGGATCTGGAAGATGCATACTTTCACGTCCCCATTCACGAGAAGCATTGGAAGTTCCTGCGCTTCCCACTACCAATTCTAGGCCCTCCCTTTCAGACTGAAGTAGGCACACAGGGTGTTTACGAAGTGCCTGGCACCAGTGGTGCCATCTGTGTCTACAGGGAATACACGTGTACCTGTACCTCGATGGCTGGCTCATCCGGGCCATGTCAAGGGAAGTGGCCGTCGAACACTGAGAGGACCGTCTGGCTGCTGATGGGTCTGGGGTTCTCCAACTATCCAAAGTCCTACTTGATACGATCGCTGTACTTGGGGGCCAGACTCAACACGGTCTCCTGCCTGGTGGCTCCCTCGGAAGAGAGGATAGCGGCCCTGCTGGGCAAGGTGCAATGGCTGTTGGCACTGAAGACTGCCATGGCGCGGGCTATCCAGTCGCTGCTCGAAATAGTCATTGTGCTCTGCAGGTTGAGGATGCGGCCCTTCAGGGATTCCTGGATGCTCAGTGGATACAGGTGTCCGGAAGCTTCGCAGACAAGATTGCTCTCGATGAGGAGTTCCAACGAGCAATAAGGTGGTGGGGCACACGCTCCAACATCGCCTGGGCACAGGTTTCCAGAGCCCCCGGTACCAGGGGACGGTCACCACAGATGCTTCCCTGAAGGGCTGGGGAGCACACACTGGATGTCTCAACGCCAGAGGCCTGTGGCTGCCAGAGGAGAGGGATCTCCACATCAATGTCCTGGAGCTGCGGGCAGTGTTCTGGGCCCTTAAGTCGTTCCTTCCATCCCTCAAGGGCAAGGTGGTGAGGGTCTTCATGGACAATACTGCCACAATGTTCAACATCAGGAAGCAGGGGGGCACCTGATCCCCAGCGCTCTCCAGAGAGGTGCAGGACTTGTGGCACTGGGCCGTCGCCCAAGAGATGTTCCTCATCCCTTTTTACCTGGCGGGAGTCAAGAACACCATCCCTGACTCCCTCAGCAAGGAGCTGCGCTCCTGCCACAAGTGGGAACTTCGACAGGAACAAGTGGACCACCTCTTCCTCAAGTGGGGCAGACCCCAGATCGATCTGTGACAAATTTCAAATGCCAGAAATTCGCCACGAGGTTCCACATGCCAAGGAGCATGGGAGACGCACTTTCCTTCCTGTGAAGGCCTGTTCCTGTACGTGTTCCCTCCGTTGCCTCTCCTGCTGCGAGTCATCAATCAACTCAAACAGTGCCGATGTAGGGTGATCCTCGTCGCCCTGGCGTGGCTGAGGCATATCGGATCTTCTCAGTCTGTCAATGTCGCCCCCGGTCAAGCTGCCAGTGGTCGCGGATCTGCTTGCCAGAGAAGGAGGCAGAATCCTGCATCACGACCCAGGGTCACTGAACCTAACTGCTTGGTTCCTGCAGCCTTAGGGTTTGGAGGTTATGAGATGCCGGTGAACTGCAGGGAGGTCCTTGCCAGAGCGTTGTTGACTCTTAAGTGCTACGGGCACAAGTGGAAGCGCTTCGCGATGTGGTGCCGGATGCAGATGATCAACCCTCTGAGGGTCATGGCCCCTCAGATTCTTCTGTACCTGTTGTCCTTGGCTAAGGTGGGGTTGGCGCACGCCTCTGTCAAGGTCGAGGTGCATCTGGCAGCTATCTCCTGCTACACCAGGTCTCCAGGACGGTCTTCTCTTTGGTCCCACCGTCTAGTCAAAGAGTTCCTCAAAGGACTGTTTTGATCGTTGCCGCCAGTGAATGTGCCTGCCCCTTGCGTGGGAACTCAACGTGGTGATGACGAGGCTCATGGGGGCCCCTTCATGCCTATGCATCGGGCCCCTCTCATGGAAATCTGCTTTCCTCGTGGCCATCACCTTTGCCCAGGGGTGGGGGGAGGAGGGGAGTTCCAGTCCATATCCTGCAATCAGCCTTATCTGACTTTTCTCGACACAAGGGTGGCGCTGCAGACGCACCCCTCCTTCATGCCAAAGGTTCTGTTGGAATTACACCGCAACAAGCCTTTGGCGTTGCCTGTGTTCTTTCTGAAACCTTTGTCGCCAGCTGAAAGGACTTTGCATGCGATAGATGTGGCTCGTGCTCTGAAGTTCTATGTGGCACGCACAGAGTTTCCGGAAGACGTCTCAACTATTCGTGAACTTTGGCCCTGTGAATCATGGGAAGGCCTTGTCCAAGGCTTCCATCTCAATGTGGCTCTCCGGCTGTATCAGTGTCATCAGTTGGCAAACCGACCGCTGCCCGGCCATCCGAGAGCCCATTCCACCAGAGCAATCACTGTAACAACGCTGTTTCTGTCTGGTGTGCCCCTGCTATACATCTGCAGGGCTGCTACGCGGAAGTCCACGCACACCTTCACAAGATTCTACTGCGTCAACAGGGATTCCAGAGAGGAGTCCAGGGTCGGCTAAGCAACCGGTTAGCTTGAAGGTGAGCCTGTTCCCGAGGTGAGAGTAATGGCTTCTGTTGAGCCTTGCCACGTCCGGTGGTTGGGTAATGTGGTACTGCTATGTATTCTTTATTTATGAGCATGTGAATCCATGTCAGACCCATGCTGCAGAACAATAGTTACAGGTAAGTCACTTGTTCCTTTTCTAGTGACCATCGACTTGGAAGACACCTATTTCCATATACCGATCAACCCAGCACACACGCGCTACCTCAGGTTTACAGTGGGAAAACATCACTACCAATTCAGGGTTCTCCTGCTCGGCCTAGAATGAGCTTCCTGGGTTTTTACAAAGTGTCTAGTGCTGGTGGTGGCGCACCTATGGAGGTCAGGAGTGGACGTTTTCCCATACCTGGACGATTGTCTCAAAAAAGCAGCCTCAAGGAAATAAGCAACCCAGAGTGTGAAGCAACAATGCCTGCGATCATCACACTAGGGTTCTCTGTCAATGTTACACAATCCCCAAGTATCCCTTCACAAACTGCCAGATTGCCCGGAGCGGACCTGGATACATCTACCCCTCGAATAAGACCACTCGCTGACCAAATTGTTGCACAAGAGCATTTAGTGGAATGTTTCATGCCAGCAAATACTGCCACTGGACCACGATACAAATCCCTGCTGGCTCCTCATGTATATTATAAGTCCCAAACTGCAGACAAAGGATGCGTCCGGCTCAGGAGCAGTTGGAGCAGCAGTGGAAACAGGCCACAGGCTCCTGGAAAGATGCAATTCGACTGACTCGACCTTTCCACCAGGTCTCCATACTGGTGGTGCAACAAGACCAATCTTTTGCAAGGCATGCCATTCCAGTCACCAACTTCAACCATCATCCTCAGGACGGATGCCTCACTCACAGGGTGGGAAGCGCATCTGGGCAATTTACAAGTAAAAGGGACATGGCCATCAGCAAAACCTGCCCTGCACATCAATGTCCTGGAGCTACGCGCCATCACATGCCTCCTGAAAGGACAAGTAATAACAGTGCAAATGAACAACGCACTATACCAACAAGCAAGGAGGCACAAGATTGGTTCAGCTATCGGCAAAGTTGCAGTAGATGTGGGAATGCGCCCTCAAGGAGGGGATCCTGGTCACAGCTGACCACCTCCCTGGGAAAGACAACATCCTGGCGGATCAACTTAGCAGAGAACACTCAACATCCTATGAGTTGGAGAACAGGTTTTCAGGAAATGGGAATCCCCAACAATCAACCTCTTTTTCACAATTCTCTGGGCAATGTTTTCTCCCTTCCATGAACTAACAAGTTATTGTATGCCATCGCTGCCGATCCTCTTGTTGTCCAGGGTAATAAAATAGGTGCAGGATCACCCATGCAAGATGATACTCATTGCACTGGCCTGGGCATGACAGATCTGGTACCCAATCGTCCGGAGGGTGTCATGTGAAACACCCATGCACCTCAGGCCACACTAGGCCATACTGACGCAACAAAATGGCCACCACCCGACAGCCCTATACGCAGTGGGCTGGTTGCTGAATGAAGGCGACACGCTAATCTAAGGATACCGGAAGACTGCTGGGATATCATTCAGACGGCGAGAAAACCCTCCACTCATAGAACATATGCCAAGAAATTGGGGCTTTTCAGCGCATGTTGCAACACACAGGGCTTAGATCTGTTGAACCGAAGGGTGGATCAATTTGTACCCTATATGCTCCATCTAGCCATAACAGGCCTATCCAAAGCTTCCCTAAAGGTTCATCTCTCAGCTATTACTGCTTCCTCAAGAGGCCCACATTCCATATCCTTTCTCTCGGATCCAGACTTTTCTCAAGGGTCTGCTTAGGACTTTCCTTCAGTGCTACGGCCATCACCAAATTGGCGGCTCAACACATTTTTGGCGGCATTACTGACAGCACCCTATGAGCCGATTCACAGGTGCAGTATCAGGTTTTTCATGGCAGCGTTCCCGGTCACTGTAACATCTGCCAGATGCATTAATGACCTGCGGGCATTGTGTAAACGTGCCATTTACCCTCTTCCACAAGGACTGTCACGCTCAGACCGCACCCAAAGTTCCTGTCCAAGTTACTCTCTCAGATGACGCTAACAGAATAGATTTTACTCCCAACGTTCTTTGGACACCACACCACATCGGCAGAGCGAGCCTTGCACTCCGTGGACATCAAGTATTTCCTGAAATTCTATGTGCAACGCACAAGTGCCTTTCATAAATCTCCAAGATTATTCATTGCCTTTGTAAGCCAACAGAAGGGATAAGGCATTTTTGGCATGCTGGGTGTCTGGATGCATCAGTCGCTGCCATGAAACTGCGGGCGCCCCTCTCTCTTGTCCAGCAGCTGCCTGTCATGCAGGAGTTTCCAGTAAGGCTAACTTCAGGGTGGCTCCATGGAGCATGCTCCATACGTTCGTCAACGATTACTGCCTGGAAGAAGATGCCAGATGGTAGTCAGCGGTTTCCCATGCAGTGTTACGGCATCTATTCTCATAAGGTAGGGGCAGCCTTGCCCTCCGACCCTTCATTGGGTAAGCATTCTTCAATATAATGTAATGGAGAGTGCAAACGTCTGCCTGCATGGAACCTTTGCTTGGTATTCTATTCAAGCATGTGGATCTATGAAAGATGCTATTAGAGGTTTTAGTTGTTTACTTGTACCTGTAACTGTATTTCAATGTATTGCATTCTCCCGCTGATTCCTCAACAGATTTCACATGAAATAGGTATCCATTCCAGCATCCGCTGCTCTGAAGCATTTTCGACAAGGGGACGTAGTACGACTCGACAGTTGATCCCTCCTGACTCGACCGTGCCACCCGTCTGCTTAGTAGGAGATGTGGCCATTGTATATACTACATCACTACTCCCACATACCTCAGTTCCTTTTTTCCGCACGCTCAGCAGGTTTCTATTTGGAAACGAGTCTCGTGAGAGAAATTGCTTATTCAATAAAATGTCTAAAATTGACATTTTCAACAACTTGTCGAATTTCAGCACCTGTGTTCAAACTGTGTCAAGACTGCCACGCCAAGAGGACGATCACCGACCCACATGGCATCTGCGTGTGGTGCCTGGGTCAAGATCATGTCGAGGATTGTGGTGGTTCTTGTCAGCAGATGAACCTCTTATTGGTGAGGGAACCGTCGGCGAAGGCTCGTTCGACGACCGGGTCACCTGGGCAAGAGACAGAGGGTTGATTTTAAGGCATCTGTTATTCCCTGTTTCTTTTAGGGTTCCATGATTCAATTATCATGTACTGCCTTTCTGTGGGGCCTCTGTCCTGTTTATGGGGACAGCCACACTGGGTGATGTTGAATTTACCCTATGCTGATCTCCACTCTGTTACAACGCGATGTCATTGCAGGCATACACTGGGCCCAGATGGAAACTTAGTTTCCTAATGTGTCCTTTGTTTGAGTGTCCAACCAGTAACCTGTGATTGTTTTATCTGTTCAATTTTAGCAAGATTTCTGTGCTTAGTTATGCAAAGATGTTGACCTCATTGTTGACTAATGTTTCCTACCTGCGTTACTGAGGGGGGTGTCTGGCTTTGGGACCCCGGCAGGGAAAGAACTGGGTTGTCTAAAATCTGTAGAGCAATAGTTAGAAGCTGCCAAAAGCAGATGCCCTCCAGCTTTGATACTGTATCCCTCTGATTGGGGTTGTAACCCGCAGCAGAGTTGTGTGGAAGAAATAACCACTTTTCCTGTCATTCTCTTCTCATCATTGTCCAGTTCCTACAATCATTTTTCCTTCTTTACTGTATGTTGTCCCTTATTCAATTTTCACTTTCTCTTTTGTTTTTTTCTGGCTTTACTTTCCTCACATTTGTTCATTCTTTATTTCCCTTCCAAATCCCAGCCGAGTAATTATCCCTTTCACTTTTGTTCATCTCAGTCACGTAAAACTTTGAATAAAAAGTCTTTCCTTTCAGAATGTAAAAAAATGCAATTCATGAAATTATTCTACCAAATTAGGTACAGTTCCTGTTCACCGACTGTAACAGTTTCCCAGTTAGACATGCATGTTTGCTTTTTATGTGTATTGTCATTTTTGCTTATCGTCCCTTTCTCATTTACAGGACACGGAGATTGACATCCTGGAGACGATACAGAACCTGATGAGGCATTGCCTGAACCCAACCGGCTTCCTCAAACCGCTAGGCAAACTTTTTGCTGTTGTTCAAAACAAACTTTCCCGACAGACACTGTGTGCTACCTTCCAGGTAGGAACCAATAGGCTCTAGGACTCTCCTGCGTCCCGCTAGGGATGCCATACTTTTCAGCAAATGTTGCTTTCTTGCAAATGAAAGGTGTTTCGCCATGAATCACTCTACACAAGATATTGATGCTGGAGCAGTCGCATTGCTGGGTGATTTGAAAACCTGTACAAAGTAATATTATTTCTGATGTTTGTTAATCTGCTTAGAATCACATGCTGTGCATAGGTCCGACATCCAGTGGTCACTGCGGAGTATTGCATTTTGTTTTTCGTAGTCGAAAAGGGGACGTCGACAAGGCGTGTCTGAAATACTATCCCTATAGTGACGTGCGTTGTACCTATAATCCCTCACGCGTCGAGGTCCCTCGGATTGTTTTTTTCCGCCCAGCTTCTGGTCGCCTTACGCGGAGCTCCTAGAGAGACATTGCAAATACTTACTATCGGACCTCGGTCCTTAATTATACTTATTATATTGTTAAAGATCCCTCCCCTCGACGTTAGCTGTGAAGCTGTTTCTCCGCCGAGCAAGTTTTTGACGGAGGGGAAGAGACGGAGGAGATCCTTCGGCGCTGCCGAACACGTGGCCTGGCCAACATACAGTAGGGAGAGTGGGGGTTCGAACTTTTATCTTCTCTTTGAGAATGTCTTTCTTTCTCCCCTATCTTTCCCTTGGGGTTGTTATCACCAGTTATTATTGCCTCAGCTATGGAGAGGACACCTTTTAAGTTTTGCCCACGCTGTAGGGGCAAATACAC
Source organism: Ambystoma mexicanum (assembly GCF_040938575.1). NCBI lineage: Eukaryota > Metazoa > Chordata > Amphibia > Caudata > Ambystomatidae > Ambystoma > Ambystoma mexicanum. The sequence continues at coordinate 1,219,864,089 of NC_090936.1, forward strand.
TTGGAAGGACAAACACAAGCTCTGTAATCGTTGCTTGCCCCTCGATCATAAGGAGGACAGCTGTGCGGCCTGTAAGCTCTTGAAACCAAGAACTCTTAAAGAACGCAAAGTTAAGAGGTGGGCGGACTACGCTATGTTTCCTCACCGCCGCCGCTGTTACAGAAAGTGACGAGGAGGGTGATAACTCGACGTCCGTTACGGAAGTCATTAACCCCCAGAAGGAGCGCTCGCGCTCCTCGACGTCCGTCCCCGGCCCCGACGGGCTCGGCTCACGCCCTGCTCATGGGGATGAACACCCCGGCGACAGGGACGCACACAGATCCCATAGGCCTAAGCACACAACCCACAGCTCTTCTTCGTCGAAGACAAAGGATCCATCAGCGCCAAAGGGGACGCGGGGCACTCCGGCGTCTACCTCAGACCGTAAGGGTCACAAGCCCCACCCGCAAACGCAGTCGTGACCAGCGATTGGGCTTTCATCAAACACGGGCGCTACCCCAAAATCATCCGACGTAACGCTCCATAGAGCGGCCGTCGAGGAACAACGTGTAACGCAGGCAACGTCGAGACCAGAGTCCTCTACTGACAAACTCGTTGTCGAGAGCCTGGCGAGAATTCTTTCCGAAGACACACGTAAGCGGACGATGAAACAAACGTCGAATACTGCACAAAAAGCTATAGAAACACCGAAAAAGCATAGGAGTAGCCAGGAACTGCCCCTTTCATCTAAGGGCACTTTGGAACTACCGGAAGGCTTTTCAGATGGCGACGGAAACCTTTCTTCGACGTTGTGGGAGCGTTCTAAGCGTTTTGAAGGTGAAAACACTGATTTCACCCCTCTAGAATATTCAGGGGTCCCCCATGAGACCCTTGAAAGACTCCATTCTTGTATGGAGAAAGTGGAAAGGTTTTTGGGAAACCAAAACCCACCCACACCCAAAAGGAGAATGGCCCCAGGATGACCCTAGGGTCAAAATTCCTAGGCTGTTTCCCCCTTCTACAGACATATATGACCTCACAGAAGAGGAGCAATACCTCCAGGAAGATGAGTGTTTGGGTGGAGAGGAAGAACATGAGGAAGAGGGGTTTGAAGAAGATCATTACACTAGTGCAGGAGCTTTCGAAGAAGATACAGCTACCTCGCAGCCTTGGCAATCCCCATCCGTGCACTCAGACCCTGATGTCTTTCACCCTTCTCCTCCCAAGGATTCACCTATTGGAAACACCTCTCCCATAGATGACCAACCTTCACTTAATGCACTATTGCGCAAGGCAGCAGCGCATTTTGAAATAGACACAGGGGAGACTCTTCCTGACATAGACTTTGTAGAGAAAGTTATTAAAGAAAAAGCCCCTGTTAGTCAGTCTATTCCGCTCCTGGCTTCTATAAAGAGAAGAATAACTCCTTCCCTTTCCAATCCTGCCTTAGTCAGAGGGGTCAACCCTCGGATAGAAAAGCTCTTCAGCCCTTCGGCCTCTGACCCGTTGTACATCAGAGGCCATTCTATTCCGGACTCCCTCGTAGTTACTAATACAAGGAAAAGAGCAGGGGTACCACTATCCACTAGTGAGGCACCACCTGACAAAGAGGGCAAAAAGCTCTACGCACTTGGGAAGAGAATCACGACGTCCGCCGCCTTTTCAACTAGGATTGCAAATAACAATTCCCTACTAGCTAGCTACGCAGATGCACAGTGGAGCAAGCTGCGCAGCGAAGCAGAGGACGCACCAGAACCCCTGCGTTCACGCCTGTTAGCTACAATCTCAGAGGGAACTCTTGTAAACCAGGGCATCGTAAAGAACTCCTTAGATGCCACAGAGACGGCTGGCCGTTCCCTGGTTCAGGGAACACTTCTCAAACACCATGTCTGGCTGCGCAATTCGGGATTTAAGCCGTAAACCCAGGCTTCCCTGATGAATAAGCACATAAAAGAAACACATCTGTTTGGGAAAGCAGTTGATGAGGCCCTAGAACATGCAAAGAAAGAGTTTGATACCATCAAAACTCTTGACCAAATTTCTAGGCCCCCTAACAGACGCGGCTATGGCAATAGACGCTCCTTTCGTGGCCAACGCCAGCAGCAAAACCAACAGCAATTTTACTTTGCTACCAACTGGCCCTCTAACCAGGGTAACAACACCCAGTTCAGTCAAAGAGGCCAACGCCGTGACAGGGGAAGAGGTCGCGGCTCCAGCCCCCAAAGGTTCCACGCCCAATACCAACAAATGACCCGAAGATTCGGGTCCCCTCCCATGCATCACCGGTCAGGGGCCGACTAACATCGTTCCTTTCAGCATGGGAGGGAATATCGTCAGACCGCTGGGTATTATCCACCATAGCCCACGGATACTGCATCGAATTCAACGGTTCCCCGAAGTACAGACCCCCACGGAACCGACGCATGACACCGGAACACCTCACCATTCTTCTACAAGAAGTAGAAGAGCTACTGAAAAAAGAAGCTATAGAGGCTGTCCCCCTATCTCAGGTAACAGAAGGTATTTATTCAGTGTACTTCCTTGTACCCAAAAAGGACTTAACCATGCGCCCTGTATTAGATCTGCGCCCAGCGAACAAGTTTGTCAAACCCCAAAAGTTTCGTATGGTGACCTTGCAGGAAGTAATCCCACTGTTATCACAGGGGGATTACATGACAACACTGGAAATGAAAGATGCATACTTTCATATTTTAATGTTGCCAGCGCACAGAAAATACCTCAGGTTCAAGATAGAGAACAAACACTACCAGTTCAGAGTACTACCCTTCGGGATAGCATCTGCACCAAGGGTATTCACGAAAGTACTGGCAGTGGCAGCGGCCCACCTGCGCAAGTTATCCATCCCGGTACACCCTTACCTCGACGACTGGCTCATAACAGGGGATTCTTACGAAACATGCTTCTCCAATACCCAAAAGACTGTAGACCTTTTGTTCCAACTGGGCTTCTCCATCAACGAAAAGAAGTCCAGCTTAGACCCCAGCCAAATCAAACAATTCCTAGGGGCTCTAATTCGAACAAAGGACGGCCTCGTCTTCCCCTCCAACGAGAGTTTCAGATCCCCCATTATGTGGCAGGTCGAGAGCTGACGGTACGCAAAGCAATGCGCTTGCTAGGAATGATGGCATCATGTATTTATTTGGTACCTCACGCGCGCCTGCGCATGCGCCCAATGCAAGAGTGGCTCAACAGCCAGTGGTGTCAGGCCAGCGGACAATGGGACGATCTAGTGGTGGTCTCGCAGGCCTTGGTTCTCTCGCTACGGTGGTGGACAAAACAAAACCTGTTATTAGGGAAAACTTTTGCCATACCCGCAGTGGAAGCCACTCTAACCACAGACGCATCCCTTACAGGATGGGGGGGGCTCACCTATCCCATCACACTGCTCACGGAGCGTGGACTCCGAGCTTAGCATCCAAGCATATAAACCTGCTGGAACTACTAGCGGTGTTCAAAGCACTGAAAGCCTTTCAGGAACACCTACAAGGAAAGACAGTGATGGTCCTCACAGACAGCACCACAGCCATGTACTACCTCAACAAGCAAGGGGGCACTCGCTCTCCAGGACTGTTCAAGCTGTCCCAGAACATCTGGAAGTGGGCTCTCAAACACAACATGTTCCTACTATCACAACATGTACCAGGGGAACTCAATCTGCTAGCAGACGAACTCAGCAGAGACTTCCCGCTACCCGTAGAGTACGAATGGCGGTTACAAGAAGACATCGTCTTTGACGTCTTCACACAGTGGGGTTTCCCAGAAATAGACCTGTTCGCAACTCTGGAAAACTCTCAATGCCAAGATTACGCCTCCAGGTACCCCCAGAACCAGTCCAAGGGGAACGGTCTATCGATTCCATGGTCAGGGAAATTTGTTTACGCTTTTCCCCCCGACACCCCTTCTCAACAAGATAGTGCACAAGATGCGCCAGGAACAAGTTACCATGATACTGGTGGCCCCTATGTGGCCCCGACAGCCATGGTTCGCTCACTTGTTGGAGATGTCTCTATCTCCTCCAGTGAAACTGCCCTGCCCGTACAACATGCTGTCACAAGACAGGGGCAGGACACTGCACCCATGCCCTCAGACCATGAACTTAGCAGCCTAGCTCCTGAGGTCATAGAATTTGGACATTTACAACTTCCACAGAGGTGCATGGACATCCTCAGAGAGGCCAGAAAGCCTAACACTCGTCACTGCTATTCTAGCAAATGGAAAAGATTTGTCATCTGGTGTAGAGGGAAGAGTATCAACCCCGTTGACTGCTCTCCCACACAAATTATTCTGTACCTGACCCATTTACTGGACTCGGGTCTAGTATTCAATTCTATTAAAGTACACCTGGCAGCGCTTTCTGCTTACACCACTTCACAACTCAAAGTATCGTGGTGGAAGATCCCAGTAATCAAAGCCTTCATGGAAGGGGTAAAGAGAATACACCCTCCAATAGCAAACCCAGCTCCCGACTGGGATCTAAATGTGGTACTCACCAGGCTCATGGGGTCACCCTTTGAACCCATGCACAAGGCAACTCTTCAAGATCTCACTCTTAAGACTGCTTTCCTAATAGCTATTACCTCCATTAGGAGAGTAAGTGAGCTACAGGCCCTTTCGGTTTTAGACCCCTTTGTAACAGTTCACAAGGATAAAGTGGTTCTACGCACACACCCAAGGTTCGCACCGAAATTCATCTCCAAATTTCATGTCAACCAGTCTATAGAACTACCAACGTTCTTTCAAAATCCTTCAAATCTAGGAGGAAAAAGCCTGCATACACTTGATGTGGCAGAGCTGTCATGTTTTACATGGAAAGAACTAGTCCACTGAGAAAGACTAATCAGTTCTTTGTCTCGGTGGCAGCAGGAAGAGAAGGAGATGCAGTTTCAAAATCCACTATATCTAGATGGATTGTACAATGCATCACTCTCTGTTACACTCTTGCTAAGAGAGAACTACCCTTCAAGCCAAGAGCACACTCTACTCGAGGCACTGGGGCATCCATAGCATTCATTGCAAATGTTCCCCTTGAGTCCATTTGCAAAGCGGCAACCTGGAGTTCTGTACACACCTTTACAAAACACTACAGTCTAGATGCCCACTCTAGATCTGATTCCCAGGTGGGTCAAGTAGTATTAAGACATCTTTTCTCTACTGTTCCTTCTCACAACCCACCTCCAACTCCGGGTACTGCTCGCTAGTCTATGCACAGCATGTGATTCTAAGCAGATTAACAAACATCAGAAGACAATGCATTACTTACCATAAAAGCATTTCTGATGGTTGTATCTGCTTAGATTCACATGCGCCCACCCTTCCTCCCCGCTCGGATGGAAGGAACATAGACATCCTTTTCTATATCTCTCTTATCTGTACTCACTCACGTCTAGAAGGCTCCCTCAGGCCAGAAAAATACAAACAGAGGGACCTCGACGCGTGAGGGATTATGGGTACAACGCACGTCACTATAGGGATAGTGTTACAGACACGCCTTGTCGACGTCCCCTTTTCGACTACGAAAAACAAAATGCAATACTCTGCAGTGACCACTGGATGTCGGACCTATGCACAGCATGTGAATCTAAGCAGATACAACCATCAGAAATGCTTTTACGGTAAGTAATGCATTGTCAATATTTAGTATAATAACGTGCCAGCTTGTAAGGAAGAAGGCGGGAGCATGGTTATGGCATTCTAAGACTCTGGGACTATGACCTGGGAGAGAAAGTGATTTTCTAGAGTGCCAGCCTCTGTTGGGATGTACTTAATAAGGGGGGCGGTGGGGTAGAGAGTTACAGTAATTTGTTGCTAGGAGTGTGTAAATGAGGAATGTGAGGTTTCGGTTACGAAGAGACGGGGATGGTGGAATGTGAGAGGCAATTCAACCAGGTAACAACATTTTTCTTTTTCTTCCTGTCTTCTTTTTTCTTTCCTTCATCTAGTATTGGTTGCCGGATGGACTTCTCATGAGTTCTCCCCCACCACACCCATTGCGTCCCTTTTGTGATTGTGCTATTGGGTAGAGCTTGCGCCACCAGTAAGACAAAACTATTGCATTACAGTCCAGAGAGGGAGAAATGGCATATGAGGAGGCGGACACAGCTTGTACTTGTTGTTTGGCTCTTTGCCCACACATTGACTGCCCACAGCCATGTTAATCCCTATAGCCATTCCCACCCAGTTCCTACCCCTCCCTGCCCAAAACACCTCCTCATGGGAACTCTTTGAGATCACTTTATCAAGCCTTATCATCAAACGTGTTTCCCAAAGCACTCTTCTGAGAGTTAATGACGTAATTGGAGCTCTAAACCTGCTACTGGTATAATAAATATTTCTTAACCAGGTCTGGCTTCAGCCACTCCATTTATAAGCACTACGCAGGTGCTTCACTGAAGTTCGGTTAACAAACAAGCTTTGGCAAAGCCAACAGTTTTGTCTTGTTTATAATTACTAGACATTTGCCAGGTGCTACAAGGTTCCCAGGTACTTGCACCATTTTGCACCTGCTACCATCAATGGGCAGTTAATACCACTAGTGCTGCCCCTGGCAAGTGCCTCCCCATGCTTACACAAAAACCCAAACTGTTGGCATTGCCAATGCGTGTTACCTTATTTAAAGTGTAGAGTATTGGGGTGTCCATAAGGTACCCACTACCAGGATGAGCCTATAAATCTCTCCATTGTTGCCCTACGGTGACTTTATCATGCTACACTACTTTTCGGGAGTATGTTGGTGGCCCCTATCTTTTAGTTATGGCTTCATCCAGGGTGCGAGCGATTTTACCGCACTGGTAGTTCAGTGTGCTTGTTTGATAACCATGGGATACCAATGGTTTCTTTTAAATGCTACTTCCCGCTGTTCTGTTTTCATGGGCTTCCTTTCTCTAGATGACCATGAAGCAGCCCTTAAAAAATAGTCGGTCTAATCATGAAGGCTCTTTGTGAGCACATCAAGACAACCTCCATATTGGTCCTAACTTGTTTAGGCCACTGGACTATCCGTCTCTCTCTTGCTCTCACAGTGGCTTTGACTGAGTGGTAGTCCCAGTGACCAACCAGTGTGGTTGATCATCTCAGACTCTGCCTCCAGCCCCTTTTAGTGATTGGCTGGCAGGCCCGGGGCCAACACCCTTTTGCATTGGTATTTAGGTTCTGCCCTCCCCCTACCTCTCTGTTTCCTGCTCTGCAAAAAAAAGGAAACAGGTCTGCTAACCCACTGAAGGAGATTTCTGCTGCGATTCCCAATGATCTTGCAGTTTATAATCCTTACCTGGCCCTTCTGGCTAGGTACAGTGATTTGGCTGATCCCGCTTTGGGTTGTTTTGCCTCTGGCGATCCGACCTGCCTTTAGCATTTTCCATCATTTCCTAGGGAACTGTGAGCTGACACTGGAACTCTCCTTAAAGTGGCTCCGGGGTACTTACCTGCCTCTGGATATTTTGCCTGAATCCACTAGGAATTCTGTGTCCTCTAGACAAGTTTCACTGTTTACTTGCTTATGGTTTTATAACCATTTCTAAAGTCATCCATTTCATTTCTGCTATGGTAAATGTACGTGAAACACTGTAATTGCATCTAAAAACAAGGTGTATATTTTTACATGAAATGCATCGGGAATGAACTGTAACTGAAATGTGTATTGATTCTTGGAAGCTTTATCTGAGGTTTATTATGTTTCTGTTCTCTGTGTGGCTTTAATGTATAATTCTGGGTGGATGCACATTTTTTCTGTCATAAGGCCTGTTAGGCAAGATTGTATGCAGTACCCTGTGGGAGACTGCACCAGCCTTGTCCTCTTGGCAATAGTTAACCCACCTATTGGTATAGGTCTGTACTACACAAGTTGGTAGAGTGACTGAGCAGCCAGGCTTATCTCCAGAGAGGTCAATGTGAGCTATAGGGTTAATGCACAGAGATGCACAGTGACAAGTATTCAAATAAACACTTACTCTCAAGGTTTCTTGATTAAACTATTATTTATTAATTTAACAGTCAGTTGAATAAGCCTTCTTTAGAAGAGAGCAAATATATGTAACACAAAAATATACTTCCAAATACACACTGTTTCTTTAAATCAGTAGATAGCCATTGGGGATGGCACACAGATACTTCCTACACACTGAAGTGCCTTAAATAACTAGGACACTGTGGACATTTATATATCACTAGCACATTTAGTGCAATACTGAGGTTAGTGTCAGAAGGAAAATATGAGGGAATAAAATAGTTAACAAATATTCTTAAGCAGGTAAGTACTTTTGAACCACCCAATGCAAAGTAAATTAACCCTTTCCCAGCAACACAAGTTATAGAATGTGTGCCGTTTGTTGAGGGGGAGTTAAAACACAAAGTCGGAGGTTAGAAAAGTCTTTCAGGGAGTCAGGACAGCCAATGTTAATTGAGCAAAAGTCTAGGTTAGCTGATGCACTTCTTGTAGGTAAGTAAAAGTCTTGCACAATGTTTTAGAAGTCTTTGTAGAAAATGAAATCTCTGTTGGGCCACAAGCTGGGAGGCTTGTGAGGGGCAAAGCTTCAAGCAACTCTACAACAGGCAACCAAGAACAGTCTCAACTGAGAGCTATCAAGGCTACACGACAAGACATAAGTACCCCTTAGTCTACAGTACCTTATGTCTGAAGAAATTGGTTCCAGCTGGCTTCTGTTCCAGTTGTAGTATAGCAGAGCCTGTTGTTCCTGGGCCTCAGTCATGGGGACAAGAGGGAGGACCTCTGGGGACTCCTGCACTATGGTTTTAAAGTCAGTGGCAGCAATGGGCAATCTTCAGACCAACAGCACTTTGCGGTTTCAGTACAGCCAGCTCTGAGAGGATGTCCAGGTTAGTTCGTCTTGGGGTCGATTGGTCCCACCAACCCAAGGGGAGAAGTCATCCTTCGCAGGGCTTCTCTAGTCGAGGCAAATTCAAAGCTTCAGCACTGCAGCAGGGCTCCACTGGGCAAACCAACAGTCGTTGAGTTGCAGCAGGCGTCTCTTCCAAGTTCGATTCTGTCGTCCAGTGGTCAACTCTGCGTTCAAAGCAAAAGACCTTGGCTTTTATGCTGGTTTCTGCTATTCTTTCACAGCCTATCTGTCACTCACAAAGCAGGGTGGGCAGCCATCCAATCACCTTTGGGTGCATTCCTGTAACCAAGTGGATTAGGCGCAGGGAGTTTCGGGCACCTCCCTCAGTTTCTGCCCTGCCAGACACGCTGGAGCCAGAGGCGGGCTTCAGCAGTGAAACACGCCAAGACAAAACGGAGAAAGGGACCAAACCTGGTTTGGCACTCACAGTAAATCTCAAGAAGGACCTTTCCAACAAGAAATGGCGAAAAAAGACGACCGGGCCATTTTGACAAAATGGGCACCCATAGGTGCTTTACTGCAGCTGCAATTGCATCCCGCGGTAGAAACACTCAATGGTAGTAAAAAGTAAACCACTACCACCAGCCATTAATTGTAGAAAGGGTAACATAAAAATATGACATGAGAAACTAGACAAAGGGGATACTAAGTAGCCCCTCCAGCACCCTATGGTAAGATGGTGTTCGCTGGGTCTAGAAAGTTACAAATGTAAGTAAAGTCAATTCCACTTCACTGCTCTTGGAAACAGTAGTTTAACCAAGAGAAGGTATTTAAACCTTGGGGAAATCCGGAAGACTTCCCTGTGTCACTGCACTGAAGATAATGCAATGTAAAAAGATAATGCCTATGGAGTTTGCCACACTCCAAAACCAAAAGAAAAAGGAGTAGAGCATCAAGCAAGGCCGCAACATCCAGTGACAAATAGCAGGGAGGCAGTTGGAGATACACGAGGGATGTTCAATAAGGAAGGAGAAGAAGATTGGAGTAATATTAGCAAATATATGATCTGGGAAGCCAAAGGAGGGGACAGGTATGCACAGAGATAAGATGGCGCGTGTGAAGAAGGGGCAAAGAATCTTATGGAACCACTCCCACAGTGTGGGGGGGGGCGGAAAAGCTTCCAGTGTCACAAGAAAGTGGAAAAGGTGTGATCAGGAAAATAGTTCACGCATGCCATGGCGGTGTGAAGCTAAAATATAAAAGTCTGAAGGAGGGCGATGTGGTCACCTGTGTCGAATGTGTTTAAGAAGAATGAGGCTGGATGGCAATTGGCAGTGGTGAAACTTAGTGAGGTGGAGATCATGACAAGCACTGTCTCCATCGAGAGTGTCCTGCAGTACCCAGATTGGATGGGATCACAGAGTCTGCTGTCCTCTTGGGAGTCAGTAGTGAGCTATAGTGAGGTAGAGATGATGGTAAGCACTGTATCTATGGAGTGTCTCCTGTGGGACCCAGATAGGATGGGATCACTGAGTCTGCTGTCCTCCTGGGAGGCAGTAGTGAGCTATAGTGAGGGAGAGACGATGATAAGCACCGTCGCCATGGAGTGTCTCCTGCAGGACCCAGATAGGATGGGATCACCGAGTCTCCTGTCCTCCCGGGAGGCATTGGTGAGCTATAGTGAGGTAGAGATGATGGCAAGCACTGTCTCCTTGGAGTGTCTCCTGCAGAATCCAGATAGGAGGGGGATCATAGAGTCCCATGTCCTCCCAGGAGACAGTGTTGTGGTCCATGGCTTCACATTTGAAGGAAGGAGAGAAAATAGTCTATATTTGGCTGGCATATTTTGATCAGACGGTTCTCCTTTTAGAAAGGATGAGAAACTACTAGAGGAATGTGAAAGGTTAAAGAGAGGAGAGGAAGCTGCAAGTCAGGGGAGCCAGCCTAAGAGCCTAAGGAGACTTGTGAATTTTGTAAGATTTCTGATGCTTGTTAATCTGCTTAGAATCACACGCTGTGCATATAGTCCGACATCTAGTGGTAATTGCAGAGTATTGCATCTTTCTTTCGAGGATCGAAAGGAGATGTCGACATGGGCGTGCCTGTAACACTATCTATCATCGAGGTCCCACAGATTGTTTTTTTTTCCGCCCAGCTAGCTGGTCGCCTTATGCTGAGCTCGTAAGCGATATATTACAAAAACCTACAATTTCTTGTCCCACGACCATTGGTCGTTTTAGTCTCCGACCTTCTTCGTCAACGGCTATTGTGGATCTCTGCACCGGAGACGTCTGACTTTAGGGGACTGGTGCTTCGGTTGACGCTGTCGACGACGTGGCCTCTGCCCTCTGGCCAGGCCTATACAGTAGGGAGAGTGGGGCCGAGGGGTTTGATTCTTTAAGAATGCATTTCCTTTTCCCCCCCTCTCCTTTCCCTTATTGTCTGGCTGCCGCCCTTTACCTCTACTATGGATAGGACTCCATTTAAGTTCTGTCCATCCTGTAACGGAAACTGTCCTTGGAAGGACACTCGCTGAAAGTGTAACGGGTGTCTACCTTGTGATCACGACAAGCGATCCTGCAAGTCTTGCCAACTTTTTCGTCCGAAGATGCTAAAAGATCAGCTGGCGAAGCAGTGGGCAGCCTACGCCGTGCAGAAGGCTGAGAGTTGTTCCCCAGTTGGCGCAGGCGCCTCGAGTGACAAGGATTCCAGCGGCAGCCATGGCTCCGATGTGGAGGCCATAGACCTTTCAGTGGAACCGTCTGACAGGCAGGCTTCCGGCACTGCTATGGGCAGATCACACTTCAGCGACCAGGGCACACCCGCACCACAAAAAGATAAACACACAACCCCATGTACTCCTTCGACAGATACATCGAGGAAGCAACAGGCGTCAGCAGTCCCGCTGAAGGGTTCGACTGTGCCTACCGATCCTCACGATCGGGCGCCCTCCCACCCACATCCGTCGTCGGGGCGCCGCATAAGAGCACATCAATGCCTACGGTTTCGGTGGCCCCAAAAGCCTCAACGGTGCATACAGGTATGTCAAAATCTCTCCTTAATCTGCCTAAACTACGTGAGAGTCTCGCAAACATCATTTTGGCAACGAATAAGCCAAACAGAGGAGTTTTCAGAAGGCTCCCAGCCCCTCTCACAGGCTTTGTCTGACAAGGCCCTTCCTTCTGAAGACCCCTTTTCTCCTGAAGAGACTTTCCCTCCTCCTGACCCCTCTGGTTCATCCCAATGGGCCAGAGTGAGGTTTGAGAGTTGTATGAACAAATTGCCAGTTTGTAGATTTCCCTGACACATTTCCCCCCCCCCCTAAGAGACCTAGGAGGGAGGATTCCTGCCCTAGTTTCCCAAATGTGCAAAAACTCTCCACCCAAACCCCACAGGAAGAGGTTTTGGAATTCTCAGATCCTGAAGGTCTATGAGCAGGATCAAGATGCTTCTTTACGATCAATAAGACAATCCTTTTGGGCAGGACCCTTGCCCAGATTGGAGCCAAGATCAGCCTGGTGAGGAAGCACCCTGGCTTTCCCCCACTCATACACCTGACCCAGACGCCATTTGTCTTGATTCACCTGTAGATGACCAAACGGCATTTAATGCAATCCTGAAAAGGGCTGCAGTTCATTTCTGGATTGCCACTCAGGAGGTTCCACAAGATACTTACTTTGTGGAGGACATCCTGAAGGAGAAACCACCCGCAAGTCAGTTTATACCCCTGCTGAGTGCCATCAAGAAACGCATCGCACCTTCTTTTCTGTCACCTTCATTAACAAGGGCCGTCAATCCTCAGGTCGAAATATAGTTCCGCCCCTCCCCTTTTGACCCATTATACATCGAGGGGCATGCTACTCTGGACTCCCTTGTAGTCACTGCTACCAGGAAGAGAGCCGGGGAGCCATTGTCCACTTCAGAACAGCCCACCGACAAGGACTGTAAAAAGCTGTAAGCCCTAGACAAACACATCACCATTTCAGCATTCTATTCCACAGGAACTGCTAATAACATTACACTTCTTGCAAGCTATAGTGAAGTACAGTGGAACTTACTTCAGGAGGGTCTCCTAGAAGACCCAGAACCGGTACGATAACGCCTGCTGATTGTTGTACCAGAAGGGAACAGGTCAACCGTAACATTCAAAAGAACACATTGGATGCAGCTGAAACGGCAGGGTCTTCCCTGCTCAGGGTAGTCTTCTTAAAAGGCACGCCTGGCTCAAAAACTCAGGGTTTAAGCCGGAAACCTAGGCCTTGCTCATAAACAAACCAGTGGAAAACACAAATTTGTTTGCGAAGGCGCTGGATGATGCCTTAGAAACAGCAAAGAAGGGGCATAAAACTATCAAGTCTCTTAATCAGATCACTGCTCGCCCGCGACCAACAGCCGGGAGGTAACTCGCTGCTCCTTTTAGGGGCAGTCTGTTTCCCGTTCCCCACATAATCAGTATGGTACAGAGGGTTCAACATGGTCCTCCAGACAGGGCGCAGCTACCACCGGTCAATACCAGCAGCGGGGTCAGCGAAGAGACAACGGCAGGGGTAGGAACTCCACCGTATGAGGCTCTCTGGCCTCCGCTCAGAAATGACTCGACAGTCCAGGTGCCCTCCCAGGTTAGGGGACATTTTGCATCCTTTCTCCACACATGGGAGGGAGTCACTTCAGACCAGTGGGTGCTCAATACCATAGCCCACGGTTATTGTATCGAGTTCCACCGGCCACCTCAATACCATTCACCAAGACACAGACGCCTATTGCCAGCCCATCTGCAGATTCTACTGGAGGAGGTGCAGATCCTTCAAGAAAATGGCACCATAGAAGTCATCCCCATTCATCAGGTAAGCAAGGGTATTTATTCAGTATACTTCCTTGTACCCAAAAAGGATCTCACCATGCACCCTTTGTTAGACTTGCGCCCAGCGAACAAATTTGTCAAGCCACAAAGGTTCAGAATGACAACACTGCAGGAAGTAATCCCTCTGTTGACGCAGGAGGATTACATGGCAACACTGGATAAGAAAGATGCATACTTTCATATTTCAATGTTGCCAGCACACCGAAAGTACCTACGGTTCATGATCGAGAACACGCACTATCAGTTCAAGGTTCTCCCCTTCGGCATTGCCTAAGCCCCAAGAGTGTTTACAAAGGTACTGGCAGTAGTAGCGGCTCACCTGCGCAGGCAGTCCATTCCAGTCTCTCCTTACCTCGACGACTGGCTAATAACCGGGGATTTGTTTGGAGAATGCCTATCAAATATCCAGAAGATGGTAGATCTCCTCTTCAGGCTGGGGTTCTCGATCAACGTGAAAAAGTTCAGCCTAGACCCCAGCCAAGTCGAGCAATTTCTGGGTGTCCTAATTGAGATCAAAGACGGTCTCGTCTTTCCCTCCACTGAGAGTTCAAAACATGCTGTTTCACATCCAAGGGGAACGGTCTCTGGATAACATGGTCTGGGAAATTTGTCTACCCTTTTCCCCTGACTCCCCTACTCAACAGGATAGTGCACAAGATGCAGCAGGAACCAGTCACGATGATTCTGGTGGCCCCGTCTTGTTTCTCTCACCTGATGGCAATGTCGGTCGCACCTGTGAAGAGGCGTCCATGCCCGTACAACATGCTGTCCCAAGACGGGGTGAAACACATCATCCATGCCCACAAACTCTCAACTTAGCAGCCGGGCTCCTGAGGTCATAGAGTTTCGCCACCTCCACCTCTCTGAGATGCATGGACATACTTAGGGAAGCACGATAACCCAACACCAGACATTGCTACTCCAACAAATGGAAACACTTCGTGATCTGGTGCAATACCAAGAGCATCAATCCTATTGACTGCTCTCCAACAGATATTGTCCTGTACCTGACTCACCTACTCGACTCGGGTTAGTTTTCAATTCCCTAAAAGTACACTTAGCTGCACTTTCAGCTTGCACCACGTCCCAGAAGAGGGTTTTGTGGTGGAAAATACCAGTAATCAAGACTTTTATGGAGGGGGTTAAAAGACTTCATCCCCCTATCTCCAACCTAGCTCCCGGAGGGGACCTGAACGTTGTACTGACTAGACTAATTGGAACTCCTTTTGAGCCTATGCATAAGGCTAGCCTTAAGGCACTTACTTACAAGACCACCTTCCTGGTGGCAGTTATATCAATAAGGAGAGTTGGTAAACTGCAGGCCCTTTCAGTTCAAGACACATTTGTCACGATTCACAAAGATAAGGTGGTCTTGCGCACTCACCTGCGGTTTGTGCCTAAGTTTATTTCAAAGTTCCATGTGAACCAATCAATAGAACTACCCACCTTCTTCCAGAACCCCACTAACATGGCAGAAAGAAGCCTCCACACACTTCATGTGAGGAGAGCAGTGATATACTATCTGGAAAAAACTGAAAAAAAGACCAACCAGTTTTTTGTTCCAATGACAGCTGGTAGAGCAGGGTACCCTGTCTCTAAATCAGCTATTTCAAAGTGGATCGTAAACTGCAGCACACTGTGCTATGCCCTTGCCAAGAGAGATCTGCCTTCAAGCCTAGAGCAGATTCTACTCGGAGCACAGGGGCTTCCATAGCATTCATTGCAAATGTTCCCCTTGAGTCCATTTGTAAAGCATCAATCTGGAGTTCTGTACACACCTTTACACAACATTGCTGCCTAGATACACACTCTAGGTATGATTCTCAAGCGGGACAAGCAGTATTAAGACATCTTTTCTCTACTGTTCCTTCTCATAACCCACCGCCAACTCCGGGTACTGCTTGCTAGTCTATGCACAGCATGTGATTCTAAGCAGATTAACAAACATCAGAGGACACGCATTACTTACCGTAATTTCCACTGAGGGTTCAGAGAGAGGAGATATTACAACATAGTAGATCAAGGGTCCGCCTCTTCTTAAAATACCAGGAATAGCATCCCGAACTGGTAAGAGTACACAAAGCCAAGCTATGACTGAGAAATGGCAGATGAGTGTTAGGGTGAATTCTCTGTTACGGCTAATTTCCCAAACCTAGTGAGTCCCCCAGCAGCTTTACTGGATTTTTGAGGTTTCTTTTTTTCTCCTGCTAAGAGTGAGACTCTTTTTCTCCCACTCTTAGGCTTGATTTGAGAATGTCCTTTGACCATGTAATGTGTTTTATGAGCTATGGGGTCTTTTACTCCATAGAGCTTCATGTGTTTTTGGTATGTGTGTTACACAGCACCCTCAGTGCAGTAACACAGGGGTGTCATAGTGACCCCCAAACATAGACTCCGTACCCTGGGACTGACTACTGTCTCCCAGGGCATGTAAAGTCATCATTGGCTTTACTAGTCTTAAATTGTGAACAGAACCAGTACAAACCATCATACTGTGAAAGTACTGGTAGGGGTAATTCGATTGCCCCTGGGTCTGTTTTCTAAGGAGGCACTGTCCAGTCCCCCCTTGTCGAGTTTCTGGCTGGTGGCAGTGGATACCACGCAAAATATTTCACCGGAATATTTCCTATGGGATTTTCCCATCCATTTTAAACGCACCACTTTTTGGTGCAATGTTAAAGATACCGCTTGGTTATTTATTTCATATTTATTCCCCGGTTGGATCTTTTTGCCAGAACTCAGTTTTAAAATGGTGTTTGTGTTCGCCTCTGAAACTCTAACTCAAGTCTAGCCCTTTGTTACACTTTTTGGCGGGCTTCTCCACAGAAGCCCTCCAAATGCTGCCACTCTGTCTGGGGTCAACAGGATGTGTGGGAGGGGGGAATAGGCACCCTGGACTGAGTTGCCTCGGCAACTCAAGTCGCACTCTTGTGTGATTGGCCCAGTCGTGAGCCGCCCGGCTCACCACTTAGCATGTTTGAGTGACAGCTACGCTGATGAATGGGGGTTTTGCTGCATAAAAGCAGGGCTTTGGGGACTGGAACTTCAGAAGTCGCCACAGGACCTAAAGAATCCGAAGAGGGGAGAAGCTGAGCCATCTACAACGACAACACCACCGGTGGAGCCCTGCTGTACGAAACTCACCACTTTCCCGACGACAGAGAAGATCTTCTTCCAGGAGAGTCTTCTTCCCTTGAGCTGGTGGGACCAAAAAGTTCGCCTTTTTCGCCTTCCTGGATCGTCTCATGGTCGAATCGCCCGTGCCAAGCACCCCGGCAGCCACGCTTCACCACTACCGCGAATAAAAGTGTAGTACCTTTTAACCGAGAAACTCCGCGGCTGGTTTTTTCCCTGGCAGTGCACCGACCTCCAGCTTTCCTCCCCGTCGAGATCTTCTCTTCCCCTGGACGAAGCTCCGACTTGCAACCGCTGCCAGGAACAACTACCCCCGCTGGAGCTGTCTCACCATTTCAGGTACTGTGTCCCGCCTGGTCTCCCTTGCAACAGACTTTCCAAGGTGTCCCGTAAATCCTTGACTCTATCCTGGGGTGACCTCGGACCTGTTAACATTACCTTTCTAACTTGATCTAACCTATTTTGACTTTTCTGCAAAGACTTTGAGTGCATTTCCACTGTGTGATCTTGGGCACATTCCGCCTTACTCTCTCCAAGAGTGGGTCTGGCCTATGAACTTTTTGCTCTACAGTAGACCCTGCCTTTCTTGACTAGCTGTGGTTTCTTAAGTGTTGGTACTGTGTGATTTTCCTATTCTGCCTTTTCTCTCCCTTTTTAAACAAATTATTGGAGTGCCATCTATGGTTACGCACCTCACCTCTGTTTTGCTAAATAAGTGGTGTCTTAACCTAGACTTGTAAAATAATTAATTAGGGAGGTGTATATACTTCTAGTGACTGTGTTTGAACTTGCTTGACATATTAGTGCCAGTGTATTTTTACAAATCTGTTTTTAAATAAATAATTATATACTTTGATACCAAAGCTCTGGTCAGTGTTTGCTTGTGCTACTGTATTTTCAGCCAAATTGTGTATACTCTATATACTGCCTAACTCTTCTTGAGAGAAGTCTGACTGCTCCGCCACAGTTACCAGGTAAATCTGGGTGGCGCGGACTGCTACCAATTGGGTTTACTGCTAACACCTGTAGTCTTAAACCTTTTGCAGTGGTCCCTAAGGGAACTGCACAGGTTTCTGCCTAACAAATGAGCCTGCAATGAGCAGAGAAGCCTGTGAAGCGGGCCAGCCTGTAAGTGCGACTTTGAAAGCCTTTCTGTATGAACCTTGTGAACTGTATTTTTGGATTCTTTGATTCAAAATAGGGAGTTTGTATTTGCATCGTTTTTGATGTGCACATTCACGTTTACTGCATATGGTTACTAAACGTGGCTACTACCACAAAATGTTTCCCTGCAAATTGTAGTTTGGCCTTCTTCCTGCCTTCTCAGGTCAGGAAAGTCCTTATGAGGTCATGTACTTGCCCAGTAAAGCTGCAGCTTTCGCGAGCCTCTGTGTGTGTTAGGAAAGATTTCTCTTTTGGCAACTTTCCCTGCATAGTTTTTATGGGCCCACAATCTTTTTCCTTTGTTTTTAAACCGGTTCTGACTTTTTGAGGGGAAGTAAAGCCTTCAGCTTCACTGCCCTGGCCTTTTGCTCACTTGATATGGGGAAACTGATCAGTCCTTCAGACTATCAGAACTGCGCAACTAGGTTTTCATTTTATCTTTTTACATCTTTGTAACTTTTTAAAATTCACAAAATTCACACAGCATCTTACAATGCAGTGCTACGAGATACTTTTGTATCAGTATTAAGAGAAAAAGTTATTTTTAATTTTGTCAAAAATGTAAAAGGCCAATTTAAAAGGCTGCTCATAGTGGACTTTATAAATCTGTCGCACCCCTGTCGCACACGGCAGGGGAAGACGGAAGTTGGCTGTGGGGTGAGTGTCTGCATGTCTGTTTGGTAATGTTTGTGATAACATTGGGAACAAGTCCCTCTAATCTCCTGTCTCCCCTCGACTCTTGGTCGTCAAACCTGGGTCGGGTATCCTGACTCTGGGTTAGCCTTGGATCTGGAAGAGATGAGAACACTTTTTATTAGTTTTAAACTAATCACCACCACAAGCCCATTGCATCCTTCTAAAGAGAACTCGTCCTGGGGGGAAACATTTTTGGACCATGTGACTTTTGGGCACAAGGCAACCTTCATCTTAGGGTTCGGACTTCTCAAGTTAGAATATTGTTCTCGTGACTGCTTCCCATCATTGACTTCATCTAATTTACCTGCTTTGCTTGATTTTAAGATTTCTGATTTGTTACTGGGAACTGGGGATCCCCAGTGTTGGATGCCAGGCGTACTCTTGATTCATCCAGTTCTTTATGAAAGCACACTCTTAGCCATCCCTGAACCCCAACATTGAGAACGTACTGAAAGAAATGGCTAGTTGTAACTGGCAATGCAAATACCAATGGTTAGCATTCCGGAACAGTTTCTTTTTAAAATAAAAGTAAAACTTAATTTAAAAAAGTAGAGGAGCACCGCTCCTGACCCCTCTCGCTCACTTCGACCACTGTGTATGTTTCAGTACACCTGTGTGTAGTGTATTCCATAATTGCCAACCTGACCAATTCCAATCTGTAGGTGCTTATCCAGCTTGGTTTTCTATTTTGCACTCTGGCACTCAAACTTCAAGTCCCACAATGCAAAGAAAAAAACAGCACTCTATAAGCACCTACAGAATGGAATGCGTCATGTTGGCAATTATGTTGTTTTGTTGGGTCTAACTGTTTTGGATTATGTTAGGTGGACACAATGTATTCACTTGGGAGGGTTGTGTTAAAACATCCCTAGCCGACATCATGGGGATAGGGTTCCTGGTGACTTTTAAGGAGATTTATAATTTGTGTGCTTCTTCTCGTCTCCTAGTGAGGCCCCCAGCACTTATTGCTGGACTTCTGGACCTTTTTCCTTCAATCCTGAATGAGTGGAGCCTTTTTCCTCTCATTCATTCTTGTGTTCTCTGTCTGTTGGAACTCTATTCTTTGTACTCGACCTGTACTATGGAGTCTGTCTGCTCGATAGCTTTTAAAGGCATCTGTGTTTTTACTACTGCAGCACACAGCTCCTTATGGGCAGTGTTGCTGGGGACGCTTGGGGTCCTCCTTTAAGATTGTTCTGTACAAGTAACTACAGTTCTTAATTAAGGATAGCGAGATGCTTGGTGTTTCTCCCAAAACTCTACAATCTGAGAGATTGGCACACACCACCTTCAGTGGAGTTCCAACGGGATACCTAGTACCCCCCTTCGCTCTGCTCCTGTGACTTTTTAGTTACAGAGACAATCCCCTACTTATGTCTGGTGTCAATGGACGTGTTCTACCAACTATTGTGTATTTTCAGTACCGCAGGCTATGTCCATACCCCGGTAGTGCACAATAGGGGCAACCATGCACCTACTTGGGGGCCCCCCTTGTTTTATTTGCCATTACTAGTGTGGTTGTTCTTTGCTAGCCCTTCTTATCCCATTCTGAGAGGGGGAGGTCAGGTGTTTGTGTTTTTTGCCTTTGGCAGGAACCAGTAGGTATCCCCGCCTAGGCTCCAGAGTGTCTGTGCAGGTAGGAATTCCTTGTCTGCCAGAGTGCCTGAATAGGTCCATCTCCCACAGGGGCGGCCTGCTGTCCTGATTGGACAGCCAAAGACCCCTATCTGTAAAATGCTGAGAGAGATTGCAGAGTAGTGTGTGCTGGAACTGTATAAAATGTGAGTGAAAAGCAAGTCGACCACGGAAGTAACCAAAGAAGACGACGACCAGAGATTCCTGCAGACCATTTGCAACACTGTGAAGCGACCACTGCTGTCCTTACCCAGTTTTCTGTGTGACAGAGGAGCTCTGAAGAGGATCACTCCTTACCTCTGGCTGGTGGGGAACAACCAGTCCCTAGACGATCTTTGAAGCTCGCCCGAGGCCCTAGGAGCTTCCAGAGCTGCGGAACCCCAATACCAAGAAACCTGCTGCCCATTTTGAGCACATTGTCGTGGAAAGGCTGAATCCATCCAAATCATTGCTGAAATCCACAGGAACTCTTCATTATTCGCTGATTGTCAAGACTTCAAGCCCTCTACGAACTACCTTTAGCTAGAGTTGTGTTTTTGGACTTAAAAGACTTACTAGGCGAAGGCACTGTCTCTTGAACCTTGAACTGAGCTCAGGCTACACTAACTAGTTTCCTCCCTTTAAGTGACTTTACTATATGAGTTTGCAGAGTAAATGTACTACCGTATAAACCGTTGAAAACCGCATGAGGGTGCAATCACCGATAATACTTTAACATTGTCTTTTCCCTTTGTAACGTTGCTACAAATGTAACCGCAAACAAACACAAAAGTGAAAGTGCCCTTGGAAGTGTATAATCAAGTATTCCTAAGTGTTCTATCGTAAACGTTTGAAGTATTTAAAGTGATTCTGGTGTAAATAGGATAAATATATATTTTATATAAATATATGTGTAACTGCTTCTTTGTTGTGCCTGTCTATCTAAGATTCAGTGTACTTACCTACAGCTCACATCTTACTCTTAAGATAAGCCTGACTGGTGTTCCACACTACCAAGGTCCTGACCCTAGTACAGACTGATACTAAGAGTTGAGGATCTACAAACCACTGGTATAGCTTACTAAAGTCTTACTACCACTAGGACTTTAAGAAAACTCCCCTAACAGTGGCCTTAAGGACTAATAAGAACAATAGACAAGGATCACAAGCAGTCTGCAGATATGCTGGGGGGCCCCATCGAAAGGCACGACAAAGCTGCAAAAATAAGTGTTTCCTATCCTATCAGCCGCCCCTGGTTTTCATATTCCTAGATTCACTCGGAAATGTGGTGCACATGGCATGACGGAAGATGAAGTCTGCAACTTTGAGTATCTTTCTTTTACTAACCAGCTCCTTTGTATTTTTTTGTAGGTTTTATCAGAGCTAGATAATGAACTACACTACACTACAGATATTGTTGTTAAGGTATGTAAAGGCAATTCATTTTTATGTTTTACTTTTCGTTTTTTCCTTGGCAGTCTTCCTACTGATGCACTCCGCTAATCTCAAGTTCGAGACTTTCTGCAAAATCTTTGCACTTCCACTCACGCACATCAACTGTCTGCAATCGGCGAAATAGTATTAATTGATCTTTCATTATTTGTGTGAAAATAAAATCAATTAGAGAAAGAGCATACACTTTTACACTAATATGAACTATTTACACTAGAATTTGCTACTGCATTCATGTGTATTTCTTGTCTCTGGAAAGATTAGCAATCTCTCAAATGATACATTTTATTAGCGCTTAAATATTTTAAAATTAATTTCTGTCCTTAGTCTACTAGTTCAAACAGGTTTGTCAAAATACATCAGGCTTAGGTTAATGATAAGGAGTTTTCACAATCAAGCTTTCAATCAGTATAACAAATGTAACCGATAAACAATGATTATTGACTATGCCTTGTGGTGGTGCAGATCACCCTTGCCAAGGGGTGGGGGGGGGGGGGGGCTTCAATCCCCAATTTACCCTGACATTCATAGAATCACTCAAAATCAGGTTATTTTTGTAGTGGTGTTTACCACCTGTGCCTATGCAATCTAGAAGGAGATGGTGTAGTGTAGTAACTCCCAACCCTCCCTCCTGAACCCCCATCATGATCTCCCTACAAATAATTGCCCCTGATGAGATAGAATGGGCAGTATGTTGGGCCTTATTCTGAGTTTGGCTCAATTTCCTGTTTACCGTTAGCCACCTCTCTGTTCGGTGGATTTATCGTCTGATAACTAGTGGCAGAAAGGCAGTACAAATGCCCATTTTTGGAGTCTGAATGACTCGTTTGTGCAGTTGGGAGATTTACTGCAGGCAGTAATTCTATCTGCAGTCAATCTTCCACTTTTTTTACCTCCAGCTGTAAGTAAATATTCCACTCTTGGGTGAAACTCTGCTTTATGCGCTGCAGTAAAACTGCCTGTAATTCTGTTACTGTCAAAAAAGTAGCAGTAATGTTCAGCACTGCCAAACTCATAATTAGGCTTATTGTGCCAACAAGAAACATTCAGTAGTCCTTATTTATTTTGAACATTCAAGAATGTTTTATCGTCAGACAGCGTAGTCAGAAATATTTTTTGTTTTTGTGTGGCTGCCTTAATTTCTGCCGTGGGGCCAAGTTTCTGATCGTGCACCTGCCTCATGGTGCTCCCTGAGAAGGCAGAAGGGCTTGTGTTTTCTAACTGTTGAATGTGTATTGTTTAGTGTAACTTTAAAATCCAAAGTAGTGTTGAAATTCACGAACATGAACTGCTGATATGATGGTAGTAGGATGGGCTGAGCTCGATATACAGGGGAGACTGAACCGTTGTGATTTGCAAGAGTATTTGATTGCATACTTCCTCCAGTGTTTCAAGACTAATCCCACAATGTTTGATAACGTTTGCTCTTTTGTGTTTTGTGTGTTTTTTCAGCTAAATGCCTTTGACCAAAGGCATCTCGATGAGATCCACTTTGACGTTCGCTTGACCGCATTCCAGAAGGCAGCTTCACACATCAAAGAGATGCAGAAGATGGACATGAACTTTGTAATTCCCATCATGTTCAACTGCTTCTATACCATAGAGGTATGTTTGTTCATCAAGCCATCACTTAAATCCCAGCTAGTTATCTTTTCATCCTTTCTTTGAGTTTCCTTGTTTCACAGTACATTGATTTTTTTTTTCCCCATCTGTCTCTCCCTGCACACTCTGGCTGCATGCATGAGTTTGCCATTGTGTATATGTAACTATGCATGCTCTTTATTCCTTCCAAAACTCAAGACAGAATGATAGAAAAATCAAGCTGCATGCAGTGACTGAAACAGGTTCTCCATTGGCTTGGTCAAATGCCACTGGAGGCTGGAATCACGGGTGCAGAGGTCAGTCTAGGTGACAGGATTGGGTACGTCTAGGTTCCAGTTCTGTTTTCAGACGACCCACGCTAAGGAGGGGCAGCAGTGACAAGAAGCACAGGCTGACCCTTTAAATAGGTAGCTCACATGAAGACAAAGGGCTCAGCACAGCCAGCAGGGTGGTTGTGCAGTGAGGAGCAGCTGTAGTAAGGCAAGTCTGGATGCCCCAGGATGCAGCAAGGAGTTTGGCAGAGCAGCAGCAGCCACTGACGTATCAGCCACGCAGCAGCGGCTCTCGTCTCTGGTTTGGTGAGTACTACAGAGACAGAGCGGCTTCAGGAGATCACTAGAGGCAGCAGCGGCTCTCGTCTCTGGTTTGGTGAGTACCACAGAGACAGAGCGGCTTCAGGAGATCACTAGAGGCAGCGACTCTCGTCTCTGGTTTGGTGAGTACCACAGAGACAGAGCGGCTTCAGGAGATCACTAGAGGCAGCAGCGGCTCTCGTCTCTGGTTTGGTGAGTACCACAGAGACAGAGCGGCTTCAGGAGATCACTAGAGGCAGCAGCAGCTCTCGTCTCTGGTTTGGTGAGTACCACAGAGACAGAGCGCTTCAGGAGATCACTAGAGGCAGCAGGCACAGAGCTACTAGCACAGGAAGAAGGTGTGCAAGAGGTTTCCCAGCAAACCGAGGCATAGTGGCACAGCAGGGCGATCAGGAGTACAGCCACTCTAGCAGCAGCAGGATCCTCTGAGCCCTCCCTTCTCTCTAGCTTCGAATGGCCTGTGGAATACAGAAACTTCTAAAACAATTATGCAAACATTGGACCAACTTGTGATTAACCCCTGCTTAGCCAATCTTAGGAAATCCAACCCTATCCTAGGTGTCAAGCCCACTGGGAATTTAACACAACTTCTTCCTGACCACAGAAGCCGAATGGAGGTCAACCCTCCCACCTTGGTTGACCCAGGTTTGTGGTTGTGAATAAAAGGTCACCACGCAGCAGCCAGTTTGGGGGGGGGGGTGTTAGGGAGAAGTTGTGAATAGGGAAGGGGATTTGGGAACACCGGAAAGAGGGTTAGGGAACTTGAATGGATAGGGAAAAGGGAGTTTAGGAAAAGTACATAGAATAAAATACCAACTTGATGATATGCACATACATAGACAGATCCAAGCCTTGATTCAATGCTTGTTTGTTGTGCAGTGGAGTTTGCGCCCTTTCTTGGTCCTCGTTTCAGCTGAGGGGACTGTCAGGAGTGGGTTCCAGTCACTGGAGGCCCAGAAGGGAAGGATGCCACCAAGTTTCCGACAAATCCGTGCTTCAGAAGACGTTGCACCGTAAAATGGCACAGGACCCTGGGCATTGAGGAATTGCAGGCCGTGGTGGTCACACCTCGTCCAGGGATGGCATAAAATGCAGTTCATCTTGCGACTTGTTAGGCCCACCAGTCAAAGGGAAGAAGTCTTCTTCGGGGCTTCATTGTCACACAGAAGTTGAAGTCAGAACCGTAGCAGTTATTCAGCCAGCTCTCGAAGGTCACTGGAAGTGGCTTCGGATGTCCTTCAAATCTTCAGTTCCAGTGGTCAAAGCTCAGTTTCTGCTCCAGGACCCTCGTCTTTTATGTAGGAAAACTGTCTGAGGCCACAAATCTTTAACAAAAAAGAACAGGCACTTGATTATTTATGTAGAATGGTTTACACTTTCAAACTACTATCACAAAGCACACAGACTGTCCCTGATGGGAACCACACTGTAACCCTGTCAGGGCAAGCTCTCCCTAGCTCTCCCAGCCGGTGGTGCACCGCCTGCCTTTTGGGGATAGCGGTCATTTTATAAATCACATTCAATTGAAAAATTCAACAAGAGCAAGTGTACATTGAGACAGTTAACATTAGATCATGTATCTTCTGTGTTAGGTGGAAGTCTGCTCCCACTGGGATTTTCTATATATTTATTCACCAGCTGGGTAGATCCCTTCCAGACATCAGACCTTGTTCCAGGATATTAAAACAAAAAAACCCAGAAGTATGGGATCACCTGAAGGCCATAAGCTTTTCTAGGGGAGGTGGTTTATATGACGTGTTCACTCTGTCTTCCAAAAACATCATCTTAATCATGAGAGGTCTAATGATCAATGGGTCGACCGGTTTCGATGAGCAATATAAGAGGGGTAGTCTTCTTCAGGACCTAATTGCATCTGTCATGGGCGCCGCTCCATTAATAATCTGCTGTTGCGGATCAGGCGGTACCTCTGTCCCCTAGAGGGAGACAAAAGGTGAAAAACTCGGGTTATTCCCAGCTGCTTTCACTCTCATTGTAGCTAGATTAGTACTGTGCAGTCGTGTGGTTACTTCCAAAAACCTAATTGGCCGTGTCAAGTTCTCAGGACGTACTAGATGTTCTGTTGCAGACGCGGAACTTGACACTGCCAATTAGGTTTTTGGAAGTACCTCATTATTGGGAACAAGAGGGAGGACATCTGGTGGACTCCTGCACTACAATGGGACGGTCAGCAGCAGCAATGGACAAACTTCAATTCAGCTCCTCGTGTCAATAGCAAATAGCACCACCGCGGTTCTCGGCTACCACTCTGGACTTTCCTCACATCTGGGGTCCAGCACTCTGTTGAGGAGGCTCAGTCCTTCTTCCTTGGAGTCCGGAGGATCTTCCTGGAGCCCGGGTCCGATCTAAGAGCGATGCTTTCAATCGGGTGTTCCTTTGCCTGGCACTTTGGGTCCTGCAGCAGCAATGGAAGTACAGTCAGCTCCAAGAGGATCTCCAGACAAGTTTACTTTGGTGTTGATTTGTCCCACCAACCCAAGGGGAGAAGTCGTCCTTGCAGGACTTCTCTAGTCGAGGTGAATTCTGAGCTTTAGCACTGCAGCAGGGTTTCACCCAGCAAACTAACGGTCCAGGAGTTGCAGCAGGCATCTCTTCCAAGTTCTTCTTCGGATTCCTTCATCCAGTGGTCGACACTGCCTTCCAAGCCAAAAAAACCTTGCCTTTTATGCAGGTTTCTCCCATTCATTCAAGCCCAGCTGTCACTCAGCAGGGTGGCTGTCCTCCAAGGACAGCCAGCCGGCCAATCACCTTTGGGTGCATTCCTGTAACCAAGAGGATTAAGCACAGGGAGTTTCGGAATCACTCTCACTGCCTGCCCCTGCCAGACACCCTGGAGCCAGAGGCGGGCTTCACTCGTGAAACCCGCCAAAGACAAAGCGAACAAAGGGACCAAACCTGGTTTGTCGCGCAGAGTAAATCTCAAGAAGGACCTTTCCAGCAAGAAATGGCGAAAAAAGACCAGGCCATATTGACAAAACGGGCACCCAAGGGTGCTTTTACAGCCCGCGGTAAAAACCCACAACGGTAGTTAAAAGAAAACCACTGCCACCCACCATTAATTGTAGAAAGGGTAACCTAAAAATGTTACATTAGAAACTATACATAGGGGATACTAAGTAACCCTTCCAGCACCCTATTGTAAGATAGTGTGTGCTGGGTCTAGAAAGTTACAAATGTAAGTAAAGTCAATTTCACTTTACTGCTCTTGGAAACAGTAGTTTATCCAAGAGAAGGTATTTAAACCTTGGGGAAATCTGGAAGATTTCCCTGTGGCACTGCACTGAAGGTGCTGTGTGCCACAATGCAAAAAGATGATGCCTATGAGTTTGTCAGCCTCCAAAACCAAAAGAAACAGTTTAAATCACTGAAAAGTACATGAGAGAGTGAGAAAAAAGATCTCACTCTCTCTAGGTTAAAAATTAAAAGTGCTTGGTTGCCAAAATGTACAATATATCACTCAATTTTTCTACACCCTTTCCTTTTTGCTGCCGCACTCTGCACCTGCCCGCTTACTAGCATGGCAAAGGCTTGTCCATCCATAGAGCCTAATACCTGTTCGGGTCATGAATGCCAACTGACCTCATTGTCTGTGTTATGCCCTATGGTCACTAGTAGACCACATTCATACTGTGTTGTGCCTTATGGTCCCTAGTAGACCACATTCATACTGTGTTGTGCCTTATGGTCCCTAGTAGACCACATTTAGACTTTGTTGTGCCTTATGGTCCCTAGTAGACCACATTTAGACTGTGTTGTGCCCTATGGTCCCTAGTAGACCACATTTAGACTGTGTTGTGCCCAATAGTCACTAGTAGACCACATTTAGACTGTGTTGTGCCCTATGGTCAGAAGAAGCTGCACTGCTATTGTTTACTGCCTAACACTGCATTTCTGCGCCATTCTCTGATAGTGGAATCTAGCCAGATTGCCATTGCCACTTTGCTATGTATTCGCTGTCCGTCCTCACCTGCTTAATTAGCACGCTACTCACATTTATGACCACACTGCACCCCTCTACATTAAAGCACATCCCCCGCTATCAAACCAGCCTGCGTCATCCAACTCACATGATGGACCTCCCGCCTAAGCCCTCACACACTCCAAATAACACAGCACTAATGATACCCAGCCTCAGACTAGATAGACTTAGAGTCCGCACTATCCCCATCCACCACCATGCCACCCCTACTCACCACACAGAAACTGCAGACTTAGCTCACGCACCCCAAAAGTGCACACTCTCCACACCCGTGATAACACTTACATATGCCACAAACCCAAACACACACCTACGACACAGAACAGTAACTCCGACTCTCATTGTACTACTATACCTAAAACAGACACCCATTCCATACCCACAAAAATCTCTTGCCCATGCCCAACGATATAGAAATGCGCCTTAATCAATGTACGATCACTCAATGCCCACGCTTTAGAAGTAAATGACCTAATAACTACCCAAAATCTAGACTTACTCGCGATCACAGAGACTTGGCTCAACGAAGCCTCCGGCCCAGCCATTTCACTAGCCCTACCACAAGGATATGCCATCCTTAGGCAAGACAGGATAGCTAGAACAGGAGGGGGGGTAGCCATTATTCATAAAGAAACACTCTCCATCAGAACCGTACCCCACCAAGAGGAAGATAATATTGACATCCTATCAGTCAAATTAACACTGTCTCCAAATAGCACAATAAATATTCATTCCATTTACCGTCCTCCGGGCCCAACCTCTAATTACATAGGTCAAGTCAATCACCTCCTAGGAAACAACCTTAAAAAATCCACAAAATCACTACTCTTAGGGGACCTTAACTTAGGATTCAACGACCCTAAGGACAAAATTGCTATCTCTCTAGCCAAAGACCTCCAAGACCTAGGCTTCTCCCAAAAGAGCACCTCGCCTACTCATGCTAAAGGTCGCATCCTAGACTGGATTATAGACCACAACTGTAACACAACCATCACATCCAATACGAGCCTCCCATGGACAGACCACAACCTTCTCCTATTTGACATCCCTGTCGTACTAAGCCCCAAAGTGCCTACTAAAGCACCAGCGACCTTAGCCAGAAGCGCAAAAAAACTCACTGCAGACAACATCAGCGCACTTCTCAATCTACCTTGCCTAGCGCCTCCGTTCTCCGCCGACCCCAACACCCTCGCAGAAATATTCAGAAACCATCACTATGGCTGTCAACTCTGTTGCCCCATTGGAAAACAAAAAAGAAAAAAAATCCTTCCACTCCAATTCATGGTTCACAGAGGAACTCCAGACACTGCGCAAAGACAAACGCATAGCCCTAAAGAACTGGCAGCATAACCCATGCGACACTATGAAAGCTAACTTTAAATCTAAAGCAAAAAAATACAAAGACGCAATCTTCCTTGCCAAATCTGCAGCCTACAACCACCGTATCTCTAATGCCAACTCCCACTCTAAAGAACTTTTCAACATATTCAAAGAGCTAACCGTACCACCTACATGCCCTAATGAGATCGTCAAAGACGAGGCATGGTGTGAAAACATTCAATCAGCCATGCTTACAAAAATAACCCTCCTCCAAAAAAAAATATCCCACCACTTCAACACCTTACCAAAGCAAAGTGCAAATGCACAGATAAAACCTAATGTAAAAACAAGAAAAGTGCCCAAATTTGCATTTACCAAAATCTCCGAAACTGATATTCTGACGTCTCAAACCCTCACAATGCAAGGGTGATATATGCCCCCCTAAAGTCATCAAAGACTGCGCAGAACCACTCGCCCCTCTTCTCACAGCCCTCATCAATGCATCCTTCAAAACGGGCATAGTCCCGGACAGCCTCAAAGAGGCCTGGGTACGCCCCCTCCTAAAAAAAACCACGCTAGACCCTGCTAACCCCAATAACTACCGACCCATAACCACAGTCCCGTTCCTCCTGAAACTACTCAACAAGGCCGCCCACAAACAGATTCAATTTTACATTGAATCGAACGCAATCCTAGGTAAACGACAATCTGGGTTCCGCGAGGGACACGGAACTGAAACCGCCCTTTTAGACTTAAAAAACGAAATTACCAACATCCTAGACAAAGGCAAGCCCGCCCTCCTCCTTCTCCTTGACCTTTCAGCTGCATTTGACCTGGTAGACCACACTACCCTTACCAGTCACCTGACACACGCCGCACACTTCTCAAAGGACGCAGCATCCTGGGTAACATCATTCTTAGAGGGAAGAGCGATGAAAGTGTTCTCCAACATAGCACATGCAGCACCCTCCATCATCCACTGTGGTGTGCCACAAGGTTCCTGTACCGCCCCCACGCTCTACAATCTTTTCACAAAGCCACTATTTGATAAACTAGATTTGCTGGGAATCGCCTACACAAACTAAGCCGACGACACACAGGTTCTCCTCCCCCTGACAGGGAATTATCACCAAGACGCCTCTACCCTTCAGCAAATCTACTCTACCATACAAGCATGGATGGCTACTAACGGCTTCTGCTTGAACGGGGACAAGACCGAAATCCTCATTCTAGGACAGAAATCTACCCTCTCCAACCTCAACCCACTGTACACCAACTTCAATATAGATAATTGTAACATCCCAGTCCTATCCTCAGTCAAAACACTGGGGGTTCACATAGACGCAACACTATACATGGACAAACAAGTCAGCGCCATAGTCTCGGCCGCAGCACTGAGTACTAAACTCATTAATGCAATAAAACCTTTCCTAACCAAGGAGGGCTGCCTCTCCATCACCCGAGCAACTATAGGAGCTAAACTAGACTATTGTAATGCGCTCCTAGCCGGCACCTCCCAAAAAAACCTATCTAGGCTCCAAACAACCCAAAACAACGCCCTCAGAGCAGCCCTTAGCATACCAAAAAGAGAACACATCACACAAGCCAGAAAGGCAGCTCACTGGCTCCCAGTCAAAGACCGGATCTCCTTCAAAATTCTCACAACCACCCATAAATGCATCAACCTCACAGCTCCCTCTTACCTATCTGACACGATAGGTAAATATCAATCCACAAGACCAAGAAGAGCTCAATACACAAACCAACTAGCAATACCTTGCATCAACAGAACCAAAGCAGGAGGCATAGGCTTCTCCTTCCTGGCACCTAAGCTCTGGCATTCCCTACCTACGGACCTCAGAGCTGATGCTTCTCTCTTCTCCTTCCAAAAAAAGCTCAAAACTACCCTTTTCAACTAACCCCATTCTCACGTGTCTTTATGCTGATCTTGTATGTCTGTAAAAAAAGTATTTCTGATGTTTGTTAATCTGCTTAGAATCACATGCTGTGCATAGGTCCGACATCCAGTGGTCACTGCGGAGTATTGCATTTTGTTTTTCGTAGTCGAAAAGGGGACGTCGACTAGGCGTGTCTGAAACACTATCCCTATAGTGACGTGCGTTGTACCCACAATCCCTCACGCGTCGAGGTCCCTCAGATTGTTTTTTTCCGCCCAGCTTCTGGTCGCCTTCACGCGGAGCTCCTCGAGAGACATTGCAACCCTCGACCTTTGGTCGTTTCTTCTACGAAGATTAATACAGCACTCCCTCGACGCAGTGTAGCTGTTCTCCGCCGAGCAAAATCGTCGACGGAGGGTCGAGCGGAGGAAATCTTCAGCGCTGCCGAACACGTGGCCTGGCCTCGCTGGCCACTTACAGTAGGGAGAGTGGGGTCGTGGGACATCTCTGGGTCTTTCTGAGAATGCCTTTCACTTTCCCCTTCCTTTCCCTGGGGGTGTTTATCGCGATTTATTGCCTCTGCTATGGAGAGGACACCATTTAGGTTTTGCCCACTTTGTAAAGGCAAATTCACTTGGAAGGACAAGCACTCACGGTGTAACCGCTGCTTGCCCCTCGATCACAAAGAGGAAGGGTGCGCGGCTTGTCGGCTTCTGAAGCCTAAAACTCTAAAAGACCGTAGGGTTAAAAGGTGGGCGGCCTACGCGATGTCGAAGGCCGAAGGTTCTGCTACCACCGACAGTGACGAGTAACGCGATGACACGACCTCCGCCACGGAAGTCGAAACCCCCTCTAAGGAGCGCTTACGCGCTTCGTCGTCTGTCCCCGGCCCCGACGGGCTCGGCTCACGCCCTGCTTATGGGGATGAACACCCCGGCGACACTGACGCACACAAAGATTCACATAAAGATAAGCACACAACCCATGGCTCTTCTTCATCTAAGTCGAAGAGAGCTTCGGCGCCCAAGGAGACGCAGGTTCCACCGGCGGCCTCCTCGGACCGTTCGGGTTCGAAGCCCCTCTCGCAACCGCAGCCGCGACCTGCGACTGGGCTTTCGGCAAACAAGGGCGCCACCACCAAACCACCGGCCGGTGCGCATCAACAGAAGGCGCATACCGCCGTACATCGCTCGATACCCATAGCGTCGAAAACTCAAGCTTCCGCCGACAAGAATGTCGCCGATAGCTTAGCCAGGATCGTTGTAGCCGACGCCCAAAAGCGTACGCCGAAAATTTCGTCAAGCGTTACGCATAGATCAAAGGATACGCCGAAAACACCCGAAGGAAAGCAGGGATTACCCCCTTCAGTCAGGGAGTCTCCCTACACACCTGAGGGTTTTGAGGAGGGCGACGGGACACTTTCCTCGACGCTTTGGGAGAGGTCGAGCCATTTCGAGGTAGACAACTCGAGTTTTCCCCCGCTAGACCGCTCTGGGGTACCCCATGAAACTATGGAGAGACTCCACCTCTGTATGGAGAGGATGGAAAAGTTTGAGTACCCAAGCCCCTCTAACTCTCAGAAGAACTAGAGAAGGGCCTCAAGACGACCCCAGAGCCAAAAAACCGAGGCTGGTCGATCCCCTGCTGGACACAGCCTCAGACTTCCAAGACGTATATGACCTCACTGGGGAGGAACAATACTTCGAAGAAGAAGATGATTTCATGGACAACGAAGGACAGAACCAGGAGGAATGTCTAGAAGACAGAACAGACATTATAGAAGAAGGCTTCGGGATTAGCCCAGGAGAAGGACCTTCGCACCCCTGGCAATCACCATCAGTGTGTTCCGACACTGATGCCCTAAATCTAACTCCTCCGGATAATTCTCCAGTTAGGAACACGTCTCCAATAGACGATCAGCCTACTTTCAATGCACTGTTGCGCAGAGCAGCAGCGCATTTCGAACTGGACACGGGAGAACTCTCTCCAGAATTAGACTTTGTAGAAAGAGTCATTAAAGAAAAACCCCCGGTCAGCCAGACCATTCCTCTCCTCGCTTCAGTTAAAAGGAGGATCACCCCGTCGCTGTCCACTCCCGCTTTGATCAGAGGGGTCAATCCACGGATTGAGAAACTTTTCGCTCCTTCACCCTCAGACCCGCTCTACATTAGAGGACATTCCATACCGGACTCCCTAGTTGTATCTAATACTAGAAAGAGGGCAGGGGTACCACTTTCCACCTTCCACCAGTGAGGCACCCCCTGACAAGGAGGGCAAGAGGCTATATGCCCTTGCAAAAAGAGTTACTTCCTCGGCTGCCTTCTCAGCAAGAATTGCCAACAACAATTCCTTGCTTGCGAGCTACGCAGACGCGCAGTGGACCAAACTGCGCAAAGACGCAGAGGAAGCACCGGAGCCTTTACGTACACGCCTACTGTCGACTATTGGCGAAGGAACACAAGTGAACCAGAGCATTGTAAAAAACTCTCTGGACGCGGCAGAAACAGCAGGACGTTCCCTGGTACAAGGAATACTCCTAAAGCGCCATGTATGGCTGCGCAACTCAGGCTTTAAACCGGAGACACAGGCGTCTTTAATAAATAAACCTGTCGAGGACGCTAACCTCTTCGGAAAAGCGGTAGATGAGGCCCTAGAGATGGCCAAAAAAGAGTTCGACACTATCAAGACTCTTGACCAGATCTCTAAGCCCACTACCAGACGCGGCTATGGCAACAAGCGCTTTTTTCGTGGCCAACGGCAACAACAACAAGGTCAGCATCAGCAATACCCTGCCACCAATTACCAAGCCAATAGTGGGCAGTACAGCCAAAGAGGCCAACGCCGGGGCAAAGGGAGAGGTCGGGGATCCACCCCCAGAGGCTCCCAAGCCCCCAACAACTCCAAGTGACGCGAAGATTCGCGTCCCCTCCCATGCAACACCGGTCGGGGGCCGGATAACATCCTTTCTTCCTGCATGGGAGGAGATAACGTCAGACCGTTGGGTACTTTCCACCGTAGCCCACGGATACTGTATCGAATTCAACAGTTCCCCATCCTACAAACCCCCGAGGGGACGACGGTTGACGCCGGAACATCTTGCCATCCTTCTTCAAGAAGTACAACAACTGCTGGAAAAAGGAGCCATAGAGGTCGTGCCTCTATCTCAGGTAACGGAAGGTATTTATTCAGTGTACTTCCTTGTACCCAAAAAGGATCTAACCATGCGCCCTGTATTAGATCTGCGCCCAGCGAACAAGTTTATCAAACCCCAAAAGTTTCGTATGGTGACCTTACAGGAGGTGATCCCGCTGCTTTCGCAGGGAGATTACATGACAACATTGGACATGAAAGATGCATACTTTCATATTTCAATGTTGCCAGCGCACAGAAAATACCTAAGGTTCATGATAGAGGGCAAACACTACCAGTTCAAGGTGCTACCCTTCGGTATAGCTTCAGCACCAAGGGTATTCACAAAGGTACTGGCAGTGGCTGCGGCCCACCTGCGCAGGTTGTCCATCCCAGTTTACCCTTACCTCGACGACTGGCTCATAACAGGGGACTCTTACGAAACATGTTTCTCCAATACCCAAAAGACGGTAGACCTTTTGTTCCAACTGGGCTTCTCCATCAACGAAAAGAAGTCCAGTCTAGACCCCAGTCAAATCAAACAATTCCTAGGGGCTCTAATTCAAACAAGGGACGGCCTCGTCTTCCCCTCCAAAGAGAGGGTCCAAAACATGCTGTTTCAGATCCCCCAATATGTGACCGGCCGAGAGGTGACGGTACGCAAAGCAATGCGCTTGCTAGGAATGATGGCGTCGTGTATTTATTTGGTACCTCACGCGCGCCTGCGCATGCGCCCAATGCAAGAGTGGCTCAACAGCCAGTGGTGTCAGGCCAGCGGACAATGGGACGATCTAGTGGTGGTCTCGCAGGCCTTGGTTCTCTCGCTACAGTGGTGGACAAAGGGGAACATGGAAAAAGGAAAACCCTTTGCCACACCCGCGGCGGAAGCCACTCTAACCACAGACGCATCCCTCACAGGATGGGGTGCTCACCTATCCCATCAGACTGCTCACGGAGTGTGGACTCCGAACGTAGCATCCAAACACATCAATCTACTGGAGCTACTAGCAGTATTCAAGGCGCTAAAAGCCTTCCAAAAACACCTACAAGGCAAGACAGTAATGGTCCTTACGGACAGCACTACAGCCATGTACTACATCAACAAGCAGGGGGGCACCCACTCTCCAGGCTTGTCCAAACTGTCCCAGAATATATGGAAGTGGGCTCTCAAACAGGACATGTTCCTACTGTCACTACATGTACCCGGGGAACTCAATCTGCTGGCAGACAGACTCAGCAGAGATTTCCCTCTGCCCGAAGAGTACGAATGGCGTCTACACGAAGACATCGTCTTCGACGTC
The DNA here is from genome assembly GCF_040938575.1 of Ambystoma mexicanum. NCBI lineage: Eukaryota > Metazoa > Chordata > Amphibia > Caudata > Ambystomatidae > Ambystoma > Ambystoma mexicanum. Next base: position 1,219,899,646 of record NC_090936.1, read on the forward strand.
TTCACACAATGGGGATTCCCAGAAATAGACCTGTTCGCAACCCTGGAGAACTCTCAATGCCTAAGTTACGCCTCCAGGTACCCCCAGAACCAATCCAAGGGGAACGGTCTATCGATGCAATGGTCAGGGAAATTTGTTTACGCTTTTCCCCCGACTCCCCTTCTCAACAAGGTGGTGCACAAGATGCACCAGGAACAAGTGACCATGATACTGGTGGCCCCAATGTGGGCCCGACAGCCATGGTTCGCTCACTTGATGGAGATGTCTCTATCTCCCCCAGTAAAACTCCCCTGCCCGTACAACATGCTATCTCAGAACAAGGGCAGGACTCTGCACCCATGCCCCCAGAACATGAATTTAGCAGCTTGGCTCCTGAAATCATAGAGTTCGGACATCTACAACTCCCGCAAAGATGCATGGACATCCTCAGGGAAGCCAGAAAACCGAACACTCGCCACTGCTATTCTAGCAAGTGGAAGAGATTTGTCATCTGGTGCAGGAGTAAAAGCATCAACCCTATTGACTGCTCTCCCACACATGTGGTACTATACCTGACCCATCTCTTGGATTCAGGCCTAGTGTTTAACTCCATTAAAGTCCACCTAGTGGCACTTTCTGCATACACCACCTCCCAACTCAAAGTGTCGTGGTGGAGGATCCCAGTTATAAAGACATTCATGGAGGGAGTAAAGAGAATACACCCCCCGATAGCTAACCCTGCTCCCGGATGGGACCTTAATGTGGTACTTACCAGACTCATGGGCTCTCCATTCGAACCCATGCACAAAGCATCCCTTAAACACCTTACTCTTAAGACTGCTTTTTTAATAGCTATCACCTCCATCAGGAGAGTAAGTGAACTTCAGGCTCTTTCTATTCTAGACCCCTTTGTTACAGTTCACAAAGATAAAGTGGTTCTACGCACTCACCCTAGGTTTGCTCCGAAATTTATTTCTAAATTCCACGTAAACCAGTCTATAGAACTACCAACGTTCTTTCAAAATCCTTCCAATTTGGGAGAAAGGACTCTGCACACACTTGATGTACGCAGGGCGGTCATGTTCTACATGGAAAGAACCAGACCATTGAGGAAGACTAATCAGTTCTTCGTCTCGGTGGCAGCAGGAAGAGAAGGAGATGCGGTTTCAAAATCCACTATTTCTAGATGGATTGTTCAATGCATCACTCTCTGCTATACTCTTGCTAAGAGAGAACTACCCTTTAAGCCAAGAGCACACTCTACTCGAGGCACGGGGGCATCCATAGCATTCATTGCAAATGTTCCCCTTGAGTCCATCTGCAAAGCGGCTACCTGGAGTTCTGTGCACACCTTTACAAAACACTACTGTCTAGATACACACTCTAGATCTGACTCCCAGGTGGGACAGGCAGTATTACGACACCTTTTCTCTACTGTTCCTTCTCATAACCCACCGCCAACTCCGGGTACTGCTCGCTAGTCTATGCACAGCATGTGATTCTAAGCAGATTAACAAACATCAGAAGAGAATGCATTACTTACCGTAAAAGCATTTCTGATGGTTGTATCTGCTTAGATTCACATGCGCCCACCCTTCCTCCCCGCTCGGATGGAAGGAACATAGACTTCCTTTATATATCTCTCTCTCTTTCTGTACTCACTCACGTCTAAGAAGGCTCCCTCAGGGCAGAAAAAATACAAACAGAGGGACCTCGACGCGTGAGGGATTGTGGGTACAACGCACGTCACTATAGGGATAGTGTTTCAGACACGCCTAGTCGACGTCCCCTTTTCGACTACGAAAAACAAAATGCAATACTCCGCAGTGACCACTGGATGTCGGACCTATGCACAGCATGTGAATCTAAGCAGATACAACCATCAGAAATGCTTTTACGGTAAGTAATGCATTCTCATCTCGTCCAATGTAACCGCACGGACATGAATTGTATGTAACCAAGTATAAGCAACACTGTAACTAGTGCCACGATGCCTTCGGTCTGATGTGCGCTTAACAAATGCGAATAAATAAATAAAGTCCAGCAAAAGAGCTGGGGTTCTCTAAGGTAGAGGGGAATTAGCACATTTCTGAGAATTCTTCCTAACACTTTGAAACCGTAACAAGGAGCTAGATTGGTGAAGACAGCAATAATTGTTGTTATACCTTTAGTTGGGGTCAGCCAGAAGTACTAGTTAGTTTCTTTTTCTATCTACCCAACTTATAGACATATATCTAAAAATGGTCACTATAATTACTTGGGCTACTGTTAGAGTAGATTTCCTTTTGTGTGTGAAATTCTTTAGATTGTTGACTATTTCTCCTGAGTGGGAACTTTTTTCACACTCATTCTTTTACTCTGATCCTGGGAACCCTTTTTACCTCTTTTTAGTATTTTGTTTGGAGTCATGGGTCCCTCCAACTTTCCTGGAATCACCATTTAACTAAAGCAGCAGCACTTTCTGATAGAGCTCCTAGAGCCTCAGCTTTAGTATTTCTTTATTTTCCCTCGGTCATCTCACTGTTACCAGGGCTGGGGATACTTTATATACCACCTACAGTTTCTTTTACGAGTTCAGCACACCCCACCTTATGTGGAGTCCTGAGGGGATCCAATGTATCCCTTTTCTCAACTCTCCAGTAACCTTTTGGTTACTGTTACAAGCTCTCTGTTCAGGCTGGTGGCAGTGTACATTTTTGCATGACTTTGTCAACTTTTGTCGCAGGCTGTCTTCGCAGCTGCAGTAGGGGACACAAAATGGTGGCTGTACTTTTCTAAGCCCTGAACAGTATGACTTGTCCTATGATGTCTGTCTCCAGAAGCGAGCTACCCCAGAAGAGCTCGCCCTGAAGAAGTACCACTTTCAAGGTCCGAAATGCTTTGGCGTTTCATAGACTCTGCTTCTTCACGAATAATGCTTCAGAATTAAAAGACTAATTGTCTATTTGAAAATATTACAAAGGACTCTGTTTTTTGGATTTATCAAACATCACAAATTGGAAACCATTGAATAAACATTTTTCAGTAGTATTCACTACACTTGTTGGCGGCCCCAGGTCCGATAGAAAGTTTCCATCAGACACTATTTTTATTTGTGTTTATATACCAACAGAGTGTATGTTGGGTCTTTGAGGTTTGCCACTTACCTTAAAAGAAATTAAGAAACTGATAAAAAAATAGTGGTGCCTGCACTAAAACCCCCATTTGCTCTTGTCCTTTTTAATGTCTTTTTCTACCTTTCTGGGTGGGGGAGGATTCTCTGTTCCCTTTGTCTTTGCCGTGCTTCATTGTGAAGCATGCAAAGGGTCTCTCCGTGACTGGCAGGGCAGGAGGTAGGGGAGATGACCGAAACTCCCCTGTCCTTTGTGCTAACTTGTGGCTGACTGAAACCAGTTCAGACTGGAAGATGACTGTCACGACTAGACAATCACCCCCCAGGTTTGAATGACTCAGAGTTGTAAAGGAGCGGCAGTGGCAGTCTTAGCAGCTACTCAGATTTCCAGCAAGAGGGTACTTGGGCCCCAACAAAATCCCCCGCCGCAGGAATGGAAGACTCAACCATAAGGCACATTTGACTGTCTTTATTATCAATCAAAATGACAGGGATCACACTCGAACAGCATTTCGTTCCAGATATTCTCATCCTCCAAACGTAGGTTACACTGTTTTAAAGGCTAGTTACGTCCCCAAAAAACCTACCAGGGCAGGTAATTGGTCAGTTTAGGAAAACTATATATGTAATATGTAGGGGCTAGTCTGGTAATTGGATGGCCATATCTGGTGGCTCCTCCTAGGACCACCTCTAAATGTTACAATTACAAAGTTGCAGGTTAAGAGGGAAATTATTGGCCACTGCAACATAGTGTGCTTAACATGAAATGTAGCGAAGGATTGGACAGAACGGGTCTTTTCAGTCTTGGGATCTTGGACAGCTACCAGGCTGATTGGAATTGTTCAAGGCAATGGGAACAATCACAAAGGTTCTGTGTGTTCCCAATAAGTTGCCATCTCTGATCTCCGAAGCCCCGAGGGCGTACATTCAGCTTTGAACCTGTGTAGTAATTGTGTCTTTCCACCTTTGGTTCGATGGGAACAGCTTTCCTCCATCTGCCTTGAATCAATAAGCATTGTCTTATTCTTCCAGGTCACGTGTGTGTGAAGCACAAAATGGAGCTTTCCTGCTTGTAATTATGAGGATTTTGGGCTATATTCCTTGCAGGTGTCTTATCGTCTCAGTAAACTGTATACTTTCGGTCTATGCTTGTCCTTTGCTAGGATTTGCACTGTCTGTGCTGGAAGCTCTGTCTGCTGCCTTTAACTGGATCAGACTGTCATCCTCTCCATGTATTTGCCCCTATGGCTTCCATCTTTATTTGTATGGCCGTCCATGTTGGTAGCAATTAAGCATGTGCAAGCTAATTGTACGTATTCTTGACTTCTTGCTTTTTCCGCTTAGCAAAGGATATGTAGGTGTGTGTGTGTCAGTATCTGCGTGAGTCATAAGCATTTGTTTTGTGTCTAGCAGCAATAAACAATGTCTTCGTAGCTTCATGCATGGATGCCCATATGCTTCATGTCTTATGCATCTACGTCATGTCAGCAGTGATGTCATCAGCTTTTCGAGGTTATAGTCAGTTAAGTTGTTTGATCGATGACAACTGTATCTCTTCCATATTGTCAGTCGGGTACGGTTTGATTGGCTGTCTGAGCGAATAACGTTTCTCCCATCTGCGATACATCAACGATGGCGATGAAGGGCAAACGAGTGATGTACATCTCTAATGTCTCTACCTTCGGGCTGCAAGTCGAGTGGGGGCGGGGGGGGTCACAAAGGCCACATTTGGATCTTCTACTTCAGAGTCGGCCACTGGAACAGAAGATTCTGAAGGACACCTATTCGAACAGCTGCATGCCTGTTATACCTTATCCCAGAGGGAATATCAGGGCATGACTACTTCCTCCCTTGGACTGTTGGTCCTAACCAGTCACAAGACGAAATGCATTTTGCGCCATCACTCGAAGAGCTGCGACCTCAATGGCCTCCAATTCACCAATACCTTGGGACCTGTGCTGCATCACAGTGCATCGCCGACCATTGAAGGAGGAATCCCTAGGCTGCCTAGTCCACCAAGCACCGCACCTCCTACCTCAGCTATGCCGATCACGGCATCTACTATCTACAAGCCGGCAACCCATTCATCTCCAGAAGGTAAGCCGACATATCTGCACTTTGCTGATGCCTTGAAATTGTCTTGCAGAGTATGTTCTGACTCAAGCTCCACTATGAGCAAGACCCATACTCTCCAACCCATGGCATGTACTCTGCCAGCCCCAAACTCCTTCTTACCAGCGCTCTCTTCTACCCCGCACCACCTGCAGCCCCCTGCCTTGCCTGTACCTGCCTCCCATACGGATTATCGCCCAGGCACCTCTGCATTGCAGGTCATGCCGTCCATCCTACCCACGGCATTCTGGAAAAGCCTATACCCTCCCATACGGTATATTGCCCACGCACCGCTGCATTACAGGTCATGCCACTCATCCTACCCACGGCATTCTCCAAAAGCCTATACCCTTCCTCCTGGCAGGTAGCGCTATTTCACCTCCACTCTCCTCTGACATCAAGCATCCCACGTACAATGGTAGAGCTTGCTTCCCTAAGCTCCCGGTGTTGCACATAGGATGCAGGAACTCTGCAGCCGACCCAGCCTTCTCCACTCCCTTGCTCCCTTGCCCCTGTCAACTTCTACCCCCTTGCTCCCACCCTACCTCCCACTGCCTCACACCTGCAGCCCCACTTTAACACCCAGAAACAGCATAGTACTTTACACAAGGCCCAAAGAAGGAGCCATTCTATCGAATAGGCCCTCTAAGGAAAACAGTTTGGATCAACGCATGTACAGACTCAAGCACACCACAGACCATGTAAGTTTGTACCCACACCAGTACACACTTCAGTCATGCCACGCACTGCACCACCATCCACACAACATCTACGCCCTACCACCCTTACACCTAAGCTCCTATCTCTCACCACCAGCATCTATGGGCACCTAATGCTACTCAAAATGCTCAAGGCCTTCTGGCCACACTCCGGACGCTGCACCCATCTAACTGTGCGCACACAAAACCCTATACCACCTAACTATCTGCCACCTTGCACCTCACCCAGGAATGCACACCACAGGCACCACACCATGCCTCCACCCGTCATGAAGCTAACCAACACACACAAGACCCGACTACTCCAGCTAAATCTAACAGCCCCCTAGCAGATCAGATCCTCTGTGTCTTTCTAAACACCAGATCGGTAGATTCACATGCCTCGGACATTGTAGACCTCATCACACTCAGGAAGTCAGACATCCTTGCCACCACAGAAACATGGCTCAGCCCACATCCAGCCCAGCTTTGTCCATTGCTATCAACTCGGATTACTTCATCATCCGCAATGATAGAACTGACAGAAAAGGCAGAGGTGTAGCATTTATCTAAAAAGATAATCTCCTGCTTGGCCCATTCAGCTCTATTCAGCTTCCCCACTGCAAATCGCGGTCAACCAAGCTTACCTGTACACCCAACACCACCAACAACTCCAACCTTATTTTACACCCTCCAGGCCCCGCACTCAAGTTTGAAGGCAACCTTATGTTATTTATTTATTTATTTGACACTTATACAGCGCACCGAACCATAAGGCATCTGGGCACTTGTTCTTAAGAAGTTGGTTACAGGTCATTCATATGGTGTAGGTTACAGTATAGTATAACAGAAGTAGAGTCAAAACTACCCTAACCAAAGGCGTGACATAGGGTCACCTAATTTGCAGTAGAGCTAGAAAGCTGCTAGCTCAATACACAAACACCTGAAGAGGTGAAGGTAACAAAAACAGCTTCACACCTCACAATAGTATTGTTGTCCGATCACGACGCCACAGTACAGATCTATATCAAGATATTAAAGATTCAATTCCTTTACTAGAGTTTTGACTCTACTTCTGTTATATTGTACCTTTTACCCTCTCGAGTCGAGCCCCCATACAAAAGAGGGTTCGGTTCGCCCACTTATCTCTCTTCTCAGCGGTTACAGTATAGTTACAATGTAGTTACCTTAACTAACTCATATCCGCCAACCTTAAGCCTTAAACCCAACTCATCACACTTGCAGACTTTAACCTTGGTTTCAGGGACCTGTCTGACACTGAGGCTTCCACACTAGCCAAATCCGCATTAGCCTTAGGCTGCACCCAACACATCCTCCAACCTACGCATACCCTTGGTCGGACTCTGAACTGGATATTGGATCATGGTTACAACATATCCATGCTCTCCAAAACCCTATGCCTCTGGTCTGACCACCATATCATTACCTACTTTATTCCCATTCAGAGGAGCAAGCACAACCATGACAGGACCACATGCCGCGACTGCCAACCCACCCAGTTGCCTCGCATTACTCGAAACCTCACCAGTATCCTTGTTCTTCTCCTGCTCAACCACCCCCTGCTTATTGTCCAGGATTTTGAGACACTGGTTGACCACTACAACACCATCCTAACCAACGCCATCAACACCTTGGCACCCCTCAAAGCTTGCCAGACTATAGCAACAAAACACCAGAACTCCCGGTACACCTCGGATCTCCTTGCACTACGCAAACTGAAAAGAGCAGCTGAAGCTGCCTGGCTGACCATTCCTTCAGTCTCACTTACGAAGGCTGCAACAAATTACAAACAAAGCAACCATGCTGCCAAAGCTTCCAGCTACAGCAATAAAATAGCCAATACCACCTCCAACACCTGGGAACTATTCATCCTGAGGGAACTAGAAACGCCCATTCTCCCACCATCACTTGTAACTAAAGACAGCGACTGGTGTGACACCGTCCAGAACACCCTCACTGGGAAAATTAGCCAACTCAAAATAAGATCAATACCAAGCGCTCTCTCATAGCAACCCCTTTGCCACTGCCCACATATATTGTACCAAGCCCAAAAATCCCACCTATTTCTACCTCCAATGTAGAAACTATCAAGAGTATTAAACCCTCCCACTATAAAGAGGACATCTGCCCAGCCTTCATTGACAAAGACTGCAGAACTGTTACTCCCGCTCATTGAAGCCATCACAAACTCATCCTTTCCCACCTGCTCTGTGCCCACGGCACTCAAAGAATGTTAGATCCCCCCTTGCTAAAAGAAACCTATCTTTGACCCCCACCAAAGACCGGCCTATCACAACTGTCCCCTTCCTGCTTAAAATCATTGATAGAGTTGCATACCTCCAGATCTGGGACTTCCTCAAAACATCCTAGGTGTTAGGTAGAAGTATCAGATTTATGCTTCATCCCCTCTCCTAGTGAGACCCCAAGCACCTTTTTGCTGGACATCTGGACCTTTTTCTTCTGAATAAATGAGTGGAGCCTTTTCCACTCATTCATTCTTATGGAACTCTGTTCACTGTATCCCACCTGTCCTATGGAGTCTATTTTTCTCCATTCCTCTTTAACGAATCTGTATTTTACTGTTGCAGCACACGCCTCCGTAGGTGCAGTGTTGGTGGCGGACCCTTTGGGTCCTCCTTAGATATTCTTTTCTTTATCCTAGTGTAACCACAGTTTTTAAGGATAGCTCTCCTAAAACTTTATATTTTTGGAGATTGGAACACACCGCCTTCAGTGGAGTGCCAAGGGGATACTTAGTATCCCCCCTTCTCTCTGCTCCTGTGACTTTTCAGTCATAGACAACCTTCTAGTTATGGCTGGTGGCAGTGGACGTGTTCTACCAACTATTGTGTGATTGTTCTACCGCACGCTATACCCATACCCCCGGTTGTGCACAATAGGGTCACCAAAGTACTAACTTGGTGGCCTACTTCTTTTTTCGCCATTTCTAGCATGGTTGTTCTTTGTAAGCCCTTCTTCTACCATTCTGGGAGGAGAGGCTTGTGTGTTGTAAGGAACTCATGGTGACAACAGTAAAGACGGACACAAGTGATCACAGTTCAAGGGTGTTTATTAAACTGTAAATGTAGGGTGGAAAAACGCCTAACCTAAATCTAAGATGGGAGCAAGCTTCGACCATCAAATGAAAAATAAGGCAGTCCTTGTGGCGTCTTGTCAAAGAAAAAGGACTATGCTAAAAAAATAAACTATTGCCAAATCCTTACAACTAATTACAGAAAGAGTGTGGCATAGGGTTATCAATCAAGAAAGAAGTGTTCACAAATAATAAGTCTGGGGGGGATTGCCAGGGGTCTTCCTTCTCCAAGTTTTGAACATGGGGCAAAGTGGATCTCGCAGCACGAGTCGACAGTTGTACCAGTTATGTTCTTCGATGGTGAAGTCTCTTTTCAGAAAAAAGTCTGCTGCCTTCGAGGGCCTGATGTATTCAACATACAAACACAAAGTTCTGTTCCATGTATGACTTTGGGTGATAGCTTCACCCCTGGATCCCCCTCTTCTGAGTGCAGACCCCTCACAAGTCATATTAAAAAACAAATTAATCTAACAATTCCTTTCTCAATGTACTTTGGGTGATGACTTTCCACCCCTGGATCTCCCTCTTTCGGATTCTGACCCCTTTTCAAACGCCAGCCTCCCTCCTCCGGGTTCACTGTAGCTTTTCTTACTTTCACGAGTCTTAATGTCTTTTTAAACAGTTCCTCAAGGTTCACCCCTGTTTGTCAGCCTCCCTATGCCGGGTTCACTTCTGGTCACCTTTTTCCAGACAGTTCACTGTAGACATCCTTCGTTCGGGTTTATTGCCATCAACACTCTGTTCAAGGGGACTTCAGGCCTCGCCCCTTTCCGTTAGCATCCCTCTGCCGGGTTCACTCGTGCCAACTTTTACCACACACAGTTCATGTGCTAATTTCACCAAGCTGCTTTCCCTTCCTTTCACAATCATCTGTCGATCAAAGACTTTCGACGGTACAGACGATTTTACAAGTCCCCTGTATGACCACTTTGACCCCTCTTCGCCTCTTCCCAGGGCCTTCTGGTTATGGTAGTCTCTACCATTGGGTAATTGCCCAGAGTTTCCTGCGCGAGCACCCACGTGGTGCCGGACGCCTCTGTTGCTGTGGCTTTCCCCACTTTCATCAATAGTTTCTTCAAACCTTTCAAAGTGCAAATTAGCCATTTGCTACTTTTTGATGAACCGCTTGGCTTTCTTCTTCTTTGGAGTCTCGAAAATCGTCTCTGCTGGAGCAGGAGCTCCTAGCCACTGCTGGAGCAGTGACCCATTGCTCCTGCACCTTGTGCTGGACTGCACCAAGGTATGTCACCTAGCCCTAGCAATTGTGACTCCCTGGGTTGTTATTAGCGCGTTAGGCGCGGTAACCATTTAAAATCGATTCTTGGTTTGTTTGTGCACTACAATTCAAATGCTTGCGTTTGCTGCACATTGCAAATTTTGTAAAGTTGTGACTGTCCTTCTGACTGAGCCTCAACCACTCGACCACCACCATTACAGCACACGAGGCTGAATCCATTCCAAGATGGCTGCCCGTGCCTTCTGAAGCCTCCCCTCCTCTGTGCTTCCTTCACCTGACCTGACCTGAGAAGACTGATGATTGGCTCTCCAACCCTACTTCTCCACCCATCAGTCGCCGGGAGGCGCAAGCCGGCCTTTCCGGGAAAGGCCCTGAGGGCAAGGCCAACAACTGTCCAGAGACTGTCCTGAGCTGACCAGAGCCCAGGGCCACACCCACTGCTAGTTTCTTATGAGCTTGTGAGTAATCCATATTTGTCTTACCTACTCCACCTGCGCCCCTTACCTTGTCCACTCAATCTGCTCCCTTTATTACCTTACCAGCAACTGCTATGTGTCCCAGCCATTGCATTGGACGATAAGGTTGCTTAAAACATTCGCAACAGTACGCCACCTTTAGTCGGACCTACGTACTCTATATTCTGGTAGACATCTCTACTATCCACTCTCCTCATAGACAAATCACATTTATGTGTTTGTTACTAATGCATTTGAACTTGTGCCTTTCTGCATTTTAATCGACTGCCTTTTTGGCTCCCTCTGCTAAAATCGAATCTCGGTATGTTTGGATTACGTATTTGAACTTGTGCCTTTCTGCATTTTAATCGACTGCCTTTTTGGCTCCCTCTGCTAAAATCGAATCTAGGCATCTAGGTATCTAAGTATCTAAGTATCTGTACCCTAATACACTGCGACCGCGGTTACTGCTGCCTTACTTTCTGTGCACGCCACTGCATCTACGGTGGTCACTGTTATTATTGTTTAACATTGTGTGCAATTGCCTACAACAGCACCTCTACCTCAACCACCCTGTTTGTAGATCTGGCAGGCATCTGCTCTTAGACTGTATTAGACCAACATGCCCTCCACCCTCACTACTCTGTTTGCAAGAATACTACCCACCCTACTCTACCTCACACGGCACACCGGTGGGACAGCACCCAATTACACCACCGCCTCCCTCCACTACCCCAATCTTCACAACACCATGACTATGCCGTCCACTGCTCACCTCAACAACCCAGCCTTATGGCTCCAACACTTTGCTTCCAGACCTTCACCAAACATACCATGTTCCATCACCCTGAGAAATGCCAGACTTGGCTTGCGACTCCCGCACTCCTCCCATCACTCTGCATCTTAACAGCCTCTGACCTCCACCGCATCCACACACTTGAAAAACCCATCACCTCACCCCAACCTCCCTAACACTAACAATGTTAAGTGTTAAGGGTGCATTAATCAATGTCAGATCACTCACGGCTCACACTCTAGAAGTGGCTGACCTTATTCTTACCCTCGACCTCGACTTTATGGCTATCACCGAAACCTGGCTTCACGCAGCCTCTGGCCCACTTCTCTCCCTTGCCATCCCACCAGGTTACAACATTATCAGACACAATCGTAACTCTAACCAGTCCAAAGGTGGTGGCATTGCCATCATCCATAAAAATGCTCTAAACTTCCACCTCTCCTCTGTGCATCACTTTTCCTCTATGGAAGCACTGACAGCCAAACTAGCCGTCACTCCTAACCACTCTATCACCTTCCATCTACTTTACCGGCCACCTGGGGCGCTATCCACCTTCGCTGAGGACCTCTCCAACATCATCACTCATAACACCAAAACCAAATCCCAAGCCTCGATATTAGGGGACTTTAACCTGGGCCTCACTGATCTCAATGACACTGCTGCCATGACTATTGATAAACCAACCTACCCACGTTAAGGGCAGAACCCTCGACTGGATAGCCTCCCACAATTGTCCTATCCATATCATCTCTAACCAACAGTATGCATGGACCGATCACAACTTAATTACATTTACCATTCAGTCCATACCTGCCAGCCTCTCTCCTACCATTGCACCGGCTACTGACACCCGCAATAAACGTGACATCACTTGCGACAGACTCCTCCCGGCTCTCAATGACCATGTTCGCTCATGCTCCGACCCCAAGGCTATGGTTGACACCTTTAACCTCGCTATGCAAAAGCCTTAGATATCATCGCCCCATCCAAATTGAGAAAACCCAAACCTCAAGCCCACCTGAACTCTTGGTTCACACCCCAGCTCAGAACCCTGCGAATTGCGGAATCACATTGGAAAAGCAACCAGTCCGCAGCCAACAAATCGTGCCTCCTCCTGGCCACCCTCAACTACAAGGAAGCCATATTCCAGGCAAAAAAGACACCTACAATAAACGTATCGAGCAAGCCAAATCTAACACCAAAGAATTGTTTAGAATCCTAAAAGAACTTGAAACCCCTGTCACTGCACCAGACACTTGCATCAAAGATAGCACTTGGTGTACCAAAATCCAAGAGGCTCTCCTCGGGAAGATTGCCACCCTCCAAATTAAAATCAATAACAATCAAGCCTACAATCCAACCCACAACCCAATCCTATCCCCACCCTAAAACACCCCATCCCAGACCCTGACTCCTTTTAGCTTCTCTCCACTCTCCATTTCCGAAGTGGAAAAGCTCATCACCAGCCTTAAACCGACCAATTGCCAAGGCGACCTTTGCCCGGCAGCTATAATCAAGGAAGCAGCTCATGACCTAGCGCCATTCATTGCTACGCTCATCAACTCTTCCTTTAGCTCTGGGATCGTACCTGACAATCTAAAGGACGCGTGGGTCATCCCCCTATTGAAAAAACCTACACTGGACGCTAGTATACCCACAAATTACTAAAAATCCTCGACCGTGCAGCATATCCACAAATTCAAGATTACCTTGAATCTAACAAACTCTTGGGACTTAGGCAATCTGGGTTCCCGCCACGTAACGGCACTGAAAATGCCCTCATAGATTTAAAAACACAGATTGAAGATCTAAAAGACAAAGGCAAACTTGCTCTCTTACTCCTCTTGGACCTTTTGGCGGCCTTTGATCTCGTCAATCATTAAATCCTCTGCCACCACCTTAAATCAGCTGCACACTTCTCCGATAAAGCTACAAACTGGATTAGCTCCTTTTTAGACAAGAGATCTATGCGCGTGTTCTCTCCACTAGCAGCCGCCGCCCCACCTGCACCTGTTTCCTGTGGCATGCCACAAGGATCTTGTGTTTCACCCACGTTGTATAACATGTTCACCAAACCTCTCTTCGATATCTTGGACTATCTGGGTGTCACTTACACCAACTACGCCGACGACACCCAGATACTAATCCCTATCTCAGGTGACTACACGGCTGACTCCCTCGCTATCAATGTCATCTACCAGGTCATCCAGGCGTGGATGGCTCAACACGGACTCTGTCTTAATGATGAAAAGACTGAGCTCCTTATTCTTGGTTCGCCACAAAAACTTACCAAACTCGACCCTGCGTTCAAGTCCTTCACCATCGATGGGAATATTATCCCAACCGCCAAGGACACAAAAACCCTAGGGATCTACATTGACTCAACCCTATCCCTGACCAGACAAACTAACTCAGTCTCTTCCGCAGCAGCATATACCTGCAAGCTTATTACAGCCTGTCGCCCTTTCCTCTCCGCAACCAATTGTCACCCTGGCCAGAACTCTTGTATTATCCAAGATTGATTACTGCAATGCACTGTACCTAGGCACCAATTGCTGCAACCTAAACAAGTTGGAAATTGTCCAAAACAATGCGATTAGAGCTGCCCTCAACACTCCCAGGTGCCAACACATATCCGACACCAGACGCAATATTCGCTGGCTCTCAGTCCCACACCGTATCTCCCTGAAAACCCTGGCTCTTACCCACAAATGCCTTCATAACCAAGCTCCCTGCTACCTGGCCAACCGATTTGCCCTCCACAACTCCATTAGACCCCGCAGAATGGCACATTTAAACTGCCTTGAGGTTCCACATTTCAATCTCCAAAGATCAGGTGGAATTAGCTTCCCTATCTTGGCAGCTAAACTCTGGAACACGCTTCCTAATGAGCTTAGAGCAGAACCCTCATTCCCGAGATTCAAACACCTTACGAAAACCTGGCTGGCCGCCCAGGACACTTAGCTCTGGGTTCTCTGCTCAATTTGTACATGTATATATAATCTGCTTGTCCTCTCATTGCTATTATTATACCTGTAAATTCTGTATTTTAGTTGTAAACTTTGTAATTATGGTTCTGTCTGTTTTTCCTATGTTGTACTTGGGGAGGGGGGGTAGGGGGGGCTGGAACAGCCACGCATTCCGCTAAAAATGCTCCACTGCTCGGTGTGGGAGGGAGGCATCGGATTGCCCAATATCCGCACATATTACTGGGCTGCACAGGCAGGAGTGGCAAGCGAGTGGCTACATGGGGACCCACAGCTCCCACATACCCGGGTCTGGAAAGAAATACAGGCAACCCCCTCTTACCTCGGACTCAAGATGCTGCTCATGTCCTCTTAGCAAGTCTTTTAACCGGGGCTCCAACGTTGTTTAAGCCTTCTTGCATCTTTCTTCCTAGAGACTAGAAAGTATCCACAGGAACTTTTGACTTCTGCTGCTTTTCAAGACTTTGAGCCTCTCCGAACTGCCTTTTAGGTAGGGTTGTGGTTGCATTTCTGACTTAAAATTCTTGCTGTGCATAGAAACTGCCTCTAGAACCTGAAGCTCTGCTAGGATAACACTAACTAACTGCTTTACTTTCCAAAATCACATTTGAGGGGTTTGGGTCCTCCGACTTATTTCATATCTATGACAGGTAATCACCACAGCTGTGCTGCTTCGGAAAATTTTCGGCGTCTGCTTCCTGCGTCCATGACATCGATATGCTGTCCTCGAGGGCCTCAGTCGAGCCGACGTCACTGGATGTTATAAATAGGACGCACGACGCCTGTAGCCTCAGTTCTGTTTTTTCCGCGAACGTGTTTGCTTCGGAGATCTCGTGCGCCTCGGTTCTTCTGAGTTCTGTTCTTTCGGTTCTTCGAACCTGTTCGTTTGTCAAGATTTCCATGATGTCTTTGTCTTCTTCTACCCTGCGGCCGGGTTTCAAGAAGTGTCAGGACTGCGGTTCCAAGATGTCGTTGATGGACCCGCACAGCACCTGCCTCTGGTGCCTCGGTGAGGACCACGCCACGGACGATTGTGACGATTGCCAGACGTTAACTTGGAAGGCCTTGCGGGAGCGTAAAAAGAAGCTTTCTGTCGGTAAGGTGGCCAAGCCCCGGAAGTCGAAATCCACTGGGCTTTCGACTGACGATTCGAGGGGCGACTCTCCGCATAGTCGGCATAAGTCTGGGGGGGGGTCTCGGTCCTAGAGTGGGTCCCGCCATTCCTCTGCCTCTTCGAGGCACTCACGGAAGCGCCGTCACCGGTCACCTTCCTCGTCTGAGGACTCTGCCCGTCGGTGGGTTGCTTGTCCCAACAAGCATTCCACTCCTGCGGAACGGGATTCATTTCGTCAGGAGATGATGGCGATTTTTCAGTCGCAGGGCTCCGTTCCGTCCACGCCGTCGAAAGACACCGGCCGTGCTAGAGCCACCCACTCGGGTGGTCGGCGTGATCATCGAGCACCTTCGAGGGCTCGATCGGACAAGGTGGATCGCTCTAGACATGCCCGCTCCAGGTCCCGGTCCTAGACGCCCTCAAGACCGTTTGAGCCTGTGAGGTCTTTGAAGAAGACATCGACGCCTTTGGCGCCGAGGTCGTCGAGGGTCTCTCTCAAGGCTCTGCCTCCGAGGAAGCAGTCGATGCCATCAGCGCCCAGGCTGTCGAAGGACACGCTCAGGGCTCCGCCCTCGAGGACTGTGTTGAAGCCGTTGGCACCACGCTCGACGTCGATTCCATCGACGGCCTCGATACCTTTCGAGGCTGCTTTGTCAGAGGTACCCCGTGGCACGGTGGAACCCCCTAGAAAGGCTCTGGCCAAGTCGAAAAATGTCTTTGTCCTTTTTTCTATGCCCCTATTCCAGCCTATGGATTATATTTCTGAGGTGGAAGTAGGGTCTGAGGAAGAAGGTTTGGTTCCTGATGAGGTACCTGACGAGATTTTGTCTGGTCATAGCCAGATTGAAGACCTGCGTCAGTCGTTGCACGACGCCAGTGGTCTGGACACCTCTCCGGAGGTGGAGTTTGGTAGGCCTGAGCCTGGCACCCACACGGAGTCCTTGTACCGGCACCTTATGTCGAGGGTCACGGAATACTTGGGGTGGTCTGCGCCACCAGTGGATTTTCTGCAGGGTGACCTGACGGATATCCTTGACCTAGGTCCACCAACTGACCCGGTACTGCCATTCCATATGGCCTTGCAGAGAAGGGTGGCAGCGGCTTGGGCTGCTCCGTAGAGTCTCCCGGCAGTGAGCAAGTCTTTGCTGAAGAAATACCGTCCAGCCAGTAGCGACCCCAGCTACTTCACTACGCACCCCACTCCAGAGAGTTTGGTGGTGCAGGCGGCTATGGCCCCGGCAAAACAGGTGTTGTACCCTACCCTACCCTACCCTACCATCCCTCCTGATAGGGACGACTAACGTTTTGATGGCTGGGCGAAGAAAGTGTTTTCTTCAGGGGGTATGGCTTTACAGGCAGCCAACTCCGTGTGTGCCTTAGCACGTTTCACTCATACTCTGTGGAATTGTCTCTTTGGCGGCTGAACGTATTCCCGAAGGGGAGGTACAGGATGGCTTTCTTACTCTTGTTCAGGATGGCAAGGATGCCATGTGTGAATCCGTTCGGTCGGGTCTGGACATGGCAGATTGCGTCAGCCGGTCCATGGCGGCGAGCACCGTAATACGCAGATTTGCATGGTTGCGGAAGTCGGGGTTTGCTCCTGATGTGCAAAGCCGGCTTCTCAACATGCCCTTTGATGGTGAACATCTTTTTGGCAGCAAGGCTGACGAGAGCCTTGAGAGGTTGCAGACCTCCAAAGCTGCAGCAAAGTCGTTGAGCGCTGCAGTTCGCCAACCTCCACCTTTTCGTCCTAGGGGACAGCAGTGGAGGGGAGGTTCCTTTCGATATTACTCTTCGTTTGGTAGATCGAGAGGGGCTGCAAGTCAAAGGGGCCACCGTAGGAGTACCAGAGGTGGAAAACAAGGTACTTGAGGTGCCAAGGCCGCTCGGGCAGTTGCCTCTTTACCCTCAGGCAATGCCGCAGCCGCTTCAGCTCAGTCATGAGGCCATGTCCCATGGTTTGCCGTTTGGGGGGGAAGGCTGGCGCAGCATCTTGTAGAATGGCGTGCGATTCCTTCAGATGTGTGGGTTCTGGAGATCATAGCCCACGGCTACTGTCTTCCTTTCCGGCAGAGGCCTCACTACAATCCACCAGGGAATCTCTCTTTGAAGAGCCCGGATCCGCTCATTGCGCAGGAAATACAATCCCTGCTGCAGAAAGGCACCATAGAACTGGTCCCTGTAGCATAGAGGAACAAGGGATGGTATTGCCCTTATTTTTTGATTTCGAAGAAAGATGGAGGATTGAGACCCATCATGGACTTGCGTGCTTTGAACAAGCTCCTCAGGAAGGACAAGTTCAAGATGGTTACTCTCTCTCAAGTTCTCTAGGTCCTTCAACTTCAGGACTGGTTGGTGTCTCTCTCGACCTCAAGGACGCTTACTTTCATGTGCCGATCCATCCCAAGCACAAGAAATACCTGAGGTTGACGACTTGCACTTTCAGTTTCGGGTCCTGCCGTTCGAATTGACCTCCGCCCCGAGGGTTTTCACCAAGCTCATGGTGGTGGTGGCAGCGTATCTCAGGAAAGGGGGGAGGGGGGGGTTCACGTCTACCCCTACCTGGACGTTTGGTTGATCAGGGCGCGCTCTTCCGAGCAAGTCCTGGATCATCGGTCAGTCACCTGCCACTCCCTTCACAAGCTGGGCTTCTCCCTCAACTTAAAGAAGTCCCACTTGACACCAACACAGCGGCTCCAGTGCATCGATGCAGTGCTCGACACATCCCTGGGGCAGTGTTTCCCTCCCCAGGTAAGGGCTCATCATTTTCTGCAGATGGTGCACAAATTTCAACATGCCCAGAGTCTCCCTGCATTCAAGTTCTTGAGGTTGCTCGGCCTCATGGCATCCTGCATTCTTCTGGTGCCAGAGGCCAGGTTGCGGATGAGATCTCTGCAATGGGCTCTCAAGATGCATTGGTCCCAGTCCCCCGGCAGGATGTCGGAACCCGTTCAGGTGCCCCCCTCGGTCGCCCAGGACCTTCTGTGGTGGGACGTTGAAGGCAATCTGATGAGGCGGGGGGTTCCATTTTGGCTACCCTGGCCGAAGGTAACGATCGTGACGGACGCATCCCTCACGGGATGGGGAGCTCATGCCAACGAGTTGACAGTCAGTGGTCGTTGGTATCCGGAGTCCAGACTCCATATCAATCTGTTGGAGCTGAGGGCCGACAGGCTTACCCTGAAGGCTTTTCTGCTGACTGTGCAGGGGAAGAATGTCCTGATTCTGACGGACAACACAGTGGCCATGCACTACCTCAACAAAAAAAAGGGAGGGGGGGGGGGCAGGGTCACTTCCTCTGTGCAGGGAGGCGATGCAGCTCTGGTTCTGGGCCATCCAGCAGGAAATTCAGATCTGGCCAGAGACAAAACGAGATGGCGGATGCTCTGAGCAGGCAGAGTGCAATCTCTCATGAGTGGGAGCTGGTTTAGGAGATTCTCCTGGAGATCTTCGCCCTTTGGGGGGACCCCACAAGTGGATTTTTTCGCCTCCAGTATCAACCGGAAGTGCGAAAGGTTCTGCTCGCGGGAATTTCCTCCAAGAGGAGCCTTAGGGGACGCGTTTCGTGGTGGAGTGGTCCTTCCCACTGCTGTACGCGTTTCCTCCAGTCCCCGTCATCCCGCAAGTGCTGCCTAGGCTAGGGAGGTTTGGTTCCTGGATGATCCTCATTGCTCCGGCATGGGCCCGGAGAACGTGGTACCCAGACCTTCTCGACTTGTCCATCTGTCCTCCACATCGTCTTCCCTACCGAGACGATCTGCTCTCACGGGAGGGGGTCAGGTTCTTCGTCTAGAGGTCAGATCCCTCAACCTTCACGCTTGGCTTCTGAAAGATTGAGGTAGAAGGATTGGGACCTCCCTGAAGACGTGATGGAGGTTTTGCTTTCGGCCAGACGGCCTGCAACAAAGTCCCTGTACCGTTGCCGTTGGAGAAAGTTCTGTGACTGGTGCAGGGTTAAGAATGTGGATCCTTGTTCATGTGACATTCCTGTGGTTCTGTCTTTTTTGCTTTCTTTAGCCCTCAAGGGCCTGCAAGAGGGTACCATTAAAGGTTACCTGGCGGCGCTGTCCATATTTAAGCGCTCATCTGAGGAGTGTTCTTATTTCAAAATTCCTTTAATTTCTCAGTTTCTGAAAGGGCTCACTAATGTGCTTCCACCGTCACCTTCCCAGGTGCCCCGTTGGGATTTGAACCTGGTTCTAAAATTCCTAATGGGTGCTCCATTTGAGCCTTTACATTCCTGTCCTTTGAGACTGTTAACCCTTAAAACTGTATTTTTAGTTGCGGTTACTTCCGCTCGCAGAGTGAGTGAATTGCCGGCACTTTCTGTTAAGCCACCCTTCACTGTGTTTCATAAGGACAGGGTTGTCCTTAGAGTCCATCCTTCGTTTCTTCCGAAAGTTGTATCGGAATTTCATTTAAGCCGGAAGGTCATTCTTCCGGCATTCTATCCGCCTCGCATCCTGGTAAGGACGAGGAGAGACTCCATAGGTTGGATCCTAGGAGAGCTTTAAGTTTCTGCATTTCACTTATGTCCCGGGTCAGAGTGGACAATCGGCTCTTTATTGGTTACGCTGGAAGGCATTTGGGACAAGCTGTTACTAAGCAGACTTTGTCTAGATGGATTATCTTTTCAATTTCTGAATGTTACCGCTTGGTGGGTAAGGACCCTCCGGTAGGCTTACGGGCCCATTCTACTAGCTAGGTATGGCTGCCTCTACTGCCCTGCAGAGGGGTGTTCCTATTCGTAACATCTGTGAAGCAGCCACTTGTGCTTCGGTCCATACGTTTGTACGACACTACTCCCTAGATTCTATCCATGAGCAGGTACTGGCCTTTGGCAAGGGCGGTCCTTTACTCTGCAATTTGATTGGGCATTCTAAATTTCTATATTCTAAATGATTTTCCCTCCTCCATACGTTGGTACTGCTTTGGGAGTCTGTCATAGATATAGAATATGCCAGAGGACCCAGTCCCCTCGAAGAACAAGTTGCTCTCTTACCTGGTAACGTTCTTTCGATTTGATGGTCCGATGACATATTCCATATCGCTCCCTCCCTGCCCTGCTACAGAATTTCTTATGCGATTGCAGCTTAAGTTTCCGCAAGGCTTTCTGTGGTCATACTGGCAGAAGATTGGTGCCCCACATTCTGGGAAAAAAACTACAACTGAGGCTACGGGCATCGTGCGTCCTACTTATAACATCCGGTCACGTCGGCTCGACAGAGGCCCTCGAGGACAGCGTATCAACGTCATCGACGCAGACGCCGAAAATGTTCCGAAGCAGCACAGCTGTGGTGATTACCTGTCATAGATATGGAATACGTCGTCGGACCATCCCATCGAAAGAATGTTACCAGGTAAGAGAGTAACTTGTTAATTTTATATGTTGATGCTGGCTAAATGCAATTACTGTATTACTTTGTGGGTGCACGTTATAACCGATAATACGGTAGACCTGTCAAACTCCTGTAACAATTGTGTGCGTTCAGCAGCTACCAACTAAGAATGACCATTTGCAACTATTGAAAAGTATACCTATGTGTGTTGGTTTATCGTACTAAGTATTTAACAATGACTCTTATGTAAACAAAATAAATGTATATTTTAATATAAATGTATGTGTGTTTATTTGATGTGCATTACTAACTAGGTTCAGTGCACTTACCTACGGCTCACATCTTCCTCTTAAAATAATCCTGACTGCTCTGCCACTCTACCAAGGTCTCTGGGTAGTGCACACTGATGCTAAGAATTGAGGGATCTACAAACCACTGGCATTGCTACAAACTCCCCTAACACCAGGCACCCGTGCACGGCACCCTCCTTGAAATAAAATGGGTTGCATCTTTCCTGTCTAACAGGACATCAAGAGTCTTCGCCGGTGACGCGCTAGCTTCCCCTACCCCCATCACTTGAGGTGTAGCCCAAAGAGGTTGTCTATCTCCCACCTTGTACAGCATTTATACAAAGCCCCTCTTTCACCTCCTTGACTCCCTCAGCACCTCTAACAGAAATTATGCAGACCATGCCCAAATCCTCATCCCCTATCTGGCAACCATGCCCAAGACACAGCCAAGGTAAATGCCATCTATTAGACCATTCAAACGTCGATGGCAAGGCATAGCCTCTGCTTGAACGATCAAGACATAACTTCAGATCATTGGGTCCCCAGCAAGTCCTTCAACTCTGTCACCTAGGATGGCCACAACACCCCTGCTTAAAAACTCTGGGGGGTCTACCTTGATGCCTCCCTCAGCATGTCGTGGCAGATGAATAACATTGCTTCCACTTCCGCCTTTGCCACTAAGCTGATCAACGCCAGCAAACCGCTTCTTTCCTCTGACAACCGCACCAACATCGCCTGAGCACTCTTCGGATCCAAATTGGACTATTGTAACTCCCTACTCTGCGGCACTTCTGAAAATAAATGTGAGCAAACTACACGTGGTCCAAAACAATGCCTTCCGAGCAGCCACGGAATTGTGCAAACATGATCATGTATCTGAAACAAGGAGAGTCCTCCACTGGCTCCCAGTTAGGGAAAGAATACAATTTAAAACTCTATCACTCACCAACGTCTAGCCAGCCACGCGCCAACATACCTCATCCAAAAGATCAAAAGACAAGGTCCCACTAGACCACAGCGCTTTGCCTGCAAACATCGCCTGGAGACTCTGAGATATAACCGCAAAAGTGCTGGAGGAGCTAGTTTCCCAGTCCAGGCTGCCACCTTTTTGTACACTCTCCCCCACCCCACCGACCTGCGGGCTGAACCTTCCTACCAGATCTTCAGAAAGAGACTCATAACCCACCTGTTTAACCAATCACCACTGTACTATTTCCTTTGTCCTTTCTGTGTAACTAGCGCCCAGATGCCCCCGGGCTGAGTGTGCTGCTATAAATGTATAAGTAAATAAAGCTGTTGCCAGATCTTCCGAAGTCCCTTTCTTCTGTCGCCAACACCGGGATACCTGTGACTGGGTCTGCTGTTACCTCACCCCTGGAATCGCCCTGTAACAACTGCTTCTTTCCTCCAAGATACTGTCCTGCACCTAGTAAAACTTACCTGGAGCCTGCTTTGCTGATCCTGTGTTCCTGGGGGCTGTAGGTAGCTGGTACCTTGTACCCCCCCCCCCAGGTCTCCCATAGAGTTGCATTGGGGTGGACAACCCTCTGTATTCTAATCTTGCCTTAGGACATTGGTACTATGGCAAACTTTCAGGGAAACCTCTTGACTTCCTTGACCTGTGAAACATAACTTTTACTTCCTTGCAAAACGAAGATGAGATTCTGTTGAACTCTCTGAACCGTTTACTCTGTTGTTCTGCCCTGTCTGCCATAACGCTGGTCACTGTTGGCCCAGGGACTCCTCTGAACATTGCAAGACACTCATAAGATAGGGTTGGACTCTTTAAGACAGGTTGGAACAAAGTTACTAAAAGTTTTATGAGAGTTTGGAAAATTGTGCATATATGTTTCAGATGGTTTTACTATGTGATTTGTTATTGAAAAGCTATTCTAGTGGGGACTACATCTGTGTATTTTTTCTCCAAAGAATATTGCAAGTGTTCTTCTATTGGTTTACTGTTATAGTACTTACTTGACTTGAAAGTTACAACAATGTGCTTAGTTTATGTATTAAATAACTATATTGTATTTAACTACTAGGCGTATCAGTGTTTCCTTGGACAAAGTGTATGCTCTGAGTTCTTTGTACCTCACTACAGCCCCCCTGCCTCCCTAGACCAAGCATGGCTGCTCGCATTCGAACAAATCCTTGTGTGGTTCAGGCTAAACCTAATTAGCTGAACCCTGTTCTCCCAAAGTTGGGCCTTCCCAAGTGCTGTCTAAGACGGTACTTTTGTAAAACCCCATAAACGCTACAAACTCCTTTTTAAAAATGGGCCACATAATATTTAAACAAAAACAAACGTCTTAGTTAGGCACTTTGCAATAGATTTGGCAGTGAATTCGTCCTCTAAAACGAATTTAAATGCATGTGAATTTAATAAAAAAGAAACTTATTTAATTTTAACTTAATGTAGTCTTGTAGGACAGGTATTTAATTGATCAACATGACTTCAATTGAATTTTAATATATTTTAACTCAATTATGTGTCGGTATTGATATACTGAAAAGATGCAGCATTAAATAGATTTATTATAAAGAATAATGCAGTAACTATTCAAATTTGGTTCAAATGAAATGTTGTTCCTGACTTATCATTAAGCACATTGTATTACGTTAATTGTATGGCAGAAACTTGAAAGCCTCTTCTGGAGGAGCTTGCTGAATTTACCACCATCAACTCCAATGGCCCTGATCAGAAGGGAACTCTGTATTTCATCATTCTCCAGCATGGGGTCTGGCATGGATTCACATGCTCATGAATATTCCCCGTCGTCAGGCTGGGAATCCTCGGTAAAGAAAAAACCAGTATCAGTTTCGTTTCTGATCTGTCTTTCGTAGTAATAACCAATCACTGGTCTCTGCGTCATACTGACCACAGCCAATGACTGCCCTCTACCTAAGCACCGCCTCTGGCAGCCATCTTCAGATTTTTACCGCACGTTCATGTGTTGGGATCCTCGTGCTATTGCTCTCGAGCGTTAGTGCTATTTTTTCGCGCTTTTTCACAAAAACTTCGATTCTTTCGGTCAAAAGAGCCTCAAGCTCCACCGATACTACATCCGATCAACGGGGACCCGTGTCGGATTCATCTGTGCCCCTCAAGGGTGAAGATTTCGTCGAGCTACGCTTCGGAGGACTCCAGAAGCTTCTCAGGCCCGGTCTCGGAGATGGCCCAGGAGAAGGGAAGCTCGACGCCCGGAAAGCTGTTCAGGGCCTGCCCTGGATGCCAGCTGCAGAACGTCTTCAAGGAGGACGAACACTCTTTCTGCCTTTACTGCCTTCATGGGGACAAGACGCACGTGGAGAAGGACTGTGCGTTTTGCGGCAACATGTCGGAACGGACCATGAAGGACCGCCATCAACGTCTCGCCAGCTGGCTGGAGGGTAAGAGCCCGTCTGGCGAGAAGAAGAAGAAATCTGAGCGGTCTTCTAAGACCTTTGAGGGCGCCCCGGCGACGGGGGCCCAACATAAGGCCAAGCACCGCGAGTCCGCTGGCACCGGGAGCGCCGAACGGTCGGGCTCTACGGGCGCCAGGCAGGGCGCACCCTCCCCGGCACCATCAACCACGAGCCAACGCTCTGGGTCGGGTAAGAGGAAGGCCGAGCACCCGGCGAAGCTCCTGGAGAGATCCCGGTCGAGCTCTAAGGCAGAGGAGGAGCGTGGCAGTGCCCCCTCCCTCAAGGATAAGGCGGTGAGCGCACCTAAGGTGGTGAAGGCCTTGATCCATTCGACCAAGCCCTCTATCGAAACGGTCGCGGCGGCCCTGGCCCAGCCTGTGGAGGCTGCACCAGTGGTGGCGGCCTCGGGGCCCAGAATCTCCCTGCCTCCTCGGAGGGAGTCTTCTTTCGTGCCCATCGATAGGACCCCCGTGAAACCCTCCGTGGGGAAGAAGGGGGGGCAGGGCGTCGTCGTAGATTCGGCCTCAACCTCAGAAGAGGAACTGATCGAGGTCTTAAGCCACGGCCTAGGCGTGGAACAAGACCAGCCCGTCGGAATGGGCCCCGACGCAGGTGACGACGACGACATCGTCGAGGATACCGACGGGGCCCCTGCTCGCCCGTCGGATTCCCCTCTGCCAGCGCCGCAAGACAACTCAGCGGCCATTTTGTTGGCTATACAGTCCTTATGCTCCGAGATAAGGACGAGACTACCGTTACCGACGGAGGAACCTCTCCCGTCTGGGGATCCAGAACCGGGACCTTCTGGTGTTCCCCCTACCAAGAAAAGAAGGATTCATCCACTGCCTCCTTTTCAACCGTCGCGCCCCGTCCAGCCCTCCTCCCCGTCCACCCGAGGGGATGATACGGGGACTGACACGGCAGCGACGGGTACGGACGACGAGGCATACGACGAGGATTTTCCGTCGTCGCCTCCCACCAGGGCTTCTCCGCCCGACGAGATTGGATCGTTCCACTCAATGATCGCCAGGGCATCCGAGCTTTTCCAACTCTGCCCTGAGGAGAAGAAAAAGGAAGGCTTCCTTTACCAACGGCGCGAGACCAAGAGGAAGACGGTCCTCGCAGTGCCTCTGTTGGACGACATTTGGGATGAGGGCCTTTCCCTCCTCAAGAACCCTTCCACGACGCCAGCGAGAAGAGACCGGTACGAGAAAAAGTACCGGGTCCCGGACTCGGCCCCCCTATGCCTCCGGGCGCAGCCTACCCCGGACTCCGTCGTCTCCGCGGCAGCCAGGAAGAAAGCGGGGGGGGGTGCGGCCTCCACGTCGACTTCCCCGCCGGACGGCGAGGGAAAGAAATTGGATACCATGGGACGCAAAGTCATCTCGTCGGCGGCGACGACGATTAAAGCGGCCAACGCCTTGGCTATCGTGGCCCGCTACGACAGGGAACTCTGGTACAAGATAGCTCCCCTGCTGGATTTTCTGCCGGACGACAAGAGGGCGGAGGCCCTTGAGATCCTGCAGGAAGGTGAGGTGGCCTCGGACCACGCCATCACCGTGGCGACGGACATCGCCGACACTGGGTTCCGCCAGATGGGCAACGGCGTTTGCCTTCGACGTCGCGGATGGCTCAAGGCTACGGACTTTCGGCAGGACGTCCAGACCAGGGTCCTGGACATGCCCTTCGACGGGAACAACCTGTTTGGGAAGACAGTGGACGACTCCCTTCAGGCCATCAAGGCGGATACTGAGACGGCCCGGGCCCTTGGAGTACTGCAGCAACGGCGGACGCCCTTTCGGAGCGGCGGAGGCAAGGGCGCCTCCAAAGGTTCCGGCGGCGGTTTCGCTTCCTACCGTCAAGCGGCCCGCTCGTCGTCGCAAGAGGCCTACAGAGGACGAGGCAAGTCTGGCGGACCCCGCCGTCGTCGCCAAGGAGGCCAAGGCGGCAAGGCCGCGTCCAAGCAGGATTGAACCGGCCGTGGGGTCGGGCCCCCACCGAAGCACCCCGGTGGGAGGCCGGCTGGCGGGCTTCGTCAGCGTGTGGGAGTCCATCTCCACCGACCGTTGGGTGCTGGACGCCCTGGCCCGGGGCCACGCGCTCGAGTTTCAAAGAAGGTGCCCGCGCGTCCCCCCCGTGGCCAGGTAAGAACTTCACGTCCCTCAACTTCTCCTGGAGGTAAAGGCGATGCTCAGAAAGGGCGCCATCGAACGCGTCCCAAAGAGGCTTCGGGGCTCCGGAGTCTACTCGCGTTACTTCCTCGTGAAGAAGAAGACGGGAGGATGGCGCCCCATCCTGGACCTGCGACGCCTGAACAAGTTCATCAAGGCGCAGAAGTTCCGGATGGTCACCCTCCAGCACGTCCTGGGTCAGCTGGAGGAAGGAGACTTCCTATCGTCGTTGGATTTGGAGGATGCCTACTTCCACATTCCCATCCTAAAGGGGCACCGAAAATTCCTCAGATTCGTGGTCCAAGGGCGTCATTACCAGTTCAAAGCCCTTCCCTTCGGACTGCGGTCGGCACCCAGGGTTTTCACCAAGTGCCTCGCACCGGTGGCGGCGCAGCTGCGCCGCGAGGGGATTCACGTCTACCCCTACCTGGACGACTGGCTCATCCGCGCCAAGACGAGGGAGCTCGCCGTGGTCCACACGGCAAGGACCGTCCAACTCCTCACGGACCTGGGATTCTCCGTGAACTACGCCAAATCCCACCTGGTGCCCGCGCAAGTCGCACTGTTTCTGGGAGCGAGGCTCGACACAGTGTCCCTTCTGGCCTCCCCGTCGGAGGAGAGGACCAGGACCATCCTGGGCAAGGTGCAACGGATGTTGGTGGCCGACGCGGCCAAGGTGAGGTCCATCAAGTCCCTCCTCGGGATGATGTCTTCCTGCATCTACCTCATTCCCATGTGCAGGCTCCGGATGCGCCCGTTGCAAGAGTTCCTGGATGCGCGCTGGATCCAGACGACGGGCAGCTTCGAGGAAAGGATCAAGCTCGACGAGAGTTTCCGACGAGCGATACGGTGGTGGGGCACCCGCGCGCATCTGACGGCGGGCATGGACTTCCAGACCCCAGCCCACCAGGTGACTGTGACCACGGATGCCTCCCTAGAAGGGTGGGGAGCGCACACCGAAAATCTGCACGCGAGGGGACTCTGGCTCCCGACGGAGAAGTCCCTGCATATCAACGTCCTGGAGCTCCGTGCAGTGTTTTGGGCCCTCAGGTCCTTCCTTCCGTCCCTCAAGGGCAAGGTGGTGAGGATCTTCACCGACAACACCACCACCATGTTTTACATCAGGAAACAGGGCGGAACCAGGTCCCCAGCGCTGTCCAAGGAGGCGCAGGACCTGTGGCATTGGGCCGTCGCCCAAGGGATAAAAAACACCATCGCCGACTCACTCAGCAGGGAGCTGCGCTCGTGCCACGAGTGGGAACTACGGCAGGATCTGGTGGATCGCCTCTTCCGACGGTGGGGCACACCCCAGATCGACCTGTTCGCGACGGCGACGAACACCAAGTGCCGGAGGTTCGCCAGCAGGTTTCCCCAGACGAGGAGCATGGGCGATGCTTTCTCGTTCCCCTGGGAGGGCCTGTTCCTCTACGCGTTCCCTCCCTTGCCTCTGCTAATCCGGCTCGTCAACCAGCTCAAGAGGTCACGGTGCAAGATGATCCTCGTCGCACCGGCGTGGCCGAGGCAGATATGGTTCCCGGACCTTCTGGACTTGTCGGCGTCCCCGCCAATCAAGCTGCCGGCGGACGCGGATCTACTCTCCAGGGAAGGAGGCGCCATCCTCCACCACGACCCGAAGTCGCTGAACTTGCAGGCCTGGCTCCTGCAGCGCTAGAGTTTGGAGGATACGACATACCGGCCGATTGCAGAGAGGTTCTTGCAAAGGCCAGGGCGTCCTCGACTCTTAAATGCTACGGACACAAATGGAAGAGGTTTTCTGTCTGGTGCCACGCACAGAAGATTAACCCTCTACGGATTACGGCTCCCCAAGTGCTGCCGTACCTGCTGACGCTGGCCAAAGCTGGTCTGGCACACGCGTCCATCAAGATTCATCTTGCTGCGATCTCCCGATACACCAGAACCACGGGCCGGACGTCCTTGTGGTCTCATCGTCTGGTGAAAGAGTTCATGAAGGGACTGTTCAGATCGTTCCCGCCGGTGAAGGCTCCGGCCCCGGCGTGGGAGCTCAACGTGGTGCTGACCAGACTCATGGGACCTCCGTTCGAGCCTCTGCACTCGGCCCCGTTGAAGTTTCTATCGTGGAAAACAGCTTTTCTCGTGGCCATCACCTCCGCACGACGAGTGGGAGAGATCCAGGCCCTTTCCTGCAAGGCCCCGTACTTGACTTTCCACGACACGAGGGTAGTGCTCAGGACGCACCCCTCCTTCATGCCCAAGGTACCGTCGGACTTTCATCTCAACGAACCCTTGGTGTTACCTGTGTTCTTCCCGTCGCCTTCGTCGCCGGCTGAGAGGACTTTGCACTCGCTGGATGTAGCTAGAGCGCTGAAGTTCTACGTGGACCGCACGAAAGGTTTTCGGAAGACGTCACAACTCTTTGTGAACTTTGGACCTGTCAATCAGGGGAAGGCTCTCTCGAAGGCTTCCATCTCCAGATGGCTCTCCGGCTGTATCATGTACTGTCACCGGTTGGCAAACCGACCGCTGCCTGGCCGTCCGAGAGCCCATTCCACCAGAGCGATCGCAGCTACCACGGCGTTCCTATCTGGTGTGCCCCTGCTGGACATATGCAGGGCTGCTACGTGGAGGTCGACGCACACCTTCACGAAATTCTACTGCGTCGACCGGGATTCCAGGGAGGAGTCCAGGGTCGGCCAAGCAGTGCTGCGCAACCTGTTCGCCTGAAGTGAGCCTGGTGAGGAGGTAAGATGCTTAATGTTGAGTTGATGTGATGCTTAATGTTGAGCCTTTGCCACCTCCCGTGGTTGTGCATGTGTGTACTGCTATGTATTCTTTATTCATGAGCATGTGAATCCATGCCAGACCCCATGCTGGAGAAGGAACAAGTTACTTACCTGTAACTGTTGTTCTCCAGCATGGGTCTGGCATGGATTCACATGCGAACCCTCCCGCCTACCCCTCTGCGGCTCTTCACTTGGTCATACTGCCACTTCACGTGCTTCCAAATCTGAAGATGGCTGCCAGAGGCGGTGCTTAGGTAGAGGGCAGTCATTGGCTGTGGTCAGTATGACGCAGAGACCAGTGATTGGTTATTACTACGAAAGACAGATCAGAAACGAAACTGATACTGGTTTTTTCTTTACCGAGGATTCCCAGCCTGACGACGGGGAATATTCATGAGCATGTGAATCCATGCCAGACCCATGCTGGAGAACAACAGTTACAGGTAAGTAACTTGTTCCTTAAGTGCCATTCTAGACAGAAACAGTCTAATGCTCTTCAGAAAAGTGATTATCCCTAAACGCCCAAATTTCGTCAATATCATCCATAATGAACTGTACGATTTGAATGCAAGTCTTTTGAAATCATGAGCACAGAAAGTCAATGACACCCTTACTGATATTCGATCAACAGAACTTGATCTTATAAACAATCCAACAAAAGTGATCGCAAAATTAGAAACGTGGGATTGGATATGAACCCAAGACAAATCAGTAACGCACCTTCTATTAGTAAGCAGAAAAGTGAACGATACAAGATCTTATCTGAGGAAATTTCCAAACCGTCAGTCCCGACAAACTTTCATGAGAGCTCGTTTGAATATCATTGCAATAAATGAAATCCGAGCTATTAGAGGGATTTCGACCTCAAACTTATGCTGGTTTTGTGAGACGACTGACCAAAAGGAACCCATCAGACATCTCCTTTTGAACTGCAATGGTCTGGAGAAAGAGAGATCGACTCATATGATACATCTGTTCAAGGACATATCTTATTATGATGAGATTTGGTGGAACCGCTTAATGGAGGGAGAGAGGATGCCAGAGACCATCGCAGTGACCCAATTCCTGCAGAAAATTGATCTTATGAAACCTTAGAAATAGTTCATTTTCATTCTCATCTTCTTTCCTCTCTCTCCCTTATTAGGAACTTTCAGGATCGTCTGTTTTCCTATTAATGAAGGATGTAAATGTGCAAACATTTTAAATAAAAAAAACTGTTTTTATTTCCCACTTCATTCGATATTTAGTTTGACTTGAACGTTAAATTTGATCATGAAATTAGGAAAGTATGCTGTTTATATGTATTTTTACATTTCTGATATTTTCTAGAATACGAGATCTATTGAATTTACGACATATATTTTGTACATTGTAAATTGTGTGTGCTTACTGTTCTGTGAATGTTAGTCAATATTTGGAAATTCACTAACTGAACAGTGGCGCGTAGTCTGGTCTCTGATACAGCAACTTCATGCCTGAGGCCCTCTCTGTGCCGCAGCTGCACCCCTATTATAACTTATCCCAGAATGTCCAAGGAAGAGCTACGATGCCTGAATATGATCTTCAGACTGCCGTCCCCTTCTTCTGAAATGCCTTGAAAATCCTTTGGAGATGCTAAGCCCTTTAGAAAACTCTTACCCCAGTTGTTTATCATTGGGTGCCATATTTTGGTTTATCGATGTAGTCCTCCTTGAAAGGCAAGGGATGTGATTACATTCTCTGTGCTATTTGCCCTGAAAAGCGTACTGGACTGTACTGTACTGGACTGTAAATGAGGGTTGCTGTGCATTTCTCTTTTCAGCTGGGCGAGATGACACTAAGTGATAATGCCAGCCTTTGTTTGATGAGTATCGTTGGTCAGCTTGCCAAGCTTGGCTACACCGAGGGCGAGTATAAAGAAATAATCCAGCAGACACTGTTGGAGGCCCTACGAAAAGGACTGAAGAGCCAATCTGAGGTAAGGGGTTCATGAATGCTGGGACTCTCCTGCCGTTTATTATAGTTTTCTGCTCAATATATATATAGTTCAGGGTGATTTAGCCTCCATCCATAACATATGGAAGAGTGACTTCACCCCGCATCCAGAGCACTTGAAATCACACCCATGCAAGCCTTCATTTTTTGTACCCATTTTAACCCAAAAGATCCATTGATTAGCAATTGCAAAGTTGTTGTCTTTGAATCGTCCAGTAGTCAAAGACGTTATTAAATTCCTGTTAGTCTCTTACTTGCAGCCGGGATGCATTTATCCCGCATTGGAATATGCACTGCCTTTCAAGCCTTCCTCTTGAAACCTCTAGAGCATGACACATGTGACCTGATTTTTGCAGAATGTCCAGCAAGACTACACAACCTTGCTATGCTGCTTGATCCGTACCTTCCCAAATCACCCAGAGTTTGAAGACTTGGTTCAGCTCACAGACCTCAATGACCCCGAGATGGACTTCTTTGAGAACATGAAGCACATCCAGGTTAGTAGACGGTGTTTCTGTAGCTCTCCACTCATTCATCAAACAGGATTGGGATTTGCAGTCTTATTGTTTTGACACTGGTCTGGTGCTTTACTGTCCAGCTCCTGACATACCAAGAAAGCCAATAGAGAACATACATTTTCAAATAGTCTGTATAGCTTTAGTTAGAAAACTGGAACAACTACAAGGTGAGCTGGTAACACAATCTTGTAAAAACAAAATAATTTAACAACAAAAAAACAAATTCAGTTAATTTTAACGTTCTTATTTGACCACCTTCTTACATGTTCAGCACATATTGTTCGTTTTCCAGAATTCCTTGTCCTTTGAAATGTTTGTAATTCTAACTAATCCATTTAGTTTCGTTTATAAAATATGCAATGATTACAGTTTCATATAGCATGACTAATACATTTGTTAGGATCCTGAAGAAACTGCAGTAGCTGCTGGCCCCACTGACCCTCTAAAGCGTCCAATACACAGCCCTTGTAATACAGGCTATGCGTTGTTCACTCAAGAGGGAACGGGGAATGGGACAACAATAATAAAACAGGATCTCACAGCAGATTCCTCTTGGAACGAGACCTGAAACGAGAGAGCATATTAATTACTCAATGGGTTCCTTATAGTAATGGGCGTAGTCACTGATGACATTATTTGAATCGGATTGTGCATTTAGTCATCGGGTTGTTAGGGTTTCAATCGCTTCGGATGGTCGTGGTTGGTATTACAGAAAGAGCCACGTTTTTAGAGCTTTGCTGAATGTCATATAGTTTGGGTGTGTTGAATACGTGGGGGAAGCAAGTTCAGAGTCAGGGCCATGGCTGAGAAGGCAGATCCTCCGATCCTGACAGAGTTGGTGGCTGGGATCACTAAAAGGAGGGCAGTGCTTGATCGTAGTATGTGGGATGGGAGATATGGTTGTAACTTTTCTTGCAGGTATAATGGGCCGGTCTTGTGCACAGCACTGTGAGTGATGAACAGGGTCTTGAAAGTGGTCCTTTGTCCGACTGGGAGCCAGTGGAGGGTTCAGAGAGCTGCAGAGATGTGGTCTCTCGGACTCAGGGCGAGGAGCAGTTTAGCAGCAGCGTTTTGCACTCTTTGGAGTTTAAGATGGTATGCTGGGGCTCCTAGGTACAGGGAGTTGGCATAGTCCAGTCTCGCCATTACAATAGTCATAACTGTGGCAAGTCTATTCGGGAAGGAGAGGTAGGGAAAGATGCGTCTGGGACGTTTGAGATGGATGGTAGTGACAACATTTAGACACAATGTTGATCTGACTGGAGAGGATTAGGCCAGAGTCCATAGTGTAGCCTAAGTTTTTTGTTACTGTCTAGGGTGGGCTGAGGGGGGAAGGTTTGGCCCATGGGAGTGGATGACGTAGAAGGGCAATGTTGCCGCACACCATGATTTCGGTTTTTGTGGGGTTTAACCCTTTAAGTGCCATGGATTTTTCCCCCCAGTGGCAAAACTTTTTTGGGTGATTTTGGTATGTCGCCATTCAATATCGCCATTCAATGCCTTGTATCTTTTTTGTTACATGAGATATCTCGGCCTAATTTGGCCCCTTTTAGGAATCCTAAGTTGCTGTAGGGGGGTGAGAGAAAATGAGCAAAACGGATGAAAATGTTGGGTTTTTTCAAACAAATGGCAATAAAATGATGTACAAAGAAGCCTGTGTTTTTTTCCTTTTACGAGCTTGGAACAAATGGTTTGCTCTGCTTTCAAGAACAGGTTGAGTGGAAACGAAAACAAATTATTTTGATGTGGTTATCAACCGTTTTGTGAGAGGTAGGCGATTTCGGCCATTTTTCCCCAATTGGACTTGCGTGGACGGAATGGAAGAAAAGGGTAGGAAAGCCGAATTTGAGGACAGAAAGGCATACATTTCTGAAAAGTAGACAAAATTCCAAGTTTAGGAAGGGGTGATTTGTGCTGGTCAGGCAACAACTAGGTAGGGGAAAAATCCATAATTTGGGGAAAAAGCGGGAAAATGACAGAAAAAAGGTATGTGCTGGACATGGTTGGCCTGGTACGGTAATGGCTTCTATGAATTTTGAGAAAAACAATGCTCCGCTACATTCCCCCGACTCTTGCAGTTAGGAAATAACACATTTTTTGTAATGTTTCATAAAACAAGCAATACCACAAGCCAAGAATCAGAGCCATGGTACGCAGGAGTTTTATGCTTACGGCCTGAACAGACGTACTTGGCATGTGTAAATCAGGAAAACCAATGTGGTGAGGAAGGGCAAGCATACATTTTTTAAAAGACCACAGACAGACCTTTTCAAGGGTAGGTGACATGTGCAGTTTACAAAAGAGTATGGCGCCTAAAGCAGCGACTACATGTAGGTCACATTTGGGAAATTAAAGGGTTGTGTGACAAAGGGCAGCAGCAAATGGATCGAAACGATATGAAGACCACGCAAACGCAACCAATGTCATACCTTCCCACGTTCCCACAGGTGTCCCGACGAAAATGGTACCTCACATGTGTGGGTGCACTTACCTGGGGGCAAAGGGGAGAGCCAAAAACACGGCTAACCCCAAGTCTTTTCCGACAGCAGAATTTGATGAATTTCGTGGAAGGGCGCACCATAGAGATATGGGCCTAGGGTGTCTAAGCCACCAAGGAAAACAGGGAACCCCATACATTTGCAAAAAGAGGACACCAGAGGGAATCCGCAGAGGTCTGACTAGCGCAAATCGGGCCAGAATGTATTACCTAGAAAGCCTGACAAAGTCTGAAATGTAGCGAAAAAACCACAATTTCCACACATTTCACTCGGCTAACCCACCGAAACACGCCACCAACAACACATGGCCTACTTTCCCACGTTCCCACAGTTGTCCCGACGGAAATGGTACCTCACATGTATGGGTGCTCCTACCATGGCTCAAAAGGAAAAGGGTAACCAACTAGTAACCCCAAGCCTTTCGGCACAGCACATTTTGTTCATGTGGGCAACCTACAGATTTGGGCCTAGGGTGTCGAAGCCAGCAAGGAAAACTGGGGACCCTATGCATTTCCGAAAAGAGGACAACAGTGGAAATCCGCAGAGGTATAGCTTGCGCAAATCGGCTCAGAATGTATGAAAAGCCCAGCAAAGTCCGAAATGTGGCGAAAAAAACTCAATTTCCACGCATTTCACTCGGCTCACCCACCGAAACACGCCGCCAACAACACATGGCCTACCTTCCCGCGTTCCCTCACGTGTTCCAATGAAAAGGGTACTTCACATGTGTGGGTGCACCTACCAGGGCGCAAGGGGAAAGCCTAAAACACGGCTAACCCCAAGTCTTTTCCGACAGCTGAATTTCACGATTTTTTCAGAAGGGGGCACCATACGATATGTGCCTAGGGTGTCCAAGACACCAAGGAAAACAGGGAACCCCATCCATTTCCGAAAAGGGGGCACCCGTGGGAACCCGCAGAGGTCTGACTTGAGCAAATCGGCCCAGAATGTATTACCCAGAAACGCAGACAAAGTGAACATTGTGTTTTTTTCCCCACCAAATATCACACTTTGTCTGGGATTGTGGGTAATAAATTCTGGGCCGCTTCGCACAAGTCAGACCTCTGTGTATTTCCACGGGTGTCCTCTTTTCAGAAATGCATGGGGTTCCCAGTTTTCCTTGGTTGCTTGGACACTCTAGGCCCATATCTGTATGGTATGCCCTTGTGAAAAAATCCTGAAATTCAGCTGTCACAAATGCCTTGGGGTTAGCTGTGTTTTAGGCTTTCCCCTTGATACCCAGGTAGGTGTACCCACACATGTGAGGTACCGTTTTCATCGGGATGCGGGAAGGTAGTCCATGTGGTGTTGACGGTGTGTTTCGGTGAGTGAACATAACGAAATGTCTGAGAATTGCCTCTGAAATTGGCTGGAAATAAAGACATTTCCCTCTGTCCACTCACCGAAACACGTTGCCAACAACAGATGTCATACCTTGCCGCGTTACCACAGGTGTCCCGACGAAAACAGTACCTTACATGTGTGGGTGCACCTACCAGGGCGCAAAAGGAAAAGGGTAACCCACTGGTAACATCAAGCCTTTCAGCACAGCACATTTTGTTCATGTGGGCAACCTACAGATTTGGGCCTAGGGTGTCGGAAAACAGGGAACCCCATGCATTTCTGAAAAGAAGACACCTGCGGGAATCCAAAGATGTCTAACTTGCGCAAATCTCCCCAGAATGTATTACCCACAAGCCCCGCCAAAGACCCACATGGGAGAAGGGTGCCCAAGGCCAGGGATATTACCGCTGACTTTGCTGGAGCTCTGGCTGGCCTGCGTTACAGCTTCTCCCCACCAGGGAGTCCCGGCAGTGTGCCAATACCTCTCTGAAGGGAAAAGCTGTAATGCAGCCCAGCCGCAACTCCAGGACGGTTGGAGGTGATGTCCCCGGCCTTGGACATCCATGCACCATGTGGGTGTACCGTCCCCTAAGCACAGCGGCAGCTCCAGGGATCTCCAGCAGGATCGCCATTCCTCCCCGGAGGTGACACCTGTAACGTAGCACAGCCAGAGCTGCAGCCTGGGCTTGCAGACGGACAACCCACATGGGAGGCATCCGCTCCCGGGGAAACACCAATGTTCTGCTAGCATGGGGGGCAATTTGTGGCCTGCCTTTGCAATTGTGTCCCAGCCCACCAAAATATCTGCCCAGCTGGCCTATTCCCACCCACACCACCAACAATCCAGTCCCAGTCTCACCCACCCCACTGACAGTGGGCCCTAACCATAGAATAATGAAAAACAATACTCACATAACGTTGCAGCTGCTCGCGTACAAAAAGCTGCAAACAAAACAAAATGTGTTACCTACGGTCACACCAGCAAAAACAAATCAATACTTTCAAAGCATGCCCCCCACTTGCAAGCCATCCCTGGTGGTCTACTGAACCTCACCCCCCACCCTCCAGTGAAAACCCATTTGCCCCTTCCTATGGGCAGATAACTGCCCCCCAAGGGAGGGCTGCATGAGATGAGATGCCCTCCCCACACTCCATTTGGGGTGGGGGGAGAAGCCCACCCCGAAACGTCAGACAGGCCCCCCAGTGGGTGGGGCAATAAGGTTTGGGCACCCTGGGGCCAGATTGGCACACCAATGTGCCCCTCTGAGCCAAGGCAAATTTGGTAAACAAAGAAAAAAATTGAAAATGGCAGACTGCACTTTAGGGGGGATGAGGGGCACCCTACACCACTGGGGAATTTTGTAATGTGAAGGGGGGTGCACCTCTCCACCCCCACCCCAATTGGAGGGGCCGGGCATGTCACGCAGCCCTCCCTGGGGGCAGATAAATGAGGGGGCTGTCCTGCACTCCTCCCTGGGGTCAGGTGTCCCTTCCTAGGAGCAGTTATCTGCCCCCAGCGAGGGCTGCATGACATGGCCCCCACTCCATTGTGGGTGGGGGCTAGGAGGGGGGTCACCACCCCTTCCCATTAGAAAATTCCCTGTCGGTTTGGGGCGCCCCACAGCCCCCCTAAAATGCGGTCTACCATTTTCACCTTTTTCCTTTGGTAACCCAACTCCCATTGGCGCAGATGGGCCAAATAGTCTGCCAATCTGGCCCCAGGGTGCCCAAACCTTACTGCCCCACCCACTGGTGGCCCTGTCCCACAATTTCTGGTGGCCCTCTCCCACCTCACCCCAAATG
The DNA here is from genome assembly GCF_040938575.1 of Ambystoma mexicanum. Lineage (NCBI taxonomy): Eukaryota > Metazoa > Chordata > Amphibia > Caudata > Ambystomatidae > Ambystoma > Ambystoma mexicanum. The sequence goes on from NC_090936.1 coordinate 1,219,937,355, forward strand.
GGCCTCCCTGGGCTTCATACAAACTGCTGCGTGAGGTACACCCCCCTCCTCCCATCTGGCCCCAGGGGTCTCCATACATGTGGCCCCATGCTTTGGGGCTTCGTGGGGGAGAGGGCCGCTTACCTAGTAAGCAGCCCCCCCTTTCCCCGCTTCTAAATGGGATCCTGGTGGTCTAGTGGCCATTGCTAGTCACGGATCGAGCGTTCTGCGCCAGATCCGTGACTAGCAATGCTGTCACACAGGGTGTCGTTGGAAGGGGGACAATCTCCCCTTTCCAAGGACACAACCCAAATAAAAATCCATGGTGGCTAGGGTCCCCAACCCCTTCCCCTTCCCATTTCATTCATTTTTTTTGTGCATTTTTTTCCTATTGCCCCCTGCCCCAGGGGTCTCCATACATGTGGCCCCATGCTTTGGGGTGTCAGGGGGGGTGGGGGGAGCATTTACCTAGTAAGCAGCCCCCCCCACCCCCTGTACTCAAAAGACAACCCTGGTGTCTAGTGGCATTGCTGCCCATGGATCGAGCGATCTACGCCCGATCCGTGAGCTGCAATGCTTACACAAATGGTGTCGTTGGAAAGGGGAGAATCTCCCCTTTCCAACGACACCTGCCTCGATCTCCGGCTTGAAATACAGCTGAAGATCGAGGCAGAGGGAGAAGGGCACTCACCTTCTCTCTTCACCGCGGCAGCCCGAAATGGCTGCCGCAGTGAAATTGAAGGTAATCCAGCCCCCTGGAAATGAGGGGGGACCTCCCCCTCACATAGCCCGGGGGTTGGATTACAGTTTTAGGCGATCCCTGCTTTGCAGGGATCGCTCATAACAAGATGTCAAATAGGACGAGCTATCTCGTCCTTGGCACTACGGAGGTAAGTTCAAGGATGACATATCTCGGCCTTGGCACTTAAAGGGTTAAGAGGAGGTGGTTTATTGTCATCCATCGGTCAATGTCTGGAAGACCGGCTTCGAGGTCGGCTGGGGGTTGATGCCTGAATTGCAGATTTTTAGGATGATTTGGGTATCGTCTGCGTAGTTATAGCACGAGATGTTGTGCAAGCGGATGAATCCAGGAAGGGTGGACATATAGAGTATGAATAGGAGAGCAGATAGGCATGCGTCTTGCGGTACTCCAATATTAACCGAGCGAGCAGCTGAGACAAATGGGAGGCGGAGGGTTATTTGTTTCCTGTTGCTAAGGAAAGAGGCGATCCACTTGAGCGCAGTACCACGGATTACAAGGGAGTGGAGGCGGTCAAGGAGGATTGAATGGTTAACCATATGAAAGGCTGCAGAGAGATCGAGGAGAATTAGTGCAGCGCAACCTTCGGAGTCTGCAATGACCTTAAGATCATCCCAGATCAAGGTCAGAGTGGTTTCTGTTCCATGTCGCGGTTTTGAAGCCTAATTGTACGGGGTCGAGGATGTTGTTGGATTCTAAAAGGGCGTTTAGCTGGGAGTATGCTGTTCGGTCCATGACTTTTGCAAGGAATCTGGTGTTCGACATGGGTCTCTAGTTCTTGGGGTCGAGGGATGGCTTTTTAAGAAGAGGCTTGACATGTGCAATATTGAAGGAATCGGGGAAGATGCCAGAGCTGAAGGGGTCATTTAATATGGTTCTTGCATATTCTGCTGCGCAGGTAGACGAGAATATTTCTTTTAGGATAGAAGCGGGCGGGGCTGAGGGGTGTGGGGGCAGAAAGTTTGATGGAGATGGGTTTGAAGGAGTCGAAGGTGGGGGAATTGGGGGTCGGGCGATGGGGGTGGAGAGGAGGGACAGTTTGTTGTTAAGGGAGGTCGTCCTGTCAAGAGCGTTGGTGTAGAAGTACACGGGGCTGCAGAGTGATTGAGATGGGGTTGATTGGGTAGAGGTTCAAGTGAGTTTGACGAATTCAGATATGATTCTGTGGAGTTCTTTGCTGCGGTTTTCACAGTTGAGGATTAGTTTGTTGTAATAGGCTTTTTTGGCTTTTCGGATTTCAGCTTTGTACTTACGATGGTGCAAGGCGAATATGGATCGGCTGAGATCGGTGTTTGATGCTCGCCATTTGTGTTCCAGAGAATTATTTTGTTTTTTGGCGTTCCTCAGTTGGTGCGTGAACCATTTGGGGAATGGTCTTTTGTGCGAGTGTTAGGCAGAAACCTGTGCAGTTCCCTATGGGACCACTGCAAAAGATTTAGGACTACAGGTGTTTGGCAGTAAACCCACTTGGTAGCAGTCTGTACCACACAGATTCACTTGGTAGCTGTGGCTGAGCAGTCAGACTTCCCTCAAGAAGAGTTAGGCAGTATACAGAGTATTCACAATAGGCCAAGAGAACACAATAGAACAAGTAAACACTGACCAGGGCTTGGTGTAAAAGAGATATAATTATTTATTTAAAACCACATTTAGAAAAACACACAGGCACTAATAGTAAGCAATTCAGAAACAGTCACTAAAAGATATACACTCCCTTAAAAGAATATTAGACAAGTCTTAAGTAAAGCTCCACTTATTTTCCAACAGCGGTGAGCGCTTAACGTAGATGGCACTCCAATATTTCGTTTTAAAAAGGGAGAGAAAAGCGGAGAATAAATTGAAACAGTTCCCAACACTTGTTCACGAACACAACAAGAGAGGAAGGCAAAGTAACACCGTGAATTCAGTCAGTAGGCCGGATCCGCTTTAAGAGGATCAAAACGAAATGTGTCCAAGGTCACACGGTTGCAGTGCGTCTTGTAACGGTTCAAAAAGGAGTTGGACCAAACAAAGGGACCAGTTACAGGGTCAAGGCGGCCAGCCCAGTCCAGAAGGTTAAGGGGTTATTACCTTGTAGCAATCTTTAGAAAGGGAGGCCTGGCGAACACGGTACCTTAAAGTGGTGAGAATACTCCAGCGGGGGCAGTTGTTCCTGGCAGCGGATGCAAGTCGGTGCTTCGTCCGGGGGAAGAGAGGATCTCGTCGGGGAGGAAGACAGGAGTCCGTTGCACTGCCAGGGAAGAAACCAGCCGCAGAGTTTCTCAGGTACAAGGAGTGGTCCGTTGATTCGCGGTTCAGTGGTAAGTGGCTATCCGGCCGCCGGGGTGCTTGGCACGGGCAGTTCGACCACAAACCGATCTGGGGTGCGAAGAAAGAAGCTAAACTGGTTGTGCCCACCGGTCAGAGGAAGAAGCCTCTCCAGCCGGGAGATCTTCTCTGTCGTCGGGAAGTGGTGAGTCGGTTCCGCAGGGCTCCACCGGTGGTTTCGTCATGGTAGGTCGGCTCAGCTTCTCGCTCGTCGGATTCTCAGGTCCTGTGGCGGCTTCTGAAGTTCCAGTCCCCAAAGCCCTGCTTTTTATGCAGCATACCCCCATTCACTCAGCCTAGCTGTCACTCAAACATGCTAAGTGGTGAGCCGGCCGGCTCACCACTTGGGCCAATCACACAAGAGTGCGACTTGAGTTACCAAGATAACTCAGTCCAGGGTGCCTAAACCCCCTCCCACACTCCCTGTGGTACCCAGACAGAGTGGCACCACTTTTGGAGGCTTCTGTGGAGAATCCCGCCAAAAAGTGGAACAAAGGGCTCGACTTGGGTTGGAGTCGCAGAAGAGAACACAAACGCCATTTTAGAATCGAGTCCTGGCAAAAAATACCAACCGGCGAATTAATATTAAATAAACCAGCGGTATGTTCGAGGCTATGAGAATTAAATAATTAAAGTTGGTAGCCTCGAACAATGGGAAAATCCCATAGGAATATATTTGCGGTCGAATATAAAAAGTAGTATCCACTGCCACCAGCCAAAACTCGATCAGGGGGGATGGAGACGGGCCCCCTCGACTAACAGACCCCGGGGCAATCGATTTGCCCCAACCAGTACGTCCACAATATGATGGTTTGTACTGGTTTCTGTTAATAATTTGGGACTAGTAAAGCCAATGGTGACTTTACATGCCCTGGGAGACAGTAGTCAGTCCCAGGATATAGAGTCTATGGTGGGGTGTCACCCCTGTGTTACTGCACGGAGGGTGCTGTGTAACACACATAGGAAAAACACATGAGACCCTATGGAGTAATGGACCCCATAGCCCATAAAACACATTACCAATCAAAGGAATACCATGAATCATGTCCAAGAGTGGGAGAAAAAGAGTCTCACTCTTGGCAGGAGGAAAAAACAAACTCCAGAAATCCAGCAAAGCTGCTGGGGGACTCACTAGGTTAGGAAATTCAGCCTAAAGAGAGAAGTCTCCCCAACAGCGAGGAAGCAGGGCACGAGGGGGTGAGAGGAATTAGTGATTCATTAAGCCAAGAGTCGAAGGAGTCGATGGTTAAGGATCTGGCTGGGGGTGTGAGTGGGGTGGAGGGGGGTGGGCATTGTAGGGGATCTTAGATGTAGGGCTTCGGCAAGGTCAGGAAGGATCTTCACTTTGTTCCAGCATTTGAGGTTTTAGGGGGAGACCAAGAGGGGTTTAGGGGGAGGGGTGAGGATAGAGAAGGGGATGACAAAGTGATCGGTCTAGATGAGTGGTTTGGGGGGGGATAAATAAATCGGGTCATGAGAGCCGAAAATTGTATCAAGGGTGTGCCCCTTATAGTGGCTTTGACCAGTCATATGGAGGGAGAGGTTGAGCGCATCAAGACTGTCGATCAGAGGATGGGTCATGGGGTTGGTGGGAATGTCCATCCAAATATTGAAATCTCCAAGGAGAGTCAGAGAGGGGTGATTTACTTGAATGGTGGCTACAGATTCACAGAGGTTGTTGGAGAAATGTCTGTTGTAACCAGGGTGTCTGTAGATGAGTAGGAAGCTGTGGGAGAAAGTCGGAGGTAGAGAGAGTTTAACTAGAAGGGATTCACATGAGGGAATGCATGGCCGAGATTCGACGAGTGAAACTGAGAAATGAGAATTGAAGAGGACTGCCACTCCGCCTCCTCTGGAGGGTCTATTATGTGGGATGAGCGAGTAGCCGGGGGGGGTTGGGGGGGCTTCATGTGCAACAGGGGCAAAGTCGTCGTAGAACTATGTTTCGGTGATAAAGACGAGGTCGGGCTTGTCAGAGGACAGGAGGTCGAAGATGCTGTGTCTGTTTTTCTCTACAGAGCAGGCATTGAAAAGGATGCAGTTGACTTCGATGGCGGATATGGTCTTAATGGAGGTCATCGGGTGGGAGCAGTAAGAGCTTGGAGGGGGGATGGGGGGTGTAACATTCTGGGTTGTTGAGACGGGGAGAGGTGGGATAGTGAGGGGCAGGGTGCCAGTGGATTTTGAGTGACGGGCGATGGGGTTACGTCGGTGGAGGCTGGGAAGAGTAGGCGGGCGGAGGAGGATATGTGAGGGGTGTGGCTAGAGTCGAGGAGGGCGGGCAAGTGTATAGATGGTCAGTGGGTGTGATGGGGTTTTAGGGGGCTAGAAGTTGGAATGAGTCTTGAAGGATTTGGGGAATCTGGTGTGCGGGGTGAGAAGTCGAGAGAGAGGGGGTGGAAGCAGGGGGCGTGAGCGGGGGGTTAGGGGGAGTGTGAGGGGGGTAGGGGAGGGAGAGATTGGGAGGGTGCGTTGAGGTAGAAATGGTGAGGAGTAGAGAGTCGAGGAGGCGGACCAGTCTCATTTTCTACTTTTTGTGAGTTCTGGTGCTATAGGGGTGTGAGTGAGGGGGAGGGAGATGAAGCTACCGTTCTTGTGAGGGCAAGATGTGCTGCTTTTAGAGAGGGGATTGGATATGAAGGGGGGGTTTGTTGGCGGGGGTCGAGAAGCGGTTAAGGGGATGGGAGGGGAGGTTTGGGGTGGTGGGTGAGAGGGAGTGGAGTTCTCTGGGTTAGGGGGGAGGCACTGGGGGGTACGGGGGAGCGAAAGGGAGGTAGGGATGTTCATTGGAGGGTACATGGAAGGAGTGGAGGAGGTGGTGGGTTTGCGCTGTTTGCTTCGAGGGGTCTTGGCGTGGGGTATCGGGGAGTTCTCAATAGCGGTCAGAGGGAGGGTGGAGGACGATGAGTTTGGGTGGGAAGAGAGGTGGGGGAATAGGCTTCTGGAGAGGGAGGTAATTGGCGCAACAGACTGCACCTCTGATTTTAGAATTGGATGCTGGGTGGTGGTAGGAGAGTGGGCGGGTGGCATCAGGGTGTAATGAAGTGCGAGGGAAGGTGTCTAGGGTTGTGCTCAGGGAGCAGATAGAGGGGGTGCTAGAGCGCGGCCAGGTGCCGTGAGGGGTGAGTGAGGAGGGGGGGTTAGGGATCGGGACGGGTGGGAGAGCGGGATTCTTGTGAGTCAGTGTCTCCATCTGGTGTTTGGAAGCTAGGGGTTGAAGAACTAGTGGTGGTAGATGGGGCCCTGGATGTACAACCTGTGACTAAGGTCTGGACGCCGTGGAAGTTGGAGAGGGTTAAAGAGGGTGGGGATAGGGTGGTGGTCAAGGGGCACTTAAAACGTAAGCAAGCGAATTGCAGTACTATCTCAGGCGGCAACTGTAGTTGTAGGGGGAATGAGTGAAGGCAATTTAATTCTGAAGCGTAGGTAGGTAAATCATAGTGCCACCTTAGTGGGTGATTTCATGTCAGAAACAGAGTAAATGTTCCAGGTTAAACCGAAATAATTCTCAGTATTTAGGACTGGGAGAATGCAGCACAGTAATATCGAAGGTCTACTATCTAGATGTGAAACAGGCTAGTAGAATCTTGGTGCACTATTTAGATGCCAAACAGGCTAACAGGAACCATATAGGAGTGTGTGACAGGCAGAAAACAATGCAGTACTCTCTTGGGCGCACTATTTGGATGGAATACTCACCTAGTAGTATCTAAGGTGCACTGTATAGATGCGAAACAGTCTGAGCAGGGACAATTACTAAGTGTTTGAGAGTGGTAGAATACGATTCAGTAGAGTCTAGATGTGAATACAGCAAAGTAGTGTCTAAGGCGCACTATCTAGATATGAACAGGCTAACCGGAACAATTTTAAGTGTGTGTGACAGGCAGAAAATAACACAGAAGTCTCTTGGGCGCACTATCTAGATGCGAGACAGGCTAACGGAACAATTTCTGAGTGTTTTAGACTGGCAGAATACAACACGGTAATGTCTAAGGCATTGTGGAAACTGACTGTGTGCTTAGTTGGCATTTGACAAACTGGTAATATTTCATTTTCCTTGGCATTTTGGCAACTGTCCATGTATGCTGTCTGTGACAAGGCTAGCTTGTAAAAACCGAGGATCTTGATGCTGAAACCAGAGTCCACCACTGGAAGATCCATTCCGAAGGAAGACGCCTGTAGCCACCGACTGAGTGACCGCTGCAGCTCCAGCCTTCACTTCTGTGTGACAGGGGAGATCCAGACCATATGACGTCCTCCCCTCGACTGGTGGGTCTAACCAGTCTGGAGACCAGCAGCTGTTTGAGCCTTTCCACAAGGAGATGCGACGTTTCATGCCTACAATATCCAAATTCCCTGAGACCTCTGGCATTGCTGCAGTGCATTGTCTCGTCAAGTGCGGTTCTGGCTGCAAATCTGTGGGCATCTGTCTGGGCCTAGAGAGAGACTATCCCGATCGTAGAAGTCCCCTTAGCTGAGTTGTGGACCGAGAGAAGGAAGAAAGTCTGCCAGGTGACAACAGTCGTTTCTACAAAGTCTGTGTCGTGCCTCCACAACCTGGTGCCGTGAAGATTGTCTGCTAGGCATCCATGTGACCGAGTCTGGCCGTCTGTTCCCGCCAAAGTTCCTTCTCCAGCCGCCAGCCAACTCGAGACCCAAACCATAGCTGCTGTAGTCTTACTTCGGGGGCCCACTGGTGACATTGTTGTTCTTCATCGTAGAAGGTACTGTCCCACACCTGGGTACTTACCTGGGCAGTTGTTACTGTTAGCTCCTAATGAGCTTTTTGAATCACATCGGTGTGGATTATCCAACCATGTTCTCCTGTGCCTAGGGACCTGTCCTAGAGGCTGAAAACCTGTAGGTGGCCTGCCTCCAACCCCCCCCCCCCCCAACCCCCAACGCTCAACCCTTTGAATCCAATTCCATTACTTGTTACGGAAAAACGTATTTTGATTTTTGGCAACATTGAAAGCGTCTGCAAATACCTATTGTATATATCTATGTGAACTGAGCTGCATTGAGCTGAACCTTGTACTAGTCTATATAATAAATAACCATATAATTATAGTGTGTGTAAGTGTTTCCTTGACCCTAAGTGTGCTCAAGTGTTTGTACTCAACTACAGCCCTTCTCCCTCCTAGAAATGTTAGGTCTAGAGAGATGCAGTCCCTGGTCTTGAGGCCCAGAATAAGTCTTGCAGTGTTATTCTGGATTAGTAGAAGGGGTGAAGGGAGGATTAAGGCAGATTGAGGAAGAGGCTGTTGCAGTAGTCTAGCCTAGAGAGGACCCGTTCTCTGGAGACATTGAGTTTATGGGGGAAGGTGAGTAAAGGGAAAATGCCTCTGAGGAGGTGCAGCTGAAAGTGGCCCTTCTTGGTAAGATCCGTTATTTGAGGAGAGGGAGGAGCCAAAGATGACACCAAGGTTTTTTGTCTCACAAGAGGGTCCATGTAGGGCGGCCAGAGAGTAGGAGAGAAGGAGGGAGCTGGGGTCCCAATGAGAAGTATCTCAGTCTTAATGGCATTAAGGCATAGATCGTTAGCGGCCAACCATGCCTGAATAGCAGTCAACCGGGAATGAGAGTTGAAGGAGAGGAGGCAGTGGAGGGAAGCTTCAAGGAGAGCTGCGTGTCATCCGCATAACAGTGGAAGTGAGGAGAGAAGGCAGAGATTAAATGGGCTTGAAGGGCAGGGTAGATGTTGAAGAGCCACGGCTAGAGGATAGAGACCTGAGGGACGCCGCAGGTGGCGAGTATGATGTAGTGAGAAAAGGGCCCAGTTGAACCTGGGATGGTGTCAGGATGATGGTCAGGATGTATACCTGGTCTTGGTTATATATAGTTTATATATGCAATTAGGTATTTATATTAGTTTAATGAGACAGGCATTCGTTTTTCTTTTTCCTCAATAACTTATTTATTTAGCATTTGTAGCGTGCGCCAAACCCGTAGGTATCCGGGCACTGGAAAGCGGGCAATACACATTAGAGTTACCACAGGCAACCATAAAAAACAATGGTTTGGCATAAGTAATATTACACATATTTACAGACATAAGATATTTACATATACATTTTTTCGTTTGTACATAATCAGTAATATTTACATGTGCAACCTTATTAACATAAGTAATAAGCAAATGATATAGCACAGATATATTCACATGAGCAGATTGTGTGGGATGAGACTGTGATCATGAAGTCACAAAGGCTAAGCCCGCACAATCTCTAACCACATGTGCCTCCTGATTACCTGCCTGCGTGCCTTCTTGTTTACCTGTATCTAATGGCCTGCAAGGCTACCACTGACTTGTATATAACAATGGTGTATTTTATTCCTGCATTTTGTATTTTCTCTGTACTGTAACTAAGCTTCGAAAATTCTTGTAAAGGCTGTGCCTTGATACCCCCGGTTACACTCGCGCATTATAAATAATAAAACAAACAAACATTGGAGGTGAGGAACTAGGCTTTAAGTTTTCTGTGGAATGAAGTGTGGGACGGGTCAGATCTAATGTCTAGAGTTAGGGTCTTCCAGCCTTTGGCTGCCGTAACTGGGAAGCTAGGTCCCACAGCCTTAGTTCTTTTGAATTTCTGGACAGAGAAAGGGAAGGCTGAAGCGGAGCGTGTGGCCAAGCTGTTTTGGATTAGAGTTAACAGATTGGTAAGATATTTAGGAGCTATGTTAATGGGGCATTTGTGGGTGGTTGCCATTGTTTTGAATTTGATCCGGTCCTGAACCGGAAGCCAGTGCTATTTGCATCTGATTTCAGAGATATGTTCTCTTCTTGGTATGCTTAGTGCTCCCCGTTGTTTCGAGTGACCTGTAGTTTTTTGATGCTGATAGTCGCAGTCCCTGCTAGGAGGATATTGAAATAGTCGAGTTTCGACAGAATGCGGGTTCTTGCTAATTTTGGGCAGCTGTCTGCAGATAACTAGGGTCTGCAGGCATTAATGAGTTTGGCTGTGTATGCTGCTGAAGAGATTATGGAATTTACTTTTCTTGAGAAGGTTAAGGAGGAATCCAAGTACACAGCCAGCGTTTTAACTTCTTTCAATACGTTAATGGTCTTTCCATCTATTCTGAAGTGTTTTATATTTGGGGTCAAGTTTTTTTACGTGTGTTTGGGTGCCTACCAGGAGTAGCTCCGTTTTGTTGTCGTTTAGACAAAGTTCATGTTGGGCCATCCAGGATTGGATCATCTGGTAAATGTCATTGAGGATGATGGAGTCAGTGTTGTAGTCTCCATTTAGATGACTTAGAATTTGCGCACCGTCTGCATAGTTTGTATAGGACACTCCACGCTCATTAAGGCAGTCGAATAGCAGCTTGGTGAATATGTTGAAAAGCGTTGGTGACACGCAAGATCCTTGAGGAACCCCGCAGGGAACGGGGGCGGGGTGGCGTTAGCTAGGTTCGAGAAAACTCTCATGGTGTGCTCGGAGAGGAATGATCTTATCCAGGCAATGGCATTGGGTGAGAAGTGTGCAGCACTGTCCAGGTGGTGGCATAGTATTTTATGATTTACTAAGTCAAATGCCGCAGAGAGGTCTAGGAGAAGTATGGCTAAGTTTCTGTTGTCAATTATGGTGTCCATTTGGTTTTTTAGGTCAAGGAGTGCCGTTTCTGTCCGTGTTTCGGTCAGAAACCTGATTGCCTTATTGCCGGAAGATGTGCCTAGCCCAAGGCAAGATGAAGGGAAGATTAGAAGGTTTTACAGATGAGGTCACCCTGGAATTCTGAGGTTACTTGGATTCTGAATTAAGGTTCTAAACTGCCTTTCATTGATTGTATATTGTATACCTTGAGGCTGGTCCTGTTTTGTTCAAGCTCCAGTTTTCAGGCCGATCTTCATGGGACATGATCCAGCTGCTTGGTGGGATCATTCATTTTTTCGAAAATTAGAATAAAGTGAGCTTGAGAGAGTGTAACTATTTTAGAAGATTATTAACTCTACAACTTGAACTTGGCACTAAAGACTTTTCCTGTGAGGCAGCAGTGAAGGGTTAACGTTTCCAACTCGCGTGTAATGCCTTTTTAAGTTCGGAGTTAAAAGGTAAAATATGCGAGTTAGCAGTAGCGACTTCCTTGGTGCTTAAATGAAGTCAGCTTAAGTGTTTTCAATGTGCGATCGTTGCTGCATGGAACTGAATGTTAATGGCTTCAACCCACATTCGTAATCCATAGAAGGAGCGGGGAGAGGTTGAATCTGACCAGCGTTTGCGAGCGGGAGAGAATGCCGGACTTTGCGCTGCCCCACGATACAGTAACTTGCGTTTGCAAGCCGGATTATGCCTAGGCTTCAGCGCGTACTGTGACGCATTGATAAGGCTTCGGTCTTCTTCGTTTCAGTTTGGCGCAAAGGAGAAGCTAAACTTCAGAAACGCTAGCAAATATAAACGGAGTGGGAACTCCATCTGTAATACGCTGATGCGCATTAGGTTTTTTTTTATTATAAATACAGTTAGGTTCTCCAATAGAGAGAGAGAGAGAGAGAGAGAATAATAAAACCAAAGCAACAATAACGTTACCTTACTTTAGGAAGACCAAGTACAGTTATGAAAGAAAACATTAGCCTTGCAGTCAGAAAGCTTAATTTGTCATTAGTTCTGATCTATTTTTAGATCAGGAGTAAGATACAGGTAGTGAAGTTCAAATGTGTGCAGAAGCACGAGTTAAGCAGCAACACTGTAAAAACAAAGATAACCTTTGTCAGAAGAGACTCGTATAAGAATTCAGGTAAAGAGGGAACCAAGGAGTTAAAAGAAGATGACCACATTCGGCTGTCTTTTAAGAAGAGGAGAAAACTCTGCTTTTCAAGAAGAATAGCTACAATTTGGAACTACAACCTCTACGCCAATAAGCAGAGGTTCCAGTTACGTTGTAGTAGTATGGGCTGGGGTGTCTAATTTGGGAAGAAAGATTTAAAGACAGATCAGTAATGCAATGTCCCTCTCGTTACAGGCCATAAGAATACTTGGGGTGTGATAAAACGCAGACCTGTTTTTTTTCTTGTTTTTTATTTGATCGCATTTCATTTTCCCTCTGGAGTGATAAGTGCACTGTTTGTTAATACTAGACAGTGGGCTGAACACTTTGGAGGGGGCGCAGGGCCAGCAGCTTCTGCGGGTTTCTTCAGGATCCTGACAGTCAGTCAGAGAGGAAGGAGGTCCACCAGTCCAGTGCCAGGTCTGTGATGCCAAGGGTATCACAGAGCCGGTTTATAAAGGTGTCATGATTGACCGTATCAAAGGAAGAGGAACAGTCAAGAAGGATGAAAATGGAAGGAGAGTTGTAATCGAGATTTAAGAGCAAGTCTTTACGGGTGTTCAGGAGAGCAGTTTCCATGCCTCTGGCAGCTCTGAAGCCAGACTGGTGTTTGTGGAGGCAACCAATAGGTTCAGTGTCGTTTCAGCTGGCAGAGTTTGCCCAGGAAGGGGGTAATGGAGATAGGGTGGTAGTCAGCTGGACAGGGGGGGTCGGCAGATGTCTTTTTAATAATAATAGAAATAATAATTTAGCATTTATATAGCACTACAAACCCTTAGGTATCTGAGCACTGCTTATTACCCACGGTGTGTGGTGTTCATTTATCGACCTCGGAAGGATGAAAGGCTGAGTTTGGCCCTGCTGGTTTTCAAACTTGCGTCAGCCAGCTCTGCACAGATGTCAAAGCGAGCGTTCTACTCGCTGTGCTATCGGACTGGCGGAGAGAGTGCACAGGGGAGTGCTTGAGTGGCGGGAAGGAGCCAGTGACACCAGTGGGATGGTGTCTATCCTGTGGGTAGGATGCATCCTTAATTGGGAGGTCACACACGTATGGACGGTGCAGTTGGGGTCAGGTGTGGGAGTAGAGGGTGGTGGGGTCTGGCCTGAATGTGTAGAAGCAGAAACACCCAGATTAGAAAAACCTGAATAGAGCAAGTATTGAAACAGGAACACCTAGATTTGGGACACCTGGACAGGAGAGAAATTCCTAAAATGGGGGCACGACCGACAATGCAGTAACACCTAGAGTTGGGACACCTGTATAGAGGGAGAAATGCCTAAATGGGGGTACAACAGTAAATGCAGAAACACCGAGATTTCGGATATCTTGACAGAGGGAGAAACGCCTAGTAGGGGGGCACAGCAGTAAGTGCAGTATCACCTAGATTCGACAACCGCGCCTTATATGGGAGCCCAAGAGTTAAAGAAATGATCCTTAACGGATGGAGTGTAGCAGTGCTAGGGACTGTTCCTTGCTAGCTAGCAAACCCTGGTAAGCCAAGTTGTGTCTGAGAGGGGCGGTAGGGCTTTCCGAATACAGCAATTGCTGTATTCCCCAACCAGACCACTCTTACCCTATTAGTTTCTGTTAGGTAAAGGTTTGGTACTCCACAAGCCTTATCACTTGGTATTGGGGACCCACCTCTTAATATAGGCCTGTACTATACAAGTCAGTATTTATTATAAATGTATTAACATTTATAAGGCGCACAAGAGCCCGGAGGCATCGTGGCGCTGTTACAAGACAACATGCTTAGTTACAAAATACATTCTGGATTAAATACAGAGAAAGATGGGGGAGGGTATGGGAGTCAGAGGTGCGAGTAAGGCTGTGTAAGTTGAACAGTGTGATTTTTAGCACTTTCCGGAAGGCTGGGAGGGGAGGTCTTAGCTCTGAGTGTGTTGGATAGGGCATTCCATAGTTTAGGTGCTATGTGGGGAAAACCAATCCCACCCGCCCTGGCCCTTTTGATGGGAGGGATGCGCAGTTGGTTGGCGTGGCAGGATCTTTTCGGACGTGCAGAGGTGGCTCTAATGATAGTCTCTGATGGTTAAGTCGGGCTGTGAGTGTTGAGCACTTATGCATGATGGTCGTGAAGGTTATTTGTTCCTTAACTGGGAGCCAGTGAGCAGCTCTCCTGGCCTGATGTGATGTGGTCTCTTTTGGGGATGTTTAGTGCTGCTCCGAGTGCATTATTTTGAATGACTTGGAGTCTAGTTAAATAAATGTCTGCGTTGCCTGCTAGGATGACATTATAATAATCTAGTTTAACACATACGGTAGCTCTGGCTATAAATAGGCAATTCTGTTTGGACAGGAAGGGTTTTACTGCCATTTATTAGCATGGTGTTGTGAGCAGAGGCAGACGCAATGGCGCTGACCTATCGCGTCATCGAGAGAGTGGAGTCAAGGTAAACCCCTAATGTCTTGACTGAAGAGGAGACAGGGAAGATGGAGTTCCCGATGGTGAAGTTACAATATTGTTTATCAGGTTTGGCTAGCATTTCTTTAGGGCCAATGAGAATGATCTTGGTCTTGTCTCATTAAGACAAAGCCCATTTGCCTCCATACAGGCTTGGATGGTGGCGTATATCAAATGGAGGGCTGCGGCTTCGTAGTCGTAGGAGCCTGGGAGTGGTAGGAGTACTTGTGTATCATCGGCATAGTTTGTGTAGGCTATGCCGAGGGTGTCCATCTTGTCAAAGAGCAGCTTTGTGAACTTGTTGAGGATAGGAGCTGGGTAACAACCCTGCGGGACTCCGCAGTGGATAGTAGGGGGAGCTGCACTCGCCTGGTTAGAGAAAACCTTCATGGCTCTACCTTCTAGCATGGATGTGATCCACAACGAGGCTTCTTTGGAGAAGTGTTCTGCGTGGGTGAGATGTGAGGTAAGAATCTTGTGATCCACATGATCAAATGCAGCCGAGAGATCCAGTAGTAGAAGGAGGGCTGGCTTACCTTTGCCCATAATTTCTGTTATTTGATTTTTAAGGTCTAAGAGTGCAGTTTCAGTGCGCGCCCTTTGCAAAATCCTGATTGTCTTTTGCCGAGATGGAGTTAGATTCAAGGAAGTCTTGTATCTGGTTGTGGGCCACTTTATCTAGGATTTTCAGGAGAAACGGAATGGTGGTGATAGGTCGGTAGTTATTAGGAGATATGGGATCTATGGATGGTTATTTTAAGAGTAGGCATACGCATGCTTCTTTGAGGCTGGACGGGACAGTACCTGATTTAAATGAGGCATTAATGAACAACGTTAAAAGAGGGGCAACGGGGTCAGCACATTCTTTAATAATGTTGGGAGGACAAATGTCTCCTTTACACATAGAAGGTTTTAGATGTAGGAGGAGGTCAAGGACTTCTGATTCTGTGACGTCTCGGAAGGAGAAGAGTGCGTTGTTGGGTTTATAGGAAGGGAAGTTGGATGTGGGGGGCTGCTGGTCGTGGTTGGGTAAGGCTTTGAATTGCACCTGCATTTTCTTTTTTGGAGAAGTTCTGTTTTACTGAGCAAGGCTGCTTGTATGCTTGAGCACCAGGCTTCATCTTTAATGATCTTGTCAGGGCAGGTGGCGGGAGACATAAGGTCTTTGAAAATGGCGAACATTTCCTTAGATTAAGACTTGGCCTTGGAAATCTGTGAGTTAAAGGAGTTAGATTTGGCTTTAATTATCACTTCTTTGTATTGGTCGGATTGTCTTTTGAATTCCTCCTTAGTGGAGTCACTAGGTTTGGATTGCCAGTTGGTTAGTGCACCACGTTTACTGGTACGAAGGGCCTGTAGTTCCTCTGTGAACCATGAGTTGACATGCTTTGACTTCTCTTTTTTGCATTCTATTGGGGCTTTGGTGAGGGTGTTAGCGTAGATATCTGCTAGTGTGCTGGGGTCAGTACAGAACAGCGGCCCGAGTTCTGGGACTTCCAGAAAAGGACCGAGATTGTCCTGGTTTAGTTTTCTTGAACTTCTAACCTGCGCAGGTGGAAAATAGGTGGGAGCTTTAGTAGTGGGGGCTATAGTGTAGTGGGGGCTATAGTGTAGTGGGGGCTGTAGTAATGGTAAATTGGATACAGATATGGTCTGTCCACGGGTAAGCAGAGTTGGAGCTGACCGTGGTGGAGCAGTTGTGGTCTGCCAACCAATCGAGGGTGTGACCTTTGCAGTGAGTTAGGCTGGTGACTTTTGAATGAACCCCATGTCTTTGAGTTCTTTTACTGGGGCTCAGGCTGCTTTATCTCTAGGATCATTTAGACCTAAGTTAAGGTCGCCGAGTAGAATGGTTTTGGTGGGGCTTTTAAGGTTATCACATAATAGGTGAAGGAGCTGTCCTTGGAAATCTGGAGCAGGGTCTGGGGGCCGGTAAATGAGATTCACATTAATTGTGCAGTTAGGGGATATGGATAGTTTGGCGGATATGTCACCGTTGCCTTTCCTTGGGAGATTGCGTAGCCTGATGGATAGAGTATCTTTTGTTATAAGGGCTACTCCTCCTGTCAGCAGTTATCCATCTTGTCTGAGGATGGAGTATCCAGGTGGCAGGGTTAAAGAGTTGGCAGGACCAGATGCCTCAAGGAGCCATGTTTCTGTGATGGCGAGTAAATCTAGATCATGGGTCAGTTAAGAAATGTCATGCAGAAAGCAGAGGTAGTTTTTGTAATGGCTGCTAATACAGGGTAGAGACAATAATGTGCAACTATCCTGCGATGTGGGTGAAGGCAGTGGTAGTAATGGTGACTCAGCAGTAGTGTGACGTTGGTCTGGCTTAGAGTCCCTAGTTGGCCAATATCAAATAGTTTGGGAAAGGTAGAGTTGGTTGTGACAGGCACCTATACTTTCAAGATGTCCTTGTGCAGGGCGTACACATTAGCTATTCAACGTAGCAAGGGGCCAGGCACATATACTTTCATTGTAACAATAGGAAGTCCGGCAGTTATGCAGTCAGTCAAGTTAATAAGAGCAGGCATACTCCTGATCAGGAGCAGCTGGGGCAATTGCAGGCATTACTATGAACACAAACTCGATTTGGTTACTGCGATGTCATGGGAGTCTTTTATGGGGCGCTTCTTGATGCACAGCGTTGGGGTAGCTGGGAGATGCCCTTGACGACCGCTAACAGTCTTAAAATGTGGTGGTGCTCTCAAGTACGTAGTGAAGGAGCAGGTGATTGTGCTTACCATAAGGAGTGGCAGTGCGACATTGGGCGCGGCAGCTGGCATGGCAGTGTGGTAGGCCCTGTGGCCCCGGGACGGCTCGACAGGCACGGACAGGCGAGGCCTTGTGCGGGAGCGCCGGCTAGCGCCTTCCGGACCTACCGGACCTTGTAAACCTAGTGCGGTGTCCAATCGGATTGCGTGCGTACTTAGGCTCAATTGCTAGGAGAGTGATCGAACAAAAGGTGCGGCGGCCATTGTTAGGGAGAATTCTCAAAAATGTGCTAATTACCTTCACCCTAGAGACCCCCAGCAACTTTGCTGGATTTTGAGGACTTGATTTATTTTACCTGGGGAGTGTGAGACCCTTTTCCCACTCTCTCATGTATTTTGATGTGTGTTTTACTCTTGTGTTCTTTGATTATGGAGTTTTAGACAACTCCATAGGCGGCATCTTTTCATGTGTGTCACACAGCACCCTCAGTGCAGTGGCACAGAGAAAGCTTTACAGGCTTTCCCAAGGTTTAAATACCTTCTCTGGGATAAACTACTGTTTCCCAGAGTAAGTAAAGTGAAATTGACTTTACTAGTCTTTTTAAATTCCTAGACCCAGCAAACCCTATCTTACAATAGAGTGCTGGAGGGGTTAATTAGTATCCCATGTCTAGATACTCACATAGCAGTCAAATGCTACCCTTTCCTCTCGAAATGGCTGGTGGCAGTGGTTTTACAATGAACTACCATGATTTTTCCCGACCGCGAACACCGGTAGCGTTAAATCGCGGTACCACGTTTTTCAAAATGGCATCTGAGTCCCCTCTGTAAAAAAAGGTCCCGGTTTTCTTTTTCCGCTGTTTCTTTGTGGAAAGGTCCTTCTAGCGTTTTGCTCTGCGCACCAAACCAGGTTTGGTCCCTTTGTTCCATCGCCTTTGGGGGGCTTCAGGACTGAAGACCGCCGCTGGCCCCCGAGTGTCTGGGGTGGGCATGAAGTGTGGGAGGTGCCCGAAACTCCCTGCGCTTAGTCTCCTAGGAGACCCAAAAGCACTCTGGCATGATTGGCTGGCTGACTATCCAGCAAGAACAGCTTCCCTGCTGGGTGAGTGACAGCTAGGCGGGAAGGAATGGGAGGAAACTGGATAAAAGGCAAGTCTCTTGGCTTGGAAGGCAGAGTCGACTACTGGAACGAAAGAACCGAAGACGAGCATGAAGATGACGGCTGCTGCAACTCCTGGACCGTTGGTTTGCCCGGTTAAGCCCGGCTGCTGGTCCGAATTGCTAGGTTCATCTCGACAGAGAAGCCCTGCAAGGACGACTTCTCCCTTTGAGTTGGTGGGACCAATCAACTTGAACGGTAAGCCACCTGGATATTCACCTCGGAGCTGGTTGACTTTACTCGGAGTGCTGCAGGAAACCGTAGAACCAGGTTGAGAGACACCAGTTTGTGTGCTTGAGTACAGCTTCTGGAAACAAAGATTTGCCAGCTTTTTGACCAGAGCAGTGCAGGAGTCCCCCGACGTCCTCCCTCTTGTCCCCACGACTGAGGCCCAGGAACAGCGAGATCTGCAGGAACTGCCAGGAACAGAAGTCATCAGCTGCATCTTTTTCTTCATTTGTAAAGGTACTGTAAAATCAGACTGAGTGCTTACCTCTCGCGTTGAAAGTGCTTAAAACTTTCCCAACTCACAGGCCTAATCAGCTTGTGGCCAGACATATAATTCTTCTTGCTACAAACTACTCCTGAGAACCTGTGCTGAGACTTTTCTGTTTCACTATCAGAACTGCTTTACCCTATCCAAGACTTTAGCCCATTGACTTTGGCCTAACCTATTGGATTGAATCGACTCTTCTGGTGAACTCTAAATATTTGCACTGTCTAAGAATAACTTGTAACCTTTCATGTTCTGAATAATCTATTCCTATTTGCTCCTACTTCAAAGTATTCTGAATGCCATTTTGCTCCTCATTCAAAGTAGTCTGCCTCAGAAACTTAAAGTGTATAGTACTAGAGTATATTTGTGTATGATATTTAACTGCCCTCTTCTAGTGAATGTTTTATAACTGACTGTTGAATACATTAATAAGTGTTTAACCAAGAAACCTTGAGTGCAAGAGTTTATTTGAACACCTGTGATTGTAGACCTCTGTGTAACATCCTTAAAGCTCACGTTCCCTCTTGCGATAAGCCTGGCTGCTCAGCTCCGCTACCAAAAACTATGTAGTACAGACCTATACCAAAGGTTGGTTTTGCTTACACCTGTAGTCCTAGTTGGGTGTAGTGGTCCCAAAGGGTACTGCATACAAACTCTGCCTAACAGTCATCTTTTGCAGAACCACGTTTAATAACACGTAGTGCACGGAAAAAGCAGCTGATGAAAACACTTCTGGTGCACAATTCGAAGCGGGCATATAAAAGGCAGTGTTGCACGGAGCACACACTCCGCCTTACCCAGAATCCTAATTGATGATGCGGGTCGGTTAGCCGTGCTTCTCCTGAAGCTGGCAGAGGGGATAAGAGAAGGGCTCCTGCCCTCCCTCCTGGAATGCAGAACGAACAGAAACTGGTGAGTAGAGTGGCTGAGCAGCCAGGCTTATCTTAGAAGGGGTAATGTGCGCTGTAAAGTAGCACAATGAAATCAGTAAACACAAGGCACCAGGTAATCACTTAAAAACTTAAAATTATAATAGAATTATGTGTTCCTATATACACAATGCAAATTAAGCATTCTTAAAAAGAGTAGCAATTACTAGTAACATTCAATGGAAGATAGAATTCGTTTAAACAAGAACCAATAATGCAGGTGAGTAATTCTTTTCTATGTTAAACATGTTCCAGCACACGGAGTGACATCAATGAAGGTCAGTATTGGCACTTATTCTGGTTCGCCAGTACAAAATTGAGTTTGGGAGGGAAAATGGTTAGAATCAAAGTAGAACACACTTTCAACTGGTTCAGGGGATGTAGGCAGTCTTTTATCTAATCAATAATGGTGTCAACAATTAAAACCTGAAATGGAACAAGCACTGCCAAAGCCAGTAGGGTTCAGAAGAGGAGCCTTTAGGGAACTGGGACAGCTAAAGTCAATAGGACAGTTCCAGTTCTGATGCAGCTTTTCATAGAAACTGTTAATCAAACAGTGAGTTATTTGAAAAATCACAGCAGCTCAAGAGGAGCCTACTTGTTGGAGTACAAGCTGAAAGGCCTGCACAGGTGAGTTGACCTCAACTCTAGATGGGTGAAAATAGTACTTCCCAAGCCAGGAAGCACCGCAAATGTCAATAGGTAGTTATAGTCAAAGCCCTACAGTACCTTAGAATTGAAGAAGAGGTTCCAGCTGGATTCCTTCCTGATGCAGACCCATGTTCCAGGTCCTTGGTCATGGTGACGAATGGGAGGGCATCTGGTGGGCTTCTGGGGCAGCACTCTCGAGAGAGACTCGGCAGCATGGATTCCATACGATTCAGCGGCTTTTTGCGGTTTTGGCACCTTTTTTTCAGCACCAAGAAAGAACGAAAAGCTCTGGTTATATTTTCCTCAGTCCCTCTGTCCTGGACTTTGGTGAGGGGACTCTGGCGGAAGATTTCCTGCTTCTGTAGATCCACAAGGGTGCCCACAAGGTTTTGGCCGGATTCGTTCTTTGGAAGTCGTTGCCCTCGATGATGGTCATGGGTCCCTGGACATTGGGATTCTGACGCCTAGGTAAGTCGCAGCATGTTGGGTGATGAGCCAAAATGAAGCAGGTCCCGAGCCTAATTGGTCCCACCTGCCCAAGGGAGGAAATCGTCCCACACGGATCTGCCCTGTCGAAACGGAAATGGTGTCAGCACAGCTGCAAATCTTCACCAGCAACTCTGCGGTACTGGAAGGTGCTGCTGGTATCTCTGCTCATCCTCTTCGTCGGTGTCTTGTTCCAGTGGTCGACTCTGCCTGCAGTCCCAACACCCTCCCCTTTTATGCAAAATCCCATTCATTCACAGCCCTAGGGCTATCAATCACCTGGGGGGGTAACTGCCCTCCAGGACAGCCAGCCGGCAGGTCAGAACTGCTTTCAGTCAGGCACACCTAGAGACCAAGGACAGCGAAGTTTCGGGACCCTCCCTCACTTCCTGCCTTTCCAGACACACTGGAGCCTGGGTGGGATTCAGGGCTGAAGCCTGCCAAAGGCAAAACACACAAAGCACTCAAACCTAGTTTAAAAAGAGTAAAAGCCCAGAAGGAACTAACACAAGAAATGGTGAAAAAAGATGAGGGGGGGACATTTTGGAAAAATGGTCACCCATAGGTGCTGTACTGCAGCTGAGAAATCAGCCTGCTTGTTAGTACCCTGCACAAAATGTAGTAAAAAGTAACCACTGCAACCAGCCATTCGAGTTAGTGTAACAAAAAGTTACATGAGAAGTGGGATAAGGAGTTACTATGTAATCCCCCCCCCCAAGCACTCCACACAGGGTGGTGTGTTCAGGACCCACAAAGGAAAAGGTAAGTAAGGTAAGTTATATCACTATTCTTGGCAACGGTAGTTAACCCAAGAAAAGGTATTTAAACAGTGGCACTGCACAGAGGGGGGGAGCTGTGTGTCACTATGCAAAAAGCAGATGCCTGTGAAGTTTACAAGACTCCATTAAATAGTTAGAATTCCAAGTCCGAGAAAAACACATGAGTGAGTGGCAAAAAGCACCACTCACTCGAGAGGTTAAAAATCAAAAAGATCCCAGTTCTAGCAAAAGAGCGGAGGGTCTGTAAGGTTAAAGGGAATTAACACAGAAACTGAAAATTCTCCCTAACATTTGCTGGTGGTTGACGGCAACAGGGTCTGGAGCCGATTCTTCCGGAGCAGCCCTTTGCATTGGAGCCCTTAGCTGGAGGGGGCTGCCCGGGCAGGGGGGCTGCCCGGGCAGTGTGGCTGCTCTGGGTTCTGGGTCTGAAATACGGCATCTGGCCCAATCACTGAGCAGGGGGGTCAGGCGGGAACAAGGAAGTGTGCGCCGGCAAAGGGTTGCTGGGGGACACAGCATGCGCTAGTGCGCAAATGCATACAGATGCACCACCAAATTACAAAATGCACAGAAATCAGGGTCTGAGACCCATCACAAGACTCACTGTGAGCCAGAGCTAAATGCGGCACAGAGCGGTGACGAGGGGTTTTGACCCTCGTAGTAGATGTAGAACGGGCTGATTAGGCCCAATCAGGAGTAGTGGTGGGCTAGAGGTGTAAACAGGAAAGTGGACGCCGGCAAAGGAGGGCTGTTAAAAAGTTTCATATGGAGAAGCTTCAGAAACAGGAGATGTTATGTGTGTTGTAAATGTTTGTGGTATAAATGGGACTTTGACTAGACTGAAAGTATGCCTTTAGAAATGTGGGTTTCATAGGATTTTCATCAGGAGAAAGGTGAGAATTCTGTCTCTCTTCTGATGGAGTTATCACCTCCCCCCGGAAATCCCCTTCCATACGAGATGAGGAAGGGGTTACAACATGTGTCGTGGGATGTTCTTGTCATGGAGGTACGACGTGGTGTGGGAATGCAAGGGCACCAGGTGGCCCCCGGATATGGACTGAAGATTAATATCCTGGCTTCCTTCCAGAATGCGGTCTGGATTGCCACTGGGATGATACTCCAGTAGGCAGGAACGTAGCCAGAGAAGAGCTACTGTACTAGTATTAGCTACCCCCACTTCTGACAAACTCAACAAAAGCTAGAATTGTTCCCTCCTGGAGTTGCACCCTAACTTCTCCAATGGTGGGAAAAACTCTCTCCGATTTTTAAAAAAAAAAAAAAAAAAAAAAAAATAATAATAAATATACACAAAGCATCTCAGGATCTCCCAAATGGAAGACATTGCTTGGGGATCTCTTGCTTCCAAGCAGGGAAGTGAGGACCAATCACAGGGCTTCTTTTTGTTTAGTCCAGTTAATTAGCAGCCAGCTTCAGAAGATCTCTTTTGCTGCTCCAGCGCCTGCACCAGTGCAACAGTGAAAACTGCTCTCTGTATAGGCTGACAGGCTTCAGCAGCAGAACCAGCAGCTGCTCGCCAAGAGGCAAACTGCTTTGGACTTCTTGCAGCAGGTGATTATCTGCCTCCTGAGTTTTTCTTCAATCATTTTGCTTCCAAGTTTGACCAGAGAGGTACATCTTTAAGAGCAACTTCAGATGTTTAAATACCTGCTTCTTGTGATTGTTCTTCCTTTGGGTTGCCTTTGGCCAGGGGTTCAAGTCCCTGGGTGACGGATCCTGTAATTCGGCATGTGTGAGAAAATAGTTTACAGATGGGCTGGTTTTGACCTTCCTGAGCTGTAATTTTTTGAATGGTCACTGTGACTGCTTACCGCTAAGCCCTCAGTTGGTGAGTTATTCGAGACCTCGCGAGTCTCTGTGGGTTTCAGTAGGCTCTCTTCAGCAGCATTTTGCCACCGACTTCCATTATTCTGAATCCTTCTGTGCTGCTTGTCTTCCTGGGGCTGCTGGGTCATTAACCTGGCACTGAAACACTTCTTGAGGGTCCCATCTAGAGTCTCCCAAGTTAAGTTGCTGCCTTCTCCGCATCCGTGAGGTACTACTGGGACTTTGCTTGCTTTTCCTCCATAACCGTGGCAATGCCTACAGAACTCGCACAAAGTGATTTTCTAAGATACTCTCCTGGATAGTGACATTTGACTCGGTCCTTGAAGTTTCCCACAAAACCTAGATGTGTAGCTATTATCCACGATTTACTGTACATTTCTAAATCCATGCATTACCCTCCTGCCTAATAAAATGTACTCAATTACGCGGTGTCATTGCTGGTTACTTCTTGTGTTTTCATTCCTTGGAGTGTAACACATCTTATGTGCCTGTGTAGTGTCCCATATGTTGCTACCACTCTACGCCCTGCTAGCTAAAGCATCCACCACTTTTCTTCCTTGCTGTTCCGTCACACTGCTTTGAGAGAGTTTGGCTAGACATTGGTGTCCTTTCCTGCTCACCAGAATAGGGCGGCCTCTCAGAATCTCTCCAGAGGGCTGATTCTGAAAATCCACCGTAACATCTGCCACAGCGACCACTACTAGAGTCAGGTCTCTTATGAGAAGCAGACTTGGACTAGCCTACAAGGCAATGCCCAATGGACCAGACCTACAGGCGGGTGTGGGCCTGTTTTGTTAGTAAATGGGGTATGTTTGATGACCTAATGCACATAGTATGATGTTGTTTTGAGCAATGTTGTTGTCCCATTGTGTTTTACAATGCATCATTTGCTTAACATTTTCCAAAAATGAGCCCCCAGGCCCTGGTCAAACATTTTGTCACCAAATGCCATAGAACACAGTTCATGCATGTTTATATTTTGGGTAATAAGTGGAAAAAATAGTTTAATGAAAATCGAGGATAAAAATCGTTTTAGAAAGCCCGCCCTGTGACTACACATAGCAGTCTTTCTAAATTGAAATGCCCCTGGCGCACACAAGGGCACACGAGGGCTGACAAGCAGGAGAGGAAAGGCGCATCGAGGGATGCAAGTATATTTGGTGTGTGTTGGGCTGGGAAGGAGATGGTGGGTGAGGAAGTGGGGGGGATGGGGCAGGTTAAATCCCCCTGATTTACAGGATAACCAACGGGTGTTGGTGGGGACGGGATTGCCTTGCGGACGGGGTGGGGGAGCAGTATGTGATTCTTCAGCATTTTAAAGGCCACACAAAAACAGCCAAAAGAAATCAGTCTTTTTTGTGTTGGGCCTTTTAAATGCAGAAATTTCAGAGAGCCATATTTTGTTGTTGGTTTTTTTGGGCATGTGAAGGCCCTTTTTTTGTTCCAATGCGATCCTGAAGGGAGACTCTGACTAAGGCTGCTGGTGGATTTTCCCAAACCCTCACCACAGGTCTTCTGGAAAATTCTCCTACCTAATTCAAAACCACAACAGCGGCATTTTGCGGAGGAGGGTGTGACACAGTATTTATTCCTCCCTATGATATGTACCATATAAAATCTTGCACATTGATAGAATGGTGAGCTTTTCTTGCTATTTCAGTGTTTAATCAAAAAGTCCTAACATATTAATTGTTTGACTTTTTCCTGTCCCCAGATTCACAGAAGAGCACGTGCCCTGAGGAAAATTGCAAAGCAGCTTGTTGAGGAGAAAGTTATTCTGTGCTCTAAATCGCTGCAGAACTACATCATGCCGTACGCAACCACCGCCATTTTTGATGAGAAGATGCACAAGGTTTGTCCTGCACCCCTACTCTCAGCCTTTTCTTGCCACATATGTGCACAACTTGGGAAGCTGACCACTTCAATTGGTCCAAATATTCTACTGACAAATGCATGTGTTTGAAATGTATAGTTCGCCAGCATTGAACGCTCTATCACCACTTCCCATGTTTACAGTATTATCCATCGATAGGCTGCAAAGCCCTGATGACTTTTTAATTTCACTTGAACTTCCTACCCAGGCGTTCATTCTTTTTGGACTGTTTGTTAGGAAAGCTTTTATTTTTGCTGTTTTCCTCCTGTAGACTTCTATTGGACAACTTATTTATTTATTACGCGTCGATGCCCGCAGGCATCAAGGCGCACACAAACACAATAGACAATGTGCTACAGGACAACAACAAAAAAACCTTGAAAGACCAAGGAGTGATCGGGACAATAATCAGTTAACATAACCTGAATAGAAACTCTAGCAGAAAAGGGCATTCCTACGGGAGGAGATCCAGAACTCGATTATTCAAAAAGAAATGTTTTTAACAGTTTCCAAAAAGCCAAGTTCAGGCATAGGCCGTTAAAACAGGAAATGAACGCCCGTTGCCTCTTGCTCTTTTGCTTCTTGTGATAGCCAGGCACCCACAGTTATTATTTGAGCTGAGAGATCTGGGGTGAGGTCGTACAATTTCCGGCATTTTTTAAGGAGCGCAGGTGCGTCCCCATAGATAGATTTGTGAGCCAGGGAAAGAGCCTTGAAACATACGCTCTCCTTTACAGCCAACCAATGGAGATTCTTCCTGGAGCCAGACATGGTCCTTTTTTGGAAAGTGGCAGACAATACAAACGGCTTTGTTCTGAAGGACTTGGAGTCTGTTTATGCAGTTCCTATTGGCTTCAGTCAGAAGCGTGTTAGCATAATCCAAACCGGGCATGATAACAGCTCTTACAAGGGTGTTAGAGTTTGTAGATGATAGAAAAGGTTTAATATGCCGCAGCACCCTAAGATGGTATTGAGAGTTGCACACAATTCCGCCCACGTGCGCCTCAGCACAGATTTGAAGCTTCCAAGCAAACTCCTAGAGTCTTCACTTTATTTACAATTAATAAGCAGTTCCCTTGAATCGCCATACTGGCATATTCTGGGGCGAGTTTGGTTCTGACCTGCGAAGAGCTGAAAATCATCTACTCTTACTGTTTAGACACATCCAATGTTTGGACATCCATGCTTTCACTAGCCCATAAGTATGCTCCAACTTAACCAAATTTTTACCGTGAACCCCACTCAGCTCCATCAGGAGTTTGGTGTCGGCATAATTTTTCAAATGGATTTCCATAGTAGTCAGTTGCTCACAAAGGGGCTTGATGTGTAAAGGTTGAACAGTGTAGGAGACGGACATTCTCCCTGAGGAACACCGCAGTATATTAGTTCTGGTTCCGAGCCCGCTTCACCCCAACACACTTTGGACAACCTGTTACTCAAAAAGTAGCCGATCCAGTCAGAGGCTTCTAATGAGCAATTTCCCATCGTGGCTACTGTATTCAGAAGAGGAGCACGGGAGGGAAAGCCCAAAATAGGAACAGGACAAAATAGGAACAGGACTATGGGCTGATCAAGGCTGTAAACAGGAAAAAGTGGTCCTGCCTATGAGGTTTCTAATCTACTGCACTCTTATTCTAATGCAGTTATTGTTTCTTATGGAGCTGTTTGCCAGCATATCATTAGTTGGCAAACACTGCCTTGCTGTGTACAGAGAATACAGTGAAAACCCACAAGAGAATGGTGCTCAGTTTATTATTCATGACTGACCCATTTTTACGTGTTTTAAAATATATGCACTTTGTAACATATGTGAGAGACATACAACTTGAAAGTCACAGAATGCAGTGCATAAATACATATTTTTACAAATGATATGTCAAGTTAAACTAAAGAACATCGGACATATGACTTCATGCAATCTTCATAACAAAACTCAGCATGGGCATTGCGTCATGCCCTTGCAACTTGTCATAAAATTTGAAACACATACAAATGTCAAATGCAGTCACAATAGTGTTTGTTATTTTCACAGGTGAGAATGGAGTTCCTAAATAACACCAAGTGCATTACTTTGAGTGGCTTTGGTATGCGAAAGTTCCAAATTTAAACGTGTTCTAGTGTCTTTTGTAGATGAAAATATATTCACTGTATTTCATCTAGGTGATATAACCTTCACAAGGTTTACTTTGCACCAAAAGTCAATTTTCAGCCAGGCTAGAGGGTGACCT
Source organism: Ambystoma mexicanum (assembly GCF_040938575.1). Classification (NCBI taxonomy): domain Eukaryota; kingdom Metazoa; phylum Chordata; class Amphibia; order Caudata; family Ambystomatidae; genus Ambystoma; species Ambystoma mexicanum. The sequence goes on from NC_090936.1 coordinate 1,219,964,756, forward strand.
TAATAAGTCGACGTCCGGATATTGAATCAGACCCCGGGGAGGGGGGGAAGGACCCAGAGGGCACCGGCTTGGTTGCACTTCGGTTCCTGAACGTTTCGGCATATAGTGTAAAAATAGCCTTCTTCTGGAGCCAAGGCACTTAAAACCCCTGCAAGAAGCAGAGGGAACCTTGTGAAACTCATCATAAAAACCATTGTGAGTTACTAACTTCTAATGAGTATCACAGCAATCTATACACAGACTAAAAATTAGTTCAGAACTATTTTGCTAGATGGCACAATTCCGAACTGGTACTGACCTTAACAGTAAAGGCGACCAATATGGCCGCTGTTCTGGCTTGTTGATTTGAGGTGGGTGAATATGGGGCCCGTGTTAGAGAAGCTGCTGTGGTCGCTTCATCCCATAGCATGCGGATAGTGTCTCTACAAACCCATGAGACAAAAAAGTGATAGGGTGTGATCAGATTAGTGGGCTCATGTATCCAGGTGGTTTTCGATCATGTAAGTTCACGGACTGGAAAAAAATAAAAAAAATAAAAAGAAAAAACTAGTAAGTTGATGTATGGTAAAGTACCTCTGTCTACTCCAGTAGAGTGGAAAAGGGAGACGGGTCTATGCTTCCGATTCCCCGCTGTTTGGAGTTGGGCACGTCGTTCAATTCGTGCTGGGTAGAGATCTGGAAGGGGAGACAAGAAAGGGAGCGATCACTGTAAAGACAATGGTTGAGTGCCTGGTTGGGGGTGTATATGGAGTCCTATAGCGGCCAGGCTAAAAAGTAAATAGACAGTTATTTACTATCACGGATACTGAGGTCTCCGAGGCAGGGCGCGAGGAAACAGCACTGCGTTGCTCTAGTCGGAGTGCGGCTAAAGTATAATAGCCAGAGCTGTATAAGTATAAGCATGGGCGCATGCGTCGTGCAAGGGGATACTGTTTACCCGCGCATGCGAGGGTCGCGGGGCATACTGTTCTATCGTGCATGCGCGGATATCTGGGCACGACAGTGTCAGTGTAGGTATCTAGCTGAATGGAGGCAGAATGCCGGAGGCCAAAAAAGAAAAAGCGTATGGCGTTGGAAACTGCACAGCCTCGTGCACGCTCTGCAAGGACAGAGCGTGGCTGGTAATATGGAAATATAGAACCAGATGTTAAGATCCGAAAATAAGGATCGGTGGGGCTGAATGCATGTTAAAGATAAAATAATGTGCAGTAAGACACTGCCAGGAGAAGCCGTGGCCTGTAATGGGTAGGCGGCCTGTGTGATGGGGGGGGGGCGCTATGGAATGCCTGTAGGTGTGTCTGGCTTGTGGGAGGCTAAAAAGTGCATAGCCAAGTTGTCGGTATTGAGGATGTGGGGTTCAAAAAGTGGATGTAACCAACCCGAGGGGCTGTGTACTGTACTCAGAAGGCATTCATGGTCAAGTGAATCAAAAGCGGCCGACAAATCCAATAAGATCAGCAGCTCTGAACCACTTCTCTCTAGAATGTCCAGCATATTTGTCTGGAGATCTCGGAGGACACTTTCAGTCACATGATAGCTCCTAAACCTTGCTTGATTCTGGTGGAAAATACCTGAACATTCAAGATTTTGTTGAAGTTGGAATATAGCTATCTTATCCAGCCTGGGTCTGGCATGGATTCACATGCTCATGAATATTCCCCGTCGTCAGGCTGGGAATCCTTGGTAAAAGAAAAAACTGTTTCACTTTAGCTTGAAAACGGTGTTTCTCCTCTAACCCAATCGCTGTCCTCTGGGTCATACTGCCCACATCCAATGACCGTCCTTTCCCTAAGCTCCACCCTTGGTGGACATCTTCAGATTTTTACCGCACGTTTCAGTGTTGGGGGGGGGTGGCCTCTTCTTGCTCTCTGAGCTATTTTTGTGTTTTTCAATAGAATATTGACATTTGTATGTATGCCAGCAAGACTGAGATCCTCCTCATCGGCACAGCTTCACCCTCCTTTCCCCTCACTCTCAGGCCGGCCTCCCTTGGCCCTCCTACCCGCACCTGCGAGGCTTTGAACCACGGGGTCATCTTTGTCTCCACACTTTCGTTCTCTGTCCACATCTCTGATGTCTCTAAAAAGTCAAACTTCCTACTGCACCTCCTCAGAGGTAATCTACCTTTCCTCTCCTTCCCCCAGAAGCTCATTGTCTCCCAAGCTATGGTTCTCTCTAGGTTGGACTATTGTAACAGCCTCTTTCTAAATCTACCTGCCTCTACTCTCCGCCCTCTGCAACTAATCCAGAACAGGACTGCAAGACTTGTCCTTGGCCTCAAGTCCTGGGATCGTATCTCTCTAGCTCTGAAATCTCTCCATTGGCTCCCAGTGGACACAAGGATTAAATTCAAAACCCTCTGCATTGTCCACAAGGCTTTCTGGGGCCTGGGTCCAAAATACCTTCAGCTATCCTTCCGCAAATACCTCCCCTCTCGAGCTCTTCGTTCCTCTATCTCGAACTCCCTCAAGGTCAGTCGTTTTTCAAAGAAACTGGCTGGGGGTAGATCTCTATCTTCGGCTGGGGCCTCCCTCTGGAACAGCCTCCCTGCCACTCTAAAACTTGAGGAGAACCATCTCCGGTTCCGGAAGCACCTCAAGACCTTCCTCTTTGCTTCTGCTTTCGCCAGTGGCGTTGCTAGGGGGTGGCTAATGGGGCTATATCCCCTGGTCTTTTGGTTGTAGCCCCGGATAGAATCTCAGGAGCTACAAACAAAAGGCTAGCTAGCCCCAGTCCCAACAGTTCCGACATTAGCATAACCCCAGGTCTTTTCAAGACCTAGCAACACCCCTGGCTTTCTCCCCTCCCCTGCTGATCTGTTCTCTCTCAGCACTGTGCACCTGGCCTACCCTCTGTCTTCCGTGTCCAGGTACCTGCTCACCCTGCCACTTATCAGACATACCTTATCTGCTGCCTTTAACCCAGCACTTGCCACTTGTTGGCCGCACTACCACTGTTTGTTGCCTTTATTATTTATTTATTATCTGTTTCTCCTTTGCTCCGCACTTTCCCCCTCTCCCTCTCCCATGTACTTGCGCATTCTCAATGTCAGTGGTCCTAGTAAGATCATTGTTTTGTTCTCATCTGTTCCCCTCCCGTCCCCTCCCTTGCTGCGCTCTGAAACACTTGTGTAGGAGCGCAATAGAAATCAAATATGAATTCAGTTTGTCTGATTTTTGCTTAATTGTTTAACTGAAAGTAGATTACTGGCAGCAGGGAGCCGCTGTCGGCGAAGATAACCTGCATCGAATCTTTCATCGCAGTTTCGACAAAACCCGGGCTTGGGCCTACTTCGCACCATTCCAACATGGTTGAGGAGAAGCGGTGCCTCTTCAAACTCTGCCCGAAATGAGGATTGCGGAATGTGTTCAACGAAGATCGTCGTCATAAATGCCTATATTGCCTGCATCCAGACCATGATGAAGACGAATGCAAGGTTTGCTGTGGCTTTTTAAAAAAGTCCATGCTGTATCACTACAGCAGGCTGGCGGCATGGCTAAAAACAGGTAAGGCCTCTGACTCTGCCTCTGGGCATGGTCATTCTTCTTCAAGGACCGACCTTGTCCCATGAGCGAACTCCCTCAGAGAAGTGGTTGAGGTCCTTTGAGGATGCCCCGTCTACGAGGGTCCAAAAGAAGACGAAGCCTCTCGCATCAGATTCCACTTGGTCCGACGTGGGAAGGGCAAGGTCGCCATCATCGGCCACATCCACGGTGAGCCTACCGTGGGGGGCTCTCCCTCTAAGAGAAAGTCTTTCACCCCTTCGAAGCTCTGCTTGCTGTCGATGGACAAGATGACGAAGGAGAGATCCAAGGTCGGCTCTTTACTGACTCCCTCGGCGACGGCATTAGCGCCTCAATCAGCCAAGAAGGCACCTTCAACATCTTCATAAAAGGCCATGTCTGCATCGTCGACGACTATTCTTACGATCTCGTCAACGACCACTATTTCGACGGGGTGGGGGTCGGGGGTAGACCACGAATGTGGTGCCTGCAGCAGGTGGGCTTGCCGGCACAGTGTGAGATGACTTCTGCAACTTCGGCGAAGGCCCTGGAAAGGGGACAGCAGCCGTCCCCCCAAGAAGTCTCAGGATGGGGGAAGGAGTGGGGTTTCTATGACCCCTAGCAGGGGGCTGAACCAAGTGTTTCGGTGCACAATTATGCTAGCTCCGAGGAGTATGGGAGCCGTACCAGCCCAGAGCCTCCCGCTCTCACCCCTCTCACCCCTCTAACGCCCCATCCTAGGGATGTGTCGTTGGACATTCTGACCGTGCTGCACAGGCTGGTATCAGAAATCTAGCAGAGACTGCCACCCACACAGGCCGAATGGGAAGTCCACCAGAACCACTTCCTGGAAGACCTTCTAGGCGCGGACGCAAGTCAAAGGACCCTGCTGGTCCAAGGCGCCAAACACCACCGCCTCTGCCACCCCCACCCTGGGAACTGACTCCAATCAGGGATCCTGACATGCATACGGACACAGCTACGGCGATGGACACTGATGAGGCCGATGAATTTGGCAAATGGAGAACCGGCAGGCGCAGATGACCCGCACAGGGCCTCTTCTCCGGATGAGGTTGGTGCCTTCCATTCTGTGATATCCAGGGCCACTGAGCTTTTTCTACTGATGCCTGAGGAGACAAAAAAGGAAGGATTCCTTTATCAATGTCACACGTCCAGGAGGAAGACGATCATGTCTGTACCCTGGTTGAAGGATATCTGAGATGAAGGCCTAGCGCTGCTGAAGAATCCGAGCACTGCCCACCAAAGCGGGACAGGCTCGAGAAGAAATACTGAGCCCCAGACTCTGCCCCCAAGTGCCTCAGGTCCCAGCCTTCACCAGATGCTGTGGTCTCTGCCGTCGCCAGGAAACATGCGGCAAACCAGTCGTCCGCAGCCATGGTGCCCCAGGACCAAGAGGGGAAGAAGCTGGACGTTATTGGGAAATGGATTATAGATACAGCTGCCAGCATCATGAAAACCGCAAATGCCCTGGATATTTTAGCCCGCTACCACCAGGAACTATGGTACAGGCTGGGCCCTACACGGGACTTACTTCCCGACGACAAGAAGGCAGAAGCTTTTGAGATGTTCCAGTGGTGGGTAAGAGGCCTCCGACCACGCCATAACAGTGGCGGTGGACATTGCGGACACCGGATTCCATCAGACGGGAAACGGAGTGTCTCTACATCGACTGGGATGGCTCAAAGCCACCAACTTCAGGCCGGACGTTCAGTCTAAGGTGTTGGACATGTCATTCAATGGGGAAAACCTGTTAGGCAAGACGGTCGACAAGTCTCTTCAAATCATCATCAAGACTGAAACAGAGACGGCACGTTTGATGGGCCCCCTGCAGCAATGTCGGTCGTCGTCCTTTCATTTCACAAGGGGAAAGCCCGACAGATCCTCCAAAGGCTACACCACCACTTATCGGCAAACCCTCCCGCTCCACGAAGCAAGAGGCATACATGGGTCGCTCAAAGACATACGGCAGTGGAGGACAGCGATGGCGCAAACCGCAGGGCAAAGCCCCGACACTGAAACAGGCCTGAACCAGCCATAGACTCGGCCCCCCACTTGTGCACCCCAGTGGGAGGCCGGCTGGCGAGATTAGTCAGCGCGTGGAAGACCCTCACCATTGACAGATGAGTGCTGAATGCTCTCGGACAGGGGCACACCTTGGAGTTCCAACGCAGGTGTCCCTCGTATTCCCCCCCCGTGGCTCATCAAAAACAGCACATGGCACAGCTGCTGCAGGAGGTCCATGCCGCCATTTTGAAAAGTGGTCGATAGAGCCTGTTCCCCAGCACCTCCAGGGCTCTGGAGTGTACTCCCGATACTTTCGGGTCCGAGAGAAAACAGGAGGGTGGAGGCCGATCCTGGACCTGCAACTGTACTTTAAGTTCAGGATGGTCACGTTGCAGCACATGCTCTGCCAACCAGAGGAAGGCAACATCCAGGGGTCCCCGGCTTGGAGGACGCCTACTTTCACGTCTCCCATCCAACGGAAGCACCGCAAGTTCCTGCGGTTTGTGGTCCAGGGGTGACACTATCAGTTCAAGGTACTTCCCTTCAGCCTGAAATCGTCCCCTGGGGTCTTCACGCAATGCCTGGTGGCGGTGCATCTTCATCTGGAAGGCATCCACGTCTACCCTTGATCCCGCTCCCATGCTCTGGTGGGCCAGCACACAGCGAGGAACGTGCGTCTGCTGACTGATCAGGGATTCTCTGTAGATTATCCAAAGTCCTGCTTGGAGCCATCGCAGAACGCTCTATTTCTGGGAACTCGGCTCAACACAGTGACTTGCCTGGCATCTCGCTCGGAAGAGAGGGTGGTAGCCATCCTAGGGAAGGTGCAGCACCTGTCGTTGGCGTGGCCGGCTACTGTGCAAGCTGCCAAGTCGCTGTTGGGCATTATGTCCTCCTGCATCAACCTCGTCCTCCTTTGCAGAGAACAGAGGACCTCCTCTCCAGGAGTATATGGATGCGCAAGATGGTTGCAAGTCTTGGGATTCTGGATGGACAAGATCGCCCTCAATGGGGAGTCCAACGAGCGATACAGTGGTGGGGCATGTGCTCTCATCTCACGCAAGGGGACCCGTTCCAAGTCCCTCCTTACCAGGAGACAGTTATCACAGACGCTTCTCTGGAAGGTTGGGGAGCTCACACTGGACAGTTGCATGCCAGAGGTCTCTGGCCGCCAGAAGAAAAGGCACTTCACATCAACGTTCTGGAGCTCTGGACCGTCTTCTGGGCCCTCAAGTCTTGCCTGCCATCGCTAAGGGGCAAGGTAGTGAGGATCTTCACGGACACCACCACCATGTTCTACATCCAGAAGCAGGGTGGGGACGCACTCCCCAGTTCGGCGCCGGATCTGTGGCACTGAGCCATACGTCAGGACATGTTTTGCGTCCCTTTTTACCTGGCGGGCACCAAGAATACCATTGCAGGATAGCTCAGCAGGCAGCTACGTTCTTGCCATGAGTGGGAACTTCACCAGGACCAGGTTGATATTCTATTCCACAAATGTGGTCAACCCCAGATCGACCTCTTCGCGACGGTGGCAAACTCCAAGTGCCAGAGGTTTGCCAGCAGGTTTCTGCAGCTGAGGAGCATGGGGGATGCTTTCTCCTTCCCGTGGTAGGGACCTTTCCTGTACTCTTTCCCTCCGCTCCCACTTCTACTACGAGTGATCAATACACTCGGACCGTGTCACCGCAAAATGATATTGCTACAGCGTGACCGCAACAAGTCTGGTACCCAGACCTGCTGCGTCTGTCAGCTGCCCCGTCCTTCAGGCTGCCAATACTTCCCGATCTTCTCACCAGAGAGGGAGGGGCGATTCTGCATCATGACCCGGTGTTGCTGAACCCCGAATTTGGACATTACTCTTTACCTGCAGAATGTAAGGACATCCTGGCCAGGGCCAGAGCCTCTTCAACATTGACCTGCTTCGGCCATAAGTCAGTGTTTCTCAGTGTGGTGCCGGGCTCAGAAGATGAATCCTCTGCGTGTTACAGCCCTGCATTTCCTACCATACCTGCTTTCCTGGTCTGGCTCACGCATCCAACAAGGATCACTTGGCCACCATATCCTGTTAAACCAGGACACCTGCTAGGCCTTCCCTATAGTCGCACAGGCTTGTCAAGAAGTGCCTCAAGGGCCTCTTCAGGACTTTTCCACCGGTGAAGGCTCCTGCCCCAGCTTGGGAACTTAATGTGGTCTTGACTGAGCTCATGGGGGCTCCCTTTGAGGTGATGCATCAGGGCCAGCTTAGGTGTCTCTCGTGGAAGACAATGTTCCTTATGGCAATCACTTCGGCCAGGTGGGTCGGGGAGATCCAGGTCCAAGCAGCCATGCTTGCCCTTCCACGCTACTAGGATGGTACTGCATACACACCCCACCTTCATACCTAATGTGCCATCAGAGTTCCACCTCAATGGTGTTGTCAGTCTTCTTCCCGAATCCGTCAGCGGAAAGGACCTTGCATTCGCTGGACGTTGCTCGTGCATTGAAGTTTTACGTGGCACGCACCAAGAGTTTTTGGAAGACTTCTGAGTTGTTCGTCAACTTTGGACCTATGAATCACGGAAGGGCATGGTCTAAGGCTTCCATCTCCAGGTGGCTCTCTGGCTGCATCATGCACTGTCATCATTTGGCCAACAGACCTCTTCCTGGCTGGCCGAGAGACCAATGTGCAGGAGCCATCGCTGCAACTGCAGCATTTCTCTCTGGTGTGCCCCTGCTGGACATCTGCAGGGCTGCTACATGAAGGTCCACACACACCTTCACAAGGTTTTACTGCGTCGACAGGGATTCCAGGGAGAAGTTGTGAGTCAGCCAATCAGTGCTACGCAACCTGTTCACTTGAGGTGAGTCTGTTCTAGGGGTTGCTTCTGTTGAGCCTTGCCACCTCCTGTGGTTGTGTTTGTACATACACTTGGATCTAACCTCTCCCCCTGGCTGTTCAACCAGTACCTGGCACTTCTTGCTCACTGCATCGCCTCTCTCTGTCCCAACTTTCAGTGCTATGCGGATGATACCCAGCTCATGTTCAGGCTACCCTCGGCCTCCTCCTCCTCCTCCCCTTCCCTCATCTCCGACTGTCTTTCTGCTATCCAGGAATGGTGTGCCGCCAACGACCTCTGGCTTAATGCCAGTAAGACTGAGATTCTACTTATCGGCACACCCACTCCCTCCTTCCCTGCAGCTCTCTGGCCGGCCTCCCTTGGCCCTCTTCCTGCTCCTACCTGCAAGGCAAAAAACCTCGGGGTCATCTTCGACTGCACACTCTGCTTCTCTCCGCACATATCTGACGTCTCTAAGAAGTCATACTACCAGCTACACCTCCTCAGAGGTATCCTTCCTTTCCTCTCCTTCCCCCAGAAGCTCACTGTCTCCAGAGCCCTGGTTCTCTCGAAGCTGGACTACTGTAACCGCCTCTATCTAAATCTTCCTGCCTCTACTCTCCGCCTTTGCAACTCATCCAGAACAGGATTGCGAGACTTGTCCTTGGCCTCAAGCCCAGGGACCGTATCACTCCAGGACTGAAATCGCTACACTGGCTCCCAGTGGCTGCAAGGATTAAGTTCAAAACCCTCTGCATAGTCCACAAGGCCTTCTGGGGCCTTGGGCCAAAATACCTTAAACTCTCTCTTCCTAAATATCTTCCTTCTTGAGCTCTTCCACCTCCAACTACCTCAGGGTCAGCCGCTTGCTCCAAGCAACGAGCTGGGGGTAGATCTCTCTCCGCAGCAGGGGCCTCCCTCTGGAACAGCCTTCCTGCCTCCCTGAAACTTGAGGCGAACCATCTCTGGTTCCGGAATCACCTCAAAACCTTCCTCTTTTCCTCTGCTTTCTCTCCCTCTCTCCCCTGCTAAAATCACTGAACCTGCACTGAATCTGCAACTGGCCACTCACCGACCTCGGTCCTTGGCCCAGCCACTCTTCCCTGCACTGACTACCTGCACTATGGGACTGTCTCTGTATCCTACAGCCCCTTCTCCCGGCACTTACCTTGCACTTGCCAACAGCTGGCCCTATTACTTATCTTGTATTCTTCTGCACATCCCCTCTCCCCCTTCCCCTTGCACTTTTCCCAGTCCCCTAACCCTTTCACGATCTGAATGACAACTGGCCTAGTAGGATCGTTGTCTGTTCTCCCCTTGTCCCCCCTCCTGCCTCGTCGCGCCTTGAAACACTTGTGTATAGGCGCGTTACAAATGCCATATCATATCATATATACTGCTGTGTAATCTTTATTCATGAGCTTGTGAATCCATGCAGTGGCGTCACTAGGTTTGGTGACAGCCGGTGCAACAGTTATGGTGTAACCCCCCTCCGCAGGGGGTGAGTGACACTGAGTTACTGCAACCCAAGTGACACCACTGCTGCTGATGCATGTGCCGTGCATTCTTTTTTTTTTTTAAATGTGTTTATTTGTAAATCAACACACAGGAGAAATTATACAAATGCATTACATGAAGCTTCTCAAATCGTGCAAACCCAGAGTCCCCTTCTCCCATCCCATGCGTTCCCCGGCGAGCATAGTTCTCGGGCCTTAATCGGACTGGTCTGGTGGCCGTAGCGGGTCGTCTATAGCGTGAAGGGCTCTTGCAATCAGGCGCGGTTTGTGGGTCAGGGCCGGGTAGTTCAGGTCATAGTCCAGTACTGGCGCCCAGATGTCTCAATCGGTGAAGCAGTCCCGCTTTGGCCGCCGTGACCCTCTCGGGCTATCAAAATATCCCAGAGTTTAACCCAGCAAAGGGTCCATCAGCAGACTTCCCGGTGCGGGCCACCGTGATCTTAGCCGCTAACAAGAACTGGGACACCAGGGCAGCTCTTCTCCCCGACCGCGGGTGTGAACCTGGCAGTGGAATCCCTAGCAGGACCTGTTCGGGCGTGAGCAGAATGGTCACCTGGGTGATATCCTTTATGGTAGCTAAGCAAAGGGTCCAGAACTCCTTCACTCGGGGGCAGGTCCACCACATGTGGAAGTAGGATCCTGGAAGGCCCCAAAGTCGCCAACAGTGGGGGTCCAGTGCCGGTTGGAAGTGGTGAAGGCGTAGAGGGGGATAGTACCAGCGCAGGAGTAGCTTATGGGCACACTCCCGGTTGGTAATGCAGCGGGATGTCGTCCGCGTTCTTGTCCATATGTCCACCCACGTGTGGTCCTCAATGATGTCTCCGAGGTCTGTTTCCCATTGGGACATGTAGGAAGGCCTAAACTAGAGGGGGTCCTCCTGCAGCAGTCTATATATGGCAGAGATCCTTTCCCAGGCCGGTAGGTCGTTCACCGTCAGCTCTAGTGAGGTGAGGGGTCTTGTGGCCGCTGCACAGGTCTGCGTGTGGGAGCACCAGTGCCTAAATTGGGCGGAAGAATACCTATCCGGTTCCGCTAACTGGAAAGTCATCTTGCAGCGTTCAAAGGTTAGGGGGGGAATTCCCCCTCGAAGAGTTGTCCCAGAGTTATTTTATAAATAATAAAAACAAACAAACAAACAAAACAGAGAGGTGAGGCCCCCGGCGACCCAGTTTCTAAAGTTTTTGGGGTAGGCCCCGGGGGAAAAGGCTGGGTTGAGGAAGATTGGGGAGAGCGCATTCAGGCCTCCTGGCACACCACAGTGTATGCAAGCCCACTCCCAAGCCCTTATCGTTTGTTTGGTTTTTTTGTTTGTTTTGTTTGTTTATTTTATTTGTATAGCGCTCCAAACCCAGGGGTAGAAGGGCGCTTAAGAATATGGTATAGCGTTGAGAAGTATCTTTGTGTTACATACTTCGTACATACTTATAATATATACATTTCTGAGGCTTGTGGAATCTGCTTAGATCACATGCTGTGCATAGGCCGACATCTAGTGGAAGCTGCGGAGTATTACAGTTTGTTTTTCGAAGTCGAAAAATGGGCGTCGACACAGGGCGTGCCAGTAATACTATCCCTAGTGTGACGTCCCCTGTACCCATGATCCCTCACGCGTCTAGGATCCCCAGATTGTTTTTTTCCGCCATTCTGGTCGGAAGCACTTCATCGGAGTTCCCTGGCTTTGCCATAGTTTCACTCTAAACTAATTCTAATTTGCCCCGTTTGGCCAACCTTTCGTCGATCAACATCTCGACGCCGAACCGGGGAGGAGATCAACGTCGAATACCCGACGGATTGGGCCTTGAGGCTTCCGCCTCGGCTCGGGCCTGGGCCGCTGGCCTCGGCCCTACAAGTAGGGAGAGTGGGGGTGGTACACTTCCACACTCGACACCTTATTACCTACACACACTTGCCCGCTGCCCACAGGCGCGTATGGAGGGTACGCCCTTTCAGTTTTGCCCCAAGTGTAATAAGAAATACCCTTGGGTAGATAAGCACGCTACGTGCAACCTTTGCCTACCCAGAGACCACCCCGAGACGGGTTGCAGGGCCTGTAGCAGGTTTAAGGCAAAAACTCTTAAGGACCGCTCCACCAAGCGTTGGGCCCACCACGCCAAGCTAGCAGCTATGGAGGCGGAGGGTACCTTCAGCGACGGCAGCGACGCCGAACTTTCGGACGGCGAGGGCACCAAGGCGTCGAAGGACAGCCGAACGCACGTCCCCGGCCTCGGAAGGTCGTCCGTCCCGGCGACTATGGGGAAGTCCCCCGGCGACAAAAGCGTTACACATACACACGCTAAACACAAAAAATCCACCCGAGATTCGACGTCGTCGAAACCTCGGAAAGAGGCACAGAAGGAGCGGTCCGAAAGGACGTCCTCTGGGCGGTCCCGGTCGAGGTCGCCGCACGACGTCAGGCAAGCCTCCACACTTGCACAGAGTGCCTCGACCATTAATATCCCGGAAGATCAATCGTCCGAAGACGAACACGACTTCCACCCCCAGCCTGCACCCCAGGAAAAGGGTACATCACTTGGGAGTAAAGAGGGGCCAGTTTCGAAGGCTAGTTCGAAAGACAGGGATTCCACCTCCGATCCTCGACGCCAGGCGTCGAAAGATAAGGGAAAGGGGAAACACACTTCCACCCACGGGGAAGGGGGTAAACAGCAAAGGAAACAACCCTTGCAGTCCTCCACCACAAAAGAACTGACCAAGTCTTCTCAGCAAGGTCACCCCAAGCTCAAAACTCTGGTCATGCGAGGACATTGACAGAGTAATGTCAAGGATGTCTTCCTTGGTGAATTTTTTCGAAAGACACCCTGAACAACTCCTAGCTTTAAACCCTCAGGAAGATTCTCCCTCAGGGTCTAGGGACCCTATCCCCTCAAATAAAAGACCCCGGGTCGAGACACCATTTAGGCCTTTAGACCCCATCGAGGTCCAACCCTATTCTTACCTCTTCCCTACAGACCAAGGAAACTCTTCCCTTATAGAAGGTCAGGAAATTGACACGCCAGAAGATCCTGCAGGATCAGATTATTACGGCGAAGACGAAGACGAGGATGAGCCAGAAAATAGCCCAGATATTTTCAGAATGGACTCCAGTCGAAAGGGAAGCCCCAGTGTCTGACTCCCCAATAGATAATCAGCCCCTCCTGAATGAACTGCTCTTTCGGGCAGCTAACCACTTCCACATAGACACACAAGGTGTCCAGGAAGAAAGGGACTTTGCGGAAGAACTAATAGGGGAAAGGAAGCCAGTAGCCCAGACCATTCCCATCCTAAAATCTGTTCAACGCAGAATAGCACCATCCCTTGTCAACCCAAACCTGACAAGACCTGTAAATCCGAGAGTGGAGAAGCTGTTTAAAGCAGCCCAGTCGGACCCCCTATATATTAGAGGTCAACTTAAGCCAGACTCTCTAGTAGTAACCAACACCCGCAAAAGAGCTGGTACACCATTATCTTCCTCTGAGGCTCCCCCCGACAAAGAAAGTAAAAAACTTTATGGTTTTGGCAGGAAAGTAGCTTCCACGGCAGCCTACCAAGCCAGAATCGCGAATTCCACCACACTGTTGGCTAGCTACAACTGTCACCAGTGGGAAGAAGTGGCAGCACTAATAGACTCTGCTCCCGAACCCCTTAAAAGCCAGCTAGCTCGCATTTGTGCGGAAGGAAGAAACGTGTCAGGCTGCACGGTAAAAGCAACTCTGGACGCCGCTGACAATGCGGGTAGACTTATAGCAGAGGGGACTGTCATCAAAAGACATGCTTGGTTGAGACAGTCGGGATTCAAAGCAGAAACACAAGCTGCGCTCTTAGACAAACCAGTGGAAAGTGATCTCCTGTTTGGGAAGGCAGTCGAGGACGCTCTAAAAAACGCTAAGGAAGAATTCGACACCCTCAAATCCCTTGGCCAGTTAACTACCAAACCACCTAACCAAAGAGGGAATGGCAATTTTCGTCGCCCCCGCGGCCAAAATTCCAATAGAGGAAATAGCTACTCCCACACCCAGGGTACACAGTGGAACACCAGCTCACAACAGTCTACCCAGGCGTATGGTAGGGGTAGTAAAAGAGGACGGGGTAGAGGCAGAGGCAGCCCCAGTAAAGGAGGAGGCACGCCTCCACCAAAGCAGTGACGCTCAGTTCAGGGTCCCTTCCCATGCAACCCCAGTAGGGGGACGAATATCAAGTTTCACCCAGGCATGGGAAGGGATAACATCCGACAGATGGGTGCTGTCAACAGTATCCAATGGGTACTGCATAGAACTACTGCAACGTCCCCTAAACCATCCTCCAAGACAAAAAGTCCACTCTTTACAACATCAGAAGATCCTCCTCGAGGAGATCGCCATTCTGCTAGAAAAGGACGCAATAGAACTCGTCCCGGGACACCAGGTAAACAAGGGTATCTATTCAACTTACTTCCTTGTGCCAAAGAAAGATTTAACAATGCGTCCAGTTTTAGACTTACGGCCTGCCAACAAGTATGTCAAGCCCCAAAAATTCCGTATGACCACACTACAAGAGGTAATCCCACTCCTAAAAAAGGGGGATTACATGGCAACCTTGGATATGAAAGATGCCTATTTTCATATTTCCATGCTCCCGGCGCACAGAAAATACTTGCGCTTCAAGGTGGACAGTCGCCACTACCAATTCAAGGTACTGCCCTTCGGGATAGCTTCTGCACCAAGGGTTTTCACCAAGGTACTGGCGGTGGCAGCTGCACACCTACGCAGGGAGGCAATCCCAGTGTACCCTTATCTGGACGACTGGCTCATAACGGGGGAAACCCCAGGAATCTGCAGGTCAAACATTCAGAGGACCATCGACCTCCTCCACGAATTAGGCTTCTCCATCAACGAGAAAAAGTCAAGTCTGGTGCCAAGCACCTCAAAACAGTTTCTAGGAGCTATCCTAGATACTCAGAAAGGATTGACCTTCCCTTCGGAAGAAAGAATTCGGAACATACTTCTGCAAATTCCGCATTATCAGTCAGGTCAACAGATAACAGTACGCAAAGCTATGCGGTTACTCGGCATGATGGCGTCATGCATTTACCTGGTCCCCCACGCGCGTCTGCGCATGCGTCCCATGCAGGAATGGTTGGCGAAACAGTGGTCTCAGGCAAGTGGTCAGTGGGACGATCTAGTGGTCGTTTCGCCAACACTCGTACAGAACCTACACTGGTGGACAAGAGAGAATCTCGCAAAGGGGAAACCCTTTTACGATCCCGAAGTACAGGCAGTGGTGACTACAGATGCATGCCTGACGGGGTGGGGAGCTCACCATCTCCACCACACAGCTCAGGGTCTCTGGTCTCACTCAGTAGCCAAGAACCACATCAATCTGCTAGAGCTTCTGGCAGTATTCCGAGCGCTGCAGGCGTTCGAGCCCCATCTACTAAACTTGTCGGTGCAGATCAGAACGGACAGCACGACAGCCATGTTCTATCTGAACAAGCAAGGAGGGACTCGTTCGCCAAATCTGTCCAAGCTTGCCCAGAAAATATGGATATGGGCACTCAGACGGAACATCTTCCTGTCATCGCAACATGTTCCAGGGGAGCTCAATTCCCTAGCGGATGCTCTAAGCAGAGACTCCCTCCCAGAAGAACACGAGTGGGTCCTTCACAAAGACGTAGTAGAAAATCTCTTCTCTCAGTGGGGTTTCCCCACTATAGACCTATTCGCCACAAGCGAAAACAAACAATGCCCAGGATTTGCATCCAGGTTCCCACAACCGGACTCCCAGGGGAATGCCCTGTGGATAAACTGGTCAGGGATGTTTGCGTACGCTTTCCCACCAACTCCCCTCATCAGGAAGGTGGTGTACAAGATGAACAAGGAATCGATGACGCTCATCCTAGTTGCTCCCATGTGGGCGAGACAACCATGGTTTCCACACCTACGCAGGATGGCGGTATGCGAGCCCATCAGACTCCCAGCCTGGTACAACCTTCTGTCCCAGCAACAAGGTCAAACAGTGCATCAGGAACCCAACTCTGTGAACCTAGCAGCATGGCTCCTGAAGTCATAGAGTTTGGACATCTCAAATTACCACAGAGGTGTATGGACATTCTAAAAGAGTCTAGGAAACCAAATACAAGGCACTGTTACTTTGACAAGTGGAAAAGATTCGTTATCTGGTGCCAGAGTAAACAAATCAACCCGGTTGATTGCACTCCTTCCAACGTTGTAACATACATGCTCCACCTGCTGGATGCAGGGTTGGTTTTTAACTCTCTGAAAGTACACCTGGCAGCCCTCTCAGCCTACACCACATCCCATAACAAGGTTTCGTGGTGGAAAGTACCAGTGGTTAAAGCCTTCATGGAAGGAGTAAAGAGACTTCACCCTCCTATCTCGAACCCACCGCCAGGATGGGATCTCAATGTGGTGCTATCTAAGCTCATGGGGCCCCCCTTCGAACCCATGCATAAAAGTAGTCTCAAACACCTGACTTATAAAACGGCCTTCTTAGTAGCCATTACCTCCATAAGAAGGGTCAGTGAAATTCAGGCTCTGTCAGTGCAAGATCCTTTCTTTACTATCCACAAGGACAAACTGGTTTTACGCACACACCCTAGATTCTCACCAAAATTCATATCCAAGTTCCATGTAAACCAGTCCATCGAGCTTCCGGCTTTCTTCCAAGACCCATAGAGCTCAGCTGAGGTGAAACTACACACCCTAGATGTGCGTAGGGCGGTCTTATACTATGTAAATAAAACCAGACCGCTAAGGAAAACAGATCAACTGTTTGTCTCCGTAGCTACAGGCAGAGAGGGGGATCGCGTCTCTAAGGGCGCTATCTCAAAGTGGATTATCAACTGTATACAGCTGTGTTACTCTCTTTCTGAAAAAACTCTGCCTTTTACGCCAAGGGCCCACTCTACCAGAGGCATTGGGGCCACTCTGGCTTTCATTGCAAATGTTCCCCTTGACACCATTTGCAAAGCAGCTACTTGGAGCTCTATTCACACTTTTACTCAGCATTACTGCATTGACACTCATTCCAAGGCAGATACACAAGTGGGACAAGCGGTTCTAAGACACCTGTTTGCTCATGACCCTTCTCACATCCCACCTCCTTCTTCTGGTACTGCTCGCTAATCTATGCACAGCATGTGATCTAAGCAGATTCCACAAGCCTCAGAAGGGATACATTACTCACCGTAATCGTATTTCTGATGCTTGTATCTGCTTAGATTCACATGCGACCCACCCTTCCTCCCCTCCGAGAGAAGGCGCATGGTTGCTTGTAGTCTTACCTTTCTGTCTATCTGCTTGGACTATCTGTACTCACGCTACTCCTCATGCTACCTCATGTCAGGAAAAACACAATCTGGGGATCCTAGACGCGTGAGGGATCATGGGTACAGGGGATGTCACACTAGGGATAGTATTACTGGCACGCCCTGTGTCGACGCCCATTTTTCGACTTCGAAAAACAAACTGTAATACTCCGCAGCTTCCACTAGATGTCGGCCTATGCACAGCATGTGAATCTAAGCAGATACAAGCATCAGAAATACGATTACGGTGAGTAATGTATCCCATATATACAGTTATCAATATACAGTGCACATACAATACACACAATATACAATTTTCAATGTGAATTCAGTACCTAAACCAGTTACCGTGTAAGGTCTGGTGTTAGTGGGGCTATTCTTTGTTTAGGAGCCAGCTAATGACCTGCTTCCTGAAGATCTGGAACGATTCAATAGCTTTGATGTTGAGAGGTGGTAGGGCGTTCCAGAGTTTGGGGGGCAAGTACTGTGAAGCTTGCCCCTCCAGCTCTTTTTAGGTGGATCCTGGGCACTGTCAAGCATAAAGTGTTGGAGGATCTGGTGGATCTGGTAGCAGGTTTCATGGTGAATTTATTAGCTAGATATGGTGGTGCTAGATGATTGAGGGACTTGTACGTGAGGCAGATCGTTTTTAAATCAATTTTTTGGCGTATGGATAGCCATTTGCAGGCTGTCCTAGTAGCAGAGATATGCTCTCGTCTAGGCATGTTGAGGGCTGCGCGCAGGGCGTTATTTTGTATTACCTGCAGCTTGTTGAGTACGGATTTGTTAGCACCCAGGTACAGGCTGTTGCAGTAATCCAGTTTGGATTGTATGAGGGCCCTGGCAAGGGTGAGGCAGCTGTTGGGTGATAGGAATGGTCTGCTGGCCCTAATGAGCTTGCCAGTGTAGGCGACGGCTGAGGCGGTCATATTGGTGTGTTTAGTGAGGTTGGTGTTGGCATCTAGATAGAAGCCAAGGGTTTTCACGCTTTTGGCTATAGGGATGGTGTGGCCATCGATGGTGATGTTGTTATACCTAGGATTAAGTTTAGTTGGGGTGTTGGGGGAGCCGACAATGTCTTCTCAACATTCAGGCAGAGACCATGCGAGGCCATCCATGCCCGAATGATGGAGAATATTTTGTTGTTCCGGGCAGAGTCTGCTTGGTAATTACCTGTGATGGTGAGGAGTATCTGGGTGTCATCTGCGTAGGTGACACCCAGATGGTCCAGTTGGTCAAATAGAGGCTTTGTAAATATATTGTACAAAGTGGGCGATACACAGGATCCTTGTGGGAACCCACATGTGATGGGGATGGGGTCTGCTGCAGCTGTTGTGGAGAAGACCCGCATGGTTCTGTTTGCCAGGAAGGATTGTATCCATGTGATGGCAGAGGAGGAGAAGTGGGCTGCGGTGGCAAGGTGATTGCAAAGGATTTCATGGCTAACCAGGTCAAAAGCCGCTGAGAGGTCCAGTAGGAGTAGGATTGCGGCATTGCCTTTATCTTTAATTTCATCAATCTGGCTTTTGAGATCAACAAGGGCAGTTTCTGTTCCGTGTTGAGGTCTGAAGCCAGATTGACGTATTCCTAACAGTTGGTTGGATTCCAAGTACTTCTGAATTTTGAGGTAGGCGACTATGTCCAGGATTTTTAGTAGGAATGGGACGGTGGTGATAGGCCTGTAGTTGGTAGGTATGGCCGGGTCGAGAGATTGTTTTTTTAGGAGTGGGAGAACCCCTGATTGTTTTAAGTTGCTAGGGATCGCGTTATTGGTGAAGGAAAGGTTGATGAGTTTGGTGAGGAAGGGGGAGAGCTCTCTGGTTGCATCTTTTATGATATGGGCGGGGCAGCTGTCTCCTTTGCAGTTTGAGGGTTTCAAGGAGGTGATGATTTTTTGAACTTCCGTGATGGTGACTTTCTTGAACGAGAAGCCAGAGCTAGTGTTGTTGGGCCGTGGGTGGGCTGGGGTTGGTAACCTTGCTATTGGAGAGTTGTTGGCGTTTGTCCTCTATTTTGGTCTGGAGTCCTGAGATTTTGTTGTGGAGGGCGTTTTGGATGCTGGTGGCACCAGGATGTGTCTTTCAGGCAGGTTTCTGGAGGTGAAATAGGGTTTTCTAGTTCCTTCAGAATTTTAAATAATTCTTTGGTGGAGGATCCAGCCTGAACAATCCTGGTGTTGTATACATCTTTTTTGGTGCAGATTATCTCGCTTTTGTAAAGTGAGGATAAGTTTGTGAGGTTGGATTTGTTTTCCGCGGTGGGGTTAGTCTTCCAAGTGTGTTGTGCCTCGGCTTTCTCTTTTCCGAGTAGTTTGAGCTCAGGGCTAAACCACGGGTTCAGATGAGCTATGGGTTTGACTTTGTGTATTTTCAGGGGGGCAACGGTGTCCATTGCCTTAGCCATGGAATCATTGAAGGTGTCGATCAGCAGGTTTAGGTCAGCGTTGGCTGGGAGAGCATTGAGGGTGGGTAGGACCAGTGGTAGTAGGGCTTCAGCAGTAATGTTGCGTTTATTCCTGGTGGGACAGGCTGGTGCCAGGGGGTGTTTATTGGGCAGTACCTAATTGGTGTTGACCTCAAGAGGGATCATGTGATGATCGGTCCATGCCAGAGGTTGGTGATCTTTACAGGTTGTATTGCAATTGTAGGTTGCTACCCAATCAAGGGTTCTGCCTTTTTGGTGGGTGGGGAGTACAATGAGTTGAGTGAGATCATGATCGGTTAGGACATTGGCTAGGGATGCAGCATGTGCATCGTTTGGGTCTTGGTAACCGAGGTTGAAGTCCCCGAGGATCATGATTTGTGCTGATGGTTTGGAATATTCGGTGATGAGGGATGTGATGCCTTCTTCAAAGGTCCCAGGGGGAGCCTGGGGGTCTATATATGAGGTGGAAGGTGATCGTGGTTGTGGGGGAGGTTTGTAGTTTGGCTGTATCTTGCAGGATGTGAGTGAGACTGTAGCAGCTAGTCTGAGGTCTAGGGAGGATTTGGAAATGATCGCTACACCTCCACCTCTGGCGTTAGGTCTATCAGCTCTGAGGATAGAGTATTTGTCTGGGATGGCTAGCGATAAATGTGGTCCAGACGCCTCATGAAGCCAGGTTTCTGTTAGGGCTAGAAAGTCGAGGTCGTTGGTAAGGATGATGTCTGCAATTTCTGTGGGGTGGGCAGCCAGGGATCTGACATTGAGTAGGGCGCCTTTTAGTGGGGGAGGTGTGGGCTTATTTGGCGCATTGTGCTTTGTATTGGTTTTGGTGTTGGGTTTGGAGTTGGGTCTAGTGGATGTGGTGGGGAACCTGAGGCCTAATCTGTCATTGCAGGCTGTGAGGTTGGGGGTAAGGGAGGGGGGGGGGGTTAGGCCGGGAGGCCTAGAGCGGGCGCGGGAGGTTTGGTAGTCAGTTTAATTTGGTTAGACTTAGCGATGGGACTGGGGTGGCTGCGTGTAGTGTTGGTAGGTGGGCCTTGGTTGACAATGGCGGTGAGAGGGTGGTGGCGAGTGGGAGGGAAGGGGGATGCAGAGGGTAGGAACGGAGTGGGGCAGGGGATGGGGTGGTGTCTGGGGCACCCTAGTTTAGCCAGGCCGTCCTGGTGGGCTATGTAGCTATTGCTGCTACAGGGTACGTTGTCCAGCGTTATGCAGAAAGGGAACATGATTAGGGCAAGCCAGAAGATCATGGTCTGGTGGTAACGGTGCATACTACTGGAGGCTAGTGGCACTAGTGGGGAGCAGGCCAGGCTATGATAGTTAGTGGCTAGTTTGGGCTCGGTAGAATTGGTCACAGTACACCCTGGGGCGCTATAGTAACTAGGTTAAAAACACAACTAGATTTGAAATTGCACACTAGGTTAAAGACACAGCTAGATTCGAAATTGCACACTAGGTTATAAGCACCGCTAGGTTCGAAATTGCACACTAGGTTAAAAATGCAACTAGATTCAACAGTACAGTTGGTCATAGTACACATTGGGGCATTTTAGTGACTAGCAGTGACAAGCTGACTAGGTTGAAGGCACATCCAGACTTGAAATTGCGAGGCATAGTGGAGCACATTTGAGCAGAGTACATAGCATGATTGGAGTAGTATGGCCCAATCAGTCGTAGGGGTGATAGGCAGTGATCAGGAGAACAGTAGACAAGGTGGTAGGGGAGGCGAGTTAAGAATAGAGCATTAGCTTGTGCTATGTTAGGGAGTTACAGGTTATACAGCGTCAGACACATTAGGCTAGGAGTGTGGTGCCTCTGGGAAACACGTCATGCATTGAGCTGGGCATCAAGATGCGAAGGTGGAGACATTTAGCTCTTTGGTGGGCTAGAGCAATGTTAGTCACTGGTAGTGCACGGGTAGAAGTACAGGGGCCGGAGCCAATGGTAGCAGAATGTCTGGATCACTTTGAGCGTGTTGGCTGTGGCTATTGGCAGTGTATAGAAGCTACATACGGGTTACCTTAGCATGCGAGGGCCAGGGGGTCTGGCAGACGGCAGACATGGCAAAACAGGCACAAAACAGGTGTAGACCTCGCCTCCCGTGGGCCGGCTTCGCCGGCCGGCGGCCAATGGGGGTACAGATGGGCCCGGTGGCCAATCAGATGGCAGCTGAGGACTAGTAGGCAGAAGGGGCTTCAGGCATCGGGCGGGCGGGCGTCCATCTTGGAGCTGCCAGGTACCTTGTGTGCCTTAATGGTGGCAGGAGGCTTCTTGTGGCTTTCTGGGCGATCGTATGATCGTGAGGCTATTTCTTGGCAGGATTGGGAATACTCGCGTGCTGCAGTATTCAGGCTGCAAATAGCGCTTTTTAGTGGAAGCGAGGCACGGGAACATCGGTGCTTACCATAATGCTCACAATATCATGACAAATTCGGTGGCTGTCTCCGTGTGTCCACTGCTCCTGCAGGGAAAAGAACTGGAGCTCCTGCTCCTCCGGAGGTGGTGGGGACTGCTGGGTCGTCACAGGACAGGTGTAGACCTCGCCTCCCATGGGCCAGGAGGGAGTGGGCCGGCTTCACCTGCAGGCGGCCAATGGGGGTACAGATGGGCCTGTTGTGGCAGTTAAAGTGCCCGGCCAACTTCGACGTAAGGCTGTAGGTAGGAACTGGAGGAAGCGAAGGGGGAGAGTGAGGCAGGATTGTTAGATTTCCACCCATTTCGGCCGACCTGTAGCAAGCCCCCATGCTTGGAGGTGGGCTAGTTGCACCGCCATTTGGTAATTACGGCGGTCGGGTACCCCTAGGCATCCCAGTCTCGTGCTGGCCATCATTGTTCTCCGTGGGATGCGCGCTTTCTTCTCCATCCAGATGAAGTCCACCATCTTTCTTTGGAGCTGCTGTAGGGGGGGGCGGAATGGTGATCGGGAGGGTGGCACAGGCATAGAGGAAGCGAGGAAGTAAGTTCATTTTGCATGCCGTGATGCGGCCTAGTTGGGAGATCTCTTGTGATTGCCAGCGGATCAGATCCTTTTCTAGTTCCTCGAAGAGTGACGGGAAGTTAGCCCGATAGACTTTCGTTGGATGTGCAGGGATCTGAACCCCCAGGTAGGGGATTGATTTGATGCTCCACTGGAAAGGACCTCTCTCCTCCAAGGACTCTCGTTCAGCCGAGGTTAAACCCACTCCCAGCGCTGCTGACTTTTGGAAGTTAATCGCGAATCCCGAGACCATCCCAAAGTTATGGATTTCAGTTAAGGCCTCCCTCATGGAACCCTCAATGTTTGTAATGGTGAGCAGAACATCATCCGCATAGAGGGCCACTTTATGTTGTGCAGAGCCAGTACTCAGGCCACTGATTCGGGGGTTTTTCCGGACTCGTTGAGCCAACGGCTCCATGGCCAAAGCAAAGAGCAAGGGGGACAGAGGACATCCCCGTCTCGTTCCGCACGTGAGGGAGATCGAGTCCGATAAGCGGCCGTTGATTCTCAGCCTAGTCCTAGGGTCCTGGTAGTTCGCAAAGATCCTTTTCAGGAAGGTCGGGCCAAAGCTAGAGGCCTCTAGAGTGAGGCGCAGATAAGACCAGTCCACCTTGTCGAACGCTTTGGTTGCGTCCAGCGTCAGTAAAGCTAGTTGTTCGGAGTCCCGAGTGGCGATCTCAATTAGGTCCAGAGCTCTGCGGATGTTGTCTTTCGTCGACCTATGGTGAATGAAGACCGTTTGATCCGGGTCTATGATGTTCGGGAGGATGAGTGCTAGACGATTGGTCAGGATCTTGGAGTATATATTGGCATCCAGATTCAGCAAGGCAATGGGTCTATACGAGCTGATGTCGTGGGGGTCCTTCCCAGGCTTGGGGATAAGGACTGTGATAGATTCCTGCATTGTTGGGGTGACCGTTCCAGTGGCCATGAATGAGTTGTAGAGGCGGGCCAGGGGGGGGCCAGAAGCGGGAGGAGAATCCATCCGGGCCCAGGGCTCTAGATTTTAGGCTCTTAATAGCTGCCTCCACCTCCTCGGTCGTAATCGGTGCTTCAAGGTCTTCCCTGGCTGCCGAGGACAGGTGCGGGAGGGCCGCCTCTCGAATGTATGAATGTTGCTTGGTTGGATCCTTTGGGGCCGCCGTCATTATTTCCAGGTGGTGGGCGGTTGCCAAGTGTACTATCTCATGGTCCGTGTAGTGGATCACCCCCTGCGGATCAGAGGCCCAGGATGGCATTCCTACTCTTGACCTTTGCCAGTTTGTTCACCAAGAGTTTGTTGGCCTTATTGTTGTGGGCGTAGTACCATTGCTTGGTTCTGGTTAGCAGATTTGCCGTAGCCCCAGCGTAGTGAGCTTCCAGCTTTTTCCTAGCCATTTGTAGGATCCTGTAAGATTTGGGGGCCCAGCCCTTCCTTTTGTGAGTAGCCTCAGCTTCACGCACCTCAGCCTCCAGGACGGCTCGAGTCGCCTGCTTTCTTTTATGGAATGCGGCACCTTGGGCGATCAGCTCTCCTCTAAGGACAGCTTTCATGGCATCCCAGGTGTTGGCCGGGGAAGTGTCCTCGTCCCGGTTTTCAGCGAAAAAATTCTTGATGGAGCTGGCGATTGAGTCTCTCACCGCCATGTCCCCCAGAATAGGGTCATATAAGCACCACCGGCGGCGTGGAGGGGGCTCCGGGTCATGGGACTGCAAGGTCAATGTAACTGGGGCATGATCCGAGAGGATCCGGGGGCCAATTACCATATCATCAGTGAAAGACAGGATCTGTGGGGAGGTCAAGATGAGGTAAATTCTAGAGAAAGTACGGTGCACGTATGTGTAGAAGGTGAAGTCCCTTTCATCCGGGGACAGTACCCTCCAAGAGTCTACAATGTTGAGCGTGCGAAATGGGTGGAGCAGGCCAGTGGCCAACTTCAGGTCTCTGGGTGTTGGGGGGTGGAACCTGTCCTTGAGGAGGTCCGGGGCCCCGTTAAAGTCTCCTCCCATGACGACATGCCCCTCAATGAAAGGGAGGAGGGCGTCCTCTAGTTCCTTGTAGAAGCCCTCCTGGTATTCGTTCGGAGCGTACACCGAGATGAGGGTATAGAGCTGGCCATGTATGGTGCATTTGATTGCAATGAAGCGACCCTCTTGGCATCGTCGTGAGTCAAGGATCTGGGGTTTCAGGTCTTTCGCAAATAAAATGGCGGTGCCTCCCTTCTTGGTTCCATTAGAGGTGAGGAATTGTAGCGGAAAGAATCTGCTTCGTAAGCGAGGAAAGTCCACCGGAATCAAATGCGTCTCTTGGAAGAAGGCAATCAAGGTCCCGTCATCCTGTAGCCTCTGTAGAATTGATTTCCTCTTCGGGGGGGAGTTCAGGCCCCTAACGTTCAAGGTGGTGAACTTAAGTTTCAGATGCGAAGGTTGGTCCGGAAGATCCACTTGCTGGGGGGAGGGGTGTCGTGGGGGAGTTAGGTCAGCCATGGACGTGAGAGTGTAGTCGTTTCGGGGTCTCCTGTGGTTGAGGGTTTTTAACTGGTATAACTGGCCTCCAAAGGGAGGAATTCACATTCACGAATGCCCCCAACGGGAGGTCCAAATTACGGTCAGGGGGGTCGATTTAGAACTGTTGACATGGCCCCTGAGCGCCAAGACTGTCATCTGACAGCGCCAACATGGTTGAAGGCGTCTCCAAGGGTAGAGTGATGGCATCCGCCTTGGAGGGGGTTATGGACAGCATGGGGTCCGCGGCTAGATGTAAAATCTTCAGGCGTTTCCATTACCATGTGTCTGGTGCAGGCATTATAGCGCTTTATTTAGGTTTGCGGTTCCTCTGCACCCTGGACCATGGGGTTCGTTTCGGCTTTGGGGAGGTTGTGTCTAAAGCCGGGCTTGTTCGACTCAGAGCGGAGGAGTCTGAGGACCCAGGGGAGTCCCGACGAAGGATTGACGCTGCATCGTCCAGGTGGCTGATGGTGCGCGGGGTGCCCTTGTACGAGAATTGTAGAGCCGTGGGGAAAAGCCATCGATAACGGATCTGCTGATCCCAGAGAAAAAGCGATAAAGGCCGGAGCATCCTTTGCTTCTGAAGCGGGGAGAGGTCTTGGAAAATCTGTATCGGGATTCCCTGGAATGAGAGCTCGTCCTTTGAACGGCCAATTGCTGTTATGGCCTCCTTGGTGGTGTAGAAGTGGACCCTTGTGATCACATCAGGGGGGGGGTCCGTGTCGATACCCCAGCGAGGGCGCAGCCTGTGGGTCCGATCCAGCAGGAGTTGGGTCTCCTCCAAGTCTGGCAGGAGAGACTAAAAGAAAGTGCTGACATATTCAGGGAGCTCTCGATCGGAGATTGAAGCGGGCACCCCGCGGAGGCGCAGGTTGTTGCGGCGAGAGCGTTTTTCCAAGTCTTCCTGCTTATGTTCAAGGATTTCGGTTCTCGCCACTAGCTAGTTCAATTTCCGTTAGCGAGGTGGAGTGGTCCGTAGTTAGGTCCTTGTTAGGGAGAATTCTCTGTTTAGGCTGAATTTCCTAACCTAGTGAGTCCCCCAGCAGCTTTGCTGGATTTCTGGGGTTTGTTTTTTTCTCCTGCCAAGAGTGAGACTCTCTTTCTCCCACTCTTGGACATGATTTATGGTGTTCCTTTGACTTTAATGTGTTTTATGGGCTATGGGGTCCTTTACTCCATAGGGTCTCATGTGTTTTTACTATGTGTGTTACACAGCACCCTCCGTGCAGTGACACAGGGGTGTCATAGTGACACCCCACCATAGACTCCATACCCTGGGACTGACTACTGTCTCCCAGGGCATGTAAAGTCACCATTGGCTTTACTAGTCCCAAATTATTAACAGAAACCAGTACAAACCATCATATTGTGGACGTACTGGTCGGGGCAATTCGATTGCCCCGGGGTCTCTTAGTTGTTTGGGCACGTCTCCATACCCCCTGATCGAGTTTTGGCTGGTGGCAGTGGATACTACTTTTTATATTCGACCGCGAATATACCTCTATGGGATTTTCCCATTGTTCGAGGCTACCAACTTTAATTATTTAATTCTCATAGCCTCGAACATACCGCCAGTTTATTTATTTAATATTAATTCGCCGGTTGGTATTTTTTGCCAGAACTCGATTCTAAAATGGCGTTTGTGTTCTCTTCTGTGACTCCAACCCAAGTCGAGCCCTTTGTTCCACTTTTTGGCGGGCTTCTCCACAGAAGCCTCCAAAAGTGGTGCCACTCTGTCTGGGTACCACAGGGGGTGTCGGAGGGGGTTTAGGCACCCTGGACTGAGTTACCTTGGTAACTCGAGTCGCACTCTTGTGTGATTGGCCCAAGTGGTGAGCCGGCCGGCTCACCACTTAGCATGTTTGATTGACAGCTAAGCTGAGTGAATGGGGGTGTGCTGCATAAAAGCAGGGCTTTTGGGACTGGAACTTCAGAAGTCGCCACAGGACCTGAGAATCCGACGAGGGAGAAGCTGAGCCGACCTGCTACGACGACACCACCGGTGGAGCCCTGCGGAACCGACTCACCACTTCCCGACGACAGAGAAGATCTCCCGGCTGGAGAGTCTTCTTCCCGTGACTGGTGGGCACAACCAGTTTACCTTCTTTTCCTCGCATCCCAGGACGTCTTGTGGTCGAATTGCCCGTGCCAAGCACCCTGGCAACCGGATAGCCACTTACCACTGGACCGCGAATAAAAGGACTGCTCCTTTTTAACTGAGAACTCTGCGGCTGGTTTCTTCCCTGGCAGTGCAACGGACTCCTGTCTTCCTCCCCGACGAGATCCTCTCTTCCCCCGGACGAAGCACCGACTTGCATCCGCTGCCAGGAACAGCTGCCCCCGCTGGAGTATTCTCACCACTTTAAGGTACTGTGTCCGCCAGACCTCCCTTTCTAAAGATTGTTACAAGGTAATAATAATCCCTTAACCTTCTGGACTGGGCTGGCCGTCTTAACCATATAACTGGTCCCTTTCTTTTCGTTCGACTCGTTCTGAACCTTTTCGAGACTCTTGTGCACTTTTCAACCGTGTGACCTTGGACACATTTCGTTCTGATCCTCTTAAAGTGGATCTGGCTTTCTGAACTCTAACTTCACGGTTTGACTCTGCCTTCCTCTCTTGCTGTGTTCTTTTGAAAGTGTTGGGATCGGTTTCAATTTATGCTCTGCCTTTCTCTCCCTTTTAAACCGAATTATTAGAGTGCCATCTATGTTAAGCGCTCACTGCTGTCTGAAAATAAATGGGGCTTTATTTAAGACTTGTCTAATATTTTTTTAAGGGAGTGTATATCTTCTAGTGACCGTGTTTTTGAACTGCTTAATCTTAGTGCCTGTGTGTTTTATTAGATGTGGTATTAAATAAATAATTATCTCTTTTACACCAAGCTCTTCTACTGTGTTCTTTTGACCTATTGTGAATACTCTGTATACTGCCTAACTCTTCTTGAGGGAAGTCTGACTGCTCAGCCACAGCTGCCAAGTGAATCTGTGTGTTACAGACTGCTACCAAGTGGGTTTACTGCCAAACACCTGTAGTCTTAAATCTTTTGCAGTGGTCCCAGAGGGAACTGCACAGGTTTCTGCCTAACAGTCCTCGACCTCCCCAACCCTCTGTTCTATGCCGGCGACTCTTTGTTCCGTCTGTTCCAGTTTGGCGGTGAGTTCCGTCATGCAGGCTCTAAATTCCGATTTAATATCGCTCATGAAGGCTTGGAAATCCTCCTTGGTCGCAAGTGTCCCCCCGCCGTCGGCCGGCTTCTGGGGAGTAAGTTTGGGAGGGTCTGCTTTCTTACCCTTCTACGAGGCTTGCAGCATGGTAGAGATGTCGGTCGATTTAGAGAGCTTTAGTGCTTTGGTCATGGCTCCGAGGCGAGGGGACGTCGCCCAAGGGTGAGTCTCGTGTCCACGTTCCACAGAAGGCAGAAGAAGGCGGCCAAATAGATGTATGGGATGGGTAGGTCCCGGGCGTCCCAGGCGGTGGAGCAGACAGGTTGAGCTTTCAGAGTCTCACGAAGCGGCACAGTTCCTTGTGGTTGAGCAGTTCAGCAAGATGGGTGGCCGCCCAGGAAGATGGCAAGGAGACGTGGGCAGGGGCGCCCCAGGAAGTCGAAGGGGGTGACACACTCCCTATGGGGTCAGGGCTAGTGGGTTTGAGGGTCCTCTGACCCGGTGGGGTCTGGGAGGAATAATAGGCTCCCGGGGGTGGGGGGGTGTTGCAGTAGGCACCTGGGCGATGTGCATGGCCCCCACACGAGCCAGAGTCACGCTGTAGCTGGAGGGCCTCCGATGGTAGCCGGAGGAGGCAGGGATTCAACCCGGGAGCAGCAGGCAGAAGACGGGCAGGGGCACCCCAGGTATCGAAGAGGGCGCTGGTGTAGGGCGGGGGAAAAGCCCCTGCAAGGGTCCTGCAGAAATAACAGGGACACCAGCGGAGCCGCCACTGGAGGCGGGCAGTGGGTAAGCCTCCAGCTCTGAGATCAGTCCAAGGCACTGGTGGTGTAGCAACTGGAGCTCCAGCAGCTCAAGGATCAGGCCCAGGTGGGGAGTGGGGGGGTGTCCCGCTACAGGATGTCGGGTGGTGCAGGCCTCATACGTGGGCCCCCGCTATCAGATGCGGCTCCAGGCTGATGATGTGCCATGCATTATCTTGTTGAGTGTGAGGGAAGCCTGCACTGCTGTAAAATTGGTATTTTTTCAGTAGCACTACAGTGCATTATATAGCAGTCAATGGATTGTCTTTCTTCCTCATCTGATAGATATTCCCTCCAGCTCTGCTGCTTCGGAACATTTTCCATAGGGGCGTAGTTGACCTCGACCTGGCCGTTGACCATCGATCCGTCTCGCTTGGCGTCTGGTCGTCTGCTCCGGACATGACATCAGGCTTGGTATAAATACCAGGTCACTACGCCCCAACCTCAGTTCCTTTTTTCCGCATGCTAACACGCTGCTTGGGAACACATAGTCTTCGACTCACTCGATGTTTTCATCAGAAAACGTTTTACTTTTTCCATCCTCGATGCAAGATATTGGTCGCTTGGGTATCAGGTTCCAAACTGGGTTCCAATGTGGCACCAAGATGCCCATCACTGGCCCACGCTAGTTATGTCTCTTGTGCCTCGGCACGGGTCACGGGACTGACGGGTGTCAGCCGTGCGCCATAATACAACACAAATCCTTATGCGATCGAGCTGCAAAGATTGCTCTGGGTCGACCGCCTTCATAATCACTGGCACAGTCGACGGTTCGGTCTTCGGTGGCCGAAACTGAGGGACACACCCCGGAGAAATAACATAGGCGGAAGAAGAAACGGTCCCACTTGAGGAGCCACTCTTCCTCGTCCCGAAAGAAGAAAAGATGTCATTGCCACCATCAGGTCTCCGAGTCGTCAATGGATAAAGGTAAACTGTCAGCTGGGTCTACCACCCGCCAAGAGTGGCAGGATTTCAAATCCTCGATCCTTGAAATGTTCAAAAAGCATGCTGCAGTTGGTGCGGCTAACCCCCCACGCAGCAAACTTCAGAGCCAAGATTGACACTCAGTATACCCGACCGCTCTAGTGGCCTTGTACCGACAATGTCGGCGCCGATAAATCTTTTGGCACTGAAAGAGATCCAGTGGAAGCTGGATCAACCCCACGCCTCCAGGGATCTCTATGCTATGGCGTCTCGATCCCGATCGACAGACAGCCACCATATCGGCGCAGAAAGACAAACCGTCAATGGTTGTTGAGAAAACATTCACCCCAGATCCCCGGTCCGACTTTTTCGATACTCTGGCAGGTATCTTTGCGTTAATGATGATGATGACCGGGGGGATGTCGACCCTATTTACTTGGGTTCAGCAGGGGCCGATTATTTTGACAACCAGAATCAGCTTTTGCAACTGACTCAAGGCCTCCAGGATGCCAGGTCTGGACACCTCTCCAGACCTCGAATTTCAGCAATCCCAGCCCTATCTTCATAATGCTTCTAAATTCAGGGGTTTAGTAGAAAGGGTCATTGACACACTGGGATTTCATTCGTCTGTGGCACCTGTACAGGGTTATGACCTTACTGATATTTTAGATGAAGGCCTCACTGCAAAACGTAATGTGCCATTGCTATTGCCGATCCTTTAACAATTATGTGGCAAAACGCTTGTTCCATTCCTTCCGTCAGCTCCACCATTTCCGGTAAATACAGGCCGGCTAGAGGAGAACCTTCATACCTGTAAGAAACCCGAAGGTGTCTCAACCGCTGGTCCCAGGAGATCTGTTATCCAGGTGGCCAGGACACGGCCATTACTATTGTATCCAGTTCCTGGTGGTGGACTAGTGGGGGAGGATCACGGATCACTTGGGTGAGGGGTCTTCGTGGAATGGAATTAGGACACAGAGGGTGGAGACGTGGTATCCCCTTCCCTGTGACAACTTTTCCCCATCCTACCCTGTAGGATATTTAGAAACTCTACCTACCTCCCGCCCGCACCCTCTCCCACAAAAACACTTTCCTACACGGTTTCAGACGATGAATTAACACCAGAGCCGTTAACCTGACATGTCCCAACAGTCGGGTCAGGAAGAGTCAGGCAAGTGACAGTAACCACACACACCTGAAGGCCCTTTACCTTTCCCACATGGATAAAAGGTGGAGGATGAAAGCACACTTCGAGCAAGGCCGAACGAATGAGGAAACAGCTAAACCAAACTGGCAGTACAAAGGGAGAAAAAAAGCAGTGAAACCTGGAAGGTTCGATGAAGGGGGAATTGCCCTTGTTCTTTTCAACTCCCATCCGGGAAGCCTCCAGAAGGGAAATAGTAACAGCTTGCGTGCAGAGCAGCAGATGTCAACGGTACACAGGGGCCTCCCGCATTGATAATGCAGGCGGAGAGGCAAGCTGGCTACCGTGGTACTATCCTTGACTCAAACAAAAGAAGCCAACGGGTCCAGCACAGCCGGTGAGTCGGAGGAAGCTGATTTCAAACCGAACTGTGTTAAACCCTAGGTTGCGAGTAGCAACATTTTGAACGCAAGAAGAAAGAACTTGTTTGTTAGTTTTGAACTTTAAAGAAAGCCCAGTTGAGGACCAGATGCGCAGGGGTCTGGTGCTGCATGGGCACTCATTTGAAAGACTCTGACCGGGACCTGTTTTTGAAACCACAGCAACCAGAAGGCCCTAGGAAAGGGTAGCGTGGGACGTCAGAGTGGTCCTACGAGGGTCACGGCAAATCCCTTGTACAATCAAAATTCTCACTTGTTGCAAGAGGAAAGCTAGTGGAAGGGAACCCCACTTTCCACTACGATTGTGAACCCGACAGAGGGATACTGAAAGAAAGCTAAAGAGAAAGAAACCCTGCTTTCTGATAAAACTTAGCAATACATGAACTGTATTAGGAATACATGAACTGTGTTGAAGAAAGGGCATAGTGAACCTGACAGAGGGTGACCCGTTTGTACATGAAGGATCCGACCCCGACAGAGGGAGGAGATCACAGGAGCGAGTTGTACAAGAAGGATCTGAGCCCGGCAGAGAGGGATCCCAGGGGTGAAGAGCAATCGCCCAAAGAACTTTTGTTTGTTTTCCATTCTACGAAAAGGGGTGAAGAATAATACACCAGAGAACAGTGTGTCAATGAAAGTGTCACCTTGTAGTTTGTCTAAACGAACATTAAGACTCCTAAAGATTACGAGCGATATCTGAGAGGACGTAGTGAACCCGATGGAGGGAGGCCTGTTTTTGCAAGGAGGAACTGAGCCCGGCGGAGCAACATCTTAGGGGCGAAGAGCAATCGTCCAAAGTGCAAGAACATTGAGAGAACTTTTGTTTGTTACTTTAAATCAGCAAACCTTCTAAGGCAACAGACTTTTACAGGAAAGAGACTTAGCCTCTGAAGGGGTTTTGATATTGTTGAACTGAACTGAAACTCGTGCTGGCGAGGCCCAGGAGTGTGCTGTGCTTGAGAGTCCCGCCTGGGCCCATGCCTCAAACGTGGGAAAGGAAGACCCAGCCATACCATCCTAACTTTTTATTTAGTGAACACTTCTTTCTTTTCTTGTGAACATTATCCCACACTTTTTGTAACTGGTAGTAAGGATTGACAGTAGTTAATTTTTTGTATAGGCCCTTTTTATTGACTTATTTGATTGTCGTAGCTTGCTCCCATCTTAGATTTAGGTTTAGATTCAGCATTTATCTCACACATTATAAAGTTCAATAAACACCCTTGAACTGTGATCACTTGCGTCTGTCTTTACTGTTGCCACCATGAGTTCCTTAGATACCTCTCCTCTCACCCTTCTCTGGAGGGGCTTGTTATGCAGGCTGATACTCTCTTCTAGACCCGCATCTTCTACGTCCACTCTGCCTCCCGACAGGGAAGCAAAAAAAGTTGATGCATTCACTTCAGGTAGCATTGCATAAAAAAGCTACAAATGTGGCAAGCGGTTTTGCCAAGTACTCCTTTGGTCTATAGAGAGCAGTGGAAAATGCTGCTCAGTATGTCCCAGAGGGTGGAGAATGAGAAAGAAGTGGCCATACAGTCGCTGCAAACGAGCCTGGACATCGCTGTGTGGGCCGATCTATGGCGTCAGCCATAACACTAAGAAGACAGGCCTATTTATAAACCCCTGGTTTTTCGCCTAATGTCCAATTCAAGCTTCTAGACATGCCCTTTGACGGCGATCTTCTATTCGGCCACAAAGCCAATGATTCCTTCGAAAAATTTAAGGAATCCAAAATCGCTGCTAAGTCCTTAGGCCTAGCTGCACAGCCGGCAATACCTGCCTTTAGCTTCGCCTCTTGGGCATGGGGCTACAGGTGTTATGCTCCTTATGGCAGGAGAGCGCAGCTCCCACCGGCCAGGCAAGGACAGAAGTGTTTCTCAATGCTCTGGAAGGGGCATAGGGACTTCTAGAGGTCAACAGTAAGCGGCTGGGGTGACCCAGCCTCCGAATCCGCTTTTATTTTCCCCTCTCACAACGCACCTGTTGGAGGACGGTTGACTGAGCATTTACTCCAATGGCAGGGAATTACTTCCAATTCCTGGGCTCTTCAGCTCATTCAGTGGGGTTATTTACTGCCATTTGTAAGAAAACCCCCTGGACACCCGCCCCCATCCCCAATCCAACCAGGACAGGAGCTCCAGGAACAGCAGAGAGCCCTGTTGTTGAAGGGTGCCGTAGACGAGGTACCTCCCGAGCAGAGACGATCGGATTGTTATTCCCGTTATTTCCTGGTACCCAAAAAGGGAGGAGGTCTCCATCCCATTCTGTACCTTAAACAAATTCTTGAGGAAAGACAAATTCAGGATGGTGATGTTGAGAGAGATTCTCCACACTCTCGAACTACAGGACTGGATGGTGTCGATATACATACAGGACGCTTATTTCCATGTGCCAATCCATCGAAAGCACAGGAAGTTCCTAAGGTTCACCATATGAGATGTGCACCATCAGTTCAAGGTGCTTCCCTCTGGTCTAACCTGTGCCCCAAGGGTCTTCACCAAGTTCATGGCTGTAGTTGCGGCTCTCATCAGGAGATTGTATCCACGTATTTCCATATCTGGACGACTGGCTGATCTGAGGGATGTTTGCAGTGGAGGTCTTGTCCCATTTAGAAGACACCTGCTTGCTGCTGCACAAGCTGGGCTTCTCCCTAAATTTAAAGAAGTCCCACATGACGCCAGTCCAGAGGCAGGCAGTTCATCGCAGCAGTCGTAGACACTCGGGTGGGAAAGGCCTTTGCTCCTGAGGAGAGAGTAGTCCGCTTGACACAGATGGTTGACTTGTTCCGGAACCATGCCATTCTACCAGCGACTTCCTTCCTCCGCCAACTAAGCCTCATGGCCTCCTGCATTTTTCTAGTGCCAGAGACCAGGTTGCACATGAGGTCCCAACAATGGCTAGTGGTCTCAGTACCTCAGCTCGCTCTCGGATCTCCTCAGGGTGTCTACATCAGTGGTCAACGACCTGTCCTGGCGGGCGGACCACAACAGTCTCTTAGCGGGGGAACTCTTCTGACCTCCTTGGCCTCAGACCCGAGTGGTCACGGATGCGTCTCTGAAGGGTTGAGGAGCTCACTGCAAGGATTTGCAGATGAGCTGCCTGAGTTCAGCGACGGAAGCCAGCTGGCACATCAACCGGCTGGAGTTTCGAGCTATCAGGCTTGCTCTGAAAGCATTTGCCCCGTCCCTGCAGGGGAAACATGTCCTTGTTCTGACAGACAACACAGTGGCAATGTTTTATCTCAACAAGCAAGGTGGTGTGCACTCCCACCCCCTCTACACGGAGGCGATGATGCTTTGGTTCTGGTTGCTGGAGAACAGGATCTCAGTCTATGCAGTTCATCTGGGGGGCACAGAAAACACCTTGGCAGATGCTCGAGCAGGCGGAGCACAGTCTCGCACAAGTGGGAAGTATGCGAGGAAGTCCTAGAGGAGGTCTTCGCTCTCTGGGGTACCCCAGAAAAGGATCTGTTCGCAATGGAGTCCAACAGGAAATGCGAACAGTTTTGCTCAGGGGAATTCCCAGCGAATGGTGTGCTGGGGGATGCGTGTTCGGCAAGATTGTATGCAGTACCCTTTGGGTGCACTAAAACAACCCTGACCTTTTGGCAATAGAAACCCAACCTTTGGTATAAGTCTGCACTACACAGGTTGGTAGCGTGTGGAGCAGCCAGGAGTATCTTAATAGGGGTCAATGTGAGCTGTAGGGGAGTTACACGGAGATTCACAGTTACAAGTATTCAAAGAAACTCTTACATACAAGGTTTCTTGGTAAAACAATTAATTTATCAGTCAGTTAGAATAAGCCTTCTTCAGAAGGGAGCAATATGAAACACCACACAAATATACTTCCAAAATATACACTCTTAGTTATCTAAATCAGCATATAACCCTTTTGGATGTCACACCAGCACTACCTACACCCTCAGGTGACTTCAATAGCTAGGGTGTTGTTGGCATTAGTATATCACTGTTGCATTTAGAACATTCTTGGGAGTAGTGTTAAAGAGAGGAGAGTTCAGAATAAAACAAGTATTCACACAGTTATTCTCAAGCAGATAAGTACTTTCAATACAACCCTTCAGTGCAAAGTCAGTTAACCCTTTCCTGGAAGGAAGGCAAAACATATAAGCAGACGATAGAAGTCATTCAGGGTGCCTAGGCCAGCCAATGTTAAGTTAGCAAAAGTCAAGGTGAACTGAAGCACTTCTTACAGGTAAGTAGAAAGTCTTTTTCAGTGTTTAAAAAGTCTTGGTTGAATAGCAGAAAATCAAAGTAGGGTCACAAGCTGATTAGGCTTGTAAAGTAAAGGAACTGCAAGCAACTCTACACATGCAACCAAGCAAGTCTCCAACAAGGACAAGTGGCTACACAACAAGAGGTAAGTTCTCTTAGACTTTACAGTACCTTTAGGTTGAAGAGAAAATGCAGCTGATGACTTCTGTTACTGTGCAGCTCTGTATATCTCGATGTTCCTGGGCCTCAGTCCTGGGGACAAGAGGGAGGGTGTCTGGGGACTCCTGCACTGCAATGGGACGGTCAACGCTCGCAACCGGCAAACTTCAAACAAGTGGCTGTTCAGTGTTTCAGCTCCTCACATCTACCGCAAATAGCAACACCGCAGTTCCTGGCTGTCAAGGTGCACTTTCCTTGCTTCTGGGGTCCCGCACTCTGTTGAGGGGGCTCGGGCTCGGTCAGTCCTGCTTCCTGGGATCTTCCTGGAGCTCTTGGCCAGATTAAAAGCAACACACACAAACTGGTGCTCCTCTCCCTGGCTATCCGGTTCCAGCAGCGACTGCAGTGGATACTCGACCAGCGTTGAGGGGATGTCCAGGTGGCTTACTTTGTAGTTGATTCGTTCCACCAACTCAAAGGGAGAAGTCGTCCTTGCATGAGCTTCTCGGTCGATACGAATTTGGAGTTTCAGCACAGCAGCAGCGTCTCTTCCAAGTTCTTCTTCGGATTCCTTCGTCCAGTGGTCGACTCTCCTTCCAAGCCAAAAAGCCTTGCCTTTTATGCAGCTTGCTCCCATTGACTCCAGCTTAGCTGTCAGTCACCCAGCAGGGTGGCTGTCCTTGCCGGACAGCCAGCCAGCCAATCACACCAGAGTGCATTCAATACTTATTTCCCCCAAGATTTATCTGGGCCTACTTGTATTTAAATAAACCATTTATTTTTACATACATAATGTTTCAGTGTTTCTTTGGACCATTTGTATTAAAATATCATTTGTACTGGTTCTACAGCCCTCTCTCCCGCCTAAGATAAGCCTGGCTGCTCTGTCTACGCTACCATGAACCCAGGTGGTTCAGCCTTATACTAAGAGTGGAGTCTTGTACTGCCTCAGTTGAATGGTTTTTCAAAGCCCTTAGTTGGACTTCCGAAAAACGGTCCTAACAATGCCAGAAAAGAAGGCAGTCGTAGACAAGTCGGCCTAAGGGAGCTTGGACATGTGCAAGAAGCGACCATGGCAGAAATAGTGGGACCAGTGCACTACGGGAAAGTGTCTGGAGGTAAAGGGTAAAGGGATTACAAATGGCTGTACAATGACTGACTGTATTGCTTTGTGATTTGTGGTTTCATGTGTCACGGGTGTGAATTCTGTTGCAAATACAGTTGTTGCTGTCTTCTAGTATGAAAACATGATTAGTGCCTCGGTGGAGATCGTGGGAGCCGTCTGCAGAAACCTGTCCTGGTCCGCTTACATGTACCACCTAAAACATTTTATCCACGTCCTGCAAACCGGACAAATCAACCAGAAACTAGGGGTCAGGTAAAGCATGTCCTTGTCATCGTTCATTGCACGTTCCTTTAAGATGTTACCTTTAATCCTCTTTCCCTTCCTGTAGAGCAGGGTAGGTCAGTGAAGTGTACCTCTGCTTCCTCCGCGCTTTCTGCTTATGCTGAGGGGCCCACTGTTACAGACCCCTAGATCTGTGACTAGTCTGCTCTGAATGCAGCTGGCTAGGCTAGTTACCAATCACAGCAATGATGGTGCAACTACCTGCACTACCTACACCACGGCACCAATGCACCAGCACTCTCCCCGCCTCAGGAGTGCACCAGCACTCTCCCCACCTCAGCAATGCAGCAGCACTCTCCCCACCTCAGCAATGCAGCAGCACTCTCCCCACCTCAGCAATGCAGCAGCACTCTCCCCACCTCAGCAATGCAGCAGCACTCTCCCCACCTCTCCAATGCAGCAGCACTCTCCCCACCTCTCCAATGCAGCAGCACTCTCCCCACCTCTCCAATGCAGCAGCACTCTCCCCACCTCTCCAATGCAGCAGCACTCTCCCAACCTTAGCAGTTCACCAGCACTCTCCCCACCTCAGGAGTGCACCAGCACTCTCCCCACCTCAGCAATGCAGCAGCACTCTCCCCACCTCAGCAATGCAGCAGCACTCTCCCCACCTCAGCAATGCAGCAGCACTCTCCCCACCTCTCCAATGCAGCAGCACTCTCCCCACCTCTCCAATGCAGCAGCACTCTCCCCACCTCTCCAATGCAGCAGCACTCTCCCCACCTCTCCAATGCAGCAGCACTCTCCCAACCTCAGCAGTTCACCAGCACTCTCCCCACCTCAGCAGTTCACCAGCACTCTCCCCACCTCAGCAGTTCACCAGCACTCTCCCCACCTCAGCAGTTCACCAGCACTCTCCCCACCTCTCCAATGCAGCAGCATTCTCCCCCTACCTCAGCAGTGCAACAGCACTCTTCCCACATCACAAATGCAACAGCACTCTCCTCACCCCAGCAGTGCACAGCACTCTCCCCACATCACAAATGCAACAGCACTCTTCCCACATCACAAATGCAACAGCACTCTCCCCACCTCAGTAGTGCATAGCACTCTCCCCATCTCAGCAGTGCATAGCACTCTCCCCACCTCAGCAGTGCATAGCACTCTCCCCACTACCTCAGCAGTGCAACAGCACTCTTTCCACATCACAAATGCAACGGCACTCTCCCCACCTCAGCAGTGCACAGCACTCTCCCCACATCACAAATGCAATATCACTCTCCCCACCTCAGCAGTGCACCAGCACTCTCCCCACCTCAGGAGTGCACCAGCACTCTCCCCACCTCAGGAGTGCACCAGCACTCTCCCCACCTCAGCAGTGTACCAGCACTCTCCCCACCTCAGCAGTGTACCAGCACTCTCCCCACCTCAGCAGTGCACCAGCACTCTCCCCACCTCAGGAGTGCACCAGCACTCTCCCCACCTCAGGAGTGCACCAGCACTCTCCCCACCTCAGGAGTGCACCAGCCCTCTCCCCACCTCAGCAGTGCACCAGCACTCTCCCCACCTCAGCAGTGCACCAGCACTCTCCCCACTACCTCAGCAGTGCAACAGCACTCTTCCCACATCACAAATGCAACGGCACTCTCCCCACCTCAGCAGTGCACAGCACTCTCCCCACCTCAGCAGTGCACAGCACTCTCCCCACATCACAAATGCAATATCACTCTCCCCACCTCAGCAGTGCACCAGCACTCTCCCCACCTCAGCAGTGCACCAGCACTCTTCCCACCCCAGCAATGCACCAGCACTCTCCCCACCTCAGCAGTGCAACAGCACTCTTCCCACATCACAAATGCAACAGCACTCTCCTCACCCCAGCAGTGCACAGCACTCTCCCCACATCACAAATGCAACAGCACTCTCCCCACCTCAGCAGTGCACAGCACTCTTCCCACATCACAAATGAAACGACTCTTCCCACATCACAAATGAAACGTCACTCTTCCCACATCACAAATGCAACAGCACTCTCCCCACCTCAGTAGTGCATAGCACTATCCCCACCTCAGTAGTGCATAGCACTCTCCCCACCTCAGCAGTGCATAGCACTCTCCCCACCTCAGCAGTGCATAGCACTCTCCCCACTACCTCAGCAGTGCAACAGCACTCTTTCCACATCACAAATGCAACGGCACTCTCCCCACCTCAGCAGTGCACAGCACTCTCCCCACATCACAAATGCAATATCACTCTCCCCACCTCAGCAGTGCACAGCACTCTCCCCACCTCAGGAGTGCACCAGCACTCTCCCCACCTCAGGAGTGCACCAGCACTCTCCCCACCTCAGGAGTGCACCAGCACTCTCCCCACCTCAGCAGTGTACCAGCACTCTCCCCACCTCAGCAGTGCACCAGCACTCTCCCCACCTCAGGAGTGCACCAGCACTCTCCCCACCTCAGGAGTGCACCAGCACTCTCACCACCTCAGGAGTGCACCAGCCCTCTCCCCACCTCAGCAGTGCAACAGCACTCTTCCCACATCACAAATGCAACGGCACTCTCCCCACCTCAGCAGTGCACAGCACTCTCCCCACCTCAGCAGTGCACAGCACTCTCCCCACATCACAAATGCAATATCACTCTCCCCACCTCAGCAGTGCACCAGCACTCTCCCCACCTCAGCAATGCACCAGCACTCTTCCCACCCCAGCAATGCACCAGCACTCTCCCCACCTCAGCAATGCACCAGCACTCTTCCCACCCCAGCAATGCACCAGCACTCCCCTCACCTCAGCAGTGCACCAGCACTCTCCCCTCCTCCCCACCTCAGCAGTGCACCAGCACTCTCCCCTCCTCCCCACCTCAGCAGTGCACCAGCACTCTCCCTACCTCCCCACCTCAGCAGTGCACCAGCACTCTCCCACCTCAGCAGTGCACAGCACTCTCCCCACCTCAGGAGTGCACCAGCACTCTCCCCACCTCAGCAGTGCACCAGCACACTCTCCCCACATCACAAATGCAACAGCACTCTTCCCACCTCAGCAGGGGACATCTCACTAAACTTCAGCACAGTTGACGTCACCAGCGATGTCCTTGATGACCTCACTGCTCACGTTTTAGTGGTTTCATCATTGCTATCATGTTTGATGTCACCAGTAGTGCATTGTGGGTGCAGTTAGGGTTTTGTTCAAATCTTATCTTTGTAATTTCCTTACCTTTTCGTGTTTTATAGCAAGATCCTTTCCAAGACCTAAATGGCAAGAAGTTTTGATGTATGTATTAAAAAAATGTATTTGCTTGACACCTGCCTAAAATAATAATTCTTGCTTAAAAATGTCTTATCGGTGTATTTTGTTTTCGGACAGTTTGCTGGTGACCGTTCTCGAAGCTTTCCACTTTGACCATGAAACTCTTGAAAAGCAACTGGAAGCTTTAACAAGTAATGAAAGTAAGTGTATGTTGTGCCCGTGATGCTGTGTTTTGCTTGCATGAACCCCAAGGCTGGCATAGGTGCAATAAAGATGGGGGTAAAACTCTCCCTCAGATCCCTCTACCTCGTCCTCCACTTGCCTCAATCCCTTTCCGCGTGGCTAGTCCCTGTGTAAGGAAACCGTCACTGTCAGATGATGCCTCATCCCTTACATACGTTATGTTATGTGTCTTTTAGATTGCGCACATGGCCACCACAGTGAACTTTTTATTTTTTATATTGTATTTGGTTAGTTCAAACCTTTACAAAAACAAATTACACATTATCAAAATACAAAGACAATCAGCAAATACTTCACATCAAGAAAAATAAAATACAACCGGTGATAAATCAGGCAAAATACTTTCTAAAGTCAAACAATTAAGTTTCCAAGAGCTATCTAGTCAGATATATCAAAATAATAAAAGACAGAGAGGGATATGGTGTAACAAAATATGGCATATCCAACCTCTGCTCCACAGTGATCATAAAGCCCAGAGCCGTGTCCATGTACAGAGGTGAATTGTGACCCCACCAAACATGGCTGCCAGACGGTGCTCTGTGGCGTGGAAAGTAAACCGGGACATTGGGAGCGGGAAAGGGTGGCATACGTCAGGGAGACATGTAGGGAAATGAAAACATAACGGTGAGCGGTAGTTACAATGAATACATCGTTTTTAGTATTTTGACAAAAAGAAAATATAATCAATAGAAGATGCGAGCGCTTCCCATTTTGACCAGCAGAGCGTTCATGGAGGCCGTTTCTACTG
This sequence comes from Ambystoma mexicanum, assembly GCF_040938575.1. NCBI lineage: Eukaryota > Metazoa > Chordata > Amphibia > Caudata > Ambystomatidae > Ambystoma > Ambystoma mexicanum. Next base: position 1,220,006,272 of record NC_090936.1, read on the forward strand.
TGATTGTGGTGTTACATTAAGGCATGCTCAGGATGTGTGATGACCTTAAGGTACTGTTAGAGTGCATTTTCCTTTGTGTGTGAAATTCTCTCCACATGTGACCCCCCCACTAGCACTTTTTGCTGCAGCTCCTGGATATTTAATTAGTTCTCTTCAGTGAATAGGAACCTTTTTCCACACCCACTCATTCTTTTACTCGGATCATGGGGACCCATTTCCTGCTTTTTGTTATTTCTTTGTGGAGTCGTGCTTTCCTCCAACTTTTCTGGTATCCACATTTTACTAAAGCAGCACACAGCACTTTCTGTGCAGTGTCGCTGGGAGCTCCGAGAGCTTCCACTTCCTTGTTTCCTCATTTTCCTGACGAAATCTTGTAATTACCAGGCAGTGGGATCCTTTTAATCCTACCTGTGTTTTATTTTGCGAGATCAGCACACTCCACCTTATGGGTCTTAGACTGGGTTTTTATATCAAACATTACACCCAAACAACATAGTACAGTACCAGTTGACTGCCCCTATTACGGGCTAGTGTTTTTCCTTTTAGTTCCTCCTCTGTTAGTCCCTCAAACCTGTAACAACCATTCCTATTTCCTATAGAAATACCAAAAATCTCACGATTGAACCAAAAGGCTGGGAGGCTAGCTCAGGGTCAATGCGTTTGTCTGGGAAGCTAGACAATGCAGAGCACAAAGGTTTGAATACCCGTCCTGTGCTTGGAGACTGGTCTCCAGTATTAAGCGCATTATAAAAGATGAATTAATTAAATTTACTCTGTAACTGAGGATCCTGGATTCAGCAGAAATCAAAGAAGGAGCTAAAGCTGAGACATACTATAACAACCTTCATCATATCACATAGATCCAACTAGAACTGAAGAAGTTAAAATAAAAACTTTAAAGAACAAGTGGAATGCAGCGACTCTCGAAGCACAGGAATAAATTACGCAAATTAGAGCATACATCAAGAAGAAATCCAAATGATTTCAATAATCGCAATCTAAAATTAGAAAGACAAAAGTATGAACCTGCTATGATAGAAGCTAAAATACCGCTAACTCCACTAAAGAACTATTCATAGGGTTAGAGAACCAACTACACTCAGCAACATACACTTCAGCCTTATTTCGTCAATAAGACTAATGAAATCAGGAACATTGGCTCTAAACAACATCAAACAGCAGAGTCTGAGGTGCTGTGCAGTAATATGAATACCACCCAATGTCACCTACCGATCCCTTTACCAGGATCCACACGTTCCTTTGAATTTCAAACTGTCTTGGGATAATCATAGAACAGCTTCCCTAGCTCCTATCAAGTCTAACTCTATACGATGGTTTGGGGCCTTGTGTCCAAAATTCACCAGTTCCAAAGTATATACTTCACAGGCAAGGTCTATGAAGAGATTGACGATGCCAGTGGTTATGATTAGTAGTCACAAAGTTAGAAAATGTTCAGGTACGTAAATTCACTCAATATCAGTTCTTAGGGTAGTCCTAGGAAAGGATCCGTGATGATCCCTACACCAACCAAAGTCAGAAAAGAGCAATTTTAGGTATGGGACTTATGCCCATGTAACCCTGTGGAAGACGGGGGGAGATACAGATAGGTTAGCTTATCCCCTTGACTCTGCTTTCTCCAGAGACCACTACTAGTGTTCTGGAATCCATTAGGGACACAGTGGTCTGCACTTGGTCCTGTCTTTAAAGGCCGAGGGGTCACAAGTGCAGGATTTAGTTTCGCTCGGTAGCGCTGATTAGGAATCGGTTCCAGGCAGCTTCCAGTAGAATCCCAAACAAAGAAAGCTGAAGACCTCTGCGGGGAAGACCACCTCAGGACTCCCCTATAAATTGAAGGAGTATTGCAACAGGAGTCACCACGATCTTCAATTGCTGAATAAAGGAGCAGGCCCAGCACAGATTTCATTGTGCCAGAAAGCTGAAAATGCAGGAGCAGGTGTCTTGTAAAACAAGTTAAAGATCTTCTAAGTTTTAAGGTTGCACTTGGAACAGTGACGAACCCAGCGAGGTAGTCCATGAGAGAAATGGCCCGTCCACCAGTTGGTGCAGGAGCACTTCTAAAGGCTCCGAAGATGGGCATCCTTGAGCAGACGATCGAGACTGGTTGTTCCCACCAGTCCAGACAAGAGTCGTCTTCATATCAGGAGAGAGGAGCAGGCCTTCACCAGGACAGCTGTGGAGTCGATGATTGTCTGCTTCAGGAGTCATTCTCTAGACGTTAGTGGTCTTCACTTCTTCGTAGAGATCTTGGCTCCAACGATCTGTCGAATAGCTGTAGGAGCCCTCCTTTTATCAACGATTCAGGCTGGGAGCTAGTCCATGCCCACCAATCAAAAAGACAGTGGGTATCCAATCATGCATAGCCACTGGCCACAGCATCTGTCTTTGCAACAGACATTCAGGCACCAAATGTGTACTGGGACCAGACAGTCCTATTTTTAACATTGGACACAAACCGGCCCTTTGCCTGCAAAACTAGCCCCTTTCCCCGTTGAAGGGCTTCCCACATATGGCTTTTCCTGACCTGAGAAGGCAGGAAGAAGGCCAAAGAACAATACAGCCTAAGGAAAAGCGAAAGCCTCTTGGCAAGGCCATCTCAGTGCGCTGGGCACCCTAAGTAGGCATTTGTGGTAAATGCAAAAGTGCACGAGTAAAATTGCCAAAACACAGTAGAAAAATAACTGCTGCCACAAGCTAGTCTGAGGCACATTGTACCATATTAACACCCTCGCTCCTGCCCCGGCCGACTTCTGCAACCACTTGTTCGCCACTGGAGCCTTCCCCTCCCCTCTGAAGAATTCTCTTGTGCACGCTCTTCTCAAGAAACCCACAACCGACCCTTCCTGCCCGGCTAACTATCGCCTGATCTCTATCACTCCTTTCCTGGGCAAACACCTGGAAAAGCTGGCCATCTCCCAGCTTAATCTTCACACTGACTCTGTTGGTTGTGTCCATGACCATCAGTCTGACTTCAGAGCTGCCAGAAGCATGGAAACTGCTCTCCTGAAAATCCCCGAAGACCTGCTCTCCAACCTTGATTCTGGTCTCCCCTCTGTCCTCATCCTACTCGATCTCTCTTCTGCCTTTGAGCTAGTCAACCATGCCATCCCACTCAACCGCCTCCGTGGTAGTCTGGGTATCACTGATCAGGCCCTGGCTGACCTCCTTCCTCTCCAACCGACCCTCCCAGGTCCAACTTGGGTCCTTCCATTCCTCTATCTCATGCTCTACCTGTAGTGTTCCCCAGGGGTCTAACCTCTCTCCCTGGCTTTTCAACCAATACCTGCCACCCCTGACCCACTGCATTGCTGCTCCCTGCTCCAACTTTCAGTGCTATGAGGATGAAACAGCTAGTTTTCATGCTTCCCTCTGCCACCTCCCCTCCCTCTCTCATCTCTGTCTGCAATCCAGGAGTGGTGTGCCGCCATCGACCTCTGCGTTAACGCTAGTAAGACAGAGATCCTCTTCATCGGCACTGCTCTACCTTCCTTTCCCGTCACTCTCTGGCCAACCTTCCTTGGTCCTCTCCCTGCTCCAACCTGTGAGGATAAGAACCTTGGGGTCATCTTCGACTCCACGCTTTCCTTTTCTCCACACATCTCTGACGTCTCTAAGAAGTCAAACTTCCAGCTGCTCCTCCTCAGAGGTATTTTTTCTTTCCTCCCCTTCCACTAGAGCACTAGTTCTCTCTAGGCTGGACTACTGCAACAGCCTCTTTCTAAACCCAGAAAGAAGGCCAGAACAGACTGCGAGACTTGTCTTTTGCCTCAAGGATTAAGTTCAAGACCCTTTGCATTGTCCACAAGGCCTTCTGGGGACTGGGTCCGCAATACTTTCAACTCTTCCCTTCAGAAATACCTTCCTACTCGAGCTCTTCGCTCCACCATCTCAACTCCCTCAGGGTCAGTCGTTTCTCCAAGCAACGAGATGGTGGTAGGCCCCTCTCTTCGGCTGGGGCCTCCCTCTGGAACAGCCTCCCTGCCTCTCTGAAACCTGAGAAACATCTTTGGTTCCGGAAGCACCTCAAGACCTTCCTCTTTGCTTCTGCCTTCTCTCTTCCTCTCCCTTGCTGATCTGTCTATTTCTGCATTGGGCATTTGGATACCCTCTGATTTTGGGCCCAGATCCCTCCCCAACCTGCTGCTTACCCGCACTGCCACCTAGCAACCCTTGCACCTGGGTCTGTATCTGCTACCCTACAGTCACCTAACCTGCACTTATTTAGACACCTGTTGTCTGTTCTTTAGTCATGCATTTCCCCCTTCCCTGCATTTGTGCGTTCAGTGTCACTGGGCCTATTAAGATTGTTGTTTTGTCCTCTCTTGTACCCCTCCGTCGCCTACAGCACTACACTGTAAGGTGACTGTGCAATTGTAAAAATACAAAAATTCATAAAGAGAGACAGTCTCTCAGTGCTGATAGACTTATGGACTGATCAGTTTTCTCATAAGAATGGGCAGAAATATTAGGGAAGTAAAGCAGAAGGCTTTACTGACCTCCAAAATGTCAGGTCAGGGTTCAAAACAAAGCCACATGAAAAGGTGTCCCAAAGAACACTGTGGAAGGAAAGCGGCAACAAGAAAGTCTTTCCCAGCACCAATCGTTAGGAAAGATGTTATTTTGCAACTTTCCCTCTGTAGTTTTCGATGGAATACCATTCTCTTTGCTTTGTTTTCAATCCCGACCTGACATTTTGAAGGGACGTAAAGCCTTCAGCTTCACTTCCCTTTTGCTGCTTTGTTATGGGGAAACGGACTAGTCCTTCAGAATGTCAGTACTGGAAAACTTTGTTTCACTTTTGAATTCTTGTATTTTTACATTGCACACAGCAATTTACAGCTCAGTGCAATGGGGATAATTTGGTAACTCGCTATCATTTGATATTTGGGAATTTTTATATGTGCCTGAAGCCAAGCAAGTGGGAACAGTTATATCTATACCATTTTTGCTTTATATTTCTTGTGCACATTCTCATTTTCCGTGTATGGCTACTAAACGTGGCTAGTGACATAAAATTGCAGTGCCACGAGATGTTCACTTGTTCTTCAGCCTTATTGTAGTTTGGCCTTCTTCCTGCCCTGCCCGTTCTGCAAATCACTTATAATTTAATGCACTTGCACAGGAAAGCTGCAGCTTTCGTGCGTGCGTGCGTGTCGCCCAGGAAGGGGTCTGGGAATGTCTAGTCTCAGTTCACTTCCTTGGTGCCAGGAAGTCTTCTGCTGGGGCAGATGTGAAACCAGTACTTGTAATCAGAAATTGGACCACTGCTGGCTGTTTGAATGGTGCAGCTCCTTTCCATTGTTGGGCTTGGACTTGCTTTCAGCTCCAGTTTTGGATAAGAAGAGGACTCCTGCATCCATTCTTCACATCTGCGTTGGAGCCAAGAATTGGCCAGCTCCTCTCTAGTGATTGGCCCCGATGAAGCACTGCTCTTCTGCCTGATATCAGAAGAGCCTTGTTTGCGCTTCGACCCTTGGAATGGTGGGACTGTTGGGAATATTGCAAAAAGAAATCTTTCCTTTTATAGTTTCTATGGACCCTCTTTCTTTTTGCTTTGTTTTTTAACCTGTTCTGACTTTTTGAGGAGAAGTATAGCCTTCAGCTTCTCTTCCCTGGCCTTTTGCTCATTGTTCTGGCAAAACTGGTCAGTCCTTCAGACTATCAGTGCTGGGAAACTGTTTCCCTTTTAAATTTTTGTTTTTTTTAATATTACACTCAGCACTTTACAGTGCAGTGCAATGGGGACCTTTTGTATCACTCCAGCCAGTTACACTTGGGATTTGTGTTTATTTTTATATGTGCCTAAAGACAAGCTGGTCGTTGTAGATAGATTTTTACCATTTTTAGTGTGCACATTTGCATTTACCATGTTATGGCTACTAAACGTGGCTAGTGCACTAAAATGGCTGCGCCATGAGATTTCCACTTGCTTCTTTGGCCATATTGTAGTGTGGCCTTCTTCCTGCCTGGCCAAGTCAGGGAATCCCATATATGGTCATTCACTTGCCAGGGAAAAATGCAGCATTCCCAGGCTAGTGATGCCTTTGTGGGTGGGTGTTGTGTGTGTGGCCCAAGACGGGGATGGAACTGTCTAGTCCCACTCCACATCCGTGATTCCAGAAAGTCTGAGTGTGGGGCAAATGCTAAACCAGTAGTTGTCCTGTCCCTGATTGGACAACTACTGGCTGTTTGCAGGGTGCAGATCCTTACCATTGCTGGGCTTGTACTTGCTTCCAGCTCAGATTTAGTCCAAGAAGAGGACCCTCTACAGCCATTTCTTTAGATCATTGTTGCAGCCAAGAATCCCTCGAAAAGGAACAGCCTGTTTAGGATCTGAAGACCACTCCGGAAGTGGCCCAGCATCCCTTCCTGTGTCCACCCGGTGGAGACCCGCTGTGACTACCTGATCGCTGAAGATGCTGATTTCAGTCGTTGGAGCAGTGGAATCCAACTAGTCTCAACGCCTACTTGAGGATCCTTCCCTTCTGAGCCTTTCAAAGTGCCCCTGAACTGCCAGGTGGACTGGCCAGCTCTCTTGTGGGCTACTTCACCAGAAGCGTCGCCAGAACTTTGGTAGTCGCCAGGCCATGACACAAGTCTCCTTTGCCTGAAATTTCAGCTTCTAAGCATCAAGGGATCCTGTCCTGGAGCTGCTTCTTTGACCGGGACTGGAAGGGCACCTATCGTCGCCTGCAAACTGCGATTGTCGCTGGAACTCACCTTGCTCCATCCAGAGAAGTGTCTTGAAGAGGTCTGCATCGCAAAAGTCTCAATTTCTTCGTCAACTGGGCTTGCATCTTGCAGTTGCACCCGACTGGAAGTAGTACTCAAACCTGCAACCCCTGGACGTCTATAACCGGAAGAAAGGATCGATCACTGCACTCCCAGCTAACCCAAGATGAGCCATTGTGACCCCAGGGAAAATCAGTCAGGGGGGTTAAGTTAATATTTCTGTTCCTGCCCCCCCTCCTCCATAGGATAACATTGGGTTAAAGTCTTTTGTCTCTTAACGCCCTTTTACTTAGCTTTGGTCGTCTAAGCTGGGTCATGTATCCTGCCCCTGGGTTAGCCTAATACATTGTTATTGCACTTTGAAATAGTTTTTAACTGTTTTAAATCACCAGTACAATCCCATTGCACCCTGTAAAGAATACCTTCTTTGGCGAAACCTTGTATTGGAACCTGTGACTTCTGGGGACTAGTCCCCATACATCTTAGGGCTGGATTTAAGTAAAGGGAATTGTACTTGTGGCTGGTTCTAATCACTTCCTGGGTCCACACTCACCAGGCCAACAGTCGCCAGTGAAAGCAGCAGCTTTCCCGGGCGAAGTCATGACCATATAAGGGATTTCCTGATTTATGAAGCAGGAAGAATGCTAAGCAATATGGCCAAACAAGCAAAACAATCTCCTAACACATCATTTTACGGCACTAGCCACATTTAGTAACCAGGCGCGGTAAACGCTAATGTGCACATTAAAAATAATGCAAACATGGTAACATGTATCTGCTGCCACCAGGTTGTCTTTAGGCACATATAAAAGTGACCAAAAAATCACATGTGTAAAAACCTAGGAATATGCAAAGGTTTCCCCACTGCACTGCAATGTAATATGCTGTGTGCACTGCTTAAAATATACCTAAAAGGTATAAAGACAAAAGAGAAACATGTTTTTCCCAGTACTGATAGTCTGAAGGACTTATCAGTTTCCCCATAACAAAATACACTTCCCTGTAAAAAGTCAGGACAGGCTGAAAAGGAAAAGGTTTGAGGGTCCATAGAATGTGGAGAGAAAGTTGCCTAAAAGAGACATTTTTCCTTACATTGTACAGTAGTGAAAATCTGTTGGTCTGGGCGGCTGCCATGGTGGGTTTTTGAATGTCCATTCCTGTGTTTGTGTTGGTAAAAGTCTAAGGTGCAGAATATTGCCTAGTGTCTGTTCCTTCGTGGAAACCAGGTTGACATCTCCGAACGCTGTGTTAGGGAGAATTCTCCGAAATGTGCTAATTCCCTCCACCTTAGAGACCCCCAGCAACGTTACTGGATTTTGGGGAGTTGATTTTTTTTAACTTTGAGAGAGTGAGACCCTTTTTCCCACTCATGTATTTTAATGTGATTTTGTACAGTTTCTTTTGGCTATGGAGTCTGACAAACTCCATAGGCATCATCTTTTACATTGTATCACACAGCACCTTCAGTGCAGTGGCACAGGGAAGTCTTTCAGATTTCCCAAAGGTTTAAATACATTCTCTGGGATAAACTACTGTTTCCCAGAGCAGTAAAGTGAAATTGACTTTACTTACCATTGTAACTTTCTAGCCCCAGCACACACTATATTTCAATAGAGGGCTGGAGGGGTGACCTAGTATCCCCTTTGTCTAGCTTCTCATGTGACATTTTTGTTACCCTTTTCTCACTGAATGGCTGGTGGCAGTGGTTTCGTTTTTACTACCGTGGTGTGCCTTTACCGCGGGCTGCGTTTGCAGCTACAGTCAAGCACCCATGGGTGCCGTCTTTGTCAAAATGGCCCTCAGTCTTCTTTTTTCGCCATTTCTTTGTGGAAAGGTCCTTCTTGGGATTTACTCTGTGCGCCAAACCAGGTTTGGTCCCATTGTTTGCTTTGCCTTTGGCCGGATTCACGAGTGAAGCCAGCCTCTGGCTCCAGGGTTTCTGGGGTAGGCAGGAAGTGCGGGAGGTGACCAAAACTCCCTATGCTTCGTCTCCTAATAGACCCAAATGCACTCTGTGATGATTGGCCGGCTGACTGTCTGGCAAGGACAGCCACCCTGCTGGGTGAATGACAGCTAGGCTAGAATGAATGGGAGAGAACTGAATAAAAGGCGAGTCTTTTGGCTTGGAAGGCAGAGTCGACCACTGGACGAAGGAACCGAAGAAGAACTTGAAGAGGTCGCCTGCTGCAACTCCTGGACCGTTGATTTGCCCGGTGAAGCACTGCTGCAGTGCCGAAATGCCAAGTTCGCATCGACAGAGAAGCCCCTGCAAGGACGACTTCTCCCCTTGAGTTGGTGGGACCAATCAACTCCAAAGTAAGCCACCTGGACATCCATCTTGGAGCTGGTTGAATTTCCACAGAGTTGCTGCTGGAAACCGTATAGCCAGGAAGAGGAACATCAGATTGTGTGCATTGCTTTTAAGCTGGCCTAGAGCTTCAGGAAGATCCTCCAGACTCCCACGATGCAGGACTCACCGAGCTTGAGCCCTCTCAACAGAGTGCGGGACCCCAGAAGCAAGTAAAGTCCATCTCGACAGCCAGGAACCGCAGTGCTGCTATTTGCGGTAGATGTGAGGAGCTGAAAAACTGAACAGCCACTGAAAGTGAAGTTTGCCGGTTGCGAGTTTTGTCTGTCCCAGTGCATTGCAGGAGTCCCCCGCAGTCTCCCGACGTCCTTTCTCTTGTCCCCACGACTGAGGCCCAGGAACAGTCAGATCTGCAGAGCTGCACAGTAACAGAAGTCATCAGCTGCATCTTTTCTTCATTTCTGAGGTACTGTAAAAAGTTAGAGAGAACTTGCCTCTTACTGTAGAGTTGCTTGAAACTTCTACAACTCACAAGTCTAATTAGCTTGTCGCCCTCCATTTGATTCTTCTTTTCATCACTCTTAAGAACATGTGCAAAGACTTTTCCATTTACTTACCAGAAGTGCTTCATCCTATCTGTTAGGCAGAATCACATGCAGTACCCTTTGAGAACACTACACACAATTAAGACTACAAGTGTAAGTACAATTTCACCTTTTGTACAAGTCTGTATTACACAGTAATGTGGTAGCAGTGGCTGAGCAGCCAGACTTATCTCAAGAGTAAAGTGAGCAGTACAAGAGGTCACACAAAGGGGCGGCAATCACAGTGGTTCAAACAAACATTCAAGGTTTCTTGGTAAATGAATATACATTTATTTACACAGTCAGTTGGACACCATACCACTAGTAAGAGCAGCTCAATATCACAATCTAATATACTACAATACACAACCAATTAGTTTCTGAACAAGTTCAGCTCCCCTGAAGTGGGAGCAAAATGGCACTTCAGTTACTTTTCAAAAGGGGTAAAAAGACAAGGTTAAAAGAATTAAAGCACAAATACTTTCAGATATAGGGCAAATAGTTTCATTTAACTGCAACCAGCAATTCAATTCAATAGGCCTGGCCCAAAGTCAATATTTCAGAGTCTTGGATAGGATAGCACAGTTCTGGTAGTAAACGGTTAAGTCTTTGCCACGGTTTTTAGAAGTAGGTGGTCAGACGAAAAGTTATATGTCGGTTTAGGGAAGGACAAGCCTTCAAAGTTGTGAAGGTTTCACAAACTTTCACCGCGGCAGAAAGGATTTCTTAACCGCACTTGTACAGTACCTCTTGAATGAAGAAGAGCTGTAGCTGAGGCAGTTGTTCCTGGCAGTTCCTGCAGATCTCGCTGTTCCTGAGCTTCAGTCGTGGGGACAAGAAGGACGACGTCGGGAGGTTCCTGCACTGCCCAGGGAGGAGGCCACAAGCTTGGTAAAACGTCGGTTTTAAGGTGCGAGTGCCTTAAAGACAACAAACTGGTATCCTTCTCACTGGCGATCCGGTTTTCAACAGCACTCTGAAGTAAATTCGACCAGTATGGAGACGGTGTCCAGGTGACTTGACTTGCGAGTTGGTTGTTCCTCCCAAACTCAAGGGAAGAAGTTAACATTGAAGGGCTTCTCTGTTCATGGAGTTTCAGGCAATTCGGACCTGCAGCAGGGCTTCACCGGTGGACCAGGAGTTGCAGCAGTCGTCTTCCCTCAGCTCGTCTTCGGTTCTTTCGTTCCAGTGGTCGACTCTGCTTTCCAAGTCCCAGAGGCCTGCTTTTAAACAGTTTTCCCCCCCAATTCATTCCAGCCTAGCTGTCACTCTCCCAGCAGAGTGGCTGTCCTTGCCGGACAGACAGCCGTCCAATCACGCCTGAGTGCCTTCAGGTCTCCTAGGAGACTAAGCACAGGGAGTTTCAGGTACCTCGCTCACATCCTGTCCACTCCAGACACTCAGGTGCCAGAGGAGCGCTTCAGCACTGAAGCCCGCCAAAGGCCAACGAACAAAGAGACCAAACCTGGTTTGGCGCACATAGACAAACACTAGAAGGACCTTTCCTAAAAGAAACGGCAAAAAAAGTTGACCAAAGTCTGTTTTTACAGATAGGTCTTGGGTGCCATGTTGAAAAACATGGCTGACCCGATTTTTAGCTACCAGTGTTTGCAGTCTGGAAAAATCATGGTAGTTTGTTCTAAACCACTGCCACCAGCCATTTCAAGGGGGAAAGGGTAACATTTGACTGTTAGATGAGTGTTTAGACTCATTGGATGCTAGGCAACCCCTCCAGCACTCTATAGGAAGATAGTGTGGGCTGGGTCTGTAAATTTAGTAAAGTCAATTTAACTTTACATGCTCTGGTAGACAGTAGTCGGTCCCAGAGAAGATATTTAAACCTTGGGAAGTCTGAAAGGTGCTGTGTGACACACAAGAAAAAGATGATGCCTGTGGAGTTGTTTTAAAACTCTATATCCAAAGAACACAAAAGTGAAACGCTTTGGAAATGAAAAATTCAAAGTCCCAAAATACAGCAAAAGAGCTGGAGGGCTCTAAGGTAGAGGGAATTTAGCACTTGGGTGAGAATTCTCCCTAACACTATCCACGACTTTTGCCCATTGACTTTGGCTTAGCCTATTGAATTGTATGACTCGTCTTGACGGATCCAAAAGTATTTGCCTGCTTAAGTATATTTGTGGTCTCTTGTTGTAATAACCTTTGCCTTTTACCAATTTCTAAAAGTATTCTAAATACCAACAGTAAGATATTAATGTCCCCAGCACCCTAGCTATTGAAGTCACCTGTGGGTGTAGGTTTTGTCTGTGGGCCATCCCAAAATGGGAACACGAGTTCCAGTCATACTGCGCCAAAAGTAAAATGTTTGTAAACTGCTTGAGTTGCAGAAATATTCTGAGTAGGATCTGATAAGATTGGTAGTTGGGCATTGAGCAGCAAAATTTGTCCATTAAATAATTATGTAAGAAATCGAAGTTCATGCCTATTTTTGCTCAAGACAATATTATGGATACCTTCCATAAGGCAGTAATCCAAGACATTCACAAAATAATTGATGAATCTAGATCTTACGCGCCTAGATGCAATTCTAATCTCAACATAAGTGAACAATTGGCTCTCTAAGGTCTGGCTCAAAATTGCAACCTTATGATCAAAGAAGCAGATGAGGGCGGCAATGTAGTCCTGTTGAACAAACCAGACTACATTGCGTTGGGCCTCTCATCTGAATCGGGAGCGATGTTATCAGATCTTACCCTCAAACCCTATCAATCAGATTAAAGCAGCTATCAATAATATGATTCAAGAATGGCATAAGAGGTGTTTTATCTGATACTGAAAGACAATTTCTATTGGTTGATGGGCCCACAATGCCGACAGTTTACTTCTTGCCCAAGATCCATAAAGCATTTACAAATATACCTGAAGGAAGACCAATTGTAAGTGGTAGAGATGGTATATTGGAACCAGTGTCTCTATATATCAATGAATGTTTATTACCTGTGATGCTTACCACACCCACATATATACGAGACGCGATGCATGTATTACAAATCCTGGAGAGTTCGACATTCACACATAATCTGCTATTGGTCACCATGGATGTGAAGTCATTATATACTTCTATCAAACATGATGCAGCTAGTGCAAGTATTGATTACATCTTTCACCAAACATCTGCCTCATATTACGACCATATTGAGATGCTCAAACAATTATTGATGTTCACGCTTCAAAATAATGTTTTCCTGTTCAACGATACTTATTACAAACAACTCATTGGCATTGCAGTGGGGGCCAGCTTTGCGCCCGCATTGGCAAACATATTTATGCATTACTTCGAACAGGAATTTGTTTTCACTAACCATGTGTCAAGTCACCTATCTATGGAAACGATACATAGATGATGATCTTTTGTTGTTATCTGTATTTGCAAGATTCCTTAACTCCAACACATGGGGTATTACACTCACAGTTAAAAGAACATTGATTTTTTAGATCTTTCAATCTCAATTACGAATCATGGTTTTGAAACCAAAACCTTCCGTAAAAGTACCTCTGTCAATGCGGTACTAGACGCGGCAAGCTGCCGTAAGAAACAAGTAATCTCTAATATACCTAAGGGAGAGCATGTCGGAATTGTTCACAATTAAGTGATTTCCAAGCAGAAAGTAACCTTATTCAAGCCTGATTTATCCAAAGAGAGTACTATGGCAAACACTGTGAACACACAGCTAAAAAGGTCAGCAAAATCGGGAGAGAGGATTTCCTCAAACCCAAAAGTGGTGCTTCCAGGGAAGTCCCTAACAAGATCAGATTAATTACTAGATACAACACTGATGGTCATAAATTTCACGCTATAATCAAACGATACTGGCACTTACTACACCTGGATCATGACATTACCCACTGGATAGATCTGCATCCTAATTTCACTTTGAGCAAAGGGATCACCCTCAAGAATATTTTGAGTCCTTCCTGCATGGAAAACACAACGTAAGCAGACCTGGCTGCATATGGCCCATAACAAAGGGTTTCGAAAATGTGGCAGCTGCTCGATATGTTTGTATGCCTTGGAAACAAAAAGTGTTCAATTTGCTTGAGGACAGGAACACCTTATTGACTCATTTATCAATTGCAATACTAAATTTGTCGTTTACTGTATCATTTGTGTGTGTGACAAAAAATACATTGGCAGTACTATTAGACCTCTCAAGATTCGGATTAGGGAGCATTTGTCAACTATCTCCAGTCAAGATGCGAAATATCCTCTAGCAAGCCATTGGCAAAAATGTCACCAACTAGACCTAAAAGAAAACATTGGGTTTACTGCTCTGGCCAGAGTTATGTTACCCCTACGTGGGGGTAATTTGGCCTTGCAAATATGTAGGCTTGAAGCCAGGTTAATTTGCAAATAAAGGGACTGTATATTGTGGCCTAAATTCTGACCATGAATTTGCTGTCTTATAAGTTAGGGGACTTCGTGTGTATTTTACCATCAACCGAGTCTGTGACCTAGGTTTATAATATGCCAGTGCCGTTAAGGATATGTCTTGCCCCAACCTATCCCAATTATTAGTAAGTGCAAACCTCTGTATGTCACCAATTGGGGTGTTAATGTTATCCTATCCAATGACAAATGTTGAAAAGGAGGAGCATGGGTGTGATAATTGAGCAGGTGTCACATAGGAACCTGAGTGTCTTACTTTCTCGGACATCTCGTCCTCATAACATTGTAGAATAAGTCCACGACATTGAAGTAATAGCGCATTCTTTTCTGTGTATATAGACCCTTATAGTTGACAACAGCAATGGTTACTTGTTATGTTTAGCAAGTCCATAACAGGGGGAAAAAATGCACTATGCAGGATTTCACAATATCCAATAGGATTGTAAATGTTAGTAAATTCGGCTGTGGCATATCACTGTATTATGTTCAATATATAGAATTAGAATTGTAAACATTGTATTCATTAAGGGCTTGCAAAGAACTAACACACACCCAAGATGGCGGCGCAATCATGCCGCCTCAGTGATATGTTATCACGGGCCAGTCAGCCATAGCTAACATATTGAGCACGAATGGCACGGCATTTGCGTGGTGACTACTATTCCAGTCGAGCCGACCACCAAGGTAACACGATTTCAACACGGTCCCTTAGACCTCGCTCAGACACAGGTCAAGCGCATATCTCAGGAATTAATGATAGGATGCGATAACGAGACATTCACAGTCGCTTACATCTGCTTTATTTACTTTCTCTCCACATGCTTCCGTATCCAACTATGAATCATTTTATATAATGACGGTTGACGGCGTACATAAACCGACAGTCTTTACAAAAGCAGTAATATTCCGCAATCGCAAATAATTAAAGGTATGTCCGTGCAAACTTTTTAGACAAGTTATTTAAAATTTTGGTAATAACTAATTAGAACTCAATCGCTAAATTAGTTCTGACATTTGTTTTATATGCGATAATAACGACGGCATTCTTTTGTTTGTCACAGTTTAACACAATTTGATAGGCCATCAGGAGACCTTGCCTGCTTTGCCCAACTACTGATCTTATCAGATCCTACTCAGAATATTTCTGCTACTCAAGCAGTTTACAAACATTTGACTTTTGGCGCAGTGTGACTGGAACTCGTGTTCTTACTTTCAACTTCTGTGGTGTACTTGGGCAACGTACCACAATTCCAAGCCACCTGCAGCCTATGTTACCCTACTGATCACATTGCAAGCGCAGTGGACTCGATTGACTTTCTTGCCAATGGTTCTGTTGCATCCCAAAATGGTCTTTACTGATTTAGAAACTAAGAGTGTACAGTATTAAAGTGTATTTGTGTTACTATTTTATTGCTCCCTTCCAAAGAAGACTTATTCTAACTGACAAATTAATAATTGTTTATGCAAGAAATCATGAGTGTAAGAGTTTATTTGAATACCTGTAACTGTGAACCTTTGTGTAACTCCACTACAGCTCACATTGGCCCCTCTTGAGATAAGCCTGGCTGCTCAACACGCGACCAAAACTGTGTAGTACAAGCTTATACCAAAGGTTGGGTTGCCTATGCCTGTGGTCAGTGTTCTGTGTAGTGGTCCCACAGGGTACTGCATACAAACTTTGCCTAACACGCTGCAACTGGAGTAGTTCTGAAAAACGAGCATTCTACCACTACAGGTTGGTATTTCTAACCCTCACCAGGGGGTACTTGAAAAGTCTCCTTAACAGCCACTTGCATGTCCTGTAGTCAACCTCAACCCCTTTCCCTTGCCACTTTTGATGCCTCAGTTCTGTTCAGTCTTATTTTTAGTTGCTCTTCTCGGAGTCCCCCAAGTCCTACTCCTGGGCTTTAGACATACCATTCTACATTTCTGTTGCAGTTCTAGCCATCATTTGCACTTTATTTCCTCACTTCTTTATGCACCCCCCCACCCCCCTTGTGTTACAGGTGCAATGGAAATTAACCAAGATCCCAAGGATGACGTTATGGAACTGGAAGCCAATGATGACGAAGAGATGGAAGAAGAAACAGAGCAACCTGAGAACCCACTGGAAGAACCATGCGAAACAGCGGAGACGGAGCAGGGGGTAGTAGCAGATGTCTCTGTTAAAAAGCAGATCCCGTTGCTCCCAAGGAATAAGGAGGAGCTTGAGTGCCTGATTCAGCACATCCAGGAGACCATCACTGGCAACATCCTCCCCAAGCTACAGAAGTGCCTGGCGGCAAAGGTGAGCATCACTTACAGGGCATGTGTGAACTGTTCATCCATGAATGTAAGATGCTCCGTTTCACATGTAAAATGATTTAAACACTGAGGTCATGTTACTTTAGTGATAACATGGACGGGAGCAAAACATTTAGGGGTCCCTCAAAGTGAAACAGAAGAACTCCAAATTTAGATGTATCCCCTAACATTCGATGAGAGACACTTAGTTATTTGGCTGTGGGGCATTTCTAACCCTTAACTGACAACCCTTGGTGATTGGAGGGCCTGGTTCATCCTCAACTCTGAGTGACCTTATCTGGCAGGATCCTGTACAAAAGGCACTGTAAGAACTCTCTTTTGCACAGTTAATTACTTGAAACCTGCATTATCACTGTCATTGTTGCTGTAGGTGGATATTTTCTCTGTAATGTTGTGTGTGTGTGTGTGTGCATTCCCTTATCGCACAGCGCCTCTCTTGTGTCTTTGGTCTTGGTCGCTCCTTTATGTGTGCCACTAGGACTGTAGGTAACCCTGATGCCTAGGTTCCCTGTTTCCTATCTTAGGGTAGGTATTTGACATACCATAAACCATCTCCTTTTATACATTGTTTAAAGTTGTTTCCCAGTTATTTTCTCACCACATTCCATACTGTTCCATGTCACCTTTCTCACTCCTTCTCCGGCCTGTAATTCAAGTAAGGATGAGGTGGGCAGATGATAGCCGACACAGACCGCTTTTGCAAATGCAAATAGCTTCCAATTGTAGCACAGGCGAGATCCTATATAAGGTTATCTTGAGACACAGATTTAATCTTAATCTTAAAGAAGCCTTAGTTGGGGCTAAGCAGTTGCTGAAATTGTTGTCTCGTACTCTGTTGGTAAACCAACTGAAAGTTAAGGAAAAAGAGGTACTTTTTACTGTGGGCAAAGAGTTTGGTTTTAAGAAGGAATGAGGAGATTTGTGACGCGGTCAATCAATTTGATGCCTCTTTATACAATGATGATGGACACAACGCTGAGACAGATTTGCGTCAGGTGGATGTCCCTTGTTTAGATGTGCAAGAAACTTTGTCTTGATACAGAGATAGCCATTCAGTAGATTGTGGATCCCATGGGTACAATGGCGTCTGGATAATTCCCTGGACTGCCACATTCTTGCCCCTTTTTTGTTTCAGCTCTATGTAGAGATTGTTAGGAACGGTTCTGCTGCTTGCTGACTCTCTGCTGCTTGCTGACTCTGCGTACAGCGTTGATTACAGTTAATCCCAAACCGGGAAATGATCATTCCGATTGTGGCAACTACCACACAATATCTTTACCAAATGCTGATGTAAAGCTTTTAGCAAACATTTTTGCTAGGAGACTTCATGGTCTACTGCTGAAATTGGTTCACAAATATCAAACTGCAAGCTGTAAGCAGCAGGAACAGTTATGATAATTTGAGAGAGCTGTCGGATGTTATTCATCTTAAAAGGTACTCTGCGGATGTGTGTGTGACAGCATCAATCCTGAGAAGGCTTTTGACAGGATGATCTGGTTGTATCTGCGTCAACTTTTGCTTAAGCTTGGTTGTGGCCCACACCTTATGCAGCTAGTGACCGTCGATGATTACACGTCCGGTCCTTTTGAAATTCAGAGGGGCACGTGTCAAGTCGGTCCACTGTCGCCCTTGTTGTTTGACTTGTTTATAGAACCGCTAGCAGTTAAGCTTAGAAAACACCCAGGCATTAAAGGTATTTTGTTTGGCGACTGCACCTCGAAAGTACTTTTGTATGCTGAAGGACCTTGTGATGCTGATATCCGACCCACATCACTCCTTTCAAGAGTTAATGTCATTGTTGGATTTGTTTGGCGAAGTCTTGCATTGTAAGCTTGCTGCCTCCAAGACATTAATCTTCCTGTACTCACTCTCGGGTCGTAGTGATTTGTTTGATGTAGAGCAAAATGTATGGGCGGACGGTCGATTTGTGTACATGGGCATTCAAATTACTATAGATGTTGATTGACTTCTTGCGCACAACATTGGACTTAAGCTTGTGGAGATAGATGTGCCATAAGTGGGAAAAGTTGCATTTTACACTTTGTGGTAAAATTAGTGATATAAAAATAACTTTACTGCCCAAGTTCTCGTATGTATTCATCATAATCCCCTTTCTGCCATTGTGTAAGATAGTTCAAGGAATAAATACATTGTTTAACAGGTTTTTGTGGGGCGAAGGTGTCAAGCAAAATATTCTGATGGATTTTCTTTTGAGGCCAGTGCACCTGGGAGTCATTGGTACCCTAATATTAGACAGTATCATAATTCCTTTACCCTACATGCAATACATCATTGGCTCAAGTTGGTTCATGTGAATTGTCCAAACTGGGTCCTGCTTGAGAGAGGGTCAGTCACTCCGACTCCGCTGAATTGTTTGCTTTTTATGGACAAACAGCTTTTGGTTCAATCAACTCCACCGCCTATTAAACATGTTATAAAGGAATGTAAGAAATTAAATGAGGTTCGGGGGAGAAGAACTTGCTCTGTGCAGACTCAGGCCTGTGGAAAACCCCAGCTGTGCAGATTGATAATTGCACTCATTTCTGCTGGTGTACTCGGCAAAGGGCTGGCACTTGGGAGTTTGGGCCACATCCATGATGGTCAATGTATGCTTGATTTTGAGTTTTTGTTTTTCAAGTATAAGCTGAAGCCGTCGGAACGTTGCCGTTACGAAGCTTTGAGAAGTCTTTTGAGGTGCTTTTTTGTCCCTCGAATGATTGTGTGCACGGCCCGCCTGTAGTTCTGCATCCGTCTAATGTATGCCGCTTTCCACCTCACTGCTATATAAACTCCAAACTGCTTCCGGATTTCACCTGCATCCCAACATGAGAGGATTCATTGGGATTCTGGCTTAGGCTATGTGATATCTGATATTGAGTAGAATCCTATACGCACAGTTCCAAGTAGATTTAAAATTGTCTTGCACCTGACGTACTCCCAACAGAGGACAATTCACTACTCGCATTAGTCTCTGAGGAAAATGTGGTCCTGCAAATTGCGCCCAGATAATCTCTGTTGTAACTGTAAGAGTGATGTGGGCACCACGTTACACATGTTTTGGTTATACCAGAACTTTCGGCTATTCTGGGATGAGGTCTTGCAAGGTATAGCTCTGGTCTTCAGTGTTTCCCTCCCTCGTACGCCACTGGTCTGCGTGTTGGATCTGTTGCCTGCCAATATATGCCTGCCACTGGTGAGTTTTCTTTGAGTGTACAGAGCTCTTGTAATGGCAAATAAACACATTTTAAGATTTTGCAAGAATGATGTCCGACCGAGTGTTGAGGACTAGCTGCGTAGTGTCTTTTCGTATAAAGCGGCGGCTCCATAGGTATGATGACATTTGGAGTGCTTATAATGAAATATAACATTGATTCACCCCCCTTTTTATTTGTATTGTTGTTTTAAATGGTCATTGTACGTAGTTGTATATTGCTGTTGTCATTACACACCTTAGTCTACAAATCCTTAAGGTAACACTCAAACTCAATTACAAGCATAAAAGTATACAAGTGGACTTTATTTCTTTTGTACATTTGTTGCTGAGCATCATGTTTGAACCATGTAACAGATACAATCCTAAACATACTATGTGCGGCAGTGGAACTAAATCTGTCTTACCACTGCTACTGTATGGTCATGCGCGTTGTAAATGAGAACACTCATGGTGCCAAAAGCTGGAAGTGCTCACCTTTTCTACAGACTGCATTTGCGTTCAGCATATAAGCAACCACCTATGTTAGAGCCAGAACTCTCAAAACAAACTGTACTGCTGTAAATGTCTGATTTGCACATGATGTCCCATTACACATGAAAGTTAAAGTCTCTAAGCAGCACGAGCATAAGGTTACTGATTACGTCTTTTACTATTACAGGTGAAACGAGACGAGGAGCACAAGCTGGTGAAGTCCAAGGCTGTGAACGAGGATGAAATTGTCAGAGTTCCATTGGCCTTTGCTTTAGTAAAACTCATGCAATCTCTTCCGCAAGAAACAATGGAAGCCAATCTGCCAAGGTAATATTACCCATGCAAAGAGGTTGGAGCCAAAGAGGGCTTGTTGTCCATGATTGGGCTGCATTGTAAGACTGCTTCCCTCAGAATGTTTAGACACTCTACAGCCTGCAACATACGCCAGTCATCATCTCTAGCCACCATAGTCAGTGGTGCAGAGTCATGGAAGTCGTAGTCCAAAACACTGCTTTAGAGACTGCAGGAATAAATCCTTCCTGGAATTAATATGTGGCATCTACATGAAGATTACTAATGGGTTTCCGGCAGCTTGAATGATTAGCCATATGTCTGAGCGCAGGAGAAACAGTTTATTGATGGAAAGAGTTGCATGGTCTCTCTGCTGTCATTTTGATAATGTGTGTCAATTTCTGGTTCCAGTATTCTGCTGAAAGTCTGCGTACTGCTGAGGAGCCGCTTGCAGGAGATTCGGGACATTGCACGGAACACTCTGATGAAAATCATGGAGACACTGGGTCCGCAGTACCTCCAGTATGTTCTGAAAGAGATGCAGACGGTGCTCGTCAAAGGATATCAGGTAATGCATGAGCCCTCATTTATCAATGAGAGACAAGTGTAGCTCTCACTGCATTATTAACAATGCTTTGTTTGCTGAAAGTTAGGAGAAATGCACACTACTTGTGTTAGTGTGCTCGCAAGCCCCAGCCTCCTTTCCCATCTAATGAACCTTCATAAGCTGTATTGGCATTAGGAGTACGGGATTGGTTGTTTGTCACATCTTTGAATGCTGCACTGCAACTGATTAGATGTCTGCCGTAACCCCCCAGGCCTGTGTGTGGTGGGGCATCCGTGGCATTCTTCAGTCGACCACTGGACTTGATCCAAGAGAAGCTGAGGCAGCCCAAAAGGACGCTGTGTACCCTGTTACGCTGCCATTCTGCCCACCTGTAGGCGAGGCTTTCTGAGTTGGACGAGGAGAAACCTTGTGTAGGAGATGTTTTCCTCTGAACCAGTGGGCACAGTTGGTTCACCATCCTTCACAGCTTGCATGGGCACCCCTGAAATTCCTAGAATCAAGATCTGGGCGTGCTGAGTGGGGGCCACTGCTGTTGCAGACACAAGCTGGGCGGTGTGTGCTGCTCATCTCAAGTGCTGACTCTTGTGCATCCTTAGTGTTAGGAAAGATTGTCTTTTGCAGCTTTCCTCTCATAGACTTCTATGGAACACAATTTTGCTTTGTTTTGACTGCTGACTTAACCTTTTGGAGGTAAGTAAAGCTTTCTACTTTACTTCCCTTGCTCATTCTTATGAGGAAACCGACCAGTCCATAGGACTATCAGTACTGGGAAACTGTTTCTATTTATCATTTTCTTATATTTAAGTGTACAGATCACCCTAAAGTGTGAAGTGTGCTTAGGATACTTAGAAACCTTATAACGTTTTCTGTAATGGCTTTTTGTTTACATTTTCAGTATGTCCAGGGTGGGCTGGTTGCAGTGGATGTTTTTCTACTGTGGTTTCAAAATTGTACTGGTGCATCTTTGCATGTACTGGAAGAGTGCCAGCCCTCCAAGATGTCGGTGCCACAAAGTTTGGGCTTCTGCTTTGGCCATATTGTTCTTTGGCCTTCTTCCTGTCCTCTGAGGTCCGTAGCTGCCATACATGGGAAGCATTTTCCTGGAGTAAGCTGCTGATTTCCTGTGGAGCACAGGCGTGGAGTCTAGGACTGTCTGGTATTTTACCTCTATTTGGTACTTTATAATGGAGTTATGCTTTCCTCCAACATTTCTGGCATCTACCATTTACTATTGCAGCACAAGCACTTTCTGTGCAGTGTCTCTGGGAGTTCCTAGAGCTTTAGTTTTAATTTTACCTGTGTTAACATACTGTTACCAGGGCTCGGGGACCCTTTTAATTCCACCTGTTTTATTTTGCGAGATCAGAACACCCCACCTTAAGTTGAGTGCTGAGGGGAAACTATGCATCCCTTTTCTAGCCTTTCCAGTAATTTGTAGTTGCTGTGACAAGGTAATCTGACAGGCTGGTTGCAGTGTACCATTTTACTCAACTCTTTGTGGACCTTTGTCGCATGCTGCCTTCACAGCTGCTGTAAGGGACTATTTTCTTAAGTGTTGTGCTCACCTGGTGTCTGCTGGGACATTGGGGCACGGTTGAAGCCCTCCGTGGATCTGACTCCCGCTGCGTGCTTCTCTCCCCCAAAGGCTGTCGTGCCAGGGATCCTAATGGCTGGGCTTGTTCCTGTTTGTATGTAGGGATGAGCTCTCCGTCCTGTTTTCTTCAGCAGGGGACCTGCGGGTGGACCTAGTTGCGTCACTGGTCCAAATTGTGGAGGTACAGACCGGCTGCGACCATTCCGTCTTGACGGTTAGTTTTTATAATAATGGTTGTTGTCCGTATTCTTGTAACAATACTTTCGAGGGGATTGGGTCCTCCGACGTATTCCATATCTATGACATGTAATCACCACAGCTGTGCTGCTTCGGAAACTTTTTCGGCGTCCTGCGTCGATGACGTCGATGCGCCGTCGTCGAGGACCTCCTCCGACGTCCGACGTCATCCGATGCGATAAGTAGGACGCACGACGCCCATAGCCTCAGTTCAATTTTTTCCGCGAACGTGTTTCTTCGTGTTTCTCGGTTCAAACGCTTCGACTCTTTGGAGTTCTGTTCTTCTCGGTTCTTCGAACCTGTTCGTTTGTGAAATTCCTTCTGAAGATGTCTACTTCGTCTTCGACCCCGCGTCCGGGTTTCAAGTAGTGCGGGGAGTGTGGGTCCAAGATGTCGGTGACGGACTCGCACGACGCCTGCCTCTGGTGCCTCGGGGAGGCCCACGACACGGATGACTGTATCGACTGCCAGTCGCTCACGTCCAAAGCCTTACGCGAACGTAAGAAGAAGTTGTCGGTAGGTCGGGTGTCCAAGCCCCGGAAGTCGAAGTCTGCGGGGCTTTCGACAGATGATTCAAGGGGTGACTTTCCGTGTCATCGTCGGAAGTCTCGTGGGTCTCCTTCTAGGAGTCGGTCTCGCCACTCCTCAGCCTCTTCGAGGCATTCTCGGAAGCGCCGACACCGGTCGTCTTCCAGGTCCTCTTTGGAGGGCTCTGCCCGGCACGTCGCTTACCCCTCCAGCCGTGCGACGCCGGAGGAATGGGCTTCCTTCGGGAAGAAGATGTTGGCGATTCTTGAGTCGCAGGGTACTCAGCCGTCCGCGCCCCCGAGTGGGGTCGGTCGTGTGAGGTCGAGAGACACCGCTCGCAAGAGTGGTCGGCACGAGTCACGGGAGAGGTGCCGTTCGGACAAGGGGACTCGTTCTCGACGTATCCGTTCCAGGTCCCGGTCCTCGACGCGTTCGAGACCGTGTGCACCTGTGAGGTCTTCAAAGAAGGCATCGACATCTGTGGCGTCGAGGGCGTCGACGGGCTTTCTCGAGGCTCTGGCTCCGAGGAAGTCGTCAATGCCGTCGACGCTCAGGTCGTCGAGGGACACGCTCGGGGCTCCGGCTTCGAGGGCTGTGTCGACGCCGCCGATTCTGGAGGCGCTGCATCTGACGTCGACGCCGATCCTCTCGACGCCGATGCCGGTTCTCTCGACGCTGGCGCCGATTCGCTCGACGCCATCGACGCCTTTCGTGTCGGAGGTACCACAGGGCACGGGTGGACCCCCTAGGAAGGCTCTGGTTAAGAGCAAGCACTCTCGAGTGCCTTTTTTTCGCCACCTGGACTATATTTCAGAGGCGGATGAGGATTCTGATGGCCTGGTTCCTAGTCAGGTTCCGGATGACATTGTCTCGGGCCATAGTCAGTTTGACGAGTTGAGACAGTCACTGCATGATGCCAGTGGACTGGACACCTCTCCGGAGGTGGAGTTTTGTAGGCCTGAGCCTGGCTCTCATGCTGATTCCTCGTACCGGCGCCTTATGGCTAGGGTTTCTGAGTACTTGGGATGGTCTGCTCCCCCAGGGGAGTTTGTGCAGGATGATCTGACAGACATCCTTGATGTTGGTCCCCCAACTGACCCGGTTCTGCCGTTCCATATGACTTTACAGAGAAGGGTGGCGGCGGCTTGGACTGCTCCGGAGAGTCTCCCGGCGGTGGGCAGATCCTTGTCGCGAAAATACCGTCCAGCCAGTGGCGACCCCTGCTACTTGACCAGGCACCCCACTCCGGAGAGTTTGGTGGTGCAGGCGGCCACGGCCCCGGCAAAGCAGGCGTCGTACCCTACCATCCCTCCTGATAGGGACGACAAACGTTTTGATGGCTGGGCGAAGAAAGTGTTTTCTTCTGGTGGTATGGCGCTTCAGGCGGCCAACTCGATTTGTGCCTTGTCGCGTTTCACGCACACTCTGTGGAACTGTGTTGCGTTAGCGGCTGAACATGTTCCCGAAGGGGATGAACGGGATGGTTTCCTTGCTTTGGTCCAGGATGGCAAGGATGCCATGTGTGAGTCCGTTCAGTCGGGTTTGGACTTAGCTGAATGCGTCAGTAGGTCCATGGCGGCGAGCACCGTGATACGCAGGTTTGCGTGGTTGCAGAAGTCGGGGTTTGCGCCTGATGTGCAGTCCCGGCTCCTCAACATGCCCTTTGATGGTGAACACCTTTTTGGCAGCAAGGCTGACGAGAGCCTTGAGAGGTTGCAGACCTCAAAAGCTGCAGCGAAGTCGTTGGGCGCTGCAGTTCGCCAACCTCCGCCTTTTCGTCCTAGGGGACAGCAGTGGAGGGGTGGTTCCTTTCGTTATTACTCCTCCTTCAGTAAAGCGAGAGGAGCTGGCAGTCAAAGAGGCCATCGCAGGGGTACCAGAGGTGGACGACAGGGTACCCGTGGTGCCAAGGCCGCTCGGGCAGTTGCCTCTTTGCCCTCAGGTAACGCCGCAGCCGCTCCCACTCAGTCGTGAGGCCATGACCCATGGTTCGCCGGTTGGGGGAAGGCTGGCGCAGCATCTTGTAGAGTGGCAAGCCATTACTTCAGATGTGTGGGTTCTGGAGATCATAACCCACGGCTACTGTCTTCCTTTTCGGCACAGGCCTCGCGACAATCCACCGGGGAACCTCTCTTTGCAGAGTCCGGATCCGCTCCTTGTGCAGGAAATTCAAGCCCTGCTGGAGAAAGGCGCCATAGAACTGGTGCCTGTAGCGGAGAGGAACAAGGGATGGTATTCCCCTTATTTTTTGGTTTCGAAGAAAGACGGGGGATTGAGACCCATCATGGACTTGCGCGGTTTGAACCAACTCCTCAGGAAGGACAAGTTCAAGATGGTTACTCTCTCTCAAGTCCTCCAGGCCCTTCAGCTTCAGGACTGGTTGGTGTCACTCGACCTCAAGGATGCTTACTTCCATGTGCCGATCCATCCCAAGCACAAGAAGTACCTGAGGTTCGCGGTTGGCGACTCGCACTTTCAGTTTCGGGTCCTGCCGTTCGGATTGACCTCCGCCCCGAGGGTGTTCACCAAGCTCATGGTGGTGGTGGCAGCGCATCTCAGGCAAGGGGGGATTCACGTCTACCCCTACCTAGACGATTGGTTGATCAGGGGGAGCTCTGCCGAGCAAGTCCTGGATCATCTATCGATCACCTGTCGCTCCCTTCACAGGCTGGGCTTCGCCCTCAATTTAAAGAAGTCCCATTTGACGCCAACACAGCGGCTCCAGTACATCGGAGCAGTGCTCGACACTTCCCTGGGGCAGTGTTTTCCTCCCCAGGTGAGGGCTCTTCACATTCAGCAGATGGTGCACAAGTTTCAGCATGCCCAGACGCTTCCAGCGTTCGAGTTCTTGAGGTTGCTCGGCCTCATGGCATCCTGCATTCTTCTGGTGCCAGAGGCTCGCCTGCGGATGAGATCTTTGCAGTGGGCACTCAAGACGCAATGGTCGCAGTCCTCCGGCAGGATGTCGGACATGATTCAGGTGCCGTCCTCGGTCGCCCGGGTCCTTCTGTGGTGGGCCGTCGAAGGCAACTTGATGAAGGGGGCTCCATTTTGGCTTCCCTGGCCGGAGGTGACGATCGTGACGGATGCATCCCTCACGGGATGGGGAGCTCATGCCAACGGGCTGACAGTCAGCGGTCGTTGGTCTCCGTCGGAGTCCAGACTCCATATCAATCTGTTGGAGCTGAGGGCCGTCAGGCTAGCCCTGAAGGCTTTTCTGCCGTCTGTGCGAGGGAAGAATGTCCTGATCCTGACGGACAACACAGTGGCCATGCACTACCTCAACAAAAAGGGGGGGGCAGGGTCACTTCCTCTGTGCAGAGAGGCGATGCAGCTCGAGTTCTGGGCCATCCAGCAGGAAGTTTCGATCTCGGCAGTTCATCTGGCCGGAGCCGAAAACGTGACGGCGGACGCTCTGAGCAGGCAGAGCGCGATCTCTCACGAGTGGGAGTTGGCTCAGGAGATTCTCCTGGAGATCTTCGCCCTTTGGGGGACCCCTCAAGTGGATCTCTTCGCCTTCAGTGTCAACCGGAAGTGCGAAAGGTTTTGCTCGCGGGAATTTCCTCCAGAAGGAGCCTTAGGAGACGCGTTCGTGGTGGAGTGGTCATTCCCGCTGCTGTACGCGTTTCCTCCAGTCCCCGTCATCCCGCAAGTGCTGCGGAGGTTACGGAAGTTCGGTTCCCGGATGTTCCTCATTGCCCCGGCGTGGGCTCGGAGGACGTGGTACCCGGACCTTCTCGACTTATCCATCTGCCCTCCACGTCGTCTTCCCTACCGAGACGATCTGCTCTCACGGGAGGGGGGTCAGGTTCTCCATCCAGAGGTCAGATCCCTCAACCTTCACGCTTGGCTTCTGAAAGGTTGAGGTATAAGGATTGGGACCTCCCTGAGGACGTGATGGAGGTGTTGCTTTCGGCCCGAAGACCGGCAACAAAGTCTCTGTACCGTTGCCGTTGGCGTAAGTTCTGCGACTGGTGCAGGGTTCAGAATGTGGATCCTTTTGCATGTGACATCCCCATGGTTCTGTCCTTTTTACTTTCTTTGGCCCACAGGGGCTTGCAAGTGGGTACCGTTAAGGGTTACCTGGCGGCGCTGTCCATCTTTAAGCGCTCGTCTGAAGAGTGTTCTTACTTTAAAATCCCTTTGATTTCACAGTTCCTGAAAGGGCTCACTAATGTGTTCCCTCCGTCACCTTTCCTGGTGCCCGGTTGGGATTTAAACCTGGTTCTTAAGTTTCTTATGGGTGCTCCGTTTGAGCCTTTACATTCTTGCCCTTTGAGGCTGTTAACTCTGAAAACTGTGTTTTTAGTTGCGGTTACTTCCGCTCGCAGAGTGAGTGAGTTACAGGCACTTTCAGTTAAGCCTCCCTTCACTGTATTTCACAAGGACAGGGTTGTCCTTAGAGTTCGTCCTTCTTTTCTTCCGAAGGTAGTGACAGAATTTCATTTGGCCCAGAAGGTTGTTCTTCCGGCATTCTATCCTCCTCCGCATTCTGGTAAGGAAGAGGAGAGGCTCCATAGGCTTGATCCTAGGAGAGCTTTAAGCTTTTATGTTTCACGCATGTCCCGGGTCAGAGTGGATGATCAACTCTTTATTGGTTACGCTGGAAAGCGTTTGGGGCAAGCTGTGACGAAACAGACTTTGTCTCGCTGGATTATTTTGGCCATCTCGGAGTGCTACCGTTTGGCGGGTAAGGACCCACCGGCTGGCTTGCGGGCCCATTCTACCAGGGGTATGGCTGCGTCTACTGCCCTGCAGAGGGGTGTTCCTATTCGCAACATCTGTGATGCAGCCACCTGGGCTTCAGTTCATACATTTGTACGTCACTATTCCCTTGATTCCATCCGAGCGCAGGATCTGGCCTTTGGCAAGGCGGTCCTTTGCTCTGCTATTTGATTGGCTATTCTACATTTTGATTCTAAATTCTATCCCTCCTCCTTGCTTTGGTACTGCTTTGGGAGTCTGTCATAGATATGGAAAACGTCGGAGGACCCAATCCCCTCGAAGAACAAGTTACTTTCTTACCTGGTAACGTTCTTTCGATGGGATGGTCCGACGACGTATTCCATATCGCTCCCGCCCTGCCTTCCCCGCTACAGAATTTCTTTTGCGATTGCAGCTTACGTTCCGCAAGGCTTTGTGTATGACTGGCAGTTGACTTCTGTCACACGTTCTGGGGGGAAAAAACTACAACTGAGGCTATGGGCGTCGTGCGTCCTACTTATCACATCGGATGACGTCGGAGGAGGTCCTCGACGACGGCGCATCGACGTCATCGACGCAGGACGCAGACGCCGAAAAAGTTTCCGAAGCAGCACAGCTGTGGTGATTACATGTCATAGATATGGAATACGTCGTCGGACCATCCCATCGAAAGAACGTTACCAGGTAAGAAAGTAACTTGTTCGTCTCAGGTTAGATTGTTCGTAATGGTATATTGTGCTCTCCCCCCTGTAGATGATGACGACGACCCAAGAGCGCGTGATGGAGAAGAGAGGCTGCTCCGGATTATTCCACTACTGGTAAGTAAGTAGTTTTTGGAACTGCACCAAGTTTGTGAGTAGTGCTGCTTTAGCGAGTTAAAGTTTGTGTGACCGCTCACCTTGTGTCTCTTATTCTCTTTCAGGTGCGGCAAAGCAGCGATGGCTGGCAAGTGGTGTCCAACTCCTTCAGGTTGTCGGAGATGAAGATCCGCGTGGAGGCTGCGCCTGATGAAGGCCCTGTGTTGGTGAAGCACAGAGTGTTGTGTCTTGACTGTCGTGTAGCCGAAGAGTCCTCTGTCCACAAGTGCCGCACAGAGAGAATCAAAGTCACTCTCTGTACAGCCTTTGAGGCCACAGGTGGGAGATGTTCTTCTGGAACTGCGGTACTCTTGGAACCCCGAACCACTGTAAAGGAAACACTGGTTAAGTGTCAAGCCAAAACAGAACCAACAACCAATCAACATGTAAGTGGAATGGTCTTACCAAAAGGCGTCTGTGGAGTAGCGGTTGTACCTATGGGCAAGGTTCCGAGACCCAGCAAGGCTGTTCCTCTCACTGTGTAGCGATCCCAGCAACTTTGCAAGTGCCGGGCCCACCTGATGCCAGAATCCGCACAAGAAAGGCGGAACGTAGTAGGAGTCCGTGAAGCAGTCCGAGGTCGTAACGATGATCCAAAAGTAAGTACCAGAGCCAAGGGTTATCAGCTGCCAGTCCGTGAAACAAATCTGAGGTCAAGATCTAAAAAGGTGAGACAGACGGTAAGTAGCGCCGTACAGGAATCCGAGGAAACGGCTGTGAAGCACCGAAGCACCGCGATACAGCCGTTTAAATACTGGCGCTGCTATTTCCTCCCGGTCACATGACCTGCGACCGCATCACGTGAGTGTAGTCCAGAAACACGTGAGCGGAAGGTGGCGGTCATGTGACGGTCATGTGACGCGGAAGAAGCCGGTCTAGCAGCTGCCACGGAAGACGCCAAAGGGGCAGACGTCTCCGCTGGCAAACAGCATGCCGACCCAAGCTTTGTGGCAATCGGCACCGTGGCAACTGGGGTGAAGAGAGAACCTGTGAGTCCTGGAACCGGGCAAGAGGGCGAGGGGTGTTAGGGGCACGGGGATGAGGAATGGGACCCCCAGAGGGACGAGTGGAGTGTGTGACACAGAGCAGGTAAGGATGCTGGGCGGTACCTGCAGAGGATTTCAGAAGGCAGGTAAGTTGAATGCGGCTGCGGCGAAGTCGGGAGCTGAAGACAGCACTTCCAGCGATGGTGTGGCCTCAGTTAAGGCGTGCGCAGCGACTGCAGAAGGAGAACCGGATGTCGATGCTTCTGGTGACGGTGTGACTTCAGGTAAGGCATGCACAGTGACTGCAGAGCGGAAAGCAGATGGCAGACTTCTCGGCGATGGTGTGGCTGAATTCAGGTAAGATGGACGAGGAATCCGGAGACTGGAGATGCACGTGTAGAACCAGGTAGGTGGTGGACGGTTCGGGAGACTGAAGGCGCACGTGCTGGATCAGGTAAGAGTCCTCTGAATGGCGGTAAACGTTACGCTGCTCTCAGCAAACTAACGCGAAGCGCCAGTATACGGGTGGGGCCGGCTTAGATAGCCTGGCCCAGCCACTCCCCTTAGGCCCCGCCTTGTGGCCCCACCTAGCTCCTCCTTTTGTCTTCTGCACATGCCTTCTCTGTGATAACAGGGCCCCACCCGGCCTTGCTGCACGTTCCTTTGGTGTTCTGTGTGCTATGCACACTTTGAAATGAGCTTGGTGCCATAGGCGCCAAGACTGGGTCCATTGGGACCCTGCAAGAAGTGAAGTACTGGGCTCCTGCCCAGTGGCCATGACATTCAGCCCTGTTCTCAGTGACTTGTCCTTTCGTGGTGGTTCTTTTACCAACCTGGGTGGGGGTGGGTCCTGGTTTGAGTTTTGTCTTCGGCAGGAATCCTTTGTGAAGCCCGCCGAGGCTCCAGTGTGCCTGCATGGACAGGAAGCAGGGGAGGATCCCGAAACTTTGCTATCCTTTGCCTTCTGGTGTGCCGGAAAGAAACCAGTTCCTACTGGGGGCCTGGCTGTCGGACAACCATCCACCCCTTTCTGGAAAATGCAGGCAGAGTTTCCAGAGGATGAGTATGGATTCCTGATAAAAGGCGAGGCTCCTGAGGCAAAAGACAAGTCGACCACTGGGACAGAAGAACCGAAGAAGACGACGACCAGAGATGCCTGCAGCATCTTCCAGCAACCGAAGGAGCTCCAAAGAGGACGCCTTCCCTTTGGCTGGTGGAACCAATGTTAGGGAGAATTCTCTGTAAAGGCTAATTTCCCAAACCTAGTGAGTCCCCCAGCAGCTTTGCTGGATTTTTGGGTTTTTTTTTTCTCCTGCTAAGAGTGAGACTCTTTTCCTCCCACTCTTAGGCATGATTTGAGGCATGTCTTTGACTTTGTGTGTGCTTATGGGCTATGGGGTCTGTTACTCCATAGGGTATCATCTGTTTTTCATGTGTGTTACACAGCACACTCAGTGCAGTAACACAGGGGTGTCATAGTGACCCCCAAACATAGACTCCATATCCTGGGACTGACTACTGTTTCCCAGGGCATGTAAAGTCACCATTGACTTTACTAGTACGAAATTGTGAACAGAACCAGTACAAACCATCATATTGTGGAAGTACTGGAAGGGGTTAATTCGATTGCCCCTGGGTCTGTTTTCAAGGGGGCACTGTCCAGTCCCCCCTTGTTGAGTTTCTGGATGGTGGCAGTGGTTACCACGCAATATATTCCACTGGAATATTTCCTATGGCATTTTCCCATTGATTTTAAACGCACCACTTTTTGGTGCAATGTTAAAGATATCGCCGGTTTATTTATTTAATATTAAATCAACGGTTGGGTCTTTTTGCCAGAACTCTTTTCTAAAATGGCGTTTGTGTCCGTCTCTGTAACTCTAACCAAGGTCGAGTCCTTTGTTCCACTTTTTGGCAGGCTTCTCCACAGAAGCCCTCCAAATGGTGCCACTCTCTCTGGGTTCCACTCTCTCTGGGTTCCACATGATGTGTGGGGAGGGGAATTGGCACCCTGGACTGCGTTGCCTTACCAAACCAAGTCGCACTCTACTCTGATTGGCCCAGTGGTGAGCCGCCTGGCTCACCCCTTAGCATGTTTGAGTGACAGCTAGGCTGTTGTATGAGGGTTTTTCTGCATAAAAGCAGGACCTTTGGGACTAGAACTTCAGAAGTCGCCACAGGACCTAAGAATCCGAAGAGGGAAGACGCTGAGCCATCTGCAACGACGACACCACTGGTGGAGCCCTGCTGCAACAATCTCACCACTTTCCCGACGACAAGAGAAGATCTTCTGCTGGACGAGTCTTCTTCCTCTGAACTGGTGGGACCAACCAGTTTGCCCCTTTCGCCTTCCAAAGACGTCTCTTGGTCGAATCGCCCGCGCCAACCACCCCGGCGGCCGGATACCCAAGCTTCACCACTTTGACCATGAATAAAAGGAACGCACCTTTTTCTGATGAACCTCTGCGGCTGGTTTCATCCCTGTGCAGTGCAACGACTCCACGTTTCCTCCTCGACGAAATCCTCTCTTTCCCTGGTCGGAACAACAAACTGTAACCACTACCAGGAACAACTGCCACCGCTGGAGCTTCCTCTCTCTTTAAGGTACTGTGTCCTGCCTGGCCTCCCTTTCTTCGGTTTGCCCAAGGTGACCCTTAATTCCTTGGCTTTCCAACTGGGTTGGCCCCAGACCTTCTAACTTTACCTTCTTGAATCACCCCAACCTCTTTTGAACATTCTGCAAAGACTTTTAGTGCTTTTTAAACCGTGTGATCCTGGACACATTACGCTTTGCTCCATTTAAAGTGGGCCTGGCCTATGAACTTTGTCTCTACAGTGTCTACTGCCTTTATTCCGTTGCTGAGAACTCCTAAAAGTGTTGGGACCTGTTTTATTTCTATGCTCTGCCTTTTTCTCTCCCTTTAACTGAACTATTGGAGTGCCATCAGGTTACGCGCTCACATCTGTTTTAACAAATCGTGGTGTTTTAACTCTGACTTGTCTGATAGTTATCAAGGGAGGTGTGTATACTTTACCTGACTGTGTTTTAACTTGCTTTTGATTTAGAGTGCTAGTATATTGCCTAAAGTGTGTTTTAAATAAATAATTATATACTTTTCATACAAAGCTCTGGTCAGTGTTTGTTTGCTCTACTGTGTTTTTAGCCGTATTGTGTATACTCTATATAATACCCTACTCTTCTTGAGAGAAGTCTGACTGCTCAGCCACAGCTACCAGGTAAATCTGGGTGGTACAGACTGCTACCAATTGGGTTTACTGCTTACTCCTGTAGTTTTAATCTTTTTGCAGTGTTCCCCAAGGGAACTGCACAAAATTCTGCCTAAGAACCAATCAGCCATAAGATGACGTGTGAGATGAGCCATCCCACGACGTCGTGTGACCTTCCTGGGCTGCAAGCCGCCAATACCCTGGGACCTCCGACCCTATTGCAATGCATCATCTTCCCGTGAACGAATGCTCCCAGAACAGTGGACGCCTGCTGGACCTTCAGAAGATAGACCCCCTACCTCAAAGTCCCCTCAACAGAGTGTAGGACAAAAGAATCAAGGCGGATTTACCAGGCGGTAAATGTTCATCCGTGGAGCCTGTGAAAAGGTCTTACCAGAGAGATCAAGAGAAAGGCAATGAACATCTGAGGTAGGGGTCCGGGACTCACGTGGGCAGGTAGACTTTAGTCCCAAGAATTGCGTGAGCACCACCTGATGACAAGAACGTGATTTGGTAACTGTGGAGCTTGAAGCAAGAAGTTCCAAAGAAAGCCAGATGCAAAAGGGTAATCCGTGTTGCAGTCCAAAGAGCAGTCCAAGTTCAAACCACAGGGAACTCCAATGTAACAAACCCAGTAAGATAATCCAAGCGAAGTCCAAGTAAACAAGCCGAGGTCAAAAATCCAGAAGAGTCAAGAAATCCAAACGAACGCGTAACGCCAAACCGGTTGCAATGAACAGCTGTGAAGCAGCGAGTACACGGCGAGTACACGGAAAGCCACGTTTAAATACTCGCGGTTCTGGCATTACTTCCCGTCACATGACGTGCTGCCGCATCCCGTGAGTGGATTTCCGGGTCACATGAGCATACAGCGTGGGTCACGCGACGCAGAAGCATAGTAGCGTTCCGCCGATAACCTAGGCGCCAAGGAAGCTGCCAATGCAAGAAAGGACGCAACCTGGAGAGCGTTCCTTTGCGGGTGAGGCGTGCATGTGCACGTGAGTCATCAGGGGGCCCACGTGAGTGCCGGAGTGTGAAGGGGGAATGAGATGGGACAGAGGGAGCTGGGCGAGCTATAGTGATGCTAGAGTTTTGGGCATGGTGGGCACGGGCAGGAGTGGCAATATTGTCAGGTATGTGTACAAGGGAGTGTGTGACAAAGAGAAGGTATAGAAAAGGGAAGCCACTTTTTCTTCTTAAAAGTTATTGTTATACAGAAAGGAAACACCAAGTGAAGGATTGATAAAAACACAGTTGGTGATTCCCCAGACCCACCAAAAGGTTGTACTGGAGATCGCACACTCATCTTACTGGGGGTCATTTGGGACAAATGAAAACCCAAGTTGTTAGGGAAAATTCTCTTCTAAGGCTAATGTCCCTTACCTATGGAGTCCCCCAGCAGCTTTGCTGGATTTGAAGGGTTTCTTTTTTTCTCCTGCTAAGAGCGAGACCCTTTTTTTCCCACTCTTAGACAGATTGCTAGTGTATGTTTTAGGCTATCTTGTGTGCTTATGGTCTATGGAGTTTTTCTCACCCTCATAGGAATCATCTTTTTAACATGTGTCGTACACAGCACCCTCTGTGCCGTACCACAGGGGTGTCGTAGCAACCCCCAAACATAGACTCCATACCCTGGGACTGACTACTGTCTCCCAGGGCATGTAAAGTCCCCATTGACTTTACTAGTCAACACTTAAGAACTAAACCAGTACAACCCATTTTATATTGGAAGTACTGGAAAGGGTTAATAGTTTTTCCCTAGTGTTAATTTTCAAGGGGTTACCGTACAGTCCCTCTCTCAAAAGTTTCTGGCTGGTGGCAGTGGTTACTACCGTAAATATTCGACTGCAAATATTTCCCTATGGGATTTTCCCATTGTTCGAGGCTACCACTTTTACTGCCAGCCTCTAACATAACACTGGTTCATTTTTATATTAACTTTACTCTGGTAGGTTTTTATTGCCAGAACTTTAATATTCTTTCTCATGTCTTTCTCTGAAATCCTAACCCGGGTCGGGGATCATTTGTTCGTCCTTTTGCCGGGCTTCTGCACAGAAGCCCTCCTCTCTGCGCCATTGAAACAGGATGTGAGGGAGGGGGAATAGGCACCCTGGACAGGGTTGCCTAAGCAACCCAAGTCGTACTCTGCCCCGATAGGCTGGGGGGTTCTCCCGCCAGGAGAGCCACCCCACTGTGTTAGTGACAGCTAGGCTGTATGAATTGGGGGTCTTGCTGCATAAAAGCAGGGTCCTGAGGACTGGAGGACATGACGTCACCACTGGAACTAAGAAACCGAAGAGGAGAGAAGCTGAAGACCTCTGCAACGACTGAACCACCGGTGAAGCTCTGCTGCAGATCCTCACCACTTTTCCACAACGACTTGAGAAGATCTTCCTCTGCAGTTCGCCAATCGCCTTCCAGGACCTGCCTTGGTCGAATTGCCAGTGCCCAGCACTCGGAGACCAGATAGCCAGGCACCCGTCCACCATGACCGCAATTTAAAGGGACGTACCTTTTATTTGTTTAGGCAGCACCGCGGCTGGTTTCATCCCTGGGCAGTGCAGTAACTCGAACCTTCCTCCACGACGAGAGTCTCTCTTCCTCTGCTGGATCTCCCGAACTGCAGGAACTGCCAGGAACTACTGCCACCCAGGAGCCTCTTCCACTTTAAAGGTACATTGTTCCGCCAGGCCTCCCATTTTGTTGGGAATCGCTAAAGGTGTTTTAAATCCTTTACTTACCTACTGGGTTGGCCGCCCCGATCATCTAACATTGTCTTTCACCTTCTGCAACCGCCTTTTCAAATCGTTAAACAAAGACTTGACTGCAGGTACTAGAACGGTTTGATCCTGGGCACATTGCCTTGTACCATTGACACTGGCACAGGCCTACTGACTCTGGCTAAATCTGTTACAATTGCCTTCTCTAGATTGCTTCTCACCTAGAAATGTGTTGGTGCACCTAACTCTCATAACCACCTCTTTCCTTCCCCTTTTTAAACTTGTGAAAGTGCCATTTTGCTCGGTTTTCACCTCAGTATTGCATATGCTAAAGTATTGCCTTGCCTAACTTGTTCACAATCTACTTGGGAAGTGTTGCTGGTGTATTAAAGAGTCTAAACCTGTATCACTTGTCCTTTACCTCCCTTCTGAGAAATTGTTAGAGTGCCATTTCTGCTTGGTTTACACTGTGCCGTTTTGCTCAGTTTTTACTCTTGCTCAAACTTGTCTACAATTTAAATAGGGAGTTGTGTATACTTTTCTTGACTGATTTAACTTTTTCTAATGATAGTGATTTGTGTGTTGAGTTAAGAGTGTGTAAAATAAATATATATATGCGGAAAAAAACAATCTGAGGATCCTAGACGCGTGAGGGATCTTGGGTACAGTGGACGTCACACTAGGGATAGTATTACTGGCACGCCTGTGTCGACGCCCCTTTTCGAGTTTCAAAAAACAAACTGTAATACTCCACAGCTTCCACTAGATGTCGGCCTATGCACAGCATGTGAATCTAAGCAGATACAAGCATCAGAAATACGATTACGGTGAGTAATGTATCCCATATTCTTTTTGATACAAAGCTTTGGTCAGTGTTTCCTTGTTCCATAGTACTGAAGCCCTAATGTGCAAACCCTGATTACTGCTCATCTCCCTCTTGAGATAAGTCTGACTGCTTAGCCACAGTTACCAACTAAATCTTTGTGGTAGAGACTGATACCAAAGGGGATTTATTGCATATACCTGTAGACTTGATCTTCTGTAGTGCTCCCTAAGGGAAATGCACAGGATTCTGCCTAACACAAGTGCATGTCAGTGGGAAGTTTTACTGGCCAGGTATCCACGTTGATATAAAGACCTTTATACAGACGTGTGAAATATGTCACAAAACGAGCACACACGTTCCCTCCTTTGAATTCTTCACCCATCACATAAGTCCAGTTTTCAAGAATCCCAATGGACATGTTGTACCTCTAGAAACATCCTGATTAGGCAACAAGTATGTCCTAGTGATGGTTGATTATGCCACGAGATACCCCAAAGCATTCCCAATGTGAAATAATACCACCCAGCAAATCCTTAAACACCTCCTACCATATTTCACCAGGGTTGGCTTTCCCAAGGAAATATTGACCAATCGGGGTTCAAATTGTATGAGAAAGCTCATGGCCGAGGTCAAAGAGCTACTCCATACTACCACCATAAGAACTTCTATGCATCATCCCCAAACCTATGGCTTGGAAGAAAGATTCAACAAGACCTTAAAATGTGTCTTGAGGAAACTAGTAGATAAAGACGGGAAGGACTGGGGCCGAATGATCCTGTGACCAATATTTGCAGTGAGGAAAATCCCACAGGGTTCTACAGGATTTTCCCCTTTAGAGTTACATTATGGCAGAGAACCCAGGGATGTCCTAGACCTGCTCCTGGAAACCTGGGAAGAACGAGAAGAGATGCCCATTACCATCTTGCAAACTGCTACCCGAATGCGAGAGCATATGAAACTTGTCCGAGATCTTGTCAGCACTCATATGGAAAGGTCCAAAGTCAACAGAAATCTAACAACGATAAGAAAGCAAACTTGAGATTATTAATGAACGGGAACCTGCACTTATAAAGTAGCCCAACCGGTCTGAAAACAGAAGGTCTATCTATACCACATAAATCTCCTAAAGGAGTGGAAAGAGAACCCATCAGCCACCCATGCCAAAGTACTATCTTGTTTGGTTCCAGAAGATATAGACAACTTTGAACTAATCCCTCCTGAGTTGTCTACCCAAAAGCAAGAAGATCTAAGAGATGTAATCACATCCTTCCCCGATGTATTCTCAGACAAACCAGGGAGAATTAAAGACACCTACCACTGTATTTGAACACCTATGGGAATAGTGGTTCGTTTAAAACCCTATCGACTCCCAGAGGCCCGTAAACAGATGTTGGTCGAGGAAGTAAACAAAATGCTGCTCGTCGAGCCCATGGTCCTCCCCTATCGTGTTGGTCAATAAACCTGACCGTTCCTGGAGGTTCTGTATAGACTTCCGTCAAGTCAACGCGATATCCGATTTCGATGCATATCCCATGCCATGACCTAATTGATAAACTTTCTATCCACCGTTGACTTAATAAAAGGATACTGGCAGGTACTAGTATATGGGCCACATAAAGAAAAGACAGCGTTTTCAACCCCTTAGAACTATTTCAATTTAAAGTCCTCCCTTTTGGCTTGCACAGTGAACCAGCCACTTTCCAACACTTAATGGATACAATCTTACATCCCATTCCGACTTTTGTGGAGCTTACATTGACGATATCGTCATTTATATTAAATCCTGGAAAGACCACCTTTTCCACCTTCATACTAATGAGAGTCCTAAGACAAGCCGGCTTAACTGCTAATCCATCTATTATGCCATAAAATATCTTGGTTTTTTTGTAGGGAATGGGAACATACAGCCCCAACATGAGAAAGGGAGAGCCGTCCTAGGTACACCTATACCCAAAACTAAAAGGGATCTTGAAGCTTTTCTAGGGTTAATAGGATATTACTGCAGGGTTATCCCCAAGTGTTTGTACAAAACAGCGAGGCCGACCGATAAACTTAAGAATGCCGATCCCCGGATCTTTCAGTGATCTGAAGAGGACGATATATGCTATAACAACTTAAAGCAAATTCTGTGCCGGAACCCAATCCTAAAGGTAGTAGACTTCTCCACAGACTTTATATTGCAGACTGACGCCTCCCTTAATGGGTTAGGGGCGGTCCTGTCTCAAGTTTGCGATGAATTAGAACATCCCATTCTCTTTACAAGCAGCAAACTCTTCCCACGCGAAACAAATGACTCTGTTCTGGAATTGGATGCCCTCACCAAGAAGTGGGCAATTATCCACCTTTGTTAATACCTCTTAGGAAGAAAATTTACATTAGTCACCAACCATTCTCCCCTAGTTTGGATTAGCCAACGCAAAGACTCAAACCCACGTGTCATGTGATGGTTTCTACACCTGCAGCCCTACTGCTTCACATTGGAACTGCTAAAGTCTTAAGGCCTCTGAAAAGTAATACAAGGTTTTTAGAAGTACTGAACTGCTATTGTTGGTGTTGCTTAACCATTTTTATTCGTACAACAGAAAATTTCCTGAGTTTCTATAACAAGTGATTTTACTCACCTTTGAACTGTGTTCAATTACATGTATAATTCTTAACTTATGGTTTACTTCCTTTTGATTTTGAATTGTTTTGCTTAGTTTGAAATAGTACTTACTTACCTGAGATTTAACTTTACAGTGTGTTTTTAAAATAAATAAGTATTTTACTATAACTAAGTGTGTAAGAGTGTCTCTCGGCCTATGTATTTACTGAATTCATTGTACTTACCTACAACTCACATCTCTATCCTAAGATACGCCTGGCTCGTCTGCCATGCAACCAACACCTTGAGTAGTACATACTTATACTAGAAGTTGGGCCCTGTATACCAAGGGATAGTTTTGTAAAGTCTTACCACAGGTCGACTTTAGGAAAACTTCCCTAACACTGTGGCATCGACGACTTCACTGAAAAGGTACTGTCCTGCTCCTAGGTATTTACCTGGCACTTGCTGTGGTGTTCTTGTGTTCCTTGGGGCTGCATTCAGCTGCTTCCGGCGCCCATCCAGGGCCTGCTTAGAGTCCCATTGGGGTGGATGACCCAATTGGCTCTATTCTGTCTTTGGCTTTTTGTTGCACAGGAAATCAATATTCCCTTGGTTGATGAACTTACCTACAAACTTGAAGAGTGCCTGTTGGACTCTATCTGCGGGAGCATTGCACTCTGCTGTACTGCCTCTACTTCAGCAGCCTTTGGGCACTGGCTTTGTGACTCACATCAGACAGGGTTGGACTGCCTAATTTAGGCTAAGCTAAAGTATAGCTATTTCCAATCAAGTTAGCTTACCTGTTCCAGGTGTTTTCACTACAATCACTGTGTTACCTGTTTGAAAGTATTGCTGCTGTAATTTTGTCCTATGATCTATTGTGAATAATACTTAACTGTTTTATTTCTAAAGCCTTAGTGTATATAAAATAAATGCTTATTGTTTATGTAACTCCTATGTGTTTAAGAGTTTCCTTGGACTGATTATATGTTCTGAGTTCTGTGTGCCTTACTACAACCCTCCTAGACTAAGCCTGGCTGCTCAGCCACAGCTATCAAACCTTTGGATAGTTCAGGCTAAACCTAAGGCATGCAATCCTGTTCATCCAAGGTGGGCTTTTGTAATTCTTGACCCAGACAGGGCTTGGCAAAAACCCCTAACACTTGGTGGACCTGGGTGAGCTTCTAGTTCAGATCTTGGATCAAAAAGACTCCTGCATTCATTTGGTAGATAAATCGTTGCCCCCAAGACCCCCTATAAAGAAGTACAGCCCGCTGACGATCCAAGAACAAGCATTGCAGCTACCAGCATTGCCTCCAGCCAAGTCCCAGTGAAGCCCTGCTCCTCTGCCTGATCTCAAGAAAACCATTGTCGGTGCTTCAACCCCTGGACCGGTGGGAACA
Organism: Ambystoma mexicanum; assembly: GCF_040938575.1. NCBI lineage: Eukaryota > Metazoa > Chordata > Amphibia > Caudata > Ambystomatidae > Ambystoma > Ambystoma mexicanum. Next base: position 1,220,046,837 of record NC_090936.1, read on the forward strand.
ACCAGTCTCAACCCCTGCTTGAGGATCCATGCCTTCTGAGCTTTCGGAAGTGTCCCTGGATCAACCAGTGGACTGATCAGCTTTCTCGTGGGCTACCTCTCTGCTGCTGTCACTGTTCCGACTGTAACTTGGTGGATCTTGGGCTTGTACTACAAGATACCTGCCCCTGCATCGACGGGAACAGTACTGGGCCTGCTCCCTTGTTAGTCTATTGAAGATCGCCTGCTGCCGCCTGACCGTGTTGACTCACATAGCAATCCGTCTTCGCTCCTTGGAGGTGTCCTAAGGTCACATGCTCCGCTGAAGTCTTCATCTTTTCTTCGCCTGGGTGTTCAGCTGAAAGGTTCCAGACCCGAGATCTAAGCACAATGACCGACTGAAACTAAATCCCACATCCAAAAGTGACCTCTGCACTCGCGACTCCTGGACCTTCCTCAATCACAGCAAGCACAGAAGACTGTCCCCAGCGGATTCTGGAACCTCAGCAGTGGTCTCTGCAGAAATCAGTGTCGGGGGGTGGGGGGGTAAGTTAACATGTCTGTTCCTTTCCCCCTCCCTTCTCCATATGGTTACATGGCTGTAAAGTCATGTCCCTATTTCACTCTTTCCTGAATTTGGTTGGTGGAAACCTGGTGAAGGATCCCTTTCTAGGCCTTTCCTATTGTATTGGGAATGAGTGAATTTACTTAACTAAGCTTTACTTACCTTTTTGAACTTTATATCGTAATGTGTCGAGTCTGGTCAATTCGTCCCTTCTCCCCAAGGGGGAGCCACCCCCTGTGAGTCTGGGCAGGAGAGCCCGCTCCTCAAAACCCTCCCTAACTGTTTGAGCAAGTGGTACCTCACCGGGAGTGACTCCCCTTTGATATATGATATGATATTTTATTTGTATCACACTCATACACAAGTGTGGGGAAAGAACTCCCGGTCCGAATAAGATCCTCCGGACCAGACCACCATGTCCGCCCGTACGAATGTGGATAAGACTGTTGCTGCTACAGACATACTGCCATCAAACCATACAGTGACACACACTCCTGCCTTTGTCTCCCTGCAATGGTGATTTTCGTTTAGAAGACACCATCGACGAAGAACACACCCTTTTTTTACTACAACAAATTATGTAAACCCAGAAAGAACTATGAACTGGGAGCGATTTCCTATGCTGGTAGGAGACTGAGTCCCACGCAGAAAAGCATGACTTTCAGCTACTTCTTGGTTGACTCTGTGGTTTTGGCGCCTTTTCAGCTGCACTAACAAAGGACAGGGATCGCCCGGTCAATCTTCTTCGCTTCCTGCACTCCCTCACTCTGTTCAGGGGGTCTGGGCGAGTTGGAACAGATCTATGGTGTGTCTTCACGGTTTCAGCAAAGATTTGGACGGATTCAGCCTTTCCAAGACAATACACTCGAAATGGGTAGCAGGTCTCCTGGTATTGGGGTTCCGCACCTGCTCTGGAAGCTCCTAGGACCTCGTTAGATGGCTTGTTTCAAAGTTCGTCTTGGGTCTGGCTGTTCCCACCAGCCAAATGGATGGAGTTTTCCTCTTAGGAGCTCCTCTGTCGCATAGAAAATAGGGTCAGGACGGTGTCCAGTCAAATGGTCGAAGATAAAGGATCGAATGACCATTTGATCGACAGTCAAAAGGTCGAAAATAAAAGATCGAATTTTTTTAGTTATTTATTTATATATATTTTTAAGTTTGGGTTGGTAGAAAAAATGTTTTTAATAAAGAAAACGGGTTATTTTTTTCGATCATTTTAGTGTCGATCAAAAGGCATTCGATCCTTTTGTGTTAGACCATATGACCTACAACCGGTCAGGACAGCAGTGGTCGATCCATGGTCTTGCAAAGGGTCTGCAGGCATCTCTGGTCGTCGTCTTCTTCGGTTACTTCTTTTCACTCCAGAAGCCTCACCTTTTTATACAGTTCCAGCACACTCCTCTGCAGTCTCTCTCAGCATTTTACACAATGGTGCGTTTGGCTGTCCAATCAGTCCCCCTGTGGGAGCTGAACCTATTCAGGCACTCTGGTAGACACAAAACATGGGGGTTGAAGACTCCTCCCCAACTTTCTGCCTGCCCAGACACTCTGGAGCCTCTGCAGGGATACCTGCTGGTTACGGCTAAAGGCAAAACATACACACAGACCTGCATTTGGCTGTCCGATCAGTCCCCCTGTGGGAGCTGAACCTATTCAGGCACTCTGGTAGACACAAAACATGGGGGTTGAAGACTCCTCCCCAACTTTCTGCCTGCCCAGACACTCTGGAGCCTCTGCAGGGATACCTGCTGGTTACGGCTAAAGGCAAAACATACACACAGACCTGCATTTGGCTGTCCAATCAGTCCCCCTGTGGGAGCTGAACCTATTCAGGCACTCTGGTAGACACAAAACATGGGGGTTGAAGACTCCTCCCCAACTTTCTGCCTGCCCAGACACTCTGGAGCCTCTGCAGGGATACCTGCTGGTTACGGCTAAAGGCAAAACATACACACAGACCTGCATTTGGCTGTCCGATCAGTCCCCCTGTGGGAGCTGAACCTATTCAGGCACTCTGGTAGACACAAAACATGGGGGTTGAAGACTCCTCCCCAACTTTCTGCCTGCCCAGACACTCTGGAGCCTCTGCAGGGATACCTGCTGGTTACGGCTAAAGGCAAAACATACACACAGACCTGCATTTGGCTGTCCAATCAGTCCCCCTGTGGGAGCTGAACCTATTCAGGCACTCTGGTAGACACAAAACATGGGGGTTGAAGACTCCTCCCCAGCCACTCTGGAGCCTCTGCAGGGATACCTGCTGGTTACAGCTAAAGGCAAAACATACACACAGACCTCCCCCCTCCCAGAATGGTCGAAGGGCTAACAAAGAACCACCACACAAGTAATGGCGAAAAAAGAATGGAGGCCCCACGTTGGTACTTGGCTGCCACTATTGTGCACTACCAAGGCTGTGGACATAGCCTACAATATAAGAAATACACAATAGTTGGTAGAACCCATCCACTGCCACCAGCCATAACTAGATGATTGTCTATGTGACTAAGAAGTCACAGGAAGCATACTGGCAACAATGGTGGGACTGCCCACTTGCACAGACCTACTGGAAGGAAATCCTGGGTTGGATCCATGACATAGAAGGCATCAGTAGGGAACTTACCCCTCTTCTGGTACTTTTCAGGGTTGAGAAAGTCGAAGAGCATTACTCTGTCCTCCCCCACATGCAAAGAAACCTACTTCTAGCAGCATGAGTTTGCTTAACCATAAAATGGAAGGGAGCCAACCTGCCTACCAAGAAAGATTGGCTGCACAAAGCTAAAGAGATTTACGAGATGGAGAGCCTCACTGCAGCGCGCTCCAAGAAGCCCACACACACATCGACATGCAGTTGCTCCCCTTTTTAGAGTACTGGGAGGCAGACAGCATGACCTCCTGAACCCTCCCCCAAGTAATCCACCACAAAGTCATGAATGAACATTCTCTATATGAGCTGAATGATCCCATAAAGTGATTGATCGCCAGTAGACCCCCACGGATGCCCTGATTTAGGTTGTCAGACTAGAACTCTAAATGCATGACGGATCACGCACTTACCAGCGACCCACCACTCTACCATCGTCAGGAAACCCGCAGTTCTTTGCAGATTCTCGTCAGTGGAAAAAAGCCTTGAGCAAAGGGGGAAAGGGTGGGCAGAAAGAGGGGTATAGGGGCATAGGATTCATTGTTTATTTTTTTTTCTTTTCTGTCTTCTTTTTTTCTGCTTTCTCCTTTTCTACTCCATTTACAAATTATAAAATGTAAAAATTGTTTGATCTTGTTATTGCTTCCCCTGAAGGTGGTGTGTGCCATCTCTCAAACTATAGAGTTTTGGGAGAGATGCGAAGTATCTCGCTATCCTTAAGCTTAAGAGCGGTAGTTACTTGAGGATATTTATTTTTATTTATTTATGTGTTTTTATAAGCGCACCAAGCATGAGGGCATCAGGGCGCTGGTTACAGTAAGACAGGAGAAGGGGGAGCGGACACAAGGGGGGAGGGAGGGAAATCTTAGTGGAAAAGATGGGGTTTGAGCTTCTTCCTGAAGCTGCTGTAGGATAGTTCTTGACAGGAGTGGCTGGGGAGCACATTCCAAAATGCAGGAGCATGGTCTGGGAAGCTGCCTCCTCCACCTCTTTTGCGGTGGAATATGGGGGTAGGGAGGCAGTGTTTGTATACTGTTTGTATACTGTGTGCACAGAGGCCTTGTGTGTGTCTTGAGATTTGAGTTGCCAGGTAGGAGGGGGCATTGTTGGAGAGGCAGCTGTGTGTGATGGACAAGATCTTGAAGTAGATCCTGTTCTAAACTGGGAGCCAGTGGGTGGATTTCGACCGGAGCCTCTTAAAGTGGGTCCGGCCTTGTTAACTTTCACTTTACGGTTTTAACCTGCCTTCTTCTCCTACTGTGTTCAACCGATTGATTAGAGTGCCATCTTCGTTAAGCGCTCACCGCTGTCTGAAAATAAGTGTTGCTTTACTTAAGACTTGTCTAACTAATCGTTGAAGGGAGTGTATATCTTTTAGTGACCGTGTTTTTGAACTGCTTAATATTAGTGCCTGTGTGTTTTATTAGATGTGGTTTTAAATAAATACTTATATCTCTTTTACACCAAGCTCTGGTCAGTGTTTACTTGTTCTACTGTGTTCTTTTGACCTATTGTGAATACTCTGTATACTGCCTAACTCTTCTTGAGGGAAGTCTGACTGCTCAGCCACAGCTACCAAGTGAATCTGTGTGGTACAGACTGCTACCAAGTGGGTTTACTGCCAAACACCTGTAGTCTTAAATCTTTTGCAGTGGTCCCTAAGGGAACTGCACAGGTTTCTGCCTAACATAGGTTGTGTCACACCCTCTGGGATTTTCAGTGCCCATTTTACCAAAATGGCCCCTGTCTTCTAATTTCTTCCATTTTCACGTTTGTCTTTTCCTGGTCCTTCCCATACACCTTAGGGAGGGAAATTCCTTTGTGCAGGTTTGGTCTTCAGCGGGAGACCTTGGGGAAGCCAGCCCAGGCTCCAGAGTGCCTGGGACTGCAGTGTCACAGGAGTCGTTAATAACCTCTTCTTCGTAAGAAGATTCTGTCTCGCCACCCTCCCCAACCTCCTCACCTTCGTCCTTCTTCTTGGGCCTCCCTTTCTCCTTGCTTCTGAGTCTCTCCTTTTTTTGTGGAGGTAAGGACGTCCACGGAAGGACGCCACCGTGCCACCATATAGGTGGGGCGATGGGCAATCCTCCGTGAACGCCAAGAGAGGGGAAAAAGCCGGCGGCACAAAAAAACCCTATGAGACTTTCACAAGGTGGTTGTGGAGCAGTCTTGGGTAAGCAGGTAGGCAAGATGATGTGAGTTGAGTCTGGTGGCAGTTCCAAGGCAGGCTGAGGTCTGGTACACTGGCAGGTTGGTAAGTACAAGGCGAGTAGCAAAAGGCAGTCCAAAAGGCAGGCTGAGGTCTGGCACACGGGCTGGTGGGAGAGTACAAAGCAAATAACTAGAAGCAGACAGAACAGGAGGAAAAGAAAGACAGGGGGAGGACTCGGAATCAGGGAAGAGAGAGAAGGAGCGGAGCGAGAAGGAGAGAGAGAGCGCAGCAAAGAGAGGGGCGAGCGGGCAGAATCAAAAAGGGAAAGATTCCCCGAAAATAACGGGAAGAGAGAGAGAGGAGAAAACTGGAAGGACGCGGGGCTCCGACGAAAAAGGAGTACGTGAGCGGCAGCAACACAGGCGAGTAACCAGGCAACGTTGCAACACGCCCGTAACCCGGAAGTGACTGTAGAAGTACTTACGGTTACGCGCACGAAACAAAAGATCTAGACCTGTACGAGCCGCAAAGGAAAGACGTGATGGAACATACTATGGCGGACCATAGTGGCAGCGGTTCCACACCGGCCACCTTCTCCGAGACATGACAGGCAGGAAGCGAGGTAGTCCAAAACTCTGCAGTCCTTTGTCTTGCAGCCTGCCTGCTGGAATCCAGTTCCAACTGGGAGGTTGGCTGTCTTGAAACGATTCCCAACCCCTCATGTTGCATGCCTGTCTGATTAGATGGGTTCCTGTATAATGGTCCATTCCTGGAAGCTGAAGAGTTAGTCGACCACTGGAACCAAAACCAAACAGGAAGAAAAGCCAGCTGAGATGATCCAGTGACCGGAGAGCCTGCTGTGTAACCAGAGCCTGTTGCTATCCTTCCTTTCAAGAGACATGGCGATCCCGAAAAAGGATGACCCCAACCCAGAGCCTGGTGAGATCCACTTACCTCAAGAAGACCTGCATTTTGAGCCATCCCACATCGTGCTGCAACCTTGCAGGGCTGCAGTACCCCAATACCCTGAGACCTTGAGCCATTGCACGGTGCCCGGTCTTCCGAATCTTGCTGAAACTTTGTGGGCATCCTGCAGGACTTCCAGATTCACGAATCGAGTCCCTGAAGTCCCCTCACCAGAGTGTTGGACCAGATTAGTGATGAGAATCCGACCAGCGATATTTAGTCTTCTACTGGCTCCTGAAAAGGGCGCCAAAACCACAGAACCGCTTTCAGCCACAAACAAACTCTTGCTTGGATCCTTCCCTGTCGAACCGTGCTGTAAAATCCCTTTCAGTGTCTTGTCTTCAGTCTTCATGACAAAGGCATTCATCGACCAGGTTTTTGGCTGCAGATCCTGAAGTCGTCCTGCTGCAAATTCTTCTTCTGTGCTGCGGTTCTGTGTTAGCTGAGGTACTTATTTATTTAACACTTATAGAGCGCAAATTAATGCCCAAAGACTTCTAAGCGCTAAGGGAGGCAGTACAGCAAGAAACACCAAAACAGTAGGAAGTATGACCAGTAGGCAGATCAGAACAGATGTATTTTCAGAGTCCTACGAAAAGAAAAGTAGCCCTCGATGGCTCATATTTATGGGGGACGTAAATTCCACAGTGTTGGGGCCAAAACTGAGACAGACCGCCCCCCCTAGCTGGGCCCGCTGGTATTTTGGTACTTTTAGAAGCAACGGAGATGCTGAGCATAAGTTTCCAGCTGGACAGTATTGTTCGATCTTTTACTTGAGATATTTTAGACCAGTATTATACACAGTCCGGTGAGTGACGCAAAGCGTCTTAAACTCTATCCTTGTCGCCACCGGAAGCCAGTGGAGATGCTGCAAAAGCTCCATAGACGGGGTCATCCAGTATGCGGTTAGCGTCAATCTGGCTGCTGATTTCTTTAGAACCTGCATCCACTGAATTTGGTATTTTGGTTGCCATAGATATATACCATTACAGTAGTCCAGTGACCCCATTACGGTGGAAGCAACCACCATAATACGGCAAGCAGGAGGAAGCAAGTGGAGAATTTTACTCAAAATGTTGAGCTTCCCGAGCCCAGCACTGCAGATTGCCGTGATCTGCACTTTCCGTGAACTATTCAAGAGTAGCTTCACCCCCAGGCTTTTCACCGAAGCACAGCAAGCAGGGCATGGACCCAAAGAATCAGGCCAGTATTGGGCGTTCCAAAGGTTATCAGCCCTTTGTGGGCCAAACACCAGCACCTCTGTTTTGTTGCCATTTAGTTTCAACCAGTTGTACCTTAATCCTTGTGTGGTTCCTGTGTAGCTTTGGGGTGTTTAATGTGATTGGAAGGCCTCTCAGCTAGTTGACACAGGCCCACTGCTGAAATCTTCTGTGGGTGTCAGTCCCTGGAACCTAACTTTCGAGGGGATTGGGTCCTCTGACGTATTTCATATCTATGACAGTAATCACCACAGCTGTGCTGCTTTGAAAAATCTTTCGTCGCCTGCGTCGATGACATAAATACGCTGTCCTCGAGGGCCTCCGTCGAGCCGATGTCACCGGATGTTAGAAGTAGGACGCACGACGCCAGTAGCCTCAGTTCTGTTTTTTCCGTGAACGTGTTCGCTTTGGAGATATCGGCACACCTCGACTCTTCTGAATTTCTGTTCTTTCGGTTTGTGATGTCCAGGGTGTCTTTGTCTTATTCTACCCCGCGGCTGGGTTTTAAGCAGTGTCGGGACTGCGTGTCCAAGATGTCGTTGACGAAGTCGCACCTCGCTTGCCTCTGGTGCCTCGGTGAGGACCACGACACGGATGACTGTGTGGACTGCCAGTCGCTTACTTCGAAGGCCTTACGGGAGCGTAAGAAGAAGCTTTCTGTAGGTAAGGTGGCCAAGCCCCGGAAGTTGAAGTCGACCGGCCTTTTGACTGACGATTCGAGGGGTGACTCTCTGCATCATCGGCGTAAGTGTCATGATCTCTGCTTCCAAAAGATCAGGACTTGCCTGACTCCCTTGGAAGCAGACCCATAACCCCGGTTCCGAGTGCCAGCCAGTCCCAATTGGGACCTTTTGGACCCTGTCCTGGCGCCAGTGGCACCAGGCTCATAAAGATGCCCAGTCCCAGCGCTGGAAGCGCCGGGCTCATAATGCTTGGGTGGACTTACCTGCAGCAGACCATGCTGCTTACTTACCTGCCAGTTGAACCCCTGATCCTCTTCTGTTTGGGACTACTTTTCCTGTTGGGTAGGGCAGGAGCCACTCCCTAGGTTCAGAACACTGCAACTCTTCTGGAAAGCAGGAACTCTTTTCTTAGGCGTGGCTGTGGAAGGAGACACCTAAGCACTACAGGAGGCTATTTAAACCACACCCGATGGATGAATCTTGCTTTGCGTTATTCTGCATTCTCTGCAGCAGAACGCTCATCGTGTTTTCTGCTTCTGATCCTGGGCCTAAGGGAACAAAGGCTTACCATCCTGGAATCCAGTCTTCAGCAGCACCTGTAAAGACAAAGAAAGAACAGGTTAGCACTACGGTCTTCAGTGGCAGCGCATCTCTTACCCGGTCCATCGGCTGTCACCAACGCCTCGCGCTGCATTCCGGCATCTGAAAGACAAAGGCTTACCTACTCTTCGCATGCTCCGGAGGTCTTCGGCGCTGCATCCCGCATCTGAAAGACAAAAGAAGGTGCGCTTAAAGACATTGGGCAACTTTATCACTCACGTGCCATTACTCCATCCCACGCCGAATCCAGTGGGTATTCCAGCACACTTCAGCTTCTCTAAAGCTCCGAACTTGTACCTGCAAGATAAAAGGGACAGTTAGTGCGCATCGTGAAGCAGGCTACAAGCGCTTACTTACGTGCTTCCAGGCGCTTCTATTCCTCACGTGGGTTCGATCCTCAACTCTCATCAGCCCGCCATCCGCCATCGCCGGAACCCTGCAAAACAAGAGATATCATTACAAAAGACTTTAAAGACATTTGAAGTGCCCGGTAAGAAAAACTTACCGTTCGTGCAGTTAACGACGGACAGCAGTCCTCTGAGGTCAAGAGGCCTGCACCCTTATCCAGTGAAGAAACTGGTTACGGCACCCTGCCCCGAGGCAGATGGAGAGCTCGGCGTTCACTTACCTAAGGTGAGGGTGTTAACCTTTGGGGTTCTACAGGAGAAGAGAAAGGGAAGAGGAGAGAGGCACCCAATAACCCCAGTTCATTAATCCCATATTTTCTATCTGCAGACATCTTACTCTTCGAGTCAGACATACAGTGCACAGAGGTCCAGCCCAAAGAGCCAACCGTGTGTTACACATCACCTTTGAAGATACGGCATTCACCCAGTCAAGACCGGCGCCTCTGCGGGAATCAGGTGAGCGTTACAGAACGCAAAGCCTATCGCAAAACTCCCACCCAGGCGCTATGGAAACCTCGGATACCGACCAGCTAGCCCAGTTACTTGGGGAACTAAGAGCAGAAGTGCATGCAGCCCGTCAGGAAACGAATGCTCTAAGAAGGGAACTGATTATTTCCAAGGAGCGAACAGACGATCTCGCTAGACAATTGCTACAGTCACAAGCCGGACAAACTCCGTTACCCGCATCAGGGGCAAATCTTCCTTCAACATCCTCTACGAACCCAGTGCAGATCAACCTACCTGGGAATGTACCTCTGGCTCCGCCCGAACGATTTTCTGGTGACCCAAAGAGGTTTGCAGTATTTATTAATCAGTGCCGGTTGCACTTCTTATGCCGGCCAGCAGCCTTTCCAACTGATCAAGCTAAGGTAGCTTTCGTGCTTTCGTACCTTAGTGGCAATGCGGCAGACTGGTCGATCCCTCTAGTTAATCAAGATGATCCGGTTCTCCATGATTTTCGAGCTTTTCAGCTCAGTATGGAAAAACTGTTTGCAAGACATTCACAGGGGCAGGCCTTGGACAATGAGCTCCTTTCATTGCAACAGGGTAATCAAGACCTTTTGGCTTATATTGCGTCTTTCAACAGACTGATAGTGGAAACTCAATGGCCTGAGGACAAAAGGATTACGCTGTTTTATAGAGGTCTACGTGGAGAGCTCAATGATGTGTTAGCCCAAGTAGTGAATCCCCCGCAAGACTGTTCGGACTATATTGACTTAGTCGTTCAAATTGACCATAGACTGCAGAACAGGAAGGCCGATCGTTCCAAGTTTGATGCTCGAGTATTTTCCAAACCACCAACTCCTACCAAAGGAGTAGACTCCGGGGAACCCATGCAAATAGGGGTCCTGAAAGGACCACTAACACAAAAGGAGCGGGAAAGGAGAAAACAGCTGCAATTATGCCTCTATTGCGGAAACTCGGGGCACTTTCTTCGAGACTGTCCGGTGAAACCAGCCAAGAAGGCAGTAGGAGCTGCAGTTACCAGGGTCACAAACTCTGAGCAGGGAAACAACCTCGCCCGACAAGAATAGAGGTCCTCTTGCCGAGCGTTAAAACCAGTTCCGTGACCTTGCATTTCGTGATACCTATGGCCCTCATTAGCCCTGAACATCCGGATCGATTACATGCGATTGAAGCTTACGTCGACAGCGGTGCCATCGGCAATTATGTGGATCATGAAATGGTTTTGAGGATGAATCTGACTCTTTGTCCAAAGGCTGTAAAGGACGTCATTACTACGGTGGATGGTACGGAGATGGCCTCCGGACCAGTAACGCATACCACCCAAGAAGTGACGCTAGTAAGTCAAGATGGACACCATGAGAAGATCGTGTTCGATGTGATCAAGGCCCCCCAGTTCCAGATTATTCTAGGAATTCCTTGGTTAGAGAAGCACAATCCTCAGATCGATTGGCGAGCAAGAACAGTTCAGTTTCCAGAATGTGTCTCCACTTGTCACCCTCGACCTGGTGTTGCACTGGCAGCAATTTCCTCGGAGGCTCCTCAGTTACCTCCTGAATACCTAGAATTCCAAGATGTTTTCCGGAAGGATCAGGCTAACTCTCTACCTCCTCATATGGCAGTCTTATGACTGCCAGATAGACCTGATACCTGGATCTACTCCTCCTTGTAGTAGAATTTATGCCCTCACCGAGCCTGAGAATCTTCACCTCCGACAATACCTGGATCAATACCTAGCGAATGGGTTTATTCGTCCTTCCAAGTACCCTGCTTCCTCAGCTTTGTTCTTCGTTCCAAAAAAAGAAGGGGACCTTAGAACTTGTATAGATTATCGCGTCCTGAACCAGATCACCGTTAAGAATAGATATCCGTTACCTTTGATCCCTGAACTCCTGGACCAAGTCAGAAAAGCATGCATATATACAAAGCTGGATCTTAGAGGAGCCTACCACTTGCTACGAGTAAAAGAGGGCGATGAATGGAAGACGGCCTTACGCACCAAGTATGGGCTATTTGAATATCAGGTCATGCCCTTCGGACTTTGCAATGCCCCGGCCGCCTTTCAATATTTTATTAACGATGTCCTCAGAGAGCTCATAGAAGTGTGTGTTGTTGTTTACATTGACGACATCCTCGTTTATTCTTCATCGGAAACTGAACATCGGAAACATGTGAAAATGGTCCTCGAGAGATTGCGTCAAAACAAACTTTTCGCTAAGTTGGAAAAATGTGTTTTCAACGTGACTGAAGTTGAATTCTTGGGATTCATATTATCACCTAGCGGAGTGCGTATGGATTCAAAGAAGGTCGATGCAATTCTCAAATGGCCATTGCCATCCTCCGTAAAAGGTGTTCAAAGCATGTTAGGCTTCGCTAACTTTTACCGCAGGTTTATCCCTGAATTCTCTCGAATAGTACAGCCCATCACCGCCTTGTTAAAGAAAAACAAACGTTTTGAATGGTCTACCGAGGCAGAACAAGCTTTCCAGAATTTGAAGACTAGATTTATCTCTGCACCGATCTTAAAACATCCTCGCCCAGAACTCCCCTACATCGTTGAAACTGATGCTTCGAGCCTTGCCATGGGGGCAGTTCTATCACAAAAGGACCCAGTAACCAATCAGTTGCATCCCGTGGCATTTTGGTCCCGCAAATTCTCGCCTCCTGAAATCAATTACACTATTACTGATAAGGAACTTCTAGCTATCAAGTCCGCCTTTAAGGCTTGGCGGCATTATCTTCTGGGGGCCCGACACACTGTTACTGTGATTACAGATCACCGAAACCTGAAATATTTGAAAACCGCAAAAGCTCAATCCTCTAGGCAACTCCGTTGGGCACTATTCTTTGCCGAGTTTGACTTCATAATTACCTATCGACCTGGTACAAAAAACGGTAAAGCTGATGCCCTTTCTCGGATGGGAGTGGAAGAACATTTGATCAATCCTAAACCTGTACCTATCATTCCCGAACAAAGAATTCTAGGTGTAATCGCCACACAATCCATAGAGGAAGTTAAGGATAAAGCCAGGCTACTGGTAACTCCAGCAGACATACAGAATTGGCATCTGCAGGGAAAGGACTTTACGGTGAAGGACAACCTATTATATTTCCAAGAACGGTTATACCTGCCCAGCACAGATTTACAGAAAAAGGTAATCTCTTGTTATCACGATTCTTTAATGGAAGGACATCCCGGTATGACCAAGACCTCGGAAAAGATCAAGCGCTACTTCTGGTGGCCGTCTTGGAAAAAAGATATCAGAGACTTTATAATGTCCTGTGGAGTATGCGCCCAAAACAAGAGTCAAAAGGAAAAACCAGCCGGCCTCTTACGCCCTATTGACATCCCGCCTCGCCCTTGGCATACGCTTTCTATGGACTTCATCTCCGATCTACCTCCATGCTCCGGATACAATACGATCCTAGTAATCGTGGACCTATTCTCCAAGATGGCGCATTTCATTCCACTCAAAGGCTTACCAACAGCAGCAACCCTGGCCCGAGAATTTCTCGGAAACATCGTCCGACTGCACGGTTTTCCTTCAGTTCTAATTTCGGATCGAGGTAGTCAATTTATTTCTCATTTTTGGCGAAGTTGCTGTCGGTCGGCTCAAATTGATGTGAGACTTTCGACCAGCCACCACCCTCAAACCGACGGACAAACCGAGAGGACCAATCAAACTCTGGAACAGTATTTGCGCTGCATGCTACAACAAACTGAAAAAACTTAGAAAGATATCCTTTGGATAGCCGAATATGCCTACAATAACTCTGTCCACTCGGGAACTGGGAAGACCCCGTTTTTTCTTTTATACGGTAGTCACCCTCGAACCTCGGAGTTGGATCCACTCCAAGATCTTGGAACACCAGCAGTAGACCACCTGCATTCTACAATCACCCAAGCCTTTAAGGAAGCCGTTTCTCACCTTCAAAGGGCTAAAGAACAATACAAGAAAGGAGCAGACCAACATCGGAAGGAAGCCCCCCAATATCAAGTAGGAGATCAAGTCTGGTTATCCACCAAATATCTACCTCTAAAAGGACCACGCACATTCAACCCAAGATACCTTGGTCCCTATTCCATCACTACCATAGTAAATCCAGTAGCAGTCAAGTTGGACTTGCCCCCTCACATGAAGATACATCCGGTCTTCCACGTCTCTCTATTAAAACCCGTGCAACCTCAAACCCGACTAACTACATCTCCAAAACCTATTCTAGTTGATGGAGAACTCGAGTTTGAAGTCAAAAGCATCCTGGATTCCAAGATCTCCAAATCTAAACTATTTTACCTGATTGACTGGAAAGGCTACGGTCCCCAAGAAAGATCCTGGGAACCTGCAGAATATGTCCATGCGCCTCGTCTAATCAAAAGATTTCATCGAACATTTCCTAACAAGCCCAAACCCCCGGAGAAGCCCGGTTTGGGAGGGGCCTTGAGGGGGGGTGCTGTCATGATCTCTGCTTCCAAAAGATCAGGACTTGCCCGACTCCCTTGGAAGCAGACCCATAACCCCGGTTCCGAGTGCCAGCCACTCCCAATTGGGACCTTTTGGACCCTGTCCTGGCGCCAGTGGCACCAGGCTCATAAAGATGCCCAGTCCCAGCGCTGGAAGCGCCGGGCTCATAATGCTTGGGTGGACTTACCTGCAGCAAACCATGCTGCTTACTTACCTGCCAGTTGAACCCCTGATCCTCTTCTGTTTGGGACTACTTTTCCTGTTGGGTAGGGCAGGAGCCACTCCCTAGGTTCAGAACACTGGAACTCTTCTGGAAAGCAGGAACTCTTTTCTTAGGCGTGGCTGTGGAAGGAGACACCTAAGCACTACAGGAGGCTATTTAAACCACACCCGATGGATGAATCTTGCTTTGCGTTATTCTGCATTCTCTGCAGCAGAACGCTCATCGTGTCTTCTGCTTCTGATCCTGGGCCTAAGGGAACAAAGCCTTACCATCCTGGAATCCAGTCTTCAGCAGCACCTGTAAAGACAAAGAAAGAACAGGTTAGCACTACGGTCTTCAGTGGCAGCGCATCTCTTACCTGGTCCATCGGCTGTCACCAACGTCTCGCGCTGCATTCCGGCATCTGAAAGACAAAGGCTTACCTACTCTTTGCATGCTCCGGAGGTCTTCGCACTGCATTCCGGCATCTGAAAGACAAAAGCTTACCAGCTCTTCGCACGCTCCGGAGGCCTTCGGTGCTGCATCCCACATCTGAAAGACAAAAGAAGGTGCGTTTAAAGACATTGGGCAACTTTATTACTCACGTGCCATTACTCCTTCCCACGCCGAATCCAGTGGGTATTCCAGCACCCTTCAGCTTCTCTAAAGCTCCGAACTTGTACCTGCAAGATAAAAGGGACAGTTAGTGCGCATCGTGAAGCAGGCTACAAGCGCTTACTTACGTGCTTCCAGGCGCTTCTATTCCTCACGTAGGTTCGATCCTCAACTCTCATCAGCCCGCCATCCGCCATCGCCGGAACCCTGCAAAACAAGAGATATCATTACAAAAGACTTTTAAGACATTTGAAGTGCCCAGAACTTACCGTTCGTGCAGTTAACGACGGACAGCAGTCCTCTGAGGTCAAGAGGCCTGCACCCTTATCCAGTGAAGAAACTGGGTACGGCACCCTGCCCCGAGGCAGATGGAGAGCTCGGCGTTCACTTACCTAAGGTGAGGGTGTTAACCTTTGGGGTTCTACAGGAGAAGAGAAAGGGAAGAGGAGAGAGGCACCCAATAACCCCAGTTCATTAATCCCATATTTTCTATCTGCAGACATCTTACTCTTCGAGTCAGACATACAGTGCACAGAGGTCCAGCCCAAAGAGCCAACCGTGTGTTACACATCACCTTTGAAGATACGGCATTCACCCAGTCAAGACCGGCGCCTCTGCGGGAATCAGGTGAGCGTTACAGTAAGACCGGGGGGGTCTCGGTCCAGGAGTAGGTCCCGCCATTCCTCTGCCTCTTCGAAGCACTCAAGGAAGCGCCGTCACTGGTCGCCTTCCCCGTCCGAGGACTCCGCCTGTCGGCGGGTTGCTTGTCCAAACAAGCATTCCACTCCTGCCCAATGGGATTCATTTCGGCAGGAAATGTTGGCTATTTTTCAGTCGCAGGGCTCCGGTCCGTCTGCGACGTCGAAAGACGCTGGCCGTGACCGTGCTAGAGACGCCACTCGCACGCCTTCGGCTCGAGTGGTCGTCGCGATCACCGGACGCATTCGAGGTCCCTGTCCGACAAGGATGGTCACTCTAGACATGCCCGTTCCAGGTCCTGGTCCACGGCGCCCTCGAGACCGTCGGAGCCTGCCCTCATTCCAGCCACTGGATTATATTTCTGAGGTGGATGAAGCATCTGAGGAAGGATTGGTTCCTGATGCGGTGCCCGACCCATCATGGACTTGTGAGGTTTGAACAAGCTCCTCAGGAAGGATAAGTTCAAGATGGTTACACTCTCAAGTCCTCCAGGCCCTTCAACTTCAGGACTGGTTGGTGTCTTTCGACCTCAAGGACGCTTACTTTCATGTGCCGATCCATCCCAAGCACAAGAAGTACCTGAGGTTCGCGGTTGGCGACTCACACTTTATTTCGGGTCCTGCCGTTCGGATTGACCTCCGCCCCAGGGTTTTCACCAAGCTCATGGTGGTGGTGGCAGCGCATCTCAGGAAAGGGGGGGATTCACGTCTACCCCTACCTGGACGATTGGTTGATCAGGGCGCGCTCTCCCGAGCAAGTCCTGGATCATCTGTCTGTCACCTGCCACTCCCTTCACAAGCAGAGCTTCTCCCTCAATTTAAAGAAGTCCCACTTGATGCCAGCTCAGTGGCTCCAGTACATCAGAGCAGTGCTCGACACATCCCTGGGGCAGTGTTTCCCTCCGCAGGTGAGGGCTCATCACATTCAGCAGATGGTACACAAGTTTCAACATGCCCAGAGTCTCCCGGCTTTCGTGTTCTTGAGGTTGCTCGGCCTCAAGGCATCCTGCATTCTTCTGGTGCCAGAGGCCATGTTGCGGATGAGATCTCTGCAATGGGCTCTCAAGATGCAGTGGTCACAGTCCTCCGGCAGGATGTCGGACCCCGTTCAGGTGCCGCTTTCGGTCACCCAGGACCTTCTGTGGTGGGCCGACGAAGGCAATCTGATGACGGGGGCTCCGTTTTGGCTACCCTGGCCAGAGGTGACGATCGTGACGGACGCATCCCTCACGGGATGGGGAGCTCATGGCAATGAGTTGACAGTCAGTGGTCGTTGGTCTCCGTCGGAGTCCAGACTTCATATCAATCTGTTGAAGCTGAGGGCCGACCGGCTTGCCCTGAAGGCTTTTCTGCCAACTGTGTGAGGAAAGAATGTCCTGATTCTGACGGACAACACAGTGGCCATGCACTACTTCAACAAAAAGGGGTGGAGGGGTCATTTCCTCTGTGCAGGAAGGTGATGCAGCTCTGGTTCTGGGCCATCCAGTAGGAAATTTCAATCTTGGCAGTTCATCTGGCCGGAGATGAAAATGAGACGGCGGGCGCTCTGAGCAGGCAGAGCGCAAGCTCTCACAAGTGGGAGCTGGCTCAGGAGCAGGAGTTTCTCCTGCAGATCTTTGCCCTTTGGGGGACCCCTCAAGTGGATCTCTTCGCCTCCAGTGTCAACCGGAAGTGCAAAAGGTTCTGCTCGTGGGAGTTTCCTCTAAGAGGAGCCTTAGGAGCCACGTTTGTGGTGGAGTGGTCCTTCCCACTGCTGTACGGGTTTCCTCCAGTCCGTGTCATCCCGCAAGTGCTGCGGAGGTTACGGAGGTTCGGTTCCCGGATGATCCTCATTGCTCCGGTATGGGCCCGGAGGACGTGGTACCCGGACCGTCTCGACTTGTCCATCTGTCCTCCATGTCATCTTCCCTACCGAGACGATCTGCTCTCACGGGATAGGGGCCAGGTTCTCCATCCAGAGGTCAGATCCCTCAACCTTCATGCTTGGCTTCTGAAAGGTTGAGGTATAAGGATTGGGACCTCCCTGAAGACGTGATGGAGGTGTTGCTTTCGGCCAGACGGCCGGCAACAAAGTCCCTGTACCGTTGGAGAAAGTTCTGCGACTGGTGCAGGGTTAAGAATGTGGATCATTTTTCATGTGACATTCCTGTAGTTCTGTCTTTTTTGCTTTCTTTAGCCCACAAGGGCCTGCAAGTGGGTACCATTAAAGGTTACCTGGCGGCGCTGTCCATATTTAAGCGCTTGTCTGAGGAGTGTTCTTATTTCAAAATTCCTTTAATTTCTCAGTTTCTGAAAGGGCTCACTAATGTGTTCCCTCCGTCACCTTTCCAGGTGCCCGGTTGGGATTTGAACCTTGTTCTCAAATTTCTAATGGGCGCTCCATTTGAGCCTTCACATTCTTGTCCTTTGAGACTGTTAACCCTTAAAACTGTATTTTTAGTTGCGGTCACTTCCGCTGGCAGCATGAGTGCGTTGCAGGCACTTTCAGTTAAGCCACCCTTCACTGTGTTTCATAAGGACAGGGTTGTCCTTGGAGTTCGTCCTTCCTTTCTTCGAAAGTGGTGTCGGAATTTCCTTTAAGCCAGAAGGTCATTCTTCCGGCATTTTATCCTCCTCCGCATCCTGGTAAGGAAGAGGAGGAAGAGGAGAGGCTCCATAGGTTGGATCCTAGGAGAGCTTTAAGTTTCTATATTTCACGCATGTCCCGGGTCAGAGTGGATGATTAGCTCTTTATAGGTTATGCTGGAAGGCGTTTGGGACAAGCTGTTACTAAGCAGACTTTGTCTAGATGGATTATCTTGGCAATTTCTGAATGTTACCGCTTGGTGGGTAAGGACCCTCCGGTAGGCTTACGGCCCCACTCTACTTGGGGTATGGCTGCCTCTACTGCCCTGCAGAGGGGTGTTCCTATTCGTAACATCTGTGAAGCAGCCACTTGGGCTTCGGTCCATACTTTTGTACGACACTACTCCCTAGATTCTATCCATGGGCAGGATCTGGCCTTTGGCAAGGTGGTCCTTTACTCTGCAATTTGATTGGGCATTCTAAATTTCTATATTCTAAATTATTTTTGCCTCCTCCATACGTTGGTACTGCTTTGGGAGTCTGTCATAGATATGGAATACGTCGGAGGACCCAATCCCCTCGAAGAACCAGTTACTCTCTTACCTGGTAACGTTCTTTCGATGGGATGGACCGACGACGTATTCCATATCGCTGCCTACCCCGCTGCAAAATTTCTTATGCGATTGTCATGATGCCTACTCCCGGAGCACCAGGTCAGGCCCAGCACCCCCGGGAGCAGGCATCATGCCCCCGGGTAAAAGCCCAGCGGCCCCTTATAGGGGCTCTTTGGACTCTGTCCTGGCGCCTTTGGCGCCAGGCTCATGTTGGACATCAGTCCTGGCGCCATAGGCGCCAGGCTCATAAAGGAAGGTGTTTTGGTGCACTTACCTGATGCAGACCATGCTGCAAGATTCAGGCCTCCCTGAGACCTGAAAGGGACTATTTTTTCATTGGGACTATTTTGCCACTCGGGCGTGGCCAGGGAAGGATACTTACCTGGAACTACTTGGGGGGCTATTTAAGCCAAGCCCAGACAGTAACTCACGCTTCGCGTTGTTCTGCATCCAAGCAGCTGAACGCTCACCGTGTCTGCTCCTGCATCTGGTCTCCAGCCACGCCCGCCTCGATCCTGGAAAACCTGTAAGGAAAGAAGAGAAGAGAAAGGTGAAAACCAAGGATTTTATCAAACTTCTTACCTGCATCCGGAACCTTCACGCCAGCGTTCCTGAGAAAAGACTTTCATTTAAAAGCACCGCGTTGCTCGCTGAAGCGCCGCGCTTCACTCACCTGTCCTCGGGAGTTCTTCTGGCTCCACCGCGACTGTCTGCACCGGTCGCCACATCTCTGCATCTAAGGGAGAGAAGAAGAGACAAAAGGTGAGCAGAAGGAACATATGAGGAAAGCCTCATTTTCCGCCATAACACTTACCGGTCTTCTGTTGGTGCATCATTCCTCATTTCGGGTCGGCGCTGCTTCGTTAGCAGGTACCGCACCGCGGCCCCTATGGGGAAAGGACAAAAGACATTATTGGAGGGATATAAAGACATTAAGAGGGATTGCCCCCATCGCTAACTCACCTGAGTTTACCATCGGCAAGTCAATCCCTCAACGCATCGCCTTCATTCTGCACCTGAAATAAAGGACAGATCACAGGTTAGGAAGGCAACAGAAAAGGAGGCTCAACACTTGAACTTTTGTATTCTTCATACTTACGGAGTTCCGCTCGGAAAAGTCAAGTGGATTTTGCCAGCGCCATTCTGAAAACCAGTGAAGTAACTGGACAAACACGCGCCCCTGCACCAGAAGCAGGATGGAGAGTTCATCCTTTCAAACCATAAGGTGAGCTTCAACTGGGGATTTCGGAGGAAGTTAGAGAAGAACGAAGGGGGAAAGGGGGGAGCAAGCACACTATTCTGCAGACTGTTAATCCCCTTTCTCATCTGCAGAAGGATATTCCTAAGGGCCAGACAAGCAAGATTTGAGGGTCCTGTTCAGTCGGTGTTCCGAGTTCTGCGCATCACGCTCAAAGAGGCCACAGCAACCCAGACCAGACCAGCGCCTCCGTGGGAGTCAGGTGAGCGTTACAGCGATTGCAGCTTATGTTTCTGCAAGGCTTTCTGTGGTCATACTGGCAGAAGATTGGTGCCACACGTTCTGGGGGAAAAAACTACAACTGAGTCTGCGGGGGTCGTGCGTCCTACTTATAACATCCGTTGACGTTGGCTCGACAGAGGCCCTCGAGGACAGCGTATCGACGTCATCGAAGCAGGACGCAGAAAGATTTTCCGAAGCAGCACAGCTGTGGTGATTACTGTCATAGATATGGAATAAGTCTTCGGACCATCCCATCGAAAGAACGTTACCAGGTAAGAGAGTAACTTGTTCTACTGTAAAGTAAATTACTTACTGGTTTTCAAGTGACTTCCACAGGACTTCTGACCTTTCCAACATTTTTTTTTCTTTTCTTTTTTTTAGCTGATAAATCAACTTTACAATTTATAAACTTCAACTATAAAAAATGTTCCTTGACTACGTAAATCTGTCATACTTTACAATTCATGCATTCAGATTGTAAAAATGTCTCCTTAAATACATGAAATTGATATGACTTGTAATTTAAAATCTATAAAATGCATGGATTGCACATAAAAACCAATCATAAAAAGTCATCTTTCATCTACACATAGCATATAATAATCAACCTCTTGAGTATTTTTAAATTACAGCTCTAATCACTTAGCTTTAGTGCATATAAGAATTGGAGAACAGCAATTCAACATTTGGTCCGATGACCAATAAAAAGAATTTGCCACAAATGATCATAAGTAATTGTTTGATACTGTAATACCAATTTTTTAAAGTTCAATGTGTGTAATTCCTGAAGCATCGCACATTGAATAATCAAATGATGTAAAGTTTCTTTGTGCTCTATAAGTAAACAAAAGTGACAAACATTCTTACAATTTAATATCTGCCCACGTTTGTTTAAAATATCTTTCATGGGCCACAGATTAAATCTTTAGCGGAGGAAATCAAGCATATGTGAGACAGATGCTGCTTGTATTAAATAAGGTTCAACAGTGCTATACTTCTTATCTCGAAACTGATTATCCTTAAAGTTATTATATTTCAGACATCTATCTCTAGTTTGTATCCAGTCCTATTGGAATAGCTTCGTAATAGGGTTTGTATCGATATTTCTCCATGTGCAAGCGTCTGAACAACCAAATACATCCAGGTCTTAACAAATTTGTGAGTTGAAGTAAACATATAGTTTGACAATATACTTATCAACATATTTGATTCTGGTGTCAACAGACACTTTATGAACAATGAGATTACTGGCCACAAATATCTACAATACAAGGAGATCAACCCCAGTTTGTACCGAATCCATACGACGAACACAATTAGGAAGACTCAACATACGCCTCCAATAACGCCCTTCAGGTTTCTGCAAGGAACTTTCAGAAAATATAAGTTTCGTTTCAGCTCCGTGACCTTTTTTCTGTAAAAACGTATAACGGATAAGAGTGAACATTTTCCATATACTGCTTAAATCAAAAGTGATTGAGATATTCCTATAGATACCTTTGTCTTTAAAATTGCTACATATGGTTTGTCATATCTATCATTACTAAGTAATACACCCAAGTATATGTACTGTTGAGCAGTATTTAGCACTGTGTTTGTAACAACCAACTTTTATAGCTCACAGCTTCCTTTTTTTGTTGCATATTAGCACTTTTGTTTTACTCAAGTTAATTGTCAGCAAGTTTTGTGCAACATACGATGACAAGGCATCTAAAAGTCGCTGGAGACCCTCTGGTGTCTTCGACATCAGCACAAGGTCATCTGCATAAAATAGTGCTGGAATTTGCTGTCCATTAACTTGGGGGCATCACTATCAATATCCTGAAATCCATCACCACTGTCTGATATAAAAAGATTAAAGAGGGCCGAGGCAAGTATACATCCCTGCATCAGCCCTCAAAGTTTCAAAAAAGGAAGTCAGGTCACCCATCATAGAGGTTCTTACTTGTAATTTCGTGCCTGTATGGAGGGCCTGAATCAATTCTATTAAATTTGCTGGACAATTTGCTCTTTTCAGTTTGTCAAAGAAAATTTCTCTTGAAACCGAATCAAAAGCGGCCTGAAAATCTACAAAGGCCATGTAGAGAGGTTGGCCGCTCAAGAAATGATGATTTTGGATAGCTCTAATAGTTAATAAATTAATTGATGTACCCAGGCCTGCCACATATGCAGTTTGTAATGGATTTCGTACAGTTTGGTATTGCCTACTGATTAAAATCCCTCAGAATAAACCTAGAAAAGATCTTACCTGGGGCGTCAAGAAGGGCGATCGGATGATAGTTGGCAGGACACGACCGATCGCCCTTTTTGAGTATGAGGACAATTACTGAATGACGCCACAAATCGTGGATGTTTCCAGAAGTAAGGACATGTCTAAATATATTAACCAGTATCATTGTCCATTCTTGGTGATGCTCCTTGAACATTTTATTATGTAAAGCATCGGGGCCAGAAGCTCTCGAATTACTTGATTTCATAACCTAATCTAGAATGTCCTCCTCTTCGACATTCATTCGATACGTTGTACTCCAGTTTAAATGACATATCTTTACGTTGGTCTTAGGTCTAGCATACAAAACAGTGTAATATTGAATCCACTGCTCATGTGTGACTCCATTAATTTGTACAGGAAACTGTGTATTATGGTTTGCTGTATTTAAATATCTCCATATTTGTGCTGTATTTTTCTCCTGCAACACCTTTAGCATCAATGTTCCATCTGTCTGATAGAGTTCAGCTTTTCTAGATAGTCTCCAGTTGTTGTCCTTACATTTTATGGATCTTAATAAAACAGATCATTCAGGGACAGGTTTCAGCAGGACTCGTCTCTTCTGTATCCTCATCTCTCTTCTGTTCTTGTAACATTTGATCAAAAAATGTTTCTTTATATATATATATATATCCTGCATTTACAGCTAAATAGATTTTAAATAGCTGTAGGGCATTAATATATTATTTATCACAGTCTATATCAACATCACCAGATTTTCTTGTTTGCTATTCAACGATATTATCATTGAGGAGAATTGGAGAGTTGTTATTCCAGGAGAAACGGGTCCTTGCATTGTTCACTTGTAAGCACTTAGAATATCGGCTACGTATAGGCTATGCAGCCGTCATGTCTAAGTTGCAACGTAATGTAAGCATCTCGTGGTCACTATGATGCCGTTTGGCCACTTGTAAATTCATAATTTTGGAATACGTAATGGAATCAACATACACATAATCTATAATAGAGTGACTTATCCCTCGACGCCATGTGGGAGCAGGTAGGACATCTCCCTCAATCGTGTCATTTAACATGTATAGCTGCCATTTATCCATCCACAATGGATGTCCATTTTTCAAGTGCTAGGTTTTTATTTTGTTCTTGGTGTTATCTATACATTGCAAGTTCAAAAAACCCCTGCAACGATTGCATTTGTAATTTCAGGAGTGTCGCCTATGGCATTGAGCAGTATTTCTAGCTTATAAAATAATTTTTGGTCGGTCAGGGCAGCTGGATTTCTGTATATATTAATTAATGCAATTACCCCCCACGACCCCTGCATAATGAACCTTAACCATTTGAAGATGGGAATTCGGTGAAGCCCAATGTCAGAATTGTGAACCTTAACAGGATTAAGCGCCTGGTGATCGAAGAGGAGCTGTTGAACCCGTAGTGCAGTAATATGTTCTTCCCACCAATGTAACACTCAGTTGTGCATAAAAACAGTCTGAGCGCTCAATTGGTTGAAAGATGTTTTGAAGAAGGAGCAGGACACTCTGGAACTCCGGGTGACTGCAAGTTTCTTCCGGATATATGGCAATTTGTACAGGACACACTGATAGCTCTCTGGTCGTCAGTAGGATAAGATGCAGTACATATCCGACAGGAAAACGACAGTAGAATGGAACTAAACAGTTTCTGTAATGATACAAGAACGTACATAAGGAAAAGAAAAACGTAAGGGCCAATAACTGAACAATGAACACTAAATGAAATTTCTTACGTGTATATCCGTATGGAGGACTGCAACGAGGAAGATGTGTTGAAGCTCCAAACGGCTCCAAAAGGAATGTCCGAGAAGAACACAGTCTCACGGATGCTGAAGGTTTCTTGAGTCCGGTGCAACCCTATTCCCGCCGGCACGAGTACGCCTAAGAGGTTCAGCGAGGTCCCAAAAGTGCTACAGGCAGTCTCTAGTCCAGCACTTAATTCCTATTCCCGCCGGCACGCGTACGCCTAAGGGTAGAAATCCTTCTTCGGAGTGATGTAGTAGAACAATCCAAGTGTTCCGGTTCAAACCAGGTAAGCAGACAAATTGAAACAAGAGACTAGAATCGAAGTCAAAAGAAGTCCAGGTCGAAGCAGTACCGTGGGCAAGACAAGAGGAATCCAATGGACAGGCAAGAGGTCGAGAAGTAGCCAGATCAGAAGTACCGTGGGCAAGACAGAAGCAATTCCAATAAACAGGCAAGAGGTCGAGAAAGGGCAAGATCCAAATAACAAACGCCACTGTAGAATTCCGAGGAAAACAATCAGAAGCACCGAACGGCAAACGGGGCGGACTTAAATATGCGTGGCTACAACGCGAGAGTCACGTGACCGGGAAGCCGGAGCAACACGTGACTGCAGACGTACTCGCGGCCAACGTCGCCATGGCAACCTCCAATGCCTTTGAAACAAACCTGTAAAGGAATGGAAGCGATTGCTGCTGCTCCTAGCTATTTTGACTCTCGAAAGTCCGCCTGGTAAGCGGGAACTTGCAGGAGAAGATGGTGTTCTGACAGTATCCTCCCCCAAAGGTCCCCCCAGACCCCGAGATGCTAGAAACCGGGATAACAGCATGGGGGCATGGATGTTGGATTCAGGTTCCCAGGTGCGATCCTCCGGACCGTACCCCTTCCAATCCACCAAAAACAAACGCACACCACGAGACAGCTTGGTATCCAATATAGCATTAACCTCGTATTCCTCCACCCCTTGCACCAACAGAGGGGGGGGACGTGCAGGCAGCCTCATCTGCTCAGGACACGGCTTGACCAAAGACACGTGGAACACGGGATGTGTTTTCCAGGCAGAGGGCAGTTCCAGTTTGACCACAAGGGGACTTATTACCTCCTTGACAACATAAGGACCCACAAAGCGAGGTAACAGGGTCTTGCGACCTGGAATACTAAGATTTTTGGTAGAGAGCCAAACACGCATCCCTGCAGTGTACTGCGGTGCTGGCTGGCGATGGCGATCGGCATACTTTTTTGCCTGTTCTTTCGCGTGTGTCAAGTGTTCCATGACGCTCTTACGTAATGACGTCAGGTCCCTAAGACAAGATTGGACCGCCGGACAATCCGAGGACGTAAATAAATCCAAAGGCAGAGAGCGAGGGTGTTGTCCATACATGGCATAGAATGGAGAAGCCCCCGTAGAAGAATGCGCAGAATTATTGTAAGCGAACTCTGCCATGGGCAGTACGGAGAGCCAGGTTTCTTGATGTTGTAGAATAAGGCATCTCAAGTACTGTTCCATGGTAGCATTGAGTCGCTCGGTTTGGCCATCGGTTTGTGGATGGTAGGCCGTAGAATATCTGTCGTCAATGCCCATAGACTGTGTAAGATGTTTCCAAAAACGAGAGGTGAATTGAGCACCCCTGTCAGATATTATGATCTCCGGAAGACCAAAGAACCGGAAGACATTACGTAAAAACAGGTCTGCCAGGATAGTAGCGGATGGAAGACCCCGACAAGGCACAAAAAGGGCCAACTTAGTAAAACTATCAACTACTACCCAGATCGTGTCAAATCCACCAATCGAAGGTAGTTCCACTACGAAGTCCATAGAAAGCATAACCCAGGGTTTAGCAGGTACTGGCAGGGGTTGTAGAAGACCCATTGGTTTAGCCGGGGCGGTTTTACACTGAGCGCAAACTGCGCAGTTTGCAATGTATAACACAATGTCTTTTGACATACAAGGCCACCAGCACCAACGTTTGAGGAACTCCAACGTCTTACGAGGACCGGGGTGTGCAGCCAACATGGAGTCATGACACCAAGACATGGCAATTCTGCGGGTATGAGAGTCTGGTATATAGATCTTACCTTGAACGTAGGGTAAGGATTGGACGATGTCCAGGTTAAGATCTTCCAGCTCAGGATGTCTTTCTGAGACCCACTGCTGAATGGCAGTTTTCAAAGATGGTTGCAATGTGCAGCCACAAACAACCTGGTTGGGCAAAAGTAGTCGACCTTCCTGTGGCCGAGGTACCGGGTCTTCATAGAGTCTTGATAAGGCGTCTGCCTTGGAGTGTAACATCCCGGGACGGTAGGTCAGTACAAAGTTGTACATAGAGAAGAACTCATGCCAACGTGCATGGCGTGCTGTAGTGCACTTTAATGACTGAAGGGCCAGTAGGTTTCTATGATCCGTGAATACTTGAATTGGGATCTCTGCTCCCAAGAGATGATGCCTCCAAACAGTAAAAGCCTCCCGGACAGACAACAATTCACGTTCAGTGATGGTGTAGTTTACCTCATATGGAGTGAGCTTACGTGAATGATAAGCAACAGGATGGAGGACCCCTGTGTCGGGACATAACTGGGAGAGGACTGCCCCTACTGCCACATCTGACGCATCAGCCTCTACAACAAACGGTTGTTTGACATCAGGATGCTGAAGTACCGGAGCTGAAGTAAAGGCCTCTTTGAGTGTCTCAAATGATTTTTGTGCCTCGGGATTCCATTGAAACGGATGCTTATTACTCGTTAAAGCAGTAAGCGGAGCCACAATGCTAGAGAAGTGCCTGATAAATCGCCGATAGAAGTTCGCAAACCCCAAAAAGGACTGCAAAGCTTTTAGTGTGCCTGGGACTGGCCATTCCAGTACTGCCTTGACCTTGGTTTGGCTCATTTGAACACCCTGGTTAGTGATGTCATAACCCAGGAATTCGACTGAAGTAGTATGGAAAATGCACTTCTCTAGTTTTGCGTATAGTTTATTTTTACGCAAACGTTGTAGTACTTCAGTGACATGTTGAATGTGTAGTTCAAGAGAAGGTGAATAGATCAAGATATCGTCTAAATAGACGATCACGAACCTATCAATCATGTCCTGAAAAACGTCATTGATAAAATGTTGAAACGTGGCAGGGGCATTACATAGCCCAAACGGCATGACCAAGTATTCAAAGAGGCCGTATCTGGTTTTGAATGCCGTTTTCCATTCATCTCCTTCTCTTATCCTCACCAGATTATACGCACCTCTGAGGTCCAGTTTGGTGTATATTACTGAAGAGCCTAGCTGGTCCAAAAGTACAGAAATCAGTGGTATGGGGTACTGATTCCGTATCGTGACTGCGTTCAGGTCCCGATAATCTATACATGGTCTCAGGTCCCCCTCTTTCTTCGGAACAAAGAACAGGGGAGATGCAGCAGGAGAACGAGAGGTGCGAATGAACCCAGAAGCCAAAGCCTTGTCCAAATATTCCTTTAACACTGCATCCTCCTTCACAGTAAGAGAGTATATCCTCCCAGAGGGGATTCTAGCTCCCTCCTTTAGATCTATGGGACAGTCATATATGCGATGAGGCGGTAACTTTTCTGCCTCACCCTTGTCAAAAACATCTGCGAAAGCCTTGTATTCCGGGGGTAGAATAGTATTGACAATACCACCCACCATCGAAACAGATTCCAATAAGGCTTGACATGGGTTGTTTTTCACTTGGGTCAATGGGCCACAATGTCCTGAACAGTAAGTCGAGGTAAACGAGACAGATCCAGTAACCCAATCCACCAAGGGATTATGGACCCGAAGCCATGGTAGACCCAGAATTAATCGAAATTGGGGTGCAGTGATGACATCAAATGAAATGACTTCGCTATGACAGTCGTCTATAAGTAAGTTCAGGGGCACTGTAGACTCCGTTACCAACCCTGAGAGCAGTGTGGTACCATCAACTGCATTGACCACTTCAGGTTGTTCCTTTGGTATCAGTGGAATGTTCCAGTCTTTCACATACTGGAGATCAACATAGTTTCCAGTAGCCCCAGAGTCCAAAACCGCTTCCGAGGACCATGTCTCTCCGTCCGGAGATGAAACTTTGACCCGAATGGTGAAAGGAACTGAAACTTTGGAGCCCGGAAGATCAATGCTCGACATAGGGGCTCCCTCTATTGTCGGGCTTTGGAGTTTCCCGACTTCGCGGGTTTCTTGGGACATAAACTCAAGAAATGACCAGAAGAACCACAATAAAAGCATAATTTGTTCCTTTTACGCTTCTCTCTTTCTTCGCTAGACAGTGGTCCTCTTATCGCCCCTATTTGCATGGGTTCCCCATTACCTGAAATTGAACTCGTCAGGCTGACAGGGACCGGGGGTATAATCCTTTTCTCCCCCTTCCTTTCTGCTTTACGGGCATCGATCTGAAGAACTAGATCCAAAAAGTCAGGAAAGGAGACGGGGACCACAGGTACCGTAGCAATGACATCCTTGAGGGAGTCTGACAAACCCTTGTAAAACAAGGCTGCCTTTTTTTCGTCTGGCCAGTTGGTTTCAGCAACCAATTGGTTAAACTTAGCCAGATACGTCAATAGAGAAGAATCGCCTTGCTGTAAATTTAACAACTCCAAATCAGTGGCCTGAGATTTGTATCGGGTGTCAAAAACTCTCGTAAGCGCCTCTATGAGAGCGTCACAGTCAAATAATAGACGACTTCCTTGCTCTAAAAGAGGATTAGCCCAGACTGCGGCAGTACCCCCTAGATTAGACAATATAAAAGCGGCCTTAGTGGTTGAATCGGGAAACGATGTTGGCCTACAGAGAAAATGCAGTCTGCATTGATTGATAAACGTTCTAAAGGCTTTTGGATCACCCAAAAAACGTTCAGGAGGAGCCAACGGAAACTGTGCAGCCATAACTACCGGAACCGGGTCTGCCCTGGCTTGAGCACCGGCCGTACCAGACCCGGAAGCCACTGCGATTGATGGAGGTTCAATGGTGCTAACCCTTAATCCCGCTTGAATATCATCAATACGGCGATGGGTAGCATCATGGGCAGTTTGCATATCCGCACGTAAATCAGCCACTAATTGAACCAAAGTAGCCAAAGGATCAGTGACTGTGTCCATTTTAAGGCTTCTGATTCTGTCAGAATTGTGAACCTTAACAGGATTAAGCGCCTGGTGATCGAAGAGGAGCTGTTGAACCCGTAGTGCAGTAATATGTTCTTCCCACCAATGTAACACTCAGTTGTGCATAAAAACAGTCTGAGCGCTCAATTGGTTGAAAGATGTTTTGAAGAAGGAGCAGGACACTCTGGAACTCCGGGTGACTGCAAGTTTCTTCCGGATATATGGCAATTTGTACAGGACACACTGATAGCTCTCTGGTCGTCAGTAGGATAAGATGCAGTACATATCCGACAGGAAAACGACAGTAGAATGGAACTAAACAGTTTCTGCAATGATACAAGAACGTACATAAGGAAAAGAAAAACGTAAGGGCCAATAACTGAACAATGAACACTAAATGAAATTTCTTACGTGTATATCCGTATGAAGGACTGCAACGAGGAAGATGTGTTGAAGCTCCAAACGGCTCCAAAAGGAATGTCCGAGAAGAACACAGTCTCACGGATGCTGAAGGTTTCTTGAGTCCGGTGCAACCCTATTCCCGCCGGCACGAGTACGCCTAAGAGGTTCAGCGAGGTACCAAAAGTGCTACAGGCAGTCTCTAGTCCAGCACTTAATTCCTATTCCCGCCGGCACGCGTACGCCTAAGGGTAGAAATCCTTCTTCGGAGTGATGTAGTAGAACAATCCAAGTGTTCCGGTTCAAACCAGGTAAGCAGACAAATTGAAACAAGAGACTAGAATCGAAGTCAAAAGAAGTCCAGGTCGAAGCAGTACCGTGGGCAAGACAAGAGGAATCCAATGGACAGGCAAGAGGTCGAGAAGTAGCCAGATCAGAAGTACCGTGGGCAAGACAGAAGCAATTCCAATAAACAGGCAAGAGGTCGAGAAAGGGCAAGATCCAAATAACAAACGCCACTGTAGAATTCCGAGGAAAACAATCAGAAGCACCGAACGGCAAACGGGGCGGACTTAAATATGCGTGGCTACAACGCGAGAGTCACGTGACCGGGAAGCCGGAGCAACACGTGACTGCAGACGTACTCGCGGCCAACGTCGCCATGGCAACCTCCAATGCCTTTGAAACAAACCTGTAAAGGAATGGAAGCGATTGCTGCTGCTCCTAGCTATTTTGACTCTCGAAAGTCCGCCTGGTAAGCGGGAACTTGCAGGAGAAGATGGTGTTCTGACACCCAAGGGTGTAATTTTAGACCTGCATTATTTTTGATGACGCATCAGCCCTGAAATCCATCGGCCTTTGTTCTTATTTAAGGCCGGTATTAAGTTAATAGTATGGTTTTCCCAAACCGGCTGCTCGACCAGCCAAGTTTCTTGTAACACGGGAATATCAAAGATGTCAATTGCAATCGCACTTTCATTAAAGAGATGTACATGCCCTTGTTTATTCCAGGTTACTAAGTTGATTATTTTGTTTTGGATACTGACACCTAGCTAATGATTGTCACCTTTACTCCATTGACTTGAAGGTGTCCTAAATTGGTTTAGCTGATTTACTGATAATGAGTGAATTTCTTTAGTAAATCTTCAATGTTTCGGCTCTTCATCAGTCTAACTAGGCAAGCCCTTATTAGAGGACGGCTTAAATACCGTCTGATCCTGTGCTAGTACAAAACCTAATCTAAAAAGATTCATTTTATCCTGCCATAATGTGTTTCTGACTACACCAGAACGTATTCACAATCTTACTATCGCTAAGTCTTCGTTATTTAAAAATTCCACCTGGTCGATATCGGATGATGTGATATCTTCCAATTGTTGTACTTCACCAAATATGGCTAATATACTTGAGCGACAGAGATCATAGCATGCAAACGGGGCTGGACGACACTTCACTATCAAGCGATGAAACTGATTTAAATTTTTAGATTTATGGAGTTTGGAAGAGTTGGATTCAGAGGTGGTGTGTGAATCCAAAAGGCTAGAGGCTTCATAGCGTACCTCATTGCAGTCCACTGGATATCCATGTACTTGATTTTCTTTTTGGAGCACCCTAGTACTAGAATCCTCTATTAATGCGCCATGATGAACCTCCTCGAGACCCTGCTTTTGGACTTTCTTAACCAATAGTCCTGAATAGATTTTTGGATTTACGCTCTTATTTGCAGTAAAAAGGTTTGACTTGTGCCTGTTTCAATATCGTGTTTGGCCTTCACACCTTGAAATTTTGCATTTTCATTCGAACTTTCGCTTAACACTACCGGACTCTCCCCATGAATTCTTTGGTCATCTTCAATATTAGTCACCAAGGGGTTGGTAAACACTAGGGTGTTTTTTTTTTAATTTATGTGTTTCATTTGTGCCACAAGTCATATTTTTATATTTGGCAACTACGGCTGAACTAGCAATACTTTTTCATGTTTTTGGATTTAGAATTTTCCGTACAAATTGTCTAATTTGTGAGGAAGATTTTGGGTTGATTGCTTTTTCATTTTTAATTTTTGTTTTCACTATTGGTGGCTTTTGTATGCAGCTAGATTTAGTAGTTTTTGCATTTTCTGGAGTAAGAATGGAGTGTGGTACCAACGCGGGCGCACGCAATTTAGCAGCTTGCGGCCAAATCATAATGACCTCACTTTGAGTCCCCGTTCTATCTGTGTTCAGAGTTTGCTCCGCATCAGTCACCACCTCCAATCGTATTACATGTGCTATAATAGGCAATGACGATTGCAGACTCTCCGCTGATGTGTAAGCACTCTTCAATACGGTGGTATAGCTTTTCGGCATGACTGCCTGGAATCATAGTTATTGCACATTGTTGTGGCTGTTTCTTTACTTTGGTTTCTCTGCATTTCATACATCCATTGTGCTATTTGCTCAATTTGTGCTGTCTTGTAATTTTGAAATCTAGTGCCTCAAAAAGTTAAATTATTGACTGGATTGGTTGAATTCATTGCCATTAATGTAATTTCTAACAGAGGAGGCTGCATACTAGGCAATTCATGACTAAGATGTCAATTGTGTTGTTCTCTTTGCGGTAAATCACTCTTTGGCGGTGTAGGCTGCATAAATGAGAAATCAAAATATCTCGCCTAGATGTTTAAAATCTATCTGGAGATTGGGACATGGATTGAGTATTATGCAGTAGATCAATAATGTGTTATGTAGGGGATAATAGAAGGTCTCCATTCAAGTCTATCTTATCAGCCTGAGGGCCAGAGGCCATAATGTGACCCACTGGCTGCTTGGGCTCATTCGTCTCATTACTAGCAGTAATTCCTAGTATGGGGGCTTCTCTCAATAAAGACATATGTGACCAAGGGGTCATTTGTTGAGGAAAGTTGGTCGGCCTTTTGCTCAAGAGCTATTATAGTTACATCTTTCTCGCTTGATAGTAACACAGAGTCTGTAATCGTGTCAATACATACAACAGGAATCTGTTCAACATTCATCTGCATCGAGAAAAATACAGGACTAACAATTTCAGCTTCAGACGATATAGAGGTAATCTCTGAGCGCACTTTACAAAATTCTCCAATGTCTACATTAGATGGTTTATTTTTTAGAATTTCAGCTGCTTTTGTTGCCGAGATTGTCATGATCGGTGTCTTGGCTGCATCAGCCTTAGAAGCGGCTGCCGCTTGTGAAAGTACCTTACTCAGAGGCATTTTCATTTGTAAATAGTGTAAGAGTGCCTGCATTAACTATACCAGAAACAAAATAACCAAACAATTGTGAAATATTTTGCTTAAGAATTAACTACCAAATGTTAAGTTCAAGTAACACCAAAATAAACTTTATAATATATTGATCACCCTGCTCGCTGCTCGCGTCGCTGCGAAGCAGCCTACCTCAGACTTCCTCCTCACTTCCCGAAAGCACGCGCGCAGTGCGCGTGCTTCTAGAAGTTATAGGAAGTGAGGTGGGATAGGAGGAGCACACGGCGGCAGAGTTGCCAGTAGCAATGTGATCGGTGCGCTCTCAAGAGGTCCAAAGAGCACGCCAGTAGTCGCGCCAGTGGATAAATATACTCTCTCAGACTTCCTCCTGACTTCCAACATCTGTGTCTATCCTGACCTGTCTGCTGGACACTAGAGTACTAGTGATCCCCTCCTGCCACTGAGAACACTCATGCTTCAAGAATAGGGAATGTCTTATAAGGTTTGGACCTCTTGGCTAAGAAATGTAATACGTGTTTAACAGTACTTACCAAACCAACTCCTTAACAGGTAACTGGCCCTCTGGAAAAGGAACAGTTACAAAAGTTCTTACTATCCTTTGAATGTGTTTTGCCATTCTGAAAAGTATATATGAGGTTATCTTACTCACCTGTGTATTGGGTTCTCCTCTTCCTAAAAGTAATGCTGTTGGTTTCACTTTAATATTTCTTTTAGGATATAAATGTATGAGTTCACCAACTGGGTCTTGCTTCCCTTGAACCGCTGGTTAGCCTGTCTAGAATAAGTCTTCCGTGTGTTTTACTTAACTTGAATAGATGTGTGCGATTCTTAAGAAGTGTTTGTGGGTTTTACTACCCTAGGTCTGCCTTGTTACATCCTAAAATAAGTTAGTTAATGCTTACCTTGGTCTGTGTTTCACTGAACTGAAAAGCAACTGTAATTGTTAATTGCAACATTAGGTTTTACTCACCTGGGTTAACTGGGTGTTATCCTGAATGTAAGTATTGGTCTATACTGTTCCTTGAATTGGTGTTCACTATACAGAAAAATATCCTAATAACGGTTTCGGCTTACTAAGTGATTTCTTAACTGAGTGTCACTGCATGACTGACCGGGTCGACTACCCTTGACTTCTTGTAAAGTAATCTAAAAGTAACTTGTGGTTTTACTCCCTCTGAATAGGTGTGTTCTATTCTAAAGGTTTATGATTAGGTCTGACCTGCCTAGAAATACTGTTAGTATTCTGAATAAGGTTTATGCGTTGGTCTGTGTACCTTCAAGCATTGTGTTGTGTTTTTGTAATGTGTTTGACTTTATAACAACATACTTACCAGCCCCCCCCAACATTTACATTTGCCTACTTGTATTTATAATAAAGTTTTATTTTGTATGATACTTCTGGGTGTGATTGTTTCTGTTGAACCCTTTCTATGCTATGAGGTTCTTTGTACCTTTCTACAGCCCTCTCTTCCTCCTAGGATAAGCCTGGCTGCTCTGTCTACACTACCAAATACTTGGGTGGTACCGCCTGTTAAGTAAGAATTGATGTAGTAACACTGTGTGAGACTACACAACACTTGTCCTCTTGGTATTAGGTAACCACCTTTTGGTATAGGCCTGTACTACACAAGTTGGTAGTGTGCCTGAGCAGCCAGGCTCATCTCAAGAGTGGTAAATGTGAACTGTAGAGCTGTAGCAATGAAAATCACAAATACAATTGGCCAAGTAACAATTACACTCAAGGTTTCAGTTATAAATAGTTTATTTATTTAACATCAATTTTTAAATGGCTTTTACAGAAACTAAAGCCAGCATCAGGAACGACGTTCTATAAACATCATTTTAACCCAGAATTGGCTGCAAAAAAGAAAGGTCTACGTCAAACCATACAGTTATTGAAGAAAAATTGTAATGTAGAAAATAAGCAAAAGATAAAAAGAGCTAGACAAGCATACACAAATTGGAAAAAATCAAATGTAATGACGATGCTACAAACAGATGCCGAAACTATATTGGCCACCTTTAAAAACTGAAATTTGCGAGAACTTTGGAACCTTCTCAATAATAACTCTCTATCAACAGCTCCTCATGAAAAATGTGACAGAAAGCAATTGGATTCAACACTTTTCTATCCTCTATAAAGAAAGCGTACCGGATGAATGCCCATCCGAAGATCGCAAAAAAGTGGACCATACAATGGGGAACTTGAGATAGTCTAGAAACGATCCTCAAGTTAAGCGTCACATGCTCCTGGCCCTGATGGGATGACTAACGCCATCATAAAACAAGATCCTGACACCTGGGCAAACTGATGGCCCAACTCATTATCTTGATAAACTAATTAAATCAGATCCTGTCGTGATGCTGTCGTGATGGAGAAAGGCCACCCTAATAACTATTTTGAAACAGGATGCAAGAGATGATCTATCGAACTACCGTTACATTGCTCTCCTTGACCGTTTAGGCAAACTATTTGCCACATTTC
This sequence comes from Ambystoma mexicanum, assembly GCF_040938575.1. Classification (NCBI taxonomy): domain Eukaryota; kingdom Metazoa; phylum Chordata; class Amphibia; order Caudata; family Ambystomatidae; genus Ambystoma; species Ambystoma mexicanum. The sequence goes on from NC_090936.1 coordinate 1,220,082,378, forward strand.
TTCTCAAGAAATTGAAGGGTTGAGCCAATCAAAATAATCGATTTGCGACGAGACAAACAGGATTTACTGCCAACGTAGATACTAAGATCAACCTCCTGACCTTGAATTTAATCCAACATTAATCTCTAATGTCAAAGTCTACTGTATATGCCATATTTGTCGACCTGAATATGGCATTTGATTACATAAATAGGCACAAATTATGGAAGAAACTAAAAGCATGGAGCTTCCCACCAGAGATAATTAAACCTATCAAACTGCTGTAGTCAAATATGAAAATTACTATCAGATTATCAAAATATGGACTGACCACTGCTCCCATAAAATCCTGGAACGGATTGAAACAGGATTGCCTGCTTGCAGCAACCCTGTACAGTCTATAAACAGCAGACTTCGAAAAATCGATCAGACATTGCCTTAAAGCCACCAAAAATCGACTCTGTCCCGATCCCTGCATTAATTTATGCTGATGACATTATACTACTAGACAAAACGATATCTGGTCAAAAAGTGAGCCTGCGAAAATTGGCCGAATACATGAATCTCAATGAGCTACGAGTCAATACAAATATATATATATATATCTTTGACGAAGCAATGGACAAAGAAAAACAGGTCTTACAAGCTTTCAATTGAGAGCAAACCAGTGGAAGAGGTGACTACTTTTATGTACCTAGGTGTACTAATCAATCAATCTGGAAACGAAAAGGAATGGGTGACTAACGTGGATGGAAAAATGCAGTCGATGGCGAGACAAGGATGTTTCCTGCATAGAAAATATGGAAAGTTTTCCATGAAACCGATAATAACATACTATAGACAAAAAGTGATCCCTATTACCACCTATGGGAGTGAAGCAATGATTATGGCAGGAAATATCAATTGACAGAAACTTGAAGCCCTATTTTGGCGGAAAATCTTGCAACTGCCAAAGAACTATCCAATGGCTAGAATAAGGCACGAGATAGCAGCGCAGTCGCTGGCCTCTATAGTCCTCTGGAAACAACTGAATCTATTGTGAAAGGTGCTTGCTGATGAAAAAAAATATCAGCGATTCAAATACTTCGAGGTACAGATGATACAATGGAACAACACCAAATTGAAAAAGTGGATAAAGCATCTGCAAGAAGAATTGTTAAAAGAAGACAATTCAATTGAAATGTTAATACAAAGACCTCAGCATGCCAAAATTAAGCTGCAAAGGAACGATTGGCCGAAGACTATCAAAGAGAAATTAAAATATTCCATGAACATCCATTGTGACGCTGATATACAGGCTATCAACGAACTTCCGAAATACCTTATCTTATTTCCAGACCCAAAAGCTCGACAAATATTTCAGAAAATTCGGTTGAATAGTCTTCCGACTAGAGAAAGACTAACGGAAACCAGACCATTATCTGGAACAGAAAGATATTGTTGGTGCTGTATGGACCTGAATGCCACAGAATCAATATGTCATTTAACCATGATCTGCCCGGCACTTGCCCATAAGAGAGATCTTTTCGGTTCCTTTTTTAAGATTTCGACACAACTGGAGGCTGCAACTAGATGGGGGAGGATGATGAGCGGCGAAGATAAAAAAAACAATTTTTACGACTACGCAATATATTGCCAACATCCAAGAACTTGACAAATTGACAGACTGATGACTTTTATGTTTATGGGGGTCTTCTCTTATGATTAGTCAGGAAATATATCATTTTTTATTGTTTTGTTTGCTTATTTGATTATTGCGATAAGAGAATAGAATTATTTCGATGGGTTTATAAATTAAAAGTTTTTATATAAACGGTATCATTTTAAGTAAAAAAAATAAGCATTCTTTAAAAAGGGCAATATATGTAACAATCAAAAGATACTTAAAATACTTTTCCAGAATCAGCATACATTTAGTAGATGCTCTTTAGAGAAGCTTTTTACACACGTCCTACACCCGTAGGTGACTTCATTCACAGGGACAGTAATGGCGTTTATATATCACTAGTACACTTTGGAGATTCTGAGGTTGCAGAAAGGAAAGGTTAAAGGAAGGAAAAGGGTTAAACAGGTTCTCGGGGCATGTGAGTACACTTAAATCTTCCAATGAAGTCTAGACAAAACCTTTCCCAGCAATAACAGTCTAAAAATAAGTTATCACCACTCGGGGACAGAAAATATCAGTCAATGAAGAGTCTGCAGGGAACCGGGACAGCCAAAGTCAATTGTAGCACAGTCTATGGAGCTGAGGCACTACGTAGTTAATAAGTCTTGCACAAAGTTAGAGAGTTTTGTAAATAATCACTGTAGGGTTACAAGCTGTTAGACTTGTGGAGAGCAGAGCTGAAATCAACTCTAACAAAAGTAGTTACTGCAAGTCTGAACTGAGAAGAGCGAAGTTAAAGACAGTGAGGTAAGTACCCCAAGTCTGAACAGTACCTCTGGTTTGAAGAAGAGTGGTCCAGCTGGCTTCTGTCTGGTTGCAGATCCTGGGTTCCTGAGCCTCAGTCATGGGGACAAGATGGAGGACTCCTGCAGTAGCAATTTGGAGGTCGGCGGCAGCTACAGGCTCTTTTTGGATCAGAAGCACTTCGCGGTTTCAGCACGCGATAAACAGCACCATCGCAGATCTTTGATACCGGTTGGGCTTCCTTCACTCCTTGAGTCCTGCACTCTGGGGAGGGCACTCAAGCCCTGGTCGTCCAGCTTCTGGAGAGTCCTTAGGAGAGTACTTAGGAGTCCTTAGAGCTTCTGGCCGAATTGCAGACGTTGCACTCGACTACGGATTTTTCGACCCCTGGCACTCGGTTTCTGCTGCAGAAAAGTACAGCCAGTTGGGCAAGATGGTCCAGTGGAGTTCGTCTCTGGGTTAGTTTGTCCCACTAACCCAAGGGAAGAAGTCGTCCCTTTCGGAGCTTTTCTTGTCGATCAGAAAAAGGAGTTTCAGCACAGCAGCAGGGCTTCACCGGGCAATTCAAAGGTCCAGGAGGATACAGCAAGCTTTGTTCACGGTTTCTTAGTCAGGTGTTCTGCCCAGTGGTCGACTCTGCCTTTAGTCCCAAAACCCTCACCATTTAAGCAGGTTTCTCCCATTCATGCACAGGAGGCTGTCACTCAAACAAAAGGCTGCATCCAGCCAATCTGGACTGGTTGATTTCATGGACTCCTAGAGACAAAAGCCAGAGTGGTTTTGGGAACTTCCCTCACTTCCTGCCCTTCCAGACACACTGGAGCCAGAGGCGGGTTTCAGGACTAAAGCCTGCCAAAGGCAAACTGAACAAAGTGCTCAAACCTGGCTTGACACGCAGAGTAAAACCCAAGAAAGACCTCACAAACAGAAAATGGCTAAAAAAGAAGACCAGGACCATTTTGGTAAAATGGTCACCCATGGTAGCTATACTGCAGCTGAGGATTCAGCCTGCGGTAGGAAATCACAATGGTAGGAAAATTAAACCACTACCACCAGCCATTTAAAGTAGTGAGGGTAACATACATTGTTTTACATGAGTAGGTAGGATAAGGGGCTACTAGGTAACCTCCACATAAGATGGTGTGTGCTGGACCTACAAAGAGAAAAGGTAAGTAAAATCAGTTTCACTTTACTATTCTTGGGAACAGTAGTTCACACAAGAAAAGGTATTTAAACCTTATGAGAAATCTAAAGGAGTTCTCTGTGACACTGCACTGAAGGTACTGTGGGTCACCATACAATAGGTAGATGCCTATGAAGTTTATCAGACTTCAAAAACAAAGGAAACATATAATCCAAATCAGGTCAAAACACATGAGAGAGTGAGAAAAAGGTCTCTCACTCCAGGGTTAAAATTAAAAAGTCCTAAATTCCAGCAAAAGGGCTGGGGTCTCTAAAGTTGAAGGGAATTAGCACATAAATGAGAATTCTCCCAAACACAGCCTTATACTAAGAGTGGAGTTTTGTACTGTCTCAGTTGTATGGTTTTATGAAGCCCTTAGTTGGACTTCAGAAAAACTGTCCTGCCTAACTCGAGAACCTAAGGCTTGTTCCCATGAAAGTTGTGAGCAACATTTTTCTTTAATGAACTTTATTTTTGTTGACTCGGCTCTGAAGGCAAGGCCGTAGCTGTTTTATAAATCTTAAATTGGAACTTTGAAAGACTTGCCATGTTGGGCCAGGCAGAAGTCTAACACTGAGACTGTGTCCTGGTCTCCACCTTCCTGTTTTGTTTAAGTGGTAGGGCCAGTTACGAGGTAGGATTTGGACGAAAGACTCATTCTCTTTGATGAGGGACTCTTAGTTTTAGTTTGATATGCAGGGGTTCTCTTTTATTGCACTAGGGCAAGGTAGTAATTTTCTTTTGAGTTAAATAAAACCTTTTTAAAATGGCATTAAGTCTTCTGACTGCTTCTGGTACACCACAATAGCCCCAATAGTCCAATCACATGGCAAACTTTCCTGAAGAGTATAACTTTGGATCTGATAACTTTAGGGCACAAGGCCCCACACCATCTTGGGGCTAGACTTAATAAGTGTTAGGGAACTGTTTTTTCGATTTCTCTAAAGTGCTTCTACTGAACCTCATGCATCTGACTACTTATCTGTTTTACAAAATCTGTGTGATTTGTTTGAATTAATTTGGTGGAATTGTTAGAATAATTGTTTGTTTTTTGGTCTTTCTTGTCGCAAATATATGCAGGGGAGACAACCTGCAGGCCCCCACCCAACTCCCCATATTAATTATTACCCTAAACCCACCACCCACATATATTTGCGGCAAAAACTGTCACCCATAAATTCGAGTAAATCCACCACGATCAAATCAGCCACAGTGAAATTGGGTAATACCGTTTTACACTGGTTACTGAAGTAAATACTTTCTTTCTTTTCATCAGGGTGAATATATATATCGGTTTTATACTATGTGTGTGACAATATTTGCTTAGAGGTTTCATTTGCTTAGTGTGTATTCTAAAGGCCTAGTATATTTTTGTACTTGCTGGTCTGTCTAGACTTATTGGTGTTTTTTGTGTGTGGATTCATTTTAGCAGTAGACCACTCTCGCGCCCTTCCTGAGTCTAGTCCTTGCCACGCTGCTACCTTACCTTGATTGGGTTTGGCCAACCTCTGTGTCTTCCATGTTGACCATAATAGGTTGGCCTCAAAACATCCACACCCTGGGATGATTTTGGAAATCATTTTAACTGCTTCCACCACGTTTCAGTAATCCAGTAATCGCTCAAGATAATCTATGCCGTGAGCTTCAATAAATGGCTGAGATGTGCTTTACCATTCCATGACATGACATGATATACTCGTAGGAAAGAAATTCAATAATCACAGTTGTCCTTGCTTGTTTGATGAACCAGTTCTTCTTTTTCCGTTTAGGTTCACGTGTTGTCTTTCACCGTTAACCTGCTAATGAAAGGCATCAGCGGTAAACTGAAGAGTGGCGACCTGGACTCCTGTCTGGACATTATGATTGAGGTAAAGCCACCCTCATGGCCACTGTTTCCATCAAGGCTTATCTAGTTTGCACAGATTGATTTAACAAGAGAAAAAAAGCACCTGAACTTTGTACATTATTAAAATGCATCTGCAATTAGAAATAACATTCTATAAAGTCAAATTCATTAGCAGAAATAAACTAAATTGTTTCATCAATAGCTAACATTTGAAATAAGAGCAGAAGTAACACGTTTTAAGCCTTTCAACACTCCACTGGACAACCCTTGCACTGTCGGGATGGACATCCAGCAATTTAGTGATATCTTGCATTGTGATGTGAACATTGTTTTTATAATTTTGCTGTGGAAGGAATGTTTTTCATGTTCCTGTTCATGTATGTAATGCTTCAGCAACACCTGAATCTATTAGGGAAAAGACACTACCAGTGTCTAGTGTACAGAACAATCTGCAGTTATGAAAGGGGGGTTCAGACAATAGGTTATCAGCCCATTAAGCAGGGTGCTTCCTTTTACTGAAAAAGGAGCTAATGTAACATCTGCCCCACATCTGACCTTCGCTTGAGATGCCAACTACAAAGTGTAGTTCATTCATTTGACCTAGTATGTTGTACGATTTTCTAGATGTTCAGAATGCGCCTTTTATACACATTCCCAAACACAGTTACTGCCACAGTGGTAAGTTTCGATGGCACCAGTTGGCCTGGGGAGTAAAAAGTAGCGCATTGTAGCTGTTGGTGTCACACAAAGCGAGATATTCTAGCCAACAAGATGGGGATAACTAGTGCCCCGCAATTTCAATTCCTATGTTTACTATGACAGACACCGTTTTAAACATGCAAATGTCCTGCCTCAGAGCTTTAAACACCCACCCCTAACAGGTTTTCTTTAGTCAAGGAAACTTGTAGGTTTCCTTAAGGGATTACCTTAACAAGCTGTGTGTTAAGGCAGATGGTTTTTAGCGCTTGGGGTACAATGGGTTTTCCATCCCAATGGGGATCTGGAGGGGTGCCAGATTCAAGCAATCTACAACCCCCAGTATCTCAGGATCAAGCCAACAGCTCAGCGGTACGTTAGTACCTTACTTAGAATGAAGAATTAGTTGCTGCAGGACAGTTCTAGTGGTGAGGTGACAGCAGACTCTGTCACTGGTTTCTCGGTCTCTGCGTCAGAAGAAAGGGACTGCAGCAGATCTGGCGACAGCTGTCATGCAGGCGAACGTCCAGCAAAGCATCTTCTCGGTTCTGGCTTGTTGGCGCCTTTTCAGACTTGGCTTGGTTGAAGGACGGTTGTCGCAGCGTGCGACTCTTTTCGTTTTCTCCGTCCTCATCTCGACGCCCAACAAAAGGTGCTGTGGGACTAACCGGTGGATAAAATTTCACTCAAGAAGGAAAATCTACTCTTTACACCCTAGTTGTTTGGATCCTGTAATCCACACCTGAAAAGAACTGTTAGTACCCCACATCTGGCCCTAGTTGGTGAGTTATTCTCGATACCCTGAGTAACGTGTGGTCTCAGGTAGAGACCTTTTACATGTGGGCCTCGACTACTTTTTCTTATTGACGTCCATTTGGGACCGTCTGTCTGTGGGACGGTCTACTGCTGGCTTCACGTTAGACTGCCTGGGTCATCCAGCCTTGGTGCTGGAAGCTGCCACTCCCTGGAAGTGTGTTGTGTCCCAACACCTGCCGGATATGCTCTTCAGGACTATTCTGGGTTCCCTCTTCCATTGCTGTGTTCGTGGGACAGTCTTCTGTGGCAGCGCATCCTCTCCTTCTCCTCTCTTCCGCCGGATGCTGCTTTGCCAAGTTCCCCCGATGTCCTAGAATCTTTCTTAGCATTGCTTTTGCTTCTGGCTTGAGAGACTCCCTTATGGGAAGACTGCTGAGTCTTCTTTTCCGTTGCAGGGGTTGTTATTGGTCCAAGGTTCTAGTGGCTGGGAAGTCGCATCTTCTAAACCACACCTAGGAAAGAACCCCTGCACTTAACAGGTTTTTTTCAGCTCATAAAAGCTGTCTTTCTAGAAGCAAGTACAGTAGGTTTTTAGCTCTGTCTTGGGTTGGTGTTCTTCTTGATAACCCCTCTCTAATGGGATTTCCCCTTTTGTAGCATCAGTGTTCTTGCTGTACTGTGTCGTTTGCTGAGGCTTCTGGTTCTTGAACCAACCTCTGGATATCTTCATTGGGGTCTCCTCTGCTCCTCACTTGGGTAATTTGCCGACACATTAGCACCTGTGGGGTAGAACTGGAGCTTAACTATGTTTTCCCCATACACTCGAATTCCTTACTTTAACTGTGAGTATTTCTTACACTGTACTTATTTTTGCTAACTCTATAACTATTTTTCACTTAAGTGAATTCCACTGGTAACGTTTGGTAAAATGCAGCTCGCGTTGTTTGGCGGCTTCTGGCTGCGTTTCACCCCTTCCCCATGTTGGACTCTGATGTGTGCATTCGTATTTTTCAGATACTTGGCCATAGAGGGCCAGAAATACTGTGTATTGTCGGTTTGGCCTAAGAATCCTGTGTCCTTTTTCTCCTCCCACTTTCGCTGTGATATGAATCAGCTCTGGGACTGAGAGCCTTATGGACAACGCAGAATCATATACTCTTAAGGAGTGAAAAGGGGTTGCCATGGAAGGTGGACTTCAGTAGAAGTCCCTCTGACCCCAAAAATAAGTCTGTGAACCAAAATTAAAAATAGGGAAAAAGGGAACATTTTACAAAGCTCTAAAGTGTCTTTAGAATCCCAAAAATCAAATTCTGTTTCAACAACTTAAATTCTTTTTGGAAAAATAAGCTTTATTGAGGGTTGAGTCTCGCCTTCATTGAATGCTTCAACCCACCTCACAAGAAATTCAGGACATGGTTTAAAAATGACTTTTGTAAGTGTCATGCCGGATATCGCTATCAGCTTGTGGTGCCTCCTAAGTTACATTTGTGTAGCACCCACCGGCAGTCCAACTCTGAACAGATTTACGTTAGTACTTGTTTTGAGAATATGTCACGGCAAACTACAGGAAACTGTTAACCAGACATTCAAGATATGTTGGAGGAAAAAATGTTTTCCTACTCTCTAAATTGATTTATTTTTTTTACATGTGACGTTTAATTAAGCAATGTGGATGTGTGTCCTAAGTCTCTGAGCTGGGAGATGCGATACAAGATTTATGGGCCATAATGGAGCTGTACAAGATCCCCCTGCCATGCATGAAAACGCCAAATTTGGAAAGAAAATAATAAGTGTGAGAATTTGTAAGGGGGGGGGGGGGGGAACAGGACTGCCTTATCACACATAGCAAGGGGAAACTCAGCATAACGATGCCCCACTGTGACTGCACTCAACTACTGTCATTAGGTAGGTTTGCCCTCTTCATCCCATGGCAGCAAAGGACACTACGTGACCCCATCGATGGAGAGCTTCTGTTGTGGATTTTAGCTATTACCATCATAAGGTTTTTGAAGCCAGTTGTGCAAATGTCCTTCCATACCTGGCTATGTTGGATCAGAATTACGAAACTCCTGCATGAGGGTAATGGCTTCAGGATACAAAGCCCCACCCCAACCTGCTTTTTGAACTGTCAATATTTTAGTTTTACGTATTTTTCTTGGTATTTTTTTGTTCTTCCTTTTTCCTAGATTTTCAATCATGAGCTGTTTGGAGATGTCGCGGAGGAAAAGGAAGTTAAAGGAATCCTGTCCAAGGTGATGGAGGCGCGCAGCAGCAAGAGCTACGACTCCTATGAACTGCTGGCGCAGGTTGTGGGCAAGGACCATGTTGTGAAACTCATTCTCCCCTTAAAAGAGGTAAGGCTAGGGCAAGGCCTGTGTTTTCCAGTCCAAGTGCTGCCTATCTAGGGTACAAGGGCACTGTCCAATACAGCATGCATTTGTTTTATCATTACCCAGAACATCCTCTTTGGTTAGGGAAGTGTTGTGCATCCATGTTCCAATCTCGATTGTCACTCACTTGTTCTTTAATGAATTACCGCCATCTTTTTTTAAAACAAAAACTCTTTTTATTGAATTTTACAAAAAGTCAAAAGCAAAGAAAACATTCCCTTCCACTCCTCTCCCCCTCCTCCCCACCAACGTGACGAGCATTCCTTATTGTAGCTCAAGTAGTCTCAGGCGCTGCGGGCACCACATCACTCTGTAGTAATTTTTAAGAAAAGTCATCACCTCCCCCCAATCCGCAGCAAAGTTTTGCACTTTATCCTCTATGGCGTAAGTTGGCCACTCCATGGCCAGAATTTCCCAAATGTTCCGTAGCCAATCCTGTTTCATGGGGATCTCGGGGCTCTTCCATCTCTGCGCTATCAACAACAAAGCTGCAAGCGTCAGAATCACTTTTGCTTTCTCCCTTCCTCTGATTCTCCCCATTTCAGAGGTTCCACGGATGCCCAAGAGAATCTGTATTGGAGTTCGTACATCCCCCGGCCAAAAGCCTGTTCCTGCGCCCTTTGTACCTCTTCCCAGAAAGATGCAATCTTAGGGCACTTCCACCAGATATGTTCTGCTGTGCCTGCCGCACCACAACCCCTCCAACAACTACCCGATACTGTGGGAAACATCCTATGAAGCCGGGCAGGGGTATAATGCCACCCGAATAAAATCTTATACCACACTTCCTGGAGCTGGGACGCTCTAGCCAATTTAGTTATCCTCCTCCACAATCTTTCCCACTCAGCCCTACTGATTTCTCTCCCCAGAACCTTTTCCCATTTTAGCATGTAAGCCCACCGAGTATCCTAAATGAGAGCTCTTTAAAATCTTATAGATATTAGAAATGAGGCCTTTCGTTCCGTCCTTGGTTAGCAGGAATCTTTCAAACTGTGTTGGTTCCCTAGTTGCTGCCATCTTAACTCCCGGGTGAAGTACCCAGTGTCTCATCTGTGCGTATCTCATTCTTTCCCTCTCTTGTATTGCGAATTCTCGTTTGCATTCTTCAAACGACAGCAATTCTCCTCCTCGAAATATGTCACATAGCTTCCCACAGCCTCCCTCCTGTCATCTCTAAAATGCACCTTTCTCCAGACCCGAGGTGAAGTTTCCGTTACCAAAGAGGGGGGTAAATGGATACGTAGTGATTCCCTTAGATCCCACCAACTTAACCCAAGTTTCTGCCATTAGCTTAGTTATAGAGCTTTCATAAAGATGCTGTGGTCTATGCTCTTTGGGGAGCCAAAGCACTTTCGATAGATTGGGGTGGGCGACTGCTCAAGTACCGCCATCTTAGTAGTGTCTGTGCAGAGCAATCTTAGGCAATGATAAAGCATTGACATTCTCTGGCCAGAAATTGGATCCCATATTTCCAGGTTTGAGTTCCTAGGGTTATTTTACAAAAAGGTCAATCCCCTTTGTGTTGTCTGGTAGGAATATTCACTTGGATTATTTTCATAAAAGCCTGTGAGCAGTCCAATGGTCAGGGAAAGAAATTATTATTGATCTTATCATTGTGCTGATCATTGCTTTATTAGTATTTTACAAAATGTGCGTATAGTTCTCCAAGTAAATAGCAAGTGCCGTTGGTTTATTCCATGTTGATTATCATTTATCATTAAGAGTTGTGTTAATTGTCCTCCATTCAGAGTTCTATTGATTGTTCTTATTCAATATTTTAAGATCCGAAGTTGAATAAATTATCCTATCAAAATGATATAGTTGTCCTCTGTTTTATTTGTTGTCCTTTATTGGCATCTTGGCCTCTATAATTGGAGTGCTTGTAAACTCTAATATTCTTATGTCCACAAGGGTTCTTGGTCAAATAAATGTTCGACAGATAAGGCAAATATGGGGATTCTCCTTATCGGGTGGAATGCCCTTCATAAAAATTGAACACTGGATTAGGTTTCTCCGGCTTGTTGCAAATCGCACGGCGATCCTACCACCAGACCAACATAACAAGGTGTCTTTTTGTTCAAACATATAAGCCACATACCCACGTGGATAACCTTGCTACCAAAAGAATTAGCTGGCGCAGAGATTTACAGTACTTATCAGAAAGTAAATAATGCATTTCTGCAAATATATTGTGCCAAAAATGCATGACATCGCAGACTGATTTATACGGCAACATGAAGCTAAGATATCTACGTGTATCTTCACCAGGGTTTTAATGGTTCTTCTCTACATTAATATTCACACTGTTGGCTTCGGTCATCTTCTTTCAAGGACTTTGAAAAAAACATTCAACCTCACATAAACTCTGAAGAACATTAATATCGGATGTGTTTGGTCTGAGAGCCCTTTTAGCTTTTTGGTGCAGCACTAGAGTTTCTGCTGAATTCTATGACTTTTATTTTGCTTTCTTTCTGTCTAGAGGGCCTGCAGTGGAAGCCCCTTGCCACACTTGACTACCCCCTTACTAACCCCTATGGATGCTAGGGCACAGCTGCTTCTTAACCAGCCCATGTTAGTCCCATAATCACCGTCGCCCTGAAAGTGTCTTTCAGGGTAGGCTGGTGGCAGCTGGGATTTGGCAGAGGATACGCCAGGGTTGTAGGCACTTTTGCTACACTGGTATCCCATTTGGGTAGTACAGAAATCGTTTAATCCCTGCTCCCATCCATTTTGTTTTGGGCCATCCCTTTGTCTGGGTTGAGCAGCGGACATGGCTAAAATGCCTGTATTGCTTATGTGGGCTCACCCTGAACCCACAAAGGCACATTCAGGGATGGGAATGTTTATCATCGCCATCGTTAAACTAGGGAACACTGGTTTAAAGTCCTCAAGGCTTACTAATGGACATCCAGTGTGGGCAGGCAGATGTATTTGGCGTTTTGTAGGGTCAGCCTGATTGGCTTGCCACCAAAAGCTGTGTGATATCACCTGTGATGTGATTGGTGGGATGGCTTGGGCGTCCATGAGTGAATGTATTTTCACTGGCGGACCCTGTCCTTCCTTCTGAGGGATTCTCTACCTGAACACCTAGATGACCACTGTCGAACATGATCTGCAGCTGAGGATCCTAGTGTAGCCATGTTGGCTGGACCCTGGCTGCTGTGTCCTTGCATTCTACTCCTCCTGTGCTGGTGGAATCCCTTCCTCAGCTACTGTCCTCCTAGCTGATCTGGAGAACTAACTCCCAGGCAAATCCTTCTGGCCCAAGAGCTTTAAGAAGTTATTCCCGTCCTGTAAATCTGGTGGATTTCTGCTGCACTGCATCCGCTCTGTTCATGAAACATCATAGGTTGCCTCTTGCCGTATCACCGGTCAAGGAACCTTTGGTTGCCGGCTGGGTGATGCTTCTTGTGCCCCCCTGTTCTGTCATGGAGCCTTGATTGGGTTCTTACTTGCTTGTGTCGCTGTCTTTGTGGATGTCTGGGCTTCTGCCTCATAAGATACTCTCTCAGGTGTCCAGTTTGTTACAGTTTTTGGTTGTCTGGATCGTTGGTCAGTCATGTGTTCGACTCCCCTCAACACAAAGACCCAACCGCAGCTCACCAGCCCTTAACCTGGCCCCCACATTCATCGTTCTAATGTCAGTCCTGGGCTCAGTCTATCCTCCACACCCAGCTCTTAGTGTTTGTCCCCACATCCTGCGGTCATCATACATTCTGTGATCGTTTGTCCGTGTCCACCTGTCATCCGTCATCCCCTGGCTACAGGAGTAGTGGAGCTTTTAGGTTAACTTCCATCGTGTGGAGATTGCAATGTGTTCCCTTTTAGACCTGCTTGTCCTGTCCTTCCGGTTCTCAAAACCTGGGCCAGATCACTTCTTGGTATTGGTAAGATGGATTTTCAGAAACAGCCCTCTGGACAGATTCCGAGAGGACACCCTATTCTGATCAACAGGGACCAACACTAGTGTCTAGCCAGACTCTATCTGTGTAGTGTGACTGAACAGCAAGGTTTAGACTTAGGAAGGGTGAGAGTGGTGAAGGATTCAGTTAAGCACACAGACCAATCTTCAAATACAAGTCAGGCAGAATGTATAACAATACCGTTTTTATTTTAGGCTTTAGACAAACTCGATACCAAAACGCAGGTAGGTACCACACGAAAACATTCACTACTGTTATATTCACTTGGTGTGCTCTGCTAAGAGCACTAGCAGTTCACTTACTAAATACAGTTCGAAACAGTTTGTAGAACACTATAAGTGTAGTAAAGCAATTGACTAAAGAAATAGAACCAGGCAAGGAATCAAACACTTTAAGAACAAATAGGCTGATAATATGAGTCAGTAAACACTATACAAACCCCTAGGAGGTACTATCCTTAAAGTCCTTCCCTAGCTAGGAAAGAAGGGGTCTAGTGCCCTTTGAGTCACAAGTCCCAATATAAGTCTTTTCAATGGGCTAGAAGTCTCTTTAGGAAGATTGCTAGAGCCAACAAGTAGTTTGTAAGTGCTTAAAGTTTGATAAAAACAAGAGTGAAGTCTTTAACATACCCTCTCCCAATCCAACCACCATAGAGGAGACGCAGAGGAAAATACCATGCCAGAACACCAGTGTTGAAGGCTAAGCTAGCTGGCGAAGGGCCAGGACTTTACACCCATACAACTCTATGAAGAGAGTGGAAAGACCAAAACAGGCATGTTTACCACGCCCTGTACTCTGATTCACTCAAGGACCAATGTAGGAGTTCCTGAATGCCCATGGCCTTTTAGATCTGTTCCTTCTTTTTGTTGGCGTAAGTACACTGGCTTTGGGTGCAGAGGTCACTTCAGGCATCAGGCAATTGGGTCTCGCTAGATCATGGTTTCATACTCTGATGGAACAGTTCTTGATTCTGAACAGCTGCACACAGAGCAAGGACACACCAGCTACTGGACCACCACACTGGCGACAGCCTCGGAGGACTCCAAGGAGGCAAAGCAAGCGGCGAACAGCGATGATCAATTGAAGAAAATGGCAGAAAGTGACCCTTTTGGTGGAAACAAAGAAGCAGGCCCTCAAAGGCCCCTCTTTGTGGTGGAAAGGTGTAACTTCAGGGTAATGCTTCTTGTTCCATAAGCTGAGGATCTGCAGACGTTGCAGCAAAGTAGTCCAGGAGGATATCTTGGTAGCCCACAAGATGACTCTAGAACTCTTCCAAGGGCTTCCAGTGGTTGGATCTTCGAGCAGAGGTCAGGACTGGTTGTCCCCACCACTCCAAGGATTGAAGCATCGATGAAGGTTGTCAGGTGGGTGCTGGGAGACAGGGTTTTCCTGGGCAAGCTAAGAATGGACTACTGACAATCTTCCAACAACAAGGTTCGGCTCTTGAGTGGGCTGCTATTCTTCGCAGGATCCTGGGGATGATAAATGCCAATAAAACATATCAGCAAGGCATCAGGGTGGCAGATAATCCAAGGGCTATTACACTGGTGCTTTCTGCAAGATGAAGGATGGAAGCCTTCTTGAAATATCTGTTCCCGGACAGTTCACCTGTTTATCTACTTATGGTGTCAAACCTCTTACTTCCTCGTCATTTATTGTCACGCTCACCTGGTGTCCACAGGGACGCCACCCAGCCGGGTTGCTCGCAGGTATGCTTCTCAGCTTTGCCCTGATGTGGTCTGCGGGAAAGGTTCTGCCTGAAAATACAGGAGGGACTGTGTTCAAGACTGACCGAATGGGGTAAGTATCCTCCCCCGCACCCCGTATGATTTCAGTCCCTCTGGCGCCCTCTCCTCACCTTGTGGTAGAATTAGGCGTGCTCTCCGTCCTGCCTTCTTTGCGGGGGCGCGTTGTCATTCATGGGCGAGTGCGGTCCAGTTACTTCACTGACGACGGCCTGTTTGATATTGTTCAGGTAGGTCTTATTGCTGTTCTTTAGTTTTGTTGATATCCTGCATGCCTTTCTTTGTTTAAAATGGCTCTTTTTTTCTCCCTTAGGTATACAGAGCTTCAGCGCGGCAAACTGGCTTGGTTGAGCCCCGCTGGTAAATGATGGCGCATTAAGAGCGCTATGATGCGGTAAGTAAGTGCTATGCGCAGCGCTGCGAAGTCTTTGCTAACCTGTGTTTTCCTTCCTTGTAGGTCGCAGTGTTCTAAAGCGCGGGTGGAATGTCCGGAGTGGTGCCAGCCGAGAGGCGACCAGCCAGGTAAGCCTTTTGAGCAGTTCGTAATTTGTAAATGTCTCTACAGCTTTCTTTTAATGTTGCCTCTATCTTCCTCTTTCAGGTCGTTCTGTCCAGGAGGCGTGCAGATTCGAGGAAGCTGTTCTCAGTAGCTGCAAGTGGCTAAAGATGAAGACTGCAGGTAAGATGCTGCTGCTAATGATGTTCCTTTTGTCTCCTTGCAGGTTCTGCTTCTCCGAGGTTCGAGGGAATAGCTGGACACGGTGAGCGTCACATTGCAAGCTGCAAAGTAACGCAAAGCGTGTTGTCTTGCTCGGGTGTGGTTTAAATGGCCCCAACAAAATAATCCAGGTAAAGTAGTGTCTAGGCTGCCACACCCAAAACACTAGACCGCATAGCTTGGTTCTTAGGAACTAAGCTATGTGGATGCGTCCATGTTGGCTGACAATACAATAAAGTAGTTCCCAAGCGCATTGTTGTTCATGGTGTATGAGCCTGCCGCCATAGGCGCCAGGACTGGCCCCATGAGGGCTTTTGAAGAGGATGCCAGGCTCTAGAGGCCAGAGTCCTGACTCCACCTGGCCAATTGGTTTGCCACAGGGGGTTTTGGGCGAGGGTCGTGACATTTATATAAGTCAATGAAAAGCTATTTTCACCAGCCCCTGCACTACTCGTCAGCATAACAGGTACAGATGTGTGAAACCCTTCCACCAGGATGTGCAAGTAGGGCATGATAAGAATACACATTTCTGATGCTTGTGAGTCTGCTTAGAAGTACGTGCTGTGCATACAGTTTCACATCTAGTGGTAATCGCAGAGTATTGCATCTTTTTTTCACCGTCGCTCTACGTTTATTGATGTTTTTAGTTATGTCGGTGCCCCTGTGGTCAGTCTTTCTAGCTATGACATGAAGAGCCAGGTTTTGAGTAATTTCCTGAACAATAGGTGGCTTCTTGTGTTATGTATGTACTTTGGAAGGTCGTTCCTGGTTTTCTTGGCTTGGTGAGAGGAGGATCCTCCAAGTTTTCTTTTGTTGTAGGGCTTCGGTTCCAGGCGGATGTCCATGCTTGATCTGAGCGTTCTTGTTGGTTGATGTAGGCACAGTTTGTCTCTTAGGAACTCAGCGCCTTTGTTGTGTACTGCTCTGTGCGTAATGCACATTGTTTTGAATGTTATCCATACTATGATGATGGTGCGCTATACAAGTACCGCTAACATAACATAAAATGCAGGGAAAGAATGCAGAAGGTGTGCTGTGGTTCATGTTGTTAAATACTCTGAACCTGGAAGTTGTTTTATTGGTAGCCAATGTAGTGTTTTCAGCGCTGGTACGGTGTGTTCTCTTCGGGGTCGTTTCAGAAGTAGCCTGGCTGCCGCGTTTTGAATACGTTGTAGTTTTTTTAGGAGTCGTTCAGGCCTGCCTAGGTATAGGCTATTGGCGTAGTCTACTTTGGACATGACGAGGGCGATGATGGGGTTGTTTTGTTGGTGAACTATAGGAACGGCAAGATTCTCTTTGCCGCTCGCAAGAGGGAGAAGCATTTCTTGAGGAGAGCGTTTACTTGTGGCTCTAGCGTGAGATTATTGTCCATCAGAACCCCCAGGTTTTTTACAATCGGCGAGGGTGCTGGGGTTGTCCCGAGTTCCCTTGGCCAAGGGATGAATTTGTTTTCTCCTCCATTTTTTGTGACCATCATTATTTCAGTTTTGCCTGGGTTGATTTTGAGGGAATTGGAGTTCATCCAGAAGAATACATTGCGTAGGCAGTTTTCAAGCGTTGAGTTTCTTTCTGGGTTGTCTTGTATTTTGAAGATTATTTGTGTATAGTCAGCATAGTTGTAGCAGGTGAGGCTGTGGCTTTTGATGATTCTGATAAGTAGATACAGGTAGATGTTGAATAGTAGCGGGGAGAAGGATGATCCTTGTGGTACTCCACAGGTGGAATCTCTCGGACTGGATTTGAAGGTTTTCATCCATACGGTTTCCGTTCTGTTTGTTAGGAAAGATTTGATCCGTAGTAGGGCGGTGTCTGTTATTCCAATTCCTTCTAGTCTCGTTATGAAGGTGTCATGGTCGACTGTGTCAAATGCTGCTGATAGGTCTAGGAGTACAAAGGCAGTGCTGTTGTCCGAGTCTGCGTTGATTTTTAGATCGTCCCATATTGAGAGTAGAGCTCATTCCGTTCCTCTCAGTGGTCTGAAGCCAACTTGTGCCTGGTCTAGTAGGCTGTGCTCTTCTATAAACTCTTGGGTTGTTTTGTATATGTATGTTTCGAGCAGCTTGGCTATATACGGGATGTTGGAGATGGGTCTGTAGTAGGAGAGGTCCTCTACGTTTCCCGCTGTATCTTTGAGTAGTGGCCTGATGTATGCAGTTTTGAAGGCTTGTGGCACTTTCTCAGTTGCGATGGAATGGTTGAGGACGTTCCTGTGATATTCCATGGGCATTCCTTGTTTAAGAATCGATTTGTATACATCTGGTGGGCAGGGGTCTTCGGGGGACCCTGAGTTATTGCTTTCATTCACCAGTTTGACGAATGTCTCCACTGATATTTCTGGAAAGCTTTGTAGTTTGTTTGGGTGCTCCTCCCGGGTGTAGGTTGGGGTTGTGGTCAAATCAGACGGTCTGCTTTGTATGGTTTGTTGGATGTTGGTGATTTTGTTTTTGAAGTGGTTTGCAAGGTTGTTGCAGAGTTTCGCGGGCGGAGTTGGTGTGGTGTTACATCCTGGAGGGTTTTTGATTTCGTTTGATTTTGAAGAGCTCTTTTTGGGTGTTTTGTGCTTCGAAGATTCGGTTGTAGTAGCGTTTCCTCTTTGCTTTTTGTATTTCCTTTTTGTAAGCCAGGTTGTGTTGTAGGAATTTCAGTTTGTTCACCACGTCATTTTGTTTTCTCCAATCAAGTTCTAGTCTTCGTTTTTTTCTTTTCATGGTGCTAAGTAGTGATGTGAACCATTTTGCCATTGACCGTTTATTAGAAGCAGCAAAGGGTTTTTCTTTGGTGATGTTGTCTATAGTAGTTATAATCCAGCAATGCAGCAGGGTTACATTTGTGTCCAGGTCATCTTCTTCCATGAATGTTGTGTGTAGTTTGTTTAGCTCCAGGAGTTCATTCAGGTTGGAGTTTTTGATGGTTCTCCAATTTCTTTTCATGGTTTTCATTGTTTTGTCCGGTTGATTGTTAGCTTGGTCATTTTGATTATGGAGGAGATGATGATGATGAGGTGGTCGCTCCAGGATATTTGAATTGGGGGTGCCGTGGTGAGGAGTAGTTTGTTAGCGAAGATTGCGTCAAGTGTATGCCCTGCCGAGTGGGTTGCTCCATTGACTAGTTGATGTAGGTTCATTGCTGCTAGTTAGCTGGTTAGCGCTTTTTGTATGGTCGTGCTTTCTCCTTCAAACCAGATGTTGAAGTCTCCAAGGACCATCAGGTGATTGTGTTTGCTGGCTAGGACGGTGATTGCTTCTGTGAAGGAGTCTACGAAGTTTGCATCGTAGGTTGGTGGTCTATATATTAGTACGTATTTCAATTTTGTTTTGGGTGGTACTGCTAGACGTATGATTAGGGATTCGCATTTATCGATGATCAGTGGGTCTTCCTGTTTGATATCCAGGTGTTGTGAATGATTGCCAGCCCTCCTTTGGGTTTTCTGTTTCATTGGACGCATTTGAAGCATTCAGACAAGCAGTTGTTGAGGGTGATCTTGTAATTGTCAACAAGGGAGTGGTCTGGTTGTCCAATCAGGACAGCCAGCCCCCCACTGGGACTTGTCCCCATTCAGGCAAGGAGGAAGATAAAGGGCAGTGGAGTTTTGGACTCCTCCCTCACTTCCTGCCCTCAGAGACAGACTGGAGGCTGGGCGGAGAGTCCAGGGTACTCCTTCCGAAGATGAAATTCACACAAAGGAATTTTCTGCCCTGGATGTCAGGAGAAGGAAGAAGGAAGGACAAGAAACACTAAAATGGTGAAAAAGAAGACCGGGCCATTTTGGTAAAATGAGTACCCTTGGGTGCCTTTACCGCAGCTGTGCTAAAGGTGCACCAAATTAATAAAAGGTATCACTGCCACCAGTCATTAAAGGCAAGCTTGTCCCTGTAACAGAATGATTACAGTTTTAGTGTGAAAGGGGATACATTGCATCTCCCCAGCCCTCCACATAAGGTGGGGTTTGCTAGTTTCACCAAAGAAAATGTAAAAGGTTTCCAAAGATCCTTTCTACCCTTGGGAACTTTAGTTCTCTCAAGGTTAGCACAAGAAAGTTAAAAGGGAAGCCCCTAGAGCAACCCAGCAACAGCAGGCACGTATTGCCAAAATGTTGTCAGAGGATAACTTTTAAAAGCACTATGGAGAGTCTAAAAAATTACACCCATAGCAAGAGTAAAAGATTCTGTGAGTGTGGAAAAAGGTTCCCACTCAGATGTATAAGGAAAAAGAATCCACCAGTAAAGCAAAAAAGTTCTGGGATTGACACAGGTCAGGAAGATGTATCATTACTATGGAAACTTTACCTAACATCCACTAAATCTATTAGTCGAAAGACATGCAGAGACTGGTCCACTCATCGAAAACACTCCTGAAGCTTCAGGAGAAGCTTTTCAAAGTTAAATCGTACGTTTCGGACCCCAGGAAGGCCTTTTCTTTGCCTGGGGACTATTCTCCGGCCTCTTCTCTTTCTAAGGCTCTGCACCAGGACCCAGCTCCCCTTACATGGCAATTTCCCCCTCCTGATGAATTAACCTCTGATAAACCTGTATTTTTGTCATGTTGTCGTAAACAGCAGCTGTTAGGGAGAATTCTCTGTAAGGCTAATTTCCCAAACCTAGTGAGTCCCCCAGCAGCTTTGCTGGATTTTTGGGGTTTATTTTTTTCTCTCCTGCTAAGAGTGAGATTCTTTTGCTCTCACTCTTAGACATGATTTGAGGTGTTCCTTTAACTTTCTATGTGTTTTATGGGCTATGGGGTCTTTTACTCCATAGGGTCTCATGTGTTTTTTTGATGTGGGTTACACAGCACCCTCCGTGCCGTAACCCAGGGGTGTCGTAGCGACCCCCCAACATAGACTCCATACCCTGGGACTGACTACTGTTTCCCAGGGCATGTAAAGTCACCATTGGCTTTACTAGTCCCAAATTATGAACAGAAACCAGTACAAACCATCATATTGTGGACGTACCGGTCGGGCAATTCGATTGCCCCGGGGTCTGTTGTTCGAGGGGGCACGTCTCCGTCCCCCCTGATCGAGTTTTGGCTGGTGGCAGTGGATACTACTTTTTATATTCGACCGCGAATATATCTCTATGGGATTTTCCCATTGTTCGAGGCTACCAACTTTAATTATTTAATTCTTATAGCCTCGAACATACCGCCGGTTTATTTATTTAATGTTAATTCACTGGTTGGTATTTTTTGCCAGAACTCGATTCTAAAATGGCGTTTGTGTTCTCTTCTGTGACTCCAACCCAAGCCGAGCCCTTTGTTCCACTTTTTGGCGGCCTTCTCCACAGAAGCCTCCAAAAGTGGTGCCACTCTGTCTGGATACCACAGAGGGTGTGGGAGGGGGTTTAGGCACCCTGGACTGAGTTACCTTGGTAACTCAAGTCACACTCTTGTGTGATTGGCCCAAGTGGTGAGCCGGCCGGCTCACCACTTAGCATGTTTGATTGACAGCTAGGCTGAGTGAATGGGGGTGTGCTGCATAAAAGCAGGGCTTTGGGGACTGGAACTTCAGAAGTCGCCACAGGACCTAAGAATCTGAGGAGGGAGAAGCTGAGCCGACCTGCAACGACGACACCACAGGTGGAGCCCTGCTGAACCGTCTCACCACTTTTCCCGACGACAGAGGAGGTCTCCAGTCCGGAGAGTCTTCTTCCTTTGACTGGTGGGGATAACCAGTTTTACCTTCTTTTCACCTTCCTGGAGCATCTCGTGGCCGCCTTGCCCGTGCCAAGCAACCGGAATACCACGGGTTGCCACTACCGCGAAGAGAAGGGTAGTGCCTTTTAACCGGAGAACTCTGCGGCTGGTTTCTTCCCTGGTAGTGCAACGACCTTCACCTTTCCTCCACGGCGAGACCTCTTCTTCCTCCGGACGAAACACCGACTTACACCTGTTGCCAGGAACAACTGCCCCCGCTGGAGCTTCCTTCACACTTAAGGTACTGTGTCCCGCCTGGCTTCCCTTGCGACAGATCGTTCGCGGTGACAGTAAAGCCTCGACTTTCTAACCTGGGCTAGCCTGGGGCAACCTAGCTAATGTTTCCTGACTTGAATTTCATCCTTTTTGTGCGAACTATCTACAAAGACTCTTTGGGCATGGACCCCTTCTGATTGCGCTCTCCAAGAGTGGGCCTTGCAATTGACTTCCTTGCTCTCCAGTAGAACTCTGCCTATCCTGCCTTACTGTGGTTCTTTGAAAAAGTATTGAAACTTGTGGGTTTCTTTAAATCTGCCTTTTTCCCCCTCCCTTTCTTTACAATTTATTAGAGTGTCATCTTAGATTAAGCGCTCACCTCTGTCTGAAAATAAGTGGTGTTTCTCACTAAGACTTGTCTAATAAGTGAATAGGGTTGTATATATATGATAGTGACTGTGTGTTGAATTTATGTACCTCGTTTTTGCTAGTGTAAATCACAAGTATGTTTTTAAATAAATATTTATATACTTTTACACCAAAGCTCTGGTCAGTGTTTGTTTGTGCTACTGTGTCTCTGTACCTGTTGTGTATACTCTGCATACTGCCTAACTCTTCTTGAGGAAAGTCTGACTGCTCAGCCACAGCTACCAAGTGAATCTGTGTGGTACACACTGCTACCAAGTGGGTTTACTGCCAAACACCTGTAGCATTAAATCTCTTGCAGTGGTCCCTAAGGGAACTGCACAGGTTTCTGCCTAACAGCAGCAGCGAGCGATAAAACGAGCTGGAAAAAAAGAGGCGTTCAGCTAATGAAATAATGAACAAAAAAATACTCCTAGCTTTGTGCTAATCCTGATAAATCCCCCTCTAGAATGAGTGGAGATGAAGACATCATTGACTTAAAGCAACTCTCTAAAGCGAGTCAATTGCATCTTAGCACTACGGATGGTAAGGTGAATCGAAGTGTTGTCGACTCTTCATCTACACATGATTGTTTTAAAGATTTGAGACTGAATGTAATGAAATACGTGCCTTTGACTGATATTGCAGCAACATCTGATTCTAAAAATGTTGGCAAGAAAGAAATTGTTAATGTTGATGCAGGTGTATCTTTAAAATCACAAACAATATTGGCAAACTATTTTCCTAGTGATGGTAGAAAGTGTACTACCAACATGATGTATTCTAACATGGTTACAGCATTATGTACGAATGAAATTAAGAATAGCCCGTTGCAACTTGATATTATGTATAAACAAATGGAATATAAAGATTTGTATTCCGAAATTTGTGCCCAGACTCAGAAAGATGCAACATGTTTGAATATAGCTACTAATGACTCCTCAGTCGTGCGTATTGGTGCTGGCAAATGCTGTGAATTGTTAACTTCTTCTCAAGTGGATGAACTACGTGACTCTCACCAATACGTTGATAACCTAGAAAATAACAAAAGTCCCACTAGTGGGCCACAAGTGGTTGTTCCTTTAGACTCTACAGCACGGCGAAATGTAAATATGGAACAAAAGCATAAAGTTACCACTAAAGATATGGGTGGTACTACTCGGGATTGTGACCGATGGGCCTAATAGATGTATTGTAGTTGATAACATTCAATCTCAGGGATATGACTTAGTCGATTTTGAAAATGCTTTTAAGTGGCCGTTTTGACATTAGCAACTGTTTCCAACTTATTGAACATCACACCAAAAAGTATCCATTCTGATGGCACTCGGCTAATGAGCAATTTCTCGATGAGTTGCCATATTGATGCACCACCTAATTCAGGTGTTTCTAACCAGTTAGGAGTGAATACAGATGCCATCATGTACACTACCAATATTTCTCAAAATACGGAAGGGAATATTGCTAATTTAATCATTCCGAATACTTTTGACTGTTAAAGAAGAAAACTACTATATGAAGGGAATCAACATGATTGGATTGGAGGGTAGACCAGATATAGTAGGGAAATCGAGAATTAATCGTACCTATCTTTTAAGCCTACTTTATTCAATCCCATCTTTAAGAATACTCACTTCTAATGACTTCGACAAGATTGCCTTTGCTTCTCATAATAATCATCGAATGACCTGTCACTTATACTCTGAGCATGTGTTGCAACTCATTTGGTCATGTAGAAAAGAGTTGTTTGACTTGGGATTACTCTGCATACATTCAACAATGTGAATACTGCTGCTGAATTTCTTGATTATGAACCAATGAAACAGGGATCAGAAGCACGTAAAGGGGATGATGGATCGAGCAATACACATGTAGAAAAATTATGCATTTCAGAGTGACTTGCCATAGCACGTAGTAATAATGAGATGTCATGGGTTGAACCCCTTTTAAAGACTATTTTTGCTTCAGAACCAGGGGTAATCAACTCATAGAACAAGTCATTATTTAAACTTGTTCTATATTCCTGGAATTCTTGTGGATATCGTAATATTTTACCTCATTTTCTGCTAATATTCTACCGGATATCCTGTTTATTCAAGAAACCATGAACATGATGCCCTAGTCCTTCCTGGTTATTGTACCTTTTGCTCCAATGCGACTAAAGTTCTTGTGGGTCGTCCTTGTGGGGGACTTGCTATCGGCATTAAAAATTCCTTTGATTATGTAGCCAGGATGTTTCATTCTTCTAATCATTTATTAGCAGTATTATTAGCTTTAAACGCCCTTGCTACTAAATCACTACTGCTGATTTGTTTATATTGGAATCCACTTAAATATAACATTGCTGTAATATTGGATGATATGGACCCATGCTTAAAAAATGCATTTTGCCGTAACTCTGTCGTTGAAGTCATCATTGGTGGTGACTTCAACTCGTTGTGTACCATAGGGATTGATGACTTAAAGTACCCTCATAAAATTAGGAGCAAGGGTGCATGTGATAGAGGTGATTATTGGAATTCCTACGGTAAGGAATGGGATATGTCATTTGTAAACTATGATGAAAAGTCGCCAGATTTTACATGGAGAAAAGGTATGTCATGCTCTTTGATTATTTTTGTTTCAAATTCTTTGTTATCCTTACCGATTTTGTTTGTATAGATCAAATCCAATATAGTGACCATGCACCTATCCATATGTGTCTGTCAATCTTATGCAATACTTTAAAAGTGGACGATTTCCTGACGGCATTAGAGACCAAGCGTGAATTTACCTCACTTAGATGGAATCCTAATTTGTGTAAATGTCTTGCCGAAAAGGTATCAATTAATCTATCTTGTAAATGTTATAGCATTCTTAGGACATTTAGTCCCCCTTATCTGGATCATATTATTTCGGCATCTGTAGCTAATGCATCAACACATTTTTTAAGCATTCAAAAACCTTTTGTTAGTAATGCTAAACATTCTTTTCATTACGAAATTAAAATGTTGAAACGACAAAAAAACAAATACGAATGCTATATCATGACCAATTATCTCCTTCACAAATGTATCTGAAAAAAATGAATTCTGCAAACATATAAATTTAAAGTCAAATGTATTCATATCTCATTGTACATTAGGAATAATTACAATATGATTAGATCTATTTGCAGCCATTAGACTAGAGCAATCTGGTCTGCCAATAAACATGACCGTTCTGTAATGGACCGGACTTTGCAAATGTTATCCAGGCTGAAACATCCAGATCCTTTATCAGCATGAAATGTCGGCTACCTGCCAGATTTGCACATATTATTTATGCGACTCCTCCAAAAGCATCCCCGAGTCCATTTAACT